>NC_052019.1:48423015-50923015 GCF_015832195.1 Motacilla alba alba | reverse complement strand
CTTTTATGCCCTGTTTCTCCACTGCCTCAAAATCTGCCTGTAATAAAGACTTGGAAAATGAGTCTCAAAGGAATCTAACATGCACCTTCAATGCCTCCATTTGAGCTACACAAATGTCTTTAAATATCTTTTCAGTATTTGAAGATAATGGAATGCAAGGTCTCACTTTGTGCTTCTCTGGGCTTGGGCATACTGCATACAGTGAATCCACCAGTGCTGGTTCAGCACAGCTACTGCTGTTAACAAAAGCCTACAATTGCCATAGCTGTTACTCATTAAACTGAGCATTCAGATTTATTCTCCAAACTGTGAATAACTTTTTTATCCTTTACCCGGAAGAAGATTCTAAATACATGAGTTATTTACCCTGTAAATCTAGAGACGACAGAAAAAAAATCAAGGTTATGAACCTGTGTTTTGGCCTCATGGTGTGTTCAAGTTGTTGCATGTCATACAGGCAAGGCAATACTGTGCATGTGCAACACTTGTAAAATAAAAATAGTTCATGGATTTTTACTTTACAAACTTGGCACAATCTGTAATTCTGGGAACGACCCTGGTGAAAATACACATGGTACACATGTGTTGTAAATTTGTTTTTCTTCAATAGCAGAAAGAATACAACACTTCTAGTGTGTTACTGGTGGGTTTCTAAATTGTGCAAAATATGTTTTTGGAATGGTACTTCATGTATGTATTTGGCTGTATTTCACAATATTGTTAATTTTCTGGTTTTGATGTACATTTGTTTTGCAAATGACCTTCATTAGTAATTACTCCTCTACCTTGACTATTTTAAATAAAAATATTTATTTTCAGCTTCCCAAAGGCAAGTGAGAAGTGAAAAATTTTGTTGCTATCAGTGTAATTAGTGGCTACTTGCACTACATGTGGATTGTGATTAAGTTCAGTTTTCATCATATGTGTTTTTAAAGAGGTACAAGAGTTCTGCCAGCCCTTAAAATATAAAAGCAGCTGTAAAGTGCTCTAAAGAGGCCATATAAAATATTGTGCATGTTGCTTAATGACTAAAGAAACTTAGAACTCTTTTAAAATTAAAATTGTGGAGGGGTTTAGTTGACTCTATTGACTTTTGGCAGACCTTACTCAACTGTCCAGTTCTTAGAAAGCAGCTTCAGGGTGTAACTACCACAGCATTGTTGATGATGACAGACTAGTGGGTGCTGCATTGTTGCACTGGGGTGAGGGAATGTCACTCCACATCTCCATTTCACAAGTTCTCCTGTTCTAGCAAGAGGCATTTATTTGCTCTTCCCTCATTTCTGAACAGTGATTCCCTGGAAGCTGCCCAGCCTGCCCCAGTGAGGAGCGTCCCTGCCTGCCAGGACAATGTGGATGTGAGACCTGCTCCTGCCAACTCCTCACCTGCTGCAGTCCTCAAGCCAGTGGCACCCCTGGGTTCTGCCAAGGGCTGGCAGCCTCCAAACCAAGCAGGTAACTTCCAGACAGGCTTTTTCTTGTTCTCCTAAAGGCCTTCGGATGGCTCAGGAAAACAAACTTCACCTCGGGCATAAAAGCAACAGGTTTCAAGTGGCTGTTTGTGGGTTTTGAGAACAGGCCAGTTTGCTGGGAAAAGAGGAGAAGAAAAACCAATTTAGCCATTTTAGTAAACCAGTAGCCCTTTGTAAGTAGCCTCACAGATGCAATTACTTTCACAAACAAGCAAAATAACTTGCCTCACACCTCTGTTAAAGGCATTTATACCAATCAATTATATGTATATGCACCCCACAGTTTCATCTTGGTGCTTTCTATGTGACTGTAGGTTCAAGCATATCCCATGCTGTTTCAGGTCAGAATATCAACCTGTGTTGATATTACCCATATGCATGTGTTTTCCAAGTGATCTTTTCAGAAGTACTAATTAATTTAAAAAGAAGATAAAAAAGGCTGAAGCATTAGAGTGTTTATGTATTTGACATCTGTAGGTTTTATTTGAGCTGGGTGCCAGATTATTACGTAGGTTTGGGTTGTAGAGATTTGTGTAAAGTAAAAGTTCTTAAAAGGACAATTCACATAGCTTCTACCTTTGAATGAACTTTGGTGATTTCTAAACCTTTGAACCCACACCAGAATGTGTTATATCTGGAAAGCATTCTGTTTTCTTTATGAGCACTCCTATGTTATTAGATACAGATACGTTTGTATGTGTAAATGTATAGTTAGGTTTCCAGAGTATTACATGCAGTAGTTATTTGGGGTAATTTTTTAAGCTGAATCAGTCTTTGGTGCCGAATTAAATTTGTGTAGTAATTTCAAAGGGTCTGGGAAATCTGTATTATTAATTAAGCTTTAGCTTCAATGAGATGAGTAGTCTTGATTCTCTTTCTGACAGGATCATTTATGCTGAATAGCTGTATTAGTTTGGTTTTGTTCTTTGTAAGGGTTTTCCGTCTTTAGAAGTATATCCAGCCCCAAAATAGAATCATAGAAGCCCTGGCATGAAAATAAAGAAAAATACGGTGTTAATGCTTCATGTTTTATAATGGCTTTGGCACTTCTGATTGAATGGCTGCTATGGTTGGTAACAAGTTGGTGTATTATGGTTGGGCTGTGCAGTTCTGTAGGAAGCCTCAAGATGGCAATGCACTGTCATTGCTGTACTTTCCTGGCAAATAGTGAGTCTGCTAATGAGGGCAAGGTAAAGACTTCTTAAAATTTAGATCAGTATAATTCTAGCATTGTTTAACTTCTATGAATTAGCTAGCATTAGAAGGGAAAAAAAACTCAAAATCAGCAGTAACAACAGAAGCCCCAACACTTTTTAAAGTTACCTTTTTGGTAGCATGTGTGTTTAAGGCAGGCTTTTGTGGGCATGTCATAATCCTGCATTTTTCTCAGTGACTGGTTGTGCTTCACAGTTGATATAACTTTCTGTCTCACCAAGTGATGAATTATTTAACTTGCATGGAAACCACCCATGAGTTTGGAGTTTCTGTAGAACCACTCTCATTTTTAGTGTGTTGGTAGGTGTTTCACTGCTAAATCCTACTAGCGTATGATAGTATTAGTAGGAGTCAAATGTTTGAAATAGCCTTTTTTTTTTTTTTTAGGATGTTCATGAAGGAGAAAGTTTTAAAGCGATTACTTAAACTACATTTGATTCTGTAGTGCTCTGAAATTCTGTGCCTATGCTCTTGCATAATGTGAAAATCTTTTTTTGTTTGTTTGGTTTGGGGTTTTTTTTGGGAGATTTTATTTTTTTTACATCAGAGATACTGAGTAGACAGGTGAGAAGGAAAGCCAGGCAGAGAATTTTTAATTGTTGTGTTCCGGAACAGCTTAAAGAAAGTTTAGAAAGTTCATACTGGTAGAGAAGCTGGTAGGAAGAAATGGTCATTAGGATGTCAGCTTTGTGCTGTCTTGATGAAGGGGTTCTGAGATGCACTGATTAAGTTCCAAAGAAGCAAAGCCGTTATCTCTCCCCCAAAATATTGGGGGAGCCAGAAATAAAAGCTGTAGGAGAAAGAGGCATTGAAGACTCAGAGTTCCCTAAAACTGGAAAGTACAGGGAAGATAATGCAGATATGAACGGCAACTGCCCAGGAATTAACAGGGTGGGAGGAGGTACAATGTCCCAGGTACCAGAGGAGCTTCAGTTAACATTTGCACCTTAGGAACACAGAGAGTCACCCACTGCCATGGGAAGCCAGTCTGTGCTTGTCCCCTGTAGGTGGAACAGCAGTCAGACAGGTAAAACTGTTCCAATAATTGAATGTTTTGATAAAATCTGTCAGATGTTGAAGAAAAAGAAAGACTGTAAGTGTTTCAGAGAATGCTTGGACTTCAGTTCTGCTGTTTCTTTGCAGTCTGTGAGCAAGCATAAAGTTTTCCTTAAAGCAAAATTTCCAGTGCTCCACAGGCCAAGCAAAATTTGGCTTCATAGGCCATAAGCCTGACAAGGTTTTAGACAAAAAAACTCCTTTGATTTCATAGCTGAAGTCTACCTTAGGGAAATAATTAGAAGGAAGATACAATCTTATGTAAATGTATAGTGGTATGCTATTAATAGCAGAAATGTATGGGGAGCACAGTTTTGTAGCTCTGATACCACTCACCCTGCTAATGAATATTGTTTATAACACCAAGTTGTTTCCAAAGCAAAATAGGCATGTCATAGGATTTTGTTTGTGCCTGGGGAAGCTGTAAGATGCTGATTGATGGTGCGGCATGAAAATTATCAGTGATTTTATTAAGTTGCCTGACCTCAGAGGGATGTCATTTGGGTAGACGCATCTTTTCAATTATTAGTTGGAATCTCTCTTTGTTGTATAGACCACCCAGAGAATACCTTGTTTGTTGGTTTTTTTTTTAATAAAAGTATTATGGCTTTTTTTTTACCTTCACTGTAGGGGTTTGGGGTGATTTGTTGATTGTTGTTGGTTTTTCTTTTTTGAGATTGTGCAGAGATGTCTGAAGGTGTCAGAGGGATTTTGTTGTGCAGTATGAGCTATTTCATGACCTGGCAACATGACGGTTCAAAGTTGAATGGCCGAGATAGTGAACCTGGAGATGCTTCAGGGACTGGGTTTCTCTCTACAGAAGTCTCATGATCTGAGTGGATCTCACAATGATAATACCTTTGGGCCTGAATTATCCTCGTTGGCTGTGGGGGCCATTCATGGAGTACCCATGAATGTTACTGTGTTAGTTGCCCACTATGCTGGTAACAGAGGTTTTATTTCTCTTTGGAACAAAATCCTAATATTACAGGATTCCTCAGTGGTTTGCTAGAGGAAAAGAGAGATGGCTGCCTCATGCTTTCTTTTAAAGCATGGGTAAGAGGCTCAATCATCTTCAATTTTTTTTCTATTGTTGAAACAAGTAAAAACACACTGTTTCTGTGTGTTATATGTGCAGACTGGAATTCATAATAGTTCTCACTTAATTTTTGTTGAGCTTCATTATGAAGCTCTATTCACCTACCAGAGGAAGAAGATTTTTACAAGATTATTTTAAATTGAAAGAATGAAATAACCCAGAGCATCCTGGCTGCATTGCAGTGAGCTAGTCTATATTTGATAACTATGACTCTACACTTAAATAGCATGGCTCGCCCCCAAGGAACCCCAAGGCACTTTCTAGTCCTGGGCAAGGACACGGTGCATGCAGAGGAATGGTTTTCACTCACCACTGCCACGCAGCCACCTCGTGGGTGAGAGATGACAGCTGCTTGTCAGCATGCCGTGACATTCCACGGCAACTTGAAAGGAAGTGAATAGCACCGTGGCAAATTGAGGCTGCCGGGACAATCTCAGGAAGGTGTAATTGCCTAGTAAGCACAGCTACACCAGCTGGAGTCAGTCCAGGAGACAAACTGTTCTCAGGGAGAGTGTAGCATGATCTGTGATGGTCAGAAGCAGTCAGGACTTCCAGTGTTACATATTTCTCACATGAAATTGCCTTCTCTTACCTGACATCTTTCAAACCTGTTGCTGGGGGGTGAGCTGCTGATGCATGGAGACCGTAGAGGCTGTGTGCCAGGCACAGCACTGCCAATCCCACACTCTGCCTTCCAGTACAGGAGCTAGGCAGGCAGCATCCTGCTTGCTTGCTGGGGTCCCGTGGGATGGCAGGGGGCCTGTGGGGAGCTGTTACAGCTGGTGGCCAGAAAGGCTGGTTTGCTTATTGGAGAGTTTCATTGCAGTCGATGCCCTTTGTTCCTCCTAGGCTTTGCAGCTGAGTGAGAAGAATAGGATGGGGAAAGCTGCAGTAGAAGCGTTCAAAGCTGGTGTTTTAAGTGACCCTTAAGTGACCCTTTACTCAGATGTGCCAGTTTCCTTATTCCCAGGGTCTCTCTCAGCCTGGTATCACTGGGATATATAATCCCCTTCCAGCAGAGCTGCTAGGGAATGTCAGCATATTTTGCAATATGCACAACTGTCAGTTGCCTAATCCTGAGCAAGCACATGTGTTAAGCACATGATCCCTTCAGCAGAGGGAACACACTTAGAAACTGGCTGCAAGCACATAAAAAGTACTCCCCAGAAAACTTTGTTTAAAAAATTCTGCTATTTCCTTGAAGTTGTTTTTGTGTACTTGGTAGCCTTGAATTTACCTTCTCTGGAGTTATCCATAGGTTTCTAGCTGCATTTTCTTTTTTATGTCCCATTCCCACAATAATACAAAAATTTTAAAAGCAAAAGAAAATGTAAGCCTGTTCCTAGACGTGACTTGACATCGTGCTCTATTGGCAGTTTGAGTCTTTGTTTCCTTCCTTGCTACTTATTCTGCTACTTATTTGTGTAGAGGAAATGGGATAAAAATTATGTATCAAACTTTGGAGTTTGGCCATCAGGGCAAACAGTATGGAGCTGTGGAGAGGGAGGACAGCACCGAGATACATTGTGCTATCCCAGAATGCTTGTACTGCCAGTGAGTCCTTAAGGGATTAAGTACCATAAAGGGATGGACTGCATCACTTTTTGTCCTTGACACTCTTGTTTTTCTGTGTTTCATTTGTAATTGCACCAGCCCGTGTGTCAATTTTGTTGATCTTACAGGCCATACAGGCTGGGTAAGTTAAGTTGATAGCTTTGTGAATAGTTCTGCATGGAAAAAGCAACCAAACTATTGTGTCACCATCACAGTGATCATGAAGTTCTGCAATTTTGTTTTTAGGACTCTCTCATAATAATTTGTTTCCTTTTTAGAACAGGAATTTAAAGGCAGGACTAATTATAGAAGCTCAAGGAGCTCCTTGCCCATTGAGGACCAAGGTCTGAATATGGGGAAGAAACTGGGTTAACACTGCTAGTTACTAAGACAAATTCGCACATTATTGGTATGGCCTCTGTTAAAAATAGGTCCCAAAACAGTTCCACCATTTTTCACTGAAAAAGATTGTTAAAGATTGCTGTTCCATGATGTAGTCATTATTCATAAAAGCAGAAAGCCTTCTCCATAAAAGTGTTATGATTGACAGGTCAAAATACAAAACCTTTCTGATCCTGGTTTATGGACTGCAATTAATTTTCCATCTAATCAAGATTATTATATCACCATGTGACAGCAAACCACAAGAGTTTGTTCTTACAAGTTAATTAATGTGAAGTCACTTAGCCAAGCAAAACCCATTGTGAAACCAGAGTAATTTATAAATGTTAACCTTAACTTGATGGCGGTATGAATTTTTAACTCCTGTAGAGTAAGTGAAAAAATTAGTGTATTTCTAAAACTTGAATGTTTATCTTAAAGAAGGGGCAGATAATAGTAATGATGCAGAAATGTACAACCTGCTTTTCAGAGACAGAATGGCCTAGTGTACCTCAGTACAAGATCTGCTGAATAGAAACTGAGCTTTTCTGTTACAAACATGACCTTGGACAATTTTCCTGTGTTTTGGTTTTGCCAAATTCACGTGCTATTGCACCAAGTTGCGCACTTAAATGAATTATTTGCAGTCATTGGACAGATGCATGTTTCTTTGTGTTCCTTTAAACAAAGATGCAAAGATTTTTTTGGCTCTATGCTTATTTCACACACATCAAGTGGGAGCATTCACTGACTTCCAAAATTTGGTGTTCATTGTCTTTGATTTGTTAAAAAGTAACTTCTTGTCATGGACTGACTCGTCAGATCAGTTCCTCTCCATTAGCTATCACCAGCTCAGAGCAGTGATGTGTCCTGTTCAGATGCACACGTGTAGGGCATTCTAGAATTATGCCTAATATTTGTTCAGCAAATGAAAAGCCAGTATTCCTCTGGTAAATGCATTCTTATTGGAATTCAGTATTAAACATCAGCTTCATGAAACTGACAGATAATTTACATGAGACTGGACAGACATGCTCCCTGCAGGCATAGCCAAACTGTCGAGTTCAGAAGAGGCACTAAAAGCAAGGGGGCTAAAATCTCATCTGCAGAAAGCTACCAAATGGGTTTCTATACTGTCACTGCAGAGAAATGCAATACTGTAGTACAGGACTTTGTTTTTCCTTTCTTCTTGAGTTGCTTTTTCGATAAAAGCAATGCCAGTTGTGCCAAATTTGTGACGGTATGTGATGTAACAAATCAGAAGGAGACAGGCTGAGCGAGCCAAAACCACCATACTCATTTTAATTAAGATGCTTTACAGTTAATTTACCCGGAGCCTTTCCACTTGAAAGGGTGGTTACTAACACAGGAACTAGTCCCTCTAGTTGCAGGGGCTGTTGAAATGGGGCCAAGGTGACACCTGTTTTGATTTTCCACGGGTGCATACAACTTTCACTCAGCATTTAAAGACATGATAATGGTTTAATTCGTCCTGTTCTGCCTTTAATCAGCAAAAGGAGTTTAGCTCTGACTGTGTTTCCAAGACTTCATGAGAAACAAAAGAAACAACTACAGAATACAGGGGTTGAACTTTGCATTTGTTGGGGGGAGTTGTTTTTAGGTTTTGGTTTTTTTCTCACCTCGTACTTGTCCTGTAGCATTCTTCACTGAACTTGTGTGATTTCGTGAGGGCCCGGGAGTGGATGGGGTGTTGCATGCAGCCAGAGCAGTGAGCTGACAGCAGAGCTTTTCAGACACGCTGCTTCATCTGGCCATCTGTTTGGTTTTGAGGGAAGGAACAGGAAGATTTCTTACACTACAGATATATTATGAAAAGTCAGAAAATCGGACGTATGAAGCTTTATATTTTCCATTTATAATACAGTAGTTTGATTGCAGTGTATAAATCACAGAGTTAGAACACTTTAAAATGAAGTTCTGGCACTCCCACTGCTTCAAGTAGCATTGTTATTTATAGATATTACATGAAGGCTGATGTTATGTTTAAGTGAGCGTTAAACAGTTCAGGCTGTTGTATTGTTGCTACGCACCAGAGAACCTCTGTCAAAGTGACTTTGGCACCGCTGTGTATCCGCCTTTCTCCCTTTGTCTTCCAAACCTTTCAGCAGTGTTTGCAGTTATCCATGTGCTCAGCGATGGAACAACCTATTGTTAGACTAACAAGGGCAAAGTCACACTGGGATTTTTAAAAAAGGAAAAAAAGGAGGCAGTTCTTTACCCTGCCTAAAAGATTGTTAAATATTAAACTAGCCATACCAAGGAGTTCAGTGAAAGCAAACACTGTGGGTTTGCTAAACTTAAACCTAATAAAGTAGAAAGTTAATAATCAGGTACAGAGTGTTTTTGGTTTTAGGAAAAAAAAAAGCAATGACAATACATCAGTGTAAATCAATAGTGCTTTAGAATGTTTAATTAAAAAGAGTGAAGGTGAACTGAAGCCTACAAAACTCCAAAATTTGGCCACAGACATCTTCTCATGACTTGCACAGAACCCAAATCTCTCTGGTACTCAGGTCAGAATAGCTCCTGTTGGAGTGTATAATTCTTATAAAATATTTATTTTCTTTATTAATTGAATTTATTAATTTTAGTTTTAAATATTTAGACCACCCACAGAAGTTGCTGTCCTTTGTCCCATTTCAAGCAACAGACGTGGCAACAGGAAAATATGGGTGATTTCCTTTTCCATTACTAATCAGCCACCATTTGCAGTTAAAAATGTGCATGTGCCTTGACACATCTTGGGTAATGGAACATCTATCTGCCCAGTACTCCTGGAGAACAAAGCTGCTGATCATATGTCTAAAATATAAAAAGCAAAGTATAAAACACAAACTACAGGAGAGCTCAGACTGGCTGCCAAGAGTTGAGAGTTTTTCACTTAGATTGTGCATAAAGATTTGTACCTACTTTGGCATTCCTCATGTGCCCTGGTAAAATCTTCTCGTTGCAAGAAAAAAAGCACCTGCATTAGTTTTTTAGGTCTAATGTTTTTAAATCAAGTAGTTGAGTTTCAATCTGAAATATTTCCAAGGGAATAGAGAGGAGAAAGGAGGGGAAGAGAAGATGTGAACTCAGAGAATCCCCATCCTGTCTGCAGTACAAACATCTTGTCCACTGGAGTGCCAAACTTGCTGTTGAAGTAGAAGGAATATATGGGAGATATCAGTGTTCTATCTAAACAAGAAAACAGGTCTAATATTTGAAATTCTCTAGCTACAAGAGGAGGAATTATGTTGGGAAAAGTACTGAGAATTCATACAGATTTAAGTGGAGCATTAATGGTGTTGTTTTTTTAAATCAAAAGCAAACCAACTAAACGAAAATGTCACCACCAACAAAAAGTGGTCTGTGGGTTGCAGTGGAGGTAATGAACCTTTGGTGAAATTACTGAAGTGTTAAAGGTATGTTTGTGGCCTGTGGAAAGAAAGAAGCGGCCAATAAAAGCTATCCTGCTGCTGTTCAGAAGGAAATGAGGAAGATAAAAGGCTGAGGCAAATCAAGCAGTGAGGAAGGGAGAATGATCTATGGTGAAATAAAAAAAGAAATAAATCTAGAGAACTGTAGAAGGTTTACAAGGAAGCCAGTATATCAAATAAGGTGTTTGATAAAGGTATAGGTATTACAGTACTTTACTGGTGGATTTTTGACTCTGCAAGACCAACAAGGTCTTAATGTAATTACCAGTAAAGAGAAGGAGAATCCTTATGAGAATTGGGAGCATGGACCGGGAGTGTCCTCAACACTAAATGCCAGATTGGTGTTGCTCAGGTCACAGCTCTTGCTTGACACAATATTAATTAGTGTGGTTTCTATTATGTTTTGCTTAAAAGAGAGTTTTAGTTATAATGTAATGGACTATCTCCTTCTCTCAGTTTTTAGTGCTTTAAATAACTCAGAAATGAGTGATCTAACAGCTTTGTAGAGAAGGTTTACGTAGACAAATTCTCCTCCTGGCCAGTAGTAACTTTGAAGTTAGATAGTGTTCAGAAAAGCATAATTCATAAAAACAGCAGTAATGAAAGCTGTAATGAGAACAAAGGAGGGGGAGCAATTGTGATGTTTGTGCTTTTTTTTTTTTTCCCTTAAGCAAGCAGAAACACTTTTTTTAACTGCACAGTGCAAACGAGACAGCTGATGTGTCTGAATGGGCTTTGGGATTCAGTAGATACCCAAAGAGAAATTAGCAATACACTAGAAGCTGTGTTGCAGTTTGATTTATGGCAAAAGCAGTCTTCAAACAGATTTGGGTTTAGTGTGTATTCCTGTCTTTTCATGAAATGGGATCTGATAATTGAAAAACCATGTGTGATGACAGAGGAGGAAAGTGCTATTAATCAACACCACTTTTGTTCATGTCTTCAAAGCTGTTCTGCCACCTTTTTCATTTTTATCTCTACCTAGGTTTTCAGCTTAGCAGGCATTTATAATCTAAAGTGAGCTACAGTAGCAGAGTGACTTGTTCAAGATCAAGTGCCTCTGTTCCCAAATTCTTTCTGCTCAGGAATGTTGAATGTTTCAAGAATAAAAATGTTATTTTTTCAAGATACTGCAGAGTCATTAATTATACATGAAATACAGTTTTGTTAAAAAAAAAAAAAAAGAATACTAAAACAAGCAAACCTTTTGAATTGTTACTTTTTGCTACTTCAAGTTCTGAAAAGGACCCAAAAATGTATCAGTCTTTATCTGATATCAGAAATTTTCATAAACCAACCACTTAAAAAAAAAAGAGTGTATTTCTTATTCATACACAGAAAGAGTAAGCAAAAGCAGGTATTGAGCCCATATCAGCAGGTTAATACCCAGTCTACTTACAGTACAAAAGCATTGCTGTTAAACAGGACTTCTCTTCCAGATGTGTTAGCCGAGATGTGAGTAGATGAGGGGGTTGCTAAAGTTCATGGTAGTGTTTTGATTAAACTACGCAGTGCTTGGCTATATTCTGTAAATAGCACAACATTTATGTTGGTTTTTCTGTGGATTCAGTGTTGCCTGAATCTACCTTCTCTGTGAATTAGTATGGCACTTCTCTTTCAGCAGGGAATGCAGTGTTTTGCCTGAAAAGTACTTGCAACTTTTCTGTAGGACAGAGGCTGATCAGCATTACATTAATGGAGATGAAGATAAACAATTTTTCATTTTTTCCCTGGAAGATACGAAAAACAAGAGAGGACGAATAGCACAAAGATTAACAGCTCCACAAACTAGATTTTTGGCAAAGCTTCATACCAATGCCTTGACCCTGGTGTTGGAGAGCTGCATCTTTGCAGCAGAAGCATCATCCTGCACTGTCCAATGTCTTGGTCATTGCTTGGTTGTTTGCCTCTGAATTTCCACTCAGGCCTTAATTTCACTCTTTTATTTACAAGCTTTAGCAAGGCTGCACTAAAAACACGCCACCAAGTAAACACTCCAGGTTTCTTTTGCCTGTGGTTGGAAACAAAAAGTCTTGGAAATGTGGTCTTTTTTATAATGTACTTGAAAAAGAAAGATACCTCCTCTTGACAGGAATAACTGCTCCCATAAACCCATGTTGTTGCAGCTTTTATGTTACCAAGGTACATGTATCCATAGAGGGAAAAGAAAAGCAGAGGACTGCTTGTTTCTTTACTACCCTTAGAACAGTATCATTTGTGCCTTTCGTTTTGTAAATGCATTTCTCAAACTCCATAAAAGCTTATGTCTGTTCTTCAGCTCTAAAACCCTGAGTACACATGGAAGTGTGTAGCATATACATTTCTGAAAATGTCAGGGTTTTATTTGTGCCATACTTTTATAAGGAGGATGTGAACATGACCTTTGGAGTGCTTCAGATTGGCAGAATCCACTGATCTAGACCAGTGTTTAATTTCAATGTAGAAACAAATTTTGCTTGTACAGTACTCTAGTTTAAATTCCTACACATGTTGTATTGAATGCATGTTCTTGTTTAACATGTTAGTGATGATGTATGATCTATTGCACTCACTGGGAAATTTTTTGAGTAGGTATGTAATTTTCTCCTGCCTCTATTCATATACTGATGTTCTTGGCTTCAGCTTTTGTATCTAAAACAAAAAAAATGCCTTCACAGATTGTATATTCTTTTACCTAACTTCTTCAACATGTTAAAATTTGTCCACTACCTCTCCGAGTTAGCCAAAATCATTCTGTGTTATTTCACAGACATTTCATAAAGTAGGTAGGACTTTCTTGGTAACTAACTGGGGGAGGAGGGGAAAATGAGTGCTTTTTAATATGTTCCTTTAAGGAGGCAGGTATACACTGGACAATGATGTTAGGCAAATGCTGTTGGTTGCTTATGTTTCAAGTTAATTTACTTGGTACTGAAAAATGGTCCCCTAAAAGCTTTTGGCATTCTTTCCCCAGCTCCTGTCAGTGGATGGACATCAAACAGTATTAAACCACCTGGAACAACTGCCCCAAGTGAAAAAGCTGCAACAACACCTCAGCTAAATGAGCAAGACACGTTGGTTCAGCGGGCGGAGCATATTCCAGCAGGGAAGCGCACTCCCATGTGTGCACACTGTAACCAGGTCATCAGGTGAGTATCTGCTTGCTGGGGGTACTCTTTGGGGTATGCAGAATTGGCTCTCTGGCCAGGCCCTAAGAGTGGTGATGAGTGAGCGAAATCTAGCTGGCCACTGGCCACCAGGGTTGCTCCCCAGGCTCAGTGTTTGAGCATGTCCTGCTTAATATCCTAATCAGTGGTCCAGACTGGGATCAAGGGCACATTTAGTCACACTTGTAGATGACTAAGTTGGGCAGGGGTGTTGCTCTATTGGAGTGTCGGAAGGCCCTGCAGAGGAATCTGGACAGGCTGGATCAATAGGCTGAGGTCAATTTTATGAAGTTCAGTAAAGCCAAGTCCTGTGTCTTTCATTTGGTCACAACAATCCCAGGCATCACTGCAGGCTGGGACAGAGTGATGGAAAGCTGCCTGGCCAAAAAGGACCTGGGGATGGTGATCAACAGCAGCTGAACATGAGCCAGCTGTGCCCAGGTGGCCAAGAAGGCCAGTGGCATCCTGGCCTGTATCAGCAACAGTGTGACCAGCAGGACCAGGGCAGTGATTGTCTCCCTGTACTCCGCACTGGAGACCACACCTCAAATCCTGTGTCCAGTTCTGGGCCATTCACTACAAAAAGGACAGAGAAGGGCAACAGAGCTGGGGAAGGATCTGGAGCACAAATCCTGTGAGGAGCAGCTGAGGGAGCTGGGGGTGTTCAGCCTGATGAAAAGCTCAGGGAGGACCGTACCCCTCTCTACAGCTGCCTGAAAGGAGCTTGCAGTGATGTGGAGGTTGGTTCAAAGGAGTCAACAGGTTTATAGTCACATTAGCAGTAAATAGTACTTTTACCATTCTTTTATCATTATGGAAGTAATGTTCCTCAAGTGATAAGACATAGCCACAAGATGTGGTGGGGAAGTTTAGATTGGATAGTAGGAAAAATTTTTTCACCAATAGGGTTGTCCAGCACTGGAACAGGCTGCCCAGGGAGGTCTTGGAATCACCATCCTGGAGGTATTTAAAAGATGTGTAGATGTGGCACTTAGGAACATGACTTAGCAGTGGACTTGGCAGTGCTGAGTGAACAGTTGGACTGTATGATATCACAGGTCTTTTTCAACCTAAATGATTCTATGATTCTGTTCATCCTGCAGCTTCTCTCACAGCAGGGCTTTGTTTTGCTTTTGTGGGTTTTGATTCTTTGGTCACAAGCGGTTTAAACTTCATTTTGGTAATGCAGAACAATGTTTTCATGTGTGGTTTATCCAAAAAAACTGAGAATGAAACTACTTTGGAGGAAAAATATTGTGAACTACTAACAATCACAGTCCTACAGTCCATTTTACAGAGAACCAGAAAGCTGGGTGGAATGGAGTAAATGTAAGACCAAAGAAAAGTAAGCAAGTTAGTTTTCATGTATACACACATTGCAATGGAATTGGGACTATTAGCTGGTTGGAAACCAAACAGATAGCATAACCTTAGAAAGACTAATGTTGATTTCTAAAGTGTAGATTCTAACTGAGAAGAAGAAAAATAACATCCATTGAAGAAAAGCAAGTGATGTTTTAACAATTACTAGGACTGGATTGATAATAATTTCCTGTGTTGCTGGATTTCAAGCTCTCTGATGGGCTCCTGGCCTTTGGATATTATGGTAGCTATTGTCCTTGACTTGTATGACATGGGTACAACACAAACTCCAGATTGCCAGTAGAGATTAAGTTAAACAAGTTCTGCTGATACCATAAGATATGTTACCATTAGCCAGAGTTTTGTATAAAGAATTGAATCTGGGTTGCATTGTTCAGTCAGTGGTTTCTGACAATTAGTCATGATTGTCTCATTCAGGGAATTGTAATTGCTTTTATTGCCAGTGTGCAAATCATCCTTATTTTTGTCCACCTTACATTTTATTTTCCCTAAAATAGAAATCTCATAGGATTATTGAAAAAAAATGCATTCTTCCAAAGTGTTTTCTTCTTGCTTATTCTGTCATTTGTATTGTTAAACTACAAGGGGAAAGTAATGTTTTTTTAATAGTACCTTTTAATTTATTTATCTATATCCCATGTTTTCAGTGGACAAAATAAGAGAGCCTGCATTATGTTTCACCAAGACAAAAGAAAGAGACTTTCATTGATTAGAAAGTTCTGAAAAATGAGGAACTCGGTGAGCTGTATAATTTTCATTCATTACAATAGAAAATCAGCCTTTCCACGATGGGTTTTTGTAGCCTCTTGAGCCCTGGTTTGGATTCTACATCAGAACCAGCCAATGCAAATAATTTGATCTTTAGAGGTGAACTGAGTCCAGCTTGTTTGCTTCCATGAGATTTCTGTTGTGGTAGTTCACTACCTGTTCAGTTAGCATTTGGGTTAATTTTACAGGACTCTTTCCTAATGGATCTGGGATGTTTTGGAGACGTTATTCCTACTTCCACTGGATACATCAAAGAAATAAAATAAAAGTATATGAACCTAACTCCCTTGAAGCAATAGAAAATACTTACACACATTCCCAACACAAGTGTTCCTATGCATCTTAATCCAGTTTTTTTTATTCATTGAAAAATCAAAGATTGAAATCAGAAAAAGGGTACTTATTTTTGGGGTGAGATTCGTCTGATTCCTTGAACAGTTTGGCCTATATAATAATTCTGTCTTTAGTAGTCTATCCTTTTTGTTCTCTGGGATTTGGATTTGTGTCTAGTAAATAACATGCAAGAAACTATTCATTTTCTTTTTTGTGCGGTTATTTTAGTTTTAAACCAAACACAAAGTGCACTATATGCTGCATCTTGCATACAGTAGGCTTCCTTGCCTTGGTTTATCAGGGTGTGCTGGTGCTCTGGGCTGTGGGGTCTCAGTCCTGAGCAGTTCCCCTTTCCTCTTAGCCCTGAAATCACTTTCTGCTGCTCCCCACTCCCCCATTTTGATCACAAAAAAGAGATGAACTGCTGCCCTTTAAGTAGGGCAGTCTATTGGTCTGTGGAGCAACATTTACTCCTTAGTGGACAGAGAGGGCAAACTGCAGAGGCCCCACTTGACTGTACTTAAGCCATTGTCACCTCTTGTAAGTGACACCTTTTCATGAATAGTAATTGGTACCCACATCTGACTTCTTTGTAATTTGCTGGTGGTGTTTAAATCCTTATATTTCTTCATATGTTAAATGCCTGCTCAATTATTAAAAGCAAGTGTTCCGAGATGAGTTGATGTGCATTAATCAATGCCAAATACGCCTCGTGTTCACAGCATACAGTGGATGCGGAAGACTGCAATGGCATTTTGAGTTCAAGTTTTAGCATAATTACACTTCATGCCCTCAGTGGTAGCTTTACCTATGAAAAGGTAGGAGGAGGATCAAATGGCATTGCATTGTACATCTGTTTTGAAGCCAAAATGCATTCTGGAGTTGGTTACTTTACACTCAGGCATAGAATAACCATGGCTGGATGAGCCAAAACCTTTCTTAGAGATACCTTATAACTTTTTAATATATCTTCAATTATTCACACAGTGATTGTCTGAAGGTTCCAGTTTTTTCCAAAGCTTCAATAAGTAAGCTTTTCTGTCCACGTCTAAAAGAATCAAAGCTGGAGGCAAACTAAATTTCTCTTGATCTACTTGCTGTGACGGTCTGGCAGACTTCTGGCATTTCCTGATGAAGACTTCTGGTTCCCAGACAGCCTTACCAAGTTCTGCACTGCAGAGTTGGCTCTTCCTTTGAAGTCCAAATGTGTTTTCTCTGGATCGCCATTGAGAACGTACCCTTTGGCATGGCTGCTGTGAATGATGACTTGGCTTTGTCACCTTTTCATAAAGCTTAATTGTTTTTAAAGGCAAAAAAACCACAAAGGAAAAAGTACAAATGGTGCTTCCCTTTAGCATCTCCTGTACACAAATTGTATACTGTGGCATTTTCAGCGGAGGAGAAGAAGAAACTGCCAAGAATGTAGAACTGCTGTATGGTTAACTGTGAAGTGATTGGCCTTCCTAGCAGATGTGGAAAGCCTTTTTGATCTTTCTACCAGCAAATTTCAGTTCTGGCTTACTATCCTAATACAACCCACATGAGAAACTAAATTGCTGGCATGCTAATAAAATACATCACAATCATACTGATGAAGTTATATTCAGTTATGAGCATTAAGTAATTGAAATTGCAGTTATGTTTTCTTTATGTTGCTCACTTCTCCTTTCAGTTTGCCACAGTATCATTGTAGCATGCAGAACCCAGATGTCTGAGGTGACTACTAAAATTATGTACCTTTAGAGCATTAGATTCTGCAAATACTCTTGTAAATCAATCAGAATCTCTTTCCAAGAAATGATAAGTAAATTATTCGTTTGTTTTCATCTCTGAGTTCTGTTCATGTGGTCTAGGTGGTAATGCCAGAAATTTGTTCAGAAATGCTCAGCATGTCAAAGTAGCATGGGGTAGAGGCACATTCATAGCCAGCTGTTGCCAGTTGGGTCATCCCATATCCCATTTGGACACTAAGAACGTGGGTTTTTAGCACTGCTTTTACAAATATGTTCTGTTTGATGGAGACATGTGGGATTTTTATTGGTTTTGGTATTAAATAGGGAAGAAATGAAGGATGAAGAATCTGTAGCGATCTTCCTAGCATTGCATCCCCCTAGCTACTTCATTCACATTGCGTGAGAGTGGGCATCCTGCCTCTTACTCAAATTGGGGCTTTAAAGACCTTTTCAAACTAATAGAGGAAATAAATACCTTTCAGTACTGGAAGCTATCATTTTGATGGCAAAATTATGCAGAGACTGGGAACACCTCCAAGTTCTGAATATCATGTTTTAGTGTATTTTACATGGCAGGTATTTTTTTTTTCTTTTTTTTTTCTTCCATGTGCTTTGGGCAGCTTTTAAGTTGCAGGAATCATTAAGTTGCAGTATCAGCTTGACATGTTTAAACTGCGGCCTGATTGAAAGTAAAATTGTATTTAGAAAGTGTTCTTCTGGACATGTGTGCACAGGGAGCCAGTGCACTAATGGAACACCTCGTAGACATTGTGCAGGGCACAGCCCCAGCTGTTTGGGGGCTTTGGGAGAGGAACTCCGTAGGTGTGCTCTCAGGCTGTTCCTGGTCTGTCTGCGTTCCTGCGCACTGTCCTGAATGGCTGACCTCAACATGTCAGGGCTGTAAACTCTGGAGAGCTAAATGCAGCAGATGTAAAAATTCCTTCCCCTCCTCCTGTTGCTGGCATGCCTGCTTCCCATTGCAGAGCTGAGCCTGTCATTTCAGTGCAGATGGCCAGAAACTCAATCCTACCTGGAGCCGGAGAGCGTCTTTAGTGTCAGCCCTATGTTAATGAATCTGTTAAATTAGCCTGTGCTGACACGGCGCTCTGAGGGCACTTTGTTGTACATAAGGACTTGTATTGTTTGATCAGTACATAACTGAGAGGGCATTGATGTAAAAAGGTGCTTGTAGAGCAGTGGGAGGATATCTGGTTAGGTCAGTGTTTGCACTGCTCAGGCATCCACTGGGAGAGGGGCTGGAGAGCTGCCCTCAGCCCCAGGTCCCTCCTTAAAGCTTCTCTTCTGGAACACTTTTTCACTCTGTTCCCTCCAGTAAACAGGGGTGAATGAGAAAGAACTGTCCCAGACTAAGTGTTCATCATCTTACAAGGTGTTTGGGTTATCCTAAACCTTTGAGTCTATCCTAAGTCTGTTTGAGTCCCTTGTCTTTGGTCTTTGACTTCTTATCCTGCTGAAAATACATAGCGTTGCCAGAGAAAATGTAGAAGAGAAATGAGTCTTTACACTCTATCCTTCATGAAATTGCCCTCTGTCCTCAGACCACTTATATTTCCATTTTACATTTTAGAGTCAACATAAATCAATTTCAAGGTGGATTTGGGAGGATGTTTATTTATTTATTGCTGTTGCTTTGTTCATATGAAAATCTTACACAAAAATGTTTTTGTAGATTACTTGATTTCTGAAAAAATGTTTAGCAGCAGGTGGTCGTATTAGTACCTTTCAGGTTTTTCTCAGTGCAGCATTAGATCAGAAAAAAAAAGTATGAATTACGTGTTTTCACTTTTCACTACTTGAAAGAATTACATCTTTATTGGTGTTGGAAAAACAGGAAATCTGGTGAGGGAGATGAACCACAAAGTTCATCTGAAACCTAAATTCTGGAAAGTTGAGTCTTGGTGGGACCTTGGAGGCATCTCTTTAAAGTAAATATGTTCACTAAAGAGATTAACATACTGAATATATTTGCAGATGAGTGTAGAGACAATGATATATACCTGGGATTCATGAGTTACAAACTGAGAATTTTTTGGTGACTGAAAAATGGATACATTTCTTATTAACTGATTGCATTAACCAGACAAACGGTATTAAAAGTATAGTGTTTTTGCATTTGCAAATGATAGAGGAAGCTGTGTGTTTGGGAAAAAATGGACCTATTTTAGTACAAAAAAAGTCCTCCTATAACTAGGATGGATTATCCTGTAAGAAACTTGTTGGATAGGAACAGTGATTGAATTTTTGTCTCAGAAGAAACTGATATTATCTGCTCCTAGTGGGGTCAAATCTACTTATATTTGTAGTCTCAATACAAAAGCAGACCATAGGAGAACTGATCCTGTTACTGAGTCAAATACCTCTTTGGAATAGGTGGAATTGGGAACATGGAAAACATTCTTCTTCTTCACTTCCCTAGCAGACACTTCAGTGCTGTATTTAATGTAGTACTAAAATAAGATTTCTGAAATGCAGTGAAGTGAAAAGAATTAGTGTTTATTGTGGGCAGGCATTTCTAGGAGAGAGTTCAATGGAGATGGATACAGTCAAACTTGGAGCTTTCTTAGAGCCTGTAGGAGAAAAGAGGGATGGAGCAATTTATATGTGTGAACAGTGTAGTAATGGCACAGAACTATTGCAGATAAATCTATTAATAGCTTTTGCAGGAGCCAGTCCAGGTGCTTTTGCTGACATTATCTCTTCTTTCTAATCAGAGGACCCTTCTTGGTGGCTTTGGGAAAGTCATGGCATCCAGAGGAGTTTAATTGTGCCCACTGCAAAACCTCCATGGCATACATAGGATTTGTGGAAGAAAAAGGGATGCTGTATTGTGAGGTCTGCTATGAGAAGTTCTTTGCCCCTGAGTGTTCAAAGTGCCAGAGGAAGATTCTTGGGGTAAGTGACCAGCAAGTGGCCTGTTCTTTGATGGGAACAATAATCACAGTGTTCAGTGCTTCTCTGCTATGAAATTCCACTTTACCTGGCCCAGTCTGCATTCTTTGAAATATACTCTTGACACATCTTTTTTGCTCTTATCACATACAAAATACACCTTTGGATCTTCTAATGTTGAACCTTTTCAATGTCTTAGAGAAAAGGTGCTGTAGGCTCCTTGGCTCCTCTAAGCTCAGCTCCTGTTTTTGTGAAGCTGTTCCGTAGCTGTTGCCATTACCAAATTTTCCTGAGCAAAATGGCAGCTTTTTACAGAATGGGAGGGGGGAAGTGGGGGAGGGAAGTAAAAAGAAAAAAAATCCTCCCTAGGTGAACTGAGCATTAAGAGCACACTGCTTGCTAGATGAGAAGTACTGAAATATTCCCAGTGTTAATGTAGATGGAAAGACGCGTTCTCCTGCTGGGTACTGATATTGCTCATTTGAGCCTGCCAGCTGATCAGCTGCTGTTTCGCTGCAGACAGCAATGTGTCTGCATTCTTTTGTAACTGGGGTCATGCAGGGCTCTGGCAGCACAATTCTCAAGTCATATTTGGCACTATAGCATCTTCCAAAACAGCACCGAACAGTCATAATTTTCTGTGTGATGTCTTCTGATTAACTCTTCACGGAATTCAAGAGAAAGGAGAGATGCTGCTTTTCTTATTTCAGGGGCCCATTATGGGTGAGATCCTGATTAAAATTAAGAATTTGAACAAATGAGTTGTTAAGATTTGTCCAACTCTATGTCAGACCTTCCAAGGACCCCAAAGGGTTGCTCATGAAAAATAAGGAGATGTACCATAAATAAAGCACCTCATTAAGTTTAACATCGCAGAACTTGTGTGCACAACCCGTTTTCAAAGTAGCAGCAGGAAGCGAAGTATTCTTGAAATGAATCAAGTGTGGAGGCATAGCTACCACAATTCTAGTCATCACATCGAAATAATGTGTTCCTAACACTTTTTCTAATCCCCACAGGAAGTAATAAATGCTTTGAAACAAACTTGGCACGTTTCCTGTTTCGTGTGTGTGGCCTGTCATAACCCCATCCGCAATAATGTTTTCCACTTAGAAGATGGTGATCCCTACTGTGAGACGGGTAAGAAGCAACACAACCAAAGTTTACTGCAGCTGTGCAGGAAAGCAGAGCTCAGTAAGGTTGGGGGGAAAAAAATAATTCCCTTTTCTCAAGCTACACATTAGAAGCGCCCCAGCAATTTCACGTAACTTTGATATGTCAATTCAAAGCAGTAACTGCTGCTGTAGACATTTCAGTTTGCAGCAGGAGGAGTTGGTGAGGATTTCTTCATCAGCTTCAGCAGCAGCAGGCTTCTTGTCACTGATTTTTACCTATTCATGTTAAGTCCTCAGCTGGAGTATCAGTGATACATCAAAGTGTGAGTTTTAGGGTGACTTTCTGATTGGCTTTAAAGTAATCTGAAGTTAATGTGAATCTGCTTATTTACCAAACACATTATATGTAATGTGGTTTTCTCTGAATAGCCTTATTCACAACCTGAGGGGTTTCCAAGAGTAAGCAGTCTGTCCAGGTAGTTTTTTGCAGGATCAAGGATAAAAAATGTCAGGGGAAAAATACAGTGATACAATTAGAGCACTTGAAAGCCTGATGAGCAATATTACATGAACCATGTGGCCTAGAAGTTCAGAGCATTTCTGGTTTGGTTTTTAGCACTTCCAGGTAATCATAACATTTTTTATAAAATCATAAAATAGTTTGGGTTGGAAGGGACCTTAAAGATCATCTGGTTCCAACCCCTCTGTCAACGCCTCCCACCAGACCATGTTGCTCAAAGCCCCATCCAGCTGGCCTTGAACATCTCCAGGAATGGGGAATCCACAGCTGCTCTGGGCAACCTGTTCCAGTGCCTCACCACCCTCACAGTAAAAAAATGTCCTCCTATTATCCAATATAAATGTACTCTTTCAGCTTTAAGCTATCTCCCCTTGTCCTATCACTATGTGTCCTTGTAAAATGTCCCTCTACAGCTTTCCTGTAGACCCCCTTCAGGTACTGGAAGGTGCTGTAAGGTCTGCCTGGAGCCTTCTCTTCTCCTGGGCTGAACAACCACAGTTCTTTGAACACTTCCTCAAAGGAGAGGTCCTCCATTCCTCTGAGCATCTGTGTGACCTTCTCTGGACTTGCTCCAGCAGGTTCACATCCATCCCATCTTGGGAGCCCTATAGCTGGATGCAGGCCTTCCAGTGAAGTAGATGGTTCAGAATCCCTCCCTTGCCTGCTGGCCACTCCTCTTGTGGTGTAGCCCAGGATATAGTTGGCTTTCTTGGCTGTGAGTGCACATTGCCAGGCCATGCTGAGCCTCTTGTCAACCTATTATTAGTATGAACAGTGTTTATTTCAGTTGGTTTTCTAGTTCACTTAAAATGTTCCATGTACCCCTCAGAGCTAGGAAAGAAATAAGCAATTTGTAAAACAATTCCCACAAAATGGAAAAGAGACAAAATTATATCAAAATTATGTGTTTTCACAATGCATGCTGTGTTGGAACAGTCACTTGGACCCTTGTTATGGTTTTCCTTCTACTCTTAGGAACATTGCAGTTTCACTAGATGTAGAAATGGAATGACTAGAAAAGATTGACCATTCAAATGGAATGACCAGAAAAGATTTAGCATGAAATTCTAATGACCTCTTTGGAGCTTAGATTTCCTTCTGAGCTGATCCCAGAGTTGTTCACAGTGGGTGCCAGGGAGAGTGCTAGGTACTGTAAGCATGAGGGAAGTAGGCCAATTTATCCAAAATTTTTCTTGTAAGAGCTGCTTTAATGAGATGTTGGCTGATGCAAAAGGACACAGTAGGTTATTGCTAACTTGGTGACAAATGTAGGGTAGGGTGTTGCTCCTATTGAATTTGTGGAGCAGCAGAGGAAATAGGTATATGAGTGGCATCCTCCAGTGTGACAGCACGGTGAAGTTTCATCCTGAAGCCATGTGAAGCCCCTAATCCTGAAACCATTTGATGATTCAAAAATAGTGCTGGAGGAATCAATAACTTCTCTTTGGGTGGGAAGCTCATGACAGGATTTGTTCTCTTAAGGTTCAATTCTTATTCCTGCCACCAAATGACCCACATGTCATGCAGTGCATTGATTTGTGCTGCTGTTACAATTCCTGTGCAAAATGTGCCTTTTTCTATACTGAGAGCAGGAAAAACTGTGGTAAGATGTCAAGTATGCTACACTTCCTCAAAGTTTATTTCCAAGATAAAAAGTTGCTAGTGCAAGTTAGTGCAGACACAATCTGTGAGGTGTTATTGGCAGTGATACTTTGTAATGGCTCTGGCTCACTAACTAGATGTTAATTTGAGTTACATTAATTTTTCAAAGACTTTCAGTCCAGCTGGAGTTATGAGTCTATGACTAATTTTAAAGAAATAAGGAGTAAATGTCACTGCCAACTTTCCTTCTTCCTAGTGCGAAGGAGACTTCTAATTTTAAATCTGTATTTGAAATTATAACAGCATCAGCTATTAGTATTAAATGGGGATTAATCTGCAAAATGTTCTGGGTTTAGATGTTGAGGCTAAAATTAAAATAAAAGTCTGGATATCTACAACTTTGAACATTTTTTAAGTGCAGAGTTAGTTTTGAAAATGCCTAGTTTTGAAAATGCTGTGTGCAGGAAGCACTGATATGTGCCTATGTCAGAAGTCTGCCTTGGAAGGCCTCTATGGTATCGCAATTCAAGCATGCAAAAGAAAGCTGATGCCCTTCATTCTGCCTTATCTACTGCCCTTTCTTCAGAAGAAAAGCCAATAAGCTTATCAACACAACCACAGGCCAACTTACAAAAGGTTTTAATTGCTTGCACCAGGAAAATATCAGTAAGATTCTGTATGACCACAGATGTAAAGAGCTGAAAGAGTATGGTCATGAGACCATGTCCTTTGGTGGTTTTGCACAGGTCTGTCCTACCATTTGATGTTTTTATTTGTCTTTCTTCCTAAACACCTAAAAATTCATTCCGGTAGCATGGATTAATGGAGGTGATCAGTGAAGCAGTTTCTTGCCACTGGCAGCTATTCCAGAGCACTTGTGTTCCCTGTCCTGTTGAGATGTGTCCTATGATAATTCATTTTCAGGGAGGTCATCACATAAAACATAGTCTTAGTTAACAAAACCAGGACTTTTCTCTTGGGCTTGACACATCTGATGATCCTCTGTGGGCTCTGCTGCAGTAAGCATTAGAGCTTCAGATGTGTACAGTCTAGGTGAGAAACAAAATCCACTTCTACCCAGCTTCTCACCCCTTATAATTCTCCTTTGAAAATGACCCCTGGCATCTAATTTCCCTGTTAGAGGCAGAGTGTTACTGTGGTAGTAACACTCTGTTACTGGTAGATGGAGTCCAAAGCTTCATTGTGGCTGTCACTTTGACTGTAGTTCAACTTATGAATACAGAGTGTTGCATGACATGTTTGCCATGGTAGTGTGCCGGTCCCAAATTCTCTCATGTTATAGCACTAATGCCACCGCTGTCTGCAGGAATAAAACATTTGCTTCCTAGAATGGGGTGTTTGAGAGTTGAAATAAATGGAAAAGATCAGACAGCTTGGGTTGAGGAAAATGAGTGGTTCAATGCCATTTGTTTTAGTCCCTGCTCCCTGAGATTGCTGGAGAAGCTTCTTCATAGTAATGAAGTTGTTGGTTTGTTTGGGGTTTTGTTTTGTTGGTTTTTTTAAAAGTCATGTAACGTACTTAAGTGATTAGAAAGGTATTCTGACTTGATCCAAATTTCTGTATTCAAATTAGGACAGAAGGCTAATGATTACATGGTTTTGAGTAGTGCAGTCTGGGGCAAAAATTGTACCAGAATGTAGGTCGGAGTTCATTGCTCTTTGAGAAGGTCAGTAGTGTGAGCAGCTGGGGTGTGGTTTCAAAGCAGAGCTGGAGAGAACATAAGGAACATGTAGAGTTCACGTGGGTGCTCTCAAGGAGCACATTTCCCCCGCTCCAGCCTGCTGTTGATCTCAAGGAAATGAAACACCAGGAAGATGGAAGCATTGCCCACTTGAAAGGATGAGGAAGAGAACTGAATTAGCAAGAAGTCAACATCCCAGGCTTTCAATCTAGGAGCTCTTTATTCAGTATACTTAGTCTAATAGACCTCCACAAGTCCAAACGTGTTGCCAGTGAAAGAGCAAAGCTCTCCAAGTGTCAGTCCTGCTTTTCTGCATATGCTTTAAAAGCTGTTTGTATCTCTTTGCAGATTACTATGCCCTCTTTGGTACGATGTGCCACGGCTGTGAATTCCCTATTGAAGCTGGAGACAGGTTTCTTGAAGCCCTGGGCCACACTTGGCATGACACTTGCTTTGTATGCTCCGTAAGTAAAGTTGGTCTGCCTTTAAACAAACCCTGGCAGCAGTGCTAGCCTGACCCATATGGGAGTTAACAGCTCTAACCTCTCTCAATCCCCCAAGCCCAAACAAAAAGTGCTTTCCCAGTTGTTTGGAAGGTGTGTTGCTATTATAAGCCTTTGGCACGGGTGCGAGCGAAGGTGTCCTGGATTGCAGCCCTGTGTCCCAGCATTTAACCCTCAACGTTTACTTCCTCAGAGTAAGTGTTGAAGGTTGTAAGGAAATGGGCTGTGTTTTCAAAGTAGTAAGAGTGCTTTTGACATAAGGACACTGTAGCCAAGGTATTGCTTGCTAATATTGTATGACCAAAAAAAACCTTAAAGAGAAGCCCCAATATTAATGATTGGGGTTTTTTTTTCATAAATTCTGAATCTAACTCTGCTCCCACTTAAGCATCTCTTGTCTTAAGAAAGGTTATGCTTACACCAACCACTAGTAATACATAAAAGGGGAATCCCTAAAAAAAAAAGGTAATTCTTACTCTTTGACTATATTTGTGCATAGAACCAATACCATGATTTGGCATTCTGAATGGTTATGGTGTAATTAATCCATCTGAATTGGGTGTTCTTTTGTTTCTTACCCCATTTCAGGTCTGTAGTGACAGTTTGGAGGGCCAGACTTTCTTCTCCAAGAAAGACAAGCCACTGTGCAAGAAACATGCCCACTCTATCAACATCTGAAACTTGGAGTTCGTCTTGTGTAACAAATGTACTGAGCAGAAAGGTTAAAATGTCCATGTTCAATAATTGGTTAAAATTATTTATGCCAAATTTTTCTAAAATGTAAAAGTGATGTGGAAACTTGCAGACAGGATTGTACACTAATTTTCAGAGTGTTTATGGTTTATGATTTTGCTTCATAAAAAGAAAGGTATCAGGAATTGTGCCCAAGCCAAACAATTAGAGTATCTTTATCTCTATGCTTTGCACATTACTGTATTTCATGATTTTATGACCACATTTATCTCTGTTTCAGTATGAGAAGTGAAGCATCTATAAAAGTAAATACCTGATATTAGGGGTCTCAGTCTTGCTGCTATTCAACAAATAAAAGATTGGATTCAGCAATCCCGATCACTTTATTTCAGTGATGTTTTTAAAGTGTGTCCAGAAGTATTGCAGCTAAACTCCATTCAAAGAACTCGAAGATAAGATTACACAAAATATATTGTTCCAAAACCTTTTTTTTTTAAATCTGATATTTGAATACAGGAAGCTTCCTATACGATTACATGTACCTGTGCCTTTGCACTTGAATTTCTGAAGGGTTTGCAAGGGGCAGAGGTTTTTACAAAGCATTTAAGTGGCTATGCTGGTAAAAATATTATTCAGAAGATGCCACTTAAAACATAAATGGGATACTTTTCTGTAACTGGTGTACTACCAGAACACTAGCCAAAATCCCATGCTGCTGAGAGTGTTTGATAGAATAAAAATGTCAGATCAAACCTTAAGGGAGCAGGGATTTCAACTCTTCTGTTTGCAGTTCAGGTTTTAGGTAGCTTTAAGTGCCTTGTAAAGGGGAAATTGTGCTGAATCTGCAGGTAACAGCACTTTGTATCCAGAATATCAGATTCTGGTGTTGAATGAGGGAAGCTGCTGAAGTGCAACTGAGGACATTGGTTTTTTCTCAGTACATTCTTTACCACGTAGCTCATGAATATGTATATTGGTGGTGTGCCAGGTAGCGTACTGAAAACTTAAGTTTCTTGCTCGGCTGTTAGGATTTTTATTAGTTAAGGATTTATTTTTCACTTTTCTTCCAGATGTAGGGAATGTATTGTTAAATGATATCCCATTGGTTTAAGCAGCTCAGTACTTCTTATATCTTGCAAGGGAGCAGAGAGACAATGCTGTCATTATGCATTTGCCGCTAGCCAGATCAGCTGATTCTGTGGCTTGATAGGAATTTTGCATCCACACAGAGAGGCAGTGCAACACCCGTGCACCAGCTCAGTCTTCCTTGGCTTCAAATTAGGGTTTAACTGGTTTAATTGGAGCAATTGCAGGCAGCCAGGGGGGAGGTGTGCTCCTCTGCACAGGGTGAATTTGCTTCTGCAGAATTGCACAACAGTGAAGGGGGCTCTCTTGGGACCAGAGCAGATTCCTGAAGGAAACTGAATTTACATGCTGTTTGATTCAACTGGCGTGTCTGAGCTGAATTGTTAGTCTTTAGTGCTCTTTCTAGTAGACATTAAAAATAACCATTTACTGGTTTTGTTGTTGTGGGGTGGGTTTTTTTACTGATTCAAGGGATAATTTTATCCATAAAACAGTGGATAAAAAAGTCAAAAAAATTTGCTATGGTTGAATAAAGCAATTGTAATGAGGAACATCAGCAAAAGAGGAGGAAAGAAAACCAAAATTGCTGTACTGAAATATGAAAAAATACTTGGCTTTTTATTAATTCAGTGAGACAGGTTCACATTGTGGTGCTGTTTCACTTTATTTCCTGAAGTTATTTTTATTCAATATTACCACATTTCTTTTTTAACTTCCAGTGGTACAGAAGAAATTTGGTGAATGTTGGTAAATAAGGAGAAATTTGGTGGTACGGTATAAAGCTGTTTAAAATGTTTACACTCTTGTAGATCTACCCTTTTGTGAGTTTGGCTAAAAATCAGAAGGGTGGAAGCAGACTGGACAAGATACAGTAACATATAAGCCAGGTTGCTTTTAAAATTAAGTGGAATGTGGAGAAATGAGACCTACAGACTAGGTTTCAGTGGAGCTTTATTGCACATGTGTGAGGAAAGAGGGGGAAATGCACAGGAAAAGGCGTTCCGTAATTTCTGCGATTCACACCTTGCAGTTTTAACGTAGGATGAAAACTTCCCAGTTTTTCATTGTCCTTAAAATCCAGTTAAATTTTGTTTAGCCTCATAATTTTAATTTGAATTTTATTTTTAATCCATATGCTCTAGGGTTTGAACTTTTGCAGTTGTTAATGAATTTGAGGACAAAAGCCTGAAAGGCTCCAATAAAACTGCTTCATTTAGCCGCTTTGCATTTTAATTTCTGCTTTTATCTATTTGTTTAAAATTTTAAAGGAAGCATAGAGTCACTGATAGAAAATGAATATTTAATGGCTTTACCAAATTATATAAATCAATTAAAAGGAACATAATTTTTATCGTTATTTTAATAAGTGAGATTTTAGTAGAGCACTTTATAATAATGCCATATATCTCACTGAATATTTATTACCTTTTTTGTTGTTGTTGTTTAGAACTATTTCATCCTGGTATTATTTTGTTTTATTTTAAGCCTGCCTTTACCTCTAGGATCTTTGGGGTCTGAGTGTTTGTGTTTAAATATACTTCTTTCTACATGCACACGTATGCACATGCGTTGAGAGACAGAAGTATAAATGTGTATTTGAATGCAGACTTGACATAGCAAAAAGTCATTTGGGGATTTAGTGAGATTCCCAACTTCTTTTCACACAACACAATATAGCATTCATGTTATGAGGGAATGTTACAGAGTCAGAACAGATATATTAGTAACCTAACTACTGTAGATCTTTGCATGCATTTCTTCCAAGACTGCCTGTGAGAGAATTTGGCTTAACTCTGTTTGCAGGTAGAATGTCTTTGTAAGTAAATAATTGGTCCATGATGACAGTTTCAGTATGCTGTAATGAAATAATTCAGGATTACATGTAAATACAAATGCTTAATATAACAATGCCATGAACATAAAAGCAGGAGTTGAGTTGTGGTTCAGTGTGTGTTGGTCTGTTAATTGTGTACCTATTTCTTCACAGAGTTACTTGCATCATCTAGCCATGCCAGCTGCTTTGCAAACATTGTTTTATGCTAAACTACCAGCTGTTAAATCCTGGTGATTTTTTTGCTTGTGTTTAATAATCTTTGGCATTAAATTTTGTCTGTTCACATTTGCAAATTTAATTACAATTGAAAAACATAACAAGCAAATAAACCCTACTCAAAACCTGAAATTCTCTGTCTTCAGTTATTTTGTGATTGTTGGATACTTTCTTTCCTGAATCATAGCCATTAAAGTAAAGCCATGATTGTATGCATGAATAGATAGCATTTGAGCTGCTCTTTCTTCAGGTTTTATGGGATTTTTTAGCTTTGTTTTACAGGGAAGGACCAGGGAGTCCTGGTGACACCAAGGTGACCATGAGCCAGTGATAACTCCTCTGAGCCAAGGAAGACCACCAGCCTCCTGGGGTCCATTAGGCAGAGCATTGCCAGCAGATGGGAGAAGTTATCCTTCCTTCTTGGCTCAACCTTGGTGACACCCATCTGGAGAACTGAGCCCAGTGCTGGTCTCTCCAGTACCAAGATGTGGCTGTACTGGAGTAAAGAGTGAGGAAGGTGGTGAGGAGCATGGAGCATTTGTCATACAAGGAGAGGCTGAGAGAGCTGGGACTGCTCAGCCTGGAGAAGAGGGGACTCAGGGGAGACCTCATCAATATCTACAAATACCTGGATAGGGGAGTCAAGAAAGAGCCAGGCTTGGTATGTAGTGAGAGGACAACTGTAAGGATGGTAAACATTGGCGTGGGTTGCCCAGAGAGATTGTGGAGTCTATCCACTTGGAGATACTCAAAACTTGACTGGATACAGCCCTTGGACTTGTCAAGGTCCCTTCCAGTCTTGGTGAGTCTCTGATTCTTCATCTTTTCTCAAGATGGATGGAAAGGTATAAATACTGTGTTAAACGCTGTAGAGTATGTAACAATGTAAAACTTACATTGGCCTTACATTACTGTTTGTTTGCTATCCTTTCTCCATTCTGCTGCCTGTCTAGAATACTTTGCGCTGTTTCTCTAGAAGGGTTTAATATTTTTGCTAAGTTGACACTGTCCAAGGAAATACTGCCTGCTCTGGCAAGCATTGTCTGCTCCCGTACTCAGCCTCGGCATGCTCTGTTTTCACCGTGGGACACTGAACTGCCTGCTCTGACAGGGCCAGTTCCTTCGTGATAATACCAGTCTGGTAAGAATCCCCTTAGCTGAGCATCTCTTAAACAGGCAAATGCACTGTTGTGTTTCTACCTTTATTCACACAGGCAAAGGAAAACACTGCACACAGCTCTATAAAATTTAGAGGCAACTTTACAGAAAACTTGCCTCCCCTTCAGTGTTTAGGCTATGAGCGAGACAAACGCAAGTCTATTTGCAAACAGTACATTAAGCTCCAGAAGCCAAATTTTTAAAGGCATGAAGTCTGCATTTGACATTTTAATGGCGAAGGTTTGGTTTCTATCAATCACAACGTCATGTAACATTAAAATGCACCGACCAACAAAAAAAAAGAGATCTGTCATTCATTCATTAAGATGCTGTAATCCAGTGTAAGATTTATAGGCTTAAAACGCAATGGTGTGTTTTCACAATAAATCCACTTTCACTGCTCAGCACAGAACAAATCTCTCTGTCACTCAAAATATTTGCTGGTCAAAATGCTCTATATGAGATCTTCAAAGGGTTTCTCACAAAATTGCATATAAATCCTTTTACCAGCAAAGGCTTAATTTAGGTTCAAGTTTTACTTTCTTGGGATGTTGGTTAATATCTTGTGCTCAGACAAGATCTTGGTTATATCAGAAACACATAGGGCCTAATTTATTATTAGCAGTCTGGTGTTAATTAGGGGGAATTACCAGAAATAGTTTGCTTGATGGAAATTTATTATGGTATCACACTTTACTGATGGTGAAATAGGAGTCACTGAAAGAGTGCAGCTCCTTCTCATAACCAGCTAATTAATAAGGTGCCAAAATTCCTCTGAGAAGGGTTTGGTCCTAACTATGGGAACCTCACAGAGCAAATGGTGCCTACGCAATATTTAAAATTTAAAAGAGGAAAAGAGAGACGAGAAAAAGCTGCCAGGCAGAAGTCTCAAAAGTGGTATGGCTTTTTCTTGAATTTATGAAAGAAAATATTTAGCTGTGTTTCCAAGCTCGTTAAAGAATGGCTTTTTTCAGACAGAAAAACAACAGCTAATTTATAATCTCATTTGGTATGCTTGAACTTGGTTTTCCGTTTTACTTGTGCATACTGCACACTACAGCGTGTAATTTTATGAATTGGGCTTATAATGAGCTTTTATATTACTCTTTATTGCTTTGCTTAATGGTCTTTTTCATTATCATTTGCCAGGAAAGTTGAGGTTGGCTTAGATAGGAAACTGAAAAATAGCGCAAATCTCTGATAAGCCCCAATCTCTTTTGTGTATGGTAGTTTGGGGATAGAAAACCACTGTGTCTTTAGAGGTCTCATGAAATTTGTGTGAGAAAGGCATGTTATAATAAGATGGAATGAAAGCAAAAACATTTCTAAAGAAATTTAAAATCACCACACTAAAATTTATGCATGGCTGATTTTTGAAAGTTCTTAAGATGATAGGGTGTGCAATTCTAATAAAGCACTTTTGTATTTGCACTGAAAATACCTTGACCTATTGAAAAATATCCAGCATTTTGGATATGCTTTTTTCCAAGCTTTCTCCTGTACTGTGAGACTAAGGACTGTGTCATTGTGCTGTGAGTAATATTCACACTTTGCGTAGATCAGAGTTGTTTCCTTTTCAGTTCTCCGGCCTTTGCTTTGCTTTTTCTTACTGCTGGGCAGTGCCATTGTTTGTTTTAAAATACTTCATTACGAGATAATCCTGTCAGGTGTATCCCTTATTTCTCTTTGTGATGCATCAATGAAATGTCAAATGTTCCTTTGGTAAATATAAACTTGCACTAAATTTTGGCATACTTTTCGAAGTGCCAAGTTTTCCCACCCAGAATTTCCGCTGGAAAAATAACTCAAGATACTAGACCAAAAATGTAATTATATCCCACATAAAGTATTTATTTCCCTTGAAATCCATCAAGCAAAAGGGATACATGTGAAAACAAGTATAGGGCCAAAATCATGGATAACCTAAACAGGTACAATCTCACTGATTTCAACTTATTCCCCTCCAAGTTAAAAATTACTGGTATCAAAGCTATTTTAATTTTATGCTTACATTTGTCCAGTGAGCAAGCTCAGAATTAAGGATTTGGTCCTTGGTTTTATCAGGATTTCCTTTCACCTAGGATCCAATCTTGGACTTACACTTGGCTTTGAACAACCACAGTGAAGTTAATCTGCCATGTGACTACTTTTTCCACAGTCACTACCCACTGACAGTCAGCAGAGGATTCAGGGAAATTCAGACAAGTGTTATCTGGAGAAGAAAATAGGCTGGACTTTTTCTGAAATAAATCAGTGTGTATAAGTGGAAGTCAAATGATGCTACAATAATGGCTGCAAATCTGTCTTTAAATCTTGCATGTTATTTTTTGATGCTTCTTTTTAATTTTTTCCTAGTGGGTGTCTGTGGTGGCAATCAGTTTCAGAGTGTGCTCTGATGAAGCCTATGATATACTACCCCCCCCAAAAAAAGTCCTTTACAAGGTTGTAGAGCTTTGGCATAAGTTTCCTAATACCATATTCATCTTAAAGGCAGTTGCGTGTCTGTAAGTAGGAGAATCTTGTATTTTTCTGCTCAGTGGTAATTAGCATTCGAGGATTGTGGTGTCCTGTGGGAGCATTGCATCACTATAGAGCATGATGCATTCCCATGAAACTGGGAGTTATAATTTGGAATGTGATGGGAGTGATCTTTGCTCTCCTACACAAAGGGTGCAAACAGTTAAATGAAAATCAGCATATGGGAGCTGTGAATTGCCACCTGCAGCCAGACCTCAGCTTCTTCCTTGGATAGGTCCTGCCACTGGCAGGAGCTACAAACCTGGCCAATCCATCCCAAGAAATGCCCCTGGCTCGGTGCCTCTCTGCCAGTCATCTCCCCTCCCTCTACCCAGCAGCATACTGGTGACCCTGACCCTTTGTTCTCCCACATCCAGAGACCCAAAAATAAATCTTCAGAGGCTTATACATAGGTTAGGTTTTTAAACTAGTATACATTCAAGGATAATCACTGTTGAGAGCAAGTGTGAGCCTACTCTTATCAATATGTGTCTATGTCAATGTAATGACTTATATTTCAGGGGGCATGTTGAGAGAAGGCTCTTAACACCTTCCTGGCAGGAATTTGCAAAATCAACCAGGATGGAAATTGGTATTCAAATCAGTTTTTTTCCAACAGTAACAGTGTTTGCTATGCTGTCCTTCATGTCTTGCCATGATGTACATACAGTAAGCTCCCATCTTTCTCCTGGAGGGGAGAAAAAGTGTGCTGCACAGAAATTTTTATTTGTGCTTTCAGTTACTGTAAAGACAGAAAGGAAAAGTGAGCTGCAGCAGAGGGCAGAACTCAGGGCACAGTGACAGGAGGAAAGAGGAGGTTGACAGTAGGAAAGAGTTTAGAAACAGAGCAAGGGCTTGTGCAAGTCAGGCTATTTAGTCAGTTGTTTCTTGTCAAAGATTGATGAGCACATGGTCTGAAAAACTGGGATAATTTTGGCTTGGCAAGGTAAAACAGCTGGCAGGAGCTGAGGATGCTCCAAAGGGGAACCTAAGAGGCACAAAGACCTGGCAGCTTCATGGGAAAGGAATTTTCCCTCTCTATTCTACATTTATATTCATCACCAAATTGTGCATATTTTTTTCTGACAGCTTTTTTCCTTGAGGTCAAATAGCTTTTTTTTTTATCTTCATGATGTACACGAGCACAAGCAAATCCTTTTTTGTCATCAGCTGATCTGGGGCAACCCAGAGGCTGAAGTGAGATTTGTTTAACATTACAGTGCCAGCTGCTGCTTCAAATCACACCGTCCCATTCTGTGCTCTCTGTAGGTAGCAGCCCTATCTCAAATTTGGGCTTTGCATCTCTGGACTTCTTTGAGCTCTTGGCCTGGCCACCTCTGCTAAAGCCCACATGAAGATTTTGCACAGCAGCTCTGTGAGGCTGTGAGAGCATAGTCTGTGTCAGCTGAATATTATTAACTGCTTGAGTTAATAATATGATCTCCCCTTAGTCATTTTGTCAGTGCTGCCTTGTTTGGAGTTCCTGTCCATCTGGAAGGATGCCCTGCCCTTTCCCTGGCCACCTGTCCCAGCTGTGGTTGGAAATGGCTCTGCACTGGTGTGTACCACAGATGGCTGATGGGGATGCTGGAGGAGTGAAACACTCACCTTGTGCAGTCTCAGGCAACTCTGCTTCGGCCAGGCTGGTGTCCTGGACCACGGATAGAGGAAGCATCCAGGAGCTTCTGCTTTTCCCTCCTTGTCCAAGTTTCCTTCACCTGGAGCCTGCCTAGCCCCAGCAGGCCCTCATAAGGCAGGATAGAGATGGGGCTCTGAAAAGCACGTGGAGTCAACTTGGGGAACATTTTTGTGCACCAAGCATTTTCAGTGTTTGGGAGTGAAGGACATAGCTCAAAGGAGTGCATTTAATCATACAGAAAATAGGACAAGAACCACACAAACAAGTATTTATCCATCAGTATTCTCACTGTTTCTCACCAAAGAACTTATTAATGTGATTGTATAAGTTGAGAGTAACATGCTGTATGATAAACACTGTTTAATTATACACAGTTTGATGTTTATAAATAATAACAAAAATCATGTAAATTTACTTTAGTTTTGATCCATCGGCTTTCTAGGAGCTTGTTCATCTGAGTTCCAGCATCCTTAAAAACTAGGATCTACATCTCAGCCAAAACATGCCATGCAGGCGGTGGGACTGCTACGGAAAACTGGAGTATGCAGTAACCAGAGTTTGTTTCCAAAGAGGATTGAATTGGCACCATTTCCTACCTAACAGGGTCTTACTTTTCAGCCTTACAGATGTTCTTCTAATGGAATGTAATCTGTACAGCAAAGAAAAATGCTGTTGTGTTTATATCAATGTTCTTGGTCTGGTTCAAGGCTCAAACTGTTGGAGGTTTGGGGTGTAAAAGTAAATCCAAGAGAATATTTATTAGCAGCAAAGGCCAAGCACAGAAGTCAGTTATATGACCTGAGCTACAGAAACAAAGACCTGTCATAGTTTAACCCCAGCCAGCAACTAAGTACCACGCAGCTCCATGGAAAAGAACAAATAGAGATGGAGAAGGAATTGATGATCCTGGAGAAGAAGTGGTGCTGGCAACTCAAGCAAAACAAGATCAAAGAGGAGATTGCTTTCAGGTGAGGTAAGCTAAATATTTTGCTTTTTTTTCCCTAATCTACACCACCACCCCCAAGCTTAGACAGAAGCATTTGCTCCACTTTTGTTGTAAGATAAATTAGACAGAGATATTAAGCAAACTGTTTATTTTGTATCAATTCCAATAAGTCTGGTTTTAATTTTCTTTCTTTTGTTATGGTTGTCATATGGATAATACTCTGCATATGTATGCAAAGAATAGAAAACCTTATGTTCTGCCTCATAAAGATGTAAAACAAAGCACAGCCTGCAGCCCTTCTCTCATTCTTGGTCACTCAGAGCAACTCTGTTACAGCACTCTGGGATTTGTGGCCTGGGATTTGGACAGGGAAATGCCTGCTGGGATAAGGCAGAGACTGCAGGTGATTGTTATTAGGACATTGTGCCTGGAGCCCAGCAAAGCCCTGAAGCACGTGCTTCCTCTTAAACATGTAAAGAAGTCCCCTTGAAGATAGCTGCTGTATTAGGCTTTGACTTCAAGCAGTCTGTCAAAGGTATCTTTAAAATAATATTTGTAAGGCAAGTTTATCAATGTTTATATTCCTAACCATTTAAAAAAAATTATTATTGTTTTGAAATGGAGCAGGCCTCTTCTCTTGCATACAGATCCAGGCAATCTGCACATTTTCTAAGCTACTCACATTTGTCATTCTGTGTAGAAGGTGGGTTTTATCAAAATGATTCATAACATTATTATTACACTGCATGGCTGAATTTGAGGATGGTAACAAATGTAAGTGATGCTGAATCAGTACAATTGCTCATGTGATTCTAGTTTCAGTGTGAATCTTCTCCTGAAAGTTATGGCTGCCTGAAAGCCAGCAACTGGCAATTTTTGGTTCTGGACCAGTGACATATTTAGTATTTGAAATGGTATGTTTGCATAGCTCAGAAGAGCTGCAGTCATTGGGACTGTACTATGCTGCTGCTTCCCAGGTCTGTGTCCATGTGCCACACACCCTGTGGAGCAACAAAGCTCCCTTCAAGGCAGCAGCAGTGACACTTCAGTTCTTGTTGCATGGAGGTCTAAGACAACAAATCTAAAACATGTCACTTGATCCAGAGCTGGATAGATTCAAGGCAAGGGAGTTTTATGCTGGAATTAGAGGAGGAAATGGTTATTTATAGATGATGTGAAGAGAAAAGAGGCCATCTGAAGCTGGTTAGGTTTGGTTCTGTTGCAGACACAGCAGCAGAGACAGGAACTGTGGAATTGCCCCAGGGCTTGGCCTAGATGGCTGCAACTGCTGGGAACCATTGCATCTTTTTATAAGAAAGCAGCTGCTGTTTTTCTAGGGCATATCTTAAAACCCCTTGTGTTTTGTCAGTTTCCCCACTTGAGTTGGAGAGGTTTTTCCATGTATGATGTCCTTGGTTTTGTTCACCAGTCTGCCCAGCTGGCAGGTGTGGTTTTCCTTCTGCAGTTCCATGCAGGAGCCAAAGGCAGTACCATGGAAAGGAGTACAACACGACCAAGCAGCCAAGCAGCCTTACCTGTCAGGAATTAGACCACCTTCATGTGGGAGAGTGGCTTTAACTTTTAAAACTCCTTGTGAGAATTACACTGAGTGCTAGAAACCTGACACCTGCAGTTTTACAAGTGAGTCTCAGGTGCCCTCTCAATCCACTAGAGCACAGTAAGAAATGAGAAGTTTACAGAGAAACTTAATTCAGTGGCAAATTATTCTAACAAAACTGATATCCCAGAGCTTGCTGGGATAATTTGCCAACTGTGGCATAAAATCTTTGCAATAAGGCAAGGAAGGACATGGATATCTTTAGCGAAACTAGGTTCTGTAGCTGTGGTTCCTAACTCATGACCACCCAAGGCAGGATCAGCCCTATCACATTTATCATTCTTGCATTTCAGGGGTGGTTCAGGCTGCCATTGCTGTTTTGTGGGGCTCCCAGCTTCCCTTCTCTCTGGGGAAAGCGTGAGGAAGACAGATGCTGGTGCTTTGTAAAGGAGAAAGGAGACAGCAAATGTTTGCATCTTTGCACAGCTCACTTAAAGACACTGAGAACACCTATTCAGAAATAAGAAAAAATATTACAGGGCCTTTGCACATGGAATACCTAGGAGTAATTGAAGGGAATTCATTGAATTTTAAAGGCCAGAGACTGTGGAATTGAAAAGGGTTTGGTGTTTCTTTCTGAAGCGACTACATGTTAAATTGCTGTATAAATTATATATAAAATTATATTATCTTACGTTTGCTCAGAATTTGGAGCCCCTCTAATAGGTACCGTCTGTTTAACTTACAAATGTCAGGGCCCTTCCCAGCAAATTTCACCTGTACTATATTTAATATATGGCACTTTTGCATACCCAGAATTACCCTTCCCAAATAAGTTTCAGCAGGGATTTACAGCCCTTGTCTTCTTTACAAGAATAGTTCACACTGGCACGTGGTGTGAGTTTACCCAAGTGGACCAAGATGAAGGGAAGTGCTGCCTCAGATGTTGATATATTATTTGCCCATCTGTGTAGTCCTTCTTTGAATAGTGCCTAGATAGGAAATATAAAGTGCCCTAAAAATGCAAAGCCTTTAATTAAAAAGTAAGCAAAACAGTAACATCTGAAGCTAATACTACAGGGGGGAAATAAAAATAGAAACAAAGCATAGGTAAGGACTTTGATATGATTAGTCAAATGCCAGGTGAGCCAAAACTCAGGCTCAGAGGGTATTTTGAGGAAAGCAGGTAAAGTGATGGTTGCACTGCCTGCTTGCTTGGTGCTAGGATTGTCAGCAGAGTGTGGGGCTTTTTCTTCCAAAACGCTAACACTGAGAAGCTGGAATAAGAGAGGTGGTTGGGATGTATGCAGCATCTCCTGGGGCTCCCACTCTGCCTGTCCTTGGGCAAGAGAATGAGCCAAAAAGTTTGTGCCACAGAGCAGCTGTGGCTGAAGCCAAGACCTCAGGAGAGGTGTTGCTGCAGTGTCCCCAGCCTTGGTCAGCTTTAGGAGCCATGGAAGCAGGGCGGGTGGGAGCAGCCTGGCTACGATTGCTGCTCCAGCGAGGAACACTTCGGCCCTGTTCTCTCGCCTGTGCCCTGGCCTCAAAGGCAGGGCAGGAGCCATCAACTGTCCCCTTCCCCCCCTTGCACCAGGGTGGCTATCCCTGCTCCAGGCCAAAGGAGATATGCCCCAGAAGGCAGGAAGGTTAGCTCATCTGTTACTTATAGGCTGCAGTCTTTGTTCGCGATGGCAACTATATTGCGAGTTTTCTTGGAATATGTGGTTATAAACGGTCACGGGAGTTCTTAGAAATATCATTTCAACTCCCTGTGCTCCTAACGGATGCCAGTGCATTCAGGCTCTGATCACGCTTTCCAACCTTGCCCTCATCTTGGAGGCACTCCATTCCCTTCGTCCCCAGAGACAAAAGATGCTGGGCTGTGAAATGCAGGGGGCAGATGAATGGGGTTTGTCATACACATTTCAACACTTGTCACATCTCCCAGGAGATGCTTGTTACCACACGTGAAGTGACTGCGTTTGAATGCAACACTAAAGGACAAATATGCCCTTCAAGTACTCAGCCTGCAAACATCCTGTGCTGGTCCAAGGGAAGAAAGGGTGACTTCTTTGTTTGTTTGTGTCTGCAGAGTAAAGTGGATTTGACCAGAGTCTTTCAGAAAGCAATCCAATTAGCTGTGGCTCTTTGAGAGTAGAAAAAGGATAATTGAAAGGGATATCACACTTTTCTTTTTCTTTTTTTTTTTAACTAGCAGTTTGCACTCACTTTCTTCAGATATCCTTTTTTCTAGCTGATATTTCCTCTGATTTACTCTGCTGCAGAAGTGGATCATTTAAGTGAGCTTTATGTAAGTCCTGTTGGCCATCTTACAGTTCTCTGCATGTTTCAATATATTCCACTGTTAAAAATTTTAAAAGTAGGTGGGGAAAGAGGAAATTTCTGGTTAATATATAACAAATTCTGAAGTCAATGTGCCTGGACTCAATTTTTCAGGGCATTTTTCCAGACCTCTAATGATGCCAGAAAATAAAAATAGCCAACTAACAGGACCTTTCCTAAAAACTGCTCTGCAATGCAGCAGAAGTTTCGTGGCCCTCATAAGGTCCTTTTCTACTATCACTGGGGAGAAACAAAACACTGTCACAAGGTCACAGGAAAAAAAAAAAGTGCTATAAAATCTGCTATAGATGATTAAGTTCTTGTAGCAGAAAGAGCTGAAGTTAATATGTGATCCTTTATGTAAAATCAGAACAGTCAGGGTTGACTAACTAAATGGTCTAGCTGAGCTTTTCTTTCAAGAATAGTGGAGATGTCAGCTGAGCAACTGTGCTCATTCAATGCAGGCCACAGGGAGAGCAGCAGGCTGGGCTCACATGCCAGGCTGGTGCTATTATTATTGCTATTACACACTCTGTGGGCAAATAGAGGTACGTCTGGAACCAGGGTATGCAGTCCCAGGGGTCTCAGATAAGTTCAGATGCAACTGTTGAGAGAAATATCTTGGATCTGTAAAAACACCCTATTCATTTTCAAACATACGTCCTTTGGATCACAAGTACCAAAAGCCTCACACTGATAAGTTTCATTAAGTTCAACTAATGAAAAACTAAATGTGAGAAAAATGAAAATAGAATGAGATGGGGATGTTTTCCAGTTCTTTTTCATCCTCTTGCTTTTGAGGATATATACTAAAAGGATGTACATCTTGAAAAGAGTGTGACTTATGGATTTGCCCATGAAATTATTTGCACTGTATTATCTTATTGGAATATTATGTTGCTCAGAGAGATCGTGTAGTCTCCATTCCTTCAAGTTTTAGAGTCCCTACTGAATCTCTGAATTGCTGGGCAACCTGGTGTGGCCTCACTTCTAGCAGGAGGCTAGGCCAGACACTTCAGCAGGTGCCTTCCGAACAGAATTATTCTGTGATCCCATCAAGAAGACAAAGAATTATAATTTTAATTTCACACTTTGAGGCTAAATTTGGTGTGTTTGTGTGTGAGAAATGCTCTCCTTGATGGAAAGCAAGGATTTAACTGGATTAATACAAAATTTTACACACTTTCCAGGGAATGTTGCTGAATATACCATATCAAACCACACTCCATTTCATTAATAGCCTTCTATGATTTTAGGTGTGAATGAAAATATTACAAAATGTGGAAATTTAATAAATGACGAAACACAGGAGTGGTTAATGACTGATTAGCTTGGCAAATGAATTAACAGGATAGTGTGAGCTGTATTAGTAGGTTGAGCTGTGTGTATTCATGATAATACTCTATGCAGGATTAGCATTATGAGCTCTTCAGTTACTGCTGAAGCAGAAGAGCCAATCTGCAATAATTCCAGGTTCACCTCATTCATCCTACCCATGGTTTACACCAGCTGCCAAATGTTGTCTACGAAATTCTTACTCATGTCTACATTCTTATTCCTGGTGTGGCTGATAAGAAACTATCTGTGCTGCTAATCCTTATTATACCATTTTTCTCCCCTGTCAATTTTGTTGTGTTGTTATTACTTACACAATTCCAACAACATGCCTGGAGAAAAATGGATGGATAAGAGACCAAATCTAAAATCTTATGCTTGTGCTGTTCACAGTATTCCAAACTCTTCAGGAAAACATTGTTTCAGTTGGCCCAAGCTATTAGAATGAGCATAGGGGAGATGCTTACTCCTGCCTCCATGTGTGTGTACATCTTGTTTTAACCTGACTCCAGCCCTACATAGCAATGTTCATGGAAAATTCCTTGAAGGTCACATGCCACATATTAGCTTAGCAGCTGAAGGATGCATAAATTCAACAGCAAGAGAAAAATTAAATTAGGTAAAGGGAAAAAATGACTATTTAGTGATTTAAAGTCACTTAGACCTCAGCTGTTTTGGGTTTGAACACAAGAAAATGAAACTACATGGGCTTTATGTGAAATCTTTTCCATCTGTTTCAAACAGGAAGCCAAACTTTTTGTCGTGTGGTTAGATATGAATTTTTCAAACATGTTTTTCATAGATCCTTTCTGAGTTTATTGTGACGTCTTCCAGAGGTCACGGTACAAGTCACTGTAAATAGATTAAATTACCATTCCTGTACAAAGAGAGGAGTGTACACAGTTGCTGGAGTAATCCCAGTCTGACTTCCCAACCTTTTGTGGTTGTTTCAAATAGTAAAGTGAAAATTTTCATCTGTGTTTCCTTTGTCTTTGGATTTTTCCAAGCAAGTCATCAATTTCCTCTTCACCCACAAAGAGTTACCCAAATCCTTTCACTTCAGGATAGTGATTTATTTTACAAAACTGTTACTAAAAGGATCCAAACTAAGTTAGAGTGACTCCAGGAGATGCTTTATGTATTTTGGATCCTTAAAAAGACAGCTGACTTGAGAATAACATGACAGAATAACGTTGTCATCTTTCAAGAAGTTATATCTAATGGATTGCAATTTATATGTGGCAGAGAGTTCAGCTCATTGTGGGTTGTTATTTTCATTTAATAGAACATGTGAAATTTTGATAAAAGATAATCTTTACAAGGAAGATGTAAAACAGAGAAACAATCTCAGAAGCTTGAAGGAAAGTATCATTTGGCTTTATATTGTTTTCCAATAATCATTTAATGCACAGGTCCTGTCCTGTCACTTTTGGCCACATAAAGAGATACCAGAGCAAATGCAATCACAAGGTTTGAGGTGTTCATTACTGCAACTAGACATACGTACAGCATAAAAAACCAAAGCATTGCCGTTTAGAAAGAGATCCACAGGTTTAGGGATAGGACAGAATCTGGAATTGTTAGCTCTAAATACAAAGTTTACTTTTGAGAAGAATTTACAGTAGATGTCATTTTAACAGTTGGTTCTAGGATTAGGATCTTGCCTCATGAATTTGCTGCACAAAGGATAGAGAAATACACATTGATACAGAAATTAATACATGTAATTTTTTTTTAGTCATGAATCAGTTCTGAAATAAAATAAGAAATAATTATTTCTAAGTTTGATCTGTCATTTGCAGAACTGAAAAAATCAATGTCCCAGGACATTTCAGTGCTCAGAAGAAATTGGGCTTGGGACTGTGGGACACTTCTTTGCATCTGGGCAGAAACTTGCTCAACTGCTAGAAGTAAAAATAACAGAGAAAAGGGAAAAGATTTTTTTATAGTTGATTCAGGTTTCTTAACATAACATTAGAATGTACCCTGGAGTTTTACATTCTGGTGAAAGTGAAAAGAATTACATTGCTGAATAGATAAGGGCAGAATGCTAATTGATTCTATCATATTCCTGGCAAACTGTCACGTGGGCTCTCATGCCCATATCAAGTGTGCTTGTGGGTATAAATATATATGTGTTTACATAATGTGTACATGTATATGTGTGTGCACTGGGGTTTCTGTAAGATGAAACGGCCCATATGCTTTTTCCTGGGTTATGCCCAGCACATTCATTTAATTATTCAGCGAGATCGTACACTACCAAATTCTTAGACCTTTTTCTTTTATTTCTCTTTCTTTGTAAAAGCTTTGATACTTTTTGGCACTGGCTCATGTAGCCAGTAGAGTGTGTTTAATGGGCCAAAGGCATTTTTATAACCCTTTAAAATGTTTAACAGAGTTTCTCTATAATTTCTCAACATGTTCTATTTGTTTATTTCTGTATATTTTTGGTATGAAGTGGTAATATTGTGGTGTAAGGTTTTATTACCTTGGCAGTGTCATCATTAAAGAAGTATCAATCTTTCCATGATGTGCCCAATATATTTAGGAGCTTACATTCTGGACATGGAACTTAATTCCCAGTGGGTGTCCTGATAGAAATGTAATATGCCAGTCATTATATTCTTCAAGTTTAAAAGAAATTGGCACTTTTAAATGGCTCCAAATCTGTTTCTCTTCTTTTTTTTTATTTTCTCAAATGCAATAAAAAATGCATCATTTTTCTCTGAACAGTGAAGGAATTGATCCATCACTTCTCAGGTATTATCTTGGTTGTTACAGGACATAGTCTGAGATGAGATTAAAGCTCAGGCTCAGGAAGTGACAGTCAGTTGCTGAATGGCTTAGCCTTGCTTTTACCATTATGAGTGAAATGCGAGTGGACTGTTTAAAAGGAAACAGATGAAAATTGAAGTGCATATAATCTGGATTTTCTCATATTCTGCACACAGGGAAAGTAGTACATATTTGGTCTTTTGAGTTGAAAATAACAGCAACATATTAGTCACTAAAATCATACATTGTCTGTGTTTCTGTTTGCAATGCTTATTATTGGATTTGATGTTTTTTAACTCTGCCAATTATGTATTCTGATGTGCACTTGATTCAGAGCAGATTTTTTGAGGAGGACTGATCAGTAATTAGGATTTGGTTATAAAATCCATATGAGGGAGTTGCACTGAAACGTTGGTTTCTTGTATGCGGAAGTCAGACATCACTTTCTGGGTTTTCTAGGTATAGTGGCCTTATTAATTCAGTGAATGTGAGCATAGCAGACCACCTTCTAGACACCTGGTGGGTGGCAACACAAGCACTTTTTACTGCCTGGGTTCCAGTCTGTTGCACAGCTCCACAGAAAGAAATGGTTCATGGTTATAACAACTCAGAGTCAGATTTCGTTTCTGAGCTCTGCTGAGCTTTGCCTTTCAATAGGCAAGGGGGCAGCTACAGCAACAAGCTCCTCAGTATTTGGAACCTCTTTCTCATCACTAGTAAGGATTTTTTTTTTCTTTTTTTGGCAAAGAAGACATAGCAAGAGGCCAACAGCACAGTTACCCAGTAGGCTACAAGTCTCCCTCCCAAAAGATGCTGAGAAGCTGGAGCTCTGCAGATGGAGAAAACCACCAGATCTGTGGTTTGACCCTGACTCTTTCACCCCCTCTCCTACCATATACAGAACACAGAGGTTCAAACAGATGCTAGATCAGAGCTTGAGTTCAAAGCTACATCAGAGTAATAAATACAGCAACTCTATTACAGAGCTTAGTATTTTCAAGTTTAGTGCTATTCCCCAACTTGAAATAACTCTTTAAAAAGGACCGGTGCTTGGAAAAATACCAGCATCAAAGATGTATTCACTACTATCCTGATCTTACTGACTGTGGTTCCTCTCTTTTGGAACAAAATGGTCAAGGTACAGCCATTACATTTTAGATGCCTTTTGTTGCACAAAAAAAATAATTTCGGAATTGTCAGTGCATGTTGTGAACATGCAGAATATATCATGCCTATAAGTATGCAGATAAATACATACATACATAACTGAGAATTTAGGAGTGAAGGTAAAATGTGCAGGAGGCCACTTTCTTGTTCAGTTTGCAGAGTGAAGCATCACTTTGTGCATCTGTCCTGGAAGAAACTGATGGAAAATAAGGAGGTTGCAGTTAGTTGTCCATATTATATGACATCCTAAACTGATGGGAGATGAATAAGTGCAGCATCAACTCCTCCTATTATTGCTCAGGATTTCCTGTTTATATCTTTGGTCACACCACCTCTCTGGAATGGCTTTCTCAAAGAACTAGCTTTCCCATAAAGCTGTGGGGCAGTGCACAGCCAAGAAGCAGGTCAGAGGCTCCTCCTGCTCGTCACTGGTTTCCCCGCCTTGGGAATATCTATCATCCTCGCCCATCCTTGCACGCTTGGGATCTGCAGTGAGGGATATAATTGTTCATAAATCACAGCCTATCAACTTCTGCTGAGTGCTTGAGAGCCAGCCCCAAAAGTCATGTGCTGCAGACGGAGAGCCAGTCTGAGTTCGGACAAGCGAAAGAAGCAATCAGGTTCCTGCTGACACTTGGAATCTGCCGCCTCAGACACTGTCATTTTTTAATGCATGACTGAGAGCCCTATTTCAATTAGGGGTCTGTGCCATTGGCTATCAGCTGTGATGTTGTGGAGTTTGCTGTGACAGGGTACTCCCTTTTCTCAGACCAGAGTCTCCACTCAGTCTCTTGACAGTCTGCCAAGCTTTGCAACTGGAATGTGTGAAGTTCAGTTTTGAAACAGTTTCTTTCCATCATTCCTGCCTGTTTTGATCTAGTATGGGAAACAGGTTTCTACTTTTGGTATAGGATTCTTGTTCATTCTTGCCAGATTCAAATTCATTATATAATCTAGCAGCATCAGATGACTGCCTAGGAATGAGTAGCAGATGCATCTCCTGAAATACAGAATTCCTTGCTACAACCATGCATTGGTGACTTGATAGCCACCACTACATGACTGGATTTGTGGCAACAAGAGGCATCAAGAATTTTATGAAACCAAAACCAGATGTAATGAGCTCTGAAGAGGGTGTGATGCAGAGCTGGCCTGCCCCACCATAAAAATGATGAGGAAAACATTTGTCCTGGCACAGCCAGACTGTCATGGTAATCCTTTCCTGCCTAAGAGCAGCTCAGGACTACCCTCTCCAGGAGTCATAGCTATTGTCAGCATTAGTCTGGTTTCTCCATTTACACACTGTTGTACTGCAGGCAGACACTGCAGCTCCTCTTTAATCTGCCAAGGATGACACTGATTCAAGCTAATGGATGAGGTCCCCTCATTTAATGAGAGGCTTTGAGGCTGTAGCCTGGGCTTTCAATCCCACTGTTGGCATAGTGAGAAAGAAGTTACAGGTAGTAATGGCCATGAGGTTGCCAACTGCTGTACACTTCAGAAACTTGGAAAGAACTTCTGAGAAAACTGGCATGACTGGCATTTTCCATCCTTTTTTTTTTTTAAATAATCATCTACAAAAAACATCTGTCTGTGACTGCTACCAGCAACCAGTGCAGTGGAAAAGGCAATTAACATCTTAGGAACCTCCACTCAAAACTGCTCTGAAAAACCTGGCTAGACTGCAACTTGACTCTGGAGGTACCTGATGCCTCCAGGACCTTTCCTGCTTGGTGTTATGTTCTTCTGGTGTCTCAGGTGGTACCTTTGAACATTTTACCCTCATCTTCATATGACTATGCAACCCAGCTGTTAGCATGGAAGTGAAACACATCATGGTTTTTAAACAGTGCTATTTTCCCCTGAAATCCTTAGCAACAGTTGATCTTGGTGTCCCCAAAATGAAGCATAGCAGTTGTCTGTGCAAACCTTTTCAAAGACATATTTAAGTCTGGATAGACCTTGCAGGTTTTAACAGTGTGGTACCTATTCCCATAAAGAGTGGTTCCCTAAGAAAAGAGGAAAAAAACCCCGAACCCTCGACACAAAGATTTAAAAGGCCCGACTACTGCTTTTGTCCAGTTTTAGGCACTCTCAGAAAATGCCCGCTACATACTGAAACGATTATGTTCCTCACAAAATGAAGACACAGCTGCCTCTGCCTCTTAAAGAATAGCTGGAAAAAGAGAAAAAGGCCTTCATTTCCATTAAACATCCTAGTCAGATTATTCACCAAGTGAGAGGATATTTCTTCCAACACTGAAGGGAATACAAGGTCAGAATGTTCCATCTCTGAAAAGCGTCCTAGAGCTCATGCTATAGACTTTTGTTTTCTTTCAGTTTAATTTATCTCTGAGCAAAATAAAAATAACAGTAATAATTCTGTATTAATTGGCCCAGATGAGATGTGTGAAAATTCCTGGATTTTCATCTTGTTCTCACAGATCAGTTGTGTAGTCACAGCAAGCAGGGGCATGGGTGAGTCCTTCAATGCATAGGTAGGCCTAGAACTTCTTCCTGTCCCCTCCAATCCATCTTCATTGATGGAATAGAGGAGTGCTACCTAAGGCAACCACCTTTTAAGTGAAGAATTATGAGTGGGATGAGACCACTCCATTCTGAGTTTCCTTTTTCTGTCAGGTTTTAGATGCTTTCACTCCAGCCCTGACCCCTGACAGCCCAAAGTCTCTTGCCCTGAGGTGAGGTACTGCTGTGAGCATTCTTGATATGTGCTCGATGCCCTGTGGGGCTTTACGGACCAAAGCCCTTCACTGTGTCCCCAGTTATCTAGCTCGTCTCAGAGAGGTCTGTCCCTGGATCATATCCTGGGACAGATATCCTTATTCCTCATGGACGTAACCATGGTAAGAAGAAAAGGTCTTTCTCCTAAGTCCACCCCTGTATTTTGCAAAGACAGCCATAAATTAAAAACGTTCATCAACAGTTCCTCAAGCGGATGCTAGTGTGTCACAGATTGACTATAGGCAGACCACAGACCAATCCTCACTAAATTATTTGCAGGTTTCTCCTGCAGATCAACAGTTGGCAAGAGGTTTTCCAAGACTGACTAATATATTATATGCATTGTCTTGTGGATAATGAATGGATGCACATCTGTGCTTATTACTTTTCCGCCTTTCAGAAATTCCCTGCATTCCACAGATGTGAAATGAGATCCTTCACATGTGAACAGTGCTTTCGAATTTCATTCACAGCTAAAGAGGTTAATAACTTGATGACCATGAGGAAACCACTTGGAAAACAAAACTTCTTTGCCTTTTAGATTAATTAATGTAATTTATTAGTAGTGGTCATTGTATAAAATACGTGTTGGTCATTATTTTTTTGATGGAAAACCAGTATTAAGGGATCCAAATCCCATACTGATACATACTGCATTACAGTGTTGGATATTTATACAGAAGCTATCAGGGTTTTGTAAGTCCTTGTTGGTGATTCCCACTCTGCTTATTAGGGGAGCTCAGAGTTTTTGTTTCCGGTAACTACAATTATTAGGACTGTCAAGAGGAAGCTGAACAAACCTGGGTTAGGAGACAGAGGGGACAACTTGGGGAATGAATACTGTAAATTATACAAACTGTAGCCTGCAATTTCTTCACAAATGGAAAAGCAGGAGGAGATATGTGGATGTTGAATTCTGTGCTAGGAGTGGGTCACTTCTTGCCTTGAGACAGAGGGCATGCTGTAAAGGGCACTTTGAATTATTTTCAAGGCCATATGCTAATATTTTTCATTAATAATTGAATTTATCTCAATCTCATTTCCAGGTAAGAGCTGCTGAGTCATAAAGTGGAGCAGAAAAAGCGATATGACACAAGACTTCCATAGCCCATTGTGTTCTCTACCATACATGAGTATATACCATGCAAGCAGATCATTGCTTTTGGCCTACACTGAGGCTAATCTTTGTCACAAAGTCTGCACACTCAAGGTGAAGATATTTTCATGCTGTTGTCTAAATATTCTTAGATGGATTTGTTTAAGTCAAAGTATAATTGTGTACCTTTGATTCAGATAATGAATTTGCAGTGTAGTTCTTTACAACTGACTGTATGAACACCATCTCTCTCTCTCTGGTTTCCTTTGTTATTCCACTGTGGAAGCCAAAATAAGAGATTTTAGTACTAAAAGCTGGGTAGCAGCACAAGACCTCAGCAGCAGGTACTGAGGTCTCCTGGCACAATCCCTGCTGGATTTCCAGATCTGGAAAATTACTACTTTATCTATGTCAGAATTTTTCAATCTTTTTAATATTGTTAGGTTTTTTTTTTTAGTCATAGTGAGGCTCGTTCCAGAAACTATGCATGTTTCAGATTAGTGCATATGAAATAGTTTTTTCTGCTGTCCTTTCATGGTCCTCTTGAAATAACTCTCCACCCTCCTGGGTTGAAAACTGCTTATCTGCATGTATATCTGCACTGGGTTGGGTGTGCTCTTTTTACCAGGAATAAACAATCTGAGGGAATGAATAAGCTGTCACAAGCAGCTTTGGAAATAAAGAGCAAAGTCATGGAAAGCACAGAGCTAAAAAGGTTCTTTCTGTCAATGCTCATATTCATGGTTCATAAAAATCTAATTCAGAATTACACCCCTCTACTCCCCCAGAAAAATCCAACCACTGTGCATTTGTCAGTTGTGAGCCAAATGCTGACAACTCTGGTATTATCTCATCTCACAGTCCAAGAAAAATCAACTTTTATCTCAGGAAAAATTATTTCACGTATCTAAAATACTGATTTTTTTTTTTTTTTGGTGGAGTTACGCTAGTGGTGCCTTGCTATATTACAGAGTTAGTACAGCAATCTGTCCCTTGATGGTTTCATGTTCCTCTTAAACAGGCACAAAGAAAATAAGAGCAATGCATCTGATGCTGAGGTTATGGAAAGATCAACTTCCAAATGATAGTGAATTTAAAGGAAGATTCCTGCCATATATTTTTTATTTGTTAGCACATTTCCATGTGAAAGACAAGAGCTGTTTTTTGCCCGAGTCCTGTGGTAGCACATGCAGAGGGTCCCTAACTCAAGGGGTTTATATGTGAGCAGAGAAGGCAGATGGGTGGGAGGGCAATGGAGGCACAGCAGTGGAGGTGCTAGGGCCAAGCAGCCACAGCTAGAGCTGGCCACTGCATCCCAGTGGCCTCCCTGGAAAAGCAAAGCTGCTGGCCTTCCCTGAAGACATCACCTTTAACTCAAGCCAAATATTTATTTAGGTTGATTTCCTTATCTGGAATATGTGGGAAAAAACCAAGGGACTCCAGGGGGACCAAACTTTAAAATGGCTCCTTTTTTTTTTCCAGAAAAGGACAAAATAAAATACTTGCAGTGCTAGATTTTTTTTTTAAATCTATCCTGCATAATTTTTATGGCAAAATATGAATTGCACAGTCTGGCCCTTTACATGTTACTTATCAATGGGTTTTTTTAGCCATTGGTCCCTAAGGAGAGCCCTGTAAGCCAAATAAAGAACTTTGGCATGCTGGAATTATTGGTGCTCACTACAAGCAGAGAATAAAATGGGAATACTCCACAATTAGTGATGGACTACTCCTTGACAAAACAACAAGGAAAGAAACTGCAGGTAGCTGATCTGGAAAGGTGATCCACAGTCTATTCTTGCTCTTAAATTTGTCAAAAAATCTTCCATAAAAGCTCCTTCAGACGGGCACATAGGAACAGCTTTTGGCTCTGCTATTAGTCCAGCTTGTGTCAGGCTTGATGTCCCCGGGAGAGGTGTGAGGGTTTGAGGAGCACCAGGATACACCAGTGGAGAGGTGTAAATGCGTGTGTGGAGAAGAGTAATTCTTCCTCAGATCTGCAATCAAAACAAAGCTCTGAAGCCTGAAAGCCACAAGAGTCGAGTCTGTAGAAAAAGGCATGTCTTGCACCAAACAGTGAGTTTTCTCACCACAAAAGACAGCTCTTTAAGCAGGCTGGAGAGACCTCATGCCAGTCAGCCCTGCACAGCTGCAAAAGCTGTCTGAAGCATGTCCTGATGCTCCCTACTGAAGTTTCAGGCAATGCCCTACAATAGTCCCCAAAGCAGAGGAACTGAAAGGAAGGAGCTTCAGAGGCAGGGTGGTAGCCCAAACTAAGCAAATAACTGTTTTGTTTGACATTCTGCCCAAGGCTCATAATTGAAATAAAAAGCTCTGACCTGTAAGAAACCCTGGGTGTGGTGGAAAGTGCTTCCTGGGCTGGGGGAAACAGGCGAGCCACCCTGTCAGCTGCCTGGGGCATGGGTGAGCAAATACATGGCCCCTGGCTGAAAACTGATTATGATGGGAAATATTTTGCATGGATTCATACTTAATGATTTTCAGCATTACTCAAGTACTTTTGTTTTGAGGCTTTAGTAGAAACCTGTTCTTAAGGGCTGTGAGAATAATCCTATGAAATCAAAGCTGCTGATGCTTTGGCACCAGCGAAGTTTCACTCGGGAGGCTTAAATTTTCCAAGCCCCATAAGCTCAATCCAGCATGGCAGAGTCCATTGATGAGGGGACAAGTCCTGTTGACTCAAGATGATACAACATGAAAGGCTCCAGAAACAAAGCTTCTCAACATGCTGTCAGTGTGCTGTGAATACAGCACAAGGCAGTGCACATTTGAGAGCAAAAATAGACGCACGGCCCTGGCTCAGAAAGTACATTTAAAACAACATAATTTATTATCTGAGCTATGGCTGACAACAATCTGTTCCCCTGTTTCAGCTACATTTTCAAACTTTGCTGAGTTCCAGTTCATGTGCCCATCTCATGCTGACGTTGTCTCACTTTGGAGACTGCAGGAAATGCTTCAGGGCGGTCTACACAGGATGCAGAAGCAGCATCATTAAAATTTGTAAAAGGGATTGTTTTAATAGAAGCATCCCATAAATGGTGAGCATCTGATTCAAAAAACAAATCTCAAACATTACATTATCGTTACTGGGAACTGTGAAACATGAGTCCACTTTAGTAGTCCTCAGCAGTACTTTTTTTCTGGTAAATGTTGCAGTGTTGGTAAATGGAGTGTATATTTATGGAATAGCTTTGGTTTTGATGGAAACAGTATAGTTCTGATGAAGCTCATGTCTGCAAAAAGAGAATTTCATTGGGATATTTGAAGATTATGAGCCATAATATTTCATTATTAGGTGCCTTTATATATGTGCAAATTTGCAATATGACAGTCTTCCACTTAGTGAACTGATACTGAGGGTGATCTCATTGTTTTCTCATGATTTATCAAGGAATTAGAATCCTAAACAGTGGTAAAATGCATTCAAAAGTATTTGACCTTGACCAAATCATAGCTTTCAGTTTAATTTTATTTTTCATTCCTTGCAGAGGCTTGATAAACCAGATAAACTGGCCCTGAGTTTTGCACCTGCTGTAACTTACTGTTTGGTACTATTTGGAATTTCTGTTGTGCCTTTGTGAGATACCCAAGCATAACTATGCCAGTTTATCCAGCAGAGCCTGTTCCCTTCACTGCTCCAGTATAAAGTGTCTGCTGTTCCCAAATTCAGTGACTTTCAGAACACTTCAAGAGAATACATCTTCTTGAAAACAAAAAAAGAGGAAGTCAACAGTGTCTTGTATTAAATTGTTTGTGCTCCAGTTATAGTTGGAGAAGCCTCCTGTGGAGTGTGTCTTCAGCTTTCCTCAGACAGGACAAGTTAAGGGACATTGCTTAACCCTGAGACCTTGAGAGAGTCTCAACTTTTGATGTTTGCATTTTTTCTGTGCAAAATAATAAATTGGAGAACAAGCTCCAGCCTTAAGCAATCTCACAAGCTCCCTACCTGTTACCAATATGATTATGTTAACGAGCCTTAATTGCCCAGAAAAGCCCCACATGGGACTTCCACCCACACATCCTCCCCAGGGTCTCCATTGAAGGTCAGGACTGCATATCTCTTTCTTCTTTCCGAGCACAACTTTCTCCAGCCCTGTCTCCTGCTGCTCATGCTCGGAACCCCAGGGTGGCTCACACCTTGCCCTGCTGAGGGCCATCAGAGGACCAGCTCTGCCCAGTGCTCAGGTGCTGTGGGGGACAGGGTCCTGATGAGCAAGTGTATGACTGGTGCTGGGGGTACCCTCAGATCCCCCTGAATGGGGCAGCTCCTCCTGCTGTTCCCTGCCACTATGGCCTTGCAGCTCGGTGTCCTTCATTCAGGTGGGGCAAGGAGGGTAGAGCATCATTGAGCAGTAGCTAAAAAGCAATTTGGTGCCCCCCTGGGATGGCATCCTTTCCTTTTGTCGTGCCAGACACCCTGCTCAGTTTTGTGTTGTCTGCAAACTTGCTGAGGGTGTGCTTGATCTTACTGTCTGGGTTGTGTTGTTGATAAAGATATTAATGAGTGCCACTCCCAAGCCAGAGCCCTGAGGGACACTACTTGTCACCAGGCTCCACCTGGACACAGAGCCATTGACCATCCAGCAAATACCTACTCCACTGAATAGTCTATCCGCCAAACACCTCTGTCTCCAATTTGGAGATAAGGCTGTCGTGGGACTGTGTCAGAAGCCCCACTGACATCTGGGTAGACAACACAGCTTGGTCTTCCCTTGTTGACTGTTGCTGTCACTCCATTGTAGGAGGCTGCCAGATTGTTCAGGTGTGATTTGCCCTTGGTCAAGCTGTGCTGGCCGTCTCTGGTCACCTCCTTGTCTCATGTGTGCCTTAGCATGGCTTCCATCAAGATTTGCTCTATGATCTTCTCATGCACAGAGGACAGGCTCACCTGTCTGTAGTTCCCCAGGTCTTCCTTTCTTCCCTTTTTAAAAACAGAAGAGTGGTTTCTCTTCTTTCATTTAGGTCCTTGCCTGACGGCCATGACTCTTCAGATGTAATGAAGGATGGCCTGTCAACAGCATCAGCCAGTTCCCTGAACTGGGAAATTGGTGGGAGAATCTGGAAAGGGATTTGACTGTCCCTGTATTTTTGGTCAAACAGAACTTTGAATCCTATTTCAAAATACCCCAAAGGCAGTGTTTTGCATTATAGACACAGTCTTTGTGTGTTGCTCCCCTGAGTAAAAATGACATTAGCTCCCCAGAGTATCCCACTTGTACAATCTTCCATTCAAGTCTTGCATGTTTGCTCACCACTTAATGCACCTGGCAAGCTCTGGTTGCTGGTCTTTATGTTTTCAGACAAGTACAGATTGTTAGATGTGGATTGTTGGCTTGGTTCTTCCTTGCACTTTTTTAAATTTTTTTTTTTATTTCCTTGCCATAAAGCCCTTTATTTTATTTTTTTCTTCCATACACACAGAATTTTTAATTTACATTTTCTTTCATCTGGAATCTTAAGGCCTTTGATTCATATTTGCTCTTTGTTTTGATGTACGGAAAAAGCTTATGACATACTTGGCTCTAATAGCTGTACAAATTCAAACCCTGGTAAGGAAGAGAAATATTTGAAACCAAGTCAATCCTGATCTATTTAAAGATTTAATTTACCCATAGATATCAAATAAAAAATAAAATCATCATCTATATTTTATTACTAGATCTTAAAATAATAAAATCAGCTGTAGTTTACATGCTTGTTGGGTGACATTGGGTGTTAGGGAGGAGAGAAAGCTGACGTTTGCTTCCAAAGGATTCTTGTGAAGTGACTTTGAAACATGGCTTAAAGGGTAATTGCTTTTCCATCATAAAACTTTTAAAAGAGAGTGATTTTCCAGGTGTTTGATAAATACTTTGTTAAATAATATGTCTAACATAAAAGGTTCAATGAAAACCTTTCTTTTTCAGAAACTCAGCATTACAAACAGAGAGGAAAAAACCCAGCTCCTCCTATGTTGGAGCACCTCAACCAGAAAAACATAAGGGGCTGCAACCAGAGAGTTACAGGGGTCCAGCGTTTACCCATTATTGACTGCATTCAGGGGGAAGTCAAGACGCAATAGTAACAACTTTAAATTTTAGGGCAAAGATATTAATGGACTAATTATTTTTTTCTTTTTCTAACACTGTTCACAAAAAAAATCTCCAATTGTAAAAATGCACATAGCTTTCCCCAGTCTGCCAAGTAAAAAGCCAAAATGCAAAATATGCATTTGTAAATGCTTTCTCTGTAATGTGTCACTACCTTGAAACAGCACCTCACACGAGTAGCAATTTTTCTAATTCATGATACTTATAAATGCAGGAAAAATGCTGATTCTTTAATAATAGAAGTCATCAACTTGTAGTTGTGGGATGGTGGCTTTTTCTCTTTCTGGGAATGGATTAAATTTTCTGTCCCTTGTTCAAAACATAAAATGAATCCAAACTATGTATGTGCTGTCTCTGAATTTACAACCACATGTCTCTGCCGTCTCTAACACTTCAAAGGGTCAGTGCTGAAGACATAGATAATTCTTTTTCCTAGATATATTTTTGAAAAAAAGGTATGGGTGTTTTGTACAAAAGAAAACTGGATCCTCTGGTTGCAAGGTAGGGAAAAAACTTCTTTTCCTCCAGTGTGGTATATCTTCCAGAGACTTGCTTTTATCCCACAGGAATATCTGTTTTCAGGAGTAAAAAGAGAGTCTGTGGGAGGCAGTGAAGGACACAACTCAGCCAACAGGACAATCTCTCTTGTTTTCAGTATTTGCATCCTCTGAGCTTTACCTCTGGTGGTCAGTGCTTCCTGTGCTCAGTATAAATGCGTCTGCTGAGGAATACTCATGGATTAAATGTGCTATTTCCCTTCCATTTCAGTCCCCCAAATGGGGCTTTGGTGGGGCTCAGACACTGCCCATAACCAACCTCCCATCCACTACTTCAACCTTACAAGGGCCGCTCCACCACGAGAGCTTATGGGTTGAAAAGGGCTGAGTGGGAAGGGATTTGTAGGCTGCATTTCCATGTTGTAAAACACTTTCCAGAAGTAGCAGGAGCTGATGCTCTACAGGATAACTTCTCTTTAAATTTGGGAGCTGGAAGTAAAATACAGAGATCTCATACATGCTCTCTTAGTGATGGATGGCAATGAAAGGGACTGTTCCTTGTGTGCTGCTGCTTCTTGTTGTTACAATAATAGCATTATGAAAAGGTTTAAAGGGGATTCCTGTTACTCTGATGCAAGAAAGGTTGTATTTCACTAGAAGCAAATCTTCCTCTGCATGATGCACCTGTGCATGCATGATACTGCCTGAATGCTTGCAGGTAGCCTAGGTGTGTTTATCAGTTTTGATAACCAAGCCTTTAAAAACTTTTTGTCTGCCTAAACCATAGAATAAACATCAGATTTAGTTGATGCCACCACTCTGGTAGCAGAAGAAGAGAGGAAGGAACATGTTTCTATGATATGTCTCATTTTACCCAAAAGTCACATGGAAGCCACCAAATGATTATTTTCTGTGCAAGAGTCTGTGGTGCCTAGGGCCTGGAGAAAGCTGTTCGACGGAAAATAGTTTGGTGAGAATGAAGGAGAGCAGAGGACTGTGGGAGGCAACCTGAAAGAAGAAAGTTTGGGAATGCCTTGGGAGACAACATGTGTGTTATGCAAGCTCCCATGTCAATCACCGTGTCAATCACCGTGTCAGTCACCCACTCCCCACTCCCCTGTTCTAGAAGGTTCCTTGGTTCCCTGTTCCCCATTGGTCCCTAGGTTGGAACCACTCCTACCTCCTTCCCCTATTGGTTCGTGCTGTGTCACCCCGCCCTAGCTCCTCCCCAAACCCCGCCCACCTCCCTGAGCTTATATAGCCGGACCCCTCCCAGGGGAGCCTCTGCTCCCCTTCGGAGAAGGTTGTGTCGCTGCTGCTCTCCATTTTCTCCCTCAATAAACCTCTCTGGATTAAGCGCGCAAGAAGCCCTCCTGCTCTTCATTCGGTGGTAAGGCATTTTTATATTACGACATCCGGGCTTGGGCGGAAGGTGGGCTGAGGGTGGTACCAGACGGCACCGTGGAGGAGACACTCCTGGAGCTAGAGGTAGCCTGGCGGCACCGGCCCAAGGAGAAACAGCAACCCTGCTGCCTGGCACCCAAACAGGGACCTTGGGCTTCCCCCAGGTCTTTCTGAGCGTCTCCTGAAAGCCAGTGGACTTCTGACCCGCGGTCTCCGGGACATTAAACGCCGTTTGGAGCGGGCTCCAGGAGGAGTTCCCCTTTTGTTTTTTGGAAGACTGCTCCTCTTGGTCTGCCGACAACCCCGGGACCTGAGTAACCACTGCAGCTTCGAGTAAAGAAGCTCCCAGATACCCAGGGACCAGCAGAAGCCCACCAGCCCCTCTGAAGATCCTTCATATTTTGGTGAGTGCAGAGTTAAGTGCCAAAGGGAAGGCACCATTTACTTGGGGTTTTATTTCTAGTCTTCAGAGGAGGGAATTTCGTCAGCCACTCTCAAAAAATGGGCAACTGCCTGACAGTGGCTGAGCGGGAGATATATATCCAAGTTTCGGTGATCCTCGTTGTGGGAAATGTTTCTTTTAAAAAGGGGGATTGAAATCTTTTGTTAAATTTCTGTTAAAGAATTTTCCTGACGTGAGTCGGGAAAACCTTAATTCAGTACTGTTTTGGGGAACGGTGGGGAAACGCATTTACGAGTTGCAGGTTGAGGGGAATTTCCGGGTTGGGAAATATAATCCTATGTTTGATTTGATTCTTAGAGTTGTGAAGGCAAAAAGGGAGTTTGGGGTCCCCAGTTATCCTCCCCTGCATTCCACCCGCCTCAATCCTACCCCTTCTCCCTCATTGAGTGGGTTAGGAGCTGGATCCTGCCTTCCGGCACAGGGCTGCCACCTGCTCCCTGCCACCTCCCCTCCCACTCTGTCCCTTCTCTGCTCGGAGCTGGCCACTCCGGTCAGGGCTCATCCTGCCGCCCAGCACCTAAACCCCCCATCCCTGGTTCAGTCCCCAGTTCTATTAAGTTAGGAGTTAGCTCACAAAATGGTGCCTGCCACGTGGTGGGGTGCCACAGACATGTTGATGAGGTGCAAAATGGCAATGGTGGCACTCCCTCTCCTTCCCCATCGGGTGTCTGTCAACCGTCGGGTTCCACCCCTGTGTCCAGTTCTCACCCCACCTTGGCGTCGATTGCGTCACCGTCAGGACCCTCCCCTTCCACCTCTGTTACCACGCCCTCTTGTGAGCTTCCAGAGGGCAGCACCGATTCCCCAAACGACCACGCCCCTGTGGGTGGTGCTGGTCCGCCCTCGCGCCGCCCCCTCCTCCACCTCTGTCTTCCGGTTCCCACGCCAACGGAACCGGAAGTGGCCTTGGCCGGAAGCAGGCCATCATGGCCTGCAAGGGCTCACGCCACCGAGCCCCACCAATCAGTCAGAGAGCTCGTGTCCTAGCTTGTCCTGCCCCGTCCTCCGAGGAGGACGAAGACAGTGAGCCCTCTGCCCCTGAAAATAGGCCAGGGGGGAGCTGGCACAAGATCCAGGATGAAGCCTTGAGGGAGGGAGACCTTGAGCTAGTACAGGACCTGGACAGGTTCGCAGCCCCGGTCATCATTAAATGGGGAAGGCAGCCACAGTGGGAGCAAATCCCATACGCGGAAGTAAAGGAACTGAGGAAGGCCGCAAAAGACTACGGGTGGAATTCTCTGTATTTTAAAAATGTGCTTGATATGACTTTTATTGGACATGACCTTATTCCACATGACTTGAAATATATTACCACTGCGCTGTTGTCTCCCACTGAGTTCTTATTATGGGAGACCCAGTGGAGAAAGCTGCTTAGACCCCTCTTGAACAAGTATGATCTTACTGAAGTTCTGGGAGAAGACAGTGAGGGACAGGACACGCTTATGGGAGAGGGCGAGTTTACCCAGCCAGAGGACCAGGTGCTTCTTCCCAACAATTTGCTAGAAGAGATTAAGAATGCAGCCAAAACAGTGCTTCTGAAAGTACCAGATGGTTCTACACCCCTACAAAGTTTTGCCTCAATTCATCAGGGTGAAACTGAGACCTTTAGAAAATTTGTAGACCATATGAGGGAGGCGATTGACCGTCAGATTGACAATATTGATGCCCAGGATGAGTTGTTGAGAAAGATGATTATGTCTAATGCAAACGGGGAAACTAAGAAAGTCTTGAGAGCATTACCCAAGACCCCGAGCCCACTGTCCCAGATATGGTGAACGCCTGCACCAAAGCCTCTTCCCTTGAAACCACCCTAACACAGGCGGTCACCAAAGGAATGGGGGAAGCCATGACCGCAGTCACCAAAGAAATGGGCGAGGTGATGATGAACTTACAAAATACCAGATGTTTCTACTGTGGTCAGCTGGGACATGTGCAGATGAACTGTCCTCATTTACCCGGACATTCTAACTACACCCCTTCCCCGAGGTTTCCCAGAAATCCCCAGCCTCTTTTTCAGGGTCTGCGACCAACATATCATCAGGGAAACAGGTGGCAGAACGCGATGCGGCCCCGCATGCAGATATCAAGTGGACAGCCGCCTCGCCCAACACTCCCTACCATCCGGGAGGTCGAGTTCCCTTCAGGCACATTTCCCAGGATCGAAGCCGCAAGGACGGACTCAGGTTCTTCCGCCGCACCTGCAATCTAAGCCAGGACACCAGGTACCTTCTCTGCAGCAGCGTCCACCTGCTGCTAGCACATGATGAACTAGTAAGGGTGCCCGCGGGTTTCTAAGCCCTCACAATAAACAGACCACTACAGTGCTTCTCCTGGGGGACAACCACCATACACTATATCACATCAACATTATACCTGAGGTTGTCAAGATAGAGCCAGGGAACGAGATAATTGTATCCATTAATTGCATTGAGCCGCCTTTTACATTGTGCAAGGGAACCCCCTTTGCACAAATGTACATCGGAACAAGACCCTTGTGCTGGGGATGATGACTATCAAGTCTTCTTATCCCACCACGTGACCCGGGAGAGACCTGTGCTACCTGTCTCTGTTTCCTACAAAGGAAAGACAATTGAAATGCGGCTGATGGTGGACACCATCATCCCAAAGTCAAAGTGGCCCAATGACTGGGAGTTAGTGCCCCCTTGTGGCACAATCTCTGGCACTGGAGGAATGGTCAACTCCCTCCAGAGAAAACACCAAGTGTGTGTGGAGGGACCCAAGGGACAGATTGCCACCATTCGGCCATTCGTTATCACATCAAGCGTCGCCCGTGGGGCAGGGACGTTTTGTCCCAGTGGGGGGCCGGCCTCGACATCCCCAACCCCAAATGGGATTTTAGCGTGGGCCACTGTGGAGCGCACTACCCCGCCACTGCGTTGGAAAACTGATACACCCTTGTGGGTAGACCAATGGCCCCTTCCACAGGACAAACTTGTCGCGCTCACAGAACTGGTGGAGGAGCAGGTGCAGTTGGGGCATCTAGTACCATCCACGAGCCCATGGAACACTCCAGTCTTTGTCATAAAAAAACCCGGCAAAGACAAGTGGCACCTGCTCCAGGATTTAAGGAAAGTAAATGAGGTTATCGAGGACATAGGTCCCCTGCAACCAGGCCTCCCCTCACCCTCCATGCTCCCCAGGGACTGGCCATTGGCAATCATTGATATAAAGGACTGTTTCTTCAATGTCCCCCTGTGCCCAGGAGATGCCCCCAGATTTGCGTTTTCAGTACCAACCACTAATCTAGCAGAACCATTTCGGCGCTATCATTGGGTCACCCTGCCCCAGGGGATGAAAAATTCCCCTGTTCTTTGCCAAACTTTCATCGCACAAATACTGTCACCAGTTCGCAAACTGTTCACGGAGGCAATCATCTTACATTATATGGACGATGTCCTGATATGTGCCCCAACAAAAAATTACTTGGATGCAGCACTCACAAAGACCATCTCAGTCATCGAGACCACAGGATTCCAAATTGCCTTGGAAAAAATTCAGCTTTCATCCCCCTGGAGGTACCTCGGCTTCTTAATCTCCAGACGGACCATCGTGCCCCAACATTTGACAATTAACAACGACCCCAGGACCTTAAGGGATATGCAGCAGCTCTGTGGGGTCATCACCAGTGCCTCAGCCCAATGATGGCTCCCAAAACACCCCAAGTGCTACTCGCGGGCACAATGCTTCCGTGGATATGTATGCAGATAACAGCTGCCTGGATCATGCAACAACCAAAGGAAAACGTTTGGGTCACCCTCGCGGAGTCCATCAAGCAGGAGAACTTCTGCATGGCCATGGGCAATGTAGATGATCCCCTGTCCACATGCCTGGTGGGGGTACCCCTGTCCCCAAAAGACTATCCATATGCGGGTAAGGAACCCAACCCGGTGGACACCTGGGACGAGTGGATGGGGATCCTTCCACATGCACCACAGGAGCTCTAAGAATTAGACCTGCTGGGTTCCTTCCCTGCCACCTATTGTGTTCGCTTCTTCTACAAATTCAAACAAGAACACTGGCAGGCAATTGGGCAACCACAAGACCAGACAGGAGAGATGCAAAGAAAAGATGTATCCCCGACCTCAAAAAGATACTGTGTAACCAATTGGTGCAACTATACGAGCAACATATTGTCCGAGTCCTCTTCTGTTCCCAGACTGCTCCCCAAGGGAGTGTTCCTTATCTGCGGGGACAGGGTGTGGGCTGGGATCCCGTCGAATACGCTCACCCAAAACAAGACCCAAATTCCTAATTGGAAAGAAAATACACAAGTGGCAAGACAAAAACGTTCCTGCACTACATTCGACCCCAACTGCGATGATAAAATTTACAATTGGAATGAAGGTAAGAGAGTCACGGCCTCAATCTTTTTACCTTGGTACGCCGCAGCGAAGGCTCTCGGGGAGCTTTCCCATTTAGGGTGCTAGCTGAGTAAGCAGGCCAACGCTACCTCAGCCGCACTATCGGACTTGTTGGCTGATGAAGAAACCACCAGACATGCCACTCTCCAAAACCGAGCAGCGATTGATTATCTTTTGCTTGCCCATGGTCACGGATGCAAGGACTTTGAAGGACTTTGCTGCTTCAATTTATCATCTAGAAGCACTTCCATCCATGCGAACATCCAAAAGATCCAGGACCAAGTTGCAAACCTACTCACAGAAGTAAAGATTCGCGACCCAATGGACCGCATGTTGGCGCAATGGGGTGTCCCCGAGTGGGCAGCTTCTATCATTAGGAGCCTGATATGGTTTGTCATTATCCTGTTGATAGTTTCCACAGCAATTATGTGTTTTAAGAAGACCATGAATAAGGCATTTAACAATGTTTTTCTAATTAACCGAAAGGGGGGAGATGTGGGAGGCGGCCTGAAAGAAGAAAGTTTGGGAATGCCTTGGGAGACAACATGTGTGTAATACAAGCTGCCATGTCAATCACCATGTCAGTCACCCACTCCCCACTCCCCTGTTCTAGAAGGTTCCTTGGTTCCCTGTTCCCCATTGGTCCCTAGGTTGGAACCACTCCTACCTCCTTCCCCTATTGGTTCAGGTTGTGTCACCCCGCCCTAGCTCCTCCCCAAACCCCGCCTACCTCCCTGAGTTTACATACCCGGACCCCTCTCAGGGTTGGGCTTTTTTGCCTCTGCTCCCCTTCAGAGAATGTTGTGTCCCTGCTGCTCCTCACTTTCTCCCTCAATAAACCTCTCTGGATTAAGCACGCAAGAAGCCCTCCTGCTCTTCATCTGGTGGTAAGGCATTTTTATATTACGACATCCAGGCTTGGGCGGAAGGTGGGCTGAGGGTGATACCAGACGGCACCGTGGAGGAGACACTCCTGGAGCTAGAGGTAGCCTGGCAGCACTGGCCCAAGGAGAAACAGCAACCCTGCAGAGGATGGAGGCAAATAGACTGACTATAATGCAAGGAAGTTATTTGTTGCTGGAAAAATCGTTCCTGGAGTGGCAGCTGCTCCTCTCTTGCTGTGTTCTGCTTCCAGCACAGCATTAGGACATGCACTGATCCAGCCTACTGTGGTCTCCATGCTTGGGTTCGGAGATGTCTGTGTCCTGCTGATCTGCTGAAAAACACATTAGTTTAGCAAGCATTCATTAGTAGTGACTGCCAACATTTATGCCTATTAGCAACTTTTATCTGCTAAGACATATTTAGGACTCTGAGGGACTTTTACTACTGTCACCTCGGCAGCATGAGGAGACCATTTTCAGTTTAATTACGTACTTATTGTGAAAGAAGAGCTCTCCATTATAGATGGCTTTCTAGCTAAGTCCCAGATTGAGAATTAAAAAAAAAAAAAAAATCCCACTTTTTTTTTCCACCAGATCCTGCTATTTTTTTGGCCTGGGTCTCAAAACACAGCAGAAAACTAACTGTAATCCACTTTCCATGTAGTGTCTTCCTGCTTCTTAGTGAGTTTGGGTAATTGTTCTCCCATTCCTTATCTATGCCAACAACTATAACTTTTGGTATCCAATTACTCTATGGTCCTGAATTTGAGAACATTTCTTTGCATGGCTTTTGGTAAAAGTGAGCTATTTGAGCTTACTCAGTTCAGCCTTTCAATAAAGCACCCTAAACCCAAGCAGTGCCCTGACATCCTGGTTGGATGCATGGTCCCATCTCCAGCAGCCTTTAAAAAGGACATAATGACGTGGGGACCTGTGCACCTGAGCTGCAATACAGTCCAGGAGAGTGGCTGGGGTAAAAGATGCTGGTGTGAAACTCGGGATCTCTCTCATAAGAAGTCAGGGTAGGACAGAAAATGTTTCCCTGGTTCCTCTTGAAATTTATGGAATAACTGGATTGATTGGACCGAGAAAAGATAGACAGTGTCTCCAGCCTTTAGCTGAGAGCTTCAGTCAGAGTGTAAAGGTCCTTTCTCAAATGATGTTTTTGTTTATTTGTATTTTTTACATCCCCTACAACTTTCAGTATACAATTACACTAAGTGGTGATTTTTTTTTTTTGTGTGTGTGTGCTTCTTTAATAGCATTTACCTTTGGGTTGTTTGGTTACCATTTTTATGATGGAAAATTGGTTTTAAAGTTTTCTCTTTCCTCCTGATAGCATTACAAAAATTTAAGCGCTTTTATTATGATATTTTTCTTTATTTTAGGAGAGAAGCTGTAATTTGAAGAAGCAACATTTGGCCAAATGGCTGGCTTTTCAAAGTTTCAATATGTAGTCAGGCTGTGTAGAGCAGAACATGCAATGATGAATATTTTCAATCTGAATAGTGTGAAGGCATGGAAAAGCCAAGGTTATGAAGGGGATGTGGTGGCTGATTCCTGGACGCGTAAACTGTTTTAAACATTTTCTTGCTAGCAAATTTCATTTTTTTTATAATGAACTGAAGACAAACTTTCCTGTTTTCTGGACATTGAACCCATTGGCTTTCACCTGATGTAGTGTCCTGTCATTAACTCATCAAAGGACTCCCTCTTGGAGCTGCATCAGGAGAAAGGCAGTACAGTAAACCTCTGGAAATCATCTCTGCAGTGCAGGAGAACAGCAGTCCAACGGATTGTGTGACATGGCAGGTCTTGAAAGCACAGCACATCAAGGAAGGAAGGAAGGAGTTCTGTAACTTCAAGGGTATTTGGCTGTTATTTTTAGAGTTATTTGACTGACAGATCACTATGCAACAGTGATGTGTATGGGGAGAGCTAGTGAAATAGTGCTGGAGATGGTTATAGTCTGATGTAACTCCAGTGTGATGACAATTCCCTGGCTCTTAGTGGCTTTTTATCCCTGACATGCAATGTTCTACTTGTCAGCTTTCTTTTGTTTTCCATGGCTTGTTTCTCCTTGCTTTCCACACCATACAACAGCGAGCAAATGAAAAGGATCCTTTTATGAGTTAATGAATGCCTTTTGTGGTTTTACATACTCCAGTTTGGGTATAGGAGAAATGCATTGTATGGCTGAGCCACTGGCAGGCAAAATGGGTACCTGCAAATAAAAGGGCACCTAATTTAAACAAGGTTCCTTCCAGGTCCCCGTTCCTTCCCACTGCAAGAATTAAACAGTCTCTCAGCATGAGACTTCCTTGCCTTGGGTGGGTCCCTGGTGTAGAAATCCACTGTTTTCTTACTCCCATTTTTCAAATCAAGCCTGACATACTTAGAAAAGGCAAAACATGACCAAAGGAAGATCCCAACAAAGAAATGTACCTTTTACTATGCAAACTCTGCAGATTTCATCAGACTGTCACCAGGCAGCCGTATGGCCTGCTGGATAAAAGTAAAATAGCTTAAACAGTTTTGTTCCAAGAACTTTTTATGGCTGCTTCAAGACTGAGCCCTGATCCTTGTTTTGAAGTCTTAGGGAATACCAAGAACTTTTGCTGTCATTGTGCTAAAGGTCAAATTTTATGCCCTGTGACAACACAGCTGCATTCAAGGAAAAATGCTGTTGTTATTGCATTAAATTGGTCATTTTATGCTCTCCAGAAGGTCCATCTCTTTTCAAGGGTTTAAATCCAAGAGGAAATCCCACTAAGATCAAATAACATTACTGTATAGGAAGAATAAGTATACACGTACACCCTATATAGACATGACAAACAGTAAATACAAAAAACAGATCTATTGTGCAAGTCCTAAACTAAGGAATTTTAAGAGGAAGAAGAAGCATAAAATATACTCTTTAATAATGAAACTATTATAAAAGAATGATGACAGACTTGCTTTTAATTAAAATAACACCTGTTGGATTAAGTTTCAAAGAAGTGATCAAAGAAAATACTGAGCAAAAACAAGGCACACAGTAAGTGTTTAGTAGATCAAAACATTTAAAATGTTTCAGAGAAGCATGAGATGTAAAAGAGGAAAAAAATTGGGGATTATGTTGGGATTATACTGAAACTTGACTAAAGGAGCAACACTCCTGAACAAATAACATTACATTAAACTAATTAGAGTTTAGAATATGAAATTGTTAAAGTTTGCTATCTCAGCTGTTTCTTTAAACTGAAAAAGGGATTAATCCATATTATAAAAATAGTTAGTGGTTCAGAGGGCAGAAGCTTTATATAAAGTACTGCCGAAGTTTGGAGAAACAATAACAAAATCCACAAGAAAGTGCAGTCTGTGGTCCAAGTCCTTGGAAACCATAGGCATGCGAAGAGCTCTTTGTGCAAGTCCATTTACTGGACTTGGGAGCAGTATTGCTATCAGCAAGGTGTACGTGGGTGCCTTGGGATGTACCCAAAATCCAGGATGTTTTGTCTGCAGTTTAAGACTGAGTAGTTTAACTGCAGTTAAAAACATCACAGGAAACAGATTTATTTTCAGTTGGAGGATATTCTTCCCCACTGCTGTTGTCCTCTATTTTTATTTTTCAAATTTCCTCTGAAGGTTTTTTTGCACTGTAAACTTTCTTACTCAGTGAAGATGTCTAGTGTTCAGTTGTGATGGCTTTCAAGCCCCATTTAAATCAATAGGGATTGTGAGTGCCAGAAATGCATAAGAGGACTCCAGCACACTGAAAACTTGTGGAGGATGTTATGGCTGACTGCTGGCTCCTCTCGCTGGTGAAAGATGCTGAGGCAGGCAGCCAGCCAGCTGCTCTCCCCAGGAGGGAGTTAGTCCCTGGATCTCAGTTTGGGAATGGCTGTCTTAAATAATTTTGTTCAAATATAGTGCCTTTTATGTTCTTTCCAATTCTCTGTCCCTCTCACAATTACCATTTCACATGGGAAACATGTACCCTTTCTTCTTGTTCCTCTCCTTTTATTGAGATGGGCTGTCAGTGTTTTACTTCCAGTGTATTACATACTTAAACACATATATGTACGTGTGTAGCCTATGGCAGAGTGAGGTAACAAGAAGTTAATTTGATCCTAAGCTTCTAGGGTTTGCAGAGCAAATATGAAACAAGACCGTGCTGCATATCTGCAGACTAAAGCTATGCTTATTTAAAATGTTTGAATCAAGTTTTGGCAATTAAAATGTGTTTCACATGTTCGGGGTTTTTTTATAAGCATACTACGGAGATATTGTGTGGATGATCAGTATATTATATTAGCTAATGGGAAAAAGCATTTTTCACATCATGTAAGTGGTAATTATCTCTTTCCTAAGTAATTTATTAGCTGGCTGATGAAGGATTTTGATATTCTGTTTATCACAGTTTGAGGGCTGATTTGAAAATCACAGCATGGCACTACAGACACTGTACTCCAGGAAACAGATGGTAGAGAGCCATCAGCTGTAATCTGTGGGTAAACTTAGACAAGTGCAGTTTGGTATAGAGTTTTGAAAATGAGATGTAATTGTGTTATGGAAGTGTAAGAATGCTGTGAAATAATCTTACCTTGCCTGCACAGCAAAGAACAAGCTCTATTTAATCTGGCATGGTAATGTGTTGGGTTTTTTTTTTCTTTTTTTTTTTTTTCTGTATTACTGAAACTTCCAGCTTTGGTTCATAATATCTGATCAACAGGGAAATGGGTTGCATGTGTGTTCTTTTTTCCTTTGTGAAATACATAGGGCCACTTAAAGACAAACAGACTCCATGAAGTTGTTTACCAAGAAAAAGAAACAAATAAAGCACAGAGCCACCAGGCTCTTCACAGAACAGGGAGAACGCTACTGTTTTGGAAAGCACAGGAGAGAATTTCCTTCTGAAATAGAAAGGATTATGTTGTCTTTCCTAAACATAGACAAAAGGTGAAGAGATCACACAATATTTGTTTTTCCACTGGATGGTTTATTTGAATGTGTTTAGGGTGGCTGGGGGGGCGAGGGGAAGATTCTCCTCCACTGGCAACACGCAGCATGAGAAGAAATTGCAGAGGAGTGCTCAACACTTAGAGGTCAGGAAGGTGAAAGCTCGCCAAAAGCTTTGCTAGGAGGCTCAAATATTTTTGTGGTTTCAAGTGTTTACCTTAGCAATGATAGAAGATTTAGACAATTACCCAGCAGTCTCAACAGTGTCTTGTCGGGCAACACTACTTCTCCTTTTCAGCAGTGTCACTGGGAGCCTGATATTTTGAGCATTTTCATTCAAGTGTTGTTATAATCAGGTCTGATATAATTAGGAGTTAAAGAATGGTGGCTGAAATGATCCAGTTAGAAGAGATTAAGTGGAGCTTGTGGGAAGAAGAGAGAAATTGTGGTGCCTTCATTAGAGTTCAGTCCAGGCCTGCATATTTTTTCTTGCTGCTGATTCATCGTAGCTAAGAAAGGCATTCATTTTTGAAGTTTTGATCTATGTTTTCAATGAAATTGGTAAAATCTTTCCCCTTTTTGGAGTGCTGTAGCACAAATGCTCAAATGCTCGATTCTCACATACTCAGTAAAGAGTTAATTATTTTGGTGCCTCAATGGAAACCACATTTTCAGTTTCTCAGTTTGTCTGTGAAGGAAAGGTGTCCATAAGGCCTCTTTCTCACTGCCAACTGTTTCACTTTATGGCGCTTTTTATTCAGTTACACCTTCCTTTTGTTCCTTCCTATTTGTTTTTATGTCTTCTTTTCCTTTTCATCCCTCTCTTTATTACTTCCTGAGGGTGTGTTTTTCTTTTCTCTTTGAGTTCTCGGTTTTCTAGGTTTTTCTTGTTGGTGCAGCAGCAGTAGATATTCAGCTGTTTTTCAGAAGAGCCAGTACTTCTGTTTGCCTTGGTCTTCTCTTTTTTGTCTGTAGGAGATAAACAGAAGAGGGAACGCAATTGAAAAGTGAAGAAGTATCTCTGCTGAGAGGGAAACCTTGGGTTCACAATAGACAATATACCTGTGTCATAGTGAGCTGTGGCTAGGATACAGGCCAAAAAAGCATGGAGCATGAAGTGCACAAGGACAATTAGAATACACTGATGTCACAAAATAGCAGTGCAGAAATCTTGCTGGAATGAGCTTTCTGATGGCTTTTCAGCACTTCCAAATTTGCCTTGCTAGTAATAAGGCTTCCACCATGCCAGTCTCTACAATTAACTGAGGTTGTTGTAAAGTAGAAAAAAGGCCCCATGCCTACAGGAGCGGGGAGAGGATAGGTTTGGGCCTAAGAACAGGGGGACATGCAGTTGGAGAGAGCTTCCCCTCTCTCTGTGTCTCTGGACCAAAATATTGGAGCAATATTCTGCAAATTAAACATTGTGGGTTAGAGGGGGATAGACTAGCTCCTGTGTATGTGAATGTAGCATTAATGCACCAACTCACTTGAGCAGGGAGGGAATATATTAACTTGAGTGTGAGAAACTGAAATTAAATGAGGTTAGCTGGTGTCTGCATGCCTAGTGAGTGTGGCCCACTAGATGTGCCACGTGAAACCGCTGGTGCTCGGGCCGAGGTGTTTGTACTGGCTGCGACCTCACCTGGTGCATGGGATGCCTGCTGGCCCCACAGTGCATTAGGTGCACTCCCAGGATGCATTTTTTGGCTTACTGCTTGCAGTCTGTGCACTGAGGTTGCTCCACCTCTGTTTTAAAGTGCACACCTGATGCACGCTAAATTGCTAATGTAGTTATCCTTTGAACATTCCAATCTTAAATCTGCATTTTCTCATCATAACATGTTACAGTGGACTAAATTATGGTCATAAACTTCTAATATGTTAACTTAAGCTGCTGATCTGTTACTTTCTTTCATCAAACATAGAAAAGAGGGAAGCAGTAATAAGATAGTACAGAAGTTAGAAAGCCTGGGCTGAAGGTAGCATGGGATGGTTCTTGCCTGCCTGTGGGATGTAGTACAACTAGCAGCAGGAGTATCCACATCGGGGCTGTGGTGCTGCCTACACTTAGTAATAAATTATTGCTGACACTCTAAACACCGTGCAACGTATCGGCGATTCATCTTTCAATTGCCTGTTCCCACGCTGTCCGTTTTATCTCGATTGTTAATTTAATCCTGGCAGTAAATTGCTTCGCTTCTCTTAAATCTCCCCGTCCCGCCAGCCAAGCGCGGGGGCCCTTGTGCGGGGGGACGGGGCGGCCGAGTACCGGGCTGGTGATGAATGGACAGGGCAGCCCGCCCGCGCAGCCCCGGCCCTGGGGCTCCGCAGCCCCCCGGCAGCGACCGGGGGAGCGGCGGCCGCGGGGGGGCGGGAGGAGGAGGAGGAGGCGGCGGCGAATCCTGGTCCGGCTGGCCGGGTGTGCGAGCACTAGTGGGAGCTGGAGAGGGCGAGAGGAGGGGAGAAAGCCCCAAGCCACCCCGATCCCGAGCAGAGCGGCTGCGAGCCGGGCGGGAAGGGGGTGTGCGCGGCGGCAGCCCCGGCAGAGGAGGCGGCAGCCCCGGCAGAGGAGGCGGCAGCCCCGGCAGAGGAGGCGGCAGCCCCGGCAGAGGAGACAGCCCCGCGCAGCCTTCGCAGGCGGTGAGGAGCCGGAGCGGGGCGGGGAGCGGGTGCTGCGGCGCGGAGATGCTGCGGCGGGGCGGGCGGGCACCTGCGCGGCCGGGGCGGCCCAGGGTGCAGGGGGGTCCCGAGTGTTGCGGGGGCAGCGCCCCGAACGACCCCGGCGCCTTCCAGCCGCGCCGGTGCTCCGGGAGCTCCGGCCGCCCGCCTCTCGTCCCGTCCCGTCCCGTCCCGTGCGAGGCTCGGAGCGCTCGCCTCGGGCTGCCCCGAGCTTGCCCCGGGGCGAGCAGCTGCGGTGGAGCGTGTGAGTGGCCGAGCGGGCTGCGGGACCTGCTCTCTCCGGGCACACGCTGCGCCGGGCTCGATACGATCTCGTTACGCGTGCCCGTCAGGAGCTGGCGGTCTGCAGCGCTCCCGAAATGAACTTTTAAATCTGAACGCCAGTTTGTTAAGGAACGTCTTGTTTGGTAACTGAGGACGATGGAGATGGTTTGTCCTCTCGCTGTGAATCTCTGGGAAGCGGGACTCTCTCACGCAGCAGTACGGTATTGTTAACTCAAGACTTAGTCGCTTGTGACGGACTGACGTGAACTCTGATTTACCGGCTGGTATATAGCAGTCGACGTCTTCGGTGATGTTGTTCAGAAACATAGCGTTAAACCACTGGATTTAAGGACCTGCTAAATGCAAATGACACAAAGTGTCACTGTTTAGGAGTCTCTTGTAGATAAAACCGGAGGTCTGTCTAAGTGTCCTGGGTCTGATGATGCAAAAAGCAGTGCCTGAGGGAGAGTAAAAATAAGATAGACACATAAGGATGATTTGCCAGAAGGCTCTCTCAGCATGCAATGATTTGCAGCTTGGATGCTTTCTAAGGGAGAGCTGGTGTCTTTATGGCACTCACTGAGTTTTCCTTTCCATAAACTGCTCTGACTGCCCCTTGACACTGCGTAAACTTTTAACAATGTGCTGTGAGAAGGAAGTTCATAGCTTTAACTTTACTCTGTGTCAAATGCCATAGCATTTTATTCTGAACCTTTAACAGTACCCATGTCTTGATATAGAGTTAGTGCAGAACTGGTCCCTATTCCTCTCGGTCCCATTCACACTTTTATATACTTCCAGTGTTTTCTCTGTTGCCTCCTTTTCAGGCCAAAATGCTCTCTTCTACGTTGCCTAAAGTGTAGCTGAAGAGGAGGGAAATGAGCAGAGACATAGTTATTTTCTGAGAATGGACCATTTAGAATGACAGGCATGTTAAAGTTAGGATGTTAAAAGCTACAGTCTCTGTGAGTAACTCATGGAAGCAGTGTGCATTAGCACCGCAGAATGGCTACCGTGATTGCCTACAGAGGACAAAATCTCCTCTGTCTGATGACCAGCATAGCTTTAGAGCACCAGGTATTCCTCCTCTCTTTTACTGGCAGAGGCTGCATGTGCAGGGAGTGTGTTTCTTTCAGAGGTTTTTGAAAGCAAGCAAAAACCCAACCAGCATTTTACTGTTAGAGTGATATGATGGATTCATAATGTGTTTGTAAGAAGATTCTCTGGTTTTTGTGTTGAAATTTTGCATTGTTAGGAAACAGTTTTGCAGTTATTTCAAAATAAGAAATCCATCACAGTAAATACAACCTAAGGACCTTGACTCTCTTCCCACAGCCTACTGCCCTGCTTGGCTTCAGCTGAGCTGCCCTTGACTGACACTTGTGCAATCAGAGAAAAAAAAAACAAACCCTCAGGCCTTTGGGATAGCTGTATCTGTACTTATCTGTCTGTTTTATCCTGACTTATAGCAGTCCTTCCTGTGGGTCAGGATGCTCAATGTTCTGGCTTCAAGGTAGCTCTTAAATTCATGCTTCATTTTAAGGGTATGAGGGGGGTCCATTTTAATTGGTGCACTTGTGTAATTAAAGTGATGCATGTGCTGGGGCCCTTGCTGCAGCAAGACTGGAACATTCATCTCTTGACAGAATCGAGCCCTCAAGTTTTGAAACTCCCTTTGAAAGAGCTTTGATTGGCGATGATGTAAACTGACAGATTCACAAAGGCTGTTCCCAGCGTCTAGTCTTTCTTGCCTGTTTCTGTCATCCTTCCCTGTGTATTGTTTCCTACAAATCAAGACCTTCCCTAAGTAAGACACAATATCTGTTGCCAGGTGTAAGGAAACAATGAGAGGAAGTCTGATGCTCAGGTGGGAAATGATGTGTTACTACTCCCAAGAAATAGGATGAACTTTTTTTTTTTTTTAGAAGAAGGTTTATGAGCTGCTCTATGTCTTAGCCACTGAATGCTTGGTGCTGACTACAAAGCACTTGTCCAGACTGTAAATCCTGTGGGGAAGGGGCTGCTTTGCTTTGTCTTACAAATGTGATACTTGATGCAGTGTGCTGGGGAGAGTGGAGGGCTGCCTCTGGGTCCAGCCTGTGCTGCTGCTAACAACAGCCATTCTAAGTTTGCATCTTTCAAACAGAATATGGGCCAAGCCAGAAAAGTCTCCAAAAACTTGTAGTAGATATTTTCTACCAATCTTAGGGTAATTGCAAGGATAGGATAGTATATAAACCAACATGGTTATCTTGGTTGTCATTACTCCAACTTATGAAGTTGGTGAGGATTTAGAGATATATTAGAATGTGCTGTAATGTGCTGTAAATATGGCAAATATAGAACAAAAACAAATTAGTAAGATCTATTTGTGGTACTCCATAAAGCAAGCTATAAAATATATCATAGACTTATTACCAATCAGATTTTTGTTCCTTTTCAGAAGATATGAGCTATTTTTTAATTGTTTCAAACAAACTGAGAAGCTTGCTGCTGATAGGCAAAATTTGGAGGAAACAGATTTGAAAACACTGTAGTTTAGTCTACAGTTCACGTGTGTCAAGCTAGTGCGTGTTTCAGATTGGGCTTGGTTCTGGTGAGCTCTTTCCTCTTGCTGTTTTGTATTTGGTTGAGGTAGCAAAAATCTAATAAGGTTTATAGGAGAAGTTTTGAAAAAGCCTTGAAATTGTAACATTCTGATGGTATCTATGAATTGCATTGTGCTATATATCAACAACCTTGTTCTTTTGAGTGCCTTAAAGGAGAAAATATTTATCTATGACAGCATCTGGAAGTGCTGGACTCTTTTGTAATAAGGAAATGATTTTGAGGTAACTAAAATACCTTATAATATAGTGTTTGATTACATTATACCAGTTTTTTCATGCATCACATTACCAAGCTTACTTTTCTCTGCTTAAAATGTCAACACCTCATCAAGCTGTAAAAAAAAAATTCCTGTGTGATCAATTATTCTTTATGATCAGCCCGTGCCAGAGTGTGCATGCAGACCCATGTGTAAGTGCTTGCACAGTGTGCATGGAGAGGAGCGTGTCTGTGTCTCTGGTAACACAGGCAGTATGTTCTAACTGCTGTCATGCACAGACCATGCTGCAGGATTGTGATAAGCAGACAAACCCAAAGGAACCTCTTCCCTTTGGCATTGTGTCTCAAGGCTGGGGTCCCCAGTTTGTCACTGCTCTGGCCTTTCTCTCACAGGATCACTCACAGGGGCTGTATGCTCAGCCCAGCTGTCTGCTTTGCTGCTGCTTCTCACAGCGAATATCCCCCAAGCCTTTGTCAGATTTGGTTATAATTGGCCAATAGACTCAAAACTTACTAGAGAGGGTCTGGCAGACGTGTTTATCCACAGATAAGCAAGTCTAAACATTGCCTTGGGAAAATAGGCTGAAGGAGTTACTTTCTCTTGGAGTCAGGATGCTAAGCGAGTCCTCCTCTGGTGGTACAATGGCCAGCAGGGAGGGCATTTGCATGGAAGTCACGGTCACAATTCCGAGCCCATTACATAATGGGTATTTTGGAGTCATCTGTTGCTGCTTGCAGGATTGCAGGCACAGGTCCACAGAGTTTGCAAACTCTGAATGTAATGAAGAGATTGGAGCAGCAATGTGAGCATGGGGAGAGCACCAGGGAGCATAGGTTCACCCTTCACATGTTCCAGAAAGGTTTTCCAATAGTGAATGAGTTTTAGCATGCAGGGACACGAATGACACAGGTCTCAGGAAGTTTCTTCCCCTGAAACCGACTGTGTTACACATTAAAATTAATTCAGTGATGAAGTCAAAATGCATTGCTACAAGCCTTTACTCTGTGATGCCATTAACCAAAGATTGCAGTTTCGCAGACCAGGATGAATAAAGGCACTTAATTATAAGTGTTCGTTCTTTAAACCTACCACTTATTTCCTTAACATAAAAATAACTGTTGCTGTTTTGCTGTCACAAAAAGAAATATTCTTTGGTGTTCAGAAAAATGTCACATCTAAAGCCTAAAATACAAAATAGATTGTATGTAAGACATATTTGTAAAGTAGCCACTTAAAAGTTTTTAAAAGGTTAAGTTATTCAAGACCTATTCCCTGAAGCTACAAACGTATTTGATCATGCATAACTTCACTAAAGAATACTTATATGAATAAAATTACACACTTACAGGTTTGTAAAATGAAGACTGTAATTAGCTCTAGGTTAATTCCCCTGCTTCCTAATTAAAAACACACAGGTCAATTAAGGATCAAAGGAGATGTTACCTTTGTGATTATCTTCCTTGGCAGAAGTAGCTGTTCTGATAAATATTTCAATTTCACTATAATCTGACCTTTTGTCAAATTTTTTGCTTTCCCTTACCCTTGCCGATTTTGGCCAAGGAAAAAAGTGTTGTATTTAAAACAGACCATGAAAAGGCAAAATACTGAATCTCATAATTTGGGCACATATGTCTTTTAGGGGAAAAAACTGATGGGTGAAAGAGTATATTTATTTGCCTTGGATTGATAATGTGTACATGAGCTGGATCTGGCTACTTTGTTTATTTGTCTCTGCTAAGTACACAAATACAGCTTTATTTGTAGCTAGCTTGTTAAATACAGTTTCCTTCATGTGTGCGACAATTTGTCTCTTCCCCAATGCAGAGGTGCGCATCTGGAGAGCTGGTCAGAGGGAATACCCATACGTACGTGCTAAATCTTTGCTGGTCAGATTTGCTTCAGAGCCCATTGAGTGTAGGCTCTGTAAGCATGTGAGAAGATTTGGACAAGGCAGAAAAATACTTGCATCTGTGCCAGATGTATTGCAAAATCAGGACAGTGTAATGGAGATAAGGTTAATTAGCTATTTGCATTTGCTACTGAAGTTGGATGAGTAGGGCTTTTTCCCCTAACAGGGAATTTCTCTTCAGGCATAACTATCTGGTAGTTTGTTAAAATGAGTAGAGCAAGACTTTTATAGCCTGCAGAAATACAATTAAATGTGTGCAGGCATCATAGACTCCTTTTATTCATGGGCAAGTCTTGTAGGGTCTTGTCCTACCAGAAAATCGAAGTGGAGGAACCCTTCAAGATGAGGAGGGTTGTGCTGCCTCAAGGACATGCCATAGGATGGGTTCTTGTCATCTCTGTATCTCTGCTTCTTTCACTGGGTGCAGTCACAGGTACCTGTTTTAAAGTGCTTTGAGACCCTGGGTCAAGAATGAGGTCAAGTCCAAGCTGCTGCTGTTGACGGACAGGATAAAACTAAAGTTACTCAGGAGATTGTTTCGCCTTTCATTGCTTAAAATATTATCACAAATTGTCTTTTTTCTTTATTCACAAGCGTTCCTGGGTAGGCATTCAGGGCTACTGCATTCAGTGTCTTGTAACTGTTATGAAATTGAAACTTTGAATCTGTGTTGTGCTTAGGATCTAAAATACTGATGTGATTTCTGTCTGAATGATGGTAAGAAGGGATTTGTTTTAAGATTGCCTCTGTAATTTTTGCATGCAGACTACAGTCTGTTGCGCTTGGTGGTTTTCACAGGACAGCCATCACTCTCACGTGAAGTGAATGTCTAATGGTAGGAAACGTTCATAGGATCATAGAACCCTGGAATCTTTAAGATCAGACAAGACCATGAAGATAACAAAATTCAATGGTCAATGTAGCACCACCACTGTGTTTACCACTAAACCATGTCCTCAGGTGCCATATCCATATTTTTTGAACACTTCCAGGGTTGGTGACTCTACCACCTCCCTGGGTGATCTGTTCCAATGCTTGACAACTCTTTCCATGAAAAAAAAGAATTTTAATACCTAATCTAAACCAGTCTTGGTGCAACTGAGACCATTGGCTCTCATCCCGTCACTTGTTACCTGGGAGAAGAGACTGAGCCCCACCTGTGTACAGCCTCCTTTCAGGGAGTGGTAAGGTGCCCCCTGAGCCTCCTTTTCTCCAGGCTAAACACCCCCAGCTCCTTCAGCTGCTCTGCATCAGAGCTGTGCTCCTGACCCTTCCCCAGCTCTATTGCCTTCTCTGAACATGCTCCAGCACTTCAGCGTCCTTCTTGCAGTGAGGGGCCCAGAACTGGACACAGCTCTCAAAGTGAGGCCTCACCAGCACCAAGTACTGGGGGACAATCACTGCCCTGGTCCTGCTGGCCACACTGTTACTGACACAGGCCAGGATGCCACTGGCCTTCTTGGCCACCTGGGCACAGCCGGCTCATGTTCAGCTGCTGTTGACCAACACCAGGTCCTTTTCTGCCAGGCAGCTTTCCAGCCACTCTGCTCCAGCCTGTAGCACTTCATGGGGTGCTGTAACCCAAAGGCAAGACTTGGTACTCAAGATTTTGTTGAATCTCACACAATTGGCCTCACCCCATTGTTCCAGCCTGTCCAGATCCCTTTGCAGAGCCTCCTCACCTTCCAGTAGATAACACTCCCACTCTACTTGGTGTCTTGCACAAACTTGCTTAGAGCACACTAGATCCCCTTAACCGGGTCCTCACCAGTCACTGGCCTCCAGCTGGATTTAACTGCCTTCACCATTTCACAGTGTTCTGGTGACAGCTCATGGTGTGGATGCATGCATTCTTCACTGGGCAGAAAATGGGTTGGACAATTGAGCCTTTTCACTTATCCCAACAGGGTCACTTAGTCTTTCTTTTCGCAGGTATTAATCATCTTTTTTAAGTTTGTCTTGCTGCAAACATAATCACTTTATTAGAGTGAAAAAGCAGCACCAGTGTTTTCCTCCAGATTTCTGGTATTAATTGGAAGTGGATGCTAAACCTTGTGGGTCTATATTGGGGTTAAATATTCTTGTAGGGCATGTGAGTTCTGCTTGTGAGCAGTAATGGCATCAGATAGATACATCTGTATTTCATGGAAGGGACAGGTTTGTGCTTTTCCTGACAGCTGTCACAGCAGCAAGTAGGGTCACGGTTGTGCCTTTGAAGAGGAGGAGGAGCACATTTTAAACCTGAAGCTAATTAATTTTTCTCTGATAACCATGTATAAAAACTGTTTAGGCTTGTCTATATTCCTTGTCTTCCACGACTAAGTCAGAGCTATGGAAAATACAACCCAAAATAATTGTTTACAATGGGGATTATGCAGTATTGTTGGACTGTTCAGTGTAGTACAGATGCTGCTGGTTGAGGACATGCAGAAATCAGTAGTTTACTCCAATTAAAAATGAAAAATATGAAGATAACCTTTATAACTTTTTAACTCAGAAATCCATTGCCAGGGAGTAATCAAACTTCTCTATAACTAAATTATGTAATTTATTAAGACTGCTTCACTTTGAAAAAAAATCTTCTCTCCTGACAAGAGCCAATGTGATCTGAATGATACACATGCTTATGTTTTGAATGTGTGGAATTTTCTTATGACTTGATGTTTTTAAGGTTTTGCAGAAAAAAACATTAATTGAAAATTAGTTTAATTGAAGACTAACAAAACCAAATCATCACAAAGAATAATTTCTAATCCTCTGGATTGTAAACTTTATTAGTATTTTTTAACGCTCGAATCATCCGCTGTTAGATTTTGTGCGTACAAAATGCCATCTTTTTACTGAACTTGGTGCTTAATTTGTGCATATATGTTTTCCTAGCTTTCTGCAAAAGAATAAATTTCTGCATAGTTTGTGTAGGTACACAGTTTGTGGTAATTGTGGTGGGCCTGTGGCCGAGCCTCATCCCCAATGGGCTACAGCTGTGAGAAGCAGGTGAGCAGCATTGAGAGCAATGAGCCATGGAGTGCCCAGGGGCACTGACCAACCACCAAAGGGAACAGAGGGCACACAGGTGCAATGCATGGACTTGAGGGGTATAAAAGGATGGGCTGAAGAACAAGAAGGGTAGATGCTTGCAGCCTTCTCAAGTGACATGGTGTTGTATGTATGGGCAGACACCTGAAGCCTTCTGCAGTGGTATGGTGTTTCTCTGTGTGGGTTGAAGGCTCCTGAAGTGGTATAGTGACACTCTGGGTATTGTGGCCATCATAACTGCAATGTGTGCGGTGACAAGTTTGTGCATAACTCAGTTTTTCTAATGCACCTTAGCAGTTCAGACAATGTGACTTGGAGTGGTGTGAACAAATGAGAGCCTGTCAACAGGGTTTGATCTATTTTATGCTGTCCTTCTGCTCTTAAATATTTGAAAATTTTTGAATATATTTGAAATTATTAATCACAATGTAATTTATTTCCTTAGCAGCGTTCCAGCTGTTTAGATGGCCCATTCTTGTCACTTCTTCTCTTTTACTGCAAATCTCATAAAAACTAAAATGCTGTGACTTTACTTGTGTACATGGATATGGTCTCAGGTGTGATCATTGATGCTAAATCCTTTTAGAAGTAGGTGGGGGCTTGGCATGCAGGCAGGACTTGTCTTACATGTATTTAAATGCCTTTTGAAATGTTTGATTGGGATTTTTTTATCATACTTAAATGCTGGACTTGGCTTGAGGTGAAAAGTAAACTGCAAGTACTCTAATGGACGCAAAGTAGTACTGTGAAGGATAAAATAATGGCATGAAAACTGAGATAAGCTTTTAGAAGTGTTTTGCCATAAAATTAAGGATCTAAATGGGCAGTTGCTTTGGGAATAGTTGGCGCATTTGAGGAGCTGCTGTGCCTAGCTCCTCTTTTTATTCTTCTTGCTGAGAGATAGGGTCCTCAGCACTCACAGCGGGTGGGAATGTGCCTGGCCTGCATCAGTGCAAAGGCACCTGCCTTGTTTTGTCTCTTGCTCCAGCTGTGAGGTAACATAACCTCACTCCCTATTCTCAAGCAAGGTGAGATAAACATCTGGTGAAGTGTGGCTTAGCCTGGCTGGCTAGCACAGCAATGAACAATTGAAAATGCTGTCTGCCACAGAAATTAATTCCTTTTCTCTGTGACTCCAGAAAAAGCTATACGTGCAAATGGTGCTTAAGAAACATCCAAGGCTAGAGATGGAGAGGTTTAGACTTTTTTTTCTTTTTTTGTGTGTGTGTGTGCAACTACTAGCCTAAAGAGTACTTAAAAAGAAAAATGGAAATAGCACAAGGCAGTACCCAGGAGGCAGAATAGTGAAGATCCAAACACAGCCATACCAACAGAGGTCCTGCAGTGGTTACCTCAGTAGGCTGATAACAGTGGTACAACATGTAGAGCTCAACAGGTGGTGGGTTACTGGTGCTGGGTGCTGAGATCCCCAGTGCACTGAACACATGGAAATTTCAGTACCCTGAAACGAGTCCTTAATGCTGTCTGAAGGTACAGCCAAAGGTGAGTGCTGTCAGTGTAACCCTGGGGAGAAAAAGCTCAGAAAAGGTCAGGACTCTTCCTGCTTCTGCTTCTCACATTGTCAGAGACGGGCTACTTCAGGCTGCAGCTGTCTGTATGTTCTACTAATGGCTAGAGATAATAGTGAGCCCTGGAAATAATTATAATAAAATCCTTGAAGGATGAGCTCAGCAATTCCTGTGTTCATTCCTGGTAACGATTTTTTGCTTTCTGACAGACTGTCGATCCAGTTACCTGTTCTGTGTAGGTGTAAGAATGGACTAAGCTGTGGCTTTTCTTTTTCTGGGGACTGGAAATTATCACAGAGGAGTTCCCAGCAACTTCAAACTACATCTTAAATGGCATGCAGTCTGTAAGCTGTGTCATCAGATAAGGAGAGGTGGTGGGGAATGAATAATAAATACATGTCAGGAGTGGAGAAAGATTTTGCACAGAACAAACTTTTTCTGAATCTCATCATCCTTTCCATATTTTCCCTAATGTGTCTGAGGTGAAGCATCACTCCAATACAGTAATTTCTTTCTGATGTTTCTTCAGTAAAACTCTTTAAGAAAGTACATTTTCAAGTCATATTTTAAACAAATATTTTCATAGCTAGTTTGAATATTTTACTGTGATTTGTTGCATTAATACTCCAAAGAGAAATTATTTAAATTGAAAGAAATAATAAACAAATATGTCTTGAGAAATACATTTAAAAATTATTCTGTTTAAGTATGAGACTATCTTGTTAAAGGTGTTGCAATGATACCTCTTTAATTGACTAGTGAGAAGTAAAATAAATGGGCTGCCTATTTAATGAGTGTAGTAATTAATTGATGGAAGCTGTTATACTATTTCTGTAACAAATGGAAATGTTATTTTGACTTTAGTGACTTTATCTCCCCTTCTTCCTGTGCCATTTCAGTTCTCTCCCAGCTGCTAACCTCTTTAATACATTTCCCCAGTTCCTTCTTTCTCTTGATGGTATTTCTTCCTGAACAAAAGCAGCCAGTTTCTGTGCTTGTTGTCAAATAAGTCAGTCTCAAATTTTTCAACTGCACTCATTCTTTAGGAGATACTCCTTTGTGTACTTTGAAGACGTTTGTTGCATATTAGCTTAGCAGTATTCATGGCACTTAATGATGATAATTTCCTATCTGACGATAAATGCCTGTTTATAGCAGCTCTTTTCCAAATTCATTAATCAAGAAAGCTGATAAAGTGATAAATGTAACTTTGATTTTTGCTTGAATGTACCATATACAAAGAATACAATCCTGTTCATCAGTGAATGCAGGACAGATATGCTTTAGAGTGCATAAAAACACTAGGAGTGTATGTCAAACAATAGAATATTCTCTAGACAATCTTGCTGACACTTGTGTCTGTCTTGCACACTTGTGTTTTTGCAGTGTTGTGACTTGCGTCCTTCTGTCCTTCCTGGTCCTGACTGAATTAGGTTATCATTGTAGGGAATGCTTCCTAATTCCTCTCAATGTGGGGCTAGCTCAAAACCAGTCCTTGCACAGGAGAAGTTAGCTGGAATCTATTTTCTGTCTTTTAGCATGATAGAACTCGCAGTGGTGCCCATTGTTTGAGGCCAAGAAATGATATGTAAAAATAATATGTTCTGTCTCTTTCTGAGGACTGTAGTGAAGCCTCATTTCATTGTAGCAGTCTTCTGGGAGCTGGAAATGGAGATAATCCCCTGTGGCACAGATAACAGTCATGTGGGCTTTATCTCAGTCATTTCCCTTTTCTCATCAAGATTTTGAGGCAGCTGCACTTCCTTTGGATCTGCTTTCTAAAGCAGGGCTTGGGCTGGATCCCCAGTTGCATCTCTGAATGCTTTTTACTGAGTTTTTCCAATTAGATGCAGATTCTGTGACTGCTGCGTTTTGCTGATCAGCTGACATTTGCAAAGCCTGTGAACTCACCCATGTAAACTTTCTTCATTCTTTGAGCCATAACATTTCTTTAGTGCCACCATAGTAGATCTAAACCATTCTGGCCGTGGTTTCCAGCAGTGTTATTCTCTGCCTCATTTTTAAAGCTGCATTGTTGGTTTATTTTTGGTTTGTTTTTTTTTGGTTTTTTTTTTTTTTTTTTTTATAGAGGTCCATCTGATGCTAAAATTGTCCAGGATACAGGGCCTCACGATAGTGAGAATACAAATCATGTTGAGCTCTTAGCTTTGAGAGTTTCTCAAATTCCTGTCTGTCTTTAGTATTGTGATTTTATTTTTTTTTCCCCTTTTTCTTCCTGTCTAAAAGGATTTAAAATTTCCTTTAAACATTGGTCATTACATTTTCTTGAGGAAAGTTTGCTCTCAAAATAGCATTTCTTGAATCCATTGTATACTTTCTGTAGGTGGTCGTCAACATATGATGGGGCCAGCTGACTGACTGACTAACAAAATTGATATGTTTATTATTTATTGAACGTATAACTTTTTTCACTCAGATTTTTTTTTTTTTTTCAAATGAAGCTTGGTATTGCTTAGTCTTTGTGCAGCCTAGGTAATTTCAGACCTTATTTTTTACCTTACATACCAGATGTATGGTTAAATGTGGGAATGCCTCATCAGAAATTAATTTTTAATTTGGGAGTTCTTGCACAAGACCTATGGGGAGCTGTGCTGTTACCATCCCTCAGAGAAGATGGACCTGGAGGGGACAGACACTGGGAGAAACAGATAAACTGAGGCTTTTCACAATGAGTATGTAACAGAACTCCCTGTTTGATTGATCTTCAGCCACACTTGTTTATTCAGATTTAAGATCTAGCCCTTAAATCTGACCCTGCAGAAAGCTGCCCTTGAGCTCAGGAGCAGGCAGAAAGGGTACTTGATGGGCTGGAGTTGCAGACGTTACGCTCATGAGTTATAAGGAAGGAATTGCAATAGATGATAGGAAAGGTCTGAAAAGAAAGCAACAGCTGATTTTGTTCAGTTCAAAATGACCCTGCCAAAAGAGGCAAATGATATCACACGCTGGAAGGTCATTGTTTCTTTACAGACTTTTAAAATACATTTTTTTTCCAAAAAATACACTGGGAAACTTGAATGATGAGAATAAATGGCTTTATACTCATGGGAAACAAGCATCCTTAGCTATTCAGAAATCTTCAAAACTGCTGACAGGAAGGAGATCTGGCTTCATCTTAATGGATATGATCAAATACCCCACTGCTACAGTCAGGTATGTGCAATGGTGCATTTTGCAGTGTCCTATTCTGCTTGACCAAAAAGTCTGGAAATACAGAAATTATAAAAGCTGACTCGGTTATTTTACTGACTTTGAAAGCGTGCAGTGTAATTTGCTTTATTTTCTGTTAATCAGCTTTTCCCAGCTAGAGTTCTTACATCATCAGCTATGGAGGTGAATTGCAATAGAATCAACAGTGTGAGAAAAATTAGTGGGTGTTTTTTTTTTGGATATGCAAATTATTGTAACTGTAGGTAGTTTCCCATTTTAAAACAAAACAAAATTTAGACTCTGAATAATTCTAGTCACCCTTCCTGTTTATAACCCAGAAATTCTTGGAGTGCATCCTCTTGCCTTCTAATACTTTCCCACGGGTGGACTAGGATAAAAAACTTTTTTGGATAAAAAAGTTACTATTTTATTTTTCCACAGATGCGCAATTTTGTTCTCAGAAAATTAGTTCCCTCTTCTGCTTTTTCCTCTTATACCCTGGGATATGTGAAGCTTCATCTTTTTCTGCCCTCATTGAGGATATGAGGAAAAAATCTGGGGGACAAGCTTTTGTTTTTAAAGAATATCCATTAACTTCAGACCCTTTTTCCATTTCTTGTAGCAGTTAGTAGTTTTGCAGGTACAGATTATTTTTATGAGGTGTTTTGATTACTTCACGACATTGTTTTGAAACATTAATGTCGTCTTTTATTTAATCTGGTATGTAGTCAACTACTGATCTCCCATTATGGTTCCAGTTCTTCAGCCATTAAGATTCTTTTTGTTACTCTCCAAATTCTCCAATTTTTTGTGTTTCTGTACTGTCAAGTGTTAGGTTGGTCCTGCTCAGTGGTTGTCAGACTTTCTGACTGTTCCAATATTTAACAGTGTAGCCTGTGAACAGGTAGAGCTCACACAGGGAGAGGTTTTTGTCCTCTACACAGAATTCAGTTTGGTTGTATTGAAGTCTGCTGATTTTAGCTGCAAAACCCTGCAGTTTGTAGATTACAGTTAGCTAAGTACAGTTTCCAGTTATGTTATAAAATAATTTTCATTTTCACTGTTTATGCTGTGGTTCTGTAATTCAGCTGTAAAAATAAAAGTTACTTTAGGTCTAATTAATAGCATTAATAATGCTATTAATTTTTGTGCATGATTTTAAATACAATATTGACACAATTCCTTTCTTTTCTTCTCTATGAGATGATTCAGGATGAGCATTTAAAAATGGTCTGAAAGCAAGAGATGAGTTAGACGTGTAAACCAGAGCAATTCCATTAGCAGTTCTTACTTCATTTTGGTAAACTGCTATTGCATTGCATTCGCCAAATATTTACCTGGAATGCATCTAGTATTAGTTACTGGAATCTGAAAACAAAATTGTGCATCTTTGGAATAATAAAATAGTAACTTTTTTATCCAAAAAGTTTTTTTATTCTAAATCTCCTATCCACCTGTGGGAAAGAAGCAAGAGGATGCACTCCAAGAATTTCTGGGTCATACACAGGAAGGGTGACTAGAATAGTAACCCATTTGAGTATTGTTGGTTGGTTTGTTTGTTTTGTTGTAGTGTGTTATATACCACTCCCTCTGTATTTCCATGTTGCAGTTGTGACTTGTCACTTTCAGTTAATGTCACCACATGCATCGAAGGGCTCATTTGCTGCTTCACATCTCTGCAATTTTTCCATGGGCAAGGTGTTTTGGCAAAGAGCGGATTCAGGTGGTCCCTTTATGTGAGCGTAGTTTAACTCCTACTAAATACAGCGAGTTTGACACAGATGGCGCAATTTTACTCCATTTCACAGAAGAGAAGTTGCATTTAATTTAGCTGTACCCATGTCACTGGTGGTTTCTGGAATGTGAGAAGTATTTTGGCCAGTTCCCGTGGCTCAGGGTGGGCACAGACAGGGATGCTCGCTCAGCCTGGGGGTGGTGTGAGTACCCAGGCTGCCCGTGGGTACTGACCAAGCCAGCAGCACTCCAGTGCACTAAGGAATTCCCTGGGAGTGTCTGCAGCAGGAGACAAAGGATACAACCTTTGCCTAGAGCTGTATGGCAAGCGGAGCCCATACAGGCAAAGCACTTTTGTTGCTGTGTAATTTCAGACATGTGTCCTTGCGCGGTTGTTTTCTACTCAGTAACACCCTTTTTGAAAAGTTCTCTTGCCTCCTAGATTCCAACCCTTCTACTAAAAAAGGTGGTTCCTCTAGTGGACTGGCTTTTGCAAGGGGGTTATTGTGAATGTGAAAGTGTATGTCGGACAGCTTGAGCATAGTCAGAGCTAATTTTATTCAAATACTGGCTTTGCTCCCATGCACTGGACTCCAGCTGTTCCAGTGGATGCTGTTTTTTATCATTGTGCTGGACTATAGAGTATTAGTGTTGAGACTACAGATGCTTTTATCTTGTATAAGTTTTCAAAGACTTTCCCTGCTGGCAGTTTACATTGCTCAACCTATTCTCTTTTATGCTTTCTATATGTAATATACATGGCAGCCACTAGCTAGAGAATCATATGTAGCAGCTGGTTACACTCTGCATTTCTTTCAAGATCTTGTGCAAAACTTCAAAGTTTACATCAACTTACAGGAAAAATAACGCCTGAGTATCAAAGGGAGAAATGAACAGAGTACTCAATAAATGTTGGTGCTGGTCTGAGTGCTTCCATGTTGCTTTGAACACAGCTCACTTATTTCTTTAGAACATGCCCTGATATTTACATTACCTTTCTCTAATTTTACAATTTTTCAGAGTTCATTTATGAACTGCCTTTCATCTACTGAAGGAAGCTCAGATGTTTTTATGATGTCATTGGGTTCTCATTAGTCAAACTTGCTTATTTTTTAATAGGATCATAATTTCATTTGGCAAGCCAAAACCTTGTCTTACCACCCCTTTACCTTTCTCTCTGTTTGCAAAGCCCAGCGAAGTCTTTGTCTGAACATTATGTTTCAAAGCAAAACAAGAAACCCTTAAGACAAAATAATTCAACTCCCACTTGCAAGGTTGATGGGAATGGCTGAGCAGAGTGTGTGTAATGTTCCTGGAGAGTCCTTGGCTCACTCAGCATTGCAAGCCCCCCACAAGACCAGAGCAGCCAGGTGAAAGCAGCCACAGGCTCAGCATTATGGATGAGTCACAGCTCCACTCCTGGGTGGTTTGAGAACACTGGTGAAGAATATTTGGCTAAAATAAAAACGACATCCTGGTTTAAGGGCTACAGAGGAGGGCAACTTTGGAAATAATTAAAATGATTTACAAGCTATTAGTTAATGTGTTCACCCATGAATTTGGGAATTAGCACTCCTGTGAAGTCTAAAGAAATTAAGTGAGTTGTAATTCAATTTAAGACAGGTTACTAAGTATAATAGTTTAGCTAAGAGCTAAGGCTCTCACACCTTCACTGCCAGCAAAGTCCTTTTTTATTATCTTTCTTAGTAGGTTTTTTTAATAGCTCGTTCTGACAGGGAAACTTGTCTGGGTCTGTCACTTGATTTTCTTCTTTCTGTGTCATCCACTGGTTATCTTTAATTCTCTAGCACTTCTCCCTTGTCAGTGCTGAGAAATGGACCCTCCTGAAGACAGTTCTGTTTGTTCTATCCTAACATTAAGGTGTTTTAAGACAGAGCAATGAATACTTGGAAGCCCAGGGTCCTTTTTAAGGGTATCAAAATAACACCAGGGCTTGTAGATGAGCATATATAGGAGACAAATTACACCTTTTAAAAAGTAAATATTGATTTCATTTTAAAAGAACTTTTTTTTGGCCACTTCTCTTTACTTTGTTGTTATTATTATTATTATGGAATGATTTGAGATGCACAGATAAAAATATGCTTTTTTAATGTTTATGGACCCCAACATCAAAATAAGCTTGAGAGATTAGTTTCTTCTTCTCTTCCTACTTAGAAGCTGACTGCTCCAGCAGAAGCTACCTAGGGGAGGGAGCTCTCTGAGCTATGGGCTGCTGTCAGAGCCTCTCCTGGCAGCAGATCAATGAGACTTCCTGAGACACTTTCCAGTTCTCTGCCTTTTCATCTCTTACACAATTCCTTATGTAGAGTTTGCAAGTTTCTTCTTCTGAGGGCTGAATGCCTGCTTTCTCTTTCCCCTGTAGGAAGAGTTTGTAGAGTTGTGAGGACATTTGTTTTCAATTCCAACCTGGACATCAGCACAACTGCTTCATACATAGAGCTTGAGGCTGCCCTTAGCAGATATGCTGCTTTTTCTGATATGCCATTTGTGCCTTCCTACCTTTACTGTGGCATGCTGGTAGGCAACAATCAAATGCCATTTTAGGCTTTCTTTGCTAAGGTATGATAGCCAGGGCAGGCAAGGCCAGTGTCTTTGCTTCCTGGAAGATGTAGCTGCAGCAAGGCACTAAGTGGGGAGATTTGTAGTGACACTGAGCTGTGGGCAAACCCCAGCTGGCAACTCAGCCTCACACAGCCACTCACTCACCAGAGTGGGGGAAACTGGAAGGGCAAAAGGGAGAAAACACGGGTTGAGGTGAGGGCAATTTACCAGATAAAGGAAAAGCTGCACTGCCAAGCAAGGAATTTGTGCATGATGTCTTGTGGGTAGGTGGTTGTTCTGCCATCTCCAGGAATTCAGGGCTTCATCAGATATAACAGGAAGAACAAATGGCATCACTCCAAACATCCCCTTTTTCTTCTTTTCCACACCTTTTACTGCTGACCATGATGCTGTATGGTATGGAATATCCCTTGGGTCCCTTGGGGTCAACTATCCCAGCTGTGTCCCTTCCCAGCCTTTTCTGTAGCACCATCCTGCTCACTGGCAGGGCAGTATGAGGAGCAGAGAGGGCCTTGACACCAGTAACCTCTGCTCAGCAATAGTGAAATCATCTCTCTCTTATCAACACTATTTTCCCCACAAATGCAACTCACAGCATCGCATGAGGAACTACGGACTCTGTCACAGCCAAAACCAGTATGTGTTTTCTCATCAGTAGGGTGGGAATGTGAGTTAGGCAGGTGGGGGTCTAGTGTAGATAAGAGCAAGGACTTGCAAAATGAAAGTGTAGTCTATTTTTTGAAGGCTGGTGTTCTCAGTATAGAGCCAAATCAGATTATTTCTGGTGTGATGTGCTTTCTCTTTTGCCTATCCCCCCCCCCCCCCCCCCCCCCCCCCAGCAAGGTTAATTGCTCTGTCTGTCTGTGTGTCCACATTATTGAAATTCCAGTGGTACAGGTGCTACGTGGTGTGGCAGTGACCCCTGACCATTGGGGTGGCTGTAGTGACGTTTTACAGTGCCAGCTTTTCCCCGCCCCGGTCAGTCAATATTCTCCTCTAATTATAATCAGGAGCATGGGTCAGGAGCACCTTTCGTGAGATAAGGGGGCTCCTATGCTCGATGTACTGAAGACAAATAAATGGTGTAACCTCTAAATACTTGTAAAGATCTTTCTAACTTAATTTGTCATAAGTTGCTTGCATCTAGACAATCAATTTGTCTCAAGAATTTCAGAATTCTGGACGCCTGAGTTGTCACACCATGCATTTGCTTCCCCTTGTAACCCTCAGCTGCAGAGTCCAGCTTGAAAACTTTTGAGTATCCCTGAACAGGCTGTAGGTAAAAGATAGACTAACTGCAATGGAACTGCGTGATTTTGTGGCATTAAATAGAATTTCACAGAATCACACAATGGGTCAGGTTGGAAGGCACCACAGTGTGTTGTCTGGTCTGGCCTCTCTGCTCAGGGAGGACCATCCTAGGGCACAGGATTGCATCCAGATGGTTCTTAAATATCTTCAGTGAGGGAAACTCTAAAACCTTGCTGGGCAATCTGTTCCAGTGCTCTGTCATTGATGTTTAAAAACTCCAAATCCTTCTTGGTACTCCTACTAAAAAAAAAAAAAGGTTTTAACATATTATGGACTACTGAGATAACACGGAATATTTTGGGCAAGATGGTGGTGGGGGGAGGATTCTTTCCCATGTTTTGATTTGCCAGCCTTCTCTCCTATATTGCTGGAGCAGAGGGGATGCCCAGGTAGGCTTATTCCACTTGGAAAGTAAATGGGGAAGAGGCACAGGCAGAGAGCCAGGCATGGGTCGGGGAAGAAAGGTTGATGGGAATAGTATTGTGGGGTTTGTAGTAGTGTGGTACTCTCAACTCATAATTCTAGTGTTGTACACATTAAGTTATGAGGACTGAGATGCCTCCTACAGAGAAGTGGCGGGTGGAGAGGGACTTCAGTGGGAAGTTAAGATGTAATTTTTCTTTTCCCACACTTTTAAGTGGTTTTTTTTCACTCTCGTATGGCCTTACATTGTTTTTTCACCATCATTTTTTATTCCCTTCTAGTACATCATTTTGAAGATTAAATAGTAAGATTCTGGTGAAGCATCTTCCATCATATTTTCGTGTAGTGAAGTATAGCAGAAATTATCCTGTAGTGAAGTAAAAGCTGAAATGAATGGCAGTAACTGTGTCTGAGCCCAGCTTTGATTCACCATACCTGCTGTTACCCAAGTGAATGCATTATTCATAATTTACATGATACTTTCCCAAAGGCAATATACTTGAAAGCAATGTGTGTAATATAATGTGTCATTATTCCAGAGCTCTGAAAATGTCCTTTTATAATTCTCCTTAGCAGTACCGTTTATGTGATGTGGAAACTATTTTCTGACACGTGTGCCTAAGCAGTGAGCTCTTTGTTAGATCCAATTAGAATTTCTCCCTTGATAGAGTGTGAGGCTCTAAACCTCTGTTATGCTTGGCTGTGGACAAAATTAATCCAGTCAGCTGGGACTCCCTGCATCAACCTTCTGCGATCTCGTGGTATGGAACCACTGATATGTGCTTTTCACATTCAGCAAATCCAAGATTCAGTGCAAGAGGCAACAGCCACACCACTTTTCTGGCACAGCAAACGGCATGTCAGCACATTTTAAAATTATTACATGAATATGAGCTACTGTACAATAACACTTTTCCCCACAGAGTGGTAGAACTCCTCTCCCACTGATGAAAAGGGTTTCTCATTTATCTTTTCTTGAATTTTTGTTTTTTGCGAGTGTGATGGACGTGGTATAGATGCTTTGCTCATGAGAATAGTTAAATGGCATTTAAGAAAACTTGATCAGTTTTGTGATTCTTCTGCACTGTAAATTGTGAAAAAAGGCCCAAACCCCAAATATTTTGTTGATTGCCTATTACTTTGCTTGTTTTAACAAGTGTTTGGTTTAGCTAAATGATACAAAGGATTGTTCAAGAAACTTAGCTTTAGGTTGTGTGTTAAGCACATAAATTTCAGATGGAGTAAAGTACGTTCAAGTGTCATGAATTGTTTTTTCCCCTGTAGTTCCTGTACTAAAATCTGTGAATGGAGAGTTAATTGCTGTTGATGCTCTGCTAAAGCAAGAGTGATAAATGTGATTTAAATCTAATCCAAATCTACAGTTCTTCCTGAGAGCTTGTTCAAAGGCCAGAATTGTTTTGACAGGTTTTGATCCAGAGAAATCTCTGTGAGCATGGAAACGACTCATCAGTTTATTGTGACATCTAAATGCTTTTAAACAGAACCTCTGTTTTTGCTGAGTAACTGTGCTCTTCAAGCATTGCAAATCCATATTCCTCTGTGTCTGGAAGTGATGTGCTGCTCTTGGTGTTCTACTCAGCCTGACTCTTCTTGGTGTTCAGTGGCTTCTGCAGGTGCTTACCCAGGCTGGATAGCCTTTTTTTACTTTGTTGATGCTTCAGACAGCTGCTGTGGAGTGAGGTTAGGTTGTGTCCTGTGCTTGTCATGTCTTTGGGTTGAAAAGTGCTTAATCTCAAACTGCTTTTGTTCATAAAAAAATCAGTGTATGTGTAGGAAAGCTGAACCAGTGCTCATTCCCTGGGAAATAACCCATCATAGAGTTGTTCCTTTTTGCTCCTAGTAGCTCCCAGAAGGAGCCAAATGCTCTACATCATATATAGGAAATGTGACCCCTGTTCTGAAGGTAACTCTGAAAAAAGCCCCAAGTGCCACGTGCTAACTGTGATACAACATTTTATGAAGTGCAGATCAACAGGCACGAATTTAAATCATCTGGACAGCTAAGACAGTGTTGGATTCTTGACATATTTCTTCATGTATGAACAGTTGCAGTTACTCTTCAGGTTTCCATTTTTTAAAATTTAAGTCAGGATGGTAATAGCTTAGAAAATGGACATAACACGTTTTAGTTATCTAGGTGTGGAGTACAATTTATTGCAATTATTAGCTTAGTTTTAAGTGAGAATTTGAGGGCTAGCAGATTTAAGTTAGCTCTGCAGCCACAGAGTGATACAACCAAATTGTATCATAGATGTATTTTGCATTTATCTGGAGGAATTTAGTGGCAGAACAAGTTTTAGATTGCCCTGAAAAAAAAGCAATCAGTAGATGACTAAGACATTTAGTGATATTAACAAATATTCCTGAGTGGAACTGGTATATGCAAGTTGGAACCGATCAAGCAGATGCTAATTTCGGTACATTGGGCTATGCCTTTTTGTACATAAATGTTGATATCTTCTTTCTCAAGATGAATTGAATTTCAGAATGTTGTGGAAAATATGCCCCTTTTAATTTTAGAAAACCTTTATGGTAACTTATTTCTTTGAAATTATAAAAGGTTCTTTTACTGTCAACTAAACTACAATGTATTTTTATATACCTTAAAGTATAAAAAAATCTTGAAAGCCATTATTTGAGTGTAAATAATTTAAAACAAAACTTTTTTTTTGGTTAGTCTTAAACATTAAGTTTTATGAATCCAAATTTTAGTATTATGCCACAGCAGATGGAAAGTCACCAAGGCTGAGAGCGACATCATTTTTAGTGCTCTGTCTGTTCCTAAATAAAAACTTTTATGAATCTTTGGAATGAAGGTAAATGGCATGGGCCTCACTAAGACTGTCATAATAATTCCTATTTTATAACCCTACCTACTACAACTTTGTAGCTTAAAAGATCTGTTCATAAATTACACTGTGTTATTGGGAGAAATATTTTGTCAGCTTTTTATTTTTCTGCACTGGATGTACATTTCCTATTTGGGAAAAAAAATAAGCTCTTGTCATGATTATTGTCTGGTCACATTTTGCTGCCTTGCTGCAAATTGTTAATCTATTCTTTTTTTTCCTCAAGTCATGTTGTTCTCTTGACTTGCTTGCTTCATTCATGCCTCCACCAAGCCCCATCAGCTGCACATCCTGTAAAGCTTTGTGTGCTTACAGGTTTGCATGGGGATATGGACAGTTTGTTCGCTTTCATCCCTTGTGCATGACATCACCTTCTGTAGAATAACTCTGTCTGTAAACCCAATTCTGATAAAGCTTTTGGGTCATTGTTAACAGCTTTGAAAAATCATCCACATTGGCCACGTTACTGCATAGGTGGGGCGACTCTTTGACTATAACAAATCAAATATTTTGGGAATTGTCTTAAAGGTGTGCTTAGGAGAGGAAAAAGGGGAAGGCATAAACTTGTTGGGAAGTGAACTTGAACGATAAACTGCAATTCTTTGAGCATCAACTGCATAGTGTTGCACTGAAAGCATCTTTGTGCAAGCAGAAGAGCATATGCCCCTCCTTTTGGTAGATTTCTAGCAGGGGAGATGATGTTTCATGTGAACCTTTCATTGCATTCCCACTATGCTTGACTCTGTGTTGACCTCACTTCCAACAGTGGTAAGGTGGTGGAGGTACTGACAACACATCTCCTGGAAAAAGGGTCTGCATCCAAGAGGAGGAATATGGAGTAATGAAATCAGAGCGTATAAACTATCTGTTTGGGAGTTATGGGAATACCCAGGGTACAAGAAGGGATGGAATTCCCCTCAGGGAGTATATAAATTTACTGGTTGGTTACCACCACCTACTTCCCTTTTCCTTTTTCTTGGATAAAGCAAACACATACTGGGAAAGTTAACGAGAAACCATTCGAAGGCCTTATTCTTCCAAAGAGGGAGGGAGAATGAATACATTTTTTGCTTTCTTTCACATTGATTTCCTTCGTGTTTAGTGTTCAGGAAAGAGCACATTCCATAGTATCTGCTTGAGCCCTGGTTGAGAATTAGCCTTCAACTTTCCACCCCTGGACATGTATTTTTCCTTCAGTGTACAATATTTAGCTGAATGCCATAACCCAGCCCAACTCTGTTCTGGCAAGATGTTGGGTTCATGTTACTTCTAAGCATCAGGCACTGATTTACCTGGGCAGTAAATTTGACAGTTTAGCTGTCCAGTAATGCTGCTCCATGGAACCACTGGCACAGGTCAGACACGTTGTGTCTAAAGCATGGTGCCTAAGGACTCTCCAGTTGAAGTTAGTCAGATGAGTGTAATAGGGATCTTGCACACATCTGTGGCAGGACAGAACCTGGCAATCTTTGAAGTTTTCTGTTTGCTTTATTCTCTTTCTTCACATTTTGGGTTTTCTTGAACTCCTTTTTTTTTTTTTTTTTTTTTTTTAATTAAACCTTAGGGGCTTTTTTCCCCCTTTGTTATTTGTTTTGACCCTCATGTTCTGTATTTTCTTTTGCTTTTATCTTGATCATCCACTGACCATGTATCCTTAAAGCAGATTATTCCTAATGTTTGTTTCATTTCACTCCTGATGTTTGTTAGATGGATATAAAGCTGTTAGAAACTTCAGGTATGGAAGCACTATCTCCCACTTTGCATACTGATGTAGAAGTTTTTGTTTTGTTTTGTTTTTTTCACTGTAGACATTGGAGAGTTTAAACAAAGAAGTTCAGTAAGCCATACCAGAGATACATTATTTATGAGAACTATATGTTTATAGATGTCTTTAAAAATCAATTGTATAAATTGCTTTTCCTTTTGGGGCAACTGCAGAAGTACTTAATGAGCTGGTTTTGAGCAAGAGCTGGAAGGAAGTAACAGAATTGCAAGTATTTTCTTACTTTCCATTTACTATCGAGAGGAGTTTGTTCCTTTGCCAGGTCTGCTTTCAGTTCTGTTTAGTCCAAATAGGAGCCCAAGAAATTTTCTATTGAAAGGGAAATTTTCTATGTGAATATAAAAAATTATTTACATCTTGCCTATCTGTGTGAAGGACTGTTGTGCATATCCTAGCTTTTTAAAACATCAGTGATATCAAAAGCATCCCTAGCACAGCTCAAGGCTGCAGTTGAAGCCATGCCAGGATTTTTGAGAACTGCAAATGGGGTGTGTTTAGGAGAAGAAACCAAGGACACGGGTTAGTATCAGCTGTTATGAACGGTAAGAAATATTTGAGTAACTCCCAAAAATGAACAGCAGAGGAAAAACAGGCAGAACTGTCTTGGTCAAAACACATTGAGACATCTATCAAACTAGGATATTGAGTATGTCAAGGCTGCAAAGAAGGTTTTTTACTTTCTGCTTATTCAAGGGATGTGCTCCTGGCCTCGTGGTCCAGGCAGGTGTTATGGAGCCTGCTCATAGAGCCTAAATGCACCCTGGCCCTGACTTATGGACCACAGCTGTCCCAACTCAACCAGCTGGGCCAGGTGGGGAGTGATGGTGGAGACAGCATTAGCCCCGTGCTGACATGAGTCAAAGCTGACTGCAGACGGATTGCTCAGCACCTGTGGGGATCAGCCTGTCATCTTTACAAGTGCCCAAATTTCACTTCAGGGACCTAGTTTGAACTATTCAGCTTAGGTTAATAGGTTCTGTTAGAATTGGTTGGTTGTTTGTTTGTTTTTGGTTTTGTTGTTTTTTTTTGGTTTTTTTTTTGTGGTGGGGGATGCAAGGGGGGAAGATGGTTTGGTTTGGTTTTCTTGTTAGTTAAACGGTTTCTTGTGGGCAAATAGTCTATTGCTATCTTCCTTGCTGATAGCACAGCCACTCAGCTTGCACCACAGGCAGACAAATTTGAGTCCTCTTTTGTAGGGGTGGGAAGGCTTTTTTCCCTGCTTGTTTAGTTCAGCTTGGTTATTCATTGGGACCTAACAGAACTCAGTACTGGATTCCAGTCAAAAGACTGTAGGAATTGTACGTCTGAATTCCTTTGGAATTTTTAATATTTGGGTGTCTGGTATTTAGATTTTGGCCTTTGTCCCCCGTTAATTTCAGTGGGGTTGAAATTCTCTGTAAGGAGGAATGTAAGCTATTTGCATGTAATCAGGGAGAAATGGTATCATTAAAATCCTAAATTCAGAAAACGGGAACTTGTTTCAAGTGTCAAGTTCCTAGTCTGAGCAACCAGTTGAGGAAGTCCAAGTACAGCAAGCCAATTTTTTCTGGTGTCTTTTGTATTTTGACACTTTTAGAGGGGTGATTCTCCCAACGTTTGTTGTGCTGGGCTAGTTTTGCTCAGTAGTTTGTTGTTGGTTATTTTGGGCGGGGCTTTGTCTTCTTTGAGAGAGGCTCTCCACTTCTGTAGCACCCTGGAAGCCCTCTTCTGCCACTGGTTTGTAGTCAGTTTTCTCGAGTGGGGATGGCCAGACTTTCACGCACTGTTCCTGAAGTACAGTGACATTTCTGCTTTCCTATCTCTGCTGGTCACATAACTCCTGATATTTTTCCAGATGGTATTTGCCTTTGGCATGTCTGCATTATGTTGGCCCATCACAGTTAATCTGTTAGCAATGAGTATGGTCAACAAGGTATTTTCCCTCCTTGAACTTTTCCAGTTGATAAATAGCTTCATTTCCTGGTACTTCTATGCACCTAGCCTTCCATTTTATGCTACAGGGCTTCATGCTTACATATCTCCAAGTTATCCATTAAATTCTGTGTGATATTATAAATGGTCCTTCCGTGCGTTGATTGTATCTCCCAACTTTGCATTAGAAGCTGTTTTTAATAAGGTACTCTTGGGCTTGGTTTTTTATTCTTTTTCCTTGCTAAGTTCACTGGTAAAAGTATTAAATAAAATGATTTTCTGAACAAGTGTTTCTGGAGGTACGCTAATAATCTCCACATGGTGCGTGTTTTCCCTTTCTAAAGCTCTATAAGCTGCTCAGTCCGTTCATGCTGCTAATATGTACTTCAGGTTTTCCCTCTGAGTTCACTAAGGAATTCCTTATGTCATGCTAGCACAGGCTCTGTTGAAGGCTAGATAAATGATGTCTATTAGAGACGCTCACATTTTAGAAAAGAAAAAAGTTAGTCACACATTCTTCTCTCTCTCTTTTTTAATGCAGATACATTTATTCCTGTTTACTTCAATTTCTTCAACATTTTTTTCCCCTCTGAGTAAATGTGCTAAAGCCATGCATTCTTCTGGGATCAGAATAACTAGACTTTGTTTGCCCAGACTGCATTTTTTCTTACTCATGTTATGGGTATTAGATTTGCTCTTTTCCAATCAGATGGCACCACCCTCAGCATCAGAGACCTATTAAAATATTTCTTTTCACACCTCCTTCTTCATAGGCTGGTTTCCAGAGCTCTGGAATGTAAATTATCTAGTCCTAACTTCAGTGTTAGTAACGTCAATTATATTGAATTTTGCTGTCACATTGGCTGTGTTTACTTACATGTTCATTAACTAATCTCAGAGAAGAAAATGTAATTTTTTTGCTTTATATGTTTCTAAATTAAAACCACATATTTGGTAATTCATGTTCTCCAGAAACCTTGAAAGCAGCCTGCTGCTTGTAGAATTCACTGGCCTGTTAGTTTTATCCCAGAAGACATAAAAAGCACAAGCCAATTGACAGTCAAAGTAATGTACATTTCCCAGAAATTCAAAATTGTGGGATAAAGAGTCATTTGGCAGAAGAATGGCCATTTTCCTTCATGGCTTTCAACTAACTTTTGACTTTTGTTAATCTGTCACTTTTTGACATTCCTTTAGTATCGGAGTGAGAAAATGGATGCCTTGAAATCTTGAATATGGAATTTTTTCCTTTCATGTGTCTGATGTTCCAGCCCATCAAAAATGTTACCGTCCTTCCAGTTTCCTTTCTACCCCTCACATATTGCATCTCTGTGCTTCTATCTCTGTTCTGCTGTCATCTCCTTTATAGTCTTTCCAGCTTCCTGCATAGTCTTCCAGTCCTTGTCCGACTTCCCAAGCTGCCTTTTTTTGTGCTATTCCTTAGTATTTGAGAAACAGTTGTTTTACACAGTCAACCATCTGTGGTTTTAATTTTTTTCCTGAAAATCAGTCTTTTCCACAGGTAACCTGGTGGATGTAATGGAAAAAACCCTTCTACATTGTACCTACTCATTCTATTAAACAGTGTTTGCTCTTTATCACTCAGGAATTGTGTCTGCCTATACATGAATACATTTATTCTCATCTTCTCCTTTAGGACCTGTGAATTGGTGCAACTTCTTTTTTTCATGGCTTGATGTTTTGGAGTCTGTTCAGTTTCTAGTAGTGCATCACGTTGTGTTGTGGGATCAGGAGCAGCAGAAAATGTGGAGAGTTATTGGCAAAACAGCTGTTAAGCTATGGATGTGTAGGTATAGAGCATCCCACTGTTTTGTATGGAGAGAGCTTTTGGTGTAAAAGGAGGAAATCAGGCATTAGACCTATCATTCAGGTGGTGCCTTCCAGTGCTGCGTTCCTATGAAAAGCCATGGTCAGCCATCGCATTGTCCAGAAATGTCCTCTTCAGGGTTATTCCAATTACTGGCAGCATTGATTGGAGCACTTTCTAAGTGTCAGCAGCCAGTTTATGGCTGGCTGTCTTTTATGGGTGGACACAATGTGATTTAACACGTCCTTTTCATTGCAAGACCACCCAACTGCAACGCTCGGAGGGAGGGAGCTGTGGTCCTTGAGCATGTTTTTATATGCTGTATTGATATGTATTGGCTGTGAGAGTATCTGGTTACACATTTGAGCACTCCCTAGCTGTTCTCTAATTGCTCCTGTTTTGCTCGTGGTTGTTAATGTGTAATCTTGCCTGCTGCACTGAACTCGTATTATTTAAGCTGCTGGGAGCCCGTGCTCGGCACTAAACGTACAGCTGGTACAGCTGTGGCTACTTCACCCTGCCACTGTGGAAGCTGCAAGCCCTGCCAAGGAGCGGGCTTGCCAGAGCGCTGACCTGTGAAGTGAGTGCCTCTCACAGAGAGAGAGGCTGTGCTGGAAAACACTCCAGCACAGGGCTGCTCTAGCACAGCTCCCCGTGGTGTGAGTGCACTGCAGAGACCCTCTAATTCCCTCCTCGGCTGGGTGAGCGCTGTTTCTAATAAGGTTCAGGGAAAACGTTTAGCAGGTGTAGAATAGGGTTACAATGCTCTGCATTGACTTCAGGGCTGTCCTTTGTGTTAACAGCTGCTTTCTGGTCTTCTTGTCATGCCCCCTTTTTACCCCCAACCCAAAGCAAGCATGCACTAGTTTACAGAGCTCTAGTTGCCAATGGGGGGAAACTCTCTCTGTGAGTTGTAAGAAAGAACTGAGAGCTGGGTCTTTGCCTCCTGTAAATGGGGAGTTTGTCATCTGACCTGGTATTGCTGCAATGAATCAGGCAGAAGTTACTGGGATGGGGAAAAACTCTTCTGGGTGCACTCATGCAGTCTGCTTGCAGTGTGGCAAATAGCACAGTTACTGTGTGTATGCTTTACATAAATGCGTACTGTAAGTGTACCCAGCATGCTGTGTACATGGGAGTGATAGTGTATCTCTGTGCTGGACATTTAGTTTAATAAGAAAGTGTTGGGGAAAAATAGGTAAGAAGGGAAACCAGCTCAAGATAATTGACTCCAGAGCAAGACAGCTCTTAAACGGGGAGAAATCTAGCTTGAGCCCTTGTGTGTACATGGGAGTGATAGTGTATCTCTGTGCTGGACATTTAGTTTAATAAAAAAGTGTTGGGGAAAAATAGGTAAGAAGGGAAACCAGCTCAAGATAATTCACTCCAGAGCAGGACAGCTCTTAAACTGGGAGAAATCTAGCTTGAGCCCTTGCAGAGCCACCTGTGGGGGCTTTGTCCCCATGACAAGCTCAGAAGCTGCCAAATCTGTGAGTTCTGATTGGATTATAAAAGTCTGTATTTACCCATCACTCCTCTACCCTAGCAGGGTAGATGGTTGTTGGGGAACTGTCAGAAGAAACTGGAATTGCACAGGGAGGCAAAATCTGTGCAGGATGGCAGGGTCTTTTGAGAAGTCATTCTGATCAGGTATATTTCCCCTAATATTGAGTAGTACCAACATGCAAAACTGCCTTTTGAAGCTATGTAGGAGTCGTGGCCCAGACTTGCAGATCCCAAGCCTGCTGTAGATTGCCAGTATTGGTTTGCCATAACAGGTTTTAGATTTACTGCCTTAGGCAAGGTACTTGCTCAGAGGGCCTTCAGTTATCCAACAATTTTTTAAAGAAGAACCAGCAGCTTTCTTCTAGTAAAGCAAAAGGGTTAGATTCTTGGTATAAGGTTGGAGGTGTGATCATAAAAAAGAAGCATTAGGACAATAAAATCTGTCCACAGAGACAATAAAATCTGTCCACTGACTTGATGTCAGTTTTTTTTCCTAGAGGTGTCTTTAGGTTTTTAAGAGTTCAAAGCAAAGACCTGACCTACCAGGGTACTTCTGTGGAGTCCTGTGTTTCACAAGACCTTTCTGAGTTTTTGAGTTTGGGTTTGACTAATGTGTTGCCTTTCAATGCTTAATTTGCATGTCAAGATGCTTCTTACTTCCCTGCTCTAAATATGCAGTGCTACCTGGCTTCTTGTTGACTGTGAGACTGCTCTGCTCTACTTCAGTGTATATATCCATGATGAGCACAAGTCTTGGATGTGACCATCTTTCCATTCCATTCAGCCTTTTTCTCAGGAAAACAATTTCATTGCAGTCATAAAAGTACACTGTTCCATTATGTGGATACAAAGCACAGAAGCTTGCCTCTTTTATAGTGATTTTTAATTTCGGAAACCATGCTTACAACAGGAACCTTTTCATAGCAACATCATGGCTTATGTTTTCTCTATTTAAAAAAAATTAAATTGTATGTGCGGTTTCTGTGGAAAGATCTCTCCAGTATATTTAAAATGCTGACGCCTTAGCTACATGACTCAATTTCTTCCTCTTCTTAGTTTGAAGGAATGTGGTAACATAACATAAAAATTCTTGTTGTTCATAAAGGAAAGAACAGCCTTTTTACTAGATATGGAAAATTCCGAGTGGAACACGTACAGAGATAAAATACCATTTGGAGATTTAAGAAGACTTTATGGTTCTGACTTTTTTGATGCAGAGCACACGACAACCTCACAAGTACTCTCCTTTCCAGTGCACTATGGTAGCTCATACTGAGCGAAGTCATGCAAGTAGAGAAGCACAAATTATTTATTTGAATAACCCTCTCTTCAGTGCTTTCCTGAGAAACCAGAAGACAGTACCGTGCAGCACCGAGAACTTTTTAACTCTAACATACTTCGTAGCTGCAGGTAATGTCTGTTTCTGAGTTACTGTTTGCGCTCAAGGGAGAAGCCAGTTCTTTTCCTTTCTCCATCTTTTAATAGCCTGGGGACTCTTGTTCCAGGTGACAACTGGCCCTGTTTAGGGGCAGCAGCAGAGTTGTGCTAGCCTGTGCAGATATTCACTGCCTGATTATGGCTAAGACTGTGTGCAGCTCCACTTAGAAGAAAGGTTACATCACAGGGAGTGCTGAGGTGAGGCAGGGCTGAAAGGATATAGCAGATTTTTTTTCTTTTCCTGCTCCAGTTTTAATTTGTTAGCACACCTGCAGGTCTGGCATTTGTTTTCTTCTTTGCTTCTCCCTTTCAATATGTATAAATGGCTCACTGGAGGCAGAACTAACTCTAGTTTTACTTCCAGCTGACTTAACCCCATGCTGCTGCTCCCCAGTGCCCAAATCCCTGCACCAAGAAGCACACTCCATTCTTTTCTTTCTTTCTGGTAGGTAGCTCATGAGAGGGATTTGGTGAATGTTGGTCTTGGAAATCTCTACAGAAAATAGGAATTTAATACAAGTTTTATTTCAGAATTATTTATAATGTTTAGATACAAAGGTAGATATAAAGGAGTTCTAAGAGGAACATGGTTTATTGTTCCAGAAGGACAAAGGATGAAGAGCATAACATCTGGAAATTTTGGTAATATGAATAAAACCAACTGGAAACAGATGGATAATGGGGAGCTCATCTCCTACTACAAATCTTCCTGTTTTAAGGAAATGCTAAATCTCTTTTTAGTACCTGGCACTATTTTAAAGAGGACTTTCTGTATCTCAGAGGAAGTTGATAATAAGGAAATAAAATTATTCTGTTCTCTGTGGGACAAGGATTTATTCACCCAGGTGAGTGAAGCCAAATTTTTCAAATTAAGCTATTGAACCTCCAGTCTTTAGAGAAAACAAATTGTTATAAGGATGAAACAGACACAGAAAATATTCCATTTATAAAAGACAAAATCAGCTCTATCCTCTTGAGTTGCCAGGCTCAGTTGTACAAATAATTACTCTTATAATAGCTTTAAAATCATAGTTGCTTTGATAATTACTATTAGTATTGTATTTCGTAATGGAATTATTAGATTAAAATCCTTGTTCTTCAGAATGAGAGCTGAAAATTAATACTAATGGCACCAGTGTAAATGTCAAATTAAAAACAACTTGTTGAGGATAATTTTAAATCATATGAGATGTGGTATCTGGAAGTTACAAGCAGAAGGTAAGCTAATAGCAACAGCTAAATTATCCTCTTGCCTACCATAGAAGATGCTTTCTTATCCAGAAATACTAATTACTAATTGATGTCATTAAAGAAAAAAAGCCTTTCATTTATTTGCTTGATACTTAGTGTGCTTAATGCCTTGATATGTTCTGGAGTGCATTGTGAATATTTCAGTTGAAGTTCACAACTTAAATTTCACTTTGCAGCATTCACAAATGAAGGCAGGCCATTATCAAGGTTTAAAAAAATTAAATGCATATTTGTGTTTATTTACATGCATGTGAGGCAGTTTCTCTATGCATTTGCACAATGGAAGGAAACAAAAATTAGTTTTTCAAGTGTGAGGAATTATCAAAAAGGGAATACAGTGATTTTGTGTTTGTGAGACGGAAATTTTCTCTATGTACATGTTGAGAAGTGGTCAAACCCAAACAAATTGTTCTCAAACACTGAACACTTCAGCCTGACAGTCATATGTTTTTGCCTGTTGTAAACCACCTTCTTCAGTCCTAAGTTTACTGCCTAATATCTATTAATTGCTATTTCATGTCAATGCCATCGTAATTTCTTCAGTTCTGTTTCTTAAAAAAGCGCTTTGTCAGCATGGTGTGCCTGCTGTAGCTCTGCTCCCTGCCCATGTAACTAGCAGCCTGATTTTTTTCATAGTGGAGTTTCACAAATGTAATAAAAGATTGCAGGCTTAGATGGATGGGTTTCGTGTATGTGTACAGTGAGGTAACAGTGTTACTGGAAAGTGCTCAGTAAATCAAACCATACATATTTAAGTATTCTACAAAGGACAAAATTATGGGAAATACTCTTACAGGCAAGCAGGTTTCCTCTGAAAAATGAAATCTAAGAAGACACCAGATGCTTGCTTTTATTGAATCCATAAAATCCTCTTATGAAATCTGGTTTTATAATAGCAGCTTGTACAGAAGAAATCTGGAAAACACCCATATGTTTTAAGATTCTAAATATCTTCCTAGTGATCAGGGCATTTAAGATAAGCAGAGTAGAACAGATCTAGCAAGTGCCTGTTTCCCTTCTCAACCTGATGTGTTTTGAAAACACTAATGCTTAACTAGGCTCTACAGCCCAGAGACATTGTCAGCTTTGCATCAGGAGTGGCTACAATAGCTTGGGGTGCTGCAGGGAAACGTGATGCTGTGCCTGCAGGGGTTGGGGGCAGAGCCCAGGCTTTTGTGCAGGCTGGCTGCAGAAGGCCCAAGTTGTTTGGCACCCTCTCCTATGTCCAATGGGATTGTGGTGACAAGAGCTGGAGATTTTCTTGCTTTCTTGGAATTGTGTTTTGATGAAGACCATTGATCAAGGTTTGAGGTTTTGATCTTCTAGGAAAAAAAAATAAATTCCAAAGAACTAATAATTAGTGCAAGTGTTTAATTTGCTCATCCCATGCTTTCTTTCCTGTCAATAATGGAAACTGAAAGCTGTATAGCTAATTCCCAGGTGGTTATTTTCTGTATTTCATCTTGCAGCTGTAGCAACCCCATAGCCAATAGCTGCTCTAGTGGGCAGAGACTGAGCCATGACGCATCATCTGTGACAAAAAAAACCAAGGAACTTTATTCCTCTACTGAAAATATACATCGCACTCCTTCATAGAGTATATGTTGGTGTGACTCTTTCCTAGGTTCCTGTTTTAGCCCCAAATGTTGAAATGTTATTGTAGGCTGACAGCTCATTTTGGGCGAGACACTCCTTTGAACTTTCAAGGTGCGTAACCTGTTCCAGGAAAAGTAGGTGCTTGCTGAGTCAGGGCCTTGGTTTCTTTCTACTTAGCAGCGTGGAGAGTTCATGAGTTGGTTTGCATTGGCACCTTTTCATTAGCAATGTTGTAAGGCTGTAAACAACAGGTGTGCACTGTCAGACATTTCTTCAACAAAAAGAAAAATTTACATTTGACAATGAATGCATCCTCATACTATTTTTCTTTTAATTAATGTTTCTTTCTAGTTGACTGTCATTTCCCCAGTTTTAAGTATGAGAATACTTCTGATATTTATATATATTAATTGAACACTATTTTTCTTACACAAATGTTGTAGATGCCTTATGCTTTAAGAAAAAGTAGCATTCAATTTATAAAATCTTTGCATGCTGAATAAGATACATTGCTGGAGATGTCTGAATCCACTCTGATTCCACAGAAATGTCTTCAATTTTTTTTGCCATGTGCCTTTCTCTTAAAAAAAAAAATCTTATTGTTGGATGCATCAAGTGACTGATGTTTGAGGACAGACATGTTTGGAATGCTTGAATAACTCACATCATCTGTACTGACTTCAGCTCTTGCCCTGCAAACTTTCAGTATGACTCTGGTGCTCCTCTTGCACTGACAGAGAGGAAAAAGCCAGCAGTGAACACTAGCAGCAGACTCACCACTGTTCAGTAGCAGTAATGTGGTGCTGTGTAAGTGTCACAAATCACTGGTACTGGAATACAAAAAGAGGAAAGGAAATCTTGAGCCTACCATGGGCAAATAGGATGTTCTAAGCTAAGCTGCTTCTGGTGTTCCTACTGTAAATCAATGGAACTTGACTCTTGCCAGCAAGCAAAATGTTGAAGCCCAGCTCTTTTGCCAATCTTACCGTCAAAATGAAAGTATTATTAATGCAGAGAGTTGATATCCATTTCCAGTCTAGAGGGTCACTGAGATCATAGAATGGTTTGGGTTGGAAGGAACATTAAAGACCACTGAGTTCCAACTCCCAGCCACAGACAGGGACACACTTTCACCTAGACCTGGTTGCTCAGAGCCCCATCCAGCCTGGCCCCAAACACTTCCGTGGGTGGGGCATCTACAGCTTCTCTGGGCAGCCTGTTCCAGGGATTGATATTGAGCAAGGAAGAAGGAAGGGAAATGGACTGAGAAAACAGACCTATGTTTGGAACAGGATCCTATGCTGTGCTGGGATTACATTGTACCTGAATAGCTCTTTTGTCAAAAGAGAAGTAGGACAAGAAGACCTGAATGCCAAGTGTTAACAAAAAGATCACTACCTTGTACAGAGCAGGAGCTGTGTGAGAACACTTAGTCCTTGTGTAAAGATTGCCCCAGAGTGCTGGAAGGTCAGGGAGACCTTGGAGTTTTCCGCTGTTTCTTCACAGTGGAACTGGAGAAACAACATTTTGACGTTTCCATTCCCTCTTCATCCCCTAGATATCATCAATATAAACTGGATTAAATGAGGAACAAGCAGAAACTCAGGTTTGGTGGCAAAGAGGTATCTTACTGAAAACACAGTGTGCTTTACTTTGTAGGAGATACTTGGAGAATCCTTTCATGGTGCTCTCTGATCCTTCCATATGTCTGGATGTTGGAAGGCTAAAATATTTAGGAAGCGTGTCCAAAACATAAAACATACACTGGCCTTTGTTCTGTTGCCTGTACTTTGGTGCTTGCCACCTTTTGGCAGATACCTGTAGTAATCCATTAGCTGTCTGTGTTGGTGAGTGAGATGTTAATAGAAGTCTGAAGAAAAATTGCCAAGGAAAGGAAAACATTGGAAGAACTCTAAAAATATGTCAAAACCAGTTAGGGTGGTTTTGGGGTTTAATAGTAAAAATGTGGAATGTTTTTAAAAATAAATAATGGAAAATATGTAAACCAAAATTTTTTCTCAGTATATAATATGGTCATTTTCCTTTGTATTTAAGTTCCAGCTTGACACTATAGTAGCTATGTATTATCTTTTGAAACTCCCCTTTTCATGTTTTTATACAATCTTTTTATATTAAATGCTACAGTGATTTTGTTGATTTTTGCATCATCTGAAACAGGATGGTCACAGGAGCATTGCTGTTTAGCTTGGGGTATTTTGGTTTGTCTCTCTTTTTTTCCCCTTGGTTGCATAGATGACTTACTTTTTAATATTGGACAAAGCCCTTGCAATGAATATATATGATGCTTAAGTTCATGCTTCATGAACAGCCTTAATTCTAGTATTCACTAATTTGAGAATTTAGAGCATTTCTAACACTAATATTCCTTTCATGAGCTTTTCAGGTTGAATTTTATTTTTCTTAATTTTAAATTAAGGACTTGGAACTTGCTTGCTAGGTTTCATTAATTGCACCTCTTGAAATAAGTAGAGAAGATGATGTTTTCCAGAACACAAACTTGGAATTTGTGCTTAGAGACATTATGAACACCTCGCGTTGACGTTTTCACATCCAAAAATCAAGAGACCATAGCTGAGCAGAATCAGAGCCTTCTTTATAATGGCAAACAGCCTTTTATGTGCTTTATAGATTTCCAATAGCAAATTTAATACAATTGACTGTCTTTGTTTCAAATAAATATATACTACATATAGCACTTACTATGCATATTTAATAGGAAGAAGGATATTAATGGGCTCTGTAGGTAAAAGTTGCAAGATCCTTTTGAAGTATTTTATCTGTTTGACTTGAATTCCTGCTGTTTTGAGTGCTCACCTCTTCTCAGCTTTTTCCCACTGCATGCCCAATGATTTAAATTTATGGAGTTGTTTGGTTTATTCTGGGTTTTTTGTTTGTTTGTTTTGTTGGCTTTTTCGTGTGCTTTTTTTTTTTTTTTTTGTTTCTTTTTTTTTTGTTTTTTTGTTGTTGTTGCTGCAATTTGGTTTGTTTGTTTGATTTGTTTTGTTTCATGTCGCTAAGAGCAGTTTAGATAAACAGGTACATCATGGTACACACAGTTTGTGGGCTCCCTTTCCATCTTTGGAAATCAGTTCCTGTTCCAAAAGAAAGAAAGCAAATAGATGTTTTGTGGTTTTTGAAACCATATTTTACTATTAAACAAACAAGGCTGCCCTTGAAGCCTGTGCCATTGCAGTGATCCCCTACAGAACATGGAGAAATTGACAACTCTGACTTTATTTTTTGTGATTCTTCCTTTGAGTGAACTGGAAGAGGGGACTCATAATTTGGTTTTAACCATTTATTATGGCTGAATACTAACGCTTTATTGCCCTAATTGTGCAGCTTGCAGACAGCTTTTCCTTTTGAGATACACTTTGCATAGAACTGAGTATTAATAATGACAAAAAATGTTATTGTTATAATTGGACTCAGCGGTTTATCTGGGAAAAATAAATGTTTTGTGTTGTAGGTTTCTCAGTTTTACCCACAGGCTAAGTCTTGTATATATAATTATGTTTTAGGAGACATTTTAAGTGCTAGTTGAACCTTTAACCTGCGTTTCCTCTGGAATAATTACAGGATGTGAAAATGGCCAAATGAAACGCTTACTCATAGAGATTAATAGAATTAGTTAAGCTACTGTTACCTTATGCTTGATTTATATTGCATGTGTAGGTCGAAACAGGCTGTAATGGCATGTGGGTGTTTTCCTATCTTTTTATACTTGCTAAAGTTTTGCCTTATGTTTATTACTTGCTATGTTAGGTGAACTGCTTAAAAAGGCATTTTAGACCACTGGCAGGTAGTTGAATTTCAAAGGCTGGCTCTATTTAAAACAAAACAGTAGTGTTTGAACTTCTATCAATTTTTTTTCTGAAAATAACAGTAATAGAATTGATTCCATCACCTTCCAAGGAAACAAGTTGAAAAAGAAATCTCTGTGGATTAGTAGTCCAGACATCAAATATATTTTGCAGACATTTGAAACCAAGCCTGAGTCAGCTACAATGGAAGCAGGGAAAACCAAGAAAAATTATTTGTCTGTCTGCATTGCCAAAATTGTTGGAAAAGGTGAAAAAAAAAAAAAAAAGGTCTGCAAACATGAGGAGTGGTATAGCAAAAGGAGAGCATTTAATCTTATTTAAAGATTCAAGATTAGTGGTAATTCTAATATATTTTCAAGTAAAACATTCAGTTAAAATTTATTTGCCTTTTAAAACTTGATCTGGTGTGTTTCTTTAAAAACAGTGATGCATTGGCTATGAGGCAACTTGAATTTCAATCTTTGAGGAAATTGTTGAACAGTTACCATCTAAATATTCAGCAGCTAAGTCTTTAACAGAAAACTTAAACTTAGAGAAAAGCCTGAAATTAGCTTATCTTATTAGATAATACTGTGGGAGTTACCAGGTGGGTTTATACCAGCCTTCACTGGTGTTGAAGGACCTTTTGTTGGGCTGCTTTCAGTTAATGCTTTGCATCTCCCCATGCTGCAGCCTCTACCAATTAAAGCATTTGGGGTTTTCACTTGGGTGAGGAGCAATTTGCAAAGATGCTACCAAGAAGGAGCTCACCATGGCTCATTTAAAAATCTCAACAGGTGCTAGCTCAATGTATTTGTTATTGTTTTTTCAGTTGTTCAACAGAATCCTTTTTTAAGGCAGATGATGATACTCACCTTCTGTGAAGCTCCTGGGAAGGCTTAAGGGCAGTGAAGTTGAAACCCTTAAAAATCTTAGCCACAATTGGAGGAAAACTTTCTGATGGAAATTTTTTAGTCAGCAACTTCATTTTGAATCAAAGAGCGTTTGGGTTGACCCATTTTACCACTCACCTAAAGTATCTTTAGTGAGCTATTTCACTGCTTTTAAGTCCTACTTTGGCTTGGTTTAGAGTTAATGTTTGTTGCAGTAGTTACAGCAGGCAGTGAAAATGAGGCTTATTTTTTTAAGGTCAGTGAAGAATAAATGCAAAGGAGATTAATAATCAATGTTTAAATCAAGTTTTCCTTTATTCACATTCTATTTATGCTTACCTCTCTTTGACTACTTCCCTTTAAAGTATTATACTAATGTAGGAAATTAAAGATTTTCCTTATATACATTTCTGTATTATCTTGGGGTACAGGATTTCTCGTCTCTTTCCTGACAAACATATTCAGTAAGTCCACTTAGCATGTATGAAAGATGAGCATCTGCTCTTCATATAGACAAGTTATTTCTTTATAATAATGATTCTATTCTTAATTATACCAAATTTCTTTTAAGGAAGAAATCTGTTTTGCTCCTTGCGTAGAATGGGTATATAATGTAGGAATTACAATATTCCACCAGAGATGCAAGCAGAAATCCTGGAAAAGGGTTGCTAGTCTGAATGCAAATGTTCTGTGCTAAGTGTGGGTTATTTTGCTGAAGGGTGCATGTGCATGCATCGAGAAATACTATGATGGCATGAAGAGAGTTTATGGGCATAGCTATTTGTGTTGAGGTGCAGCCCTTCAGCTGGAAAATTATATACTAGGATATCTTTGCTTTTATCTTTGTGTCATAATGTCTTTTTTTACTGAAGTAATCTTTAAGGAACTTTGAGAAACACAGAGGCTGTGGTTGACAGGAAATCAACTTAGCAAATCATTAACTTCAACAAATGAAATAGTAAGAGAAGGGAGACACTGGAGTATTGAGCTATTGACTGTTCTGTGTGTTTAACAAAGGACATTAGAATACCATGTTTAAAATTGTTGACTAAAACCTCAGAAGCATGACATTAGCATAGGCTTTACTGCAAATACACTATTTATATTGAAATGATGAGAAGGGACTCACAAGTCCTTGAGTGTACAGTTATCAAATGCTGGTCAGAGAGCTTCCAGCATTTATTGGAATGCAAGTGCCTTCTGAAATGTTTTTATACTTGTACCATATTTTCTAAGATGATGGAATGACTAAATATTAGCAAGTTGTTGTGCTTTTGGGAATCATGAATTTCTGGAAAATATCCCTCTGCTGTCAAAGAAATGAAGGTCTGTTCTGGGGAATTCATCTGGAAAGAACATTTATTTGGGGGCGATGGGGACCATCTGTGGAATTCCAGCTACGTGAAAACCTGGAGCAGAGATGGGCAAAAATACACCAGGATGCAGGCAGCTCTGAGGAGGTCACTGCAGTAACCTTGTTTAGAGGAAAGGTCTGCATACATGGGCTGACCTTCTGACCCTTAATAATTCAAGAGTAATGTTATACATTCTTCATGCCTGTGCAGCATTTCTGTGGCATAAGGCTTCTAATCATTCCCAATCTTCATATAATTTTCTACGCATATGCAATATATACACACAGAAACCCTGTGATTTTTACTTAGTATCCTGACTATGTAGTTTAAAATCATTCAACTCCAAAGTAAACACAAGCAAAAGGAAACATGCTCTAAGGTTCAAATTGTTTTTCTACTGCAGTGACTTAGTAACTTGCTTTGTGCTGTAGTGAGGTGAGGGTTTTTTTTTTTGTTTGTTTGTTTGAACCATTTGGTTCACAAATGACTTTGTACTCCAGTCCTTTACTGCTGTTGTGAGATTTCATCAAGCAAGCAGTGTTTGTGTTCTCATGTGTGTGTTTGGTTGGTTTTGGCCATCTAGTTTGAAATTCCATTATATGACCAAGTTGCAATGAAAGCCCCCTCTCATCCCGACCCCCTTTTCTCTCCTTCCTTCAAGGCAATGAATTTTGTTCATAAGTGGAGAAGATCTGGCTGTCATTTCCCTTGTAGCTTACCTAGCAATGTGGTTGTGCCCTTTCAAAAAGGGGGTCTTTGTTGTGTCCCCCCTCCATTCCCCCCAGTTCACTGTGTTTTATTTACTGTATGTGGCAATCCTTTTAATGGAAAATGCAGAGATTTGTATGAAAGGTTTGTGTTCCTTGTTTAAAAGTCATAGCACATCATGTTGTAAACATGGATTTAGAATTTACTCTGATTTTTATGCTGCTATTTTAGCTTTCTTGTTTTTCACTGCCTCAACTGTAATGGACTGTAATTCTCACTTTTCTGTGTGTTTCTCACTATCTATTTACATTGTTAGCCTTGTTTAAAAAGGGAGAAAAAGCAACTGAAGTTTTGTAACTCTTTTTGGTAGCCTTGTCCCATTATATTTATTTTTTTCTCAGTGGCATGATCACACACATGGATAATTTTAACATATTTCGCTATTTTCATAATCCTATTGCTTCAATAGAAGGTTTCACATTTACAGAACACACCCAGAATTGAATGCTGAATTGGATAAACATTTTTCTGTTTCAATAGGCATTCCATGGTTGTGGCCTACTCTATCAACACTGATTCAGAGATTAATCTGAGAAGATGGGTTGATTAGGACACACCATCTCTCTCTTTCTCATGGATGACACATTATGATGCAGTGGGTGTGTTCAGTGAGGAGAAGGGGATTGGGTTTACAGTTCCTCTTTGGACCGCTGTCATGGGGATCCTGCTTGCACTGCTGTGGCCCTTGGTGTCTCTGGGAGAACCACCTGCAAGCTGCTTGTCCTTAGCCAGGTACTTGAATTGAGCAATCACTCTTGGATAAGCACTCACTGCAGAAGAGTGCAGCTGACTAATGGGCACCTGCTGCTCCTCTTGTCCTTCCTCAGACCTGATTTTGCGTGCTTTGGTTTTGTTAGTCCCCTCTGGGGACATCATCGAGTTGACGTCAAGTATGTCAAATGCCCTTCAAACATGCATATATGTGCATTTGTCATCAGCATCCCGTAGTTTTGTGCTCTGTCTCCTCCAGCATGTTTCAGGTAGGTACAAATTTCAGGGAGCACATCCCACTCTCCTTTCCAGCCTGTAGCCTAGGCTCCTTTCATCTCTAGTGATAGTCCTCATCAGCTCCATGGGGAAAATACAGCTCCACAGGTGCAGCACTTTACCAATAGTGCCAGCCAGCTTGTGTGTAGAGAGCAAAATAGATCTTTGGACCCAACTGTAAACTCTAAACTTCCCTGAGGCTGGAACTAAATTTCCAGTTGCTAAGTGTAGGTAGAAGCCACAGTTGTATTCTTAATCTTTGTCCTTTGAAATGCATTTTCTGACTCTCCCTTTAAATTTGTATGCCCCAAAATAATATTGGTAGTTACTTTAAAGCACATACATGGATGACTCATAATGTCAACACACATGATTTTTGTAGTGCCTTTTCTCCTCTACTTTGGAGTTAAAAACAGCACTAGAATGTTTCAAGTACTACTTTTATGACTAGCTAGAATATAATATTCTAATATTGAAAAGTCTAAGAAGTCACAATAGAGCCATGTAAACTTAAGGGATATTTATACTGTCACATTTTGTGTGTACTCAGACTTTCAAAATCTTTAAACACTTACTTTGATTTAAGCAATTATATATGTTTAATTGCTCGATTTCTTTTCCATGGAGTAACTGGTAAGAAGTACAATGTTACTGCATTTATAGTGATACAGAGACATTAAGATCCTCTGAAGTCGAGTGAATTATTAATTATATATTGGAGCTTCTTCTGAGATGTTCAAACATCAAAGATTTTTGCATTTGAAAAACAAAGAAGAGCAAAAACCCTGCACAAGCCAACAACTGTCCCCAAAACATCAAAAACCCCAAACAAAGACACTATTACAATAGCAAGTAGTGTTGGTTCTTGTCTTGGTTGTTTATAATTGTTCTGTAGCTTAATAATTCTGGGATAACTCTGACCTAGTTGCATGAATTATGAATTAAACTTTACTCCTTGAGCATCCAATTTGTGGTACTTGTGTGCCATGGAAACGGTGACAGCAAACACAGAAGCCAAATTCCCCATGTTCCTTATCTTTGCAGCACCCTTGCAGGGACTTTTCCAACTGGAGGAGCACGGCTTACTCTTTTCGTACTAAGAAAATATTTGAACATATTATTTCAAAAGTCAGCCTGGAGTGTCTTTTTTTGTTGGATTTCTGTCGAAAACACGTGGATCGTGTTTCATGCTCTCTGTTTAGATAGGTGCTTGTCATTCTAGCAATGAGCTAAGGAGGCTCAGTGTGTGACTGCCTGAATGGCATGGGGCCATAGAGAGAGAGAGGATGTTGTGGGGGAATGTGGAAAAGCATGAGCAAGACAAGGATTTCATTGCATAGATGAAATCTGGCAATGTTTCAATTGCAAGATTTGTGGTGCTTTTAGTGCCTGAATCTTGGAGAATCTCTCAGATGGCACTAATTTGCAGCACAGTAAGTACAGAAAATAGGAAGCAATAAGAAATGCATTGAAACAGGTGAGCATTCAGTGGATAGCAAAACTGTATTCTGTAACAACATTGTAAGAAAGGGCCTTGTGTTTTTCCTGACAACTTAAACACTGCCAGCCACAGGAAAGCTAGAAAACCTATGGAGAAGTGTTTATCCATATAAACTCTTTATATGTGGATTGTGGTTAAAGTGGCAGACCGTCAGCATCTTATTGCTATGTGCTGCAGTTTCCTTTAGTGTTTGACTATGTGGGGCTAGAATATAAGACCTCACAATTGTCACTGATTATAGTGGTCACTGATTACACCTTCCTGCTAGAATCTTGTCCTTTGAAGATTCAGTTCTTCACAGATAAAGATTCATGTCAATTCAATGTTTGTTGAATCTTCAGTGGCGTGGTGGGGTTTTTTTAATTGTTTGTTTTTTGGTTTTTCTTTAGTAATTTAGAGCTTCTGCTTGTCTCACCGATATGCCACTCAAAAACTGTAGACTTCAAAGTGCTCTAGTCTTAGTAAAAGCAGTATCTTATGTGATGCCGTTATGTGAAATCACATAGTGTATTAGGAGGAGAGGAATTTATTTCTATTTAGATTAATTTTTTTATGTCTATTTGTAATTAGATTGATGTGCCTACTCACCATCTTGTCTGTACTGCAGTTCTAATTTTCCCTTATAGAACTGGTAGGCAGAGACAACTGCAAATGCATTGAATTGATTCCTTACTATCATAATGTTAGATAATTTGAGAACTGAAGCCGCTGTTGAAAACTGATGTCCAGAGGAATTATCTGGGTTTCTACAATCAAGCCATGTATTTCTATATGTTATATTGACACATGTTACAAAAGGTACTTACGAAGTTTTATGTGCATGGTTTGGTTTTTTTGGTGTCTTGTGGAGGCTGCTTCAAGTGAAATTATGTATTCCTCATGCTGTAACACTTTTCTGTAATCTATCTCCCTTAGAAATATTCTAATGGCACCTATTAATTTTCTCCACGGATTTCAAATACTATTGATGCTGAATAATGTATTTAATTAGCCCCAAACTTTCTATGTAATCATTCCAATCTGTGCTTCTCTCTCAGCTTTTGCCTCTAAGGCTGACAAATGGCAGGAGGGGGAAAGGCCACTTTCCTGTCAGTGGCTGTGGAGCCTTTGGTCCTTGGGTTGTCAGAGCAGCTGTTCCTTCTGAAAGAGCTGTGAAAGAACAATGAAAATACCACTTAGCTTCATTTAAGAAGTCAAAACAAATATAAGTTGTAGCAAAAAGCTTCCTTATCTTGTGAAACAGGACATTTTTATGGTTCCTGTAGTGTTTTCCATCTCTTCATTGTAATAATATCAGCTTATTTGTGAAATCCTGGATTGTATCGGTCAGAGCTAAGTTCACCTTTCTGCGTCTATTCTTGCAGGGTCAAGAGGAAAGATAAATTAGCTCAAAATTACATGAGTGTTTTTTGTGTAGTTTAGAGTAAATGCTAACTGAATCCTCTTCACATTTTTACAGGCATTGTATTGGTTATACACCAGTTCTGAGGTCGGGCACATGGATGTCAAATACCAGCTGTATTGGTCTGGTAAAGGACAGTGTGAACTGTACAGCTTAATTTTTTAGTTTGGTTTTTTACTCATTCTCATATTTTCTTTCTTTCTGAGAATAAAATGAAGGAAGGTCTTTATATTTTTAAGCCAGCCCATAGAGGTAACATATGGTCAAGTGCCAGCTGAAGCATTTGTTTGCTAGGCAGCTCCTCTTGATCACAGTTAGAAAAAATCAAGTCAGTTAAGCAGAAGACTGTGGAGGATTCTCAAATAGGACAACATGCTTCTGAAAATAGGACAATGAGCTGGGAGCTTACATGCAGTATTATGGATAAAGCAGGAAGAGAGACCAGTCTTGTCAGTCTGTAGTAAAATACATCACCATTTGTGTATTTAACATTAGCTTCACATGAGAAAATTTTTCTTTTAAGGACTTCTTTAAAAATAAGACAGAATCATTCCATTTATATCCTTCAAGACAGCTTGAAGGTTATAAATGGAAATTGTTTCAAGCAGGAGAGGCTGTTCTGTGATTACTGGGGACATTCACCTGTGGAGTTTACCTACTTGAAACCAATCCCCGGTGTCTGCAGGATGGAGTTGAGAAAGAGTAAAAAAGTCTAGGAAAATGGTTTCCAGAGATTTTAGAAAACAGGAAAGTCATGTGAAAATATCCCTACGACGTTTTTGCCTGCTGCTGAGTGAGGCAAAATTGAGGAGGATATTATTGTCCCTTTGTGGGAGCTGAAGGGAAGAAGCTGTCATTCTTTACTGCCAACCACCCTGTTTAAACTCCTTCAGAAAAAGATTGTGGAAACATAACTGCTTGTATAAATTGTCAGTTCCAAATAAGGTCCCCACCCCTCTTTTAACTGTGCAGGAGGGCACAGTCAAACAGATTTGAATGAGTTCAGACTGGACATGAGGAAAAGGCTCTTCACTGTCAGGGTTGTCAGTCCCTGGTGCAGGCAGGATGCAAGGAGAATGCTGTGGCAGCTCCAGAGCTGTGTGGATGCTCTGAAGAGGGCAGGATAGTTTGCTCAGGGAGGTTTACTAACTTGGGCAAGTTTTTGATGCTGCTGAAAGTCGCTCTGTTAAATGCGTGCTGTTAAAATAATTTGGTGATGAAATACTGGTGCACATTAGATTGAAAATAAATTGTTAAACCAAACCTTTTTTACCTGCAACCCTGCGTAAGCATCAGACAAACCTCTAGAATGTGTAAGCACATTTTAACAGAGTATTTCAGAACAGATATGACCTGACGTGCACAAATTAATGCATGTGAAAAAGCAGAATCCCTAATATTTGTGCCCTTCTGAAAACACTCAGCAATGCAAAGGAAGGTTTCAAAATCTTTCCAGTGAATTTTACTGAGTGAAGTCAGTAACTTTTTCTGAATTTTAATATATATTGTATATTAGAGTTGCATGCGAGCTTCCACGATAGCAAAGTTAGAGGTATTTTTGGGGTCACAGACTCACCATTAGCAGCTGGTCTCTGTTAATTAGAAGCAAAAACAAATGATCACAACTACTTCAGTAGGACCGTTATACATGACTGTTCACAGAATAAAAAAAAAAAATTGGAGATTTTCTTTTATCCCGGAAAAGGGAAATGGTAATGTATACTGTGAAATAATGATGTCATTATGAGCTAGTTGCATATTTAAAATATAACATCTGATTAGTGCCTCTTCATTAGCTGGGTATTTTCTTTAATAACAAACAACATTAATTTTTCCTTTCAAACATCAGGTTACTAAAACTGTAGCATGACAAACCTGCTGTAGGAACAAGGACAGCTACTTGAATTGGCCCATTATCAGCAAGTCAGTTGTATTTATGCCCTTGTAAAATGTCTAGGTGTTCTTGCACTGTGAAGGAAATGATAAGTATTTGGCCACTGTTTGGGAGAGGAATGAGCTTGAACCATTATGTAACTCTTGAATTGGTGTTGATCTATGTAATACTACTTCAGATAAGATAAGCAGTGACATTTATGGTTGGACTCAATGATCTTAAAGGTCTTTTACCGACCTAAATGATTCTATGATTGTAAATTTTTTGGGAAGCTGTCTAAATGAATAATTTCTGCTCCACATTCTAGTGTAATAATTGAGTAGTTAATCAAAGAGCAAATACAATGAGGCTCTGGTCCTCCTTTTCTCCTTCCCTCTCTACTCTTGTGCTTTTTGTTCAAAATGTGAAATTTCTTTTCCTTGCAACATACCCTTTAATATGCTTGTTCTCCAGCAGCCTTCATCATCATCCTTCTGCAGCTGTTCTATCTTCTTCTTCTCTTTTCCTTCTAGCCTCTGTGATTAATTTTCCAACCTTGTCTTCCATCCTCTGCAGCTGACTGAAGCTGCAATTGCTGAGGACTTCAGTAAGGCTTTTATGGTTATACTGCAGAATAAATGAATCTCAATTTCTCTAATGCTTATGAGACTCTTGCTCTTTCTCTAAGACTTGTAGCTTCTGTTGCCCTAAAAATCCCATCCTACTTCCATGGAAGAACTTGAGCTTGTGCATTTGTTACAAGGAGGAGTGTTGATCCTTGTTTTAGAAAATATGCAAATTATTAGGGGATCCAGAATTATTTTTAGTCATGTGTATATAATGTAATCTCATTCTTCTGGGGCCTCTGTTAAGATGACAAGAAAAACTGCAGTTGAAGATTGTGTAGTGGATTGAAATATTGCCATTTTATTTTGGAAGTGGACCTAATATATAAAAGTGGAATTTTTCTTGTAAACCACTATTGTTGAATATTTTGCCATCAGTGGTCTGCAGTTCATTAGAGCATTTGCATGTTACTTCTTAAAATAAGGTAATAAATACATAACTACTTATATGCCATCAGTGGGTGTTTTTCCAGAGAGCATCATATTTTTGCATGAGTATCACACAAGAATTGGAAGGTTTGTATTATTTTGTAATGATTTAAACCTTTTTTCAGAATATCACTAATCAGTAAAAAAATTTTCTTTGCCTGCAGGGTGGAGTTCATTTCTTTTGTTCCTGAGAGCTGAATAGGAGAAAGGGACATTTCGGCTTTTCTTGATAAAGGTGAGACAGCATCTGCTGATAAGGATAAGACACTGTTCATTATTATGAGCTCATAGAGAGTTTGTCGATGGAGGGTTTGTTTATTTGGGGCTATTTTTCTCAACTTTTGTGCTTTGTAGTAAGTGCAATGTGTGATAATGTAACTTGTGTTGGGAATGGAATGTGTAACTCTACCAAAGGTATCAGTAAAGGCTCTGAAGATAAACAGGTACCTGTAGATCAGCATGACAAAGTGGATAGCAATTTGTTCTACTGCTGGTACTTGTGATATTTTCCATGTGCCACTGAACTGGCCTGCCTAATTTCACTCCATCTTGCCTCCACAAACTCAGCAAAGGGTCTTAAAACCAGTAGAGCTCTCTCCATGCCACTTGTCAGAGAAATAGGCTTTCCTGCTGCTACCTTCACTGCTCTGTATTGTCATGTGAGAGTGCAGAGGTTGATGTGAGAAGGTCCTTGAGGTCTATTTTAATTGAGATAACACCTTGAAAATTAAGCAACAAATAATTATCATGCTTGTCAGAAGTACAAGACAGAGAAGGGGATAAAACTCTGGAAATCTTCTTAGGGACATGCCTAAGGGACAAACAAATCCTCAATAACTCTTTCTTCATGTTGTGCTAAAAGGTCTGACTTTTTATAGATTTGTGTGTTGAATTAAAGCCTAAAAGAAACATTTAGAAGTAGAGCATGCAGCTTAGTGTTGAACTATTAATTGCAGTTTTTGATGCAGAAATCTACGTAGGACTGTCTTTCCCTATTTCCATTTGGCAAATTTTGAGAAGTGGGGGTGGGTTTGATGTGACACCTGCTAGTTGTGGGGTTGGTCTGGTTTAGCAGGGACCAGGCATGCAGCAGATTGACCATCCATGTGACCTTCATGCAAGGCAGGTAGAGAGCAGAAGTGTGGCTCAATTTCTGTTCGAAGGGGCTGGAATTCATACATGGTTGTTTCTAATTTGTCCTGTGACAGAGACTGCAGTCTCTCATTGAAGGTGGTAATGTGCTTTAACCAAGCCAATCACTGCCTATTCAGTGACTGCATTTGCAGATGCACTTTGGCCTTGTTCAGCAATGAATTTAACAGGATGGTAGAATGAAGGCTCCAGTTGTATGTTGATGTTTAGGCTGTCAGGAGCAGCACAGCTTAAGTCTACTTCTTCAAGTTGAATAGTTTGGAAAAGAGGAAAAGACAACTCATTTTCTGTGATTTTTAAGTTTACTCAGCATGTATAATCTCAGATGTTGAACCGTTGTTGGAAGAATTCTCCATCAATCATGAAGGGAGAAATTTCCTGCTGAAGTGATACATTTATTGAAGGACTTTTAGACTCCTCGTGAAGGAATGTGTTAAATTGATAAAGATGCAGGGTGAAAAATTGCTATGCTAACATACGTGAAAATGTATTAACAATGATTTACTGATAAATTAATATGGCCTGAGTTTAATCTCATTCTGGGAAAACCCATGTTCAAGGAAATGAGAATTTACTGTGTTAGGATCTAATTAAGTATTATTTCTTTTTTCCTTTCTTCTTTTTTTCTCCCCTTCTTTCCTACACTGGGGAACTCAGGTAAAGTAATAAATAAATCTAAAAAAACCATAAAGGTAAATATTTGATAGTACCTTCAGTGTTAACTTGCTGGTTACAGTCAAATACCTTTCTTCCCATCCTGGTGAGAATCAGTTGCCTGTATAAAGCCCAGTTCTCCAGTGAAACAGTGTACTCTTGTATTTTCTGAACATTGAGCAGAAGTTATTGCTTCTTAGAGGTTGCTCCATGCTTCTTGTACATCCATTAAGCCTTGCTCAGATATATACATATATGTGTGTTTATTTATTTATGCTATATATATATGTATATTTTTTAATGTATAGGCTGGATTGGACTTGGTGCTTTTCTTTCTCTATTTAGGTAAAAAACCAGTACATCTGGAGTCTCTGTGGTGTGTTCTTCCCATGGCTGCACAAACAAAGAAGCAGCACTTTGCTTGTTTTTTGTTGCTTTGTGGGAGTGGAAGAGCCTGGAGTTCACACTTAAATTTACCAGTATCCAGCAGGATTTAAGGATTGCATTTAATGACAGAAATTCCCAAACATAATCAGTGGCAGATTTAGTTTCTGGCTGCGTGAACTGGTGATTGTGTGTAGCTATGGGAGGAATTTGAGTTAGACAGGCAGGATCAGCTAACAGTGTCATGGAAAGTTAGTTGTAGTTGTTAAGTTGCGATGCTTCTCTGTATCGTAATTACTATTTCAGCTTAAATACTTCTGCAGTGGCTGCAGGCCTCTTTTGCTGAAGGAAAATAATGCTAGCTGTTCCCTGCTCCTACCTGCAGTCTGCTCCAAAAGCAATGCCCTTGAGTATTAATTTAGCTTTATTTTTAACATGATATGCTTCTGTTTTATACACAGAAAGTTCATGTCTGTAAATTGGGTGTGAGAGTAGGATGAATCTTTTAAAAGCTTGCTTAAAATGTGCCAGCAGGCTGCCAGCTCAGACTGGGAAAACTCAGGTCCTTGGGAATGGAAGGCCAAAAACTGCCCTTCAACTTTTCCTACATCTTCCCTCCCAGTTATGATGAGCAGTGTAATTTTTTTTCACCAGAACACAGTTCAAGTTCAAGCCAAAAATCCTCCCCATTTCTTCCTAATTCTTTCCTCCCTGACCCTTAAATCAAAAACCCCTTGGGGGAGCGGCGCTCTCCATACTTGCTTGGTTTATGCTCGAACACATGCATGCTCTGGTCAGTCTTCTCCCTGAAGAGAGAGCTGTGTCAGAAAGCAAATGCTGTCCCCAGAAACAATATTTGTCTCAAAGGAGCTTGACCTGCTTTGTGATGTTTTTGGAAACAAAGTGCAGGAATAAGCGTTATATTGTAAATGAAGCGAGGAAAATAGCGTTGCTGTTTTCCTAAAATAAGAACAGAGCTTCAATACTCCTGAAATGTTTGGTTTGCTGGGGGAGCTTAACTTTCCAGGAAGTTGGATGCTGTCTTGACTTGTTTATTTTGGATATTTCCACTAATTGATTGTAATCTAATTATCCACATCCTAAGCCAGGCCTCTGAAACAGCCAGTAACTACAGTTGGGAAGATTTATTATTGTTCTACCATTGAAGGAGGAGAATTGAGAGGTATTTTTGTTTTCAGTGGTGTATAAAGCTGCACGTGGAGCCACAGAGCCGGTGAAGTGTGTGATGTTTTGTGTCTGGGAACTATCTTTCAGTAACTTTTCTAATGATTCAGTTTATAGGTGCATGTTATGCAATTGAACAAATATCAACAGGGAAAGGCTGATTTGTGTAGAAAACTATGCAAGGGGACATTTTGTTACCTTTCCTGTTTCATATTCTAACAAAATAGTCTGTTCTAGATTACCAGTAAACCGTTTTCAGCTCAGGAAGGTGACTAAAACCTTAATTCTGGGGAATGCACCTCTTTCTCACATAGTGGCTCATTTCCTTTTGTTTCTAAATGTGATCAGTCCAAAAGAAGGGAGGTTGGGGGAGGAGTGGATGTTGCTGAATGGGGTGGAACGAGTTACTCATTCTTCAGAATAGCCAGAAGGTAAACTCAAGTGCACTTGAAAACGATGCTGGTAAAATAGCCCATGTGTAATTCAGGCTATTAAATACAATGTTTACTATTGACTTTTTTATTGGGTTAGAGAAAGAATTGACCCCTGAGAACGCACTGGCAAAAATGTGCCGTGGAGGATGTTAAAAAGTGGCGGCGTAGGGCTTTGCACCCTGCCACAAACACCTAAATGTGAGAATATACACATATATATTGTTCAATACACACATACACATATATAAATGTTCTGTAAATAAATATGCACGTATTCATACGTAGGCATATATGTATATGCAGACATGTTAATACACGTGTGAATAATAAGGACAAGTACAAGTATTCTTGAACTGGGGAAGCAGCAAGTATTGTGGAAGGCAGGAAGATGTGCCGGAAACTTGGAAGCTTTTTTTTTTTTTTTTTTTTTTTTTCAGTAGAGGAGGAAAAGGGAGTGAAGGGGTTGATGGTATGATTTACAACTATACCCAGCTGGACTGAAGTTTGGATCAGACTGGGAGTGAGAGTCTGTTGAGATATGTATTTGAATTGCAAAGGGAGAAGAGGTATAAACAAACTAATCAAAAGTCTCCAACATAGAGGAAGGAGAATTTACAATGCTTGAGAAATGTGGAACAAGTCTGACACCACAGACTCTTCATGGAAAACCTGCTGGTTAAAGTATTAGTTATGATGTGATTTAAAAAAGACTTATTTAGGTATTTATGAAAAGATGAAAATAAGGTTAAACAGTGGTGGCAAGGCCAGGGAAATGTAACCTTTGCAGCCTCAAGGGATAAAAAGCAGGATGTAAACACAGAAACTAAACCCACCTTATCTTGGTACAGAAAGTACAGTTTGCCTTCTCCCCTGGCCTTGGATAAAAAGGCAGACTGTGGGATGCCAAATAGTGAAGCCACTGATAGTGAAAACAAACCTATGACATTAAATGAGATGAATAATTTTCATCACAAATGTACATCTTGTGGATTCATGGAGCTGTAAATCCACTTTTGGAAAGGTGTTGTGTGGCAAGTCCAGAGTAAAAGAGGAGGAAGCTGAAGAAGATTTTAATTTTCCAGAGATGCCAGCAGCTGACTTGAGACTATTTTAACTGAATCCTGGCATATTAGTATGAAAATACTGACGACATCAACCAGTGTTGTCTAGTAGAAGAGCAGAAAACACTTTGGAAATAGGTTGGTCACTGCAGTTCCCTAGCAGTTATTATCTGCTGCTGTGAGTACCTAATGCACAAAAGTGTATCGGATTGTGCCGGGACAGTACAATAGAAGCATTGTGATAATTTCTCTTCCTGGAAAAAAACATAATTTAGATCACTGAAATCAGTGGGACTGAGGGACACAGCTAAAATATATCAGGTGTTGCTCCCCTGATTAATATTAATTGGACCTTAAATACATTCTTAGGTAATGTGTTTGGAGCTGTAGTACATCTGTCCATCATGCCTGGGACACTGAGATATCCAGCAACCAAAGCTCTTCTATGAGTCATGGATGAACAACATATTGCGATCTGCTGAAACCACACGTGGAGACAGTACATTTTGAAAATCACAGCTCTGTGCCTGGAGTTGAATTACCTGTGTTATATATTGCACAACCTGTTGGCACACTGAAATAATGTCTCTGGAGACCTGCAAAGGGAATACTTATTTGGAGAATTAGAATTCAAAACTAAAGGACTAAGCCTGCTGTAGAGATCAGACTGCTGCACTGAGAAAATCAAAACCCATGTGTGTGATGTAAACCATGTTTGACATGCCAGGCTTTGGTTTCACCAGGAGACTCACTATGCTATTTGGCCATGTTTTTAAAACCCACAAGTGTAAATTAGAACGAGCTAATTTTATAATTATTCCCAACAGACACACAAGTAATTTAGTCTCAAACATGTTTATTTTATAAAGACACAATCATTCAAAAAAGAAGTGCTGAGAAACCACAAGTGGTTTGAGCAATAGAGGCTTAGAGCTTTGGCAAACATGCACATGTTTAAAATGTGGTAGCATTTGTTTAAAAGCCATTGAGTGTTCTGTCTCTTTCTTTGCAGCTTTATGACTGTCCTTAAAGAGTAATACCAAAGAACTGGGGGGGGGTGGAAGAGTTGTTTTGTTTATGGTGGTATTAGTCATTAATTTTGTTTAAATTCCAGGAAAAACCTCAGTTGTTCAGCCTTGAGAAATGAAGAACAAAATCATACTTGCTTCATATGCTGCTAGAGGAAGGACTGATCCTGACACTGAATTGAGAAGGGGATTTAAAATTAATTATTTAATCCTAAAACTCAATGGATTGTTCATTCTGAAGAGACAGGGACACACTCCTTCAGGAGCCTGAAGAAGTGTCTGCTCACAGGGCATAAAAATGCCATGGGGAAGGGGCACCCTATACAAATATGTTAAAGTCCTGATTGTAACATTAGTTTGTATAAAAGTCCTTATAGAGGTGGCTAGAAATGGTGATGTTCTCACCAGTTGATGAGCAAGTTCACATACGTCATGACTCTCACCAGGTCTCTGATATATTTGACAATGAGAGAAGCTGTGGCCTTACACAATGCATGATATGATGTTATGATTTTTGTAAAATAGTGAGAATAATAACAATACAATTTAGGGCTGGAAAACTGCTCTCAGAAACCCTGGACTTCCTGAGAGCAGAAAGCTTTATTGCACTAAGCTCACAAAGACTAATTAGTCTTTTTGCTTCTTTGACTAGAGAGATTAAACAAACACCTTTAGAATGGCTCTAATGTGCTATCAAAGGTGAGCTGTAGCCTGCTTTGCTTCTTTAAGGAGTTGTTTAAATAAATTTGTATTTGCCTCTTTCTGAGCAGTACTTTGTCCTCTGTTTTTGACACAAGTATCAACTTGGGAGGGGGGGGTGGGAAGGAGAAACATTTATTTTATATAGAGCAGATTTACAGTTTTTTCTAAACTTTTGTTAAGATTTTTACATAAAGCAGTGTAGCAACCAGACTTTTGACATTTCCCACCCTAAACTGTTCAGATCACAAAACTAATCCTTCATCAGGCAATGTATCATGTTTTAGGTTCAGGTTGTCTTGCTTCTGCAAGAAGTTGTTTAACTGCATCTGAAGCATCATGTTGCTGGAGTTAATACATAAGTCTCTATTTCTGGATTTTGAAAAAGTCTTCAACATTCAAGCACAAATTTTTTAATAAAGGAAGTAGGACTTAGGACTATAACTTCTTATAATCTTTTAAAATTTCAAACCCTTTGCAAAGTAGGATGGTATGGTTGGGAAGTCAAAGTGATATGAATTACAAAAAAAAATTGTAGTAAATGGTTCTTTTAGATGCCAGATCTTTCTGGCAATTTCCATAAAATTTCTAATATCAGTTAGATGTGAGTATTTTGTTAAGGAATAAGTAGCTAGAATATTTATTTTATTCCTTCAGCGTAGAGAAGTCGCAGAGATTTAAGGAGTTTTTGGGCTTTATGGAGTATCTTAAAATGCAGTTGGAACTTTTCATTGAATTCTAGGTAACTTTTTAACATCATGTGGTTATTGATTTTTTTTTTTTTTAATTTACCAGACTCATAGCTTCAGTGAAAAATCTGATTTTTAACTTGAGTGAAGAAATATTGCCCTGATGAGATGTTAGTGGCTTGAGGGAAGGAATTGTTATGAGTAATTTTGTCAGATTTGTGCATTAACTCACTTTGTGCATGCCTTCTGCACTGGTTGAATACTGGTAATCAGGTTTCCAGCACAGTCTAAAACTGTAATTCCAAGCCTTTCTCTGTGGTCAATGTACAAGGCATTGCTCTCACTGCTTTCTGCTCCAATAGGTATGCCCTCATCTTGACATTTCCCATCAGAAAATGTGTTTTTTCAATTGTTGAGTGCAGGTTTCAAGACTTGCCTCCAAAGCTGGAAACCTCTGTGCAGCAAGGGGTTACGTGTGGTACCTCCCCATTTATGTCCAGCCAAGGCCAGCAGAAAAGGCACCAAGTGATGGCAGTGGGTGGTTGTCCACCACAGGTTGCATTCTCCCCTAATATATATTACTGTACAGTTTTTCTTTCAGTTTGCATAGTTGTATACTAGAAATGTCTTTTTGTAGTTTTACTCATTAAAAAGTTTTGACTTTCAGTTTTTACAGCAATACGTAAGACACGTAGCTGCTCTTCTGTGAAGCTTTTAATGTACTAGTTTGTAATTAATGTTTTAATGCACTGTTTTGGCACTTCCATCTGACAAAGATATTTTTTGATACTCAGGCATCAAAATCCCCAAATGGCTTTGATTGACCAATCTTCAAATTGGTATTTCATTTCAAGTAGCTACTAAAGTTGAGTAAATAAGTTTGCTTCCTGTGATTTTTAATTACAGGAATTTTTAATAATCTAACATTTCATTTACATATTTAATTGTCTGTACATTATTTTCAGTATGTGTTTTCCTATTTAATTTTTATTTCCTTTTTTCATGCCTCTGAGACATGTTGCGCATTTTGAGGCTGGATGTTGGAATTTTCTTTTGGGAATATCGGTTTAGAGAAACGGGAATGAATGTTCAATATGGTCTTTGTATCCCTTTGTTATGAAAAGCAGATGGAATGGGTGATTCCTACTTTTTTTTACGTTAATGGCTTTCAGCTGCATTGAGCTAGTTATGTTTGTTATAAATATCATTCACCAGAAGAAAAAAGCTAAGCAATTAATATTGCAAAGCTGCAACAACAGAAAGTGTCACTTTGAGAAAATAAGTTGAAAGAAACCGATTTCAGTCTCAGGGTTTCCTCAGCAATGTTATTTTTGATTTTAAAGTATACATATCTAAAACACCAACAAACACGTGAAACCTTTGAGTACTGTTATTCCACATACGTCTCTGGCATTTATACACATGTGAAGAATTGCACTGAACCCTAGTGCTACGAAAGAAAAGAAAGGACCTTAGCAAATGTGGTACTGTGTGGAAAGAGCCTCAGGGCAGCAAGTAGACATTCCTTTTTTTTGTTTCATATAGATGTGAATGGTGAGACTTTCACTTGCCTTTTTTGCATCCTTCTGTGCTTTTAAAATGTTTTCACAGATGTAAATATTGTCAGGGAGGCTTTGCATATAAAGACCACCTAGAGAACTCCTTTCATGAGGGTCACAGTATTGACTTGAAAAAAAAGTACTTTTTTGACACCTGAAAGCAAAGTAAGTAAATAAAAACACCAGGTAGACCTTTGACATTTTCTAGCTCTGGGCATATAAATATATATTTCTATATATATAAATATACGCACACACACTGTGGGAATTTTTGAAAGAATGCAAAAAAATCTAAACAAAAAATCTAAACAAAAAGCAGTGGCAGATATGGAGATTTAGGAAATCTTTTGCATAACTCCACGAATTACAAAATTACCTTTTGGTTTTAAATGCTAATATTCTGCAAATAAAGTTTAAAAAAATCCCTTGACATCCAGAAAGTTTAATTTAAAGGCACTTTTTTTCCAAGTTGCATTTGAATATATTTATAGGTATCACAGTAATATAAAGTTCAGCCGTGCAAACCAAATTCACAGTAAAGGCCCTCCAACTGAATGTGGACTTTAAGAACTTTATACCCAGCTTTCCTCCATTAGTGTATGTGTAGTTAAAAGCTACAATTAAAATGTCATGTGAGATAGGTGAGCAATGAATTTGTTTGAGACTGATCTTAGTCCAAAAGATTTAAAAAAAAAAGAAAAAAGGATGCTTCAATACTTCAAACATGATGCCTACTTCTCTTTGGCTGCCAAAATTACCCTTGAAGACCTCATTTAAAATTATAGAGATTTACAGCACTTATGTGCATAGTCAACGAAGGGAAATGAAAATGTAATTGCAAGCAGTCATCACAAACACAGTCTTTCAGTTAGGTTCAGTTAAAAAAAAAGCAGTTTATTATGAAGTGACATGGTAAAGTTGTCTTTCAGTTAGGTTCAGTTAAAAAAAAAGCAGTTTATTATGAAGTGACATGGTAAAGTTGGCAGGATTTTGTCAGTCTAAGCTAGAGCTGAATCAGCTGCAGGTAGGAGATAAAAGGCCCAATCCATACCCCAATGAAATGAATTGAAAGCTTCCCAACAGATCTAAGACTTTAAAATTTGCCAAAAGATTTTGATTGTGTGTGGCAAGATTTTTTTTTTTTTTTTTTAATTTCAGTAATGATTAGAAACATTGTTCATTTACATATGTTTAAATAAGAAAAAATATGTTGTGGAAGTCACTGTGTTGATCCCAGATATTGGTGCCTGAGCTCTGGGTGTTCTGGAGAGTCCAGAACTGCCTGTTGCCTTGTGAGGCCATGCTCATCAATACTTGTCACTGCGTCTGCACCCTGCAGCCCAGCCAAGCCCTGCGGACTGGAACCAGGTCAGATGTGAGAACTTGCTCATGTATTTGTCAGCCTGGCAGAGCACACAATGATGTATTTATAGCTGCCTTGTACCAGCTGCAGGAAGAAGGATGATACCTGATCTGGCATAAAATCTACCAAGATAAAATTACTTAAAAAAAAAAAATTAAAATTTATTCATGTCAGCAGAATGGTTTGATACTTGTTCATGGTTTGCCTTTTTTTTTGATGGGAGCTTTCACTGCTTTCTTAGGTACCGAGCATCCAGAACCTGCAGTTACCATCTCATTGAACCACATATTAAAATAATTAATGCTGTATATTAATAATTAATTGATATTAAATATGTGAAGTGTACTGAAGTAAATTGGGCTATTTTCTGGAAGCTAGTACTTGCCCGGGTATAATTTGTGGAGAATTTTTTCCCCTTTTACTGAGGGAGAATTTTCCATGACAGGATGTTTTCTCCTCTCCCTTCCCCCAGTCTGCCCTCCAACACAAAGTTGTGGTTTTCCGTGACATGACATAAACATTTTTCATAGACAGGATTCACACTATTAAGATAAAATTATACAAGAGGAATTTATTCAGGCATGATACTTCTCCTCTTCATCAGCACAACTGGTGCCGTGGTGAACCTGGCTCCAGAATATGAGCAAGGGAAATTGCAGAAAAGCCATAAAACATGCTGTTGGACAGGGAGTCACGGCCTTATTGGAGTAAATCCTTGTGGAACTGCACCATCAGAACAGATGATAGTGCACTAGTGTTTCACATGGGGAAATCTTAACAACAAAGGATGAAGACTTGTGCCCTTTTAGATATTTGTTAATATTTCCCAAGTTTGGTCAACATGTGGGCTTTGGACAGACACAGAATTGTTAAAAGTTTGTTAAAGAGGAATGCAGGAAAATAAAAATGCACAGTTCAGTTCTAAGAAATGGGATGGAAATGTGTTGGAAAAGGTAGTTTAGGGGAGGAAAAAAGAAAATTTTGAGAGGAGGTTGTTTCAATTGCAAGCGCATGTGCACACATGCTGCTCTTCCATGTATAATCACATTACAGTCCAGGATAAGGGAAATAGAAAAGCCTATGCAGATTTCTGTAAGTGATCCCTGCAACACGAGATGTGGGATGTGAAGAGCTCTGATGAATGCCAGTCGGGTTTTTCTAGTTAAAGAAGAAATGACATTTTCACTTCTTGATTTTATAGCATGGTATCTATACTGTTTATGTCAATAAATACACTGAAAATAATCTGTCAGGAGCTGACATTTGCATGCAGCTGCAGAAGTGGAATTTCAGAGCACTATCTTGTTTTGCCTCTCAACTTTCAGCTCTGACTCAGGTAATGCATTGCTTATATGTAACAATTTGGCAGCACCCAACGGCCACTGGTGACAATTTTCATCAAAGAAATGTGGGGCAAGTGCACAGATTAAAAAGGATTTATAGAGCATATTTGTGTTGGTGGGACCATTTCAATCACGTAGTAATTGCCCAAGAAGGGCTTTGCACAACTGCTTCATTACAGTTTTACTGACTGCTGTCCATGGGCAGGAGTCGGATTACTGGAGAGATTCTTGCAGGGTCTGTTGTCTGCATGGACACAAGTAGGCAATATCAGTGCTCAGGCAGGAGAATTTGATTAATAAGATAAACCCCACATAAACTAACAAGCATATCCCTTGGCTGTATGAAAGAAGATGGTGTTAAGGTCACGTTAAAGCACTGAATTGTTTAGGAAAGCTTATGTCTCCCAGCTGGGAAACATCACACAGACAGTTCAGAATACACCAAAGTTTTGGCTTAACAGAAACACAGAAAGTCGACTTAGGTAATTTTATCTGCTGTGTTCCCTTGGGCCGGGGCTTTGGAAAGGAGAGTAAGATCTGTCATTAGTCATCGTTGCCTCTTGTGAGCTATTAATTTATTATGCTCTTTTATGTCTGCATGCATTTTTGTAAATAGTGCTTAGATTAAAGTTAAGTGTATGTATTTGTAAAAACAGATGGATTGGACTTTCTTTTGCCTTTGAGTAGGGCTGGTACCATTTGTACTCACGTTAAACATCTACACTTCTCTGCTGTCTGTGAAAGGTTTGGTAAACTTAGAAGCAAGACTAATGGCTGGTGAGAGGAGCACATTGCAAAAACTCTGATTCCAGTTTTTCTCACTTATATTAACAAAGGAACAGCCAATGTGTGCTGGATAACTTTGGTGACATGGTAAAACTTCATATACACACCTCTGTACTTGCAAAGGGCTTTTGGGGATGCCCAAGTGCTCCTCCGTCCCACGGCTGCGCGTACACAGCCATGAACTGGTCGTGAGAGAGCTTTGTCAAAACTCCTGAAAGACCTTTCAAGGTAAAGTGGAAAGTTAGCATTGTTGTTTTATTAAATAATAGTTCAGCTATTCCAGCTTTTGATCCTGTTACAGCAGTGCCATGTGTTGAGGTAAACAGGAACCTTGGAAACACAGTGTGATGCTGCGTCATCAGCTTCTCCAGGACCCATGAATGAAACTGTGCCCTCGCTGGAGGGAGCGGAGCTGGGATGCACACACAGGCACTTCTTGAGCAGAAGGTGGGCTCAGCTCTTATAAATGACATTAAGCACCAGATATATAACTGTAAAAGTCTTAGGCAAGTTTGACTTGTCTTTAGATGAATCAAATACATTCTGCAGCTGATGCAGTTTGATGATGACTATTTCCTGACTTCATTATGCCACAGGCAGTTACTGTGCTGTTTTTAGAGTAGTGCATTCAGGAAAAGATGAATTAAGAAGAAAAATAATTGTGAGTATATCTCACTGTAAATTCTGGTATTCAGCAGCTCCAGGCAAGCAAAAGAATGACATGAAATTAGGATGCATGTTTAGTTTAGTGTTTTGGCAAGGTAAAGGGTAGGTTAACAAGGAAAAGATAGGATTAGATAAACTCCTGGTATAATTTCTCTTTTAGTTTCTCATTAGTTTTTGCCATTGGGTATAGTTAGCTGTGGCATGCCTTTATGCTTTGTGTAAAAAGGGGGTGTTGTAATTTGTATTCAGGCTTTGGAGTGAACAGACTTCTGGCAGAGGGAGAGTTCTCTGGAGAGTATAGATCCTGAAAGGAGGGACCTCAGGAGAAATCAGACCTGCAGAAAACCTGGCCTGTTACTACAACATGACCTTTTCCATGCTGTGTCTTGGTTCCTGACTGCAACCCTTGAGATGCAGCTTTTTTTTGGAGCTTACTTTACGCCCTTTTAATGTCATTTTGTCCATCTTTGGCCTGTCAGAGGTGTACAATGGAGGTTTTGCAGCTTAGCAGTGTCTCACTTATTCCTATGGCAGCTCTTAAGAAAGGACAAGAGTTGCTGAGAAAGAAATGAAGCTTTGAAAATGTGTCCCTGGAGATGAAAGGAGGATGGAAACACAGGCAGGGGTGCTTTGGCACTGCTGGAAGTTGTTTTATGGGTTACCTAAGTCAGTTTGAGTGCGCTTTTATAAATTATGAGAATTCTGAGTTAACAGAAGTTTTTCACCCTTTCTTAGATAAAATAAAAGCGTATTTCAGGCCTAGTTATAACATTGCTACTAAGCATGATGGAGCCTCTTTATCCAGGGCTCTGCTTTCTTCTGAGTGGGTTTTTGGGGAAATGGGTTTATCCCAGTGCTGCCAGCAAGGTTGTTTCACAGCGCAGTGAAGAGAGGAATCTAGTCTGCCTATAACGGAGATAACAATTTCCCCACTCATACTCCCTGTGGCATGCATGCTTCCATGGTGTCTCTCCCAGCTCCCTCTTTGTTGCTGTAGCTGTCTGAATGTTGGAAATGGGAGGGTTTTTCATTGGCATTGTTCATGAACAGATGGCCCAATTGCCAGCGGTTGCTCTTGCTGCTGCTCTGTTCTTCTCAGGTGCCTCTCTGGGAGCGTTCCCAGCTGAGAGCCAGCCTCATGTGCTGCTGTGAGGGTAATGCTCCAAAGCTGGAGAAACCTGAGAAGGAGACACAGCCTTCCTGAAAGTAATAGATGGTTACTGTTTCAAATACAGGCAATGGGGGAAAAAAAAAGAAAAAGGATTCCTATCTACCATGCAGCCTGGGGATGGGAAGGAGGGGTTTTCCTGGAGGAGAAGCTGTGTGTCTGTGTTGTCTGAAGGGAAAAGAGGTGAAAAGAGAGATGAAAAAGAGAAAAATGGATTGGAGCTTTTTCATATCCTACTTAATCACAGTCATATGTCAGGCTGTTGGAGAGGAGGAGGGAGGGGATGGCTTGTTGAAAAGTGTAGCGTGCTGGAATTCTGCAAGTGAGTTGTGTGGTGAGTCCTGTGGCTTACTGCTGCCCTGATGAATAGAGCCTTTCCAGAGCTGCCAAGCCCGAAGCAAATGTGGTCAGGGATTTATTATGAAATGTACCAAACCTTGGCATGGGGCTAATTGCATATAACAAGAAGCGTGCTGGAAACTCAGACCTGAGAGGTGACAAATGCAGAAAGCATTCTATATCTGACGCTGGTGAAAGAGGTTTTGTGCGGGGAAATGTCTGTATGTCTGTGCTTTTTGCTAATGAGCTCCCAAACATAGCTGCATGTTTTCATGTTATTGCTTTGGTTAACATAGATGTAGCTTTCTTGGTTGGGTTATTTCTTTCACAGCCAACAAAGATGGAATAATTGCTATATGGCTGTAATAGCTGGAGTTCTCAAAGGAAGTGCCTGGGTGCTGTCTACCACTTATCATTTGAAAGAACTGAGTGGAAAGGTATGAGCTTGGATACTAACAAAATCCTGGAGCTGAGAGTTTGAAACTTGCGTATCAAAGTTACAAGAGACAGCAAGAATTAAACTGTAGGCCTTGAAAAGAATGCTGTTCAGTATTCTCAGTGGTCGAGTAACAAATTTGTAGAGCAAGACTGGAGTTTCTTTAAGTCTGAAAGTTTTGTAGAGCTACTAAATCTGTGACCTTGTATGTGTAATGTTCTTTGTCATATTATACAGCATAGGCCTGCACCACAGTGACATTTAATCCACTGAAAAGCTGCTTGCTTTCTTTCAGTGCTTCTTCTTGCTCCTCATGTATACTCATAGCTGCATTTTGAAATCTAATGTTGGTCTGTAGCATCAGATGTAGTTAACCTTTTTCTGTGTCATGCCAAGACAGAGATTACAGCTTCTGTCTTTGAAAGCCATCAAACTGTCCAAATGAGTAAAATTAAAAATTAAAAATCAGAGGTCTTTCAAAGAAGGGCAGGAAAAGAAAAAATAGGAAAAAAACACACAAGCAATCAAGAAAACCACAAACAAAAATACCTGTGGGATGGATTCAGAACTTGATTGACTTGATGTTAAGCAATATAGAAGCTAATCATTAGTGAGATGTGCAAGAAATAGAAAGAAAGGCTACAAGCTTATTTGCTAATATAATCTTCTGTGCAATTGTAAAATTTGCTGACAATTTTTTTTTTTAAGGAGAACAGCTTTTGGGTTGATGTTTTGGCCAAAAACAAACACAAATCCATTCTGTTGCTTTTCTTCGTAGGACATCTGCTTCTCAACATTTTTAAGACTTCCTCATCTAATTATAGAGTCTGAAAAAAAACATAGTAGCCCACTTAATTTTCTCCCTGGTGGTGCCAGATTTGCTGTACAGTGAGGTATTAGGGAGAGGCAGACATGCAAAGTACAAGATCCCTTGGATAGCTTCTTGAGGGCTTGTACAGCCTTCATCTCACCTTCCTGTTATGCTGATGGCCAGGAAAGAAGGGATTTACAAATGAAGCAAAAGAAATCTCAAGCAAACAGAAAGTAAGCACTCTGCACATATTTGCTCTTGTTCCAACCAAAGCTTTTATATGGAGTGGGCAGTCTAAGGCACTTCGTTCAGTGATTGTGTTAGCCCATAGTAACTTAGGGTGCAAATACAAATACAGGCCAGAGAAGGTGTGCAGAATTAAATGTTATAAAACTGTCCCAGTGTAGAGCCTTTTTTTTTAAGTATGGGAAGGTTATAAGACCTACCAAAATTTTTAGTATTTAAAACATGCAGTAGGTATCTATCCTGTAACTTTGCTAGATTTATTCCTTTCAAGAACTTTTCTTGCTGGCTTTAGCAGCATCACAGAAATGCCATTTTCACTCAGCTCTTCTTGAACCATTTCCTAAGTCTATGAAGCCCAAATAAGACTTGCTCTCTTTGGCATAGAATAAATGCATGTTGTATTTTACCTTTATTTTCAACAATAAATATCCAAGATTTTTATACAAATCTAGAAAAAGTTTTGATATTAAAATGTTGTGTACGTTTGTGAAGATGTTACCAGTTAGATTTGAACAAATAAAAAGTTGTATTTGAGAGATATTGAGTAAAACTAAAGGAAGGAAAAAGACCAAAAAGTCAGGGAATCTGTACATATTTCTAGATGGCTTCATCTTTCAGAGCAGAAGCTGTTGATGGCTAATATCATCTGTGCAAGTCACAGTAGCTTTTGTACCCATTGCACCTTCTGTCCATCCAGTCTGATCATCCTCCTGTTGAAGCTTAGCAGGAAATTGTGCTGGATTCCAGCAGAGCTGAAGTGTGCTGTGAGAGATGGTGATGAAGGAAGAAAAACAAATGCAATGATCATCTTCATTTGCACGGGCGTAATGGTTGCACATCAGACTGTAAGTTCTTCTGATCTCTAAAGTGTTCCTTCTTGCTGCCTTTCTAACAGTTGTTCAGAACAGACATGAGGGGATGCGAAGTTTTTCAGGCCCTCACCTGCTTTCCCCAGAAGAGCAGTGGAAGTGGGATATCCAGTGGAATGTTAATTGATTTTTGGAATCGACTTTTTAACTAAGTGGTAGCCAAGTTCACCCCTCTCTTTCCCTTGCCTTAGCACAAGATTTACACTTAAGAAGGACTCCTAAAAGCTGAGGCTTTTACTCTGAGAACATTATCTAATTCTGGAGGCTTCTGCTGGGGAAATTATCCTCAGTTCTTGAACCTAATAAGCAGTAAAAAAAGAAGCAGATAAAAGTAATGCTGTGATCCAAGCCAAAAATAATAGAGAGCAAGTGTGTTATCATAGATGAACTATATCAGAAGAGTAGTTAATAAGTTTGTAACACAGGCAGCATAAAATGTATGAGATTCTTTTTACTTTTCATCCAACAACCTTCCAATAATGCCATGTGACAAATTAGTGCCTATCAGGAAAGGTGAACATAAAGCCTCAGTAAAGGTAAAATATGTGTGTGGAGTAGATGGCTCTTGGGTTCGTGCATGAGGCAGAATTGGGGAATGTTTTATGTCCTAGCATGAGCTCTGTTCCCTCAGTGAGGATGGAATATTACCATCCCTTTCTGGGATGATACTGTTGCTGTAAGTTCATGGACAATACCAAATGTATATGTGACAGTTTGCACCAAAACCAGATAAACTGCCTGTGGCCCAAAATTTTTAGCAAGGACAGGTTAAAAGGAAAGTGTAGGTGACTTAGCAGGCAGTTTCCTATGCAAGAATTCTGGAATTTTGCAAATATAGCTATTATTGCTTCATAGCTTAATAATCTTAAACATTAATTTCAGATGAAAAGTTAATAGCTTTTAAATCAAGCAACACAAGATGGTTTCTTGGCACTGTGTTAATGGACTAGAATCATAAAAATAAACCTACTGTGAGGTTAAAAGCCCTGGAAAGGTGATTTCTGTTACCAATACCTCCTAAAGCCATGTTTTAATCTAAAAGCAAATTACCAATGTCTTCTGTGTGAATATTTAATATATTCAGTAATAAACTCATTCATGGGGCTGTGGTTAGAGTAGGCCCATAGGCTGGGCTTGGATAGTGGTCAGGAATTGCTTATGTCTGCAGCATCTACCTGTAAAATGTGATGCTCATGAGAAATGTTCTGCCTGTGCAGCTGGATCCCAGGCTTCCACTGAATTTGACATGAGCTGCTCAGGGACAAGAGGCAGCCAGCTTTCCAAGTGCTGCTGGAGAAAGTTTAATAAAAATAGCCTTCTGGATTTAATCTTATTCAAATCTGTAGATGGGAAAAAAAAAATTTTAAAAAATAAGTGAACAAACCAAAAATCACAATGCCAAACCCCACATGACTGCTATTCTAGGACATTCAAGTGCATCTGTTTTATGAAGTCTGGGTTAGAGAATCAGCTGTTTATTTTCATGAGTTTAAACTACTTTCAAGTGCATTATCCTAATGATATAATTAATAACTACTATCATTAATAATGCATAAAATAGGCAAAACCAAGCTACAAAAGGCACATGGAACATGAAGTTTTCCTTTGCTTCTCCCAAATGTGGAGGTGCTGTGCAGTTGTCACCTGAGGGGTCAAGGGCCACATGCAGTGACCCTAAGACACATGGTCAAGTTCCCTTGGGCTTCAGTGAGGCACGCAAACAGTCCCTGAAACACCTGAATCATGTGGCTTATTATTCAGTATGTTGTCATGTGTACTTAGAAGTTTAAAGCACATTGTTTTAAGTGGTACTTGAAACAGATTCCTCGCTCTGTGTGGCATATGCTGAGCGATGAGCAGAAGCTGCAGCAGATCTGGTCAGCTGGCTGAAGTCTTTTTTGGGTAGATTAAATCTGCACTTCTAGCTCTCCTGGCTTAATAAGCAGAGTTGTGACAGGGTACAGGAACACATGGATTGCTTTGCTTTTTCTTGTTGTTGATTATTTTTGCTGATGCACTGCCTAGAGCAGCTGAACAGGGACCTCCTTGCTGCATTGTTTGGGATTCTTTATAAAACAAAGTGAAACCATGGCCCTGCCCTGAAGAGGTCCTAGGAATGACACTTCTTTGCTTTCTCTGCAGGGCTGTGAGTTATGTGCAAGTATGCAAGTGACCTCAGACTGGCAGGTTGTACTTCTCTCTACTTTGTGAGGAAGAACTGGGTGAAGTTCAATGACCTATGTTAGAGTGTGTCAGATAAATGCTGGCTAATTCACTACAAACATGACTCTGGCTAAGAATGGGGGTTGTTGGCTGGTTTTGCCTAGGTGCTAAGCGATGATGCTGTAGCAAAAACTGCCATGGCAGTGGAGTTGAATTTAGCTGCAGTTAACCATTTCTGCCTTCCTTCTCCAGCTAGGATAAATAGTTAGGGCTTGAAGTGTGTGGCAATGGCAATTTACAGCCAGATGTTTAACCACTGCTGCTGAGGAGAATGGCAGGTTGTTACCTTGGGGGCTGGCTGGAGAGGGACACACGGGGTTGGGAGGGAGGCCAGGGGTTAGAAATAACCTGCTGGTGGGGATCATTAGAGCCTTTATGTAAACATGGCAGGAATGAAAACAAGGTGGGTTGTTTTTTTTTTCCTTTGGAGACCTGTATGGCATCCAAGCACAACATTGCAGGCTGAGCTGCACACTCCCTTTCAGAAAGGCACCACAGTGCAGGAGATTGGGTCCACAAGGCTGATTCAGTGCTGGCTTTGTGCACAGCAGCCCCTCTCTACATCTGTTGTATTTTTGCAGCGGGGCTATAAAGTGTGGCCCGAAAAAAAACAAGGATAGTGATCACCAAGGGAGAAAATACCTGGTATGATAGCAGTGAACTAGATTGACAATATTTATTTTTAATAGAAAGGATAGGGCCTTAGGTGTACTAGAAAGTAATAACAAGTGCACTTAAGGTCTTCTGTGCTTTTTGATTTCTAGGAAAAATTCTCTTAAAATAGAACCATCCTCTCTTCTTAATCTGAAAAGAAATTCAAATCAATCAGCCTGCTTTTGTTTTAGAAAGAGTCATATTGACTCATCTCCATGTTAAGCAGGAGTTTGCATGCTTATGTGTTTTGTATAGAAAATGACGTAGCAGCATGTCATTTTAAGAAATTTGAATTCTCTGACTTACACAGCTCTTGCACGAAGTATAAACGTAGTTATAGACTTTTTTGTTTGAGGATGTGTGGGGTCTTGTGCCCCGGACTGGGGTGACCCCGAGAGATGGAAAAGTCCCTCCTCCAACCTGTGCCTTCAAAGAAAGACTCAGTAGTCTTCTGTTGTCCGGTCTCAAGGTTGTTTATTGTTGGTTATCTAAAAGATTCTTTTCCTGAACTGCTGTGGCCCATTCAGCAGGTCAGACAAAGGCACACTGCCCTCCCAGGGGCTGGTGCCATCTTTTATATCATACATTACATGTTAACATGTTTATACTTTTCCCCCAATGCCTTCTATCTATATTGAATGGTGACTTTCTACTCTAAACCAATCTGTGAGTGCCAACATCACCAAAGACATGGAGGCTAGGAAGGAGAAAGAAAGAGGACAGGGCACACCCAAATCCCTCCATCTTAGAATCCCTGACCCCCATGTACAAAACTTGGACCCCTGCGTACAAGGCTTAAAACCCCCCTGTACAGCACTCAAAAATCCTTCCTTTCACTTTGTGACTACTTCTACTACAATACCTAAACTCTTGTGACTTCTTGTTCTTCCTGAAAAGTTGGTAAATTGTTCCATGGGTCAGATTCAAAGCCACAGGGGCTTCCGGCTGCATGCCAGGGTCTTAGATGCTTCTGACCCAGGTCTGGAACATCTGAGACTGTCTGAGGGACATTCTGAGTTCCAACAAGGATTTTCATTTCATCTTCAAGGGCCAACACCTTCATAGATGTGTGCCGTATGGAGGAGACTTGTTGCAGCAGTGCTGTCTGGTGCCAGCACACACTGGTTACCAGGAAACCCTGCCCAGAAAGGCAGAAACTCCTGCAATTCACTCTGTACATCACAACACTCAATTCATCTCTGTACAAGATGTCAAGTCCCAGCACAGGGCAGGGTCAGACTGTGCAGTCCTTTTACAACTTGTTGTGCCATGTTGTTTAAGGCCGTGGCAATCCTGGCCAGAGATTGTCTCTGTCTCTCACTTTTTCTGTTTTGGCTTGGGTGAGGTTGCTGGTGGCTCTGGCACACAGCTTTGTAAGATCTTCATGTCCATGCATCTTGCTGATCCTGCTATTGTTTGAGATGGATATGACTCCCTATACAAGTGCTCCACTGACCTGGGAACACTCAGTGCAAGTTAGAGGTCTACACACAAGGATTGACTTAGAGATTAGCCCTCATTTAATTGTCTTCATCTTTATGTGGGTTTTTTCCCCCCTTTTTATTTTTTGTTTGTTTTTGTTTTTGTTGTGGGGAGATGAAGGTAGGAAGAAGAAAAGCAGAGATTTCAGCAGCCTGAGAATTAGAGTCCTTTCAGAGATAGTGGGGCAGGGGATGGATGCAACTTGCTGCTTTGCCTCACAAAGAGGAAGCCCAAAGAGGTTTAAACACAGTGGGCTTTGGCCAGTTCCCTCACCAGCATTATAACCTGAGGGGCACAGGACATGGTACACCTGCTGCTCACCCAAGAGACACTGAAGACTTTTCCCCATTGCAGAACTGGGAACTAAAGCAGCCTTCAAATTAGAGAAAAGTATTTTTAAAGGGAAGAACAAAGCTCAAAAGGGTGAGGGGCCTTTGGTTTGAGCATTGTGTTTTCCTAGGCTGGGGGTAGACAGGGAGTGAGGACCACAGTGGTGGCCCGTGCAGGAGAAGCTAAAAGGGAAGCCTTATTAAAGAGCCTGAACTGTGGAGCTGGAGGTATTCGAAGTGACCAAAGCCCCCTGTGGTTTTGCCTGTGTATGCAGCTGAATTCTCAGTGAATCTTCCTGAAGCATCTGCTCTAATACGTGTTCTAATGTTGCAACAAGTACAGTAAGCTTTAGTAGGTTTTACAGAATGTTAAACAGGTTTGTGAAAAAAGAAGAAAATCTTTCTTCTGTTTTTCCCCACCAGCGAATCTAAGCAAATTATAATGCTCAATGTCAATTAGAAACAGACCTTATTCCATTTGGTGTTTAAATACTAAATTGAGAGTATCACACAGGATTGTGCTGTACTAAACATGTACAGAAATTACTTGGGAAATGAGATGTGATGTACAGCCTGTATTTCAAAATACATGGGTTCAAAAAATGCCACTGGTGACACTGCTTTACACTTGAACAACTTTACTGAGGATTAAGAAAGACTGACCAGTTGAAAAAGGTAAAACCTACTATTTTTGGTTTCTGTCTTTTCTAAGCAGTTATTAATATATTGTTTTTGCTCATGTTTGAACTTAACAAAATTTCAGCTGCCATAACCACACTAGGTCAGTAGCCAGTTTCTCAGAACTGCTGCTATTGGCATGTGCTTTTGAAAGCTTACTAAGAGAGAAGAGAGCTTGATGCAATTATTACATTTAATGAACAAAATCTTTCTGGGATTTTGTGCAAACAGTAGATTGTTGAGAACTACATGAAATCTGTGAGAGATGTGAGAAACAGGTCGTATGGCCTAAAATCAGAGCCACTCTTACAGAATTAGTTTGCTTTTCCTCCAGAGATTAACACTTGGAAAATCTGGGCTAGATTTCAAGAAAAGTGAACTCTAACCTGTGCATTTTCCCTTTGCTTGTTTTTCTTAACCTGAAAACAGCTTTAAGACTGTTTTCAATAAAATGCCAGGAAAAATAAAACAAAATTAAATAATCTTTTTCCAAGCTTTGGGAACTACTCTCTCCAGTTTGTAAAGAAAGCTAAAAATACCTCCTACACTCAACAGGCATTTGAAGGCTTGCTCAAGCTGAGCTTGTTCACTATCAGATTTGCCCAGGTATTTTCTGCTTCAGCTGTATGCCCCTGCAGAGCTGCCCTCGCCCTCCCCAGTGAGTCTGTGCATGTGTAGCACTTGTGGAACCTACTCCTGGGTTAGCAAATATTTTTTGTTTCCTGCATAGTACAGGAGAGCTCCAGGCTTCTGCCCTTCTCTCCTTCCAACTCCATCCAGGAAGAAGAACTTGGTCCCAGTGCAAGTGTGGTTCATATTTACCACCCAAAGGGTTATTTTTTTTTCTTCTCAGGTGTGGAACATAAAACTTACAGCACAAAAAATGTCACAGTAATAGCTACACGAGCAGAAAGTAAGGAAAGCCTCAGGAAGAGTTCCTTGAGATGGTGCCTTGTCAAGATTTGTGTGTATTGGGACTCTCGTTGAGCTGAAGGCTAATGGTGTTGTACCTTGTAGTGAGCATTGTAATGAGCTATGCATGCGCATTTTAATATGGATACTGTTGATTTATGCTTTAAAAGCTACACAAACCATTCTTAGGCCTGAGGTCTTGATAGGCTGGACCAGAAGTCAATCCTGGCTCCAGAAACACCCAGGCTTGAATACTCAGGCAGTCAGGGGCTTTATATGTATTCCAGCACACCTTTGCTGCAGCTGTGATGCAATTTTTGGTAAATTTTCTGGTAAAAGTAGCAGCACAGTAATTTAGAAGCTGTCAGTTGGCCATACATTTTACACAGGTTTTCTTGGTTCCCCATCCTCCTGTCTCTAGACTGTTGTTGGGGTGCATACAATTTGTATCTGATATCAAGTGTTTTGAGATGCTAAGCATTCTGAGAAAAGACATGTATTTTAGCACACTGCTGCTGCCCCAGGACTAGGAAATACAGTAAATACATACATGCCATTTTTCAAATGGCTCATTTTAGTTGTTCCTTGCAGAGAGATTCCTATGGCTCTAAAGATTTACAGCTTCCTGCTCATTTGTATTGTCTTCTCGTGTCAATGCCAAGACTGATTTTTGTTAAAGGTGTGATTTTGTCCTCTAATCAGCCTAAAGTGTTTCTTTATTTTTCTATAATACTCTGTTTTCTAGTGCATAAGAAGTTGGAAATGAAATCGTGTAGAAGATCATCATCTAAGCTACACTGAGGTTCATTTTTCTGCTTATTACCCTCACTGAGAGGATTCTATTTCTGGCATCCTGGACGTAGTGGATAGAATTGTGTCATAGAACTGTGAGAAACTGAAAAAAAGTTGAATTTAATTGGAAGCTAGCACATCTTCAATTAAAAGAATCTGTCTGCTTTTTCTTTTTCGGTCTTAGAATATATAATTCTTTTTAACCTTCTTTCTTAGTATGAGTCATACTGCACTCTGTGGAGAATCCTGTTGCTTCTTGGTAACAACGTGCACCAGCAAGAGAAGTATCTTTACAGCATTAGGAGAACAGGGTTCCATGCACAGGCAGCACTTTAGATACTGAGGATACTACACTCTTGGGTACTGGTCCACAGCCTCTTTTTTGGTGGCAAAGATTAATTTCTACCTCATTTTCTCCAACTGTGGATGCTTATTCTTACTACTGAGCTGCTCCAGTAGTGGAGGCAGCTCTGCTGGTGGCATGGAGCCGAGGGCTGGGTGATGAGCAGGAGGTGGGATGGGGCAGAATGCTTAATGCTTCTCAGTTCCATTTTCTCACTTCAAAGCTGGGAAGTGTCTGAAATGTTGTCCATATGGACTGCTCACAGATGTATCTGAAGTATTTTACTGCACTTTTAGTTTAAAAGGTAGCAATTCTTCTAAACCGAAAACCACAGCATTTTTCAAGTGAGGTGAGGTTCTGTCAGAAATTTGCCACCACCAGAGAATGGCAACTCAAAATGTCTCATTTTCCAGCATTTTGAGTTAGTGATTTGTGTTGTAGCAGATACATGACCTCAAACACTTGCTTCAGGCACTTTTCTTTTTGCCTTGGTACATTACCTGATCATATGGATACAAACTGGGCATGAGACTTCTCATCTGGAAAGGTCTGTGATGAAGGCGTGTAGGGACAATGTTTGCAAGTAGTGTACTTAACACAGCTGGCACTGTGCCAGCTTTCCCTAACTGGGTTTTGGTTGGGAGAGTGTAGGTACACAGTTTGTGGCAATTGGGAGTGGGGCTAGGGCCAGCCTCATCCCCAATGGGCTACAGCTGTGAGAAGCAGGTGAGCAGCATTGACAGCAATGAGCCAAGAAGGGCAGATGCTTGCAGTCTTCTGAAGTGACATGATGTTACTCTGTATGGGCAGACACCTGAAGCCTTCTCATGAGGTATGGGTGGATGCTTAAAGCTTTCTGAAACTGCATGGTGATACTCTGTGTATCGTGGCCATCTGAACTGCCACATATGCTGTGATACATGCTGTGACAGGAGAGAGCTGTTTTTAACTTAAGACAATTAGGATATGGTTCTAGCATCTTTACCAACTGCATCCATTCTCCTCTACTCCCAAATTTTTATTAAAGAAATGAATGTTAGAATTAATATGGATATGTTAGAATTTGACCTCTAGCTGACCTCTCGATTATGTACAAGCAAGAAATTTACTTGGAATCATCTTCTTTTTTAAACAACTATTTCATTGGGAAGTGTGCTTCTAGGAGTGCATAATGTGAGATGACAGGTACTAAATGCAGTGGCTCTGAGACCCCTCTGTTCCAAAGAGGTTTACTTATTTTCAAGGAGGAGCTGTTTTTTAACAGATGTTGTAATAAGCGCAAGACTTCTTCAACATTGTGGGCTGTCTTGTTTGAGAAGGGTACTTGTTTAATGAAGGAATAATTTCATGGGTAGCTGCATCAATGGGCAGATGTTACACAGTTTGAAAAGATAATCTGAACATGCTTAGCACATCACAGTTAATGTTGCAGGACTTGAGACTATTGTTGTCTCCCTAGAGGTAGTATTAATTAAGAGGCTAAACCCAAGAACAAGGTCAGGCATTATTTCCACTTGGAGAACTTGTGAGAATAAATTGATTATTTGTTAGAATTTGTCTTTTATTCATGTATCTTGGTAAGCATATTAAGTCAAAAGCAGCTTGTGAACAGCAAAACACCTAAATCTTTTTTCCTATTTTTTTTTTCTGTGAGCAATTGGTTGTCTTTGGACAACATACTGAGTACTTGGACCGCAGTAAAATTATATATAAAAGGGCAGCCAGCTGTGTTCTGTGTATTATTAGCAAGGTCAACTAGTGGTGTTATTTCTCTTATTACAAGAACTTTTTGCCACTTTTGTGTTACTTCTTTCCCATGCTTTCATTCCCCTGGACTTCACTGGTATTCATTCAGTATATTTGCTTAAGGGGAGATAATTCTTGCAGCATGGCTTTCACCTACCTTTGTCTTAAAGCCCAGTTTTGACCTTTGGAACTTAAATCAAATGGATTGTGCTCTCTAAAATTGGGTAATTTGTTACCTTCTGAAGGATTCAATAGATAAATAAATTCAAAGGCATTGTTATAGTTCTGCCAAATGTTGAGCACATTTTGCGAGGAATTTTGTGTCTTCAAATCTCACCTAGAACAACTAAATTGGTTCAGTCTTTGCTGAACAGCATGCCAGAAGAATATAACTGTAATATTTGTAGAAAATGTATGGATATTTAACTAATTGCAGATAAGCAGGAAACCTGGCTTCTTTTTTTTTTTTTATAGGGCTTTCCACTTTGTAGCTAATTTTAAAAATAAGAAAAAAAGACATCTTCAATTTTTTCTTTTTCTCTCAGAAATTAAGAATGAATAGTATTTTATTCAGTTTTTTTTGGCTCATTTGGTCTCTACAGAATTAAGATACAAAAAAATTAGAAACAACAAGAAGACTTGTTCACAGAAACAGACTTTGCAGACTTCTTGGTTCTGACTTGTGATGGCTGTAATTTTTTGGAGTTCCATAATATTTTGTTTTCCTATAGAAACATCTGTCCCCATATTTCATAAGTATGGCAGCTTTTGCCCTGGGAACCATTTATTTTGATGCAAACATCATAACCTAAGCATTTTAAATGATGAATTTTGTTAAAACAGTATTTAGGACAGAATTGCTCATGGCAGGAGGTCCTCTTTAATATGTGAATTATAAACTGGGAGGTCTCTTTTCTGCTCCAGTTTTTTTCCCAAACATATTTAATCCACAGGATTAGAAAGTGAAAATGAATTCTTTGTGCATTACTGAAACTTGAGAGCACTGTCAAGGAGTGAAATTTTCCAGAGTTTTGTCAGTTACACACATTCAATAATATGCTCTTTGTGAAGCATTTTTACAGTATTCTCTTCATCTTTAGTGTTTCCTCATGAGAAATTTCAGATTTGGATGTGTATTTTTTCTTATGATTTATGCCAAAGCACAAGAACACTACTTGAAGTTTTGGACCAGGGTAATCCTGTAGTGCAGCTGAGGTGAAAGTCAGTTTCCTTTGTGCTCATCCAATGGAGAAACACTGACAGGTTGGACAAGGTGGCTTTTGTAAGGCTCAGTTTGTGTGAGCTGCAGTGACAGTGGGTGAGCAAACCTCAGCTGGATACAGAGCACACTGAGACAACCAGTGAATGAGTTTCTAGGTTGGAGCCTTGTTTTATGAGATCATACAGGAGAAGGACAGCTGCCTTTTAAGTATGTAATCCTTGGGCCATCCTGGAGCTAATTGAGATGTTATTTGAAGGAGTGTAGCCATAAAACAGAACATTTGCTTGAGATCTTCAGTGCCAGTTTCATGTATGTTTTGAATTTATCATCAATGCAAACTGCAATTTTTTTTCCCCACTGATTTTCCTTGGGTTGATTCTCTTCTAGCATCACATTGTCCTGCTGCCAGTCCTGTCCAAAGTACTGTTGTTATATGATGCTTTATGTAGACTGCTGACCAAGTTCTTACAGTAAACCTTGAGTATGTTTATAAATAAACATATTGTCTTGGTTTTGTGGGAACCTTTAAGACTGCAAAATAGTCTGTGTAAAAGAAAAAAAAGCAGGTTATTACTGACTTCAGGAATTGAGAAGAAATATTCCATCTGCTAAAACAGCTAGTGTATATATAAAGATGGTATTTTCACAAAAGCAGTAATTCTTTTCAGTGAATAAGGTCACACGCTGATCTACAAGCTCTTCATCTGTAGTGAACAGTCATATACAGAAGTAAAAAGTACATCATGAGGAAATGACTATATATTGCTTGCTCAGTAAAGGTTATGCTATTATGACATGAAGGATTGAAGTCATGTAGTCACAGGCCACCCAAGTTATTAAAAACAAAAACCATTTTTCGAGATACCTGCACAGGCAAGGTTTTCCTCCAGCACAGGGATATCAGCTCATTTGAGTTCATCAGGTTTCATAAATAATTTTCTCATTCTTCATGTATTTATTCCTTATAGACTCTCTTCATTACTATCTGTATCAGAGTTAGTAGTGGCTTATGTTGGCATCACACCAGCTGGAAGGGATTTGGCATTTTACTTTGTGCAGGGCAAAGGTCCCACATTTAAGTGTGGCTTCATTGACACTGCAGCTTTTCTGTATTTTTTGGCAGTAGGTATTTGTTTCAGTGGTTGGGATGTTACTCTTGTCCTAGAAGATTAAATTTTGCTGGGATTTTGAGAGTATTTCCAGCACTTGATGCTGGCAGTGCTGTTGAACAAACAGAAGCACAGCGAGATTTGTTTTACTGAGACACTTGCCTGGCAACCTGTTTGTCCTGTATGTGACCCAAAAGGCATTGTACAAACTTTGACAAGCCCTGGGTGGTTTTGATTGAATGGAAAGCAGTGAAGCGCCTCTGCTCTGACCTTCCTACTTAATCTGGTTGAACAATTTGTTCCTACAGCTAAATTTCTCGAGCCCTGCAACATTTTATTTCTGATCTTTTTCTGTCCAGCACTGGCCTTTCTGCCAGTTTACACTGCCACCTGTCTTCCTCTCTGGTTTTGAGGTCTGGTTCCCTGCTGTGTTTTTTCCTTATCAATACTGCTCCTTTCCAAGCTGTATTTCCAGTCTGTGACTATGTAAAGGAATTGAGTAAACTCTCTTTCAGTGCTTACTCATTTGCAAAGGTAATCCACTTTGCCTGAGACTTGCATGCTTTTGCTGAGCATATGATTAAATTTGACTTGGATATCTTCCCTGAGATCAATTGCTCATTTTAGCTGTTGTTTTTCCCTAAGTGTCTTGGGGATTTTTGTTGTTGCTTATTTTTTTTTCCCTCCTCTTTCCCTGGTTTCCTATCACTCATGTGCTACCAAAGCAAACTTGACATTCAAGTGGGATAATGTTATCAGTTTCATGCTGTACTGTACTGAGCACACTCTACTTCATTCTCCTCCTATCAGCACCAGCAAGTCAAGCAGTTGGGAAGTATTTGAGACATTGCTGTACATGAAAGAGAAGAATGGTGTGCCTTTTTCTCATTTATTAACATAAGTAAAACCTTTTCACTGTTGAGGCAGCATTAATGTTAGCTTTCTTTTGTAGAGATTAAAAATACAGCTGTTGCCTAAGTTCTTACCTTTTAACTTCAAGACCTTTGGGTCTGGTTTTGTTTTGTTTTGTTTCATTTGTACAATCAAAGCAAGTAAGACTGAAGAGTTTGTTGGAAAACTTTCTGCTTGAAAAAGTTGTCTGATCCTTCTGCACGTCACTGACTATCATACTCCTTGCACTTAACCTGCATTAAGACAATAAATTATATGTGATTATTGCAAATTTGTACTTTGATGTTTTATGTATATTCTGCAAAGATTTTTGATACTTTAGCTCTTGAATATTATGAGTTGAAGAATTCAACATTCCTGGCTTTGTTAATTCAGAACAACGAGAAATTATCCTTTCTGGAGCATCTGTCCATAGCTGAGGGGGTTTTTTATGCCTTCATCAGCTAAGACTGGATTTTCTTCCAGTGGAAAGCACTTGGGTAACTGAAATAAAGTCTGCTCCTAGAACTTGGAGAAATTAAAAGAGTTGAAGTTTTAATTGCTTACTGTAAGTTCTTGTTGCTTTATCTCTGACTTAAAGTTGTGATTTAAAGGTGGAACAGAAATGTCTAAGCTGATTTTAGTGTCAGTAATGCTGTGGAGCAGCTCATTTGAGACAGATGTTACTGGTAGAGACTGGATCTATATTGCTGAGGAATCTCAAATCAGCCAGGCTTTTGAATAGGTGCTTATTAGTTCTTTTTAGCATCAACCTTTTTGATCAGAATTTTGGATAGCAAAGACTGAAATGGTACAGAAATAATTGTGTTCTCAATTTGTAAACCCTTATTTAATCTGATAGATTTGCTATGCTCATCAGAGCATGAAACCAACTTTGTTTCCCTAGATCTATTTTACATAAATCCATGATGTCTGGTGTTAATGTAATAACTGTTCATTGTTTCTGTATCAGTTGAATCCCCTGAAAATATTTTCTTTCCTTGCTTGAATCAGTGTTATGCCATGTGCTGTCAGCACCTGGTTATTCCCAGTGAGACATGAACAAGTGGAACTCCATTTTCCCGTGTTAGCAATGTATTCTCTTGATTTTTTGCAACAGTGTACAATTGAAAGACTATCACTATGTGATGAGAATGGCCACTTCTGTCTTTCTGTAACCTGTGAGTTAGAAACTTAATGCCTTAATGTTGTTGTTGGATCATACCCATCTTGTAATGTAGATAACCACTGCGTCCCACACCCTTGAAAAAGACTGTAGCATTACTAAGCACGATATTTTTCGCATCTTTAGCTTCACTATTTTTAGACTTAACTGCAACTCGTCTAAGCCTGACAGAAATGGAGAGAATCAAGAGTGTTTGGTGTCCCTGCCCTGGATGTCTAACACTTGTCCCTGTGCTTCCTGCATGGGAATGAAATCAGGCCCCTACATCCCAGCCCGTGTGTCCTCCTGGTCATCTGCATCTTGATCAGCTGGGGGAAGGAAGATGTTGGAACTGTAACACAAAACACCCTTCCTCCCTTCCACAGCCAAGAAAACTTCTCTCCAATTTGCACACTTCTTTCCCCCCCAAACACTCTAATTTTCCACTCCTGTAGCAGTCCTACAGAAATGGGTGAAGTTAATTCCCTCATTTTATTCTGTACACTTTTAAAATCCTCTTTCATTTGACCTTCTGAACAGTCCTAGCATCTGACCCAAGCTGTCTGCCAGTACCCCATGTTGCCACAGGACCTTTTCTCTGTGAAGCTTCAGCTGTGTCTCTATTTTGCCAGGTGCCAGAAGATCAAATTCCTGATTTGCAAGCGCCCGGTACCACAGAGTAATTTAGAAGAGGTAGCACTGGCTGTCAAGGAGTATCTTGGGAAACAGAAATTTTTACCAGGCCGTGTGGGAACAAAGTTCACGTGGGTACAGGTTTTGCAATTACAGAAAATGGCAATAGTCTATTTCAAGAAAAAACAAGGGGTTGCATATTGGACCACTTCTCAGTGTGTTTTCCTTTTGACAGTGTGACAGTTTGTCACTCCCCTTTCCTTCAGTGCTAAATTTCCAGGCATAGAAATTTTGCTTTCTGATGTAGATTAAGGAAATCTTTGAAGTGAGGTACATTAGCATAATAAACTTTGGAACTCTTTGGTTGCTCTTGGGTTGGGACAGTAAATGTTTGTTCAGGTGTCTCAGAACTGAGTGTTTTCTGCCTTGTCTCAATACATTAACTATTGTGACATATTTTCAATAAAACACCTTTAGTATTTTTAAAACCTGAGCTTATTTCTAATTTCAGTTTCTCCAAATTAGAAATTTTGAATGTTCTCCTGATCTTGCCTGCTTTAAGCCTGAATGCAAGTGTTTCTTGCATGTACATAAATGTCTCCCTCCCTTGGGGAATTCCTCCCTGCTTGGCAAAGAACATGGAACTGGATCACTGTAATTTAACAGTGTTAAAGATTCCACATGCTTTATCTCTTACCAGTTCTGATAAAATGCTTATTCTAGTTGCATGTCAAGCATCCATGTTTGGTATCTGGTGTCTAATGAGTCACGTTTTTTGTAGGGCTGGCCATATGGGTAGTGAATCTGAAGCACTAAATATTGTGAATTTACTAATTTACTCAGTGTTGATGAACTGTGCACTTGTTTGGTATATATGAAATAGATTTGAAATCTATTTTTTATTATTAATTGCACACACATAAGCCGTCAGTGTAGTGATTATGCATTAAGTAAAGGTGCAAGAGCTTTCTCCAGGACAAATGGTATTTTATGTTGGTAGGAAAAAAAAGTTTTGGAAAATGAGAACACACAGTAGCTAGAATACATGATAACCTTGAGTTTTGTAAGCAGAAAGGGTGTGAATGGAATGGTACTGTATGCCAGCAGAAATTTTAAATGTACAGTTTCTTAGAGAATTTGCTAGAGAGAGAGATAATATTTCCTACATATTGTATGTGTGGTTTTACAAAAGATTTACTTTTGTTAAGATTGAATAGCTTTGGGAAAAATTAAGTGTAAAAATGGTCCACAATAGGAAGTCTGTAGGATGTGTGCACAGGCCAGAGGGACTCATCATTTACTTTTTTTGTTTTTTCTGCATTTAAGTGCTCATTTGCAATATTGCATTAATGTATGGGTTTGGAGAGAATTATAAAAGGAGTAGATAACAGCTTGTTTTGGCTGTAAAGCTGCACTCTCATTTTTTTGGCAGTATGTAAAAGGGCTGATTAGAGGAATGTATTTCCTGTATTTTCCAAATATAAACCAGATACTCAGTCATGAAAAAGTCATTCACTGTTTTCCAAAGACTTCTTTTCCTTTTCTAATTTGAAATTGTAGTTTGGGTGGAGAATGTGTCAGTCCTTATGCACAAAAAAGGCATCAAGAAAAGGTGATTGCATTAGTTTTTTCCCCTCCACAGCCTCCTTCACTCCCTCCCCGGATTCTGATTGTTTCTGGCTTTGAACAGATGAGATCCCCTAATGACCACATTAGTGCTTTAATCCTTCAAGCAGTGTTTTTGATGTTCCAGATTTCACATATTTTTTAGAAACAAAGATATAATGTACAGGTGTGGGTGGTCCATATTCTAATTGTTGATGCTTGCAATTTTAAAGGTCCTCCCTTTGAATACTTAAATTGTTGTTCCTATTTTGATGTGAAGGATCAGGGGTTTTCCAGATGCAGTGTGTAGGGACTTATTTTTGGTGGTGTTCTCTTTACCCACTTAGAGCCATTTCTCTGTTTTCCTTCAGTGGTTGTGGTGACTTTGAGTAGTTTGGAGATACTGGGAAGAACTTCAGTAAACAGGCAAAAGAATATATTCTGGTGATAATCACATTCTGCCAGTGATGCTGTGCTGATGAGTTTTGGACGATGTGATAGGTAAAGTGTTATAAGCAGAGACCTACATGTCCCAGGAATCTCTGTTTTCCAATGAGGCTTCTTAAAGCAATAGTTCCTTGATGTTCCTTGGGGTCCTGTAGCCTCTTTTCCAGACTAGTATCTTGATTACCCTGTGTAGCTGAGCAGCACACCCCTGTATGGCAGAGCAGCTGCATCCCGCATCACTGAGGCCCAGGAGCACAGGAGCAAACAAAGCAAGACTTGGAGGTGCTTGATAGCCACAGGCAGAGCTGCTGGATTCATCCCCATTCATACTTCTGAAATGCTCTTCAGAATGGGGGTCCTGCCCTCCCCTCTCTTTGGGAATGGCAAATACTTGGCACTGCAGGTGACACTGGCAGAAATCTGCAAAGAGTTTGCTTAAAGTAAGAGTCATTACATTTGTTCATAATGGAAGAAAGAAAAGACAGACAGACCCTCAGTGTTGCGCTCCTCCTCGTGACAGCTTTGGACTGCGTTCCACCTAGAGGGAATTAAAATTGCTAGTGCTTTATAGGAGAATAACTTACCACATGGCCTAGCCCACCGGAACCCTGGCTAGCTCTGAACGCTCTGGTAGCCGCAACAGGAGCGGTGAACAGCTGAGGTTTGCCCACAGGTGAACATGAAGAGCTGCAAGCTCTACAGTGCATGCTGTTACAGCCACAGCAAGGACAAAACAAAGGAGAAAGAAAACACTTTTGTCTTCAGGTGCCAGAAGAAAGCTTACTTCACATGAAGGACTAAGAAAGAACAACCCCAAACACCTTAGCGAACAGGGTTAAATACAGCTACAAACCAGGGGGTGGATGCAGAAAATCAACCAACAGGGGGACATCAAGGGTGGAGCAAGGGGATTGCATCAAAACTGTGTGACCAATCAGGAGAGGGGGAAAGAATGAAAAAAGGAGAGTGGGAAACATCCCATTCATGGGCCAATGGGATGTTGTGGATTAGGGGATTTCCAAGAGGGTGTTTCAATCAGGGATTGGCCCGGGGGTGAATGGCAGGGAACATTCAGGAAAAAAGGGCAGGCTTGCCTTGACAGGCAGGGAAAAGACTAGAACAAAGGGAAGGGTATAGATTGAGGGACAGCTTTAAGGGACAGTACAGTTTAGGGAAAAAGCAACTTGGGGAAAATGTGGGGGATAGCAGAATGAACCCTTTAACAAATAACTTAATGAAATAAACACAAACTGCAACAATCACAGGGACATTAAATGGTACTGTCCCAGCAGCAGGCATGTGTCCCTGTAAGATTCATGTTGCACAGGTAGCTTGCTCAGCAGTCCTGTCTTCCTGCTGGGCTTTTAGATGGCTAACAATCTCACCTTGCCTCTGATGGTTTAACACAGCAGAGCAGCAGGGAAAAAAAGTGTTCTGTCATCATCATATCAATGTTTACTCTGTGATGATGAGGCACACTTTTTTACAGAAAATAACATCCCAAAAGTTGGTGAGGTCTGGGGCTACGGGAGCCTGTGCACTCAGGCCCTGGTGTCTTACAGGAGCAGAAATCTTTATGCTGGTGTACACATCTCCTTGAAACCTTTTCCAACACAAGCCTGCTGTTTCCATTAAAGGATTTTATGGGGCTCCCTGTACATCATATCTTGCACAGCTTACCATATTGGCTCTTAAAAGTGGCTTTGAATACAATGCCAAGGCCCCCCAGTAGCAGCTTTACAGGCTGCTGGGGAGCTGGGAAGCTGCAGTTGGCTGTCCCTGTGCTAGCCGAGCTCCCTTGCTGGCTTTTCCAGCTAAAATGATGAAGCATCTGTTCTGTCTAGTTTAATTAGATATGACTTCCTTCCTGAATACAGCAGGGAGCTCTGCAAAGTGCTACAAGCTCTTGTTCCAGAAGCGCCTCCTTTGAAGAAAAAGGGGGTTCTAATCTAATGCCAATGTCTAGTCCCCCTCTGTACCTCCTCAGTGCCTGTGTAAAGAACTTCCATGTGGGCCCTAAAAATGAAACCAAAAGCTTCATCAAGGTAGTTTCTGTTTCCTTTCAGGAATACTGGCATAATTTTTTTTTCTTGCTTTCAGTTTTGCAAAGTTGCTAAAAAGCCCTGAATCTAAATATTTTGTGGAGAAATTTGACACTCATTGTCTATGCATCAGCTTGTAAATGAGCGCTGCTGAAGAGATCTCCTAAACTCATTAGTGCTCCTGGATCATTAGATGTGGAATAATGTGCTAAGCACCTTTTTGTCATTATATTAAAGAGCCAGGTAGATGCTGCAGCCTGTAGCAGGTCATGGCAGCTCAGAGGCAGGGTGCTTGAAGGCAGCAGCCTTAATTCCACTCTGCTTGCCTGCAGAGACGACTTATATCTCAAGTTTTCTCCCAGGTGCTTGCAGAATGCTGTTGAAGTGCAAAGTGGCCTCTGGTAGCCTCAGGACGAATCCAGCTCATTTTAATGTGGGTATAAGGGCAAGAGTGTCCCGCTCAAATGTTGCCACTTAGAAGAAACCTTTTATGATACATATTGACACATTATGCATCTGAGCTTCTTTTTCTGCGCAAGTTATTTCAGTGCAAGGGGAAAACAAGCATGTAAAACTTCAGCATGTTATTGCACAGTAATTTTAAAAGTGGTAGAAGGTTGTAGAACAACAGGCACAGCATAGCTTTAGGTTATTTAGCAGTGATGGGGACTGAATAATATGTATTTTTGTTCAGGAGGCTAAATGTTAAAATGGGGAAATAAAACTGAAGGATATATAAATGCAAAATATTCCCCCCCCCCCCCCCCCCCCCCCCCCCCCCCAAGAAACACAGAGTTCAAATTCATCTCCTTAGTAAACCACGCTTAAAGACTAGAGCACTGAAGAAACAAACACTAGATAAGCTTTTAATATAACAACATCATCCTCTGGGCTTTTTTAAAGGAAAAAAGACACCTTACAGATTGTATGAAAGTGAAAAACATATGAGAGAAACTTCCTAAAGGAGGGGTTTGGTGCTCTGGTTGACTTAGGTCTGAAGATGAAAAGGCTCAGTGAGATGGGAGAAGTCAAGTAGAAACAATTCTAGATCTAAATAGGCTTCATCACTAAAGAATATTTGAAAAATAATAATAGCATTTTGAAGACTCTCCCAAGGTAAATTCTTTTCAGTGTAATTAGAAGGAAGGAAGTGTTCACAGTTGTTTGATGCTCACAGTCTGACAGTGTTGTATTTCTATTTCATAAGGATTTTCTACTTCACATTGTTGTGGTTAATACTTGGAGGGAGGAAAACCGAGAAAATAAAAGTCAGCATTGAATAGGAAGGGTTGAACTTAAGAATAGGGCTGCAATGCATGTGGATGCTTTCAAATGGGAAAAAGTAGAAAGAGGCAGGACTCAGTGGTTTGATTTAGACATAATGCTGTGTTCTGAGGAGTTTGCCTGTCCCAAACTGGTCCATAATGGTCTCTGCTTTTGGTTACTGCTTGTTGCCTAGACCAGAAGAGCATGTCATAGTACACTTACAGATGTGACTTCCTAGGCTCAAAACACTTCAGTAAGTCAGAGTGTCAGTAGCCACATTTTTCAAGATTGTTATACTTAAGCAAGAGCCCAGAGAGTAGGATGTAAAAGGCTGCTCCATGCTTCAATTGCAAAACCTTTGGCTCCAGGTTCTCATGAAGTCTGTGTATGAATATGGCTGGAGCCTGAAATCTTGCAGCTTTGTCACGTCTCCATGTTTTCCAACTTTTTTTTTTACACAAAGACTACAGGGAACACCAGCCAACACATGGCTTGTGTTATTTTTGAATTATTATTGTTAGGATTTTGCATGTTGACTAATGTGTTATTGCTGTGCTGTATCGCAGAAATAAAATGTGGCCTTATTTTGACAAGGAAACGCATGTTACAATTTCCTTGTGATATATTGCACTGCCTTGTTAGCTTGATATTTTCCATTAATGTGAAAGAGCAGAGCGGAATGAGGGAGCAGAAGACGTGTTCATCTGCCGTGCATTTTCCCTCTCTTTGAAAGGCTCTCGTGTCTTCTACCAATTAGTCACCTTCCCTGTACTGCATGATGTGCTGCCCACTCAGAGTTTAGCTGGCAGCTCACACGCAGTTTGCTCCCCTGCAAAATCCCTGCAAGCAGAGCAGCTCCACCAGTCTTCCCAGGCTGCCCTGGGAGTCTCTTGGTCGTCTGGCTTGAGAAACTGGAATGTGTTCTTCTGGAAGTAGCCAGAATATAAAGATTTTCAAGTAAGTGTGATCCTGCCTATTTCAAATTCAGAAGTTTATTTGAAACAGTTTATATAGATTGCTTCAGATTGTTATGGGGTCTTTTTGTCATGATTTTTGATGTGTAAACAGTCAAATTTTATGTTCGCTGCCAGGCTTGCTGAGGTTTAATGATGCAGGTAATTTATGGGCTTTACTGGAGATGGAGATTTATGGAAGGAAAAATGTATGCAATTAGATACTTTAGTGTATTTCTATTTAAGTTTTAGAGTAATTAACTTCAGAAGTTATTTGAACAGTTAGTAAAAGTTTTATGATGATATGGCTGTATTATGATTTTCCAGTCAGTTTCACTTTCACTGCTTTGTTTTTGCTTGGCTGTTCACTTACTGGTCTGATTTTATTCAGTAGGAGCAACAATGATTGTAGACATCCATTTCCTATGAAGAGCTTATGTTACCCTGTTAAAAACAAAGCATAACTCCTCAAAAATAGTCTTGTAAAAATTCCTCTTTGAATAGGAAGTTTGAACAGCTGATCTTGATAGGTCATAGAGAGCAAATGTATTACTTAGGGGACAGGGTGCCAACATTTTACTTCTACGTCAGAGCAGTGTCTCATGCAGAATAATCCTCAAGATGTGACCGAGACTGCTCATGTTGTAGCATTACACCAGAAGCAAACACTATTGCCACTCTGAGGCTGAGGGTTTAGATGGTATTTGGAGTTGTATTTCAGGGGACAGGTGGAAGTAATGATGACAATTAGAACGCCTTTGATGCCGCATTTAGCAAGTGCTCTTTTACTAAAGTGGGCAGATCAAACACCAGGAAGCAGTTCCTCACTTGTAATACGAAGCCTGGCTTTGCAGCCAGGCTCTGTCTGAAAATCTGCCTCTTTTGCAGGGGGCAACTAAACTGCTGCTTTCCCTGCTGCTCTGTTTCCCCTGGTTTCCCTGTTGGGTTTGCTCCTCTGTGCTAGTTTAATGCAGGAAGTACACATGGAACTAAGCCAGTTCCTTGTCACCTGGGGTACATGGACACAGCTAGAGGAGCCTGAAAGCCTCCTGTCCCTCCTAGGAAGCCACACTATGGCTGTGCTCAGAGCAAGTGAAGTGATTTCTGAAATTAGGGAATGCTGGCTATGAGTTGGAGGCTATTGTGTTTTTGTCCCCCTGAGTGATTTGATCCAAAACCGTGATAGTTCCCATTATTAATGTAATCAGATGGCACCGAGTGGCACAGAACTGCAGAATTTTGCCGAGCACATTTGTCAGAGACAGCGGAAGTGTAACTTAGGTTCATACTGGTCTTTGAGTGGTGGCGTTCATTGTCTCAGCTGACATTTAATAAAGACCATTCTAATCATCTTGTCTTTAATTTGGTGGCTATTAAACACATCAGTTTCACAAAATCTGTGTTTTCTTATAGCCAACCTTCTCTAAGACACTGAAAAGTAAGGACATGCTGCTGATCCAACTGGTTGACTGTTGTCTAGTTAAGAACTACACAGAGTAAATCTATGCTATAGACCTGAGTCCCTCAGTTATGTGTCCTTTGAAACAGGGACCCACATGGAAAGTGTCTCTTGATTCCACCAACTCGTCATTTGCTGTCTTTTGCCACATTCTATACTGTAAATCTAACTTAAAAAAAGAGACACAAGAGAGAATACTGACTATGTAAACTGAACAGAAAGATTGGTTCCACATGCTATACTTTATTTATTTTGTGTTTCACGTGACTGAGAAAACAATGGCAGGGGACACAGGAAATGTACCTGAGTTGTGTACATGTGGATGAGCTGATGTTTGCAGTGATTTGGAGTTGTGAACATAAGATGGAATTTGCCATTCAAGCATAAGGCCAGCAGTTCTGTCGTTTTTTCATTCTTTTTGTATTGCAGCTATGCTTAGCATATCATATTTTGGTTGAGGTGCTGCTTTGGAGCTCTGTAATGTGACTTGTTATTCAGGACGACAAGGGTCGGGTTTTGCATTTTTATTTTTTTTCTGACATAGAAAGGCATCTGCCAATTAGTCTGAAACTTTCAGGGACCCCCTGCTGTTATTTCTCAGCCATGAACACCTCGTTAAAGTTTATTCAAAGTCAGCACTCCATACTGAGTTGCTGGAACACTGAATTGTTCTTTCCACTGGGACTTGCTTGATTTGAGTGAGGAGAGCACAGCTCCCTGCCAGTGTGCCCAGCATACCAGTGACTTCTGATTACAAGCATGAGGGAGTAGTGCAGGGGCTACCAGCAAGCAGCAGCTTGGCATACCACACTCTTCATGCATTTTCTGGTGGCTGCTTTTAAAAATCCTTCTGTCAATCCGGGAGGATGTGCACAGGCATTTCACAAATAGTAACATGTATGAAAAGTGATTATTAGGCAGTGCATATTCATGTGACTGCTATAAAGCTTTTAATGCAGGGAGATTGGACTAAATGACATTTAAAAGGTCCCTTCTTACTCAAAATGTTCTCTGATTCTATAGTGTGAGGTGCACATATTTGTAATATTTGAATAGCAGAAAATATATTCTCTGCATTGTAATACCTTGTTAGCTATTAAAATTCTCTGGTATTTTATATACTACTGTGGGTATATTTTTTTCTATTTTCCATAGACGTGTGGGTAAACATACTGGAAAGAGCAAATATAAAAAAATTCCTCTTTCATTTATGTAGATAAATCACTGTTTTCAAATTAGTGGGTGGAAGGGAAATAGCTAAAACATATTTTTTGCCAGTAAATTATATTGCAATTAGCACAACCACATTTGTGTGTGATCCCTTAATTTATGTGTGTGGCAAACTCCAAGGTGAGATGACCCAGATCTGATGGCAGTCTTGTATCAGTGTAAAGCAGATGGACAGCGGCAGCTCCCCAGGCAGCCACAGTGCTCTTGTCGGTGGAAGTCAGCCTGAGATCAGAATCTGAAACATTTACATATTCTAGATAAGAAGGTGAAACTTAATATTTCGTGTTGCTAGTTTTGAAGGAACTGTCTCAGCTGGGTTTCTCTTTGTTCTGTTTTTTACTGTCTCTTTTTTTTGTGCTGTGAAGCGCAAGTTAAAACTAAAGCTAAGACATTATTGTACAATAAAAGCCTATCTGGTACCTAAGAATGGGAAAGGAAACTTACTCTGCACGGTCCATCCATGCTAGTGGGACATACAGCTGGATCTCTGCAATAAATTACTGCAGGGTACCTCAGGTACTCTCTGAGCAAGAAAAATTTCTGAACTGAGCATGCAGCAGTGGTTTTTATTGTGGAGAGCTCTCCTCTGTGTTTGTGATAGACAATAAGTACACTAATGTGATGAAATGTTGTCCTTTTTGCACTTTTCAGGATCCTGTTTTATTGCAATGGAGCACTTGTGCCACAGAGGCATTTTTTCAGGTGTTGCTGAATAAAAATAGCTTTAAATTGCCAAGAAGGGGCTGCTGGGTTATGAGCATGAACTGCGTAAATATTTTTATCTAAATTAAAGCAAAATCAAGAGAAAAGCTGACAAGGTCTTTGTTAAAACAAACAAAACCACACCAAAAAAAGTGTATTAGGCTGTTTAAAAAAAAGTCTTTGCTTGGCTCTGGGGGTATCCTCAACCTGAAGTTCATAAGTACTAGATTTTCTTTCCAAACAAAAGGTGCCTTCTGAATGTGGACAAGGAATCAGACCAATCAATTAGCCAGAATAAATAATAAAGTGTTGCTTGGAGGCATAAGGCAAGGCTTCAGTCCAAGAGTACTTTAAAGTTATGCAGACTTCAAAAGGAAGATAAGCTGATACAAAAGTTCTGCAGCAGATTGAGTTAGACACCAGATTACAATTCTTTTATGGTTGCAAGCAAATAACTGAAACTCTAGTCTTCTATTTGCCATACATGAGCACAATGAGATAGTGTTTCTTACTTACAGGAGAGAAGTGAACATTGTTTCTCGAAAATGTCTTGGGTGTCATTTATTCCTATTGTATGGGGGTTTTTGGGTGGTGGGTGGGGGGTTAACGTAGGTCATTTATAAGCATCGTTTTGGAATTGTTCTCATGGCACGAAAGAAAGAAACAAAGGTCTTTGCTTGAGTCTCAAATTGGAATTCTTGCATTGCACATTTGAGCAACTTTATTATGTCATTTAGTTTAATGGGAAGTTTGCATGGAAAATTTTAGTTATTTTATAGAGAAACTGAAGATTTTTTTTATCATATAGGTTATTTCTACATTTAACTGCTGGCACTTCATTACTGTGGATCTTATTAATGTCGTGTTATGTAAATTTTTAAAATTTCTATAAGCTATATATTTTTTATTGCAAATGGTTAGGATTTGTGTTTGTATTGATGGGCTGTATGAAATCTTCCAAATGTGGGAATATGTGTTTGTAAAATATTACTGAACAAACGATTGTAATCTCTCTGTCGTGTTTCTAAATATATCCTCCACTTTTACCAGAGGTAACAAAAACATTATGCTAAAAGAATTTGAGCTAGTTGAGACGACCTCCCATTTCTAGGTTTGTGTTTATTTTGGTCATATTGAATTTGAAGCAGCGACTCTCTCAGGGAAGGAATGCAGTCCAAGAGCCTGGGTCCAGATGTTATGCTTTCCTTCCATACCAACCCAGGCCTCTGAGGCAGAGATCCCCCTCTCCAAAAACAAGACTTGGACAAAGTGCAAACGCCTCATTTCCTGAAATCTCATTGTTTAGGCCAACAAACAGGCAGGTCAACATGCAGGTTGCAGAACTGAAACTGAACACCACCTCAGTTGCCCTGGATCAATGAAGTGTAATTTGAGGCTTGTGGTTGCCTGTCTAGCTTGGACAACCAGCACAGAGAACAAAGGCTCAACACTGTGGCCTTCAGATATTTGAGCAGTGAAATAGCATTGCTGCTGTTCTCTTCTGCTGGCTTTTGGCTCAGGGCTGTGCTGTTTAGGTAGGTTAGGCATTAATTTTTTGTGATGGTTATGCCAGAAAATTCTCCTAGAGCAGAGGCAGCTTATGCTGTCTCTAGGTAGGTTAATTGAAGAAGAAAAAAACCCCAACAAAACAAAACCCCAAACCAGGAAAGAAAAACCTATTTGAGTTCTGCAGATGTTCACATAGACTGTTTCTTACCACAAAACTTCTTGGTCTGACTCTGTCAGTCTCTGTAAAATCAAGTCAGCAAAGAGGCCTTCATGAACAATAAATGAAAAACTTGGCATAAGTCTGGCACTAGATGCAGATTAAAGAACAGTAGATGTAACTGGCTGTGATGCCTATGGCATTTTCAGCAACTTTTATGAAAGGTTAGAGCCCATAGTTTCTGCTGTCAGTGGGAGATGGCACACACAAAAGTGGGCTGTCTTGGCTGGAATGTTTTTGCAGTGTGGCCGCTGCTTTTTGGACAGGGAGCCTTTTTTGGTCAGTAGAAACTCAGGCTCACAGTATTTGGTTTAGCTGTAGTTCAGGGTGTTAATTTATAATTAGGCTTCACTGGGATGTAATCAGATCCATACTTTTAGGGAGTATGGGAATTTTTTGCATGTTTTTACCGAAGAGCTCATTAGAAGTTGATGGGAGTTGAGTGCATCTCGGCCCAGTCATGCACCTTTTCCTAAAGCACCTAATTCAATTGATTGGGGTGTTTAGTGACAAGAAATACTGTGTCAGCAGGACCCTAATTACTTAATCTCTCTAACCACAGCATGAGTGTTATGAGTAATGCATGGAGGTAGATAAAACTCTTACATCTTCATGTTTGAGCAGGAACACTGGGAAAGGAAAAAGGTAGTTTTTATTAGTAAGTATATGCAATGTTGTACAATTGCTGCTTGATACGTGCCACACCATGAAAATAGTTAGAATTTTATCTGTCAGTTTACTCAGGTGTGACTAAACTCTAATACTAATGTTAAATGTACAATATTATATGCAATTGAAATATTTTTCTGCTCTGTTGTAGATTATATCATCTTACTTAAACTGTGAGACAAGAATACTTCTTGAAAATTAAGAGTTCTACAGGTAAGAGCTAACTAATTTTCTTTTTATAAAGACCAATGCTGTTAATGAGCAGCGTCATAAAGGAAACTCAGAAGTATTCACTCTTCATGGACTACACTCTGAAAAGCTGAAAAATATCACTTGAGATGCTCACAGTGATACAAACAGGGTATTTGCAAAAGACAGATGTCTGAAAGACAGATGTCAAGTGTGAATGATGTTAGTATTTTGAATGCTTAGTACCTAGGATGTCTGTCAAGAACGGATTTGTAAAGAATTGTCTTCTGATAGAAAAATGGGAGCCAGTTGAGAAAGTGGCTGGGGATAATGGGCACACAGACACCAGGTGTTGGCAGCACAACTCTGGTGTGGCTGCTTGTCATTGTCTATCTCATTTTTTTCAGGTACCCATTGGGAGACCTAAACTTCATGTGCAGGAAATGTCCCTAGTCCCCTTAGGGTTATTGCTAAATAATAGCATGCCTGGCAAGTTAAGTTGTCATTCTTTGACTGATGTCTCCCCTGGGGTAAACAAGAAGTAGATCTGCAGAGCAAAAAGTCATCAGCTCTTTGTTTAAACAATCTGCTAAAACTCCTGCCTTGTGCTTAAGAAACAAGGATTTGAGTCTTTTCAGGAGGATTGTTGAAAGATTAAATAATTACTCAGTTTATAATGAGAAAACTCCCACTTTGCTGGAGATGGTGTTGTAAAGCCTTATAGTCAGAGCTGACATAAAAACAAAATATAAACAGTTTTACCTTATCACATAATGGGGAGAGTTCTGTGGTTTTTACTTCTAATGCAGACTGAGACAATGCAGGTCAGCAGTTCACTCGATCCCAAATAAAGGATGGAGAAACACAGAAAATTGATAGGTGCTTGCAAAACCTATGATGTCCTTTAAGTTATGAACTGTCAATCCACTTTTCCAGGCCACTGAAAACTTAGTGAGCTATTTAATCTACAGAGCCCTTGCCATCCTTTCGGTTTCTTCCTTTTTGTATACATCTATTTCATCTTAGGGCTTATAAACACAATACAGGAAGTTGCTGAAATTGGAGAATCAAACATTTTTCCATACACAGATAGCGCTTCCTGACTGCACCATATTCTGTTACCTTGCCTCAGTATCATAAAGAGCCTGAAGTTGAGAAATTGTGTTGGAGTTCCTTTGGGTTTACATTCTTGGAACTTTTCCTAGGGCAATTTCACGACTTAATTTGCATTTGGTGTTAGAAAATTTATAAGGCTCTGGTGCTTTGTTACTTATACCTAGATTTTGAAAGGAAAAAGAATGAATGCCTGTTAAGTTTAAAATAAAGTTGTAGCCTTTTCTTATAAAAATGGATGTGCTAACCTTGAAATGCCAGTAAGTTGCATAGAGGTATTAAAAAAATAAATGGCTATGTTATATTCCAAACATTATATACAAAACAAGTGAACTAAGTATAATCTTTTATATGTTAATCTTTATTTATATAGGAGCATGGTATATAAGAATTCTTAAGACTGTTAAAATTCTATTCATTTTCTGTGTTCTGTCCCAAATCTTTGTTCCCATTCTTGCAGAAAATGAATATTTTTATTATTAACTGTTCAAGCATGTTTTAAGCTGTTTTGAAATATTTCCTTTTACAAAGAACTTTTTAAATATTGTTTTTTGAGACGTTTCATGGTTAGTAATCTATTTACCGCATTTAACGACATGATAGCAAATGCTATTCCTGCTTTTGCAGTATCCTAGTTAGTTATCTGCCTGACTCTGAAATGAGTATAAAGATAATAATAGAACCAATGTAGTTGTGTGGATGTATACATGGCTTTTGGTTGTACATCTGCATATATGTAAGTGGCTTTATAGCTTCACACTAAAAACCTTTTGAAGGGTTTTGGATTACTGTGTGCTTAAAATGCCTCCCTGGAGGAAGGCAATCCCTTGGACAGATTATATGATGTTCCTAGTCAGTTCAATCATTTTGGGGAGAAGAAAAAAATTGCATTAGTAAATTAAACACAGAAAAACCCCATGAGTAGGTTCATGCTTTCTCTGTGTAATTCCTGCACTAGTCCTTGTTTTTAGAATTATACTTGTGTAATACAAAACATCTGAGCTGGCATACGCTACATTGTAGGCATCTGGCTGTAAAATGCTGCTGAAGATTGCCCACTCTTTTAGCAGTAATTTTTAAACACTTGACCAATTCAAAATGAGCTTTGACATTTTAGTGACTATGTAAATTCTGAATATCCTTCCTTATGTCATGATTGAAGTAATTCCAGTGGGTTGTACTCGTTGTTTCTGCCACTGCTTTGCCAATATAAGAAATTGTTGTAATTCAAAGGCTGTATAGAAATATTTACTTTGTATACCTGCACTACCATTTATTAGTGGAAAAAAAGCAATAGTAAATGATAGAAAAAAGCAATAATAATTCTGGTGCTTCATGTATTGCATACCTGAGAAACCCATTTGATCTTGGTTTTGCTTTGAGAAGGACTTAAAGTTTTTTACTATTATTCCATGAATATTTCTTCCATGGAAAGAATAAATAATAATAATAATAAGCCATAACATCAAACCTAGTAACTTCATCTGAAAAATTTTTTTTGTTAATGTTTCACATGGAACTAATGCACATGAGAAAAGGGCATGGCAATATACAGAAAATTGTTGCTCTATACCTTGGGCTTGAAACAATCAGATTATTGAGCTGACTGTTACTTGGGCCCATAGTGAGTTGTCTTAGGGAGCACTACCACCTGAGAACTATTACTTTTGGGGAGCAGGGACTAGGGAGAAAGAAGACAGAGGTAGCTCTCAAGTAGTTTAGTTGTGTAAGCTGGTGTCACAGACAGGGTCATGAAAAAGGCAGTGGTAGTCCAAAGGAAATAGAAGGAGGGCAAGGGTGGGATGGGCAGAGGAGAGCAGTCCTTTCACTGGCCACCTACTCTCCTCTGATCTTAGCTGTCTCATAAAACTTCTCTTTGCAATTTGGTGAGGAATTCTGCAGTCTGATGAGCATGGCAGAATAAAGGGATGAGTGTCTTACTATTGAGAGGCCCCCAAGAAGCATTTCCATCCCACTAGTTCCTAAGGAAAATATGCCCCAAGCCTTCCTCCAGCTCAGATATCTTTTAAGACTTCTGTTCTTCCTCCTTCTGAATCTTTTTGGCAGATTCAATTTACATCATGCTCTGGGGATTTGATTAATTTCCTATTATTGGCCGAGTCTTGCAAACCCCTGCACTCAGGGCTGGCAAGTGTGCTGTTAAATCTTGGTATAAGTGAGTTCTGCTCCTGCACATTCAACCTATGGCATCTTTACTGTCTGGGACCATCCACCCAAACGGTGTTTGTTTGATGAGTTAGTGGCACCATAATGTGAAATCTATCCTATTAGCAGAGTGAATAAATTTACTCAGTATGGAACTTTTAAGTGTCTTTTACCATATGCCTTAGGATCATAATTTAAATTAAATTTGCTTAAAATGGAAATCTAGATTCAAGCTGACATCATAACATATGACCTCCACTAGCAATGAAAATTGAAAACATGAGACAAGGACATAAATCACTGAATAGTTTATAAGCTGCCCTGAATGTTCATCTGAAATGTTAACGCTATTTTATTATATGCAATAACAGCTTAAAGTGAAAATTTATGAACACTGTGAGGTGCATAAGATAAGGCATTCAGACTCATTTTATTGTGCCCTGGCTCAAATCTTTTGAGTCTTTAGAGAAGTGCACAGAGACACTTGGGTACCTAACCTATTGCTTTTAGTGCAAGCATAGCCTCCTCCTTTTAGCGGGACTGGAAATGTGAGCACGATAGTGGGGATCAGATTAGACAGTCAGACTTGTGTGAAGTCAAATTTGTTCATACATACCCATTTGCAGGAGGAGGTGTTTAACGGCCTCAGCGTGGAAGTGTCTGTGAAGTTTGAGTCATTGTTTTGTGAGGTTTTAATTCTGCTTAGCAGTTTGAATTTCGGGTTGGAGTTCTGATAGTAAGTTTTGGGTTTTTTTTTTTACTAGATAGCTGTAGTTGTAGTGTTGAGTGTAGCTGAATATGGAGTGTAATGAGAGCAGTAGAGCTTATATATGCAAAACTGACCAGGGCTGTCATCAAACAGATCTCTTCAGAGGACCTGATGGAATGATTTTGGGGTTTTGTACGTGGTATTTATTAATTAGCAGGTAAAAAATCTATTTGATGGTTTGAAAAGGAAGAGATTTAAGAATTTCTTTTTAACTTGATCTCAGATTTATAATGCTTCATCTGTAATAAATGCCCTTTACTTGTGAACTCACCAGTGTAACTCAGAATCTTCAAAATTTGATGTCATATGTGGTTGACTTTGTGTAGTCTGGAAAAACACAAGCTAAGTTGGATTATTAGTTTCCAAACTATTCACTGCTGCTCTTTTGCTGGGAGAGCTTCTTTGTTCCTGTGTAGCTTGAGCCAGTGATTTAAAAATAGATTTAAATGCGTTTATAGGTGAAGTGAGCTTAATTGACAGTGAGCTGGTTGTAGCTTTTGTATTTTGCTTTACTGGGTAGTTCTAGTTGTAAACTCAATTTATTGAATTAAATCTATGAAATTACCTTAATTGCCTGATCTCAATAGTATTTTTAAGGAACTCCACTATTTGTGTGTTTGTACATAGTGCAGCTTGTATATGCATATTGTTTGGAGGCTTTGAATGGCTTGCCTGTCTGATCCATTTTAATAGATTCCAGCCTTTTTCCATGACATCATTATTATAACAGACTTCCTAGAAAATATGAACAGCTGCTGTGTATTTTTTTCCTCTGTTTGATATTAAAACTGTAGCAGCTATTCTGTTCTTTACAAATGACAGCAATAGGCTTGTCTGATGTAAAACAAAATGAAAAAAGTCCAAGCAAGGAGCTGAGATACTGTTAACAGGCCAGTAATGTAACAGGTCTCCATGTATGAATCATTTCATAATGCAATAAGGGGTTACTTATGCTGCTGTCATACTGGTCAAAGGTTGGTCCCATTTCCTTCCCCCCTCCTCCTGAACTAAACTGTGCATCATTAAAGATGATGAAAACAGTATTGTGCTCAGCTTCCTGGCCCAGATGGCAATTTGCATGAAGAATTTTACTGTATTTTTTTCCCTAGTATTCTTATGCAGACTGTGTATAGAGGTTTTGAAGTTCTTTCCAGTTCAGGTCAAACAGACTTCTTCCTTGTTTCTCTGTGCATCTTGGCATTCAGGGATGGCTTAGAGGCCGCTTAGCACGGAGTCTGGAGTATTACATACAACTAGGAATTCATCAATCATTGTTATGTGTAATTTTTTATCTTGCTCCATCTGTAAATACTGTAAACAGCTGAAAGGTGTCAAACAGGGATGTGGACCTTTAGATTGTTCCATTCCATGCTGTCTGAAATGCCTTGGTTGGAGTTTTAGTTTCTTTTAGACAACTTGTGCAAACCAACCATGATGTCTGGTATGTTTCATGCCTCAGTATCTGCATTTGACACAATAAAAGCAACTGGTATAAAGAAAACCTATCCTTTCTGTGGCTCTGAATAGAAACACACAACACTGTGTAGCTGACTTAAAGACCAGGCAAGTCTTAGAATGTAATATGGCCCTGAGACAGCTCATCATCCATTAACGCTGTTATCTCAGTCCTGTGTCTTTTGGAGTGCCTTCTTCCTCCATTTCTAAATAAGTCACCTGGGTGTTTTCTGCTGTGTGTGGGGAAAATAAAGCAGCAGCTAAGTACTGTCCTTCTTTATAAAGTAGGGGGATGGTCTATGCACCAGGTGTGTGGCTGTGAGCTGATTGAAGAGTGCTCCAAGGAAATCAATACTAACCTTGCAAAGAGAAGTTAGATGAGGAGTGGCTGCATTGCTCCTGTCTGTGGTGTTCATCAAATGGTGCCTGTTCTGCAGAGCATGTAGAGAAATATTTTCATGAACAAAATAACTAATACCTTTTGGCAATTATCAGTTACAAGCCCTTTTTCATCTTTTAAGGACTCCATGAGAGGCTGCTTGACCTGTCCTCCATTAATGTCCTAAAGCAGCCTTGAAAAGCACATGATACATAAATAATATTAATGCAAATTATTATTAGCCTGGATGTGAGAACACATGAAAATTACCTTCTGCTTCATAACCACTGAGGGTTTAAACCAACACTGAGTACATATAATGTGTGATGCCTACAGAAAAAAATCTGAGGTCATTCCTTTGAAAATTTGATGCAACATGGTACTGAGCAACTAATGGTTGCTATCTGTGGCTTCTGGGCTGTACCACAGCCTGCATGGGAAGACAGCTTCAAACCACACAAGCTGTTTTGAAGGTCAGCTCGCACCAGAGTGGTGGCATGGTTAACAAAAATGCAGTTTTATTCCAATGGTAGATCATTTCTGAAGCTAATTTTTTTGGTCTTCTCCTTCTTGTTTACATTGAGATAAGTGTAAAAGTCTTCTTTTCAGTGGAACAAAATTTGTGTCTCATTTTCTCTTCATTTTTTCAGGTAGTTATAAAGCAAAGGTAAGAAACAGCCTGTTATGTATAAAGTGTTTTGAGACTGTAGTTCTTATCATACCACTGCTGCTTTGAGGAAAAAGTTTTTCTCATTACCCTAAAATTCCCCAGTATGGGGAAAGCTGTAGGGACTTAGTCCTACAGATTTTAGCTTACTGTTTTTTTCTTTTTTGAAGCATGCAGAAATGAATTTCTTCCTTCCCCTTCTCTCAACCCTCATATAGTTTTCAAAATTATAGTCCTCTGCTATTGCATTTCTGGTCAGTCTGGCCTATTTTGGGTGCATAATCAGGCTGTGGATTGTTTTATTAGTTCATTTCTGTAAATAAACTTCTTAAAAAATAGTTTTTCCACTTCCTATCCCCAAAAGAAGGTTCAAGAAAGTAATTGATATTTGCATAAATATGTATTATTAGGTTTTAAATATATGTCAGAGATAAATATTTGCCAGATCAGCTTATAAAAATTCTGCTTACAAAATAAATTTATTTTTAGCTGTTATTTTTATTTTAAAAATGCAAAATGTCAACCATCCTGTAGAGATGAAACACTTTGTGGTGAAAAACAATTTTGTAGTCATTGATACATATGAACTACGATATATAAAATGTCAAGTAATTTTATAATAATTACCACATCCATTCTAATTCGTGTGGCAAAGCAAAACTGTGGAAAAATTCCACTGAAATTAATGTGGTTAATCTATAGTTACACCACTGAGTCAAATAGTAATATGGATCATTCATTTGTAATTTGAATACAAACAAATCTGTAATAAAAATTTCTACCATTCTTCAGACATGTAATGGAAAATGTTTTGCATTTTGCTTCATAGATGTTTGAAATAAAACTCTGACTATGTCTTAGTAATAGCATATGTCCACCAAATGTAATTCACTGAAAAATTATTTAACTGTGGCTGTATTATTGACACCCTTCTTACAGAGAATCTGCTCACCTGAGAGAGCAGTGAAGAGTAGCTAAACATGGCCCCTTTTATAATAAATAACAGTGTATTTTAAATTGAGGGTGAGAACTGATTTTTCTCATTTGCAGTATGAATGCTTTTCAATTAAATTTGTGCTAAACTCAGTGGCAGACTATGGAATGAAAAGTATGTCTTAAAAAGCTGTACATGATCTTTCAAGTATCTGTGCATCTCCTAGCAGCAGTGCTTGCCCATGCAGCAGGTCAGACAGCTGCTTCATCCCTTCCACCAGAAGGACTCAGAACATCAAAGTACATAAGACACAAAGACCTTCCTGAGGCCCATAGTGCTTGAAAGGCTTTACTGGTTTCTGTGTTTTTCTCTCTGCTATGTAGATGTGCATCCTCACGACAAACCCTTTAGGGTGTAGTTCACATGTGAAAGTGTCACTTCCCAAGACGATTGGTAATAACAGGACTTGGAATGGTTTTTGGGGATGGGGATATTTTTGGCCTTCATCACCATCAGCTTTACACTGGCCCATGTTGGCAGTGACTACAATCTATAATAAGCTATTGCCTTTAAAAATGGTAGCCTTTTCTCTGTGAAATGAGTTGATGCCTGTTAGACCAAATGCAGAAGTCTGTACTGCAAACCATCAGTACTAAAGTAATTGTAATAGTATTGCTGCTACAGCCACAATATTCAAAGACTGGTGAGGGGGGCAGGGTTTGCACAGAGAGGTAATATCTTTTATTAGATGAACCAATATAGTTGGAAAAAACAGATGCTTCGGACAAACAAATCCTCCTTCAGGAAAGGCTTTCTATGCCCAGAAGCTTGTCTGTTTTTTTCCAACTGTATCAGATGGTCTAATAAAAGATATTGCCTCTCCCTGTAAACTTTTCCTGTATGAAACATGGGCATTTCTGTCAGCCTTTTAACAGAAAAGCCTGCAGCAGCATGGGCATGGTGCTTTGCTGGATTTCATATGGCATACTACTACTCCTGCTTTACCTGCCCCGCACTTACAGGGCAAAAAAGGGAGAATATGTTCAATTAATAAGATTAATAGACACTGACTGACAAAGCATATCAGAGTAGTTTGTTTGTTTCTTTCCTCAGCTTTAGCTTAAATGTTTGATGGAAAGGAAATTTTGCTCTCTATGGAGTCTGTTTCTTTCTCCTCACATGAGAGATGTGGGTCCTGTAGTTCCTGTTAATGCTGATCTTGGTGTGGTCCACCTGTGTCTTGGAACAGGTACAGAAGGGAAAATTGTTCCCTGGCCATTGCTCTGCTTTTCTGATGAGTCTGATTTTGTAATGTGCTTAGATCTGTAGTGATAATAGTCACCCAATAGCTGGTCATAAGTCTCTTGCTTTGATTTCAAAAGGGCTCTAGGGCTCTCCTTGCAGAAAATAGAAGACAAAAATATTCGGTGGCTTGATGGGAAGTGTGTCTAAAAGGATCTGCTGTAATGTAAAAAACAAAAGGAGCAGTGTTTCCAGCTAGAGCACCTTGGAGTCAACAGTGGAAAATGTTTATAGTGTTGTATAGTTTTATTAGCACAGATTGAAGAAAAACAGCATATTGAATGATTTTGGGGACTAGATTCAGTACCAGTGGACTATCTAATAGTGGTCAAAGAAAACCCCTCTCTGCTGTGGGGTGAGAGCAGGGAATCTGTAAGGAGTACTCAGCTTTCCTCTATGATATCCAAGGACAAATGCTGCTTTCAGACTCACTGAGAGTCCTACATGTGCTGAGGGGTTGCAATGCCGGGAGGCTGTGTGGGTGCCCTTGGGCGTGCAGATTATCAGGCTCAAGGTACTTCCAAGTCCTTCCACAGAGACACTGTGAAAACAGTGGAGCTGTTGCCTTTCCACTCCTCCAGTCCCAAGATGCCTCATATAAAACCTGTTTACTTGGGCTGGTTTTTAGCTGACATCCTCTTAGTTGTGTTTTGCTCAGCATCTCCTCGGTGCAGTGGGCAGTAACGTGCAGAGCAGTCTCTTGTCTCTGCACTGAACCCTGCATGACAACTGTAGGGCCTTTACCCATCTTGGAAAGATTTATCTAATCTCAAGCAATAAGTCTTATTAAAGCACCAAAGTTCAGTAGCAAAACCATCAATTTGTTTAATTGTCTTAGGCCTCTTCGCTGCTTTTATCATGCTCTACCAATGCCAGCTGTTGCTGAAGGCTGTAGCTGCAGGGTGAGCCTCGGGCTGCCCTGGAGTCCTAAGACAGTCTGGCTTTTCTGCCTCTGCAGCAAGAGAACAAATAGTTCTCTCTGCACATTGCAGAACGAGGTGTGAGTGAGCTATCGTGTCGTCTCAAAGAACTGGACCAGAGAGCAAGGCTGAAGCCAGGGCTTGAAAAATGTAGCCTGTTCCTAAGCGCTAGAGTGAAAAATAGTTGGGCTGGCTTTCTTCCTGTTGTGTCCAGAGGCAGTGACTGATGAGGGCTTGGATTTGAACATGAAAAAAAGACATGCCTCTGTGTTAAATCTACACATGGACCAAAAATGAGTGAGAAAAGAAAGGTGAGAGGGCGAAGTGTGTTTTGTCAGATGCTGCCTTCATACTATGTGTTTTGTCTCTTACTCTTCTGCCTCCAGAAGAAAGGCATATGCCTTGTTTGGTCTTAGTTGGTGTGAGCTGGTCCACTTCCTCTTGCAGACCACTTAGTAACTTCAAAGCCTTTAGCCTCAACACATTTCACATGTGTCCCTCCAACAGACTGATTTTTCCGAGTCCTTCCCAAGTTTTGTGTACTGAATTTCTCCCTTCCCACCAGCAAGTACTAGGATTTTTCTGGCTGTGCTGCCACAGGACTGCAGTGATGCCAGGGTGGGATTATCCTTGATATCAGCATTCTGGTAGCATGTGACAAATTGGCCTGAAAAGAGCCTAAACACTAGTGTTCTATAGCAAAGAGGAGGAAGACATCCTTCTGCTTTGAATTCAGCATCGTTTTCATTGCCGCTTCATCCCTGCAGGCAGCTGTTTCTTGGTGCTCTCGGTGAATCTTGCGTGGTTTTTACGAACAGCCGTGAGCTGCTGCAGCTTGGCACACATCTATGCAGCTGAAGAGGTATCCAAAGAATTGTTTACTTGCTTGCAAACATGAGAAGCCAGCTGTGATGCTTACTGTCCGTTCGTGTTGGGAAGATCATTTTGCAGCCAAAGAAAGCCAAGAAATCTGGAGACACTTTGGCATTTGGCTAGCTGAGTGGGTGGATTGGTTGTTTTCAATCCCTGATTAAAGCACAATGTGTTGGTGCATGAGGGTGGAGAAGCAAACCAATGTAATTATAGTATGAAGTATAGCTTAGGAGCTGAAATACTGATATATATGGTGACATTCTAAAATACAAGGTGAAAGTCTGATATAAGCAAATGAATGGCACCTTTGGCCAAGAAAAGTCATGGAGAAAAGCAGGAAACGTGGCCTGAATCAGCAGAGAGACACAAACACAGGCAGGTATGTGTAAGGTCTGTCTATGTGGGACAAATCAGTGTCATCCAAATCTCTCTTTAAAAAGTAATGAACATTCAGCTACCACCATGAAAGCTTAATGTGCAAGGTCTGCTGTAAATGACACTCCAGTGTATCACGTTCAGGGACTCTGAACGCTGGAACTGGTGACTCCCTGACATAATTTGAGGCATGTGTGGTAGAAATTCAAAGATATAAATTCCAATGTATGTAACTTGTAGTGTAGTCTTGTTGACTTTTGCCAAAACTAGGCTAATAATAACAAACAATACTTAATATTTTTGGTGATATAACTAGCTTGGAAGCCAGTATGTTGAATCTGAATAGCTTTATGATGATAAAATAGCAGCATCAAAAATTAAGGGACCAGTGGGATTCACATGGAATCTGCTTCGTGTGTAAGTACACATGAGTTTTCATGGAACTACTTTGAAGGTTGTGAAGACTGAAATAAAATCCACTGGATTTGTTCTCTTTGATAAATGAAATGTAAATGTAGCTTATATTATTTTAACTTTTTCCAAGAAGAGTCTTGCAACATTTATCTCTTGCCCTTGTCTGTATCCTCTTGGCAAATGTTTCATTTCTGGGTTTTAGCAGTTAGCTTTATTTCTCTACTTTAGCAAAATTCCCTTCTTTTTCTCCTCCATGTAAGTTAGTAGATAGGACTTACTTCTAGTTGCTGTAAATTGTGAATTCCTGCACATATACAGTAATCTTATTTTTTTTCATGTTTGCCTTTTGCAAACTCTTCAATGATTTTTTTTTTTCCTCCAGAAAACTTTAAAAAAATTTTTCCTCTCCTTCTTGAGTATTCTTCATCATGTATCCTCACATCACTTTGTACTATAGACACAGGAACCTCACTCTTTCCCACAGCCATGCACACCTTGTGTTTTGAAAAACTTACCCACTCTTTATGCATGCTTCTCTTCTCTTGGCTGGGAATTAAATGCTTTGAATCTCTCTTCTCCCATGTTAATTCTGGCCAAGTTGATTGGTGTTACTCTTTTTCTCTTAGTAAATCCATTCATTCCAAATACTTCAGCTGCCTCTGAAGAATCTTAGAGCCTGCTGTTCTGGGCAGTTTGCTTCTCTTCCATCAGGGTGACTAAATCTTTATCTTCTTTTTCTGGTTTTAATCCAGGAGCTGCCTCCTCTCTGTTCTTCTCTCATCTCTTTTTTTTTATTTTAGAGGAGATAGAAGAGCTTTTGTCCAGTTAGGCATGTATTATCTAATCGGTGACATTTTCTTGAGATTTGAAACCTTCTGGCTCCAGTTTTGTTAACTATCTGACATATTTCCTTTGGGCTCCATATCTTTCCTTCATTGGAAGGGGACATAATAACCCCAAACAGCTTTCTATCAGAAGATATTTTGACTAAAATTTTTTTCCTCTGTCTCAGCTTCTGGTTGCAGAAAACTTTAAGAAATGCTATCTTATTTTAAAAACACATGACTCCTTGCATACTGCATTTACTCCTTAGGAAAAATAAAAACAAAACATTTCCAGACAAAATAGTTAACCTATAGATCATTACCAGTATGTTTTCATACAGAATTTTGTTCATTTGCAGCTGATCTTTGAGCTATTTTATTTTTAGTTTAATGATGAAAGTTTATAGTCAGAAAATAAAGGAGCAATTTATCATGGTCAACCAGAAGTTTAAAAGCCAGCCAGATGCTGCCTTTTACATCTCTGTTCTTGTGTTTTGCAGTAGGTAAAATACCAGCTGAGTGTCAGGCTTGGCTCTCTGTCTTAATGTTTTTAAAACCCCCATGACTACTAAGGAAAGTGTTTGTTCTTAGAATAAAGAGTAAAAAGGGAAAATATTTCCTACTCTTGAAAGCTTTTATTTTTATTCCTCCAGTTTTTTTCTGTTGAAAAATGCCACCTCTCTTCCTCCCAGCTGAATGTTTTTGTGCTGACACCATCTTGTCCACTTGGACCAAAGTTGCAAACTGCACATCTGGCTGAGCCATGTGTGCTTGCTGCAGGAGAGGTGACACACCCAGGTTTTTGTCAGAGGTTCTGCTGATAAATGGCACAACAGATGATGCCATGAATTGTTTTTATGGGCCCTCACTTTTGAGTGCCCAATTTCTTCTGACTCCTACAGCTCGAAGATTTCTCAAATGCTTTGTGAGATATTAATGCAATATTCCTCTGAGACTGGTTTCCCACCAGGATTTTGTGACTGCTATGAACATCTGTAAGTCCATCCATTAGTAATGTTCAATTGCTATTGACCAATTCCAGCCTAACTCCTGTGCTGCTTGGAAGCACAAAGACAATATCTTTCTGTAATAAAGCTAGAAATTGTGTGAAAAAGATAAGAGGGTCAAAATACTGAATTCTATTTCCATTTACTAGTCGTGGCATTTTAAGCTGCAGGAAAACTGCACATACTTTCCTATGCTGCTGGCTTCCCAGGTAGCTGGACAAAATTTGCTTGCTTGTGTTAATCAGCTTTTAATCAGTTACATAACTACAGGTAGAGAGAGATGTGTGATGGGTTCATTTCTTAACCCCATGGGCCATAACTGGCTTTCTTGCCACATTGGCAAGGGGGACAATGTGGCAGCTATGTGGAATGGACTCAGAATAGCTTTTCCTCTTTTTTTTTTTTTTTTTTTTTGGCATTCTTTTCAGTTAGTAACCAGTCAGTAAAGCAGTAAAGGTTTGGAAGTGATATAGGTATAATGCAGGAAAACTGTAAACAAAAATTTGTTTTTTAAAGGAAATAGGCAATGACTTCTCGAACTTTGAAGTCTCATTTTTAATAATTTAACAGAACACATGGATTTGTCTTCATTACATTTTGTCCCTTTGCAAAAAAACATGTTGGGAAGAGTGATGGAGAATAAGCCAAGACTGTGAATAATTCTGGAAATATTCATACCTCACTGAATAAATGATGATTCGTGGTCAACCAAAAAATTGTGCCACACAGTGAAAATTTTTCCATTAATTTCCTAAGATGTTTCTTCTTTCTGCCTGTTTTTCAAATCCATCATTTAGATCAGATGCATTTTCAATGTCTCTACATAGGGTATTTTGGACGATTCTTTTGTTGACAATCCACCTGCCCTTTTCCATAGCCTTTTTTTTTTGTTTGTTTTCAAAAAAAACCCACAACCACCAAGATTAAGATTAAAATATCTTCAAGGAAGGTGCAGGAAGGATGTAGTCAGGTTCTTTTCAGTGGTGTGCAGTGATGGAGGAGAGACAATGGGCTCTAGCTGAAATACAGGAAATTCTGTTTAAACATGAGGGAGAGGGGGAACTTTTCACTGTGAGGATGATCAAACTCAGGCAAAAGTTGCCTAGAGAGGCTATGGAGTCTCCATCCCTGTAAATGCTCAAGATCCAAGCAAAGCTCTCAGAAACCTGTTCTGGGTGGCCTTGCAAGATGGCTGCATTAGATTCTCTCCAAGGCGCATTAAAATCTCAACTGTTGGTGGTGTTATGTGAAATAATAAATACAATTTGGAGTTTTGTCTTAAAGATTGCTATCTTATTTCTCATCAGAAGTGACCAAACAATTTATTGGGCTGATCTGAAAATACTGTAAGTAATTATCCTTTTCCATGATGAATTGTATTACCATTTTCATACTTGAACCACAATGATGACAGCATGAAAACTTAGTTTAAAAAAAGTAAGAGCAGCCTTCCATTAATTAACACACTGTGCATTCCTAGATTATGTGAATAGTTAAGAGTAATTGAGATAGCTCTGAAATTGGTTTTATTGTTGCCAGTGTTGCTTTTGGAATATTTCATCGGTTGCTTTCTCATGTGTAGCATTTTGAATTACTTTGTGTTCATATAAATGACAGTCATCCTTTTGTTAGAACTCATTCTTCTCATGGGAGGGTCTGAAAATGTAGAACAAAGAGCAGTAGTGTAATATAAAGCTGATTTGAAACCTATTTCAAAATGGTGGTGGTACTTAATCTCCAATTTCCATGTGATATCTGTAAGTGGATCAATAACTTAACTGTAGAATGGGTCGAACAGTCTCAGGTGAGACTGCATATCTCAGAGCTCATTCACATTTCCTGTCAAGGATGATCCCAGTGTGCTCTGTGTTCCTCCTGCGTTTGGAATCTTGGCTCTTCAGTAGAAGAAAGCTTGACAGCATGGAAGGATTAAAACTTGCCATGAAGTCTTGGTGCTGTTGACATGATTTATGATGAGGTTATAGAAAAAGTTGCTGTTAGATTAGTGTAAACTCTGTGTGGTTCTATAGCTGTCATCAACAGCAGAGTCAGTGTGGGATTTTTTTCTGAATAACATAGCCAAGGATAACATCTGTCACAGTAGCACTAAATCTTAAATCAGGGGACTCTGATACATTAGAATATATTGCAGTGATAGAATTAGAATATATTGCAGTTTACATTACTACATTCATTGTGTGAAGAAAAGGAAGGTGCATGAACTAAGTGTAGCTGGGGAAATGAGGACATAAGTCATGGTGATCAAATCAAAGCTTCCACAATACTTGATGCATGCCAGACTGCAGTTACCAGCTCTACTAGAAAATTAATTCTGTTAGGACTGCAAGAAAGGAATCAATTGCACTTGTCTGAGAAACACTTAGGTGGTTGGTTTGCCTTTCCCATGCATTTGGAGTAATTCTTATTCTTTTATGTTATGTTTTTCCTCCAATGAACTCATCTTCTTACTGTCACACATATGCCTGCAATATACATTATAAAAAAATTGGACTCTAATCCAAATATTTAGTCTGATTCAAACAAGCCAAATTCACTGCATATCATTACCTCTTCTGTTTTCCTTCTGCCATGGGCAGTGTAGCTGTCCAGCAGCTTGCATCCAGCTGTGAGGGCAGGCATGCAGCTGTTCAGTGAAGTCTAACATCAGAAATAAAATGAGGCACCTATGAGAGATGCCTTTGTAGATAAGTGGCATAATTTACTCTCACAGTAAATGAAAACAAACCATCAGCACCTTTGAGTCAGTGAGCTGCCCAATGGTGAAGTTCAAAAATAGCTGCACACATTAAGTAACGCAGGCTGAAATGGATGTGGCTTCTTGACTTGTTTGCTGTTTGTTGGAGTTGTTTTTTTTAGCCAAAGGGATAAAGTGAAGGCATGATGGACTGCAGAGCCTAAGTAAACTCACTGTTGTTAATGTTCAGCTGATTTGTGCTCACTTGTGCTACAGTGACACTGCCATACAATGCCATAAAGAAAGAGGCACTATTAGAGATGTTTTCCCTTTGTTATTCCTACAGGTATTGTTTTACTGCGCTTCAGTACAAGCTCTGCACATGTTTTTTTTCAGAAGCATTTTGGAAACATTTGGATATCCTATTGTTTCAGGACTTTTTAATACTGAAATGGAAGATTACATATTTGTGATATAGTTGCTTTTATTACAGGAATGGATCACTTAAGTATTAGCTCTTACATGTGTCAGGCTTGCAAATTAACTATAATTATTAACTGCTGAGTATGGTTGATGCTTTTTTGAATTGAACTCTTCAGTCACATGTTTTGAATATTTCTGTATCTCCCTTCCCAGTTCATCTCTTCCTCCTGTACAATATGTTTCTAATCCACTTCTTAATTTTGTGGAATCCTTTTAAGCAATTTAAATTGTGATTGCTTTCCTTCTTGTAGCCATTAAGAGACAGTTATCTTGCACATAGTTTATTAAGTGTGGTCTTAAAACAGTGATTAATTAACGATTATTGAGGGCGTGGCTGAAAATATTTATACAGATTGACTGAAGACAAAAGAACTTTCAGTGTGAATATTTTCCTGTTCTAAATGAGATTAAGCTCATTATAAGAACAAAAGGGGAGAAGGGGGAATGCTCAGTTGCATGCCTTTTGTGCTGACAACTTGCTGGTGTTTTGCAGCAAAGTGGACTCTTCACCTTGTTTGTTGTCTTGAGCTTCAGGGCAACATTTATTCCCTAGGAGAGCCAAGACTGCTGTTTTTTTCCCAAAGAAGACAGAAATTTTTAGGCTCTGCTGTTATAAAGCTACACAAGTGTAGTTGTAATTCTCCTCAATGCCTTGTTTCTTGAAAACTTCATTCTTAAGGGGTATGAGTACCTGGCTCTACACAAAAAATTTATGGAAGCAGCAGAAATTCTGATGCCGCATTTGTTGATTGTGTTGCAATGAATAGAAAACTGAGACCACATTCTGCAAATTACCTGCTGTGTGATGTCTTTATGTTTTTAATGGTCTTCTCTTCAAAAGTCCTCTTACAGTATTGCTTCAGTTGGAAGGAACAAATAGGCTATTTATTAAGTGTGCAGTCAGCAGCATTTCAGCTAATAATGAATAAGTGCTTACAATAATCTATCAACAGTAAAGGATTTTTTGGAGTCATGTATGATCTTCCTGTCTGGTCCCTGGAGTCCGAAATATTTATTGCTTGGAAACAAAGACCCTTAGAGTCAAAGGTAAGCTATGGCATGCTGAAAGAGCAAGAGCATGCCTGTAAACAGGAATATGGTGGAGAGTTAATAATGGACCTCTAGAAGGACCCACTGTGCATTCAGTCTTCTTTACCCACCCCATCCCTTCTTCTAAGCCAGGGGGCAGTTCTCTCTGGCCACATTCATAAACAGTGAGTTCATGCCTAATCAAATCTTTACATGCATTCATTACTGCACAAGGAGTGCAAAACTCGTACATATTTGTTTTCACCAAATAAATAGCATTTGGTTCTGCAGTCCAAGTGTATTGTTAATTACTCTGGGTAGATTCAGCGTTCTGTGAGGTTGGACCCTTAAATGGTGCTTGTGTGAAAACTGTTCTTAAACGCATTAAGCCCTTATGACAGCATGGCCTGTCTGGGTAGTAGAGCAGTACTCATTGAAAGAGTGGCCTCTTTCATTTGTAATTCTTGAGGTGTGAGAGACATCACGGATGGGCATATCTAAGGAAATAACAGAAATTTAAAATTAATTTGGTCTGTTTTCCATCAACTTCATGAGCATGTCACGGTTTAGGAGTAGTGTTCTCCAATTTAGTAGTCCTGCTGAAACGGTGCTGCCGCTCCCTGAGCCTCCTCCTCCGATTGAAAGCACAAAAGGCGAAGATCATGGGTTGAGGTTAGAACAATTTACTGGAAACAGCATTGAGATATGAAAACGAACAGTAACAGCAACAATATTAATAACAAAGGGATGATACAAGGAAATGATTTGCACGTAAAATAAAACAAAAATGGACCATTTTTCCCATCGTGATTTTTCCTCATGGAGGGAACACCCTTCTCCCTGGGAGTGAGAGTCCCTTACTCCTGCCCCTGACAATGAGCATGAGGTGGTATCAAATAATATCCCAGACTTAGCTATGCTTCCCTCCTGGCCACTGGAAAAAATTAACCCTGTCCTGGCCAAAACTAGGACAGATCAAGAGCTAGCAATTGTTACAGTGCAGTGAAACTGCAGCCAACTTGAAAAATCCAAATTTTGTTTTACTTTGAGTTGCCTACAGATAAATTCTTTAAAGCTGAATAGAATTCACTTTGATGAGTGAAGAGTATTAGAATGGCTCATAATGCAAGGATGAATGAAATATGATAGAGTTTCACTGTGATTTTTGGCACTTGTGCAGAGTTTCAAATAGGCATTGTGAAGGAGGAGAAAGAAAATCGGTTGTTTTGTGGTTTTTTAATAATGTATTCCTTCTGACTTTTGAAATACTAATTTTTTTTCCAGGTATGTTTGGTTAAAACAATTTCACAGTCACCACTGACAACACTGTAAGATTATCTGCCTTGCACACATAAATAAAAGTGAAATCAGTGCTGCTGTTGAAAACGTGCTTGTCAAACCTGACAAGGAGGAGATGTCATGTTAGCTGAAGAGATCAGAGTGTATAATCAAGAACAGTCTAATCACTTAGCTTATGGGGGAGAAGAAACTCAAAACCCAGAATCACAGGAACCTGAAGTTCAGATTTCACAAAACTTGACTTAGGTTTTAATTTTCCAGAAACAGAACAATATGTTCAGCCGTGTGCGATTTACTGTTTGTAGTCTATTTCCCCCCAAATTATTTTGCTGGAATCATAAAGCTTTGTTACTTGAAGGAATGTGGAGAATACTGTGGTCTTTATAAATGCAGTGACCTTTTGTGGTTTTAGTATTTCCTGTTCACTTTGCAAGCCAGTTTTCTTCAGTGGTAGTCATTCTGTTCATTCTGTGTTTAATGAGTATCTGAGGTGCTTGTTAAGGATGCTTTAAACTTTGAAAGTAACTGGTAATATTTTAGTTATGACTAAACTCATAATTCTGAGCTTGGGAGGAAGATTTAAGGAAATGTTTTTTTATGGAAGATCACACTTTCATTACAGTTTGTAATACAGGTGGAATTAAGACTTTTGAACACATGAGGCACCGAATTTCTAGAAAGAAGTTTGCCTTTATAGACTTCTATCTGTATTCTAACCAAATTTCTTACATGGATTTGTATTAGGTACATAGATGATTCCACACGTGTGTGTATGTGTGTATCTAAACACTTAAAGGGCAATTGTCTGCTTTCTTTTGCTGGTTTAGGGGAAGATGTGCAAACAAACCAAAGGACCTGCTCTGGAGTGCCCTTCCATGGCAGCAACTCCTTTTCTTCTGTTAGCATACATTCCTACAGGAACACATACAAAGGAATACATGTATTCCTAGAGGAATACAGGAAGGAATGTGTCATCTAAACTTAGAATGTTGAAAATTACCTTTGCTAATTAATGACTTCACACATTTGCTCTCCTGCTGAAAGTATGCAACAACTCATTCTGCCTTTCTGCCTTTTCTCCCCCACTTTCAGCATTTTTCCAGATGTTTGTTCATATGGACAGCTTTTAAACCTGCATGAAACATTAGGAAACAGTGACATCTATGAAAAATAAAACTGAAATCATTAACAGTTTTCATTCACTGCTCAGTCATTTAATCCTATAAATACTGGCATTATGGACTAGATTAGCTCAGTGAAAAAGAAATGCCACTTGATTTATTTTCACTCTAAGAACTCACCATCCTCTGCATTATTGAGAAACTAGCTCTTTGTGGTAACAGATCTCCTGATTTTACCAGACAATTCAAAGATGATGTGATGCAGAGAAGTATCAAAGGGGCAGGGTACCAGTAACAGTTTTTTTGACCTTACAATAAATGTCACACTGATGCTTAGACTATGTGGTTCAAGTTTACTGACCTTTTATATGAAATAATTCAACAAGAAGGCATTCTGAACAAATCATCTATAGGTGTGGCTCCTTTGTGTTAGCTGCCTGGTGCTATAGCTGTGTCTTCTGTTGCTTATGGCATTTCTGAATAGGGAAGCACAGTGATACAGCTGAAAGATTACTCTTGATTTACTCTCTGATTAAACAACTAAATTAGTTTTAGATTTTAAAAATGAGCACTGCATATTTTGACTAACTTTGTTTTCAAAGATTGGTGTCTCAAAGAGTGTCAGCTGAGTGAGGAAATGAGAAACATTATTATACTAAACAACCACTAGGGCATTGGCCTGCAGTTGATCATTTTTCAGAGATCAGGAAGGAATTTTTGTTAAGTGTAAAGAGTTATCATGCTGTAAAGTGTGCTATAAACTGTTCCTTATGCTTGACCTCAGGCCATAAAAGGTCAGGTATGCACTGCTATCTTTTCTCGCAGTTCACTAAAAAGGTTTTCGATGACCTACAGACATCCTATCTCCTTTACTGGGAATCCTCCTCCTCTGACTTCAGCCTTCCAAGATTTTGCAAGTTGTTATTAGTGACCCAAGTGTTGTCTTAACCCTGCTTTCCTTATTCATTAGTGAAGACCAGCATCCAATCCATCACAGCATTTGCATGCCTGTAAGAATAATTCAGTGTCTTTAAATTGCAAGAATAACTCAATGTCTTTTAATTCTTTGGATTTCCTAAAAGCACACTGAAGCCCTCTTCATCAGTGTCTGCACAGCTGACAGACTTTGCTGCTGTGCAGAGCAGGCTGTAATGAAGACTGAGGACTCGAGCTCAGAATGACCACAATTTCACATACATTGCATTTGGAAATGTGCTGGCCTAGATGACAGATGTTGCTGTTCTTGTGTGGTTAATACAGGTTTGTCTAAGCTTTAGCTACATTATGAAAACCCTCAGAGGCACTTATTTTCTTATTTTTCTTGGCTGGAGGAAAGGTAACACTACAGAATGTTATAGAATTTGGTTTTACAGCTTCAGTGATCTGCTAAGCTCACTCAAAATTTCATTTATTAAGAAGAGAAGACAAGAAAAAATTTCTGAAGGATTTCTGTCTTGCCTTAGAGGGGAGTGTGAGCCATCTTTTAGAGGGTGTGACACAATAGTTGATTCCAATATGAACATCTTCAGTTAACTTCCTTCTTTAAACTAGGAAATGTCATTACTGCCTATACAGATAAAACTTACTTCTGTGATGTTTTTATAGGATACCTTAAACTTCTAATTTTGGGTGAACTTCAGAGGTTAGGAGAAAAAACAATTCAGAGTCAGGAAGCAGGAACAGACTCAAAATAATTCAGATTATCTATCTTCTAATGATTAATTCACATACAATACTGGGATGTTGGATGCTGGCAGTATGTTTCTGTAATGCAATAGAGTCTTCAAATGGGTATTGACCACTGAAAGACTGGAAGAAAATTATGGTCATTGTGTATCATATTAGTCTTGTACTTTACACTTCCTTGCCAGAGAGACTAAATTCTGAAACAAATCTGAAACAACATTGAAGCCAAATGATTTAAGCTCCTTGTGACTAATACTGGAGGTGTCCTATGTGAGAATGGTCAGTCGTGAGGTAGAAAAACAAGTCTACTGTTAGTACAACTTTGGACAGTTTTAGGTCTGCAAGCTCCACAGGTTTCTTGAACCTGTGGGATGAACTCGTAATCTACATTTGGCTTTTAGCATTGACTTTTTTTCACTACTTGGCAGGAATAGCCAGGGAAGAAGTCTTTATTTAATCAAGGATAAAATTCACTTATTCATTATATGGAATAAAACCACAGTGTGCATGAAGACTCAGATGGAGATTTTCATAAAGTAATGAAATTTTATATAAGGTGTTTGAGTGTTAGTTGAGGCACAATATGTTAAGGTAGTTTTCACAAGATTTAAAATAATCTTGCAGCCCTTTAAAGCTATTTTGTGGTTTTAGAACTTTTGGCTTGATTCACTGTATCATAACTGATGTAATGAAAGAAAACAGAATAAGATGCTTTTAAAAATACACAGAATATTTGGAATATTTTTCAGTATTTAAACTGGTTTATACTTGCAGAAATCCAGGCTTCTGGGCACAATTTGGATTTTAGTGTCTGCTACAATCTTTCAGTTTTATAGCATTACTGGAAATAATTTTTCCTTTCTGCTGGATGCATTCCTTTCTTTCTTTCCAAATAACTTGAATCTTCACACTACTGATTTTTTTTTTTTTTCAAGTTACTCATTCAGCAGGTTTTTCCTTTCTTTAAGTCAGACTAGTTGATTATGAAACTTAGCTAATATTCATCTTGCTAAGAGGTCATTTTGTATTGGTCCATAATGTTCAATAACCATTCTGTGTCCCATGGGGATTACCTTCTATTACTACAACAGCTTTGTAAAATTTATGATAATGTTGACATATTTCAGGTAAGCCTGTTAGTTCTGATTAATATGAGTGTTAGTTCTAGATTTAGGGCCAGCCAGACTGCATTGTAAGAGTTTGACCTTAAGTGAAGCAGTAACAACTGTCTCATTACCAAATTGCAGTTGCTGCCTATGCAAAATGTAGGCAAAAAAGCAGCAGGAATAATGCAGTAATAAATTCACATTTTTCTTGAGTTATTCTTTTACAAACTGCAGGCTGTGACTGAGCTAAACCTTGCACATGTTTAATTTTGGATGTCATGGTTGGTGCCATTGACTTCAGTGATCAAAGTAGGAAAGGCCCTTCTAGTTTCCTAGTACGAAAGGACCTAAAAATGCACAGCTGGCATTTACTCCAAAGCTCTCCTGTTCCTGAAAATTTTGCTGGAGGATTTCAGAAACTTAGAAAACATTAGGGTGACCTAAATTAGTGTCTAATTCTTCTATATTATGCACACTTCAGCTGTGAGATTTTAATGTAAGTTACTGTTCCTAACACTGGGATGCTGCCTGTGCATTTTAAGAGTTTCTGAAATAGGCTCTCTTTCTTGAATTTCTGGCTAGTACTGCTCTTCCTCCTTTTCCCTCCTTCAGAAGTCATCCTCAGAGTGCTGTCAGACTTCTCCAGCACACTAAGTTCATGTTTTTTGTCAACACACTGTCCTTTTTATCATTTAATGTCGTGATGCTGGTTTTCTGTGCTGTCACCTGTGCAGTAGCCCCTCTGCATGTGCAATGCCAAATAAACACATGATTATAAACCCAGCCTTCACTAACAGCCTTAGTTTTGGTTTTCTCCTCTGACTCTTGTTTACATGTCTTCTTTTGCTTCTTTTTGTGTGGCATGGTAGTAATGGGGTATGGTAAAGTGATGCTGTATATTTATTTTACAGAAGTATAGTAATGTGCACGTTTCATTAAAATTATGGGCTTCTCCTGAAGAAATTAAAAAATCTAAGATAATTCCCCATTTTGAAAATGCGGATGTCCAAGAATAAGTTTTTGACATTATACTACTCATAAAGCTATGATAAATACTCCAATTTCTTGTTCAGTTTTATGAAACCACTCTGGATTCTGTTTTTTGCAGGGATTTATTTGTGGCAGCTTAAAGGTTTGATGGAACGATATTATGAAACTGTCATGTACATGATTGAGGATGAGAGCTATGTGTAGGAGCTTTATGACTGAGAAACTTGTAATGAGCAAATTAGTTACACTTTGCATCTGGCACTTCACCAAGGCTTAGCAATTACCCATGTCATTGTAATGTATTTTCATTTAAATACAAAAGATTTCTGTGGCATCAGTGGCAGGCTTCTAAACCATGGTTTTATAAACAGTGTCCATTTAAACAAATTCAGCTTCAGCAGTGGTGTGTTACTAAAGATCATTTTTGCTTTTCAAGCTGCACAGTAAGATAAATAAATTGTATGAAAGGAGAGCCTTAATGATGTGCACAAGGTACTAAAAGCACTTCCAAGAGCTGTTGTTGATGAAAGTAGTGGAAGGAAAGCAGTAAGACAACGTATCTTTCAATATATATGCAGGAGATTAAACTTCTGTTTCATTCCAAGGTTACTATTGAAACTAATTCTACTTGGCAGAGCTGCAAAAGGATGAATAAGCACTGGCCACAATCTCAGGGGTAACCTCCCAGGTGTGCAGGGATACTGTGCCATGGGATTATGCCAGGCTGTGCATTGTCCAATCACACAAGCTTGATGGTCCTGTAAGCCTTGGAACAGACTGGGATTTATGTATCAATATTGTCCTGACAAGGAGAACCTCATGGTCATAAGCTGCCTTAAAAAGACACTGATTTTTAGATAAACCCCTGTAGCTCGTAGTATTAATGCACTTATGCTGTGGTTTACATTTTACTTGGGCAAACTTCCCGGTTGTGCCATCCAATGTACTGATGAGAGGCAGGGCGTTGATCTGCATTTGTGGTCCCTGCCCACAGTGTACACTGAGGGCACACAGCAAACATGTAGTTGTCTGAGCTGATCTGGTCATCTTCATTTCCATTGCCCTCAGTTTTCTGTTTCAGGGTGCCCGTCTCTTAACAGCCCAGTTTCTCGGTGCGTTTACAGAGATGTAATTCTGTTTTTTATTTTTCTGATTTTTAAACTTTGAAACTTTTATTTATTGCAGGGCAGGGTTGTGGGTTCCTGCCACCAGTGATGTCTCATGCTTACTGTCATACTGTGCATATTTATTAAATATGAATTGGGATAACTAATACCTAACCACTGACAGAAATTTTGAGACACAGCTTAAGTATTTATTCTTCATCCTTCTGTGAAGGATGGACCTATGCAATCTTAATGTTCTTGTGTGAGTTCTATGACACACTCACACTTTATTCAGTTGGAAGAACTCATTTTATAGAAAACATTTTTGCAGAATTCTTTGACATCCACATTTCCTGGGAATGAAATTCTATAATCATAGCTGGATGTGCACTGTAAAGGGAGCTGAAACAAAAGTGTTTCCTTCTCCTCCTCTCCTCCCCCATTTTTCCACCTGTTTGCAAAAAGCTGTATTTTTTTTTTTTTTTTTTTTTTTTTTTTTGTATATGAGTCTCATAATTACCCTTCTGTGCCTGATCAGGGCCTGCAGGAAAGGCCTGCAGCATCTGTAAAGCTGGCAGCAGAATGGTATTTCCAGGCAGGAGGGGTGGGGAGCCCGTCCATGGCTTTGTCTGAGCAGCTGAGAACTTCATCTGAGCCATGCCGCGGTGTCCATTGACACCGACCTGTGCCATCGGCTAGGAAAGCACTGAGCAAGTGTTGGGGCCAGTATTTATAGACAGCTCCGTAGCAGTCCTGGAGAGAGAGCCAGAGAGGGAGTGTGAGAAAGATCTTGGCTGAACTGAGGGCAATTTTATTTCAGGTTTCTGTTATTTAAGCAACGTTAGATAAAACCCCTGTGCCTCCATCTCCTCTCTGAATCCTAGCAGTCCTGCTTCACATTATGACCAGGTGGAAGCTGGAGATTTGAAACAGGACATTTGGGAGTAAGTAATTGATTTAGTGTCACTTTTACCTCCAGCATCCCAGCCGGCTCGTTGCCCTTTGAGGGCGCTGCATCAAGAGCTTGGTGTTGGGACTGAAGCATGGTGCTGCCTTTATGTAAAGATGTTCTGCATGTGGGGAGTTTGTATACAGTTACAGAGGAGTGTTGTGCAGTCTCTTCATTTAGTAACATGCTTGGAAAGGTCAGTCAGCATCAGAAAAGAAATACACACACTCCCACTACTGAGGATAGCATGGGTCATTTAAAATACTGTCTCATAGTAATGTCTAGGTTGTGGCTTAAAGCGTCTGTTTCTTGGTGGATAGCTGGTTGTAGTTGTATGGCAAGGCTGCTGCCCTATGTGCACTGTTTTTAGCAGCAGAAAACAAGAAAAAAGTTTGACTCAATCTTCTCTCTTTTGTTGTATTAGCAATCAGAGTCAATACTCAGTCTTTCTCTGAGGAGCGGGACAGTAGTTAATGGATGTTCTTACATACTTCAGTTTAAAAAATGAATAATTTTTAAAAAGTGGGGAGTTGAGTGGGTTATTAGGAGAGAAAAATTCCCCTTCCTTCGTGAATTGGTCAAGGTGACATAGAACATGCACCCCTGCAGGATATTTCCTGATAACAGAGGGGAAAGGATTGTTTACAGCAAACTGTTATAACCAAAGTGAAAGAGAGATTCTTCCTCTCCTTCCTACCTTCACACAGGCAGCTCCCTGCTTTTGAAAAATGAACCTTTTTCCATTACTCAGTATCTTTTTCAACATACAGCCTCAATACATACAGGCTGCTGAGTTCATTAGTCTTCTTTGTTTGCGTATTCTAGGGTGTAATTTTAAAAGCCAGGTTACCTAAAAAGGGGATTATTCTTCTAAAACTCTCCTGGCAGCAACATGTGAAATCTGTACAATTCAACATTGATGTTTACTATGGTTAGTTCAGAGAAGATTAATGTGTTGCTCAAAGAACACAGCATTTCCCTGAATGAAATTTATCAGTCGACAGCCCTGGAATTACTTCTTTAAGTTAAGAAAATATAGACTTTGGCACTGGTTGAAGATTTTTGGGGGTGAGTGGGAGGGTGGCTTGCAACTTCAGAGGGTGTTAGACACAGAGTGAATACGTGTTGAAAACAAAAGTCTGTTGAAATAACTTTAAGCTTGAGGCTCAGACTAACAAATAAAAGGAAATGCAAGACAGAGCTCACATTAGATCCTTAGCTGTACTTGTTAACACCAATGTTTTGCACGCATGGGGTGCACAACACAAGTACCTATCCACCCATTTGAGATTTAGCAAGTAAATTACAAGAACAGTGGTGTTTTCCAGATAAATAAAGCAGTCTATACAAGAACCTGTAGAAAACCATGTCTGTATTTAAAGATCATGATGATGATTATTTCCTATGTGCATCACTTAGTTCGCATTTTGGTTAGACACTGTTATCACTAGAAAGAAACATTGAAAAAATGCATTGGGAAATGCAACAGAGGAGACAGAAATGTACATGAAATGGACAGTTAACACTAATAAAACTAATCTGCTGGGAAATCCTATCATTGCAGAGCTATTCCGGTACATGGACATTGAAAAAAAAAAAAAAAAGATAAAGAATCAACTGCCTTATAACTAGTGAATTTCATAGAGGACAGCACTGTCACATCTCTTCGAGGTTTATATATAACTGATAAATACAAGATGAGGCCTCCTATTTTTTCCTTTTCCTTACTCAAATTTATCTGTGCTTCTCTTTGAAGGTTGTCTGGAGGTTCTTTGTCTAGTACCTTGGCCAAAATGCACCTAATAAGGAATAAGAGAAAGGAGAGTTATTGAAAAGTGACTTAGCGTAGTGTATTTGGGCACAGCAGATTATAAGGCATCAGTCCACATCCTCACAGTTTTGGTGTTGTGACTGTACATCTCTAGCTGATCACAGCCTGGCCAGGTTTTACTATTATTGTATTTTACTACTACTGCTACTTTTGCTACTATAGGCATAGAATTGATGCCCCATTGCTGAACCTGCATGGTCCTTACAGAGCATAAACTGCTCTCCAGTAGCTGAGGTACTCTGTGTGCACATCATTACCTGAGGTAAATGTGTCTTACCTGTTGGCAACAGGTAAAAAAAGGTCTCTCATTTAAAACCAGGGACCATAAACTGCAAGTGTGAACAGTATAATTAGTAAATGAAATAATAATAGTAAATCATTTAGCAAAATACTTTGTATTTTGCAATTCCAAGGGACCTTCAAGGAAAGATGCGGAGAAAGTGTCGGGACTATAGCTATTGCTGCTCCAGGGAAGGGAATAGCCTCTGAGCTGAATTTGACCTTTTCATGAGGATCTTGATATAATCATATGTGAGCTCTGTAGGTATTTTTGTTCTTTATGATGGAGTTTTCTTGACCCTTCCTAAGCCCCACAGAGAGATGCTTTAATGGCACGTTAACCTACTGATCAGTGAACTCTGTGCTAATGGGTCACGCTGGAGGCAGAGATTTTCTCTCTGATTGCTGGGATTATCCATGGAAAGTCCAATTACCTGCTGGGGCTGGGGTGAGAAAAGTCACACGCTGCCTCTTTAGCATTGTGTCTGCAGGAGTTGTAATAGCACTGGGTATTGCAGGGGTAGTGTTGGGGCTTTTTGACTGCTGTGGACATGTCTGGGAGGGCTATCAGTGCTTACCTGCTAGGATGGGGGGAACTCCCATGGTGAGTGATACTGTCTTCCAGAGGTTTTAAAAGGCAGATGGCTAGGAAGGCTTCACAGGTAAGGACAGTAGGGTGAACACTTTTTATTGTGCCCCTTCCCCCATTAGTAATTGGAGCAGGAGCACAGACATAAAAGTGCATTTGTGGCCATGGCTGTGTTTCTTTGCAACCATGTTGTGTTTGGGGTTGGATGTGGCTTATCTTTGGTTTTTTGAATGTCAAAGTCAGCCTGCCTTTTTTAAGTCTTTCATGAAATCATGATCATGAAATTTATTGTACAATTTCAGCTTTAGGAAATGCATTTCCATGGATGGTATAAAGCAGGATTCTTTCTTTCATGTCGTGCTGCCTTGGTATTTTTTTTTGCTTTCATGTTCTATTTGAGGAGTCCCCATCAGAACTCGATAACCAGGTTGACACAAAAGTCCTAGATCTCCCATATTGGAAGTGACACTTCTAATATCTGGGATATTGTCTCATTCTGTGTTTTGTGATCTGTCTTAAGAAATACTAATTTCCATGAGAAAATTATACAAGTCAGAGCAGGGTATTTGGTATTCTTTCTTTCCCTCTGTGATTTTTGAGGAAATCCTTTTGAAATATCTTGGGTTCAAGAGATTGAGGAATAAAACCTATGTTTGGGTTTGGGGTAGGGGGGGATGTTTGTTTGGTTGCGGGGTTTTTGTTTGTTTTTTAATATTCCTTTCCATTTAGACATCACCTGGGGCAAAGCCTTTCCTAGTAATAAACATGGATGTATTTGTTTCCATCTTGAAGCTGATATCTTCCGCGCTGGTTTGTCCGTTTTTAAATATCTGTGTTCCCATGCAGAAATGGGAAAATCAGCATAAATTTACTTTTTATGCCAGTGCTCCTGTTCCTCAGTTGCGATACTTTTCAGTGTCAGAAGAGTGGCACCTTCCTATTTTTCATTACCATAGCTTGCTGATAATGACTTTGGGAGCTCTTCATGTTTTGTAATAAACTTGAGAGCAAAGTAACAGAAGCAAAAATGTGCTTATGCAACCAAGGAAACAATTTATGTTTTGGGATTCAGTGCTCTTTCCCTCTTTGAGAGCTCCTCTTTGACTCCCATGTCTCACACAAGTGATTTTGTGTTCTCTATTCCTTGCTACCCTTAAATTTATGAATAGCCATGTTATTTTCCTAACCAGAAAAACATTCCTAATCAGAACTTTTAAACCTTGCCTGCAGGTGCCCTGTACAGCAATGTTACTGGCACACTGCCGTGAGTTTTTAAAAACTGAAGTGGCATCAGAATGTAGTCCTTGGATGGGTAATGAATATTGGATTTTTCAGTTTGATTTGTGTTTGCAAATCACCACCAAGTGCTGCTTAGTATTAGAATTTCACGTATCACTGAGAAGAACTTGGCTAAGGTGGTTACATCAACAACATTGTGTATGGATACCGTGAGAGTATTTAACATCCAAGGGGAACACTGCTTAGCCTGAAGGCAGGTGTACATTCAATATCAGGTAAATTTACAGAACACTGTATTTGTGGGCAGTAACTCCCTTGATCACTGACTTTTATCTTTTTCCCTGCACTGAGGAAGTCCACTCTTATTTGAGCAAGACTTAGTTGCTCAACCGATGCTCATTTAGGCAAACCAAGAATGGAGAGAATTATGCGTGGTTGCTCGTTAACACTGGTTTAGAAACAGAATTTGTAGTGTGAATAGTCCTTTCAAGTTTATCCTAATCTTTGACATGATATAAGAGTATTTAGAGCATAAGAAAACTCAAGTTTTCATGCTATTTAATTTTTTGTGTGTGTGTGTGCTGCTGCTGCTTCAATTTTTTGGAAGTTTTTATTATTTGTGTGAAAAAAAGAGATAATGCCATTGCCAACGCTTCTCTGTGATTCATAGTTAAGACTACTGAATACTGGTAGTCCAGACACATCTTAATATCTGATCTACATTGCCATTCTCATATTTTAGGAGTTACAAATGCACAGAACCTCCTTGACTATACAGAAAGAACAATTTGGGAAAAGAGCTGGAGCTTTTAATGTGCTTTTTAGTTAAGAGGCTGTCTTTCATGTTGGAAAGTAGAGGCAGACTTTAACATGGATGCAAAATAAAGACAGTGGCCATGAAGAGGAAGGACCAGGCGACTACTGTGTTCTGAATTGAAAGTCTTCAGCCAGTTTTTCCTGGGTCAAACTGTCACTCAAGAATGCATTTCTTGCAGCAGAGAACATAATACTCTGATTTTTCTTTATCCTTGTGGCTTAGATTATTACTTGGCCCACAGGCTATATGTTTGAAATCTCTCACTTAAGGTCAGAACACCCTTTACTTAAACTTTGCACTATGTGCCAGGGCACTGAAGTGGGACCATGGTTTCTATAAAAAATGAAATAAGCCAGTGAATTGTAGTTATTTACTGTATTTCATCCCACCTCAGAAAGCATAAGTATAAAGTGTGATTTTTAATTAACAAGCACATTGTCCTAGTGCTTTGACTTGGAAAATTACATATCAGTATCTAGAGAGTTTAGCAGGCCATTCATTTCTCCCTCCAAGCAATAAATAATATGCTTCAACTCCCCAATAATGTTTTTCTGCTTACTTTTAGCAGCATAGGTACACATGAAGTATTAATGATGAAGGTAAAATAAATGAAGAGTGATAAAACTATGCTATTTGCAAAACAAAAACCCCAACCCTTTCCAGCACTCCATGTCCTTCATTTCATCACTACAGTGGCTCATGATGACATCCACTGAGAGTCTTGCCTACTAACCTTGAAATGTATCTTTATGTTTATTGTCAGGGCCTTGCTGGCAAATTGAGCTTGACAATGAGATGGTGAAGGCAGGGCAGGGGGAAGCAGGGTGACCTGGGACACACAGTTCTGCTAAAACCTTTCAAGGTCTGTAGAGTGCCTTTTCCTTTCCAACGAATCAAATTACCAACTGGGCAGCTCGTTCACTTAGCTAATCATTAATATGGGACCCGTGAATTATGGAGCTTGTAACCCTTTCTCTTGCTAATTAATTTTTTGTGTGTGCTGAAATACTTTTTCTCCTGGTGCTGTGAGAGCCTTTAGTGGGGGCGAGCACACTGAAACTGCTCTGGGTTGTCCCAGGGCTGGGTTGTGCAGCTTGCGCCCAGAGCCCCGCTGTCACCTGGGCCCAGAGGAAACCAATTCTGCTGGCACTTGCTCGTGGCCAGCAATCCTGGGAGCTGTCTGTGGTGGGTGCACTTGGTGGGAAGCTCATTTCAACCCCTTCAGCTGCCCCAGGGTCCTGGTGTCTGCAGAGGTGACTGTGCAAGGTGAGATTCTAAGCTGCGTCCTTTACTTGGGATGATTTTCACTTAGAGTTACTCCTTCCTCCTTGTGTTGAAAAGTGCAGGTTTTATAAGTCTGATGCATGTGTAGTGTCATACTTCTGGTTGCTTTAGTAGACCTGTGGCCTTCAGCTATCTTGTGCCAGTTAGAGTGAGGCCAGCTTAAATTTCAGCTGAAGTTGGTCTCTATTCCTTCTTCACACTGCTTGTCTCCTCCACACATTGTGCACAAGGTCACCGTGGTTTTGAGAGCAGCTTTTACGTCATGTTTTCTGAGCATAACAGGATGAATTTGAAAGGGTTATTCTTGCATATATGGTATAAGGATTTTGCTTTATTTTATACCAGTTAGAAAAAAAGATGTTTCTTATTTCCTTATAGTAGCACAGGCATTAAATGGCAGGTGCTGACTCCATTTCTCAAGCCACAGAGGGCAGCTGTGCATCTTTCACAAGGCAAAGAGTTTTTCTACAGCCCTTTTTGACATTTTGAGGGAAGAAAATCTCATACCTGGTTGATGTGATTGAAAAAGGATTCTATTTCAAATGCAGACACTTCCCCAGCTTTCAACAAGTCCAGCTAGCATGGTGTGCAAAAGGGGATTTCTTTGTAAAGTGCATAAAGTGCATATATGGTCAGAAAATGACTCTGCACAAATGCTGGCAGCTTTCTTCAGCCAAAATCTGTCTTCCAAAATACTTCTGCTTCCCATAGCGTAAAAATAAATGCTGATGGCTTTTTACTTTTACCTGCTCTATAGTGGTATGAGAAAATGAGCTGGATTTTACTCTGGTTTGTTGATTGTCAACAGAAGTGTTAATTGCTTTCAAATGTCAGCCAGAAGCATGCAGCATGGTTTCAGGTGTGGTTTGTAAAGCAGGCTGTTGGAAGAAAAAATTTTTCTTGTTTTGTTTGGTTTAAACTTGTAGATTAAGAAAATGTACTTTGTAAGACAAATAGTGATTTTTCATTGCATCCTTTCAGTCAAACCACTTCTCATCCTATAATTGCACTACCAGGTCTTATTTCTCTCATGGAGTTTTTTTAATCTTTCTGGCAGTTATCAGCATCCTTACTTTTTCTACCCTCAGAGCCCTTTAGAATAAGGTAATATCTGACACTTAAATAGCAATTTGCATCCTGAGAAGATTTTGAAAGTCTCCATTATTATGTCTTTCCCGAGGCAAACAGCCACATCCATGTTTTTAAGATGAAAGCTGAGAGTGTGCTAAGTAACTTACTCTAAGCATGCAAGGAATTGGTACCATTTAATCTCAGAGTGACTTGAGCATGTAATTAACTTTCAGCTTGAAGGATATGAATGATTGGAAATTAATTATAAAAAGAAACATGAACTGTAGTGTCATTACCCCACCTGCACTGAGTAAGTACTTTATAAAACATGCCGGGGAGGAGGGACTGACTCTTGGTCCTGAGGCTGGGCTACGCATCTAGGAGATGTCTTAATAATATAACATTGAAATAAGCAGTATTTGCCATGAGCCATCAGCCAAGCTCTCTTACTTGAATGAAGTAAAAATTGCTATCTCTTTTCAATGCAGTTTTTCCATGAAATGCAGGGCATGATGTCAATGACAGAGAGGTTTGCTTATAGCAGAGAGTCCAGCTGTAAAACTAACAGCAAGACAGCAAATCAAGGGATGAGTGGTCATGATGCAATTCAGTGTGAAGAAGCCACTGAAACCCTTGGTTGATTTCCATGAGCAGTAATTTAAGGGTTCAAAATGATGCAAGACATATAATGTCTTTGGGTTTTTTAACAGACTTTTTCTTATCCAAGCTAGTTAGAAAGATGAATGGTTAAAAAAAAAAAGCTCTGTTTTCTTTTAAAATGAGGAATGAATTGAGAATGCAATTTAAATCAGGCTTGACAGCAAATCATGATGTGGACATAATTTTGAAAACCTCCTCTAAATAAACCTGATGATGATGGGTGTAGACAATGCAGTTCATTAATGGGAAAAAAGGGGATATTTTAGCATTACGCAAATTTGTTCAACCATGTTTGGTATTTACCTATAAACTATTGTTAACATGTATGCCCAGCTAGACAATACTGTATGTATAATCATAATATATTGAAAAAATTCAACATCTAAACATGAGAGCTGTTTTATGCCTCCTTCTAAGCTGAAGCATAGCCACAGAGAAAAAATGCAAATACTGGAGATCTTCCACAAAGGAAAGGAAAAAAAATTGTAATGAGACTAATCCAGTTAGTTAATCTAAATAATAATGAATGTCAACATCAATGCAAGTTCATGCTTATTAAAAATAAATAAATACACTCAAGTACATGCTATGTGAAAATATTATGTGGTGTATTTGCTCACAGTTATATTTCTCTTTGCCAAGGGGAGATTCTACTCCATAGGAAAGGAAATATTACAGAAATCATGTTGTTTGGGGGATCTTGGTGGCATTGGTCATGGAGGAGGATATTATTCCATATTAGTATGACTGGTAAAATTTGAGGCCCTGGTGGCTAACTTGAAGATACTGAGTTGCACAGGTCCTCAGAAGATTTATGAGAAACACTTATATTTCAGTTGTTGACAATATCATGCTTGCCTTATTTATTGGCTCTGTCATCTCCGTGCTTTTGGAAAAATCACCTCTAATTAAAATCACCTCTGAATAATTGCAGCAACACCTGCTGGCAAGCCCAGACCTGATATACTGGAAGCTTTCCCGTTGTTGACGTCAGCCAACAAACTATTTGTGTCTTTAGCAGATGTTTTTCATTTCTTTTTCACATGGGATTTACTTAGATCTGTTCTCTTCCTCCAGTAAAGGCCAGCCACCTCTTTCAGCCTGTTTACCATCACAAACTATATTGACTGGGTTACTGGCACCAAACTTATATGGATTTTACTTAGCTGCAATGTTGATGTATTTTGTGGTTTATGAATTTGCTTCTTCTCCCCTTGTCTTCTGTTTTTCAGAAGTTTCACATTTCATATTTTTAGCCTTCTAGTTTAATCAAAAAAGTCGTCTACACTGTCTGCCTTTAGATTGTAGGACAATCTGATGGTGTTGGCTGTTTTCTGGTCTCACTCTATTACCATCTTGAGAGCGTGACTTGGGGTTCCACTTGCTTTTAATACCTAGAAGGCTTTGTTCTCGACTTGCTTACAGTCTGTATAATTTTGCACATTTCTGATGGCTTCCTCACTGTTCCTTTCAGGGTTGTTTTTTAAAATTATTTTCTATACTATATGCTACAAAATCTTTGATTCTCATTGAAGAGTGCAAAACCAAAAAAAGATTAACAAAAAATTAAATAAACCCAGACGAATGGCACTACAATGGAAAACAGTAACACCACCCCACCACCCCTCAAATAAACATTGCTCATAATTTGTACTTTAAATCCTTCTGTTCTTGAGGTGATGTGTCATCTAAGTAGGAGCAAATAATATTAGTTTATTTTGACAAGGTAGATCTGGATAAGCTAAAAAATTCACTTTACATGGGACTTTATAAGTTGAACTTTCTGGTTCACTGTTCTTTGGTAGGGTAGCTACACTGCTGTGTTGTTAACAAATTGGTATTTTGTCAGGTACAGCATGGACATATTCATTTAAAGTGTTTCTAAAGCTGGACTATGATATACAGCAGCAATGTGTTCCCACTCTCTTTTCCTCCTTTGCCAAAAAAATTACTCCCTCCTTCTTAAAAAAGTGATAACAAAAAGACTTCAGCTATCACAGAATCCCTGAGGGGCCAAGCAGGCCATACTGCTTTATAAAGTGCAGCAGGTAAAATGGTGTGCATTTTCTCAGTCTTTCTGCAGTGAAGGAAGAGCACTAAAATCAGTGCACTGTCCTTCAGTCACAGGTTTTTCTGGACACTTTTAGAAAATGCAAATCTACAGAGTTGTTGACATGGGCTCCTAATTCCGTCACTGTACCTTCTGCAGCCAACAGGGCTGACAAAGTCTCACTAAATTCTTTCAAGGCATTAACCTTACATACACAATGCCAGAAATGCTTGGGGCTCCTTTCACCTAGGCTAAGTTATTACCATTTTGTGCCATACTGAGGATATTCTTTCTCTTAATGAAAAACCTCTTACAAGTGTTTATTTTTCATCCAGGAGAGCTTTATTTGTGAGTTAGATGTGCTTTGTAGATTATCTTTTTTTTTTTTTTTTTTTTATTTTGCATAGGATGTTTGTCTTCTGTCTTGGAATAAGCAGAGAGGTGGATAAGTAAATGAAGGTATTTCAGTGGCCCAAACTATATTACTAAATCTTAAATGTATATTCTCTACCAGATTTCATGCTGGATAACAGGCTTCCTCCTATTCTGCTTATAATTCTTAATTGTCCTAAGCTGACAGTTCTGTCTGGTGGCTTTGGAAGCTTTGTGTGGCTGTTTGTTTCTTGACTCAAATTGAAAGTAAATTCCATCTTGCCACTTCTGTTATACGCAGCTCCCATCCTAATCAAGAGTTAAAATTCTCTGCATGTGCTGCTCCATACTGATATATTCCTTAATATGGTATAGTTTCAGTATCTACACTATCAGTTTGTATTAGCTACAATTAAGGCTGTAAATTATACACTTCTCCCTCATCACTCGTTCCTCAGTGGTAAGTCACCAAGATGTTTGCATTGATACAATTAACAGTTTACAGCCTTTCTTTCTCTTGGAATAATCATCTCCAGGCTCCAATTTGTGCCGTACATGGCCATGTATTTGGGTTTTTGTACCCATTCCAACCACCTGGGTCCCATTACTCCCATTTGGTTCCCATTGCACTGACTTCCTGTCTGTATTATGGAATTTATTTTAATTTTTGAACATTTAACATAAACGGTCTTGTATGGTCTGTATGTGAAAAAAAATAAAACTACCACCCCATGGTCTAAAAGTATATTTTAATTTCTGCATATTCTTACTTACTTGTTGTAATATCACTCCATTGGAAGACAGTATCAAAGTGTAAGAATGCCTCTTGACAGAGTTTCTCCACAGAGTAAAGAATGCTTTGAAAATACCATTTTTTAAACCCCATAACTGTTTTTACAGAGTCATAGAAAAATGCTGAAAGAGATCTCCCAAGGTCATCTGGCTGTTTCCCAAGGCAGCATCTTCACATACTTAAACCACTCTAGAGAGACAGTTTTCTGGCGTTTTGTTAAGTGGATATTATGTCAACTTTACCGGTGTCTCTAGACCACATGGTATGCAACAAGAATTTTTTGTTGTGTAGTGATACCTGATGCTGAGGCTGAATTTACTATTCTCTTTCTCACTGGGAATTTATGGGATGCTTTTTTCATTTCCTTAAGCTTTTGTTTTCTTTTTCAATGCATACATATATGTTTATATATGTATATATATGGATATAAAAGATATTAGAGCATCTTTCATAGCTTAAATGTTTGCATCATACTGCCCTTCAGAGATTCATGGCAGGTAGACCATTAAAGGCACAGCTTTTTACTTGTAAGCAAGGATGGTGCTATGCAAAAATATGTAAAGAACCTTAGACCTTTCTACATGAATTCATAAAGACAGAGGAGGATTTGGACGAAGGAGTAAATGTGTTTTTATTTCTAATGAATTAGAATCTTCTATTGCATTTTAGTCCTTCAGGTGAACAAAATCTACCTGCTGTGGAAAAGTAGAGGTAAATGGCATCAGTGGCCAAGCTCCTCGTTTCTCCTTTACTTCCCAGGCTAATGCCTTTGGCCCCAGCCTCACTGGTATTTTCTTTTCCTGATGCCAGAACCTACACGACGTATGCATTAAATAATCTGGGCATAGGCCCTCCAGTCCAAACTGGGGATTTTGTACTTCAGTCGTACAAAAGTCGTGTACTTTTCCAGGTTCTTGGTCATGGACACAGGAAAATCTGCTCAGGAATGGGCAGTTACAGCACCCCAGCAGAAATTGGGCCAAACCCCTACTCCGTGCCAGCTGCCCTGCCATTCCAAACAGCAATACCAATGGCTCTATACCTATCTCAGAAGATCATGGAAGGGATACACAGTGACTAACTGCTGTACTTTTTGCTGGGTAAGAAAGCAGCTGAGAGCTAGAAAGGGGTTAATTTCCACAGTCACACTGTCTAGAGGGAGGTCCTTAAGCTGTTGCCACATATTTCTTTCTATTATGTGCCTGTTGGGGTCAAGAAAGCAGAGAAAAATATATAGGTCTTTCCTTCCTTAAACTGAAAAGGCTTATATGTAGAAAGCTATGCCATAAATTCTAGAATTCTGTGAATTTTTAACTTGGTTGGAAGGTGAAAAGACAAAGGCACAGCTGAAAATGCTAGCTGATTAGTCTTGTATATAAAATCCATTTAAGGGGCAATAGCAAACTTCTGTATAAAAATTAATTAGAACATAGCACAGTCAGTTGAGATCAAAGAGCCTACATTTATTGTGAAATATATGGTTGCTGGAGACAATTCATTTTTAATTTATTAGATTCCATAAATTGTTTTCTGATAGGTTAGGAACAGAGATCTATCAAGGTTATTCACATAATGCTGGCTCTGGCAACTAGCTAAGTGAATTATTGTCTTGAAGTATATGCTTACCCTTTAATGGTAGTAGACACTGCAATGGAACTACATGGAAGTAGTGCTGGTGTATTTTTAGGATTACAAAAGCACTTCTAGCATAGTAGAACAAATTGATACTAGGAAAATAAAACCCCACACTTTTCCTATAAGAGTGACAGAGACTGTAAGCGTTGCTTTCATTTTACTGGTGTGATGTCTGGTGTTTTTTTCTGAGATTCATATTTGAAAAGGTGGGACCAGAGGTGGCTACATCCAAGGTGCTTTCAGGTTCCTGTATTTGTGGTGGAATTCCTCTGCGCTGCTATCTTCTACATTGTCCTTCATTTTTTGCCAGGGACAGAACCACTCTCTCCCATTCGGAGCACGCCCACCCTTTCACCCACCTGGTTTAACTTTGCCTTCAGATTGCTCACATGGGTAGCAGCTACCCCTGCTACCCATGAGAGAGACCCATAAGGCCTTGGTTATCTCTTGCTTTGTAGTGTTGTTTCATAAACTACTGGAAAAATGTGCAAAAGTCAGGTTTTTTGCTCTCGTTTTTTTCTTATATATTTCTGCTTTCATCCACAATATGATACATGCTGTGCTGAAATCAAGGATGTTGTAAAAATTACAGTGTATATAGAATTAAAACTTAAGTGTCTGTCTGATCAGCTTATGGGCACAGAGATGGTAGGAGTATGGGAATGAGGAAAGGAAGGTGAGCAAACATGAGAACATGTTTGCAATCCCTTGACTTAACTGCACATTTCGCCTGCTGTGCTTTCAGTATAACTAGAATTTTTAGTTTGACCTGTGCTCATTTTATCTCAGTGCAGGTTTGGATTCCTAAAAAATAATTATTCTCTACAGCTGTGGAAACAAATCTTATTTTAATATTTTACATTAAAAACCAATCTGTATGGTTTTTTCCTCTTTTTCTGCATTCAGTAGTAATTAATTTTCAAGTACAACTCTTTATGAATTTTAGAGGAGGTCTGATAAAGCAGAACAAGATATTTTAGATTCAGTAGAATCATAAAACATCTGCTCTGTAAAGAAACCTGATGGCAGAAGGATGGAGAGTGCTTATATATTCTCAGAAGTGCATTTGAGTATCCAGTACAGGACATATGCCAAACTCTTCAGGAAAGCAACAGGATATTTTTGTTTTAATATTGTTTTGGTATCTTGGGTCTTTTTTATGTTGTTAAAATACCTGCTGGCAATTTAAATATAATATGCTCGCTCCCCTCTCTTTAATTTACAGAAGGAGTGAGATTTTCAAAAACAAATTGTCTTTTGGGTATGTCTAGGTGTGTACATCTAAATCCTGTGGAAGGCTGAACAGCATCAGACCATTATTTTCTGAAAAAATAAGGTATTGCAAATCAGCAGGCATGAAGCCAAGTTATAATAGAATAATTTATTATAATTTGATGTAGATGGTGGATAGAATGGATAGATTGTAATTGAAGCTAAGTGAATAATTCCAGTAAATAATTTATTCAATGAATTTATCTTGTTTTCCTGCTCAGAGATTGTTTTTACTCCCCCCTCTCCCTTCCCTCCTTACATTTTATAGCCCCTGGGGTTTTTTTGTCTAACCAGAGGGGCGAGGGCTCTCTTTGTTTCATTATGTGCTGGGCTGTGCTGGCCACTGTGGCAGTGCTGCCATTTCACACCTCTGCATGCCCAGGTGTGCACTGCCACAGCTCCATACTTGGGAGAAGTCTTGGTGGGGCTCTGGGTGGGACATGCCCATCACGGCAACAAGACTTCCAGAGATGTGGGCATTCCTTCCAGGCAGGAATTAGTCATGAGGTGGGCTTTGAGCTTCACAGATGGGTAGAACCTCCTCAGCAAAGACCTACTCAAGACAGATAACAAGGGGCTTTCTAGAGCATTACAATCCAGTTCCACTTGGGCTGTCGACATCTTCAGGTTGTGTGTGTGTGCAAAGTGAGGGGGAGGTTTGGGTTTGGTTTTCCAGGGCTTCCAGAAGAGAGTAGAAATGTTTGTGCCGTAAAAATTCCTTCCAAGAAAATGTCTCCAGTCCAAGGAATTTGTTTATTGAGCAGGAGCTGTGCTACCAAAGCCTTGTGCGGTTTTGTTTCTATTACTGCATGTGCTAGCATCCTGCTGGTTGGCCAACATGCTGTGTTCTTACCCTGTCTTGCTCTGTCCATTCTTCTAGGTTTTTTTTTTCCTAGCTTTTAAAATAGTGTTTCTGGGGTTTTGAGTTTTTAATCAAGCTTTGTCTCTCCTCAGCACCCCATCACTTCTTTGTTAGGAGTTTGGACAAAGATTATTAGATGCGTGCACATTCAATCGAGTTATTTTTTCCTGGTTCCCTCAAGGACCCAAGCTAAGTCCTCCACATTTCATTTAACATTATATGCAGAGTTTTGTAACATTTCATTTCCTTGCTTTGAGTAGTAAAAGAGTTTCATGTCACAAGGACTAGTGTTCCTAATTGGTATTTGAAGTAGCACTGACTAAAATGAATTGAGCTATGGACAACTCAGAGCTACTCTTATTCCAGACAGGTTGCAAACTTAAGTAGGCATCACTTCATCAGGACTATGATGGTCACAGATTGCTTAGTGCTCAAGTAAACTGAAGCACAGACTGAGACAAAATTTGGCAAAGAGTGTGAACTTGTGATGTTTGATTTTGGAGCTCTGAGCCACCAGCCTGGGGTATAGAAATTAAATCTTTAATGTAGCAAAACCTATGTATAGTGGTGAGCATAACCTACTGTGGTTTATGGATTTACCAAGTTCATCCTCACAGTTACTAGGTCTGAAGATTTTATTATTATCATTCTGTCCTATGTATTATCTCTTTGCCCATCTTGTTTGTGTTTATCATGTTTTAACACAAAAACCCCCTAGACCACAGAATCTGCTCTTCCATGACTCATCTCACTTTCTCCCATAGCTCTAGGACACCACCAGTACCTGTGGAAAAGGGCTTAAATCCTACACCGCATCCTCAGTGCAGGTTTGGAGTGATTTCGCACAAGATCGTTCACCTCCTCTGTGCTGCTGTGGGTTGGACAGCTTGTCATTGAGCAAAACATCAAGTAGCAGGTTTGATTTCTTTGATTTCTTGGAGGCTTCCATTTTTATTTTGAAAAAAATGGAATTGTTTGGTTTTGTATAGATAATCCATGTATTCTTCAAAGTGACACTACTCCTCTTAACTTCAAAACATTAAAAATTAATATTAATTTTTAAAGCAAATTATTTTAATGATAGAATGTATGAACAATAGTTTAATCTGTTCAGCAGTCTGGTGTATTTTTAATAGATTTCTATATTAATATTGGAGCAAAGACAGTAATTTTTGGTGCTTTTACAGCTGTGAAAACATGCCTATTGCAAAAAGAGACTAAACTGTACCAAAGGGTGCACTGTGCCAGCAATATTTAATACTTCATTGTAGGTCTGCTGTTTTAAACATCTGTCCCTCATTTAGTGTATTTTTAATGCAGAATTTTTAGTGTGGGCAAAATTGTAACTTTTTATAGTAAAATACTTTCTCTGCTACTGAGAAAAAAGCAACTTAGGATTCTATGGCAGAAAGTATTTTTAATGATTTATAGGATTTGGGTCATTGGCCTTCAACTTCCATAAAACAGTAAGTCATTTTTATTGAAACGAACACATTTCTAAGAACACGAATGTGGTTGATAAAGGAAGTTTCCGTGAAATAAATATGGAAGCCGGAAAGGGAAAATTACCCCGTAGCACCCTGTACTCTGCTGCACATTATGCGTAAAAAGGAAATAATTCAGGTACTCAGGCTGAGGCAGGTGAGTGCAACTGACTCCTGCAGGAAAAAGGAATAAATAGGAAATGAGCTGTGTGTGAAAGGTACTGAAGTTATGGCCACCTGATGTGATTGCTGGTGTTCTGAAGGCATCGTAGAATGTTCAGGTTGGAAGGGACCTCAGGAAGTCGTCTGATCCCAATCCCATCTTCAAATGGTGTGAGATGAGAGTGTTGGAAAGATGTAGTGGGGTTTTGCTATGAGTACACAGTCCACCAGCTTGAGAAAGGACTTGCCACGGCTGAGGCTGCGCCTCAAATCTTGTATCTGGTTTTGGGCCCCTCATGACAAGAAGGGCATTGAGGTGCTGGAGCGAGTCCAGAGAAGGGCAGCAGAGCTGGGGAAGGGTCTGGGGAACAAGTCTGATGTGGAGGAGATGAGGGAGCTGGGGGTGTTTGGCTTGGAGAAGAGGAGGCTCAGGGGAGACCTTATTGCTGTCTGCAGCTGCCTGAAAGGAGGCTGTAGCCAGATGGGGGGATCAGGCTCTCCTCCCAGGTAAAAAGTGATAGGACAAGAGGACACGGGTTCAAGCTATGCCAGGAGAGGTATAGATTGGATAGATATGAAGAAAAAATGTCTTCAGTGAAAGGGTGGTCAAGCACTGGAACAGACTGCCCAGGGAAGTGGTGGAATATACATCCCTGAAAGTGTTCAACAATATGGAGATGTGTTGTTTAGGGATATAGTTCAGTGGTGGCCTTGGCAGTGTGGGGTAATGACTGGCGTCAATGATCTTAGAAATCTTTTCCAAACTTAATGACTGGCTACAGAAAAGAGCAACATGTGTGCAGTGTAATTCTTCCACACTAGTGTAATTTCCACTATCATTTTCTGGAAGAAGACTTAAGTTAGTGAATTTTCACAGTTTTTTATGCATGTAAAAATAAGACTATCCTTGTCCTTACAGAATATCCTTGTACATTAAACAAGTCCACTCAAAAGCAGAAGAAAACACAGTGGCTGTCGTGTACTAAGTTAAATTTCCAAATACATGGCAAGTGCCCATGATCATCCCATTTAAATATTTATCAGAAATACATCTTAGATTAATTCCTCCCTTTCACAGGTATGAGACCCTCCAACTTATTTTTGAAAAGGACTTACATTTTCATTTCTAACAGCACAAAAAAGATCTATGGTTTGTTTGTTTGATTTTCCTGCAGTAATAATCCTTGGACACCAATCAGCTTGTTTAGATGACATTTTCCTAGATCAGCCTGCTGGAGTTAGTTGGTCGATGGCGATGTTTTATCCTGCAAGACGGGAAAACAATCACTAGATTTGCTATTTGGATTTGTAAAAGGAATAGTTCAGGAAGAGAACTCTGCATTAGGACTCAATAATTTAATGGTGAGACTCAATGACACCTTAGTTACTAGGAAAAGTGTTATGGGTCTTGTGTGGGAAGAGAACTTGAATTTGTATCCACAGATACATTTTATATCCACAGATACATTTAATACAGCTTCCATTTGTTCCTGTCTTATATCTCAGTATAATTAATTGATGAAGATTTACACTCTCTTTGTTATGTGAAGGGATTGTTTAGCTCATATTATTTAGCTCACATTAACGATGCTTCAGCTATACCTTCCTTTACCCACTTTGTACAGGTATATTACTACCTGGAAAAGGATTAAGAAACAGGCTAAACTGGGAACCTCCAGAAAACAGAAAAATGCTCTTTTTAACCAGGAAATGCCTCTTGGTTGTATGTGGTCTGGTTGCACTGGCAGGTTTTTCTTCAGCAAAATAGAAAAAGACAGAAACAAAAAATTAATTTATATACAGACACTAAATACATCAAATTCTTATTCTTCTTTCTTCTTTTGTTTAAAGAAAATATGTCTTCCATTTGTACAAGTACATGAGGTCAATGTGAACTATGGAAATTTAACAACTTTTATGTTTTGGGTTTGTCTTTTTAAGTAGATCTGTTCTTACAGTTTTCAGTGATGTGGTATGTGGATTAGAATTGTATCTTTTTTTAGTGATGTTCCTGACTTCAGAACATGCAAGTTAAAAAAAAAAAAAAAAAACAACCACTCAACAGTACACCTAATGTAGCTCCTAATGGCACTAGAAAAGGAAGCCAGGACCTGACCCTCCTAATTTTCCATAAAACAAAGAAGTCCACAGGTACAATGGATTATAGAAGACCCATTATCATCTAGAGCACCAATCACTGGAAATGATTAAAAAAGAAGTATCGTTAACATAATTTCTGAAGACCAGAGATTAACTAAGAACATAAACAATCTATTAATTTGCAATAGAGCAAGCATACTTTCATAGCTGTAGAAGCAGCAAGCATACTCAGGTGATAACGCTTAAAAATTTATCAAAGGCAAAAAACCCCCTATTTTCTTTTGAATTTTTAATTTATGAACACTCATTATGGTCCAAAAAAAAAAAAAAAAAAAAAGATGTAGATAAAAGTAAACATGTGAGTTTCTGAGGACAGCCATTATGGGAAATTTCTTCTTATAGGAATTCTTCAGGAACAAATCCTGAATCTGGAATCATCAGGATGTGGTCAAGAGCAAAATCCCAGTTCATAGACGCATGGGCAGGTTGGGGGGACTGCTGAGGTAGGACCTGTCAGACAGTTCCTGTTATTGGCAATCTGGTCCCCTCTGCCAGGCCTCTGTCCTTGTAGAAATGCCAGGATTAGGCCTGCAGCTGTACAGGCTTAGTCACTAATTAAGAGAACCTGATTTTACTGGAGTTACAGCCAGGGTTAAAGCTCTGAGTGAAGCCATTTGAGACATTCAGAGGTACTGACTCAATTCTGGATGCCATTAGGATCACCAAACTCATCAATGGTAAGACTTGAATGCCCTTTCTCAAGGATATTTAAAATAAATAAAACCTTTCTGAATTATCTTCTTGTGTAAAACTGAAAAACAAAAAATATTTTCCCAGCCCTTGCCACTGTATGCATGGATAACTGTGGTTCATATAACTTCCTAAAACATTTTAGGAACAAAATCACCCTAAAGTATCGAAGTACTAAAGGCCTCATTTGTATCAGGCTCAGCAATGCATTTTTATTTGACTGGATTGTGAGATAATGTCTGTAAGGTAGCTCCAATGTAATAAAAAGTGCTGATTTCATAGGAGATTGCAAATGACAAGCTCTGTGTCAAATTTAGCTGCTCTTTGGAGATAAAAATGGAAGCACAGAAAACTAAGAGCCCAGTATAATTGAACAGCTTTCTGAACTGTTGCATTTTATATATATATATAATGTTAGTTTTCTAAGGTGTGGGCCAAAATAAATGTTTGGAGTTCACTCTCAGTTGTGTGGTGCAGCAGAGATTGACGTGCGTTCAGGGTTGCATCATGGACACTGGAAAAACCCCGCTCACCACTGGGAGGAATGCGCTTGGCACCCAGCCAGACGCACAGCGTGGAAGCATTCACCTAATTAGTGTTTTAACAGCTGCTTAAGGTTTGTTTCAATGGGAAGAAAATTATTGAGCACAATTTTATGTAATTAGTAGAGCATAAAACACGTGGTGTGTCTAATTAAATGTTTAAAACTATTGACATTACGTAGCTACTGTTGAGGTAAATGAAGTGGAAAATCGTTATGATTTTTTCGGTTGGTAAATTACTCCACAATATGCTCAAAGGCCCATTTGATAAGATGAACTCAATCCTAATGCAGAATGATGAGCACCAGGGCCTTTTCACACCCCACAGGTATGTGGAGGTCTCACCAATTTAAGTGGAGGAACTGGCTGGCATTTCAGGGCTTTCAAGTCCTGCCAGCATGTGCTCCACTCTTCAGAGCACACTGTGTTAAATGCAAGTATGTCCCGCTGCTTTGGTTCACAGCTCCTTTATCCAAAGGGTGACAAACTGTGCATTGTAGAGCTGAAGTCCTCGCTTTCTGATCCCAAAACAATAAAGCCATTGAGTAACGATCCAGAAGGCACTTTAGAAAAGAAGAGGAGCTTGGCATTGCAAGCAAATTTGCTTATTAAACTTGTTGTACTTCACAGTTTGCATTGTTGAAGTATTCGGACTTTGTTTTGCAGTTCTAGATATAGGAGTGCAATTATATATCATGCGACATCACTAGCATGATTAATTTAAATCCAGTTGCATTGTAGGTGCTTCACTCTATGCTTGTAGTACCCTGTTCTCATATTTATTTACAGGAGTATTGAACAATGTTAACAGTAAACTCCAAACTTCTGAGATTCATTTTTTCCCCATTTGAGTCAATACAGTTTTTGCCTAACTGATATTTAATGACATGGTTTGTCGTGTAAACCACCTTTTTTTTTTTTCTTTCTATTTCAAATGCAATAGAGAAGAAATAGCACAAAGACAGGAGTTTAATTGAAGATGTGACACTCAAATCCAGCAAAGACAGACTTTACACTTGGATAACTGAGGATTCATCCACCCTTTTCGTATTGAGTTGCTTAGCTCTACAAGCTAAGTTTATCATTCTGTATAATACTTATGGCAGCTGTCAATATAACTGTAAAATGAGCATATGCATAGTGGAAAGGCAAACATTCCTCAACAGAAATTCTATTTTTCAGAAAAAAAAAAACAACTTAAAAAGGTTGCCTCTTGCTTCCATTGCTTTGCATTGCATTGTTCATTTTTTTTATGGCCTCCAGGAAACCATGAAGTAGGGTTAAGCTGTGATTATAATTTTGCATAAGGCATGCTAGCACTGCCTGCCCCGAAAGGCAGCAGATTACTCTTCTGAGGAGGGGAAGTTGAAGGTGTCATTCCTCAGTGTGTTTCCTCCAACAACTGGAAAAAATCCTGAGGCCCCACATATGGGGTACTTACTGATTCCTCTTTATGACACAGCTTCAAGTCCATAGACTGAGGGCAGGTACAATTTTGAACCTTCTAGAAGGAGGACAAAGTTCTGCTAAAAGTGATATGGTGTTTATACCAGGGAAGGGCAAATGGCAGTAGCTCTTCCCTCTCCAGGGCCACCACCAGCCAGCTGTGCAAGTGCTGAGGCAGACTGGACACAGACATTACCTTTGGTAATGGCTCACACTGCATAGATCCAAAGCCAAAAGTTTCATTTCTGGGATATTCTGGTGGACTCTGAATTCCCCTAGGAAAATAGATTTCAATTAGCTACTGCTGCTGAGCCTTCCTACTTGCATGCTTTTACTCCTGGAGGTATATCCTACCCAAGAGCTCGAAAAACAAGATTCTTATGTGGGGAGGGAGAGAAGGAGTCAAGCTCCTATGAGCAATACCTACTTCCTAGAAAATTAAAACTTTTATCTGTTATCTGTCAGTAACTGGAATTCTACTCAGGGATTCATCTTAAAATCTCTATGGTATGGCATGAGAAGTGATCTACATTTTCCTGACATACCTCAAAACACAGTAAGAAGTCTGTCTTTTGTTTTGAGAAACATTTTCAATCTTAAATGACTTTCTCTGCTATGTAATTTAGTGACATATATTTCCAAAGTGCCCTGGGAGCTTAATGAAGGACAGGAGTGGTCATACTTCACAAAACCATGGGAAAGAGGGATCTGGAGAAGCCTGTTGTGTTTTTTCAGTGTGGGGCTTTTATCAGGGCTGTAGCAGCATCAGGGCTGTATAAGGCTGTGGGACTTCAGCTGTGAGCTGAAAGAGTTAATTTTCAAGTTCATCATGAGCTGTGTTTACTGATCCTTTCTTATTCCTTTGTGATAATTGGCACCTCAGATTCTCTGCTAATTAATTGGGCTGCAAGGGGCAGGTGGCGCCATTCTATTTTGATAATCCCTGTCAGCAATGTCTGTATAATCTCTTTGTTTAATTAAAATGAATTTGTAATAGGGGTGCATGAACTTGCAACAGTTCGGGGTTTTTTTCCCTTCTCTTCCTTTCTCTCTCTCTCCCTCCCTTTTTCTCCCCCTCTCTGTCTCCCTCCCTCCTGGCTGTGCTTTGCTTCACTTCAGTGGGCGTTCACTGCTGGGGGCAGTTCTGCACTTGTGGAATCACCACAGTCTGTGTGCTATTGTCACTCTGCAGGCTCTTTGGAAATGTCTTACCTCATTAACACTCCCCGAGACATAAGCCATTTATCTTGAAATGTCTTATTTTTTTTTCTCCCCCTTTAAAACAAAGAACTTATCTGTAAAGACATTTCAAAACTTTTTCCTACTTTAAGTTAAAAACAGTTCATAAGGTGCATCGAGGATTAAAATAATTTTAGTTAAAACCAAAATATTTAACCGTTGAAACACATTACTGTAATTCTTTATCAATTCATTGCTCGTTTATCTCCATGGCCCTGACAAAAATTTCAAGCGAGCAAACAAAATCCAGTGCCAAAAGCATTGTTTATCTTAAGTCAGTTCAGGCAATATGAGCAAGGATCAACTTTTTAACACTCTGACTAAGAACAGATTTCAGAATGAAGAGTTGGAAGTTGAAATTTCTGCTACAACACAGACAGTTTCAATGTATGTTTTATTATGATTATTGGAAGTTTTTCATGCCAACTGCAAATACAGAAGTGGCTTGCAAGCCTTGTCCTTGAGGAGGCTGCATGGCCTGGAAGGTCCCCTCCTTCTCCAAGTGCCTCCCTGGTGTTTTGTGTATCTTCTCTTCACATTCCAGAGCACAGGACAGAAAGTTGCAGGAGCTGGAACAAAACACGGGATTTGTTTTACAAATATTTTAAAGGGATGCAAAGGTGAAGGGTAAATGACGAAGGCTCCTTGTGTCCTGGAGGACATTTCACATCAAGTACTCATCTTGTCCAGTGGCCTGACAGCTCACTTCTGCTGGCTGCTGTTCAAGGGGAAAATGATATACTTCCCTTTTTTTTTTTCCCTCTTGTGCCTACACAGGAGGCAAGCTGCAGCCTTGCAGAAATCAGAATCCCAATTCTGCTGAAATTTAACTACTGATAGGTTGCTGAAGGAGTCTGTCAAACTTGTGTAGTAATATGAATGCACACAATTCCCTAGAATCTAAAAGGGGTGGGAAGGGAAAGATGTTTTATAGTAGTTTAATTATATTACTATTCCTTCTGTGTTCAGATGAGGTCACTCAGGAACTGATAGTGGCACTCGTGGCTCCTTTATGTTTATTTGAAAAGGGTGGCACAAAAGATCACTTCTTCAGTGGCATCTGTCTCAGCATTTCCACAGATCCCCAGGACTCTCCTGTTGCAGATATTTTTTTCCCCTGCTATATTGATGTGGTTACTATTGTGTGCTGAAGCCACACATCCAGGTCATTTTCCTGTGGTGTGTTTACTAGTGCCACAGATAGGTGTGAGTATCCCTGTTGTACATCCAGAGAACTTGGAAACTGTGAGATGCCAGCAATGCAGGATGTTCATTTCAGGCTTTCCTACCCATTCCAAATGGTCCCTAGGGTCCTTCCTTTCTTCCTGCTGAAAATGCTGCTGGTGGTTCAGTGTGAATAGATAATGTCATACAACACTCAAGTCGTCTGTTTGGGATCCTCACGCCCAAGAAGTCAGCTCACATGCAGGAGATGAGGTCCTGATATTACAGTGAAGAATGTGTTAGAAAGTTCCATTTGAAAGATTTTTCTTTAATAGATGTCAGTGAACTACCATTTTCAATAGGAAATTGAAGGATAAGATGGCAAACTTGTCAGCATTCCCCTGCAGTGCTCTGAATGGATGCCCAGAGCTGCCAGCATTTATAACCACATCATTAGCCTCACAGTCCTTGCTCTTTGTCATATATTCCTACTGTCCACACTCAAATGGTCACAGGAAACTGTTTTAATGCAGTAAGGCAAAATAAAGTTTCTAATCCTCATTGAATTAGGGAGAAGTCTGAAAACTCAGACTGGTAGGGGGGGAAAAAAAGAAATCAAGACATTTTTCTGTTCAAATCATCTGTGTTTTTAAGAGATTATCTAAAGCTCTGGCTTTTATTATTAAAACAGACTGAAAACATAAAATGAACACAGTCATAAGCTGTCTTGCTGCTATTTGCCCCTTTGCCATATAGGTGCTCTGCAATGCCTATGTGGCAAGGGAGAGGAAATTGCAGTTCTCTTTCCTGGCATTGGATGAGCATCATACTAGGAAGGACTTCTGCAACACAGTGAGAAGCAATCCCCAAACTTTTCAGAAACGGGATATGCATCCAAGGGTTTGCCTGCATCACAAACATTCTTAGATTTTTCTCTCATAATCTTTAAGGTACAAGACTGCAGGTGTTTAAAGCAGAAAAATGTCTCCATGTACAGTAGCAGGGAAAAAAAAGGCAAAAAGTTGAAATCCTGAAAAGCTCAGGAGGTCCAAAGGAATCTTTCCTCTAACTTGTCATTGAACATAACAACTAGGGATCAACTCAGCAGCATCTAGCCCTTACAAATGGTGTCTATTGCAAGTGTGACTCCAGTGCCTTTCCTTTTCTTGGTAATTAAGATGCTGTTGTGTAAAGGGGTGACTTCAAAGTTGTGTCTAGGCCCCCCACTCTTCTGGCTTATTAGCACATTTCCTGGAATAGTGATAGCTTCAAGGTTTTGCTGAGCTCTGTTTGTTTGTGAGTCCAAATGAAAACAATGGGAGAGTTGAAATAACTTCTGAGACATGTGAAAAGCTTTTTTATTTGGGGAGTTAATTGGATTTCTGTCTGCTTGGCTTTAGGTGAAGGATTCCCAGGTAATTCCATGGTTTCTGCACAAATGTCTCCTGATTGTGACTATTATGGGTATGGGGTGTTAATTAACAGACTCACAATTCAAGTTGTGGTACTGGGTTTTAGAGAGATGTCTGTAATATGCACAAAGTATAATAACTGGTGTGGCTCTGGCAGTATCTCTAGTCCTCTTGAGTCTCAGGTTTCATGGTTTACTTCAGATCCTTTTGGTTCCAGATCTAGTTACTGCTAGATTGCCATAGGAAAGTATCAACATATTTGCTCCTTATTGCTCTGTAAACTAGAGGTAGAAACTCCTAAAATGAAGCTTTTAATCTGTGAAAATCCAACTCTGAATGTGAATCATCCTATATAGGAATTTCTGTCCAAGTTTTAGTGTGGCAAGACCTGCATGTCTCCCAAAGTGGTCCTCCTCCCTCTGCTGAGTGTCAGTAGTATCAGAATAGCAATTCAATTGTAGAGACTGTTTTAGAGTCTTTGAAATGATTGCATGCATTCTAGAAACTGAATAAAAATCACTCATGCCACAGAGACACTGCCACTCTTCTGCGAACGTGGAATTCCACATCTGAAACATGATTCTGTTCTTGCTCAGGTGCCTTGAAATGCTAAGTCCATTTCTTTGGTTTATAGGTGTTTGCTGCAGAGAGTCCAGCTTTGCTGATGTGAAAGCAAGCAGCTAATGCTGTCAAATGGTCCCATTTAATTGCACTACTCATGTCTCAAATGTAGATTGTAAACAACAATTTTTAAGTTGAGGCTCATAATGTACAAAGGGTTGCTGTGAATCATCCAGAACTTTTTTAGGAAGCAATTTTTCCTCTTGTAATCTAGAATGTGAGTATTAAAAAAAAAAAAAAAATCTGTTTTTTCCTGCCTCTTACATTCAGCAGTTCAGAGGAAAAAATGTATCAGCTGGATATCATATAGGAGATCAGTAGCTGAACAAATAAGTGGTAGGGCAGAAAAGACTGAGCAGTAGGAAAGAGTCATACAGTTGTATAGAGAATGAAGAAGCTGGATTAAAAATTCTAGAAATCACTTTAGAACAATAAAAACTGATAACTTCTCCATTTACTGACAAAGTCATTTGTCACAGATACTGACCCCAACTGATGGACATTAGGTAGCCAGTAAATGGGACAAATCATGTTGTACACTATTAATTTAGATGATTTCTTTTCACTCCACAGCCAAAAAAAAATTATTTGGAGCTTGCAAATACAGTGGGACTGTAGGTACTGTACTGTTGACAAGAAACAATGTTCTTAAGTGATACCAGGATGAATCAATTTGGGCAATTGTTGCAGAGACTTCTACTGTAGAAACTCCACTCTTTCGTTCAAGATTGTCTTTGACCATTTGCATGTTAACATTCCTTTACATGGTGTCCAGTGCTGAATCCTGTGACTTGTATTTTCAGGCAAGGCCAGTATTTCATGTTGATTTTTGCTTGGAGTTGATTCTTGATAGGACTTGGATGTGAAAGCTCATGCCTTTTTGAATATCTGTGAAGATACTAAGTTGAATCTGTAATACTGCTGGCTATTGACTTCTATTTATTTGTCATCTTTTTTTTAAGGTTTATGACTTTTTTTAAGGTATGACTGCCCTAAAGTCTTACTGAAGATTTAAACTGTTTAAGGTATTGTTAGGTGGTTTCCTTGAATTTATCATTACCTGCTTCAGTAATGTTTTTGGAGAAAAAAAATACCAAAAAAAACCCCTCCAAGTTGTCAAGGCCTTTATGGGTCCATTTATCAAGAATTTAGATCAAGACTACCAAGTTAAAGAATCAAGATGCTCCATTATGGAACACAGGAGCTTTTGAACAAGAACTACACATTTTGGAGTTGTCTGGCTCATGGAGTAATGAGTATCCAAAACTGCCAAGGTTTTGAATCCAAATTCTCAGTGTATATAATTTTTGTCCTAGGAGTTGTTTAGTATACTTTTTTTTCTCTCCTCTGCTAGAGGCAGGCTGTCAGCACCAAAATGTAACCTGGAAGTTAAATATCCTTTGTTGCAGTAAAATTTTTAAACATCATGGTGACTATGCTTTTATACTTTGACTCCTATTTTAAAATACTGCTCTTTAAAAGGTAAACAATTACCTCTAAGGAAACATGGAAGTAACATCTTGATTTGGTAACAGTTCTGAGAAACAGCACTAATTCATCGTGCCTGACTTTAACAAGTTGAATATTTTTTTCTTCATTCTTTCATTTGTTAGTTATTTAAAAGCAGGATTAGTTACTTTTGGGAGCTCATTTTATATATTTGTCAGCTTATTTAATATATTGGTGTTATTGTAGGATTATCCTCTGTGTGATATTTGGCTGGGATTCGAGGTCACAAACACTCTGGCCACTGAGAGTGACCGCATTTGGCCAGTGGATGGCTTGACTTTCACAGTGGGACACCACTGCAGGGCCTCTTGCCTAGCCAGCTCTTTATCTTGCTTTGAGATAGTTCTCTGCTTGCCTCTAGCTTTGAGACAATATTTGCATCCTGTGCATATAAATTCATTGCATCCATGCATAACGCACTGTCTCAGTCTATTATTTTAATAATTGTCACATATCAGCCCTGAAGCAAAATGCTATCACTGGTTTCACAGCCTTTTAGTTACTGGAGAAGGACTTGGGATATTCAAACAGCTACATGTCATTTTGCCAGTTTTCAGACTTATAAACTTGTCCAAGCACAGAGGTGTGAAGAACGCAGGTAGCACCACCTTCTTCACAATAGCCTGTGTCCTAGGAGGGTTAGAGGGCTCTTCAACCCTACGCCAATGATAAATACCTCACTCAGATCCTCCTTTACAAAGGTATTTGTGAGTATGGTTGGATAGCTCTGGAGAGCAAGAAAGAAAAGTTGGGACTAAGCTGTTAATGTCATGTTACTGCAGCCACTGAAGAGGCTCGTGGTAAGTGCTCCATCTATCTGGGGAAAACCCCTTGCAGAGGTTTTAAAGAGATCATGATCCGCTGCAAGGTGATATGTTAAAAGGACTGCCAAAACCACCCAGAGAAACTTGAAGCACTGAAGAGGCAATCACTGGAGACGGAAAATGCAGATGGCACAGCCACGATATTGATTTGTTTTTCCTGGAATTACAAACTCATTCTTCACTTAAAATTAGTGATCAGCAGGGGCTGAGTCACTCAGTTTGCTATCTAGACCCCAATTCTCTCTCTCCTAAAAGACTGTGTGCTCATGGGTAGGCCAGATGTGCCAGTGAACTGTGGTTGCTTCCCTGCACATTCTCTTCTGGTGGGCTCTCAGAGAGATGCGCATTCATCCTCTTGCTAAAGACAGAATTTCTCCTCATCATGGCAGAGAGGAGTCAGATGCAAAAATAGCATGACTTTTGGGTGTTTCTGCATGAAGGTGAGGCCTGTTGTGGCAAAAAAAACAAACGGATTAGCATCTCTGGTTCAGGTTGGTCAGTGGCTGAAGCAGCTTTTTGGATCTGTGCAGAAGCACCTCCTAACTGAGGAAAAAAAGAAAAGCTGACATTGAAAAATGCTGTCTTTCATCATGATCCATCTGGCAAACACTTCCCCATACCAGGATTACACAGGAAATAAGAAAAATTTTTAATTATATGCCATGGTATTTATGTGTGAGTAGAGATTAGTAAAGCTATTCAGACCATAGCAAACGCTTGTGGAGATTCGGTGTATGATCACCAATCAATATGTGAACTGAGTCAAGATCAGAAGGGTCTGTTAACTTTAGCAGGCTGCTCATCTAATGTTAAATACAAGAAAGAAAATTAGTAATAAAATTGTTATTATCGGCATCCTAGCTTGTATTTGGGGCTTACAGCACTGAAAATTATTAGTTTGCCTGATAGGCATCATAGATAATAACACTGAGTCCCTTACAGTGAGGAACTGCAGGTCCGTAGATTGATAAAGTAGAATACAGACAGATGCTTGCTGCTGGAACAGATGTGCTGGTCTTAATCCATTACTGCTTATCTGCTGCTGATTACTGCTTGAAGAGAGGTGGGAAGATTGCTGAGTGCTCCTCATCTGCTTTGGTGTAAGCTCAGATATCTTGCTTTAAGCTGCTGCTGAAGGCTGTTTAAACTAAGCCCAGCTGACTTGTCTGTGGAATAGATGGAGGTCTCAGGCAGCTCACTCTAGTTTTGTGACGAGTTTTGTAGGGAGTGACAACCTTTCAGAAGAGAGAAACGGATGTGATAGCTTTCTGTGTGACTTGAAAAGCAGCAAAATGCACCTTGAAAAAGTTTCCTACCAGGTCAAGCTCAAGAAGATATGAAGGGATACAGTTGTTAATGTTTGTACGTGGAAAACCACCATTGACTTAAACCCCATACACCTTCCCAGTTCATAAGTCTTTTAAAAAGTAACTTTAATCAACCCTTAGCATTCCTAAAGCCTGGACCTGGTTGAAAAGATGCTGTATTTTCTATGTGCTTGCCTTTGCTAGAAGCATTTACCAAGTATGCAGATCTGTATAGAAGCTTCCTCTATTGTTTGTGCTGCAGCTCCACAGAAGTAGAGGAGCAGCATCTTGGCAACTAAGAAAATAGTGAAGTTAAACAAAACCAATGATTTAAATGTATTCCCTAGATTTCAAACAGAGAGTGTTTCTTTAACACAGATCTGATTTTTGAGCTGGGAGCAGGGCATGTATTGCAAGAGATGCCAGAAATATCTGCTTATGGGAGGCTGTGTGATACTGTGGCCAGTGTTTGTGAGAAAAAAATGTAAGCACTTTAAAGATAAAATATTATCTGATGCCTTAAAAAGCACAGGGTGTTTAACTTGTAATGTTGCATGTTTAAGTTAATGGAGGTAAGAAAACATTGCTAATTGGAGTGATAAATCAGCAGAACTGACCATCTTTACATAAAGTTCATGTTTCCTTCATTTCTACTCTTTGATTCCACCCAATGATTTAAAAAAACAATAAACACATGAACATTTTACAAACAAGATTGGACTATTTCTTCCTTGAACACGCTGCTTCAGCTGTAAAAGTAGCTCAGAATTGCTTCTGCAGGTTTCTTTCTAGCTTTAAGGTTGGGGCATTATGTTCTTGTATTGTGTAGCCTGCCTGCATGAGTTGCTGCAAAGTTCATTATACTGCTAAGGCTGTCAGTGGTATTTATGGATATTCATGTGCAGTGAACCCTTGAACCTCAGCAAGTCATCTGAGCGTTGCTTGTAGTTAGAGTTGTGTTTATGCTTAACATTGGTAGCAGTATTTAATTGCTCCCTAGGAAAAATAATTGCAATTTGAACTCAGTTGAGTAATAGACAAGGGATTGCAAAAATGCCAGGCCCACAGGAAGGATTGTCCTTCTTATACAAGTATTAATTGTTAGACTTCTGTTTTCAACTCCCGTTTCCAGAGTTTGGAAATGAATGTGGAGCAAGTGTATTATTCAAACTGTGCCATGTCCCACTCCCATTAAAATTAGTAATGGCAAAAACTGTGTTATGGACTTAATCCTATTTCAAAAATATTTTCCAGGCATTTTTCATGTCAGCTGCAAATGGGAGAAAGGATGATGATGCCATTTTGCAATAGAGAAGAGTGGAGCTCTCGCCTTAGACTCATCTGAAGAATTTCTAATTCAAAGTACTGCAATGTTATCCCTGCTAAAGCTGCAGTTCTCATAACCCAATATCAGATGGGAAAATCCCGCGTAATGCCTGGAATGCCAGCAGGACTGTTATGGTCCTGAGGCGGGTGGAGCTATACACGTCCTCAGAGCTGCATTTTAGCGCTCTCCTGCCACTGTGAAGGGAGTTTATATTTCTGTAACTCTAGTGGGGATTCCTTTGGCTTGACACAATCCTGGGAATGTCTTTCAAACCATGTACATACACAGAACAGATGGCTTTCATGGGAAGCAGGAACTACTGTTCAACATGTAAGATTTTTTTTTTTCCATTTCTTGGTAGCTTTCTAACTTGAAATAATCCTTCCACAGATACTGTGTAATGGGAACAGTATCTTGATTCTCTCCTCCATCCCTCCCTTATTTTCATTTTCCTGTCAAGCTCAAGAAATAACATTTTTCACATATTCTGAGGGTAGAGGTGTTTTTGGGTTTTTTTGAGTTTTAAATTCAGTTACTACTGAATTTTAGCATTTGTAATGAAAGCTGAATTACTGAAGCTAAGCCTTAGTGGGGAATTTAACAATACAGTGTACTGTTCCTGTCCTCTCAGGCATCAGTGCCATCTGACCAAAACTCAGGAATGTAGTTATTGACAGATATGTAGCGGCATATGGAAAATAATCTTTAGAATTTCATGCATTTTGCTTGTGATTTGATTAAATATGAACATTTTGTGGTACCATATAGCAACATTAGTGAGTGATACATTGTGAGAGAATATAATATGAAGTGACCACATAAGATAATTAAAGATCTTGTTGAATTTAATTTTCATGCTCTTGCACTTAGGAGCTTGTCACCGTAAATGGACAGTTAATAAATTGTCTGCCCCCTGCTAACATTGACTCACTAAATGGCTCTACTTTCTCAAACCCATGAGTTTGTTTTTCATATCTTGTGGCCTTCTAGAACATGAGCCTTTTTTGGGTACAGAATAGCAATAAATAGACCTGCTTTTGTTATGAATGGATACACTCTTCTGCACTCATCAGTCTGGCAGTTTCTCATAGATTTTGTTAATATTTCTCTAACTTGCTAAAATAAGTAAGAAGAAGTAGCCAGATAATATAAAAGAAGAAAATTTCTAAAATTTGGTGTGTAGGTATCTTTTTTAGTAAAAGTATTTGACCTTGTAAACATTTCCCAGTTACTACCAAGACAAAGAACAGAAGCTGTAGGTTAATATTCAGCTGCCTGTACAATAATGAATTACAACCTAACATTAGAGAGAAAAAATAAGTGTAGTCTATTGTAATTCTTTAATTGAAAATGTATCATCATGGAATTGTTACTTGGATACCACTCGAATTCTTATGGAAATGTGCTTCCTTTCATTAGCAGGTCGATTTATTTGATGATATTACAGAATTGCAGGTTAATTTTCATCTACTATCCTTGTGTCACATTGATACTGTCCAGCTACATGTTTTAAATAAGCATGTGACTTCTAGTGTCTAGTTTTTATTTTCCATCTAAATATTTGCAAGTGCTGGGATTAACATACAATCTACAGCCAGGGAACTAAATTAGAACATTTTAAGGAAGTGCATCCAGAGAATATATCAAAAATAGATCAGCCAAAATGAATGAAAAACATGGTCAAACTGAGCCTAGATATAAGGAACTTATTCTGTTAGGCCTGAGTGAATATAATAGGAATTGAGAGCGTAAAACTGTAACATATCACTTCTCTTAAAGATAGTGGGAAATAGTTGAAGAAAAGCAGCTGCTGTCGTGTAAGATTTGGGAGTCTCCCATTAATTTCTAGCTTTCATCAGAGTATAAGAATTTCCACAGCTTGGTGATGGTTTAAGGTCCTTGAGAGACAGTGATGACACCAGAGTTGCTTCGACACATGAGCTGACCATGTAGGTGTTGCTGAATCATCTCAGCCAAACAAAAATTATCAGCACTATGCTTTAGACTCTCTCTTGGCTGGATGCTTTGGCTGAGGTGACTGGAGTTGCATTGGAGGCAGGAAAAAAGAATTTGCAATGTGTTTGGGTGTTCTATGGATGGAGCTGGAGCCTGCAGGCCAGGGAAGTGCCCAGATGGGGCCCTGCAGCAGAGAAGGCGCTGGCAAGACTTGCAGATTTTCAGTGCATGGGGATTTGAAACCAATTCTATTGTAAATAGGATGTTGTGATTATGTAGAAAATCCTAATCAATGAAGTCTCAGACATCAGACTCAAGGGTCAATACACAGGTTGTGCTGTTAATATTTGCTCCCTACTGCACTGAGATATAGGGACAATTTTCAGTTAAAAAACTCTGAACTGCCGTAGCAACTGAGACTGCAAACAGCCTATGCAGTGTGCTCTTAAGGGAGTAGACTTTAGCATGACAAATTCTGTATAACCCTTAAAAACTGTACTTAGTGCTTATTCAGAATACTAGCAGGGCAATCATAAAAAGTAACACATTTATAGCTTAGATAAGATGAACTGTGCTTTGATCCTGAAAAGTTCTAGCAAAATGTTCTGGTGCTCAGCCTCATTCTTCCTGACAGCATGAGATATCCAGCATTCCCCCCTCAGCCCTTGCTCTTTCTCCTGTGACCCTCAGCAAGGGAGCACCAGTCACTGGTGCTTTGGGTGTGGAACGTGCCCAGTAGGGGCCTGGTTTGTGATTACCAGCTAATTTTACATAGGCCACCCTAGAAGCTGTTGGAGAAATAAATCACTGCAGAGCTGTCCTGGATTTGAGCCACTGAAAGGCCTATAAAAATATTTGTTACCCAGATACCTGAGCTGGCTAGCCTTTTCTACAGAACTTAAACTGTCTTACACATTTTGCTTTGTATGTTTTGGGTGGTTTTAGTCAGGCAGGTTGAAAAAGTATTTTTTGGCAGCTGGAGAAGGAAATGGGCATTTGCCATTTAAGTGCATGTAAATAGGGAAAAAATTCTATTAAAATGCTATTGATGAGACAGCATGCAGTGAAATGAAAACTGACCATTTTGACACAAGTAGTTGGTGCTACAAAGGTTTCTCTAAAGCAGCCTAAGAATTGTTCTTAAAGGTGTTTAGGATGTCCCAGCTTTTCATGCTCCCAGTGTCTCACGTAGATATGCTTAGCACCCAAGGCTTCTCTGGGGAGGTCCCTCTCCTTGGAAATGCCTTCAGAACACCCACAGCATGGCTTGTGTGATCTGATAGAAGGCACATCTATAAAACAGTCAGGCCTTTTTTTGTCTGGTTTTTGTTTCACATTGTCCATTCTCCCTGGGGAGGTTTGTCTCCTGTTCTTGGGAATGGCACTGGTGTCTCAGCAGCCAGCCTGGTCATGGAGCCTCTCCCTGAGAACACAACTCCTTTGCAATGAGTACTTCCCAGGCTAGCAGAGAGAGGAACTTTGGACATTTAAGCAGAATGATTTACAGATAGAGGAGCTTGCTCAGCACATAGTTTGTATTACATGCAAAAGAAACCAAGGATTACATGTCTAATGTGGTTTCTCAGCTGCAGAGAGAAACAGCAAAGAGCTGCTGCATCTCTAGATTTGTTCCAGCCCCTTGGTTGGGGCTGAGCTTTGGTCCCCCTGCACCCTCTTCTGTGAGGAGGGGTTTGGGTAACTCTTTTTTTTTTGCAGAGAGATTGCTTAAGCAGCCAATCCTTGTTCCACTCGCCCTGGTGAAGGAAATCCTGTATGAACTGGAAAGTGTTAGAAAGGATTTAATGAGATTATCATGAACTGTTACTTCACAAAAAATATCTTAAGCCTTCAAGCAGCTGTGCTCTGTAACTGAGGACAGGTGAAGGAATAGGAAGGGCTAAAAAAGCTGTCTACTTATTTAAAGAGGCAAAGCCAAAGGGGTTTTTTAATGTCTTAATATGCATTTTAGCTAAAAAAGAAAAACAAAATCAAAACCAAACCGAAACAAACAAAAAAAAAAAAAGCAAGGAAACAATATGGTCCTCCAAAAGGAGGGATATTGTAGAAGTCTAGTGTCTTCAAAATTAGATTTATTTTTGATAATATTGCAGAAGTAAGTGATACTGAAATTACTATTTGAAAATTCTGTTGGCCAGTGGACTATGCAAGCTCCTACTTGCCTTCAAGCTCATCACACCAGTCAGAAGTGCCTCAGGTCATGTTGTATCCACACCACGTTAGGGACTGCTCTGAGGTTTGACTTGTCTTGTGTTGTAATACACAGAATTTAGTAGCAATGGAGTGAAATTTGATTGGTTTTGGGTATCTTTTCTTTGTTTTGTTTTTGTTTTGGGTGATTTTTTTCTTACCATGCGCTTGCAATAAATCTGTAAATAATGCTAAGAATTACGTTGCTGACAAGTCCTACTTGCTGGGCTCTTGATGACAATGAAGTCACAAAATGCATTTACTTTCCATGTGTTTGGTTGGCTTCTGTGGTCTTTGTGTACCTGTAATGACGATAAAGTTATTAATAGTGGCTGTATATTATGGAGGTAACCTCCCTGGAGAGCTGGGTACCTAAAACAAGTGTGCCACTGTGGCTCCTCAGGGTGACCCTGGTTTGCAGTTCAACTTACAGAGCAATGAAATTGTAAACACAGGGACAAGTTCTTCTCAGAAAGAAAAGTTATTTCAACTGGAAATTGGTAATGAGTAAAGAGGTATGGGGGGAAAAAATACCTTCAACCAGCATTAGAGTAGGATTTATTTTGGCAGATGCCTATCTTGAATGTACAGGATACTTTCCAAATCCATCAGACATGCTTGTGGGCTGGGAGTGGGGTTAATAAATCTATGCCTTTGTCCATTTATTGCTTGGGAGAATAGCTTGGAGGCTGAGATCCAAACTGTGCTGAAAAGAACTTCTGAAATATGAAATTATGTGCTGATAAGATACTGTACCAAGAGACTCTAGCATAATGTAATTGCTGAGAACACTTCATGGTATAAAATTATTATTATTATTATTATTATTATTATTATTATTATTATTATTATTATTATTATTATTATCTCATTAGTATAATTTTTCTCAGTTATAAAAGCCCTGAAAAAATAGTGTGAAATTATTAAAATAATTTTTGAGGGTAATTAGAGCTCTCTTCAGGCACTCCTCCCCTCTGTACCCAATCATCCCACCAAACCATCCCATCTCTGCTGGGCCTCCTCTTCTGTCCTCTTGCAGCTCATTCTTTGGCATATTGAGGGGAAGCAGAATTGTGAGGCACACTGCTCTTGCCACCAAGAAGGCAGTAATAAGCTACTTATGAAAGTGGTTTTGGGTATGTTAGCCTTTGTAAGAAAGAGTGACTTCAGGGAAAGTAAAAGTAATTATTTAAATTAGTTTAAATCAGAAAGAATTGAGCCTAACTGCAAAAGATTTGCTAAACTTGATACAAGCATGCAGGTTAAAGTATTTTTAGCAAGTGCACATTGTCAAATACAAAATCCTGGTATATTTCCAGAATGTTGAAATAAATCTGAGTACAAAAAGTATCCTTCTTTTAATCTGGAACAAGTCAAAGTAATCTTTCTGCAGTGAAAAAAGTGAATAAGACATTTGACTCCAAACAAGAGATAGAGCTGATTTCTGAAAGTGACTGTCAGTGAGTGTCACATCCCTCCAAGAACACTGCATTTGCATCAGGACACCTCAGCTGATAAAAAAGGTGTAGCATGAATAGGTGGGTGATAAAATATGAGATGAACTATCTCCATGAGGAACAAGCAACTTAAAATTTGGGGGATGGTTAGGGAGGACTTCAATAAGAGGAGACAGAAAACAGAAAATAAAATAATACACATAAAAAGAAGAAGCAAATTGAATTCTTCCATTTAACCTTTTACATAATAAAAGACAGGAGACATCCCAATGAAATTAAAAAGCAATGCGTTTAAAAATTAATAAAAAGCAAATACCTTTTATTGGAGACAGGAATATGGACAAACTGAGCTATTGCTCTGATCTGATGTGTCAGCACAGAGATTGCTAAATTATGTGACCTTTTGAGGAAGCCTTTAGTTTCTGTAGCTGGGTACAGTTCTATTTTGCCACAGTCTAAGACATCTGGCCAGAAGCCAGCTCTGGCTCAGCAGCTGGGTGGTGCAGATGCTGTGGCAGTGGTAGTTGTGGTAGATACATTGCTGTGAGGTGGCTGTGTGGCTCCCACCTTGCGAGGACAACTTCCAGTTGAAGAACCATGTGCAGGTTCTCATCGCAAGATCAGGCAGCATATGACAAAACCCCTATAAATATTGGTTTCTGGTTTATTGGGTCAAACATGTCCAAGCTCGATTACCTTTACCTTTGTGATGTTGGTTCCTTACCCAAATAAAGTCAGCCTAGCAAGGAGCTTTAGTAAAGCTAAAGGTACAATCTTCCCTCACACATTTGGATTTTGAGATCCAACTTGTCAGAGTAATGGGCTTTTATTCATGTCATAGAATAACTCATGTAATGACATTTGAAACCAACAAATGAACATCTGTGTGCATGTGTTTGTGTATGCTTATACTGATAGAACAAAAGAAATTTCTTTTCATCAAAATATTACAAGTTTTAAAGGCTAGTTTTTAACCAAGGGGGAAAAAAAGCCATGGACTCAATCATATTAGTCTGGGTAGGCCTTCTTACTGAGGTGATTATTTCTTTAAACTTTGTGATCTGAATGCTGTGTAGCCAAAATCTTTCAAAGGAACCCTTCAGTTAAGACTGAACACAGCTTTATAGACTGGACACTTGGACCTAAACCTCAGCCCTTAGCATACCATATCTCAATCCCTACATGTGATGAGATGGATGGTTTGCTGCTGGTATTTTAAAAAGAAACATGATGTACAGCCACAGAAGGTCCTCACTAGGAAACGTACCTCCCAAAGGCAGTGAGTGTCTGTGCTACTGCTGTGAATGGCTTCAATGAAATCCCAGTGAAACTGGTAGTGGATTTCTCCATGCTATCATCTTGGGAATCATGCCTGAAAACCACACCCTTCTCAATGTAGTTTTCCTGTGGTTTAATTCAAAGCTCTTTTCACCTCTCTTGGCAGCGTGCTGCTCCTTTTTCTCAAGGGTCAGTCACTTCTGATATATAACTAAGAAATAAGTGGCCCTACATTGGAAGGAAAAAGCCTCAACCAACCATCTCTGGAAAAGCAGCAGAACCTCCCCATGATAAGATGCATCATAGTGTGAACTGACCTCCCCAACTGTAGCAACAAACCCTCCATCATTAAAGGCATCTAAAACTGAAAAGGGAAAACATACTGAACTCTTCAAGGCACCCTGTCCAAAGCTTTGGTTGATGAGTATTTGCATTTTTTACTTATTTACTTTGAGTCACATGAGAAGAATGCCTTAGCTTACTGTTTCTGCTGGAGTAGCCAGCTGTAGAAGAAAGTTAAGTTTAAACAGCCTAAATAAGTTTCAGAGATAAAAAGCATGATCTAGGAAAGCAAATCATACCTTGTTTTGAGAGTAGTAATTTCATATAATCTACATATAAAAGGGGAGTAAAAGGTGTATGAGAGCTGGGTATGGTGGCTTATTTGGGCAGTTTGTCTGTTTCCATGAAAGTCTGCAGACTATGGAGTCAGTTTTATCTGTAAGGATGATGCTGCATGAGAATTTAGACTTTACAAATTAAGAAAGGCCCCGTTACTAAATACATTCTGGAGAAGCACCTGCCTGTGCTCTTATTTCCTCCCAACTCTCCCAATTTCAAATGAACATGCAGAAAAAAGCAGGTGGTTTATAAAAGCAGTTGTAGTTCTTGTGAAATTGGGAAAGATGTGTCAGTCATTACAGAGGTGTCAGTCATTACAACAGATGAAATGTTTTAGTCATCAGTGATGGTTATAGTATATTCTTTAAAAAAGCACATGTTAATTTGTGGTAATGAGTAGAAGTATTTCCTTGGAGTGAACAATAGATTATTGAGTTCTTAAGGAAGTGATTTGATTGAAGGTATGTTTTGAAAATACTGTGGTTTTGGGAATAATTTTAAGAACCCACTTTGGTTTTGTAGTTATGGGGCAACTAGGAGACAGAAGAGTTTTGGTTGTTTGGCTTTTATTTAATGGGCCTGGCAAGCCTTTTGTTCACTTCCCCTCCTCCCGATAGTCTGCACACAGTCCGCCCCAATTTGTTAAAGACGAATTGTTGCCCGTGGTAACTGCAGAGAATTTGTTGAAAAGAACACTTTTAGAAGACAATGGGCCCCAAATATACTGTGGCACAGCTTTAAACTTTATTAAGTCTGTCTTGAACTACCCTCTCCTCTCCCGAGTTGAGGGAAGAAAAGTTTGGCAGCCTCCACGCTGTGAGCGTGATTGATGCCCAGAACATCTGAGGGACTTTTGTGTCCACATGCTCTCTATGAGTGCATAATGTGTGAATACTCAAATAAGGTCAGCCCTTATCAGATGTAATCTAGGCCTGAAAGCAGATCAACAGTGACAGTCATACCCCATAAGTGAGAACACAAATCATCCTTGCGTGCTTTGGACAAGTTATGGGATTTTCTCCCTCACTCCTGATTTACCCTTTCCAAATGGGGTGTGTGTATGTCAGAGGGGAGGGAAAACTTTGGCAGATCTCTGGGAAAAAAAAAAAAAAAAAAAAAAAGAGAGACAAAACTCAGAGGAATACGTGCCTGGAATACTGGATGGGACCCTCAGCTGGGCCACAAGGGCAAGGGGGCTGTGCAAGGCAGTGGCTGTCCCTGCACAGGGGCTGGGGTGTGCGGCTCCTCTCAGGCTGCTGGGGGAGCATCCCCACTGGTAGAGCGAGGCAAGAGGCAGGAAAATTGGGTAAAAGAGGTTCAATTCACATATCCAGTACCTTTTAAGAGTCTTTTCAGAGATTTCTAAGCATGTCACAGCTTTTGTAGTCTGCCTGTCCCTGGGATTGAATGCTTCAGTTTTTCAAAGTGGAGTGAAAACATCTTTTTTATTCTTTTTGAGTTTGTGCTCCACAGAGGGGGATGCTGTGTTTCACCACAGAGTGAAAAAAGATGGTAGAGAATAATGCCTTAAAGAATTCATTTCTGACAGCTTTCCTGGAGAAAGCAGATGTAAGTGGGTTTCATCTGAAGGAAGAGCCTCCCATTTGTGAATATTACTGTAGTTTAAGCACTGGATTGCTTTTTATCTAGGAAAACAAAGAGAGCAGCAATGAAATGTTGTTAATTTAGACTTTTTGATTTGTGCTTCTGCTTAGAAAAGGATTTTAATGGGCAAAGATCTTTTACAGAACACAAAATATATAGGGAAATAGCATAATTAGCAGGAAGAAATAAAAGATACCGTTACATCATTGACAATATTAACAACTATGGAAACAATGATGTCATCCTCTAAGATGGGAAATCTTTTTCCCACACTTATGATGACTTCAAAAATTTCTTTTCATTTTTAGAAACATATTGTCACTCAGGACAATAATTTGCAAGACTTTTGCTTTCTTACGCATTCTTTATATGGAAGTGTAAAATACTGCTGTATTCCCTGAAATTGGGGGAAGATCCATGAACACTGACAGCCTGCCTACAGACCTTGTAATTACACCACATTATTGCTTGCTTCATTGATTTATTTTGCTTTGTGCTTTAACTGTAACAGGAGTGTCCAGCTCCTCGCTGAAAAGGCACAGTAAAAAAGATCCCTTAGTTGCAGCTCACACCTTGAGCTCTGAACAGAAACATGAGCAGGGAGACCTCTTTCTTCCCTTCACTGTCCTGTCACCTCTTTGCTTGGCTGCATTGGACAGTGTTTTTCACAGTAAGGTGTGAAACTCTGGAATACTAGACAGGAGATGAAACCTCTTCTGTCATCAAGTTCACGACAATAGTGTCCTGAGCTACCATATTATGTTTCCCCACCACCACGTTTCTCTTCAAAAAGTGATCAAGGTGTGTCTGAAAGTAATTTATGCTTTCTTTTTGGCCACTGTCCCAAAGAAGAGTATCACCTGATATCCATATACCCAGTATGGATGTGCAAAGAACCACCTAATGTACCGAGATACATCATTGACTCTGAGTCTAAAAGACTCCTGCCACCCACACCCTAACAAACACCTGTTGGGCACTGATTTTAAACACTTGCTTCACTCTGCACAAGAAATTCCTTTCCTTGATGCATTTCCTGCTGACATCCTAAAAGCATTTTGGTTGGATTCCCCAAACTTTCTATGGCAGTTTTTCAGATTCAGACATTTGCTGCTCTGAATTAATCTAAGTCCTTTAAGGTCACACAGCTTAGGCTTGTGGTACCCGTCCCAAGTGTCCAAAACAGTGATAATCTTCCATCTTGCAGTCAAAAAGGTCACAGGAGTGACATCCTGTGTTTGACGTGGGAGGAATGGTCTGCTCTGTAGTGCTCAATATGTGATATGTGGCAATTTGGGATTTTTAATTTTAATAACAAGTATTTTAAATGGTGTCAGCAGATGACAAAGCATTACTTTAACATGTTTTTTGAATGGGACTTTGGGAAGGAAATGCCTAGCATGCTTTTTGAAGACCACACGTAGATTAAATAGGAATTTCAAAAATAAGGTAATTTTTCCCATGAAAACTGATCTGCATGGAGCAAATCTGTAATTAGGACTCCTTTTAGAAAATAAATAGTTTAGGCACTACTGTGTTACTTTCTTGCCATATATTGCAATGAAAACGTGAGAAAGACTGAAAAATTATATTGACAGGATTATTATATTCATACAAACAATGTATTCCATTCATGTGTATAGAAATGAATGTCTGCGTTGCAGTTGCATTGTTAGTTGGTGTAATATTAGGTAATAAGAGTTTTAAACAAAAGAATGAGGGAAAGAAAAATTTCACTAATCACTAGCAAGATGACAGCAATGCTCATCACATATATGATATCTGTTGATATATTGATCTATATTTATGATACCTATTGATATGTTTATATTTATTTGTATTTATGATACCTATTGATATATTTATTTATATTTATATTATGGTATATTTATTATGATATTATGGTTTATGAATGCTTTGGTCAAATTACTCTCAGTCAAATAAAAGTGAATTTTATTCTGTTATTACTAATTGTTGTTTGACATCTGCTAGGTGGCCACTTCAGAGATTTCCATTTTGCTAAGCATCATCAAAGATGTTGATCTTTCCCAGAAAGTTTCAGGGGGATTACTTGTTTGAAGCAAAATACCATTTGAAGCATGGTAGTGGAATTTACCCGCTGAGATGCCAGGCTTCTATAAGCTACAGCAGGCCAGTATCAGTGCCAAACTGCCCAAACAGTGTTGCAAGTGACCTGATGACTCTCAAACCCTACTTTTCCCATTCTTATAGATAAAATTATTAGTGCTGTCATTAATTATTACCACATATTGATACAGAATTTAATTGTAAATAGCTAGCTTACCCGTGCTCAGGGGTTTTTTTGCTTAGTGGTAGTTGGGAGCCTCTTTGTATTATGGTACATCAGTTTTTAAATTTTCCCATCATAATGCTGTATTTTAAGGCGTTTTAAGGATCTCACCTGTATTTTGCTCAAGAACATAGACCACACACTTCTGCTGCTCGATGGCATAAGAGTTGCTTAAAACACTTGTTCCTGTCATAAGGGGCAGATGTGTAGATGGCTCAAAAGCTGTGAGGATGTTGCACCAGGGGATGTGGTTTAGCGGTGAACATGGTGGTGCTAGGTTAACTGTTGGACTTGATTATCTTAGATGTCTCTTGAAACTTAAATTGATTCAGTGATTCTGTGAGTTTGCATCCATTGATGACCTGACCTGCTGGTGTAGAGGTCTATAAACCCTAGCCGTAGATGAGGGGGCTTTGTTTTAGCGCGCCCGGCGGAGGAGCGAAACAGCTGCTGTGCATGTGTGACTGTGAGGGGCGAGGTTAAACCCCCCTGCGCGGCTGAGTCACTAACGGGCTTACAGGGAAATCCTGCTCTTCGCAAATACCGAAGCGGCTCATTTAGTCCTTGAATGATGACACCAGCTCAGAAGGTGTCCGTAGCAGCTGTCCGGTGACAAGCCGCAGGGAGGGTGCTAGTTCTGAAACCGCGCCGGGGCAGGAGCGGAGGTCCCGGTTCCGGCTCGCTCCCGGCTGCACCGGCTGCTGCTGCCGAGCGCTTTCTGGCGGGGCAGGGTCGCGGTCCGCAGCGTTCCGCGGCTGCGGCGTCTTCCCGGCCAGAGGAAGCTTTTGATGTGCGGAAGCCCCGAGGCGTTTGGCGGGACGGCTCCGGCTTCCTTGCGAGGCTGGGGCTGTGCCGGCGCAGGGCGAGCCCAGGGGTGCCTCCCCCGGCTGTCCCTTTGTGTCCGGCCGCGGGTGTCCGGGGCAGCCCGGCGGGTGGGGCTCCCCGCTGCCCCCCCGGGCCCGCCGCCGGCCCTGCCCCGCCTGGAGGAGCCTGCCGAGGGCAGGAGCCGCCGGGGGCGGGGGCGCGGCGAGCAGGCGGCCGGGGCGGAGCGGGGCCGGAGCCGCGGCTCTCGCTGGGAGCTGGCGCGGCGCTGGCTGCACGCCCGAGGTGAGCGGGGAGGGACGCACGGAGCGAGGCGGGAGCGGGCGGCGGGAAGGTGCCCGCGGATGGGCGAGGGGGGAAGGATTTTAGCTCCGGGCTGCCGTTCTGGCCCTGCTGGGTGCGGCGGTGCGGGTGATGCTCCGGAGGCGCTCGGCGTGCGGGGACAGCCGGCGCGGTGGGGCGGCGGGAGCTGCTGCTCCCTTTCTGATAGCGCAGCTTGGGGCGACTTGCAGCGCCCAAAAGAAAAAGTTTTAAAGAAGATGTGTTGTATTAAATTTGCCCTTAGAAATCTCGAGCGTTTCAGGCTTATGCTTTTTGTAACTTTTGTCTCGTTACCGCTTTTTACAGCGAGGGCTTTTTTTGTTAGTAGCTGTAGACTTACTAAACGTTGTGCTGTTTTCGTAGGAAGACTGAATTTGTTCATGTTTAAGTCTTAGCAGGAAAGCATCACACTAATTGTAAGGGAAAATGCCGTATTTACCCATCAAGATACAAAAATTTGGCGTGGCTAATAAGAAAAGGAGGTACTAATTAGCAGTAAACAGAAATTGCAGTAAGGCAGGATTGTGATTGACAGCAGAATCATGGCAACTTTATTCATTATAGAGATGAAAACAAGGAGTGTATTAGAGGATTTGAAACGTACTTATAAACCTGCATTTGAAAACAACTTCTGGGTGCAGCAAATGAGCTGATGTGGTTTTGGGACGTTTTTTTTGGAGTTTATATATGTGTTTATAGTAGTACTTCATTCATGTACTGATGTTGTTTGAAAGAACAATGGAATTACTGTCATTGAAGACTCGTTTTTCTGTTAAGCTTGGTGTCTCTTGAAAAGGGGTAAATAATTTAATGAAGCATCCTGGATGTTTTGGCTTAGATGTATTCATTATGAAGCAGTTGGCTGATAATCACATCTAAAAGGAGAAAAAAATATGCGTAGCAAGGAAGTTTTTTTTCTTTTTCCACAGAAATTGGTTTTGTTAACCAACCAGGTAAACTCTGTGACTTACACCTACAGCCCTTCAGCATCAACCATGAGTTTTCCTGATGCTTGAGAAGATTTTACTCTGGCTTCCTTAGTAAGATACACTAAAACTAAGGAGCAGAAGAAACAGCAGTGCCACTCGTGCAGTCCATTTGTCCTGGAAGCTTTCATGTGGTGGGAAGTGGGTGCAGTGTCCATGGGAACAGCTGGGCTTGGGGAAAGCGTGGTAGATGGCAGAGCAGGATTCTGAGCAGCAGCTGGTCTGCAGGAGTCCTAAGCAAGTACAACAGTGTGTCCAGTTCAGATTCCATCTTACAGTCATTTTCTCCTTGAATCACAAAACTGCTGTACTGGTGTTTTTTATCTAGTGTTTGACTTTGTTTTCAGCCATCACTGCAGAAGCTGTGAATGAGGCTTAGGAGTGAGAATGCCACACAGTTGGGCATGGGATGAACAAATTTTATGGACTTTGGGTGATACTGAAAAACGAATTTGAAACCATTAACTGGTACTGTTCTTCCTAAGTGATACTTGTGTGACGAGGAGGCTCTGGACAAACTGCACTCACACCTGACTGACCAGTCCAGGATATCTTTGCAGGGGCCCTCAGTATTCTGGCAGCACCCTCTGCTGCCGAAGTGGAGAGTGCAGCTGGGGCTGCATCGACTTCTCTGAAACCAGGAGTCAGAAATGCACCTGAGCCTTATTAGGTTTTCTGTTCCCTTTTAAAATTTTGATGGCTGGATTCTTCGACACTTTTCTGTGGGCATGATCCCTTGAAATCAAGGGGAGTCCTAGATTATCCTCAGAGTTATCCATACCAAAATAATGTGCTCCTAAAGATACTGAGAATCTTGATGCAATGACCCTCAAGGAAATAGTTTGTATTCTGATTTAGGAGCATCTGCAAGGGGATTAGGTAGATCTGTGGAAGAAATGCAGTAGGCTGCTGAAAGATGTGCACAGAAAACTTAGGTTGTCCAGAAGAAACCAAGATTTTTTCTCCCTCTCTGCAGAATTTCAGGCACAAATATGAGCATGCAAAAATTATGTCAGAAGAAAAGATCCTCAGATACAGTGTCTTATAGTGTAAATAACAGTGTAATTACAAGTGTCAGTAGGAGATTCCCAGTAATTTGAAACCTAGTTGTTTCTGAGTTCACTGTTTGCATTTGAAATACATTCCAAACTTCCTGGCAGTCAGGAGTCAAATCTCTTCTTGGTTTTTGAGCACTTGTACAAACTCCTTTAGGAAATGCAGCTAGTGTCTTGTTCGGCACAAGGTTTTTTCTTTTCCCAAGGACTGTGTATTTCTTGTTTGCCAGCGCTGCTCAGAGGGTGAGAGGCTTGTGCTGGGGAATCTTTGCCAGGAAATGCCCAGTGGTTTCCCAAAGGTGCTTTCAGCAGCTCCAGCCCAAAATCTTTCAGCAAATAAAGAAAGACAAAGTGATAGCAATTGAGGCTCAGTGCTTGAGGATAATTTTAGGAGCTAAATATTACAGGAAAAAAACCCAAACAAACTCTTGGTAAGCTATGCATTGTATAGTTGTATTTATGTATTTATTATTTTTTAATTAAAAAAAAGAAAAAAATCACGATGACTCTTTGCTACCTTCTAACCTTTGGGTTATGGGTTAGTTTCAAGACCAGAAATTGTTAGGAAAACAGAGTTGAAGATGAAATTAAGAGGTCTTCTACGTAATTCAGGTCATGCCTCAGGCTGAGAACAAGATTTTCTAAAGCTTTATTAATTCTATCTTTAATTTGTTTAGTAAATACATCTATTCTTTATCCCCTCAAAGCTTCTGTTTCCTTGCAGGATGAATTCAAAGTTCCTTGAGGACATGAATTACTCACCTGTGGAGTTTGCCTTTTGCCTATACATATACCTGGGGAGATCCTGATGGTTCCACATGGTTGCTAAAATCAGATAGTTAGATCATTATTGTAATGGCTGATTTGCACTAAATGCCAAGAGTTTATTTATTCCCTCTGATACACATACATACTTTTACCAACATTTGGCTTCCCTTCAGTGACAAGGAGACCACAGGTTTCATGTCCAGTGTCTTCTTATTTTCACCTCTAGAAAAATTAGTCTTGAGTGTATCCTGGTTGTCTTCATGCTAGTTCAAACCCAATTCTATTCTACTGGCCTTGAGTATCTCTAGTTACTTTTGCTGAACTTTGCTATGCATTTTTCAGGCTTTCTGTATGTTCCCCAAAATGCAGAACTCAGACCTGAGTATTTCTTCATTTGTGCAATCACTTTTGTGTGTGCATTGCTACAGTGACTGAATATTGTGTTATACAGTCCTAATAGCACCCCAGCTTCTCCCAAACATTTCTCCCATTTCTTAAGAACATTTTTGAATGCTAGCCTTATCCTCTAGTTACTTGATTTATGTCTATAAGGCCCATGTATTATCCTGAAGGGAATTGAGATGTTTTTGACATGGTTTGTTTGTGACCAGTGTTGGCTGCTGCTCATGTCTGTCTGTTGGGGTATTTTTGGCTGAATTTAATCTTCTCTAAACTTGAGATCAAAGTGTAAGGAAGAAAACCAGAGCAGTTCACTCAAACTGAACTGTGGCTCTTATGTTCAGGCTTTTAGGCTAAGCACTATTTTCTGCTTCTATCCTGCATTACAAACTTACTGAGGGTAATTTTTCAGGCTGGAGTTCTGACTTGAGAAGATTCTTTCTGAAGGAAATGTTCAAAAATTAGGTCAGAAAAAGGTAATGTTTGTTTGAAAACTGAATCATCAATAACGTAGGGCAAACCTAATTTAACTGAATGGTTAGAAAAAATGCTTACTTGAGCTCAATGATGCAACTTAGGGGGATGAACTGTGAAGGAAACTGGTGAAAAAAGCTCTTTTTACCAAACCTGTTGGTTTGTTTTGAAAACTCTCTTTTATCCCATAATCTGAGCAAAGGTCATTCCCCACCCCCCCACCCCCCCCGAAAAAAAAAAAAAAAGAATAAAAGCGGGGGAAAAAGGGAAGAAAGACTTGTTTCATTGTTTCATAAGAGGCTGAGCTTTGGGGCAAAATTGTAGTTTTGGCCTAATTCCTTTGCATAGCTGTATCAGTCCTATACATGGAATGAAGTGTAAGCCATAACTTACTATAAAAATGGAGCTTTATGAAAATCCTGAGATTTTCCTGCTCATCTTACCCACGTGGGATGGAGGCAGGATATAGATTTGGCTGATTTTTTCCATCTCCCTCTACTACCTCTGAGTACTACACATCCTGAGTGGTGCTACAAATGAGCATCTTTTAAATAGTCAGAAAGCTGGCATTGTTGCAGCCTTGTCCTAAAGTGATGTGGGGAAATCATGGAGAAGTCTTTCTGAAGGAACGAGTGTAGTACTTGTGAAAAATAAGGGGGAGAAAGCATGAGAAAGCTGAGCAGGACCCAGTTGTGTCTTTGAGGAGAAGCTTATGCCTCTTGGTGTACCCCAGCCTCACACTGTGTGGTGACGTATAAGCCTTTATGATTAATGGATCCAAAGCCACAGAGACTCTGAGCAGAGGTAATTGTCAATTATTTTTGCAATCTGGTAAATATATAAAACCTGATGCAACTAAATTTTTGGTATATTTTTTGTCAGACAGTACACTCGCTGCTTAAGGGATTTAGCAGGCAATTCGGTACTTTGGTGTAATGCAGAAGAATTTCATATTCACCTGCTGGTCTAGCTGTCATTTGGAGAAGTGTCAGGCCTTCACATCCATCTCTGGCATTTGTTGCTCCTTGATGCATTTTAACACTTGGGGACTTAGAGGGTAAAATTGTGGGAATAAGAAGATAGGACCTAATGAAGTTTGGCTTGTTGAAAGTCGAAGGATGATCCGAGAAGCATGAGAATAGGTAACCTTTGGGCTGTGTTACTTCAGAGGTAGCTGTGTGGTGTAGTTGTACAGCATGCATTTAAAGTAATAATTTTTCAGCTGTAAACTGATCCTAGTTACCATACAGGAAAATCCACTTAAAGTTTGAACCCAGCTGTTAAATGCATAACCATGTCTGTGTTCATGAGGTTCAGACTGCAGCCGTTATATGGCATCCCCAGATATTAATCTCTCACTATTAATCAGCAGCAAAAGTAGCTTAAGGTGAGCATTACAGATGCTCGAAATCTCATCTCTTCAGCATCATACCTTGAGGGAAGATAGCAAATACTTGGGTCTTTCTTTCTTTCATTCCCTCCCTCCTTGTTTTTCTAGGAGATATGGTTCAACTCAGGCCATAAGAAATGTACTTTGCACCACTTGTTCTGAATTGGAGTTTATCACCCATCCTCACCTTGACAGAGATACTGGGTTTGAAGGCCTGACATGTTTTGCAGTGGCAAACACTTCACTTGTGTGATTTTTGAATGCCTGTTGTTCCAGATTCATCACTAGAAAGCAGAATATTTAAGTGGACTGAAGGTAGGTGTGCCATGTGTTAGCCCAAATAGCCCTGGAGTGTTTAAAAGACCTGCATGATTTTAAACTTAAATGGACTTTTTGAGACTCACAGGACTACTGTCTTCCTTGAGTAATTTGCAGAAATGGAGACTTATTACCTTTAAAAAATAAACAGGGCTAGTGTGTCAGTTTAGTTATCCAGACTAAGGACAGTTGTCTTTTTACTAACCTGTATTTGCAGCTCTTCTATTTTTTAGCATTTAACACTGGAAACTGACTGTACTGGACATATTTTCTAATGCTACTGATGTTTATGATGTTTGTCTGTGGACTTTCTGTGCTATTGCAATGGTACTGGTCAGCTCTCAGCAGATTTTGGGCTGTTGCTTCAGACACAATGTATTCTTGTATGAAGTCAAAACGTGCACACTAAGCAAATGTATTGTTCTTCCTGTGCTGAAATGTGGCTTTGCATTGGCTTGGCAGTGTAAAAGGTACCAAGCCATAGCATAAAAACATTCCATGAAAAGGAAATAGGATATTCATTGCTCCTCTTTTGAAAGAGAGTTTGGGAAATGTTGCTTGCTGGGCTTCTTCAAATAAACTCCTGATCTCCTTTGGGACAGCTCTGCTGTCCTGGCTCATCCGGTGGCCCTGTAATGCACTCAGGAGGTGTTTAAGGAGCACAAGGGTGATGGGAAGTGTTAGATTTGTCTCTGTTCCTGCTTTGCTGAAGTTAATGACCTTCTGGTTTCTGTTTTAAAAACATTCAGTGAGCTGCACAGAGAGAAGTACAGCCCCTTTATTACTAATCCACAGTATAAATATCAGCCTTTTGTATAATTTCGCTTTCCTAAGAAGATCACATCTGTGAGTATTAGGTCATAGTTCTGTATTCGAAAGGATATTTGTATCAGGCAGGATTTTGAAGTAATAGAGTGCCAAATGATCACAAAGATTAACTTCTAAAAATTTTTTTCTGGGTTTCTCAGTTCCCCAGAGGAGAGGAAAGAGCATCTTGAATGGGGATGCTACCCTTTCCAACACAATTGTTTGCCAATGGATGAAATTTAGGAATGGCTAGGAAGGGAAAACCTGGTCATGTTCCATAATAGAGCTTATTATAGTGTTAACAGATCTACTGAGATGGGCAAGACCGGGACCACGGGGAGCCAGAGATGTCAGGTGTCTTTGCAGATTTTATGCAAGACATTAAACATTGTAAAAAATGAGTTATTTATTGTTTCCGTGGCTTCACTTAATTGTAAATGTTACCTTAATTTGTTCTTTCTATTCTCTTTTGCAACAATCCTTTTTTTTTCCTCCACTTCTCTTTTGAGGAAGCCAAACAAGTGTGACGTTTTGGGGAACAAATAGCCTGATGATGTGTCAGGATGTAGGAATTTGCTTAAGTGTCTGACAGCATTCCCTTGAGTGTTTATTTGTCCCAGCACTATTTTTTGTCTAGTACACAGTTTTGTTACCCAGAGTGCTCAGTGGCATTTGAGCTTTTTTCCCAGCCTTTGAAATACTGAACTTTTGGTGGATAAGGAGTAAAACGCAGTAATTCATTTGAGCCTGTTGTTTAGAAATGTTTGATCCACTGGTGTCAGAGGCAGTATCTGTAGTCCCTGTTTCTGAAATAAGTGGTGTGAATAAAAGCTAAGCAGTCTGCATGAAACTTAAGCACCTCAGGAGCTGCATGAATACCACCACTATAACCTAACGTAAGCCGATTGGGTGAAAAATGTGGTTTCCTGTCTTCGCTTGAAAAAAATGTTTTTCAGGCTTACTGACATGCACACTGCAAATTTAATTTTCATAAATATTTCGTCTCTTTCTTATGCTCAATTTAATCTATCAAAGCCACACGGTCCAGGAGACATCTGGGATTGTACTTAAGCAGCTGGGTTTCATTTGCAGGAGGTTTCCAGCAAATTTCTTTTTCTTCCCAAACACAGAATATCTTGGTGGCTGTGCAGAGTACTGGGAAAATCAGTGTGAGTGACATAGCTTAAGAAACAGATGGGCTTAGTTTCTTCCTTTACCTGGGTTAGGTACAATCAAAGGCTCTTCATGGGAGGCTTTGTTTAGGTCAGCCTAAGCAATAAAAGAACTTTTTTTTTTTCTAACCATGGGACCTTGTATACAGAGTGAACCTTTACAACAGCCAGCTATATTTTCCTTTAGTAGTAAAAAGCATAGAAATTCTAGTCTGAAATGTCTGAAATTGACAAGCTAATTCTATATTGACATATGCTGTGATCAAGCAACATATATATTAAGTAAATTAATTATTAATTGAATACCTCTTCTAAAATCTGAATGCATATTAATTAGGCCACTGTGACATTAAACTAACCTCTTTTCTGTTGTGAATAAGTAGCAAGTGAAAACTCAGTCTTTTGTTTAAATTGTTAAATGTATTCCGTTTGATTAAAGGCCACCAAGTAGATTTTGTTGAATGAATGATGGCTGCCTATGGGAAGTCACCAGCTGAAAATACAGCTGCAGATGAAGAATTAACATTTTCACCTTCTGAATCTGTCATTACCGACTTCAGTAATGCAAATAAATTTAGACTTTGGGAGCATTCTTTCAGATGAGTTTTCAAAAAGCTGGAACATCTCATAAACTTTATTATTTTTTAAATGTAGTTTTCTGTATGTTTTCTTAGCAGTTTAGTTGTTAGTACCTGCCTGAAGATGTACTTTATTCATTAGTTTTGTTGCCTTATAAATTGGAAAATAAGTAAATACATACCAGAGGTCGTCAGCAAAAAGAGGGAAGGTAAAAGAGTGTCTGAAGTTATTAGGGCGTTTGTAAAATTTTGTATCTGATTCTGTCCAGATCAGTTGGTATTGACATGTCTTCCCTTTAAAAAAGAAGGGAAGATAAAAAATTCCAGCTGTAGCTGTAAAGAAGAAAATTTGAGAAGGTTTTTTCTGCAAATAGGGATAGCCCAGCTGCAGTAGGCATTTTAGCTGGACAGTGAGGATTAAACTGTCTAGGGAGCGTCTTGTTCATGTGGGAAAATTTGGGCATGGAATTGCTTCTGTGTATGAAATAGAGATGCTGGTATGTGTAATGGTTTCTCCTTGGTAGTGGCTGTGTTACATGTACAGAAATTCACATTTCTCTTCGATTACAGTTCCCATGCAAGCCCAGATACTAACGTGTAGTGATATTCTTGGCATTTTTTCCTGGTCAGTTCTCTTTAAAACAGGGTTCTCAAAAATGTTTGTGATTGATCCAGTATCTTTAGTAGCAGCCAGTGATAGCTGACACTATCATTGTGGATGGTTAACAGTACTCTGCAGTGCTTTGGTTTTTGAAGGGTTTTAATGCTTGCCTTAGGCTGAGTGTTCTCTGTGGCAGAGGCAGATGCTGTGCTTTCTACAACCTGAGAAGGATTCAGTCTGGAATATCTGCTGTCATTGTACTTTGTTAATTTTTTTTTTTTGTATTAAGCACTCTATTATAACTTAGACATGAATCCCTTAGAAATTCTTCTTTTTGGGGCCAAAAAACAAGTCCTAGACACTTTCTACATCTGTGGTCATGCTCTTCAGCCATGTACATGTTTTGTTTAATAAGAAAATAGTTAAATCAAAGAAAAGCAGACTAAAAATTGTGTGAAGATCTAACCTTTTTAACCAAGCTTCTTTCCCTTGGAACATGTTTGTGCAGTCAGCTAGCATCCTGCCGCCAAAGAGCACTAAAATAAACCTAATGTTACAGCCTTCCTTTTGTAACAAATATCTTAAGATTATTTTAGGTAACAAAGAGAACTAAAGCTTAGCTGTTTTAAATTAAGGGAAAATCTGTCTTTAACAAATAATAGTTTTAATGAGTGAAAAAAAACCTCTTGTTTTTCTGCCACTTCTGTAAGTGATGTGTTGGCAGAGTCTTCTGTGTGTTTAGAGGGCAAGGAGGGAATTCAGTCTGGAGCTTTTCAGCCTTGAGTGGCAGACAGCACCTACTGACAACGACTCTGCCACCTGTGTGCTTTCATGTCCTGGCACTAAGATGACACTGTTGGTTCTGGGAAGCACCTTCCTGCTCTCAGTGAGCAGTTCTTAGATGGGTGTTATGCTGGAGAAAGGCTGCAGCCCTGCCATGGACATGCTGGGAAGCGGAGGACAAATAGCAAAGATGAGAATTGCTGAAAAAATTCTCATAGCTGGTGCACTGCTCCTGCTTCTCTCCAAGCAAGTTGTTTTGTATTTGTGGGAAAACACCTTCCACACTTGGGTTGAAGAGCTGGAGGAGCGCTGTGGTCCTGTGGTTAGGTTTACACTTACACTGGGTTAGGTTTAACACTTATGTCTGCACCAGAAGGATTTTGCGGAGCTAAATAAAGGTAGTGGTGTAGATCTTTGTCACATTTTTATATAGATCTAAAAGATGTATAGAAATCTGTGCTTCTGAGACTGTTGCTTAGAATGACAAGTTTTTTCTTACTGTGTGACAGCATTAATGATTTTTATATTTTCAGTGTTTGTTGACTTACTGTTTCTTCTTCTTATACAATAAATAGACAGTATTAGGGGAAAATTCAATTATGAGCAGTGGGAAAAAGAGCTACTAAACTCATCACTGTAAGCATTTGGTATAACCCTTACCATTCCTCCTGCTCCAGTTTCTCTTGTCTGTTTAATATTTTAGTGGTAGTAACCAACCCTTTACTGAAGGAAAGAATACAGCTCAATTTTCTGAAAAAAACTGTGTTTAGTTCACTAATGACCTTTCAAAGATACAAAGCTTTGTAGAGTTATCCCACCTAGATGCTCATTTGATTTGTGGATCCAGATCCACAGAAGTTCTGCAGTTGAACCAAGTTTGGCTCGTTTCAGTGGGAGTTAGTCACAAAGACACTCTTGTGAATCTGGTCTGTTCTTTTGTTTTACCTTTTCTCCTGTAAAAATGGAAATAATAATGCAGTCTGACTCCACAGAGCTGTTCAAGAGAGACATTAATTGGGAGTAGCTGTCTCCGCTGGTGACAAAGGCCACAGAAATATTTGTAGATACAAGTAACAGTATAAACAGTAACAGACTGCTGCTGTTTCACATGCTGGACCAAATGGCTTTCAAAACCTGAGTGTCAGCCCACTTAGGCTTGAGGTACTGCCATGTTACATTCCCATTGTTTTTCTCAGGGCAGCTTAATCTAAAATAATGGAGAGTAAACTTCCCTTGAAGAATGGCAGTGAGTTTGTCACCATGTGCCTGACTCTCAGACAGGATCTTCATTTGCGAAGGCATCCCTGTTTTGGCCTCCTTGCAAGAAACGAAGGAGGAGGGATGTGGTGGAGGAAGGGTGTGTGTTCCAACCTCAGCACTCCACAACTGAATCTGTTAATCTGGGCTACTTCCTGATCTGGACCAAATAATTCAACCAATCCTTAAGGCACTCAAGGTAATACATTTCAAGGGGAGTGAAGTGGCATTTAGAAAGAAAATTTATGTATCTTAAATTATGTTAGCTGTGAAGTTTCATGTACCATAACTTGTGTAGAGTGACTTCAAGTAAGTCACTCTGCACAAGCCCAAAACAGATGAAAATACCCTTACTAGTGCTACAGTCAAATTGTGTTTATGTTGTACATGCAGTCTTTGACTTCTGTGCATTTTGCATTGCTGTACAGTCTTCAGTTGCTTGATAACAGATTAGCTTTTTCATTGGACCCCTGCTTTCTTCAGTATAAAGGATGGGCAATCCTCACTTAATGAGTCCCTATTCATTATTTTGTTTTGTGTGACCATCACCTTATCTACCACATGCTATTCAAACCCTGCTGAGGCTGTGGTTATTCATTTCCTTGTGGTTTTTTTTCCCCTGAGACACCCATCATTATAGTATCATTACTGTAACATTACTGTCACTGTAAACTGTAGGTTCAGTTGTACAAATCACTAAGGTTAGACAAAGGGATATCTGTCCCCCCATTTAGCAGGTGGAGCATCAAGGCAGAGGATGGTTCAGGCTAGAAGATGTTCAGGCTGCAGTTTCACATTTGGGTAAAACCAGCTTAATTTAGCATGGGGACAGCAGTGGACAACTCCTTGCTGTTGATTCCTTTCTCTGCTTGTCCCTGGGACTTAGGCAGCTGCATGGTGGAGCAGATCACTGATGTGACTGCAAAATAATGCCACCAAAACAGAAGGAAACTGAATTTTTGGTTGGACTATCTCTTTCAAAGGAAGTGTGTCCTGACATGGCTAAATCCCCTTGTGACATCATTGTTTTGCTACATGCTTGGTTTTGAGGCACTCTGGGCTCCATCCCTTGGCATACACTTATTTGAGGAGTGAAGCACCTTTTTGGCATCAGTGATACCTGTGAGTGCTGACTGTGCTGGGTGATCAGAACTGAAGTTTTCAGGTTGAGCACACAGAGGAGAGGGCCAAAGAACTGGGGACCGCTTGAGAAAAGAGTGGCTTTGATGTTTGTTCTGGCTTCACCCCCAGATACTGCTGGGGGAAACAGGTCACAGCAAAGCATCAAGTGGCATTGCTTGCAGATCATTCCTTCTCTTTTACCTTTTTCTGGAGTTTTTTTTTTTTTTTTTTTTTTTTTTTTGTTTTTTTTTTTTTTTTTTTTTTTTTCCTACTCATGGTTATTTAGCTCATCTACCTTTTAAGTTTCTGGCAATAATTAAAAGAAGTTTCTACACACAGTGATAAATACCTTTTATTAAACTTGCAGAAGTAACACTAATTCAGCCATCTCCTTAGTAGGCAGGTGGGTAGGTGAATTGATGATTTTTTTTTAGTGTGCTTCTAACATATTGTGGTTTTATGGGTTATTGTTTAAACTTTGAAAAAAATCAAGTGGAAAACAGAAGTCCTCTCATGTAGCACACACCCCCCCCCCATTGTGCCAAAGCATGATGCAGCACAATGACCATGCATATCCATGTCACAAAACTTTTCCCTTGAGTGAACAAAGTGGCACAAAGAATAGGTTGCAAATCTCTGTGTGTCCAGCACTTGGAAGGGACAGGATGTTTTGCTAGGGCCTTGCTGAAAGGTTTTTCCACAGAGGAGTTATGAGATTCAACAAATCAAAGTGCAGCTCTAAGCTGCAGAGAAACATCCAGCACCTCTTGTTTTCACCCAACTCAATTTTGCCCTGCACATTTTCCTCCTTATGTGTGTTTATATAGCTCCCAGATTTTCTCAGCTCACTTGTGCTGTTTACCAGTTTTGTGTCCAATGCTTATTCTCAGCTTTTCAGTCCAGCTTGGTCTGTCTCTCAACCCATTTGATTTCCTCCTCAGTTCCCAAATACTGGGATGAATGGCTCCATCCACTGTGCTGTTGCACAGCCTGTCGTAGCCTCTCACAGGCAGGAAGCAAGGCTGCTGGAAAAGTCCTGCTGAGCTGGCATATTCCTTTGGAGGTGACATTGTCAGGAAATTCAACTCCTCGATCCCTGGGGTCTGAATTAGTACAGCCAGGGGCGGTTACTGATTTATTATTGGGCCATTCTAGGTCAGATCCTTGAAGGAGCTGCAGCAAATGCACTCCTTCTGCAAACTCTTCTGCTCATGAGTAAAGATTTTGTTTAAGAAAAGCTTCATGGAATGTACTGTAATGCTTCAAATTAGATTTAAAAGATTAGACTTTAAAGATCGTTTAGTTCCATCTGCCTCCTCTGCCATGGGGAGGGGCACCTTTCACTTGACCAGGTGGCTCAAACCCCATCCCACCTGGCCTTGAAAACTTCCAGGCATGGGGTGTCCACAGCTGTTCTGGCAACCTATTTCCAGTGAATCACCACCCATGTTGCTTCCCAATACTTTTGAAAGTCTCTCGGTTTGTGTGCCACTGATAAAAGTAAACGTCTTTGGAGAAAAACAAAAAATCAATCTATGAATACTTTAAACATTTTTTTCTTTGGACTCACATTATCAGTATTTTAGGAGTAATGGAAATCTCATGGCAATGTGTGCATCCAAGATTGGAATTTCAGTTTAAATCAAAGTTTTTAATGTCATTTTTAGGAAATATGTTCAACAATGCCCAGTATTGCACTGGAATGGCTTATGCTTTGTAGCCTTTGGCATGTGATTCATCACCCAGGTTACATTGGTAGCACTCTCCACACCATTAATTCCAACAGGAGGGAGGAACTCAGAGTCTCACAGGATGAGGTTGTTCTTTGGATATTTTTTGTATTCCTGTAGTGCCTAATGCCACCTGGCAGAGATTTTTTACTTTGATACATGTTGTCAAAGTGAAAAGGGATGTTTCTGCTGCTGTAAACAGGCACCTGTTGGGGATGTTAGTTAACTCGGCTGTTCAGGGAGGATGTTTGGTTGTCTCTGCCACTTTCATCACTTGATTCTAAGAAAAGAATTTTTTACTTAGGCAAAACATAGCCTTTCCCTGTTGGCAGCTGGGAGAATAAGGATTAAGTTCTCTAAACAAAGCTCAGTGCCCTTGTCAGGTCTCTCTTTTCAGAGGGTCTCCAAAGCCATAGCAATCAAAAGGCAGGTTTCAGGCAGAGCATTCCTTCGAAACACCTGCTGGATGGAGCTGAACACAGTGTCCTTGGAGTGTACTGTGCTCTAACAGTGTGTCCTCTGTGGAAATGTCCCCTGAAATTCACTGGACAAAGACAGACCATAAGGAAATAGAAGACACTTCTGCAACACTGCGAGCACTTGGTGTCTGTTTCCCTGGCCCTCCTGAGAAGATGCATGAAGGAGTTCTTTGCAATGGCATTTTTCTTCCCTGTTTTTAGACATTCTTTTGCCTATTAGGGATCCAGGCTGTAAGGAAAATGTTAATAAAGTAAAATAATTAATAAAATAAAAATAATTTAATAAAATAAAAATGTTAAATCCTGTTAATAAAGAACTGGTATTGTAAAAGCCTGGCAGCTTGGGTCCAGCTGAGCTGACTGGTGGCTCTTCATCTCCATTCCTGTGCATGACCCTTGTTGGCTTGACTAAATATCATCTTCTTTCACACTACACTGCGAAGGCTACTTTTCACTTTCCCCTATAAATTAGGAATTCAGTTGCATATACATGGTAATCCTCTGCTAAATATGAAGTTCTCCAGCTGTGCACAAAGAACATAAAGCTCTGGAAAGCAAAATTTTACTGCTCTAACAACCAAAACCCCAACTGGCAGAAGCTGCTATTCACAAGAGATCTCATACATTGAATAGGGGAAAACATGGTAAATTGTCTTGTTTGTTACAGCTTCAATTTGACTCATTTGAAAAATCAAGGCAGTTTATTAAGAAGCTTTATATTTCAAAATATTGATTAACCTTTTGGAAAAGAAAGGAAAAAAAAAGGATTGTGTAGATGAAACTGAACGTCTTTCTAGTGAAATAGCATTAAATAATTAAAGGTCTGGAGACAAATGTGATATGGATTTTCTTATTTGAAAGAGATGTTTTCTTGCCTGCATTAAAAATAATCTCAGAGGAGATTAGGAAACATGGGTAGAGTCAGAGAGTGATTTTTAATGCTTCTTTGTTCTTCTGAGATTAAGCTATTATGATCAAAGAAACACACTGCAGTGTTCGAAGTGTAATAAAAATATGTTTTAATTTAACTTAAGGCTTGCTGCAACTTCTGAGTCTCCTGAGTGAAGAAAATACAAAACACTGTAGTTTCCATGTTTCCAAAGATCCAGTGTCTCAAAACAACTTTTCCCTGAGATCCTTAGCAATTCTTTAGCTGTTGTTTTCTTTTTTTCCCCTAAACCTCTTTTGGAGAGAATAGTCTGTGATAGAGGGCATATGACCTTTAAGATCTTTATGGTCCCTTAGAATTCAAACCATTTTATGATTCTAGGATTTCAGACTGTCACCAAGACTGATGCTACAACTGATCTAACCTCTATTCATATTCCGATGTGAATACAATAATAGGAACAGTATTGTTGGAATCTTGGAATTCCAGTGATGGAATTATCTTGATAAAAACTTTGTTGAGAACAGGTATTTTGGCTTGGTGAGCAAATAACACTAATATGGAGTCTCTGTAATACCATAATATGTGTTTTATGAATGTTACATTGAAACATTTAGGGTTTAGGTTACTTTCTTTATTGTTCATTAGGTCAAGTTAGAATGTCAATGTTATGAAATTAAAAATTGGAATTACATTAAATGAATTTTTACATACTAGAAATTAAGACATACAGGTTCAGTTTTTGAATGAGTGCAATTTGCATTTTGTGAAGAGTGACGGACAGTAAGTGTGCAAAGAACTTTGAATTATCTAGGCTGTCCCTCCACCTGAAGGCACTGTACCTAAACCATTTCTGACACCTGTTTGTCAAATAATTTTTTAAACCTTTTGGAAGAAATGTTTATTCTTGCACCTTTGTAAACAATCTGTTTCCATTCGTTGTTAGGGTTTCAAAGAAAACTTGATCTTCTGGATGTCTGAGATCCCAGTGTTCAAATTTCAGCCTTTGTTTCTCACCTTGAGCAAGTGCACACGGAGCAGGGCTGTATTTCATCTGTCTTTGCATAGACTCTCCTCATTTCAGAGCCATGTTACCATGTGGCCCTTGTCTCTAGACTGAACAAATCTCATAATTCTAATCTGTCTTCATAATTAATTGTTTTAAAATTGGTGAAGGTACTTTTTGTGACTTTCTGGATTTGTTTTTCTCAAGTTTTTCTCCCCTGGGAGCGATGCTGCCCAAAGCACAACACTGCTCTTGAAGTGAATTTCCTGCCCTGAGCAGGAGGCTTGTTTATCCTTTCTTACACAGAAGAGTCTGTTGATATCTCCTGATTTTGTAACTGCTTTCTCATAAATTATTACGCTGATGACTCACATTAAGTCAGTGACCTCCTGTCTAGTGCTGCAGATTATTGACTAGCCGGTTGCTCTCCACATCGCATTTGTGCGCCAGATTATGACAGTTCATTATTGGGACTTGTCCTTACTGAATTTGTGGTGTGTCAGGAATGTCTCTTATGGATTTGTCATCAGTGCACATTGTTCCTGTTGTTAATAATTGCTACTATTTTTACAGATGGTTTGAGAGCAGGTCGAAATTACAGAATAGAATAGTATCGGTGGTAGCACATGGAAATACATTCTCAGTGCTGCCAGGGGAGGGAGCTGGAGTTGGCAGATGGGTGTGGGCATGGGGAGAAATTGTCCTGCTGCTTCTTCTGATAGGGAATTAGGAAAAAAATGTATGGAAGGCTGGGACCACTGCTGCTCTTGCTCTGGTTGCTCACATTCCCATGTGAGCAGTTCCAGCAAGCCTGGATTTCTGTGACTCACATGTAGGCAGGTTTTCTTGCAAGAGGGCCAGTGGCTGCTTCCCCCATCAGCGGCCTGCTTCAGTCCTGAAGAAGTTCCCTGCAGACCTTTATTGCTGAAAGAGCAATTACCCATGGGGGGGTAATGTGATTTTTTTTGAAAAAGGCAGGTTGTGCTTGGCTAGAGAAGGAAGAGCAAGGAGCCTTGGCAAGGAGACTTGGTGGTTCATCCAAACCTCAACTTTCATTAAAGCTGCTCAAAATGTGGAACCAGCATTAACTGCTGCAGTGATGCCTCCCTGACCTCATGGTGACTGTGAAGTGATGGATGATTTGCTATCTTACTCACAGTTAGTTCAATTGCTGGAGGTGGGAACTTGGACTGTAAAACTGCTGAAGGACACCTTTGCATCAAGACATGTCAATCCTAGATATTTGATAAGATTATTTTCCATTTATCTGTGAATAAAATCTCTGCCCACCCCTCAACTGTGGGCAGAGAACAATTCTACTTGGAGAGGCTGATGTCAAACCCCTGCAGCAGCAGCTCTTTGCTGTGTAGTCCTGGAGTCAGGTGCTGCTGCCACATCCCTGTTGTGCTCAGGGAGGTACTTCCCCACTGGCACAGAGGGAGCCTGGCTATCTCTCTCACAGGATGTGGAGGGAGATCAGTGCTGTGGCTGCTTCCTGTCATCCACAATTCCGCTTGTCAGTATTCTCGCTAACCTTTTCAAATAGTACCAAGAATAAATGATTGACATCTGAAACAACACATTTCTTCTTTGCAGCAAAGACTAGACCCAGAGTAACTTATTGTAAAGCTTCGCTTCCACCAGACAGTGATCTATATTGAAGCTTATTAAAGTCATGTGTTCAATTTTTTTCATAATTGCCCCCATTCAAAATATGGCAGGCTGCCAGTAAAGCACTAAGTGGAAGTTTCTGTCAGTCCACCTGTCTTTCTGTAGCTAACGAAGTGTGCCGGTTTTTGTCTTGTAGACTTTACACAATTCATTGTCAGAGGAACTTGTTATATATAGACTTAAAATAAATTAGTTCGAGACAAGGCCAAAGCCATTCAACTCTACTTCTTTGTATAGCAAGTCATGTATTTATTATACAGAGTGACACATTAATACTTTGTTTGGGTGGAGAGCTTATTCTTAAACAAGAACAGGCAATTCTGGTTCTTGGCCATATCCATCTGTTAAATGTCCTAATTAAAAAGGACGACATCCTATGTAGCATGGGTTTCATCAAGGGCACCCACCAGTCTGGATTATGGGCTCTGCTCCTTTTATTTATGGGTTAGTTGGAATCTCTTTAGGGGAGGAGCAAGAGTTGCCATATTTTCAGGCCCTTGTCCTCTGCTAAGGCTCAGTTTTGAGCAGAGGTCTCCTTTTGCTGCATTTCTAACCATAGGAGAACATCAGCAATTGCCTCCCATCAGTTCTCTTGGAGAAGTGGAAAATTAATTTTACAGTCTTCCAGGAAATAAAGTCTTCTAGGAAATAAAAGGGGTTTTAAGTCTACCATTCCTGATCTCTACAAACAACAGGTATGCAGCTTATCAAACCTGTAATTAATCCACAGTTGGAAGAGCCTCCAGGATAGAAACTTGACTGCAGGAGAAGCAACACTAACAAAGCAAAGGGAAAAAAAAAATTTCCTGTTTTCTATCAGAGCAATTAATCTTGAAAATTTTCTTTGCCTGTGAGGAGATTGGCAAAGACAGCTGTTGCTTCATCCTGGAAAATGGCCCAAAAAAGGTCTGCATAAAAAGATCTTGCAGTGATTTCATTATAAGCAGTAAGTTTAGCAGCAGCTTTCTGGATTTTCTTTTATTCTGCTATAAGATTCAGGTGTGCTGGCGAGTATTCATAGAAGGAAATGAGCAAGCCAGCAACTTGGCTTGCTGGCCATTAGCAGTGAAATGCTTCTGGATGAGCTTACACAATTGTTCAGTTGAGTGATCTCAGAGTAAGGCTGACACCTTCCTTTTGGTGATATCCAGCCTGTCAGCACATGTTTTTCTTGTCCAGCCAGTTTGTGAGCAGCAATGTATAGTGTCTGGTCAAGCCTCAGAGGGAATAAAACATAACCTCCCTTGGATAAACTTTAGGCTTCCCCTGATTGCTGTTACAGAGAACCTCTTTTGTCAGTTGCTCTCCTGGAGGACCTTTTCAGATTCATTTTCCCTGTTCACCTTCCTCAGAAAGGTTATGTTAACACAAGCTTCTCCCTGCAGAGTCTTGCCTCTTTTAGGCATTTCGATTAAGAACCTTCAGCAAATCTCAAATTTTTAAAGAATTTGTCTACAAGTGTGCAATTCAGCTTCCTTTCCTGTATTGCTAGCTCTATTTTTGTTCCTGGAAAATTTGAGAAAGAGAAGAAAGGAAAGGAAGGCAGTTGAGCATTTTGCCAATGGTTAAATTTTTGCAGTGGGTTAATTCTTGCTAAGACAGGGTGTATGGTTCATGTCAGGTGACTGGGCATATGACTTGTACTCTGCCTGATGGGTTTTCTGGTTCTAGATGTTTTTGCAGGCTGGATTAACTTCTGTGACTTGTTTTTGCAGGGTGAACATAAATGGGATTCAGACAATATTAAACCTAATCAGGATTAGCTCCTTTGTTATTTTGCCTACGAGGATGACTGAGGTGACAGTTTACTGTTTGATAAGTAGGAGAAAACACTGCAGGGCAAATTTACACACAATTAAACCCAGCTGCTTTTCCCAGCAATGCAGAAATTTGTTTTTTATTCCAGTCTGCAGTGTGCACATTCAGGCAGCATGCAGTACAGATTGAGATGTTATCTCCTGTCTTTGCCCTTGCAAAGACATTCGTGCTCCTGTGGAATACCTGGGTCTCAATAGATACACATTAATTGCATTGGAGGGTTGGAAAAAACATCCTAGTATCTTGATGATCTATTAAATAATTTGAAGACTCTTCTAAAATGAAGCACTAACATTTCTTCAGTCTATTCAGGCGCTGGAGAATGGTCTTCTCTACAAAAAAGTGTGAAAGGACCTTAGCAATGTATCTCATATTTGTCTAGGGTTTTTCACACAACTCTAGTATTGGGTTCTTTCATCACAATAATGCTTCCTAAGATCACTGTGTTGTTTTATACCTTCTCAAGGAAATTTCAGAGCTTAGAGTTTCATTTTCAGCACCTCCCACAATATTTCTCACTGTTTGCTATACACTGAATGTGTCTGCTTGCAAATGTATCCATCAGCATCTATTCAATGTATGAGTAACAGCACTGGACTTGAAGGCTGCACTTCTGTCAGCACTTCGAAGACTGAGATGAGTACTGGAGTCTCATTTTAAAAGATACAGTGGAGACATGCACAGCAGTTTAAAGCCCAAGTGGTTAGACTCAGGTGTTTCTCACCCCAAAATGTCATTGGTTCAAACATTTTTAAAATCATGAAATAATAGATGCTATTCATTGTACAAAATCCCAGCAAAGGGCAGCATTCTGTCCTCATACAAACATAATCCCAGTGTATTGTGAGAAACAAAAGGCAGTGTTTTGACTGAGAGGATTTCACCTCTCTTTCTTCTGTTAATGAATTGAGGTGAGCTTCTGGGAGACAGAAAGGTGATAATGGAGAAAGAATTCAAATAGCTGTTTTGCCTCTGATCTGTAGAGCATGGAAGTAAATCTTATGCCGAACACTTGAAACGAACCCCCAACATAAAAAAAAATGGAATCTCTTCTTTTCTGCATCCTCACTGCTGTTTTTCACACAGTTGGCAACAAGATGGTACAGACACAAGAGGTACAGATATATCCAGTGTGAGCAAGTTTCATTTACAATTCTACTATAATGGGATTTTACTTACAAACAGCAGTTTTCAGGTTATAACTTCCATTAAAAGTTACATAAATGAAGGTTAATATCTGAGCTGGTGAATAAAGAGGGGTTTTCTTTTAGGTGGTTTTTGGCAAAGTTTAATTCTAGTGAGATTTTCTTCAGCCTTCTCAGATTATTCTGTGGGAAACAACATTCATGCAGTCTTATCCTAGCAGGACATACTAATGCAAACAACAGATCTCTCTGCAGAATGAAACCGTTGCATGAGTTGGTCCCATTTTCAGGGGCAAATATTTATGAAGAATAATATATTACACCATTCAAAGAAAAACCTGTAGATTCCCTTTGCAGCACTACTCACTGCAGTCGGTAGCAATTACTTAAGATTTGCCCCATAGATTTTACATGTTCTCTGCCTAAATATTTGTTCTGTACTAACAGCAAAATATCCTACACAATGTTGTTCATGACTGACATTTTGAACACTAACTGTTGAAAGACAGAGGGAAAAAAAGCTGGGCATCTGATACATTCTGATCTTGCAAAGGTATTTAATACCCTGAAAATGTTACTGAAGAATGTATTTCTGTTGGTTTAAGTAATGACCCTGCCAGGTGGGCTGAGAGCAGAGGAGACGGGAAAGGAGTGACGAGCGGCTGTTAACAGTAGCATGCTATGTGAAGCATGCTGAAGTTACCCTTAAAAGTCCAAACTGAGGATGAGGCTTGCTGCCAGAACTGGAGAGCTTTTCTTAATGCTGCCCTGTAGCTTAGTAGAGACTTACACATCAGGACTGCCATATAATCAGTGCCGAATTTGTCTGATATTTGATGCTGAAGCTTACAGTTGTTTTACTAGCAAATGCAGACTGTATTCACTTGTAGCTATGTTGTACAGAGAGCCATGCAGGGTTTGAAAGGGATGTTTAAACCTTCTCCTTCGGTACTAAACTCAAGCAGCCCTGTGCTAGTAGAAGTGAAGCTGTGGTGGAAGTGAAAATGAGCTGCCCTAAGAAGTTTGCATGGTGTGTGGAACAGTGCGCGCTGCAACACAGAAGTGGGAGAAGAGATTTGATCCTTGGCCAGCCTTGTTTCTACATCCCACCTGTATTTTATGTTAGTTATTTCCTTCTCTCTTCCCTGCTGTCTCTTAATAAATAAATGGAAAGAAGCACAATCAGCCTTCACGCAGTAGAATGCTTTGAAAAGGCTTGAGTGAGGTTTGCTACTGAAGGAGAGCTACTAGACAATTCCCTTCCTCTCAAAATGCCACTTTTCTGTGATTCCGTGGGAAATATGTGGTGTGTCCTACATGATGCTTTTTATCCGGCAGGGCTGGCCCCAGCTGTGGCTGAAATCCTTCTTTCACCTCTGGGATTTAATCATCAGTGTGAAATAGCAGCCTTCTTACATTAAATAAAAAAAAAAAAAAGTGTGGTTTTGTGGTTTGCATTAAACTTTATTAAAACTCAGAATTACTTCTAAGTGAATCATTGATATCTTTGTGAGACCAAAGCTCTGAAGTAAATTTGTGGAATGGGTATTTTCTTGAATTTCTGCTGCCTACTGTGACAAGGTCTTGAATACCAAGAGGATGGTAGAATGCTGACTTGTTTTAGCTAGGACCCTGCAGATCACTGTATTTTCACATCTAAATAGGGCTTTTGTGAGTTTTTATCCTAATTTTAGATATTTGACTGTCTCAGTATGTCACATGACTTCCTTTAAATTTTTAAAGTGCTGACACTCCAGCATTTCCACTTTTGGGAGAAAATACGCTTTACTTGGCTTTGTGTTGCATTTCTTTTTAGTCTAATGTGTGACCTTAGCATCCTATTAAAATGTATAGATGGAATAGAAATTCCCAATATATTTTTTCATCATTAGTCTTAATTTTCCTCCTAGAAAACTGGGAAGTGATATGATGGATAGAGTTGAAAAGTTTAAGACAATTAAAAAGCATAAGAAAATAAAGACTAGCACAAAAATATTTGGGTTTGGGCCTAAAATACTCACAAATTTGAGTTACACTTGACTAATAGTTTCAACTAAATAAGTGCAGGATTTTTAAAATTGTGTGAGTACAACTTGTTCTCAGTAAAATGTAAATACTTTTCTTTCAAAATAACGTTTCCATGTAAACATTGACCTAGCTCTAAGCAACAAAACCCAAAATACAATGATTTCAAGGAGTAAGTAATATAGAAAATAAACTAAATCATGTGATCTGAACAATATGCATCCAAAATTGCATTTACATGTTGGTTAGAACTGAAGGAAGCTTCAATAACTTAAGCTTATTTCCAATTTTTGTTTTTAGTAGTCTCCAAATGTGAAAATTCCTTACAAAATCATTCTGAAGGTTTAGCACCCCTGTTTAATTGAAAAAAAACAAACAACCCAAACAAACAAACAAAAAACCCCCAAAATGCATAATGACCGACAGAGAGACCATCCAGGGAGAATTATTATAGAGGTGAGAGTGAAAAAGAGAGAGGGAGAGAAAGTACATGCCTCCATGTGAAACCGGGTCACCCACATTTTAATGGGAGATTTTCAAGGGTGCTTTGTACTTCTCTGTAGGAGTGTCTTCTCTCACTTGAATGGCAGCATTATTGGTGACACCGGGTTCTTCGGGGATAATGCACTTGCTGTGCTGCTTTTTGAAGCTATGTTCAAGTTAAACAAAGCATCTCCCCTGCCAGAAATGCAGATCACTCAGTGGCTTTCCTCAAACAGAAACTCCCAGGCGTCTCCTTCCATGAGCGCCCTGCAGGACCGAGAAGCGCTTGCCTTATAAACAAACATGGCCCGGGGAGGCTGGGCTGCTGGCTTGCAAAAATAACGTACACCAAGGCAGGGTAAATAGTTTACATCTTCAGCCTCTGGGTTGTGTCACGGAGCTGCTGGTTAAAAGGAGAAAATCCACTGCAGCCTGAAACATGCATCTTTGGAAGGGGAGGATGGAGAAGCTGTGCTTTAGATAGCTTTTTGTGGAGGGAAAAGAGCTCTTAACCGGTGTCCTGCGGACCGCAGCTGGCAAAAGAGCATCACTGTGTCTGGTTTTGGCAAGAGGCATCAAAACAGTACACAGAGTGAACTGTTTCAGACATTGTGTCCTATTTTGCTTTGCTAGGCACATGCAGGAAAAGATTTGCTTCTAATTTATATCTTTAATGAACACAAAGTGCAAAAAACGAAATGCATGCAAACCATGGGAGTACAGTGTGTCACCTCTTCTTTACTGCCTGATTGGAAGCTCAATATGCAAAGAAGAGTGAAAGATGCTTTAGAAATGTTATTCCAAATGTATTTTGGAAGGATGGGTCCAGAAAATGATTCTTTATCATTGTGTCTGTGCTATGTGGGAGGAAACTTTGGTGACTAGGTTTTGGTGGCTTGGGAGGAGAAATGGGAAGAGAGGACACCTGCCCAAATTCCAACAGCCGCTGGTATTTGTTTCTTCACAGCCTAAATCGGATTATTTAGGTTTCAATTTCCATAATTTGCTTTTCTTTAACAATAATCTCTACACTTTAGGGAACTCCCAGCACACGTGATTTGGGACTAGAAGATGAAGAGGTCTCTCAAGCAATGGGCTACAAAATGAGGAGTGGGGAAACACCTGCACATCCTTGCTGGCAGAGGAATTTTGACAGGGGTGTTTCTTTTGGCAAGAACTGCTCCCTAGCTGGTGTTACTGTGGAAGTGGAGTCCTTTGCTGATACCCTGATTGCTGCAGGGTGGGTTGAGAAGTTCATAAGCAGGGCTAATAGCTTGAGCACATTGTCCTCCATCTCTTCTCCTTGCATGAACCCCTGGACACCTTTTGTTGAGAGAAAGCTGAGTGTCAGCCTGTTAAAATCTTATGGCTGGCTTTATTGAGGAAAGGTTGGGTCCCACCTGTCAGACAGCCCTGTGATGTCATCTGGAGGATTTTGGATATCCTCTGCTGGGGGAAGTGGGAAGGAGTATTGAGCTGACTTTCTCCTGGAAAAGGGTGGAAATGACAGAAAGGAGACACTAGTGGGATGATCTGTGTCTTCTGTAGGGCAAATTAAGCAACAAATATCGACATACAGGAAAACTATGAAATTCTTCAGGGACAGGGAGAAGATATTTTAGTTTGAAAGCTTTCTAAAAGAAGTGTGCAAAAATCTAAGTAATCTGTTTTACTGAACTGTTTTGAACTTCTGTAAGTAATACAACATGCAGATGGAGTAACATGGTTGTGCTGGTTTCTTGTAACCATGTTTGAAAAGCATGGGTTTTTTCACCTTTAATTTGGCAGTATTTTGAACTTTTCTAATACAATGATCTATATAAAGTACATCTGTTCCTTGCTAGAAGTGTGCTGAGCCTCATTTTGCATGATTGTTACAGGCAGAAACTGAATTTACCTTTGGCAGAAGCAAATACTCCTGAGAGTGCTAAGAAGGAGAAACTTTGCAGGAAAAGGAAAAAGTGGTCTTAAAACACTTGATTAATATTATTGCTGAATCTGAAACCATTTTATACTAGTGAAGGGAACCAGAAATATGATGCTAGAATACTTTTGTTCCTAATCATCTCTTTCTGAATGGGTGTGAGGTTTTTAAGTTTAGGTTAAGGGTTTAGACTTCTTCCCAAGGTTCCCCAGTATTTCATGGGTTACAGAACAATGAATGTGAATCCAAAGGGGACCCTGTAAATCTATTGCAGTGCATGCTGGTCTTTATTTCACCTTAATTTTTAACATCATAACTCAATTTATTTTCAGTGGGAGCTAAGATACAGGAAAGAAGCAGGGGAATTACTTCACTACATAAATTTTTTAATTGACTTTCTCTGACACAGACGGGAAGAGGAATTCTTTGCAGGTGATATCTTTCTTTGAAATGCTAAACCCATTGCAGGTGATGGCAAAAACTAGAAATGCTTGCAGTAAAGTGTGGGATTTCATTCTATAACTAGTATCTTGAAGGGTTGAAAATTTTAGATTGTACCCTGTACTAAAGCTGTATGAACAGTTTGCAGAAATCAGATTCCTTCCTGAAACACAGCGAGCTTTGGATTTGAGTCTGCTCAATTTGATAACTCACATTGATGGTACTGATGAGAGCAAAACTGAAGTAGGGTTGTTTCTATCCTGAGTGTATCACCTACTGAAACTCCAGCCAGCAGTGTGCAGAATAAATGACTAAGTTCTAATTCTGTTGGTTTTTGTATTTAACTCTTCCCTTTTTCTCCTTTCTTTAAATGTAGCTTCTTAGGTTTGTTGATTTATTACAATGATTTTCATATAAGAACTTCTATTGCTGAGGAAGAAAAATATGTAGTACAAGATTTTTTTTTCTCTCAGAGTGTATTTTAGACTTTTCTGATCATAAATTTATCAACTTTATTCTTTCAAGTAGCTATTAAAAGGTTTGTTCTTTCTTGTTTTAGGTGGCTAACATTTAGTGGAGAAGTCGTGTTTAGCCTACCAACACTTCCTCCATCTCTAGGGCTTGATGTGAGCTTCATGTTTTTCTCGTGTATGGAGTCAAGGTTTTAAACTCCAGTTCTAAGCTAACTTCCAAGACAAAGGTAACAGAGAGTACCCATGACATTTCCTCCCCAGTAATACTGCCTCTGACTTCTCTTGGTACAGCCCAGCCAATGGAATGCATGCCTTGTGGCTCTGCTCCTGGAGAGGCTCCTGCAAATGTGTCTTAATGTCAATTTGGCAAACATAAGTCATAGTTGCAGCTGAATTTCTGATTGGTGTTCCTGGGTTTGTGCCATGTGTGTTCCATATCACTTCTGTTGGGGGACAAAGTAGATGTTTCCAATGTGGGGCCTACAGTGTTCTTAAGAAAAGTTGTTTGGGGAAGATTAGTTAACTGTTGGGTATTTTATAGAAGAAAATGGCTAAGTCTGACATAATGCAGGCTAGAATTAAGGAGGAAGTTTTTCACAGAAAGAGTGGTCAAATACTGGAATCATCTGCCCAGGGAGGTGGTGGAGTCACCATCCCTGGATGTGTTTAAAAAAAGACTGGATGTGGCACTTGGTGCCATGATCTAGTTAAGGTGTTAGAACATGGGTTGGACTCGATGATCTTAAAGGTCTCTTCCAACCTAGAAATTCTGTGATATTTTCTGATGTCACACATGTTTAAGTGTTTACACTGATTTTTTGCTGAATGTATAACTAAATCCTTGAAATGTGTTTCCTTGAGCATGGTGATAACTTAGGGAGACAAACGTGAAATCTGTGTTGGAGTGAATCAACTGCCCTTTTTAGAAGGGTTTTTCTTCTGTCGGGACATACAGATAAATCTGGTTCTTCAACTCACTGAGATTGAGCTTCTGTCCACCAGCTTCAGTCCAAGAAGAAGTGACTTTGAAAAGGAAAGCAATGTAGAAATATGAAATATTACATGTAGAAAAGTGTGAATGTCTGTAATAATCACAATCATCTTTAAAAATGGTTTTTTACCCTTTTCCTTCTTTATCTGACTGGAACACAGTGATAATGGTTGTTTTATCTGGTATGGTCCCCACCCAGGAAAGGACTTCAGCAAATCATTCCTCTATTGAAAAGTTGTGTAGGGAATTGATTTAGCAGTGGTGCATTAAAAGAACAGCAGTAAGAAATACAAGCTGAGAGGGAGTAATTTCAGATAACTTTATTATTTGGGTAAGTAATAATCCCTGTGCTTATTTACAGAATATCCAAATACTTTTTCTTATTTCTTAGTAAAGGTTGATCAAACCAATAGTCAGGATGTAGCATGGAAACAACCTGTTATTTGTGAGACTTGACCACCAACACATTCTTTGAAAATTCTGGTATTTTATGGAAGAAAGCTTACTTTTTATATTCTTTTACTCTATATTTGGCACCTATTTCCTTTCATATTCTGGTGGAAAATGTTGCACAATTCATGCATTTAGGTATGTTAACACTATTTGTAGTGAGCTACAGTGCATTACACTAATGAAGAAGTTTAATTTTACATCTTTACCTAGCTGTAAAATACACTGTTTTATACAAATGAAAAGTTGAAAGCTTGGGAAAATATTTTTCTTTCTCTCTGAAACTACACAGCATCTCAGCTTGAAACACATATTTGCTGTAGGCCCCTTGTTCTTATGCTTTGGAGTATTTTTAGAGATTGAGGGGAGCTGAAAGAAATGAAACTGAGCTGGATGACAATTTTAATCTCTTTTAAATAGATTAAAAGAAGAAAAGGGAAAGACAAAAATTAATATCAGTATTTTAAATTCATATTGGTGAGCATAGCCACCTTCTTTTAAGTGAAGTTTCTACAAGACCCACATTGTTGTATTTTGTCAGCATTAGTTGAAACTTCTTTTTGGTTTTTGCTGAAGTCAGGGTTTGTAATTCAATTTTAATGGGCTAATTAAAAAAAGAAATAAATGCAATAAAAAAGGAGAAAAATTAAATCTTTAAAAACCTTTGGAGGAGTTAGGTTGAAGAAAAATGAGAAAGAACAGTGATTTGAAGAACAGAATATTAAAATATGGGAAACATTGTTTTATCATCAAAATTTCATGATTATGTGCCTTATTTTATAATCAAATGTGTGCAAACAAAATGTTACACCACAGCCTTGTGTTCATTGTGCACATGAGAAAAATGGTTATGAGGACCACAGCTCTCATACTTACATTGCTTATATTGACATTATGTTATTGAATTGTATTGAAATAGTTTCAATTTTCAAATTATTTCATTTCCACTGTAATTTGTTCAATGGAACTAAGTCTGTGTTTCCTCAGTTTAGAGCCCTAACAGGTTTATTATTTGTTGATATATTTTGCATTTAGATAGAATATGTGTCTTCTATACATTATATATAAACAATATATTTGCTTGTTTATATTCCTATTGAAATATCCCAGCCTGATGGAATTAAACTGGTAGAAAGACCATAGATGCATGGCTTGCCTTCCCAGTGCCTACATTTTCTTTTCCTGGTGTCCATATTTCCGGCAATCTCTCATGGGTGTTTGTACTTTGAACAGCAGGCAAAAGAATCCCTGGAAAATACAGCACTGTTTGGTCTGCTGTTTTCCTCTGAGCTAGCAACTTGCAGTAGAACTGGTATTATCATTTCAGCATTGTTGTTAGAGTGTGCAGGACAGGCAGAAATCATCTGGATGCATTTCTGTTCTGTATTGTGTTATCCTCTGCTGTATTTCAAGTCTCTGGCCATTCAGGATAGTCTGGATGGAGCTGGGAAAGAAGGAGTGTCTGCAGATGGCGTTCTTCTGTCAGTCTTGTAATAAAAATTTTCATCTGCAAAACAGAAATGGTTTTAAAAGGACATAGTTACTCACATCAGTGACTTACAGATGGGCAAGGTGCATCATGGAGCATCTGGGACAAGGTGCCACCGGTATTATCCCTTTGGGAAGAGAACCCACTTTTGGTTTCAGCATGTCAAAACCGCACTCTTAGGTTTTGTTACTTCACAGGGTGCTTGAATGCAGACCAGCTCTTTTTTTGGCTCCACAATGAAGCTGGGTGATGGCACATTCAACTTTTTTAATTATTGTAGTGGCGAAGGCTGCTCATTTTAACAGAGTCTGTGTGATGTTGCTGAAGGCAAAAGAATTTTTCTAGGGAAGGGTAAAAGGCCATTTAAGGAGTGTGAAGAATTGCAGGTTCTGAAAAACACCTGCTTTAGGAATACTGTCCTCTTATTCTTGTGGGCTTGCCTAATTGCTGGGAGGAGTCACTCTTAGAAATCTATCAAATCCCATTGGAAGAGTGGTCTCTTTTTATTGGAACAGACTCTCTCTCTTTCTCTCTCTCTTAATCCATGACATAGTCTTTAGGACATTACTACCATATGATGAAACTGAATATTTTTATTGAATCTATTGTGTAGTGCCAGTGGACCTGAGTAGGAGAAACGATACTGGAGAGAACATAAAAGGAGTTTCTTTTCTCTTTAGACAGGCGTAGGAGAGTTCAATATTACCAGAAAAACTGCTTTGAACAATGCTGATAAAGAAGAGGTTTAATGAGGCTGGGGCTGTTTGTGGAAAATTAGTCCGTATTAGGGTATTATTCCTTCAGGGAGAGTTTATAATGCCGGCAGGAATGCGGGAAGAGGGGGCAGATCAGATTCCGGCACAACCTTGTAAGCTTTCAGCTGCTGATGCATGGTGCACCTGTGTGTTCCCCTGTCTGACCTCAGAGCTGGCTTGAAAATCTCTGGCATCTGGAAGTGTGGGGAAAGATCAGGTTTTTAATTTTTGTGTGGGGAGGGGGAAAAAAAAAATCCATCTTTTTTTTTTTTTTTTTAAGCTTAGAATGCCTTGTATTTTATATCTTTTTAAAGGAAAATGGAAACTATTTAGTGGGTATGCTTTTTAGTGGTTTGAGGTTGGGTTTTTTCTTTTAATTTTTTTAAGCTAGTATCTTAAAGATCTCATAGTGATATGTCTAAAGAGATGAATAATACTCTGTTAAAAAATCTGATTGGTTGGCAAGACTCAAGAAATTAATTTCATACTCTTTTGCTTATCTCAGGAAGAATGTTCTCCTTAGCAAGTGCAGATTCGAACATGACAGCCTAGCCATTTACCTCATTTGTGGAGGTCTGGAATAGCATCTCATTTTCAAATTGTAGCGATGTGGAGATAAAATGTAAAAACTGCCGCATGAAAATTGCCTCTTCATAACTTTGTGCACCATCACTGGTGGCCGCCGTAGGAACTTGTACTTTGTAAGCACATGTAATTTACATTGCTTGAATTTTACTGTTTCGTAATTACACTTTGATTTGTATTTTGTTTTTATCAGACATGGTGGGGTGGTTAAGCTGTACTGCTTATGAACTACCATGTGAGTAATTTCTTGGTATAAAGTTGTGCTTATTAAATGCACGGATTTTTCTCTTTTGGAGTTTAAAAGTTGTTCGATTTGACATCTGTAGCTTATTTCTTGCAGTCTACTTAATTGAATAGCTTCACTGTTTATCTTAAAATGCAGATAAATGGCTTTCAGCGCAGTGTTTATAGCTTAATAGTTCCTGAAATGAGAGTCAACATTATCTCCTAGACTCTACTAGTCATAACTAATGATCCCTCTGCTTACACTGTTGGGCAAGCCAGGAGACACTGAACTCTGCAGAGAGCAAGGGCCCTGTGCAGTGGGAGGATAGTTTGTATGTGATGGCGCCTGCTAGACAAGGCTTTCATGGCTCAGTAGTGTTAATTGGGGACCAAAATTTGTCCTTGGTCGCCTCTAGCCTCCAACCTCCTGTTACTGAACTCTTCTAGGAATATGGATACAAACCTGAGGGGGAGTTGACAGCACACCGTATTCTCCCTTCCCTCATCATTTAAAGTGGATAATATCAGATTGCTCTTACATTTGCTTCAGTTTTGCCCATCGGAGCCCATTTTGCAACACTAAGTCTTTGCAGAAATTTTGTGTATTTTAATGTTCCAAACAGTCCTGGCAGGCAGCCTAAGAACGGCATTGTGTTGAGGCCTGGAAGAGGATAAGAAAATAATTAGGCAGCTGGCAATTACTGTATTTTGTTCTGGGCCTTTTAATATGACATTTGAATTTGTTAATGAAAGAAAGATGATTTTAAATTTTCCTGACCTTTGGCTTAGTTGTGAATGGAGAGTGGTAAGCTTTCCTTTTTAATAGAGTTAAGTACATGTTCTGGGAAGAGAGAAGGGAAAGAAAGAAAGAAAGAGAAGCCAAGTGGATTTACCACCCATCAGTAATGCTCTGTTATTATTACCTTGGGAACAAAGGTTCCTTGCTTATGCATCAAATTAAAATAATATGGGGGGCAATGATGGCTTATGGTGTTAGGGGTTAATATTTTTCTACATTCTGTAAGCTCATCAATATGACCTTTTCCTGAGTTTTTTGACTTGCAAGAAGAGTATTTATTGGAAATTGCAGATGTAGGTGTTGTGAGGTGGATATAACCCTTGAATTATTTCAGCCAGCACAGTGTTCTGCTTTCAAAGAGGCCATCTAGCAGGAAGCTTTTGGTGGTTTTAGGTGAAGTTCAGCTAGCGATATACAGAACAGTCTATGTCCCTAATTTCTCTCTCCACAGCCATCTAGTCCACTGTTTTGAGAGCTAATTAAATGTAAACATCTAGGTGTGTGACTGGTTGTATATGAAAGCTGTTCCTACTTAAAGATACTTATATCAGTCTTGTTTATGCTCCAGCTTCCATGCTTTTCATTGTTTTTCTGAGTTTTCACATTTTCTTAGAAGTAGGTTTTGAGCTTTGTGTTGGCAGAGCAGCAGGCTGGTACCGAGCACAGTCTGGTAACACCATGTGCGCTGCAAAGGCCACAGTGTACAAAGAAAACAATTTCAAAAGTTTTGAGGTTTCAAATTCAAAAGTAGTAAGTAGTTATGACTACTTGCAACTACTTACAGCTTACTACTTAAAACTCTGCAGATGATTTTGTTGGACATTGCCATGAATGAGCTCCAGGAGACACAAGGCAGAATGAGCAGGATGCCCTCGGAGAGTTAAAGAGAGGAATGTGATTCCTGCCAGGAGCACCAGGCAGTTTCTAGCAGGACCACGATTCAACATTGTGTTGGCAGAAATTTAGACGTCATCTGTCTTTTTCACTTGGTACATGTGGTCTTGATAGAGTTACAGGTAGTTCACTAAACTAGGGATGAATCAGGAACAGACCAGAGTATGGAGGAGGAAAAATTAGTCATTGCCTCTGCTACTATCAGATAGCTTTAAAAAAGCATGTGTAAGGCTCCAAAAAATGAATTAAGTATTTGAAAAAAAACCTCACATGCAATTTTTTTGAAAGAGGAAATTGGAGGCAGCTTTTTTTATTTTGATTTTATGTTGTATAAAGTCTTGTTTCTTACTTTTTACTCTGTGATCTAATCAAATACCTAGACATCCCACTTGTTTCAGTCAGAATCTTGAAGAGTTAGCTCTTCTATAAGAAACCAGTTGAAAGTTCATATAGGTCCAGATTACTTTGAGCATTTTCTCATAGGAATAAAGCTCCTATTTCTTTGGAAATAATCCCATTGGTAAACAGCAGCTGCAATAAACCTTCCACCAAGAAATTTGATACGTAGTTCTAAGTGTGCAGATATCTCTTTTTTTCATCACCAGTTTCCAAACGTGGAATTAGATTAGGGAATGATGGAGCAGAAACTGAAGTATCATTTTGTAGAGAAGAACATTTCAGTACAAATGCTGGGAGTGTGTTGTGACTGCAATGTCTGATGTTTACATCTCAATATCAGAAAGAAACATTAGTAACAGCATCTGTTGGTCACCTCTGGCAGTTACATGCTACCATGGAAATGATAGATGTTATGTGGAAGAGGTGGGGTATATTATGACCATATTGTCTGGAATAAATCCTGATTACCAGATTAAGTTAACTAAATTATTTCAAGCATCTGAAATAATAATCTGTGTGGGGTTTTTAAAAATAATACTGGTTTCTTTTATGTAAATATGTGTGGATCATAATTACAGGGAATTTTAACAGTGGTTAGTCAACTTGTGCAGCAAATATCAGGATCATAAAATGCTCTCAGTGGCTGTGTACTCTACCTTGAAATGAAATTCTTGCTATTGTTCCATGATGGTACCAAATTTTGATGCTGTTTGATGCAGTTTATCAAGTTTCCTGTCTTTTTTGGTTTGTTTGGTTTTAGTTTTGGGTTTGTTTTTTTCTGGTTTTTTTTTTTTTTTTGTTTGGTTGGTTTTGGATTTTTGTTGTTGTTGTTTGCTTTTTTGTTGTTTATTTGTGTTTGGTTTTTTGTTTTTTTTTTGTGGTTGCTTCTTGAGCTTTTGTTTTTTTTTTTTTTTTAGTTTTGGTTTTGTGGGGGTTTTCTGAGATTTTTTTTTATGATGCACTGTGATAAAGGCTATGTATCCTAGTAGCAACTTCACAACCTCTTTGCTGGCTTTTCTCTGAAAAAAAAATCCCAGATTGCTGGTTACATGCCATTTCTTTTCATACTCTGTTCTCAGTTGGCATTTTTTGTACCATAAGAAGCCTAAAACCCCATCAAAACCTTCTTGTGATTGCTCTCATTGACAAATACGTATTGGATTGGGTAAATGAGGGCCAGGCCACTGTGGTGTATCCTGTATCACAAGTAGCCCCACTTTAAAGGGAGGTGAAGAGCAGAAGGCTCCAACTTCAGTGTGCATTTTATATACTGACCTTGGAAGGCATTGCCAACCATCTGGAAAGAGTTAGAAATTCTGTATTGCTCGGGATCTTTGTTTTATTTGCAATTCCAGGATTTTCTTTTTCTTTCGCCTTTTTACTGTCACATCCTATGTAGCCTGAGTACCCCTTTGCGCCTGGCTGAAATAATATTGTTTGCCAGCTTACAATCAAAGCGAGCACAGAGGGAAACAGCTGAGCCGTATTAAGCAGAGGCAGTCTGGACTGCATTTCTTTGCTGCTGAATAACACGCCACAGGTGCAGGATTAGCCCGGCCTACGGTGCTGTGTTTGCTTAGCAGAGCCACCCTCTGCCGCCTCACATGACTCTTCATCCTCGGGGAATCTGGCAGCGATGTAGCGAGCGCGCCGAAACTCCGTGTAAGTAGAAGGCTTTAGCTTTTCAGCTCACAAAGCACTTGTGCTTCCCCCCACCTCGTCTTTTTCTTATTTTTTCTTTCTTTTATGTTCTTTTTAATTTTTTTTTTAAGCCTGGCTTGAGCAGAACACTTAAGAGGGTGGGGAAAAAAAAAAGTAAAACAGTGGAGTTCGGTGGGTTCTTCAGAAAGGTCAGAGAGGGACTGAAGAAAGAGCAGTGTTGCTGGTGTGCTGGCAAGATGTGGGGTAGCAGGGAGCCAGCTGCTCGTGGTGCACAGGGTCTTGTGTTTGCAGCTTTGGCTCCTGCAGGGACATATTCACACACACACACCCTGGAGATTTCCTATTCATTCACTTGGACTCGGGGGTCAGAGTTTGTACAGTGTCAGGAGGCCGATGCAAGCCTTTAGGTGCACTTTGGTTGGTTTAGATTGAAGGAGAAAGGTGATAGATTTACAGAGAAAATACTGCAGGGAAAACAAAAGGTTTCCTGTTACTCTTTTTAGTGAGGATTGAGGAAAAAGAGATTTTTAGAACTAGTACTTGGAAATCAGCCTGATCTTGAACTTAGAAGGATGTTTCACTTTTTCTTCTTTATATTAACCTTTGGATTTGAAGTTAATTTAAAAATAAATGTTTTGGCAGTAATAGGCTAATTCTGGTGCCAGGTTTGCATTGTGGGCCTGAATTTCAGAGCTGGGACTGGTTTTAGCCTTAGTGATAGTCACCCTTCTGTCTAACTTTGGTGATATATAGTGCTTGTGTATGTCAGTAATGCTTATTAAAATGCTGCATCTGTTCTATAGATTTCAAATTCTAGTCAATTAGAAAAATAGTCAAATAATAAAAACGCATGTACTTTTTCTCCTATTCATTGCTGTTCCTATCTGGCTGGACATTGGGAAAAAAAAAGTTTTACATTTGATGAGAATTGTGGAGAAATCTGTAGAGAATGAAAGAAAGGTGGTCATGCATCTCTTGAAAACTTGTGGTTGAGGAGAGGAGCACATGGGATGTGAGCTTGCCAAGGGTGTTTGCAGTGCACATTTCTTGGCTTTTGAGGTTTTGTATGAAGTGTAGCTGTGAAGATGCATGTGTATGACATTGGGAAAAAAGAAAGCAAGCAAACTCAGTGGGGCTGAGGGCTGGTTCCTCCTCTTGCAGAGGCCTGAGTCGGTGGGCAAGCATGGAAGCTTGTTGATGGGCACTGGTTGATGGGCTGGTGGCAGTGTCACTGGCATGGGTGGCACACACCCCCTTCCTGCCCAGACATGAGCTCTGGAGCATTCAGAGAGGGAAGTGCTTGTAGGCTGCTCAAACACTTCTGGAAAACCGTAGCGCTTATGTCTGCGGTCAAAATTCATTATTGTTGTTCCATGCGTGCAATTAATTTTGGTTTGCAGTAGAGATGCTTTCCTCCCCCTCTAAATGGATTTGTTTGTTTTCTGTCAAAGTGAGTAAGTCAATGACACTTTCTGTTGCATTCAGCTGTGTTTGCAGAAGATAAGGTTTGTGCCTCAGCCCTCGTTCATGAACACAAAGATCTTCTTCATCACTTAGAGTTTCCACACATGCAGTTCAAATGCCTGCACAGCGTGTGTGGTGAGGCCAACAGTAGCAGCAGTCAGTTCAATGGAGTCCCTGCCTTGGCAGCTTAACAGGGCAGCAATTTATACTGTCACTTGTTCAGTTGCTTAAAACTCTGCTCTGCCTGGTGACCTGTCAGGGTGGGATTTGCCTCCAGGCAGAAAAATTCCTGGAGATCCTTGAGCACTTCATTCAGTAACAGTTAGTTGCTGAGAGTGTCGTAAACACCTGGGATTTTGGGAAGCAGATGGTATTAATCCACCAAAAATTATCAAAATACTAGTTATTTTCTTCTGACACCAAATAATCTGTCCTTCTGGAAGATAGGCAGGCACTTGAGGAAAAGCTGGAAGGGGAATTGGTCAGAAGCATCATCATCCTCATGATTTGGGAAGCATGCTAAGTTAATCAATAAACCAAGTTTAAAGGAAGTTTTATATATATATATATATATATATGGCCACAGAATTTGAAAAGAAAACCAAAACAAAACCATTAAAAATACAGCATGCTTATACCATAACAGCTACATGACAGTTCTGGTATTGTGAATATCAACACTATTTAATTTCTTCTTACAAGAAGAGTAAAAGGAAATGACACCGGTGTAGCAGAAATTAGAAAGAAAGGAGTTAGTAATTTATGAGGTAGGTTACTCTTTAGGCTGATCTGGGGTTATGTCACATTTACTCCTGAACAGACAAACCCAGTCAGCCAGAAGGGCACCAGCACCTCTGAATAGTGTTGGCACTGGTTTCTGCAAGCATGGCATGTGCACATGCTAATTATATTTTAATATCCAGGTGCAGTCTTTGATCTTGAGGTGAGAATGGCTAGCTGGTATTTTTATCTTCCAGGCACTATTTTTGTCTCAACTGCATGGTGCTCTTGTGTTTCTTCTCTTTTGGAAAGGCAACAGGAGTGACAGTGATTTATTAAACATATCTAAGAGATCCATGAGGTCAAAGCTGTCTCTTGCTGTTTCATTTAGATTCCATTGTCTGAATCCCCCAATCTCAGTATCATCTGAAATGATAATAAGTAAAAATCTGCAGCTTGCCCAGTGCAATCTTTGCTGCTTTCCTAAAGATCAGATAGCAAAGCATGGATTAGTAGCAACGGTATCACATTGCATTTCTTCCCATCCGTGTATTCTTTCCCCTGTTGCTGCTGTTCAGGAGAGTTTTCAAGATCAGTTGTAGTGACATTTACATAATCTCTTGGTGATCACATTTGGTGTTTGCTGCTTGGAACTGCAAGAATATGTGGTGATTTGCAGCTTAGAAGCAGAAATAACTACCTCAGGATGTTAACAAGAATCTTCCTATATTTTTTTTAATAATTGTTTTTAAATGTAGAGTGTGGCACAGACTCTGCTGTCTGTTAATATCCAAATTGCCTTTTTTACATATTTCTGCCCTAATTTCTATCCTCTGTTTTGAGCATAATTTAACTTTAGTGAATCTATGTTGACTACTCCTGATTACTTTTTTGTCATTCATGTTGATGGAGATGACCTACAGAATGAGATGCTCCATCATTCTTTTTCACAGACTATTCCCATTGGATGGGATCCTCAAGGATCATCAAGTCCAGCTCTTGAGTGAATGGCCCATATGGGACCAGACCCCACCATCTTGGTGTTATTAGCACTCTGTTCTATCCAAGCGAGATGATCTCAGGCATTAAAGTCAGGCTGACTGGCCAGTAGGCCCCTGGCTCCTCTCTCCTGCCCCAGTTTGAAAACTGGGGTGACATTTGCTTTCTTTCAGTTCTTATGCAGCTCTGTGGGTTGCCACAACCTTTCAAAGATGATCATGAGTAGACTCATTATGGTGTGTGCCAGCTCTCTCACCACTCATGGATGCATCCCGTTAGGGCCTGTGGACTTGTAGATATCAAATTTGTCTAGGTGTTCTCTAATCCAATCCTCCTTGACAAGGAGAGCGTCTTCCTTAAAACATTCCTTCTGGGTCAGAGATTCCTGAGGGATGGTCTTGGCACGGAAGACAGATGCAAAGGTGACCTTCAATATCTCTGTTTTCTCCGTGTCCAGAAGAATCAGTCATTCTCACGTTGGACTTTGGATCTCACCTTAGTATTTATGACGTGTTTGCATTTAATTTTTCCAGATTGATAGCTCCAACACATTTACCTTTTCTGGGTAAAATACAGCTCTTGAAAAGGGATTAAAAAAGAAATTGTATTGGTATCTTAATGAGAATTAAATGCACTACCTGCTCATTCATCTTTGCAAATATTAAAGACTAAAACATACATTTTAAAAGCTTTTATTTTGTCATGGAGCATTTAGACATTGAATCAAAGAATTTTAGAAGGCAGAATTAGGCAAAATGTTTGACAGCTGGGTAATATTTATTAATGGAGAATTACATGGATAGGGATGGACTTTACCGAGTCCAAACTGACAGGATGAAACACTTTGCATGCACTTTCCTTTGGAAGTTTTAAAGTTGTCTTTCTGTTCTACTTTTTTTTACGTTGTGTTGGTACATGCTATGAAAAATGTGCCAACCAATTCCCATTTTCTTCCAAATGAAAAATATGTCAAAGATTAACTGTGGGCACCAGAAATGAGAGGAAAACAGACAGCAAATTACACATGCATTTTCCATGGGCTGTGTTACCAAAGAAGCCTTTGTGTTTGTAAGTTGTGAGTAGCATGGAATGGGTATTAGTTTGGAGGGTCTTTTTGCAGTGGCTTTGTCACAGCTTGTTACATTACATGCTAAACTTTTTAGCTAGTAATTCTGAAAAATAAAGACATCGTTTAAAGCTGGATGCTTGTAGCTGTATTGGCACTTAGTGGCAATTCTATGAGTATGGACAGGAACAGTTTTTAAGAAAACTGCCTTGACAGGCTGTTTAAAAGCACATTTTATTTTAAACCTTATTTGCATTATGAATAGAAACAAAACCACCCCAAATTTTCAAATACAGAGATGAGAAGGAGCAACTTGTAGGCTCTCTGTATTTTGTTGTACAGGAAATTCAGCATAGGTGGGAAATGGTGCCAATCATATATTTGCCCTACAATGTTACATTTTTTGTAGCATGTCAGTTTATTACAGTGGATGTGTATCAAGGTGCAGCTATTTTCAAGCACAGATTGATGCCAATCTCTCTTTGGGCTCACTAGTGCAATATAGCCTCTCAATGAAAAGCCAAGTGTGCTGTTTTCATTTTCTTCTGCTGTATTAATACCAAATTTTGCTTACTGTAGTTTTGGATCAGAAATATGAAGGTCTCAGAATCCGATATTTCCTTGAGTTTTATGGTAGCCTTGAATATCCAGCAAGGGGAAACTGTCATGATCCAGTTTGCCTTCTCTGTTATATAATTATCACCAATAAAAAAGTGTTTTACTGTTACCTCTTGACTATTTTACACAGTAGATCAGGCTGAGTTAAGAGGTGTAATTTATTTCAAGTCTTTTGACTGTGCTGTGTTTTTATTGCTGACTATTTGCCAAAAAATATCCCATGGAAATTATTTTATCTGGGAGCTGTAAAGTACAGTGAGTTAGCAGTAACTTATTTCCCTTTCTCTTAAAACAATCATGTTGATGGTATAACCCTGGCTTGGTGGGAAATCATCAGGCTGTGGTTTATGATATGGCATAGGAAATTCCAGCAGTGTGTTGCAAGATAGTTTTTATTTTAATAAAAGTCTGTTTTGAGGAAAAGCACACTATGTAGATTACTGCTGGACATAGATGAAATCATCTTGTGGTTTAAAATTTCCATAATAACTATTTTATCAAATCGACTGATTTTCTTCTCAGGTTTGCATTGTTTTGGTTTGTTTTCAGTTACAGTTCAGACACAAGAGCAGTTGCAATATGTTGAAACAAGTTATTCCCTGATGTGTAGAGCTTCTTTGGTGCGTGCCTTCCCTGAAGCAGTAAAAGCAGTAAGCCTTGCTCCTAGTCAGGGTAGCCGGGGGGTGCTGTGGCCAGATGTTGTTATTAGACTGGGAAAACTGGAATGGATGGCATTGAATTTTTTTTCTTTTTTTCTTGTCCTTAGCATCTGTTTGGGGAAGGAGCAAGTCGTACTTTTACACTTTACAAACCCCTGCAAGGTCATGACAGATTTGCTTTTTTCACTGCATTGACAACACATAAATCTCACAGCTGTGGCACAGAAATCAATCTGTTAAGATAACTATTGCTAATTCTTCATCCTTCAGGAACAGGATGGCTTAAAATTCAAACCACAGAATACAGAGAAACAGAATAAAGAGCTTTTCACCTCCTACATTGCCAGACTTGTTGAATCGCAGCAGTGCCCAAAAGTCATTACCATCCAATGGCTATGGGCCAGTGTGAAATGAGTCACTGGGCTTTATCCAGATTCTAGTGGAGAAATTTCTGTCCAAATCACATAACTATGGCTACAATTGGCAGTGGCTGAAGTACTTATTGGCAGCCATGGCAGAGGGTTTGAGGACTGAATGTACACTGAGAGACTGGCTCTCTAGATCAGATTTTTTTTTGCTGCACCTACATGAGCCAATGTTAAGCTTAAATAGGTGATTTTCCTTTTGTGTGTGAGGTACCACTGCCTGCAGACCTGTCAAACCAACAAACAACAACATTGTTTAAAACCAAGTTAGAATTCATCCTTATAGTTACTTCATTATCATTGTGGAGTGGGGATCTTCTCACACATTTAAAAAATTACAGCAGAACTCCCTGAAATGCCGTGGAAGGCTTTGCCACGTGACAAAGTATTTTGCTGCAAATCTTAGTGCTGACAGATGGAAGATTATATCCAAGAAGGTTTATTTGTTGACTCTGGAGGTTAGTAGAGGTTTAAATTAGACATTAACATTATCCTATTTGACCATGAGAATGACTTTCATTTTACAGCACTTTATTTTCATTGTTTTCCTTCTCCTGGATTCAGGATCTTTGTAGATGTTCTTTTCTGGAAAGGACCACAAAGCATGGAGGGAGAAACACACTAACACATGGAAAGAACAAAGCAGTAGCATGCTGCACAGAGTCCCCATTCTCAGGTAGAGATTCACAACAGAGGCCATCACATCACAGTTTTCAGTGATCCCAGTCCTAGAGAGGAAAATATTTCTCAGGAGTAACACTCCAAAGAGACATCAAAGCCCTGGCAGCTGACTTCCAGTCCTTGTGGTGGATGGTGCTTTGTACATGCTGAATCTTAGTGGAAAAAGAGAGTTAAGCAGAGAAACTCAGCTGAACTTGATGAATCTGTACCAGTCTGATGAAGAGCTTCAGGTGCTCAACTGCTTTGATGAGTTCCCTGATGCAGTCAGTAAGTTTCTCAGCAGACTAAAATAAGCTTATTTTTGATGCCACTATTTTTCTGCAGTTCTCTCAAGGGATGGGAAGCTGACTGTGAGCAGACTGCAACAGAACAGGCTACAGAAAAAAAGCAGCCAAGCTTAAATAGCCCAAAATCTCTTGCTTTTAGGGCTCTAGGAGAGCTTTCAAAATCCAAAGGGCTTCTAAACCCTAGACAGAGCCAGGTCTGCGTGACCAACATGTGCTTGTTACAGAACAGCAGCAAATGCAAGATGAACAAGCTGTTCACCATCCTAAACAGTGCTTTTCACACCTGAAATCAGGAGGAACTTGTTGCCAAGCTGAAAGTTTCTACCCATTTCTCTTGTGAGTTCCTTCCTACATGTTTCCTTTAGGGAAGGGACTGCTGGAAAACCTTTCTTTGCTGAAGTCAAGCAGACATAGAAGTCAAGAGACCTTGCTGAAACTCAGCTCTGCGTGGGAGAAGAAGAGTTCTTACATACTCCATGGTTATTTGCTGGGTGAGACACCTGAATTTCAGAGGCAAAAGATCTGCCCGTCATCTTAGCTGGCAGCCAGGAAACAAAGGCTTGAAAGGAGCAAGAGAATAGAGTGAGAAGAGTTTTACAAGACAGAAAAGAGGTTGATTGAAAGTGTCTTATTCCTGCCTATTTTAGTTTTATTCGATCTAATATATTTGACATTAACTGCTATGATTTTGCAGTAGTTTTGACCCTGGGCATTATGTGGAAGCAAAATACTAGGCTGCATTCCTAATTTCAACTCTTGGAAGGTGGAAATTTGAATGCCAGCCTATCTGCCCTAAATTTTCCCAAAATCAAACTACATCTCTAAATATCCACCTGCGAAGCTGTGATGGCTCTTCAGATTTTTGATTCCAATTCCTTCTGCCTGTCTTATTATATCTGAGAGTGCAACCAGGTGTAGGAGTGGAAGCTGTTGTTTGTGGCAAGTTTTGCAGAAGCTGTTCATGATCACATCACTGGTGAGTGATGGCCACAGATTGTGTTTAGATCTGACTTCTTTTATGCTTGTTGGAAAAATGAATGATCTATGGTTGTATATATTATGAAGATGGTATTTAGCTGCCTAAATTTAACATATTCAGGCACCAGGCTGCCTAATCATATTAGGAGAAACAAACAACAGTGCATTGTTTTTCCCTTAATTTAAGCATCTACTTCATCTTAAGGTACAGCTGTGAGTACACAACAGCACATACACACAATGCATCTTGAGTGAACTCATGCATTTACTTCTGATTTTGCCAAATGATAGTGGAAACAGTATGGGACTTACAGCCAGTTGTGTTGTGAATGTAGTTTATATCTTAATGCTGGGCACAAGGGTTACAAGCCATGGTTTGTATATGTTTTGTAATTGGTTGTCTGGTTTGACTTTAGAAAGAGGAGAGCTAATCAAGAGGCCAGTTGGTTTCAGTGGCATACAGAGGTACTGAGCAAAGGTCAAGCTGTATGAGTTTTGTGTTTCATAAGAGCATTAGTCTGGCATGGTGAATGATTCTCTTTCATGTGTATCACCCTAATATTATTGATATACCTCTTGTGCAAGGAATGTGCAAGGAGTGGAAGAGCCATGATGTTAAAAAGGCTAGCACTTCTCTAAATGCAATGTTCTTACGTGCAAAGCCCCACTTCTCCCAGAGCTAACAGGTTACAGCTTTTTTCTGGCTTTACTGGGGATAAGCTTGCATTGTCTCATGTTACACTGCAGAAAACGAAAGCCTGTCTGCCAGTTGTTGCTCCCAGTGCCTATCCGTGCCTGTCCTGTGCTACCAGAGCTGGCACAGGAGAAGAGGGATATGCAGCTGGGGGCACGGTGTGCCCTGGCTGGTCCCATGCTGCTAGGAGTCCAGACTGGGCAAGGTCTGGTAGAACAGCCCCGTGCTTCCTCCAGCCTTTCACTGCTTCAGAGTCATTCAGCCTCACTCTTACCTCAGATGTTGATTGCAGTCCAAGCCCTGAAGTGTAGCTGCTTGTCCCCATCCCCTCTGCCTGTTTGCCCACCCTATCTCTCTGTAGGGTGCTAAAAAAGATATTTTTTTTTTTTTTTTGTCAGCTCCACAATAAATCTGTCCTAATGATGGAGATTTGGAAAAAATTTAGAGTAAAGAGCAATCAAAATAATTATAATACCAGTTGTTTATAAAGACTTAACATTAAATCAAGAACTTCAAGCCTGCTGTTCAGCTACTTTGTTGGAGACTGCTGCTTGTAAGTGACCCTTTGGTAAAATTTCTTACAGGGAACCAAAAGGAGACTGAGGAACTGCCAGTTGAAGCTTTTCATGCTAATCTCATTTTTGTCTTTGAGTCTTAAAATTTTCACAAGGACTGAAAGCTGATATTTATGAGTAGAGCTGAGGGAAGGAGGTTGCTTAAACATCTCCTAGCCTATCACCAACATTTCCAGCTGTACTCCACCAGCTCCATGGAGATTCAGTACTCTGATATTTTTAGAAATAATCACCTCCATATATTTCAGCATTGTTTATCCGAAACCACATTCTTCTCTTTTACTTTGTTTATAGACTTTTCTCTTACAGAAATGAGCTCTTTCCCTTGTTTTCCAAGCAGGGCTTTTGCAATTCAGTGACAGTACGTGCTGTTGAATTTGAAAGAACATCAGTTTCTGTTAAGACTTTGTAAAATTGTATGCTCAAGTAATGTTCTGGCTGGAGTACCATAAATCCCACTGATTTTTATGGGGTTCGGTGAATGTAGATCTGTGCTGATTTCTGTAGAGATAAAGAAACTCAAAGGTGTAAGCAAGGATTTGACCTGTGTAATGCAATAGAAGAAAGGCTGTACTGTGCAATATATAATAATAAAAGCACAATATATCTCTTGGCAGTGGCAGAGCTCAAACATCAGTACCTTTCATCTAATACCATTGAGGTCCAGTAAGCCTCAACCATGGTGACCATGTCACACTACAGAAAAACACTCTGTAGTGAGCACTCATCTCAAATAACTTTCTTAAGTTTTGATAGGTAGAAGCAGTTTAAAGTCTTCATTTCAGGCCTTGCAATACAACCTAGAACTGTTTCTTTTTCTTCCTCTCTTACAGCCAGTTTTCTAGACGGCATGGCCTTGCGAAGTTCTGGCAAGTTGAGCATGGAGACCAGAAGAGATGGTGAGAGTACGGCCCCTGCTCCTCCCCAGAAGAAGCTGTCCTGCCAGTGCCACCACCACTGCCCTGAGGACTCAGTCAACAATACCTGCAGGTTGGTGGGATAGATATCTGCTGATGATACATGGGTAAACATACTTGTGGTAGCTCAACAATCCCAAGTTGGGTGTCGCAGTTTTTGTTTAAGCAGTGATGTGTAAATGAGTTGGTTTTCACTGTGTCTAAAAATCAGAAGTAATTTTTACCTGCTGCATGGTTGTTGTTTTTTGTTTTGTTTTGCTTTGTTTTGTTAGGGCATACACATATTTATCATTTTAGATAATACTTGTTTTAATGCATTGCATATGGAATATTCTGAAGGTTAAACTTTGTTTTTAAAGGAGCATGCAGTTAATGAGAGGAGACCTAATGGAGATATATTGAAATGCCAATAAATGCTTATAAATTTGTAATCATTCTCAATAGAATACTATTTATAAGAACCCTGGTCTTTGTGTCTACAGCAGCTGTATCTGTAGGTCCTTAAGGCTTTGGGTTTGTTATTTTTGGTGGTTTTTCTTTTGTTTCCACGCTAAAAAGAAAACTATCTTGAGGGGAAGTATTGAGTGTTTTTGTCTACTAGCTGTAGCCTTCTGTTTAATTTTGAGCTTAGAATAGTACAGATTTCTCATCTGGATTGGATTCTGCTTCCTCAGGACCTTTTGGCTCTCTGGGGAAGAGTCAGGTCCAATCTCCTTGAAGGCTCAGCACTGGTGTGTGTTGCGCTGGTGCTGGCTGAAGCAAGCAGAGGTGACTAAGGGTACCTGGGCGTACCCTCAAGCTGCTGTTCCCCTACCCAAAAGCAGCTCTTGCTGGACAACTACAGTTGCTGTTGGGTGAAGGTTGAGTGAGGGTTGAATGAACCTCTGTCGTGGCTTGAGGTGCAGGTACAGTTTGCTTTAGCTGCAGCAAAGTTGGGCTGAGATCCTCACGTTCCATATGAGGGATTTAAACTTCTCTGCTTGGCTAGAGCAGGTGTGATACTGGAGATACCAGCTCTCAGCCAATAGCCTGGTGGAGCTGGGGGAGTCAGAGAGGCATCGAAGCCGGGCACAGATGTGAGCCCAGCTGGATTTGCAGTGCTGTTTGAGGTCAGATAGTCTAACATTGTGTCAGCTCTTCAAGGCAGCATATTTAAAAGATAAATGTGGAAAGCCTAAGGTTGCGGAAGGCACTGATTGCTTTGTTGAATTTTGGAGTGTGGGTTTGCAGCCTGACTTTATTCTTCTTAGCCTGCAGTTTCCTACTAAAATGTATCAAAGCTTTGGTGACAGCTGTAAATACCATTTCCCCTTTCTAACCTCTTCCTACAAGCCCATGCTCCAGCCAGGAGTTAGCTTTCACATGGCAGTCAGTTTAAAAAGTTATAGAACCCCACTCTGATACCAATTTGCGGATCCCCTGCAGCGTCAATCAGCTGTTTCCTGCTCCTGCCCAGCAAGAGCCACAGCTTTCCTATGTGCTGTCTCACACATGCAGCAACAGGGAATTTGCAGATGACTTTTAAATCCTTGAATTAGGAAGCACAAAGGGATCAATGACTGAACAAGATTTATCCCCCAGCTGGGTAGGCTTGCTTTTGCATGTTGCTTTGTAGGCATCATTGACATGAAGTACTTTTCATGGAACTATGAGTGAATGTCCTGTTAGAATGGATTTGAGCACTTTCCCTCACTGCAGTACTTTAAAGAAACTCTCTTCAGAGTCTCCTTTACAGTGTCAAATGTCAAAATTTTTTTAGGTGTTAATGCCCAAGGATAGGCAGTTAAGTGGTAATAAAACTTTAAAAATTGTAACCCCTTTTGTCTTCATAATCCTTGAAGACTTCAGGCTTGAATGTTCTGCTTTATTGCCAGAACGATTTTTTCCAATTTAGACATCAAAATAATAATTGAAGCTGGAATTTATCCATCAAATATTAATCACTTTTCTGCCCAGTCCGGAGTTTCCTGGAACAGTCAGGAGACTTGCTTTAGATCAACTCCTCTCATCTGCCCTGTGCTGTCACCTGAGCAGTACCCACCTTACCCAGTGAGCAACATCAGAAGTGAAAATTTGCTGAGGAGTTTGGAGTAATGTAAAACAAATTAAATTAATTTAAATGCACTGCCTTCGTGGCTTGTCAGCAGTAATCACGTTCATGATAGTGATCATTGCTGTGGCTCCCACTGCCTTGGTGTGGGAGCTGCAGTGAGGTGAGAAGGACTCAACACCCATTGTCTTCCCTGCATCTGACTGTTAGTGTAATAATTACTTTTTAAAATTCCCTGCTGCATAGCTGGAATTATGGATTACAGAGAAAATTAGATCCTGAGCCATCTGTTGGGAAAGAGGGGTTATTAGGTGTCTGGTTAGGTGGTTATTAGGTATCTAGTTAGTTGGCTGGATAGAGACAAAATTTCAAAAGATTTGAGCACAACCAACCAGGTTAGCAGGCATTATAAATTTCCCCTGAGTTTTGGAATCAACCTACTAGTCAGGCAGTAACTTTCATATTTTATCCTGTGTGAATGACTGTTGGCACAATTTTAAAGCACTTGGGGAATCACTGAGTGTCACTATAAAGGAAGTTTCCCCCTTTGGAACTTTAAGAAGTTTGCAGTTTTTGTCTGAAGAATAAATTGAATGCTTCAGATTAAAAGTTACTGCATTAATTATCTGCTTGCCTCAGATGTAGCCACTAAAAGCATTCTGCATTTTATATTTTTAAAGAAAAAACATAAAAATCAACCCTCTTGTCAGCTCTCTCAATCTGTTAAGCTTTGGGCTGTGCTTGGACCTTCAGAGTTTGGACCTGCCAGCCCAACAGGAATGAGCCAGTGTGTTCTGGGGTACTCAAGGTCTGGCAAGGCTCTGACACTCTGGAAATTCACTGAGTACATCCACAGCCAGGGCTTGGGCTCTGGAGAGCATCAGCCACTGTCCTTACCAGGGTTCTTGCTAAAGCAGTGAAGCATTTTATGAGCCTAGGAGCGAGAAACTCTGAAAGTTCAATGCAAAAGTATTTCCAGCTGTGTTTAAATTAAAACTCTCAGAATAGAATCGCTAGTCTTATTGCAATCACCATTAAAATTTTCTCCTAAAAAACAGTCTGTCATCTCACATGAAGATTTTTATCTGCTACCACAGGTATTCAGCTTTAAAGTATATATCCAGCCCATAGTACCAGGGGTCTGAATGTTTATATAAAAATGAGGACATCTGGTGGCCATTTAAAATCCTCTCCATAATTGTATTTGTAGAAATTTAAAAGCCAATATTCTTTAACCACATCTATATCAAATCCTCCAACAGCCTGCTGTGTTCCTATACAGAATCTCCCTTCCTTTATACTTCTGCAGTTTAAGTCCAACAATACTTGGGAGAGCTAAGGATAGCACTGCAGCCTAAAAGGCAGAATGCTTTTCTCTCTAAGCAGAAAAGCTCTAGCTCTAGTAAGAGTGTGCTTTAAAAAATGGGGCAGTCCATGAGCACAGTGAAGTTTTGGAAGATCCATTGCAGGGTGAGCTCATCAAGGGAGGATTAATGCCAGGGTGTGCAAAAGGGGACCAAGCCAGGAGCTGAGGATGATATCCTCACCAGGACCCCATTTCCCCATGGATATGTGAACACAACGGGCAGTGACAGCTCCTTCAATAGCCCTTCCCATGGCTGGAGACAGGCACTCCTGTACCACTGCTCAGGGGTTCTGGGTAGGGGGAAAGAGGAGTCACAAATGGGGCCACTCTGGGCAGTTGAAAAATACCAGTGCACTCAAGGCCCTGACAGATAAAACCTTTGGAAAACACTCACAACCCTCTGCTTACAAAGGGTGTGTTAAACTGCTGCATGTTGAAACTTTATTCTTCTTTCTGAACATCTGTGCAATTCATAAAAGGCTTTCAGTAAAGAAGGTCAAAGCTGCTTTGAACACAACCGGGACCTTGTTTTACTGTTCCATTTCAAGTTTTCTGTGTTCAAAGTGAATGCACGGACAGTTGTGTCTGATCATAATTAATTGCATATTTTAAAACGTGGTGTTACGATTAATTGGCTTTGACTGTAATGGGATTGCAGTAAAGGCAGAGGCTAATTAGGTGCCTTGTCGCACTCTGTTTTCATGAACAAATAAATGCTGACAGTTTTAGAGATTGGGCTGATAAAGTTTTAAGTTCCTATGTGCTGCCTACTAGATTGTATTTCTGCCCAACTGTGTCTTTGGTTGTATAAAGCAATAAAATAATTAAGTTGCTTTTTCAGTGTTACCAAAGCTGATAATTCACTTGAATGATGCTATTTTCATTGTCCTGTTCTCCAGATGATATGCTTGAATTTTCTTTGTAATTTGGTATGTGGAAAAAAAACCAACACTTTGACAGGGGCCAAAGCACCAAGTTCAGACAACTTTTGTTTTAATCAACTTTAATTTTTAGGGAAAAGTTGAATGTTTCCTGATAAAGGAGCTATGGTGATATCTTAAATATTAGCCTTTCAATTTTTAATGTTTATGTTTATTTTGAAATTTTCTCCTTTATACAGGAAATTTTAAAATCATTTTAAAAAGAGTGCAGAGACTTGCCATGTTGCTTTGGGTGTAAGTGAAAAAATGCTCTTGCTCTTTCTGGTATCAAACTGAGGAATATGAAGAGGAGGATTGGAAAAAAGTAATAATACTTGTATGGACTAATTTGAAATCAAATTAAAGATGAGGGATCTGTTCATCAAATTATGAAAGTTACCTGTCTCTTTGTGATAGGCATTGAATGAGGGAAAGATGTTGCTTTTCAAAGTTATGTATTGCCATCCTTGGCTGTGTCACACACTCACAGAGCTGGGTGGGAAATGTCCAGCAGGTAGGCTTTGGTAGCTGAGGAATCACATCTTCTGTGAGAAATGGCTGCTGGCCAGTGGGGACATCTGTGTGAGCAGATGCAAAGCTGTTGGCCTTGGTTCCTCTCTTGTGACATTTAGGAAAGGTCTGAGTTAAGATCTCTGCTTTCTTTGTGATCTGTGATTGTAGCAGCACCTTCAAAATCAGTGTCTGTCAGTGTTTCGCTATTAACTCCCTTTATTTTCCTGGCATTTGACTTGGCTGTAAGAATTCACTTTTGGCAATTATGTGACACAGCAAATCTGTGTTTATTGGTGATCACATCAAAAGTGAATTTAATCACTCCCCTGAACCATTCTTTAATATGGTGCTTCAGTGGAGGAGGTTAGTAGTTGTGTACCCAGATGTATCCAGTTGTACCCACACTGAATTCCTTCTTTACACACCATTTGCAGAATCAAATTACACAAAATTAGAATTCACATTGCAGATTTTAAGAAAATAGCAGTTCTATACTACAGGTTTTTTTCTAGAAAGTGGAGAATAGGTTTTTTATACTGCTTTGTAAGTATCAGTGATGTACAGATGTTTCTTTTTCTGTAGTCACCAAAAGAAGCATAAAATTTGAGATTGCACACATCTCTGACTTGTTTCTTACTGGCTATATTAGTGAGTTTCATTTCTACCCTAGTCAGGTGTGAGGTGGGGAAATCAATAAAACAGCAGGGGTGTGCCCTGCCCTTTTTCTTGCAGTGTGTGGTCCATTTGACATCCCATGAACCAGGAGAACAGGTTGGGGCGAGGGGGGGAAGCAGATAGGAGATCCTTTTTTCTTTTCAGAAGAGACCCTTCTCCCTCTCACCCGAGCACCTCAGAAATTCTCAAAAAGATAATGAGTTCTTACATTGCATGAAAGCTTTTTGTTGTTTGGTTTGATTTTATTTTTTTTCCTTAGAGGTAGAAACAAGCAGTAGCAGTGTTTATTCTGCTCAGCAATGCTATTTTTTTCTCTCATTTTTTCCTTCATTATTCTAACATCTGTAAAGAGTATGGTTTAGACTTATTGTTGGAGCTTTAGAACGTCTTTTTTTTTTTTTTTTTAGCTCCACGCAATCTAATTTTTCTTTTTAAATTTGGAGTAAAATTTTTAGAGGGACTAAAGTACATGAGGAGCCTGGCTTTAATTTTCATAAGTGAGCTAAGTATCAGAGTCCCATATGAAAAGTCAGAAAAATATAATTAAAACAGCTGACTACCTATTTCTTTTTCTCTCTTTTGGAAACAATTTGACTTTTCCTTCCCCTGCTTTTCTTTGATGAACCAAGAGTTTTGGTTTTTTTGCTGGGGCGTGTTAGCTGTGGAGTCCATTTTTGTGTTTCACTTGATAGCAATTTATTGTTTTGTTGCTCTGTCCCCTGGGTTAAACTTACTCATTATTTTGAATCAAAGGCACCATGCAAACAAATAAAATCTAATCTAATATAATATTCTTCTCTAATGGATTTCTTACAGTCTCTCTTGGCAATCCTATTGTTCCTATCTTTTCAGCTCAAGCAATGACATCAAGGTGGCTGTTGCCCAGAAGAGTTACTGTCTCCTTTGCCTCACTCCTATGTGCAATGCAAAGAAGGGTAGAAGTTACTGCTGGCTTCCCTGAGAAAGTAATTTGTAATGTGCAATTGGTTACTTTTCAGATCCAGAATCCTGATATATTATTATTTGAAGTAATAAGCTTACCGTGGCTAGACCCTGCCCCACTAATATAAAAATATGCCACAGAAATGTTTGACGTGATCCTCTGCAGCATCTCTCGGTTGTGTAGCTAATACTTACAAATTGTGTTTGTCTCTTCAATGTGTAACTGTGGCTCTTGTTTCCTACATGTTCATTGCCTTTGCTGCTGGTGCTCTTTAGACTCTTGTTTCATTCAAGTAAGGAGCAAATCATCTGAAATTTTGCTGTATTTAAGTTTTCTAATCTTTTTTTCTTTTTATTTCCTTGTTTTAACTGAGTTTGTTTCTTCTCTTCTGAAAAATACTCATTGCACATAATAGCCACTGTTATTTTCCTGAGCAAATAAGAGAATATTTTATTTTTCTGTGACTTAAATGTCTTACATTAAGGAGTTTTTTCTTTATTTTTGGATCTTCTTCCTGCAAGTGTGTCAGTTTTTGTTTCTTACACGTTACGTATCCCCATCAGAGCGCTGAGAACGTAAGGTACAGCAGTCTCAATAAAATGCAGCCACCCTTTCCATGCCCTCCACTCCCTCTTTCCATAGCATTCAGGCATTTGACCTTCATCAAGGAAGGACATTTATCACCAGCACCATCTAGCCATCTGTTAGGATACTTGCCCTCCCTGGTGCACATTCCTGTAAACGGAAGCATTATGGATCACTTCAGGCTTATAACCCAAGTAAACATCTATGAAGGGTGTTGATGATAACTCAAGGACTCATACACAGGAGTGCTGCAGTTCATAATATGGTTAAAACAGGAATCACAAATCACTCTTGGGGATATTTTATGTTTAGTATCTCAGAAGTGTTTCTTCAGGTCTGTACCGTGGTGCAAGTATCGGTGCCTTGTTCCCACACTCAGGGCAGACCTTGTGTAGTACTGAAGCTTGCACTGTATAGGTTTCCAAAGTCTAAACACACAGGCAGAGAGCTGGGGTGCTTGTTAGTTGGGTTTAGGCTGTGAAATGTTGCAAAGGTAAGTGCCCAGCTCTGAGGCAGAGCCTCCTTTGTGTGTACAGGAGCTGGTCCGCAGCAGCCCCGGTGTGTCCATTTGTGAATGGCAGATTTGCCTGGCAAGGAGCAAAGTTTAACACAATATTCAACAGCACATTTTCCACTTTTCACATTTCAGTGCCTTTTCCTGATTCATTCTTTCCAATCCACAGCACTGATGGCTACTGCTTCACCATAATAGAAGAGGATGAGTCCGGTGGACATTTAGTCACCAAGGGATGTCTCGGATTAGAGGGCTCAGACTTCCAGTGTCGGGTGAGGAAGCATTTTCTGCCAGAGTGTCACTTGAATTTTTGATAGCTTTTAATTAAAGTGCAGTCAACAGACATTACTGTGTCTATGTTTTCCACTTCTTTTCCTTTGGCAGATAGTTGATCTGCATTGATTACTGAGGGGAGTGCATTTATATCCCCAAAAGATGATACTATAGCTCCTCCTGATAATAACAACTCATGTTTTTGGTTTTGGCACTGTTGCTGCTAGTAACATTCCCACTCAAAGGAAGTTTGGATTTATAGAATTGCAGTCTTAACTCCTCAAATCTCCACGCTAGCTAAAGTTAGTTAGGATATTATTTGATGGAGTGCAGTAACATCCATGTCTTACATGCAGTCGCACTGTGGTTTGGGATTTTTGGTGTGAGATACTCCCTTCAAGTACAGCGATCACCTGCTGGAAAGCAAGTATCACTGCAGGAATGGAAGGGGTGTGGAAAATGGAGCAGGGTGGTTCTAAGGTGGTTGCCTTTCCTCACAATAACCCAAAATGGTTTTAGATGAGTACAGGAATGGTTTCATCATTATGGCTAATGGAAGATATTTTATCCAGCTTGCCATGAGACCAGAAGCTGCAGCTAAATTAGTCCATGCAGCAATTCCTGTATTATCCTGGCTAACCTGTTTTGGATATCCGTATTAACTCATTTTTGGTCTAACTGATGGATATGTGTGACTTTCACACTTCTGACTTGCACCATTACAGAAAGTCGGTCCCTTCTGCAGCATTAAGGCACCAACAGGAGTAAGTTTGGAGTGAATTAATGTCTTAATTACCTGGATGAAATATCGCTGGACACACTGGTTGGCAGAAATCCTTACTCCACACATCCTAGGAATCTGTAGCAGATTGCAGTCCAGCTAGCAAGCACATCTTTCAAGTGCCAGAATGACCATGTATATTTACAACATGGGTAATGACTTCCTTTCCATCTAAATTGCTTGTTGCAGGACACTCCTATTCCACACCAAAGAAGATCTATTGAATGTTGCACAGGCCAAGATTACTGTAACAGACACCTTCACCCTACACTGCCACCACTGAAGAATCGAGGTAAGGGAAAAATCTGGTCCCAAGGTGATCTTTTCCTGCTGTTGGTCCTTGGCCTTAGGGAAAAATAGGGTGCAGACTGAAGCACCCATATCCAAAAGCATGTGATTAGAGAGATAAATGGCATTAAACAGTATTTCTGCATTCCTGTAGGTTGTGTGTGGAATGGTGCTGATGCTTGCTATCATTTCTGTTCCACACATGCAGCGAACACAAGATGCATTAGAGTCACAGGATGCTGTCCTAGCACACACCTGCTGAGCTGTCAGAGATCATCTCAAAGACCTAGGCTGGTCGTGGCAGAGGATGACTATTGCTGTGTATTTTTTTAGCCTGATAATAAAATTGAATCCTCTCTCCAGTCCCTGTAACATGTATTACTCTCATTCATAACTCCACACACAAATTGGTCAGTTCAAGTTGACACAAGTCTGTAAGTTTTTCTTATTTGCAAGACCTGATCATCCAGCACTGGGACAATAATGACTCACTAAAGTGTATTTTTTATGTGAACAATGTAGCTGAAAAAAGAATGTAGGGTAAGAACCCACACAATTTAAAAAAAAAATTATTTGAGAGCAAACAGGCATGTATTAACTTAGTAGATGCTGAGGCAAAGTTTTAGCATTTTTCTTTATTTAAATACTTTCAGAAAGCTGGTAAAACTATTTTTGTCTGGGTGTTCAGAATAGATTTTATAGAAGTGTATTCCTAAGTAAGTGTAAATTCATCCATAATAAACTCTTGGCATTGGCAGGAATTGTGGTAGTCAGCATTGAGCTCAGTTCAGGGTTGCAGAAGAATTTATGATCGTGGTGTTCTGTGTTGAAGATCCAGATCGGTGCGCAGATGCACTCTTAATTTCACCAGCAGCAGATACTTACACAAATGCATGCTCAGAGAAAGCCTTCACTCATGTAAGCTGTTCCCCTCAGGCCTGTGAAATTCTGCACAGATGGGCTGCAGAGTCAGGTCTTTGGAGAGTAGTATGTAAATACTTCACTGTTTACTAGCAAGGCATTAAGGCAGCGAAACCTCATAAAATTCTGACTTCCAGCAGAAGAGTTATGTACTACTTTGTTGGTTTATTTAATTTTAAAAAGTTCTTTGGACTGAGAGAGAAGCTCCAAAAAGCAGTCAATATTTGTTCACACTTACTTAGTCTTTCATTAAATATCAGTTTGGAAAACACTGCCATGATTTCTTCTGGCTACTGGCTGAGTTTATTCTACATTAGGACTACTCAAAAATACTGAATCAGAGCCTAACGCTAGACATCCATCTATTAAGATTTTAGTTATTTGGCAATGCTATCTGCTACTTATAAAGAAAGCAATGAACCAAGCTTTTGGTAGTGGCAGAAGGTGTTTGGATTGATGTTGGGTTTGTCTCGTGTGTATATAGGGTAAATAAAGTATTGCTGGGGAACCGTGGTGGCAGAGAGAATGTTTTTTAAAAGAAAAATTTCAGCGAGCTGGAGCAGGGTTCTAGCTGTTCCGTGTTGCAAAGTTGACTATTTTAGCATGACAGACAAAAGGTGATGTAGTCACTCAACATACTCAAAAGACTTTTTTTAAAATAAGCTCTCACACTACCAGCATTCTGACAGTGTTTTGTAGAAATGCATTTCAGGAACTGCTTGAATAAATTTGGCTGAACAGGGCTGAAGTCACCATTGTTATTAAAGCCTTAGGTTAATATGCCATTCTCGGTGCCAGGCCTGTTTTAATTTGTCACTGCTGTATCCTAGTATGAAACCTCAGAAAAGCCATAGTTTGAACCAGCAAAAAAAAAAAAAAAAAAAGGCATAGTTTGAACCACAGGCCCTCGCTGCAAATAGGTGAAAATACTGTCTACAAATACATGCTACTGCTGCCAGTGCCCGCTACTGTGGCTGTGATCATTGTTTCTACTGAAGCATTTAGATTAGGCTGTGATTGTCTGAATAATGTTAGAATTGTATATCAAATTTAACATGAACTGTAAGTACAGAGAAGGAGAGGTGAGCTTAAAAACAAGCTTCTTGGAATAACCTTCTGACCTTCAGGGTTCCATGAAAGATACGCATGCTCCTCAGCATCTAAAAAGCAAACAGAAATTTGGCTTCTGATGAACTCACATCTGAGGTGATACCTCATGGGAAGCAAAGTCTAGGGAGAGCATGCAGCTGCGGGTCAGAGGCTGTTGAACTCAAAACTGACCTATGCACCAAGGTAACAGCTACAAAGGCAAGTGACTTGTGTTCTCTAAGTGCTTTTCCAGGCCTGGCATGTGCTGCAAGGCAAGATTTATGCCACACCCTATCCTTCTCCTCTCCCCCCTGGAAAGAAAGGGGGACCACATACATGAAAGTGAGAGCTAGAAAAATTAACACTGGTCAAAGCAAGACTTGTTAAGTAAGATGGAAGAAACAACAGCTAAGCCTAAGTTTTGAGCTCATCTTGGTACAGAACTATCAGGATAAAATATCCCAGAGAAACCATTAAATCCTTGTGCCAGCTATACATCTGTCTTATTAAGGAAATGAAAGTCATAATTGGGTCTGATATAACACCTCTGCTTTAAACAATAAAAGATATTCCTGGAAATCCCAGCGAAAGCACAGGCTGAGACCAGTCAAAAGAGAAATATGTCTTTACTGATTTAGAGCCTATATAAGCAGAAGTGGTGGTGCCACCGTGTCTGGCTCCCTGCCTGTATAGCTAGTGATGAATGGGCAAGGGAATGATTGGAGGAATGATGGGGTTTGATGTGTGCACACAGTCTCCACGCCTCAGATTTCACTGCCGTTTTTACTTGGATAGCTGTAACATTCTGAGCTGGAGGGACCTGGGGTGGGAGGAGAACCTCCTCTCCCTTTGATATGCTGACTTCTGAACCTTCTGGGTGGCATTTTCAATGCACTCCTCAGCATGGTCCCGCTGATGACAGTGAGTGAAACGAGTGGTGGAGGAGGGGGAAATTGCAGGAGAAAAACAGAGAGGCAGCTTGGTCTCACTGAGCTCCCTGCTGTCACCAGCCTGCACCACTGTTTTACTACAACATGGAACTGTTAATGTGCTGTTTGCTGGGCTGCACTGTTATCAGCCAGCCAAGGTATGTGAAGAAGCCTCCCAAACCTACAGTGTGTTTGTTTTGCACTTCCCACACCATGCTCCCAGTAATCCTCACTGCTGCCTCCGTGGAAGCTGCTGCTTATTCTCATAACCCTGCTGCTTGGCACCTTGCAGTCGTGAGTAACACAGCAGTAAAAAACACAGCACTGGACTTCTTAAAGGGCAGAGTACCTCCATCACATAAACTGGCACTGACCAGGACCCACCACAGAGCTCACCACACAGCCCACAAGCAAGGCCCTAGGCAGACTCACAGCTGAGCTGCCCCATCCTTCCTCCTGGTCAAATAGTGCAGGGAAAGGGAGGCTTGTCCTGCTGCTCTGTAGGGAACAGTGTGGGCTGGAGGAGCAGGAGAAGAAATGCAGCCTGGCTCAGTGCAGCAGAACAAACAGACATTGCTGGTGTGAGGATGGGAGCTTACGTTTAATCTTGTGCTGTCCACACACACACCAGCTGGTTTATGAAGACCTCAAGTGAGGCAGCAAATGAAATCCTGCCAAAATGCTTTAAAAACGCAGGAAGTGTTTGAAAGGTGGGACAATAGCTCGCTTACCATCAGTATTGCCTCTCAAATAGCCAAATAAATAGAAAGGCATATGGAACTTACTGTCCCCTCTTGTGAGAGCCGGTTGCACGCCTGTGCTGTGCACAGTGAACCACTGCTAAAGCTGTGCCACTGTTGGCATGCAGACACCACCCACCACAAGACAGTCAGCTCTGCATTCGTCAAAGTCTTGTTTCCTGCTCCCAGCAAGAAGATCAGGACATGTTCCTTTATGTCTTTCATGCTTTCCTTACACTTGCTTCACATAATTGCATTTGGGTACCCAAAGAATTTTGCAGTGTTGGAGCCTGAAGTTCATCTGAGAGCTACACAGCACTTCCTTCTGGCCTCTGGAATAACTAAATTGCATTTACTTACTTTTCTGAATGGCAGAAGCCTATTAGAAACATTGAGCCTGAGGTTTGGATAACTTAAACCCTAAAAACTGTGGGAATTTGATTCAAGATTTCAGCATGTTTATCATCTCCAAATGTACATACTCGTACACGCCCAAACAGCGTGAACAACTCCACACAATACTGTGGGCAGTACTGTGTCTGCAAAAATGCACAGATTTCCATGGTTTTATCAGCTAGCAGACGCAAGTCTAAGATCTGAATTTTTCCCTCTCCATCTGAAATCAGCTTTCGTTACTGCTAAGCACAGAAGCTCAGCTTCCATCGTGTCGTACTGTGTGAAGTGGGAGAACCCTTGCTGTGGCTGGTTATCCGGGTTTCTCCCAGGTATGGAATGCTGCCTTATGGTCTCTGTTCTCTGCTTATTCATCTGATGGGCTGTGACATCTGAAACTGTTACAACCCACACATTTTAGAGGGAGGTGGTGCTGACACAGGCTGCTCACAAAGCACAAGCCAGAGCCCTCAGCCCTGCCGAGCTGCCATGGCCTTCACGAGAGCTCTGGATTCCCCGGTGGGCTCTCGGTTTCGACCCACAGCCCACTTGGAGTGGCAGGGCCAGGGATAAATCTGCTGTGGCAGGCAGAAGGATGGGCTCAAGGGTTTTCCTGATAGACATCGTGTCAGCATCCCGTTTCAAAGGCATCAGCCATGTCCTGAGTGTTTACATTGTCAGTGCTCCCAGAGCAGGCAATGGCAGGTTAAAGCGTGACCAGTGTGATCGGGAGGTGTGTTGGTAGGTAATCTCTGTAGTGGAAAGGGGAAGGAAAGAAATTGTTGAGGAGCAAAGGAAAAAAAAAAAGAAGAAACTGGATCTTGAAAATAAGAGTCTGAGAGTAAACTAAGAGTCCCTTAGGAATCTCCTGGTCTCATTACTCTTGTAAATCTGAAACATAATAACGTCGTTGCAGAACCAGTCAGTGAGAATAGATTTCTTGCATTCTCCGATGTGTCAGGCATTGGAGTGAAGGATTCAAGACAGCAAGGCTGGAAGAGCTTCAGAAAACATGGCCCTCATTTGCACTATCCCATTTGTTATGGGAAGGGTGGTTTGTGAAATACTATAATTTTGAGAGTTTGAGTGGCAGGGGAGGTTAAAAAAGAATAGAGCTGGATGTCTTCGTTTTTCAGCAGAAAAGCATGTGTGAAGGTCAGACTCGCTTGTCTGAGCTGAGAATTCAAATTTGGAGATTAATGTTATACTTTAAAAGAGAATACGAGTCTCCTATACAAAGGTTGACTGAAACATTTTAATAGTTTTTATGCAATGGCATTTTCTACAAGTTACTTGACACATTTTATTTTCAAAGTGTTTTGCAGAAAAGCCACTGGAAGGATAGTTTTGCCCACCAGCATAGGAAGGACTTGCTGGCACACAGGGCTGCTGTAGAGCAGATGGAGAAGAAAATTCTTGCTCAAATGTTTAAAACAGGATCTAAGAGACAAATTGTTCTGTAATGATGGAAATAATACACTTTCAAGGCCTCTCATGGCCTGCCTTGTTGGAGTTTGAATGGTCTGCTGTGTCTTCCCTTGTAGAATAAATGCATTTTGGTGGGTGGTTTGGTTTGGTTTGTTTTTTTTAGTTACTCATTAGGATGCTACTTAAGCTGAGTGTTTAAAAAAAGCACTGATTTTTGCATTTCCTGGCTAATCACTCAGGTTAAGACCCAGAGCTGCAGGTCTTGATTGATTTTTCATTCAGAGACAAAGAGGGAATTGCAAATCAAGGCAATGTTTTGCTTGAGTGAGGACTGAGAAAACAAATAGGTTTTTTTGACACTGGAAGTGTCCATTCTGTCCTGGTTAGTGAGGGTCAAAGAGGAAGCCCACAAAATGCCTGGGGAATCCAGGGGTATCCTGTACAGGAATTACGAGGAAAGAGCGGAACTGATCCTGTGCTCAATGTACTTCTGACGTTGACTTCATACCATCTCCCTTTCTAAATTTTCTAACTTTCTCATTTTTTAACCCCAGACTTTGCTGAAGGAAACATTCACCACAAAGCTCTGCTCATCTCAGTGACTGTTTGCAGCATCCTTCTGGTGCTTATCATCATATTCTGCTACTTCAGGTAAATAAGGAATATTTTGGCAGCTTGTTAATGTTCCTCCCAACATTTATCTTTCTATAGATTTAGGAAATTGAAAAAAATAGAAGTGAGCCTTAAAGAAAAGAAATGAGAAACAGTAATTTTATAATGAGAAAAAAATGTGTATTTTATTCACACTGTTGACAGGTATACCTGTGTGATGGATTTAATACAGAATCTTTCACTCAACATCCTTAAAAGCCATTCAGGTAGAAGCACAGATTATTGTTTACTGAGAAGGCCAAAGGACAAATTTTATAGGGAAATTTTTGTAAGGGAAGTATATCTAAGACTTCTAAATTTATATGATGAAGAGCTGATCATAAAAAAGAAGACAATACAGGAATGTCAGTAAATGTGTCTGGAGTGTTATCATAATCTACATACATTTCATTTTAATAATTTGACATGTTTTTTACACATTCCCAGATTCCATGACCTTACCTCCTCTGGCTCTAAGAAGACAGTAAAATAAAGTTACTTGCTTGGTCAGTGTTTTAGACATATTTAAGTTTCTGAAAGGAAAACATTTGGTTCCTTTGCAAAGTTACCCCAGACTGCATGGCCTGTGAGTGTTATACATAGAATTTTGATGATGAAAACAATTGCTAAATATAAAATAAAAAAAATTTGGCCATCGAGTCCAGTGTCTCAGGGAAGCAGAGAAATCTGTTAGTCTATAAATGAAGGAAATGTGAAGGACATGTGCATTATTCATTGCACATGTGTTCGTTGTATTTAAATCTCATTTCGTTTTCATTTAAAACATCAGATACAAGCGCCAAGAGACGAGGCCCCACTACAGCATCGGGTTGGAGCAGGATGAGACCTACATTCCCCCTGGAGAGTCCCTGAAGGATTTGATCGAGCAGTCCCAGAGCTCAGGGAGCGGTTCCGGGCTCCCTCTCCTGGTAAGGAAGCAATACTATTTTAGTGCACATTTCAAAGGCAAAAATGTGTAGAGGAGAAGAGACACAAAAAATACATCTACATGTTCTCAGTTGTTGTTTTAGGTGGTTTTGGTTGTGGTTTTCTTTTTTTTTTTTTTTTTTTTGGTGTCTTTTTTTTTGGTTTTTTGTTGTTTTGGTTTTTGGTTTTGTTTTGTTGTTGTTTTTTTGTTTTTTGTTTAGTTTTGTTGGTTTTTTTCTCTATCAAAAATGAGAAGGAGTTAAAATGGAGAATAGCTGCTTTAGAAGCAGGGGACTTTTTTCATGTGAACTAAGCCAAAAAAGGTTAGGGTTATTTTTCTACCTAATTTCATTTCTTATTTTAGATACTATGGGGTAGGTACAGGCTAAGAGAGCTCATGGAAGTAGATCAGGATTTACTCCAGTGTACAGGACAGCACCTGGCCCACTGATCTTGTTTTCTTCCTTTGTATGTGCAACACACACAGTAGGATTTCAAACAGTGACCCATCACCTTTTTCCAAAGGAAACTGTAACTTGTCAGACTTGGAACCTTTTTTATTTGTAGGCTTCACTTTGCATTCAGAAGTCAAGGGGGATTTTTTTCCTTGTAGTGTGGCAATCTCAAGAGGTAATGGCATGGAGTTTGTGATTATTTCTGAACAGACTCCAGGATTGCTAAACCTGCCGAAAAGGCAGAACGATCTGTGGCAATATAGTTCTGTTCACCAGGGGGTTTTGTTTCTGCGGAACATCACTGGTAGAAAAGAATTGGTAAAAAAGCTAGGTTACTTATTTAAAATAAGTGGCTCAGAGAAACTGGAAGATTTCATTTTCATTTTTCAGAGTGGTATGTCCCTCCTGTCCTCCAAACCTATTAGTTTGTATTGATGCAACTACTGCAGGTGTTGTCCAGCTTCCAAATACCATGTACTATTGGGCTGGTTTTTGCCCACACATATTTTTTAAACACGCTGAAGAAGACATTAAATGGGAAGTTTTATCTTTCTTTAAAAATGTAGCAACAGGCTCTCTCCTATCCCATGCCAATGTCCTTTTAGCACCCTGTAGTGGTTTTGGTTCACTAATTTGAGATTTTCTGGCCAATGGAAAGGTAGAGATCTTGTGTGCAGTTTAGGACCATTCCTAATGAATTTCCAGTTGATTTAATTGTGAGGGATTCTTCCTTTTTTTGCCTTGGGGTTTGGTTGTTTCGTTTTGGGGTTTGGTTTTTTTTGTTTGTTTTTGGTTTTTTTCTTTTTTTTTTTTTTTTTTTTTTTTTTTTGCATAACACCTGCCACATCAAGGTCTTCATCTTCACTTGTTCCAATGACATAAAAATGTAATAATTTAGAGCAACTACAAGGAACTTGGTTGTAGTTCTCTGAGAAGATGTTTCCAGCAGCCCATGTGGGTAGCAGGTGCCCTGGGGCACCTCACAGCAGTGCATGGCTCAGTCCTTCATCACAGGATCCCAAAAAAGCTGGAGCAATGCTGGTTATGACTGCTTGTTCTTTACACCTTCCTCTGTCCCAGTGAGCAGTTTGAAGGAGGGATCTGTGGTCTGTCTCAGTGCTGTCCCCAGGTCTGCTCTTGTAGTGGATGGGAAAACCAACCCCTGCTACTTAGCTGCTGTAATGGCCAAGGTGACATCCCAGATGGGACATTGCTCAGCAGCTCTCAGAGCTGTGCCACTGCTCCATGAGGCAGAAACCATCCAGTCTTCTGTCAGTCTACTCCTCTCAGTCTTTGAGACTTTGTAGCCACTGGACCAAATGTTTTTCCTCCAGGAACTCTTCCCCCCGCCCCATCTTCGTCTTGCTTACAAAAACCCCATACAATTGTTTTTAAAGGTAGTGATTTTGGGTGGAAGAGAAGAAAATTGATCTTGCACTTGGCAGTAGATGTTTGCAGCATTTCCCAGATGGCTACAACCACTGTGAGCTCACCAGAAGTGCACAGAGTGATACGTCTGGGCCCATGCCTGAAACAAGTGTATAGAAGGTGCCTGGCAATCATGCTCTGGTCTTTATTGTGCAAGAGCTTATTTTAAACCTTGTTTCTTATGCAAAGACTGAAACATCCAGGGTTATAATTTCAGGAAAGTAAGATGCAAATTTAATGCAAAATGTCACCTTATGCTAACCAGCAATGTTTTTTGTCTGTGTAGAACATTTATTCTAATGGGTATAAATATTATACCCAAAACAAGTATTAGCCAAGAATTTGTCAGTATGACATTCAGCAAGTGCTCTTTCTCCTGACCTGTCTGTACCTCTGACAGAAGAGTTTGCTGCAAGTCAAATGCTGCAAAGTGGTCTGTCTGAAGAGATTGCTGAACTGCAATTTGGCCTCTACCTTCTCACACATTTTTTTCATAATTTCCCTTCCAATGAACTTTGCTTTGCAAGGGACTGCATCCGAGCTATAGGTATGAATTCTCTGTTCAAAATATTAAATTTACAAAAGGTTGGTCAGTCTAAATTTTCTTCTGCAGTAGCTGAACGCGTTTAGCTGAATGCCAGGAAAGTAGAAATAGTTGGTAATTGGATTGTTTCCACTCAGGGAGATGAAAGAAAAGGTCATGTAACCTTACCTGACTGCTTACAGAGCTCAAGCAGCAAAATACACAGATTTAAAAAGAAATAAGAAACCCCCAGCCCCACTCAGTGTAAATAACTCAACACGAGCACATCATTCAGCATGCTTCTGAAATCAGTTCAGCCAGCAATTTTGATTAACCTGTTTGGTTTAGAAATCATTATTGGTTGATGATTCAAGAAAGAGCTGAATTCCTTAAAAAAATTAAATTGTTCATGGGAAATCATTTGACCAGTTCTAGCAAGATGAAACCAGGTTAAGGCCTTTCACATAGTATTCTGCCGCCTGAAAACCCATAACAGAAATGTGTTTTTCATTTTCTTTATGCAATTTAATAAGGAACTTTTCATCATTAAGTATTGTACTTGCATGTACTTTATGATGCCATTACATATATTTGCACAAATTAAGTTATTTGATGTAACTACATTATTGTTCAGGATGCATTTTTAAAATGGGCAAAATAGAAAGCAACAATGGTAAAATGACATTACAAAATGTTACAGCAAAATTCCAATGTAATATAACTATTGTTCAATCACTATATGAGAGTATAAAAGATAAATCAATTTTAAAAATTAGGGATAATCTCTATTGTTGGCTTTCATTGATAATCAAAAATAATGGCACTGAAGCTACCATCGTGAACATCTAATAATGCAGTGCAGGGCTGGAAAAATGGAATTCTGTTTAAATGGCCGAAGAAAAAGACTGGGATATTTGAAATAGCTTTGCATAAATACCACTGTATGTTTTGCTTCTTAAAATTGTTCAATATGAAAACCAGTGGTTCACTTAAAAAATGAATGATGATAGACCTGACAGAATAGGTTTTGTCTTTGGATGCACATTCATGCTGCAGTCACGGCACATTCCTGGCAGTCCTCCCTGGCATTCCCAAACTGGTAGTTCCCACTGGACCTCCCAAGCACAACAAAGGAAGCAAATGATTTAAAAAATCAAGTTTTGCTCATTTCTGTCAGGCAAGATTGCAAAAATATTTTTGGTTTCATGAAATGAACACGATTTCATAGGGATTCGGTTAGAGCAGTTAGATTTACTTGCTGCAATAAACTACTGGAGGTTTGTGTCTAGATGGTGGCAAAACAGAGCAAGAGGCCACAAATTTGAACTTGTCCAGATTTTGCCAATTGCTTGGGCCAGATGAAAATCTCGTCACATCAGCAGCAATATTCTTTCAAAATCTTACCAAATCCTACTTGACAAAAACTCAGTAGCTATGGGTTGAACTGGCAAGGCTGTAGCACAAGAGAGTGACATTTTAAATCTCCTGTTATATTAAATTGAGGCAAAGTCAGCCCTGTGAATTGTGTTGAAGCATCCACTCACATTTTTATTTGCAAACTTTTAGAAAGACGTGATCTGCAGACATGCTCGAATCTGATGAGATTATAAATTTCCATTTGTCCAAGATTTTTCGTGGCTGTAAAAGCTTGTTAAATGTAGAGGCGGTCTGCCATCCTTGTGAAGAGTATCTCTGCAATGCTGCTGTGGACATTGATCTTGCAGTACCCATGATTTTAGCCTTAGCTCACAGTACAGCCACTGACAAAGCTGGCACAGACACCAGAAAGCTGTTCTTTCAAATATTTTGGGGGCGGAAATTGCTATTTATGAATATGTAAATATGATTATTTAAATCAATGTAGGCACATGTGTTTTAACTCTGTAAGTAGTGATTGAGGTTCCTAACCAAATATATATTTTGAAATAATTAGGCATGGCAATTTCATGGAAGATGATAGGAAGTATCATCCTTAAAAACAAAAACAAAACAACAACAAAAAAAAATCAAAGATAATTTTGTAATTTTGCTAGTTTTGGAGCTCTAATAGGCTTTTGACTCTTGTGAGCCCTAGCCTTCAATGTCAGCAGTGTTGACTGTGTAAGAAACATCCCTATATTAATGAAAATGTGTTACCTACCCCTTTGGAATTTGGACTGCATTGAGGTGACCAGGAGTGTTTTCTGTCCAAACTTTTCCAAAAACAACAAAAAAATCCACCAAGTGCTACATCCTGCAGAAAAAATTTTTAAAAATTCAAGGTGCAGGGACAAACATTTCCTTTACACTGACTGATGTAGTTTCTTAAGAGACCACAGTATATCTTGAGTATGCATGGAAAACCTTCCCCGTGGTGGGAATGTCCTCAGCAGCAGTGTGTCCTGGAGAAAATGGGAGCATCTGCAATTGTGGAGTGTTGCTGAAATCCATGTCACAACGGCTGCATATTCCACTCTCTTCTGGGCTGGCTGTGTGAGAAGCAGACACAGGAGGAGGGAGGTGAATGCAGAGATTTCCTCTGAGCAAGGTGTAAGATCTGCCTTGGCATTTCACAGGTTCAAAGGACCATTGCAAAACAGATTCAAATGGTGAAGCAGATTGGAAAAGGTCGCTATGGAGAAGTCTGGATGGGAAAGTGGCGTGGAGAAAAGGTAGCAGTGAAAGTGTTTTTTACTACGGAGGAGGCCAGCTGGTTCAGAGAAACCGAAATCTACCAAACTGTCCTGATGAGGCATGAAAATATTCTTGGTGAGTGAAGTGAAAGAGAATTATTTGATAGTGAACAGGTTTTTAAGATTAGCAATTTTGTATTTGCTGTTATCTGATGTCCTTTCCAATGTGCTTTGTTTCCCTCTGTGCTCTGCAATTAGCCACCCAGTGCTTTTCAAAGGAAAGTTGTTTAAAGGATTACTGAAACATAAATAGAAGTTAAAAAAATAATGGGGTTTTTGGGGTTGTTATTCCAAACACAACATGTCAGTTTCAGCCACTGGTATATCCATATCTGGGCTTCTGAAAGTACATTAAAGGCTAGAGGTGAGGCACAGTTGTATGTAAGTAGGATGAAAGCAATTAAATATGTTATTAAAACAAAACTACTGAAATGGATGACAGTCCAGAGCTCTGAGCAGTCAAAAAAAAAAAAAAAAACCAAACCCAAAAACATGAGAAGTAATAACTTGAAAATAACCTTTTTTTTTTTTTTTTTTTTTTTTTTTTTTTTTTTTTTTTTGAAGGATTCATTGCTGCAGATATTAAAGGTACAGGATCTTGGACCCAGCTGTATCTTATCACTGACTACCATGAGAATGGCTCACTTTATGATTACCTAAAATCTACTACCTTGGACACAAAAGCCATGCTAAAACTGGCTTACTCCTCTGTCAGTGGCTTGTGCCACCTGCACACTGAGATCTTCAGTACTCAGGGCAAACCTGCTATTGCCCACCGTGACCTAAAGAGTAAGAATATCCTGGTGAAAAAGAATGGCACCTGCTGCATAGCAGATTTGGGCTTGGCTGTTAAATTTATCAGGTGAGTGGAAGTGAGGGGGCTGAGGGGAAGTTAATAAATCAGGTGCAAAAGTTTCCTTACTTGTTGACTGAGTGTGCACGTGTGAGCAAGCACCTGCAGTGTGTGTGCACACCTGGGCTCTGCTCATCTGTGTGTGAGGTCACCTGTGTGGGGGAGAATGTCCTGTCAGCACCTCTTGCAGGTGTATAAATAAGTCACTGTTTGATTATTTGAGCACATTAGCTGCATTTGTATCAAGGTTTAGTTTTCATCACTCTATCCTCCGTGGCTGTCCCAGTATTGCTGGCACGCAGTGAAAGGACGTAGCACTGACAGGTTGAAGTCACATCACTGAGCTTGTCACTGAAGCATTCAGCTTGTCTGATCCCATGAAAATTCACTCTCAACTTAGAGAGAAAAATACTAATAATTTGCACGAGTTACTAACTAGGATTTATTGAAAAGGACCCCATTTGGGCTGCCTTTTGTTTCATTTCCTACAAATCAAATTGCCGAAGTACAGATTTGATTTTTTAAATGGCTTTTAAATTTGATTTTAAAAAATGGTTGTGTGTTTAAACAGCTTAGAAAGAGCAGACAAGTAGAACTTACTCACTCCTGGGATTCATAAGGAGCCACTGCTCTCTGACAGCTCTGTTCAAAAGCAGCTTGAGCTCTCAGCGGTGGTCCTGGTGGTGGAGGCGCGTGTTCCGAAGTTTCTGATTTTTCTATACACAGAACTGTGTCCAGAATACATAGACTGAAGGTTTCCGTTTCGCAGGTCAGCTTTGAAACCGTGCACTCCCTGAAGTATTAAATAAATTCAGGAATTCTGCACAAATCTTGAACTGAAATTATTCAGTGAAAGGAAAGGCAGTTTTTATGTTCTCTTCTTACCGTTCACTTACCTACCGGGTTCCTTGGTGAGGCATTTCCTTTATGAGTCTGACCTTTCTTCAGGAGACAAGAAAGGAATATTTTTACTTTGAGGAACAGAGGACTAGAAAACAACAACTTGAAAAAACACTATTAAAAAGTTCTGGGGAAGAAATTCACCCTTTGCAGGTGTACTTTGCCTGGCAAATACAGAGCAGCATACTGCTTAGCTGTGAATGAAGAAGAGCTGGGAATTGCTGAGTGCTGTTGCAAAAGAAGGTGAAATATGGATTTTTCACACTCCAGACGGAATTTACGTTATGTACTTGGCTTGTTTTCATACTGAATCCTTCCTCAGACAGCATTTCTCATGCAACAACAAGGAACAGAAAATAGTTGGAAGGGTGTGCTCTGCTGAAGCTAATGATTCTAGTGAAATTCTTTGTGTTTCCATTTCATTTGAAATATTGCAAGATAGTGCAGGTCACTGGATTTATGTTGCATTCTTGCAGGTGTACAGTAGTGCCACTAGCATATGTATGATTTAGTGACTGTGTAGGTGACTGGTTGCACCACAGACTCAGCTTTTCTTCATATTGGAAGGTGAAAAAAAATTACTGTACTTGAAGAAAACTACAGAAATGAAGTTATTCTGTGAGCATCTGTTGTATGCACCATATTTAAAATACATACATTTTGAAGGTGAATAAAGGAAAACAGACCTTTTTAAGCAAACCAGAATATATACCATATATTAAACTTTTAAATATATTGAAACTGATGTAGCTGAATCTGAGTTAATAAGAAAAATAAGAATCCATTCACATAATTAATGGGATTTTTTTCCCGTATGTTGTCTCTTCCGGTCAATGTGTGAGGTGTGACACATTTGCGTAGATGTTTTTATGCATTTATCTCTTTGTGTCTGCATATCTTGATGTGTAAAGGTTGGAAGGGATCAAACATAATGCATGCAAAAATATAATAGTTAGATTCATCTGTCTCGCAGATCTGATTTGCTACAGCTAAGAGATACTGCCCCAGCTACTTAGTATCCCCCATTAATTGCCGAGACTGAAGCATTAGGTGGTGGAGTATGTTAAGAAAACAGCGTTTAATGAAGATTTGATTGTTATCACTAACATTAGAGCTCGGGCTAATGCTAATGAAATCTCACAAATGTTACAGCATCCCTGTTGAGTCTTATCTCCATTGTGGTTCTGCATTTGAATGCTGAATATAGCCTCAGGCGGGTCAGCCTTTTAAGGAGGGTTGCCTTCACACTAAGAGGCTTTTCTTGCAAGAATTGTTCCATTAAGATTATGCATTACTTTTGACCTTGTTTGAGAGTGGATGTGATGTGGATTTACTACTTCTTCCATCTAAATGGCTTTATTTTCAACCCACTTTACTGCATGTTTGATGCCCTTTTCTTCTCCTTCTTTTTCTTTTAGTGATACAAATGAGGTAGACATCCCTCCAAATACCCGTGTAGGAACAAAACGTTATATGCCTCCTGAGGTGCTGGATGAAAGCTTGAATAGAAATCACTTTCAGTCGTACATCATGGCTGATATGTACAGTTTTGGACTCATCCTTTGGGAGATAGCAAGGAGATGTGTTTCAGGAGGTAAAGAGCTGGGAGATCACTTTTAATTGTGTCACTGAACCTTGAGCCTTCCATTACACCTTTTTCTCTGGGTGATTGTTTTTACAGTAATAAACAGATGTGGGTAAACCATACAGGTAACTCTCTTAATATCTGTTCTCTTGTTGAAACTTAATTTAAAGCATCAGTCAGTGCTATTTCAGCAGCAGAGATTTAGACTGTATTTAACGGCTCTTCATTCCTGATGCCTGCGCTGAGGAAGTGTGGAACTTATTTGGGGACCTTTGCTAAAGGCATCACGTTTCTGCTGGAGTGGGTGTGTTCAGCTAATTTCACAGAAAGAAAAGAGTGATTTCTTAGTTTAATTAAGAGTTAAACGAAAGGAGGAGGATAAACAATTCGGGGGTTGCTGTTCTACTCTTTGAAATAAATAACCTGTTTGCAAACAAGTAGCAAAACACTGGAGGGAAGTGGCACTTATTGCATCACTGTCATACCAGTGATGTGCTTCATTTCCCTCTTTCTGCATGTAGAGCTCAGTGTCGTGCAGAAGTGATGGGTGTTGTTACCTCTCTTTTGCCACTAAGAAAGTTAAATGCACAGAAATTACTCAGTAGCAGTTCTGTGCCAGTTTGGTGGTGAGAGTAGATCATGTCTCTCTTGAGTCTCTGCTCCCTTCAGCATTCCTTATGAGTCTTTAAATTTTGCAGTTTCTTGCTGAATGTTCACCCTAGAGAAGCTGAATTTTGCCAATGCAGGATCCCTGTGTTTAAAAGCTGGTGACATGTATTACAATGTTGTGAGGTGAAATCTGTAATATTTTTGTCATTGTTGCTATGCACAAAGAATGGTACCTTGCCACGTTCTGAAAAGGCACAGAAACGCCCTTTGGTATTTTCCAGGTCCACTGATAAGAAGGAGACCTAACTCAAGGTTGATTCTCTCTCAGATTACTGTGACACAAACCCTGTGCTAATAGCTCGTTCTGTGCTGGACTGGACAGCAGTGGTAGAAACTGTCTCACTTGGCAAGTTGCTACACTTTTGGATTAGGATACCGGGCCAGTCTTTACACAGCAATGATTACATTGGAACTCGACTGTAGAATAAATTTCTAGTCCTTTTTAGGGCAGTACACCCAACTGTTAAGACAGTATGGCCAATCTGTTATAAAATGAGAGGGGAAGAGGGGAGTGGAAGGTTTTTTGCTGCGAGTGACAGGCGACTAATTGCTGCTTTCAGGAATAGTTGAGGAATACCAGCTTCCATACCATGACCTTGTGCCCAGCGACCCCTCGTACGAAGACATGCGGGAGATCGTGTGCATCAAGAGATTACGCCCCTCGTTTCCCAACAGATGGAGCAGTGATGAGGTACCTATCATCCCTCTTAGCATGCAGTCTGTGCTTTTAATCAGTTAGTGACTGTGACTGACCCAATTCTGCATCATATTGAGGGGGGAGGATATTTACCAATGGTGCTGCCACTTGGGAATAGCAGCATGTAGATGAATAGTCTGTGGGGAGATGAAAGATTTAGGTAGCATGAGATTTGTGAGTGTGAGGGAAAAAAACAACCTCCCTGGGCTGCTTGAGGTCTTCTGCAGCAGCCAGTGTGAGAAGATCTAACCAAACCTCCTCACCTGCCTCATTCCTCTCCCTAGCCTTCAGACTGGGGCTGGAAACACTGGAGGAAGGAGTTCCTGGAGTTCCTGGAAGGGCTTTTGTGTGGTGGCACTCAGTGTTTGGTCTGCTACTACACATGTAAAGGATTGGGGAGGCTTACTGCAATCTTGATTAATTGGTTAGCATCCTTGGTAATCCCACCCCAGGCGTTCCAGCAATAAAAAGGACAATTTGTTATTACATAGTGCTTGTGTATTACCAAAAATGCATTTATGAACATCTACGCTAATCTACATGAAACGTGTTTGGCTGGTCTGGGCAGTGCTGGTGGTGTTTACCTGTAATGCCTTTCAGGGTCTGCACTGCCCTTAGAAAAGACCTTTTCCCTTCAGTTTTTCAGCATTGCCAGCAACTGCAGTCTCCTGTTCCACTGACCTGGTGGGACTTTCTCTCCCACTTCTCTCCGCAGTGCCTACGGCAGATGGGGAAGCTGATGATGGAGTGCTGGGCTCACAGCCCTGCCTCCCGGCTCACAGCCCTGCGCGTCAAGAAGACGCTTGCCAAAATGTCAGAGTCCCAGGACATTAAACTCTGACTCTGCCAGAGGCAGCTCTGGTGGAGGCCCCTGGAAATGGACTTTCTTGTGCAGGCAGAAGACCTGAAGATGGATCAGAAGTCTTTCCTAAGTACCTTGAATGGAGGAGTCACGCTTAAGAGCAGCTGTGAGTTTTTGAGGAGACTATCCATTGAAAAATCACCTGAATTTTGACATGCAAGATGGAAGAGGCTTGTCTGCCCTTGTTTACATGGGGAAATACAGTTTTAGTAACTGGTTTAAGATTATGCATGTTGCTTTCCATGAAAGCCACTTATTATTTTATTATTATTATTATTATTGTTATTATTATTATTTTGATGGTTTAAAAAGATACTGCTTTAAATTTTATGAAAATAAAACTTTTGGGTTAGAAGTAAAAAAGATGTATATTGTTACATTAAAAAAAATTGGAGGAAACTGCTGAAAATGAAAGCAAATCAACTTTTTCATTTCCAAAAAGACTATTGCACTCCAGCCTTAAAAAAAAACAAAAAACAAAAACAACAAAAAGGTGAGTGGATCTGTGTAGCTCAGAGGAGCTGTAATGGAGCTTGCCTTAAAAGCCACCTATTTGTGGAGATAACTTTCCAAACCCTGTGTGTGCAAGTGATTCTCAGAGTACAAAGATGGAGCCCAATTACATCCCTGACATCCCAGTTGGTGTGGGTGGCCTGATTCCTGTGGGTGGCCCATCCCAGGGAAGGTCATGCTTTGTTTAAGGTACTTGGGAGCTGTATGAATATGGTTTGGTGTGACTTGTTTAAAGAAAATCTTCATGTTTCCAGGAAACCTGATGGGAATAGTACCACAGTGATAAACAAGTGCCCTTTTTCTTAGCTTTTTTTTTCCTTCCTTTTTCCCCCACTGCAAAATAAAATACTTTGTGTGTGAGTGGAAATGAAGTACACATTTGAATCTGCTGGGTAATTTGTAACTTCTAGGACCCACAAACAACCACTGTTCAAGAGGAAATTCCTTGTGAGAAGGAATTACTAACTTGCTCTTTCATTTGTGTAAAAGTGAGGGGTCCACCTACAAGCACAGCTGAGAAAAAAAATATCTGTGTTCCCTTTTTTAAGGGAAAGTGAAAAACCTCAAAAGTGCCCATTTCTGAGGTGGCATATATTTTTTTGAGTGTGAGGAGACTGGTGCCTTGAGGCTGTAGTAGGAAGTGACAGGGAGGAAGGGTGGGACACATTAGGTGGGTGGTGAGAGCTGGGAGCTGTGGGCAGCAGTGGGTACCTGCCTCCAGCACTTCTGCTGTAGTGAGAGACACCACAAACTGAACTATTAGCTCGAGCTTTGTCTGCATTTCTCTTTTGTGTGCCCTTCCAGCAGCCTCCACACCTCTGGCAGCTGCTGCACAGTAATGCCAGGCTCAGCTGCCAGGCTGGGGCTTTGTAGCAATGTGGCTCCCAGCAAGAGGAGCTGTCAGGGGAGAGAGGCAGTGGGAAATCTATTTTCTGTCTTCCCCTGTTCTTCCTTCCTGGGTCTGCAGTGGTTGTAGCAATGCTAATGCTACAGAAGGGGAAATGAGAGGTGAAATACACCCTGGGAAGTGTTTTCTTTGGAAAGGTTCTGTTCTTTGTCAGATTACCAAAGCTGAGCTGCATGGGAGTTACTGGTTTACCCTTTTTTACCCTTCATTTGTTTTTTAAAAATTTCCTGCCTGCCTATGTTGTTTTACTAGATGGTGTTCAGCTTAATTTTGAAATAAGTCCTTACAAATGCTGCTTTGATTATGCTAAGCCTATTTCAGAACTGAAATAATTGCCATGCAGGATTTAGCCTCAGCACTTATGTAATGGTTTTTGTTGTTTGTTTTTTTTTTTCCCTTTTTGGACAAAACTGATTTATTTGTGGTAGGTAGGTGTATAATTGGGGTTTAGCTTAACAGCTCCCTGAAGGTATTTCTAGCTGGAAAAATTACCATTTTATACTTTCAAGCTAACAGAGAAAAATGCGTGGTTCAAGAGAACCAGCAAGACCTCCATGATGATAGGTGTCAAAAAGCTTAATCAGAAGTTTTTTGTTCATTAGAATGCTTTTTCTACAATGCAGTTTCCCTGCCGTTACTCAAATTTACCAAGCAATACAAAATCTCTGAGAGTTAATAATACACCAAATCCTGACCCCAGGAGGGGCAAGGATGGTTTCCCCATCCTTAAAACATGTTCATGAGGCTGAGAGTGGAGTTGGCTCCTCTCCTTGACCACCTTGGCCTTGAGATTTGTGGGCCGGAATGGGGACAGCCCAGCCTCTCTTCACCTTTTTGTCTTAGTGAATGGAGCCATGGCTTTCCAGTCTCATTTCTTCCCATAAAAGCCAGCACACTCTGTGGAACTGAGATTTCTCAGCTCCAAAGAAGCACCTGCAGGTCCCAGGTCAAATTTTTTTTTTTTTAAATGAATTAGCAGAGCTCTCTCCCCAGGAGTGTTTTGGAGGATGCTTTGCCAGCTGGCAGCACGAGGCATGCAATGAATGCCCCTGGCACCTGCCATCAGCATGTTGCAAGAGAAAGGGCCAGCCATTGGTTTCCTGAGCAAATCTTACCTTTTTTTTTTTTTTTTTTTTTTTTTTTTGGTCCAGAAGAAAAGGGTCTAAGATACTGGTTGATAGATCACATAAAGTGTGTATGTTAAATGTTCAAGTTTATGTGTTTTTATATATATATAAATATATATATATATATATTCAGTTGCAAGTCTGGAATAGCTCCAGTATGTGGATTAAGAATAAACTATTATGGATGAAAAAGCACTAAATAAAACATATTATTTATTTATGAAAATGCATAAATGACAAATCACTGCAACGGTGCTGTATAGGAAAATAGATAAATAAATATATATATATGAGGTGACACACACTGAGAAAGCAAACAGTCTGCGGTTGTGTAACTAGTGCCTGCCTACTTTCTCCCAAGACCAGATTTTGCCCTCAAATCTCCTATCCGCTGTAATCTATTGTGAAGGGCTATTCCTAAGGCCGAAAAACAGCCTGAGGCAAGTGTGGAGGTCATTTGTTCCAGCACTGTGACATTCAAGTCAGAATGCCTGCATGGGTGACTTCCTGTAACACTCAGTGTGTCATTATTGAGGTTCAGCCCCTGCAGTGACTGCAGGTTAGTGTGTTTATTTTGCCAGGTATGGCCTTTTAATGTCACTTCCATATTTTGGTAGCTTCAAAGGGCACGCTGATGAGGGCTTGGAAGTCAGTGGTAAAGATAATTGTGGCTTCGATGCCCACGGGTCTAGAAATCCACTTTTCAAATGTAAATCACTCAAGGAAGTGTAGTTTAGTTTCTTACTGGCATAGGTGAGATGGCATATATAAGTGGGAGAAGAAACAAAAAGAGAGATGCCGTCTAGCAACTGCTATCCTTTCTCTAGCACAAAGTTATTTCTATTAAAGAAAAGGTTGTCAATGTAGAGACTGAGAAACTAGTTTGTGTTCTTTTTTGAGAACCAGTGCCTTATTAAACCTGTAAATACTGTAATTAGAAAACCTGGGGAACAAACTGTGTTACGTTGTATTTGTTCAAATTGTATATGGTTGTTTTAACATTCCCCCCCAATAAAATTGTTTCCATCTCCCCATGACAGAGATTGCTATTTCCTTTTCATGTGCTTGAAAAGCACCATCTTTTTGTTTTATTTCCCTGGCTAGATTATTTTGACTGTGCCTCATTTTATTTATTTTATTTATTTTATTTTTATAAGATTTTTTTTGTCTGAACAAACAAGTAAACAGCAATATGTTGCATATGTTTCCACTGGCATAAAAAAGCATCACTCCTTTCACAAGTCAGTGAAGAGAAAAATAGTAATTAAAATAGTGTTATCACTAATAGAGCAGTTGCTCGTGTTTTGTGGCTGATTATGTAAATCTATTGGAACTTGGCATTAGCATAATATTTTTTTAGACACACCCCCCCCCCTTCATCCTGCCACATCTTTATGAGTATTTTTGACTCCTATTTTTAATAGCACAAGAGGAGCAGGAGTCATCTCTGCACAGGCTGAAGCAGTAATTCCTTGCCCCACGTATCAGGTGAAAAAGTTTCAGCCTAAAATACCCAGCATCAGCTGAAAATAGCATTGCTCAGTGCTGAGCCATGGGGTATGTACCTCTACATCTAGCGAAGCGTTTCTGGGAATTCGTACTTAAAGCTGGAGCACTATTCTCATTCTGCAGTGCTGTGTTGCAGATCCAGCTCAGTGTTTCCTAATGTTTAATTGCCTTTCTGGTTATTTTCAGAGAAGTGTGTAAATAATAGCAATTTTCCCTTGAGCTGCACAGCCCCTGCAGCCCTCTTGCTTTGCCCCAGACCGTCTGTGTTCAGTGGCATTGCAGTTATTCTCCAGTATTTCTACAGTATTATTCTCCAGTATTCTCCAGCATTTCTGCAGCCCCCTTGACCTGGCCACATTGAGGTGACAAAGCCCTGTGCTTGCTGCACATTGCCCCTGGTATGCCACTGAATCCCACAGTTCTTAGGCATGGAAACATTTCTTCTGAGGAGATTTTTTTTTTTCTTTTTTTTAAAAAGAAACTAAATAAAAGACTCCACTTCTGAGCTTCCAGGAACTAAACAACTGAACACAAGGTAGTGGTGCATTTTTTTTTTCCAGTTGCTTATAAATATAATTTATTACCTGTTTAAAAATTCTTTCTTACACTTTGTACATGTCAGGCTGACAGAATAAATGCAGGCATTTACAAACAGAGGGAAGGAGAAAAAAGGGAGGGGGGTAAGAGGCACACTCAGAACTAGTAAACCACACCTCCACTGTACAGCAATACAAATAATGCAATGGCTAGCACTTCTCCTGTAGTAAGTCAGTCTTTAGAAAAGGAATTGCATAGAAGATACAGCAATAGGGAAATCAAAACCAAAAGAGTTCTCCAGATCTGAATAGCAAAGAAAACAAATCCCATGAACCCCGGTAGAGCTGTGACGTGGGAAGAGAAGGGAGAAATGTGATACACCTGGGTCACACAGATGCTTCTTTTCCTACAGGCCCTCCTTTACTTTGGAAAGGTACTAAAGGTACCCTCTTTTATTTTTCTTTCTTTTTTTTTTTTTTTCTCTTCAACAATAACAGAACATGTGTTAGCAAAAAGAGTCTACCACACAGATGTGTGAAAACAGTGATGCCACAACTTCTCTGTCTCATCTGTGCCACACACTGTGGGTTCTTGGCTCTCGGCTCGGGTGTTTTTGCAAGGTACCTTGAAAAATCTGCAGGGAGAAGAGTGTTTTGTGTCTCCTTCCTAATTTTGTTTACTTTCCAGACCGATTTTGCTTTTTATTTGTATTGTGCTGGCTCTCAAATTTACTGGCAAGCGGTAGTCAGAGCCAGCTGGCAGCAGCCAAAGAAGCTCTGGGGCCCAGGCAAGCTTTTCTCATCTCAGGGCTCTTGTCCCATCACTGCTGTGGGAGGACCCTCCTGATGACATCCCACTTCCTCACAGGCATCCCAAAGCTACTCGCCTGCCATGACATGGGATGCTTTGGGAGCAGAGGGCAGGCCTAGGATGCAGCACACGTAGCAATTAATCTCTTTGTCAGCAGTTGAGGAGACTGAACCACTAATAAATACATTTAACCAGCACCACAGAAAACGTGAAATACCTATTTGGGATAGAGGTTTGTGGGAATTCTGGATTATCGTTGCTTTTTTTTTTGTACAGACAGTTTATCTAAGGACTTTCAGATAAGGGATTTTCAGATTTCAGGGAGCAGGGATCAAGTTTAAAGGACAAATAAGTAAATAAACTAAATGCTCCTATTCAAGCAATGACCTGCCAAACTTGTGGCTTTAGTTCAAGTCCAATTCCAGTTACTTGCCAGTTTTCACTCTGTTGGCTTTTGACATACTGCCTATTTGACCTTGCAGTGATGATACAGCACTGAATTTTGACCTTTACCTTCCCATTCAAAAGTTGGTAAAATAAGAGGATGCCCATACCTAACATGAGAGTTAAAAGCCTCCAGCAGGTCGTGTGCTTTGTTTTCTCCTTGTTGTCTGTATGTATAGACACACACTTACTTTGCCTTTCTGTCCCACTTCAAAGGATATCTGAGATAAGTGCTTCAGCATTTAAAAATCTGCAGTGCAGCTCATTTATGGACTCGAGGTTTCACACACAAGCTAGGAATGGATTGCAGTGGTGACCCCAAAGTCGGTAACTCATTGGAGGTCCTTGTGGGAGAAGGACCAAAGGTTTGGTTTTCATTCACAAACCACTCTTGTCTTTGCACCACCTGACACTGACCAAGCCAGCCAGCAAACAGTGAGTTACTTCATGGCCAGGTGAGAGCCACACTAATACCTGAAAAGACTTCTGAATGCTCAGTAAGACTGTCTACAAAGTGCCCTAGAAACAAGATAAAACCCAAGCCAACCTCAACAAAATTATTGTGTTTAAAATTAACCTCAGAGCTGTGGTAACTACTTGGTAGAGCATACAAGGGTCTAAGGGCCCACCCACCCCTCCCTTCCCCACGCCCCCTGCCCCCAAAAGAAGAAGAAAAGGAGAACCAAAAAGAAACTATTGTAGGTAGCAATACAAGACATTAGGACACTGTCCACAATGACAGGCTTACAGCATGTAAATACATTTATTCTATATGTAAGCAACTGAAATAGCAGGAAACGCAAGGAATGGACATGTTTGGCTCTGTGGGTATTGCAGACTCCAACATGTCTCATGAGTGTCTGCATTTCTGCCAGAGAGACAGAAAAAAGTCTTGGTCTCCCAGTAAAGCAAATCTTGACTGGAGACACCTTCACTGCTGCAAAATTTTCAAGATCCACTGAAACAGCACTTGGGTCTTGCACTGTTTAGCAAGACACAGTGGAGCAGTTGTGATCATAAATTTTGAAAAGAAAAAAAAAAAACCAACCAAACCCCAAACTTACCCTATACACTGACAGTCACCTTTACAAGAACACAACACAAGAAGAACTGAAGAAAAAAAATAAGGTGAAAAGGACTGCCTCCGATAAATGCTTCTTACTTGGAAATTAAAGGTTTTCCTTGAAGTCAGTAGATATTTTATATATATTTATATAATATATATACTATTTATAGCACTAGCAATCAACATGTAATGAAGAGATGGTGTGAAGAGCAGCAAAACTACTCCAGTACAGAGCCAAAGGTGAACAACTAAAAGGAAGAGCATTTTAAAAAATAGTAATAACTGGAGGATAATAAGCCTGCAGCCTTTTTTTCATTTGCTTGTTTTTTTCTCTTAAAGAAGATATGCTCACCTGACATAAAATTTTACAACAACTTTTAAGAGTCAGCTCTGACTGCTAAACTCCTTTGCAGGAGCCACCCCACAGGAAGCTTTTTCCCGTGTGATGTTGTTGTGGTGGCAGCGACATGGTGGAGCTGGGGCTCAGCCCCACGAGATGGCACTGTGTCCATGCGATCCAGGCAGAGGGACTGCTGCTGGGTTTTCTCCCACCAAAAATAATATCCTGAACCCATCTGGCTGCCCTTGCTTCCCTCTTGCTCTCCTTGGGGCAGCAGGATGGGGATGCTGTTGTGAATACCACCAGCCAGAGCCCTCTCCCACAGTGCACAGTGCCCTGCCACTGCCACTCCCCCAGAAAAAAAAAGAAAAAACTGAGCAAAATTAATGCAGGGATGTGTGAAGTGAGGTGGGAGCTGCTGTTAGCTGCAGTGGCAAAGAATGGGTGCAAAGCTGCTGGGATGAGCTGTGGCTCTGTGGAGGAACCTTCCCCTGGTTCTCCCTGCCCTGTCAGGGCTGAGGCAGCCCCAGGGCTGTGCTGGGAGCCTGCAAAGCCTATGGAGCTGGTGCTGCAGAAACCACCCAGCCCGTGATTGCAGCAGGGGATTGCGGGTGGTTTCTGAGCAGTCAGGGTGGAAGAACTGCTGCTTCCCCACCCAGTGGCAGCCATGCTGCTGCCCAAGTCAATGTTCAGTGATGAAGGGTTACATTCTTGACCTCCAACCACCTCTGTGGATGCTCCTCTTAATCAGAGTGTGCATTTTGTGCATTTTTCCTCACAATAAATCCTCTTTACTGTGATGTTGTGAAAGGAAAATGCCCCAAAACACCGTGAGAAAGTTGTTCATCTGCAAGTTGTTTCTCTTGCAGAAGGCATCAGAACACAGGTGAGAGGGCGGGCCAAAGGAGCCTCAACTCACAGCAGTACAGATAAATAGGAGGGACTTTGTGGCCCTGATCCTGGTGAGAGGGGTGCAGATGCTGCCCACCTAGGAAAAACAGAGAGCTGGGGAGCAACAGTGAGCCTGGGGATCAACCAACACAGACTGAGCTGAAAAGGCCAAAGGGTTTAAGGACAGTTCAGCTCCTGCACCTGCTTTGGAAGAGAAGTCAAGGAAGGACACATGGGAAAGGTGAAGAAGCACAAAGCAAACACAACTGATTACACCTAAAGATGGCATGGGAAGGAGAAAAGCTGAGACCTACCTTTAAGAGCCATTTTAGCCCTCTGAGGTAAGTAAAAGGTGTGGAGAAAGGGTGAAGCTGAAAGCCCCAGTCCAACTCTCCAAAAGTTGAAAGCAAAATTTCTATTAGCATTGCAGTGAGCTGCACCAGATTCCCAAGGTGAAGAAGAAGATAGTTGTTCATTGAGAGGATGCCCATGGCATCTCCACATTAAGAGGAGGTGGGGCTTACATGAGCAAAATGCACACAGAGGTTGAAAGTTACAATGCATGTCCTCTGGTCTCCAGTTTTGAGTGAAATGCTGGTTTGCAAACTGCCTGGTTACCTCTTACAGGGAAGGGAACTTTTTGTGCTGGCTGTCTGGTGGTCAATCAAAACCTAACTCACTGGTCAGGGAATTATAAGCAAAAAGTGACAAGGCTATGGAAATGTCAAATGGGAAATTTTCTTTTCATTTTGACCGATGACATTTTCAGTTACCTTCAAAGGTGCAATCTGGAAAGCCTTGGGGAAAGCAAAACTAAAGCCACAAAAGAGAACAAGCTAACTTCACTCTTGGGAAGCATATGGAATGGCAATGCATATGGGGGCAGGGGCATGCATGTGTGCACAACAGCAATAACCAGGGCCTGGCTGGAAACCTGGAGTGGACAGGTTGGGGCAGAAAAGCCTTTCTGTGCCAGACATAAATGACAGCCCAGTCAGGTAGTAAAACTACTGCAATCCTATGTGCTGTCATGTACCAAAGCTAGAATTTTCAGTGAACAGAACAAAATACGTTTGCAGTGACAACCATTTTTGGTTTGCTCCTTTTGCAAAGTTCCCACCTCACCTGTTTTGTGAGGGCTGTGGAGGGACAAGTGTTCCCTGGCCAGCCACAGAGGACTGCACCACCCTGCCCAGGGTGGTGGCAGGAGCAGCAAAGGCAGCAAACTGCAGCAGACAGGACTTCATCTTCACCACTCCACTGCCCTGCACTGGCCCATGGAACACAGGCTTCCCTGGCTGCAGCAATCCCTGGGAATATCCATGGAGATCTGCCAAGTGCATCTCACACAGAAGTGACCCAGCAGAGGGCTGGGCTGTCAGCAGCCCTGGCACAGCAAGCATTACTGGAGGTGGTGGGTTTCAGTGACACCGGCAGCTCTGTGGGGAACTGCTGGCTTTTAGAATGCTACAAAACAAAGCAAAAGTTATGGAGGCCCACCTTGGATGCATAAATCAGGTGGAGGACGTTAGTGCCTCCACACGCTTGCACCATTTCTGGTTCACATGCACCTCTGGACAGGATTGCTTCTTGGAGCAACCTGGAGGCACCAGGGTGGTGCAAAACATGCCAGGGTCAGACACTTGGTGGGTGAGGATCAATGCAATGTCACCAGTTCATGCTGGCTTGGCACTGGGCATGGAGCAGAGCAATGCTAACACAAGGTGAGCAGCCTCTGTGGGCTGGCAGAGGACTTTGGAGGAGGATTACGATGACAAATGGAAGGACAGACAGCATAGAGAGGGACACGTCTTAAAAGACCTTCAGGGAGGGGAAAACAGGTTCCATAAAACCAGAAATTATTCATTCTGCTGCTGACAATATTAGAAATAAAGTAATAATGGCAATAATAATAGTCATTATAATCCTCACACTAGAGACTAATCAGTAAATAACTATCATAGCAACTTCTCTTTTTTATTTTATTCTGGGTTTCTCCCCCTCCCCTCCAACCACTCTGAATTGCATATCTGGCCCCTCATATAGCAAAGGGGTGGAAAGGGTGTGAATTGAAAATTAACTCAGATCCTTTATTCCCCACTGTCTTAGAGCTATTCTCCACAAAGGCTCAGTGGGACTGTCTTGGGGAAGAAAGGGAACATTTTGTGTGTTCCTGCTTATCAGCCAGAGTACCTGCTTTCCAGATGCACACCCTGATTTTCTTGTGGTTTTTTTTTTTTTTTTTTTACAAGTAGGTCTAGGAAACAGAACAATGACAGGAGGATCATTGCGAGACAACCGATGTGCAGAATTGTAGCCAAAATCTGAATTCACCAGAAACCAATAAGCTGAAATAGCCACAACCAACTGTCCATAGCCTTGTCTACAATGGCTTTAAACAAAAAATATAAAGAGCCATGGACAGTTTCCTTACCCCTGTCCAGAATTTGATGTAAACAACATCCATAGAAACTGGGATTGTTAAGAAAGTTTATCCATATATCTGGATAGCAATAAAAAGCGTTTCCTAGGAAACTGTAAAAACCTGTACCAAGCAGTGTACAGCCAAGCCGAGAGGAACATTAGGTTGATTTATATTTTCAAGGTACAACTTTGCATGATCTCTTTCTGATCCTGTGATAATGTACAAGGAGAGCACATGTGAAGGTCAGGGCTGTTTTTTTTTGTTTGTTTGCTTGCTTTCTTCTCTGAAACGTCTCTTGTGTAACTCATTGGTCTGGGTTTTCATTTCAATTCTCCTTTGCAATAACAGGGCATTACCGCTCCCTGCGTCTGTCCTTCCTGGTCATGCCAAGGCTGCATTAGTAGTTTCCTTCTGCTGCCAAAGAAACAACCGTTTCGTGTCTTCCCATTTCTTCAAGAACGGCTGCCAGCATGCTCAGGTTGCCATCAGGGAAATTCTGGGCTTCCCAGAGATCCAGGATCACCCCAGTGGGACTTGATTTCGTAGCAAAATAATTTAAGTACCTGCAATGAGCCAAAAGAAAACTTGCTGCTTTTGAGCTGCATGGAAACGACCGGAATTCATATGATTTCAATCCATCCCTGTTGTTGGGGCTGTCAAGGTGCTCATCCCCTGTGCAGTCAACATGACCAGTGTGTCCATGTGCTTTCAGTGGGACTTGCACCAGGATGTTTTTACACATACCTCCCCTTCCCTAGGATCTTCCCTGCCTGACCATGTATGGGCAACCCTGCTCACCTGTCCAGTTTCAGCTTGTGGGCCAGCATGCGCCAGTCGTGGCCTCTGGTCTGGGGAGCATCCAGGCTGCTGCACAGCTTCTGCCTTATCGGGTGGGGGATGCTGAAAGCGCTGGGCCCCACAATGGTGGTGATGGTGCCCGCTGAGTCCATGGGAGGATAGTCAATGCCAGTAGGTTCCTGAGATTGGAAAGACAGAAAAAATGCCTGAACAACCCATCAGTTTGGTTACTGGGTGAAGAGACAGTTGTGGAACTACATCCTCTGAGCCTCAGGGCTTTTACTTGCAGCTCTCTGCTGATCTAGTAAACACTAACAAAAACATATTAGTCCACTGGAAAACAGACATATTTATAATGAGCTTTGGGAAGACAGAAGTTTTTTTTCCTCCTCTTTTTTTGGAGGGTAAATATTACTATAGCTGGACAAAATGGCCAGCTTAATTAATCACTTATGGGAAATAATGAAGGATCAGTCACTTGGACACATTTCAGAGCAATTTGCTACTACTAAAGCAGAGCTGGGCTTTCCTGGCATGGCTGACAAGACCCCCTTCCCAGCATCTCCCCAAGCCCCCGTGTCCCACTGAGCCGGCACCAGGCTCGTAGAGCCGCACCTCTGAAGTTCAGCCCCTGGTGAATTCATCCTGGAGTTGTTCCCTACACCTTGGCATGGCTGCTGGTGAACCGAAAGAGCTTGCTAAAGACTCCAGTGGATAGCATCAGCTGGTGCCGCACGTTGGGTGCCAGCTAATCTTTTTTTTTTTCCACAAAGAACAGTTTATCACAGGTAAAGGAAGCAGGACAAAAAAGTCCCTAGTTCTCTTGTGCAAGGTGTTTTGTTCAGCTACAAGTCAGGGGGTGGATACAAACAGCTAACTGTTGTGGTGTGGTTTTTGTTTTATTAGTATGATTATTGTTTGATTTGTAATTTCCTTTTGCTGTCTTTTGGTTTCTGCCCTTTTCCCAGAACCTTCTTCACTCCTCCTTTTATTAAATGCCAGTTTTTCCCCGAGCCTGCCTTCCTTCGAGAAACTTCCCAGTCAGTTTTGTATTTCTTCAAACTCTATTAGTTTACTGAAAATGTTTTTTTCCCTTGGGATTTTTCATTGGTTGACATATTGTATGCCTGCCTTGTATTTTATCTTTACTTTTCCTGATTAGTTAAAGATTGTATCCTCCCCTGAGCCCTCCCCTTGTTTATAAGCTTTGTCTACCCCGAGTTCAAGGTCCTGGGACCCACCAGAGGGGAAGTTTACCATCGAATAAAGTTACCCCAGGAACCATCGTGCTGCTCTTGTGTTTTGCACTGCGCCTTCCCAGGCAGCTGGAATTTGCGGAGCCCGAGAGAGGGGGACTGTCGCCTACCCATCACCATGTAGCTGGGACGAACGACAGCTAAACAATAGGGAATCCTCGAGGGAGGAAGAGAAAGATAACATCAAGTGTCTGGGGCAAATTTGGGTTAGGGGGGTGGACAGGATGGGTCACGTGGACCAGTGGGGTTTGGAGGAGTAGGGGAATTCCAAAAGGGTGTTGCAGACAGGGATTAAGGTTTAAGTGGCAGACAAGGTTCGGGAATCAAGGGCTGGGTTGCCGTGACAGGCAGGGAAAGAGCTGGAACAAGGGGCGGGGAATGGCACGAGGGACAGCTTTGAGGGAGGGTAAAACCCAGGGGTAACCCAACTCAGGGAGAACACAGCGGTACAACAGAATGAACAAGGAAGCAAGAAAGTACATTCGAACTGCAACACAGGCTCACACTACTGACATCCCTCCGGCAGAACCCAAGTTCTCTGAAGCCTCCAATGCTGTGCAGACCACAGACAAAAAGTCAGTACCACCCCAGGCACAATCTGAGCCCTCATCTGCTTGTGGCTTTGACTCTGGAAATAGATGGAGAGCATGTGCTAAGAGCAGGGGGTGGGGCAGGTGGGGGCAGGCATTGCCCCCTCTCCCCAAGACACGTGCTGTGCTCTAAGGCAGTGTGGCAGCAAGTGTTTCAAGGGAAAAGTCATCCCCAAAGCCAGCTTGTCCCCTAGAGGTGTGGTGTTGATACTCTTTGATGTGGTCCTCCTAGCTGGAGGGGTCCCCATGGCACCACTGCTAACACCACTGGGAATAACAGCAGTTGGCTCCTCTGGGCAAGGATTTTGTCTTCTCCTTGGCCTGGATGGATTTAGTGGCCACAGGCTTGGTAGCTGGTGGGACAATGATAGCTGGTACATTTGGATGGTTGGGTTTGTTTAGGAACAGCGAGGTCCTACAGGGACTATGATGGAAAAAGCAGCAAACATGGCTGGTTCTGCCCTAATGCTGCTCAGTCTATTTCACAATTTGGTATTCTTTTCTAGTAGAAATGGGAGAGCTGCTTCTCCTCCCCCCTGCCAGATCACAGCCCCAGGCAGCCAGAAACACTCATGCTAAAGACTTGTCATTAAATATCAATTTGTTTCCTCCTCTGTGAACTGTCTTGTTGCTTAGTGTCTAACTGGCTGTTGGGAAGGAGCTGTAATACCTTAAACAGAGGTAGCTCCTGGTTGAAGCTGCAATCACAGACCCCCCCCAAGGATTTTGCTGAAGATGCTCACTGTCCTGTGCAATCTCTGGTTTACCCCCCCAAAATGTATTCAGAGATGGAAAGGGAAGAGCCAGTGTCCATGAGCAATGCACAGAATTAAACCTTCTGGCTCCACTCTTTTATCTACACTAATTAATTCACTTCCATTCTCTTCCACTGTCTAATTTTTTTTTTCTTTCTTTTTCTCTTTTTTTTTTTTTTTTTTTTTTTTTTTTTTTTTTTTTTTTTTGTTAAAGACATGACATTTTAGGCAATAAGTGAAATTTCTAACTAAGGAAGATTTGCACAACCCTGTAATGTCCTCAATTAACATGTTGAATGTGGCCCTGGATCACAGACTGCCTGTCCCAACACCAATACCCAACAACCTGGCAGCAGGTACTGCCCAGGAGCCAGGAGAATGATGTGCCTGATGCTGGTGCTGTGTGCAGGCTCACCCACAGTGGGAGGTTGGAAGTGGCAGTAGGGTGGTGGCAGTGGCATTGCAGGCAGATTACCTTTTCTTTACATTCTGGGCCAAAGGACACAAGTGCTGTCCTGGCTCTCTAGGTGGCTTGCAGCCCCAGGGGCTTCAGGATTGCTGCAGAAGGGGCCCAGGTATCTGTAGCATTGTCTTGTGGCTCTTCTGTGTGAGTATCAGTACAAGATAAAAACAGAACTTCAAAAATGAATCATGGGAGACCTTTATCACAATTTTCCTCCTGCTTTGCAAATGTGCGTGTTTTGGCACTCACTGCATTTGCATTTTTTGAAGTCCCAGTGGCAGGCACTGTATAAAGCCAGTATAAGACAGTTTAATCTGCAGAAGTTTTACATCCTTTGCAGCGGACTAAAAATAAAGCTCATCAAGGGAGGATTCAGGAAACTGTGTTACTAAATTTTTATCGCAGGGTGACAGTGGCTGAGAGACAGATGCAGCAATAAGGAAAGATGCCAGCACAGTCCTGCAATGCCTAACTGCTAGCTGGATACCACTAGCCTAACCTCAGAAGAAAATGTAAGGAACCAGAGCGATGATTTCCTGGTGCCTGGTTTGATGTCTTTATCACACTTCTAGAGGCATACATTGGTTTCCAAGTTGCAGTTATGACCCTTTCAGGTGATTACCCTTTCATCAAATCTTTGAGTTATGGGATTTTTCCCTAGTTGACCCTATATTCCAGCTCTTAGCAGCCCAAGGTCCTCCTGTTTCTTGCTAGAGTTTGAGAATATCACAAGGTGTCAGCAACAAGGGGCAATTTTGCAGGAGGCAGCCTTGATCATAGTGGTATTGTTCACTCCCTCTATTCTTCCTTGATGGATAGGATCACAGCACAAGACAAGAATATTATCCTGTTCTGAATCTATTAGCAGGCCCTATTACACACAACCAGCTGAAGATGATTATAGTGTATACTTGCATTTCATTAAAGTTACTTTCAGCTCTTTCTCTTCTCTGTGAGGTTAAATTAGTGATTACCTCAATGCTGCACTTATTACAATAATTGTTTATGATGCTTGTTTTACCATCTGTCCTTAATGCTGTGTAGTCCCCAGATGAATCTGTAACTTTACACCCACTAACCAAGCAGATGTTATGGGTAATGGTGCTCACTGTCAGAGCCCTACAGCACAAGTAACTTTCATCTCTGCTCTCACAGCCCTTCCCCAAGCCAGCCAGCAGTAATTGCTGCCTGAGAGTCTGCTCCAAGGGTACCAGGGATAAAACCCACCAGCACATTCACTGAAGTCAATGCCACTTCACACCTGAATTTGTTGCTCCATCTCAGCCCCAAGCTTGACTGCCCCATGGAGCTAAAATTCTCCAGGTGCTCCACAGCATTAGCAAACTTATGATAGTATTTCTTCTGGAAAATGTCAGCCATCAAAAGGAAAATTGCCAAAGACAAAAGTCAGGATTTGTAGTCATAGCCAAATACAAGGAGAAAAGTTACTACAACCAGATCATCTGATATTTCCTATTGCACAGCAGCTATTACGTGGGATCAGAGGGGAGTGGCTCATGGAACACACAGCACTGACATTTTCCTATTCTCTTTTCTCTCTCTCCAGGGAACTATCAGACATACTGGGTCTTATGGACTGCCAAGGAAACAGGACCATAAGAACTTCATGAGATGTTTTAGGGAGTGGTAGGCAAAGAGCTCCTCCAGATAGACAAAGACAGCACTAGCAGAGATACCAAAGCTGCTCTCTTCCCACCCTTGAAGGAGGGATGCTTCCTTCCAAATTAGAGAAACTAAGGAAAAATGCAACAGGAGTGACAAAGCAATGACTTAATCTATTCTTTATGTCCATACCAGCAGTCAGGAGCAAAATGGGAAGCACTAAAGAGGTAGCAACGGGAAAGGTTTTACCTTCTTAGCCGTCCCATATTCCTGCAGTGGGATAGAAAAGTACACAAGTGTCATTTACCTCTGAGACAGAGCAGTTAAGCTGGAAGATCTGTCCTTCTCCTTCTACCTGCCTCACGCACAGTTTGCACACCAGCTCCTGGGTATTCAGACTGAACCTTTCCAGTGTGAAGGTGCAGTGCAGGTTCCTCTGACATCCACTCCAGATGTGGTAAAACGGAATTTCCTGCAGGAGGAAAGCAAAAAGGTATACTCAGAGAGGGATGTGGGACCAAGGCATGGATGCTATGTGACCAGGGACTGCAGGCTCCATGCTAATGACTGCAAATGGTCCAGGGAAAAAAAATGTCCATGGAACTACAGCCTGACTCCTGGTGTTTTTGAAACACACCTATGTGTGAGAGTATTTCTTTAGGCCTCACTGCTAGCATCCAATGTGAATGTTATATTATGCTTACCTGGTATTTAGCCAGCAGCTTGCTCTTCCAGAGAGAATGGGCAATGTCATGAATGGACAGACGGAGGTTGTGGGTGCTTCCCTTGAAATGCAAAGCTTTAGGCTCTTCCAAAAGCTGCCCGCCCATCTGCTGCTCAAGCTGAAGGACCTCCTGCAGTATTGGGACAAAAAAGAACAAAGTGGTCAGGTTTCATCAAGACAGCACACTGGTCTTTTGAGTCCTCAAGGTTATGTGCTGTAAATGCCGTAAATTGTGTAATACAGATTAAAAAAAAAATACACAGGCATCACACAGAATTGTGTGTCCCTGTGAACTGGAACTGCATTAGTTGATCTGACTGTAATCCTCCCACCTCCTTCATCCAGCAGCAGCCCAGCAGGGAGACAGAGTGTTCTCTCACATGTCCTGTAAGCAAAAGCTCAATTCTATGCTATTCAATGGAATGAAAAGACTTTGCATGCATTCACTGTTTGAGTACAGAAATGGATCAATCTCTGTTGCTCATCAAACTGGACATCTAATGGTAGCTTCACTATCTGGTTTTTGGAAACTCTTATTTTTGTAGGTCCTGCTGACATGGGACCTGTGCATACCACTGGTCTGTCAGCTCATGGTCTCCTGCCCCGTGGCAGAGCAGTACAGGAGATAACAGATACCTACCCTGACACTGGCCAGTAGGATGGCATGGAAACAGCCTGAGACACTGTGATGGAGCATTTTGTTCATACAAATACACAGGTTCAGGGCTACTGAAATATTGATCATGTGATTAAAAGCTAGCAAGCCAATGGTCTGGTCATTTTATGAAGCTAAGTATGAGCTTGTAATTAATAAGACCACAATGGACTGTTGTGTATAAACAGCCTAATTGTGGACCATGTGAAGGAAGCAAGTATAAAGGCACTTCCATAAGCCCCATTAGAAACCAACATAACCAATCCCAGTCACATCTAATTAAAGGAGTCAACCAGCCAACCAGTCTCATGTGGCTAAAGACAACCATACGTGGTGGAGATGCTCAAGGAATACAGGAGCACACAAAACTGGGATTCTGCCCCAGGCCAAATAAAGGAGCCCGCATTTTAGCTAAGCTGCTCCTGACCACATTAAGGGAGGTAGTAAGCATATAAGAAAAATATCTGGCAGATTCCGAAGCTAAAACAATGTTATTTTATTGGCCATTAGAGGAAAAGAAACAAAATCAGGAAACCTTTCAGATTAAGGTTATGCCAATGAATCAGTTCCAGCTTCTTTCCAGTGCCACCTAATTACTCCATCAAGATGTCTAAAGAGCAATCAATAGTAATTATCTGATTACTACAGATCTTCATTATGTTCCAATTACCTCCCCGTAAGGTCCAGAAGATGACTTGTGGAACTGTGTGAGCTAATTGCAGATGCCACCTCTCATCTCAGGCATGCGGGGCAGGTGTCCTGAGAAACTGCTCCTGCCCATGCTGCACCAGCTCTGGGGGCTGCACTACTGTGGGGGAAAACTGCAGCGTGATGCTGCACCATCCCACCCACCAGATCTGTGTTTCTAGTTTCAACAACCCACTTCTGGTAGCCACCCTGGGCCATTATAGTCCTTCCACATGCTTTAACTGGAGGATGCCAAGCAGCCCGTGCTTCTCCCATGCCATTTAGCTAATTAATTCAGAATTAATTTGGAGCCATGACTTGCACAGCCCTTCAAACACGCTGGCTGGTTCCTGCCATACAGCCTCTTTTTAGAGTAGCGCTTATCCTGCTGGCTGGCACCTCTGTGTCCTCCTGAGCCAAAACCTGAGCTGCATATTGCTTGCCCCATGCTGAGCTGGCTGTGGTCATCCTGCCCACTGTCTCTCACCACCCTGCAAGGCAGGAGTTATTTCCTATGCATGTAAAGCATCACTCCATCACCCATGGCACTGTAACAGCTGCAGCTTGGGCCTCTTCATTAAAGGGGCACAAGCAAATAACAGTGTTCAGTCCAAGCTGTGCCTTTCTTCAATAAAAAAATATGCATGAAACAACAGGGAGAAGATCACAGGCCTATTGTGCCCATTTTTAGGTGTTTTTTTGAAGACACCTGCTGCACAGCACAAGACAGGCTGGGGAATGTCACCCTGCTACAGCCTGAAATCCTTCACATGCCCCCAGTGTGGGAGGCAGCTGTTTCCATGTATCTGGCTGCTCAGCCCCTGCCACGCTGCTACACATAGGTCACATACCTTAATCTCAAAAGCACACATCAATAAAGAGAGCAAAGCAGATGGATTTCTTTATAGTTATCATGTTATTACTTTTTTTCTTTTTCTTTCTTTTCTCTTTTTTAACCTTGGGCATCCTCTTCAAAATGTAAAAATTAACCTTAAAAAAAGAGGCCAGTCACAACTCCCCTCATCCTTGTCTGAAAGGCATTTTTGTGAGTGCCCCATCCAGGTGGCTCAGGACCCTGTGGGGCAGAAGATGCTGCATGTGTGATCAGTACTGAGCCCACGCTGCTCCACAGCAGCCAGGAACTTCACTAAGTTGCTCCCACAATAACCAATCCCTTATTGATGGCAAATCATTACACTTCCCTACTGTACTGCGGGTGCCGGCAGCTCAGCTGCGAGCGCTTACTCTGCATGACGAGAGGGAAAAGTCTGCTGGATAAACACTGCACTGAGCTTTATGCTGCAACTACTTGTCTTCCTCTGCTGGCTGTTAAAACACATTCAGCATATGGCACACTCATTCCTGGCTGTAAATAATAACAGAATGTGTTTGGTTGTCTATTAAAAAATACACACAATCCCCAACAAAGGCTCTTCCAAAGCTCAGGCAATGCAATATGGGAATATTGCTCTTCCCTACCCTTGCTGTGCTTTGCCCAGAGCTGCCAGCTTCAAGACATGGAGATGTTGCGGCTGGTACTTCACCTGCTGCTTACAACTTTTCTTTCCTCTCTGAAATACTTCTAATGTCAGGATGTGCTGGCCCAGCCCTGTTTGCATGCCTTGTCCCCACGCCCAGTGGTAACTGCCCTGTGAATGCCTTCCCTTTGGCAATACAGTAGTGCCAAGGATGTCCTCCCAGCACGGCAGGGGCTGCTGCAGTACCAGCTGCTGTGAAAGCACATGCCAAATACCCCAACCTTTTTTTCTTCTATCTAAATAGTCATAGACTGAGTCTACACAACACTGTCACACATATTGAGTCTACAATACTGTCACACAGGGATGTTTAGTACACACTGGTTTGTATGCACCAGTTCGTACATGCCTGCTTATACACGCTGGTCCAGAGCCAGCCCTTCCATCTACACCTATTTTACTCATCTACAGCTGGTCTACTAGGCTTCTTTTTCCTCAATCTTCTCCTTCCTTATACTTCTAAAGAAGCATAGTTCATGTATTCATAAGAGTCTGTGGCCAGCAAGTAGATGTGCTTGTCCTCCTGCAAACCACCAGCTGGCTGGGTCTTGAACCTCATGGGTGCCCCCCCACTCTTGGGGTGGACATGCCAAAGAGAAAGAAAATTAAAACGCATAAACTGAATGTAAAAAAGCAGTAGGTACTGAGTGGAATGGTGGCTTCCTGATTTTGCTCACCTTTCCTCACTAATCTGCAGTCTCACTTTGGGGTCTAACTGCAGCATGATCCCAAGGACTGACCTGTTGCCCTCCCAGATTTTGGCTGCAGCTTCTCAGGTGAAGGATGGTTCCCTTGTGTGCCTTTCCTGATCCCTTCTGCTGTTGCACTGAATTGGATTAACTTTACCACACAACTCTCCCTACAGTCTATTAGAAACAGACCAACAACTCCTGAGTAATTCCTAATTAGATTCCTCAGCTCTGACTGCATTAACTGGCTGGCCAAGGCCCCTCCAACTCAGTTATTATTACCTCAGGCCTTGTCAAACCCATGGAAAATTGTATTATGCAGCACAGGAATAAAACCATCAGGACCTCTAAAGCTTGATTGCTATGAAAGATCCTTTTTGCTTTTTTTTTTTTTTTTTTTTAATAGGAAAAACAAAAGGAAAATCAGACAAGGGAAAATAATTGTTTCTAAAAGGCTGGTAGCACCAATGCAGTGACAGAGACCAAGCTCCCAGAGGACAAAACCATGCTGAAGTCACCCTGTGTCTGCTTCAACCCTTATATACTCTGTTGCCCTTCTTACATGTACAAGAGCACCCCTTCAGCAAAGACTAGGAAGGCAATATCAGATAGTATCAGGGAGGACAAGCAAGTGTGCTGCTCTCAGTGATGGAAATCACTGTTCTGAAAAACACAAACATCTCCCAGCCAGTGTATTTGTGTTTAAATTCCAATAATTCCCAGCTAGACGTGGCGAAAAAAAAGCATGTACAGCAGGAGGATGACTCTGCTTAGTCAGGCTTTGAAATCTCTTTGCCACAAAGAAGTGAAGTAGCACTACCTACAGCTAAAGGAAAAACCCCATCTTTTAATAAACTCAGTTGTGCAGTTGGAGCTACATATTTCATGAGGGCATCTATTATAGATACCTTCTGTATAAATACAGGTATTTATAAAGAGAAATAGTGAGTATGGTTACCTCTCTGCTCATCTGCATGTAGTGAGTGTGTGTTTGTGTGAATGTCAGAATTGTGCAGGGAGAGTAAGGTTATCCAGTTAGGGATAGCAGCAGCTTTGGTTTATTCCAGTTGTGAATTCCCAACACAAAAAGCTGCACGTGAAGGGATGTAATAAAGCAGTATGAAAGCAGGCAGTGATTAACGGGCCAGAAGCTTCTTTTATCATTATCAAGTATTTACAAAGAAGCATTTATATGTTTTCCCATCTCTGGGGAGCTGGCACTTAGCATTAAAAATACATGAATAACGAATGAAGCCCCGTGTACCTCATGGCCTTTTAATAATGCAAAAACCTTAGGATTCAGGATATGATACAGGTAAACAAAGGAAAAAAGACTGGTGGGTGGAAAATAGTGTGAGATTCCTATGCAAAGGACGATTTATAGCGTGTGAGGGTTAAACTGTAAAAGAGCAGCTTGCTGTCAAGCTCTTCTTCTAATCAGAAAAATAACCCAGGGAGCATGAATACATGGAGCAGAGGGTCCAGTCTCTGCTATGACTGCAGTCCTGTGACAACTGGGGAGGGAGAGGGAGAGCAAGCAAGAGATCAAGAACCACCTTAAGAGCATCCTGCGTGTCATCGAGGCAGTAGACCCGGATGCTGTACTCCAAGGACGAGCAGGACAGCGGTCCAAAGATGGCCAGTTTGAGACGTTTGGCTGCTGCCTTGGTGATTGACTGTCCCACCAAGGCATAGGTGCTGAGGGTTTCTGTCAGGATATGGCAGGCCTCTGGGTCCAGCTGGATATAGCACGGGGTGGTGAAGTTTTCCTCTCCGACCACCACCACATCCTAAGAGAGAAAAAGGCCAAGTTACAGCATGCGACCCCTCAGAGCTGCTCTCCTTTCAGGCAGCAATGCCCCTTTCAAGCCTAGATATGCAAAAAGTCCTTGCTGTTTGCCCCTCAGATTAACCAAGTTCTAAACGTCCTGCTTCGAGCTTTTCTCCTGTGTAGGCACAGGTAGCAGATTTCTCTGGGGTGCTAGTGATGATGTTGGAGGTCAAAAACTCCCCCTGTCTTTACTCTTGCTTTTAAAGCCCTGGGCAGAGTTAGGCAAATAATGAAAATATCACCAAGACTTTATTGAAAGAGATATTGCAAAACTAATCCTTTGGTGACCGTGATTCAGCATCAGTAGTCTCAGGCATGCTGAATAAATAACTGCCCTTCACCTCCTAAGCACAACAATAAGGAGTTATAAAAACTCGGGGAAGGAAGTAACCTCTGTGACAGCCAAATACACATCTATATGAAATATCACCTGCTGCTTCCTCAGAATAATCCTCTGTGACAAGACTGCAGGATGAGGAAAAAAACCACTGCCTGAATGCAGATGACCTCCCCACCCTGGGCGTACAGGAAAACAGCTCCCCTGCTAATTTCTCCATTCAACCCTGCGTGTAATATCCTGCACGCAACACAAGGTGCTTTCAATGGCTTTGAGAGGGAGCAGAAGCGAAAGGTCAGCAGTGGGTGACAGCCGCCTCTCGCAAAGCCACTACGTGCCACACGACACTCAGCACAACTTGTCCACTTCATCCCTGCTGCCTGCAGCTCTGCAGAACAATGTACACACCTGGCAGCTGACAAAAGTGGGCTCAGCTGGCATTAGGCATTAAGCTTGGCTCCCTTGGTCTCAGGAGAGGCAAACCTGCCACGTTTGCAGCAGTGGCACAACCTTTTTGGAGGGCAAGGTGCTGCTCCATGGCGTGGCTCTGGCAGGAGGTGCTGCCCCGAGTGATGCTGCAGGCTGTGCATGGATGTGTGTGCACACGTGTGTGTGTGAGGCTCAGCTTGGAGGAGCTGCTCCAGAGCTGACAGGAGGAAGAAGATTGCTGTGTGATGGCCAGGGGCCCCATGGATGCTGCACACACACCAGGGTGTGTGCAGGGCTGGCAGAGCAACCTGTGCCTCGGGCAGGAGGAGGATGGGGAGGAAATGAAGAGGTGCCAGTAGCACACAGCCACAAATAAGGAACACACGTGTGGTGCCACGAGTTGGGCTGTGGGGTGCAGATTAGCTGGCGAGACAGAGCTGTGTTTGCTGCACGCTCCCTCCCAGCAGGAGGAAGAGCCAGTGCCACAGGCAGGAGGCCAAACATGAGAGGCTTTTGAAGACAATGCTGGACATGGCTCTTCTGCTGCTGTCAGCCCAACTGCCTTCAGAAGCCACCCTGACCTTATTAAACTTGCCAGTGGGAGAAAATGCCCTTGCCAAATTAATTATGAGACCCAACTGGTGGCAGCAGGGACCTAGGAGCACAGAGCTGGAAAGGAGGGCTCTGTCAAGATGGCCCAGCCCTGCTGAAAGCATCACTTTATGCTCCAGTTATAGTGGGAAGATCCTTTTGCCACACTGCCTTGGGACATTCTCTTGCTATACTACTGGCAAGGAACCACCTCAGGCTCCCACTATGGAAACCTGCTGGTGCTAGGAGGTACCAAAATGCCCCAAGGCAGATCTCTGAATGGGCACACAGCAGCTTAGACATCTTATAGGGAAGGGCACTCCTGCCTGCCTCTAGCAGTCATGTGTGGCAGTCATGGAAACCCCAAAATACAGGCATCCAGGTTCAGAAAGGCAAGTAAAGGACTAGCAGAGAGCCCTGCATGCAGCCAGCACACAGGCTGGAGCTCTGGAGCCTCACCTCCCATGGTCCCTGGGCAGCCTGGTGCTTCAGCTGGATCTGCCAGTCCTCTGTGTTTGGCTCTGCGCAGTGGTGCATGGTTAAAATGACGGGCCGGGTTAGCAGGGCTCCTGGTGGGCCACAGCTCACCACTGGTGTCAGCAGGGTTTGGCTGTCTTCTACAGGTGGCCTGGCGAGGAGACAGAAAGATGGATACATTAAGTGAGTTGAAAAAGACAAAAAGGTTAATTTGGGTGTGTAAAAATAAAAAATCTTTCTCTTAAAATAAAAAGACTGTGCAAGCAAAATAGGTGGGTTTTGTTTTTCCTTCATTTTTCCCAAATCCGTATTAATTTCCTTTTTTTGCTTGCTTTTGTGCCAAATATCATTCATATGTACAAAATGCAGGTTTAGGTGTCAGCAAATTATAGGCCACATTTGCTGATTGCACTCCACTCTGAAGGATCCTTGCAGATGGTATGCAGAGGCTTCATTTCACCCACCACAAAAATGTGGTCACTGCTGCATTTGGCAGTTCTTCAGTGGCACACAAAAATGAATGGTGGCTCTTGTGGACACCACTTGTGAGAATTATTTACTGTCAGGACAGGGAAAACTGACAAAGAGAGGAAGACACTGAACTAATAAGCATGTAAGCATGACTGTAAGTGGTGCACAGCACGTCTGAGATGTGCAGTTTGAGTTCTGAGGCATCACCAAACCACTGGTACTCCATTTTACTTAAAAGGCATTCAGATCTACTGGAATGGCTATTGCAAATAAGCCTGCAGGGAGCAAGTGTCACTGCTGGTGAGGGAGAAAGGATGAAGGGATGGTAAGGAGTAGTGCAAGGGTAAAACACACTTGCAAACCCAAGATTTCTAGTGATTACCCCGAGCTGTTCAGCTAAAAACACAGGTATTATCCAGTGTGCTTGCTGCCAGTCACTAGGAATTGGTGTTATGGGAAATCATATGAGAATATTTAGGATACATAACATACACTCTGGTTTGAAAATTATAATATGTGTGCATGTGTGTGTGTGCATATGTGCAAGTCCAAACCATCCCAGACCAACCGCTGAGGAGCTTAAAACAAGAGGAAGCATGAGTGACTTTAACTATCCCGACAGCTGGTGTATGACAAACACAGCTGAATGTGCCTCATCAACTGCCTCCCTAAATAATGGAGGACAAATTCATGATCCAGAAACTAGCAAGTGGGATTTTAAAAGTGTTCAATGAGATCTGCACTTAAAATCCTAATCTGCCCACGGGATCACATGTGCTCTGCTCTAGCTGAGGGTTCAGTCCCAGGCTGCATTTACAAATACAAGCACACGTGCATCAGTCTTAGAGAAATTAGTTGAGACAACATTGCTGTTTTTTTCTAAAAGTCTTTGTCTTTACCAAGAGAAAAAAGAAGTAGCTGTAATCAGAGAATCCTAGAATATGCTGAGTTGGAAAGGACCCACAAGGATCATCGAGTCCAGCTTTGGCCCTGCACAGGATTATCCCCAAGAGTCACATCGTGTGCCTGAGAGCATTGTCCACACACTTCGTGAATTCTGCCAGGCTGGTGCTGTGACCACTTCCCTGGGGAGCCTGTGCCAGTGCCCAACCACCCTCTGGGTGAAGACCCTTTTCATGATATCCAACCTAAACCTCTCCTGCCACAACTTCAGGCTGTTCCCTCAGGTCCTGTCACTGGTGACTACAGAGAAGACATCTGTGCCTGCCCCTCCTCTTCCCCTCAAGAGGAAGCTGTAACTGCAGTGACGTCTCCCCTCTTCTCCAGTATCCTCTTCTCCAGGCTGAACAGATGCATTGACCTCAGCCAATCCTCACATGGCTTCCCTTGAAGACCCTTCACCATCCTCATTGCCCTCCTTTGGATGCTCCCGAATAGTTTAAATGCTCTCTAATAGTCTCTCTCATATTGTGGTAGCCGAATCTGCTCACAATATTCAAAGTCAGGCCACGCCAGAGCAGAGAAGAGCAGAGCAGGTAACTGTAGGTAACACTTTCAAGGAGGCCAAATCAGGACGGAAGCTATTTTGATAATTTATCACACCTATTCTGGTTATTGCAAATATATGTCCATAGGACTAATTTAATTTTGTCCACCTTGATTCTCCCTGCCTATCCCGTTAATCTCACAGAATGAAAGACAAACTTTTGGGAAATCCTTTCTCAAAATGGAATGAAGGAACTTTTGAAAATTACCCCCGTTTGTCACAAATGTTGTGGAGATTTTTGTAATATTTGAGAAAGAAAAGGGTCTGGCACTGGAAAATTTAAATTTATGCAAATCAGTAAATCCAGATGATACGCATCTGTGGAAATTAACTGATGAGTTTACTAAATGACTTAACAATTGTTTCTGAAAATCCATGGACTGGAAACAAACAGCTGCAATATAGATGTCTTTCAAAAAAGATGCAAAGTATAACAATCTGGACAGCTATCATGTATTGTGCCAGCTTTTTAGCCTAACAAACAATACACAAAATAAATGAATCACAAGAGAAGTACCTAGTCCAGCTCCTCTTGCATACTGCAAGGAGACATTGGATTCAGATTAAGAAGATGACGTACCACTTTTTTGCAAGGCCAGACTGAATAAATCATTGGACAGTTTTTCACTAAAACATGCCTTCTTTTTATGACTCATTTACATTGTTATTTTTTCATAAGAAGCAACAAGAAGCTTAAAAAACACTCAGAGTGTGTCAGTGGTTTTCAATGGTCATTAGCCTTGGAAATTGGTGGATATTTGAACACTCTCCTATGGTCTAATTCAAGAAATTTCAAAAAAAACATAGTATCTTATGAGAAAGTTCTCTCAAAATTTTAATATTTGCATGGAAAGCAGATATGAGCAGCTATAGACTTAATCATCTCATTAAACTAACTTCATCTAGAAGTACTGACCCATGAAAAAGAAAAGAAAATACAAGCTACCCTGGTTTTTTGGACTGAATTACAAAACAAGCAGTCAAAAAGAACGCAGGAGTGCATATATCATGAATATTGCTTTAAAAATTGATATGGTGCCTTTTAGGTGAAAAATAAGTTAAAATCGACAAGCACTGATGCTTGCAGTCAAAAAACCCCAAAAGGTCATTAAAATAATATGGTACTGATAAATCATACAGTCTGAAGTTGTCTCCAAGTAAAGTTAAGTTTAGTCACTGCTTCGTGCCAAAATTTTTTACTGTCAGATTTTAGGACTCTGATGAAGGGCACAATTCTGTGCTGCAACATTTTATAGCTGATTATAAGAAGTACAAAATGATTATGCAGAACACCAAGCCAGGATGTGTTGCAGACTGCAGAGTGAGGAACTGAGATGGGAGGTGGATGCAAGCATACAAAGGACATGTTAAAAATACCAAGGCTTAATATTTTTCCCCATGTTCATAAACAGCATCTTTTTCACCAGACTTAGAAGATTTATTGCAAATTGTATGAGATACGCATGGTCCTGACCTGGATATTTATGATAGAGAACAGTCTGATTAGTGAAGAGCAGAAAAATGGGCCAGTTGTGGGGATGCTTGACTTTACAGTCCCAAATTCCCAACCAAGCACACTTCAGAGACTGGCACCATAAAATCACTGAACATTGCTGGTCTTAGTGACTCTCCAACATTCACCTAACACAGAGAAACCTTTAAAAACTGACATACAATTAGTTGCAGAGGTGTGAAGTGGGTCACTGTCACTGTTGAGGTGAAATCCCAGCTCTGTTAAAGTCTATGCAAAACCTCTCTCTGACTATTGTGAGGCCAAGATTTCTACTCACCATGTGGAAAACACAATTATTACATTTACAGGTAACAATTAATAAGGAATCACTGCAAGTAACAGTGAAAGCCAGAAGACAATGGCAAAATTCTAGAGAGGGTAAAAATATGAGTAGGAAATAAAATCTTATCAATTGTTAAGTAGCTCAGGCTGGAGCAAAACGACTTCTAAAGAGTTACTTAGTAACAAATAAAGCAATAAAAGCAAACATTTCAGGTGAGCTTGCTGCAACACAGCAGGCATCAACACGTAATGTGACACAGTGACAAGAAACAAACCTGATTTCTGGTGTTGTACAGGACAAAGAGCACATCAGAGCACATCAGAGCCCATCATGGTGATATTCCCTTTCCTCTCCTGCTCTACCATGACTGCAGGTAGTAGCAGTGTGTTTAGGGATCACCATGAGATCTCAGAAATAAACCAGAAACTCAGAGGAATGAGGCTAAACAACACAATGGCACCGACAGAAGAGAAGTGCCCTATGACAAGTGACAGCGAAAAGGAACAAAAATCTCCCGACAAATCTTTTCTCGCTTCTCACTGTTTTCAATTTCCATTTTAAACAAAAGGATTATGCCTTACTACAGCTAATGAGAGCAGAAACAGATGCAGTAGACAAGATACATTATACAAGGGATATTAATCGTTCTTCTTCAAAGCATAAACCAACAGTAATTCATGGAATTAGTAAACAACAAATTTCCCTGAAGACAAGTTATTGTGTAGTCACTCATTGCAGGCAATTTTATTCCTTCTCCTGAAATAGGTGATGCAGCACCAGCAAAGCCAGGATCCCAACCTAGAGGAGCACGTGTTGTGACCAGCATTGAGATTTATGTGTTATAGATTGTGGGAGATTAAAAAAAAGAAACAAAAAACAACCCAACCAAACGCAACTCCCTACAAAAATCCCATCAACATGGGCTTCACTTTAGGCTTGCAGCAGTCTCAGGATAACTCATTAGAAGAGACTGGCCACTCAGCTGCATAACTCCAAAAACAAAGAGATGTTTTTGTTTTACAAAGATCTGAGACTAAAATTCAACTCACTGCTTAGCGTTTCTATTAAAAGGCACTAACAGTAGCTTAAAGGTCTTCAGATATTTTTAGATGCTTTACCATCCCTCAGAGATTATCAAGAACAGTCAACTTATATTTAAAAGCAAACAAACTTTTATTCACCATATCTGGTCCCTTCACAATCAAATTTGTGTTTTTAATGGGATTACTCATTCAAAATTGTCTCCCTGTAATAAACCAGACCATATTCATTAAGGTAGCTGTCAGACAGCAGATGTGAGCACAACTAGATAAATCTCTGCTCCTCAGTGGGACTACATTGTGCTCCCTGCCACTGTGCTCCAGGCAATCACAGCAGCTCAGGAAGCACAGGACAGAGCAGGGAGAGAGGAATGGCTATCACATAGCAACAGGTTGCAACCCTTCTACACAGCTTAGCCAAATGTTAGAGGGAAGATATTTTATTTCTCCTTTCATTGCTGGGGCTTTATTTTTTTAATATGTGTTCTTTCTTAAGTTTCAAAGTTAATATTCTCGACAGATCCTGGTTCTTCTGACAGTCTATCTTCAGAAGAAAAATACTCTGAGAAGTCTGCCCTCCCCTTTTGCTCTGGTCTTTTTCATGTTGAATTTTTCAATTACAGTGACTGGCACTTCAAGAAATTGTCTTCTGGAGTTGCAAAGTAATTTTGTTTATGCAACTGAGATAAGGAAGGTGGAGAAATGAAATGTGGAAGACTTCAATTTCTTTTATTTCACATCACTAAGCTTAAGATTTACTGGTGAAAAAACAACATTACTCCTTGGATCACAGTCATTGATCAGATGCTTGACTTTATATTAAACTCTGTGCATACATTATAAAGCCATTGATACAAATCCTGGCAAGGCTCACCTGACCCTTTTTCTCTTTCAAGGTAGCTAATTTGAAATTTTCACATTTATGTGTGTCTTCCATCAAGACCTTTAGGAGTGTTGCTTGCTCTGTTCTTCAGGGTTGTCAAATTTTGTGGGCACAGCGACCTCCACTCTCATTTGGAACACCTCCTGTGTGATGGATTATACAGCAGTGTCCTTCACAGAGCTGTAGTTGTTTTGTGCAGTTCCTGCCTCTGATTAGAGCATGCAAGAGTAGCTCCACCTAAAGCTGTGCAAGCTCAGCAGGGGTTCACACAGGAACACAGGAACTGCCACACAAGATAAAACCAGTGGTCCATCAAGACCCAGACCCCATCTAGCACTGACCACTGCCAGATGTTTCTGAAGGAAACACAGCTCTACTAATTTAGCTCACAGCAAGATTTGTTTTTTAACCTGAGGCAGTCAAGCAAATCCTGGAGGCTGGAGGTTTATACTTATGCTATTTAATCCTTAGGATTAAATTACAGATTAATTGAATAAATTACTTAATCTGTAAAACCCAGGCTCTCACAGATGCTCATGGGAACGAGCTCTTGCCAGGTACTGGCCAACATAGTATGCTGATTTTACAGATGAAACCACTACTCAAGAAGGGACTCCTTGCAAACTCAAAGTTGGTAGTGCTTCCCCAGACTAAGGAAGAGAGCATTTGCTCACCACTGAAAAAGACACAGCTTCGAGAAGAAACCTGTCTGATAGCTGTGAAATATTCTCAGAGGGTTGTCATTCTTTCAGCTACATGTATATACATAACATATACATATCTATGGATACATGTACTTGTGTACAAATGTGTACCATATATATACCCATATATAATTTTCCCCACTGTAGCTGCTTCATAAAGGACGTGGATCTTTTTATGAGATCAACTTGGGATAAGAGCCTGGGATCTGCCTGCCATCTATCCTGCTCCAAATGACAGAAAAATGAGGGTGAGATTGCAGGACAGGAGCAGGGGTAACACTCTTCTGAGCATCAGTCCAGTAGAAGAGAAGCACCACTGTGCCACGAGTATGCTGACACACTTGGAGGAAACAAATGCCTCCAACAGTGTTTACTGCAAGCTATCAGAACCCCAATTCACTGCCAAATGATAATGCTTTCAGGGTGACCTTCCTGCTCTCACATGCTTTGATGGATATGAAATGGAGTAAACAGACTGTCTCAGAAAGCTCTGCTAACCAATCTGCAAGGCAGCACAAAGAGTGATGTTACTGGATTGTGAACTCTCTCAAATTTCTGTACTATATATTTCAAAAACTAACTGGGAAAACTTATTGTGAAAACAAAGGGAAAGAAAAGGGGAATTTGCAGGTGCCTGAGAGATAACATAATTTCTGTTTCTGACTATTCAGAAGTAGTTTCACAGTTCTACAAACAAAGTATGAGCTTGATCTTAAGTTGTTGGAGATTTGTGATCTGGGGTGGGGACCCTCTCTGTTGCTGGTCAGGTTCTGCTAGGGTAGCACTGTGGAGACCAAAATCACACCTCAGTGCTAGTTTTAATGTCAAGGACAAGGCTCTGCCCTAATTTCTGATAAAAACATGCATCTTATAATTTACTGTGTGTCCCCTTCCAAACGAAGTCAACCCATAACAGGACTTTTCAACCTAAACACATTTGCACAGTGCTCATGAAAATAAACATAGGGTCTCCCAGGGTTTGTTGAACACACTGCAGTTACTGCCTGGCCATGAAAGCAAATGTCTGCAGCTTGTCCTTACTGGGGACTATCACTCTCTGCGAGAGTGCTACAAGAGTGCAGTAGCTGATTTAAAAAATAATTCTGCTACACAGCAACTTGTGGTACCCATATGACTCCAATTATATGAAGCAACATCTGTGGTCCATGCAGCCAGAAAAAGAAGCTTTGACAGAACTGTAGCTCTGGTACTGAAGTGCCTGGTAACCAGTCCTGCAGCAGGGGAACATTTACAGCTGGGTGCCACCCACCCCCTTCTGCTCCTTGGCACCTGGGGAAAGGGGGCAGAATATTCAGTTCTGAGTGATCTAGACATCAGCCAATGAGCTCCATCTTAAATGTCCCAGAAGAAGCTGCTTTCCAAGAGCATGAGGAGCCTGGTGTGTTTTCTGAAAAACTGCCACAAATCAAATAAGCAGCTGGACTCTGTGCACCCAGAAAGTGACTGCCACCACAATAAAATGAGGCCTGATGCCCCAAGGCAGACTGCTCTGCTCTCCTCTCCCAGGGAAAGAAATAACTTCTAAAATCTTCACTGTAAATGAGGATTCGCACCATTCTGTTTACTTCTGCAGGTGTCCTTTGGCATACTTGCTCAGGTTGGCAAGCAGCACATCCCCAGCCATGCTTTTCCCAGCACAGGTTAACCTATCCTTCTATCCTCTGTGTGACTTGCTGAGTTACAGCTTTCACAAAGCATGCAGAGGCAGCTTTATGATCCTTGAAGAAAATAAATTAGACAAGTATGTGACATTAGTTGTCCACAGCTGCATGAATAAAGTAACAGGGATTCCCTCCATGACTGACTGGAAAGAAAATAATTGCACATACAGCACCTTCTAGGAATTGAATAATTTTTTTAAGAATTAAGTATTTTGGAAAAGGAGATTTAGAAGCAAGCTGAATAACAGGGGATGCCATTTGAATTTTTTTTTCCCTTCCTCAGGAAAGAGTCTTTGTTCAATACTGTTTGTAAACCTCTTTCACAGCCAAAAGTAATAGGAATATAATCAATACTAGCTATGAGCAGAGACATTTTTTCTGTAGCTGCAATTAGCTATTTTCAAAGAGCAGCTGATGAATAATGTATGCAAAAGGGTGGGTGGAAGGATTACTTAATTTTTCTTTAAGCAGATTATTTTAGCTTGGGTGAAAGACTACCAAGCTAAAGAATAGTGTTCAATATCACACAGTGTATAAACAGCTGTGGCTTAGCACATAATAAAAGCTATTAAGAGGCTGAGCCAAAAAAACATATCTAGCTATGAGGAGGAGAAAGAGGCAAAGTACCGTGTAATGACTGCCTCAGCTTCACATTTGCCATTCTGCCTTAGTGCACAAGTCCATTCTGCAGCCTAAGATCTCACCTTCCTCTACATTAGGGTTTTTTAACTGGCTCCAAATGGTACCTTGGCCTTTTTGTAAACATTTTTTTTTTAATTTCAAGGCTGCCAGATTGCATGCCATTAGACATTAAGATCTAGAATATGAATTGTCTGCACATTCAGATAACAGGAGACAACGGTGGTCTTCCCAGCATCAGCTCTGGGTGCCCTCAGTGTGTGGTATCTGGGGCTAAGCAGCAAGGAGGTGGAGGACACCAAAAGCTTTGGCTCCATCATTTGCATAGACTAGCCAAGCCCATGAAGGGTAAAATAAAGGTTCACCTTCTCTCTAACAGGAGAGGAGATTTTCCAAGTCCAGTGCTCAGGCACCTGTCCCTTCACTGAGCTGATTTATCACCTTTCTCCTCCGCTCCTTTCTCCTTTGCAGCACAGGTCTTTATCAAGAGGTTACTTCACACCTTCTCTGCTGCACAAACTCATGCTGGCATATTTTCCTTGCTCCTCTACAATTCAGCATCCCCCTGGCCTGAGGACTTGCTGCAGAGTGCAACACCTGATTAGGAAAGCAAATGTCTGAGCTGGTTTTGTGGCAAAGTTTATCCTTGGCTTTGCTTGTGTTTACCTCCAAGCCAGCAAATAGCTTCAATGCAGTAGGCTTTGCATAAGTATTATTACCACAGGTCTTCAGTTACTATGTGTTACCCTATTAATGCACAAGGAAATAAAGGCATTTTTTACCTCATGTTCTCCTTCCTGTGAACTGTCAGATACATTTCATAGACTCTCCCTTGTGGAACGGCTCCTGCTGGGATCAGCAAACTTACTCCTGCAGAACAGAAGAGACACAAAAGAAAAGATGGAGAAAAAACAGGTGAGTGGGTCTGTAGAGATGAGTGACAGGAGAGGCAGAAGATGAATCCTGCAATGCCAGATTTTCAGCCACCCTCACCATCAGACTGTAAATGACCTCAGCAAAATGTGAGAAAAAGCATTTATTGTAACCCTGGTGTGTTTAGCATCCACCTGCCTGTTCTTTTTCCTCTGCACTGAAAAACAGAAATGGAGACGAGGATTTTCTTCCCTTTAGTTTTATTTAAAGAGCAGACAGATGGTTACGCTGTTGCTTACCTTGTAAAATGATGGAAAAACAAACAGCTCTGACTAAAATTTCCAACAGCAGTAATGGGACATCACTCCCTAGGCAATTCTTACTTAATTAAGATCAGGAAAGAAAAGCAATGGAGCACCGTCCCAGGAAGCAACAAGAACTAGTTGTTTCCTGAAAGATGGCTTCTGTGTCTGGCATCCTGTCTTTTAATGCACTCAGTTCCTAGGGAGGAACTGAATCTGCCAGGGAGACAAAACTGGGCTTCTTGATTTTTGAAAGTGCCTAGTCCTGTAGAGTGGCTCACAACTGGGATATGCAACCTTGAAAAAAATGTGGGCAAATATGCTCAGTGTCATTTTCACTAATGATTTGCGGCACACTTGATTAAAAAACCACTGTTCTTACATTACTTCCATTTAATAGGTGTCCTGAACACAAAAAACATGGCTCATGAACTGGTTATTTCACTCTGCTGGACACATCTCAGCCAGCTCTCTTTGTAGATGTGGATTAGCTGGAAATCAGTGGCATGGATTTGCATACACAGTTGTTACCACATGGCTGAAAACAGACCTAGAGGAAGATTATTTACATGTATGTGTTTACACAAGAGACACTTTATAAACACCTTGCATGGCTCTGCCTTTTCTTTAGCATTCACAATTTGGTTACACCGGACACCTCCCATGTGTTGGTGTGCAGGGCCTCAGTCCCACACCTAGCTTTGAGGAGAGAGGTGGCTAGGAAAGCATCTTCCACAGATGCCTTCTGGCACTTGTGTCTTTACAGCCTGTAACAACTTAACCTGTGCATGCTTGCAGCTGTAACAGGGCAGGTGCAATGAAACTGAAGAGCTTTGGTCATATATTGAGGAGGATATGCATCAAGAAGCAGCACAGAGGCATACAAGGTAGCAGTAGACAGATTATTTTATTTTATAGAATAATTACTTTAATCATTTTGAAGGGATTACAGCATCAAATGTTTTTTCTTTACAAATTGATATTAATATATGTGAATTAACAGTGACTAATAGACTTTGCTAATAATGTACACTGCTCTGGCATATGAAAAGTGAGGATGAATATCTATCTTCAGCTGTTAGAAAAATATGAAATCCAAGATTGTATAGCACAAATTTTCAACATTTCTCATCAGTCAGCACCAGATTTATTGAAGTAGTTCAGCTTTCACTTAAATTTCATAGATATTTTGCCTCCCATTGGACAGGAGCTCAGATCGCAGGGGTGTGGGCCCATGCACTTTTGGCTGCTTCAGGGGCAATGTGGGACTGCATCCTGGAACCAAACCACCCAGATCTTGGGCCACCTAGGAATTGTGCCTTCTCCATAACATCAACAAAAAATAAATGGTCCAGCAAAGGCGCAGGGGACAAGGGTAGGAACCATCTCCTTGGTGAGGATATTAGCTGTAAAATGGCCAAGCTGTGAGCTGCAGTCTCACATGTACTGTGGTCTTTCCTGAATTCAGAGTTCCAGTGAAACTGGGCAGGTGTGTTCCTGACCACTGTATACCCTGCACATTCTTCACATGCATGCTGTATTTGATTCATTCTCCCTTTAGATATTAATGCTGCTCTGCAGTATCGTGCTAAACCCACGGGAACATCTAGGTGCTGAACTTCCTTAGAAAAAACATCAACACTTCATGTAGGACCCAAGCAGCAGCATGGCTCTGCTAAAAAATCTGTCTAAAAGACCTGAGCTCTCCCAAGGCTGCCCAAGAGCTCCTTGGACACTTTGAAATTGCCTGCTAGTGTTAGGGTGGCCCGAAGGGACCTGAAAACCTGACTTGGTGCTGTATAAGAAAGATTGAGCAGCATGTTGCATTACATCAACTGGCCCTCAATGCTCAGTCCCTCTCTTTCCTAGTTGTAAAGCAAGTCAACAATAAATACAGGTAAAAAGCCTCCCAAAAACGGTGTTCTGGTGTTCTACTTCAATTATACATAGATTGCCATGAATTGGAAGCGGAGCAACCAAGTTGTTTTTAAATTAATTTGTTCTCTTTTAGGGTGATGACAAAATAGAGGCTTACTGTATTGAAGTCCCTTTTCTAGAACTGCATGAAAGGAAAAGGTGATGCTGAATTGCACTTGACACAGGGGAGCTCTGAAACTTTGCATGTCACAGAAAGTGGCTAAGAGCCCTGCAATATTCTGTTTAGAATCAGACAATCATTTATGTTGGAGGAGACCTCTAAGATCATTGAACCCAATCATTAGCACATCACAGTGTTCACCACTAGATCACATTCCTATGTATTACTTGAGAGAAGAGATCTACAACTTTCAGGCAGTTGTAGAAAGGGATAAGGTCCCCTCTCAGCCTCCTTTTTTCCAGGCTGCACAACCCCAGCTCCCTCAGTTGCTACTCCTAAGACCAGCGCTCTTGTAGTGAGGGACCCAAGTCTTCCTCAAGCCTGTAGTGCTAAAAAGGCGGCCAGGACATTGGGTACAAAATATTCAAACTACTTTTGTAGATGCAAATGGAGGGGGAAAAAAAACCCCATTTATTTGTTTTGATCAAAGACAAGGCAGAGTCCCACGTACAGACTTTCTTTCCCCATATAAAGACAAGCTAACACCACTTAATCCCACAAAACAATTGCACCTTTAGACCAGCATGACTAGCACTTACCTGAATTGGGAATTACTAGGTGGCCTCCTAAGGAGTTGAAGGTCCCAAAGGCGGTGCAAGATGGGTCAGTTTGCCGAGCAAGGCTCTGGTTCTTCATGTTCAGGGTCTCATTCTCCAGCAGAGACTGAGTAATCTGTGGGGACAGCTTGGAGGAGAAGTCAGAGAGGTCATCCTGGGGAGTGACTGCACCTGAGGTGTTATAAACCTTGATCTTCAAGTTGGGGAGCGGGTCCAGGATTGGAGAGTTGGTCATTGGGATTTTATCAGAGACATCATGCAAGGCGTACACAGGACCCCTGTACATGGCTGCAGCAGAAGTGAGATCTGGTGGCACTGCCAGGAGGTCTGCAGTGGAGATGAGAAGGAAGAACCATGTTATTTCTCTGTTCTAATGACTTTATTCTGAGCAACAATTTGGATTTACATTTGCATTTTGTCTTTCATTCCAAACGTTCAGATACACAAAGTCCCTGAACCTTCATCTCCATTTCTGTGAATTCTCCAGCAAACTCCCAGGGCTCCTATTGCCCCAGCTGCTTTGGAATCCAATTGCTGTACAAAATTACTGCACACTTGTGCTCTGAAGAGTTTTCACTGGGAGTATCTTTCCAGGCTGCACTCAGATTCCAAATATGACATGCTTAGCTTCAGGGCAAGATGTTTTCATCACTCAGTAGATCAAGTTTTAACTAAAAACTCCCTCCCGAAATGCTATGCGACAATCATTAGCCAATTTTTCTAACTGGCCTAATGACAGCATTCCTGAAATAAAAGGCAACAAGCCTATGAGGTCATCATTCCATGACTCCCTGCAGTGAGGGATTAGTACCTGCATCACATTTTTCTAAGATTTGCTTTAAAAGTTTCTCCAACAAAGAAAACACTTCTGCTAATCTTACATGTAACAACTCTCTTATTATCTTAACTTTTACAGTGTAGATATTCTTCTGGTGTAATTATTGGGAAAAAAGAGGAATTCTTCAGCCTAAATAAATGTCTTGATAAAGGCAGCACTACCTTTAGAGTTTTTTTTCCTGGCCAATGAAGTGAGAAAAAAAAAATCAAGCTGTTATGCACCATTGATAAAAATATTCTTTATTAAATTATGTTCTACCACAACTTCTACATTTTCTATTAAATGCACAGTACTTCTCAAACTACTGTTTATACCAGGGGAGACAGGCATAGGAAGAAAAGCTATTAGTGAAATAAAAGGGAGAGAGATGTGATAGAATTACTGTACTATCACTCCTGCGATGCATCCTGCCTCCATTGTTTCTCTCAGGGCTTTGCCTTTGATTTCAACTTGAGCTGGACCTGTATTTCCATAAAAGTGTCTGAGTTTCACTCTCACATTCATGCTCTCTCTTCAGCAGTTAAATTCACCTGCTTTATACTCTTGAGCACAGCTGACAAATGCCACCATGGGTTTTGAGCATTAGACAATCAGAAACAAATGAACATGATCTTTCTCCTCTTTATCAAGTGTCAACAGGCATCCAGCAATATCATCCATGCAGCCCAAGAGACCATAACCTGAGAGCAACTCCCTGACTTGGTAAAAATGGAGTGAAATGCCAACTAACCTTGCCTTGCAGCCTTGATGTTGACAGGCTGAAATCCCCCATTTAGTGCCGAGGAGTCAATGATATCCGACTCAAAGTCCCGGTGGTTCTTGCGATAGACAAACAGGGCCACGACCACAGAAATGGCCAGGCACACGATCACAGCGATGACGATCCCCACGTAGAGAGCAACATCATCTGAGTCAGGAGCAGCTGCAGGGAGAGAGGCCAGGAACTTTCAAGAAATGTCCTCCTTACAGGGACTTTCAAGAAAACATGTTCTTATTATTCTCATTTCCAGCAGATATTTACTGCCTTTTTTATAGGCTAATTTAAAATCCATTTCCAACACCGTATAGCAGGTCTATGCCCTTTTGATGGAAAACAATCCTTGATTTCTCTCTAACTTGTGTTCTAACCCTTTACCTATCCACTTGTTCATCTATCTAATACTCAGGCTGTGAACTACTAAGCAAAACATGTAATAGACCTAGTCTTATGAACCAAATTCACCCTAGGAAATGAGATTACGTCTTAGTGACATAATGTCATAATATTGGTATTTAGAAGTTCATATGATACCAAAGTCATGTGGGTTTTAAAACTTCAGAAGCCTTATTTTTACTTTAAAAAACTAAAAGAACCCAAAAATTCAATTTTCTATGGAATATCAGGACATATCTTTGGTTAGTTTTTTTGGTTTTTTTTTTTTTAAATCTAGCCTGTCATTATTCCCTTCCATCCATTTTCCTTCAAAAATATAAACTAATAAATTAGTAAAGAAGAGAATCAAGCATTGAATTCTCATCAGTGGCATTAACACATACATATTAAGATAAAAGCTGAAGTAAGCACAAGAAATAATGTGGTAATTTACCAAAAGGAACCAAAATTTATTAGAGCTGTCTTGTGAGGAAATGGCTATGATATTTCTCTAGCTGCTTGTACCGTATCCTCAGCACCAATTCCAAGCTAATCTCTAGCATCATTATCCACCAGACATTTTTTTTCCCAAAAGGTCTGAATATGTGTTCAAAAATTGATGTATTTCTATGCAGTGAAGAATCCCATTTTTAGAAATAGTCTAATGAAAAAAGGAAGTGCAAAAACAAATCAGACTCTTTTAGTACCCCATTTTTGTTGGTTTGAAACATATGAAATCACTTTTATTTTATCTCTTTTAGCCATTTAAGCCAAGCTGCCCTCCAGCTGCAGAGGTGAGAGCTGGCAGATGCAGAAAGGGACTGATCAATCTCTGACAGCTCCGGGCTATGAGACCTTCAATTTACCCAACTTGAAACATCCCATTTTTAACCCAGCAGTTCAGGAAGCAGAACTCCTGAGTTCCGGCTCAAAGACAAGTTACCCTTCCACCACACTCCGTCCAGTTGCTAAGGGAATTTTAATGAGAAGATGGCTCATTCTCTCCAGTTTCTGTCTCTGAGGCAGCATCTTCTCCCATTTCCCTGGTGCACAAAGGCCCTTATAATCCTGTGTCTGCTGCAAACATTCTGCCTGCTGTCAAGCAAGCAGAATGTCACCCTGCTGAATAAGTCCCTTTTTTTTTTGGCTAGTCACACTGAGCTTGCCTAACTGTAAACCTGACCCAAGGAACAGCATCCAGGAACATAAAATCAAACATTAAACTTACAAGAAAATCCATATTCATTCTGGGTTCTCTGTTCAGTTGAAATAGGATAAATGAAACCTTAAAAAGAAAGAAATTAAACAAAAATGGGAACAAAATCAAATGAGGAGAACAAAAAAAATGAAGCATGAAAATAGTTTAATCAAAAAAAAAAAAAAAGGAAAAGAAGGAAAAGAAACTGATGGCACTTTAAAATTCCGATACAGCACAGAATTATGATTTTGCATCCCCTGTCTCCTCCAGAGCCTTACTAAGAATTAATAAGCAGGCAGATTGAATTTCTAAGCCAAAATCGGTCTCGAGTCACTAACTTTGGAGTGCTTAAAGTCTTTCTTTTATTGAGCATAAACTGTAATGGATCTAATTTATTTCAGACATCTAGGGTCATTAGCATATGGAAAGTCTTTTTATCCTTATCCCTGCCATATGCTTTAATTCCCAGGACATGTTAGTGAGGCTCTAAACAGTTTTTATATTTAATTATAATAGCTTGCTGTTGATCTAATAGAGCTAAAGGAGACCTGTGCTCACTGGTCAGAGGTTAAATACTGATTCGTGGAGCAGTCTATGCACAAAGCCCTCTCTCTGTATTTCCTTGGAATTATTTTATCCTGTCCTTATTACATGTTCAATAGGAATTCCTTAGGGAGTAAAGAATTTGTCAGCAAACAGTAAACTGAGTGGTTTCTCTTTGAAATCATTACAAAATCAATAAGGCCCCTGGGGTCAGAACATTATTTATTTGAAATCTTTGCAAGCACCATATATCGACAAAATCATAACACAATTTACAGCTTTATTTCAAGATGGATAAAGAAGAGATATCACTTCCTTTGTCTTTTCCTTCTGCAGTCTCCACAGCACGCTGGAGCTGCTTAGTTCAGACATGTGAACCCACTAAGCATCTCCCATGTGGCAAATGAGTGAAGTGCTCCAAGTCCCATCCTGCTGGAAAGGTAAATGACAAATCCCAGCTAAGCAGGGGAGTCACTGTCTGGGATGGGATTAGAGTCAGTGTAAGAAAGAAGGTACCTCTCCTCCATCACCTTCCCTTAAGTTCTCCTGAAGGAAATTTCACCCCTTCCCCTTTGATCACACTGCAAGGAGCTCACACAGCTGGGGACTCCCTGCAGGTGAGATAAAACTGGAAAATGCACTCCTGGTGTGTGCCTGATGCACTGGACCACATTACAGACCAGAGAAATAATCCCCATCTCCCAGAACCACTGAGCTTGGGTGCTCTGTTGTGAGCATCTGTTGTGCTCTACACATATCTTGCTGCCTTGCTGTATTTTTTGTAAATGAAGACACAGTCAGTCTATCCCTCACAGACATAGACATACCTCCTTCCAAAATTTCCATGCATTAACTGCTGTATAAATTCTACCTTACCTGAAATACCAGAGCCAAACCAGCTGATTTTTGATGATGATGTTTTCTTCTGGGACATCATGGCACAAACTATACTGCCTGTAATCTCAGTTTAAAGCTTTCCTTTGGAGCAAGGGTTCTAGCCATACAGGTGTTTTTAGAAATATTATGTTCTTACATTCATTTCCCTGGCTTTGATGCAAGTTCACCTATGTGCACTCTCAACATGCATATTCAGTCTTTTGTTAATAACTACCTTCTCTTTCTACTGGTATACTTGAGGTATTGGCCATGAAAAGTCTGGTGAGTAACTTCTGAGGGCTTGAGTGAGTGCTCAGCAAGCCTGGGCATGAATTTAGAGTACCCTTGTTACTCCCAATTACTCCCCAGACAAGTATTGAGGCTCATAATTTGGTAAAGGTAAATTTCAGCTACAGCCTTATGCCCAATATTTCCTTTGCCAAGACGTCTCTGGAGAAACCAAGAGGCAGGAAGAAGGAACTTAAAGGCCCAGGGACAAAGTGGAGTTTAGGCTGGACGCATTTCTGAATGATTTTTTGCCTTGTATTCAAATCCATTGGGAGAGCTGAGGATGTCTCCTTGCACTTCATGTGCCCCAGCAGGTTCTCAGGGGAGATGGAATGGAGTAGCCCACATGCCCTGGCTCTGCATCACCCATGGAGCTTGAGCTCACCTGTGCAGAGCTGAAGAGGCTATTCCTCTCTCCTCATATTGCATCTGAGGTGGTCAGTTTTGTGTTCAAGGCTGTGCATCACTCCTGCCACATCTGAAGGGATCCAGCATCTGCCACTCAACAGGCACAAAAGATGGCACTACCTGGATTAGCTGTGATGTTACTGAAAGCATTCTTTCCTCACAGGAAAATGGAAATCCAGGTTCAAGCTTTTACAGCTAAGCACAATACTCAAGTATTCTAAAAGAAATTTGCCTCATCGCCACCTCTCCACAGACCATGCTAGTCACAAATACATATTTGAAGTATTTCAAATTTTCAATATTTAAAATACAAGTTTCCACAGATTCTCTTACTGCTAACTACAGACAATCCCCCTGCAGCTGCATAACAGTGATTCCAATTTCCTTCATGGAAATGTTTTGTGCACATGTTTAAAGACACATCTATTGAAACACAAGGAAGAGGCAAGGATACTACAGGAGATTTCTGCCATTTGGGCAGGATGTTTTACAACAAAATTAGCTTTAAGCATGCCTCCAAAAAGCACTCCAAAAGGGAGCAGGGCAAGGAGAAGTCCTGCAGCCATGCACTAGTGATGGGCAGGAAGCAGGCTTAGTGCCACAATCTCAGCACAAGAGAATGGGGGTTTCTATATGAAGCTGGTTGTCACACTGGTCCCTCTGACCATGCCTTCAAGCAATGAAAAAAGACATTTTCATCATGCTAATGACACAAATCTGCTGGGATTAGTAACTGAAATAATAAAGAATGTCTTCCCTCCTCTCTTCAAAGTAATTGCAGTGAAGAGAGATACTTTCCTTGTTGTTTTTTTTTTCTTCCTGCATGTATTAACAGCACTGCTTGGCAAATACCTAAGGGACTTCTACCAGGGTGATGAACATTTTTAATGAGTGTGAATTTAGAAAGGTGCCGGAGGGTTTGACTCTAGGAAGGCTGCTGACTCATGCTTAGAACAGCTGGTTTCACATAGAGCCACTTTGAGAAAAGTAATTTAAGCTTCTTCCTACAGCTTGTTGGGAAATACATATTTTCAAGAGCACTTCTGCTATTTTGTTGTGTAACTATGCAAGCATAAAGTGTGATTAATAATCATACTTTATGCTTGCATAGTGCCTGCTGTGTGAGGTTCTCAAAGGCTTACCAAAATGGCTATTTGTTTCCCTCATTCTACAAGTACCTCACCCCACGTCAAACCTGAAAAATCAGTGGGAGGCTCAGGTTAACACACAGAAATTGAACCACAGTAATTGCATGGTAAAGGCATTCAGTAAAAAGCCTTTAGTTAAGTTAATGTTTCTCCTTGTATTATACTTTATACTCCAATTTATGTTTGTAAATATATTTTTTTGTGCCTAGGAAGTGTTTCTATCAAGTGTCAAAGCTGGGGTTTTTTTAACTAAATTAATTACACTGGTACAAATCCTTTGTAAAAATGCAGATGCACAATTAAAAAGGTGCTTTAAGTAGACATTGCCTGTTTTGTTTCTAGAAAGCGTGAGAAGAGCAGTTTAATCACCTTTATAATGTTGCAACACACTGGGAAAAGCAAAGAAGGGTGCATATGTCAGATTGTGCTTGAAAAATTAACCAATCCAATGTTGACATATAGAAAAGACTACAGCAGGCCTTTTATCAATTTACTTTAACTCAATTTAAGCATCAGTCACACTTGGCACTGATTTGGGAGATTGTGACCATTTAACTGAATAGATTGTGAAGCTCATTTAATTAGTTTGGTGCAGTTTGTGAAGACAGATGATTCCCAAACATTGGAAGTCTAGCCTGAGCATTCTAGTCCCACATGCCTTGTTCTGACCTTCTGGAATCACGTTTGTGCCGGAGGCCCCAGGAGACAGAGTGTCTGCTCTGTGTCACTGAACAGCCGTCAGCATAGCTGCATGTGACTGTCACCAAAGAGTCACCAAAAATGACTGTTCTAAGCTCTTCCTCTTCCACAGGGAAAGAATCAACTCCTCAGCATATTCATGGGCATTTATACACACATGGTGCTCAGCCTGGGAGCTCAGGATCATGACCATGGGCATTCTGAAATCCTGTGTTTGATTTTGCCTAGAAAGCCATGGGAATATATTGCCTTGGCCTGTGAACTGGAATATTTTAAAGAGAATTTTTATCCCTGTGTTATAAAACTCTAGGTCATGGCTTCATGCAGAGAGAACTTTGTAACTGGCTCCCCTTTTTGGTCTGTAATTGGTTTTTGCTAGCTTTCTAGTCATGCTGAATTTGTATTAATGAATATCAATTTTAGAGTGAACTGATCAGATTATGAAAATATTTTACTCTGCTGCTTGCAGAAATTAAAATATTTAAGCAAGAGAGAAAGAAAAATACACAGTTTTCAAATTGTATTTTTCCTGCATATCTTCCCTCTTTCTGGCAACTGTGTAGGTAAGACAGGTGAAGTAGCTGAAGATGATATTTCTGGCCACTTATTTACAAGGGCTTATACAATTTGGATCATATTTATGAAAATAAATATGCAAATAAATAGTTTTATAGCATTAGCTGCTGAGGTCACAGTTAATGATACATAGTTTGAGACTCTGTCGAGATCAGTGAGAACTGGAGACCTGCACTTTCATTTAATAAGGTGAAGGTTGCATAAAGCACACCATAACTGCTAGTTTCTTCAAAGCATCATACTTTAATCTGGCACCACTTGCTTCAAATCTGTGAACTCTCTTTACTTGCTCTGTATCAGTTTCAAAAACAGCTGAGCTCGAGTAATTCCATGGTCTTTCTGAAAGCCTGGCCACATGATGTGCCTCAAGGACATCCTGTTGCAAAGAACTCAACAGGCTGAGCATAACAAATTGTAGCAGCACTTTTCTCCCTTTTGGATCCAAAATCAATGCCCTCAAATCACCTCTGAGAAAACAAGATGCCACACGTTCAACTGCTGCCTTCCTTTCTCAGGAAACAGATAAACAGAGACTGATTCTTACATGCAGATGCTTAACATTTGAAGGAAATAGTTCTTGGATGATTTAAAGTAGGTGTGTGGTGTATAAAACGCGACATGAGTCTACTGAAACAACTCAGTAAACTTTTTTTTTGCTTTGATACATACACATCCGATGAATTCCAGTATCTGATAATTCAAAGCCAGCAAGCTGGTAATTATTTTTTATATCAAACCCAAAAAATATATACCCAATTGCTTCTGTTCTTAATTCCCAAGATGAGGTCCTCTTTCAGCATTAAGTCATATTACCCTCCTCACTGGGCCAGTTCCAGTAGCTCAGAATTTAATTTAAAATCTTTGGGTTTTGCTGGAATTTTCTATAATGAGTTTCAGTCTCAGAAATTATACTGAAAAGTTTGAATAAAATTGGTTTAAGAACCCTAGTAACTTTGTCTCTTGTTATTAATTTCTAGTTCAATGGATCTCAATGAGTAAAAACATCCTCAACTCCCCCAAGTATATATTGCTGTTTCCAAATTCCAAGTTCTAGAAATTCAGCCTGTCTCCCTTTCCCTGTAAAATGCCATTCTCAATTCCATGTCGGTCCAATTTCAGGTTTTTTTGCACTCATGGGAAGAGACATTCATCAATTCTTCATTCTGAATTCCATTATACAGAGAGGGTTTTGAGACAAAGAAGAAAAAAAAAGTTACATGTCCCTGCAGTGTTTGCAGTGCTGTGTCTGTGACCTTGCATTACCAGTCGTGTTTCCTTCTGCCTTACCTCACTCACCATCATTCCTACAGCTATCACCAGCTTGCTTGAGTTTCTTCAATACTTTTAAAGGAAATTCTAGATTACCAGTACAGTGTGCAAAGGCTCAAAGCTTTCACAAAAGACTTTCAAGGGCTTTCAAAATATTAATTCAGGTACGTTGCAATGCTTTTGGCTTCCATCTAAGTCCATCTAGGTTTCTGTCTGTGATGGCCAAACAGTCACATATTCCCAGCTTACAAGAAAGAATTTAGGAGATTTAATTTGACATTCAGGAGTTTTAAATTGCTTTGTGCAAGTTCCACTGTCCAGAGGCTGCACCTTTCCAGTATTTTCTTTTCTACAAGGGGCAGAGTTAATGGTACAAGAGCAATCTTAGAGTAAACCCCATATTCTAACTGTTTAGTGTCAAGGCTTCCTGTTCACTTAACATGTTGCTAATGAGATTGGAAAAGTATTAATAATAAAATTTGAACTCTACTTGCTGCTAATTGTTTATCTCCCTTGCTATTTCCCAGGAAATGTAGCACAAAACCAAGAAGACGTGATATGTTATACCTTACTTGTGGTAGTTAAAAATTAGAAAAAATTAGAAAAAAAATAGAAAAAATTTTCTAATTGATTTGAAAGCAGGCATTCAGGGAAGAATTACAGGGCAGAGCAGCTTGATGAGGAAAATTAGAAAAAAAACCGAAAAAACAAACCAACAACAGAGTCTCTGGCACAGCAAAAATCTTTCAGACAGAAAGATTTCCCTCAGACAGAAAGATTTCCCGCAGGCAAAAAGATTTCCCGTAGACAGAAAGATTTCCCCTCCCTACATTTTCTATTCTAAAGAAAGACCTTCATGTCTGTACTAATGATGCTGAAGGTCAGATATGATATCAGGCATCCCAGAGATAATGCACAGCAATTTATTTTCCTTCTGAAGGACTAATTATTGGCATATTCAGGGTGGGCTAATAAACAGGGAGCTTGAGGTTTTGTGACTGTTATTTACTTGGGTATTATCTCAGATCTTTCCTGAGTGGGTGAGTTAAATGGGGACACTCTCCTGTTCTCTCCTTGAGCAGGAGTTCATGATATTCTATAATTAAGTCTGCAATTATGTTTTCATTTTAAATTAGATCCTGACATTTTTTTAACATTGATAGAAAGGTCTTGCCTGAATTTAAACATGTGTGACATCTATACGGGAACAAGGGAAGATGGAAGAGAAGGATAACTTGTGGCTAAAATTTGATGTGGATTAGAATATCCACGTTTGACATCATGCAGTCTTCTGTAGTTAAGGACTTTGACCTTTCGGTTAAATCTTATGTCAGTCTTTAGTAGGACCTCAGCACTGGGTTTGTTATGCATGTTTGACAGCAAAAGTAAACACATGCCTAGCATTTGAGGTGTATTTGCAAATTCCACTCTTGCAAGGACTGAATGCTACATAGACTTCCCGGGGTTCACTTTGCTGTAGTGCGACAAGAGCGCTGAAATGCAGACAAGGGACACCGCTGGAGAGAGGATACATGGCACACAGCTAGATGAAGGAAGGGACAACTGGAAGAGGATCTAGGAGAGGGGATAAAAACTGCTAAGAATGCTGGAGAAAACGGGTCATGGAAAGCATACATTATCCACATGGAACAGGTATAAAAATCTTTGGCAGGTTTGTATGCTCACACGTAAGTTAACTTTTACTGCCCAGCTTATAACCTCAGAAAGTCCAGAGACTCCAGAATCAGCTGATCAGCTCAATGTTTGTTTACAAATTCTAGAAACTTCCTTCCCCAACATGAGTTTTCATTTAAGCATTCTGCCAATAATTTTGTTAGTCCAGATTTAGAAATAGAGAGCACTGAGTTTTACTTCTAATTGTTTCACTTACTCCTCGATGAGCCTTCAGGTGCTCATGTAACTTTGCCCTGCCTGACACCCTGACAGGAAAGCAAAAATCATGAAATATATCCACCTTTGTATATGATAAGGAAACATAAATGTACATTATTGTCTCTGTATGGGGTGGTTTTCTCCTACAATTAAATCAATATATCAGTTAGACTTCATAAGATTTGAATTCTTCTTTCATCTATCTGAGCAACTTTTTGAGCTTTTAATGTGTAGAGGAATAGGGAAGAATAAAAGAATACCTAAGAGGATAAAGAAGAATGAAAAGTATAGATGGACAAGGTTGTCTTTTTTCTCCTCTCTGCCTAGCTATAATATTTTTTTAATTAGTGCAGATTGTTGAAAACAGCCTAGAAATCCTACAGCACTTGCTTTCTTTAAAAATAATGTGGAGGTGGCTCTTTTTGATCTGACTGGGGTGAAGACACAGGGATTTCAGTGCCCTGGGTTCTGCCTGTGGCTCTGCACTTCTGCTTTCTCCCAGCACTTTTATCTGCTTCAAGCAGTTGGTTTTCTAGGCAAGAGCTCTCAGTTGCACAGGGCCCATCAGAGCACGGATGCTTCTCAGCTGGGGATTTTTCATGTCACTACAATAAAATCGAGATGAGTCATAACTCTGAGATGTGTGCATAAACTCCCTTGGCTGCCACACCATTACATAGTAGCTGGGTAGAAAACGGAATAACACATCCCTTTACTCATATCAAAAAAACAATATTATGGAAAACTTCCTCTAGGAACAGATGAGATGCCTGCTTTAAATGAATGAACTCCCCCTGCTAGGCCAAAACAGGCCAGGTGGCTGTATCATTATGCTGACAGCCTGAATGTATTAGAAGTTCTCTCTTGACCCACATGCTCTTAATAAAAGGTTTTATTTCATTCCTCTGCACACACAGGCTTCTGTTGCAGTCTCCCTCGAGAGACTTCTGCTTACCTTCTAGAGCTTGGAAAACATTCCCCTGCTCTTTGCACACCGATCTGTTTTGGTGGACCTGTGGTCCTCATCAAGCTGCTCTGCCCTGTAATTCTTCCCTGAATGCCTGCTTTCAAATCAAGCCAAAAAGGGAAACGAATTCTGATTCCAACAGAGTTTCTGACATGTTACATTAACCAAGCAGGACATGTGCAGAATATGGATGTTTTGGAAAGAAAGAGATGCTAATATCAGGGTAAATTTGCTTTCTACTCAGGACCTGTATAAACAGAAACAAGACTGAAAAAGGGAAGCATTTTGCCATTTAATGCCCAGGCAGGATAAACTGTACCTTTTTCACTTGCTTAGGCACTATCATTGCAAGAGGGAACCTTATGAACGTCACACTGCTTTTCAGAGGAGGATTTCAGAGCACTCAGCAAATACAGATTTGCTGTCACACCAATTCACTCTTGACTAGAAGGCAGCCTTTTCTAAGAAGGAATGGCATTACTAGTCTGGTAATAATATATTGACCACGGTGTGGTGTCTTTTCCTCCAGTGGTGCATCTGCTATTTGCATTTCCAAGTAGTTAAGCTGCATGCAGGGAGAAGACCAAAGTGATCTGAGAGTCAGTCCAGAGTATTGTAGCAACAGGTGAAGATATTTTGAAAGTTTTTTTCCATTTTTTTTAAATTACAGTAGCACATCTCAGACCTTTCATGCTCAAGAAACAGAGGGAAATTCCATCGTGGATCTGATGACCCTTGGCAATGACTCACAGGTGAAAATTTCCTTATGTTCCATTCAATGATAGATTTTTATTCCATATTGTGAGACTGTATAAAGTAAGCAATTTTATTTCACAGAGCAACAGTACTATTTGTGTAACTATATAACCCATAGTCCTCGAGCAACAACATGTGCTTCTGTATTATCTTGCCTGCTGCTGTAAGAGAGTTAGCTTTGTGTTTTGAAAAAAAAAACTAAATTAAAGCACAAATTAGCCAGCCTTTTATGAAAAGCCACAGTGGTCAACTAAAGCCAAAAGTGAGGAGAAAAGGGGCACTAGTTGTCTCCCTCTGACTGAGCTAGTGCCAACACTGCACATCCCAGGCAAGATTTCAGAAAAGCCTAAAAGACCAGCAGGCACCAACCTCATGCCTATGGACTTGCTGTACTTACTCCTTCGGGACAGGGACAATAAAGATCTGAGCACTGTCACTTCAGATCCTCAACAGAAAGGATGTACATGACCTGCTGTGAGCATGACAGCTTCATGTCACAGCTCAGGTAATAAGCCTTCAACATAACCATGAAGCACAGCTAACTCTCCTCATAGTTTGTGCCCCTCTTCTTGACTATCAGCAGAATTTTACACATAATGCAAAGCAAAAGCAGCAGTTTTGTAGCACACATGTGATCTCACACTCGTTCCAGAGTGAGTCCAGCAAAACACTTCCCCTCGTACATTGCTTTAAAAATGTTTGTGACCTAGTGAAGGGAACTACTTGTACTGAAATTTGAGGCAGCAGGAGAGAGCTTTGCTTTCTCATTCCCCGCACAGAACACCCACCAAAGTCATTAGGTGATACAACTGAAGGGCTAATTGCAGTGCTTCACTTTACAGCAATCCCCTGTGAGATGCAGAGCGTGCCTTTAAAAGTGTTGTTCCTTGCACTGAAGTATTTACCACAGTACTCACACATCAAGTGGGAAATAATGCAACTACGGATGCAATAATGCAACTAGCGTGGGTGGTAACCAGCCAATTCTTCTTACACCTACAGCAGATTTTGTTCCAGAAGATCTTATTAATGCTATTATGGGAATTATGAAATTGGTATAATGGGAACTGCTAGACAATATTGTGTACTTGAAAACTTAAAATAGCAATGACTGCCCTAAATTTTCACTACATCTGCTTTTCCTTTTCAATTCAACCTTCTGGCTCTCTGTGGGCTCTCTAGTTTAATAGCTGTTCATCTCTTCATGTTAACAGAAAAACACAAACTACTGGATACGGGAGAGTATGTGCGTACCAGCAAGATGATTAGTCTGAATAAATGCAACAGAGCTGCATGAGAAATGCCACAGTTAGTGGTAAGCACAAACTACACCTTTGGGTGTAAAATACTGTAATTACAAGGGATGGAGAAAGCTCCACTGTTTTTATCCCCACAGAAATCAATAGTGGTGCAGACTTGTGCTCTTTGCTGGAGCAGGGGCAGTCTGATGAAAGAGCTTATTGATTTATCCAGCTGATGCTACTGAAGTGAATAATAGACTGAAAGAGAAAGGGCTTGTAAATGAGACTCATTCAGTCCAGCATTTTCCAGGATATCTTTTACACGGAGCTATATAGAGATATATATTTACAAGTGAGTTTTTGTCAGAGCAACAGGCTAGTGACTCCCGGCAGAGTATCTACCTACTAATTCTTTGACCTCAACTTCACCCAAAGTGTCAACCTTCAGGCTCTCCCTAAAAACTGGCAGCAAGGAGGCAACACCAGGGCACCTAGAAACAGGATTTGACTATGGTGCAGGTAAACAGCTGGCCAACAGATCTCCCAAAGAGCTGTGGCCACAGAGAAAAGGTGGCTGAAGCTTCCTCCACGCCTCATGTGCCATGCCAGACCCATTGGCATGAATCCACTGGAAAAGACTGTTGTGAACCTACAGGTGCCCAGGCTAAGAGAATTGTCAGTTCCAGACCAGACCCCCCAAAGCCTCAAATAATGTGGAAAGAGGCATGTTGTTTTAGGAATTAAAGAAATGCTGTGCATCTTCCTGGCTCAGCAGGCAGATTTTCTAAGAATCTAAATCCACACAACCAAAAATGTAAGTGTTCAGATTGATTTTGCATAAACTGAGAAAGATAAATAAATAAGGAGGGAGAGAGAGAGAGAGAGAGAGAGAGAGCAGCAGGCACACTACCACAGAGTACAGCAAATCAATCTTCTCAGCAGTGATGGATCAGGGAGCAGGACTGGAAGTTTTACAGGTATATGAAACCCTGCGAGTATAAAGGCACCATTAAAACACTGCCATTAAATTCCAGCACTGAAGGATTATCATGGCCCCTGGAGCTAAGCAGGTCATTATGTGACTGCATATTTTTCATTACCATTTTTTATATACATATATATGAAGCAGAATAGGATTCACAACAGTTTCACCCTCTCTCCTGCTGAAGACCTCTGCTTTATACTCAGCATCCACTTTCACAAATAAAATGCAATATACCATCAACAGATAAATGAGATCCCTACAGGGCTTTTATTCTGCTGTACTATTATATCTACTTTTCCACAAGACTTCTGCTTAAATGGCTCTCTTTATGCCCACACACAAAGATGACATACACCTGTCTAAATATAATCTGATAGTGAAGAGCTCCTCTGTGTTGGGAAATGCATCTTTTCCTCCTAATTTGCCATAATGACTTATTAACACTGCTGGAACTAGGGGTGCATTAGCTTCCCTACAATAAAAGTCACCAAGATGTTTTATAGTAACATGTAGCTGGATTTTTTTCCCTATCCTTAGAAATGAAAAGGAGAGGAGTTCTGAATGTTACCTTTCCAATTTCACCATAAAAACAAGTGTCTTGAGGGATTACAGCTTTATAGACCACTGACATTGACTAATAGCTTTTAACATGGTGGAAATGCTTGTGTGAGCCACATTGAGAGAGATATTTGTAAATCTGAGAAACCTCAAAGTAAATGGTCATGCTGTGCCATAGGGCAGCTCAGAGATCACTACCAACAGAGTAGCTATCCTATATAGCTCTTATTCAAAGAGCAGACCAATTTGTTAGCTGGTAGCGTCATTTTCTCTCATGATGAGTATTTCAGTCAAAAGTAACCTGCCTCAGAGAATAAGGATTCTTTACTCCTTTTTTTATGACAGAACTCAAAGCATTTTATGATCTGGACACAGAGGTACTGGATGGGTACAGCCACAGCTCTTTGGACAACAGAGAGCTGAAACTTGACAGAGAAGTACTGCAGAGAGACGGGATGAAGGAATAGGAAAGAGCTGTGTGTGAGGATTCTGGCTCACTAATGAAACGTGAAAGGGAGTTTTGATGCACCAGCAGAGCAGAGAAGACCTCATTTTTGAGAAGGGATGAAATGTAGAGCTGAGTAATTGTTCATCAGTGTATGTCAGAATTATACTTAAAAACCTGCTTTTCTTTGCTTCTCTTTCTATCAGTGAGAAAGGCAGGACCTCTGTGTGAATAGGCACAGGTGGAATAGACTCCAGGGCTAGAGCTGATCTTCATGAGGCTGCAGCATGCTGGCAACCAGATAGGAAATTTGCATCAGCACTGCATTGATACAGTGTACCTCTTTCTACCACAGGTCACCCGAAATTGAAAAAGGAGCGTAACTATTATAAATAGAAACACATACACTCACCATTCCTGACAGTAAGAAGCCAGAAGCTGATCTGCTTGGCCAAGTTTACTCTTTTGGAAATGCTGGCTTTGCTCTAAATGCTCTATTTTTCCATTTGCAGTGCTATAAGAGCCACTGCCAAGCTTCTCTGGACAGATTCTGAGCCAGATTCTGAGAGGAAGGCTGCTTGGTGGGGAGGGCAGGCAGTAGAAGGCTCTGTTATGACTCTTTCTAATTCTTCACAGTTTCATATTCCAGACAAGAGGAGTGGGGTGTCCAGACTAGTTGAGAACTGGTCCCTAACTCATTTCTCCTACAAATGGTTAGTGAGTTTAGGTCATTGATGTTGATCTGCAGTTATTTCAGGGTTTGCCACACACATCCCAGATCCTGGGGAGAGTACTTACCCTGCATGCAGAGCCCATCTGTGCAGTTCTTGGACTGCAGCACCAGCCCCTCACAGTCCTTCCCCCCATTCTTGGGAGCTGGGGCCGTGCACTCTCTGCGGCGCCAGTGGGTGCACTCCGTGCCACAGGTGGACCACTTGCTCCAGGATGTCCACTTGCCATCCACTGAGACAAGGAGAGGACACAACTTGTTAGGGGTACACAACAGTGAGACCAAGGCAGAGCGATGCACCTGCCAGCACAAGCCAGCCCGCAGCTCCCAGCCCTTCCTGGAGAAGAACCATCCAAGAGCCCTTCCAAGGCAGAAGGACCATCAGCCTGCTCTTCTACTTCTGGCTTGCAAATGCACATTCACCCCCCACATCTTCTTCCTCTCTGCCCTGGTCCCATTTCTGGTCTTTCCTGCCCTTTATATAAACTTCTAACCAGTTTATCTGTGTTCAAAGTGTACAAGCAACAAGTGAGGAATCGGTGATTTAATTTTGTGGCAGGGGGATGGCATTTTTAACGCAGAGGTTAGACTTTTCCAGAAGTTCTACTTTAATAGGAAGATATTTAATGTTAAATATTCTCTATTAAAAGAAATCTCTAGAGGCACCAATTTATTTCACATAAGCAGAACCATGAATGTGTTTAGCACCTTTCAAAATCCTGCAAATTATTTTCAAAAGCACTAAAATGAACAGCCGAAGCATAATGTATAAAATTGTTCCAGTGAGAGAGCTGGATTACCAAACTTCACAAGCTGAAGATGGCCTTACTGCCATCAATTTGAGTGGGTCAGTAGTAGGAGAGCACTGGACAGTAGGACAGATGGCAGAATTTTATCTCAAGAAGTCACCAACTACATTGCATGTCCTGAAACAATTTTGCATTTTTCAGAAGTTTACATTTAAATAACTTCCAAAAGTATGGATACACATCTCTTTCCAATAAAAATGCCTTTGTATGTGACGATTGTATATATCAGGTAAACATCTGCCTCAAATTTAATACCCACATCCCAGATGCTTTACTTGCTGAGACAGCTGGACTGAACAGACATTGCAAATATATTTGCATCACAGTTGCTTTCTATATTCAAACCCCAATTCTTTTCCAGAGCTTTCAACCTTTATCTCCCACGTTTTGAAGCTCTGAATGCTCCCCAAATCTCCTGAATTGTAGGAGCTGAGACCACAGTGCAAGCAGTGTGCCAAAGAAGGGCTGGAACTCGTGCTGCTTGATATGATGTGCTCACTATTTTATCCACTTATGCACTACAACTGAATATTAATTCCCTGAAATGTTGGATTTATTAATAATGAAATGGAAGCTTTTGCAGCTAATAGCATCCTCCTGAAATGACTGATGACAGACAAAGTATTTATGTGTACTGAACCTGGACACAGAGTGGTGCAAGCTATTTTCTGGACGCTCTGGCCCTCGCAGAAGGCACCGCCGTTGAGCGGGGCAGGGTTGGTGCAGGTCCTTGTGCGCTTCTGGAAGCCTCTCCCACAGCGGCTGTTACACACAGACCACTCTGTCCAGGTGGACCAGCCTCCATTCACTGCAAAGCAGGAGAAAAAGAGCATGGTCACACAAACAGCCCAGCTTGGGCAGCCCCAAGGCGCTTCTGGCTCTGTGTCATGTGGCCTTGAACAGTGGCCACAAGACATGGCATGAGGAACAACACTGAACAGGCACAAACCCATGTCTCCAACACACCAAGTGTACAGCACAAGTACAAGCTGAAGAAATGCTGATCATTGTCAGAAGTAGTACAAGCTGAAGAAATGCTGATGCTGAATGAAAAACATCACTTGATGACTATTAGGTTTGGCAGGTGACCTGCCTTATCCTGAAAACCAACCTGACCCAGCCTTAAGCGCCTGGTGGAGTGTGTATGACCAAAATCCCTGCAGGTTCAGAGAGCTCTGGCAGCCAGAAGCCCGTGCTCTGAAAGCTGCACTGTTTTCCAGAGGGAGATAACCTGCGTTCCCACTCACGCTCAGATGCACCCATCACCTATGCACGCTGAGAGACCCCCATGCTTTGATTAGATATCAAAAATTTTCCTTTCTTGCAAGAAGGTGACTTCAGGATGTCAGGACTTCACTCACCCCTCTCTGGACCTAGCTGCTGCATACGTAAATGTCCCAGCACCTCCCTAAGCTGTTCAGAATGAGCTATCACTAAATGCATTTCTTTCTGTTGGACTTTGGGAAGATATTTATCTCAGGGACGTTATTTATACTGACTCTCCTTTTCATCCATCACAGTTTCTAGGATAGATGGAGGAATGAAGAAGGAGTTGTGCTCTTCTACATAATATTGAGATTGTCAGGTATGGGTAATAACATATTAACTGCTCGGATTTCCTAAACCCAAATGTTTGTGATATGACACAACCCTTAAGCAGCTCTGGCAGCAAAACCCATAAAAATGCCTGCTCCCTACACATGTCTCTTGAATACACTTTTGAAAAAATTCTTTATATGTGTAAGGAAGGGTTATAGTACGCCTACATCTTTATGTTTCTGCATTCATCTCAGTTACAAAACATGATGCTCTTGCATGGTCCATCCCTCAATACCAAAAGCATGGCTAATCAACTCAATTCAGTCAGTTTTCTATAAAAACTGAAATAAAAAGCCCTCATTGTAACTTCAGAGAAGCAACTGCTTACAATTAAATCTAACTGCTACCCTGAATATGAAATGAATATTAGGGATAATCATAGGGATTTTTTTCCTACTTGTCTATCCTATAATTAAGCTGATTGTAAGAAACACCAGTTCAGTCAGCTGGCACATAATCAGAGCAGGTTTTGTTCTGGTGGATGCCCCCACCTGGAATGCATTTGGGGAAGTAACTCTGCAGGGGCAAAGGCTTGGACTGGTGAGGCAGAGCTGCAGCACAACAAAGGCTGGAAGAGACCCTAGGAGGGAATCCCATCCTTTCCCAGCCAAAGCATGGCCTGCCTCAGTCATATCAAGACTGTGGATGCTGACACAGAATAATGCTATCCCATGCTTTATATTCCCCTGATGTTTAGTTTTAAGCTAGGCTGTGTGCCTACAAACTGCAGAATGCTTTGCTTCTTTGCTCTTGGTGTCAGGGTATGTTTTGGAAGTAGGCACCAAAAATAAGCTTATTTAAAGAGCTATAAGAAGATGGTGGATTCTGATGAGCTCTCACACTCTTACCAGTCACTGGAAGCACAAACTCTCCATCAGTTTCACTCTTATTTCAGAAAAGAGTCACTAAGAACATGAACTGTGTTGGTAATAAGCTGTGCCTCGGACACTCCTGCTGGAGGATGTGCCCTGGTGGCTCCTTGCTGTTTGCAGCCAGTGTGTGTTACAGCAAGGGGAACAGCCACCTTCTCTCCAATGAGGCTGTTTGTGCAGGGGGCTCTTCTTCCTTTAACACCATTGCCTGTCCCCAGTAAGACAAATCATCAGACTCCAGAGGGATTTCAGCAGTGCCCCCCGACTGCAGTCCCCATGTGTGGCTGCAAGTCACCAGGCAGCAGAGGCAGCCCAGCCTAGGCACTGACTGCAGCCACAGCTGCTCAAGGGCATTGTGCACCCCGCTTCTGCCCCTCCTCCTGCTCTGAGTGTGTGTCCATCCACCTGCAACAGTACAAGGCATCACCTACCATAGACTATCACAGTCGCTGTGGTGCTTTTCCTTTTGGCCACGATGTTTTTTGCAACGCAGGTGTAATTGGCGGTGTCAGAAAGCCGGGCTTGCTTGATGATCAGGTTGTGATCAATGGTGATGTAAAAGTTTCGGTCTTCCACAGGATCAATCACCTCTTCATTCTTCAGCCACTCCACCTTGGGGTTTCAAAGGGCCAGAGGGGAGGCAGTGAGTCAACAACAAATCACACCAATATGGACAGACACAGTATCTGTGATTGCCTTGCTCATCCCAGAAAACACTACGAGCCAAGGCACGTGACGAAGGACTCACCTGATGAATGTCACCAATTGAAACAAAACACCAGGCAGAAAAACAGGAGAGCACTCTTCGTGCCTACCCTTTCCTTCCAGTCCCCTTTCATCCTACCCACCCGCCCACCCAACAGCTGTCTTGCCTTGCCTTGAAAGCATCAATGCATTTTCAAAGGCTGCCAGGTACTGCACAGGAAAAAGCTGGTCTGTGCTTTCAGAGTCAGAAGCAAGGCAGAAAGAAAGGGTGATATCTTAGGAGCATATCTGCAAACAGAAAATTCTCCTACAACACCAGAAACCCAAAATCAGCAGAGATCTCACCCATTGTTTTCCATATCTTGCCTAATCAGGCAGTTAGTAATGCAGTAACCTTATAGTAATGCAGTAACCTGACCTGGATCTAAAACCATGAGACTCTCTACCATGAGACTCTATACTGTAGCACTAACAAATCACAAACCCCAATATTTTTAAGTACATTTGCACTCACATGCACATTGTCTGGCTTCAAGGAGAATGAAACAAAATAGAGTCAGTTACCAAGGAAATAGGAAATCACGAGGACATCGCTGCTTATTTTTCCTCTTTATTTGTGTAAGCTATATTTTACTTTAATAAAGCATGATTTCCTTGGTTGCACGGAAAAATATTTTTAATATGAGGTTTTTAATCTAGACAATATTCTCTTTATTGCCTTCCTTAGAAAACACCCTGTTATATCCCAGCTGACTGCTGTGAGCCACTCTAATATAATTTGGCTACAAATCTAGTAGCTCATTTTCATTTGAACTGAGTGTGCTGAAGGACAGGACTGGGGCCCTGGATGGATCAAAGCTGGGCCTTCACGCGACTGGATAACTTCAGCCTGTGCCCAGAATTTAATTAAAGGAAGAAAAACATAACCACAATCAACCCACTGGACTCCTGAGGTGCTAGCTGCCAAGTCCTTCCCTCACAAGGCCTCCTTTTCTAAAGACATTTGAGGAACTACCCAAGCATTGACATACCCCAAAAGCCACCTGAGACAGCTGTACAGACTGCTCCAAACCATGGCGAGAAAAAACAATGAAAAACAATGTGTCTTCAACAAAGAGGGCTCAATTCACTCCCAGACAAAGCCAGTCAATGGTGCAAGAGCAGTGCTGGCAGATGTGGGTTTGGATTACAGGTGCCCACCACCCACTCCCCACCTTTAGCCCTGCCTTAAGCAGCTCCAGCTCCCTACTCCAGTTTGGGTGGATGCACTTCAGGTATGAGCTGCTTCCAAAGATTTACACCTTTAGTGAATGTAGAGCCACAGCTCCAAGGAAAGCTTGATTTAAACCCCTCTCTTTCACAGCACATCACTGTGGGATGTTGCAGCCTCACAGCTGTCAATACTGCAGAGCTGAAAGACAGTTGTGCAACAAGGGCTCTGGAAATGGATACGTGTGTCTGCAAGGAACAGAGGAGGAAAAAAAAAGACATAAAACTTTGGAGGCTGTATTTCTGTCACCATCACAATCATGTTTCACCGTGGAAGATACAAGCTCTTAGTCAATAATCTGTTTTTCCTTGACAGAATGGCTAAACTTGTTTTTTCTGCCTTTCTTGAATCCTAAGAGGTTTCAGGTTTAATCAAGACGGACAGATTCCTCTTCAGTCAATGGCAATATTTAGGTCCTTCCTCACCTGCAGGCCGAGTCTGCATGAATTCTAGCCTGCAAAACAAGCCAGAAGCTTATCTCCATCAGTGGTATGCTGCCATTAACTGCTGCCTCTCACACAAAACCCATGCATTTCTTTGGTTTTAATGTCACTGTTTATTTCTGGGATGGCTATGCCAGGGCTGTAAAAGATGCTATACACACTACCAGAGCTGTGTACATCCCACTTCAAATCTGCCTGTACTCTTCCTCTGCTTTGCATACTGAGGACACCAGGACAGCAGTAAGGACAGGACTACAGTCTACATGGTCTAAGGCTCAGTTTAAAATATTTCTGGTATGCTGATTCAAGAATATACTCTAGCAGCCTTTGGTACCCTCAAGGCTTCATGCCCAAGCACATGGTTCTTTTTTCCACTACTCTGCAACATTTTCTCTCTCTGCAAAAACACACATACATATTCAATCTGGGTCTCAAATGAGTAGACAAAATTAAAGCTGTAAGCATTGAATTCCCTATCATCCCTGCAAAACCACCAAAGATAATATGAAAAGAGAAGTTGCCAATACAAAAAAAAAAAAAAAAATCCCAAAATGAAGCAGCTCAGTATAATTCAGTATATTGCCTCTGGCTCTACACCAAATCTCTTAGGAAAAAGATCCTTTTTCATCTAATGTGTCACAGAATTTACTAACAGTAAAAGTTTGAAGAACAACAGGATACCTTTTTTTTCTGCCAGTACCTCAGTACTGTGTGTGCATATCTAAATGCCAGTCTTCTGGCATCCAGGTTTTTATGGTGTCTGTTAATGTTGCAAACTCTAATGTCAAATCTGAAGGAAGGAACTGATGGATGATTTGACAAGCAGTGGGAGTCTCCTTTCATACATATTTTAGCCATCAGTAGAACAACGCAAAAAAAAAAAAGAACACCCCTCTAGTGGTTGTATTTTCTCCCTCAGTCCTTGTAGAAATTTGGACTAATTAAACACACTACAATATGTGAGACTGTTGCTGGTACTTATTTTCAATTACTGTTGGACCTATTTTTTATGGTGCAGGTGACTGCAGTGCTCAGCACCTCCAAACCTCAGATTATTTTTTTTTGAGGTAAGCAGAGTAGGTGGGAGTAGGGTTGTTCTGTCACGTAAGTAGGAAGAGATCAGGTGTCAAATACAGCAGAGAAGCAAGCAGAATGAGACAGCTTGATTTATGAGTGACAAGTATGCAAACTGTTACCACAGAAGTTAAAAGCAACGATCTCTTTTGATGCCATGTCATTCCCCAAGGTGCAGCCCCCTTGCTGAAATAGGCTGTTAATCCAGTCAGTGCAGAAACTTATCCTGAATTTAATTCTGCAGCCTGAATAATAGTTACTGGCAGCTAAGGCACTGGACACTTATGTGCCAGAGACCTGTACACCTGCAGGCAAGTGGACAGAGGACCAACAGGATATAAATGGGCTTTTCATAGTGCACAAAAGCCTGACTTCAAGGTCATACCAAATCACATCCTCTTGCCTCCATTTTTCATCTCTCTTGAGATATTCTAGAGTAGATGTTTGCTTTTGCCTAAATATTAAGGGTGTATATTTACTGGCTATAATCAGAACAATTCCTGAACATGCACCTAGCTCTATGTATTCAATTAAATCAGGCACATCCCTCCAGCTGTTATTGATAAATGTACTGATGGTCATGCTTATATGTAGAAAAAGCATGGGATCAATTTTTTCCTTATCATAACATCAATCATTTAATTGGCAAAAATTATGCCATGAAGGATGTGGTAAGTGTACCCTCTGGGGGATGACAGCTATGGAAAATTACGATTACAACAACATACATGAGTTTTTTCTCCTATACTAAACCCCTGGAACAAAATAGACACAAAATCCTTTTTCTTCTTGCTGGTTTTCTACACAAGAAGGTATTTTTGTTATATGTTTGCAAACTGACTAGCAAGAAAAGGCCACTCAGTTGAGGTGTGAGAGTGGTGAATGAAAACCTGACCAAGAGAATCTGCAGATGATGAGAAGATGGAGCACACCTGGAGCCAGCTACCTTTTGGTCAGAGCTCCTTAACACTCTGGATGCAACTTGCAGTTCCATGAGGCACACGAATCCTGCCAGCTGCACTGGAGCTGCACATCCAGGGCTGCTAATGGGCTGGCAAGTGAGCCTGCAGGAGACTGAACCGTCCCTGTGGCCAGCAGGGGAAGGCACGATCCAAGGTGTCCCTAATTTAAAACAACATACCTTTTAGTGTCTTTTCTGTCATCCTGCTCCCTGGTGAGAGACAGATGTGTTGTCTCTAATCATTCACTGATTGGTATCAGGAGATACATTAACATAATTGGCACATTTGTTCTAATTAACAGAAGGAACCTGCCACATGCCACCCAACATGAAAAGCAAGACCATCAGCAAGAGCCAAAAACTGCATTAACACCTCAGCTCTACCTGGGAGCTGCAGCCAGACCTGTGCTGCCACAGGGTGTTTACAGCAGCAGCACACACAGAGACTAAGACTTGCAGAGCCAGGCCAGGCTTCTGTGCAGACTAAATGATCACAGGGAACATAAATCACACAAGCGATTACACACGCAGGAAAACCTATTACAGAAGCTAATTGCTGATACAAATTTAGCCATACCAAGCTACCAGCATTCCTAGACACTCAAATCTCTTGGCACACTTGCATATGCGTGACTGTTTTAGAAACTGGTAGAGCAGAAACACATCTGCTCTGAAAGAAACCTAAGGAAATATGGAAAAGGAATATGATCTCATCTAGATGCTGCCCTCTTGATCATAAGAGTTGTTCCCTGCACATCTGGCAATCTCAAGAGCTAAGTCAGCAGGGTCTGAGTTCTGGATCCCAGTTTCTCATCGTCTTCTCTGCACCAACCTGCCCTAGGGTCGCCTTCAGAGCAAGGAGCACCTGCCAAAACCAGCAAGTCTTTTACCCTCCAGACACAGGCAAAGCCTACCAGTGCCATTTTCCACAAGAAACAAGATGCAAACATCTGGGAGCAGCAAGAGACTTGTCTTGATGAAAGGCAATTTTTAATTTTGGAAGGCGAGAACATTGCACCCCGTGCCTTCCCCATGCCTGGTTGACACAGCAGGATTGCTTTCCATCTGGTTCCCTATCCACTCTAGACTGTGGCTGGTGCTCTCTGCAGCTGTGCCGACTGGTCCCAGTGGCATGGCTCACCTTGCAGCAGTCCCTGCTGAGCTGGCATCACCTCCAACAGCCACAGTGAAATCTCAGCTCCCCAGTTTCACCTGGATTGTAACACACACATTCCAGTAATAAGGCATTTGTAAAACAAACAAACTAACTAACTACCAAATTTGACACAGTACAAGATGTCTAAGTGAGACTGAGAAAACTCTAGCAGTTTTCATACGAGCCAACAACAATTTTAGGTACCATGAGACTTGAGTGTCTCTTTGAAGAATGTTATTTGATTTTGGATCTGGTTTCATCCCAGCAACTGTCTGCTGAAGAGGATGCTGTCCTTATGTACTATTTACAGGAAAGATATTTCATACACATTTAAGATTGAAAATAAAAGGAAAAAGAAGTGATCTCCAAAGCAACTGAAATTACAGCTCTGAAGAGACTGCAAAACATACTGAGAATGAGACAGCAAATGCAAACCACCATGGTGTTTTTTTCAGTTGTTCTTATTCTGCTTCTGCTGCCAATAAGGAGAATTGTTGTTCCTGCTGTGGAAACACTTCCTTAATTACACATATATCCAGCTTTCTGCTTGCAGGGTGTATGTGCAGATGCTGGATGTCTCCAGCCCCATTACGGCTTTGCTTTATGCACAGCTGGGAAGTTGAGCCAGAGAATAAACTTCTGAGATGGACTGGTAGCAGCAGATGGAGGACTTTATTCCACAGTGTCTCAAATTCAAACACAGATCATGGCTTTATTAAATGAAAACCACAGCACCTGCTATGTGGCCATCAGAAGCTGTTTGGCTTCTTTTCCCACCTGAAAGAGGAGCTCGAACTGGAGGCCCATAGCTCACAGGTTGACTTGCACTTTTGGTTAGCTAAACCAGAATTCCAGAGCTGTCTTTGCCACAGAAAGCCAGCTGTAGAGAAGCTGGCAGAGTTCATGTCAGAGCTCTTGTAGAAAATCTCCTATTGTAATATTTCATGGAGGAACTAGAAGTTTGACTGCTCTCCAATCCCACAGATCATCCTTGCCTGAACTGAATCGTACAGCAAATGGATTCCCTTTGGAGCATGCTCTGCCCTCACTTACACTGGCATCAGTGGAAGTGGACTAGAAAAGAAAAGTATAGGGGTAGGTCCTGTAGAAAAGTCAGGCCTCCAAAAGAGCAGTTCTGCAAGACCTGTGCTCCTTGACATGGGTTTCTGCGCTGTGGAAATGAACTGGTAAGAAATGTAAAAATAAGGCTATCTAATAATCTAGCAGTCAGTGTACTTCCCAGGAAAGCACGAATCCAAATGCAAATCAGTCCTTCAACAGGAGGTTGTAACCTATGTCTCACACTTTGCGAGAGTGACTCGACCACCCACCAGTAGACTGGGGGTAAAATGTATGTTAAGAGAGACAGAGATGTAGGGGACCAAGTGCTGACAATTGCAGGGTGCTTTATCCTGTACTTTTGGAGGACAGGCCTGCATGGCCAGACCATACCCAATGGCTCTCCAAAGTGAAGGATGAGCAGCCCTCATTCATTTTGGGCTGTGCTCCTTCTTTACACAAACCTGCCTCCCCCTCCCCACTCTTCCTCTCATTGCCACCCAAATGCAGTTCTGCTGTACGTCACAAGGCACTGCAAAGAACAGTGCCACTTTTCAGCAATTAGCATTTGTGGCCACAAACTCTTCTACTTGTCTCTCCCAGTGCTCACTTTCCTGCTGTGAATATAAAACACTGTCTCAGTGACACACACCTGGATGGAAATGCACACACATGAACTCCCAGTTAAGGGATAACTGCTGCAAAACATAAGAGGCTCTCAGGAAACAACACAAACAGCAGTCATATTAATAATCAATTAGATGGAGCTGCCTATTTGTAGAAGTCCCTAGCTTCCACCAGCCTTTGCCTGGGCAAGAGCAGCTGAATAAAGTTTGTGTCACAGTCATCTTGACTCGGCAAAACACCCTCTTCTGCCTCTTGACTCAGTGATCCTTTCCCCCTCGCTCTAGTTCCTAATTAAAGCCATGAAAGTGGATAAATATCACATACAGTTTTAAACCAAACTGGGTCACCAAACTGTACACTACACCCTGTTCTGCAATTAAATTACTGTGTGAAACACCTCAATTAAAATTAAAGAAGCAATTACCCCCCTGTTAAAGGCTCCACAAATCATACATTTCAATGCAAAAGTTCATCTGGCAGCTTACGGCATATTAACCAATCTTACATCTCATTTGTGTTTTGATCTATAACCTACCCAAATGAGCTAATTTGATGTGACTCAGTGTCTCTAACTATATTTTATCATGTGCAATACGATGTCAGTGTCTTTCAAAGAACAAGTTAAATGAGCTAAGGGGTTAATTGCTAACAACTCAGCCATTACTATTGGAGCGTCACAGAATGGGATCTTTCCTGCCTTCTCAGGTTAGGTTTAGAAAATCACACACAGAGAGCAGAGTGGAACTGAAATGGATGTTTCTGTTCATGCTGGGGAGTTGCTACTGCCTGATTTCCACTGAGCGTAAGGCTGGCGGGTCAGACTGCTGATCTCACCACCTCACTCTACTTCTCCCTACTGGGGGAAAGCAGAAGGCAGAGAAGCATAGAGCTAGGGCAGGGTGCTGTTTGTTTTTATGTCCACTCATTTTTTTCTTCTTTTCGTCACAGCCGGAACACATGAGCTTGCCCCTTCCCCCCTCAGCTATGTGCAGAAACCTCAGTGTAACCTGTGTAAATCTCAGGGTAACAGCACCTGTGCTGCTCCTTCTGCTGCTTGCCTGAGCAGCCCAAACATTGGAGCAGCCCTAACATTTACCTGGGTGGTTCAGAAGCTGTAGGTTTGTTCAGCTTGGCTATAAACCTGGGAGTGGGGAGGGATGCCATGGCACAGGTGACACCCATGCTGCTCGGAGCTGGTGGGCAGGGGTGTATGATGGCAGAGAAGCTGATATTTCTGTTATCTCTGTTTACATCTCTGTTTTCCCAGAGACCATGGAAACCCTTGGTTCCTTACATCGTCCCAAGTGAGCAAGGAGATGTACTTTGATTTGACCTTAGGCCCTGAGGCTGGTGTATTTTAACACATCTGTTTGTATTTGGATTTTGACTTTTTCTTTTTTTTTCATAGTGCCCATGACCTGAGCCTGCTTAATGCCTGTCATGTAGAAGTGGATCTGAGGGACTGGTAAGTGTTGCTTTAAAAGCTTTGCCTGCCCATCTCTGTCTTTGTCCTTCTTGCCCTCTGGAGAAGCTGTATGTTGCTGTGTGGTTCAGCTTTTCAGTACTCCTAAGGTCTGCTCTAGCATTGATCCATAAGAGCTTGACACAGTTAATTGCAATTAAATATGCTGGGAATGATAAGCCTGAATTCCCCAGATACTGAAAAGAGGACAGAATTTATCCCTGAGCATGCTTGTTCTCACCACTTTGAAATACCAGGATAAAAAGAAAAACAAACTAAACACCCAACAGAGAATGAAGGGGGAGAATGGAATCAAAGAGAAAAAGCAAGCGAAAGATGTTGGGACTCTGGACTCCAGCACTGCACCACATTACACTGAAGGTGCTTTTTGCACAGTCTCACAGTGTAAGCTTCTCTTCTGTTTTGGTGTTAAATACAGCGGCTCCTTCAGAAACCATTAAGTAAGAAAAAATCCTAAACAAAACACAGTTTCCAGAGTGTGAAGAATCTAAAGCACATGCTCACCACCAAAGCATTTGGAAATGCTGCTCACAGCTGCAGCATATGCATTACCCTGCTCAGAATAAAAGCAGTGGTTCAACAAGTGGAAAACAGCCTCAGTCTGCTGCCTGCCTTCTCCCAAGCCCCTCAACCTGTACCATCGTATCAGAAACTTCTCCAAACAAATAAATGAAGTCTTAAACAAAGAACTCATTCATCTTTAAATTAAAATAATCATGTAATCCTTCAACCCACCAAGTTATCTTTCATCTCTCCTTTTTTTTTTCTTAAATTTATCTTACTAGCTTCAGCAAGTGGCTGTAATAAAGTGTCACATTAAGGTATTCATATTCATTAGTGTTCAGGTCTTTGTTCTTTTAATAGTGTTGGAAAGAATCTAAAAAGAGGCTGTATTAGGCAGCTGTCCAATCTGGGTGTTTGATCTCTTTCTGACTTCAAAAGTCAGAAGAGGAAAAAAACCCATATTGAGAATGGTTCTTTTGAATGTCAGATAGGGAGTATAAGATTTCTGAGCCTGCCAAGTGTTAATTGGTGTCTGCCCTGACCATGGTACAAATAAGATTCAGAGTCACTCAATGCACCGTCATGAAGAGCTATTGACAGAGCGAGCAGGATACTGGAAGGCAGGAAAAAGAACAACTGTTATGGCAGCAGCTCACAGAGGATTTTTTCAGAGATCACTTTCCACAAATCATGTTAAATTATGCAGTTTGGGTCTCAGCCACGCGACTGGGTATAACAGACCTTTCTGAGGGAACAATCGGCCTGGCTGCTGAAATTCCTGAGCTTCTTGTAATACTGCATAAAAACGAACCTACCCACCAGCATTGATCTCTGCTTCTAGCAAAGGTAATGAAGTTCCCCAGTACTACCCTGCACTGCCTGAACAACACATCCCAGTGTAAAAACTCCTGTCATGGTACAACAAGAAGTTGATTTGATGCAAAGAAACATCAGAAAGGAAAATAAAAACCTGCTGCTAAGTTCCTGATGAAACCCAACTGATTAATATTACAGTTGTCAGCAAGCTGGCTCGGCAGACCTAAACACTCTTTGCAATTTGGGAGATCTTAATGGGGAAAGAAAAGAGCCTACAGAACAAGAAAGTGGGAAAAAACTTCTGTGCTAATTATTCTTTCTGATGTTTGTGGATATGTTTCTGCAATTCTGATTTAATCTAAACTTGGGTTAGATGGGGAGGTAACACTTTAAGCTTCATCTCCTGAGAAATCAGCCATGAGCGCTGAGTGACAATCACTTTGCTACTTAGCCATGACAGTCTGACTTATCCTAATGCAAATTGGCAACAGTTTCTTCTGTGCCTGGTAGAGGAAAACCAAAGAGAATTCAGATAGGGGAATTACCGTCATTAGCAATCAATTTTTCTCATAACAGCCACCGTGGATTTAGGATTTCAGAGGCCTCCCTGTGACTCAGGGACCCCCCTTCCATGAGCTGTGAGTCTGAAGCTGGAGGCACTGCTGCACTTAGGGAAGCTGCTGCTCACTGCTATTGTCAGGCACAAATGCTGCTGAAGGGCAGGCTGGCTCCTGCAGGGGGAGAACAGGCTACCCACTCTGGGTTTGCTTAAAAGCCAGTAGGAAAAACAGCTAAGGCCCTGAAGATGGCTTATTAGGCAAATACATCCTCTACTTGCCCAAACCTCGTTCTGCTTTACCTGGGAGCCTGTATTCTACCACATGCTCTTGTGCCAAGTTCGCAGGTTGGTGCATACACATGTGAGCAGAATATAGTCTGGCAAACTAAAAATTAAAACATGTTTGAAAGGTACCCCTCAGAATAAGTGAATTTTTTTTTTCTTTGAAAGCAAAGCAAAAGATAGCAGGCTGGTATTTATATGTTCCCCCAGCTACGTGTCCTCTGGATACCAGATATAGTTGTGATTTTTTGAAAGGGAAGAAAAAACTGAAACCAAACTGCCTGCAGCTCTGCCTAGCAAGGCACCACAACCCAAAGCCATTAATCAATTCCCAATCAATCTTGCCTATGAGCAGCAGTCAGTCAGCTTTCCATTAGCACCCATTCATCATGCCCTGCTGTAAGTCACTGCACCATTAGCCCCCCATCAGGCCTTACTTGGGATGTCCCAGTGCCAGACACTGCTGCTGTTGCTCACCTCAGCCACTGGGATGCCTTCAGGGGGACGGCACTGGAGCAGGACTTCTTGCTCCAGGGACACTTCTTTCCCTAAGGGCTCCTGCTCGAAAGTTTTCCGGAGATCTGAGAAGGAAGAAGAAAATAAATTCATTATTATCAGCCAGTCATTTATATTGTATTTGATTACCATACTGGATAAATGCAAGAGACAAAGAAAACAGCAGTTCTGCTCCCTGTAAAATAAAATATTAAAAAAAGTCTGGGTCATGGTTTCACATCATTCCAACATTAAGCAAAGATTTCATAGTGGGTTTAATACTTATATTGTGGTACAGCATGTGAACCCAGTGAGCAACCAAGGCTTCCTGTGGAAGGTCATGTCCAGACACAGAACAAAAAGTGAAACAAGTCCCTTCTTCAGATAATTTTTGTTTGGTAAACTGTACCAGTGAAGTACTAAAGTTATGGAAAACGAAATAAATCTGTAAAACTACAGCATATAAACTGAGTTGCCTTAAACTCATAGATGAAAGTGCTCATGCTGTGATTTAATGTACTTTTAGCTCATAAGCATTAACTTTACAGCTTTGGCTAATTTATCTACACCTTATCATTATCCCTGTAGCACTAAGTTCTTATTATTATTAACAATACTGTAGTAATAATAATGATAATAATAAAAAGTCACTTCAAGGAGTTGAACCATGTTTGGATCCCTCCACAGCACCACAGAAATGTGGCAGACTGACAGAGCATTGAATGTACCTCCAAAGATAGAGCAGTTCATTGTACTGGACAGCTGCAATGTATTCTTGCAGTGTACTCTTCTGTAACATCTTTGTACTGATGGTAAAATGGACTTAAGAAGTTCCCTCCTTATCACTATCCCCATGTTTCTGCCATGGACTGCCACCCTCTCCTCTGTGCCAGGGAGCACGTGGCTTTGGAGAGCTGAGCATTCAGCCCCAGTAGCTACTGGGGATATTTCTCCCTGCTGCCAGTTCCTTCTGCAAATGGATGTGAAGCCATACTCAAAGTCACTTCAAAGAGCTGGCCTGACTTCAAAATTTTACAACTCAGTTATTTTTGTTTTACTTCTCGTTCTGAAGTCAAACCATTTCCGTACATCAGCTCACAGTGAGGTTGCACAAATACTTGTGTCCTATTGGCAACAAGACACAATATGGGAACAATTTAATAGCCAAATATTTCATATTTTGAAGCCATAATCTATGACTGGGCTGGAAAACAGATCACTGAATTGAACTGGTTTACAAATAAACCATGCAAAGAGTTATTTTTTTTTCCTATATTACCTCCAAGACCTGAGTAAGAGCTGACCCACAAGGAACTTCATCAGTGCTACCAAAAGGCAAAACCTGGGGCTGGCAAATGCAGAGATGGAAAAGGAGATGGGTGGCTGCCACCAAAATCAGCTCCTCTGACACCCTGAAACTTTAAATAGCATGAGACCTCTATCTCTTACCCTATATTGGGAAAACATGACTGTAACTATCTGGAATTCAACATCAGTTCAATGGTACCATGAAAAAGCTCTGTCAGAGCTGGAGATGCACATTTTAACTTGATATAGTGGCAAACTTCTGACATCCAGGCATTTCCCCAGTGAAACTGAGGCATCTCAGTCCTTTTTCTGCACCACAGGCACGAGAAAAGCAGCCCCACACCTCCTGGCTTTTCCCCCAGAAGCATTCTTGTCCCCTCTGGCACACAGGGCAGGGATATTGAGAGCCCCTCTGATAGGACAAGATTTATGGCCACAGTTTAAGGCACCAAAAGATAAGCTTTGGTGCCCTACTGCAGCAATATAAGAAGTTGCTGCCTCCAGCTCTCTGCTTGGTTGGGATTACCTTATGTCAAAAGGAAGCTCATGCCCATGTCACAGCTACACCTCACTACAAACCCCATCTATCCAACCTCAGCTCTTGCTGAAGGGGGCTTCACCCTACAACACTGGATAACTTAGGGCAAAGAGGAGGAGCAAAAATCTGGACATGAACGTTTTTTAGGAGGACATGCCAAGTTTTGCCAGGCTCTGCCTGTCAGCATCCCTGTCACACTGGAGTTATTCCAAGCCAGTGAAGCTCATTCATGGTACAGCACCCACAGCAAGTCTCTGATGTCTCTACAGAGTTCCCCGTGCATTGCCAGTACCAGCAGCTTCATCCCACCCTCTCTGACAGGCCACCCAGGGGACATTTGAGTTCTATGGTTCCATTTGAGTAAATATGAAACCCTCCAGGGGGCCATGGGTGGGAGTCATTCCAAGGACAAAATGCTGAGTTTTGGCTTGCTGCAGTTCTACAGGTTAAACATGGAAATGAGCAGCTCTTTCAGGAGGTTTCTTGGGAAGTTACATTCTTCTTAGGGCCCAGGCTCCTCACCCATCCTGTGGGCTTAATAAGTATCCTGGGCACACATAATGCCAGGATAATGCAGTTTGCTTCAAATTAGCAAACAGCTGGGGCTATATTGCTAGTGGTACCCATAAGATCATATTATTGCTAGTTCCACAGATATCTTCAGAAGAAAAGGATTACCTCTGCATCAGGTACACCTTAGTGCATTTAGCAGGTAAACACACGTGCACAAGGCAATTATTGTGCTCTAATATCATGGTTGAGGGAAAATGAGAAAGTTACTGTAATAGTAATAGAAGCATTTAAGCACAGTATTAAATAGCATATTAACAGTAGCTGTCAGGTGTTCAGGCTGAAGACAGTAGAGGCAGATTAGATAATAATCTGAATATTTTCTTGACATGTTGATTTACTGTCCTACCTACCTTCCTGAAATATCTAACAGAGCCCTAGCTCTACATTGCCTCACATGCAAAATAATCACCTCTTCCATAAAGCACTTGCCTTTAGAAAAATCCCCAAGTTTTAGTGCATGCAAAATAAATAGCATTAATCTAGAAATGTGTAATAACAGTAAAAAAGTCCCCCTTTAATATATTTGTCACCAACATCTGGAATTGCTGGGTATGAACAGCCCCTTTTCCCCCGGAACAACTGCAGTGGTGCTGCTACAGATGAGATGAACTCTCTGGGTCCCCTGCTCTGCTGGCTGCCCTACCCACAGGGCCTTGCTGTAGGAGGATGCTCTAATGGCACTGTTGGGTTCAAGCATTTCAATGATCCACAAACTAAAAATACACTAAGTAGAGCCTTTGACATAATAGGCAGTAATGTTCTCAAAGGAGCCATTAGATACTATTGAGTAAATGATACCAATTTGGCAGGGGTGAAGATACATAATTGTGTATTTACAAGACTAGGAGCTCTTATATCGTGTTGGCTGCCTCCCACGTGTTCACAGCTTTATCCCACCACCTCCCACAGCAACCATGTCACCTACAAATGGCTCGGGATGGCAACAGTGCAGGGCACTTATGGTTAGTTGACCTAAGCAAGCATAAGGTTGGCTGGTTGTGACACACACGAGATGGCTTTTTAACTGATGATGAAGCAAAGGGCCTGGACAAACATCTTCCTCATCTGATGTAACTATCTTGAAACACCCTGCTTGGACAGCACTGAGTTTGGAAATTACTTTTTCTCTATGCCCCTTGCTAAGATTTATGTGGGTGACAATGACATCCTTCTAATTCTCCAATCTTCAGCTTCCTTTGCCATTTAACAATTATAGTCATCACAGAAACCTCACACTGTCAGCTGGGAGTGGGTGAGCTTGCTAATGTAGTGAGGGACTTTGGATCTTTCCCAAGCAGAGTATTTTCAATAACACTTTTCAATTTCTCAGAGTGTCATATAAGTTACAATTGCTTGTGAGTGGGGACAGAAGGGATTCATTTTCCCAGAGAATGGTAAGAGACTAATAAAATACATCCCAAAGAAGCTTTAACAGTCTTCAAAAAATATACCTGGAAAAGCAAATCAATAAAACATTTGATCCATTCTGGATCAGGACCTCTCTGTCTGCGAAGAGGCAGTGTGCATTATTAAAGTCTCAGGTGGGCAGCAGCCCTGTTACTGAGATGCTGAGAGAGCACCTTCCCTACCCTTACCTTCCATAGGGGGTCAAGAGAGAAAGGCAGCTGTACTTTCTTTCCATTATTAGTTTGGTAATGTAGAATAACCCTACATTGCTGGTGTTAGCAATACCCTTCCTCCCCTTCTGCAGGTAATATTCCCCACAGTGGAACGAGCTGGAGTGGACAGTGGCGCTGAAGGGTCCATCCTGTCTTTCACCAGCTCTCTGACTAGAGGGATGTCACTGCCAGGCTCAGGTAACAGTCTGCACTTGCCCCCCCCACCAGGTGCTTTACCCCACCTCTACCTTCCCTTCAAGGCTGTCTTCATAAAAGAAATCAAAGGCAGCAATTAAAATTCTGGTCTGCCACCTTGAGCCAGACTATTTTCTTTACTAAAGCACAGTCCTAGTGAATTCAGAGGGGGCTCTTGTGGCATATATCGCAGCAGGTTTACAGCATACTTATGGCAAGACTTCCCTCCAAGACTCCTGAAATACTCTGCACAACTGTCTCTGGTAAGGACATAAGGCTGCATAAGAGCTGCATGGAAACAAGAGAATTTTCATAAGCATAAAACTGAAATAAAGTAATGGGAAATCAGACTCTCAGTGTACACCACGTTGCTAACTTCTGAATTGCTATGTTTTTGGACAAAGGGGCATTAGATCTAATTTTTGATGCACTGCTAAATTACTTCATTATATGTTTAACACATTTTTATCTTACAAAACACTCAGAAGTTGCATTTTTTTGCCTGCAAAAGGTAATGGATTATACAGGAAGTCATTTCCCCCTTCTTTTTCTACCTGTCAGCTTCTAAGAAAGAACGAAGAACAACCCTATTATTTTTTTTTAATCAAATATATTTTACCTCTTTGTTGTTCTGGCTTTTTTACCATGATGTGTGGGTGGGTAAAACTATAAGGATATCTTTCATCATTTCTGAGAAATGTGATAAGAGGCAGACCAGGCGCTTCAATGTGGTGCTAATGCAAGGGTGACTAATGAATGAGCATGAAAAACGGACACTTGTCAGCCAGGAATTAGATGCAAACCAGACAAACAGAACAAGGCAGCATTACTGTCAGGAAAAGATGGATTTCTGCCCTTGGCAGACCTTTTAGACTCTCTTCTTCTAGTAACTCCAACGTCAACTTTCCTCCTGTTTACTGAACAGGATCGGAACAAACAATCTAAGATATGAGCAAGATTTAAGAGCACAAAAAGACACTTATTTTTTTCTAGACAACTGTTGTATTAAATATGGCCATTGAAAGAAATATGTTCAGTGTGTGTTTTCAGAGAACCAAGGATTTAAGAATGTGAAAAGACCTCCAAAAAAAGTATGCATTTCTGTACAGAAGATAGCTTGCTTTATACAGGTAAGTATTTACAGAAATCCACATAAAAGCAAACACATCAAAAGCAAAAAATCCAATAAAAAACACTAGAGAAAAAGTGAATTTGGCTTGGTAAAATTTTAGCTGTTATTAGAGCACCAATATGTGATATACAACCAAGATTTTCAAGATTTCAACCACTTCTTCCCCTGAGAGTGTTCTCAAGAGGCAAGGTTCAATTCTTTTTTAATTTTACCTGGCCTAATAAGAACACCCAAATAGAAGAGTAATTGTGGGAACAGACTGGTAAAATGCCACTGATGTTCTATAAAGGGAAAAATAATCCACATGCTTGTGAAAACACATCTCAGTGCATTTATTCCCAAACTTGGATGACTGATTCTTAGTTCCAGAAACATAACTAATATTGTAAAACTGGTCTCTTCCTCTTCCATCACTTTCCACAATGTGGACAGAGTTGAGAGACACCTTTATGCTTCAAAAAAAAGCTAGTAAATACTGAATTACAAATTTAAATATAAGGAACCCTGCCCTGTCAGGCATAGTTTGGCCTTGCTTTAGTGCTCACAGCTGAGTCTGTGACCTTTGCAAGGGGATCAATCCCACTGCTGGGTAAGCAATGAAAAGGTTAGGTACAAGACCTCTTCTTTTTCCATTTTGTTCTTGTGGGGTTCCAGCTCTGTTATTAATTAGATCAAACCAGATTTCCAGTGAGACATTCACAGGAGCGTTATCAGTCTGTAACCCAGGGGATCCCTCTGCAACCTCTATCAATGGATTTTCTAAGTGTGGTGTCTTGCCCTGCAGAGTCCCCTGCTGTACCAGCTGCACACTGGGTGTTGATCAAAGCCTCCTGCCCTCCAGAGCACTGCTGCTCATGGAACGGGATTGCAGCTGGCCCAGGCCATGCTCTCAGCTGGCCCACGCTTCAGCAGCTGGAGCTGAAGACTAAGGAAATAAGTCAACACCTCAAAACTCTGTCTTAATCCTCAATACACAACTCTGTGCTACTCTTTCCTTTTCTGGAGGGGCTGTTTCACTTCTGGCCAGTTCTAAAGACAAAATTTGCAGTACCATGAGGCTGACACAGCCGCCTTTTCAGTCTGGAGAGGAACATCACAGATGGTGGAACTTCCACCTTTCCAAAGATGCCTGGCAGCTCGTGGCTTGGGCTGAGCTTGTCTGTAGCCCTCTGGTGGCCCACATAGCCAGGAAGCAGCATGAGTTTTCACAGAAGAAATGCTGAGGGGGACTGCAGCAGCTTCTTGGAAGTGCACACCTTGTTTTGGGGATACAGGCTGCTCTATCTACTGACCTGAGCTACAGAATGAGGTGAGGAACACCCTTCGCTTGCCAGGCTACCATCTGCAAGATACTCTGCATGAGCCCAGGACCTTCTCTCCTCTTTTATTTCCTTTGTGTTTTCAGCCTGAACAAATGGGAGGTGCAGACTGGCCAGCTCTCATTCTGTCAATGGCATCTTCAGCCAGCTGGGGATAACACTATACCCCAATGACTCTAGAGACTCACTGCTTACAGATCTGCAAGAAAACCATTTCTTTCCCCTCCCCTCTTTACCTCCAAGCTAATTCAGCCAGGTGCTCGTAAGACTAAACCATCTTTTGCAACCCAGCTTCCTTGTGGGCTATGCTTGTAATGAAGAATGACCCACTCAACACATTCAGTATTGAAACAACTGTAAAAAATACAAGTAAACAAACTTTGTCAAGAATTCACTGAGCAGATGGGTTCCCAGGTGTACATTGATCACACTGTTCTCCTTGTTTTCTATTTTACTTGATAGCTCAATATTTTGTTGTAAACTTAACCTGAAAACCAATTTATAAACTTAACTCTATTCATTATTTTATTTGGTGATTGAATATGAACTTCTCAGTTCTTGTTTTTCAAATAAATCTAAATGTAATGTTTAAATGATGTAACCTCAACAGGTGACTTTTTACATGACATTTGTGCTAAAGGTACTAAAGACAGACAATAGAAGGAATACATTACAATTCACATGTAGAATTGAATTTACAGACACCGAAACATTAAAACTGAAAACTCTTTATGTAAGTGGTGTTTTATTGTTGCTCTTCTGACTAACATAACTCACACAGCTATCTGGTGACTACTAAAATACAAGCAAAAATTTATTAACTTCCTGGCTGGATCTATCAACATTAAAGCCCTAATCAGACAGTACTGAAAGACGATAATTTATTAGGCATGACAGTGTAGGTAGGGTATTCTAAAAGCTCCTACAGAGAGATTAAATTAATGTTAATTCAGTACAGGAGTTTTCTTTTGTTTTTTAAGCAATGCAAAAATCAGGTCCACCCTAATTTATAGAGTCTTGGCTCTTCCATACAGTGCAATGTAATTTCTATTTACTACTGTTGCAACTGCATTCTTAAATTTGGGAGTGGTCATGCCTGTTAACTTGGGAAGTGGTACAGAAGAGTGTTTTTCAGGAGCACAAGCAGAGAGGTAGGTAGGACTGAATACGCTAAATGCACAGTTAACCTCTCTGCTGCCCTTTCTGTAATCTGCTGCTCTTCAGTAATCTCAGCTCAAGACCACAAGCCTCAGTCATCCCTTTATTAACTCCAAGCAGCGGATATTGATTAGTAGCAACTTAAATGGCACACAAGGAAGGAAGGAATTAAGGTCCTATCTCTGCTAACTCTCACACACACTTGCCAAAGTACACAAACCACATTTTTATGGTATTTTTTTTATACTGGATATCCTGGATGTACCTACTTATTAACATTTTTGCTGTTGAACTTGCCAGCTCCCTTCTGCTTATCTCAACATCCACCCAACTTTGTTTCTATTGCAAAGGGCTCTGATGCTTTAGTGGCTGCAGAGCATGTCCCACAGCTCTGCTTGGATCAGGGATGAGAAGGGAGGGAAGAAAGGCACTGCAGCCATGTGCCACGGAGCACGGGCCCCAGCACTACAAGGTGAGATAAACAATTATCAGTAAAGAATATGTGGGGTTTTTTTCATATCTGCTCCTTTGCATAACTGCAAATCCCTTGTAAAGGGAGATAAACCATCAGATGAACCAATCTAATTTTCTGTACTGCGTTTATCTTATCAGTATACAGTATCTGACATGCATATATTAACTGCATGCCTTTGAAAAAAATATCTGGGAGAATAAAGGCTTTCAGATAAGTACGTGGGAAACTAGTACAAAATTATAAAAAAAGATTAACAAGCACAGTTCCTTACTACATCAGGGCATTTAAAAATCTTTTTTCTTGTTTCTTTTTTTTTTTTTAATTCTGGTTTTAAGGTAGTGAATAAAAGAAAAGAATAAACTATTCACATCCATTACACAAAAAAAAAAAGATCAGGTAATAGAAATTACAGAAAAAAGCTTCTATTTTCTCATAGATGTTCAACAAATCCAAAACCTGGGAGCAGATTTAAGGCTTGAATTTTCTACTATATTTTCTCAAGGAGAGCATGGGTTAACATCTTGAACTCAGTGAAGCTACAGCAACACCAGAGTGGTGCAAATGAAAAGTGAGTTTTCTCTATGCACAGGGGCTCAAAGCAATTTGTCTTAGCCACCCCTTTATTATCTGATATAAAAATTAGGTCAAATCCTGCAGCTATTGTTTAGTCTTTATCAGATGTATGTTCCGGTGGGTTTAACTCTACTTCTGGTTACACAGGCTCAGATCTCATTCATTGTTTTAACAGGAATTTTGCCCCGTTTAGTTTTATCTGCTCAGTGGCATCAGCTCTGTTACAGAAAATTCACATTAAAACTTTATATTTGGTTGCATTTTTCACAGCTGAAGGTAAAGCTACCCAAAATCCTTTCTTTCTCCCTCCCTCCACAACAGGAAAATTTTTAAATTGAGCAGGAAAGCTGTATCAAAACATATTAGTGACTTCTAAGGCTCCTCATAGGATTTGCCTAGAATAAATCAGAAATGTGTGAATAAATAGAATATGTGTTTTAGCACTTTCCCAGGCAAATACCTCAGAAAATTTATTGTATCTTTCCAGCTCCACCAAGATACATACATTAGGTGTCACTACTTTGTTGCTTTCTGATATATCTAAAATGGCAAAGTGAAAATTAATCCCAAAAAATCTGCTGGTTTAAGAGGATGAAATGCTCAGCTCTGCTCTCATGGAGAGACCGATGCCCCAAGACAATGAATTCTGTGAAACAGGAAAGACGTGCCTTTGCAGAAACAGCCTGCACAGAAGGGAGTCATTTCCCAGCACATGCATGATCCAGGAGTGCAACAGTGATTTGCTGTTAAATGCCCTGAACACTTAAGGAAGCTGGAATGTTGTCTTTAAACTCAGGCTCTTTTCCTGTCTGTATTGCCAGCATGGGCAAGCTTTGAATACCAGCAGCATCTTTAGTCCATATTTATAGATCATTCCTTTCCTGAATAACTGAAGCTCTTGGTCAAAGCAATGTTGCAATTGATTTTCACAGAGAACTTTCATTGACCAGGTTGTTATGTACTTTCTGACACATGCCTGACCCTGTATTAAACAAACACAAGCTGCTTTTCCAGGATGCACATTTTTCACACTTTCAAATTACTTTTCAGTTAATTCTATTACACGCTCAGTGAACAGTGATGCTGGGTGCTATTTTTCTGTTTGTTTGTTTTAATGGAGTGCAGCTCCAGCCCTTGAGAGGACACAATAATTCCAGAATCAGACATAAAGGCATAAGGGAGAAAAACAGAAAGTGGATAAGGAGAAAAGGAGAAGTAAATGAACAGGGAAAGGGAGAAAGGGGAAGAGAGAGGGGAGAAGGAGATATGGGGAGAGGGAGATGAGGGGAGAGGGAGAGAGAAAGAGGAGAGAAGCTTTTCCTAATGTGCTAGACATGGCAAGTTATGCTACAATTGTACCTGCCAAGATAAAATCGCCAGGTTCAGGTATTAAGATAAATAATTCCAGTTAAGCAGTTTACATGCTCCATTGGCCCCTCACCTTTCCCAAGGGTGTCAGTGCTCACTCTTGTGCCAATTAAAAGGGAAGACTGCACTGGTGACAAATAAGCAGCTATAGCTACAGACTGATGTGGAGAGATGGACTCTTCTGTCCTTCTTAAGACTTGGACATCCTTGATTTCCTGGATTAATAAATACTGCATTGAACCTACATTGTATCCCAGCCTCATGGCACACTGTGTAACCATCAGAATGCTCAACTGAATTGAAAGTTTATTATGACACAACTATTATATTGCCAGTGCAGATTCAGTCCTGAGGAGTCAAAGTTGTGAATACAGATGAGTGTTGGTGTAACTGAGTTTAAACCAGTGCTCTCACAGACAAAATAACATCAGAAAGTAAGGCATATTCCCCACATCATCTTCCTGAGTTCCCAAAAAGTTGGTCAGAGTTACCTGACAAATTTATAGAAATCTGTACATGGACAATTTTGAAGAGAATGTGCTTTTTTTGCTAGTTTAAAATCCACAGATTAAAGGACTCATACTTCAACCCTTAATCCCAAGGACTCTAAGTGACTTGCTTCTGTCACAGCTGTCCAAGAACCCCAAATTCAGGGACAAGAGGTTAAAAAAACTTCAGTAAAATACAAAGCCACATTTGAGTTACAGGCATCTAAAATTCCCTGGTGTTTATTTAATTAGACTTTTCTGAGGGGAAAAAAAAAAAAGCCATGAGACTCGGGGAAAATCAGTGAACTGATTGTTCCCCTCTTTCCAAAATATAGTAAGTAAAATAAGCAAACTTTGTATCCTGAGCGCCTTCAATAGAAATGTGGACACCTGGGAAGAAATGTCAGTTGATATAAAATAACTTGCATTGACACATAATGATTATGTGTTATATAGAAATTAGGTGCACAGGACACAAAAGTTACTTAAACATCAAATAAAATACACTTAAGTATATATAATATACTTCCAAACTGTGTTAATTTAATGGTCATCTGTCAGGGGCTACCTGGCAGGACATGAGAATCTACTGAATGAGTCAAATGCAGAGTCATAATCTAAAAAACCTGTTCAAACATTGCTAAGCCTCTCTGATGTGCTGACTGCTTGGAAGAAAAAAAGAATTGAAACCACTCTCTTTTATTTCATTACAAAAAAAGGAAAATCCTCAAAGTTTTGAAAAGCTTCCTGCCACGGGAAAGCAATATTCACACATGTAATGGCATTTCTGTTTTTGCAGGAAGACTGTCTTGTACAATAATCTTAATTCCCCTTAGCCCTGGGGAAATTCTTCTCTGAGGGCAGGCCTATACTTAAAAGTACAGGTCCCTATTTCCTATTTTATTTGGACTAAAAGCATTCAAAAATGGGTATTTAAATAGCACCTCCGAGATTTTATCTGGATGTTTATACAGAAGGTACCTACTCTTTGAAGATTTAACCAAGTAGTAGTTTCTCAAGAACAGAAGGAGACTCAAGCCCTTAATGGAGAGCTATAATGACAGAGAGTCCTTCCTCTAATATGTCTGTGAAAAGGTTTATTTGGCTGGAAGAATTCTCTTATCCTATTATAAATTGTTAGGCACAGTGCAGGGAATATAAGTATGCTGCAAATCCAGCTTCCAATGACCTTTTCTCACAAAATGTGTTTTTGCTGAGTGAAAGCAGTGGAAGAAAGGCAATTCTAGATGATATATTTTGTTCCTATTATACAGAACAGTATTTCATCATCTGAAAGAGAAATGGGAGTCCCCAGTGTGACTACTCTATTACAAAGAAAAGCACCTCTTTGAAAATTAATGAACATTAAATATTTGCACAGTCAAATGAAGATCTGTTTTCAGGGAACTGGTTGCCCTGTGTTCTTGGGGTCTAAGCTGGGAATGGTTCCAAATAAATACTGAGGCCAGTAGCCATGAATAACAATGATGAAATACTAGGGTTCAGATGACCACTTTCAAACTCATATTACCAATCTGATCACATGATATGCTAAACACACAATTTTTCTTTGCTAAGGAACAGCAGCTTTATTATCTGACTGCAGTGATACATATTTTCAGCTTTACAGAAAAGAGCCTGGGTGTTCTGGTGAGCACCAAGCTGACATTAAGTGAGAAATGTAGCAAATAAGGCTAATGATGTCCTGTGCTGAGCTAGAGAAAAAGCATTGACGACATGTGAGGGAGCTGGTCCTGTCTCTTAATTCAGTCCTTGTGAGGTCACATCTGGAGTGCTGGGACCAGCTCTGAGCTCCCCAGTACAAGAGACACATGAACATACTGGAGGCAGTCCAGCAAAGGGCCACAAAGATGACAGCAGCATCTCCTACAAGAAAAAGCTGAGAGAGCTGGGACTGTTCATCCTGGAGAGCAGAAGGCTCAGAGAGCCCATCCACCAGATGGGAGAGTGCAACAAAGACATAGCCAGGCTCTTTTCAGTGGAGCCCAGTGATGGGACCAGAGGCAATGGAAAGAAGATGAAACACAGAAAATTCACTCTGAACATCAGGCAACACATTCTCATTGTAAGGGTAACAGAGCAGTGGCATAGGTTGTCTAGAGAGGTGGTGGGGTCTCCTTTGTTGGAGATATTCAAAAGGCATTTGGAGATGGTCATGGGTAATTGTCTCTATGTGTCCCTGCTTGAGCCAATGGTTGAATCAGAAGACCTCCAAAGTGCCTTCCAGACTCAACCATTCTGTGGTTCTGTGAAAAGAACAGCAATCACCTCTTTCCAGAGCTTGCTTTGTTAAGGTTTCTAGTCATTGGCTTCAGGCAATTTTATTGGGACATAGAACTGCTGCACTTGATAAATACTGGTTTTGATGCCACACATAGGAGAATGAGGTTTAGCTCTTAAGAAGAGAACAAAACAAAACTCTTGTGAATATTTCTGAATATTTTCAGTTTGCACCAATAAATACATGCATGCACAAAATACAGAGTGGTTGGAAACTAAATATCTCCCTGAAATGGCAGAGATTGCACTTTCCCTCAGCCAACCACCATCACCCCAGCTGCACACCCAAGCACTCACATGCAATGCGGACGTAGGCTTTGCGGCTCTTGGTGGTGCCTGCGGAGCTCCAGGCAACGCACTGGCACCAGTAATCCTCCGGCCCGAAGAGCTCCTCCACTTGCTGCCGGGAAATCTCGATGCTGACCTCCCGGACAATCAGACCTGTCAGGGAGCAAGGAACACCGGTCAGTGTTGGACTTACTGATGGACAGAAAACGAGTGTAGTTTCAGAAATCTGCTTGCAAAGTTGCTGGCAGACCTCACAGTTCTCTAAAAATATCTACTCAGCAACACAGACTGTCATGAGGATGCGAAGGAAAAGAAACTCCCACTTTATCTGCATAATGAGAGATGTGGGTGAGTGAAAAACTAATTGCTGAGATTTTGACTTTCATCACATACAGCATGCATTTTAAACAAATTGGAGGAACAGCACCTCAGCTAATATAAATTGTACCACATCTCTAGGACAATTTACATCAAGGGACATTCCAGACCAGTTTTATTTTGATATATCATAAAACCACATAATCATTCAATTTGTACGATTTCCTTAGCCCTTTTGTACTTCATCTATTTTTGCTTGACAGACACAGCACAGGGAGAAGTCCTGTTCACTGTGACACTGAGCTGCCAGGAAAATGGATTTTAGGATGGCAGAAAATGTCCTGATACTTCATAATGATGAGCATATGCATGGCAGTATGGTTCTTGCAAGCTGCAAGACAGGCACTGCTGCTGTCATATATGCTGCAGATATTGGGATATTTTTAAAGGGATTTTATAACACAATGAAAAAAAATTCAGTGCCTGACAGTCTCTCTGGCCCTGCCTTCCATAACCTATCTCAGCACAACCCTCCCCCAAACCCACATTTGCACCCATGAGGACAGTGACCCACTTGCCATCCTTCCAAGAAGACCGAGATTTGCCCACATTTTCCACAGAGTGCTCTCTCTGGGGAAGCCTTTTTGCTTCTTCTAAGTGCAAGGAAATTTTGCGGTGTCTCAGACACCACTGTGAGCATCACTGGCAAAATATGTAGATCCTCTAATGACAACCACTGTGTTTCACACTGACACAATCCCCTTCTCTGCTTCAAAATGCACTCCCTGGTCTAAAGGCTCTTAATTACTGGGTGGGGGTGGGAGAAAGTGTTTACGCCTTTTCTCAGCATATTTGCTCTTTGCTGATGATGCCCAAGTATCAACAAATTTCTAATGCATGTCTGCCTATAGAGAACACCATTGCCATTTCAAAAATGCACTCTTGCAAACAACCTTGAATATATAAATTCACATACAAATCTTTTGTGTAGCGAGATTGATTTTCTTTTTCTTTCCAGAATTGCCAGGAAACTGAACTGAATTATCTTTGGATCAGAGCATGCACAGTTTGTCCCCATCACCAAACACCAAAGAGCAGGTCCTTCTGCTGAGCACAGACTTGAGCCTGTGGAGGCCAGCTACCCTCAGCCTCCTGCCACAGGGCTTACAAGGGGATATTCATAACGTGAATGTTCCCAATTGTACAGCATGGCGTGTTCCTCAAGCGCTGGAAAGCAGGCCAGCCCTTTGATTTGCCTCCAGCCTCACAGAGGCTCCATTCAGGGAGCCAATGATTAATTACTGTTTGCACACAGTTGTGCACTGTCACTGCGGCTGCATGCTGCCTGCATCCCAAACTTGGGCAACAACCTAGCAGCAGAAAGGAATTAAGGCATGTAACACCACAGACTTCTCTGGTGGGAATGCTCTCTAATGAGATGCATTTTCCTGCTAGAGAGTATCACAGCCCAGCTCCCTTTTTATTTCATTATCCTTGACATCTTTAGCCATTGAATAATCAGATTCTTTGGGGGAAACACTTAATAGCTCTTCTCTTTGAAATGTAACACTCAAAATATGGTAACAGCACTCCAAAGAATGGAAATCAAAGCAGTGCATGGGAATTTGAGATGCAGTGCATACTGTGTTATAAACTTATTTTGCTTTGATGAGCTAATTTGGCTCCAAGAGGGGTCTGAGGGATAGCTTTTGTCCTGGTGAGAAGAGCATGAAGAGGGTGGGGAGGAGCATGTACCTTACATCCATAAAATTGTTATAGTTTCCCAGTGCAACTGATGCTAGCCTGAAGATTCAGCTCATTCCCCCAGTTTTTACTGCACTAGCCCAGGGAGCTTTTGAAGGTTACAATATTATGTTTCTATAATAAGGCTGATTATGACAGAGCTGGATGGAGCAGTGAACTTTGTTACCCAAGGGCCAAAACAAGCATGCTCATAATGACCATACTGGTTAATAATGATTATGAAATATCTTTAACATTCAGGACACAAATGCTGTTTTCTGATTGTCTGTGGAAGATACAAAACTATACTACAAATAGCTGCTCTTTAGGAATGCTCCAGCAGAATTTTTATCTTGGACCTCCTGAGATGCTTTCTAATTCAAGATAACAAGCTACTCCTCGTAATGCCTTTTGGGATGGCTGAGAAGTACTGACAGGTTTCAGGTTATTCAGAGTAATTTGGTCTTTGAGTAGTATCAACAGTTGTGCCATGACCAAAGAGATGCACGCCTTCTTTCCGTAGCAAATGAATTCTACCTCTTTCTGCTTACAAGCAAAAAAAAAAAAACCATCATTGTGTCTTGATCTCTAAGGTAAACTATGCTTCCTAGAGCTCAAAATGTATCAAACCAGTTGGTGGTGCCATAAGATCATCTGGGATATAAGGACCAATGGCCAGAACTCAGAGATTTGATTCCACCACTGCTTCCCGGCACAACCCACTGGTGCTTTATCGCACAAACAGCAATGCTGATTTAGGAGAAAACCCTCAGCAGCTGAAACACACCCAGCCTCAGACCTGGGGCAAGCACAAGGAGATATGCTTCCCTTGTTGTACCAACTCACAATCTTATTCCTTCTGCTAGCAAACTCCAACATCACCCCAAACAGAAAATCCCTTTCTAGGCCATACTGCAAACACTGCAATTTGCTGAGATATCTCAGATAGCAACTGCCTTGTTACCAGCTGACACACTGCTGCACATCAGATTTCACAGAGGAGCTGGCACACTCTGTCTGCTTTCATTCAGGAGTGTATTGCTTATCCATCTCCCGTGGGCACCAAGTGCAGGAAAACCCTTGCATGATGACTTCAAACAGAGATCTTCATCTTATCTCTGTTGGACCTGCTTCTGCTTCTACACCAAAGAACATTACCTAGAGAAATGGAAAAGAAAAAAAAAAAGGAAAAAGGAGGGAAAAAGCTGAAAACCCCATGTCTCAATATTTCCAGGCAATGGAAATATTGCACCTCTTATTCAGGTAACTGTTTATCAAATTGCTTGATTTTAAGTGAGTGTACAATCTTTGAGAGCAAAATTAGTAGTTGCTTTATAAAATGAGTCCCTGTGTTTTGCCCAAATATATTTAGGACAAGACTCACTAAGAAATTAGCAATAATTTATGCATCATATACCTACCTGTTACTGGCCAATCCTACTTTGTCACTGTGCTAAAAAAATATCATCTTCTCACAGAGAGTAAATCCTCGACCTTACCTTCCTCTTTAGAAATATATTGTATTTTTCAGTCTAGTTCTTTATACAGCTAAGCTATATAGCAGGTTAAGATACACAGCATAAATATGGGGTTTTTTTTTGAACACTTGAGTAAGCTGCACATTTCCAGAATTACATAATAATCACTTAGATGCTGGAACAACCCACAAGAAGTCAGGATCTTCCTATTTCAAGCAATGCCATAACAAACAGTTGAAGGGAAATAACTGCAATGTGGGCAGCTAGAATGCTTGACAGGTTCCTTCTGTAAATCCACAAAAAGCTGACCAAAGGGATATCCCTGACATGCTCAGCGTATAAGCTGAGAGAAGAATAAGGAAGATGTTCAGAGTGGCCGTATCTGTCCTGCAAAGTCACCTGTGATGGAGCCATGCTTTCCAGGGAACACCTGCCTGCCTACCAAGTGTTGAATGAATTCTTTGCTTTGCTTGCACAGTTTCTGGTTTACCTATTAAACTGCCTTTATCTCAACCCATGAGTTCCCTCACTTTTACCTGCTGTATTCTCAGCCCCATCCCACCATGGGAGTGAATGACTGTATGTAGCTCAGTCACCAGCTGGACCTAAAGCATGACAAGAAGTCTAAGATATTCTTTTTTCCTAGTAGTTTTCTGTCCAGTTCAGGATGGAGGACAGCAATGAAGAAGGCTTGTGACATTTGTCATAACTGGTCTGCAATTATGTTCCAGTCCAGTGAATTAAGAAGTTGTCTGTAAGTCACAACTTTTGCCTACTTACTAGCACAGCCTTTTCAATTATTCATTTCAATAAAATAAATGTATTTCTGGGACTAATACAACTTGGTCTCTGAAAAGGGGTAGGAAGGAACTAGAACTTTACTTATTTCTGTATTTGCAGGTTATGAGGGATTAATGGGCAGAGAAAGGCAGAGGGTGGAAGGAATCTTTCTCAGTCTGCCTACTGCTAATAAGCACAGGGAGAGGCACTAGCTCGTGGTGTATATCAAAATCTAAGTTAATACCTCTCATGAAGCAAAAGGAAATGTGAAGAGGGAATCATGCCTTATATGCATGGTCTTTTATTATAACTGTATCCTAGAAACACAATAAAGCAAAGACACACTTCATACACACAGTCCCCAAGCGCTTAACTTAGCTGGCTATACAAACTGTGAGGTAGATTATCTGGTCTTCAGAGGCACAAACGTTATCTTTTTTTAATGTATGCAAATGCAATGTAATTGTAGATATTATGGCAGATTATTGATAACTGCAGTTATAACTCATGGCTTCCACATTGCATCCACTGAAGTAATTGGCAAATTTCCCAATGACTTTAAAAGAAACAGATTTGCTGATCAGATGCATTTCTTTCTAGGGAAACAAAAATGTCTCAAGGCTCTATGACCAAATAAGACTTCACAAGACAATAAATGATCACCAAAAATATCAGAAAACAGAAAATTATTATCAATTAATCAAATGTAATTATTCAGCCTGGAGTCAGTCTAGGTCACAGAGTTAATATCTACACCTCACTGGGCATCATTCTGCCAAGAAACTGTTTTGATATATTTTGGCTGTCATAACTGTTCAGCATTTGATATTAATACCCAAGACCTGTGAAAATACTTCTCAGGATTTGATAGAGCAATTTTGGTGAAAGCGCTACTTTGGTATGTGTTTGAACCCTCTGGCAGAAGAGTAAACAGGAACTATTTAGTCACAAGACTAAATTGCACTTACAAAAACTCTAAGAAACTGCATGGATACTTTGTTTATTTTCTCTGTAAGTAGTTCAAACCGTTTCTGTGCTTTTGTGCTTTCATTTGCCCAAAAGGTATTTCATTAATTAGTAATCACATACGCCAAAGAACACATTTCTCAAGTAGATGGAACTTTATGACCTACTGGTCTGGAAAAAGACATTGCAGTAATACCTGCATATAGATGACAGGTACATTGCAGCCACTGCCAATAAGTATGGAAATACAGCCTGTTTTCACAAAGGTAACTTGCAACCCTTTACACATTCAATTTTGGAAAGTCACTTCTCAGACCATCCTCACAAACCTGATATTTTGTGCTGTTGGTTCTCTCCCTGCTTAGAGAGGCCCAGGTTCCCCCAAGTAGGTGAGACCCCAAATCTCCTTTCTCACTGCTTGGAGAGGACACAGAGAGCAGGGACAGTGTTTCTGATTGATGTAAAGAGGCTTTGTGGAGCCAGCAGCAAAACAGCTCTGGGCTAGGGGCATTCCTCTACACCCCCATGAAACACCCATGCTGCTATAGAATCAAATTTTGTTCCTCATATTCCTCATGTGTCTTAAGAGTTCAAACAAAGCTTCAACAAAAAAAAACCCACTTAAAACAGTAGCACAGTTTTTGCCTCATGAAGGTGGCCAAGACCATAAGTCAAAGTGGTATGACTGTAAACAGATTGAACAAAAGGGAAACAGCTTTGTTTCTTTTTATGAAGTCTTTTGTCCTTTTACCTTTAATGGCAAAATATAAGTGACCAAAGTAACTTTTTACTTATAGTAAAAAGATAGTCTGGATAGTCTGGAATGACCTATCCAATTCATTTAATTGTTCATCATAGGTGCTATAAACAATCTGTGTCTCTTTGCTTTACTTGGTGAAGTAAATTTTTTACAAAGGAAAAAAATTCAAAATCAGTGCTATGCAGGAATTTAAATTTATTTACCCTCTTGCAGAGATGGATCCCTCGCAGTCAGAGAGTTATTCCACTAGAATATATCAGAGTACTTAAGCTATAGAATTTGATGTTTAAAAATGAATAAATAGGCTATGCACAAGAAGAACAGCTTCAAATATTAAAGTTCTTGCTGAGAAAAATGTATTCTGTGCACCATAATAGGACTGAGATGATTGCAGAATGGCACACTTTGCCTATAGCTTATTTTCTATATAGAGTACCTGTAATCTTAACAAAAGACAGATAGACAGATAGATATCCAGAGATAGTTTAAAAGAGTAAACAGCTTTTACACCCAGTAATCCTTCACACTGTGACTGCCTACACCTGGTTTTGTCTCAATATACTGCTTTTACGTAAATTGAGGCTGGCTGGCAATATGAAATAACTGTGTAAAGATCACAAACAATTTCCCACAAATATTAGCTTAAATATTTAAATTAAAGGCTTCCAGCTATTTTTGGTCTCTTCATAACTTTCTCTTTAGGAAACAGATATGTTCTGAACTCAAATTAACACAGGTGAAGGCAACAGCATAATAAAGTCAAGATTGCTCTAAAATCCATGTCAGAGCTGCACTGGCTGGAATCCCCTACCTATGTTATCTAATTACCACCTAATGGTATCAAGGTAAGCTAAAATCCCAGCTCCCCTAATATTTTTTAGCAACTGACTTAAACAAAAATTACAAAGGACTGTCTTCAGAGGGATTTTATTTTGAATTGGAATTAAAGAACACGTATTCTGTTTGGGTTTTGTTTTCTTTCAGTGAAAACAAGGTGGTTTTGTTCTTTTCCCATTAACAACTGAAGGACCAAGTTGTATGAGATGCAGGGGAGATTTCAAAACCGAGTTCTTGGATGCTGGTGGTAAACAAGACATGTGCCCTGGTGCCTGCCAGCATGGTGGGGGTGGCCAGTACAGCCCTGTGGGTTTGTCCACTTGGGAAGGTAAAATTGTCCCTCTGCTATCTCCTCCCCTGGCCAATCTCAGCAGCTGATTGCTTTACATCACCCTTGAACTACTGCTGTTTAATACCTTGGAACAGCATTGGATTGCTTGTTCTCAGCCTTCAAACCAGAGATAAAAGAAAAACGCCTCCCCCTTTGTTTCTTAATGAAGGCTATTTTCTGGTTGACAGCAGTTTTTGCAAATATGTACAAATTGCTTCAAAATTCATTGCTGTCTTCCACATACAAAAATATGTGCCAGCAGCTGCCACATTCCTTTTTTCCTTTTTCCTGGAACAAAAGCAATAAGCTCCAGTGCAGCAGGACTCCAAAGAAAACCTCCCTATAAATATATATTTACATTTAACAATGGCCATCATAACTTCTGAACTCACAGAGGCTGAAATCTAAGAGCAGAAACAATTGTGAATTGAAGCATCTTGACCCAAAAGTTATCCTGACACTAAGAAACCCCAGGTGGCAATCCCCAAACAATTCCTTGCCTGGCTGGTGCTACTTACAGGGGGTGGAAAGAAGACAGGTTGTCCACACAGAAAAGCAGGAGTAAGAGCTCTGAGCAGCTCCAGCTCTTGGGTCATAGCCCAATTTTCCCTTCCTTTGATTGAGGAACATGCAGCTGAGAAAAGATGTTGGTTTAGTTTTTTCAAGGGCCAGGAAAAAACATGCCAATGGTTCACGTTTTACTTAAAGCAGCAGTTGAGACTTCACAAAGAAGATCTGTTCACTTTTCATTTCTGGTTCAGAGGATTTACATGCTCGTTTTAATGATCTGGGCCTTCAGCAGTGGGTAATGCTTCCCAGTCCCCAGCTTAGTGCTCATGCAAAATTGAAGCACTTTTGAGGCAGTTTAGAGCCTACAGATGAATCTCAATGTGCAGGCAAAAAGAAATAATGGTTTAGCACTTCACAAGATGAAGCAGAGGAAATTATGAAAAAACAACAACAAAATAAGAAATCTATTGAACTTCAAACATCTGGGAAGCCAAATGAGAACATCTGAATTTTGAACAGCATGTTTACATTCCCTTGCACAGTGGGGGGGGGGGGGGGGGGGCAGGAAAATGAACAATAAATGGGTTTCTGTGTAAATTTATATATAAAAATATGGATCAAGTTGTTTATTTTACTGACTTACCAACTTATACATGTTACAGATATAAAACATGTATCTGCACATGTACACATGTACCACATCCACTCTGCATTGCTTTGAGAAGCAGAGACTACATGAAAATGCCTTATTTCTGTGAACTTGATGCAATGACACAGTTCAGTGGCTGGTGCAGCTATTGTGGGAACAAGGACAGTCTCAATGTGACACAAGGGGTCACTGGGGAGCCTCCTCAGCAGTTGTTTTCCTATTTTTTTATTCTGCAATGTGCAGGAACAGCAGGTTGAGGAAGAAGTTTAAGACCTCCATCATTTTTTGCCATTGTTCTGCATGCTGGGGATGGCATTTCACAGCTGACCTGGGTATCTTGAAAAAAAAAAAAAGAAAATAAAAAGAAAAGAAGAAAAAGGCTAGCAGCTGCTTTCAAAGCAGCTTTGTCCACTGTGCTGTCAAGTGAAGTGACTTTCTCCACACAGAGATGAAGCTCTGGGAATTTACTGTCTGCTCCCCCACCCAGCATGTTTTCAGAGTTGTGCCAGGGCAGCAGTCAAAACACCAGCTCCTGAACACCAGGAGGTTTTTCTTAGTTTGCAGTGAACAAAGGAATCATGGCAGGAAGGCATGCAAAAAGGCAGCCTGGTGGTCACAGAAGTCCTTTGGTGTGTACAGCTGGGTACAGCACAGTTCATGATACTGGCCCGCTACAGGGGGGCACCAGGGATGCAAGCAAGTTCCTCTGCAGATCCGTGTGACTTTGACATGAAAAAAAGACCTTTTAAATTATGTAAGTAAATACCATCAAAGTATCCCTGTAGGTCTAAATACTTCCTTTTTCTCTTTTTTTTTTTTCTAGGTACCCCACCACTCTGAATTCCAATACTGGTTTCCACCTTAGCTGAAAACCAAAAGCACTCAACCTAACCCCCAAAGCAAACCTGATCTACTTCTAGGCACTGCTGTTCCTCAGGGCTAGCAGTCCTTACTCCTCTTCAGAGGAGGGTGCAGCAACCAACCCAGGTGCAGTGTCAGCACGCATTACAAAAACATTATTATACAAGTCACTGGGAACCCAAAAATTGCAACGAACCAACCAAGATCCTCTCTGAATCAAAACCTGGAAGCAAAAAAGAGGCTGCAAGGGCCTAAAGATTTGTATTCAGGGAATAGAAGACACAGAAGTGTCTGACAAAAGACTCACTTTTTACTCTTACAATCAAAGTATGAAGAGGATGAGAAGTTATGAGGAATTGTGAAAGGCATTCCAACAAAGCCTGAGGAGAAAGAGCTGTACGTAACCTTGCAGGTGAATGGCAGCTCTGCTGGTACTTACCACATCATGCTGCTCATTTATGTACAAATTGGGAATGCATGGGAACGACAAAATGAATACAGGCAGTGAACCTGTAAAGGCAGCACAAAATTAGATCCTGTATGGGTCAGAGCTGCATGTGACAGGCACCTCTCATTCCCTTCATAACGTTAGCGATGATTTGGCACCCTACCTGCAGAGCAAAAAGAGCCTCGCTAAATCTGATCTATGTGCTAAGCTTTGCGCCATACAAATGCTTTTTTCCCCCTAAAAAAAATATAAAAAAGAACCACATTAAAAAAGTTTTAAAAGGAAAGGATTTCTCCAATGTAGTTTTAAGGAATAGGAATTCTTCTCTGGTGATTTCTCTGCCTAACAAGCTGATAAAGGAAAACATAGAAGATACCACTGAGACACAAGCTTAGATAGACATCAAGGGAGTCTGCAAAACACTTAAATGTTTAGCACAGTCATTAAGACCCCAATGTCTCTAAAGAGTGTTAGACTATAGCCAGATAATCTGGTTGCATCACACTATAACTTGTTTGCATAGAAGTAAAAGTCAGGTATAATTTTGACTTTCTATTTCCCTGAGTATTTCCAGGTATTTTTGTAAAGGAACTACAGCTCTACTAGTCCTACTCATTCTCATATTTAATTAACAGAAAAATCTACACTTTCAGGATGCAAGTGTTCCTGCCAAGATGCTACTGACTGAGGCACTTTTGTTTGACAGCACACAATACCTTAGCTCTGCTCTTCTTTTCCACTATGCTCTTCTTTTCTGCCACTACTGTATCCAAGAAACAGCTGTTTTCCATTTAGGTCCGTGGGTGCAGGATGGATACTGGGCTTTGGGACTCACTTCCAAATCAAGAGCACATTTATGAGCCTTTCAGGCATCAGACCACCCTCGCCACAGGGGCTCCAGATCCCACACAAGGGGCTCAAAAAGAGCTGGGGGATATGGATGGAAATAGGAAGCACTGCTGTGCAAAGTTGTGGCTAGTCTGAAGCTGTGGTGGGTGGACTGATGTCAGAAGATGTCTCTTGGGGAATTAATGGGATTTAGGAGCGTGTAACAAAGGGTTTAATGAAGGAAAAACTTGGAAGAGAGAAGATGTAGGCCGGAAATACTCAGTGGGGTCCTCAAATGCTTCAGATGAATGCAAGAGGCATCCATATTCCTTCTTCTAATTATTTTAAATAACTTTATTTCCTGTCTCAGATTTATTTTTCTAGAAGCCCACAGGAAACCTCCAGGACAATTAGGCAAACAGCTGCAGATAGGAAGTTAATGCTGCAGTAAGAAATAAATATCCTAATGCTTTTATCTTTTGGTCCCAAAGCACTTTGCAGAGGTAAATCACAGAGACACTGAGTAATCACTCAGATACATGGTGAATATACAGAAAATCTGGAATGGGCAAATGACCCTCCCATGGGCCCATCATTACCCAGAGGAGGAGCATGAGAGGGATTAACTTGCAGGAGGAGTAGCTCCCCCTGGGCCCCCTGTTAGCATGCCTGAGTACCCTGAAGGACAGAGCAAGGCTGGGAGAACCTGCCCCAGTCAGCTTAGCAACAGGAGGGCAGTGGGTTTGTGATGTCCACTGCTGCTGCCTCAAAAGGGGGCTGGGCACACACCCCCACAGGGAAAAAGCTGCTGGAAAGGACAGCAGTAGCAGAAGGACAGGCATGTCTCAATGCCTATGAACACAAAAAAAAAAAAAAGATGTCTTGGTCTAAGAGCTGGAGCAGCCTTCCACAAAGGCTTAGAGGGACAAAGCCCCCACATATAACAGTTTGATTAAATAAGAAATAATTGGTATATTAATGCACATACTGTAAGTGAATCCAATACTCAGTTGAGTTTAACTCAAAAATCCTCAAGACTTTTGCAGACCTCTAAACAAAAAAATAATCTCCCTGGGCTTAGGGGGAGTCTTGTTATTGCCTATGAGATTTGCCTCTAAGCAAATATCTGGTCCAGTGGTCTTATTCTGTTAACAAAAATTTATTTCCCTTCTTCAGGTATGCCCTGACTGTAGCAATTTCTTCACTCACTTCAACAAAAACCCCTGCTATTTTAAATGCATATCCTAGAAAGTGGTGGCTCTCTGCCTCTCTGTGTGTTTCTTCTGAAGCTTCCAAAACAGCTATTTTTTCTATCCAAATATACTAATTGCTCAAGATAGAAGTGCAAACTTTGTCTACTTGAAAACACTGTCTGCAGCAGCTTTGTTGTTGGGTATTCCCTTGATCTGGGTGAGAGGAAAACACGTTCCCAGCAGCTGATTTTGAAGATGCAACCTGTGAGAAGAGAGAACTTCTCTTGCAGCACTGATGGGCACAGGGCTCCTGTACCCCAGGAGAGCTTCCTGTCAGGCCACAGGGACTGACAGGCAGAAAGAAGATGGCCCAAGTGACAGGAAAAAAGTCTGCGACTGAAATTTCAAGTAGGGAAAAACCCCATAGGTTTCTTGATATGTTTTATGGAAGCAAAGAGCCTGTATTTCCCCGGAGAGTTCCAGTTCTTTGGAGAAACTGAGTTATGTGCTTCTTTCTGCACCACCTGCAGCCTTTCAGACCATACATACATAAACATGTTTCACTTGCAGCAACCTTCCAGAGAGGAAACAGACTTCAAATTATGGAAGAGAACAGATTGTAGTATCAATTCTAACCCACATCTCAAAACTATTAATAGGAGTATTTGGGAAGAGATACTCTGACACATTTTTAAATTTCCTTGAAATGAGCTGAATTAGGGCAGAGTATTGAAGGAGCAGAGCTAAAAATTGGCAATATGTTGCTGAGAAATAATTATTTTGTATATGGGTGCTTGATGTCTGTAATGGATTTGATGCAATGACAAACGGAAAATAAAATGACTTCTGACAATGGTGGAATGAAAGCAATCCTTATCTATGATGTGTGCCTACACTTAGTAACATAACCCCAAGGTATTCTACCCCAGAGAATCAAAATATTGCAGGGTAAATCTAACTGCAGCATTCAGCATCACTTGCTACATATTTAGTGAAGTTAATAGGAACACTGGCCACATTTGCTCAGAAAAATAGCTTTTTCCTTATCCTTTGGATTCTTCAGAAATAATATAGAAAATTAGGAGGCTACAACATGTCAAGATGCAAAAAGAGATTAAGTAAAAAAGATGTGCAGAGAAAGGAAATAGCCATAAGGAAAGGAAGATCTAGAGGTAAGAGAAATGAGTAAAACATTATCCCTCCACATCTCTCCCTGAGCTCTGCTTACTTGGGGATTGGGGGCACTGGAATTTTGTATTTGAGCTGCCAAATTAAGTTCTTCAACACTGTTATTCAAAGACATGCAATACTAAGAAATAATGGGTTTTCTTTTTTATAAAAAATACTAAGATAAATGAATGCAACTTCTCAAAATGAGAGAATGTATGATGACCTTTGCTGTATAATCAGAAGTCCCAGTTTAAACAACAACGTTTGCCATTAGCGCAATGTAGCCTTCTAATATGTGGTGTGACCAACACCAAAATAAATGACTTTCATGAGATGTACACACAGAGAGGGAGACGAAGCAACAGAGCATCTTGTGCTGGAAGTGATTTTCCTGCCTCTCTACATGGTGCCAGAAGGGCACAGTGACTGTGAAGGCTTCCCCACTGCTGTCTTGGCTGCAGGATCTTGTAAGAGCTGTTTTAAAGGCAAAAGGGCAGATGTCAATCCTTGATCTTTCTGTTGAGAGGGTGATCTATTAAAGACTCGCTAGCTGGGTATCTACTCCCTCGACAGGCTGCCAAACCCATGGCTTAAGTTAACAAACTCCTATTTGCCAGATCAATGCTGACCCTACGTCAAAAGCTCGGTCTCCTTTCATTGGATCTGCAAGTCATCCTAAAATACTTTACTAATTGGGAAAGGTAATGGTGGGAGGTAAGCATTGGAATTTCAGTGGTGGCTATGTAAAGAAACTGAAGAAAAAGAAGTCAGGTTTCTCTCTGAAAAGAAGTGCATATTTGTCCACTCCAAGTGCAGTTTGATAAACTCTCTTAAACAGACAAAAGGAGGGGGTCATCAGCAAAGTCCCCAAGACCTCCTCTCCCTATGCATCCCAGCAAAAGAAGACAGACAGTGTATGCAAACAATAATGCTGGGTGAATTGCCCAATATGTCTATTTAATTAGCACTTAAAGCATCACAAATGTTTTCTCCTTGCTTGAAGGAGAGAGAAGAACATGTCCCTGGCGTTGCAGAGGGCAAGAGAGGGTTTATAGACCATTTCACCTTAATAGTCACAGAGAAAATATTACAATGCATATCCAAACTAGAAAGACAAAAAAAAAGCCCCAGATTTTTTTCTGCTTTTCTCTTGTACATCACTGGGATGTGGGGTTTGATATAGCAGCATTTCATCCCTCTGGACAAATGAAAGAGGTGCAAGACACTGATTTTCTATATGTTCACAATTCTCCCACCACTGCAGAACTGGTCTGTGTGTCTTGGAAAATATTTCTCCATAAAAGCACACATGCAAAATAAAAATCACAGAATAGTGCAGGTTCAAAGGGAGCTTTAAGGTCATCTACTCAAATGCCCTACAATGAGCAGGGACATCTTCAACTAAATCAGGTTGCTCAGAGCCCCATTCAGCCTGGCCATGAATGTTTGCAGGGATGAGGCATCCATCACCTCTCGAACAACCTGTTTCAGTGTTTTTCCATCCTCATTGCAAAAAAATCTTTTCCATAGTTATTTTCAGAGATACAGTAATTTGTAAAATGTGCACAAACTGCTCTAACAATTATTGATGCTATTGAACTTCCTGCCCTGTAACAATGGAATTTTCTTGCCCCCAAAAGCATCAGTTCTACAGGGCTCCTTTTATTTTTGTTGCTGTTATCTTTTATGACAGTCAGCCATAAAATCAAATGTCTTCCCTCAAAAGAACTCTCATCTCTGTTTTCTAAAACCAGTGTTCTTTTTCTTATTTTTTCCCCTGCATTAATGGGAAAATATTCCAGAGACATAAAGGCATAAAAAAGACAATGCCCTGCCCTGTATTTCATATACATAGGAAATGAACGAGTCAAAGATGTACACTAGACATTTCCAAAGCACCCATTTGATTTCTTTATGACAACGCTCAGCTTTTTTCATAAAGAAGAAAAATTCCAGTGATTCTGAGGATTTAAAAACAGAATGTAATGATCTTCTGTGAAAAGCCTCAGGTTTCTCAGACTCTATCAGTATAAAGTATTTTGCAAGGCTCTCTCTTCAGGCTAATTTAATTAAATAAAGTGGTACTAGAACACCCTGCCAATATTATGGTTCTCATCCTGTCCAACCAGAAGGCAACAGCTCCCACGGAGCAATGCTTTACCCACTGTTTAAAAAAACCCCACAGTGCAAAGTATATATAACTATTACTCTCATTTTGTTCCTTCTCTCCTTCACAAAGAAAAAAATACAGAGAACAATTATATTAATATTTATTTCCCGCTCTTAAAAATTAATACATATAACATTTCTGTCTAGTAGGTCTCTTCAAGGAGAGCTTGGCTGCACTCTAATTCCATCTCATGTGCCATTGCTATTGCTGTGCTGTTTTCTCTGGTCTTCTCAATGACACAAACAAATTTGCCTTATAAGAAGAGTTAATCATCTCTACATAGATTTCATTCCTGGGCACAGGTTCAAAGTCCATGAACACATAATCTTTTGCAAATCAAAACCTATTTCTCTCTTTCATGCATCATTTACAATCCCAAGGTGATGTACTGCTAGCATCACACCTGTATTTTAGTGCACTTTCTTCCTGATTACTCATCCTTTAGAAAAGAAAGCACAAGTGACCTTTACACTTTTCCTCTCATATTTTATTGTCTGTTTGCCTTGTTTTTCTTTGCTTTGCTTGTCTACATAAAGAATTGAAAGCCTGGTTCAAACCCAGCAGCAGAATATCTCCCTCCTTAGGAGAAGTAAAATACCAGGAAAGAACGAAGCACCCAGTTTTCAGTTGCTGGGACACACAACTGACCCTGCAGAAACGCGGTGTGTTAGAGCCCCAGGTCACCCATGGGAAGTCTAGACCTAATCTGGTTTGTGGGCAGTTTCTCCTGCCTCTCTAACCGCAAGTCAGGAAGCAGCATCAGCAGCAGGTAGGTTTGGACCTAGAGGGATCCTTACATCACCCTCTGGGCAGCTAAGTCATTACTTCTGTGCCCTAGGTACTAGATAGTCAAAAATAGCAAAAGAAACCAAAATAGTCTCAAAAGTGATAGAGTCCAAGGGCTTTGCCAGCCTGACTGGTGCAAGCTGCCAAGCTGATATCTCCTTCTTTTGGTGCCAGAATGAATTCTCACCATCTCCTGCAATTTTTTTTCTGCAGCTTAAGCTGCAGTGAATATTGCTTCCATTGCTATATAGAAAATACTATTTTACCACAACCTTAATTAAATTCTTTACCCTTTTCTATACCACTTATGTACTACAAGCCCTAGATTCCAAATCTGCCGACAGGAAGGTGCACAAACACTGCAGCTGTGACATGCATTAACCAATATTCTGGCAACAACCAGGCTGACTGATAAATTTGGATCTTGATGACAGTTTCATTTTAAAAAGCTATTAGTGTGACTAATTTTGTGGTTCTTGCGCTAATAATATGACATGCACAGCTTCTGACACCCTCTTCCCTCCACTGAACTCTAGTAGATCATATTAATCTTTAATTGATAATGGCTCCCATTTGCATATAATCGCTGTTGTTTATTATGCAAAATATTTATCCTCTGAAATATTTTGATGCTTCTCTTTTAAAGATTTGCCTTTTACACTTGTAGAATTCAATTTCCTTTCCAGCATCACCAAGTTTTCCCACAATGGGATTTATGAAAAAAAAAGAATGAATGTTTCACCTGTAGTGAAAAACGTTCATGTTTCTAAATGGTGATGTTCATGAAAACTTAAAAAATTAACAGTCATAGCTGTCCTTCTGTTTGCCCATCTTCATTCCCTTGGGTTCCCATGGAATGAAAAATCCTGAAGATGTATTAAGCAGCAGGATTTTTTTTTTTTCAAGTGTTTCTCCTGCAGTCAACTTGTGGAAAAGCCAATTTTTACAAATGAATACACAGGCCCCAAGTCTAATACAGACTTTTTTTTACAGCCTTTCTTCCTACACCAACCTTCCCTTTTTCAAGTGAGAGTACCATGAAAAGCTTATGCTTTTGATCTCTGTGCAAATAAATGAGCTGAAACAAATAAAACCTGGTTCACAAGAGACTTCCAAGACATCTGGTGGAGTTATTTTTCTAAGTAATTAGACCAAGTGGTGGTGCAATTCCCAAACGGAAAGTACCTTCTCGCTTGGTATCCAGTTATTTCTCAGGGCCATCAAAACAGCAGTAAGTCCTGCTTCTCTCCTTGCCGGTGTCTCAGACTCTATTGATTACCAGTCTTCCCAAACTCTGCTTTATTACTCAAGTTTTTAACCCTGCTCTCTATTTTTTTTTTTTTTTTTTTTTTTTTTTTTTTTTTTTTTTTTTTTTTTGTTCTATGAGGATCCTGTTTTACTTCCATGGATGTCAGTGGGATTTCTGGTATTGGCTGAGGAAGGATGCTAAGATACTGCAGTCCTCCTTACAGGCTCTATGGAGCAGGCAGAGCAGTACAATGAATAACAGCAAGGTGCTTGCTCTGGATCAATAGTGCTCTAAAGTGTGCCCAGGTGTGCTTTCTCCTTCTTTCTTGCTGAAAACTGATTAAATTTCTCCTTTTTTACTCATATTTCCCCAAGCAAACATCATTCTAGTAACAACCCAATTGCTCCTTGACACTTTGGGGAGAATGTTGTTTCTCAGTCTGAGACAACATCACAGGGAAACCACTGTGAATTTGTGACACTGGGGAAGTGAACTGGGAGTAGACCTGTCAGAAGAAAGGAGTTTCATTTCATTTGTGTATGGTTCTCCTGGTTTTCTGGTTTCAGATTTGGTCATGGTGCTCTACACTCCTGTTCCACCAGCTGACTTGGATGCAGGCACCACCCCTGTGCTATGACAGGAACGTTTTGTAATGCCAGATATGGAAATCCCAGCTGTAACAGGAGTAAAGAAAAGCAGCTGCCATATGAAACAGCGGCTAGATTACAACAGTGGGCTTGATATTAATGGTGCTCATTCTCATCCCTTCACAACATTACACAAACTCACCAGAGGTTTCATCTACCCTCTCGTCCACCACATGGTCCTTCTGATGAACCCACTCGCTGTTGCACTTAAAATAGATTTGTGTGGCTGGGCTTGCTTTGCAGTACAGATTCACAGGCTTGTTCTTCACAATGTAAGCCTCTTCGGGTTCAATGAGGAAGTGGGGCAATGGCTCTGGAGGATCAGATGGAAAAGTTTCTGGAAGCTCATGAAAAAAGTCGTCATCTGTAAAGGAAAAATGAAAGAACCAAAATTCAGCTGGCAGACATTTGCAAAAACTTCATGAAAATTAAAAGGTGCATACTTTTTGAATAAAATGCTATCTTAGGAGCATTCCTAAACTGAGGCTTAGATTCATTGCTGTTTCCAGATTGGAAGAAACTGTTCTTTACATCCTGAGCATTCTTTCCTCTCTGTGATGTGACAGGAATGTGCACATTCACAGTCTGGGATCAGTCCTTTGTTGCCATCACTGGCAATACCAGCAATAAAGCTTTGTGTTAGTGCTTGGTAGAGTTGCCTGCAAAACCATAAAGAGAAATAATAGAAACTTTCAGATGCTTGAAGGCCACATTTTAAATAGTGACTTATCACACTGCATAATCAAGTGTGTGCAATAGCTACTGCCAGCTGAGGCTGGTCTAAATAGGAAACAGTACCTTTTGTTTCAGATGAGCAATTTGAAATCTGCTGAGGGCAAAAGTCTAAATGCAAGTCCAGTCTGCACCTCTTTGTTCATACTCCAACTCTCCTGCTAAGACTGCTAATGAAGGTGCCACGGTACGCTTTATTTACTGTGGCAGTAGTACCTTGGTCTGTGCAGTCCTTGTTATGGAGAGCATGTAGGAGCTGGGGAATGGGGCAGGGAACCTGTGAAATGGTGACATTCTGGGCAAACATGGACACATGCTATTGACATAAGGAATCTCAGCACCTCTCTGGTGCTGCTGGTAAAGAATTAAGTCAATGAAAGTAGTCTGGAGAAGGAGGAAAAGAATCTGTTGTGTGGGAGGCAAGACTGAAAAACACCAAACGTTCCCTTTCTCCCTCCCTTTTCACAAATCGTCTTTTATAAACCCTCTGCCCCTTTGTGCAGAGGAAGTCTTCCACATCAGAAAGCACCAAATTCAGCAGAGAATAACCCTCTCCCCATCTTTCTCCCCACCTGCCATCAGAGCACAGGAATATCCAAGAGGCTCTGAGCAGCAAAGTGGTGGGGGGCACCAACTCCTGATAGACCCACCAGCAGTGAGCTGGCAGCTCTGAAGGCCTCGCTCAATCTTTCCTTTCTGCCTCTGGCACAGGTATCATCCCTGTGGTGGATGCTGATCAATAAAACTCCATGGAACATCCAGCTGAAAATCCTGGCTGTCTCCTCCCTGCCAGTCTTCATGAAGATGAAATGTCAGATAGCTCCCTCCCCAGACCTGAGACCTCCCTGTGCAGGTCGTGTCCAGAATTACAAGGGGCACGACTCTCCTTCCAGATACTGCTTTTCAGAAAGACAAGAAGGAACAGGGACAGGTGAAGGAGAGAGGGGAAGAAGGTAATGGGGTACCCCATCCATGCAGCCATATGAAGGTAAACTGCACATCTTTATCAGAGATGGGAGTACCATACAGAGCAAACTATTTTGTGAACCTCCTAAACTGTTTATGAAGAGAACATATGTTCACCATTTTCTTTCATTTTTTATTTCCCACTGCCCTTCATATTAATTTAAAAATGCTCCTGTCCTTCTTGGTGTCTCATTTTATAAGGAATATTAGGCCTGACTCACTACTGCATCATTCCCTGAGAGTTAATAGAAGTGAACTGGTTCAAAGATAGAAAAAAGGGCCAATAAATAAGGCCTGACATTCTTCTAGCAAAGGGAAAATCTGTGACACACTGTAACACTTCCATTTTCATCTCCAATTAATCATTTCCAGATACTCAAATTAAATTTAATTTTTTATCACTTTCCCATGCTTCCTTTATTTCTGCAGTTTCCTTTTCACTCTGACCATACCAGGCTCCTTCCTTTGCAATCCTATTTCCTCTCCTCATTAGGGATTTTTTCCTTGCTCCATTTTACTCCCTGTTTTTTCCCCAAAAGAAAGATGAGTTACAGTAATGGGAGTTCTCATTTGGTTTCATGACAATGAAACATGTCTGAACTGAATCAAGAGGCTTTTTGGCATTCCTCATCCACTTCCATGCACACCTCCCCTCTTGCCCTCTCCCACATGCTGCTCCACCGACATCCACGACACAGAAACATTAGAGATGAATCATTTCCCCTGAATTGCCACAGGACGTATCTTTTTCTTCTGGTCATTTAATTGCAAATCAGCAAGCAGACAGATGGAAACTAACAAAGCACACATATGTTTTATAATTAAACAAGTATTGCTTCACTAATTTCTGGTGACTGGAAGAACAAATGTATTTATTTTCACCACTAAATTTCTGTGTGTTATCAAAAGCAATAATTACAATGCCTGACCAATTAACTGCACCTTATCAAAGATAACTAGAAAGTCTAAAAGGAGGGATCAGCAAGCTGCAAAAAAAGAAAAAAAAGGAGGTTTTCAAAATTATTTTTTAAAAAGCCTGGAAAATGGGTGTGGGTTTTGGCTTTTCCTCCTGAAGGTAACTGCTTATAAAGTTTAGGTATTATTTGTATGAATTCAAAGTACTGCCCAGTACATTATGATCTAGTCTCACATTTTGATTATGGTGATAGCTGCTTCTCTCCACCAACCTGGCATCCTAGAGTCAGATACAAGCCTGTTTTCTTACAGCTTTCTTGCTGTGATTCCTCCTTACTCCTCTTGAACGACAATAAATAAAAATAAAGCTTTATTTTTCCACACTCTCTCATTTCTATCAAGAGGCAACTGAACCACTCTTAAATATTAGGGATATAGATGGAAACCATTCACAAACTGTCACACAAATAGTGCTCAAAGGATGCCTCGTCCCTGGAAACTGGCATTTAAAACCATCACTTTAGGAAAAATTTAAGATAGTAGCTAAGAGAGAATTTTTTTTTATTTTTAAACTGGAGAATGCTGCCTTCATACTACTGCTGTTAATAGCAACAATGGTGGTTTTTTATAGAGTAGTTTCCCGAGAGGAACATATAGAATATCCCCATGACTGCATTTGGCAGAAAAACCAGCAATCTCACTGTGAAGCCAGTCTACCTCCATTAGCACTGAAGGGCCCTTGCTCCTGCTTTTCACTGCTGAAAGGCATCAGGTGGTCTAATCCACCTGTGTGAACCACAGTGGGAAGTCACTTGGTGTTTCCTGCATCCCCCAAAGAGATGGGGTCAGGTGCTGCAGGGAGGCAAAGCACCCCTCCCCTCTCACCCAGGCACACCAGCTGAAGTGGCAGGATGGTGGTTTACAGCTAGAGAGGGTGTGCAGCCCCAGTTCCCCTGCACCAGGCTGTGACCCTTGCTTCTCAGGATGAGAATCTTTTGAGGAAGAAGAACCTTAAACCCCTCATGATGGCTTGCACATCACACCAGGCACAGCTGTGTCACAGCTTAGGACAGCCAGCCAGTCGAACTGATGATCTGGGACAGGGTTTTGAATCTTTGAATCATCAACCTTAACACACATCTTGAAGCCAAGTCTTGCATTTCATTTTTTGAATTACAGCCGTACGCTGTCATGCCTTCATTGCAATGCTCGCAGCAACATGCAAGCATAATTATAATGTTAGTGTAATTATATAGGAAAACATTCCTAAAAATCCAACAGAAAATGCCAATATAGGACATTTGACTGTGTTGGGATTTTTTGCAGTTCTCTAAAGAATAAGACCTGGTAGCACCAGGGCAATCTAATGAATCTGTGTTTTCATGAGGACACAGTTTCTAACAAGTGAATTAAATAAACACTACTATCAATTTCTCCTGACCAGCTGTACTTAAACACAGGTCATTCCTCTCTCCATACAAAAATCAAACTCTGACTTAGATTTTTCAGAGATGTTTTTGTTATCACCGTGTGGCCTGTTGAGCCAATTTCTATAATTTGGATGGGGATTGCCTCTCATGATGTGCTCCTTGCTGCATGAGGGCATAAATCTTGCCTGAGACTTTGATCTGCATCTTCCTGACGGTTATTGCCAGTTATTTAAAATGCTCATCTCCCAATGGCGCAACAAAGCAGCAAACTTTGTAACTCTCTTATTAAACTCTCCTAAGTAGCTAGACATTTTTTTTTTCTTTTGTCTGGAGGAAAAAAGCTAATTAAACCATTTGGGAGTGATCTGGAAGTGCAGATACAAACAAACACTAAAAATTCACATACTTGATTTCCAATCATTATGCCAATGTCATGTGCAGCAAGTTCCCCACACAACTTTGATCAAACACAAACACAAGACACACATTGTTCTCCCCTGCTGTAACAAATCCCCTTCTGTGCTCAGTAACTTTGAGCTGCAAGTTTACTTCTGCAGTATGTCACATTCATCTTTATTTTCACATAATAAAGTGTACAGCCCATCTGTTGTTATTGACTGATTTATATTAGCAAGACAAAAGACCTGATTAATGGTACTGCTAAACTGGTTCCAGTCATGCAATCCATTCATATTAAGAAAATAAATTTTTAAAAGCCACTTTAATCTATAAACTTAATTTGGAATTTTTATTTTAGTTGCTGGCCCAAATTCAGATGCACTTGTATTTGCCTTCTGTAGTATCTGACAACTATGTTTTTTTAAAACCAAAGTTAAAGGCAAATCTATAGGAACAGGGGAAATGGCACTGAAATCAGCATCGATACAATCTGGCATGGGCTGTCAACGTATAGGAATTTTACCTTAATTTTAGTTCAGTTTTCTTTTATGGTAAAACAAATCTTTGCCTAAGTCAGGAACCTTTTGATGTTAGGAAAGGTCTTTACTCTTTTCATGCATTTGCCTGTAAAACTGTACATATTATGGCTCTCCATGCATAACACGTGAAAAGAGAGATTTAATGGTATATTTCCCCTTTCATGGATTAGTATCCCTGCTCTAATCTGTGGCAGGAAAATATTGTGCTCCATACACCAATCTATTCATCTCTAGATCACTAGTTTTATTGCTATATACGAAGCTTTAATTCTCATCAGCCCAGCATATAACTCAGTATATATCTGAACTGCGAGACTTGAACTATTATTGCTTAGATGATAATATATTGGACCATTATCTCTTCATGCGAGACCTGAAGCAAATTCTTCTCAAATGGAATTTACTTCAGAATGATTCAAGAGCAATTTAAAATGAATGGCTGCAAAGTTAATTCTATTTGCATTTGGATGCCCATGACTCGGCAAGACCATTCCCCGAGCGTTGCAAGAAAGGCGGCTGGAGTTTACTGTATGGATGGGATTTCTGTTCAGGTTTTAATGTTATGATTAAAAAGCTTTCTAGAGCAACAAGTACTGTTTACTGTGAAATTAACAGCAGGTGCTAGCTCAGCCAGACAGCTTATCAGGATGGAGGCAAGGGTTTGGATTACAGTGCACACTCTTTCAGGAAAGGAAAATTGCTCGGCTGGAAGTCCTTTAGTCACAGGGTTTTCTATCCTCCTAGGAAGGGCACGCAATGCCACCAAATGGGAAGCAAAAAATACTATATGCCATAGAGCCTGCCTTCACCTTAGAGGCCCATAACACCACAGAGCTATGAATCCAATATTAGTCCAAGCTGAATAAAAACTGTGAGAAAACAGGACTTATTTCTAAGAATCACTAATGAACAGTTTCCATACCAAAACACCCTCTCAACCCTGCCTCGGCCTTGGAGACCACACAGAGACAGAGAATGGGCACAGCAAAGTGTAGCCTGTGCCCTGAGAGAGAAAGTACATTTTCCTCCTTGACCTGGAGAGAAGGAGAGTGGCTTTCTCAGCTCTTACCCCCTCTCAGCCCTACCTCTGGCTGATTGCAAGGTGAGCATGCAATAAAGCAATCACTCCTTATTCTTCAGCACCTCAGAAGGGGAAGGTATCCTCAAAAAGCCCAGAAAGTCTGCAATTTTGCAACAGCAAAATATTTGGCTGAACTTGGAGGCTGGCATCTGCTTGGTTGTGGCTGAATTCACTGGCGGGACTCTATGTGCCTGAAGATGAGGCTTGGTTTTGTGGCAGCCCACAAACCAGATCCTTGCTGAACTTTGCTAGACCCTCCTGGGAGCAAGGTCAAGGGAATTTCTGACTCAGATTTACCGAGCACCCACAAAATTAAATGCTCTTTTCATCAGGAAAGGCAGTGTGCAGGCACAGTCTGGGAAAAGTGACAGAGAAATCGATAGGGCATGCAATGTTCATCTTTTTTGGGTGACTTCAGTCCAGAAACAGAATAAATAAAGACCACAAAGAGGAATGAACTTTCCCTGCACCTGCAGCAGTTCAGTGAAGACTGTCCTAGCACATCTCAGCTTAACAACACATCCCCAGGAGATCAAACCCAAGCTTTGCTTGCTCTTAACAAAGAATATATGCACTGAGCAACTACATATCCGTCAGAAGGCTACTGGGCAAAAGTGTCCCTCTCAAACACAGGAACATCAAAGAAAAGCCAAACACATTCTTTCCTGTCCTTCTATACCCTAGAAAAAAAAGGAACTTTCACAGCAGCACAGGAACCAATACTTGATCCATGGTCAGCCGCAGGCTGACCTGAAGCCCTTTCAAAAAACCAGACAATGGGCATCTCAGACACCTGAAATACTGGATTATTGGCTAACCAAAGAGTCCAGCAAGGAGGTTTCTGATGCTTGGACTCAGTCCTACTACACAGACTATACAGACTATACAGTCTTTCTTTCTAAATAAAGAAGCCATACCTAGAATAGTAATTGTGCTTGTTATGCCCACCATACTCTGGCTAGCCTTTCTCAGGAAGCTGTGAGGAGCTGAAGGGGAGAAGGAAACGCCATGCTTACCCTTTTAACAACACTGCACAGTCTGCCATTACACTGGGGGACTGTGAAGGGGGGGAGCTGCAGCTCAAGAGCAGGGAGGTTTCACAGTCAAAGAAAGCAGCCAACTGAGTGGCTGCTGGTGCTCCCCCTAGGCAGCCCTATGTAGAGTGGAGCCCTCTCCCCATGTGCACTTCTCTCTGTGCTCCTATTTTATGTGGATGCTGCATGCCCAAATATAAAGCCAAGGGCAGAGGAAGATGAAAGGATAAATGGTTATCACTCAGCCACAGACCATGTGGACACAACACAACCATCTTGCCTACAGCAACCAGTGTGTTCTTCATCTCCCCTGCTCTGATAGTGCCATCTCCTTCTCTCAGGCCAGTGCTTGGAGTACATTTTGCCTGGCTTACCCTGGTAAACTGCGCTGCTGTTAATCTACAGCTAATTCCAGTGGAGTCAAATACGATTTGCATCAGAGTAAGGAAAAGGAGAATCACATCTAGATGAAGAAAACACTTGAAGAAAAAAAGTACCACCTTTGTAAAGAGTTTTGCAAGTTACATCTTTCCATTGGGGAAAAAGGCACCTTCCCCCAGTTTATTTAATTCATAATTATGATTAAAGTTTCTGCTTCTCTTGAAACTTTAACATCAACCAGATGAGAGGAACACTGAAAACAAAACTGTCAGTGCTCTGTAACAGAGGGAATTTTTTATACATCCCACTGCTAATTCAAGGCAATACCTGCAGGTATATATGTAGACATGACATTTAAGGTTCTGTATCCAGAACTGTACCATTACGCAGAGACAAACTCTGTCAGACTACCAGCTGCTGCCTAAACATGCAAGAGATGGTGGAGGTACTCATTAGCATTGGACTCAGCCTAGGAAAATGCCAGAAGAGGTTATGGTTTCATGCAAGGCAACTGAAAATACTTTCTGTTGCATATGAAGAGCACCAAGCTGTTCTTTGAGCAAGAAGGTTTGTGAGACTTGTTGTCAATGTAGGAAACTTAATGCAGTAATCTGCAAGCTCTACTTTCTATGAGTCTGCCTAACCATGTAAATCGATAAAAAAGGCTGGAGGTAAATCGCTAGGGGCTGAGGCTGAATTAGAAGAACTGAGAGCATGAAATGTAAAGTGAAGAGGCAAAGACCCTGTTTCTTTGCTGCCCTGTCCTGAGTACCAGCAGTCACATCCCTCTTTATAAAGTATTAATTACTTCTGATGGAAACTCGTTGTGCTTTTATAGAGCTACTGGGTAAGGTTTGCTCAGATACTGTGCCACGTCTCTCAACAGTACAGGACTTGAAAATAACATGCTTGACAAACAGCAGATGACATCAGTGATATTTCAAGGTGATTGCCCTGTGGAAGTTTCCACCCTCTTTCCACTTCCAGGGTTGCCAAGCATTGGAGCAGGCTGCTCAGGGAAGTGGTTGAGTCACCATCCCTGGAGATAGTTAAAAGATGTATAGATGTGGCACTTTGTGACATGGCCTAGTGGTGGATTTGGCAGTGCTGGGTTAACAGCTGGACTGTCTGATCTTAGAGGTCTTTCTGACTTAAACTATTCCATGAATGTCTGATTTGTTTAAAACTAATAAAATATTCATGCTTGAAAAAAAAAAAAAAAAGGGTTACAGACTTTCTCCAAAACTTTATCTCCTTGCTCTGTCATGTAACAAACTCACACATGCAAGTGTTACTTTGCCAAGCACTCACATCATATTGTAACTGTGAGCCACAGGCATTTAATTGGAAAATTAACACAGCTCCTGTTGGATATGGATGGTTGTGCTGCTAGAGTTCAAGTCTAGTTGTGTCTTCTCTAATACAGATGCAGCCTATGAACAGCAGAGAAACTCCCGTGTCAGCCCATGAGGTTTTGTGTCCTCCCTCTTAAGCATTTTTCATTTTGGATTCTAGATTGTGATGGGTCTGTGTGATGGCGTGGGATCCCCTCCCAACCACCTGAAAAGCAAAGTCTAATTTGAGACACTTCTGCCCTAGCTGCCATTAGTGGTCATAATGGTTGACACAAGGTCAAAAATTATGAAACCTCTGAGGAGCATCATTTCCTCTTCAGTGTTAGGCTTCACTTCCCTTTGACACATTAGTCCTGAAGCAGCTCCAGGCTCTTGACCCCTTCTTTAACCCTGATAACTAATTAAAGATGGACAAGGCTTAGGCTAAAATACTTTTTGTTAAACCTATTCATTCTCAAGTCCCCTTCAGGCACTCTTTGTCACACAGGACAGAGCCTGCCATATTTACATGAACATGAAAGAAGGTGCCTGTTACAACAACACACACAAAAAAAATCTCCTTTTACAAGACCTGACAACCTTTGTGGTTAGAAGGTAGAATGCATTTTACAGCACATAAAATATGTTCTCAACACATACTGGAAACAAGTTTCCTGGGCATAGTCCAAAGCATACAGTTCAGGAAAAATCCAAGGATAGTTAACTCTGCATACATTTTCAGAATTAAAAGTTCGGACTCATGTCCTTTATCTAACTGCTATGTCAACAGTCTGAACATGGTGTCCCAAACATGATAAATTATAATTTTTGCATTGATCCCACCTTTTCTCACGCTCTTAAGGCTCTATCATGTACTGGAAACAAAGACAGAGCACAGGCCAGAGTCATCAGCCAACAGGCAAATGGATTTTAAGGCCAGTGGTAAATCACATTACACAGCACAAGTTTGTTTAATAGAGGAAAGCACACTGCTACCTTGAGTGAGGATCTGTAACTAAATGTGGCACTTTACAAATACTTTCTCTGCTTTTTATGTTCTTTCATATATTAATAATTAAGCTTGCTTCTTGCATCAGTATTTTGGGGTTAAAATGTCAACCTTTTGTTTCCAGCAAGAATGATTATTTTTACCCTTACTTTTCCAATTATTAAAACTGCAGCAGAGCTTTGCTCCCTGTTTTGTAACACTTTCAATGAAAGCAATTTTGTTTCATTGAAAAGTGATGATCCAACATCTCCTGATTAATACAACTGAGATCTAATGGGATGTCATGGATCCTAATTTCATGAGCTACCTGAAGTGTATAGTTAATCTAGATAGCGGTGTCACTGCATCTCAGCAAAACATGGGACACTTGACTATACCTAAAATAACAGCTCAGTTGCATGGCCACCTGCTTCAGGCATTGAGCTGAGACCCAGAGGATTGATATTCTTCTGTAACCTTGGGGAAATCTAATCTGCCAGGTTCAGGGTCCCATCTGCAAAATGGATGTAGGACCTCAACAGGTAGCACTCTTTGTTCACTACCTTCAAACTGAGCAAACAGCTCTCTACTCAGATGCTTCCTTCAAAACTTCTCCCAGATCCATGCCAGTATCATTTGCTAAACAGCCAGCAGTTACAGAAAGGATCCCAAACAAATCTGTGTTTATGAAATGACTAGGGAACAAAATCTGTCTATGCTGGAGCTGATGTGAAGTTTGCCACTGTCTCCCTTTGCATCAGTGGAGCAGCCTGGCCTTGGGTGCTCTGAAGGGCTCTCTCCATGGGCTAGGGGAATACTGCTGTCCCAAGACAGACATTAATCCTCATGAATATCTACATAGTCACTACTTTTTTTCATGGTTCTTAATGAAATTATTATTTGCCTGGTGCTGGTTACCTAATTTCATTCACAGCAAATTATTCAAGAACCATAAATTATTTTGTATGAGACTGATTTATCCCAGCAGAAGCCCAAATTGAATTAGAAATCCATTAGCTGAATTCTAAGCAGGAGCTTCTGGGGGGAAGGGGAAAGGAAGGAGGGGGAACTTGGGAATCTGAACACCAGTATGGAAAAGGGGGAAAATCCTTAAAAGAAGTAGAAAATGAATAGAAAACATAAATATCTTCTTATTGAATTAAACAACTAGGTATTTATAGAGCCAGATGGAAAAGCACAGATTATTGCCTAGGATCAGAAATATGACTCAGACATTTATTTATTTATTTTGACTAGCAATTGGTTTTGTAAGTAGATGAGATTTCATAAGCAGATGAAAAACTCTGTTCCACTTGAATATTATAGTTTCCATCACGAAAATACCAACAGATTGTGTGTGCTATATATACTAATAAAGCTAATAACGAGCTGTTCAACCAAATCTTAACACAAAATAATCAAAGGCATTCCTCCCTCTGAGGGAAAATGAAAGCAAAAAATGTTTATTTGCTTTGGAAACATACAGGATGATTTAATCAGCTATCCTCCGTCATTCAGAGCCTGCTTATTTGAGGAGACACATGAACAGTGTATCTCATTGAGCACATGTTTATTTCCAGGTGAACATATCCTCTCCTCTTGCCACTCTACCCTTGCCATCAGCAGACACAGCAAAGGAAGGAGGATGGAAGGTGAATGCTGGAAGTTCACTGGTACTAACACACCCACCCTATCCTTTCCTAAAGCTGGAAACTATGATGGACAAGGCCCACAGAGGGAAACTGCACGACAGTCCCTCTCATATGACTTATAGAAGCAGTCTGCATCCACACAGTTCTTTCAGAAATTGGTTACAGACAGGAAATCTTCCCCTGCAGTGACTAATTTCATTCACACCCCTTAGGTCCTGTTGATTTCACAAACTCTCTTACAATTAAAAGCAATAAAAATCTTACCATTCAAAGTAAAGCCTGAGACAGCAGTCTCCTGGCTTTGATTTGCCCCTAACTCAACCTTTAGCTCAAGTGTCTGAAAACTATCACCCTTTCCAACATCAAGAGCACCCAGGACAGCTCAAACAGAAGTTGTTGACCTGCAAAGTGCTTGGTCACCCTTCCCAGCCACCACCCTAGGCTTTGCCTCCAAATCTTTTCAGGCTCGCTTCATAGATGCTAACAAGAAAAATGAGAGGGGAAAAAAAGAAAAGGAAGTCTTCTGAATATTCAGTAATCAAAGTTATGACTGGAAGTGATAGCTAAAGTAGAGAAATCCCCAGAAAGGGCTGAGAACAGATCCAACACTGAAGTTCTATGTAAAGAAAGAGTGAATATTCAGAGACCAGCAGCTGCAGCTTAACCCCTGAATCTATGGATCACACACTGACTTGCATCCCTCCCTTATCTGTTTAGTTCCTTGTCTGCTACACCCATTTTTAATGTAAGGTTTCTACAGGAACTGCTAGCTTCTGATAATGCGATGTCAACAGAAAATGCCACTGGAAGTGGGGCTTCAGATCCTGCAAAACAAAAGCCTTGCTACCAAGTTACATGACATTTCTCAACAGTGATGTGAATTGGTTTGGATGAAATCAAAAGCACTCTGTAACTCACACCACAGGTCAGATAATAACAGTATTGTGTTTCAGCAGCTGAAAGTACACAGCAGAAAGAGAGGGAAAGGGCAGCTTGGAGTGCCTCTGGCTCAACAGCCTCTAGCAGCAGGGATAAGAAACACAGACATCCACCTCTGTCTTGCAGATGCCATAGGAGATAGCACTGCACAGCATGCAGGACAAGAGCATTTAGCCAAACTGGCCCTTAGATGTGCATTGCCTGGATTGGGACACAGCAGCATTTATAGCTATTGTTGACTCCCTCGTGTCTAATGAGAGCAGTATCATTCAGTAATGGTGCAGATTATTCCAAGGAATTGCATTTGTCTGTATCTCAGTCTAGTCCAAAGACTGTAAATCTCTGAGGTCTCAACTCCCTCAGCACAAGTAAGTGTGCTGTCTGTGCTAGTGCCCTGGCTGAAGCAAATAGATCCCTTTGGTTTTGATTTTTAAAATATAGATCTGCACTCAAAAAGACAGAGCAGCAGTGTTAATGAATGAACCTAAAACATAAAGAAGCACTGGAGAGGAATAACAGAAATGCAATTAAGCTGGAAGCTTTGCTGGGCATGTTTTGTGTTGCCCTATCATATTTATTTATTCAGCACTCCTCAGCAAGTCAGCTCAAAGCTAGGGAGCAATGAATCAGTACTCTAATCTCCTTCCCCATCATCCCCAGCCTTTGTGAAGAAACTGATATCCAGCCCCAGCTGAATCTGTCAAGTTATAATCATAAACACCATCACTACAGAAACACAGACCTGAGCTATCTCACTGACTTGAGTACAAGACATACGTATTTCAATTCCACTTTAGTTTTCTCATTTCTTCCTTCATCCCTTTTCTTAGGTTTTCTGGCATGTCTTTTCTCCCCCCCCCCCCCTTTTTATCTTCTTTCTTGCCTCTAGGCTCTCTTTTTATTTATTTATTTATTTTAAATCCACATCCCTATCACTCCTTTTTTTTTTTTTTTTCCAAGTAAAGCAAACATGACCAGTCAGGAATCTCCTTATGTTGTTACAAATTGATAAAGATTAATGGCCAGTAAGTGTAGATTGAATGACTGGGGACAGAACACCGAAACTAAATAGCTGTACCTACTTTTAAATTCTCAGAATAATTAACAACAGATCTAATTTATCCACATTCAAGCAACAGTAATAACATTCTACCATAAAGGAAGTGGTGATCCTGCTTTATTTTGGGTCTAACCAGAGACAACAATTTAAAATGGTTCTCCAGTTAGTTTAAACACCTTTTTCTGCTCTTCATTTGGCAAAATTGGCTTGAATAGCACAAGCTCACTTTGTACTTAGGTAGCCTCATCCAGCAGGTTACTAATTTGTGACCAGGAAACCGCAGTAGCATTACATCAAATGTATCTAAATATATAGTAGAAGGTCACATTCTGTGATTGCACTAGGCTTGGGGCAGAAGGGATAAAAAACATATAAAATTAATTGTTAGCCATAGTAAGTGGAGGTTTTCACCAAAAAGGTAATTTGCAGCGGTTCCATTTCATTCTCCAAGCCACATTTCCTTTTAAGTGGCAAAATTACAGCACATAAGCAAATTAATATCTAAAATAAAACAGCAGCTGTGCATTTGGGTAGCAATTGTATGGAAGGAACCTCAGAAGCTCGTTAGTAATACTTAAAGCAAGGGGTGTGTTTTGGTTGGCTTCCCACTGTACCCAGTGCTGATGCCAAAACACATTATAGCACAGCTGAAAACACATATTGTATGAGCAAGACTGTCAGCATTTTGCCACAGGAACCTGGGCTGTAGCTTTCTGTTAATGAAAGAAATCTCTATAAGCTGAGTTGCTTCTTTCCCAAGCCTACTTCTGCTGTAGTTCCTCCTGGGAAACATGTAGTAAACTGTCACTCTCCCGACACTAAACAGAGCACAGCACTTCCCACCACTGTAAATTAACCTGAATTTGCCTCCCCCCTTCAAAAAATGCCCAACTGCTACATTAATCTCTGCCAATATGCTGAACTTACAGAGCTCTGCACAATTTACTCACAGCAGAGCCTGGTTTCTAAGTGACTTGCTGTCTTCCAGGGTCCTCCTTCTCTTACAGGACAGCTTATGCTCTGTCCAGGTAAGCAGAAACTCAAACAGGTTGGAAGTCAACTAGGAAAAGACTATTTTACACAAAAGCCAGGGAGTAAATGGGCCAAGGTACTGGGGACACAGTCTAATGCTTCAGAGACAGCAAATTCCCAGCCTGTTTTTCCACCACCCCACACACATCAGCTTCTTTCAAGTTCTGAGGATCTCCAGCACAACACCCCTCAAGCCTATGACCTGCAGGCTTGGAAAGCAGATCCCCTCTGCCATCCCCAACACCTCTGTACTTGCTACAACCATCACCACTGCCTGTCCCTGGGGGCTGCAGCACCTCCTGGCTTCATATTGCCATAGCCTTCTACTCCCAGGAGGAAAACTGCCAGCGCCCCAAGAACTTGCTTAATGTATGCAGAGGTGATCTTGGGTGCAGAAGGAGAAGAGACTGAGTAGCAGCAAGAGCAGAGAACAAGTTGCTGTACATGACAGTTCATTTCTGGATAGCTGAGGAGATTAATGCCTTTGCCTGCTGCTCATGCATTACTGTCCCCAGCCATACAGAGATGAAATGCTGTCATGTACAGCATCTTGCTCTTCACTGCTCAAGCGGAGAGAGCTCCAGCAGTGACTGCTCTCCTGAACCCCAAACCATGGCAGAGAATGTTTAACTAAGGGAAGCATAAATATGAAGCATGCATTGTATTTAAATAATGTACTGTAAATGCCTCATGCCCGAAAAACTGGAGGAAAAGTGTGAAAACTGATGATGCCATCAACTATCTTAGCACAGATCACAGGAGTCAGCTATGAAATGAGTCTTCTCTTTGTTAAATGAGTACTATCAAAGAATATTGTTCAAATCTTTCTTCCTATTTGTCCCACTTTCCCTGGTTATGTTACTGCTCTTATCATTTGCCATTTGTAATATCTCCTACAAACCTGAAAATAACGGTTTGTCAGGTACTTTAAAAAAAATTCTTATTTGTAGCATGAAGTAAACACTAGAGAAATTACTAGTCACGTTGCTTCAACCCCAAAATGAACACACCTGAGGAATTCTGCAAGTGCACAGTAAACCTGCTCACCTAGCAGAAAACATATCTACTTCCTTGTCAGCAGTGGTCTCATGCATATTGAAGATAATTTTTCTTTTCTTTTCTTTCTTTGGTGGGTTTTTTTTTTTTTTTTTTAAAGCATGAGACCCTGTCAGACTGGGAACTGATTGAATCAGGAGCCAAGCCCACATTTCAGAAATCTCAGTGTAGTCTTCATGCTTCTAAATTAGCCCTAGTCATCATTTAGACAAACTTTTCTGGGTCTTTTCTGGGTTGTCATATTGAGTTGAGATTTTTCTCATAGCCTAGGGAATTTAGCATCAATTATTCCTTGTAAGCAGTTAGTCTAGCATTACTAGACTGCTTTGAAAGACCAAACCTTATGTCTGAAGCAATCTGACTCCTGGGCTCTCCGCTGAGGCCACAAATGGAGACCAGTCTAGATGCTGAGACTCATGCAATAGAAAAGAGTTCATTAGAAAGCCAGCATGAGCACATATTAAGGTCAAAACTCTCAGGTATCATTCAATTTCATAATAAGTAACATCCGACAAGAAATAAACCAAAAAATAAACCACACTGCTGTCTGTACCTCTTCCAAACAGCTCTTTTCCAGGTGGCTGTTTTTACCTACATTCTTCAAGTCAGAATACATCTCAGACTATAACTCTGAACTATAACTCTGAACTTCATAAAGATCTGGCAACTAAGTTCATAAAACTACGTGAACATCTAGATCCCAGTGCATATAACACTGACTTCCTCTACCGATAAACTACTGCAGGATAAACAAAATTTTGATTTGCACATCAGCATCATTACAGTTCCCAGTTCAGAAGGGCTTCCATCTGTTCCTGCTGCCAGAACAAGTCACATTACAGCTGACAGCTTAGACAGTTTGGGGAGGGTCTAAATATATACAAACAGTATAGATATATTCACGCATATATAGATAAAAAGATGTTTTTCTTTAGAAAAAAAAAACCTAAATGTTTTCTTCAAAAAAAATCTTGCACTAAAATGGGCATTCTTGAGCTTGTATTTGTAAGTCTTGCAGCTGCTTCCATTAATGTCATGTAAAAACTATTGCCTTCATCAAGCTTATCATTGATCCCATTATTTGGTCCAATTTTCTCAAATTACTTACTTCTAGCCTTATTGTCTCATCAGCTATATTCACTCATTTGTCTGCTACAGGACTCCCTTATCGTATTTCTGGAACGACTCAGGTTTCAACTGCTCAGATATATATAACAGTAAGTCTTCTACATTCTTTAAATACCCCTGTTTAGGTACACTAGCAATCTTACTGAGGAAGTGCAGAAGGCAAAGCATTTTAATTCAGGAACACCCATATGCATCTTGTTACGTTGTGGACTGAGTAAATAAAATCCTTGTCATCTCTTGTGGGTTTTGCCATTTCTATGAACAGAATTTGCAGCATCTTCTGTTTCCTCTAGAGGGATAATGCAGGTGCAACCACATCTTGGAACCTTTGAAGACATAAGCTAAGAGATTTTATGCTTTTTAGGCCACTCCATTCATATACCCCTTTGCATAAAAAGTCTAAGTACTACAACAGGGTAAACATAAACTGAAGAAGCCATCAGATGGCTAACAGCTCTTCTGCCAAATCCATCTGCCTGAACTTGATCCTTGTTGGGAATAACACATCATTGTAATTATTTATTGTATAGAATTCCTCCCCATATTCAATTTTCTGACCATGATTCTCCACAGAAGTGACCCAATTGAATTAAAAAAAAAAAAAGAAAAGGAGAGAGAGGGAATTTGAAAGCTGGAGAAAATTAGCATGCAATAAGCCATCTCTTCCTGTCAATTTTCTCATCTCCTTTTATTAACAGATTTGTTTTTGAAGCAATTATACACGTGCAATCCATTTGTAGCATCTTTTTACTTGCCTCCTGACATAACCATTATTAGGGCTGTCACAACTGATCAGCTGACAGCTAGAGAGAGGCAGTTCTGCAGTGTCCTGGTACTGCCACTCAATACCAGCTGAATAATAACAACACAGCCAGCGAGCTCCTATTATTTTTCTTTCCAGTGGCTGTGTTGAGAAAGGTTCCTGCAGAATTTTGACAGAAGCAGGGAACAGTGAGGAGGGTCTTCATGTGCTCCCAGAATCATGTGCCAGCTGCAGATGCTGCTATTTCACACACCCTCACAGGCAGGTACCCACTGTGAGTGGTGCTGAGCTCTCAGCACAGCCCATTACACCCTGACCAGTACTTGGTGTGCTTCAGAAATGATTCAGGCAAATTCTCACATATGTATGGTGCTGCTAATCCTGTCGCTCCAGAGCAAGCTGAGTATGCCCTGAGGTTTACAAAACTAAATGCAGCCCAGCTGTCTGGATGGATTTCTCCCCTGGTGAAGAGGAAAAATTGGTGAAGCTGTCTATTAATATGAAGAACCTATGAGAGTGGGGCCAGGAGTGCCAGCACTATTTCTTCCATCATACATCACAATGGAACATTTGATTATTATTGCTGTAAAGCACACTGTGTGCTGACTGTACCAATTTTGTCAGGAAATTTGCAGGCACGCTGTATTACAGCTACTGACAGCTGTGTCCCACGCTGCAGTGACAACTCAATTCTCTGTGCAAGACAAGCCCGTCATGTGGGAGGCAAGACTTTGCACTGCATTGGCTTTCCCTATGCTCTCAACATCCTAGGCGAGGACAACATGAGGGATGCTCCTGCCAGGTGTGGAAAGGAAGATTTACATTTCACATGGGAAATAAGTCCAGCCCAATGCAACATAAACCCAGTGGAAAAGTCCTGAGGGGAAGGGAGCTGTGTGACAGATGTGTACCTAGGGCTTAAAAGGTCAATCCCAGCTGTTCTAGAAACAACTTGAATAAGCATGGGCAAGCCATTCAGCCTGTATGATCATAGCAATAATCTTTATTCTTTCCACCCTTCTTTCACCATTTAATATTTTCAAGTCCTGAAGGGACAAATTTTACTTTTCACTGGATTCATGCTGCATCTAGAAGAGATCCACCCTAAACTTAAAGCCATAGCTAGACATCTACAAGAGTCTTCCCAAAACCACTTTTAGACACAGATGCAACAAAGTATTTACACTTCTGGCAGGAAGACACTTGACCTTCCACTGATTATGCCTTTGATCAAAGAACCATTTTTCTCCGAGACAATGCAAACAGATTAATATATGGGTTTATTTTAAAATGAACCCTTCAAGAAATTTGGCCTGTGGGTGTCAGACCATTTCTTTCTCGTTATTGAATAAAATGGATGCATTATGCTTCCCTTTGAGTTTAATCTAGGTCTACAACACAACTTGAATTGTATTGGCAGGCAGTGAGACACTTTAATCTTTATGGCTTGGATAACAAAAGTGATGAAGAAGTGACAGGTTTCCCTTCAGTACATTTTGTACCAGTCCACATGGGATCCTGGATATTTAGCTTCCATTGCAATCTGCAGTACTGGATCTCCAAAAGTATTCCTACAAGTGGTACCCAAGATAAATACAAGCTGTGGTGTGTCTAGATACTGGCCATAAATAACCAGACACTCACTGAAATAGCACACAGAAGCTGGGCACAGGGAAAGGGAGGAAACCTTTTAGCATTTTTCCAGTGATTCTTTTTTAACTTTGAGCTTTTTTGTTCCTCAGCATGAGCTCATGATTGTACCATAGAGAATTTAATGTAGAATCGCCATATTACCAGATACCCATAATTGCTCTGAAAAGGACAAAACTAATAATTTACTCACTATTAGGCAGGGATTTTGAGACTATTTATCTCCCTTTATTTACAAAAGAACTAAGCCTACAGCTAGTTTCTGAAAAAGACAAATTTGCGTTTTTGAAAAAAAAGAAGGCAATGGTCATGTAGAGGAAGGGCACCATAGCACAGCTCTGTCACTGCTCTCTTGATACCAAGGGAGGATATTAGAAGTCTGGAAAAAAGAACAGCAGGCATTTACTGCTGTGAGGTGGGAGGCCCTGGAAGAAGAAGGGGAAACCACAGAGAGAGGGACCATAGGTGCACATTGGAACCTGTGTGTTTCCAGGGGAAGTCTAGAGGCATGAGAATGCAACATAATCACACAGCCACAGAAGAGAAAAATCTAGAACTGCCCTTCAAGATCAGCTTAATTTAATCCAGGACCAGGGAGGTTAAATGTTTCACTTGTAATAGGGTTGTTAACTGAAGGTAGTGAGTATGAAGCTTGTTTGGATAGTGAGCACTTCCCTACCTTGACAAGCATGGATGACTGAACTGAAATCTACATTCTCTGCATTTACAAACCTTGATTAGGGATAATTGTACTGGTTTTCAATCCAAATGAGAGACAGCTACACGTGCCATTGCCGTTGTGTAATTTCAAAACAGCCTTTTCCTCCTGCAAGAGGTACTTTATGAAAAATAATACAAGTCCTATTCCAAAATATTTTTACACAATATGGAGCACCCTTACTGACTTCCTCTGGTGTTCTGAAAGGGCTTGTCTCCTACTCCTCCAGCAGAAAAAGGCCAACAACCCAACTCTTGGCTCCTGAAACCAATGCCTTGTACAAAGAGATGAGCTATTCCAGTATGTCAGAATAACCTGTCCTTCAGTCTGCTGGGTCTGAGGGATTTGGGCCAACATGCTGAATGTACACGCACATGAGAGTATTCTGTATTTAGGTACCCAGGCACACAATTAATCATCCCAGCAGAAGGCAACCTTCATGTCCTTTGCCTGTGCAACATTATGCAGATCTGGTACAACCAGTTGGGATTTCCAGTAAAACAATCATTTTAGTAATAATAAATAATAGTGGGCTTTCTAATCCTGTTGTTGAAGGATTCTGGCCTCAAGAATATACAATCACCAGTTTTCTCCTTGCTCCAGGTGTCTCTGTGCTCTGGACTAAAGAGCAACTGGAGACTGCTAGCAATAGATGTCAACCATGGGGTTTCATGGAAGCATGAAATCCTGGAAAGTCAAAACATCACTTTTTGTCCTACATCTGCAGCATGAGCATCATTTTAATTTTGCCACTGCAATGCAGCCTGGATAAACAAGAAGAGCCATTCTCTGCCTGGTTATCCATGAAGTCATGGCAGACCAGGACTAAAGCTCTTTCTGATGGGCAGTGTGTATCTCTACAGCATAGTCTTTGTGTAACAGCAGAGAATGAGATTGAGTATATAATGAAGTTACACTTTTTGGAAAGAGAACTGCAGAATGAAACAGGAAGAAGAAAAAATTTTCCTTACCATTTTCTTTGCTGGACAAATTGGTAGTCTATCAAGAATAAAATCAAAACTTCAATAAACTATCCATGCCTGAAATTTCTCTATCAAACAATAGCTCTGAAAGTATATAATATGAGCACTAAGCTACTTTTCTCATCAAAGAAACAAGTACATGAAAGCATGAGTCTTTGAAACTAAGAAAAAGTGACTACCTGCTGTGCCTCCATACAAAAATACTTGAGTTTTTCCTCTGCCACTCAAAAAGTATTTTTGCTTATTATATTAATTTTATTCTAAGAGTTAGATTTTGTCAAAATGTTAAGAGATGAAACACTAGGTTTTCAAAGCAACACATTAAATAGGCATTACCCTCACAGTCCTTTACAGCCTACAGCATTGGACAATACTTAGGAGAGACTTGTTTCTAAGATCTTGCTATTCTCCCCTGTTTACTCAGTCTCTCTGTCTCCCTTGCTGTTATTCAGATGCAATGAGGTATTGCTTTGGAATCAGGATGAATAAAGGGCCCTTGGCAGAACCTTGTCTGAGCCATATTAAAAATGCTCCTTCATTCCTCAGTCTGCCAATAGTTGAGTTCCTCACCTGTCCCAAATCAATACTACAATATAGATTGTACAAACTTAGCTATTGACTGTGTGAGACTTCTATTTTACAGTGAAAAATTGAGCAGAGCTTAAGAACAACCACATTAAAAAAGAGGAGTTAAAAACAAAACAGATTACAAACCAAGCCTCTCAGGCTACAAACATTCCCTACATATTTTAATAAAATCTGTTGAATTCCCATCTCTTACATCTCAGAGCCTACATGTGACTGAGTCATAAGTCAAAAGATAATTTGATATCAAGAATAAACAGGAGTAAAGGCTAGAGATGTTCACTAATTCTCAGGTCTAGTTATTTTACACGTGTTTATGGAACGTGTTAGATGTAAAGTCAGCCTTTTTCTACTTAGAAAATTGCTAGAAACTCTTTGGCTGAGATTCGTTTAGATTAAAAACAGGGTGTGTTTGAGATAGTCAACAATTTCCCTTGAGAGTCTCTGTCATCACTTGTACACCCACAAACATCCCTCCCTGCATCCTCTCATGGTTGGATCACAGGGACACCAGTCAGAGAGACATATCTGCAGGATTTTGATCTGAAACTTGCAGAACACTATTGATTTCATATAGGAAAACAGCCTCAGTTAATGCTCTATCATTTCTCTGTTATGCTATTCCAAGACTAAGGAAAGGGACAAGTCTTAAGCTGTTTCAAAGGACACTTCAGTCACGATCACAGGAGCAAAAATGTTCAATAGCAGCTGAAGATCTTATCCCAAGAGGAGTATGGGTAAAACACATGCAATCTTGCCACAGTTATGACACAAGACATCACATGTTTTTAGAGTGAGAACAACATTTGTGAAGGAACTATGACAAGAAGTCATCTCCACCTTTGTTCTGTAGCAAAATGTCTGCTTAGCTCCACATGTTAAGATATGAAATGCATAAAATAAACGCTGTAGAAAATATGCCTACTTTTGCACACACAGACACAAACATTTGTAATTTTGTTTTTATCTTGCTTAGATACCTTTTTAATTGATCTGTTTTCTGCCAACCTCTGCTTGCTATCTACTGAGCAGTAGTATGCTACCTGCTACAGCTATTTCCTAAATCCTGGAGCAGTCCAACCAAACCATCACATAAAACTTCTGCAACTTTGTGCCTGTTGTTTGGTGCTAATTTCTTTGTGCTTACTAAGAGAAATTGCTATTGACTGCTTTCATTAGGAAACTATTGACCCTTATCCACTGGCACATCCTGGAGAAGAAATTCACTAAATGTGCCCATATTTCATTCTCTGAACATCAAGGTAGAAAAGCCACGCTGAAGGATACGGTTTATTTAATCCAAAATTAAAATTTTATAGGCTACATTACCGAAAGTAAATTGCTTAATACATTCAGTTGAACAGCTGCTTTCTAAGTGTTTGGCTTCCATGTTTTCGAAGCTAAATTAAGCTAAACAATAGAAGACTGTAGACTTCCAGGAGACAAACTGTGCTATACCTATGCTTAAGAGGCAGAATTTAGATTCAGCAAAGCAGTGATATTCAATGCATTCCTTTAAGGCAGCACATGACCACAGTCTTTTGAGTTTAATTTTGCTTTAGTAATAGCATTAACGATATATATTTTACATACTTATGAACTCTACAGCAAAGAAAAGTGAAATGACTTAGCTACACTCACATTTGCCATTTGCCAGCACTAATATAGAAAACCACCAGAATACAGAGATCCAGTGCAGCTAAAGATTTTGGAAGCTGGAGCCAACTTCAGTTCATTTACTGTTTCTTCCAAGACAAATAGATCTTGCCATTGCAGAGCCATTTGGCCAGAGTGAGGCAATCCAGCCAGATTTCTCTGGTCACAACATTATACTACTTGTGCACAGAGCAGCTTGGAGCATGTGCTGCATGGAAAACATGTGAAAAAAAAAAAAAACAACAACCTGTCCAGCCTTTATTTTATGGGACAAAGATGTGACTGGGAGACCACTCCAACCCTTGAAGGGCACCAATGGAAGGTAACAGTTCTGGACTTTATATGATATTTCAGGCTTAATTTTGGCAAATACAGAGTACCACTTCAGGACACAGCAACATTGCCATAGAAACCACCAGGTTCATTTGCATCCCTGCCATCAATAACCTCTGCAAAATTCCTTCAAGCCAAGGGAGTCCTTCAAGCCAATAATGAAGGGATACAATATCAAAGTCACTAATAAATGCCAGTGGCATGTGACATCTGCTAAACATTTACAACCAAACCCACATGTAACTTCCAGAACTGTGTCAAAGATTTATTTGTCATAATTTTGACCATTTACCTGCTTTCTGCTCACTGATCTATCTCCCTGAACACAAGCCAGGGCAGCAGCCAAGAATGCCCATTCTAAGACGCTGAGCCCCTTCCGTCAGCTGCTCTGACAGGTTAATTCATCCCTCTTTAAACAAATGTAGAAGTGAAGAGTAGGAGAACACTATGTGCGGAATAGGAAGTCATGCCATAAAACCTGAGAGGTGTAGGAGAATTTATCACACCTTTCATGAACTTTAGAATCTGTCTCCTACAACATCCATCCCCTTATGAATTCTAATATTACCAAACACACCAAGGGTTGCAAATAATCAAGTCGTTTTTTTTTTTTTTTTATTAATTCACTTGGAATTGTGAAGCTCTTTTGTCAAAGTTACAGCAGTCTGTAGCACAAGCCAATCCATTTTCCCACTGCACTGATTTAGGCATAGGTATAGAAAAATAGGTACAGCTATTTTATGGGGCCAGAAATTATATGCAGCACAAACTTTGATGTGAACACCAGAGACTCATATCAGAAAATCAGTGAAATTGACCATAAGCCTGATTATATACCTTATACACAAATGAATCTCATGGAGATTTACTTCAGTATTCCAACTTTTATACATGTATCTGTGTGGTTTCATTATTGATATAATTATTGTTTATTAGTAATGTTCAAATACTACAATTAAAACAAAGCCCAAACATGCTGTACAAACACCAAATAAATTTCCCTGCACTGGCAAGCTCAGGGTCAAGAGCACACAAAGGAAATGAGAGTAACAGAACAAAACAACAAAAAAACTGTGATTGCTGCCTCTTCTCCTTTCAAAATTGTTGTGCCATTTCCTTTGGCATGAAATCTTTGAAAGTTTAAGTACAACACTTACAAAAAAATAAACCACTGTATTTCACTATGGCATAATTATTTTTGACTCTTTCTTGTTGCTACCATTATTTAAGGGCACACAGCCTTCTGGGACAGTGAAAATGAGTGTTACTGATCTCTGTACCAATTCACTGGCATTACAGTCTTTATTAATCACACCTCTCTTCCCAACGTTCATTACATAAAGGCCTGTAGCTCTGCCTCCTCACTCCTGGAGTCAACAATGACACAGTGCTGCAGGTTTGGACCTGCCCCCAAATGTCCCCAGCTAGAGTCTGCTGTGCCACACCACAGATCAAATGGAGGTGTGAATCCCTAAGCTCCACATAGCTTGGGCATTGCAGAAGTAAGCAATAAGCAGAACAACTTACTAATTGCTTTCTCAAAACTCAAAGAGAAAAAAACATGTGAAGCTCAAATTCCCATATGGTCAGGCAGCAGCCTGAAAAGTGCTGACTGAGCTAGAGGGGCTATGGGACTGAATCAGGCTTTCCAAAAGGGGCACAGCCATTTATTAAGGTGGTTCCATCCCTTTATTAATCTGCCTTCTCCTTGCAACCTTTCCTTGAAAAATGGTCATAATACATTTTTACACACTCTGGACTGTGCTGGCAGGAGAGCAGTGAGGATTAAGCAATTAATGGTTATGTGTTTCTTTGAGACCCTTCTAGGAAAGCTACTAGTGGCAATCAGAAGAATGATTACTGGCGTATTACCTGCAATACTGATTTGTAAAAACATGTATAGATTTAAACGGCCTAAGCAGAAGAGGTCCAGCTCTTGTGTAACTTCTGATAAGGGATTGGCAAGCTCCTGGAAACTGACTGAGAAAACCTTCACAGTGTACTCCACATGTACTGCTTTGTAAGATAAGACACCAAGAAAAAGGATTTATTTTCACTTTCTCAGGCATGTTGTAAAAAAAGCCTCACACTGTAAAAAGAGTAATCTGTACCTACATTTACACATTTCCAAGGTTTGTCAAAAAGTTACATTTGCTTACACCAAAGTTACTGCATTTTTTGCAAAACACACCATCACTCTGAACATAACAACACTACAAGGGCAAATAAGAAAAAACAGCAGCAGATGTTGTTTCCGTGCCCCTCTGCAAGAATTCCTGCCAGCTTGCTTTTCCTCCTCAAAATCTGCAGAAAAAGTTGGGGCTCTGATGTCACCTTGCCTGAAAAGCTCTGGGCTTTTTATGCTGTCTGGTGTTATTATCAGCAATACAATAAGCACAGCTACATCTTCATCTAATGCTATTCACTGCATGCACTTAGTGTCTGCCTGTATTATGCTATTGTAAGTGGTGGTGGAAGAAAAGAGTAAACAAGAGGAATAACAAGCAGGATTTTCTTGGAATAATGTTTCTCAGCCTTAGACTGATAATGGGCTGCAGCCAAATATATTCCTGTCATCACTGGTACACAAAGCTGCCTGGCTTTGTCACATTTGTTTTACTAATTGAACAATCAATTATTAACATAGATTAGTTTCACAGTCATAAACAGCACCACATACAGACACCTGCTTAATATGAGAGAGTCTCTGGTCCAATTTCTATTTCCTCAAGCATTAGCCCCCGGTTTCCATTAATGCTCCTCTCTTGTACTACTGCAGCTCCTTGGACTTTGTTACCAAAAATCCCATGCACTTTGACTCCAAACCCAGGATCTCTCAGCGGGTGCATGCTGCAAACCACAGAGAGCCTGCCTGACAGATGAGAACGGCACAGCCTTGAGCATCACCTATGCTCAAGTGAAATTGATTTTACACCCATTAATTATGCTGCAGTCACCAGCAAATCTTCCTGAATTCCCCTCCTGTACTGGCAGCCCCTCTGCCTGTCCTAGGGGAGGACAAGCCCATGCTCCTTGGGAGCAGAGAGCCCACTGGCCCTGAGCTCCAGCCACTCAAGCAGGGCTGAAGGTCAAGCCTGGGGCAGTATCTGTGCCAAAGCATAAAACCTCACTCACCTCAAAGCTAAGCCCACAGGCTGTGTACATGTAGGCAGGCATCAGTCCATACGGATAATGATTTCCAAAACAAGATTCTTCTGTTATGAGGACATGCTTTTTGACAGACAAACCCCACTTCTTAGTAACCTCGCTGCGGTTTTGGTCCCACCTGGGATGTGTGCAAGCAGGCAGGCATCCCTCCCAGTGTGCCCCAGGCACTTCCAGAGGTGCCTCAACAGAGGGAAATTCATTGGTGGGAAACGAAGGAAGGAGAGCTGGGTTGGGAATAAGGTAAATCCAGAGCCAAGTTCTTCCAAAGAGCTGCTGAAGGCCATAAATTTGAAGAACACAAAATTTATGCTGGGTTTGATGTGTTTGAGGCAGCTTGGCTCAGCAGTCTACATTGAATGCAGCTCTCCTACATGAACCCCATTTCCAAACTCCTGTACAGCTCTCATAAAAATAGGGCTCAGATACACAAAGTGTACAAAAACACTGAATGTGCAGGAAAAACCTTAGGAAGTGGGGCCCAGTCCAGCAGTTTAATCGATTAAAGTGCAGAATATCAGCCCAATGAAACAGCATTTTGTCTCACTTAGACTGGGTTTTAAGAGACTGAAAGTAGTTAATCGTTGCTTTAAGCATTCAAGCACTCATGCCAAGTGAGCTCTCAAAAAACTGAAATACCTCCTCTAAGTAGTCTATTTCCTTACATAGATGACCATGCCTGGCTTCTCATCAGTGCAATCCAAATAAAGTAAGATGGTTAAATGCAGGATCAGCAAAAGTTGCAACAAGTTACAAATTTATTTTGCCTTACACTTCTACAAATTCTTACAGGAATTTTTCTCTCAAAGTAACGTCTAATATGTTTTTGTTTTTCCCCCTGACACTTGTATGTATGATCCACTGAAGCTTAGAATGAGAAAAATAAAATCAACCATTCTTTCTACATCTTCATAAAATATTGACTGCCAAAACAGGTAAGATAGAGTATTATAGAAAAGTACACCACTTTTATTTGAAAGGTAAGAGCAGTTGTCTATAGTGAGGGGAAAATGAATTTTAACTGATTTTATGACAAAAGCAGCTAAAGCCAATTACTCACTTTCTGTTTCACTTTTCCAAACCCTGATTCCCATAGAGGAATTCAAGCATTCACCATGCTTAAGCAGCTTTTGATAACATGGTTAGCAACATTCCTGCTTTTTTTCTAGCCATATATATTTTGGACATGATTAAGTGTTCCAGAGTCTTAAATGATTAAGGAGACAAAAAGACAGACAGTGACAAGTAGGAAAAAAAGATAAGAAATGGATTACTCTCCAAGACACCAAAAACTCTAGAGACCCTGGGCTTTCAAGTTCATTTAAACGTTAACAAACTTTACATTTCAAATCATATCTAGGAGGTCAAGTGATAGAATTACACGGCTAAATCTATAAGCATTGATTTTGTCTCAGTCACAGATGCACACTGTGCAGCATTGGAAATTCTGCTAAGATAAGGTTATGACACACAGCAAATACAGCACGCAGCCTTGGTTTAGATAAAACTTTGTGTCTTTAAAAAAAATCACACCCACTCTCCAAAAAATCCACCTAAGTGCCACTTTATGTGAAAAATTAAACGATTCTAGAAGCAGGTGCAGACCCTGCCAAACACTGGTGTTTCATTTAGAAGTTGCTAAACAACTTACGTGAGTCAGTGTTGTCAGAAAACACGTATTTCAATTGTTTGTAAAAATCACCATGTTATCTCCATGATTTAAAATCACCACATTGTTTTGTACAAAACAAAAGATTAGTGCTGCCTATTTCAAGATGCTCTTGTTATGTTCCCAGCTCAAGCAATCCTATGAGTCATCAGTGCACCATTAGTTTTAAAGCAGCATGTTTCTATCGTTTAGGTTTTCGGCTACCATGGAAAATAATATATAGTTTCTCAAACAATGGAGTAATGAACTCAAAGCAGCTCAAGAGATACAGCTTCATTCTCCCCATAACTATCTCCCCAAAAAGAGCCCTGAAGAACCCTTGGTGACAATGATAAACATGGGAAGCAGATGACGTTGCATCATTCCTACTCAATTCCTTCCTTCTGGTCTCTGTGAGCTCCTTCAGCATAATCAAGAACTGCCATAGGTACTGCAATAAGGGAATAGAGCAGGGATGATGCTTTCCTAAAGATTTACTGCTGCAAACTGTAAATGAAAACCTCCAAAAGTGTCTGGCAGACAACTCTAATTTAAGCAAGCCCTGTCTTGATTTGAGGTGCGAAGTCAAAGGCAGTGAGATATAACTCCTATCACATCCACTCAGAACTGCTGGTCCATAAACTTTTGCCCTGTAACTCTACTAGAAAGGTGCACAGTTAGGTATTTTGATGCATAATGTCCCTCTAGCAGAGAAGTGTTACCAGAACAGAGTTCTCCCTGGCTGATTTTATTTGGCTCTCTAGTGCTCGTCACTAACACGGGCAGTAACCTGTAAGGCCCGTGTAGTATGAACATCTGCCATGTTACACAACCATGGTTTACTTATCCCTGCTGAGAAAAGGTTGATGCTATTTAATCACCAGACAATCTTCTATCTTCTAGTACAAAGCAAATTTAGGAAAACTGAGATGCAAATTTAAGAGATGCTGGGATGAATTAGGAAGATCTTAGGATCAAATGTTTTAGTTGTGAATCTCCAACAGTACATATTTTGTGTCACCTGTGCAGGGAGGGTGCTAAGTGAGAGAACATTGAACACCAGAAGAACGTGGTCTGGTTTTTTTCTGGCAAACCTGGCACTAAAATCACAACCAGTTTGCATATTGCTGTTGTGGCACTTCCTCTGACCCTTCCTCCCTATTCTCTCCCACCATGGTGGTTGGGACCCGGACATCTGTCTCTCCCAACTCTTTACTCCTGTCCCACCTGTGTGTTCCTTGGCTTCTGACCTTGAAACAAAGTGGTAGTGAGGGGACAGACACTTAGCAGCGCAAAGCCATGAAGGAGCAACCTTCACATCCAGATTCTATGAACCATCCAGTGCCCAAATTTACTGACTTGCAAACAGGCATTCAAACTCAAGAGATCAAACCCATGCTGGACTAGGAAAAGCTAGATTTTTATTTAGCCTTTTAGAGCCTGTGCCAGATCTGTGGTGCCAGGTCTGTAAAATAAACCAAACAAAATCTTTAGGTCTCACTTGTAGAAAACACAGAACCAAACTGAGTGAAACGTACACTTATTTATAACCTCAGAAATGGATCATCTCTGCAAAGGAAGCAGGTGCCTTTTAAGATGTAGGGATATTTTCAGGGGTGTGTGGGAAGACGGGACTTAGGATTTCATTTTTCAACCTAAGTTTAGAGGGAAGGGTTATTTTCAGTGTCTTTACATACTCTGAAATGAAATTTTAAGCACCAAATTCAAGATCTTACAGAGTGCCATGAGGTCTGACAGACATATGCTGCACATGATGTGATTACATGTGATCTTTGATAATCTATAGTTATTTTAGTAAAATCTGAGCTAACTGTAAAATTGGACTAAGCATGATGATGCCAAAATATCCAATGTCTGAGATGCACGAGTTGATTCAAGTAATTAATCAATGAAAATTACATAGATTTCCAAATTTTAATTGGAAAGATCTTTCATAGCATTTTCTGAACTTCTGATACACTGATATGCACATCCAAGTGGAAATGGGAAGAAAGAAAGATGGAATTTTAAGATATGCACTGATTCTACACATGGACAATAACCCACATTTGAGTTAGGAATTAAATTAAAAACACTTTGCTTACTTAAACCTGGACACCTTCCTAGAAGTTACAGCCCTGGCTGCAGTGATCCAAAACGGACATGAGTGAACGGAAGCTGCATTAAAGCGTAAGAAGTCAACACCCAGGAGGAAAGCTAGATGATCAAAGCAGTTAGAGTATTGCCAAAAGTCACTGCATCAGCACACCAGAGTGGTCAGAACATCTGAGCTCACTCAGAAATGTAATATATGGCAATGCATAACTTCTTAATGAGAGATTTTAAAAATAAGTGTGTGCATATGTACAGGCATAACAAGACAAATTCAGGTTTCAATTTCCCCAGGTATAAACCTAAACCAGACCTATCGACTTCTGTAGAAAGGTATTGGATTTTTATCAATGCAAAGTAAAGGGTTTTTTTTAAACACAATTAATCCAAAAGATTTGTGCTTGGTAAGGGAAATACAGGAATAGGCAAGGAAGTATCTGTCTGTAGAACTTTGGGACTTAGAGAAAAATTTCAAATGTCTGCAAAAAATTGCTGATGAACAGTAGGGAAAGATGAATTTATCTCCAACCTCTGTAAGCTCCTAGACTTCAACTTTTCAAATTGCTTATAATCTCTATTCTTGAAAGAATACCTTTTAAAAAAAACCTCAGCAGCTAAAACCCACACAATTGCAGTGGTAGAACACTAAATTCAAGGTACAGGGAAAGGCTGTGTAATCCACACAAAGACATGTGAAATAATTCAGGGAATGTTATTGTATGAAAACTGCATTTCCCCCCTCACCTCCCCCCCATTTCAAATAATAATGTTTGAGTTTGTCTTTGCTTGTAGGATTTTCCCAGTAGTTTTAGGAGATAAGTGCTTCTGTACTGAGTAGAGATCATGTGCTTTATAAAAAAGAAATAGCTATATTAAGACCTGGATAATCCCAATCCCCATCCCTTGTAAAATCATAGTTCTACTTTGTATTTTAAATCCCTCAGGAAGTTCAGATTAATGCCTCAACAGCACAGACATAACACTGTTTACTCTGCTTACAGGTCACTCTTTAAGCTATAGAATATTCCAACATCTGGACAAGCCAAGCACCGATTAACCAGGTCAGGCCATGTACACACACCGTCTCATCACTCTTTTACTAAATCTTGGCAAGATCCCCTTTGCATGGCTGCACAGACCCTGCAGAGTTTTTCCAATATCTGTCATCCTGTCACCTTGCATTAATGAATGTGTGGAGACCACAAATCAGCAAAGTATTTTACCTGTTTCCTTATCTCCTCAACCGCTCCTCATTTAAAAAAAAAAAAAAAAAGCCTACAACACCAGATGCATAAAGAAAAACCAGCCAAGCACAGGTTTACTTGAATAAACATGCCAAGTGACTGTCCTGCTGGCAGCAGTGTTTGACAGATCCTTTCGGCAATGGGATAAGTACCCAGGCTGCTGTTTGATTGGGAAATGATTCTCCTGTTTATAGCCCCTGCTTCAGCAGCGCTTGGCTGGTGCCAAGCCAAGGGTGAGCAGCTCCTGCAGGGTGTGCTGCATGTGACAGTTGAGCTGTCAAATGCTCCCTTGTCCAAATGATGCCACAACACACTTTCCACAAAGAGGAAACCATTTAATGTGTTGTCGCGTGGTGTGCTCCAGCCCCAAGTACAATTAGTTTGCAGATACCAAAAACTGATTAACTTACTAGGGCTGTCCAAATGCTTCCTTGAACTGCTTGTCACATATTCCCCAAAATTTCTATTTACTTTCTTGCCAGCAGAGTATGATAATGGGATATAAACACTGAGTGTAACATGCATGAAAGAAGAGAGTGCAGCATCCAGCCTGGGCTGCAGGTAGTTTGATAATTAAACAATAAAAAGAAACCTAATGTAAAAGCCTACTACTTTGTCTGGCTCTTCCTGTGGAAGGTACAGATGTAACATCATGACTTAGAAAAGAAGCAGACATTTCAATTGCCAGACACTCTTATCACAAGCAGCAACAAAATCAGGGTACAGATTGGCCAAAATTGTGTGTTGGGTCCCAGGCCACGGACCCCATGTGTAGGGGCAATACAAGGGGGGATGAGCTCAGTAGCAGCCACCTGAAGTCTTGGCCAATGTTCAGTGATTGCCTTAGAATCAGACAATCAGAATGCTTTAGGTTGGAAAAGATCCCTAAGACCATCAAATCCAAATGTTAACCCCACACTGTCAAAGCCACCACTAAACTGTGTTCCCAAGGGACACATCTACACATCTTCCAAGGATGGTGACTCCACTTTTCCCTGGGCAGTATGTTACAATGCTTGACCACCCTTTCAGAGGATAAATTTTTCCTCATATCCAGTTTAAACCTCACCTGGTATAACTAAAGGCTGTGTCCTCTTGCCCTCTTGCTTGTTATCTGGGAGAAAAGACCAATCCCCCACCTCTCTATTCCTCATTTTAGGTACTTGTAGAAGACCCTGAGAGTCAACAGGCATTTGATAGACAGAAGACATATTTTCTTAAACAGATAAAATGCAGTAAATCTATACAGTTAAGCTTATTACATCCATTTGAAATTATTCCATTAACTTCCATTAACTATTCTGTTCATTTATTAGCTTAATGTATTTACATAAAATGCTATGATAAGCTCCTTGTTACCAAGTTGAATTTTGATTACTTTTAATCACAATGAATATTAAATTAAAACAGAAAAAAAAATCTCTTTCCAGTTGCAAACCGTTTTGCCTCTTTTTGCACAGCTTGGGCAGACAACTACAAAAGTTCTCACCGTGTCACATAGGTGTAAAAAGCTCCATCAAAGAAGACTTAAAAATAAGAACCCTGTGTGTGCCAGTGATATAATGGCTTCATCTCTAGCTGACCTAGCTCCAAATCTTACCCTGTTCATGAAGCCCATGGGCTTCCAGTCACAGCCCCTGTCTGGCAATGCTTTGTGGCTCAGAATGAGTGACAGTGGCACCAGGGTGATAAAGAGGGCTGGCCTTTATAGCATGGCCTCAAACTACCTTTTTTTTTTCTATTGTATTTTGTTTATTTGTGTTTCCATCATTTTAACAGATTAGCTAAAAACTTCAGACTTCCTAAGATCAATAGTTGACTTCTATCAAATAAATATCAAACCGGCCAACAATTGTGAGGGAGTTCAACAGCTGAACAAAGCTCACGAGAGCACTGCTTCACTCTACAGTGAAAAACAGTGCCAATACTCAATATCCAGTAAGCAAATGTGAATACTTTTCAAGGAAGCCTGCAAACTGTTGGGTGACCTATTTTTAAATAAACATGGCAGCTTTACCCATGATGTTACTTAAAAGCATGCTCTGAGAAGCAAGCAGGCTTGATAAACAGCAGATTTAAAAGGAGTAAAATAATAAGATACCAAAAGCCATCAGTGCTGAACTCTTGGTTTTGGTTTGTTTGGTTTTTTTTTAATGTGCAATTGTGTTACATAATACTATTGTGCACTGATTTTGTAGCTATAAAGACCACTTCTTGATTAAAAGCTCAATGCACTATTCATTATAGTATTTTAGTGGATTAGTTATGTAAACCCTGGTTTCAGACAGATTTCTGCTGTATAATATTCTGGCAATCTCAGCAAACCACAGACCCTATCAGTGCAGGCTGGACATGTGTAAAGCAGCAGTTCTGTTTATCTGCAGTTGCCTTTGTGTCCTCACCAGAAGCACCAGCCACTCAAGATGGGCTTTGGCAATTCCTGGCTTCCAGCTCCATCCTTTCCAGAAAGTAGGAAAACATTTCCCAGCCCAAGAATAGGGCACACTTCACCTGCTCAGATGCACTGCTTTCCTCTCCTCCCAGTGTTAAGCTGATCCTTTTGACTGGGGCATGGTGTTGGACAGACAGCAGAACGGACAAAAAACTCAATCTGGCCTGAGACTGGAGTGAATCCCAAGAAAAAGCTCAGTAATTGGTAAAGAAGGGAGATAAGGAGCATTAACAGGCGATGTAAGGAGCTTTGTGCTGCTGGTGCTCTGATTTAGGACCCTGGTGACAAAGAAAGGTCTTCCCTCTCCTCTGCTTGTCCATCTGGCAGCTTCTGCAAGCACTTAAAATTCATGCCCAATTTTTTAAATGTATTAATTCCCTTTAGTTATTAAATTACATCATATAATGCAACATATGGGGAGCAATCTGCAGATGGGAGGGTGAGGAGAGCACAGTGTTTTACTCAGTACGTGTACTTAATAGAGTCCAAAAAGAGAGTGGTGTTTTGCATCTGGGGAAGGAGGACACAGGAACAAGCACTTTAGGATACATCAATGCAGGAGTTGATGAATTTCAAAATAACAGCAACAGATAAATTTAATGCTGTGCTGCTCCAGCTGCTGAGTTGAAAGACACTTTATCACACTGAAATATATGCAGATACAAAGCAGATATGCTACTACCCCAGCAGGTCTTATTTTTGCCAGAGCTGGTAGTTCCAACTCACTTTGTGGGCAACACAGTGGCTTTACTCCTTTTTAGCTGTCCATGACCAAGTCACAAAAAAACAACTCCAAGAAAGCCTTTCCCCCATGGGTGTTGGATCAGCTACTAGAACAACTCTTCTAGCAAATGCTTGCCTTGCTTGAACAGTGGCATTGGAAAAGCAGGATTTCAAGATGAAGGAAACCACAATATGTGTTTGAGTTGGTGTTGGGAGTCCGCAAAAGAAGAAAAGCAATATGTCACCACTCTTGCAATATGAAAATCAGAGTTTAGATATGAAACAATTGTGAATGACATCTTTGACATGAGCTCCGCTCCTATTCCACACCTTCTGCACACTCTCCATACCAGAGAGGTTTAATTACAAAGCTGAGCAAGTCCTAGGCAAAGGCACAGGATGCTCCACAAAAGCACATTCCACTGGCAGCTGTTGATAACAGAAACTTCATTTCCAGCAGATCAAAGTCTTCCAATATTGCAGGAAAGTAGCTAATAAACTGAAACAGATGTTGCATAGCCTGATAAGGGAGGAAGGTCACTGGTTTTCCCTTGAGCAAAGACAAGCTGACAGCTGAGTTTTAGGGTATGTGAGAGTAAAAACTATGTGATACTTTGACACTGTCAGCTCTCACTGGGCTGGGGGAGTGTAAATCCCACCCCAACAAGTGGGGCCATCTCCTGTGTTGCACAACATTGGAACCAGAGCAGTGTGGGCGACAATCAGCATTCCCATCTCTCATCTTCTTCACTTTGGCTATCCCTAGACACCAGTGGGTGTTCATTGCTGGCCTTCTGAGGCCATCTCAGGTTCGCCACCTTGTGTCACTCCAGCGTGCCACCAAGACAACAGGCCCTGGACAACTCTAAACTGCACAGACTTTGCTCAAGTATTCAGCTCTTTTACCTCAAAGACTCTTTGCTCTGAAGGCCTCTACACTGAGGCTTACAGCAACTTCTGCCACCAATATTATTAACTAAGTGGAGCTTTTGTTAGACTCCGCTTACTTGGTACATCTGCTAAAAGGACAAAAAAGTACAGACATGAAATATCTAATTTGAAGGACACTAAAACAGTAGATGGGTATACTGATTGCTTGAATTCAACAAAATAAAAACAAGATACTGTGTATATTACCGGTCAACTAAAAGCAGCCACATAGCACCAGTCTTAAATGCCACAGGGAGAGTTGTAACCATGAGCACAGCATCAGCTCAGTATCAGGATAATGCTGGAGAACTGGCACAGGGATAGCATTCTCCAAAATCTGCCCTGATTGAAAGAGCAAAAATTCAGTAACTATGATGCTGTTTATAAGAAAGCAATGAAATTCTTAAAACCTCAGACTGATAGTCCTGAATCCCCTTATCAGTATGAAGGACTAGTTGCAACTGGAAGCTATATCCTTTTCAACCTTCTCTTTCTGCCTGTGTTTAACAAGAATAGACAGCTGAAAATATGCTCAAAGTCAAGGGGAATTGCTGCACTTATTCAATAGCAAACCCACTGTTGAGCCCCTCTTCCCAAGCGTGACTTAATCTTTCCTGGCAGAACCATCTTTAGGGATATCCTTTCACACATAAGGACACAAAATGTGTCTGTAGCTCAGGACAGCCTCTGTGTACCCTTTCCCAACCTCTACTTTTTCCCCCCATCAAACATTACTTTTCCCATTTGTTTCCTTCCCCCAGCCAATAATTTATAACTCTTTTGAGAAAGTAAGAATTTCAGCTGTCATTATTACAAAGGTGAGGATTTAAGATCAGATAATACTGGGAAAACAATAATGAGAAATAGTAAAAGAAAGATAAACAATTGGAAAAGTTCCTTGTTGAAGTTATTTCTTTGGCAGAGCATAAACACATGGGGTGTTTGTTGCATGAAATATGTTTTGTTCACATTCTCTCTCTTTGTTTTATCTTAACTCCTGTGGCTTGTGGCAATCCTTCCTTTTGTACTCCTATCTCATACTCATTCCTCTCCATTCCTGCCTTTTGTACTCACTGGTGTGGGACGTATACCAGAGCCTTGGACTAAGACAGTGATCGAAGGAAGCTGGTATAAATTTTGTGCTGAGCTTCTTTTCCTTTTTTTTTTTTCCTTTTTAATTTTCTTTTTTTTCCCCCCCTTAACTTAGAATGAAAAGCTTTCTGCTCCACAGTCCACTTGCTAGATTCAGTCTTTGCTCTTACTGTAGCTCCTCCGGTCTGAACACAAATGCATTCTCAGTACTGTTTCAGTAACAGTGCTACTGGGTCTTGAACAGAAAATCTGTAAAAGATCAGTTTGAAAACTGTCCTCAATAAATCATCTTCTTGTTGCTTTACAAATGAAGAACTTGCTGTAGTTTGCAATATGATTAAACAGATTTTTTCAACTAGTTAAGCACACACAATTCCTGCCTTGCAGAAAGCCATGCCTTTTAATGGCAACAATTCAACAAGTGCTGAGGAAACTAAGGGATCCCTAAAAATTCCACTATGTTGTCCAGTCTCATCTGTTTATTAACACCAGAAGAAAGAAACAATCCTATGTCTCTGTTCCTTACATGAGGACAAAGCTATTTCCTCTCATCACTCTCGTTTGATGAGACAGAAGCAGGACAAGATAGTTTAAGTAACCCAGAGGTTTACATTTACATGTTGGAAATTACATACCTCACATCATCAGGTATCCAAACAAATTGCAGTGCACCTTATACTCCCTGTGAAGTCAGCGGTCAGTCACTAATGTCAGAAAAGAAGTAAAAGCCTTCAGAAGGTATAAAAATGAAGAGGGCTGGAACTGATTTGCCACCAAATTCCAGCTGACTAATTTTTCCTTCCCTAGTACCATGGGGCAGGGTTTCTGCTGAGTCTGCATTGCTGTGTTCAAATGCTAACTGCCCATTTGCTTTTCAAAAAGGGATTTTTTTTAACCACAGCTGCTGTTCCAGTTGAAGAGTTTTTTGATTTTGGCTTTTTTTTTTTTTTTTTAAATGCCACAAAAAAACATGAGCTAGTTTCATCAGAGAACTTAGGAAAATTATTGAAAACAGAAACCCACTCTGGAGAACCACAGAAAGAGCATTAGAAAGAACAACTTTGTCCCCAGTGGAGGTAAGTGCTCCTCTCTAAAAAAAAAATTAAAAAAAAAAAAAACAAACTGTCTTCAGATCCCCTATTATTTTATTTCCCATCGTACCATGTCCTAGACTCTGTCAGTAAATTACGGATAGGTCTGTGATACCAAAGTAAGTTTAAGGTCTTGAAGGAACAAAGGTGCTAGAGAAACAGACATCAATATTGTTTTAACTGGCACCTGACTTTATAGGAAATTTCATTTCAAAAAAGCATATCTGTAAGTTATGAAGACATTTACGTGGGATCAGTATCATAAATGCTATTTTTCTAAACAGCCATGGAATGAAAAGCCTCCATTTGTCCTCTTCATGGCCAACATATGCTAAGTGAACACCTATTACATTGAAATGTTACAGTAACTCCTCTCTTAACCTTGAAAAGATCCTAGAACTAGTTTATAAGAACAGCAAAAAGAAGACTATATTAAAAATTTGAAGGTAAATGTTTGAACAAAACCTGCATTTAGAAACATTTTTCCCCTCTCAAAGTCATTAGAGGTCACTTGTTTTTTTTCCTAGAAACTCTTGTGGATGATCTTTTAATATTTTGAGGCTCCTCCATGTATATTTATTGGCTATCATTTTGTCTGACAACCTTTCCTAATCTGTTACCTTAAGACATTTTAGCAATAAATAGGTGAAAAGCTTATAGCTGGCACATGCACCTTTCTAAATGTGTTGCACATAAGTGTATTTTTTCTGTTGTGTTTATGTCAGTTTCAGGACTCAAAATAGAGCTTTTCTGATGTGCTATCATGGACAGCTGTTCTGTAAATTACAAAGGATTTTATGGACTATAAGAAGTGATTCACAGGCAATCTGCTTTCTTAAGATAACTTAGTAAAGGTCTTTCCTCTAGGCCTTGAGGCTTGCAGGAAGACTTTTGAATTTAAACAAGATTAAAGTTATGATAATAGAGTCCCATTATGAAACCTGTTCCTGGCAAGTTATACTCAGAGAAAGGACTAGAGCTGTATGTCTTTGCTCAAGATGAAAGTTTCTTTGGGGAATTTATGCCTTTCAACTTATATGTCACATAGCTAATCACAGTGATATTGTAAAATAAATAATAATACAATATGTTATTCCACTCTAGAAGCATTATTTATTTCTTTGTTGAAAAATAGTTACTGGCATTTGGTCAATTTTTCTTTTAAGTCAGAAATTGATATTTGAAACTGTGATCAATGTGAGTTGCCTAAGAAGCACTCACTTAATAAACTGAAGGCCTTTTATTTAACATTCAGTTGTTTAGAAAGAACATTTTTTATATTTCTTTCATAGCCAGAAAATTACTTTCTTAAAGACAGGATAAAAAAAAAAAAAAAAAGCAAACCCAAATGTCAAAAAGAACTGTTTCAAAAAAATACTTCATTTAACCTCCATGCATTCTGCCCTTTACTCCTGCCCCACAAAACAAAAGCTGATGCTGTCAGCAACACAGAATGGCACAACACATCAGTGTCTCTCAGACTGCCACAAGGATACCTCCTCTGTATCACTCTGTATAGCAAAACCAATCCTGGTGTCTTTTAATTTGAGAAAAATGTGGTGGCTTTTGATTGCTAACAAACCCCAAAGTCTCTGTTTACCTGTCACTTCAGAGCCAAAGCAATACCTCCAAAAGGCAATCAGCCCTGAATCTGAGGGCAGTAAGTCATTAGTCATCCCTGGAGCCTCTTTCAATGTACAACAAAAGCTCCAGAGTGGTGGAGAATAGGTGCGATTCTCGTGAAGTTAAACTCCCGAATCTGCAGAGACCTCAGGATCTCGCCATTTGGAACTGCATCTGCAGTGAAACAGCCTTGGTGGGAGAACCAAGTGGTGTGATGGGAGGATGCTGCACTTTCCTCAGACTGAGAACAAGAAGGAGCAGTGATCTCATCCAGGATGGCAAGTCCTTTGTGTCTGACCTAAGCACAGAGTGTAAATTAGTAGCCATTTTTCACAGTGACTTCAGTGTATCCCATCCTACCTTCATTCTGTGTCTAAAGGCTCAAATGCCAACACTCTGGAGAAGTTTAAAGACAGAGCAAGACCCTCTTCAAGTCTACTTGCACATGACTCGCAAGGAAAGACAAAAATACTCGGTTCATGGCTCCTGTAAGAGAGGTTTTTCTTTCAATCAATGATTGTATCTTTACACTATTTTTATCTGCTGTGAAAATAAAGCTGCTGAGCTGAGAGTGAGGAACCAGGAGCGCACTGTGCACACACAGTTAAAAGCAACCGCGTGGTGCTGGGAACCCTGAAGAAACAAAAAATAGAATATGAACCAAAAAATAACCTCACTCTCCTCCATTCGCAACACCTAAAACAACAGGCTGTGAAAATGGTTTCATTAAAAAATAACAAGCACATGCTCACCAGGGGATAGATCAGGGCAAACTGAATAAAAAATTCTTCAATCATTGCTGAAGTAGGTCAACCAGAATTAATTCAAAGGCCAAACATTCAAACTGAGCCTGCCACCCTCCCACCTCACCCCACCTCCCCACAGCATGTCTTTCTGCCTGCCCTTTGACAAGGCCAAGTGGAGACCCAGGCTGACTTATTATTTCATTTTGTACAATGCATTCACCACAGTGGGTCTCTTTCTCTCCTCAGTGTAAACTGATAGGCCACAGATTTCCTCCACATTTACACCAGTGTGAAACAGAACACAGCAGAGCTTGTTGTTATGCAGGAACATAAAATACTGAAAAGAGTGGCTCCCCAGTCCACAAGACCTGTCCTAAGGATACCTTCCTTGTTGAAATTTTTGCCAAAGAGACACTCAAGCTGGCCAAGAAGCCAGAAAAATGTGCAGAAAGTAAACACTGTGGAGACAGGAGTCAGATGACAAAGTCTATGCAGTAGCCAGCTGCAAAACACAAAATTTTGGGCTGTCCAGCGAGGATCCACATCCTGCCCTGTGTTGCCAGGACAGTGTCCTGTGCTGTGGTATCTTAGGCGAGCACATCAGCTGGATCTCTTGAGCTGACCTTCTGTTGGCATGAACAAGCTCTGATGTATTGTATGGTATTAATTGACTTAATGGCTTTCAGCTATAAGGGTTTTGCAAACAGAAAAGCTGGTCTAGCACTAAACGTTCTTCCAAACTTGCTTATCTTGCAGCAATGGATTTTTATGAATCATTATTTGGCTTTAAATCCCCTCTCTCTTCTCCCAGGTGAGCTGTCATTTCATTTACAGTAGGACAGTATGATTCAGGTCATGATGAAAGAAAAGCTTTTTTTTTTTCCGTAGTTGATGTTAATAAAATATATTAACCTCTCCTTCTCCACCCCATCAGCCTTTTCAAACCTAACCTCATGACTGAGCTTTGAAATGCAGGCGGGAAAGGTTAACGCTGGAGGGGTGCAATCTCTTAACTGTTTTATACAACATCCCATCTAATGAAACAGCTGTCACACTTTCCCTCTTTTCCCTCCTACCATTCTAAAAAGCCAATTAACCCTATCCCTAGAACATAGCATCCTGATGGTATAACGAAGATGCATCACTTTTCCTTCACTGCCAGTGATGACACAGCCAGATTGGGGGCTGTGCCTGGATTCCCAGCCTGAGGAGAACACTGCCCCAGGCGGAAAGGAATCTCAGCAGTTTGGGCAACTACTGGGCTCCCCCCAAGCATGAAAGGGAGCTGCTGCTCTGCTATCTCTGCAAATATCAGTCAGTTCTTTTAGTCAAGAGAAATAACACAAAGCTTTGGTGCACTTCGCGCTTCCCCCAGAAAGCACTTAAGGGAACTGGGATGCTGATAATACCTATTTCAGATTGCCTGTGAGATAAATGCAACCAAGCCTAAAAAAGTTAGAGGCTTTCTTCTTCGGGACAGAAACCTCTCCTTATACACGCCACTTAAATCACAAAAGCTGGATTCTACTTCCACTGGTATCAAGAGGGATTTTGTCCTTGGTTTTAGTGAGAGTGTTATCCTCTCCTAAGAGAAAATCAATGCCCTATAAAGCAGTGCAGACATGAGACTGGGTTGCTAGTGGCCCTCCACTGGGAGACACGTTGGGGCCATCATTTCTGCCTACTCTTTTGTGGAGCCAGGATCAACAGATAAGGGAGCAATTCCATGCCATTTCCTGCACTGTGGCTCTGTGTAATCTTCCAGAACATAACTTCCAAGAGACACATTTGAAAACCTTACTGTAGTACTCAAAACATGAGGCTGAAAGAAGTCTGCCATAGTTCCCCTTATGAACAGACGCATCACAACCAGCTTTTCCCTCTGTTCCTGCCAAGAGGGTGAGCCAAGGCCCGGCGTGCTTAGCACCAGTGCAAAGCACTGCACTCCTCTGCCCTTTCCTGCAGGGGAGGCAGGACCACAGTGGCCACACCATTTCCATCTTGTACATTTTGTGTGTTATTGCTGCAGTCATTCTGGTGCTACACGGAGCCTGCAGCGAAATTCAGCACTTAGGAAAAAATGGAGTCAAACTTTGCTGATGTGCTCAGGAAATAATGACTGACATTATGGTGTATGTCGAATATCTAAGCCTGATCTTGAGGGAATGGAGGACATATTTAAATGAGTTCATCTGTGAAAGGCAGGGAGTGCAGATCCCTTTATTGTGCTATTACAAAAAGATTATTATCAAAAACATTATCCTAAACTCTCATTTATATTTAAGAGCAATTTTACTATTAATTGTCTGTGCTCACCTTAGTCCATAATTCAGCATGTCCAAGCCTGCTTCAGTTTCATAGAACTGGCATCTTTATTACAGCCTTGAGCTACAATTTTCCAACAAGAATTGTCTAAATGCAGGGTTTTTTCCTTTTTCTGAGTAAAATGTTGGTCTCTATTACCTGTGATCAAGCTCCCAGGAGGCAGGAGAGAAATTTGTATTGCAGAGTGTCTGTAAATTGAGGCAAAGTTGCCCAGGCCCAGCATCAACCTCTCCCACATAGGCTTTCAGACTGTCTGGCTAATATGGGAAGGGTCTTTCTCACCACTTCCCATGGGCAAAAATGCTCCCCTTCCAAAGGCCCAAAAGAAGATTTATCTCCCCTCCAGCCCTGAAAATAATGAAGATGAAAATTTGACATTATTTCTCTCCTTTCTAGCACCTTGACTTCTTTCCTACATGATTCTCTTAGAGTCTTTGTAGCATCTTCTATGTGAGAGTCCTTTCCTTTTGTTCCTGCAACTTAAGCCCACAAACTCATTTTGGCACGCCATATAATCCCCGTCCTTGTTTAGATCTCTATTGGGAAATGAGACAACACACCACAGTTGTTAATTTAAAATAAAACAGTGGAACCATTACCCTTTTGTCCTCTGCTTTCTCTTGCCAGTTACATGTGTGTCAAAGACTTCACTGCACTGGTTTTAAAACACACAAAAACAGAGCATCTGGACTTGTCTTAATGAGAAAATAGTTGCTCTACACTTTCTCAGTGGAATTATCTTTACAAGTAGTAGCAATTATTTCAGAAGTAAGTCCTTGTTCTGCCAACAGCACATTCCATGAGGAAATGAGGGAGCTGGGGAAGGAGGCTTTCCTTCTGAGGAAAAGTTGGCTTTTGTCTAATTAGAAGAAAAATCACAGTGGAAGAAAGTCCTGTTTTGCTGACCTCTCAAATTTTTCAAACACTGTGTATTAAAACACATTCTCTTTTGAAACTCCAGACTGTGAGATATTTGTATTTAGAGATGAGCTGTGCCATGTCAGGCATGAAGCCCTCCCTACTCCTCTAGGATGGCTTGATATGAAATTCCTGGCAAACATTAGAAGCTAATACTTTATCCCCAGTGCTCTGAATTATCAATCCAACTCTTGAAACAGGCAGACTTCCTATTCAGCTGAACACTGAGAATTTGGAAGAGATACCCACAAATCTTCTGCGAAAAGTCCAGCCTTTCTTTTTGATTCCTAGGGAGAAAACCAGATCTCAGCCTGCTTTTAAGAAACAGTCTCTAGATGTTTTCTTTGCAAAGCTGGGCTTGAGAATGTCAGTGATGCACAGTCCTTGCTGGAACTGAAAGGAGTACGAGTAGGACTTTATTGCTACCCTGAGTAGAGAAGATAAAGAAGACTTTTCCCTTATCACACACTTTGAAGTGAAACGGATCAATTAGTTGGGGTTTATAGCAAGCACCTCCTTCAGAAATGTTCTTCAAATCATTAGTTGCAGCCTGTGCATAGGAAGGGAGACAAATTGATTTCCTAGCATTGCTTCAAGTCTTCATTGCTGAAGCTCTTTCCACACTTCTAACTACCATTCCTCTCATCTTTGGTGAGCCTTCCCTCACTCTTTTCTTTGCTATCTTTTCCCTTTTTTTTGTCAGAATAAAATGAGCAAAAGTAAATCCTTTACTGAAGGTGAAAAGGTATAATAGACAACATTTTCTCCTCACTAAGTGCAACATTTTGGTATTCCACTCATCATCTTTCCCTGTCACACAGTCATCTTCAGCCATCCCTATCTTAAATGCTGCTTGGCTCTGTAGGGTTATTTGTGCTCACTACATATTTAGTCTGGGGTGGGAAAAGGCAGCTGCCTGGATGTCTGAACTGAGGTAAGTGATGTGCTCCACCAGGAGACACAGACACAGCTACCCATTACTGTACAGGCAGTGAAAAGTCAGGCAGAACTTGTCTGATGCTGCTGTGAGTGGCTCGCACCCCAGGCACCCACAGGACACCTGATGCTCAGCTCCCTTCCAGACACAGGACCGAATTTATTCTGGAAGGCCTTTGGTGTGCTCCTACGTAGAAGGGACATGTTACCTCCCATCTTTATCTCCTCCACAGATGGCTCAATTTAGCCCAAAATGAGTGCTCATCAAGTTGATTTTTGCTTGAATTCCATTTCTCCTGCCTATCCTGACGTACACTGCCCAGCTTTCTAGCTTTCTAAGGAATTTTTAATGTACTGCAAAACTGCACAAACAAGTTCCTGTTGTGCCGGCAGTCACCTCTTTTCTCACACACTCAATATGTTCAGCAACACTCCCTCTAGGTCTGAACCCTATGGCTACATCATAGTAACAACCTCCTCCTGTGCTGAGGCATAGATACCAGTCTTTTCTTCTTTTCCTATCTGTAATCTAGGTAATCTAATTTCTTCCCCTAATCTCTGAACAGATCTAACTTTACTCTCACCCTCTTGTTAACAAATTTCATTAACATACTGCATAGAAAGATCACTAACAAGACATTAAAAAAATAATTAGTTATATCTATGTTCTAACAACACATGGGTTTTTCTGCATTGTTTAAACATTTTTGTTAAACCTGTCAAAGATGGTAGGATATCAAATTTAGGATATTAATTTATTAGAACAGAACACATTTATTTTCCCACCATGGAAGATTAAATTCGCTGGTCACAATATGATTTTTGCTGCTATACTTGTCTTTTAAAAAAATCTTTTCAATTGGCAACTATTCTCATTTGATAGATGAGGTTGTTTTCAGTGACAATCCATACATATTTTTATAGTAATTCTGCTCTGCATTTTCTGAAACCTCAGATGAATGCCATCTGGTCCCAAAGATTTATTGACATTTAATTTCCTGAGTTTTTCCATTTCACACACATGAACACATATATATAGAGATATATATGGAGAGGGCTTTTTTTCTTTGAAATATCTGTCAAATGGAGCACTGCACCTTTATTCTCTGGAATTCCCCTGTTCCAAATTTATTCATTATACTCAGTAGCAAAGACGAAGGAAAAGAAAATACTGAAAAGAATATGCAACGTTCTTTCCTTCTCTGATTACTGCCTAAAATCATGAGGGACCTGCAGAATTCTGTGTCTCCATGTTCCTGATGTAGTTCAGCTTGTTATTTCCCTTTGCCTACACAAATCTTCCCAATTCTTATTAAATGGATGCTGATGATCATACCATAAGCTTACAAATTGATCTTAAGATGAGTTTCCATCTTTAACACAGCTTTCAAGGCTGAGGTCAATTGTATATGTAATGCAACTTTGCTTCAGATGATATGCCCAATGCAAGAAGTTTAAAATATTATTAAATATCCTGCATATGTGTGAACACAGTAAGAAATCTTGCAGTCCTTTCCAGTACCATATCTTTCTACTAACACTAAACAAGAATGTCACTTTTTATTACGATATGAATTACTTATGCATATTTTATTACATAGTATGAATTAATTATACTGCCATCACCTTACAAAGAGCTTAATTCAGTTGCTTAAATGTAAATATCTCATGTAATTTGAGATGCCCTCTGAAATAAATAGGGCAGGAGATCTTTCTCCTTTTTTAATGCCTTAATTCAAAAGAAATCAGTGCAGGTGGGGACTAGCGACAAGTCTGGCCCTTGCTGCCCCTTGCTGAGTCTGGCCCTTGCTGCCCCTTGCTGCTGCTCCCAGGAGCAGCATGAGTGGCATGGAGAAGGAGGAGCAGGCTGAGCTGGGGACTCCTTTCCACACAGGAGCATCAGAAGATCCTGATAATGTCATGCATTCTACCTCATCTTCTTAGCTGGCATCCTTAGCTTAGGGTGAGGGGTAAAAAGGATCTTAACAAACACTGGATTCAGTTGCTCACCTTTAGACATCATTTAGAACCCTTAATTCCATGTTGGCTCGTTGTTTTAGGGGTTTTTTGCAGGATTTGGTATGATGTTTATACCTTTGCATGCTGGTCCTTTACATTTGCATGTCAGCTCTGATTTCACCTTTGCAGTCCCAGGTGTCATCTCCGAGGATGCGGCGGGGTGGGGAGGGGATGCTCAATGAAAGAGGGATTTTTAACCATCAACAGATGATTAAAAAAACTATTAAGAGCAGGGGATTACAACATGAAATTATTAAAAACAAATAGTTAAAACTCCAACTTAGCAGCAATTTAACTATGCAACCTTTTTTAAAAAAGTGAACACCTTTTCTTCTACTCATAACACCCTCTCTTATAACTCATGCCTGCATTGGGTTGGCAACAGTTAATAACTTACGGAGAAACTACTTTGAATTTGTTCGACACAATATTTTGAATACCTTTTTTTTGAGCAGTAAGATTTACCCATTATGAGGGAAATTATTAGTATGGAAACTTTCTGGATGTATTCCACAGACGAAAGCAGCATCTTAGTTTTTTGCTAGGTTTCTTTTTTCCTCTGTTACCAATCCATGCAATAAATGGTCCTCATTGGAAGAAACCTTTAATCTCAAAAAAAGCTGATTTTTTTTTCTGTATCTGGAATTTATTCCATTAAATGTGTTTCTCACCACCATCACTACCATATGTTATAGTAAATCTGAACTAGACAGTGAAATGAGACCTTCATTGAGGTACCAGCACAAGACAAACTCATGAGACCCCTCAAAAAAGCAGCAGGCAAGAGAAATGTTTTTAAAGGCTGCTCTGAAATTAGTACACTTTCATCTCACACAGATTCACACATCTTTCTGATATAAATATCACACCCCTATCTTTAGGAAAATGACACCAGAGCATGACCTAATTCTAGTAATATTTTAGCACTAATAGGGATTTTTCATGTGTCTATCAAACCCTCACAACTCACCTTGAAGTAGGTAGGCATTTTATCTTACTCAAGGCTAGAATTCTCTAGATCTTTAGGTCTTTGTAATTTGATTGATTTCCCATTCGGTGACTCTGGTGATGCCACAAGACACAGACATGTGCACAGGCATTTTGAGGACAGGACTCTTGATAAAAGTCATAATTAGTGCCCCAAGCCAAGAAAGGGATTTATGGAAGGAAAGGCTGCAGCAAAAGACCAAAATTAAACCTTCAGAATGACTCTGCTGTGAAAGTCATATTGTAGACAGTTTTTTAATGAGATTGCTGGGTTGAATTAATTTTCAACTCTTATCTGACTTTGATCTCAGATAACAAGAGGTCATCAAGATAAATGCTGCTCCTGCTTTAAATGACATAATGATGCTATTAGGAAAACCTGAGAGATTAAAAACTAGCCTATTTATTCCCACAAACAGTCCCACTGAGGTTCATGAGACCAACTGCATGCACAAATTAACCAACATTATATGAGGAAAAAAAATTTAAAAGTTCACTCTCCATCATATGTGCTGTTTCTATCATTTTGTTTTATCATCCTGAACCAGTAATGAGTAAGTAACATTATATTCTACTTATACTTTCTATTAGGATCAAGATCTTAACTCAGAGGTGCTGTACAAACATCTATGTAAGGTTAAAGCACTGTTAAACCAGCTCTCAGAAGTGTAAGTCTTAGTGTTTGCTCAAAAAGTCCCTTTTATCCTCTCCTGTCATGGGGCCCCATTGAGTTGGCAGCTCAGAGTTGTTTCATCTTTGCCAGCACAGGAGCTTCCATGAGGACCTGGTGTTTGCTGCTGGCCTACAGCTCCTGCTGCGCCCCCATGAACTCTGCTTATATGCTGAGGAAGTTTGGGGATGCCATTAAGGTGTCCTCCCAAATCTCAGAACTGATCAGTAAAGCTTAGCTGCGTCTGATTAAACCTACCCAGAAACCAGCAAAGCAAATTCAAAGCTCACATTGTTTAGAGTGTAATGTGGCTTCTTTATAAAAACAGTAACTTTAAATTGTGCACTTCCTAAACAAATTAGCTTTAAACCCCAGTGTTAGGAAGACAGCATTTATTTTTAGGCATGCTAAAACAAAAGTCCCTGTTCTGTTCAATAAAGCAGTACAGGAGATCTGAGCACTGCCACCAAAGCCAGCGCTCCTCCTGCGAGCAGATCTCCACAGGTAAATACAACCAGAATGCAGCAGTGCTAGCCATGACTATGGTCCCCAAAAGGACTATTTTGGGAATTCATTGCCCACACTGTTAACAGCATGGGGACTCTGCAGATGGCTGGCAACCACTGCCCTACCAAGCACAGCAGCATCCCTGATGCCACAGTTCAGGACGGTGCTTAACACCGCCATGTCGGCTGTGCAGTTCTGCTAATGTGCCTCATCTGGGCTCCCAGCGGAGATAAACTGTGGTATCCACCTGCAGTAATTCTTCTGGTGTAGACAGAGGCTGATTATCTGCAGTGATCATTACTGCAAGGTACTGAGATTCCCAGTGAAGCATCTGTATAAAGCACCACATTGTCTGCAGCAAAGGTAGAAAGAGAACTGAAAGAATCTTGCTACACATACACTCTTTAACCACTTTAAATAATTTGCTTCCACCTAGACCCTACATAAATTCTAACAGCAGAAATTTGCACAAGACTGGTGAGCTAACATACCCGTTTTTATCCACAGCAAATGGACATATTGCAAACAAACACCAACAAAATCTAAAAACTCCTAGAGAGCAAGAGCATCAAGCAAACTGCCTGCCTCACTGGGAAAGCAAAGCATCTATTTTCCAGTGGTAACAACTACCAATACTGCTGTGCTTAGAAGTCTAGATGCTAAACTGAAGTGGGGAGCAAGTTTAATCAGCCTGTCACCGAAGTACAGGGCCATAGGAAGGTGGCACTCAGGAAGGGAGTACCATGTATGTGATCTTTCTGGGGTGAAGATTTCTGGGAAAGAAAGCAAACAGGAAGGACTTTACAAGTGATAAAATAACAGCTTTCTCCAGTATTTGTAATCTGAATGAAGACCAGACAATCTTTTGTGTTTACCTCTCAACGCACCACCATCTCCTTCTATCTCTCCCAAGCAAGATATTAAGGTTAACAGAAATATCTGTATAGTAGTAAATAAACAGAGAGAAATGAAGATGCATTATATGTCAAAAAGTGAATTGGGAACATCCATATTCGAAAAGAAGCACATGAATTAATAAGGCTTTAGCAGCACACCTGGAGACTCACATCACCCCTGGGATTTAGAAAACACAGCTGGTTGCATAAAGACTGGTGAGAATTACAAACCAGCCTCTTTGGGGATTTTCCTGCTCAGTGTTTGGGATCGGGAACAGAACAGGGGAAGAATTTCAAGTCAAGATAAGGCTTTAGTTATTGATGTCTTAATACTTCCTTGTCCTGCTTCTATTAGTTTCTCAAAGAGAGAACCACCACCTAGCATAGAGCCACTCAATGTAACATGCAGCAGCAAGGACAGATTTGCTTTCTCAGCCTCAGGGATGCCCCACACTGACAGTGCCCGACTGCTGCTTTTGCAGTGCCTGACACGAGGAGGAAAAGCTCTGGCCTTTTTTCACTGTGCACACCTCAAAACTCCAGCTACACCATGACATCAGCTATCTTTCCTGGCTGTGCTGCCAGGGAAGCCAAAGCCTGAAAATGGACCAAGCAGCAAGTGAAACCCCCCCCCAAAAAAAAACCCAACAAAAAAATCAAAAAGGCAAAACAAACAAACAAAAAACCCCACCCCAAAAAAACCCAAACAAATGAAAAACATCCCCAAAGAAAATGGTATTTTATCAAAATGGTGTGATTTCTAGGCATTGCTCAAGTTTAGGTGACTGCACGTTGCCAAACGCTTCAGCAGAGAGAGAAGCTCATGGAAGAGGCTCCTCCTGACCTTCTCCTGCTCACTCCCTCTCACACTGTCTCTGCCCAGGGGCGAGCTGCCAGCTGCCATCCCCTCCTGGCTCTCCTGGGTCCACTAATGGTCCTCAGCCAGGGGAATAATGTGATTTGTCAGGAAAGGGACAAATGCTGCAATAACAATGACCACTGAAACTCTGGCAGTGGTGCAGGGTAATTGTCCCTGCAAGACACCCTCAGCAGAGCTAAGCTGGGGAAAACCCAGTAGCAAAAGACATTATTTGCCTGTCCTTTATTGAAAATTTAGAGAAAACCAAATGTTGCTGTCCCTAGAGACTTCAGCAAGGAAACTAAGTGGCAGGGAAGATAAATGCTTCCTACTGCCAGTGACATACCCCACACAGAAACATAGAGAATATTTTTATAACTTTGTGTTTTAAATGCCTTTATTGGAGAAACAAGATTTATGCTTCTGGCTCTGAGGGAGGGCAAGAGAAACTTAAACTGTACAAGTAGTTGTGTACACATGGATGCCTGTATGCGCATATCACATCAAGCAAAAGGAAGGGAAGAGGATTAAAGATAATCTGCTTCTGTATATAAAGGCCCTCCCTGCTGTTCTAAATTTTCTTGACTTTTGTTCTTGTTAGAGCCTCTAAAGTAAAGTAAAGTTCAGTGCAATATCCTATGATCAAAGACATAGCCTCAAAGAAGAACCAGCCTAGGGGTTTTTTTTATAGTTATATCATAAACAAAGTCACTAGAGGACACAAAAAGTAGGTATGATGCTTCAAGTAGTTGTGTGTATGTGTATTGTAAACAAAAGCCTAAAATCACTGCCTGTATTAAAAGAAATACACAAAGGACCATTTTCAACAGGGATAAGCCTCTGATGCCAACTTCAGACCAACATAACTACTCTAACTTCACAGTTACCCTTGAACTGGTAAAGAGAAAGGAGTAAGGGTCAATGACATTCTCTCTGCCTATTAGTTTGGGCAGTTAAGTTTATACTAAATGTTAAGTATAATCACTGCCGAGAAAATGACTTAAAATAATGAAAAGGAAAAGCACTATCCAAATCCAGTATTCTATAATAAACTCCCCTGAAATGTGCAGACCATGCAAAGATGAATGCAGGGAGAGAAACAATTTTATAGAAGGAAGCATTTTTAAATCCCTACTTTATGATGTTTTATAGAATCAGTAAAAACACAATAAGGATCAAGTGAGCTACTTATCTTTCTAAAAGCTTGCATATGCCTTACAATTGCCTTTAAATCCTATGGGGTTGCAAGTCTGTTTATATGTTTAAAGGTGTTTTTTATATCCTTGTAGGCACACAAACAGAAATAGATGGGTTTCTCTCCCCTCAGCAGCTTGATAAATGAGCATTTGTTAAATGAAAAAAGCCCACCTGTAACACAGGGCAGGCTCTCTGTCCTATGTTCCAAGAGGCTTCCCACCCACGTTGTAACAAATACACACTCACTGTGTCGGTGTCAGGCCATACTGGGGAAGACACTGCAGTCTTCAAAAACAAGCCCTTGAGGCAGACTTGCCTGTACTTCAGTGATTTGCAGTGAGAAGTGGGGCTATGTGGGCAGCACACTGGAGAACAAACTCCAGATCAGGTCTCAACTCCCACTTGGTTCTCATGTGAATATAAAGGTGCTATTGAAATCTGCAGCGAGTGAAAGTTGTGGCACTTTCCCCTTTTCTATGGCCATTTATTTTTTCCATATTCAAGTACAGATGGTTCTCCCACATACTGAATGTCAAATGGTCAAACTATGGACTTTCTCCCAAAGGTGATCCTGGATCATGGTCCTGGATTCGGAAACTCAATTCAGTGACTATTACAAGACTAATTTTTATGTCTTTACTTTACAAGAGATAAACAACTCTTACAGTGTGACTAAGATGAAACATCAGTGCTGCGTTCTTTAGCTGTATATGACTATGGCTCCTCTCTGCATCAGCCTACAGGCAGAAAAGGACTGTAAGCAATTTGCTGATTTCTCTGCACTGTATGCACGAAAGGCACTAACCCAGATTTACCCAGACCCCTGTATAGAGCTGAATTTGACATAAGATTACTTAAAACTGCATCAAAGCTTTCTGAAAGCCTTGTCAATCAGAGAAAACTATTCTTCAAACTAGAGCTGGCTTCTAAGCTGACAATAAAACCAGAAAAAGAGGCAGTTTCACACCTAATTATGAAATCAATCTACCCTCTTCATAGTTTCATCCTCCCTCTTCATAGTTTCTGGAGAACAAATCTCAGAGCACCCACACTTGCTATCTGGTCAATTACTCTGTTGCCATAAGCAAAATCCAGACAGTGGTGGCTTTTTCCTCTCTCCAGCATCCTTGAAGATCAAACCATTCAGCTCAGGCATACTGAGCAACCTGTAACATTTACTACAGGCTTAAGTGACGACTATGATGAAATTGCAAGGACTTACCAGCTCTACTTCTGCAAAGAAACCCAGGCACATATTCCTAAAACTGGAGGGCAACTTGACCTTCCCATCCTATATGTCTGCAGAGAAGTTTCAGAAAACTTCTGCCATTGCCCACTGCTCAAATAAACCAGCACTTTGGTCTAAGGGTCTTGGGCAAATCCCTTGTTGCTGTTTTCCAGTAGCAGAAACCAAAAGTGAGTCTGGCTTAAGGAATTGTAGAAACTGATTTGGTTTCCTGTAACTATGTATGGAATTAGGGTTTCATTTGATATAGTCAGAATTCCTTCCATTTGCCTCATAAAAACTAAGGACATTGATCTCTTGCACTTCTTTGCTTCAACATACCAAGTTAGAAGACATTATACCTTTAAACACAATCTTATGTTGCATTTACACAGTATATACTACTCTATTTAGACAAAAATCTCTGTTTGATGCAATTATGCTCTCTCTTTAAGGTTTCTTCCACAACTTACAGGGTTGATATTACTTACACTTCTTTTCCCTGCTAAGATTTGGAACTGTTCACAGACAGATCAATCCATAGATAAAGAGAAAAGAGATTAAATGTGATTTCTTTTACCAAGGAGTAAAGTCTGTATGAATAATATAATGTACCTCAGACATTTGGGTGAGCAAAAGAATTATACAGATTGTATAGCAGCATGAAGATAAAATTAATTGGGTCTCTTTGCACAGTATCTGTTATGAAAGCAGTTAAAATAGTTTTGTATATTTTGGATGAGTTAAAGAAATGTCACTTTCATGATTCTTTTTTCCCTCTCCTTTCAATCAGCATCCTTTTATTTTCATTTTCATATACCTGCTAAGTGTATCCTGCTGTATTCACAGTTCAGCATGATGGGTTTCATATTTAGTGGAAAATGAACAATTCGTACCCTGAAGATTCCAATTATTTGGCTCACTCAGAGATTCTTCTTTGGACTATCAATGAGGGGAATGAAAAGTGGAGCCCGGAAAAGAAGAGAAAGTATTGGGGTTTTTTCCCCAATGAAGCATTGATTTAGGGGAAGGGGTTACTTGACAGCTTGACAACCAAAAAGAAACAACTAGCAAAAGGTTGTTGAAAGAGATCTGTAATTTCACACATTTGCATCAGTATCAGGACAGATTTATTGCAGTTGTAATTCTGCCAGATATGCTTGAAGAGAAAAAATAATATTGAAAAGAGGTCATGCTTCTCCTCCACACTGAACAAATGACTGTGTTCTTTCAGAAGAATATGAGAAAGCCTGCCATGTCACCCTTCTTTGTCCTTGTGATCTTTGGGTGAGGAATATAAATTTAACTCTCTGCCTAGAAGGGAAGGACTTCCTCCAGCAACTCGATCCAACTTTTAATCTTAAGGGAATTTTTAAATCTTAAGTGCATTTGTTAAATCACAGTCAGATGCAAACCTGGCCACAGGGTGTGCCCAGATCCTCTGGGACACTAAATTTCCACTCACAGATCTGGAGACTTTGAAATGTTAATTGTAGGACAGTTCGAGGCTCTGCATTCCTGGACTTTCTGCCAGTGGTTCATCAGAAGTGAAATATCAGATGTTCAGATTTACTACATAAAGAGTTAAGGGCAGAGTGATCTTATTTGGAAAGCTTAGACTCAGAGTTTGATGAACCGATTGATCTCTTCAAGGTTCAAAGAATTCACAGTTTCCTTTCCTCTTTCAAATACACACTCCTCCTGGATTCAGATGTTTCCAGATTCAGGATGGTCTTGACTCCAAGGTACAACCCAGTGCCCCTTGTATGTCAGGTGTGTACAACGCCCTCTATTCCCAGCTACACCACACCAGCACTTCCAGATGAGCAGACTGGCAGCTTTGGGTTATGGGTGAAGCAAAAGAGGAAACAACCCAGCTGACATGAGATAATAATGGCCATGCCATATCCCAGACAAGGAAAGGTTAGGTCCTGCAAAAGTCCCACAGGTGTATTTTCCAGGCCTTGCACCAAATCCTCACCTCTACCTACTAAAGTGTGAAACAGAACCAGAAACAAAATGGTCAAAACATCACAGGACAAACTATTTTTATAATTACATCAGTGTATGTGAAACACAGAATTAGGTGAACTCTTATATAGGAGATACAGCTCAACAAAAATTGGTTCCCCAAAGCTATTTTTTTTTTTCCTATTCAAATGAATGTCTGGTGAGCTTTGGGATCTTGGTGATACTCTACAGAACCTGTAAATTACCTAAAATTCCTCTAAATCTACAAGAACAACATCATGGGAGTAAAATGAGGAGAGACAGACAGGAAAGGGTCAGCTGTTGAAGTTCTCATCTGGACACTCATCTGATAATAAAATCGCTCTGGCCAAGAGAGTTCCCTTTCTAACCCTCCACAGTGCAGACATAACATCAACTTCAGAAAATAGATTATTTATTCCAATTCATGATTTCATTATGAGGGTAGATAGGAACATTTTGCAGAAGTGGCATACACTAAATATATGTTAATTGTTGTCTTTGTCACATTATTCAAGTTACAGGGGAGCATCGATGGCTGGCAAACAGCAACAAATAAGATTGCAATGACAACTGTTGCATAGAGAAAATTCTGCTTCCTTCTGAAAGGGTTATTAAGTGAATTACTTGGATTGGTCTTATTTCAGTGTAATAACCTCGTGGGAGAGAAGGAAGGAGAAACATAATGAAGAAGAAAGAAATTTGAGAGCAAACAACCAAAGGTCTGAAACGCACATTTGGACAAAGGTATCACGCAAGGGAACAGAGTGTACTTACAGCCCACTGAGGCCTGTCTTTTACTACAATAACAGGGACATCATTTACTAAACAAACACCAGCTGCCTATAGCTCTCTGATACCTGACCATTTAGGCAGTTCAAATAACCTTCATCAAACACAACCATGTCTTACCATTAAAGGGTAAAAGCAGAGCTTTCAACTCTAGGAATCAAGAGAAAAAAATAATACAGCTTGTTCCTCTCAAAGATATGGGAAATAACTTTTGGACAAGCATTTATTTTCTTCCTGAGCATGCATCATCAATCAGTCAGAGCTGTGTGCAGCAGGGAAGGGAACACATCTTTTCTTTCACCTGGGAAAGAGGATGGCTGTTTTTAAAATAAGCACACACACACGGGCATGCTCCTTCAGTTTCCTGACAGTGTAACACTGACTCTCCAGGAAGCCTTCCTTTGGATGAAAGGATGGATGGAAAAACCATAAAGCATTGAAAAGCATATTTTTCCTAGGTCAGTTTCCTATTCTTTTCCACACATATTCACTCCCTATGCAGTGTGGATCAGTGGTGGCAGTTCCATAGCCCAACTGAAAGCAAGTAATCACTCAAAGCAGTTCATTGTCCAGGCTTGCAGGATGGCACTGCTGCATTTTGGCTGCTGGAAAGTCTTCCTGCCAACCAGATGGGACATCAGTGATTCTCAGCATTTGTCCCAAAGCACTCTTAGCAAAAGCACCAGAACCACATCTTCAATATTTCTGAGTGAAACTGATAATCTCAGCAAGTCAAAGGAACTCATCTCTTCTCTACTTCTCTTTCCAGAGCTGCCTTGATGGCAACATTTACTGGGAGAAGAGCTGCCAGAGTTATGTAATCCCCTCCACCCATCATTAAAACATGCCATCCATAATACAAGTTGATTGTTTTCTAAAGAAACTTCATGCCAAGTGGATGGAAGAGTAGTGAACTGCATGATCTTGGAGCACACTCTATACCCTCCCCCCCAGGGAAAGCAGAGTGCCAGTGTCCCAGCAGTCACTCATCACCACCCTGTAAATCTGCACCTGCTTTCCAGAGCCATTATTTATTTGAGAAGGAGGTCCTAAACTTCTGTTTGCAACTGCTTAAGGTTCAACTGGAGAGCAACCTTGAAAGAGAAGTGCATCACAGTTTGAACAATAACAGGAGGGCATTTGCCCACCAATTTATTCTCTCCTCCTTTGCTAAACTTGACTACTTTTATTTGCCTAAAACTTACTCCCTTTTAGACCATACATCTTTGCCCTTAATTCCCAATAAGGTCATGGACCCTTCTTTGCAGTTATGTTGCATTTCCAAACTACCGCACAGCCACAAACACAGCAATCTTTTTAATGCTCACAGACCTTTAATGCTACAAACCAGCCTGCACAAGGAGAGAGAAATCCAGGCAGAACACTAACAACTGGTGCAAGACCTGGATTCTTTCTTCCCTGAATCTTGGGAATCACTGAAAACAGTCATAGTCCTTCAGTCAGCAGGCAAGTTCCACTCAACATGAATGAATCATGCTTATAATAGGTACCCAATGAGTTTTTAAATCTCATCAGTGCAAACTTGACCACTTCTCTAGGAAACTCACCCTGTGCTTAATTATTTATCTTGTTTGAAAAATTTTCAGGGGATCTGCTTGAATCTCCTTTTCTTTAATCTCAGCCCACTCAGCCTTGTCCTGTGAGAACACAGAAAGATGTTTGATCCCTTTGTATTAATTTTTTTCACCTGTTCAATCACAAGTATCTTGTACCAGCATTAGCATGAAAATTAATGAAAGCAGCAGAATTTTTAAAATCTAAGTATAAGCAGTTTCTAATGATAAAATGCCATAGTAGTAAGTATAAAATTATATGCTATATAAGCAAAAATTTTATGTTCAAAGATATTTACTTAAGGTATGAGACCCATGGGAGATATACCACCCCCATCACCTTACCATCTTTTCATTCCAGACTCACATTGCGGGGGACAGAAATGTACAGGACACGCTGAGGTTTAAGCACAGTCAAGTGCAAGTGCCATAAACAATATACCAATGTGAGGTAAGCAGAAAAAAGCAGGATGATTTCTTGCTTTAGACAACCATCTGTAATGCAGACACAATTCACATTTTGAGAGAATGGCTGTGTGAACCATCAAAGAGAAGATTAAAAATCCACAAACTATTGTTTGGAGGTGATGGTGGCAATTGTTTTGGAGGTTACATAGCATAGCTACAATAACTGGCAATACGTTTGTGAAACAAACAACTATCATGGGAGATATAGTGGCTCCTTTTAATATTGCACTCTGAGCTTACATACAGCATCCCTGTCTCAGACTGTGTATTCTCCAGTGCAAATAATGTTTCCTGCAGGTTATTCTACACAGCCAGTCATAAGCACAACCATGGTCTTGACAGCAGTTCCTGAAATATTAAAATAACTCCTATGAACCTTACTTTACTCTGTAACCTGAACTTGAGACTCAGCTTAAACTGCAGACAGATGTAACAATTTCCCTTTGTGCATTTTCCTTTTCCTAGTTCATTTTGTCAGGTTAAAAACTTGATGAGCCTCAGATGCTGAAGCTGTGTGGCAGTGAAAGGCCATGCACCTTCAAAGAAGCAGCTCTGCTGCACAGGCTCATTTTCAGCCTACTTGTTCTCCAGCTATTCTTTCACTCAGCTCTCAATTGGGATGTACAAAAGTAAAAGCAAAGCCAGGACTCTAAGCCATTTTATAAGCTCTCAGACCAAAAGCTTGACATACTCTGTGTCATCTTGTGACTGAGCAGAATTCTTTAATTTCACGTGCCTGGAGGTCTAATAGACTTGATGGTTGTCTGTCTTCTGCAAAATTCTTTTTAAATTGGACTTTCTCTTACTGACTTCTTTCTGGCTGCAATCCCCATCAACACTCAAATTCCTCTCTTTGCGCCTGGAAATCTTCCCTCAAAAAACTGTTTGCCAGAGATGTGGTTGAAAATGACAGTCATTTACCTGATGTCACTTCATCTGGGAGTTCTGTACCTTCACCTGTCAAAACTAAGCCTCTGTTCAATGGTCTCTTTGGAAACTTTCTGACGCTGCTCTGAGCCACAAGGCTCTCCTTTCACTTACATCACCCCCAGGGACAGCTGAGATCCGTAGGCACAGGCAGCCCACCAGCCCCTCGGTACCTGCTGTCCCCTAATGGCGCAGGACACAGCCCAGCATCACTCAGGGATGCTGAGCATATTCCACTCCGCTGCTACGTGCTTCTGCAGTGCACATAGACACAGAAGAAAAGTTATTTTATCCACCTTCAAGCATTTCATCTTTTCCCCAGACCCACACCAGCCTTTACCCCTCAGCTCAATCATCAGCATTTTCTTTTTAAAATAATCTTCACAAACTCATCCTTGCTCTCCCATGACCCCTGTCTCTGCCAGCCTTTCCATCTGCTACCTTTCTGGCTGTCCAGTCCCATCAAGAAACCCTTGCTCATACACATTTACTGGCCAAAAAATGAAGCAGTGAATAAATAAATGATTTAAAGAAATTTGGGCAGTCAGAAAACTGTCCCCTGCCCTCTGATGTTTGCCAGCGTACACTTTTCCCTACAGTAAAATGGCCTAGGGTAAAACAGTGCAGTTTTAAGAGCAGAGAAGAAGCTGAAGGGCCAAGGTGTGAGCTTACCAGTAACATAAAGCTAGTATTTCCTTCTCATCAATACTAATTTCTGTAACTAAGGATTGCTGAAGAAAAATTCTCTAATGGCAGGGATAGAAATTATGTGAATGCTGGACACTTTGACAGAGATATTTTGCCTTAATTTATTTTGAAGTATGAAAGCCATCCACTGGAGGTTTGTGATGTAGACACATTGAAAGGCAAATAATGATGGCTGGGGAATACTGACATGTCTGATCTCCCTAAGTTACTCACTTTGTGGCATTTTAGTTTGCTTGTTTATGTTACAAAGTGCAGGTGTCTCAAGAACACATGTAGTCAGAAACGAAACTGAAAAGAAAAAAAATATTTTACAATTTCCTTTTCAAAGATACTCATATGATCCCCATCCAGAAGGCAGGGCAGACCTCTATATAAAAAGTTAACTTAATGGGAGGGCTGACAAAAATTGGAATACAGCCTAAGCAATTAGTAGACTGTCAGTAATTGGAATTAAGCAATCAACTTCAGCTGCTACAAAAATGTACTGTGCAGAACACTCTTCCATTGCCAAGGAGATGAATGGGATAGCTGCACAGCTTTTCCATCTCTAGCTGCTATGATTTGATGGCAGAATAATCCACAGGCAATTGAATGCCTGCAATTCAACAATGAAATACCAGGATCAATATTTAATTCACAAGTCTCTTACCTTTTCTTTAAAGCCACTTTAAGCATATTAATACTCTGAAGACATTAAGAGGCTTTTATTCCTGGGTGAGTACATCCGAAACAGAACGCTCCCTGCATGGTCTCAGGTTGTGGTATATTGGCACATGCTTTTTGTTTTGCATATATATTGTGATAAGGAATCATAAAAATCACAATGAGAAAAAGAACACGTAAGCACTTGCTCCTGAGACCCATCCTAAACTTGACTAGGGAGTCCTCAGCAGTTTGGCTGAGCCACTCCTGAACTGCCTGCTTGCTGAACAAACAGCACAGCTGCACTTGCCCACCTTGCAGGCACACTGCCAGGCTGAGGGAAGGTGAAACTGCAGCTGCTCCTGGCAAAGTGGCTGAGGAAGAGAGAAGAGGGGCAAGAGCCAGATATGAACTGGAACTCCCAAGCACATGAGGCTTTTTGGGCAGCATGCATGGCAGTAGGCCAGCCTCAGCCTAAGGGACCACAGCACACTGTGCTGCAGATGCACTTTTGCCCATTGGCAGGTGCTGGGAACCACATGCTCTTTCTCTCAAAGGCAGGTCCAAAGATTGCCAGTGCCCTTGGGGGAGTCTGAGGAGACCTGCCTCTTCACCTGTGCGGAGCAGACAGCCCCTTTGCTCAAACCACTCCCAGGAGCATCCCAGCACCGTGTCCCTTCCTGTGTCAGGCAGTGCTGTGCAAACACACACTAGGGTTATCACACAGCTTGTCCTCCTCACATCCTGGCTGTACATCTGTCTGTAGCACTGCCTACCTACCTGCTAAGGAAGCACAGAGAAAACGATTTCAGCCACTTCTGTATTTGTTACTTCCCCAGCTGACTAACACAGCTTTATGGGCTTGAGAAGCCACACTCGGTGCTGTGCTCACCCGCATGCTCAGCTCCTCTCATGGCAGTGCCAAGACAGCCCCTGGGGCGGCCTGCCCAGCGCAACATGGCCAGGGCCCCAGACTTGTTCCCAGATAACAGCCAGCAAAAAACAAAAATAAGTTCATGACCCTGCTTAAGACAACAGAGCTTGCAGCCAGGCGCCAAGCTGAGGCACCAGGAGCCTGTGATCGAAACAGGCCTTGGGAAGAGAGGCACACATGAAATACTAATTTTCTACAATGTCTGCACTAGTAGGGTAATAAAAAGTTAATCCTCATGGCCTGCTCTGGCCCCTGTTAATGTTTGTATCACTGTTCTTGAGGTTTGGGGGAGGAACAGAGAGCAACAGACAGGAAAAAGCCTGCTTTGAAAATGACAACACTAATGGAGCTTATCTCTACCAAGAGTAATTCAATCCAAAATGCTGAAGGGGAGCATTGCAGCGCTCAGCTAAGAAAACATTCTCTAAAATAAAATCACATCTAACTTTAATTAGAGCCTCACCTTTATTTTCTCTCACTGCTTTCCCTCCTTTTTTAATATTGTCTCTCACTTCCAAAGTGCAAGGCCAGGATTTTGTGCGAAGAAAGCCGTCTCATCACTGTAGATCTCACAATGGAGATGTATCGGAACGTGTTAACTGATGCACGGCTTATGACATTTCAATTAGCCCACACGACGGCCTCGTGTTCCTATGATAAAGCCCGAGTATCTCTCTGGCCCCCAGGGTCTCAGCAGAGAATGCAATCTGGCTTCACTTTCTGCATGCTAATGCAGCAAGTTCCTTAATTACTTTTATAGCAAGGACAAGTGGCAGTTTTCAGAATTTGCAGTTTTTTCCCAGTGCTGCAGAAACAGGAAAAACTCCCATCATGAGAAGTGTAGGCAAAGAGATGATCCAGGTGACTAAAGTCCCATGATTAGGCTGGACAGTTTTAAGAAATTCATCTCTAAATTACTGCTGGCAAAAGGAGCTGATCCCCTATCAGTAAAGCCCTATCTGCTCACTGCACATTTCTAAGAACCTAGAAGTACTGCATCAAACTTCAAATAATTGTAATTTTTTGTTTTGAAGATGCAAAAGCAGCTGCTGCTGAGCATCACAGATGAAGCATATTACATGTACAGCATGAACACTCTACAGATTTTGAATAACTAGGTTTTTCTGGTAGCACTTAGTCAAAATTTATCTTCCTGCTTCAATAACTTCTCTGGTTGGAATTTGTGTTGGCACAGCCAAGAAAACCAATATGAAACATTGTATCTTTATCTGAATCTAAATATAGATGCATTATTGATTTCTTGGAGGGCAGGTTCCTTTTGGGATAAACTCACATGGAAAAAGAAACAAGCAGTCTCAGCACATACCTTGAAGTGTTCAGCCAAGGGCACCCTCTGTGCCCAGCTGCTCTCACGAGATAAGGCATTTGCATACGTGACAGCCAGGTACTTGTTACTACAAGAGGATTCATAGTGGAGTTTCAGGGGATTATAAACTGTAATAACCTCGTAACTGAGAATTTCAGTGTAATCTGTATAAAACAAAGCATCACACAATGTTAGAGGAATGGCCTTGTTTTCATTAAAAGACAGGGAGTACTGGAAGAAATACGGTTTGCTTGACACCTTCCAGTGAAGGCACTCAGGGAAGATCTCTCATGTATTAGCAGGATTCAAGAGCTACAGGTACATCACTCTTGCTGAGTGAGAGACTCGTGAAGTCAACAAGCACGTGTGTGGGAGCAGGATGGGACAGGAAAATGTCAAAGAGAAGCTGCAAAAAGCTCAGCCTCCCCAAAGGATGCTTTGGAGTGCTTTTACTTCAAAGTGTCATCCTGGCAAGCATCCCAAGGGAGAAGGACAGCCCTGGGGCATACAGAGTGCACTCCCCCTCTCTTTCTGACTTACTGCTTAATCACCTTTTCCTTCCGCCTGTACCAGACACAGTGCTGCCAAGAGAAACAAACCAGCTGCACCTTCTCACTTTGGTCGCTTAGGAGAGTGAAAGACGGAAAAAAGAAATGGGAAATCAAAAAAGGAATGCTGTTCAAGGTCCTCTGTAGTTTTTATGAGATGGTCCTGACATGTCTAAGTCATGTTCTGGGATGCTGTCTAGAGCACTGCAGGTTAGAAATCACAAATAGCAACTGCAGTTCAGCAGCTCCGGGTCTAAGAGGACCCAAACTGCTGCAAAACTTATAATCTCCCTGGGAAAGCCAGCCATGTTCCAGGCGCTCTTTTACCCCACAAATCCTATTCCTTTCCCATGGAAACTACCCTCCCATCCCATGGCTATCCAAGAAAAAATGAATTGCAGGCAAGGGCTGACTGCCTCAGGTAGCTCAGGGATGCTTTTGTCCCAGTGGTAGTAGCATGAAACCATTTACAAGACATTTAGGAAATAGGGGCATAAAAAGCACATAATTGTTACCATTCAGATATGCCCTACATCTGTGAGTTCTTGAACATTTTCTCCAGCAAAGGAAAATCAGAAACTTATTTATCAGCATGAAAGCAAAGTTTTAGAGGGCAGCTGCTCTAGTTATTAGTGAGACATGACAACCTGGCATCTTCCCAGCATCTCTGTTTTAACCAAGAAATAAGCCCAAAATGGCCCCCTTCTAGATAAACCCAAATATTCTTCAAAGAGAAACATCATCAAATAAGTCCACTTAATTACTTGCCTACATAAACATACAGACATATAGACACATGTAAGGGCAGACAATATTTGGAAACTTAATAGTAACTGACTTGCAGAAAAGGAAAAAAAAAACCCAAAACATTAGCTTGAAAAAAGGACCACTCTTGAGCTGAGAACACGGAATGAAGTCACCATTCTGTCATGTCACTCATCCAATGGCTCTTACTGCTCTTAGGTTTTCAGCTACACAGAGTGGCAGATGCAGAACCAAAGCCTGATGTCAAAACAAAGCCTCCCACCAGCACACATGGGAATCTGCAGCTTTGCACTGGGGTTTCTGAAGTTTTGTTACTGTCAGTGGTTTTTATTTGCATTTATCTGTTCATATAGGAAATCTTTGGCATTATTAAGCACAACAGAGCCTAGGTCTGCCTGCAGTCTGGATGTTAGCCCAAATACTCCAAAACAAATTCCTGTAGCCAGTCCACAGGATCACATCTAAAGATTTACAAATTCCAGGTCTACATCCGTACTCCTAAAGCCACTTTACTAGTTATTGAAACAACTTCATATTCCTCAGTGGAAAACAAGCTCAGCAAATGCAGGAACACAGAACTTTCTTTCTATTCACATTAAACTGTGGGGGTTTAAAAAAATACATTTACACAAGACTTCATTTAGCAGTGTTTCAAAGACTCTCAGAAGGCAAATAAACAGAGGGGCCCAGAGGAGACAGCAGCCACTGGCCTCTGAGCCTCAGCACAGACCTGCAAGCACCAGGAGAGCAGGCAGCTTCTCTGCAAAGCTCTTTGTGAGCCCCTGAAGCTCATATACTCCCAGCAGAGGCCAAGTGAAAAAGCCCAGCAATTCTTCCCCTATGACAAATCTGCTCCAGAATTCTTCTCCCACAAGGCCATCTTCTAGATAGCCAGGAGTCAGGCTGCACACAGATTTTCAGCTCCAAACAAGCTCTCCCTTTCACCAGCCACCCTATCAGTTCCTTGTAACAGCTTCTGAAAAAGCAGCTAAAAGCTCTGATCTCCCTTGCTCTGTTTATTTAAAGCAGCACAACTGAAGTGGCTGGAGCTGTGGGGATGAGCAAGCTTCTTCCAGGTGATGGAGACTCTGACAGTAAGCACCTGGCTTCTCTGATTCATGGACTGCTGCACCCTGTCTGCTCCCCCAGCCTTGCTTCCAAGCTGCCCCAGGGACAGCGCTCTCCCCATGGTGTATCCCAGCCTTATCTTGCTCTGCATTCTTGCACACTGATGCTCAACTCCCCCTGAGCTGTTCTTTGCAGTTTTTTTGGGTTTTTAATTTGAGTCTGCCAAGAGCCTGATGATTTCTAGTGCAGGCTGCCAACCTCAGGAAGAGATTAAGTTTTTCTATGTCTTAAGCCTAGCTTATTATGCACATCTCCAGTTGTCCTTTGTTATTTGAGTCCCAGACATCTTCAAATGAAGACACACACACAGATCCCTACGTGTGGAAGGGAAAAGAAACATTTTCATGGACCAATGTGGTGCACAAATTTGGGAGAGAATGGAGGAAGGCAGTATCCATCCTACTGGGAGTGTGAGATGTACTTAAGGAATGTAAATAAATGCAGTTATTCCCCCTAAATTCAGATTCAAATGAAGACAGCTTAGAAATGGCAAAGACCCTCGAGGTTAGTTTTGCAATCTGTACTTCCTCTACTATTTTTTATTCTTTTTTCCCCCCCTTGGATTTAATTAGCTGCAGTGCACCCTAAAAGGAACCTCAGAAATTCCTAACATGCTCTGGACTCTTTCCAGTCATTAGAGGAGCCTGCCTTCATCTGCCTTTATTATGAATTGATCTGAGTATGACTGTGAATGTAAACAGCATTGTAACTGCACCCCGAGTCCACAGCTAGTCAGAAAGATAAAAGAAAATTCTCCCTTTTACAAACTGCTGGTTTATCCCAAAGAAACATGCACATTCCTTCTGTTGCAAAACTCTCAGTTCACATGGTTTTTTCCCCTCAATATTAAGCACACGTATTAATACAGTTATGTTGTTTTAGTATGTAATATATTACTTTTGGCCTTTTGCCCACAGGGGAACAGAATGGCCCACTTGTAATTAGAAAAGGCATTCACTGTTTGACTGTATCTTATCTCTGCTCTCTCTTCTGTCTCCTGCTTGGAACAACAGACATCACAGTGGTTGGTCAAAGCAACATTTTTTCCACTGGAACATGACCAAGCCCATACTGAAATTGCAGAAGTCAACTAAATGACTCTGATTTACAGATTAATAAGGGAACCCTGTCTCCTGACTAGAGAGGGTCAGCAAAAACAAGCATCAGAAAAGGGAAAATGTTTGCACAGAAAACGTATGAGGATTGTAAATGACCAAATGCTGGGAACTCACTACAATTACCTGCTATTCTCAACTGAACACCACAACTGTGTTGGCTCTACCGAGAAGTAATGCTTCAAAAGACCAAACAGCCTCTGCCTCTTTGCTCACAATCAATTTGATGTTAGCAGAAACACTTTATAAACGAAGTTACAGAATTAGCACAGAGCCTTTAACAGGCTCTCAGTAAAACTGTCTTCATTTTGTATAATCCAATCTGCCATTCACTGTGATACCTTGAGGACTATAAAATTGATAAAATACAATTTCTTAGCCTAAATTGTAGTGTAAAAGCCTTAATGGGGTTCATGGAGAAGGGCCAACTGTGGAATCAGACACCAAACTCCAGCATGCCCAGTTAATACCTGACCTATCTGCAAATCAACAGGAAAATGCAACTCTGCCTCAGAAGAAAAATTGGAGCCAAAAAAAAAGGATGGAGCAAATCCTCAGGCTGGATCAGCCTTTGCTGGAGAGAAGGTGCATTTTGATGGAAATAATGGGAGCTGTGGTAAAAAGCAATTGTGTGTATAGGTTCCATTAGGAAGAAAATAAGTGCTTATCCATCAGCTCGGGGGGCTCTGGAGTTTTAAAGCCCTGGGGACAGCAGAGATCTTCTCCAGGAGGACTTGCCACAAGGATTCCTCTCTCCAGGGAAATCTAGCAGAAGGCATAGTGAGGTAATACAGTAAAACCCTTCTTATTTTCTTTATTTCTGTCCTGACTTTAATTTCATAACATAGCAACAGCAGTTCCGTCATTTTGTCCATTGCAGCCAGGCAAGCATAGGTAATTTACTGCTTGGTTTAACTTGGTAAATAAGTGCTAAACCACCAGGAAAAGAGGTGCTTTATAAATCCAGAGATGAAATTAAAATAATTCAGAATGAGGATGAAAAGGCAGCCAAAAGGAGTTATAGTTCCTTGTGGGAACACCACCGCTCTGCAGAGCTGGTCTCACTGGCATCCTACCATCCCAAGTATTCCTCTCATTGTCTCCACAGTACCACAGCCTTGCCCCTGCCTTGTCCATCCCCTCCTCTATGGGAAGCACTTCTGCCATGCGCCAGACACCACAGTTTACAGCCTCATGTGGGAGAATGCAAACATGCTGAGAGTGGCTCCCCTGCATCCTCACAGCTCTCCCTCAGGGGCATCCCATTGTGACAATGGAACTTGGAAAGCATATGTACTCATCTGTGTCCTGCAGGGATGAGAAAAGCCTGCAGCATAAAATCCTGGCACTGCAGCTTTGTTGGGGTGCCCATTCCCAGGGTCTGGGGGCTGCCAGCACCAGGCTGTCCCCAGCACCCACCCTCAGACACAGGCATTGTACCAGCAACTAAATGAATCAGGAAGTTTTCACAGAAGGAAGGGTATAAAGCCCTGAATTGTGTAGGGGGGCAAAGTTTTCAGCTATCAAAACTGGCATACCTGAAGCCTGTGGCAGGTAGCAGCAACCTCAGTGCAAAACAGCAACGCTTCCCATGAGGGAGGCGCACTTCCTGGCCTTGCCTCAAACCCCAAACTGCTCACTGAACCTCCTCCAAAGGCAGCAGGGACTTTATCTGCCACTAGCAAATAACAGAAAACATGATTTAGCTGACTGTAGCCCTCAGAGACACTGAGGGGATTTGGATTCAAGACGTCCCTGTCCTTGGACTCACAGAGACCAACCACTTGAGCAAGGCTGTGTCTCTGTATGGGGCTTCTACTCAAGAGGTCAGTCCTGGCTCCCTTGTACATAACCCCAAAAACTGCCTGACCGCTAGTGAAGCCTGATGTGCTCCAGCATCATAGGATGCAGTATGCAGCCAAGCAAAGTGTAACAAATTGTAAGTGCCAATAATGGTTCATCACCAAACCCTTGCTGTCACAGCACACATCACATGTAACATTTGAGACAGCCACCATACACAGAGTATTACCATACAATTCCAGAAGGCTTCAACCCATCCACACCACTGCAGAAGTCCTCACATATCTACTCTTCTCGTTCTTTAGCCCAACCTTTTATACCCCTCATGTTGATGCATTGCACCTGTGTGCTCTCTGGTGGTTGGTCAGTGCCCCTGGGCACTCCTTGGCTCATTGCTGTCAATGCTGCTCACCTGCTTCTCACAGCTGTAGCCCACTGGGGATGAGGCTCAGCCACAGCCCCACTCCCAATTGCCACAGACTGCATGCCTACACTTTCCCCCTGAAAAGAAAGGCCATACCAAAACATCATTGCTGGCGTGTCTGGTGACAATTTAGATGCACAAGGCGACATTTCAGATGCACTCTGTCACACAAAAGATTTAGATTTGTAAGGAAGTATGATTGAAATAGGAGTTCCTTATATCTGAAGCTTAGGTTCACAATCTTTCTTAGGAAAAAAGAGAGCATGTCAGGGAGAATGAGCATTTTTGCTATTCATAATTTCGCAGTTAAGAGGAATGGATTTACATGGATGGATGGCTAGATGGATGGATGGATGGCTAGATAGATACAGACAGACATGTATTATTTATTATCTTATTATGTTATAATATATACAACTACTTTTTAAAGATGACGGTCATTGTTACAGCCACAGGCTTGTTTAGATGTCTCTTAAATATGAAAAAGGCTTTTTTCCCTCATATATGTCTCAAAGTTCACACTGAACCAGAAGTGACATGGGAAAATGTCTTTTTGGGCAAACTTATCTTCCTTTGAAGTGTCTGTAACTCTAAATCCAAATCCCTAGTCTTAATTGGTTAGACACCTGATTTTGCTTTCTTCTAAGGTTTATTTAAACATTCAGTACAAAGACATCAGGTCTGCAGTGTTGTCATTATAAACTTAAGCTAGTGAGGCACCAGAACAAGAAAGCTATCTTGGGAGTTAGCACAACTTCAGCTGAATGCTTTGTATTTGCCATTCATTTTTCTGATTCAGGTTAATAAATGAGACAGATGCAAGCATTGTATCTCTGAGGAGTATCTTGCTGATAACTGCAACAGCCTTATTGTATTTTACTAAGCAAACTGATTAAAACATAAAATTCCTAGGGCTAAAATTTTACAAGCGAGCTTTTCTTTTTATTTTTCTGTACTGAAGCTCATTTTTGTAGGTAATTCAGCAATCCCATAGCTCAAAAGATGCATTATCTAAAAAAATGGACCTTTATTAAAGGTTTATTGATCTGCACTCTACATAAAAATAAAGAAAACCTTTCAACCATCATTAAATGGTAGATTAGTGAGTCTCCCTGCCTGTAATACATTTTATGACAATTTTCTCTTGGGCAGATTTGCAAGTAAGTAAAGAAGTTTCCCAACAGAGGTGAGCTACATACAGCTTTACAAGCCAGGGAGCTTAATCTAGTAAACATAGCTGGATATGGACAGTCATGACTTGAGCTGGAAGGATAAAATGAAAAGAGAATATTCCCCCATGCAGATGCTTGGAAGAACAAACCAAAGGGGAAGAAAGGGGCTGCTCAAGCGGACAGCCAAGGGACCCTAGGCTAGAGACTCCTGTATGTCTTTCTCAATCCATGAGCATGGGTGATCACATCACTCTGCTCCTGGACAGGCAAGGGGGCAGGATGATCAGGGGAGCCCCCACCAGCAGGATCAGGGGTTAAGTTCTGCAGAGTTACACCACCAGCAAACTGCAGTGATGCAGAACGAGATGTTTGCATTTCTGCCACTATGACTGCTGGCAGAGCCCAGACATCTCACTTGGCCCGTGAGACTCACCACCCACCCCATGTTTGTCCAGCATTCCAGTTTTTGAAGACAGACATTTGAATACCGCAGCAGATGAAAGACATCTGGCTCTCCAGAAGTACATCCAAAGAGGAGAACAATCTGTCTTTGTCTTTGGATTTGGTGCTACTTGGATAATTTATTGCTTCCAGATCTACTAGATATGAAGGAGCATTTGGGTGGTTTTACTGTTGTGTAAAATTGATAGCTGATCCAGAGCAAAGGCAGAGCATGCCAGGTTAGCCATTAGAGCATCTGGGCACAAAACAGGACCCGTGGTCCCTCCAGCCCCCTTGGGTGACACATCCCAGTTGTCAGAGATACATGCAAAGTGCAAGGGCAGCTCACCCACACACAGAAGCAGAGGACAGCATTACAAAACACAGAGCAGCATTAAAAGTGCACCAGAAACTCTGCAAGTATATTCCAAGCACCAGAGCAGTAGTTTCACTTCCAAAAGCATTCCTGGGAACAGGAGGTGATAGCTCCCAGCTACTTCCACCATCAGCTCGTGGAAGGCTGCAATTCAGATGCTCTCAGGTTGAAGGCAGCACTACTGCACACCAGGCATGAGGATGTGGGTGCTAACCTAAAGAGTGCCTGGCTGTACACACCCTTTGAGCATTTCAACTTAGAACTGAACAACAGAAATGATCAAGGAAGAAGTGTGGAAATTTCTGTGCAGCTTTACTAATTAAAATCACCTTATGGATACTCATCCCAAACCAATTCTTCACAGTTTGCCACCTCACCAACTTTGGAGAAAATAAGTGATCTTTCTTCAGATGTTTAGGGGCACAACTCAATTGTGCTGTCTTAATGTCTTTGAAAGGGCCCTGCCTCTGAGCAATGTTTGGTCTTAAGGTCCAAAATCTGCAAAAAAATCACATACCTGCTTTAATTTATGCAGCCTAGGTGAAATCCTAGCTGGCCATAAGATGCCAAGATCTTATCTTCCAAAGATTTTCTTTAAAGTCAATGGACTATTCAGCCAGTAAAGCAGAGCATGTGCTGGATCATCCCATAACTTGGATTAATCCTTTTCCTCCTTGTTGAAAGGAGGCAGAGATACCTGTGCTTTCCAAGGCAGCTACAGGGAAACCTGTAACTGGAGCAGCCTTAATGTTTACACTAACGAAACACTGCAGGTCCCTGTTAAGGGGTCATATTTTATAATTAGCTCTCGCTCATGTTAGGGAACGTAGGATAGTAACACACTTATTATATTAGTGCCTGAAAGCACATTGTAAAGGAACCTATTTCCCCATTAGTGTCAGAAGTAGTCATCTGAATGTAGACACACTCACTTGAAGTAGTGAGGGGTTTTAACTTTTTTTTTTAAACTTTTTTTTTAACTTTTAACTTTTTTAACTGCATATATATGTGTATGTGTATGCATACATACATACAGAGAACCCTCTCCTTTCCTTCCACCTCTGGATTATATGATACACAGACAACATCCAAAGATGAAGATGGTGAAGGGCCTTGAGGGGAAGCCTAATGAGGAGCTGCTGAGGTGACTTGACTTGTTCAGCCTGAAGGGGACTGAGGAGGCCTCCCCACAGTCTGCATTTCCCTCATGAGAAGAAGTGGAGGGGCAGACACTGATCTCTTCTCTGGTGACCTATAATGAATTCAAGAAACGCCATGAAGCGGTGCCAGGAGAAGATTTGGTTACATATAAGGTTAGATATTATGAAAAAGTTTTTTCTCCAGAGGGTGTTTGGGCACTGGCACAGCTCCTCAGGGAAATGGTTGCAGCAGCAGCCCGACAAAGTTCAAGAAGCACTTGGACAACGCTCTGAGACACATGGTGGGATTCTTGAGGTTGTCCAGTGCAGGGCCAGGAGCTGGACTCAATTAACCTTGTAGTGCTATCCAACTCAGGATAGTCTATAATTCTATGATTCTATTTAGCAACAGTAACATGAATTCAGATCTGACTGAAGCTTTAAATTGATTTCCTCAGCTCTTTAGGTTTCAGTCAGACCATAGCTTAACTTCAAAATAACCAGCAAAATGCTGCATACATCAGAAGAGCATTGCTCTGGGACTTTATCTTGCATAATTTTACTGTGAAATATTCTCAAAGTTTTCAGTATTTCAACTGAGAGCTGAGATGCACCTGTCTGAATGCAAACCTTCTAAACTAATATCATGCAGATGAGATACAAAGAGCATTTTCCCAATACAAGAGTTAATGGTTCCAGTCATAAATCTTGTCTCGTGGATTAAGCCCAGAGGATCAAATGCAGAGATTTATTACTTCATTTATTACTCCATCTGAGTTAATCACTTTCAGGAAATAGTTCATTCAGTGAAACTAGAATGCTTTTTTATAATCAGGTCATGGATTTCTCAGACATACTTGTTATTTTTTATGACTGTTTTATAACATTTATAGTGCCAAGTGGGGCTGCACATACAGCAAATCTGCCAATGCCCCATAAAGGATATGGGTTCAAGTTTGGAGCCTACCCCTACTTTCATGATTTGTTAGGCTGCATTCCTTCCTGCCTCCAAAACTTTCTTATCCCAGATCCAGCACAGTTTCCTTCACCTTCTTCCACTAAAAGCAGTGTTTCCTCTATGCTCACCACCTCCAGTCTATCCTGAAGTGCAGGTACTGGTAGCCCATGGCTTAACAATCCTCAATCAGCATTTTTAGAAAACAGCTGCTGCTGTCTCTGTCCACAGGTCTGGATCCCAGAGATATCTGAATGACAAACCCTGCCAAAACCTACATTTCACAGATCTTCCAAACACAGACCGGGGGGAAAAAACTGCACAAGGCTTGTCGATCTTGGAGTGCATTTCTTATTCAGCAGATAAAGACTTGATAATAGGAAGCCTTCCTCCATAACAAAGGTGTAATTAGCTTTTCTTTCCCTGTTCATTTAGCAGTGGAGTTAAAAAAGGTGGATGTAATCACTGGAATGCTGCTTAGACACACTAATGCAGCAGCAGTGATGAGATCTAATGTAATGCTGTGGGATGCCAAAACAGAAGCAAACTCCTCATCCAGAGGAACTCAGCTAAATTGTTTCCCAGGCTCAAAATAAATACAAATACACTGGCATTTTCCTTATCAGGGACCAAAAATTTAATGTGATTAATTCTTCAATTTAGCTGTAGTTTATTTTGCATTAGAGATAACAGCAAGGCTGTGGGTAAAATCCAGCTCACTCCTGCTCCTGACTATTAATAATGCGTGCAGATCTTTTTCACTCCCTGAAACCAAAACAAACCAAATTACAAAAACAACAAAACAATAAAGGAGCTCTGTTTTATGGAAAATGCATTTAATGTATTTGCCCTCTTCTTCCCATAGAACATCTCTTCAACGTTTTTGTTAGCACTGCACATAAATCAGATTTATCTTGTTATTCAGTGTGACTTTTCCTTCTAGTTTTTTTTTTTAAAGTATCTTGGATATGTAAAATTACAGAAATGCAGTACAGAAAGTATGAGAGCATAGCAAGCATAGCAAATATACACTACCTAGATACACTCACAGAGATTACACAAAAAGACCCCAGAATGGTTTTCAATTTTTCGCACCAGTATCTTGCATTACTCAGAGCCTAGATAAGACACTCACAATGGAGCTCCCCTCACTCTGGGTATGCACAGAGATGTAGCAAGGGAGAATGCAGGAACCACAGGAATATTATGCCACCTTATTCTTGTATCTGCTGCATGAGTTGTGGCCAAGGGTGAGGATAAATGCTACAACACTCAGCAGTGAAAAGAAGTCATCAGATTAGGCCCGGGAGAATATCCAGGGGATTAGGTTTTCTGTATATTGCCAGCTCAGCTGCGAGACTTTCTACCTGTATCCCAGTATTGGTGGCTAATGTTTTTCTTGCTGTTTTCCCACTTCTCTTATTTGTGAAACATTATTATGTATTCACTCATATGCATTTTCTTCCCTTGCTTTCTCAGACACAGTTTTGAACAGGCACAAAAGGGACAAAAATGCTTCCAGATGTGCATCAGGCTCAGGGCAAAATATCCTCCTGCCTCCTTTTTATCACCTTATTTATACATGATTCCTTGTCATGATCTGCAGGTAAATACAGGTAAATAACTATAGTTAAAGCAGATGTTCATGTAAGGCAGAAGGGAATAAACCCCTGCTACTACACCACAGAGGGCACAGCAGTAATGCCTCTTTTACTAGCAGAAGTAGAAGGTACAAATTAAGTGCTCTGAGGATAATGTGCTCTTTAGGAAATACAAAAGCTTTGCTTTGTCTTGGATCCAAGTGTGCAGCATCAAATCAAGCTTAACTAAGGCTATCTCAATCCACATAAAGCCTCAGGGGACCTCAGGAGCTGAAAAATGCAGTGTGTCAAAATAATTCCACACAGAAATTACAACAGTACCAAGCCTGAAATTCCAGCAGCATTCCAGTGCCCTGCCAGGTAGAGCAATGGGCCCATGTCTGCTGCAGTTTAGTCTTTAACTACTGAAGAGATACTGGTTTGGTTTTCTGTTTTTTTGGGGTTTTTTTGCCTCCCTCAAAATCCTGAAGGGACCAGCACTGAAAAAAGGGTTGATCATTTTCTGTAGCAAAAATACATAACATAGGAACTCATTTAACCCCACACAGATTGTATGATAACAAGCCACAGAATATCTGATGAAGAATCAACAGCAGTAGTTGTGATGACCCACCAGAGCTTTGCTTAAGTATTTTACATTTGGCTATCACCTAAAAAGAAAAGTAGCTAATCAACATGAATTAATCCCTTTTTGCAGGAAAGAAGTACATTTTAAAGGTCTCTGAAATAGCAAAAAGAGTGAGAAGCAGCAAAATACTGACATATCATCAAATTCTTCAGAATACCAACAGGATCCTATTGTTCTGCTACCTGGTTTTAGTTGCCTCATCCTTTTACCCTAATTTTCTACGTGCTCAGAGAAATTTGATAGTGTGGAAGAAAAAAACTCAGTAAGAGAGAAGGGAACTGTACTCAGGATAGCTGCCAGGTTGCCTAATCCTCCAGAGAACTTCATAAAGGCAAGGAAAAAAGTTATATAGTATTTCACAGCTCTAGAAAGAACCACACCTTTCTGCTGGTTTCCACAGCACTAGATGCATAAGAAATGTACTGGTTCTCATAGCAAAGGAAATCTTATTTGTAGTCCCATGTGTCAAAGTATCTCCTGGCCTTGCTTGCTCTGGATCAGGACAGGTTCCCAAGACTCTCTTTGGCCCCTCTGACTGCGCTGTGATCTCCAGCCAGTGTTGAGCAGAGCACTCTCTCCATGAAGGTGTCTACCTGCTTAAAAAACCACAAGTTCCCATAAAATTTGGAATGAGTAAAATTGAGAGAAAGAAAAGTGGGGCAAGAGCAGGAGAGATTAACTCCTCCTCCAGGTCCCTGAGTACATCGATGTGTCAGAAGCTGATGGGCACTTCTGACAGGTTGCTCCCTTGCAGGAGCTCCATGGGATTTGAAAACAGTTCGTGGAAGGAAGGTGACAGTTTGGAAAGTGAAGCACCAAGTCTGTCAGTCACGAAAACAAAGAGAAAAAATCCAAACAAAAAAAGGCAAAGCTGCTATCTCATTCCCAGTTTCCTGGGATTTTTTTGTGTTTTGGCAGAAGAAAGAGACTGTAGAAAACAGAGCATTGCAGTGAAATTTTCCAGAAGTCTTTTGTCCTTCTGCTGCAGCTTTCTCCCTTGCCTTGTGAAAGGCATTTAAGGGGGGTGGGGGGGGGGGGGGGGGGGAAGTGTTTACTAAAGGAATTGTGCAGGACTGCCATTTATCTTTTCAATATTGTTTCATTTTCATTTCTTTCTTAATTTTTCCTCCATCACAATGAAGCCATTGGGAACCAGATGTGAGAAGGAGATTATTTTAAATTCTAATCACAGCAGAAATTACTTATACTAAATATTCCTATAGAATGGCTCAGGTCACCTATTAAGTTAACCCACACAGACACTCCTTAATAAGGCATGCTCTTCATTATCATCCCTAGAGATCCAGAATGCACCATCAAAGCCCTGTGACATCCAATACTGTGGAGTAAGACCTTTTTTTGCAGTAGGACTGCGATTGCACAAAGCCAACACAAAATCAATACAGCTGACTAATGAAGCATCCCTTTGCTTATGTAGCCAGACCCTGAAGTTGCTAAAAGCCATCAGCCTAGGGCTTATATCAGCTGCTCTGGGATCCCTTCTGGAGGCCAGCAAAGGTGTCAATGGGATAGAAGGTAAAGGATTTCTCCTTGAATCAAACAGTGGCCACCTAATTTCCTTTTGAACAGAGAGCCGATACAACGTGGAACACTCACCAGAGCCCTGGCAGGACAGACCTGCACAGGAACTGAGGCACACAAGATGCCACAGTCCAGTATTTATATTTCCAAAGCAAAAAAATCAAACTAAAACAAAAAATAATTACAAACCTGACACACTGATTGGTAAGTTTACTAACTGCAGTACTCTGGCTTAAATCTCGAAGTCCCTGAGTTTCTTAGCAATTTGGAAGGATTAATTTTGCCGACTACATATTCCGGACTGTCCTAAGAACTGCCGTTAGCAAGTGGGTTTGGTTAATCTTTTGATTAATCTCTTTTCAACAGGGGGAATTGGTTTTGCCACTCAATTACTATACAGCAGGCTAAATTCTGTTCTCATCATTCAACTTATAAATCTCCCTGTTATTTTTTTCCCCCTGGCTTTTCTAAAAACATTCTATCAATAAATAATAGAGAAAAAAAAACTAATTCATACTCAAATTCTTAGAATACAAAACCCATGCAGATGACAGCATATAGGTCACCAGCTGTAGTGCAGCATAATACAGAATCTGCAGACATTCTGTTAGACAATTTCAGCAATGAGGAATACATGATAGCATAAACAATATCACACAATGATCACAAAATGAACCTGCCCTTCCATTGCCCTCCTATTCTTCTACAGTTGTTTCAGATTTGCCTCCTTATTACAGGAAAATGTGCCTCCTGGTTTTATTAGCCAGCATCCGAGGGAATGCTCTGTGCGACAGATAGCAGACAGCAAAGCAAGATGTAAGTGTGACTCGAAGCACAAAACAGACCTTATCTTGTAAAATCCCATGCAAGGAGCACCGAGGATGCCACATTCTTGTGTTACTTGCTATATAAAAGTGAATTTTGTATTCACTCTAAACACAGTTACCTGCTCTTACCCAAAAGCTTCCTGTCCTAATTGAGATGTAAATTCCAAGATTTTTGCTTAAATACTCAAGGCAGAGAAGAGACACAAGAATGATACATTATATATCCCAAAAATGTTGCACAGCAGTACGGACACAAGGGAAATTCTGAACAATGACACCAGGACAAATCCCTCTGTGGCATAAGGATCCTCTTAAAGAATGACATATAGCCAACTTCTGCTTTTAAGGTCAAGCCTGAAAAATCAACCCTATGAATGGCATGAGGCCCTTCAAGCCAGTATCAGTGGTATTACCTGAGAACAGCCCTCCTGTAACTAAACAGAGAGTCAGCCCAATTGATCTGTCTTGAAAATAAAGGTATAAATGCGGCTTGACTGAATTTGAGTTGATGGCCCTAGGGAAGGCAGATATTTCAAACCAGATGCTTAGACCATTAGACCATCTGCTTTAGAAGTGTATGAAGAGCCAACTGCTACAATGGAATTGCGTCTCTCTCTCTCATTTTCTGTTTAAATCAATAGGTCTCTTTACACAAAGTATTCATATTGGGCATTTTACTTTTTCAGCTGCTTCTGCACTTGTAAATCTTAAGGATCTCTTCCCTCAGTGGACTGTGAGCAGAACAGGAGTGCTACTTAATTCCCACCAGGCAATGGTGTATCTTCCTTCAAATTATAAAAACAGACTAATATTTATTAAAAAGTATTCACTTTTAAATGTATTACTACTTTGTGCAAAATCACATCAAAACATTGTCAAAATAATTTGTTATGTAATTGGATTTCACATGTAACACTGCTTTCTTCCCTTTGTCAAATGAAAGCAGTCTGTATCTTGACCTTGAATTCTGGGCATATATGGTACTTAGAATTTTTTGCAAAGTAACTTGGAAGAATGAGTTATTTAAAGCCCTGTCACACAGGATTTGTTTTTTTTTCTCTCTAATTCACTGAGTGAGGCACTTTTATAACAAAAATGAACATTAGAAATTAAGGAGTAGCATGTAGCAGGTAGGAAATAACACACCATTCATGAAAATCATAAGCTGCAGGTACTTGGGGGACCCATGGGTCCCCTGAGGTCATTCCTCAGTAACTTTGGGATTTTGATGCTGGGTCTTGCAGTGCACAGAGCCACTCACCACCTTGATCAATGCTTTCTTTTTACTTCTCTCTCTCAAACATTAGGCAATTAACCTAACATCAAATAACAAAATTAAAAAGGAAATAAATAAATTAAATAACTTTATGATCAATCTGAACCTTCTAACTTGTAGTTGCCCAGGTCGGTCCTTCCACGCTTTGTGCAGCTTTAATAAAGACCTAACCAAAATAAGGTCTTTTCATTCTTTGCTCTGAAAGCAACTGGAAAAAGGAGGAAATACCAATCGGATAGCAAAGCATGAATAGCCCTATTTATACTTAATGTGAGTAATAAGTACATGGAATTGAAATAAGATGTCTCCTGTGGTCTGTGAAAGGAGGCAGAGTTTTATTGAATCAAAGACCTGGAGCTTATTTCCTCCTGCTGCAGCGTCCTGGTTGCCATTAAACTGACTGCTTCTGTTCTCCCTGCCTTGGTCACTGCATGTGGGTGACAAGGAAAGCCATGGTACAGGCAGATGTTCATCAAGAACAGCGTCAGCCAGGAGAACATCTTGAAATACAAAGAGCTCAGTCTAACCCAATTCCACCTTCATCAAGCAAGAGAGAGACGTGGTGGTGCCATAACAGCCTGCCTGTTCATACAGCACTGGGCAGCAGCTTCCAGACAGGACTCAGTATTTAATGGGATGCCAGAATTAAATGTGCTGTATGCCAAGCTCCTCACATATGAGCAACCTAGCAGTGTCCCCAAAAAATAAGGCTGCTGAAATGGTTGAATATTTCTCCTCTCTATTTCAAATATTTGCACCTTGAGCTAATTGAATCCATGTGCACTAGATCACAACCAAACTTAAATTTTCACAATTATTGAAGAGCATACCTTATAATTAGATTTCTTCTTTACCCCAAACTGAAAAATATTTATCATGGTAGTCAAGAAATTGCTCTCAATATTTTAAGAACCCTAAAATATTAGGGTTGAAAACTATATGTAAGCTTAAAAAGAAAGTTACCTCCTTCCCCATGGCCTATGTGCAGTTGGCTTGGCTTGAAACAGAAACTGGGGGTAAACACAGTGATTAAATAACAAAATCTGAATATTTTTTTTCTCAGTTTCTTCTCTTTCAGATAAAATATTTTTGTGATCGGAGGAAACGTTAGCTCTTTGTTATTAGTCAGGATTTCTTCTGTGTTTAAGTCAATTAAATCCTAATAGGGTGATTCTCTTGTTCTTTATTTAAAACCAAGCAAGCAAAAAGTCATACAAATAGCATGAAAATGCTGGACTTTGTGTTTTATGTGCATCCATTTGGCATGCAGGGCTGTTAATTTCAATAATACCAATTCTGAATTTAAAAAAAACCCTCAACAACTTTGACAACAATCAAATGGGAACTGCTGAAGAAAAGTTGTTTATTATCTTGGAAATTTCCCCAGTCCTCAAAAGCACATCTCCTGCATCCCACTTTCAACCAGCTACCGCTAATGGTGTTCCCTGCATCCCAGCACATCTCTGTGGAGAATGGGACCAGCGTGGGGGTGGGTGGCACTTTTCCATTGTGTTAAATTAGTTCAGCACACTATACACATAATTAGCTAGGATGCCTCAGCCTTGTTTACAACCAAGTTCTTTCAAGGCTTTATTTTACCAATTTGTAAAGTGGTGAGTAATATTGAATTTTCCTAAGCATTTCTGTTTTCATAATGGCATCATAGTTGAGCAGTCTCCAAATTAGTAAATTATGTCACAACTGCACTACTGAGAAAGTGTGTTTTCTTTTCATTAAAAAATGAAGAACCAAGTCATGGATAAATTGCACATCTGCACCAACAGAAGTCATCTGCAGATCCATGGCTAGCACTTAGGCGCCCTCAGTCCAAGGTTAATCTATTACCTACAAAACTCACAGCCCATTACAGTAACAACAACGACAAAATGGTGGTTTGCATTAATATTTCAGCATTTCTGGTTGTGAGTAGGGCAGCAGAAACAATGCACACAGTACAGAGTAAGGTACCCATGATATGAAGCTGACTGTGACTGCACTTAGGGGCTGATACAATTCAGGCCAGCTGGAGGCATTAAACCTGCACCAGTGCCTTACAAGGGCAGGGTCCTTGAGTATGTTTGCTGCAAGACACACCTGTGAGAGCAGAGATGCAACACCTTGCTGATTATCTCATTGAAACATGCAGAGTGCACAAGGAAAGCCAGAGTTCCTTTTGTACATGTGGAAGTACCTTTCAGCTGTGCACTCTTGCTCCCAGCCTTAGCACTTGCACGGAGGAGGCTAAGGAGAAAGAAAGGAGTCCTCCAAAGCACTCAAGAAATTTCTGGGTCAATGAGAATCACAGCAGCACCCAGTCCTAAGTGTTTCGACTGATGTAAGAACACGAGAAATTAATAAAGCCAAGCTGCAAGAACCAATTTCATCTAATATTGCTTGTAATCAGTACCAAGAAGATGCAGAAAGTCGGCAGACAGAGTTTGGTGAAAGGCCAGGAGGTTAATTTGTCATTTGCATAAGTCATTTAGAAGAAGCAACTATTTAAAATTATGTATCCATGACACATTACACATGAATAGATGAACAGTAATCTTGAATAATAGTTTGGTGGGTATGTGCAGAGGAGGGGGAAGGAAGCTGCCTTGATAAATGAGCATAATTTGCAAGCATTAGAGCAGCGGGATGAAACTGCCCGGGTTACAGACTGCAAGTTTGAAGGTACTGTTTCAGGGCAGTCATTTTGTTTCATCCCTAATTTGCAGAGAGGAAGGAACAAGTAGCCTTGCATGTACATCCTACCAAGTTTCATTCCAGCAGTGATCCTGACGGGGCCATGCTACCACCCTGGACAGCTCATCTTTCTCCAGACTATTTTATGCCATTGTCTTTAAAAATATCACTGCTGAAGCAGTGTTTCCATCGTGATGAAGTGTAAAAAAAGAGCTGATTTGCCCAATGGTTGAATGTGATGGGAGGCCAGGGGATGATGGGAAGGGGAGACACACACACTTCATTTTCCCTGAAGAGCAGTGTGAGATTTCCAATCCTCAGCTTTAACACATAAAATATTAAGAACCAATTTTCAGCTGCACCTCTGTCACTTCCATTATCATTCTACACGTCCAGAGGTGATAATGGACTCAGTAAATTGCAGCCTCTTTCCATCCCAGACCACAAGGGCTTTCACCTGGGGACAAGTCTGCACAAGGGGTGGCCCAGATATATGCTAATGGCATCTAGCAGCAAGGCGCTAGGGAAGACAACAGGATGTGTTCATCAGAACAAGATACCCTACAACAAAGGCAGGAAAACAGATGCCCAGGAACAAAGGAAAATCAAAAAGCAGAGAGCTTGATCCCCAAAGTTATGCATATATTGCTATCCTCACAGACTTTGGCTGTAAATACCCTGGGCAGTCAAACTTCTTTTCATTCAGACACATCCTGTCTGAGCTGCTCGCTGCTGTGGCTCAGCCACAGTGCCAAACGGTACTGAGAGCAATGATTTTTTAATTACGTTGTGACAACAATATGGACTGTGGCATGGCTGATGACAGAGCTGCAACTGGTATTCAGCACGTCCACTGGGCTCACAGGCATGTCTCAGAGCCAGGCAAACAAAAGCCACTTACAACAAAATACTGCTGCTGCCAGCTGCAGCCTTTGTACGCTCCTAGCTCTGCTTCACATCCTGGGACACTGTGCTTCTGGTGACACACACTGAACTGCATGGGAAATCACCCAACAAGCTGGTGATTTTTAAGTAAAAAAGTGTAAAAGAGCCTCCATGGATCATAAGCATAAAAGGTATCAGTTTATTTCCCATGGATGGAATGAACCCAAATCTCAAATCCAACGAGCAGATGGAAATTGTCCAGTTGGTATTAACAAAATTGGGATCACGCCCAAAACACTGCAGGGCTCTCCAGTTTTAACAAGCAGCCTTCAAGGAATAAACTGCAAAAATTGCAAGCCAGACTGTAAGGATATTGGTCAGTACTGGGAAATCCTGAGTGGTTACCTCCATTGGGCTGAACAACCTGGTCTGCTCAGGTTGTGGGGACAGCATTCCTGCTGCTCAAGCGCCGTGAGCATTGCATTTTATTTCCCTGAACTGTGATATCTGTTAAAGCTTCCATCCTGCCACACAGCTGAAGAAGGCAAAGTGCACTTTGCTACTACATGCTGTACTTCAGTAGTTACTATTTAATTACTATTTTTCCCAGCAAAGCATTGTTCATGTATAACAGGAAAACAAGGACACCCGGAACACAGCTAGCATGCAAACATGTTATTTAGTTCCCCACTCCCTCAGATGTTGAAACCAAGCTTTACAGTTTAGATGACCAACACAAGGGAAAAAAAATGTGGACTGCTAAATTCTGAGAGCTTAAGAAGTTGCATCTTACATGGACTTGAACATCATGGCACCACAGCTCACTAATGTCACTTAGTGGATATGCGGCCCAACCCAGAGCTGCCCACTAACAGCAGCAAAGAATTATAATTTACTTGCTTCCAAACTATCCCACCCAGGCACTGAATCCTTTTACACACTTATCAGCATATCAGCACTAAACAATATTTAAACATTTTTGTGTCTGCTAAGCTGTGCATCAACTTTACCTGCACTTGTACTGCACGTGCTAACAGGTATATCATGCACAGCATGATATTATTTTAGGAAGTCAAACAGCAGCACTTGATCCAAGTTGTAAGCTGGCCACAATTAGCTCTCATAAGAATTACAATTTTGAAAGTTCACGAGGTTGGATTACTCCAGCTGCATTTCAACAAGTACTAATTTTCCATGTGCCAGTCTCCTCACAAAAATTTCATTTCTATGAATTTTTAATGATGCAAAGCAATTTTTTCAAGGTCACTGAGAGACCGAGCAGTTATTCATACATTAAATTTGCGCACAGTTTCTTGGCAGCTTTGCAAGAAAGCGAGCAAGGATGGTGTGTGGTGGCAGTTGGGGAGGAAAGAATGATGGGGTAAAAGAACAGAAAGAAAGTTAAAGGAAAATGAGGCAACAAACTTGACAGAGAACTAACTTTGAAAACAAACTCATGGGGTTTATTCTGGTCCTAAGAAAGGAGTGAAACTTGTGCTTTGGGCACATATGCAAACATTTAAATCCCCTCCTTAGCATTTTATTTTGTTTGAATAGAAAGGAGAGTGGGGAGTCGTTAGACATTTCATTTTATTTTGGCTTTTTAAAAAGTCCATTTATGTCACAGCAGATTTTCCACTAACCTAAATGTGACAGTATCGAAATAGCTGCTTTACCTCATTACCCAGTTCTGTGAAAAAGCTGGCATGACATTGATGGAAATTAACAATTCAAATGGTTCTGGCAGCCGTGAGAGTGCCCGCTTCCAAATATTTCACCTCCTAGCATCACGAAAATCTTACGGGAGCTTAGTGCCTGACAGCTATGTAGCACTGCCACCCTCTAAGCTGTTTGGGACAGACAGCTCGGAGTGTTGTTGTTTTTTTTTTTTTTTAATATTCATCAACTATTTCATTTTCCAGACTTCTAGTTGCAATCCTTTAACACAGCAAGCAATTCCCAGGAAGAGGAGCAATCGCCTACCTCGCTGCTGCAGCGTGTGCTGGAGTGACCCACACTACAACATACACGTACAAAATGAATATAGGAGCATTGCAAGTGGAGCTTCGTACCAGGGAGGTAATCCAGCCCAGCCTGAGGTCCTGATTCACCTCAACAAAGTCACCTGCGTCCCCAAGCCTCTGTGGTCAGCCTGGGCAGCGGCAGCTGGCGCTGTGCAAGAATGCATGTTGTTTCCCCAGCTGGCTGATGTGCTCTGCAGCAGGGCTGAACAGCCCGCGCTGCCTGTTCAATCTGATCAGCCGGACAGCTTTCCCTATCAAGGAGAGGCTGCTGCGATAAGGGCCGTCCTCATCACCCCTGTCACTCCTCATTCGGGTGAGCAGAGGAGACGCCCCGCCGGCAGCAGTGACTCAGGCAGCGGGAGAGCCCCAGGAAAACCGCCTGGAGGAATCTTTGGCCTGTGCACACATTTCCGATTCACCTGCATTTAATGCCATTAATATTTCAGCAGCTGCAGTGCCAGGGTCAAACTGAAATTTTGCACTCTCTGTTTCACTCGGAAATGTCAGTCTCAAACCTTCTGATGGCTTCTTCTTCTTTTTTTTTCTTTTTTTTTTTTTTTTTTGCTTTTGCTTTTGAACACTGGTGAATGAAGAATAAAAACAATAAAAGCAAGTTTACAAAAGGTCAGAATTCACATTTCCACAGCCTGTAATTTAAATATAGCTTGGTACAGCACTTGACCTTGCTATCTGTCTAAGGTTTAAGGTAACATGGAATACAAAGGGTCCACCAGCAACACTGGATTTTCTCTTCCCCAGCAAAATCCACAGCAGTACAGGGAGTGAGCAACAAAATGCTCTGTGCCAGTGCATAAATCCACTGCCTAAGAGGAACCTCCACGTCCTCTGCAGTCTTGCTGTAGGCCTGAGACCAGCAAGGCCAAATCTCTGGTGTTGAACTGATCCTGAGAAGCACTGGAGATGGGAGATTCTGGACATTTCCTGAGGGGCAGAGACAGTGTAATATAGGAACAACATGAAGAGCAGAATCTGGAATGGAAGAGCATCTGCAGACCATCTATGGGAACATCTGAAAACATGCAAACACTCCATTGTAGGAGTAGTTGGAATATGGACCTGATCCTGAAACCTGGATAAAAGTCAACTTTCATTCAGATAACACATCACGTGTCACCATTCAAGTCACCGTGTCCTGCACCTCACCCTGCAAGCTGTCCCTGACCAGTGCAGGACGAGAGCCCTTATTCATGCAAGAAACTCCAAGGTGAAAAAACAACTCAGCGTCTGATTCTGTTCACCTTTGCTGAATGCCAGCAGACACACTGCAGAAAGCTGTCAACAAACATGTGAGTCGTATCCACACATGTTCATCCATACAACTAGAGCATACATGCTAATGTATGTAGAAACTGATCATCATCTATATATACACACACACATATATATAAATGCACACACTGTAGATTCACATTTGCTTTCTTTAAGAGAGATAAGTTTTAAACCCTCAGATTAAAATCTCTCCCTGGAGATTTTCACATAGAAGTCATTCACATGTGAAACTTGATCCCTTTTTTTAATGTTAATGCTGTTTATATAGGTGGAAAATAAAAACCCAAGCAAAAAGCACCACCATACTTTTTTCTTAAAAACAGAAAATTAAGTAAAAAAAACCTTAAAAGAGCCTCTCAGGTTCCTGACACCTTTGATACATTGTGAAGACACAATCAATAGAGAAAACGAAGCCCAGCAATGTGATTTTCACATTGTTGTGGTTTAACCCCAGCTGGCAATAAACCTTCACATAGATGGTCAGTCAGCTCTTCCCTGGTGGGATGGAGGAGAGAACTGGAAGGGTAAAAGTGAGAAAACTCCTGAGCTAAGATAAAGGCAGATTAAGAGGTGAAGTGAAAGCCACACGTGCAAGCAAAGCAGAACAAGGAAATAATTCACCACTTCCCATTGGTTACTGGCTACTGTGAAGAAAATTAACTCCCCACATCCAAACTGGCACAGACATGCTAAAGATTCATTAGCCATATAGCTTCTCTCTTTGACTACGTGGGTTGAAGTGCCTCCTTGCCTTCAGCCAGGAAATACTGCACAGAAAAATGCCATCCTACCTTCACCTGTGTGCAAGACTCATGGTTTCAAAGGGATGCACAGCTGGGAAAGCTCTGCTCCAAAGGCATGGTCCTTTTTAAGCACCTGTCCTTGCAGCTTGGCCATTGTGAGATGCCTCAAGTAACAGTGCCCAGCTGCAGGAGAATGGAGTCATGGCTGTATCTGGTCTCTGCTTTCCACATTATTCCCAATGGCACAAACTTCTCTGATCATTAGGAACTCTGGGGAAATTCTGGAAGTGTCAGCAAGTCACAAGAAACCTCAGCAAAAGCAATTCAGACAAATAAGTGCTTAATGAACTTGGGTGCCTGAAGAGTACTTTGGTTTTCAATATAAAATCAATTTTGATGGTTCTGTTGTTTTGTTTTTAGTGGGCTCATCTTAAAAAAAGGCAGTGTGAAGCAAAAAACACCTGCTGATGCTTTTCATCCATACACAGTTTTTTCTGCCATGACTTACCAGCAGCTCTGACTATCGACCTGACTATACTCAATCCCTTTCTCTCCTTCAGCATGTGGGACCAAATTCACCACTGCCTGACCATCATTTAGAAATGAGCTTTTCACTTATGGTCTATAGGAGTTACTGAGCTGTCAAGTGTTTAAATACCTCCCTCCCTTTCTTTCTCCTTCCTACAGATTAAAAAAACCCAGACAAAGGAGTACTAAAATGGACCTCTAATTTCTCTGAAGACTGATGAGTCATAGTGGATAGGTCAGCTATAAATTTAACAAGATTCCCAGGAGCACCCTTATGTTCCCTCGAGTACTAGGTATACCAGAAGTAGTATTAAAAATTAAAACATTGGCTGTTAGTTTTAATGAAAGAAAATTAAATTAATAAATATTAATAATCATATTCCCAAAATAGTCCTGTGAGGTAAACATTTAAAATTTAAGTGTTCTATGCAAAGAATAAACATGATAAAATTCTAGATGATTAGGAGAGGTTTGCTTTTCATGGCAAGCCATGAGCGAGATAGAACTGAAGACATGCGTCTGTCCATCCAATGTTAGGGCAGTGAAACATGCACTCTAGAGTTATTTTCCCATTTTGAAAAGGGGAAAGTAACCCAAAATTTTCCAGTGTAAAACACACAAACACAAAAGGCAATATAAGGATCTAATCTCAAAAGTGTTTCTCTTCCTCAAGATCCCTCTTTATTTGAAACTTGGCCTAACCTGGGTCTCCAGCATTAACAAAACTGCAGTGCAAGTCACGTATGTCATAGATGACAAGTGCACAGCTTTTGTGCCAGCTGACCCTGTGAAATGCCACAGCACATCTGATCAGAAGATATTTTAGCCACCAAAGTACAAATGCTACCTTTTAAACCACCAACTACGAATTCCTCAGAGGAGGGTGACTCCTGATTCTCTCTCCCCGTTCGTTGCTCTGTCAGGATCGGGGGAACAGCTGCCTGATGGGGGAGTCATTCATTTACATTTTCTCAGCTGATTCCCCATCAATTAGTTTATTAATTTTATGATCTATATTACACAGCTGAGAAATAAACTGGCTATAAAATTAATGAGTAATAATACAGTTATGAGGTTAAAAATGCTGGATATAAGAGTTCATATAAACAGCAAAGCACGTGAAGATCATCAATATCAGACGGATTTTCTGATCATCCAACTTGCTTTTAAAGGCTTCAAAGGTGTTGGGGTTTGTTTTGCTTCTTGGTGAAGGCAGGAGAAGCAGCTTCCCACTTGTCTGTGGTCATTTCCTACTTAATTTTACTGTCATATCATCCCATCTGTACTTCAAATACTTACGCAGAATTCCAGCAATCGTCAGTGATAATTCATGCTCTGTCTAATGTGAAGAGATAGGTTAGATTAAATTCACATCTAATATCCCTTTAAAAATGGAACCACAATCATTTTGTGTCTTCTTGTGGGTACTTAGTTCTGAAGCAATGATAATGTGTCAACAGAAGAACTTTCCCAAACTAGCTTTCTGTAAGGAAAATTATGGCTCCACACTTTTTTTCCTCCACTTGTTATGCCAGTCCTAGTCTTGCAAGCCGGTAAAGGGAGATGCCCTGTCCTGTTTTTGCAGAGCTTTTCAGAGCTCAGCATGAGGGCAGGGCTCTGTCAGCCTGCAGACATCCATTTGCAAGATCTCGCACTCAAGAAATAACACATTTTCCCTTCCTCATTTGCATAACCATTTGCCACATTTTATGTTGACGTGCAGTCCACAGTTTCAAAGCTAAGGGACATACAGCTCTGTTTAGGACAAAATTCATGCCAGTGCCATACCATTTACATTTTTAGCTTCCCATTGCGCTGGGGAGGGCAGACTGAGCAGCTGCAGAGATGAAGTCTGGATCAGCCCCATGTGCTTGCAAGAGTGTTTTGCTGCAGCCACCTGGCAGGTAGCACCTAAGAGAGAGTTTAAGCACCTCTGCCCTAGGAGGGAGTTTAAGCCGTTGTGTCAGAAATGAGCAAAATGCAAAGATCTCAAAGTACAGCTGCGTCAGGACTATAGGTAGCTGCCATCTGCATCCAGCTCATTTGAGTACAAAGAAACCCTTCTCCATTGCACAGATGGGGCCAAAAGATACAAGGCAAACAGGTGCAGGATTGGCTATTTATTCAAGCTTTTTCCCACGTGTATGTTTTTGAGTCACTAGGCTTCATTTTAAAGCCTTTTTCTTTCAGGAGTAACCTCCAAAGAGAGCCCTTGGTCCTTCATGAAGGCAATACCCTTCTGAAACCCAACCGACCCAAGTGCTCATGTGCTGGCTTGCCTTTCGCACTGGCATACCCCTGAAGATGGCCACAGGGAAGGATGTGCCACCACAAGAACTCTGCTTATTCATCAACAGGCTTCTCTTGGCATTATTATTTTCTTGCCTGATGCTTTCCTGAGTGGCAACTTCAAGCTCAAAATAAAACGTTAATGAATCTATCTTGGTTTTCCTACTTCACGACATAAAATATTCTAATTTCTCACACATTCCAAAAGAAAACCTGAATTCTGCCTTCTTTATGGTTGTTCAAAAGGCTCAGGCCTTTAATTGTAACTTGTCATGTTTTGGGGTTATTTCATTAAAATTTATTTCCCAAAGGATCACGTTTGTAAGAAGGCCTGGAGCAGTGAATGTCAAAAGCAACCAGTGTGGTAATGCCCCTGTTTGGTTCTCCTTCTTTACATTACAACAAGTGTATTTTACTTTTAAAACGTTTTTAAAAGCTGCACGTGAAGAAACTGGTACCGAATGTTGCCAAGTGCTGGAAATAATGGGACTAAATACCTCTTTCTGCAGGCAACAAATCAAAATACTTTAGGGCATTAGAACATCAAGAGTGAAATCCTGACAGAGATAAGGCTAAAGGAAGGTTTGTCTTCAGGGGGCTCTGCCCACACCTAAGAGCATTCAAAGAGATGCGTCTGGCCCCCAGCGGGACTCCCACAGATGGGGTCTGAGGGAGTTGCAGAAAATGGGGGCTAAATTAATTTAAAGTTGTCAAGCACTAAGCAAATGCCTTGTACACATCAGCCACATGCAACCACAGAGTTTTGGCTTCTTGGAAATTATTTGCATTGCAGGGGTTAATAATTGCCCTTGAACCCCTGGGAAGTGGACTTGAAAAGTTCCAGGGTTCAAGTGCAATGCCATAAACAAGGTGCTAAATAATAAAAGAGCAGCCTTGTACAAGGCTCCCCCTGGCAGGGGATGAGCCCACCAGAAGCCCTGCCTGGGCTGATGGGCCAGACTGCGACGCCAGCAGGGTAATTTCTGCAGGGTGTCAGAAAATGCATTACTACTAAGTGGCACCACTCTGAATGAAATCTGTATGGGTCAACTGCAGGTTAAGCTAACAAAACAATTAAAAATTTAAAATCTAACAATCACAGAGCCCCCCAAGCACTCAAGAAGGAGCAATGGGTGGTTTCTTATGTGGACAAAGAAATGAGTACCCACCTCAGTTTTAGTTTTCCAAGCAATAGCGAGATGTTTCCCCTAAGTGGGTTTCACCAGCTTATTGCCTTGAAAACAGGTTCAAGATCTTCCCTTTGTTAGTGAGAAGGACATCAACAGATAATATTTGAAAACATGGCCTACATATAAATGGTCACTGTGAACCTGACTAAAATCTATCAGAGGCAAGATCCCAGTAGAAGGATTCTCACTTTCTCTGTTACTATTTGTGCACAGAAAGCACATGGAGGACTTGGCACAATTTGTTGATGATGGTCAGTGTATAGCCATGCTGTATGTTTGTGACCAAATGGTGATCTTGCAGACAGGTTTAGGAAATGGAGAACTTCATGGGACATTTTTGTGAGAAGGCCATGGGCAGCTGGACATCTTACAGCCTCCCTAAAGAAAGATTTGGCTGTGAGCTGCAAGAACGGGGGAAATGTCAACAAGTCATGGGGAGATGCTTCTTTCAAAAGAAGACCTGCCTGGGGGGGAGATGGTACTTCTAAATGAGATGTGGTCAGCCTAGGGCATGAAGAACTACAGAAGTCCAAGACCACAGTTAGGGCAATGGAGGAGCAAACAGCACAAGCAGGTTCATACTCTAGCAAAATGTCCTCTCTCCTCTTGAACACCCTCCCTAAGCCTCCCTAAGGCATACTTCAACTTTCTCGTGAGCACAGCCATTCTCTTTTCTTCATTACATCACAGAATGAAATAATTGTGAGGCTGGGGGACATGCTGCTTTCATATTCAGTAGGGCAGTCTCTTCCAGATCAACACAAAATAAGGCAGGTATGAAACATATTTCATCTCACAGCAAGTCTCAAAGTATTTCTATGCAGCCTCAAAATGTGTTTTGTCTGACATGTTTACATATATCACTTTTACAGGTTCATTGAAAACAAATTTTGCTGCATCTTGACTTTGAACCTTGTACTTTCCCTCTTAAAGCTCAAAGGAATGTTACCAGTATGGATCCTGCTAATGGGTTTTACAAATAATTGTAGTGCTCCTAAGCCTTCTGCATATTTTTTAAACATTTATATTTTTAATGAAAAGCAATTCTGAGTCAAGATTAAGCTAAACCTATTTTTGTATGTATGCAGTCTAATGAAAAGGCTTCAACTAACTCTTAAAAATATACATTTACAAAAATCAAGTTAAAATGGGAATAAATTCTTTCATGAGATCACTCCTTAACTTCAGGAGCTACTGAATATTTTTATACTTATTTTTGTAACAATGGCTTTTTTTAAAAAAGCAGATAAAATGAAATAAACATCAGAGCAGAGGAATGGAAATCCAAGTAGCTAAGTACTGTGCTGGTTCCTTTGTGGATGCAAACCAGGAATGGAGACCCTCCAGAAACAGAAAAGTCTGAATCTGTTCAGATTTATATCAGAATTAGTCATTAAAGCAGAAATAGGAGAAGGTCCCTGCCTTATTCCCTTTTCAGTGAAATGCAGAACATGTATTTGTTAAAGTTTGTAACTTTTTCCAAATTGAGTAATATACAAAATAATAAATAGAGCTGAAATATGACCCAGGTTTGCCTTAAAAAAGGGCAAAATTGGTAGCATTTTTATGAAACCTGTTTTTATGAAAATTGGTAGCCTTCCTTTTATGAAACCTGTTAAAAAACATATTTTCTTCATTGAAATAACAATTCAACTAAGAACCTACACCATCAGTTCAGGTTCTACTTAACCATTACTTAAACTCCATAGCTACTTTTCCTTCATTTTTCTGTGCTGCCCATCCGGCTTCCATTGGGTGACATGAAAGAAATTGCTCGTTAGCGAGTAGAATTACATAATGTTCAGACAGTGTTTTCAGCTAACAAAAACACATGTGCACACAGAAAAATTAAAAATATCCACTGTATATCCACTGTGTATCCACTTTTCCAGGGTTGTCAGTGAATAATATTTTATTTTTTTAAATATGGGCAAACTTCAAATTTTGCATTTCACTGTACACTTGGGCTTTTCTAACAAATTAAAATCATTCCAGCATCTATCTATTCATCCATCAACCCATCCATCTATCCATCTACCCATGCCTAACTCCCCCCCCTTCCTTTTCATAAACAGCTCTGCTAATTAACTCCCACATTGCAGCAATCTTTCCATTACAGGAAAAGGAGTGAGAGATTGAATTTATCTATACATGATGAACAAATGCCCTGGAGAAGCTCTTGTAATCTAATGTGTCAATGTAGATGAACTCCTCGGGATTTCTTTTCTTTGTTTTATCATACAATAACAGCAAAAATAACACACAGAAGAATCCGAGTACTTAGGCTGCACAGCTAATCAACGACTGGAAAGACATTCAAGGTTGCATTGCATTTATCATTTTTTGAACAATAAAATTCAGGGGTGACTGCTCCTGGGTTTGAGGACAAATTATTATAACAATTAGGCTCATCAGTGCATTTTCATTATTAAGGAATGATGACGGAAAACTGATCTCTATCTGATTAAAGAAAATAATGAACTAATTGAGAAGAACAGCGAGTCCATTATTTTTCAAGTCCCTGGAAAAGGGCTAAGCTTCACAAATGGAGACAGCACTAATTCTTACTACAAGAGAAATGAGTAAGAATGTGCATCCTCCTAAAGGGATGTGGGACAAAGCAGCATCCCAGCGCACGCATGGCACCGCGCTGCTGTGCACCTCCACATCCCGATCTGGGACACGCGCCTGTCACCATGACTTCCAGAAGTCATTTATTACCCTGACGCCTCTCATTTAGGTCCAGCTCTGTGCTCATTATCACAGTGAGTCATTAATGTCACAGTCTTCACTTACACCTCTATTTTCTTTTCCAGTTGTGTTTGGGTGCAGGCTCTCAGCACGTGGTTACGCGGCTGAAGCTTGCTGAAGCAGTGGGCATTTTGTCTGCAGACTGAGTTGGAGACCTGAGCTGTCAAAATAGGAAATAAAACCCCCATTCAAAGGGATTTTGAAACCATTTCCAACTCTGTGGTGCGTCAAAAGCTGATTAGCACAGTGTGTCACAGTCCTCTGTCTTTTGTGAAGCATGGTACAACAATGCTAAAAATGGTTTTGCCTTTTTACATAGAAAAGTATACCAATATTTTAAGACTACATAAAAAATAAAATTAAAAGAAAAAACCCCTTAAAATCAGAAAAAAAATATTTCAAAGTTCAAACTTTGATGCAAAACCAAACAGAAAGAAGTTAAATCAGGAGAGATATAGAACAATCACAGTTCCCTTCTCTTCCTTCATCTTTCCATATTTTCAGTAAGCAAAACCCCTTTCTGTTATATAGGTCTGTATCTCCTTGCACTCCTGAACAGGTCATAGCAAACACCATTTCAGCTCCAAAATCCATACAAATTAAAAGACTGTGGTTTTACATGCATACTTCATTAAAAACCGTTTGCAATGAATATTGTTTGTAAGAACATAATGGCACACAAAAAAAAAAAGAAAAAAGGCAGTTATTTAACCCAATACAAACTAATAATGATGGTTTCACTGACAGAAAGAAAAGAAAATAAATTCCTTTTCTTCAGTGGAGAAGGAAATATATTGTAGGATAAAAGTAATCTACTTGCATGCAAACAGATACACTTTCCTAATCAATAAGAAAAAAATAATCAGCTCTGCATTTCTCAGACCAATCCCCTCTTTTTAATGCAATATTTCAAAGCTATTTATGTATAATACAGCTGCCAAAATATTTTATGTGGTTTTAATGCTGACGGGGAAAGCAATCAGAAGCTTTTCACAGGAATTATAAAAACTTTGGATTTCTAACTCTGTTGAACAGACAACTAACAAGCAAATGTTCCCACAGGCAACTTTGTGCCTGCATTTTACCATATTCACAACAGGACATTCCTCTAGTGAAAAAAGCCACCGAGAGTTAGGAATACGCACTTTGCGAAATGCTTGGTTTGTTTTATCCTGTGCAGCACCATTTCACAGGACACCAGATTAATCCAGAGCACCGCCTGTTCTGAGCAGCATGATACAAATATAAATTCACCTTTCAATCGCTTCTGTGGGTTAATGACACTGAGTAATAGCACATTAGCAAAGTGCCACTCCAGACACCAGTCAGGCATGCCAAACAGATAATCTGACAAATGTTTCGGATTCATTTTCCATGAACAGAAACACTGTTCGGGCTTATTAACTAGCAAATCTGCATACAGAGCAGTGCAGAGCACAGGGGCTCCATTAAAAGTAGCAATCTATCTCATTAATGTAATATATAAGGGTATTTGGCTTCTATTGTTGTAAAATTAAAAATAAAAAAATGCTTATGCTCCCTAATGTTGCAGTATATTTGCACTAATTGCTTCATCTACCCCAGTCAAGTTTTCGACAGAGAGGAATTCCCAAACCGGTTAAGAGAGAAATTATGTTTTCAGTTACTATCATTTTCAAGAGTGCAAATAGTTCAGTTAACCTTCCCAAACTACTCTCTGTACTCCCTCAATTTCCCCTTTTTCTATTAAATGCTTCCCTTGCAAAAGTGATGTATCCATATCTGGCCTTCACATCTGTTACTACATCTCTGCTTTTACAGATGTTATTTGAGGATGTGGAGGAGTGGAGTAACAGGGGCTGATTGTTCATTTAGTCCAAAAATCAATAGGAGATGAACAAGATTAGTCTTCTTATCTACATCATATTGATAACCAAATGGGAAAAAGGGCAACTAAAAAAGAACAGTTGCCCAAAATGTTCATTCACAGTTGTAAATAAAATTACTTGAGTGCTTTCAAAGCCATTAAATATCGATCTTACCAGAATGTTAGAAAACAAGAACATTGCTAAAACAATACATTAAAAACAAACTTCCCAGCAGGTTTATCCAAACACAATTCGAACAGCAAGCACATGTACTGAAAACCCAATTAAAAGCCCCATTCCTATGCAGAAAGCAGAAACAATGCTGCGATATCCATATGTCGGCTCAGTTTGTAATTTTTTTTAACAGCTGGGATTCAGAAAACTATCTATAGACATTTCCTATGTTGGCTAAATCTTTGCCTAGCTGGTTAGCTTCAGTTCTTTGCATCTTGATTCAGTACCAGTGGTTTAATCTGGCTGGGGAGAGGAGGAGCTGGGGGGGCACAAGAATGTTTTTTGTTTCGCCCAAAGTGTCTTAACACATCATTTCTAGCCACAGAATTCACTTCTTTGCAGTGTTCTGCCTCTAGGACCACAGTCACAGTTTATCACGATTTATAACAAAAGGCAGGTGGAAAATTAGCTTTTCTGTCCCTTTGTTGGTCACCCTGTGGCTTTCATCTGAGCTTTTGTTTGAAAACACGCCTGCAGGTGATTACTCCAGTGGGCCACCAGCCTAGTCAGCCACGTTTCAATTTTCTTTAATGCTGAATTTAGAGTTTCAAAGCTGCAATCTGCCATTGTGAATTTCCCCTTCTGTGCTGTGCCTGCGTTTCAGGGTGCAAGAGGACATGGGGCCATGTTCTCACTCCTGGCCTCAGATTAAGGTAGCCCCAGTCTATTTTTCCTTTTTAATCTTTTGTTTCATTTTGCATCCACTTTACAGTGCCCTGCAGAGTAGTGAAGAGGATGTGCCATGGTGGTATGACACTGTCAGGCTTTCTCCAAAGTACTTCAGGCAGGATTTCATGTTTGCATTGCTGGATAATCAACTACTTTCCTTTATTGTTACTTATATCGAACAGCTCACACACTATTTCCTTTAGAAATGCCTCAAGTGCCCATGTTAGTTACAATTCTTAAATAACCTAGTTTTTAACAGCACTGCAGGGTATTTAACAGCAAAATACTGCTGCAATTATGGGATGGCAAATAAACATGTTATCGATTAGTTCAGAATTTGTGATGAAAATCGCAATTGGGAGATTAAATCACCACCACATTTATGAAGACCCTGGGAGATCACGGGCAAGTCTGTTAATTTTGCAGTCTGCCTCTTCTGTGGAATAGGAATTAAAATATTCCCTTTTCCCCAGACTTTTTGCCTGCTCAGACAAAGCAAGCTCCTTTCTGCTGGAACCGCTATGGTGCATGCACTCTTATGTGAGTGCCTTAGGCACTACATTGCTATAGAACAAATCTGCTGCTATGAAATATTAAATTATAGCATGAACAAAGGATTTAAGTTACTACTGGCTTAGGATGTAGCTCAACGTACAGTGGATTCCCTTAATTTGTAGTTCATAGTATTTCACGTATTGGTATCTACAACAAGACAGTCAAACCCTTCATTTCTCTTGACTCATGCACATTGTTTTACATACATTACAGTCCACAGAGACTCAGCAACAGAGAGAGCAATTAAGAAAGCAAACAAACTGTAGTAATGAACCATATAAGGAAGAAAAGCAGAAATGTCACCACCAGCCTTCAAACATATGGCTCTCCAAGGCCCTCCTTGTGCCATGCAACTTCCACTGCTCCATCAGGCACAGACGCCTGCTTATTTTGGAACAGAATTTGCTTAGAATACATCTCCTGGTCAGCATGATTTCATGCCTCATTAACACTGATGAAAGTGTCCTGATGAAAGTACTGGAAATAAAAGTCCTGGAAGCCACCAGTTGTGTACACTTGCAGAAGCTGCTTCCTTATCAGATGCTTAAGGAAGGCAATGAAAATGGAAAAGGGAAAAACCCAGCAGGCGGTAGCTGGGTTAAGGATAAAGATAACTCTCAGAAGGAGGCAGGCACCAGTGGCACTCAGAGCCTAAGATAGCGTTGTCTCCATTACCTGGGGATGGGGAAAACAGATCACCGTTTGCTTGGATACACTGATAATTTTGGATGTTTTTTTACAAACTGCATTTGGGAAGTAATAGGGGCAAAAAAAAAAAAAAAATCAACTCTTAATGTCTTCGAAAGCTTTGTAACTCAGATCGTGTCAGGAAGGTTACAGCACTACTCCAAAACACTAATGTGGGCACAGGCAAGACAGAAAATTCTGGTGAAATGCGTACTAGGGAGCAAAGGGAGGATGGGGATCACAAAGAAATTCTGTAAGTCACCTTTGCTGCCAAGGAAGGGCCCATTGGCCAGACAGAAGTAATTAGTTACATTACTTGGTAACATATTCATAAAAACACGCAGCAATCTCGCTTGAGTTGCCTCTGTTAGTTAGTTTCAGACTTCTATATCAAGTATCTGCAAGTAACCTTATTTTTTCCAGTAACCTTCTGTAGGTGATCTTTTTTCACATGAAATAGAAGCAAACTGGGTATTTAAAAGCAGAGGAGAGTTTTAGAGACAAAGTTCCCATTAGGGGTACTGGATCTGTGAAATGTGGGTCTCTGGTCCACAAGGCAACACTTGAGTAAACAAGCCAGTGACTTGCTACCAAAATCCACATGTTTTAAGATACTCTGTGACTCACACAAGACAGACTGCAAACAATTTTCTACAGCACATAATGTGAAAACAAAGTGGAAGAATGTGAAGAAAATGAATGGGAAAAATATTCTTTCAGGCTTCCTTTATCCAATCTGCTAAGTACCACTTGAAAACTAGCTAAGCTATTGTTAGTGCATTGTAATTAAACTTGTCTGTTTGATAACAGCAGAATTTAGTTGGGTTTTTCAAGTTGCCAGCCACAGAGATGTTAAAACAGAAGAAAGAACCAGTGCTGTAGACAGCATCCTGTTTTAGCCATCTTCACTAGCCACTATCAATAATGAAATGCTGGATTTTCAGCTGCTCTTTCTTTCTCCCTTACTGAAACCATTTGAGTTTGTGCAGAAAGGTCCCATTGTCTCCAAGCAGTATCTTACTTATTTGGCAAAAATTTGTACAGATTAGCCATGACAAAAATGGCATCTCGAATCATGGACAAGGTGGAAACTATTTTGAGAAGGAATGAGCTTGTTTATGATCTTTGACAAGTTTGTAAATGCATACAGACCCCAAAAAGAATATTTTAATCCTGGAGGAGTGAAGGAAAACCAAAATGAAGAAGTTTAACAAGTAAACCTGCCACAAACACTACTCCCTGAGAAGGATTCCTGCACCTTGCACAAGAACAGCCCATCTTCAGGTGATCCCATCAAGCCTCCCAGGAGAGCTGCACAGCCCAGGCCCTCCCCACTGCTGCCAGCCCACTGGCAAGCAACACTCTTCCATTGTCTCTTCTTCAGGGTTCCTCACCAGAAAGCAAGAGTCCCGCTCTCTCTCTGATATGCCAGATCATCCCCTATCAAGCAAGTCTGGCTCCATCAAGCATAAGTCATCAGTATTATAGCAAACACAAAAGGCACCCCCACCATTTCCTCTCTTGTTTGGTGGCTGACCTCCCACAGAGGCGTCTGAAAGGGGCATTAATGTTTTTTGTCAGCCCATTTTGTTTAGCAGCTATCAAAATCAAATCAATGCCTTCTTCATTGTCTTGGCTTTTTCCTTTGCAGGTTTTTTTTTCTGTACTTCACCTCATAATCGCTGTGGGCTTTGGGCCCTGATTTATCACCAGGTTCACAAGGCTGTTGCTTCATGGGAGCAATAACCAAAAGTGTAATTCCAGCAAGTTTGCTTTTCAGCGTGTTCTTGCTGAAGGCAACAGCTTTATCCATGCTACTCTTGAACATAACTCAGACTCCAGTGCTCCCAGAAGAAAAACAGAAGAAGGACTTCAGGAAAAAAAAAAAAAATCTTTTGCCCTTCCCTAATTCACCCTTCCTTTTTTGTCCCTGTAGCTGCCACCTCCTGCTGCAGCTGGAGCCCAGTGGCTGGCTGCAGAGACTCTGTAGGCTGCTGCAGTGCTGCCAGCTGAAGAGAAGGGACTCGACTCTGTGGGTCCTCACACGGGAGAGGGGCAGAGCAAGGTGGTGAGGGCAGGCTCTCCTGAGACAATACAGAGGGCTGGTCCCTCCCTGACCCAGGCTGGGAATGCTCCCACATCCCAGCTACATCCTTTGGTGTGGCATCTGGGTGACCGAGGGAATGCTAAGAGTAAGTTTGGCAGAAGCATATTGGAAGGAAGGAAAAAAGCAAAAAAAAGGTCATCTAATAAATTGTTTCAAGAAAATAATATTTTATGTTCACCAAGGACAAAGCTTATGAAATAACTAATATTGAATTACTCACTCTCATCCTACAGCTCTAATCCAAGTTCTGTCCTGCTGGAGCACACAGAACACAGTCAGAGGTACTAAATTCATTTATAAATTCATTCTCAGAGGTACTAAAAATCTTTACTTCTGTATACGTGGTTATAGATCTTGTTTACACATAAAATTTCATGCTTTTATAAAAGTAAATTCCAAAGCAAATGTAACTCATCAGAGCCATTATTACCCAGGGGTTTATTGCCAGGCTTGTTAATTCTCTCAGCAAGCATCAGGTCCAGCCACTCTGCCTCAGTCTTGACACTTCTTCAGAGTCTGGTGAGATTTATTGCAGCGCCTGACACTCGAGCAAAGTACACTTTCCTTTCGTTTCTGTACACACGTTACTATACAGCAAACTTGTTTCTCTGTTCTTTCTTGTACCTTCTCTCCTGTTTCCACCTCACACACCTGTCTGACTTGCCACCAGCAAAGGTGTTTTATTTACAAGGATCTTCAGGGTGACGCTCGCTTTTTTCTACCTCATGACTACAAGCGCAATTAAGCCCTGATCTTTACACATGGCCTCTGAGAACCACAGTAATAGAGAGAATAAATCATTATGAATAATGCTGTCACAGGGAAACTCATATTCTCTTCCCTTTTACCCCAAGGCCCCCAACAGAGTGTGTGGGTGAGGGAAGCACTCTGATACTGGAACCTGTGTGGCAGCACCATTTTGACATTCTTTAATCAGAATGTGGGAAATAACAAACCATACAGAGAAATAGCACCATAGCATGCCAATATGGATGTTACCTCTTACACTGGGTCCTTTGGACACCTCTATAATTTAGGAATCAAAAATACTAAGCATTTCTTTCAGGTGATGCAACAATTGCACTGGGACACTTCAGGAACACTGATGCATTAAAACATTTTAAGACTTAAAGGAATACCAAGTTTCCTTTTTAAAGCCTAAGGAACAGTGGAACATTTCCTTTCCATCCCCCTCCCCCTCCTTCTCTTTGACAAACCAGATACTCTAAAGAAAATGAGTCAAATGGTTTAAAACAAACCAACCTTCCCAATGCATACAGTCCTGCGTGGGCAAATTTCTGCACTAACAACTATGGAAGAAACATAGCAGTAGGTAAACAAGATCAATCTACCCCCAGGCTGTTTCTCTGCAATGGAGTTCTGTTTCAAATGAATCCAGTCATCTCAAAACAGTTTGGAATATGTGACATTTGTAATTCTGCCCCCTTCCATCAAAGCAGGCATTTCAACTGTGCAACATTTATATTCCACTTATATTCAGTGCTATCCTATTACTGAAGTATTTCTGGTCAAAGTTCTTATGGAAAGAAGCGAAAATTCATTAAGTCACTGCCACTAGCCCACATTAGGGAAAGCCAGATATCTTTAGGGAAAAGAATTTTCCCAAGATAGAAAATATTAAAAAAATTATCTTTCAAATCTATACACATGAAGCACATAAATGTATACATAGGAAGACAAGAGAGGCAGGGGGAATGTAAATCAGAGAGTATTAATTTCAGTGAATGTAGCAACAATAAGAGAAAGTCTTTTATCCTAAAGCACTTCATTGTGAAATACACAGTATTCATGTATTAAAGAGGCTCAGGAGGGTTTAACCAGACCAGACGGCCTCAAACACAAGTATTAGTACATTTCTTAACATCATCAGTTGCTTAATGTTGCATCGCTAGCATCATGTTTGTTTTGCATATTAGGGCTTTTCTTCAGAGTGCAGAGTCGCAGCAGATTTTTGAGATCATAGAAGGGCACGTGAGCAAATGAGCCAAGCAGATGAGCCAGCCTTCTGGTGGCTTCTGTACCTCTTACACACGTCTGCTTTCCACCCATTGCTTGAAGAACAGCACAGTGCTTAGCAAAGAGCAGCAATTAGTATGGGGTCATCAAAAAACTCAAACCAGAAAATTTTACCTTCTGGATCACAATTTATCAAGCAAGTGAAGCTGAATCTTGCTGTCATGGATATCTGTGAGTGTTTCCTCAATGACTTCTAGTTTGATTTACTGAACCTTTCCTGTTCCCCAATACAAGCACTGCACAGGAGGAGACAGAAATGATGCTTCAGAGCGAGTAATTGAGGTTGAAGAGAATAAGAGGTGTAAAGGGATGTCACCAAGACAAACATCACAGGGTAAATCCTTGAAAGGAACTCTGCTGGAAAGAGGCAGGCAGAGGCCAGCCAAGGGCTCTGCCATCTTCATGTCATCCTAGACTTCTTACCTGTTTTTTAAAGCTGTTCTAGGATGATTGTAGCTAAAAGCAATTTTAAAGCAATCCAGTTTACACTGCATAAGATACACATTTATGCCAAAATTCCCTAAGACACATATTCAGGACATTCTCAGAGGGACAGGGCCTTTCTCCTTTCAATAGGACAGAAAATATTCTTGGTTTTATCTTTTCACCAAGATCAAGATCCAGAAGCCAGCTGCCAAGTGCTGCCAGCCCAGCAACTACAGCAACCCTCCAGTTTGCTTCTTCCTCTCCAGTCAGAGCTCTGAACACAATGAGACTGCCCAAGCTCTGTACAGTATATGTGGGATGGGACACACAGCGATCCCAAACTAATTAGTGACGGAAACATCTTTATTTGTGCAATCACTAAATCCTTTGGAAAAATTTAGATTTCACATACCTTAGGGAACCAAAGTTTTAATTGTGTCTAGAAGTCCAACTCCTAAAAATGTGGTGTTGTGTTGAACAGACTGTGACTTGACTGGAGACTTGGATGATGTATTGAAATGTATTCCCCATGCATTTATCTCAGCTTGGATAATGAAACTAAGCTGTTTAGCTTCATTACCCATGAAATACCCTTAAGAAACAATTGTGCCACATTACAGCGAGAAGAGTTGACTTTCCTTTTCACACTCTTTATCTGCTCTAGCCTGTCTTCTTCTCTGTGCCTATACTGATCTGGGGGGCTCTGCTGTGAAGGAATCATGCCTTCATGTCATCTCTGAGTAGATCCTACAACATGTTGAATATTCTAGTATAAACAGTAAATGATAATAATTCACCAGTAACAAGTTTTATTTTTCAGCTCCATGCTGCAGCATATGGAAACACTTTTTGCCCTGCCACTTTCTTTAGAAATTTAAATTAAAAAGCCTTTTGTAAAAATACAGGCAAACAAAAGCCCAAGAATATTTATCTCTCTTAAAACCAAAATGCTGAGAGCAAATCTTAGGTCTACACAAAGTGGGGTTTATGTCAGGAGTAACCTATCACCAACAGTTAGATAAAGGCACTTACACCATGACAGTTCTGAACCCACAGGAAGAACACCCTGACTTCTTTGCACTGCTGATTACAGTGTCCCTTTCGGTGTTGTCTTATGATCAGCCCAAGGAGAAGACTCCCAAAAATTGTAAGATATCTTAAAATGGTCAAAAGTACTGTCAACTTGCTTTATTTTCTTCTTAGCATAGCACATAACATCAGTCATATGAAAATAATTTAAAACTGATAAAATCCCCTAAGGAATTTATTGATATTTTCTTTAGGTGATTTTATATTACAGGTTTTACTTTTTACTGTGCATCAACCTGGCAGCTACAACCAAACAAAAATGAGGGATAAACTAGTTGACAGAAAAATGTAAAGCAGAAATGAGCCCTTGACATTCTCCACTGCCGTCATGCCTAATGCAGAATGAACAAACTTGAGCATCTTAATCACTGGGGAGCTATGGGAATTTAATGCTTCGGGGTCTGCTTTGCACTTTGTGAGATCGGGCCCTTTCTGTTTTTCCCTCTGTGGTAATTTCACAGGTAGATAATGGAAGGCTTCCACCTTGCTTAGAGGAAGATGTGAACAAGTCACAGGGCACCCTCATCAAGGGATGAGGACACCCCAAGCATCACCTCTGAGCTGCAGATCAGTACAGCAGGCAGAGAAGTAACATTATCATACAAACCCAGTGGCTGTGATGCATCTCAATCCTAAATCAAGCTTGTCAGCTCCTAAACACTTAACTCTCTTGTCATTACTTTTGTTTAAGTAATGTAGAACAGGTTGCACCATTTGTTTAGGGAAGGAATAAATGTGATGTCCATTGTTTAAATTGTAATGGAAGCCAAAATGTGAGCAGCAATTTCAACCTTCAACAATTACACCAGCTTGCAGGAGAGTGCTCAAATTTTACATCTACTAACTGAATGACTTGAGGAAAATTATTTGCTAGATATAAAGAGTTAAGGCGAAAGGGCTTTCTGCTGGCCTGAAAACAACACCTAATAGCTAATCCTTTTACAATAACCCATGAACAACATAGACTGGATATGCCTTTTTGTCCATACATTGCACTGGAGATGTAAGTAGCTATTGATGTTATATAGTAAGAACAAAACCAGATTAAAAAAAAAAAAAAGCCCTCAGAGTTTTATGTGCTGTCAAATGATAAATGATTGGCAAGAAGGAAAACTTGAGGGGGAAGAACTGGTAATTTCATACTTTCAGCCTATTTCTGTCATCTTCAAAAAATACTGAACATTTTAAAAAGGTAAGATTCTCAAAAACCTTTTAAAAAGGTAAGATTCTCAAAAACCTTTCATATGTATGTGCATGAAATCTAACTCAAAAGCATGAGTTGTTAAGAGACAAAGCAATATTATCCTTTCTCCAGCCTACAGCAGGAAAGCTGATGACTGCTGACACAAATCTTCGCACATGAAAATGTGACGCCACTATTTCTTTCTGTAGATATAACAAATACAAAGGTTATCTGATATGCAGTCTAATTTGAGCTGGAATTTAGAGATGAGTGAATTATAATAAAAATTCTACACTAATCAAGTAATGGCATATGCAATTACCTCAAGGCAGTAGGTGATAGCATTAACATAAGGGGACAAATTTGGTGACCCCTGAGATACAGACATAGCTCTCATGTCTGGTGCTAAGGAACTGGGCTTCTCAGGGCCTCTGAATCAGATCTGGTCCTTTCATGTAGACATTTGTCTATAATTACAAACACTTCACATATAAGTTCAGAGACGTTGGCACATCTAATTGAAGACATAGGTGATTAATTCTGACTTACTATAAAACAGGCATATCTCTGTTCTTCCTGACAGGTAGCATTCTCTGTCCATACCCTAAGTACCGTGCTTGATGCAGCAGCTTGCTACACACAAATGTAATAATTTATGGATCAGGGATTCCCATGGCGCACTGGATGCTGCCATTCTTTCAAACATCCAAACATCTGCTGCGGTACACCACACTACCATGTAATGGATTTAGGAAGTCAGAAGTACAGACATTTGGGGACACCTTTCATTCAAGTAAACTGGAAATGAGACAGATATATGTGCAGATATCTGCCAAATTTATTTTTAGAGGAATGGAGGCCTAAATCACAAGTACTTCATCACCCATGTTTGCTAGACAATTCAGGAACATTTTTAATGACAATCTTAGGCTGAGATATGATGCAAAGATCATCTACAAAGAAGTTCATGGGGCAACCTTGAATTTTATGAGAGTATATCACATCCCACAAGTTTAGTTCAAAGCTTTGCGACTGTTCTGAACTAGTTTGTGTCTCCTGGACTCCGGAAACTTTGCAATGGACTAACTTGACCTAATGCAGCAACTTATCCAAAATGTGTTAATTTATGGGGAAGGTGTCTTGTCTTAGAATGACATAAAATCATGACAGGACGTGCCTTCATCACACATCAACACAACATGGCATGAAACTACAGTGAGATGAAGTTATTCTGTGCAGTTCAACAAATACGATTCTCTCTGGTGAAAAACCAAAGAGAAAAACTGTGAGTTATGTCAGCTGTAGTGACAAAACAGCCTGTAATACAAATCCCTTGGAGTCAGGCCAAAACAAACAACTAGCAGAGACAAGATCACACACTCAGAGATGTAAGAGTGGCAAGCGGGTACTGCTCGGAGCTCTTCTCAGAAGCAAATATTCTTTGCATGCATTTTTTGGTGTTAATTTTTTTGCCATTGATACAGCACTGAGGCCAAGTAAAGTAACTCTGAATATTACACACCATATAGTTTAACTGCTTAGTGCCCTTCTTTATTATTTCTTCTTTTTAAAACCATGCCAATGCATCTTTAACATGAACTGCAAACTTTTGCAAACAAGATAGTAAAGAGTAGAACGGCAGCCCTCTGAAAACTCGGCCAAGTCTGGAACAAAAGTAGCTATTTAAACAGTGAACATTGAAAAGTCTGTTAAATCATCTGATTTGTGTAACCTGGGCCACACTATGTGAGGTGTTTTCTCCCCACTAGCCAACTCTGAGTGCCACAAGGGTGAAGAGAACAGGGTTCCTTAGAAATGTCAGCCTCTGTTTATTAAAGAGCTTTGTAAAATTATTAAAATAACATTTCAGCTACAGTGGCTGCCCTCAGAAACTTGCCAAATGCTTCTGATAACTGAATAGGTACCTCAGTAGTCCCAGCATTCCAAGAATTTCCTACCATAAGCAGCAGGAAACACAAGTTAATGCTCAGGCACTCCGACATCTAAGGCCACGCTGGCAATCTTACATGGAGCACATGCTGTGGTGTCCCAAACCAGCATATTCAGCCTTAAAAAAAAGCAAAATGTACTTATCAGTTGGGATATTCCCTCAACAGCAGAATTCCTGAAACCTGCTGAAGGCCTGAATTCTGGCTTTATGTACCCTAGATCTCATTCTTTTCCCTGGCTCCAGTGGGCTTCCAGCACTAACAGCACCACAGTCTTCCCATTGTGCCTGCTGGGGCAGCACAGAGTAGGGGTGCAAGGTCAGGGTGCATGAACCCTTCCCTTCCCACATGGATCCTTCCCTCCACCAGAACATCATTATGCCCTCTCAATCCTGCTACTGCTTTTTGCAGAGCTTGGAGGAGTAACTCAAGCTGTTCTCTATCCTCTTTCTGTTGACATGGGCTATTTAAATTTTAAAAAAAAAGTTTTTGGAGAGGCAAACAAAGGTGGAAATACCTACATCTCCATCTCACGTCTTTTGGAATACAGAATGTTTTCAGAGGAGGAAATTGCAATGATGGACAAGTCATGAGAATATTTTGGTGAAAAGATGCACATAGATGGTTCCATCAGAGTTGATGACAATTCTGCCACCACTACAAGTAAGTTCAGGGTTTCATACTGATCATTTACAATTGACATATTTGGGATGAAAAATATCTACTTTCTATCTAATCACTTTTTACCATTTTGTTTACTTGTTCTCCATTAACACACTATTATAGTAAAGCAAACATACAGCTTGAGGAACTAACCACATTTAGTCGCTTTAGACTGACTTTGTATGTGCTCCCCAGATTTTCTCTTGAAGCTGTTAACATGTTCTGGAGCTGACCTCCTCTGTGATGTCTGTACAGCTCCAAGAGCTTCTTGTTCATAATTAAAAGTGACAGTGCTCCTTTTGGTTAAAATTAACAGAGGTGAAACTTAACAGAAACTGCCTACTCAAGGAGTCACACCACTCTCCATTATCAGACTCTAAATTATTAACTTGCCTTAGTTTTATCATGATTAATTATTAAAATTCAGCTCCTTGTCAACATATTCATCATAGAACTGATAGATTAGCAGTGTCTCCTGCTATATTGGCTGTGCTCTAAACAGTGACCTTTCAGCAGTATTTCATGTCTCAAAAGGATTGTTGTAGTGGCACATTTTACTCAGGATAATAAAAGGAGCAGAAGAAGAAACAATAACCACTACACTGGAAATTTAAGGCAAATCCCTTTTATCTCAAGCATTCAACTGAGTTAAGGGGGGAAAACAAGAATCAAAACTAGCTGACTTGCGTTCTGCAGCAGGAGCAAGAGGGGGTTTCTACTATTTATTTTTTATTATAATTTTTTTTTTTATTGCCTCAATACTCCTCCCTTAAGACTCGAGCTTCAGAGGGATTGCTCAGACACGGCTTGCTGTTGAATTGTAGCAAGGTTTGCCTCTAGTCGAGAGGCTACAGTTGAAACTATTCACTTTCAGTGTAGCATTCTTGGCAATAAAAACAAAATACTTTGCTATTTGAGGAATGATTTCTTTTCTTTTAAATAGCAACAACTACAATTCTTTGCAGTGTCCTGCATATTTAACACTTATTGGAAAAGTCAGCTGAATACCACAGATTGTAATCTTTCACAGATGCCAGGATTTTTTCTTTCCCTTTGAATGCTCAGAGCTTTGCAAGTCATTAGTCCATTAGTACAAAGTTAAAGAACGCCAATCAATGTCATTGAAAGCTGTGGGTCATCTCGGGTTTTCATAAACAAACTTAAGGCTAATGACAGCTACCTACCCTTCTGCTCTCCCTTTCGTTTCGTCTTCAGCTTTCTTTGAAACATTAGATTTGGCATTTGCAAAGAAATAAACCCTCTGCAGGTGCTGCTTTTTAACCATGATAAAATAGAAATTATGTTCCCAAAAATCACTACGAGACTTAAGGAAAAGGCAGGATATTGTGACCCAGCTTTATTCTTGCACTTTCTAATATCCTTCAGTTTACTAGAATGATTTGAAAGAAGCCGTGCCAGAAAAAGCTGTTACTGTTTGGCTTTAAAGACCCTTTATTCAAATGTTTAAAAAAGTCTTGATCTCAAATTACATGACCTGGCAACAGTAAATTCAGGTCTGAGCTCTGGTCAGACCCCCTGCCCAGCCTTAGGCATATCACTTAATCTCTCAAAATGTCTCCATTTCTCTCTCTAAATGAAAACAAAACTGATTGCCTGATATTTTCCCCCCCTTTTTTTCCTCAAGATCGCACATTGGTGCAGACCATTATAGTAAGCCGGCAGGGAGTTAAATATCTCTCATGTGTCTTCCATCAACTTACTGATTTCTGCCTACCTACAGGGAAAGGCCCTTTTGGGAACTAAAACTGCTGAAATCTGAAGCCCAGATTTCCATGAGCAATGAAAGGGTTGTTTGCAAAATCTGCTGTCAACCTTGCACTGTCAGGGAAAGCATTTCACTTCCCAGTCTATCAGAAGTCAGGTAGCCGTGTGGGGATGCCAGCAAAAGGATGGATGGACTCCCTTCTGGACATGAGGGTACAGAGCATCATGACAGTGGGAATAGTCAGACACCCAGGGCCAGGGTGAAGGAGAGCTAAAAAAAGCTGTGCTGCATGGAAGGAAGGAATGAGAAGGGGAAACTTTGCATCCCCTTCATTTCTGCTCAGCCATCAATGCAATTCTTCATCTTCTACCCCTGCTTTTATTGAAAGGTAAAGTGCTGTTATCAGACACATGGCAAAACCCAGAAATTTAGATCTCCAGTCAGGAGTAACTCCTGACCAACAAAGCACTGCAGTGACCCCTGGTAACTGCTACCCCAAGCCAGAAATGTGAACTCAGAAATTGTCCTTGGCAAGATCAGTGGGAGCTACAAGGACTCCCTTTAGCACTGGGTCTGAAGGACCACGCAAGGACACCGCTCTTTGTTGCCAAGAGTCATCGTTGTTCTCAGCTTTGGCAATGGAAAGATCCTCAGAGAAGGAAGGAAGAGAAAAACAAGCACCTATCTGACAGACTGGAGATTTCACTCTGTTATGGCCAAGCACCAAAACCAATGGGTGCTGGCTATTCCTGAGCAATTAATTTTTCCATTTATTCCAGCTTTGTAATTGTAAATATCATCTTTAATGGGTCTGTAGTTTCTAGCCCTATTAAAGGTTCTCATCCCATCTTTACAACAGAAGAATGTCCCTGTTGGTTTTGGTTTTACTTCCAGAAAAGTCCTTCAAAAATTATATAAGAAAGAGAGCAAAACCTGAAGGCTTGTTGTGAAGAAGGGGGTTCACTCCCAGAGCCTTTTCTGCAACATGTGTTACCTGCATCCAGGCTCTCAGTGCTCATAGCATCCAGTGTGTTGCCCACTTCCTCAAGGCCTTACTGTAACAGCTCTCTGCTGCATCACTCCATCTTTACCAGAGTAAGTGAGTTCAGTAAATGCCATTCTCCTTTCTAACACACACCAGCTCCCCTCCTAATTTTAGCTATAGAAATATTTCTTAAATAACATGGATTTGCTTTGTCTAATACCCCTGTCATCCCACCAAGCCACCCTAAGTAAAATAAGTGTTGCTCATGAAGCGACTCCAGATGAGTCAGCAGGGCAAGGAAACATGCAGCTGTGCAGACTGAGCATGCATTAGGCTCAAACTGCGTTTGCAAGCAAGGTGACTGCCAATTTTTTCTAATTTTTTTTGTTTTGTTTTTCTTTTGTCTTTTTTCTCATTCTGGCCCTCTTCCCTCCAGTACAAGGAATAATTTTAAATTATCATGCACCAAGAAACCAGAAATCTCAAAGGCTCCCAAGCCCTCTTCAGTCTCCAATGGACTCACTCAGACCTCACTCCCAGTTCATGCCTTTCAGAGCTCCTCCACAAACCCTTTTCTCTGTGTTTGTGAAGGGTTAAGGCTGACCCTTTAGGAGGACCACCCTGCAGTGCCAGAGCTAAAGAGCACTGACAGGCAAGAGAGAAGGCGGCTGATGGCAAATGGTTGCCATCGAAAACCCCCACCCATTGTTCCAATTACCAAATTGCCTGGCATCACCATGAACCTAGGTTACAATAGCATTCACACAGCTTGGGCAGCAGTGCACTATATTTATCAGCAGAAAAACCAATTGTCAACCTGCTCCATCCTCCTTCCCAGCTGTCCATGTCTCCCTGCACTCCACAGACAGCAGCTCCCTGATAATCGGAATCAAGCGCTGACATTGCGAACCTTTTCATTACTCGCAGTGTATCGCTGGTTTGTAAAATATAGATTAAGCATAGAGTCACGCTGTGCCCTACATCAGGCTAGTGTTGTTACATGTTTATTAAGGAAGTGATTTAAAAGGGAGATCATGCAGCGAATTACCAATCCTGCACAACCTACTAAAAAGTGGGTGATGAAACAACATAATCATCATACATCAGCTTCCCATTACCTGATTTAGGGTAATTTGTATTCTCTGCTTCTGTGCAAACAGAATGTCACTTACTGCACCGCCAAACTTTATTTTAAGAGTTAAAAGGTGGGTTCATTATTCATAATGCTAACAATCAGGAGTAACTAAAATGTTCCATATGCCAGAAATCAAAACCTGTTAGCATGGAATTGGTTACAGGAGATTTAAACCAAATTAAAGCTCTGACAACATTAGTTTTAGAATGGAAAAGCATAAGAAAGCAGAGTTGCACAAAGACTAATTCAATGCATCTGCTCCTGCAGGCTGTTTTTGTGTTTCAAACACATATTGAAAGATAGAAAAGTTAATTATTTCTCTGGGCTAGGACAGCACGTATGTGAGATGATAAGCAAGTGAGATGGCAAGCACATGCTGGTGTGTGTACGAGAAAAAGTCAGATGGCCCTGCTTTTGTCCTCTTCCCTCAGTTGGGGCAGGACACCTGCCAACACCCATAGGTAACTGTCACCCAGGGCTCTTGTGGTTCTCCAATTCCAGACCTCCGGTCAGGAAGTGTTTTGAAGACCAGTAAACCACTCAGCCCTGGTCTCCTCTTCATAAATAATTCCTCACGGCCATTGAGGAAGACTAGAGCTGGCTTTCAGCTTCATTATGGTTACTTGAGAGCACTCTCTGGTCTGGCATCTTCACAGACAGCTTATTCCTCTGTGGGAAATCCTAGTGGGCTATGGGGAGTGGTGAAAGAGAGCCGTCAGCAGTGACTACTTGCCTAGCTGGAAGCCACACTCCTGTGCGCTTTTCATGCAATCAATCATGAAGGAAAGGTCAACAGACAGCTTTCAAATAACCGATCCATTTAACTACTGACATTGATCTGGGCCAGAGAAGTGGAGTTGGTGGGGGGGAGGGTGGAAGGGAGAGTTCAGTGGTCAATCAGTGGAAATCTAAGCCCCTTTCAGTCTAATGGGAAGCCTAAACGCAGTCCTAAGCTTTCTGCTTTAAATCTCACAGCAATTTGCTTAGGGCACTACAGGACGTTTACATGCTTGTCCTATAAAGTAAGCAAAAATTATTTCCTGCATAAAATTAAATAGATAAACCAGAAGAAATCCATATTTCACTGAATAATGCAGTGCTGTTCCAGTAAGTGTAATGGGTGGGATAGAGGAATAACAGGGAGAGCCCCTGGCATGGTCCCAGGGCCAACAAAACTCCAGCTGTTTTGCTTTGGCTTTGGTTAGAGAGATGTTCATCCTCCCATCCTAAGCATACCCTCCAGTGCAACCCAAGGCATACTGTCACCAGCCTTTATGGAAACCAATTAATTACCTTCCAGCTAAAAGAAAAAAAAATAAAAATAACCCTATCTCACAATTGCCAGATTAGAGCTTTCCAACCCTGAACACTCTTGTGAAGAGACAGCATCTTGCAATAAATCTCACAGGAACAATGTAGAGCAATATGTAGCTGACAAATCACTGCCCAGGCTCAGCTCCAGATAACTCTGGTCCATATTCTGTCGGTAGAACCCTACAGCCACCAAACAATATTCTGTGCAGGTAGGTTTAATTCTCACTGCACAGATGCCACAGAGCACAATGTAAGTGTCTACCCAGGAGAGAGAGAAAGCAGGTTTGCTGTTCTCACTTAAGGCCAACGTGGCAGAAGGATGGCTAGCCCTGGATCCCAAGCTGTGATCCCAGAGCTCTTTTCACAACACTTCACATGAACCACACCATCTGCATTAAGGATATGTGCAATAAGGATATTAAGGATTCCACCAGCACCTACAGCCACTTGAATAGGCCTTTTAGTGACAATACACTGAAATTGATCTAAACCAGGGCTTCAACAGCTAAATTCAGTCTTTTACCAGATCAAGCACTTCATCTTGCTGTACTTCAAATCCCTATCAATAAAGTGGAAGAACTATCTCTTGTGGGCATGTAGTAGGATAAATATATGTATTATGATATGCTCAGTGATAAGGATAATGAAGCATAAAAGACAGACAAGCCTGACCAAGAGAACTGAAACCAAGAAGTTTCAGTGGAAGGATTCCCTCTGCATTAATTGGGCTTTGGCTGTAGTCTCCATTTAAAGGGAAGAAGGCACGCAAGGATTTCTTGGTTCCTAAGCTGGAGGTACAGAACAATTCTCTGAATCCCATAAGAGCTATTTCTCAATCAAGTGTGGTAAGAAAATCTCTGCATGAGACTCTACTACAGAAAAAATATGACATGAAATCCTGCGTGTGTTTATGTATGTGTGTCAGGGGAAATGATATTAAATACAAGGGAAAAAATAGAATTAGATATCAAAAACAGGATTAAACCATAAAAATCTGTCCAGTATGGAGAATCCAGTTTGTAAGATAATCTTTCCTATAAAAGGCAGAATATTAAAGTAAATAACTCAGAAAAACCCGGGAGAATGTGAGCTTTCAGTAACCAGCCAGATGGAGAATGCAATATAGGCAAGAGCACTGCATGCTGCATTTCATATATCTAAGAAAAAAATAAAAGCAAGCTATTTCTGGGGAACATTATTGCTCCTCATGGTTTCCTCAATTATTTCTTCATTCTGCTCCTCCCCATGTGCATTGCCACTATTAGTAGAGTCAGCCATTTGCACTGAAAAGTACAATTTTGTTGTGGAATTGATCACACATTTCCTGCCCTCTCCACGGCATGGAGAAGCCTCAGCTCCCTGCTCTAACTCTCTGCCACACTGCACTCTGTAAATACATTTCCTGCACTGAGCAAGGAAGCCAACTCAAAGGTACACATCAGTCTGAACAGGCTTCTCAGTTTTCCTTTTGTCCAAACAGAAGGGTCTGCTAGTCTGTCCTTTTCCAGGAGAGTCTATGCAGACAGGCTGGAAATGCTGATGGATTCTTTAAGGAAAAATCCAGCAGTCACGACAGCCCACAAGCCACAGCACCGGCTCCTGTCCCATGCCACAGAAGTCTTGCTGCCTCCACCCAACTGGCACACCACTGATTTACCAATCCCCTGCATTTCCAGAAATCCAAAGCAGTACATGTCCCAAAAAATGAACTTCATTAACTTTCAAAATAATCCCCAGCTTCACTGTCTTGGTCTTTGAAGGAAGGGCACAAGCACCTAGATTTTGGGAAGCACTAAGATGTGCCACAGTATGTTGCCACTCCTCACAAGTACACAAGTAATAAGCAAGGGATTAGAGCTACTAAATTTCTGTGCTATTTAAAAAAATATTTATTCTATTTTATTTAAATTCTCTTTGCTTTGATTATCTATAATGAAAATATAACCTTTTGTGGTAAACAGGTTCTGAGGCTTAATTAAGCCTACAGGCTGGAGGAACACAGAGTAAAACTGTTAAAGGAAATAATGCAAGAGGATTCTCAACTCCACAGTACAAACTGTCTAACACCCAATTAAAGGCAGACATAGGGCAAACTAAGCAGGAAAATGGCACCTCAGGAAAAAAAAAAAAAGCCAGCAAATTTTGGCATATTAATTTAAAGGAACTCTGTTTTCTAAACACCCATGTGGATCTAGACTTGGTATCTAAATGTCTTTGAAGACTTGCAGTCCTATCTATGTCCAGCCAGCCTGCATCCACCTCTCTCTGAAAAACCCCACTAGAATCAGTGGTTTAATTCTGGATCTCCTTCCATCTTGTGTTAATTATTTACACGTGTAGAGTCAGTGTGAGCTGATCTTGAGCATCACAGTGCAAGCGCCTGCAGAAACTCCCACCTGATCTATTACTTGACTGAGACAAGAATCATTCAGCTCCAGCAGGAAATCTAATCATCAGCTTTTATCTAATGATAATATCTGCTACATTATCCCACAGGGACAGAATTCTTTATCCAGCAGTTTGGGGTTGCTTCATTTAGGCTGACATATCACAGTCAAGGAAGAACATGGACACAGGGAGACTGGTATAGGAATACAACGGGATACAGTAGGATAAACATGTTCAGAAAAAACAAATAACCATATCAGCACATATTTTACTGAAATAGACTCATGTTTCTCTAAAAACAGTTTAAAAAAAGTACGATTGTTTAATGAGAAATGTGAAATCAAGATTTAGTGATCCCCAGCTCTTCAGCTGGATAAGCAACAACTTGCCCTTATTTTGATTAAGGAGAGCTATTACATGTTTTTCCTGAAGCTATTATTCTGCTAGGAGCATGCTGTAATTTGCAAGTTCCTTCAAAAATCTTCCTTTAATGAAATGAATAGGAAATTAATGCTACCAGGCAGAAAGCTTTTAGCTAATAGTTTCTAACACTTCTCTCTGAGATATTGGAAAGCAATTTTCATTTACCAGCTATCTAAAGGTGCAAACAACCTGAAGTTCCACTGACAGCACTTTGATCCTCTTGTCTGCAGTTGTCAGACATCTTTGGTATGGGGCAAGCACACAGCAACTGCAAAGTCTCCTGCCCAGAAACACTGACACGCAGTATGAGCCTGGACACAAAGTGACAAAATTTCAGAAAAATTTCAGTGGAAGGGTCTAGCCAGATTGAAATCCAGGACAGCAGGCAGTTTGCACAGAAACAGAAAGATAAGAGAAATAATGTCTTTACATTGGTCCAAAGCAATGCCATGGGAAAAAGGGCAAGACTAATTTGAAGACTGAGACAACAACTGATAAACTCATCCTCAATCAGCCTTAGGAACAATTAACTAACCTGTGCTACTCTCATCTAGTTCTATTATTCAGAAGAGGTAAAAGTCCTCAGCTTGCTAAAGGACTTGAGAAGCCCTACAAACACTCACATGGCTATGGCTAGGTGCTGGGCTAGTAAGTGGGGTCCCACGGCCACAGGAAAATATCAGTTAGTACCAGGATCTTAAGACTTCATCATTGAATGGCAGCTGTAGAGGTAGCGGCAAGAGAGTGAGGCAACCATCAAGAATGAGATGAGGCCCTAAAGCAGAGGTGTACCAGTGATTCAGGGATGCAACACCTGCTGCTGTGGAATCAACACTACCACACCCCAGGGCCACATCACCACATCTGCTGCCTTTTTTTTTTCCACAGGAGTGTGGGATACCAGCTGGCAGGCACACTCTGGACCCAGTGTTTTCCCCACACTTACATCATGCTAACAGAGCCACTTCAAGTCTAAAAATACCACGAGTGATATCAGTGCTGTCCCTTTCTGTCCAACAAACGGTGGTGCAGAAGGAAGGGCATCGCCAGCTAGCTGAATCCACATCGATGACAGCAGTCACTGGTGCTCAGGCATGCCCAGTAACACTGATCCTGGAGACTGAGATGAAGAAAAAAAGCCATGTTCTTCCCACTAAGAAGAGTTAAGTTGGGAAGGACACAGGGAGTACTCTGTGGTTCACTCCTGTTTATTCTTCTCTCAGGAGCCCTACTCTGAAGCACTTTTGAATTACACGCCTGACACTGACTTTGAACAAGCTCTCAAAGTGATGCATGTCCCCTTAACTGACTTTTTATTTGGAAATACATTATTATATGGCCTTCTAGAGAGATGGAGTTGTCAACCACATGAATGACAACCCATGGCAGAAGACCAGCTCACAAAACTCCCCTTTCTCACTGTCACTTGCAGAAACCTTAAAACCGAAACAAACGCAAATCATTAATCATCGCTTGCACATCATCTTAGTTACAGCAGATGCAGGAATAAACAGACAATTGATGATCTTTCTTCACTAGGAAACAGGCAAATTCTTTTAAAGGAGATGAGATACTAAATTGAATCATGTCTGGGCACAGCTCAAAACCAGGGCTGGCTTTTCCCAGCTTAAAGCTCGTTACAAATTTTCAAATGTCATATTTGCTATCAATCTCGAAAGAAGACAATCTCAAAAGGTAATAGTTTCCTACACTATGTTATCCATTATTCACTTTTTAATTATATTAGTAAACAATTGATCAGAGACCTTAAATATTAGTTTGACTTTTTGGTTAAGAAGCCTGAAATTTCTGAGACCTAAGAGAGGATGGAAAGATCCTGTGTGAAATTTAATCGCAAAATAAGGAGACTTCTGATGCAGAGCAGCAGACAGGCTGCATACATCATTGTTAGGATACCCACAGACCAGCTATCACACTTAGGGGATTGTTTCACATCAAGGAAAAGAAAAGGCATGGGGGCAAAGACCAGGCCCCAGGCCTTGGATCTCTGTGCTCAGAGCCATAATTAGGGGAACTCAGGTCATGCTTCCTTTCTTTCTCGCTATCACTTTGGACCAAAGGATCCTCCTTCTGCTCTTCATTTCTGCACACTTCACAGAGGAGACCCCAGGGGGCAGGGGATGGTTTCTTACAAAGCAGCCTTATCTTTGCAATCAGAGCTGGCTCCTGCAAGAGGTCGGGTTTGCAGGGAGAGGAAGGACTGGAAGCTGGACTCCTTGGCAGTGCTCAGATCATTATAGCTCCCATTTAAAGAAACCTCACACTTTTCCCAAAACTGGGAGGAAAAAAATCTAGCATCCTGACTAGCTCTTGGAAAGGCAGGGTCCATTCCCAATGAATTCCCCATGTCACAAGGATACTTAATTTCAGGTGCAGGCTGTCCACCCCTCACCTGGGCTGTCTCACTGAGGCCAGCAGAGCCGGTCTTTTGGGGAAGGGAGGACACTCATTGACTTCAGAGGGAAGGACAGACCTGCACAAGACCTGTTTGCTGTTATAAAATACAGCTGACTCTGACACCAGTGTCACCAGAGTCCAGCAATGGTCCGGTGGGTGAGAAATGGAACTCCCTGAAACAGTGGCTGCAAGAAAAATTAGGAATTCCATTTCCCTGCCCCTTTATTTTTCAAAAGCACCCAGTTAACTTGAAACTTAAATGTAAAAACATTCTTCTCCATTGCCTTACAGATGTGTTCAAACTCATCACCCAAGAAAAGGCTACTATACCCACAAAATTCAGTCTCTCTCTCCTTTGAATTTATTTCACTCTCCCCTTACTTGCATCTGTTTCTGTGTTTTCAGAACCTCCTCCCTGTTCACAATAAACAAGTTACCCTCTTTGTCTCTCTGCAACACACATATTGCTTTTAATACCCAGGCTTGACAACTTATTTCATATGTTTGCTTCCCTCTGAGTAATAGTTCTGCCTGAATTTCCTTTCAGTTTTAATTTCCTAATAATTAGATTGACTGCATAGCTCACTCTTTAAAAAAAACCCCAAAACTTAAACTAACAAGCAATACAACACACACACAAAGCACCATGAGAATAGATTACTAGTGGTCTACTTTATTATTATCATTTTCAGCCTCTGTTCTGTTAATGTTCTTGTCAGAGAAAAGCAGAGGAAAAAAGAATACGTCTCTGGCCATCTACATGTTTGAGTGGAGGAAAACTGCTGTCCATTCTCAAAAAAAAAAAAAAATCCATGTAAATATGACCCTTTTATTGTCCCTGAGGTCTAGTTTAGAGCCTTCAATAATAACATCAGTTCTTTGGATCTATATTATTCCAGCTTCATCTTAATGATGAAGCCAGTAAATACCTATATGCTAGCCTAACATTTTAAAGACTGTTTTGCTGCAATGAACATTATATTCTGGCTCATTCTGAACAAAGAACACCACAGTCAAGATGTGGTCTAGTTAGTGTGGTTGAGTCTCTTTTTTATATCCACCTTTTTCACGATGATATTGCATCTTGCAGAAAATTGCATTTCTTTGGCATTTACCTCTTTTCCATGAAAGCTGCGGTTAAAACAGAACAAGTCTATGAAGAATTTGGCCTGTAAGACCAAAATTCCACCAATTCAGTTTGTACTTGATTACAGTGGTAGACGTAAACAACCATGGCTACTGTGAACCCTTCAACCCCATAATTTACAGGTATGTTCACAAGAACATCTCTGAAAACTAATCACTCTACCTTTCCAAATTAGCCACACACACACACACAGTGCTACATGAGCCCAGGATCACAGTCTGCCATCTGTGCAATTCAGAACAGATCTAGGAGAGCCCATAATGGCTCCTGTGTTTATCTTACCCAGGGTCCTACTCCTAGGAGATGAGAAAGCTCATCCGATGCTGAACTCACAGAGCTCTCTTCAGACCAGGGCTTACAGCTTTAAGGGAAAGAAAATGCTTCTCTATCTTCTCGTTATTTCCCTCCTGTTCCTTGACAACACGTAAGCCTAGCAGGAGTAGTAACTAGCCCAGGATTTTCTGGACCAAAATCCTGTGTTTATGTAATTGAAAATTCATACAAACATTTATGCAAAAGAAAAATAAAAGCATGCAACACCCATACCTTCTTTTCTTCTTCTCAGCACTGCCTCTGAATGGCTTGGGTAAAAGGGATTTTCCTTTTATTATTCTTTTACCCTTCTTCAGACAAATTACACTTTCCAGCTGTGATACTCTACACCAAACTCTCCAAAAAAATTTCCTACCAACTCTTCTCCAGCAGACCTCCAACAATCAAAGCCCACAGTGGCTGTATTTCTTTTTTTTTTCCTCCTTTCTACTTTTTTTTTTTTTAAAGGAGAAAAATAACATTTTCCTCAGACGACTGAGTGCATTTTTTTCCTGTCAGGGCAGTAGAACAGTATACCCAGAAGGACAATCTTGTGAGCTTACCATTAAAAAACCCTAGCCCTCTCCACACTCCTGGGAAAGGTGTGCACACAGGTGTGAAAATGGGAAAACATACAGGGCCAAGAAGTACTTCACTACCCACAAAAAGCATGAGTAAGCAATGATGGGCTCTACACAGCCAAACAGAGCACAGTGGCCTTGACATCAATACCAGCTTTAGTTCAGCCTTGAAAACTTTGTATGAAGTGGCTGGAGGGTCTTTCAGAACTGTTCTCTTCTCTTTTACTCCACAGTGCCTGCATTACTTTCAGAAAATACGCTCCCTGGCACGAAATAGTTTGCCATAGCATCTCACTCACTGTAAAAACAGAAGGAAAAGAACTGCGGCACAAATCTGCCATCACACAACTTGTCATTCCTCCACTTGTCCCATTCTCAAGGCTGCGCAGAACAGTTCCCGTTTGTGCCTGGCCACATTTCTATTGCTCCTAGCTGAAATGCATCTTTGCAAAGCTCACTTTATTAGCAGTGCTCCCAAAATGCCAGAGCACATGTGAAACATTGTCAGCCCCTTTGCCTTTTGAAATATGTCTTTGCACAGGGCATCTTTCAAAACAATAAATCCTGGATACTTTATCAGCGGCAGGGTAAGAAAAAACAAGCTTCTCCATAGTCAGTGATAAGCAGGGGGGTTTATTTCTTCTTTGCTTGAACTTGCAATAATGAACTTGAGTGTTTTAGAAGTAACGTGAGACAAAGGTGTTGCCAAAAGTAAGTGATGAAGTTACTGGAATTTGACTCTTTTGCTGGCCTCGCACCACCCCCGATCAAGCGGTTCGAGTGATCAGCAGAGGCCCGGGGAGCACTGCAGCACCAGGCGCAGGCAGGGGGGGTGGCCAAACAAGAGGCCAATTCAGAGCAACTGGAAGGCATCCCAGAAAAACAAACGATGGAAATGTTTCAACCACCAAGCCAGGACTTCACTAAAGCCTCTCAAAGAGGGAGTTGGTACAGCCAGCTCCCAGCAAGGATGATCAGTGAGCCATGGGGCTATAGCACTAGCCCTGCCACCTGGGAGCCCTGTGCTCCTCCTCTTCAGGGCATCTTCTTCTGTGACCATTTCAGCAAGCAGATCACATGCATGACAGTGAAACATCAGGCTGTCCTGCAAGCCTCATCTGCTAAAATTTCATATTTTGGGTGTACTCCTGGGAAACTGCTTACTCATTTCACTCCAGAGGAAGCGAGGCAGCCTCTCTGCCTCAAGAATAATTTATTGTCATTAATAATAATACACTGATATAGAACTTTTCATCCCAAAGGATGAAAAAGGCAATTTAGAATCTCCAAGCAATTTTCAGAGTGGAATATTTTGTGCTTTAAGGCACATGCAGCAGTGACACTGGAGTGTCCCTGGCTGTGCCTATGCCAGTTATGTGCGCAGAGGAAGTGTGCCATGCCAACAGAATCAGCTGATGCCCTCCTTGGCAGCACAGGGAAACAGTGGCAGTGGGTGAATTGAACATGGCAGGGGTAAAAGGGATTAACCATCTACACTACTGCATTCAATGGGATGAAGCCACTGGGGCCGCGATCCTCCTTTCCCTGGGCAGAGGAAACAACCCTCCCTGCATGAATTGGTGCAAAAATGGGAGGTGATAGACCAAGTAATGGAGTTTTCAGAAAGGAAAGTAGGGTAGAAGACCAGAGAGATACCAGTGGTTTCTTCACTCATGCTTCCTTTGCTGCCCAAAGCTAAGATGTAGTGCTTGCTGGAAACCAGTAGTTAAAACACCAGTGTGCCCTTGATGCTTTCGTATCTCTCACACTGGAAAAGAAAATAGACAGCAAAGAACTACTCTTTGGTCATGATTTCCCACTGCAACCTGAGTGCCCAGCACAGCAAACTCTGACTTAAAAAAAAAAAAAAAATTTAGACAAAAATTGAGAAAATATAAAGCTGCACAAATATTAACGAGTTTGTGCAGTGCTAGGGTAAGGTATTTCTCCTGCAGATCTTCTGAATCTTCCTTCCCTTAACACTTAATGCATAATCTGGAGAGATCAACACATAACTTCTGTTTAATAACCACCCAGAGAGAAGGGCAACGCATTCCTCCAGGGAGCAGCAGTTGCAGACAGAATTTTTGCTCCATAGGTCACTAATTCAAAGGTAACCTACTTTACTAGGGATTCAGATGTGTTAGTGTCTGCTGGTGCTGTTTGGTGGCTTGCAAGTAAAACAGTTTTTCAACTTCATATGGGGTCTTTGCATGTACAAGTCTCTAGCTTACACAGATGTTGCAAAACCTCCAACTGCAGACAGGAGGGCAAGGGTCAGTGCAGTGAAGGCAGTCTCCTTTCCCAGTTGGTCCAGCTGATCTGTGCAAATCTGGACTGGAAGGTGGGATCGCCATCCTGCTGGCATGATCCTCACACATCTCTTCTTCTATCTCCCTCTGAGCCCTCTTTATATTTTCTTTTACCCAAATCTCTTTGGATTTCCACTTTTACAATGGAAGCATGTTTTCAGATCTCCAGTCTTAAGAAGATCCAACAAATCAACCAACTCTGTTAGCACTTCCCACAGTGAACTACAGCTCTCCCTTCTCCACATCTCACCCCTCAGCTTGTTGGGAACACAGTTCATATAGAAGCAGAAATTGAAACAGTTGAAACAAAATTATAGGATGAAGACACGGACAAATCCCCACTGCTACTCAAGGCTGCTAGATTTCATTACTAAGGAGTGGTGCTAAAAATAGATCTGAGTACAAAGCATTGCCAGTACTGAGACTTCTATCACTATTAGACTTGGGAATTTGTTTATGACTTTTCCCAGTTAACAGAGAGCCTTAAAAACACACTTCAGTAATGTTTGGGGGTGGGAAGAAAGAAAATAAGGGGGGGAAAAAGGAGACCATATCAAATATTTATGGGGTGGTGAATCAGTTTACCTGGAGGGTAGGTAAGAGAAACAAGTATGCCATGCATCAGGTTGTATTCTGGAATGGAAAATTCTGCTGTTCTTTGCATGCTATCCGGCTCATATCCATGAATTCTTTCATAAGACTACACTAAAATTTTCATTAAGCATTTGGGGATTTAAGGAATCATTTGTGTGTGTTAAAATCAATATTAACTTGTATTGTTCATTGGAAAGTCGCTCTAATAGCATTATACAAAATGTTTTCAAGCACATTGAATGAGTGATGATGGTATAAACCAGTTTGGGGGAAACTTTTATTGCAGTAAATGCAGGGTTGTTATTTTATTCTTAAACAGCCTTTACCAGCATCAAAGGGATGTAATTGATGCAACGATTTCAAATATTGATGGCTGCTGACATATGATTTTACAAACATGCAGAGAGAAATTAGGATAGGCCAGGCTATTACAGCTACAAATAAACTTTTAAGCAATTTAGGAATACATTAAAGGAAAGCAGAACACTCGGAGGACCAAGCAGCTGACTCGCATGGCTGCTGCTGAATAGGCAGAGATAGACAGTGCAGCATAGCAAAAGCACACTTGCTGCAGGCTGAGGAGGTCTGAAAAGCCAACAGTCTCACCATCCCCAAATCATTACAGTAAGCCCTGTAAACCCAGGATCCTGCCTGCATGGCAATGGCATGGCCACAAAACTCAGCACCAGCTTCCTTGGTGGCTGAGGCACTTTACCCTTGCCTTGCTGAACCATGGGCCTGTGATCTTCTCCCTGTACATGTCCCTAAAGCTCCTGAACAGTGAGTCTTGCTCTGTCACATTCTGCTGTGAGTGCTCTGTGTGACATTTCACATGAGTCCAAGCTGGGGCTGCCTGCCATAGAAGAGGGACAGACAGTGACATTTCCTCTGCCTTGTGAGCAGGGACAAACCAACTGCTTCCTTGAAGGGTGCAAAGCCTTCAGCACTTGGCAGTATTGCATCCAAAGCATAGTATCAATATGGTGCCAACAGGGAAATTCTATTTTCACTGCAGTAGGATGTAAATTACTTTTTAAATTTGTGCATGCCTTCTTATTGTTTAGCTGTCTATACAAATAAACTTTTGTGTGTGTGTGTATATATATATATATATACATACATATATATAACATCACCCGGAACATCTGGAACAAGCAGAAGAAATGAGTGTCTTTCTCTGACGAGGGACTGACTCATCACTCCTGCAACAGTTTCATCAGCAGCCATTCTAAGAACTCTCTTCTGTTTTTGAGTCTTCCCTCCTGGGCTGACCAGTCAACAGGGATACTGAGTGATCTCTACCCAGTGCTCAATATTTTTCCCAACACAGTTCTTTATGCCTATGAAAACAGCTTATAGAAACTTTACAATTTTTTATTAAGTCACACTTTGTATGCTATGGAAATGTGCTTGGGTTTGTTGTTTCTTTTTTCAAAGATTATTTCCAGGGCCTAGGGTTTTTAGATTGGTTTATGGTATATGGTCCCAAGCTATGTATTATACATAAAACTAATTATATATATTTTCACTTTGTTTTTAAGTCTAGGCTTCTCAGAGTTCTTCCTCAAAGGAATAAATAAAACTTGCTCTCCTAATTATTAACAAATAATATCTACTGCAGACAGATTTTCAAATTGCTCTAAATTGCACGGCAACGTTGATTTGAATGCGGTTACAGCAATTTACATCACTGCAAGACCTGACTGAAATGAATATTTCAGGCAGTTCAGTAGTACTGGTACAGGCTGTTCCCATTTGTATATTTAATATCTGAACTTAAGCGTAAATTTGCAAATGATAAATGTGCTCATGACTATATCTATATGCACACACTTCTCTCAAAACTTCTAATGAGGCTCAAAGAACAATAACCTGGCTGAATATTCAAGCCGGTGTCTAAGAGCAGAGATCCCCCACACTCATTCATGAACATACAACATTGCTTCCAGGGAAAGCAAAGCCAGAGGGGTGGGGAGAAAGGGCAGACTGGGGAGGACCACACAGACTACTGTATATTTTGGGAGAATCATATCCTCCCACTGCAGAAGTTTTCTTGTGGTCCAGCACTGGCTGCAGTGGGGGTAGGAAGGGTTGGCACTAGGAAAACTGCCTTGGGTTAAATCATTTATTGCTCTCTGCTGAATATCAGGATGAAAAAAGATAAATTTTTACACTGTCTGTACAGATACACCCTCAAAATATTTTTCTGATATGAGTTGTATGGGAAGATTTCTCAAAGACCTGCTACTTGTAAAAACAAACCTTCCAACAACTCAGACCACAAAATCCCAATTGCACCGACGGGCAGTAATACTTGCAACCTTTTCAGTTAAGTAAAATTTCATCTCATTAGCAGAAAATTAAATCAAAGCATGTACTTATGTTTAAGTGGACAGCAAGGGATTGTGTAGAATTCATTGCTGCTCTGCTATCCCTGAATTCAGTACATCAGTTGAGCAGTCACATCCACACTCATAGGTGCTCTAAGCCCACGTCCAAAGTGTACATGCAAAAACAACACAATCAAAACTTCAGTCCTATCTTTCCCAGGTTTTTAAAACCTCTGATGCGCTAAATGCAAGGGACTGACAGCAGTAGCTGTAATCTTCATTTCTAACTGTCGCGGAGGTTAGTTTCACGGGCATTTGGCCGAAGCACTAAAACGCTTTAGAGGTGTAGAGTGTTTCTCACTCAGCAGTGAAGCTGCCTTAGGAGGCTGGGGAAGCACGGCGGAGTTTCCAAACAAACCCTCGCGCTCCCCGGGCGGCCGCCAGAGGGCGCGGGCACCATTCCCGCCGAGCCGCTGCCCCCGCCCTGCCCGGCACAGCGCCCGGCACAGCGCCCGGCACAGCGCCCGGCACCGCGCCCGGCACCGCGCCCGGCACAGCGCCCGGCACAGCGCCCGGCACAGCGCCCGGCACCGCGCCCGGCACCGCGCCCGGCACCGCGCCCGGCACCGCGCCCGGCACCGCGCCCGGCACCGCGCCCGGCACAGCGCAGCCTCGCGGCAGCAGGATGCGCTCGGCCTGAGCGACAGGGGCCTGCCTTCGGCAGGGTGTGAGCAGCCCGGCTGTGTCAGCTCAATCGAGTCAGCGTGCCACGAACCTGGCTCGGTGAGCTCGGAGAGCAGCCCGAGCATCCCCATAGCTCAATTGGCCTCTGCCTGGCAGAGATGTACAAAGCAAAGCAGAGGAGCGGCTGTGTTGGTGTCAGGGACAATTAAGGTCTCTGCTCCCCTGCCCATTAGCTGAGTGATTCCGAGCTGCTGGAGAGGTTTAGTCATTCCTGTGGGGGATAAAGGACATGGATACTCTGTCTGGGGATATTGATTGAGAGGGACACAAACAGTAGCTAGGATACCTCTTCAGTGACAGAGAAGTTAATGATTTAGTGATTCATAGAAGAAAAGCTGCCTTGCCACCTTTGGTATTTGTTTGCATTGCAGATAGTGCCACGTGAAGTGACCTTGTCAAATTAGCAAAAGCCCGGAGCATTGTACAGCAGGTAACTAGCTAGCAAACTAGAGACTGAGGTTACCAATATGTGAGTCTCTGCACATGCACACACACTCTCTGTTCCATCCCGATTGAGCACAATTTCTAGGAGCTTTTTCTAGTACAGATTAGCTGAACAGATTTCTGTTCAGCTAATCCCATCCTCTGGTGAAAAATCCCAAGAACCCCAACTCTTACTTTCTAACAGACAAAAAAACCAAAACCCACTCCCCTACTTTTGCTCTAGATAGTACAAATGCAAAATTAAGAGACAAAACATTAGAGCAATCCTTCTAGGGATCCACAGGAAAAGGGAAGCTGCATAGCTGCTGGGGAACCACAGTGCTGTAGCAGAGCACAGTTGCTCTCCAGTTGGCTTGCAAGCTACAAGCACAGCAAAGCAAAGCCAATCTAAATGTGAAGCAAGCTCTCAGAAAGAGTAAGAAATGGGCTCAGCTGCTGGATTACAGGCCCCAAGAGACTCTTAATGGGCTACAGAGACTGTCACCTGCAGGCTGCTGTTTGGCTCAAATTCACACTGGCTGAAAGTTTCCACCAGATGATGACTTGCTGGTGGTCGGTCTAGAATACGACAGTGCCTTCCTAATCTTTTAATTGTTCTTCTAGTTCACACTGATTTTGCTATTGTGTCTGATTTATGCTTTTTACTAACCTACATTGGGATTTTTTTTTAACATTTCATGCTGCTCTAGTAAATTCAAAAACCACTGGTGTGAAGAGGACACTTTTTGATGCAGAAATTTAACTTTGCTGAAAAAGCCAATGGCCTGCATATTCAAAAGCACATGTCTCAATGCTGCTACAAAAAAAAAGTATGTGAAAACTTTTGTTCTTCCTGTTTAAAAACAGCTGGGGTTTGCCACTGGATGTGGAACATGTTGCTCATCACGTGGTAAAAGTCCACATAGGAAAAACAGAGCAATTTTATGAGAAGTGTGGCTGAACATCTTGCCCCCAACTTGTCTGGGGAAGGGAGAATATAATTTAATATAAATGTGTCCACAGGGATTTGTAGCTTTTCCATTACAGCGTTCAACATGAACAATATATTTCATGGCATCCATGTTTTTACAGACTACTGTGATGGAGCCACTCTGTTCTCTTGAAGCTGATAGAAAATTCACTGTATAGATCAATTCACTATATCCTGAAATATATACATATTTCAGACCCGTATATACTCACTGCACCTCCCTCTGAAATGCACTGATGCATGAAGATGTCTAAATAACAAACTGAAGTGGGAGTAAAACATTTTTCCCTAAAGACTTCCAATTATTTGCATTTAACTCAGTGGTGTGACTCCTGTTTAATTTCTGGGGCATTATACCTGTGCAAAACTATAGTACCACTGGGGATAAATCAGGACCAAGACTTTTAATGTCCCATCCTGGTTTCATGAGGCATTAATTAAAGTACCTCAGGAGCAATGGGCACTCAATCGCTTTTTTTTTTTCTTAATTAACTAAAGAAAATATTTTAGCTATAACCACAACTTCTTTGATGTGGTTTACTCATACCTTCCTCCCTCCCCCCAAAAATGTTCAACATTAAGCATGTAAATCATACTAACATTACCAGCCTAAAGGGAAGTGACAGATGACTGTGACTGCCATTAAATGTTTATTGCATCCCTGCCATGTAATGCAATTAGATGGCAAGGAACATGTAATGTGTATTGCTCTGGTGGGAGAATGGGGAAATTATTGAATTTTCTCTCTTAATCTATTTATATCTTGCAGTGGGGCCATTAGGTAGATTAAGCTAGGGACAGTGCCCCCATTCAGTATGCTAAGTAGTGTTTGTCACTCATTGCATTATATGGCAGTGACAGCCACGAGAGTCCCACACATTGCAATAACACTGAATCAGAGGGGAAGTGGCTGAGAAGTCTCCTGCTAACAAAGTACTCTCTTAGTGTCCATTCTTAAATGCTTCTCTTTCTCTCAAATAATGGGCAAAATCCCTGTCCTTCCCCACCTCTCCTCTAAAAAAAATAAATAAAGGAAAAAGAAATCACCAACTCTGGTTATTTCTTTCTTTCTAGGGACTGATGCTACAGGAGTTCAACCTGCATGACATGTTTCTTTAGTAGAACACTCCTGCACTCCTTCAACTGTTCTTTATATGCAGGTGGTTCTTCAGCCTCCACGGAGGCTGAAAACTTCAAAGCTTAATGAACTCAGCTTCACGGCAGCTTCTGGAGGTAGCAAGGTAAAAAGGGTCTTCATGGTAAAGCAGGGGCTGAAGCCATTAGAAGGTACAAGCACAAAACCAAAAATAAAAGCAGGATTCAACATACCGTTACAGCTTTTCTACTAATACCTACCCCTTGCCATTCAAAAGTTATATATTATCTCTGCAAACTCCAGCTCAGACCCTATGTTTTCCTCAAGCATTTCCAACACTGGCTTTGCAGCCTGGCAGCTGCAGCAGGCTCTGTTGGGGCAGAGAGGCAGCATTACATGGCTGTGGCTCTTGCCACACCACAGCCCCAGGATCACATACTGCTCTGTGGCACTCCTGATGCTGGGGTCTCAAAGACTCAGTATCTATCAGCAGGTGTTTTTTCCAAAAGTTAATTAATCCTTTGAACATCTGATCTCAAAACTGTCCTCACATTTTGTTAATTCAGGCCTCCTCGGCAGATTTCTAGTGTTTCCTGACTTGAGCATAGCAGTGGTCGCTAATGACAGGCTAAGTGGCCAGCTGTGGCTCCTTAATACCTCACGTAATTGCTGCTCTAACATCCTTGTCCTCCAAGCCTTGCATGTGTGTCTGAAGTAATGGACATATAGCCCTAGAAACCAACAGCCTTTGTTCATCCGCAGACAGATCAAACGTGGTCAGGAGCAATACAAAGCTTCTCTGAGACACCCTGCTGATGCACTTCACGCTGTGGCAGCACTATTTCAAGTGCATCTTTCTCAGAGGGTTAACTCAGCACTTGCTCTCTGTGTTTGAGCTCTGGGCTTAGCCCAGCATAGCCCCAGAGCCTACATGCTCAGCCCCAGAGCCTGTGTCTTCTCACCTTGCCCTACATGGGCAGGAGCATGTCTGGGGTTTCTGAAGCCCTGTTCCATTGCTCTTCATGCTGCAGTCAGCTCTGCTTTTTCAACAAAGTTTCCCAGAAAGCTGTGGAAGGATGAGGCCATCTGCCTGGGCCCATGGCAGGAGGCACTGGAAGACTTCTTGTCCCTAAGTGACAGCCTGCGTCATCTACAGACCCATCCTAGAGGAAATGAAACTGAACCCCTGTGCAAAGCTGTGGCTGCCAACCCAACGTCACAGTACAAACAGTGGAATCTATTTTGTTAACTGCATCAGACAGCTTTATCTGCAGTCCTACCACTCTCTAACCCCATCACCCCAGTGCCCTCATGCCAAGCACAGAGATGCAGTCACAGGCATGCCTAGCACCAGCTCCAAAGGGCGTGTGGCTTCACATTTGGTGACAGAGAACTTGCAGCCCTGCAACACTGACTGCGGCGGCACCTCACGTGCCGAAAGCCTCAAGCTGCTGCTCTCACTGATTGCTGATGCTCGGGGTGACACTTGGAGCTGCTGCCACCTCTTTCAGAACCAAAAGCCAAACAGTAGAGAAGAGTCTAGGCAGAGAAAGTTCCACCCTCACTGGCCAGGCTGGAAACGCTTATTATTATATTACTCCTCTTGTGGCTGCCATATGTGATATTTCAGAGGGATTCAAGTCACTCCACTTTAGGAACAGATCTAGGTCAGGAACTTGGAAAACAATAAGGACTATTCTGAACTCACCTGCTTGGACCAAGTAACTCAAGAGCCATAACTAAACTAGGCTTCCACTCAAAATTTTCATTTACTTGTTAAAAACCTAACAGGAGCAAAGACTTTCCATGAAGGTCTTCGGACTTCCTTCGTGTACCTCTCCAAGATCAAAGGATCATAGAGGTAGAAAGCTTCTTTCCTGAGAGTGGGCTATTATCAGGTGAGACTGAAGTGCCCAGCAAAATCTGAACTATTCTGCTTCTTCCCAAGGGCTTTGGAGCAATTCGGTTTTCACGCCTTTTGCTTTGTCAGATGAAATATTTGAATTGCTCTATCTAATGATGGGGTGTATATTCACAATAAAAATCCTAGTCCTTCTCACAGTGTTGTTTTTGACATTGAGCACAGAAATGCTAAAAGTTTCTGACTGACACCTTTTCATTAAAGGGAGAAAAAACTGCACACATCTATCAAATCTCTAGATGCAATAATGTAATATGATTATTGCTAAAAATAATATCAATTCATGGTACAAAAATCAATTCTAGCAATTTCCAGTGCTAGACATATTGCTTTTATGTCCTTTTGTGTACAGTACTTCACGTAAGTGAAAGCTGACACTCAAAAGCTCTCATAAGAAAGCTCAGTTTTTTAAGAAACTAATGTAAAAAAAAAATCTTCTCAAGCTGTTGAAGGGGACCAAATAGAGCCCTCCTGGAAAAGCATGCAATATAAAGTCAGTAGAGCTGCAGTTGTTGATGTGTGGGCAGAAGCCTTTCCATGCTGAAAGGCTCACTCTCCTCCTATTTCCCTGCACTACAGTAATCTGCTGGCAGATAACTAAGCTGCAAGATATAAAGGCAAAACATATATTTTCTTGAATGAAGACAAAGGAAACTCAGTCTGTCTGCCTCTCAAATTCAGGAGATTAATAGTATTATGAAGGGAATGTTTTATTACCACATGTAAATCAGACTTGGAAAACCAAAGAGTGGAACAATACTCCTGTGGAGCCAGTGAAACACCAGTTTGTGAATTGGCAAGTCATTGCATTTTGATATTTTTTGGCACTGCAGAGCATCTGCAAACCCATCATGCTATCTGATAATCGTTTGGTATTTGATAATACAGTACTAAAGGCACAAGTGAACAAAAGGCAGCCAGGGAATTATTTGTGAATTATATTATATTGGTATTCAGTAATTAAGCCTTAGAATTAGTTGGGAGAGGAGAGCATTAGACTTCAAAATTGCTCTACTGAGTACAATATTTGTCTTCTGTGTCAAACACATTTATTCAACTGAGTCATGCAGATCTGCTTCTAAGCTTGGAGACTTAATGCCTAGTGAAGGGCTTGAAAATTATTCCAGCATTTGCCTTACACTTACAGCTGAATCCCCAACCCCTTTTCATTCCCAAACTTCAGTAGGCAGGCAGGATTGTAAAAATTATATCCTTATTTTTATGTAGAAATATATCCTGGTTTGTGTAATTTCATGTAAAAAATACCTATTTCCCTGACTCCTTGTTTGATAGTAAGCTTCTGTAGGTAAATGTTTCCTACACAGCCAATCTTGTTTTTACTGAAGTCAGTTTATGAAAATCCCACAAAGTTCACACAGAGCTGTCAGACAGTAAATGTTTGTCCCAGACAGCTAAAATAAAGTGGTTCACCACCTCATAAAGAAGGTATCCATTAGAGCATAGATTTAACTGAAAATAAGAGAAAATATGGGCAACAAAGAGAGGAATTTCATGGTGAAACGGATGCAAGGGAGAATAAAACATCTGGAAGATGTTAGTGACTGCATTGGCTGAAATCACAGGGCACGCTATCTACTCTCTGGGAGCTGATTCTCCTTGACTTAAAGGGGAAAGAAAACCTCAAGCAAGATAGCAGATGAGTTGTTACTCAGAGTAAGCTAGGACTGATAAAATACCAGAGGCAGGCTCTGGCTGTTCTTGCTCTCCAGGGGGGAGACAGTCAGCCTAAGCTCCTCTCTGATGGGTCCATGCATCACCACTGACAGTCACTCCAGAAACACGGTGTGTGCTCAACCCGTGAGCAAAAGCAACCAAGAGCTGAAGTACTCCACAGCCTCCACTAAGCCCTACTGCAGATGCTCTGAGCAGGAAGGAACCACTCTCTCTTTCTGACTTACCCTCTTTCTTCACACCCCCACCCCCCCAGTTGCAGGAAGAAAAATTTTGTTTGAAGTCCCACAGATTTTACTGTTTTCCTTTTTTTTCCCCTCCCTTAGAGAGATTTTAAATGTTTAGATATTTTTGTCTAAACAAATATTTGCAATTATTAAAGAATACTGTACATTCAGATAAAATGCCTAATGAGGTTATAGAGGCACAATGAAGCAGCAGAAAGTGTTACAACTAGACTAGGAGACTACACGAACGTTTTTCAGTTGCTTTTGTCTCTACTCTCCTCTGATATTCTCCTGGGCCCTCAGCAGTACAGATTCAAACAAGCTGAAAATCCACCCTTCCCATCCTGTTCTGAAAGGCAAACAGTACTGTGCCATTGTTTTGGTTGTGGGTTTTATTAATAATAGGAGTGTGTTGTAGCAAAGTCCTGTACAGGCTGGCTCACTCGTAACTTCCCTTTGGTGTTTTCTGAAAAGGTAATGTCAAGGTGAAATCCTATCCCTGACAATGCTAATGGAGGTCTTTCCACAGGCTGCTGTGGAGACAGGGTTTGGCGCCCAATGTTGTCCTTCCTCCACTTCACACCATCCCTCCTGCTTTAGGTACCAGACCCACTTCACAAAACTCCCCAATTCTACTCGGCCCAGGCTGCTACCAATGTTCTCTTTTAACTTGTTTCCCAAGACAAATCTGACTTTTATGTGCAGTGCAAGTCAAAGGTGATAACAAAGCTGTTGAGATTTATGTTTCCCGAAACTCAGTAACTCAAAAGGTACATTTCAAAATAACCACAGCAATCCTGATTGGTGCTGAAAAACAGCAGCAAGAAGATAAAGTAGTGACAATGCATGAATTATCATGTTCTTCTTTACAAGTTATATATGGCCTTATTTCTTTCATAGTTTTATTTACAATCCAATCTGAGTATTATCCATCTATGTTAGCTGGTTTTGCCAGTGTTCACAGAATTATTTTCGTGGAATATTTTTATGTACACTTTCCTCCCAAAGTCTTTGTGTTGGCAATATACCATTTCACCTGGCAAGGCATACAAAATATTAAGAGCCCTTCCTGCTAGAGCATAGTAAATCATAAGTATTCTGCTGACACCCCTAGATATGCAATACATCTTAAATACAAATTTTCAGACAAATGATCAATCACACCACAACCCAATGGACTTTAAAGAATCACAAATAATTTCAGTGCTACCTTATGCAGATGCTGAAAAACAGTGGGGAGGATGACCGAAGGAATCACAGAAATTAAATCTAGTGACACACTGACAAATATGCTAATCCGCATTAACGCCTCTGTTTGCTCTGGGAGATAAAAACCATTACAACTAATGATAGAATCAACCTTATCAACAGCATCCAGAGAAGCAACGAAATATTTGGATAGCTGCTAGGACAGCTTCTGAAAACAGTCTGCAGAATTCAGCCAGAAGCTTTTCAAAACAGGTTTCTGGGGATAGGCTTTTTTAAGATAGGCTGGTCTCCTCACATGCACAGCCACCACCAGAGGTAAACCTGCTGCTGTGACCACCTCTCAAAATGATGCAGAAACAAAATATGGCAGTGAAAAGCATGCAAATTAACTGAAGGTTTGAGAAACTTCAAAAATAATCACAAATACTGGGAAGCAGTGAGGGACAGAAAAAGGTAGGGAGCAATGCAGAGATAAAACTCTTGAAAATTATTTCACGTAGTCATAGGAAGAAGAAAAAGTTGGAAGGAAATGCTGAGGTTAGTTATGCTGGAGAAAATTTAACATGCTTTAACATATTTCTTCTTTCATTTTTATTATGCTTGGGAAAGAGTGAGAACAGACAGCTACAAGGGACGCTGTCTAAATACAAAGCAAAGAGCAAACCCTAGCAGCATGTCTTTTAAAAAAGGAAGGAAACATGCCAGTTCTCAATTACATGCTTTCATTGGTCAAGTCTGCATACAAAGTAGTTTACACAACACCCCAAAGTTGCCTGCATGTATTTTTGTAGTCAGAAAGCAAGCCAACAGCAGAATTATTTTTGCTGGGAGACTCAAAATGACTGGAGAGCTTTGCCTCCCAGATCTGGTTTCCATGCCACTCTACTTGCCAACAAAGCCTTGACTCTCAGCACACACAAATGAAGAATTTCCAGAACTTTTAAAAAGCAGAAGGTTTTCTTCTTGCATCAAGGCTGATGCCAAGAAAACTGGCAAATATTAGATTAATTAAACTACATATGCAAATATAGCTAACAAAACGGCTGCAAGAGATTAAGGCAGACAAACGTGCTGGTGTATCCTGGTATACCCTCTCTGTATATTCTGGAGTATGTTTTGGAGACCCAGATTGTCTGAAGACTTAATTTCATATTCCAGATTACAAACCAGTACCAAGTATGGTTCATTGCTCATCACAGTGGACATCCTGGCTGATTTGCAGCATCTTGTTCATACCTTTCCTTCAAATGAAGCTGCACTTTTTAAGGATATTTTAAAACATTTTCCATAGAATAACAGGATGACTGGGCTTGGAAGAGACCTTAAAAATCCAGTTCCAACCCTCCTGTCATGGGCAGGGACACATTTTACTAGACCAGAATGCTCAAAGCCCCATCCAGCCTGGCCTTAAATAGTTCCAGGCATGGGGCACCTACAGCTGCTCTGGGCAACCTGTTCCAGTGGATCATCACCCTCACAGGAAGGCATTTCTTCCTAATACAAATCAGTTTAAAGTCATTATTCCTTGTCCTAGCCTTTCACATGCCCTTGTGAAAATACTCCCTCCATCTTTCTCGTAGGCTTTCTTCAGGTACTGAATGACCACAGTTAGGTCAGCCTGAGCTTTATCTTTTCCAGTATAAACCCAAGCCTCTTAGCCTTTCCTCATAGGAGAGGTGTTCAATCGCTCTGATCAACTCAGTTTCCGTTCTCTGGACTCATTCCAATGGTCCACATCCTTGCTTGATTTCCAAGATGTTATTAATACATAATTGACTGACTATTGCAACACCTCAAAATATTCCACAGAAAGACAAAAGCTGGATATGGAAAGCACAGTGTCTCTATGTCACTAGAAGTGGGCAGTTGTATTAGATACATGATCCCAGTTTCCCAGCTCAAGCATTTGCCCTGCCATGTATAAATTAGGTGAAGCAGATTTATTTGCAGTATAATGTACTGCACCATATATTAAATGACTGAAGCAGATTTATTATGTGCTAGATTTGAAAACAGCCTTTTAAGAAGTATTTTCAATAATCCCAGTATCAAAGCAAGATTTAGAGTGGTAAACTGTATAATAAAATGCATTTAAGGAAAGAACAAAACATTTAACTATTTTCCCTACCCTGCATAAATGAATGCCATTTCTGGATTTAATTCATACTTAGGTGAAGGACCTATACAAAATCTCATTGACATTGAATTCCAACTAGAATGTCTTAACAAAGACATAAGTAGTGTGTAAGTCAGTCTCTATCCATTAAAAATTACAGTATCACACCAAAGAGAACGGAATGTCCTCAGGACAACATAAATTAATGCAACTCTATTTTCCTTTGTTTTTATCAGCAGTTTAAATTCTTCAAGAATATGACCTTGAATGCAACAGACAAGAAAAGGCAGTTCTGAACATTTTAACCCTAAGAATGTTTTGCACAGGGACAGAGTGAGACTGTGTCTCCATATAGAAGTCCTAGTCAGGGTACAGGAAGGGCACTCAGAGGGTGGACAACCCAAGGTGAGTGCAACTCTGTCATTCTCCTTTCATTTTGTTCAGTTAATACAGCATTTGGAAGAAATAATCTAATATCTACAGATTATACAGCTTTCTTATTTTAAGGAAATGGGGAAAACTATAAGAAGGAATTCATCCTGTGCCAGGCAAAAATCAATATCAGAAAAAGTAACCTCAAAGAAAAGGCATAAAAGTTGTTTCATATATTACGTCACTAATTTTTGAATTCAGTGTTCAGTGAACACCAGAGGATGAGCTTCAATTGGAAACCCCTGCCAGTTGTTTGCACACAAACAGCAGAAATACACCGTGTACTAAAACCACAACTGTATCTTGGCCCAAAGCAAGCCCCATTTCTCCAGCCAGCAGTTGCAGAAGTGCCTAGCACAGGCTATATCTGCAGTGAAAATTGCAACATAATTCACTTTACTGTGACAATGAGAACCAACCCTCCACGTCTGAACAGCAAAATAAAGTTGTGAACCGTGAACCATACTGCGAGAGAACAGACTTGTTCTGCAGAGCAGGGATTTTTGGTTTGTGTGACCTTCTGTAGAAGGTGCAGGGCTCAGCTGGCCTCCCCCAGGAGCATCCTGCAGCTTGTTAGAGAAAAGGCCGGCTACAGTTGTGACAGAAATTAGTACCTGAAGCAGTTCCTACAGAATTTGATCATGAGGGTGTCTCAAGGACCGTGCATAACATTGTTACATGAAGCCTGCAAAATGCCATGTAGGGGAAAGGAAAAAGGGGGAATGACTCATGCATGGGCAGGGATGCTTTTGAGCAAAATGCCCAGAGCGTGAAACACAATCAGAAAGCCAAAGACACTTTAAAAGCCACTGCAACAAAGTCACATTTTGTAGCTAATAGTGATCTGAACAATGATTGAACTCTAGTTCCACACTTCTAAAAAGTAAGTGGGTTTTCTGTCCATTTGTCCAAAATATGTTGCATTCTTGGCTGAACTCGTGAGGAGCTCATTTTCCTTCCCAGACTAGTCAAATGAGTGTGAGTGCTGAGGACATATCTTATCCAAGCTGTAAAAACCCTGCTTCTGAACTTGGGAGGAATCTGACTTGCCTCTTAAAGCATATCTGGTGCCAGAACTGCCGTACCCAAGTGGTGTTTCTGTGCAGGAAATTGTCATGTCTGGGATTCCAAAACCCATGTGGACCCAAAGGCATGTTACAAAGATATCCTCAAATTCAATAGCAGGCAGAAATCTCCCTTAGCCTGGAGAAGTCACTGGTTCTACCCTGGGGTCCAGAGAAGCCCTCAGCATCAAAGGAATGATAAAAACAGCCAGGCTTGTAACAAAGGTCATCCCTTCTTAACTTCCATAAAGCAATAATTGCCAAACTGCAGGTAAGAGGTGATGAATGTTAATGGAGTTACAGACTGAAGGGAAGTGCTGAGTGGCAGGAGTCAGTGGAGTCAGGGGGGAGGTGCAACCCATCCAGAGAGCAGGGCCAAGGCTTTCAGAAACAGTTCATAGTTTTGCCCAACTCTACCATGGGATCAAAGCACAATATATGTTAGAGAAACCACACAAACTTCTTTAAGAAGAGCACCCTCGGGTCAGTAGTTATTTTTCCCCTTTGACAGAGGTTATCCTTTTTCCACATCATAAATCACTCTGCTGGGCAAACCACAGAAGCCAGACAGAGGGGCTAGGCAGCAAAGGCCCCATGACAGCTCTTTTTTCCCTGACAGACACATCAGCAGCACCTGGCACAGATGTCTGGCACGGGTGTGCTCACCTGCAGGCACACAAAGCTTGGTGTGTGCAGCTCAGGGACAAAGGGAAGCTGAGTCACCAGGACAGCAATCCTGGCTGTGCCCAGGGAGCCAAATGACTCCTCATCAGACTGCTCCATGTTCCTACCTTTGAGTGGTGCTCTGAGGCACAAACAGCTTTGTTTGCACTCACTCCTTTTGTCAGCTGGATTGTGTGTTTATAGTCACCTCAGGATTGCCTCTCCTACTGCCTGGTCACCAAAGCCATTGCACACCACCAGGAAGAAAAAGTAGGAACCCATATTATGTTTGCAAAGGATTGCTTAATCCTAACTTTCCTCATGTTTGTATCCATCCTTTCCTCTTTTTTTCTCTTTTTTTCAATGTTTTCTTTTACAAAAGAGGGAGAGTCTGTTTTCCTGATTATGTACTGTCTGGAAATGCAGTTGAAGGTACTGCATACAACTGCGCTTCCTCCTTATATTATTGCTGGATGGCTAGGATCCAAGCACTTCTTGGCATCCCTTATCCCTTAATCTTCTTTTGATCAATAAAAAAAGAATTCTGCAGCTTATATGAAGTGGATAGAAACTAAATATTAGCAGTCATCAAAATGTTTTTAACTTTCAAAGATATAAATCTATTTACGTATTGATGCATGCAAATGCAAAGAAGTTTAACCAAAATGTTCCATTAAAAAGAAAATAAACAAACCCCTATTCTTTGTGTTATTTACACATGAAAACAAAAGGTAATGTTTGCCTGTCCCTCTTGGATTCACTTACATCCTGCATGAATTTTAGACATTTCAGATAACCCTGCAGTTTTTGTGCAATGTCTCAGAAGGTTTCTCCAGCTCTTTTCTGGGGGTGCTCCCACATAGGAAGACTTAATTAATGGATTTTCTAGGTACATCTTCCAAAGGGGGAAATAAAGAGACTCTAATGTACTGCGGGTCTCCACTGTCCTCCAGTGCAGACACAATTTCATAACCACCAGAGCCTGAATGGTCACTACTCAAAACATAAACCAGAAAATAGAACGCATTCTGTGACTTAAAAAAATACATAAAGGAGAACTGCCTTGTACCTGTTTCCTGGACTGAGAAAGGCAGCAACATCCAGCCCTCAATTTCATGGCACCTAATAAAAGTGCAAGAGCTGAGCCAAAGACCAGTTCTGTATTTTGGGATGTGTCTCTTTACAGACTGATTTTGTAGTGCTCTGAAGCAGACAAGAGCTCCAAACTGGGAAGGAAAGCCATTCATGCTCTGGGCACAAGCAAAGTCTTGGTGTGCTATCTAATGTCTCTCCAGCAACTCCAGAGCACCCAGCACCTCCAGCCAATTCTATCCTCTTCAAACACAACTGGTGCTTGCCACAGGGGTGAAGACAGGACACTTTTCTTGAGTGCACCAAGACCATGAGGGACCTCCAGCTGTGCAGATTTGAACGATGCAGTATTGCAGCACGGCTCCTTCATATGAAACCCAGCACAGCTTTGCCCTGAGGGCAGCCCCCATGGGGCACAGGCACAGTGGCACAAATGAATCCCCACACCTTCACAGCTAAAACAGTGTTGGAAATGCTCTGGGGAAGACTTGTCCATCTGGTGAGGAGAAAAGGAGGCTTTTATAAAGGGAGTGAGAAACAGAAAAGCTGTGTAGGGGCCCCATTAGAGTCACTGAACTGCACACATGTGGGCAGGCAGGCTGGAGCTAACCACATGACATGGAGCAAATTGGGCAGGACTGGTCCTCAGAGGCACTGGCAGAGCTGGACCAATGGCTCAGCACAACAGGGCTTCTCCAATTGGGCATTAGGAGCCCCACTCCTAATTTGGTCTGTACCTTGCTGACTGCCAGTGAGGATGAGTGGCAAAGCTGAGCTGGGCCAGCAGCACTTAAGCTGGACACAAATCAGACTCTAGTGCAAAAATCCAGCACCCAGTTCCTACATTCTCCACTGCCTTTCCATGGAAACAAACATCACCATCAGCCTTTTTCATACCACAAATTACTTCCATGTTTTCTGTGAGCCCACCAGAGGGGAATTCCTGTGTCTGCTCACTCCCCAGTCCTGCCTCCAGCTCCTCTGGTTTCCATCTAAAATGGATATAATTATACTTGCCTCTCTCCAGTATGTTTTTCCTACTGCAAATAAAAATGCACGACATTCACTCAAAGGCTTCTGAGCTTTCACTGTGCAAAGGCACCTTTTCTCAGGGGGTATGAACTTTATATTTCATAGCCAAGATGGCCCTCATTAATTTAGGTGGCATAAAAAGAAAATATGTTTAAGAAAGTAGTGGAACAATGCACTGAAAAGGCATTCCAAATTTTATTATGCATACTTTTTAGGTTAGTAGATAACTTTTTAATCCAGTATGTCATATTTAATGTTCTACCAAGCCAAATCCATAGATATCCCCAATTTCTTATATTTCTTCTTCTGCTAGCTTAATACACTGGGTCAAGTGTGACTAGTGTTTATTTTAACTTTGCAAAATTGATCCCAGCTTCATATTTTTGAGACAGATTGGTCCGTTTTGGTAGGTTTCCAGAATAAATCCCGCCTGTTCTTTTAAAGTGAGACAGACTTTTGACATAACATCGTTGTGACTGTGGAAGGCATTTCTGGCACACATAGTGAGTGATTGACTTCTCTGCATGTTTTCATAGTGATAAATATGTGGTACCATTGGGCAGGAAAACAAAGTGTTCCCCCCAAAAAATCTCTGCTAAGCATATTTCAGAGAGAATGGGTTAGTATAGATATATCATGCTCTCTTTTCTGTGCTTAGAGGTATTTAATTCCACAAAATCCACTCACTCCCACATAATTTAAACCTCCAAAGTGGAACGTTCTACTTTTCCTTTTCTGCACATGTAAAAAGAACAGGCAATCTTGCCAAGGTTAACTATACAATCTTGTTAGGCTTCCATAGATTCATTAATGCCTCATAATAGAGAATCAATAAAACTCCTTGCACATCAATATAAAAAATGACCTTTCGATTTACTCTCTAAGATACAACGAAAGAGAATCTTAATCAATAGACACTGTCAAAACTTCTCTGATAAGAGCTCCTGCAATAGGGAGTTTAGATTAAAAGTTCTTCAGAGAAGTTATGTTTCTGGTCTGAACTCCTTCCTAAGGATCTGGTTTTGATCCTATTGGGAAACGTTGTTGGGACTATTCATTTTAGGCTACACATAACCTTGCTAGGCTGCATATTAGGAGTATGGGATTACTGACACACTGAAGCACAGATCCTTGTACAAGTGTCATCACAATTCAAAGGTTAATAGGACTGCTCACAAGGGAAAGGATTTATCCAGAACTGTGCCTTTAATCCCATTCTAGCTGCAAATTTTCCTTTGACATGTTTCCTTGTGCATGAAAGTCCACAATGCTTAAACTGACTTTTTCAGCTCCTTTTATGTAATTTACAGCTTAGCATACCCAGCAACCACACCAAAATGACATTTTCCTAAAGCATCCCAGCAGGAGAGTTGGTAGCAAATAACTATGTCCTGGCACCAGCGTGGGGACCCAAAACAAGGGCCTGATCCATTGTCTTTTCACTGATACTTTCCATCTATTTTGCTCCAAATTCCTCACTTAGACAGCTTGTGGGATCCCACTTTAAATTGCCTCTGCATTTTACAGTGTCCTTTCAGATTTAAATATAATAATGGTCCACTGATATATTTTTAATGGCTAGATGGATAAATTCATAAAATTGTTCTAAGTTCCCCCTCCCACTTCTGCAAGTTTTATCAGGTGGCCAAGGAACATTCTCACATTAATAACAAACAAACAAGCAATCCAAACCAAACAACAACATCAAGAGATAACCTGGTGGCAATAGTAAATATTTTTCTTCTTGTAATGTACCTCTGTTGCTTAATGCACCTCCTAGCCACAATATAATAGATATTTTATATAAATGATGACACATTAATTAAAAACACTACCAAATCTTAAGTTCATGTGACTTTCCTTTTGGTTTTCAAGAAGTTTTTCCTCCCTGCCTGCCTTAGCTCATCCTAAATAGTCTTCCAGACTGAACTGAGGATCCTGGGGTCATTCCTGAAGCAGGGAAGCCCAAAGCCTCTTATGTCAGGGCCACATTCAGACCACTCTATTGTGATCAACTAATGGTGTGGGATGATTGTGGGGCCACTCGCAGTCATTAGGCCAGACCAGTCCTCTTTGTGTGTGCTGGTGTCCTAAGGAAATGGAGCAGCAGCTCCTTTATCACTGCCTTCTCCTCCTTGACTCAAGTATCCATGCACAACATACCTGACCTTTAAACAGGCTGCCTGCATGTGTTGTGTCTGTCTCGTGGTTTTGAAGTGGCTGGTAAATACATACTCCTCTGCTTTCACCTCAAATCCCCCAGGTTTGTTCCTATCCCAAGTTTTCATGCAAGAGAAGAATGTTCAGTGTATTGTATTTTGGGGGGAAGAGGATGCTTGAACTTCTTCATACAGTGCAGTATTTGTCTTGCCACCCAGGAAAGTGACAAAGCCTGCAGTGAATTCAAAACTCTTAACTCTACAAAGAAATGTATGTTTTCCACTGTTACTAATATTTGAAATCATTAATCCTAGCAGTTTCATTTACTTGTGTTTTAGTTTTCCAATGCCTACTTTGATAGAAGACAATGAGGACAATCAAGTCTTGTTTCTGTAAATACACTCTAAGATGATCAAAAGTGACCAGCCATTGCCACGGCAAGGAAGATGGTCTTGATAGTACACAGAAAAATTAACCTCAGGTTTTGTTCAGAAGTAGGGCGATGTTCTGAGGAAGAAAAACTGCAGAGAGTTGGGAAAATGTGAACATACAGCCTCTTCATTTTAATTACTAAGTCTTTGAAGAGCCTTTGCATCAGTGGGATAATGGGCAATTGCAAAAACTTCCAAAGAAGATTTTTTTTTTAAATGAAGAGTTTCAAACAATTTGTAGTCATAAACCAGCATTTTAACCAATAATTGCCTTTCTAGATGCCTATCTTTTCTTTAGGCTCTCATAAGTGGGACAAGATCTTGTAAAGATACAAACATTTTCCTCCTTATTTTAGTGGTAAATAATCTCTTTGTTAACATTGTGTCCGCTCTCTGATATACTTTGCAGCATCTGCTCCCTTTTCTCCCCAGTTCTTTTAAAAGCATTCTTAGAGTCATGGAAATTTTTTCTGTCCAAACAGACCAGATAGAAATCTCTCCTCCAGGAAAGAGTCTTACAGAAATCCTGACTGTTAACAGCCCTCAGCTGGAGCAGAACCGAGGCCCTGAACTCAGGACGTTGTGCTGGTTTACACAAAATGAGAGGTTCAGCTGCAAGCATATTTTGTGAAGGCCAGCTCTTCTACTTAGTTCACCATTCTGGGCATAATCAAAAGTTTCAAGACCTAGAGCCTGCAGGCTGAAATTTATTGGGAACAGATGGGGCTAAGCGGCACACACAATTTACCTGTGTACCTAAATAACAATATATTTATAAGCATAAATAAAGCAGCTGGTCTCCATTTCCTCACTAATGAAAACACCCTTGGCCTTCCTGAACTCCAGACCTACACTGCCACACCTACTTGGTCTTCACACACTCAAGTAATATCTGTTGGCCTGAGTCATGAAAACCTGGTGTTGCACAAATTTTCATTAATAATTTTGGCTCTGTCCTGGTTTCGGGTGGGATAGAAATAGTTTTCTTCCTAGTAGCAGGTATGGCACTTCATTTTGGATTTAGGATGAGGCTAATGGTGGCTACACACTGATGTTTCAGGTGTTGCTCAGCAGTGTTTATGCTGAGACTTTTCAGCTTCTCACCCCACCCTGCCAGCAAGGAGGCTGGGGGTGCATAAGAAGTCATGAGTGGACACAGCCAGGCTAGCTGACCCCAAAAGGTTTATTCCATCGCATATCCTGTTATGATCAGTATACAAGTGAGGGGGAAACCAGACAGGGGCTGCTGCACAGGAACTGGCTGGACATCATTTAGCAGGTGAACAATTGCACTGTGCATCACTTGTTTTGCATATTCCAATTATTTTATGGCTGTTAGTAATATTACTGTTATCATCTTTTCCTTTTCTGTCCTATTAAGCCATCTTTATCTCGATCCATGAATTTTACTTCCTCCCCCAATTCTCTTCCTCCATCCCATGGTGCAGGGAGCAGGGATGGAGTGAGCCAGTGGCTGCACGGTGTTTGCTACCTGCTGGGTTAAACCACAACAGTCTCCAACAGGAAGGCTCATGCTGTCAATTAAATTATGGCAGCAGCTGAAATCTAAAGGTCACATCATCTAATATGAAACAACACAGCATTTGATAAACAGCACCAGTCAGAAGAACTAACTTTTGAAGGTCGGACTATTGCAAGGTAAAGCGCTGTACTCTGGCAGGTGAGCGCATCTCTCCAAATGATATTTCATGGGCAGAAAGACACTTTCTTAGCAAGATACTTGCATGAAGCTTTAAGCTGGGCTTGTGGGAAGGAAACACGTAGGCTTACATAAGCTATTTCAGTCCAGAAATTCCTTGTGGCTAGTTAATTATATATAATAATAACTTCCCAATGACAGCATCTGGATGCAGCCTGCACATACACACAACAAAGCAATTTAATACTGTTCACACACTACAGTCTTCTCAAGCAAAGACTCAGACTTCAGTGCAAGTTCTCACACTACAGAAAGTTAAGAATTGGGACTTCAGCTTTCTAAAATTAAAGTATTGCATTCAGAAACCCCTGTGATCTCTCTACAGAGAGTGACTTGTATAATACTTTGCAGCAATACCTTTACATCCCTAGGTGCATGTAGGATGAGGATAGGGACACCTAATGCTGATCACAAGTATCATCAAGTAGTTTTACACAGATCAAAATATGTTGATGTATCTTAAAATATTGACCAACTAAAAGCAAGGCCAAGAAGCTCCCTTTACACAAACAGGTTTTGTGTATTCCCTCAAGGAATGCAGGGAAAAAAATAAGAACTGTTGTGATATATCCCAGTGCCATTTCCTACCTCATAACAATTGTTAGTTGTGGTTTTATTTTGGGGGGGTGGGATCCTAAGCTTGAGAGTTTCATGGAGGGAGCAGTATTCCTGAGGAGCCTGGCACAGTTTTGGACACTAATGATTTTTTCAGAGAGTGCCACAGCCAAAACATTTGAAAATTTATGTCAACTTTAGCAGGGGAATCCAACTGCAGAACAAGGGTAAAATAATTCCCAAAGTGGATATTTTTCAAATCTGTGTCTCTAAATAGTACTCTAGTTACTTGATTTCTTATTTTATTTTAGAGGTTAAAGAACATTTCCAAGTAAACAAAAAATGCAAGATGTTGTCTTTTGCACAGCTACTTTTTAAGTTCTTCTCTTGTTGCAGGGTAAAATGACTTGAGGGATAATTATAAGCCTTTTCCTGAACCTTTGAGGTACTTTTCTGAACTGGACAAACCACATACACAGTTTGAGCTCTCAAAGATGATTTAGTAGCCTCATGCAAGCCCAAATATTCTGCGGTAGCCAGATAATCAGTCACATCTTCTTCCTTCTATTTAAATACCAGTTCAAAGCCTTCCCAGAAAGAGGGGGCTCAGTATATAACACAGTGTCATAGGTCCCCCAGCAGTCCACTACAAACCTGGCTCCTGGTCACCTTTGGTTTCCCAGCCCTTCAGCTACCTGAATTTACAGCATAACCAGCTGCCTTTTAGTGTCTTTCAGGCTTAGTGTATAACACACAGACATCCAGACAGATAAAAATAGTAAAACTTTGAGAAAGACAAAGAGTATTGGCACTGCAGTGCCTTTTCCAATGAAAAATATTTATGGTTGTATTGAAGCAATTGTCCTGTGCCAATGTGAATGGCGTCATTTTGTTAGCTCCAGTATAATTTAATTACATAATTTTCCCAGCTCATAAATGTGCATATATTTACTTTTTTTTTATAATAAAATACAATAATGATTTTTAAAAGTGATTTTCAGGCAAAGTAGTACATGAGATTAGGAAGGAACATATGGTAAAAGTAATTTTTGACCTATGTTTTATCCTTAAAACCCAAAAGTGGATTCCGTATTAAAATCAAAGCACTCTAAGTATATTATGAAATATTTACAGCTGTTATTACTGCCTGATTTATGTGTGCCAGAGACCAGATTATTCAGGCTGGTTTCACAAGCAATATGTCAGTAAACAGGATTTTGTTTGGTAATTATATTAAACATGTCCATATAAGCTTTGAATTAATTATAAACTGTATTTTACTGTACTTGATAAAAGCACTAAGCAGCAAGAACTAACGATGGCAAAAAGGTCTCCTCTCATTTTCAATAAAGCTTTCCATGTAAAAATCTGTCAACATGAAAAAGTTGCTGCTTGTAATTAAAACCAGGCTTTAGTTCAGTAATATGTTTACATGTTATGTTCCAGAAGGGGGAAAAATGCAATTGAATTACTCTCCTTAAACCCTGTGGTTCGCAAACACACAATCTGCTCTGGGCACGCTACTGATGTCAGCTTCTCCAGCAAGGAAGACACAAACAGGCTTGGCCCCATGACACGTGTGAGAGTTTTGCACTACTAGCACAGTGTGGTGAGCATGCAAGGGAGCCCTCGAGATACATCCACAGGATATTTGCAGTGGGCTGGTCTGCCCACATCAGGCATTTTAGCTGTGCTCCTGTCACTGCTCACACAAGGCCTCGCTAATGGACAGCTAATGACACAGCAGAGGCAGAGGAGGTTACAGCAGTCCTTCATCAGGCTTGGGAGCATGTCAGTGAGCAACTAATTACCTCCTGCTCCAGCTCTCACATTAACTAGCTAAGCCACCCTTTGCCTGTCTCCACAGCGGCTTTACAGCACAAGGTCTATTTCCAATGCAGACTTCAAAACGACTTCTCTGAATTCGACCCACTGCCAAACCAGGTGTTAACTGTGCTTCTGTGAGTGCCAAGACCACAGTACTGGGACCTCAGCCTGCTGGTTGCTTCTGAAGATGAACAGTGAGTTCCTCACCTGTAACACTTCTCAATACCAAGCACACACACTGTTTTTTCACCACAATTTTCAACCCTTTTTTTGATACATAGAGACAGGTGAATGCTATTTGCTATGCCACTGGTTAACTAGAATTTCAGACCATAGGATACAAACACTATCTTGACACATTTAAAGGTTTTCACACTGTTGTAATGAGATATTTCCTTAATAGCCGGGAAACAACCTCCTTCCATGGCAACCCAGTTCTCCACATGAGAAGGCATCTTACAGACTTCAGTATAAACTTCTCAAACAAGGTCATATTATATTTAATGGTAAAAAACCAAGCAGATAAGCAGCTCTGTGCTTATCCTGTATTACAGAAGCCTGTACGCTACATTTGTTAATCTAGCTTTAATTCAGAAACCTGACACTCCCTGCTTTTCTTGTATCCATTTTTGTTTCTCATTAATGCAGCCAGATGGTGACTGCAGTTTGATTACAATTCTGCCTACTTTAATGTGAACTCTTCATCTTACTACTATCAGATGACATTTGCTTTTCTTAATGTACATAGTTTTAGGAAAAGTACAGAAGTGCTATTGCTGTGTTACATGAAAAATTCCAATATACATTTAGCTGACATAGCATCAGCTGGTGTTTAAACTTGGCTTAGCTAATGGACTTTTAATGTCAGTGGGGTTGTGTGCAGTTACTGGCTATTAGCAAGAATGGGCCCTTTCTATAAAAATCACTTTTCCTCAAGTGTGTTGTTTGAACATTCCTTCCCTTGATTTAGTGACTGTCACCAAATACAAAACAAATGCAAGGACGCAAGAATCTACTGTTATCTTTAAAACCAACTTAACCTCAGCCTGGCCTCCACAAATGAAATATGTTCTGCATTGGTACCAGTGAATACAAAACTTCAAAGACAAAAGACCAGATTTTCCTTGCCTTGCTGCAGTGAGCAAATCCCAAGCAACCCAGTAAAAATAATCAGACAGAAAGTAAATTTGATCACAATACTGTTATCTATTGATTTCCCTAAACAAAAAAGGGCAATGAAACCAAGTACTGGTAAAATAAGCTGATCAGTAAAACAAAGCAGATTAATAGGCCACACAAAGTTGCTTTGCCACTTAAATTAATTTTCTTTGCAAATGTTTCTCATAAATGCAAATCTAAAACTTTATTCTTGAGACCACAAAATAATAGAAATGTGTATAAAGCAAGTAATTAAATTAGGCATTTAAATTTTTTTTATAGATTTGGAAGGTTTTATCTAATAGCCATGTTTACTACAAGGAATTAATATATAACTTTGGGGAAGTGGAGGGAAGAAAAGGATTCATACAGAAATATTTTAGGACAAGCAAAGAACAAAAGTCAGCAGCTGACTTTTTCAGGAAGGAGTTTTGCCTTCTCCAGTGCTCATGAAAGGCATATGGCACTTCTCATTCTACTGCCTGCACCAGGATAACAACTGCTTTTGTAACCAGCGACCAGGCTGCACTTCTAACCTAAAACTTCGAAGCCCATGCTTTTAGTGGCAGGGGTCTTTAGTTCAAAAATGATTGCTAAAGCAGGAAATTGCTACCCATTTGTGTGTAATAGATATTTACATGGATATCTGCCTACAGTTGGGGACATTTGGCTGTCAGTTTTTTTATCTAAAATATTGTAACAAAAAGCCAAGCAAAAAAAAAAAGTCTACCTGAAAGAATCTTGCAAACTTTTTTTCAAGTGAGGCACCATGTTAATCTTTCTACAGGAAAGACTCACATGGCTACATAGAAAGAAAATGAAAAGCCTCAAAGTTATTCAAATTACTTAGCTTCAAAATAAACCAAAGCAAAAAAGAAGCAACCTCAGGAAAAAACTGGCCACCAAGTATGATGAGATCAAGGTCTGTTTATCCTAGAGTCTCACTCTACTGTGTCAACATATTTTTAACAGAGAAGCAGATCAGCTTCTGGCATGTGCTGGCTCTGAAATTAATGGAGCTACATTTGGTGGTGGTCATAACCTGGCCTTGTACCACATAAGTCTATCCTTGGTATAAACATTAGGTGTTTAAAAAGAAAACAAAACAAAAGGAAACTGATGGTGAAACTGACAGGTCCCAGTACTGAACTTTCTAGCTACAAACTTTCTCGTTACTTAGGAAGTAAGAAATTAGGAACTTCCTATTTGCTACAATACAGCTATTTTGCATGATGAAGAGAAGGAAAACCTGCACTCCTATTCTTGCCAGCAGAGAGCTGCTGCATAAAGAGATTGCTGCGTTTTGTTTGAGCAAGAGACCAAAAAAGTTACCCTCACCTTCAAAAACTGGTGAGGAAGCAGAAAGGAAACCCTCAAGCTAGGTTTGGAATGTCTACATGAAAAGAATTTGTAATGGGGATGATGATTTGACAAAAAATAGTGCAGCTTTGGGGCCAAAAAAGTTGAGCAAAGAATATAATACTACATGAGACAATTCAGCAAGATTTTCTGTGAACAGCACTTGTAGAAGGGCAGAGTCCTCCCCATGTAATTACAGATTCCTTGCTTAAGCAGACAGAGTTCTAGTTTCCACAATGAACTCTGATTTTCCAATTAAGTGGCCAAGCTTAACAGAGGAAACTTTATCTCTTTCTAGTTGAAAGCACCAGAGAGTTTTATCCTATTAATAGAGGTTCATGCAGCAGAGATTTCTCTATAGTCTCTTCTGAGTGTAGACATGAAATTTCAGTCTGGACACCTCACTGTTTGCCTGTTAGCCCCAGCTATTCACTGTTTGTCACAGCCACTCATCTTTTGTATGTGTAGAGCTGCAGAGCAACCCAACAGACACACAAAATTGTGGGAAAAGGGAAAGGTGAGAGGGATACATCTGGGCTGACTCCATGAGCAACTGGCAAAACTTAGAGATATACTAATGGAAAAGTCATTCAGACTAAGACAGTGTGCACATCTGTACCTGGAATTACTCCTGGTAAGTGCCTGCACTTCAGTCAGTGGAGGTAAATCCAGTGCCCATGAGAACAGAATTAGTCTCGCTTGCTATTCTGTCCCACTTCTTACTCCTTGATTTCAGTATGGCTGAACTGCAATTAACCTCATTCAGTGAGACTGTATTATTATTTTCACTCACAATGTAAACTTTCCAGTATAAACATATATGCTGGGAGTGGATAAGACAAGGGAAGTATTTAAACAATAGATGCACCATATCATAAAAGTGCAGCAATTCATATTCCAGCCATTATTTCAGCAAATTGATGGGATATAGCTCTCCAAGAAGCTCTGAATTACTAATAATCCTGTGTTGATCCCTTTTCACTGTCTCATGTGAAATGCACTAAAATCAAGCAAAGAAACACCTGGGGAACAACTATCAGTTCAAGCAAGTTTCCAAAACGGCTGCAATAAAGTCAACCTCTTCTGACAGATCATTCAAGGCTTACTTGCACATTTCCTTGTATCTAGCTGATGAAATTCAAGATTTCTCAAACAATTACATCCAGTACTCAGGGGACCAAGAAAAACGCAAGCTTTCCTTTTTCTCAAAGGATACACTGCTAATCCACTGAGATTAACATTTCAACCTCTCACTCAATATAAGACTAAGAAATAAAGCTACTTTGCTTCTTGAAAATAACTAAAAAGGGATTGGCAAAAGCTACCTAACAAGAAAATGCTCAGCTGTTGCCAGGCCAGTGAAATCTATCTGAGCTCCTTAGCATTGTTGTTAAAAATGTTCCTGCAACAACAGAAAAAAGATACTGATTTAATTGCCTAGGCAACCTCACAGCTTTTATAACTCATACAGCAACAGGGTCCTCTGGAGCATAAGTCATTCATTCAGATGAATGAAATACAGTTGAATAACATAGTCCTGAATTGCAGATTAAACCCAAACGAAACAAAACAGCCCAGGACAGTGATCCTTATTCCATTTACAACAGAGCTGCAGCCATGCCCTAGATCTGCTCTTCTTCCTTCCAAATTTGAGATAACACTGTGGATTGCATTGGGCAAAGCAAATCCTTCCAAACTGCCTGCCACCAGAAAGTCAGAGTTTTTAGGAAGCATCTCTGTTCCTGGGCAACAGCATATAATTTTGCCTGTTCCTTTGTTCTGGTTCTGGCCAGCACATGGTTAATTTTTGCAGTAGCCAGGAGGGGTCATGTCTAGGACCTGGAGATTATACTGAACCAACTCACTTCATTTTCCAGGGATGAGGTGAAGGGCTCTCTTCCAAGTCTGGGTGGTGTGGCAGAGGGAGTGGTGAGGCATTGCTGTGGTCAGGGAGTTTCCATGTGAATCATTCCCCTCTTTCTCGCACCTTCTGTTGTCAGTATTGTTGCTGTACATTTTCTTATCTAACTGCTGTTCCCAGCAAATGGTTCTTAGCTCAACCCATGATCTTTACATTTTGTGCCTCCAATTCACCATCCCGCCTCAGGGGAGGGGAGAAGGGAGGAGGGAGAGAGTGAGGATCACTTGGTTTCGAGGGTCCCAGTGGGACATACTAAACTGAGGAGTACCATTCCTAACCCACACCATCCTTTTATACATATTTCTAGATTACAGCAGATATAAAGACACCATCAGTGAGACTCGAGAAATTCAATATTGAGTAGGTACCTGAAAGCCTTCTCAATATAGCATTCCCTCTGTAGCATCCCCTCTTTCTTCAACTGCAGCAGCAGAGTCTTGGCTACTCAGAAAACTTGAGCTCATATTTTGGTTTCCCTAACACATTTGCTCTGTACGCTTACGCAATTCCCCCTAGACCTCTCCACCAAACAGTGATAAATACAGCAACCTTCCAAATCCAGCAAAACAGAGACTGAATAACTAAGGCGATCTTACAAATAAGAACTTCCCATTATGCCCAGCAACACAAGCACATAACTTTGCTAAAGACACAACTGCAGATATTCCCCACAGGAGGTACCACCAACTGAGACAAGCATGCACAGCTTTTTGGGTGCCTCTCCTGTCCTGCCTGTGTAGGACTCATAACAAAGGAAAGTGAGAATTTGAGGAGGAACTGAGCCACTGCAGCATCACATGCTGACAGGGGAGGTGTCCCTGCCTTGACAGGACTGCTGGGCTGCCGTGCAAGCTAGAGCAGCACTGCTTGTATTCAGGGAGCAGCAAAGGTAATCACCTAAATTCAGCCTTGCCTGACACTCCTTGGTGGAAATAGGAGCATGTCTAGCACCACTGAGAATCTGGGTCTCCATCTCAATCTGCATCACAGTAAAATCAATGTGATTTACCAAAAAAAACCCAAAAAACCCCAGTAAGATCTAGAGAGCAGTGTAATATATGTCTTAACCAGTCCTAACCAGGACTGTAAATGAAGTCTAACAGTGAGATTTTTCACTAGGCTGGAAATATGTGGAAAAATGCAAATGGAAATAAAAAACTGTTGCTGTCAGAAGACTTCACAACTTTTGGACTTAGTTTTCACTGAACGCCTAACACATTTTTAGAGAGCATAAATACAAATAGTTTGGACAGTAGGGTAAATATTCAGGGCTTTATTGACCTTTTCTCTAAAATAACTGAGTCTTTTCTGGTTTTGATTAAGATTTCTTCCTTTTGTTCCAACCTCCCCTGAGCAAATAAGCAAAAAAAAAAAGGAATCTTTTATTCTCCTGTTTCCCCCTAGATTTTCCATGTTGATAAAAATGGTATTTCTAAGTGAGATTGTTTTTGCATGAAGCTCTTTCTCCCCAGCCCAAACTTTTAGATAATGTGCCAGGCTATAAAGGGACTCCCCAAATCCTGGCATTTGATGACTTGGGAGGAAATCCCATATTTCCTGCTTAACGTCCATGTGATTTGGGATGGAGTCATAAAAGCAAACAGGAAGTTGTTCTAGTGATGACTACCTAGGGAGAAAACTATATACAAGCATCTCTGAGGTTACTGAGAGCTGGGAAAATCTCTGGCAGCTCCTGCCCACTGCTCCCACTCACTGCACCCCACTTGTGCATGTTATTTGTACAAGCAGAGCCAGCCTTGAGGAAAACAACTGGAACACAGCTACAGTTCAGGGCTTTCCTTTAGCTCCTCCAGCTAGTGTGCACACAGTTTTATGCTACATTCTCACACCAGAAAGACAAATCTAAATACAGTAACCACACTGGACTTGCTGCAAAATATTTAACCAAACCTATCATGAACCTAAATAACAGTACTCAATTAATCATCTCTCCACCACAGCAGTGGAGTTGGGGGCTGAAGTACCTACAGATGACCTCATTAATTTAAACACAGGGGAATAAATATGCTCAAAATCAAGGGGAATTTTGTTGTTCCTATTTATTCTATGTAAAGTTCTTTATAACCGTTTCCCTTTTTAGCATAATTTCAAATGCTTGCTTGCAAATGATGCAAATTAAGTGTTTCTTGGAATGCAGCTTGCCTCCTAGAAGACTTAATAACATTTCCTTCAGATTGCCTCTTGGATAATGTTATGATGGAAAAATCCAGGGGTGTCTGCTCCTGAGACTGGACTGACTGAGCACACACAATAAATCACTTAAAACACCACCATTCCTTCAGTCTTTGGAAGTAGCCGGCATTGAACTGTGCCTCTGCACAACGTTATCCTGACGCTGTGCTGATGGAGGTTATGGCCAACTGGAAAACCACAGCTCGTCTCTTACTCCTTTCCTTTGATTCTCGACTTGTACTTGAGAAGCTGTTTTGTACCTCGGAGCCGAACGCGCAGCAGAGCCGGCTAATGCAAATGACAGACGCTGTAATTACTGCTTCAATGGCACCGCTGCCAAGATCGCTGCCTGCTAGACTTGAATACCTCCACTGGGTGGCTAACGAGATGTGCACTTCACAAACCAGCACAGCCCTCTCCCCACCCTAAAGGGAAGAAAGACAATGCCATTTCTTCCTAAAGGGATGTATAGACAGTTATGTGAAATGTGTTGCATAGGCAAAGCATCCATGATTACATATTAGTTTCTAAGATAGCCTCCAGTAACATGTTTTCAATGACAAACCAACAGTCTGAGACTCATATGGAGCCCAATTCTCTTGGACTAAATCACAGCAAATTGTTCACTAGTCCAAGCTGTGTAAATTTACCCAGGAAGTCCCTTCTGCACCAGCAATTCAAAAATATTTTTCTAGCGTGATGCAAAAGTAATTTTCTTGCCTTTTTGTAGAAAAAGTATCCAGAACAGATTCCTCGAATGCCCAGTGACTTAAAATCCAGAAAGAACCAGAAATCAAGAAATACAGCCATACACTATAAAACAGGTATAAAACACTATAAAAAAACACTGTTGTTTTGCTGGTAGCATGACATAAATGTAGCTTTGCTTTTCGAAGTATAACTCTCCTCTGTATTCTACTTATGCACTAAATTCTAGTCATATACTGCACAGAAATAGCCAGTTGTTGTCCTTCTCAGCCTAGCCTTCTCTTACTTTCCATAGGAACTGATTTGCTTTGTATCCTATTCACCTGAACTGGGTAGGGTGTGTCTCATAACACCTCTCTTCTATTTGCATAAAAAACAAGAGATTTACCTGGAAATGTCTAATAAATATAGCCCACATTTTGTCCTTTCCTACTGCACAGACCAGCTATGGAACTGATTTTCCTGGCCTTGGCATAGAGTTGTATTCCTGTTTTCAGATGTACTGTATTTGGAAAATTAAATTAGGAAAATCTTTTTAATTTGGTTAAGGCTGTTTCCTGTTTCTGAATTTGGATGTCATGCACAAAGCTAGTCCCAAAATATAGTGGATAACTGGGGCTTAAGATCATTACCAAAGAAAAATATAGTTGTGTGGTGAATGATCCATGTAAAGTGATTAAGTGCAAACATGCACAACAACTGTGGAAATGTTTAGATGCACTCTGGCATTCTTACTGTACAGAGGAATAAATGACACTGACAGCAATGCTGAAGAGCCATCAGGAGGTGCCTGTACGTGATCTATATATTTTTTCCATAACTCTTGCAACCAGCCGCTAGAGCCTGAAGCCAAAGGAAGAGGAGCTCAGATTCTGACTCCCATGTTCTCAAGGAGGAATCTCTCCTCTATGCACAGATTCGTCCACTTAGTTTTAATCCTGCTCAAACTCCACCTCTGTCAGCAAAGGAAACACAGTGGCTGCCTTGCTTTCAGCAAAGAGTACTGCAGTACTAAAATGCTACTCAGAACAGGTACAGGCTACCACATCCAGCTCAAACTTGTCAGCATCATTGAAAGCTACCACAGTGCATCGCTTTAAAACAGATTAATGTTCCAAAGGGCCTTATCCATTCACAACAAAATACTACTTGGCTCCTGCTTTATTAATACAAATATTACACCTGCTTGATCAAGTACAAGAGGTCCACTGATGCATCAAGATAATTAAGTCCTTTCCCCGCCTTTTTTCAACAAGATGTGTTTAGGTATTTAATTAGGAGATGCATCCCCAAAAGGTTACTACATTCACATGTTATAGTTCACTTTTTCTGCACTAAGCATTTTCAAACTGCTGCTGTTGCTAATACAGACCATGCTGGGGCAAGACAAATATCTGCACATATGGCTCTTTTACAGTTTTCTTTTTAAATTATCACTTTGATTTAATTAGTTTGAGGGGTTAAGCATGAAAAATGCACTCTTTTATTGTAAAGGAACAAATGAAACACAACCTCATTAATACGTAGCCCATTTAGCTTTTCTACCATCTTTTACATCATCGTTATTAACCCCAAAAGCTGTCTGAAGCATGCTTGTCCCTACAAATAGACAGCCTGACCCTCCCTTTCATCCAACCTACACAGCAAAAAGGTGGGAGCCACAGGATAAGTGGATAACAGTTTGGGAGGTGGGAAGTGTGGGAGCTGTAGGGGAGCACAACAAAAGTTGCTCTTATGGAGATGGCACCAAAATGCCCAGCAGGGGCACAGTTTGGGGCATTTAAATTTTCATTCTGATGTAGCTTATCATAGAGGTATAGTAAATGCAGTGAATGCCAAGTCACAGTTGATTCTGGCTTGATAATCATTCTGGCCTCATTCACACCGCTTTGAGAATTAAGGGCTGTCTCTACCATTGCAGCCATTTCCTGTTCTCTCCTGATAACAGCGGGAAAATACGCAGACAGCTTCAGATAAGAAGATAAGAAATACTCATAAAACAAAAAGTGTATTTAGGTCTGCTGAGCAGCTCACGGGAGGACGCCGAGATGCAGTGATAATGAACGTGCCAGGGAGTGAGGGGGGGGTTGGTCCACCAACCCCTCAGTTAATAAATTCATCTTCTATGAGGCAATGGAAAAGGAAGGTATGAAAGCACAAGTCCCAGCAATACTCATGGCTTTTTCAGCCTGCTTCAAAAGCTAAAGATACTTGGGGAATTGAGATGAAAGATGTATGTTTTTAAAATGTATATATAGAATAGAGGGAAAACTTTGCCCGGTGCTATATGATGAGGAAACTTCCTGAAGAGGGCATAGTTAAACTGTTGATTCATTGCCTCACTGAAGCACCGTGTACACATACACACATACACGAAGATCCCCACTGCACACACCAATCAGAAAATCCCTCAGCTCTGGGAGAAATGCCAAAACCAGGTCTGCACCCAAATTCTCTGCCTGCTCCAAGCAATAAAAATAAAAGTATAAATGGAAAAAAAAAAAAGTCTAAGACAAAGAGCTATATCCTAACCAGATTCCCTGGATATTTCACTCTGTTGTGGAAGTTTATCACACATAGGGCAGAGTTGCTGAAGAGCTCTCCATCCCTCTCTGGGTATGTGAGCACACCTGCGCTGTGTGGCATGTCCTACACGTGTGTTCCCCTATGCAGCATTGGAACAGGGTGCCTGGCTCCTGTGCCCTCGTGGCATTTCTGTCACACAGGGTAAGTGTGGAAAGGAGAAACCATCCAGGAGTATGGGGTATGAGCCCTGTGGCACCAAGAGGAGCGCTCTGGAACAGCCAAACGCAGGGGGTCCTCTCTTCCCTGCTCAGGCCATCTGTCATGTGAAACTCCCGTGTCCTGCCAGCAGAGCTGGCAGGCTCCTTTCCACTCCAGGTTCCACTGTCTGAGGGGAGCTTTCTTCTCCAACACCCTCTGACATGATATTTCTCTATCGACACAGACTGATATATACCCCCTGACATGTAGGTCTACACACATATGGCACTACTAAAACCTCTACATACAAAATATCAAACCTGTCTTATCTTGAACATGAAACCAACCAGTGAAAGGAAATTATATGGAAGACACAGATGAAACATGCCACAATGCATAAGGGATTTTTGTACTCTCGTTCTCTGCTACCCCCTCTTCATGGCCAGATTTCTGATCTTCCTGTGAAATAAATGAGCAAGGGAATGTGACTCTGAGGGGATGGAGTAAGTATCAGCAGGAAATGGATTAGCACTGTTACACGTACAGACATGATGTTCAGTTCACCCAGTCCACCAGCAGCAAACCTACAGCTCCGTGCCTGGGAGAATCCACAGAAAGCCTGCCAGGAGCACCAGGAATCAGAACAACCATCACTGTTCTCCTGTCAAAAAGGCCACAGAGGAGTGCACTTTGTAATGGCTGGGTGAGAGGGTCAGATCTGTGCAGCTTTCACAAGTGCCTCTCCACAGACATGATGTGGGGGAAATCAAACATTCTTACCCTTGCATTATGCTAGCAATTTCAAATCAAAAGTCTGGTGCATGTTATTACTTCGTGGCTACATACATGTGGAAAATAAACAAATAAAGAAGCTTCTAAAATTCCTTTTCTCTTGTTAATCATACAACTGAGATTTCCAACTGCTTTAACCAACCCGCACATCTTTGCTATGTGCGGCTCTGCCCACATGCAGCAGCAAGCTCTCTTTCTCTCTCCTGTGTTCCACAAAAGCAGCACATTTCCACATTAGGTCTAACTCCTGGAAAGAAAGAAGAGAAGCACCGAGAAAGTTTGTCCAGCATCAGCTCACAGGAGAAAAAGCCTCCAGCTGTGGCTGTCAGCCTGGCTGGTGCCACACTGAGCCCGGGCTCTTTGTGATGCTCTCAAACACCCCTAAACATGCACTGAGAAGCAATACATGGACACTTAGAAAGGGGTATTTGTACAAGAGCTACCGGGAAGGCAGATCGAGATGTACTCCAGAATTCCCGACACGGGAGAGGAAACAAAATCTCAAAACATAAACACAGAAAGACGGTGACTCCCTTCGGGTGTATCATGTTTTAGGCAGGAAGAAGGAGGGCGTTGGGGGGCCCTGGGGGGTTTAAGACTGACCTGTCGATTGCAGAGCTCCAGGGTACGGCTTTGTCGCTGAGGAAGGACACCCGCCCCGCACCTGCCTTTCCCACACACCTTGCCAGCCCTCCGGGGCGCACCGGCGGGCTCTCCTGCCCCGGAGGCTGCCGGCAGGGCTCCTTCAGCCCGAACTTCCCCTCCGCTCCCCGTGCCTCATTTGAGGACGGAGTGCAGGCAGACGCTTGTCCCAGCCAGGCTGAGCACCTACAGACTCGACCCGGCAGGTACGACCGGACCCTCCAGACCCCGGCGGGGGTCGTGCATGCGGGCGATTGCACTGTTTGCACACACAAACACAGTAAAAAAGATAACCACGGCATAAATTCGCCCGCATTTCCAATCAATTTCCAATTTCCAACCCGCATACGGAGAATGCCCCAACCCCTTTCCATCCATCCATCCATGCATCCATCCAGCGCCTTACCTTGCGCCGCGGAGCCGGGGCGGCTGGCCCCCAGGACGGCCAAAGCGGGGAGCACCACCGTCTGCAGCAGGTATCCCAGTCCCAGCCCGCAGCGGGCCGCTGTCCCATCCAGCCCCTTCCCCATGGCCGGGCAGCGGGGCAGTGTCGCGGAGCTGCGGAGCTTTCCTGTGCCGCCTGTGCCGGCCCCGTCCCAGCTCCGGGCGCGGAGCGGCGCGGAGCCCCCGCCAGGCGCTCAGGCTGCGCGGAGGGCGGCGGGGCGAGGGGTTGCGCTCGGACCGGGCGGGCAGAGGCGCTGCATGGCCCCGCGGAGGGGCGCGGAGCCGGCGGAGCGCTGCTTTCTTCCCGCGGGCGGCTCGGCGCGGCTGCCTCCACCCCGGGGGTGGGCGGGGGCCGGGGCCGGGGCTGGGGAGAGGGGGCTGCGCCGGCCGCCTGCGATAGAATGCGAGCCGGAGCGAGGAGCAGACCCAGAGGGAAGGGGGCGGGGGAGGCTGGGAGCCACCCGCCGCAGAACCGGCCCCCTTTCGCCTCCTCCGCCCGCGCCCCCTGCGCGCAGAGCCGCGGGCACGGGCGCACGCAGATGTTGGTGCGCACACGTGCGCGCCCGCACACGCAGCGGCACACGCCCGCACCCCCGCCCCGGCACACCTGGGCACAGCAGCCGGCAGCAGGCACGGGAGCCACGGCTGCGCTGGCCGGACCCCACGGCACCCGTGGCTCTCGCATCCCCAGAATGTCCCCGTGGGGTTGATACCCACGCACACACCTTCAGGACTCTGGGCCATCAGGACCATCTTTAGGGAGCCAGCCGATGCGGGATCGGGGAGCTCCGTGCCGGACGGGGGTTACTAGTCTGCTCCCACAAGCAGCAGGGCAGGGGGAGACATCGCACCAGGAGAGCTGTTGGAGGACCCACGACCCCTGGGGAGCATCTCCCCTTCTGCCCTCCAGGGCTTCTGTCCTAACACTCCCTTCTAGCCCTTATCCTTCCACCTTTCTTGCAGCCCAAAAAAAGCTGCACCTGGCCTCTGACTTCACCACGTGCCCACCAAATCTCACCGAGAAGTATAGCAGTGCCCACACCTCAGGTTCACTGCTCAACCAGGGCTTGGTCGGGTTTTACTGCTGCTTTCTATGGCTTTTCCGTCTGGTTGGTTGGTTGTTTTTTTCCCTCTGGTTGGTTTGGTTGTCTGGTTTTTGGTTTTGGTAGGTTATATGTTTGGTTTTGGGTTTTCTTTTCTTTTCTAAGTTGTCCTTCACTTTGCAGAGCCAAGGCGGGCTGCCATGAGCAGACCCAGCGCCTCACACACCGCGTGTGCCAATGCCAGGGGCTGTAGCCCCGGAACCCTCCGCACACCACGGTACTCCAGAGAGCGTTGCCTTCTCCAGCCCAGAAGCTCCCGCAAGCCAGGCTGCGTGCGAGGCAAGGAGCCCTCTTCCTGGGAGGCGTGGCTGGGATCTTCCCAGTCATTCTGGCTTTGCCTTCCCCTCCCTATCCCTTCCACACAGGAAAAGAACTACCTGCCTTTCTAATGCTGCAGGAGGGTCTTCAGGAGCCGCTGGAGCTGTCTGCCCCCAGGGAGGCTCTGTCCCATCTGCCCCCGGGTTTAGTGTCCTTCCCAGGGAATTACCCAGACTGTTCCCACCTCAGGATCTGGCGGGGCACCAGTTTTTTCTCCTCGACAACAGCTGACATAAAGCTGCAGTGTGACAGGAAAGCAAAGTCCTAATTTTTTAGGGGTTTGGTTTGGTTTATTTTTTTGTTTTTGGGTTTTTTTGTGGTTCGTTTGGTTGGTTTTGGATTTGGTTTTATGTTGAGGTTTTTTTGGTTTTTGGTTTGGTTTTTTTTTTTTTGGTACAGGCTAAGAGTATGGAAAAGGGGCAGTTTTTGTTCTGGGCATGCCTGGAAGATGCCCCAAAGTAGGCTGTGTTTCAAGCTCAACAGGCTGGTTTTTACCCCATCACTCTCAGTGATTCTCTCCAACTGGAGCACTCCATCTCCTCTCTGTTCTACATCTTTTAAGGGGGCAAGTCCCATCTGCTTCAAACAATACAGCACAGGCTAGGAAATATTAAGGCTCCATCAAAATCTGTGATTTAAGTTTCTGTGTACGTGGTAAAAAGGAAACTCAACTTTTAACCACGTTCAAAGGAGAATATGAGTCCTGTGCAGGAGCTTTTTTGATTGCAGATGTTCCCTCCAGCAATCCCCGACTTCATGCTCCCTAGCTCAGATAGTCAACAGAACAGGTCCCCATGTATGATATTTATTTGCCTGTTTTACCCTAACTCTATGAATTGGGAGCATCTCTCCTTTTTTTGGGTACTTACTGTTTCCCCTGTTCCAGGGAAAACTTTTCGGAGGCAGGAAGAGAGACCCTTGAAGGATGTCACATGTAGAAGAGGCATTTGTGGCAGCACCAGCTGACGAGCACATCTCTTGCCACAAGGGAAAGGAGAGGGAGGGCTTGCTTCTCCATTAATCGGAGTTAATTTATTTTTGATGTTTTGGGGCCTCCCAGGAGTAATACCTATAGTTCCAGGCTTAGTTTCTAGTTAGTAGCTCAGTGACCTCATTAAACAGGTCCATCCCAATTTCAAGATGATGTCCCTGCAGCCCTGCCTGCGGATCCCTGGTGGCTGCCAACCTGTCAGCCTCTGTGCCCTGGAGTAGGTGCAAGGGGGAGCATTGCTGGTTTAGAGCTGTGACAGAAGTGATGGCACAGGGACCAAAAGCCCTCAGGTTGGGAAAAAAGTAAGTCCTTTCCCAGTACCCAAGGTGTGGTGGACAATGGAGGAGCAAAGGTACTACAGCCTGAGGTGTTCAGTAACCACTTTTTACTGGAAGTGGATATACCTTGGCCTGGAGAAGATGGCTCAAGAAACAGCAACCAATAACTGGAATAACTGGATAGGGGTCTTATCTGGAAAACATGCTTTCAAATCTTTCCATGCTCCATTATGTGTAAGCAAGGGAACCTGAGGATGTGTCTGCATCACTGAGCTTTCTCAGAAATCCATTATACTCTGACAAACGACTCTTGTGTCTGGGCCATCCCCAATACCACCACAATGGATTTTCCCTATTCAGGAGCAAGTCTGTCCAAGGGCTCTTTATTTTTCTCCCTCTGAGATAAACAGAATTATTATCCCAGCTTAATAAATTTCAGATTTGACATAGAGATAAAGGATTGAGGTAATTCAGAGTTTTGGGATTAGAAAGTGCAAATTGCCTGGGTTTATTCCAAAAGCAGTTGTTTTGTTTCCCTGACAGAGCCTGGTTGGGAAGGTATTTTCCATCCTGTCTGAAAAGTTTGTGACTTAAAAGTACCTGTAATTTAAGTCTATCACTTTGTCACCTTCAATGTCCTAAAAACCACTCCATACCCTTCATAAACTCATCTGAAGCAATTATCAATCTCCAATTTTCATACTTGGACAGAAATATAAAGTGGCAAAGAGTCTGCATTGGAAAGTGGCTTTAGCAGCCTAACAGATGTCACCTTAGTTTTTCAGGTAAGTTCAAGAAACTCAACCCTAAATTAGATACCCCTAATAGATGATTATAAAATCTAGGGTAACATTTAAAAAGTTGTGGTGTAACTTGTGTACTGGTGAATTTGACTTTAGTGTATTTTGTTGCCCAATCATCTGGAGTTGCACTAAAACAATCACAGAACCAATTGGGTTGTAAAAGACCTCTCCGGTCATTCAGTCTAAACCTTTACTTATCACCAACTTGCCAACTAGACCATGGCACTAAATGCCTTGTTCAGTCATTTCTTGAGCACCTTCAAGGATGATGATGATGCCACTATCTCTCTGGGCAGTCCATTCCAGTGTTTAACAACCCTTTCCATTAAGAAATTTTGACTAATGTTCAATCTAGTCAAAACTGGTTCCAAGTGGTATAAAGCAGTTCAAACTGGATCCAGCTGGTTCAACTGGATCCAACTAGTTGCAACTATTTCAAACCAATTCTAAACAACCAAACTGGGTTAAAATGATTCCAGTAATTTCAGACCTGATTCAACTGGATCAAACCAGTTCAAGCTGGTTTAAACCAGATCAAACTTTTTCCACCTGGTTCAAACCAGTTTCCAATGGTTCAAGTGCCCCAATCCTTACTGCAAAGCATTTCAAAATTTGATTGATGACTTTGGAGCAGAGATACTCAGGTCCCCTGTATTATGTGCAATGTCAGCAATGCTGGTTTGAACAAGGAGAAGAATCTCTTCTGTGCATTGATAATTACCTGTAAGAATTCACTAACCAGTCCTCTCACTGAGTGTTGTGTTCCTTAGCAAGTACTGTCAACTCTGACCAACTGACCCAAGGACTCATTTTCCACACAAATGGCAGTAAGGGATGTGGGTTCAGGCTACCCACCAGGAGATTACAATAGCCAAGGTGCTCTCAGCTACTGCCCCATCCCTAACGCAGCACAGCATGGTTGAGAGAGGGCTGTATTTTGCATGTTCCTGTATGAGCTGTTTGCGGTTCAGGGGAGCATGTGGCACACACACCTGCTTTTGGCTGTGCCATTCCCCCAGGCTCTGCCATGCTGCTCTTATTTTATGACAGAGCCTAGCGCAACGCAATCCAAAAAGCAGGTGTGTGACAAACCTCTCACTTCACTGACATGCCTGCCCCAAGCTATCAAGTACTGCAGTTTGCTCTCACAGTTTAGATAGGCAATTACCTCCTCTGTGGTTGCTGCGTGTGATACTGGGGATCAGCAAATGAAGCTACCGTTTTGGTGTCTTACATTTCAAGAGCAGCACAGCCTCATTTCCAGTAAAAACTTCTGAGTGGTTTTTTCACACTGAGAATGACTATTTGCAGTGGAATTGTGGTCCAAGGAAAATTTCTTTCATAGCTATTGAAATTTAATAAAACAACTGTGTTTCATCTTCCAAAATCACTACTTAGTCTGCTTACTTATGGAACCAGATTTTCCCGAGTTCATTCTTACTTATGCACTATCGTAGTGTGCTAAATTTTCAGTCTTGGCATTATACTAGCAAGTCCATGGATCAGCATATATGTTAATAGTGCACACTTAAACTGTTAAAACAGCGCTTCACCTCATAACAAACCATACTACAGAACTGTACTGAATCACCTGGGAGACCATATGATATCCTGCTCCTGGAACATTTTGAGGTGCACTTATTTGTTTAATAAATTTATGACAATTAACAACTTTGTTGTACTCACCATTAATTTGAACAGCTTGGCTTTTCATAACATCTGAAGAGGACCTTCTTGAACTAATTATACCAAAGGGAGGGCCAAATTCTGCCCTTATACATATGCTGAATACTGTGCATATTATCCTGTTGTATCCTACTGAGCATAACATCCTGTTGTCCTTTGTGCAAGAGGATACTGCTGGAGCTGGGGACTTACATGCCTAGGGAATAAAGGTAAAAACGTCAAAGGTGTTTAAGTCTTACTTTCAGGGACATCATATTTTTGTATGGCAATGGAACTTAGGCTCCTTGTCCATTTTTGAAATGTGTGTCCTCCATCTACTGCCAAATAATGCAGCCAAAGAGCTTTCTCTTTCATTTGAGTTGTCTGTAAACAGATCACAATTTTCTTATTTATTTATTCTCTCTTCACATTTTTTATGTATTCTCTGAGCAGTTCCTGAGCTGTAGCTCATTCACGAGCATCTGAAGCTCAGTATTCAAACTGTGCTCCTTATTCCAATTGCATGGTACAGTATTAAAAAAAAAAAAAAAAAAATAGAGAGAGAGAGAGAGAAAGCTTAATCATTTCAGTCTCTATCTGCCTGAAAAATCACTGCAAAAATACCAAGGGTGAGACCTACTGTCAATCCGTATTTGTCGGGACCTGAAGCGAGCGCTGCCCCGGCTGTTTCTTCAGGGCAGCTCCGACGCGCGGCCGAGCGATTGCGGCGCCTCCCACCAGAGGGAGATGCGAGACGCCGGCTCCGGCCCCGGCCCGCAGCTCCCGCCGTCTCGGCAACAGATCGATGATGAGTCGTGAATGTTTTAGGAACACGTCCGAGTCCCACGACTTCTCATTATCTAAGCATTTTATCTGAGAACAAACCTCTTTTAGGCCAGTCTGTGATAGTGCAGCGTTCTACTCCAAATTTCCTCGGTTTCTCCTTTTGGCTGAGGTTAAGACCATGAATAACTTGAAATATTTCAGTCTGTTGAACAACAGTGTTATATTCTTCTCTCCCTCTCCACTCGGTATGTATTTTTGTAGCATTGTAACTACATCTCTACCTCTGAACTGAATATTAATGTGACTGAGAGATGTCAGTCTCTGCCCCAGAATCATCTGATTCCAACGGACATGAGTTTCTCTTCTGTTTACCAAGTACTAATTTCTGATTGTCCCTTTCAGGGTACAGTGCCTCAAAATTTCTTTACAAGTGCCACAAGAACCCTCCCTCTGATGTCTCAATACCACCTCACTGCCTACCTCTGCCTTTGTGGTTTTTCTCTGCCTTAGGTACCATGAGAAAATAACATAATTGCTTTTAGGATCCTAGGTGTATATTCTGGGTTGCTCTTACCATGTGTGTTATTTTATGGATTTTCTTCCCTGATGCACTTGGCAGAAAGCAACATTATAAACAATTATAATTACAGTTTTTAGTAAACCACTTATTAGGAGCGGAAACTGACAGCATGAAGAAAGAAATATTTAAGAAGAATAATGAAACACACTGGCAAAATATGTTTAAGAAGATGCAGGTTCTATGAAGAAGTCCAATTTCCAAGAAAATTAACGTTTAACATAGTATTTTGGAGCTCTACAATATAATCAACTTACATATAGACCTGTGTAGCATTCATTTATCTTCTAGATAAAAAAAGGCATAATTTTAATTGTTACAGCTTTTCTGTATAGTTCAATATATTGGCAGTTTCATGCATGAACTGTTTTGTTAAAACTGATCACATTCAGCAAACTGTGGGAGTTTGAATACATGGCAGCGCCCCTGGCCTTCCCATTTCTGTCTACTTTGTGAGGAAAACCAGCTACAACAAAAACAAAGAGCCTCACTTTGTGTGTTTGGTTTTTTGGTTTTGTGGTTTTTGGGGTTTTTTCCTTTTTCATTTTGAATCCTGACAAACTACTCTGTTGTACAGTGCGTTTGAAATGCAGCTCTCCCCAGTAGCTCCCCTACTGTACCTTCTCAAAATGCATGAATGCACTTACTCCTGCCAACATGTAACCCAATAATCTTTTTTTTTTAGTCAACAGAAAGAAGCTTTCGTAGGAAAACCCTCAATTTTCTGAGCAGTGTGTGACAGTAAGAGGAAATCTGTTGCAGTTCCCTGTAATGGAAGCCCAGTTGTGTGTTTTCAGTCTTTTTTCAGCTGGCCTCTTAGTGGCAGGGCAATTAGAGCTCAAATGTACAGGGAAAACTTATCCCAGTCCAGTAATCAAAGCAAACATTATATAGATTTTGATTGCTCCAACAAGAATGAAGTCTTTGTTAACTGAAGTAGCTTTATTGATTCAAATGAGGAGATGTATTTATTCTGTTTTGTGAAGTGCTCCAAGCTGTGTGTGCATTTAATGCTTATGAATTCAGAGATGAAGGACTGAAAAAGTTCTATGTCAAACTGTAGAAGAGAAACTGTTTCATTCCCAGAATATTTATTCTAATGTTCTTTTCCAAAGGCTGTTTTAATACTTGTAGTTATCATTATCATCTTATAAAAGACCTTAATGTTTCACAAATGGCATGATTTGTTTAAGTCACATAATTAACAACATTCTTGACTGTTTAGCAATAATTAGTTTGTTTTCATAGAAATACTCTGTTTCATCTCTCTGTACAGAGGTTGAAAAATTATGGAATAGCAAAAATGTTCAGTCTCGCAGCTGAAGATGAAAAGTTTTTGAAAATAAAATCACCCACAATGACAACATGTGATCCTGTTTTAAGCATGACCTTTAGCCCTTTAAAGCACTTATAATTCAATGCTGGAAAGGAACTCCGATTTGCATTACTACAGTAGTTAAAATTGACAGCTTTTAGATTTCTTTGTCTGAAGACATTACTAGAAATTCAGCTGTGCATTTGCTCATGGATAACATCAAGCAAACCATGAAAAATAAAGAGGAGACTCCACTTGCTTTCCAAGTCTAACCAGGATAATATGTGTTTTTTGTAATGCAGTGCTAAAAAAGTTTAAGTTTTGTCCCAAGTAGAAGCAGCTATTCTGGGTCTGCTCTTATTTCCAATAAAGTTCTGCAAAGATTTACAGAAACCAGCTCAGGCCTTTTGGGAATAAGTTCTCTATGTGAAGAACTTTGTGCTCTTTCACCAATAGGACTCTACTGTAAAGATAATAACAAGAGCCTTATTTTGGTCAGAGAGCATTGCAGGTTATCTGCAGCTGTCTGCTTTATTACCACTTCAATTCGAGACCTACACTTTTATTCATTGTTTCTCTTCTGAGTAACATTTTGAAAAGTAATATCAAATAAATGGACCTGTGGCTGTGGCCCCACACAATGCTTTCTTTTATTAGATGTCTCAGTTGTTCTGTGTTTGAGGATGATTAAAGCATCTTGAACAGAGTTTCGTAGTTTCATAGTTCATAGTTCATTTTATTCCATGTGTATTCAGAAATTAGTTGATGGTAATCTATTAATAAAAACTTAATATTCTGCATTATTCTCTATAGAATGTTGCAGAGTTTTTTCTCTCTGTGGTTTTTTTTTTTTTTGGGGGGGGGGGGGTTTTTTGTTTTTTTTTTAAGCTGGAATTACAGACTGACTTCAGAGTATGATAAGATACAGAAGATTACAATACTGGCTTGATAATGGCCAAGACTTTTCCTTCCTCTCTGACTAGCATAAACTCTAAGATGAGAGGTGATACCTTCATAACTAACACATATCAGCCATTATTTAGTCTTGAGATTATTAAAACCAGTTCTAAAAAATTGGAACAAGAATTTACCACTGAAAACCCGCATTTGGTAGACTCTGTTTTCTTGGTCCCAACAAATCAGTACAAACAATCATGTCATCTACAAGATTAACATCCCTAAAAGCTCCTCCCTCTCCAGACCACAGGAGATAAAAAAAGGAAAGAACTCAATTTTTACAATGTTAGACCACAACAGGCGTGCCTGGGGGCTCACTGATTTCTCTTGAGTTAAATTGTTCCAAGTAACAATACCAGCTCACTTAATGAACTCTTTGAAAAGCAACTTTTAATGATAAAGTGACCAAGATAGAAGGCATAGGCTGGAAGAGAGGAGACACAGGAGTGGGACAAGATAGCACATTACCAGACAGTCTCAAGATTCACAGGGAGTGCCAGTAAGTTCCTTAATGACTGGGGACCTCTGATGCTTTCTGCCAGCTCTACATGTTCTCAAATGTGTCCTGTAAGAGGAAGGCCTGAACTGGAACTACGAAAGACTAGCATTATGGAGGCTGCTGGCTGACTTTTTATCCTTTTAATTTTTAGCAGATAAGGAAGATTTGGTTACTTTAGAAGAAAAATTAAGAACTGATCACAGTTTACAAGGATGAGCATGTGGGAGGACTGCAGGGGATGGAACACTGTAAAAGTAACAGGACATAATACATAAGCAGTAAGATCCTGTTTCTTAGAAGACTCGGATAAACAATATGATCATAACTAGGACAAGATTCACAGTTACAAGTCAAGAAAATATTCTGTGATTCTTGTTTCTCCCCACACCTCCAGCATTTCAGAGATTGTCAAAGTCCCAAAATGCCTGCTGGATCACAGAACAAAGTAAATCACATATATTTAGCCATTTTTCCTCCTTTTTTTGTTATTGTTTTTGCTTTTGTTTTCTTTGTTTTGTTTTGTTTGGTTTTGGTTCGTTTTTCTCCTCCCCAAAAAGGAATTTATTTTTCACTTAAATTTACTTTTATACCACACATGCCTTCGATCTTTCTCTGCAAGGAAAATAATTCTCACAGTGATGCCAGGACATCACTAGTTTGCACAGCAATACACTCTGTAAGCTGAGCTACCTTCAATATGTGGTGGAAAGTAATTCTGTGACATTTTCTAGCTAGCCAGATCTCTGTGCATGGTGGAACTCTAAAAAAAAAAGGAGTTCAGAGCATGCAAAGGAGACACTGTGTAGTCTTACCCCATTCTGGCTTGGATCCAGACCTTTTGTTACCCTTTTAAGGACATTCTTCTGCCCTAGGAGTGCCATGTGTCTGTAATGTTTACAAGAGAATTAAGATTACCAGTGATAGTGGTCTTAGGATCAAGAGGCAAGTCTACATTCAATACCATGTTTATACTCCCAGCTGGTTTTCCCAGAAGAAGTACACACATCAACAATTCCATGATGTATGAGTAAGATTTGTTTATTCCTTACCACAGCTTCAGCATTAATCATTTGTTCTTCTCCAAACTACCAGTAAAACTCTGTGCTGTGGAAAAGTACTAAACAATGTGTAGTGCCTTGGATCAGGACCAGGCTCAGACCAAGTCCAGATTTAACAATAGTTTTGCACATGGTCATTACACTGCATTTCAGCTCTCTGCTCCCAGATAAAGGAATTCCTTCAGTTTTTAATTCAGCTGTGCCCTGCTCTCAACCAATAATTTTGGAGAATAGATTTTTTAAGACATCCTAATGTAATGAAATACAATTTTTTGAGAACAGGAGATCACTTATGTGGCACTTTTTGCCAAAATTATAGGAAAAAATGATAAGCCATGAAGATCCCAAACATTTTGCAGTGCTGTAGAAAGCTTCAAGGCCAAAGCTAATGGGGTTTTCTTGGGTATTGAATTGGTGTCTTAATTACTCTCTGCTGATGAATGGCATATTTAAGAAACCTGTGTCAGTCTGGGGATTATGACAGAAAGAAAAAGACATTTTTAGATCACTGCATCTAGTGGATTCATTTGGAAGCACTGATAAATAGACACAGCTGGCAGCAGAACTAGCAGCTGAGCTGTGTTTTATTTCCTGTCTCATATGAAGTATTAATATCAGGTGAATTTATTGGTATTAAGAAACAAATTGAAAGCAACAGGATGGAGAAATAACAAAGAATAGAACTAATATTTGTCTAGAATCGCCTAAATTCCACAAAAAAACCATGAGTAGTCTTCTCTTAGCTTTGTCTGCTACTGCTTTCCTGACAACTTCAGTAAATACCACTCTCTGAGCTCACTCCTTTCTCAGCTACTGAAGTGCTACAGTAACTTTAATAGCTACTAAAGATTGTGTGTTCATTAGCAGATTGGCCATGCAACTACACAGTCATTGCTGAAAATCACTGTGGGTGGGTGAGTTTCTTCTAACTCAGGGCCACAATACTCATAATGGTTTTCACCTCTCACTGTTACACTTTTTATCTGGACCACCTAACTCCCTGTCATTTTCAATTCAGCTGGTCTGCAAACAGAGACACTGTTCTCCCCACATACAATATTTATGTCCTTCCACGCTTAACCCCAACAGAATCAGTGCTAAAGGTGAACATTAAACCAGAGAATGATTCCTTTAATTACATCTGCTACTGACACAAATGTTCTTTATATCCAGAATCTCCTGCTAGTCCTCTTATGAACTACCGTGTACCTCTGGCAGGAAAGCAAATGTTCACAGGCTTAAGGAATTCCATACTCATTTTATTTAAGGTAATTCTATTAGTTGTGTTTTGAGGCTCCTTCTGGAGCATGGACTGGCTTGGCTAATGGATTCTGCAAACAGAGCATACATTCAGGAGGAACTCTTCAGGGAATTGCAAAATGAGCCATTACCCTTATACAGACATTAGGAAAAAATAAAACAAAGCAAAAGAGCCCTCCAAAACTTAAACCAACAATATTTGTAAAGTGTGCCTGTATGGTGGAATATCTAGAAACCTTACTTAAATATCTGCAATCCATTCTAGTGACAGACAAGTTCACTGGGAGTACCTAAACCATTTGTAGATGGCAGCTGCCACAGACTGAGAAACACTGACACAGAGGATTGCTGGTAGCCTAATCCAGCTCACTGCAGAAACCAGTGCTAGCTGATGGAAAGGAAACTACCCAGTTCTGCAAATCCTAGCACACATCAAAAACTGTGGCAATTTATTTTCCTATAGATTACAAAGTAAGATCTGATGAACCCATATGGAATATCTCTGGGGCAAGTCAATTTCTATTAGAGAGGAGTTCACACCAAAATCCTTGCTACAGTTACAACCAAAATTTTGTAGGTTGCCTTCAGAGAAAGCCAAGGGACAGAAGTACTTCTTGTCTGCTGTAAAGTGTCAGTAGGTGTGATACTCTGCCCGAAAATACTCTCATCTGCCTCATGATTTTCAGACCACCATACATCCTGTTCGGCATCCTGGTTTCGTGGGGGCTTGCCAGGGCCCCAGGACTGGAACTCGAGTTATTGTTCCAGGTGTGTTTGTCCACCCCATGGTACACTGAACCCAGGGAAAGGAGAAGGGGCACTTTGCCCTTCTTCACCTGCATCGCTTTGCTACAATGGCCCTGGGATTTCTCCACCCCCTAACCGGCTGGACTCTTTTCTGGAATGACCTTTTGGTGGTCTCCACAGAAGAACCTTCATCTACTGTACAACCACCGTGACAGATGGACTGAGGTGGGAGAAGCCATTCCCTCCAAGGCCGAGACATGAGACCTCTATATGGAAAAGACTCCTTTTTTCCCCAAGGACTGAAACCTCTAACCTGCAGGGGGAGCAGTGTGTGTGTGGGAGAGCAGCTGATCAAACTGAGATGTTTGCCTGCAGGTAGTAACCACGGGACCAAAAAGACAATAGCCCTCGCCCACTGTTGACCAAACAATTGTGTTGCCTCCCTCTCCTTTACAATTCTCAATAGAAAAATTCTAATAAAACACCCCCGGGTTAGCTTGAGATTTTGAGATCTCCCCAACATGAAAGTGACTCCTCAACTGGACCTCGACCAGACCTCGACTGGACCTCGAAGAACTTCGTCGCCTCTGCGTTTGGTAGCTATTACCTCCCTTTCTCTCAACCCTTTTCTTTCCATGGGCTTCCTCTCTCTTTTCCTCGATTCCCTTCAACGCATTTTGCTGTGATTATTCAATAAAGTAAACTGGTTCTGATCATTACTGCAAACCCCCTTTGCTGTGTTGGTGTTTTGTACCCTGAGTTCAATTAACAAACCATCATGATCTCCATTCATAAGGACGGATCGTGACAGTAGGCAAAGACGATTAACAATGTCAAAAGTTTTGGTAACTTAAGGATTAACATTTTTGGTCTAAAGCCACCATGTTTTGAGCTTCTGGCTCATCAGGTCATTCTTACTCTGGATGTGTCTTAGCCAGCCATTTAAACTGAACTCATCCCTTGAAAACACAGAAAGGTTGGAAGTTGATCTCGCTGCCTAAAGGAGTGATAAGTTAGCCTGTGTCTCAAGCACATGTTAGGAATGGCAATTAAAATCTAATTCTAATTAACAGCGCTGGATGCTAATCCAAATAAACAACAAGAAAATTTGTTGTGCAAATTTTTAGCTGCAGAAGTAGACACTTAGTAGATAGTGTGCAAGTTAATCACTGTTGCAGCAGCAAGAGTAGACTGTAAATACATCAAAAGCACACTTAAGATTTCTTCTGCCAAACGAATTATTGTCAGAGCAGACGTAAAGGCTGATGCTGAGGCCAGGGCAGCCTCTTTAAGCCTCAGTGTCTGGTCTGATTTCTGGTTAATTAGGGCTGAGAAGGTGAAAAGTTTGCAGCTCTGTTATTCTTTACCTGCTCTGAGGAGTTAAATTAGGAGAAACCTCAGGCTGTCAGTTTTCTATCTCTAATAATCTTCCAATAAAAATTACAGAGAGGCTGAAAGCCTCCAGCTGTCAGCTAAGACTTGTTACTCTGGGTCAGGTCATCTGGAGAGCCAAAAGAAGTGAGGATCCAGGAGCTCTAAGCATTAAATTGTTTTTTTATCTAACTATTCTTATTGCAAACTGTGTCCCAAATAAGGTAATTATAGGGCTCTTCATTTGATCTTCTTAATTTACTACCACAGTCCTAATAAATGCTTTCATTAATTTGAGCAGCACTAGCTCCTGGTCCTGTATCTACCCCAGCAAGCAGTTCAGAAATGTGACTAGTGCTATTACTATTCATGTGTGTACATCCTGCAATATGCCTAGGGCCATGATCCTGAAAGTTCAGCATCTAAATATCTTTTGAGATTATGGCCTACATTAAACAGAATTGAATTTGTGATACATTTTAGCATAATGCTACCAGAAACTACACTAATAACTGTAATAATCCCTAATCTAGTCATTATAAGAGAGGGGAACCATGTTAGAATTCTAAGAAACGGAAACACATGGAAATATTTGGAGTATGTCACCCAACATTATATACTGTGTGTTTTAATTGCGAGGAAGCTGGGACTGCAGTGCAAAACAGCAACACTTGTGAATTTGGACTGCCATTACTGTCACATTTTGTTGAGTACTACATTTATACACATTTTAATGGTACTCGAAATAGAATGCCAGACCTTCGCAGCTTTACTTGCTCTAAAAAAAGAATCTGGAGTCAAAGCCTAGAACCAAAGTAAAGGAGAAAAAAAAAAAAAGAGATTAAGGAAGAATGGGAAAAAAGAGGAAAAACTTATGTGATGCCTTTCCTGGAAACAATTCAGTGGAAATAGTAACAATAAACCTATTCTAGAAATAAAAGCATGTAATCCACTGCTCCATAAGGGAAGTAGATCTTTTAATTACTGTAAAACATGTGAAGTACTACCTTTCATAGTTAAACATGAAACAAAGCTCTTATCTTCATCTTCTATGTCAGAAATTTGAAAACTGGACTAAATACAAATCCAGGGAGTTTCATTGATCCAATTCTGTATACATTCTTAAGTAGCCCTTTAAAACTCTGCTTGATTACTATTTACATGCAAATCTTATAATAGAGACCTGGGCTTTCACAGAAACATGTATTTCAGGACTTTCTGACAGCAACTTGCTGTATTATGAAGGAAAAGGGAAAGGAGATCATTTATCCCAAAGATGTTTGGATACCTTCTTGCTTGTAATTCCCACAGCAGTAAAACATCTGGCAAGAAAGGGAAAAATGTCCTTTTTTGCATACATCAGATTGTAGAGCCCTTGTTAATATTCATGGCCTCTCCTCTATCCCACCTTGAACAGCTCTAACTAAAACTGAAAGGCTGAGTCTAGAGCTTCAGCAGAGACCTTTATCTTGGCACTAGCTTAAATTCTGCTTCTCCAAAATGGTAAGAGTAAATTTGCATACATTGAACTTATAATCATAAAAAGAAGTGCTTTCTCTTCCAAAACACTACAATCCCTATTTCTGAGCTTGTTACAACTTAATTCAACTCAGCCACAACTGGGCCAAAGCTGTGGAATGAGGTCTGCATACACAAGGGTGATGCATGCCGAATTGCAGACATGGTAGACTTGAATTAGAATTTGAGCTGCATTTCAATTTGTTGGCAATGTTGGTTTTTTTAATCATTCCTGTAAATGCAGCTGTTAAACATGTGAGGCCTAGAAATGATACACCATGATTGGATAATTCTTATTAATTCAAACTTTTATGTAACTGCTGCACCTCTGCAAGTCATGTTGAGTTAGCCTATCAGTTTAATCAGGGTGCAGGCAGGCTGCATACTTGGGAAGTACATGGAGAAGTTACCTTTGTTTTCAGAATTTCTGAAAGGCGTTCCAAGATACTGACTGGAGTTTCTTGCCTCATGTCCCTGCCTCAAAGATTAACATTTTGCCAGTAATAATCATCTGAGCTCTTATTCCTTAATTTAATTTTAAGGCAGTGACATATATACAATTAAAATGTAAAATTAAATATTTCAAAGGAAAGGACTTTATCTCTCACTCATACTGTTAATGAGATGTGTATTATGATAGGTGTCCATACAAATATCTAACTTTAAAAATGTAAATTAAAGTTTTAGTCTAAGACATTGGAGCAACTTCAGAACAGCACTGACTCTGTAAAATCATTCATTGATGCTAAGACCTTTCTAGATAAACACAAGGTCAGTAAAATTGTTTGAAATTCATTGGTTTAAGAATTGGACTTGAATTTCTTTAGGCAAAAACAGATTCCTTGCTTTATTGCCTTGCAACTCAGAGCTCTTATGGCAATTGTGTCATGTGAAGAGCTACAGAGATTTGCACTGTAGCTGTGCTGCTTGTGAAGACAGAGTTTGTAAGGACATATGGACATGGGGAAATTTGTGATCCGTGCAGAGCAACATTAAGGTTAGTGGGGCTGAACTCAGCTTCAGGATCTTTCACATACATACTTCTTCATGGGCCTAGAATGCAGAAAACTGGGGAAAAACTCTGTAGCAATTGCAAAAATATTGTGTAAGATTTTCCTTTTTCCTATGACATGGATGTAACAATATTTCCAATGATCTAGAAATTATTGTTGTAATGATTGACTTATTCTATTGGGAAATATACTGAATTTTCCTAGGGGAAGAGGAGGACAAAACACTATTCTAGTACAATTATTTAATATGGAACAGGTCATGTAATCACAACATGTATTCAGCATTGCATAATTACATTTTTTCTTTTGTATCATCAAGGCAGTGCAATAGCTGAAGTACAAGAATAGCATGAGCTTGAATAAAAAAACAACCAAGTTCCAAAATATTTACAATTTTAGCTGAGTGTATCCTGCCCAGGATACATATCCTGCTGCCAGATCTGGATATGACTTCTACACAGACATTAACCATCCCTTCTCTTTGGTAGAAAGGATTCACACTATGAGGGTGCAGTAGCAAGCTGACTACTAATCTTGCTTCCCTGGAGGGCCTGCTGGCTTGCTCAGCACTTAAAGTAAGTTAGATAAGTGCTTATATATCACAGTGACAGGCATTATAAATATCCTGCTCGGCTGTGTGCATATGGAGCTGCATTAAGTCCAGGGCAACATACACGTGAATCTGGAGGCAAAACATTCAGTGCAGTTTCACTTATTAGCCACACATGTAATGACCCTCCCAACTATCCAGCTAAAATGCCAGATGTCTAAAGATGCTGAGCTGACTCCTCTCTGTCAGCAGCTACCTGGAAAGCACCTATGTTGTCGGCAGATTTGCACTGCAGAAGCAGCTGAGCACCTGCTCTCTGCACTCTCAAGTGGCATCAACAAAGACCTCAAGTTGGTGGCCTTGGGGACAGCCAGGACTTCCTTGCTGCTTGTATTCCCAACAGCATCAGTGGGAACTCAAAGCACTTTGAGACTCCCTGTTCTGTGCCAAGCCCAGCTGTCAACAGAAGTCTCATGCCACGCAGCATTTTGGAACCAGCCTCTGGCTTTTGCTTCTAACGTGACCTGAAGTTGAGCCATAGGTGAAAGAACTTTCGTCTCTGAGTAATCGCATTGTCTGCATCAACATGATTAAGCAAGCAATACCTTCAGAGCTTTGCATATGAGATAAATTAAAGCTTTTTGTTCAATGGCACTGAATGCATTTGAGTTAAAAAGGGTGTATAGAGTGTCCCTTCAGTAACCCTGCCTTGTCATCATGATACACCACCCTGTACTTCTAAGGCTCAGAAAGATTAAGAGAAGCATTTACATCTTGCATTAATGAAGCAACAGATTATGGGGTTGTGCACTCTGTTACTGTTTGCTTATTTTTATTTATTTATTTATTTATTTAACAACCTAAGTGAATCAAAGTTCCAGCAGGCTAAAGAGGATGATCTCAGCTGATGTCTGGAAGTAATTTTATAATTGCCTAATAAGTCAGAAATGACAAAACCTACTTTTTTCCCCCATGGTACTGAGACCACCAGTTGCTGTATTTCCTGCCATGCTCTATGCTGTTTGTACTCAAGAGATTTCAAGGGGAAAACTGTTTACATCCATGACTAAAATAAGACATATTGTACAGTGGAGGATATGTGGTTACAGAAGAAAAAGACTGGAAGAAGGGGAGAGAAAATAAAAACAATAAGAAGTGACTTAAGCTTTCAAACATTCTCCTCTTATTTTTGCTTCACTACTGCTTTGAGGTTTGTTTTGGAACAATTTCTCAGCAGAAGTCTTGGGCTTTCTCACAGATGAAGGTTCTTATTTCCCAAAATTGCTTTTATTATCTGGTTGCAGAAAGGAACACAGTTACTTTGTCACACAAAAGGCACCTGTAACCCTACTATCATTAGAGAGGTTCATAGTGACTCTCAGCAATATTTGTATGGGGAAACTTTGCTGAAAGTGACATTTTAACAGCAAAGCCTGGTGGCAAGAGGGGGAAACCTGATCTCTCCCATTTAATCCCAATCCTTCTGTGAGCCCAGCAGATAACGCTGAAGTTCAGGATTACCTCCAGGTCTCTCTCCTGAGGGTGAACACGCAATTATGATAAATGGCACTTACTTATTGTACTGCTATAGCTAAAGGTAAACACAATGAGTCAGATCTCAAAATAAACAATTACTGAACTCCTTTCAGAGCCATTAAAGTATCTCTCTCCCTTGGCTAACACATGCTGTCTGCTATCTTCTGCTTGTGTGACAGATGATCTGCAGCCACCATTGGCATGTGCACAGTCACCCCCAAACTTTTACTTACTTAGCAGTGCATACAGCACAAAGACAAGCTGCCATGCAAACAGAGAGGAGGCTGGATGCAATGGTTCAAACAGCCAGCCCTGTGTTTGGCATAGTGCTTTTTTCCCTGCCCTCTACTACAGGAAGAGGTTACATACTACGTACCCAAATCAGGCTGGTCTTCTTTGGCTGCACACCACCAACCTAATTTCTGTGGATTCTCTGCTTTTTGGATTGCAGAGGCTGTTTGTATACCCTATAGTACAACAAAGGCTGTGTCTCAGGTGGGATCTGTAGGTGATACTTTAATAAACTTAGCAGGGAAGTCATATTTTGTGTTGTCCTTTGTCTTTTTGCAAGGGCATTAGGCACTCGGAGGTTGGCCAGTTAGGATTATTGTTTTTTGACTGGCAGGGTCCAAATTACATCTCATCTGATTAAGTCCTTTTATAGTTTATTTGCAGGTGTCGGTGAATGCAGTGGGGCTGCCTGTAAGCAGTTCTTCACTGTGACAAACTTAGAGAGATCAAGTGGCTTGCCAAACAATTTTTTTCTAGGATGCCTGCTGCATACAATCTGTCTTTTTGGCATCTACAAGCCTTACTATCTGCATGCCCTCCTGTCATCTGCTATTTGGCTATTGTCTTGTTTAAAAAAGGAGTTTTGGAACTTAAATGTCAACAGGTGTGACAGAGTGTATGAAGGCATGCTGTATGGAAACATGACTAATTATAATCTTCTTTTTGCCTAAATTTTTATCCCCTTAACAATTGAAGTTAAAAATGACGTGAATACAGTGCACTGTGACTTTAGAAAAAGTTCTCTAATTAATAGATCTTCTAATTAATGAAGCCTTACAATCTGTGTTGGTTATAAGTCATCTCAACTCGTACACATCTTGCTGTTTTTCACAAGCCTGGTTTCAAGCTGATCTGTCAGGCGTTTCGTACACGGCGTTTCTGGAGTAGGGGCAGGGGTCTGACCAGCATCTAACCCACATAAGCAGCTTCTGAACAGATGGGACTGGAGACCTGGCAGCTGAAACACCCAGTCTGTTCATCGACTGTGGGCACAGAGCACAGCCTGTCCAGACAGATTTTGCACCTTGAGTTAGAATGCCTATGGCAAAGGTGTTGTACAAGGAGATCTGTGAGCGTTTTAGAGCTATGAATCCCAAATATCATGGATGTTGAAATGCCAAATGGTAGAGAGTATTAATGCCTCATTAAAGTACTCCTCAGCACATACTTCTGCAGAGCAGTGTTCCACAGAGAGAAACAATGTTTTGGCTCTTCTGTTGCTTTAGAGGTAAAGAGCTAGCGGAAGATCTGGGAGCACATACTACACTGGCAACAAAGAATACACACTACCTTTCCCTCTTGTTTCACCTTAGAGACACAAAGGAAAAGAAAATTAATGGGTTGTGCTTCATCACATACAGTTGCTCAGATTGAGGGGAAAGAAAACCACATGGACTCCCATTCATGCATCTCAAAAAAATTGGCTGAAGGATGGAGAAATGGGTTATCCTTCATATAAAGGACATGATCCAGAATACCTACCTTGTATCCCAAAGTTCTTATTTGTGCTTATCTTTAAACATCTATAACTCCTTGTGAAACATCTATAACTCCTTGTGCTGTGCAGCTTTATTAGGATAAATAAGGGAAACAGATCTGAGGGCAGAAGATGGCGAGAAGCAAAGGAAAGAAATACCTACATTTTTATGGTTATTTGCAGGAGATGGATTCTTCTCAATGCCTTATCATCAGTCTTACAGTCACTAGCTACTTTGCTACACTCAGGGTCAGAGCAATCGTATTTGTCTATACTTGTTTGTGCAAGCGTGGGCGAGGTAAAGCAGAGTATGAAATGTCAGGAATACCAGTGTTGCAATTCCACCCTCATTGCTTCACATTCAGATCTTCCTGAGTTCCAGGTACTGACTATTTCTTTCTAACTGTCATTGCTTCCCATACTCAACTTAATCCAGGCAGTGCCATTAGGTTAATGCAGAGGCTGAGCACAGAATCTTTCTGCATTATGCCAAAAAAAAAATCATTGAAATAGGTCTGTGTAAAAAAAAAACAAAAAAACAACTTTGTGATGAATTTGCAAAGCCTCCTGTAAATGCCTAAGGACTTTGCACTCTATAAATATTTAAAACAAATATCTCCCAATACATAAACACACTCATTTCCTGCTGATAAACCCAGATGCATCAGCAGGGGTGGAGGGAAGGCAGTTATCTGCATTCAGATGTTGTTCAGCACATCTCTAAATGCAAAGAAACTTTTTGTGTTAATTCTTGCCTTTTACTTATCCATTTCATCATCATACAACATTTCAAAAATGCAGGAGATGTAATCCCGATCTTAATCTGTGCTAATGGGAACTGTGTCTAATTAAAAACTCATCAGTGTAAAAATGTTTTGTTCACAGCAAAAGAAAAAAAAAAACCTACAAAACACAACCCTTAAAAATTCCATCCTACAATATTGTTACTTCTATTTCTTGTGCATGATCTGCACAATTAGACAGCAATTTACTTCAATTAAACAACATCACATACGTGCAAGAAAAGTCTTGTTTACACTAAACAGTTTGGGAAGATGAAAGGTGTTTTCTAACATGGGAGTCAGCTCATCCACCACCGAAAAGTAACAACTCAGGGGCAATAAAGTAGCTCCTGACAGCTCAGTCTAGTATTACACAGCAGCAGAAAATGAATAATAATAATAATAATAAAATGGTATCAAGTACTATCTATCAAGGAAAAGCTACACAGGCAGAATGTTTCTGTGTAATGAACAGTGCATCTAGGTCAAAAAGGTCTTCAAACAATTAGACCTCATTTTTCTGTCTCAGCTGTGCAGTGCCTGCTCTCATCCTGTTTTCCTGCTCTGATTCAGATGTAAGTTGGATTCAGGGAGTGTTCAGCAAGTGCTGCCATCATGTCTGAGGCACTTGGGCTCCTCTCAATGCTCCGCTGAGTAACTGAACCCTGGCTCTGCTCTTCTGACCTAGTGCCATCTCTGAAAGGACAGCAAATATATAAATCTAGCTCCAGCACTCTGAAGTCTGGCACTGTCCCAGAGCTCCAGGAGCTGCTTCACTGCTCTCTCCCAAAATCTGCCAGGTGGTGGGTGAAAGCCCAGAGAGCGTGCAGACTGTTGTCTTTGCAATTTTATCGTTTAGATCCATTGCAGAGCTCAAGTAGGTATGTTGTTTGTTTACCAGTGTTTGTTTGCATTGCTGCATTTCTACCATTCCTGCTTGGAGAGAAGCCTTCCTCTCCCCACTTCCAGAACAATGCCTTGCAGGGAAACACTTACTGGGAGAGTTCCTGTTGCATGGGAATGAGCACCGATTGTGTGTGGAGATAGAGTCAGGTTAGGTTTCCGCTTTCTAAATTCAAGTAAACTTCTCTAACTTGTTTAGTAATGTGGAATTGACTTTACATTTAAAATAGGTCCTGTCCCCATAAACTCAGAACAGCAGGAAAACACTCCTTGAGTTTTAAAGGCTTTAACCCTTGGAGATCTGGAGAAGTGATTCTTTCCTACCCCTGTAGCAGCCAAGAACAGCACAATTGGAGGTGTGTCAGGAAAACTGGATAATTACAAAGATAGGTGTACCGACCTATGACATTTTCTGTCTGCCCTTACTGGTGCAAGAAGGTTTTATTTTCTATTTCTGTCCTTTGCCTTGCTTCCTTTACTCCAGAGCATGATCTTCTTGTTCAAGCAGTGCTACAGATTACCTTATTTTGGTACCATATTGATCTCTACCTGCAGCTGACAGCATGCAAGAGTTGCCTGGATTTTTTTGATGAAAGTTAGAAGATTTTTACTGATATATTTTTCCATGAGACAGAGATGAAGGCTGTGCTCAAAAAGCTGAGCCGCATTTAAGCATACAGTGACAGGGTCATGCTATTTCTTTGACTGTTTAGGCCAATTTATTCCATTTAAATTAACACTACATCAACAAGTCCTTGGCTTCTCTGCGGTCACTGAGGCTGCCAGTAGTGATGATGACATTTGCAAATGAAACCTTGCCTGCTGTGAGCTGCTGGGTTGGAAGGCGACTACTAGACATTTGAATCCAATGTTAAGCAGAACTGTGATGATGTTTTGGGAGTGAATTTGTAACAAGTTTCCTATTTGTCTTCATTTCAGGGGTACTGCATTACTTCAACAGCCTGAATCACACCATGAAGCTTGTCTTGTTACACTTTACAGAGTACGTATATCTCCTTGCATGGCCTATAGTGTCTGGCATCTTAATCTATTTATTTTAATCTACTCCCACTTCCAGATTTTTATTTGTTTTTTATTCTTTACCCTTTATCTGCATTTGATTCTCATTTTTCTTGTCTGCTCCCACAGATGTAGAAATGAAGAGAATTTATTTGGTTTCCCTTCCTCCAGGATGAACCTGAGGATCACATTTCCCCACATCTTCCCATCTTTCAATTACCAAACTGAGATATATGGCTCTTTCACAAGCAGGTGATGCACTATGATGACATGTGCTCAGCTATAAGAAACTGTGAAGTATGCATGGTAGAATAATTTGCTCGATATTTTATATGAATCGAAGCAGATTCTGTTCAAACAGAGCAACATCCTACCAATTGTATGGAGAAGCAGGCAGAGACAAGCCTAGAAAGGCCCTTTTTTTTTCAGATCTTGGCATAAGCTTTCTACGTTTTTGATTTGAATGTAATAATAGGAGTTAGCAATTACATACACAGGGCCAACCTCCACTTGAGCTCAGTGTGGCCATTTTTACCTATCCTAAGCAACTGCAGAAGAGCACCTGAAAGAGGCAAAACTTCCTGGAAGTGTACAACGCCTGCTGCAAAGGAGATGGAGCCTTACCACGCTCTGCTGTGGTCACCAAGGTGTCTGATCCATCAAAGGGCTGGAGGATCATTGCTAGTGCAAGGGACTGACAGACATGGAAGGAAAAATGACTGAAGCATTCAGTTGTTATAAAGAAGCACTTCCATGTGTTTTTGCTGCAATGGTAGAGGATAGCCTGATGAGTGGGAAAAGGAGTGCAACATGCAGTCATTGGTGATAAGAAGCAGAGGGAAAAAATGGAAATTGTGCTGTGGGTAGACCAGCAAATTGGAACGGATTTTTTTCTACTCTACAGAGAGGAGAACTTCCACACATACCTGCTAATGAATAGGGAACCTTTCACTGACAATATCAACAGGAAGTGCAAATCCTAAATAGTTTGGTTTTCTTTGTACAAGGTTTTGATCACTGAGCGAGCAGTAGATAAGTGTACTGTAGAAAAAGCTACGATAAACTTTAAATTTTCATACCAACACAGCTTCTGCCTCCACTTCTTTGCTGACAAATTCTTGCCCTTCAAAAAGTAGGATAATTAATGGAAGAAATTCAGAATAGAAGACACAACATGAGGGCAGAGATTCTGCTGCTGCTGTTCTTGAACTTCTCACAGGAATGCTCCTGTTCTTTTCTGAACATCTTGCCAATTAATACTAATTTCAAGTTGTTTTCATCTGTCTCCCCAGGGTAGGTGGCAGAAGTCATGGTCATTTTTAATGGCCTATATGAAGGGAAGCTCATGTGCTTTGGTGGGGTGATGGTTACCTGGCATTATGCAAATAGGGGAGTTTGGGCTTTATCGAATACTGCAGGGATTCTTAACTAGGCAGAAGTGGGGCTGAGATCTACTCAATCTAAAAAATTCCCTGATCCGATAGAACATGCCTGGAAACATTACATGAAGCTTGGTCAGTGAAATGTCTGGTCGTGATCAGCTGGATCTCAGAACCAAACCAGTAAGAACAGGTGAAAGTTCCTCTGTGTGACCATCTAGACCATCTCTTGAATTGCAAAAGTTGATAGCACTATTTAAGAAACGGTGGATAAAAAGATGAGAGGGAAATATCCATATTTCAAATAGTTGCAGTTTTTCCCTTCTAATTACTGACAAAGTTGCTTGGAAAAGTCCAATATTCCTATTTTAAAATAAGCTAAGAGAAAAGGGGAACACATTTCCTGCGCATTTTTTTTTTGGGTTTTTTTGTGACTTCATAACAGAATTAATTGTCACTCTGTGCTTTATCTGGAAAGAGGGTAGGTTTTGATTTGGAACAACATTGCAAGGAACACACGGAAGCAGAAGAGGGCATGGGTGTTTGGGACTTGGACAGAAAGATCAGTCACTTTTGGATCAGAGGTGCTGGCAAACCATTGAAACAATCTGTTGAGGCAAAGAATAAAAGGGCTGCACAGTGGATATCAGGCCTGTGTACCGCCTGTAACACGTTGCCTACTGTTCAAGGTTACAAGCCTAATGTACACAAAATAAGGTCAATCACAGCAGCATCTGATGCATTCAATGTATTTTTGGATGTGTGTGACTTGTCAATTTCACACCTGCGCAGCAGGGCTTGATTCCTATGTTGCAATTGTTTCTGACTCAGTAGGCATTACAAATAATCAGTGCTCCTTGATTTCTCCACCTCTCTTCCCGAGGAATCCGCTACCTGCATTTGGTTTCATGCCAGATCAAAAGCAACTAATTCCATTTTTAACCCTGAAGCTGTTTAATAATTTCTCTCCTCTTCTACCTTTTTCCCTCACTGTGAGAGGGTAATGACCCATTTTTGAATGGGTCTGTAACAAAGCTCCTTTACCGCACAATTTACTAGTTTACAATTATTCCAAAAGCTCTACTGGATTCACAGAGAGAAAATGGCCTTTAAAACAGGTCTTAGAATAGCAAGAACAGTCAGTCAACTTTGATGCCATGCTAATCATTTTTCCTAAATTTCATGCATTTGGGGTCTGAAAAAGAGGGTCTCTGTTATATTTCTTTAGGCAAAACAAAACACACTAAAGATATTTCAGTTCTTCCCACACCATGTTCACGTGCAGACTGCCCAGCACACTGGCACAGCTAGGTGAAGATGCCTCCCTGCAGAACTATCCCCTCTTCCCCATGAACAAGTGGGGTGTACTTAATTATCCATCTTCACAATACATTCACCACAGGTACCAAAACATGCACATGATACAATTACTGTGGCTTACCCTAGTCACCTAACTTAAAGTTCTGTTGGTTATTATAAGTGTTAGTTTGGCCCATAATTGCCAGCCTGAATGTTACAGAAGACCTCTGGAAATGAAGCTCTCTGGGAAGCAGAATACTCCAGGAAGGATAAAGCTTTGAATAAAAATGTTCTCATAGTCAGGAAAAAAATAGGCAGAGTAAGTAGAGGCGAGATATAGGATCAAAAATCTAATGATTCCTCTTGGATTGCTTTTATGGGTGCAGACAGACATAGAAACACAACACAGCTTCTCACAGCCTTGTGGGCCGCACCTGCTTTGGTTCTCCCTCCAGCAGTACAGGCAGCTAAAGCTGAAGGGTAGAAGTCCCTTAACAGAGAAGCAGCAGCCACAGCTCCATGATACTGCCAGGGTCAGCAGGGCCACAGCTCTAACAGGAATGTGCATGGCTGCTTCTTAAAGTGCTGTTCAGGAATGTTTACCTTGGAAACTACAATGCTTCTGCCTGTGTTCCTTAGCAAAGTCCTGGAAGAGCTGGTCACTGGGGAGACTGCCTGCTAGCAGGAGCCCTACCTTGTAGAAGAGGGAATCCATTAGCACACTGCTATAGGGGGCATAACGGGGTGGGACTGATATGGGTTTAGGCACTGCACGCATATATAGCATATGTTGTCAAAAAATCCTCTTGTTTTTCACTGATCCAAACTGGTTGGTCTCAGTTTTCCCAAAGCCAGAGACATGGATTAAACAGATCACTGAGTCTGTGTGAAACTGTTTATATAAACAGAGTCAATGGAGTTATGAACTGTTGTTATGGCTTTCCAAATGAGGACATTTATAGAGATGCTCCAAACATTTGTGACTGATATACAGAGAACAAAGTGAACATTGCTTGGGTTAAGTCACAAATTTCAATTTATGAGTGACAAACAGGTGTGCCAAAATTAGCCACATTTTCCTATTTCATCTGACTTCTGCATTTCTCTTGCTAAGAAAGATCATAGGCATTTCAAGAACAGAGGACTAGATATCTGGTCAAATACCACAGTCCTATTTCCACTCTGACTCTCATTCACAATTTTATTTTTTTTTTCCATCAAAGCTGTGCTTCAGGTGCTAGCTCTTCTTACAAAGCTTCAGTTCTTTTCAGGCTATCAGAAAAAGAAGCTCAATGAATTGAAGAATAGCACTAATAGTCAGCAGGAGCCTTGACCGTGTTTGTAGCAGGTGCTAGTTTATACATATCACACTCTCTTTCAAGGTGCTTCATAAATTAATAAAATGAAAACACTTGAAGTATTGTAAGTGGTATATAAAATAATGGAGACAAAACATACAAATATTTTTCATAAAACTCCTTAAAATGGATTCTAAGTGCCTCATTTTAATAAGGATTCCAATCTACAGCTGACAAACATTCTAGGGAAAGAGAAATAAAATAATCAATCCTTTCCTTTTATAAAGATCAAAACAAACCACGTTGTTGCATCTCATGTTTAGGCAGAAACAAGGGATAATTTTTTTGAAGTGCTTACTAAAGGATATCCACCTACCCCTGCCATAGGTTTTTCAACTGGAAGGAGCCCAGGTGGCTCAAACAATGTTTATCAATCCTTTTCCTGAGCTGCTGTTGATGCATTCGAGCAGATCCATTGTGTTCAGTCAAGGTGATGGTGTTCATTCTGCAGTACCTCCTTGACCTGCAGGATATTTCATTTTTCTGCAATGCACTGCAGCACCTGCATGGGTAAGACATGTCCCTTTGGCTTGCCGTTTGTCTGGCAAGCTTATGTTTCCACAGGCATGTCAACACCTCCTTGGATATTAGCACAACTATAAATGTTAGCTTATGCTAATAAGTAAGACATTGAAAAACAAAGGAAAGGTCAGAAACTGTAGTTTTATATTAAGTGTGATTTCCCAAGACAAAATAAACCCGATTCACAGCACATGCTTACACTTTTCCAAGAGATATATTTATAGCTGTGAATATGTACTTTGGCTAACCCTATTGTAAGCACAGAGAAGGGAGGAGAGGAGGGTGGTTTGTTTTTTTTTTTTCACTTTTAAAGTAAAAGAGGGAGGTTAATTGGTTCTGCTAGCTGAAGGGCTATGTGCCAGGCAGCAGGAACATGCTTTGTAATAGAAGAGCTACAGAGACAAATGAGCCAGTCCACAGGATGGAAAAGTCCACCTAATGCCTTGGGAGAAAGAGGGGAAAAAACCACCAAGGCACAAATAAAATAAAATAAAGTAAAATGAAATAAAATAAAAGTAAGAAATCTCTGTCTACTTCAGATACAGTGATTTTAATCAACACCTCATGCAAAAAATAAATAACTCTTTGATTAGAAGGGTAAGGAACATATTTCTGTGCTTTAATTGCTAGAAGAGGTGGTCAAGTCAAGACTGAAGTATTGCTTGCTCATCGCCATCATATTTACCCTTTCTGGCCCAGAGACTCTAGAGCCCAAAGCAGCTAAAGGCATTCCATCTTTAAAGGTTTGTGTCATGATCACAAAGAACAAATCTCACTTATTTTGTCCCCTTAAATCAGGGGTGAATGATTTGTGTGAGCCAAGCAGCAGTGCAGTAAATGCAAACAGGGAGAGATCTCACAGGCCTTGATGGGAAATCACTAAAGAAAGGAACAGTTACGTCATGGCAATGTTTTACAGACATTGGCCATGACAAACATGTACATAAACTTATCACAAAATATTTACAGAAGGAAGGGGAGATCTTGATAGAAAAAAAAGAAGCTCTACCTGATTTTCTTGTTTATCCTACTTCTTTTTCTCCTTAATTGCAAGGAGGAAAATTATCTTCTTCAATTTTCCTATTTCTTAATATTCTGTGTAGTTCGCTGTTCTTTCTTTCTTTCTTTCTTTCTTTCTTTCTTTCTTTCTTTCTTTCTTTCTTTCTTTCTTTCTTTCTTTCTTTCTTTCTTTCTTTCTTTCTTTCTTTTTCTTTCTTTCCTCCTTTGGCAGAAACTACAATTCTCCTTCAACAGAGACCTGCTTTGGAGAATCTCTTGCACTTACCCATTACTCTTCACTGAAGAGTACTCCAACGCTGATTGATGATAGTGCCTGGTGTCATCCCAAGCTGCACAAAAGCCAACGAGAGCACCTGCAGTAGCCCATCCTCAGGAAAAGTGTCAGATACCATTTACTGCACTGACAAAACTGCTCTTAAAATACTAATAGTTTCTCTCAGGTCTTCATTTCTATTCACAGTATTATAAAAGCTCAGGAAGTGGTACTAGCTCTGTGGTACAGGTGGAATTTCAGGAAAACTTACTGAAGAAACGGTATGAACCAGCACCAGTGTGTGACAGCAATTTCTTCCAGACCTGGCTGGAGCCAGAATGCACAGAGATTCAAAGGTGTTTCATTCAATAGGAATTAAGACCCTGAATAGCTTTCAGGATCTGGAAGAAGCAAGATTAAGATATGTATGTCTGGAAGATGTTTTGGCCTGCCTCTACACAGACCTCAGTTACTTGGGGTTTTAAGTCCCACTTTCAAACATGATCTTAATGCAACTGCTTAGGATCACACCTTCTCCATGATTTTTATAGGAATGTCCACTTGGATGGACAAGAGTTTGCAATTTGGACCAGATATAGTCCTTTTCCTCTAACAGATCTTTTACTTTATTAAATGTCACAGCTCATGAGCTTAATATTCTTCCCTGTAATTGCTAAAATTGTTAAAATTTTGCTTTCTGCCCTGCAAAGTGTGAAACAGTCTAAAACTGTATATCACTAATGCTAATGGAAGATTTGGAAACTCTGCTGTGCAAATTCCACAGTGAACTGCTGAGGTCAGAATCTTCTTTTTTTGTGCCTCTTTTTAAATGTAGTTGGAGAAGTAAGTCTACAGTTCCTTTGGTAGGTCAGCTGTAAAATTTTACTTAATAACTAAAATAAAGTTATGACATTGTTTCCACTGGGACTGAACAGATGTGCAACTGAGAGAAACTCAGAGAAGGAGATTAGAAAGAAGTCCTTTTTCTTTCATTTCTTATTAACAGAACACCGAACCACGAACCACTGAAATTGCCAAAGTGAAATTTCTGTTATACTTCACAGGATGTGAATGCGTTACGTTTTTCATGCGCTTGGCACACGTTAGAATACTTTTTTTTTTTTTTGCAGGTTCTTATATTAAAAGGCAAATCTTAGAAACTGTCCATTTGATCAAGCCCAGTGCATTGTTATGTGTAGATTAGATGCTTTTTTTCTGCATAGAATATATTGGGCATTAATATATATATAGTACTCACACACACATTATATTAATAAAATCATGACTTAATAGCCATGTGCAAAAAATATTTTCTGTGGAATTAAACAGTAACTTTGGAATTATTTTGCTCCCAATATATAATTTTTATTCTTCTGGAAGGGGTAACTGTGGTGCAGAATTTTCTGTTACTCTCTCCAGTAAAAGGCCATATTAACATTTGCTGAATGACCTAGTTTCCAAATTTTCTACTTTCCCCCTCTCACCTCAGTAAAGATTGTTCTGCTGTGCTTGTATTTATGGTAACATAATAATTTCTGTTTCTCAGTCTTGCTACAGAGCACTGGCAGGTTGGTTATGGAAACGCATGCAAGGTGCAGATTACTGGTTAGCTTGCTTTTAAATTTCCAAATGGAAACTGGAATAGTTTTATTTCTTTATGTATTGTTGTTGATTTAAGGTCTTTTACAGAAGGACGTGAAGATCAGCAGATCAAACAAAATATTTCAATAAAAATTAGGCAAGACAGTGGAAAAACACCATTTTGATTCTACCAGTTAAAAAAAAAAAAGTGGGATTATAAAATAAACTAAAACCATATCTATTTTTGAATGAAGACTTAAAGCATTTTCCTTTAAAAAATTTCTAAAAGTTCCAAGTAAAAGATTCACACTTTTTCTTTCATCTGAGCTCTTTTTATGGAACAATTCAGGAAAGCTTAATGGAATACACATCCCCTCAATTTACATTTTTCACCAAAAGAATTGCTTCAGCTAAAAACTGACACAGTTCTGAACAAAAGAAATTGAATACATTCTATTTTGCCCTTACTGTGATTTATTTGCTTCCCTGAAAAGAGAAGTCTTTCTGAGTCTTACTATTTGCCCAGGTGAATTCAGGATAGTTAAAATGGAAATATTCTGATAATAAATAAAAACAAAACCTAGGGGAAAACATCACCAAGAATTGTTGTAATCATCTGAGAATACTATTGTATGCATGGCTGAAAAAGTGTGCATTTTTATTAGTTTAACTACTGGGATGACCAAAAAACTGTAACTTCTCATTCACTTTTATGGGAACATAAAAGTTAATGATAAAACTTCATAGAAATCTAGCTTCACTGATGTGTCTGTTTTCAAAGCAAATGAAATATAAGCCATAAAATGTGATTCCGTAACCTCTTCGCAAAAAATGTTTAAAATTTTATTTTTATTTATATGACTTAGATGAAAAAAGAAAGGAAAAGGAAAAAAGAAAAGAAAGGTTGTTATATTTTGATTTTTTTTTATCAGAGAGATATTTGAAATCCCCACTGAGACCTTCTGTTAGTATAAATAATTGAATTATTTGAGCAGATAATTTTTTAAGGATTCTTACAGTTCTGTCTTGTGACCAGAAGCTTTTAAGCCTTTATTTCCAGTTTGAAATTGCTCATTGCCATTTTAACTTCAACAATATGAATTGTTTGAACTTTTAAAAGCTCTGTTTAGAAAAAAAAATTAACTAAAGCCTGTTTAGTACATATATTAAGTAAAAATTTATTAAAATGTCATTAGAGTGTTAGAACCTGATGCTAGATTTGTACACTTAGAATGGAAATGGAAAAATTTGTTTGTCTACATATACGCTTGTGCATATTCCTGAGAAGAGAAAATGGATTTTACTCATGTTATGGAATACATTCACCTTGCACTACAGAAATCCTTAAGTGCACAATGGTGCTGAGGAAATGAGCAGTACTCACAGACAACAAATGTCAAGTAGAAATATCAGACTTTGCATTTTTTTATTGTTTCCAGGCAAGATGGAGAAGAAACTGCCCTGTCCTCTATGCTAAAATTGGGCTAATCAAAGACATCAATCAACTTCACTCTGTGGAAGAGGTGCTGTGAAAAACCTGTTACAGTAGATTGAATTGTGAATTTTAGTATTCAGCTGTGCACCACTGGCATCAGGGGCTAGAATATTATATAGTGTATGTTAAATGAAGTTCCACTCCATGCAACACTCGCACATCAAAATGAAAGTAAGAGCTCCATTTAGGACAGGATGAGCAGTATAATTTCTGTTCGGTGAATTCCCACAACTTGCGCCTTGTGGGAGAAGCGAGGCAGACTGACAGAAGGCTAGGAAATTAGTTCTGATGTGTTTTTGCTTTCGCATCAGAAAATATTGAAATAACCACTCCAGACAAATAGTTACTCTTTTCAAAGCTGCCCAACCTTTCTCCTTCATTGCCGACTCTCAGTCTGAGAATGGGAGAGAGACATCATTTTGCAAGCAGAGGTCAGACTGGAAAGAACAATGCCATGAATGACTAATGAAGTGCTCTGATTCATGAGAAAATTGTGATTTACATTTCAAATCAATAGTGATGTCTACCCAAAACAGGTTTTGAGCAAGAAGTAAGGTGAACTCTGCGTTTCTGCTGAGGTAGTTTGTGAAGCAAAACACAAAATGGCTAATCCTTCATATGGTTTTTCTTAACACCAAGGTACATGTTCCCCCTTGCTAAAAGAACACAGCAATCCATGAAAGCAGTCTGTATTTTCCTGTTGGTTCCCTATATGTAAAAAAATTATTTAAATTCCAGTTACTGGAATTACTTTACATGGTTTTCTCTCTTACGTATTATTGACATAGATTGCAATCCTAAATACAGTCTGGTTTTCATAACAGGAAAGTCTTACAGTTGTAAGGAGAAAAGCAAAGTAATGCTATCATGAACAAAACTTTTTTATCAACATTGTATTACTTAAAATATCCTTGCTATTATCTATGAACGGTTTGGTTACCATACCTCCTCCATAGTTTGACTTTTGCTTCCTGTGCAGGGTATAAAGCTGGTAGTCTCAGTTGTGGTTCATAGGAAAACCAATTTTGTTCTTTCTGCTTTCTTTTTTGCTCATAGTCTTTGCCAAGAATGAGTTCTTAGTGCTCAGCACTGCTGAAAGGGATGGGCTTTAATAGCAGGGAGTCATAAACAGATGAAAACCTATGTGGCCATCACCTCTTCTGTGTACTTAAAGAATAACATACTGAAAGAGGGGCAGCAACAATTTCAGGAGAGGTTTGAAGCATTTTTTCCCTGCTCTGGCAAAAAAATAACCAGAAAGCAGTCTCTCACTCAAACCGGTTTCAATTTCCCAACAGCAGAGCAGGTACCCAAACTGTATTCCTCCATTAAGTTTTAGGAGTGGATATATTTTGAGACAAGGTGGCATGAATTGGTGACAAGGATGTATCTTACTTTCTATCTTATTTTGGCGGGTCACGCTGTTCTGGCAGGTTGTGCCTGAGCCGGGCTCTGCACTCATTCACAACAAACCTGTTAACACAGCTGCAGATGCCAGTCCAGATGTGACTCCAGAGTCTCTGCACAGTTCCACTGTTTACTTCCCTTCAGGGATATCCAGGGGAAAAAAAAAACCTGATGGGAACTGAGGCATCTAATGGCAATGAAGTTACAGAAATGGTAAAGTAGGAAAGATTCTGCCATGCCTGAATGCTTGTTACACATGGAGTTATTTGTGCTAGACAGAATAAAGATGGATTTTCGGGTGCTAATACTGGCAGTGGTTGAAAGCACTGGCCATTAGGAAATTCCTAGCACATTTTGGTGCTAGCACATTTTGCCTCTCACCTTTGTGAGCAGATACGCTAAACTCTCACAATGTTGCCTTCACAGGTTAAAGTTTCAGATCATAATTACAATTTAAAGCTGGAAGCATGCACACTGCTGATTGCGGGTGAGGTGCCTTTTGCTGCCTGTCTGCACTTCAGAGCTTTTCGTTTGCCCAGTGGGGTGCACTCTCCAGGTATGAGTATCACATTAAATCCTAGTAGAAGATTATATGGATGACAGAAAGTACTAAATTACTGAGGAATGTGCTATGAGAAAAATGTGAAGAAAAATGTCACCAAAAATATCACACAAAATTTCTCCAACAATAAGAGCTACCTCAAACCCTGTAGTTATTCTTTCTGAAGACTGAAAGGTTCTTTGACCTTGTCTTCAAAGGTAAAGCCCAGAGTGTCTCATAGCAAACCACTGTGTTTCCCTCTCTCGATAAGGTTTTTTTGTCTGGAGAGCAAAAAATCATGAAAGCTGCCACTCTAGCCTAACACACCTTTGGAATAGCCATGGGTGCAGAATAGGGACATAAAAAGTATTTAAAAGAATTCTGTGATTAGATGTGGAATCAAAGAGAGTAAAGCGTGGAGATAAAGTTTGATAACTCTGTTTCAAAAACAAGTGGAAAAGACAAGGGAAGAGCCAAGTCACCTTTGTTTGACAGCAACTCTATTCAACTGTTTGCTTTTTGGAAGGGAAGGAAAGGAAAGGAAGAATAGGAGTTTGTTTGCATATTATTTCCCAAGTGAAACTGTAAGTGGAAATTTGAGATAAAGATAACATAATTATATAAGTGGATTTTAGCTCTGACAGAAAGGTTAATGGTCCAACACTTGGAGATATGCCAGGACACATTAGTGACCATAAGAAATCATAAATTTGGTTTTATAATAAAGTGAAAGAAGCCCTGTTGTACAACATCTCTTGTCATCCTGGTGAAACACTGGCTAAGTGAGGAGTTGGGAAAAGTAAAACCTTTTTACTCAAAGACATTCTTTCTGGTGAGACCTGAGCTGCATCTGGAGATCACCCATTTGAATCCCAACAGCAGTTTTATTTCAGTTCCAATATTATTGCATTATTGCAATTTTCTTTTTGGTTTTATTCAGCACTCTACAGGGATAGTAAAGGACCTCCTGTTCTGCCTTGAGCTGTGTTAAAGTCAGTAATGAAGTCATTTGTGAAGGAGACAGAGAAAAGGGACTAAGGCCAGTAACCATGTTGCAAGGTAGACACTGCAGCTTTAGTTGGAAGCTTTGGAAAGGGGAAAACTCACCCAGATTTTTTTTTTCTAGGTCAGCTATTCAAAGAGAAGTCAAGGAGAGGAGAAGAGAAGAGAGGAAAGAAGACGAGAGGAGAGGACAGGACAGGAGGCAAATGCTGTCATCCCAGCTGTAAATAACGTAGCTGCTAAAAAAAAAAAAAAAAAAAAAAAAAAAAAGTAGAGGGCTGACAAATGCTAAGGGAACAAACATTACATCCAGAGCATGTACGGGAAGAATAAACAATAAGCTGACAGACCAGACAGGATAAATGAATCAGTCAATCACTAAAATTTAAAGAAGAGCAAAACCCAAAGAACTTTGTCAGTTTAACATAGCTTTTAAAGTGTCTATCTTGACAGAACCTAAGGAGAAAAGGATTATTTCAGTAAGAAATACTGACGACCCTTCCTGCTGCACAAGAAGTCCTTCAAGGAGGCTTTGGCAGGTTGGGGTTGGAGCTGGGAGGGAGCTCTCAACAGGCCTGGGGAATGACATAAAGAAAGGAACAGGCTTAGAAGAAAAACTAGTCTGAAAATCCCAAACCAGACCATTACAATACAGATAGAAAGTCAGATAGATCAGAAGCTGAAGATAAACAGGAACTGATTTCATTAAATAAGCACTCAGCCTATCATAAGCAGGACATTGTTTGGGCAAACAGTGCACAGGCAAAACCTTTTCAGGAGCAACTATATTCAACAGTTGTCTCTGTTTATATTCACTGCAAATATATTTTCCTGATGTATGTCACAATAATAGTTCCTCATTTTTCACTTTCACTGGATTTACACTTTTGTAAGTGCATTGGCTTCATCAGTGGGCCTCCCAAATTGCCTCAGGCTACATGAGAGCAATTATACCAGCCCAATGTAAAGGAATATATTTCTAATACAACCACTGCAAACATAGTTATGTTTCACTCTTACTTGCAAATTCCTTGAGCTCCTTTGTGTCATTTCTGATTTCTGAACCCTTCCAAATTTACTTTCATTCCTTCCATAATTTCATTAGAACCCATCGGTGCTTGTAGCAGAGCACAACAACAGATATTTTCTGAGCCACGGGGAACACAACCACCTCATATTCATATGCATGCCCTGAGTAGTCCACCCTGGCTCCCTGAAAAGTCCTGAGTTGCATTTTGTCCAGAAAAAAATGGTTTAGGTTATGGGACTGAATCCCAGTGATTCTGGCTATCAGAAGAACAGAGCTTTGGTTTCCTGAACACATTTTTCTCATCTTGGTAACTACTTGTGTTCTGCTCCCATTTTTAGCTGTCACGTAAGTACCCTTTGGCACTCCAAATACCAGGACCTGCCTGTGATGCCCTGTGAGGTGCAAGCAGGGGTCAGGCTGGCACAGGGGCCGCAGTGAAGGATGGCCTGGGGTTCAGCAGTAAGTGAGCACAGTGAGTTGCCTCCCTCCCAAACTCTGATTACCTTCCCCAGCTTCCCAGAGATGTGGCTGCTCCATTCCCTGCCTGGGGGCTAAATGCTACAGCTGCCTGTCAGTATCACAGCACAAAGTTAATGGTTACATTTGCAGCATGAGCCTTTTCCTCAGCTCACATCAAAACTGATGTGTCCTGGGGAACTGGTGGTGTATTCCTTCAAGCTTTAAACCCACCCTGACTTCACTGGGAAATTTGACTGAACGATCATGGCAACACAAGAGTTTCAGTGTCAGCTTCATGAGTCAGGGGAATTGAAGAAAATGCTCTGATTCATTTTAGTGGCCCTTAGACAGTAAACTTATAATTATTTCTGTGATTATATCATGTAGACTTTCATAGCTTACAAGCAAGAGCCATTTATGTGGGAAAGACTTTCTTTGTTTCACTCCGTGTATCTAGCCTTACAACAATGATAGCTGCTATGCCCTGCCTCTGAAATAAACTGAATATTCAAACAATATAATTTTAGTCTTAGTTTTTGACTGAGTTCCAGTTAAATAATCTTCTTCCATTCTCCATAGCTCCTTGGCACTGAGAAAGCCTATGCACAACAGTATTTGTATTTTAAAGATGTAGGAAGCTGTGAAAGAACAGCATGAACAAGGAAGAACTACACAACAAAGATTTCACTTTTCTTGAGGAAAGGAGGCTTAGGGGTGACCTTTTCACTCTGCAACTGCCTGAAAGGAGGCTGTAGCCAAGTGGAGTCAAAGGAAACTGGCAACAGGAGGAGACAGCCTCCAGAGGTGCAACAGGATGTTCAGGTTAGACATTAGGAGGAATTCCTTCACAGAAAGGGTGATTAGACATTGGAATTGACTGCCCAGCAAGATGGTGGATTCACCATCCTTGGAGGAGTTTAAGGAAAGATGTGCATGACACTCAGTGGTCTAATTGACAGGGTGATGTTTGGTCATAGGTTGGACTTGATCATCTCAGAGATCTTTTTCAGCCCAATTGATTGTGTGATTCTGTAAAAGGATGGTCACATGCTTGTGTACAAAGACTGAAGTAAATCTGGTAAATACTCGTCAATATAATGTAGAAAATAATCAAGCTGTATCTAAATAAAGTACCAATAAAAATTAATAAAAAATGGTCATGTTAATACAATGAACTTGTGCATAGTTTAACTTAAATGTTGTTTTGGGGAGAAGGAAGAAAGTTGAGTTTGTGGTAAAAGGTATGAAAAATGTGAGTCTTTACTGGATGAGATGGCAACTATTGATCTTCTGAATTACCTCTGCTATCACAGACACACTTCTCTGTGCCTGCATTGGTTGGGCCATTGGATATCCACCAGCCCAAGGCTGTGCCTTCTAAACAGCCCAACTGAAGTGGATGATGGCACAAAATAAGCACGAGCTGCACTCTTTCCTCTTATTTGTAAGTGGCAGAAGCAAAAGGAAACCAAAGGTCAATTCTCCTTTTGAATAAATACCTCACCGAGGAGATGCCAGGCACTGTGAAGAGGGATGGTGAAAAAAATCTGCAGAGGCACAGCTGCTTTCTCATAGCCAGAGCAAGGTGGAAGGTCTTTGCATAACTCCTTTTAAAAATAGCTATGCACATAAACTATGAATAAATTAGGAATAATTTAGCAACAAAATAACCAGGAGATGCTCAGAAAGACCTCATTTAAAAAGTCCATGCATATGGCATATCAAAAAAGAAAAATCCATTGTTATCACTTTCTGAAAATCGTGTTTGAATACAGTCCTAAATATAAGTGCTTTTTGTTAACTTGAAAAAAGTCAAACCCAACCATCACCTGAATGAGAATGGCAGTGTTTGAGAGCCCAGTTCTCACTCTCACTGCCCCATCTGGCTAGAGCTGGATGGAGGAGTCAAATGTTAAGAAGCAAGGTGGAAACAGGAAGGGACATTTTCCAGAAGCTGCTAGTGACAGTGGCACTTAATCTGTAGGCACTAACTACACAAAAAAGAGCTAATGTCTGGTTTTTAGGAGTCTGAAAACTCTGAAAAGCTGGAATTTCTAAGGGGCATGGGTAGCTCTTTAGCATCTGAGCCATTATTTGTTTCAGGCTGAGCATGCAGAAACTGAGCCCTCCTAAATCTGCGTGCAATCCTGAAAATGCTGACTTTCACTTTTTAAACCTCTGCTAATTTGTTAAAGTAATTTTTTATTTCCCATCTCACTGCACCTGCAGAATGTACCCTGCAAGATGACTGCAGCATCTCTAGAGGAAATACCTTTTCCATCTACAGAAACAAATGCTATGGAGCTGGCAGACCGAATGGAAAGAGTTCACTTTAGACACAGACACACCTGCCTCAGGCATCACGTCCCTGACATTCAGCTTTCACTGCCTGTGGCTTTGCCCTTCCCAGGCTCTCATCAGCCATCCTCTATTCTCATAGTGCATATATCTGCCAACAGATGTAGCAGAATTAAACCACATCTGTTGGATAATGTTTAAAGTTTCCATGATGTTTAGCACTCTTCGGCCTATAGTCTCCAAAGACAGATTTAAACTTCTGGCTTGCCTACGGCTTCAAGCAGAGCTACATGGGTGTGTGCCTCTGTGTGTGTGTGTGAGCCTTCTCCTGAAGTAATTTTCCTTGTTCCCTGTTTACAACAACCAGGCACTTCAGCACAAACTGTTTTTGACAGGGGAATTATGAGTGTACTGTGCAGGAATATTTAGCACAAAAGATCTTCACTTTACTGGAATTTGCAGAGGAAAACTCTGCCCAGAGTCCTGCCTGACTGGGGAGCCTCCTCTGATCTGCAGCAATTGTAAATGGACAAACAATTATTTCTGTTCCTCAAGACACTGTGCAGAATTTGTACAATTTCAAAGCTAGCTGGGAGGAGGAGTTTTATGAAGCCTTGAGGCAAGGTACTCAGAGGTGTTGTGAAATGCCAAAAGGATTTCTCAGTGGGCAAAATAAAGGTTATGTTTTAATAGAGGAAAAAGATCTCAGATAATCCAGAGAGATCTAAAGGTTTCCTTTCGTCGCTCACCACTTGATGCTACCAAAACATATGTTTTGTTACCTCTCTGGAGACATGAATTAAATAACTATATTTGGCTATCAGCAGGCTTCTATTGTTTTTCTTCTCTTCAGCACTCACTGTCATAGAGATGTCTCAATTCTCATACAGGAAAGAATGTTTTTACTGATAAAATTGCCCTGGGAACTACACCAAGTAGCATTCAATTTAGCCAAAAATTATGCAGGCATATTATCAAATTATTAGCTATTTGGACAATTATGAATCTTCATATAATCAGGTTTGTTTGCTTGTTGGGTTTTTGTTTTTCTTTTCCTTTTTAGGCTTTCAAGAAGCAAATCCCATTTCCCTTTAGGCTTCTCTGCAGGGCATAAGAAGATCTGTCTTCTGTCTCTACCCCACAGCACACTCATCCCTATCCTGGAAGCTGTCACTCTGCTGGCCATGTGAGACAGCAGCCATGGAACCAGCCTTGCTGGGCTGTGAACAGAGAATGTTTTCTATTTGTATTATTGGCACTAAGGAAATGTTAGTATTTTTGTGATAAGGGAAGTTCTTAGTAATGAAAGAAATCATGTGGCAGGCATGAACATTGGTGTGCCATTAATCCATTAAATGGGCAAGCTGAAGAGACAGTTCAGGGTCCGGTGCCTCACTATTCCTTGCTCTGCCAGAGCAGATTTCTGTCCTATTTGAAAGAAATTATATCTATTCCAAAAGATAATGCAATTGCTTGATGTTCTGTCTCTCTGTGCACCAGCTTGAAATTCATAAAGAAAAGATTCCCTGAAGTTATTTAATATAAGTGGTTCTGAGAAAGCCGGAAATCAAATACAATAAATATTTTCTGGTACCGAGATGTTTCTGTGGATGTGGAAAAGGATTAGATGATCTCGTTTAGCTCCCTGCCAAATCATCTCATATAATTATATGCAATCAAAAAAAACCCCTAATCACTCATCCAATTCTTCTCCCAAATATTCCACGTTTCCCTTTTTTCCCCCTATGTACTACTTCTGATGGCAGAGAGGGGTGACTTGGTTGTTTTTTAAGGTGTGAGCTGAAAGATAGGAGATAGTTTTCATTTAACACCAGCTGTTTTACCAGCTCTTTGTGGTTTCACTTTTGTACATTTTGGGTCTTTGTGTTGTCAGTTCTCTTGCTCTTTGGGCTGATTTCACCTTTACTCTTAAGAAATTTACATATGGGGTATTTGGGGTATTTAGTTCCAGCTGCAGCACTGAATTCCTCTATAGCCATTAACATATCTCTAAGGCTTCCCATCTCTGCTATCATTGTCCCTAAATAGCCCCTCCCATTTCTTCACTTCCTCTCCTGTTCACTGCTGGCCAGCTGTGAAATGCTGTTCCTGTGCCACTAAACAGTGGTTTCTAGGGGGAACCCAACTTGTTAGTTTAACAAGTAGACTTGTATTTATTTACGGATCCACATACTAATTTATCTTCCATGGCATAATTCAGATTTAATGTAGTATATCACAATTTGTCTTACCTCCCAAAGCAGAACGCCAATGCCCTCAATGATCCCTGTTCCCTTCCATTCGTACTACACAGTCTTTTTACACTGGGGACCCCGTTGTATGCCCAAATTTTCCTCTTCCCCTTCCAGAAATCAGAATCCCAGGCCATAGTTTGGCGTCTTAATAAGTAATAAAACGTGAATGTTGATTATGCTCTCCTTTACGTTAGTCCTCAGTTTAATTATGAAATACTTTCAATAAAATCTGTCATGCTATTTGGGAGCCAGTGTAATTAAGATGAAAAAGCTCCTCTTTCTCCAGAGCTGAGTAAATTGTTATCAGAAGGCATCTGCATGCTGACATGTGTGAAGAGAGGCAGTGGTCCCAGCTCACCTTGCATTTGGCACTTGCAGGCTGTTCTTGCCTGCCTGCTGCTGCTCACAATCCCTCCCTTCAGATCACAACTCTGTTTTTGTTAGGTTCAGTCCTCCAGTTAAATTAGAAAGCTATCATGGTTCTGCAGACAAATCATAAGATCAAGTGAAGGTTGGTAAGTGCTACTGCATCCACCCTTCTTTCCATTTTCCAGTATTAACAGTGGCACCCTTGCTTTAGATGCTGTGGTAGAAAGTCAGAGAGGTCACAAATGGAAATTTTAGTTCCTGGTTTCTTTATCTGTCCTAATTATAACAGGACTTTGCAAAACCCTACAAGTATACTCTGAAAAATATATTTACTTAAAAGTCTTGCAAAATTTCCTCAAAGCTTAAAAAAGGTAGATTCAAATCTTACTAACCCTTATCAATGTAGCCTGTTTTTGGATTTTTTTAGTTATTTCTTCTGAAAAGTGAAAAATGTTGATAGAAGAAATAAAAATACTACAGTCTTAAAAAATGGAAATTAATTTTAAAACCATTCTGATAACGGCTTAGCTCTGGTCATAAAAAATGTGTGCAGTTTAAATAAACAGAATTTTAATCTAATTTTTTAAACTAAAACCACCTTGCTTTACAGGTTCTGCTCAACAGGGTTAGATCACATTTACTCCATATCTACAACTGGTCATTCTTTCTTTTCTGATTTCCAAGAGAAAAGCACTTCCCAAAAAGTAGTGGCTGGTTTGTAGGTCAGCAGCTTTGCTTCCTCTTTGACTTTTCTGTACAGCTCCTCTCAGTTTTCCCTGTTCTTCCTCCCCTTCATGCCCTTTTTCCATCCTTAGTTTCTAGAGGGCATTACACTATTGTTCCTGCTGGCTTTTCAGCTATTGAGAGCTGTGTATTTTTAGCAGCCATCTCTCCTCTCATCTACTGGGAGGCAAGTGACCATGGCGGTGGGAGGGCACCACAGACGGATGGGACCGTGGCACTTCCTGATGGCAGCTCAGCCTTTATGTCCTGAGCCTGGGGCCGGGTGGCAGAGAGGAGATCTTCCTGCCACCCACCCAGAGAAGCCTCCTCCCAACACCAAAACCAGCTTTCAATCAAATCAGACTGTGTGCTTCATTTAAAAGCAGAGAGATTTTAAAATCATGACACAACTGCTGTTCGTTTTGTTCTTTTCAGGGTCTTATCAGATGTCCAGATAACAGATTGAAATTTTCTTTTCTTTTTTTTTTTTTTCTGCAGGTATGAGGAATAGAGACCTTTTTGTTTCCTTTTGTGATAAAAATTGGTTTCTGATCTCACATGAATGTAGAACATGAAGCACTAAGTAAAATATACAATAAAATTTTTAAAAAGAATATTGTTAAAATTAAATTTTAAGAAGGGGTATTGTTAACACTCAACCTGACTGGAATATGAACATTTAGAGCCAGCGAACTGATATTTGTGCTCTACATAGCTGAAATGAGAATAGGATGCTTACAAAGTGAATTAAAAAGGTATAAAAAAAATGCATTTTTTTCCACTTCATGGAATTGTAATGTCAGCATTAGAACTATTAGTTTAATATGTATGGGCTTTTAACCATGAAAAAAAATAATCATTTTGTTCAAGTAGGGAAATGACCATCATTCTGTAGGAGGGACAGACTGGTTTTTCCACAGCACCTGGCTCAGATGTCACCTATTCAAGATGTCAGATTACATGGATGGGCAGCTAAAGGGGCCATAATTATAGTGAAAATTCATTTCTTGCTTAAAAATGGGGCATTGCAATATGAAAGAATAATGGAGAGGACATGCAGAAGATAACATTCAAATTAAGTTGAAATAACTGTAATGAATCAGGCTGTCAAAACCTAAGCTTAATACAAACTTAATACTTACTTAAACCACAGCATTAGGATTTGAAAAATTTTGTTCTTCTTTTTTTGTATCCTTATGTAGAAAGTGGACTCAATCTTGTATTCTTTTCCTGATAAATATGTGAAAGGTTGATGTATTTCATCACACACAGGCCTTGTTCTATATAATTTGAGGGATTAGTTATGCGAGTATTAGATATGCAATGGATAGCTCCAAGGACTTATGTTTAGTATAGTTTAATGTCAAGAATCTGACACACTGACAACCAAAATAGAACTATTTAAGTTAATAATAATAATAATAATAATAATAATAATAATAATAATGAGAATAGCATGATTTATAGAGAACAAAAGATCATCTTTGGTTCTGCTCCTAGTTATACTGCCATGAATCAGAAGGAGCTCCCACAAACCAAGACTGAGGGAGCAGATATTTGCTGTTGGACTGTGCAAGCCCTTAAAAGGTACTTCAGTGCTTTTGTTACTTACATTTGAATTTTGATGGCATCCTTTGGATTTTCATATTTTTCCATATTTCTATACAGATTTAACTGAGGTCTCTGGCAAAAACACATAATTATGAAGTTTTCTAAAACTTGTATTATTTAATTCACTGACCATCTGTTGGATAAATAACTAATTAATAGTCTTTGTTATTTTTAGAACACTATATCACTGTATGTTCCAAAAAGAGCTGTTTCAGTCTTTTGGGTAAATACTCAATAAATCTGAAATAAAAAGTTAAATACACTCTTCTATAATGCAGCAATTATATAAATTTATCTTTTTTTTTTTTTTTTAAAGTCTTTTCCTGGTTAAATCCTTGCTTTCCATTTGTTGCTCTTCTAACATGTAAGACAGAGCTCAGACCCCAAAATTCTCTATGACGGTGCTGTGGAAAGCATTTGATGTTGCAAATCAGAAGCACAGAGTTGATCCCTCCCTGCCTAACTCCTACAGGGCAAACATACCCTTTGTGGAAGAAGGGAAAGACCGAAATAACAGAACAGAGCCTGACAAGGAATAACATTATTGCCGCTGCCATGTTTACCCGTGGAGAGTCCTTCATGGAGTGTTTCACATCCTATACAGAGGGTTCAAATCTGACCTTGACACTGGGAAGCTCCTGAATGGGAAGAGAGTGAAAACACTCAATTTTCACTGCATCCACAAGGGCAATTGACAGTTGCAGGCCAGAGTGCCTGGCCATGCTGCCGAGGTGGCTACCTGCTTAATTCTGGGCTAAAGCATCCCAGCTAGCAGAGAAATTCCCCTCACTTATGCCTGCTTAACTTGCCAGACTCGCCATCCACAAGCTATGTAGATTTCCAGTCTGCTCCTATAGCTGATTTCAACCTTCTGTTGAAATGTATAAAGAGAACATGGAGGATAATTTAGGCGAAACAGTTTATTGGGATGGACATGAACTGAATGAGAGAGGTGCTTTCTCCTTGTTGCCATCTTAAGCAAGCTATACTGTAAATCTCTTATTCTAACCTTTTAATAAGGTTAATAATACATGAGATCTTGCAGATTTGTGTTTTCAGTTAACCTGCACAGGCCTTCCACCAAACATCAAAACCCTCTAAATGCAAATATGCTCCCTGCCTGCTAAACAGATATATTTCTGATGAACAGCGTCTGCTTGTGTGCATAGGAGCATTTTGTACATTACATTTCATACAATATTTGCACAGATCTGGAAGGAACTAAGCCATTTAGTCTTACTGGGTTACAGCTGTTCCTCCATGGTTTCTGAACTGAATATTCATTAAGTCATTCTTATCAACAAATTAATATGTGTGTTGTTTTAAGAACCCACTCAGAATGCTAATTTTAGGAAGATATTTGAACGAGAAGCAAATTTTCTCTATATGCAATTTATATATCCACTTGAAAATATGGTTTTGTAATGAAATGCTGAGAGATCCTTAATTATTGCAGCTTTAGTGGCACCATTATAGTACTAAAAAGAGACCATCTAAAGGATAATTCCCTTCAGCAGAGATTTGCTGACTACACACCTGCTTTAGCAAATGAACACAAAATACAGTGTCAAAGCATCCTCTTGACTTAGTGCTGCTTTCCCACCCTCATGGTCTCAGTATATCTTGCACATGACTGACATGTATGACTGCAAAATATTAAATTGTGTGAGAAAAAAATATCTGCTAGTTAGTGTTTCTGCTGATCTATTAATTCATTTCACTTCTTATGTGATATCACCATTATGTGTAAGCACGTTTTATGACAAGGCTCACTGAAGTGAAAATCAAGCCCATGAATTGTTTAATATGAACTAATGAAAACCAGATATAAAAGGCTTTCACAACTGGTTTGAAGCTTTAATTGTCAAGCTGATGTAAATTCAGACTAAAGCAATGCAGAAAATGGGATCACTTTGTGATAATTAGTTTTAATTAAATAGTCATATAAAGAGCTCTGTCCTGCAAGATATTGAGTGAAATAAAGAGTTTCCAAGGTAAAAGTTGGAATTGCTAAAGAGTGTGAAAATGGCAAGGGCTTTATAATTTTTCCTTCTGCCTTATACTTCAGCCATTAAGTGCTGATGAATGTATCTTGCTATAACTTAAATAATCAGTTTTATTACAGTGGCATTTATTTTGGCTTGATCAACAAATGCTTCTTCACTACACAACCTGTAGACACAAACAAACTGTGCCTGACTGATTTCAGGTTTGAGCCCTTCCCTTGCTATGCTGCAGTAATGCTTGTAGTCCCAAGGCTTGGGGTGTTTGCTCATCCCTTGACTTGTCATACTCCTGCTGGGGCAGAATATGCCCACAGACAAATATCAGCCAGATTTCTGTGAGGCACTTTGAGTTCCCACATGGATGGCACTTAACAAACAAAAAACCAAGAAAAAGTGTGTAACACTATTCCCCCTAGCCATGTTCCAGAAATGCTGATGATCTGAGAAAAGTATTTTGCATTTTTTTCTCTCTCTGCATCTATGACTTTGTATCTTACATAACAATCCTGGGGAGGAGTGGCCATGATGCACTCTGTAGAGTTCATTCTTCAGTAGTTTTTTCTTATACTGCGGTCGTATGCCTCAGTGGGTATTTAATATTCAGATTCGATAAGGCTTCCCACTCACCTTACTCTCATCTTGGATTGGTGGAACTAGTTAGCCTGTGGATGCTGTAAGGGAAGATCAAGCCCTATATTCCTAAAACACCATGCTGAATGGCACCTGTTTTTAAGACTATTTAAATTCCACACAGCCTACAAGAATTGAGAGACATATTTAAGCAGAATTCAGTGTTATGTAATAAAAGTCATGCAGACAGGAAGGAAAAAGTATCTTGTCATACTGAAGGGATTATCAAAGTTTCATATTCTGGAATTTAAGTTTTTATTATGTGCAGAGACTTAACCAACCTCCAGGATAATAGTCTAGAGCAGAATATGTTCTGTTCCAGTAATTACCTAATTCTGGCAATCTTTCATGTTTCAATGTATACTTTTAGCTAAAGTAATTTTAAGATTTCTAAGCTAAAAGATAGTTATTTTGAGTTAAAGAAATTTTAGAAGTCATATTCATCTAAACCCTCCCTCTAAATCAGTGCTACAACAGAATTCAAGAAGGAATCCTTCGGGGTACAAAAAAGGGAAAAATTGCACATTGATAGACTTGGGCAGCCTGTACACATTGATCCAAACTGAAGAGACAGAAAAACTGCTCTGAACCATGCTTCACTTTCCATGAAACCATTGCACCACTCTGATAAAACCTAGATGAAGTCTTCTGTTGCTGGATCTTGGTCCTTTTCTGCCTCCTGTGAAGACAATTGGTGCTCAGCCTAGCTAAACAGCAGGAGTCAGAGGAAGGCGCTCCACGGAGGTCCTGCAGAAGGACCTTTGCTAGTACAAACACTCAGCTGCTGCCCACACCATGGTATCTCCATTTCCCTTGCACTCAGTTCCTTGTGCTGCTAATTTTCCTCATCCTTAGTTAAGGCTACAAGGGTCCAGTCTTCACTTTCAAAATGCTGACAGTTCTTTTGTTTCAGGAAGCCAACGCATTGTGTGTCACAGAGCTTAAACAGTGTAAGACAAAATAGCACAATGTTGCTAATCTCCCTTAAGCCAGAGGACAAAACCCTAAAGTTAGTCATGTAAACTGAGGAAAGTCCAAGGGTTCTATCTGATGCTGATAGAACACGGTACCAGCTGGTACTCATAGGGCAGCATGGAGAGAGTTTTCTGTCACACCATCTCATCACTGGCCAAAAGATTGCTTAGGCTATTGCTGTTCAGGCTGCATCATGATGTTGAGAAAAGGGTCATCACAAATAGCAAAGGGAAAATTGATTGCAATTTTCAATTTTTGCAAAACATTTATGAAGCAGGAGAGAGTTTACACCAGTGTCTTTTAATTCAACCATCCAGCTCTGAAGGGCACTGTTGTTCCCATGCAGGATGTCCTTTGTCAGTACAGAAGTCCTTACTGCTTTTGGTCTAACAAGAAGCTGTATTGCAATCCCCTAGTAGCTCCTTGTGGAATGCTGAATTCCATCCTGCTTGTTGAAATGTACAGTTTAAAATGAGTGAGGAATAATGTTTGATAGGTTCTGTTTAGCATGCACTTTCATAGATCTCAGGGGAACCTGCAATAGAAAGGTCCATGAGGAAGGTAACAATCCATAAATATCAAGTGGAACAGTGTGCCTAATACTTAGTGGCAGAATCAATATTTGAAGGACTTTCTATTTTGATGCCTTTGAATGATGCCACAGAAACCTTCCTGCTGCAGGGCTGATGAATGGACTCAGCAGAGGTGATCTGACAAACAGGTGAAAACAAACTCAGAATCTGGCCTCCCTGAACAAGACTGACTTTAATCATTACATTCGTGAAGATAAAGTAGCTACAGGGAATCTAGTTTTACCTGGGGCACTCTTGTTTCAATTGACTCTTCATATATTGGAAATATCCTTTAGCCCACAAATATCAACATTTCCTTTGGAAAATTTTCACTTAACTAGCTGACTTTGTTTGGTCATGCAAAAAATTTTACCGCAATTAGTAACCACTTCTGAAATGGCAAAACGCTCTGCAGAACATGGACCTTTCTGCTCCTGCCAGGCTCATTGTCACTTTCCTCTTGTGTGTGTGTGCTTGAGTAAAAAACAAAACAAAACAAAAAACAAAACCCATACCAGAATTCACCCCATTTTAATTTTTTTTGCAAGAGAAAGTTAATTTTGAGTTTCCTCATATATTTTCATCATGCTGGACATAATTATCAGGCCAACCAAAGCAAACTCTTTATGTAACGCATCCTGAAGCACAAGTGCATATGCTTTGTCTCATTATTTCTCCATTTTTTAAACTGAAAATATTAAAGAGAAGAACAAGTTACAGGATACAGATGAGTGGATGAAGGACCCAGTCTTCGGAATTTGTTTTCCCATATGTCTCTGTACTCATATATTATTTTGTGAACTACTCAGCACTTACACTTGAGCGTGACTGGCTTTCTCCTGTCTACCCATCACATACTGCCTTTGCTCTCAGCTTAGCACAGTCACTCTTCCTGGTACAGTGCAGCACCCACGGGGATTAATCCGTGCTCTTGGCAAGCAGCAGCACTTCTGGTGTCAATACCTGATGGCTCCTGCCTCAGCTCTTCCTGGGTAACCTTCCTGGGAGAGCACAGGCTGTGAAAGCCTGTCACCTTTCCCCACCAGATGGCAATGTGACAGCAAGAGGCCTTCATCCGGTAGGAGGGGAGCAAACAGAACTTTCCTTGCTGCAAGTCATATCTGTGTGGAAATTCCCTCTGTTGCAAGTAATTTCTGAGCCCTTTCCATCTCTTGGAAGATGGATGTGCTTGGAAGGGTGTTTTTACCTACTTCTTTCCTCACCATCTCTTTTATTTCCTTTTATTCAGTCTTTTGAAATTTTTTCCTACATTACCTATTCATGTTTACAGCTAGAATGTTCTTTTCTATATTAAAGCAGCCTTTTATTCTCCTCTTTGCATTGCAATCATCCATAGTAAAGTATAATAACAATACTTATCATGTACATAAGGCTTAACATCTTCAAAGCACTGTGAAAAGTATCCCCACTTCGGTGAGGTAGGTAAGCAGAGCTAAGGGTGCTTTACTGAGCAGGCAAGTGAAGTACCAGGCCAAGTAATGCCACTCAGGACAGACCAAATTTTAGCAGCAACTGTGACTCAGAAGTTCTTTCCAATCTTAGATGTTGACCATAAGACAAGACAACTCCGCTACTGTATTTACAGCTGTTTTTCTTTGTTCCCTTTCAAATGCCCAAACCCAGATTTTGTCTTTGTTTTGGAAGTGCATTCCTTATTTCAATTCATCTCAGAATATGATAGGATTTCCCCCCTACTTGTATTTCAAAGCAGAATTCTTTTGCTGCTCAACTAAAGCAAGGTTTTTCTTACAGGTACCTCTTTTTGTAGTTCAAAGCAGGTTTTTTTGACTTCTTGTAGTTCAAAGCAGTGGTCTTTCTCTTGTAGTCTAAAACTAGGGTTCTTTTTAGCTCAACCCTGGATAATTTGCTCATTTCAGTGAATTAGATATGCTATACATAAATGTTCCAAACATTAACTCTTTCCTTCAATACCAAGAAAAATCATTGAAGTCAGCTTCAAAATCACACTGCTTCCCATCATCTCCTTTGGCTGTCTGTTTCTCTCATGATCCCTGGTATTTTCAGTTTCATATTTGAGACAGATGATGTATTCAGTGCAGATGTAGGCATGCACCGTGCTCAGACCATGTTTCCAAATAGAACTTCTGTATTTGAATGGGGAACAGGGCAGGGGGGGGAAACGGGGGGGGGGGGGGGTGTCTTGTTTTAGAACACTGACATGATTAGAAATATTTCACACAGCCCTCTGTATTTATGAAAATATATTCATGGCTTTTTCCCTGCTTTCCAAAGTAAAGGGGAGTTACTTGTTGCTGTTAGTTTCCCTCTCTCCTGACACTCCAGAACAGCAGGCTAATGGCTACAGCCCAAGTGTACAAGCAGTGCAGTGAATTCAGTTACCCAGCACACAGGACACTACCTAATAAATATTGTACTTTGACAAGCAGGCTTTTTCCTCTCACTCTTCTATGCTGTCACCATTTTTCTGTATATAATATATATGTTAGAAAAAATCTTCTAATCCAGGCAAACATTATCTTTTAAATAACATTTCATGAAACATCTCTCCCTGGATGTTTTGGGACAACATAAAATTACCAAATGAAACTTGGAGGCCTTAGTCTATTTCACTAATCAGTTTTTAACCCTTACTTATCCTACATTTCAAAAGTCTCTCTGTGGCATTTCCCTGGAAGAGATCTGTGCTGACAGAGTTCCATAATATATTATAACACAGTACTGAAAAGGAAACAGAAATAACTGGGAAATGTATTTTTAAAACTATACTGCTCCTTGGAGAGAGGAATGAAACTAGAAAGTCTACACAACGGGGTCTCTTGAAGAGATTTTCAGCTCTGGGCTACCTCTTTGTGTGCTTGTTTCATCTAACGATTGCAGAAACTTCTTATCTCAGTGAGTCAACCTATCAAATGCTGTAAATGTGGTGTGGCTCCATCTAGCAGGAATCTATGCTATCCTCATACAGACCATGGTCTTTGATTAATAATACATGAAGCAGTATCATTTTAAGCACGGAAGATTAAAAATCTAGAATTCTTTAAAGTGATTTACAGCTCTGGCAATTGAAAACTTTTATTACCTCACTGCATGTGCTGTAGTCTGAAAGAGCAAATGCTCATCTGGTCCCAAATGCCACCACACCATGTGAAACAAGAGGCCTTAGGATTCCCCATGGTGTGACTGGAGCTTTAACTTCTCTCGTAATTGTCCATTGCATGTCTGCTTCTGTGCTGAAATTCTGGTCTCAAAAAAGTTAATTTTTTCACCTAGTACTCCCTCTGCTCCTTTCTGAAGAAATGAAAGTGTATTTCCTGTGAATTGCTAGAAGCTGTGTTAGCTTTCCTCTCTCTCTGGAGGAACGCATTATAGTCATGGGAATGCAGCTGATAATGGCTGTAGAAATAACACTTCAGCTCAAAGTTTCTTTAAGCAGTACTTTGTCTGTCACCTGAGTATTCTCAAGACTGAAAACTGTTATTCTACCTGCACTGAAAAATGTGTGTGTTTTTGAAAGCATTTCTTTTTCACCCACAAATATGCACACACAATACCTGCCTCCGCTGAGCTGAAAGCACTTCACTTAGTGTACTCCAGTAAAAGTCCTCTCCACAAGTTTCTCCTATTTCTTCTTTATTAGTAAAAGGGTTTTTTTGGTTGTTTTCTTTTTTTTTTTCTAGACAGAGTATCTCAGAGATATGTGTAGGAATACAAAGTGCAGCTTCTTAGTCTTACCTAACAGAAAGAGGGATGATCAGATTCCCAGAGAGATAGAAAAATGAAACCAGAATGGCTCCATCAAGTAGCACCAATGACTCAGTTTCATTCCCCAGTCTCAGTATGCTCATTCAGTGGGAAGCTAAGAAATGGTGTAAAATAATTTTGCATCACATTCTCTTTGAGTCAGTCATTCTCTTTGAGTCAGTCTTTTTAGTCATCTCTAAAAAGAGCAGCTGGGTTCATAGCACCTGCCCACAGGAAAGCCACCACTGCACACACAATTGTGCATGGCAGCTTAACAGCCTACATCAGTTGCCATGATCTTCACCCCTCTTGTAAAATAGCAGGCTCTTTTACAGGTAGCAGAGGCATGGACAGGTCTAAGATCACTATGAAGGAATCTAGTTTGTTCCTCTGCACCTTATTTCATCGTTGTGTTCCACAAAAAAATGAGCCAATTTTCTTTCACATCTCCAGAATCTGTGTTTTACCCTATGTAGTTGTGTATTGACAATTACAACACACAAAACAAGATAAATACAATGTCAAACAGGACTAGGGCCACACTAGGAGTAGAAACAGATCTAGAGAGTTTGCAGGGAGTTTTATTTGTTGTAACATACTTCTAATGAGACTGAAATTTCCCACCAATGTTTACGGTTCTGTCATTTGACCTATGTATGTTAAAGGCTGAGGATGTCAACACTGACAGTGCCCAACATTCACAGTCCTAAGGACATCTACATTGACAGTGTCCAAAATTCACAGGCCTGACAGCTCACAAGGAAAGAGGTGGGGCCTTGTTTTCTGACAGCTCTCTCCAAGGTGTCCTGAGCATGGGTATTAACCACAGTTCTCACAGTGATACCCCCTGGTCTCTGTGGAAACCTTTCTTCCATCTACAGCATATCAGCACCTCAGCACCTGGGAGACGGCAGGAGCTGCAGGGAACTGGCATCAGCTGCATTCCAGGCAGGGTTGGGTGGACACTCTGCTTACCCCACTGCCAGGAAACAGTTCTGTTCTCCACCCTGACTGCTCTGGATAGCTCTCTGTGAAATGCTTGCAAAAGTATTTCTGAATGACTCATCTGCAAGGAGTAATTTATCAAATTGATTTAGCCTCATTTCCTGTTTGTGGGACCGTCCACATGCAAGTCACGATTTCCTCAAATTTATTCATTGCCCAAAGTTAATTTTGTTTAGGCATGTGGACTGAATATGAACTGTTTTCTGTATTTGATCTCCCTGGCTCCAGAACAATTGGCAAATAATTGTAGGAGATCAAATCTATCACGCGGCCTCACTTCTTTCTGTGAAAGATGCATAAAGGGAATTCGGTAGGTGTCTTGCACCTTACTGCAGACATGAGAACAGAATGGCTTCAGCTCTCACATCCTGTGTAAATTACCACAGGTTGGCATGCACAGGATCTCTGTGAATCCCAGTCAATAGCATGACTAGGAAAGATTGCTGCCTTGTGCTCATTTCAGTGATTGACATGCCTAAGCAGATCTTTCATCAGCACAGATCAAGGCTGAGCCACTTTGTCCGACTTGTTCATCTCCTTGCTGAGATTGATAAATTTATTTTTTTTTGTCACAGTAAACTATGGAGCATCTTTTAAAAATACCATTATATAACTTTTTTCTGTGCCTGACTCATCTCTCCATTATGTCACTGTTATATTAGTAAATGCAGAGAAGATGTTCCTGATTTAAACAAACAAGCAGGAGGGCAATCAGTCCCTACATACTCAGGCAAACAATCTAGAAACTGAATTATAGATAGGCTAAAGTAAATGTATGAGTGTTCAAGCTGATTTGTTGACTCAGTTCTATAAACACCTCTTGGATTTTAATCCACACTTTACTGTTTTCTGGTTTTCTGCAACATTCTATTTTTTTACAATTCATCTTTTGTGTTAGATTTCTTCATGTATTTTGTCAATCAAAGGCTTATGAATACAGCATATTTCAAGATGTGGATGTGATATAAATCTGTTTTTCTCAGGAAAGATAAATAAGCATAAAAAATGCATAAAGAGTGAAGAATATGTAAACCCCAGCATGTAACAGCAGCATCTGAAATAACAAAAGCAACAACACTTGCTATTCATATCTGAACCAACCCCACATTTCCCATTGTACTTTACTGAGGCATCTGATTTTATCTGTGCACAATCTGTCCCTTTTGTTCTCCTGCACTTTCTTTGGTGCACATTTCTACTGTGGGATTGGTCTGATGAGACTTCTTGCATCTTCCATCCTCACTACAATCAAGCTAGGCTTGCCAGTGAGAGCCTATCAAAGGATTTAAATGGCTCATGTAATTGCTTCCTTTACGTCGCAATCTTCCTAACCTTCAAAACATCAAAAAACCCCTAGAGTTTTTGTTTTCAGGGGAAAAATGGGAAACACAGGCTTTTTAAAATGGTGAACAGCATCTCAGATACTCTGCTCCTGAGATTATCAACCCCAAATACAGACCAGAGGGGAAAAAAAAGAACACAGATAGAAAAGAAAGCAGTTTCAAAGTGGTACCTTAAAAAGAAAGAGGTGGCTATTCCTAGCAAAAAAAAGTAAATTGTATTTTTATCAGGCACAACTGTGATAGGTATATGAATGAGAAAATCAGTTTGCATGAAGTGTTTACCCATCTTTCCTTTAGTTTGTATGGCTGCACTTTCTTCCCCAAATAAATAATACCTCAGACTTTCCTTCCTCTTTCTCTCTATGTCCATCCTAACAAACCAACAAATATTTAAACTAGCAAACAAATGTTAGTCAATTGTTGCTGCTCCCCAGGACACAAGGTGTACACCACTGCACACAAAGTCAGAGCAAATCTGGCCTGAATAAAAAACACATAGCAAGCCACTGAATCAGAATTTAGCCTCTTTGACATTGTTTAGCACAGCACAGCAGAACAATAAGGTCTCTTATCTGCACAGAATGCCTAACTCTGTTGGATTGGTGACTTACCCAATTGCTTTTGTAGGCACTGCATTTTCCTGCATATAGATATTTTCTGGCCTGATCATAATTACTTCATTTAGTTCTACAAATCAATTTAGGCTAAACATTTTTTTATCTAAAGTATTCTAGATACAGAGGAAGATACATTTTGTATCACTAATTGATTAACCAAATTCCTAGATACAACATCACAAATTTATGACTACAAATTGAAGGCGACTTCCCTTCCTTCCTTCCTTCCTTCCTTCCTTCCTTCCTTCCTTCCTTCCTTCCTTCCTTCCTTCCTTCCTTCCTTCCTTCCTTCCTTCCTTCCTTCCTTCCTTCCTTCCTTCCTTCCTTCCTTCCTTCCTTCCTTCCTTCCTTCCTTCCTTCCTTCCTTCCTTCCTTCCTTCCTTCCTTCCTTCCTCCCTTCCTTCCTCCCTCCCTCCCTCTCTTCCAGTTTTCTGAAGTCAGTTTGGTATTTGGTAGCCAGGCTTCATTAAACTCGTGAAATAAGTGCCTTTGACAAGATCTCAGCTAATACTTCTGGCTCCTGGACCTTTCCTTGGAAGAGTGGAACACAGTGCTTCTGTGGCTCATACTTAAACTCTCCCTTTTTTTTTTCTCTTTAATCCACGTCACTTTTATCTAGCCCCCATCCTACATGTGTGACAAGCAGCTGAAACTAGGCTGTTGTTGGTTTCCAAATATATATCACTGTGCTAACACTTTCAAATCAGCACTGATCTCCCAGTGAAGAGATGAATTCAGCTGACAACATTTTACGAGACCCATTCCATTAAATTCATTGCAGGATCCATTTTAGACACATATGAATAAAAGGTTAGCTGGTTCTTCGTTCTACCAAGGCAAGTTTGCCTCTTACACATCACTTCCACTCCTTCTCAGGCATCTCAAGAAATAGGTCTTTTAGCACATTTCAAGGGAAACTCTTCCCTTCTTATGGGAAGTGATATTTGGTTTGCATTTTCAGAATATTAAATTTAAATTCCTTTCCATCCGGTGTCACACTAACAAACCTGCCTACTCTCTCTTGTCAATGTTCAGGATCAGAATATTGAGGCTGTTTGGAAGTTCTTTGGGACATCTCTCAATGAGCTAGGAAATGCCAGGTCCCCACTTGACTGTATAATGGCAATTGTCTCCTTCCTGGCATGTCAAAAGGAAAAGGCTAATATAGGAACAGACATGTAAATATAATTCACATTTGTTTTTCCTGAAGACTGTGAGCAACTCAGTCATGTCCTTCCTGACTGCATGCAGTCATCTCACAGTCTGATATACTGATACACTTTGCACAGCATGGAGGCAAAACAGCAACACCTTTCCTGAAACCAATGGCCCTATCAGGCCCACTTAAAACCTACAAGAAAAGAGAACATCAGGAACAGAAGAAATACACAAGGTGCCAATGAAGACAGAATTCAGATGATTTGTTAACTCTTTTTCTAGTTTGAATTCCATTTTGTAATTTCCTGCTCACAGTTCTACTCTCTGTTTTTCTTATTTCTCTCCTCAGTAGTGTTTGAAGCTCCTTCCAATCCAGGACATTTTCATCCAATTTCAGTCCTTTTGACTGTACTCAGATCCAAATCAATTTGAATTATTGCTATTTTTTTTTTTGTATTCAAGAAAGGTTATGCATGACCTGTCTGCAGTTTCTAGGGCAAAAGTCAAGCCAGCTGCCCACAAGCTTCTTGTATTGCTTGCTGTTTGTATTTGAAATCTCACAGAAAAGGAAAATTATTTTTTGCAGAGTGTGTCTGGGAACAATTGATAGAGTTCATGAGACCAACAGAAACTTGAGGTGTATTTAAGCAGGTTTTGGTACTCTATAACAAACGCCTGACCCAAAGCCTACTGAAGCAAATGGAAGAACATTCCCACTGATTCCTGTGGTCTCTTTGGATCAGTCCCTTAGTTACTTAAGCCAAAGGACACAGTAAGGCACATCTGTAATTAGCAATGCCTGACTCCTTCTCCAGGGACACAGCCTCTGGGGGCAGCACTTGTACTCTCTGTTTTCTGATTTAGTCTCAGAACAGGAGCAGGGGAAACTCATGATGTAGGCAACTTAAAGTTATTTTAAAGCCTTACTGTAGGTCTGCTGGGCTTGGGGATTTGAAGGTTCTATATGTACCCAAAGTGATCAAGGATGCAAGATAAGCACAGGCTACGGCTCCTTCTGTGCATATGAGATTTGCAGTGTTTTGTACCAATAAGTTGCAGAGAATGAAATGTTAAGGACTAAAAAAAGGATAATTCAAGGAGGACAATAATCAAAATGCTGAATTTATGCCCCAAGTTTCTGCTACAGAAACCCTCACTTGGTGTGTTTCTTTTTGTATCTTTTTTTTTTTTTTTTTTTTTTTCCTGCTATGTGAATTTCCTGGCCCTGAACCAGATTGGTGCTCAATCTTAAGCAGCCACCACACAGGTGAGCAGCTTCTGGTGCATTGCATGGCATCTAGGATTGCTAGCAAGTCTTCTAAATAAACAAATAAAAACAAACAAACAAACAAATAAACAAAATATCCTGTGCCCTACTCTTTTTCACTGTATCCAGAGTGTATCTGTGTCATTCTGTAGAAAGTTATGGAATTTTTTTTCCAGCTAATGCTAATAAGAAAAAAGCTAGCCAACACAATTAGGCCTTATTTTCTATAACTTTAAAAAAATATACTATGTATTCCCATATAATATATGCTGTTTATTGATGGGTTTATAATAGAAAAACTACGATGAGAATATTAAGATATACAGGCAAGCGCCAAAAGGTAGATCTTCAGTTGAGACTTTGGAAGAAAATTAAGAGTTTCATAATCAGTTTCAGATGTCAGGAACTGCACAAAGAAATACATAAGTAACCACAAGTGGTGAGTTGTACAGAGACAGAAAGAAAATTCAGCTGTAAGATGAGTATGAAAAATAAGGATGATGATTGAGAAAGAAAACACTCAATAAAATATCCCAGGAAAAGTTTTGTGTAACACTCAAGTAATACTAAGCCCAAGTGAGAAAGAAAATAGGGAGCTCACAAGAGAGGCAAGGCTGTTGTTTTGAGAAGATGGGTAAATCCCCAGGAGCCTGAAGTTTGGGAATGCCATGGCAGAGAGAACTGAGTTAACCAAGGTAGATCTGTACCAGTAACAGGGCAGAGGAATCCAGTAGACATAAAATCAAGAGCGGGCAGGCTTTGGCAGTGCTCCATAATTGCAGTGTCAATAGGGTGCGTGCTGTTTTGCCCAGGAAGAGACTGCTTTGGAGCACCTATCTCTTTACAGATATCTTTTTAGCATCACTCTGTTAGCACAGTACCTCACAAGCTTAAAGACCGTTATTTGTCCCTAAATATTGTATTCCAAAGGTACAGATGTGGGAACAGAAGCACAGAATCAGGTCCTTGCATTGCTTATGTGCTTACTTATAGCATGATGGAGGAGCAATGCTTGTGCATTGATTAAAATTGCTGCTTCTCTTCAGACTTGCCATTCAAAGAGGTGAGCTGTCTCTCTCAGCCCATAGTGCTGTGAATGACCAAAATGTCCAATAAAATGAGTATTTGCACATAATTTTTGGTTTAGTATTACCCCTGGACCTGATCAGAAAGATTCAAAATGCTGGGCTTTTTCTATCAGCAATAAGGGCACTTAGGAAGTGAGAGCTCTGACCTTGCTCTCAGATAGGCAAGAAACCATGGTGGTACATTTGAAATTATCCCTGGCTGTCCCTTTTCAATTAAAGCTGGTCATAGCTGACCTACTCTTTATTAAATGTTAATCCGTAGCTGCTTCTGAGACACCAGCGATTCAGGGTCTGGACTTGAATCCCAACCAGCTCCAAACTGTCAGGCAATGATGCAGAAAAAAAGCTGTTTACCTCCATGCTAAGTCTGCTCCTCTAATTACCACCCTGTAATGTGAAGGTTCACAATTAAAATAGAATGGAGTTTTAAAAAGGGCTGCTTGATGTTTCCAGGCACTGTTTTTACCACTAATATTAAGTATAAGCTGTATCCAGTGATTTTTTTGTGAAAACTTTTTCTTTTTTTTTTTTTTTTTTGTTTTTATTTTCAGGAAGCAGTCCAGTCAGGGAAGAATTAGCGTTGAAATATATGAATATTTTATGTCTAAAGTGTGATAGGCACATATTTATTCACACAGAGTTTCTCACAGCTCAGCATTTATGTTGTTTGCTCTGCATTTGACATCATCTGAATAATATTAAGTTCCCAGGCATATTTTGCTTGACAAAACTAATTCTTTTCTACTCAATTGTGCCACAAAAATTTCAGGCTTATATCCTTCAGTTATTTCAACATAGCAGATTAAAAAAAAATCATATAAGTATTTTCTACTTTTAATTCTGAAAGCCTCATTTTGTCTTCTGAAAGCCTTCATATTTATGTGAGGGCTTCTGGTCCACTCACATAATCTGTTGACTAGGTATGCACAGTATTTTCTTCCCACAGACCAAGTCCAAACAAATTTTTTATACAAGTATTTCCAATCAAAGTAAACATCTTTCTTCATAAAAGTGTAATGAGACATGGCTCAGGGATGCAGACCAGGATTTTAAGTTCTGCTGAACTGTTAAAGGAACAAGAGTTCTTCCACTTCTTTCTTCTAGTGCCTGGGATGACATATGCTTGTCTTACACATCCTTCTCCTATTCTTCCATTCTCATTCTCTTCTCAACATTACCTAATAGGACTAAATACCCTTCTGAAAAAGATTCTTGTCCTTGTGCTATTTCATGTTTTTTCTCTTGTATTTCCCCATATCCCTGCTCTATTTCCTCATGACATTTCCATGAGGCAATGCTATTTCAAACACAGAAGTTCTCTCCTGAGTCAAGGACCATCAGGGCTCCCAGGCATCACTGCTGCTGAAAAGAGAGACCAAGTGATGATCTCTTCAGAGTAGCTGTTACTCCCTGTAACCAGCAGCAATCCATTTGAGGTGGTTTCTTGAGCTCTGGGGTTTCCCATAATGGACTGAGTGCAGAAGAGCTGGTGCCTCAATCTACTCTTTTCAGTTTTTCTACTGTATCAGACATGAGCCATTCAAAGACTTTCTTAGGACTTGATAATGACAGAATATAATGCACGACATGAATTGTTGTGGGAGGGCATAACTGTACCTTGGTCAATTGGCAGAGCCAGTTAGGAAATAGAACAATTTGACTACCATTTCCTTATATAGAACACATATTTATCCAAGCCATTTCACAGCAGATGATGGTCCCATTCTGACAATCCTCCTTATTGTATTAATGTGAAAAAATAGGATCTTAGCTGGGCCTTGTCAGAAGTGCTTTTGTGTGCAGTAATTTGATCAGTCTGGAGCAGAGCAGCCAAAGACAAAACATCAGTAAAGACACTCACTGTGATTTCCTCTAGTAGTTAAAGTTTTTGTGGAGCTTTCAAAAGTCAGAGGAATATTTTAAAATGTCATGAAATCTGACACTTTTGTTTTCACATGTGTTGCTGGCAGAAGTTACTTTCCCTGTTTCAGAACAACTATGACTCTCAGAGCTTTGACAGACTGACCAAGGAAGAGAAGTTTTCTTAAAGCAAAGCCACAGTCTCACATTTGTGACTGTCAGCCCAGATATTATGTAAGAGTCCAAAATCCAGCTGCACTGGTCTCTATTTTTAACCCCTCTATCTGTCATTCAAAATTCCTTATTTCATGCATCTGTTTGATTTGTCACAATAGTTGCTTCAAGAACATTTTTTTTTAAAGGTGGTGATTTTTGTATGTATTCTTGCCAAATGCATACTTCCTGAGGTATAACTTTAGAGTACTTCTGCTAAACTGTACACTGCTATAACCCTATTGTAATAGCAGCATTGAATAGTTATTTAGTAACTTAAGCGGCAGCTGAATGGTTGACATTATCATTTAGGTAGCAGTTACCACTTTCTGATTGAAAATACAAACAACGCAGTAGATGAGTATGTAGTATTTCTACACTCATTTTATGTGCTAGATTTACATGAAAGCAGTGGCTAAGCATCACCTGCAAAACGGCTACAATGGCCTGTAAACTGGCAATTGCAACTACACGCAGGTGATGAGAGAGTCAGATGGAATATTAATATAACTCACTACTTATTTGTATATGTATGAATATATCTTGAAGAAAAAGATCAGATCTAAGTTGTCAGGTTTTTGTTGTCTCTTTATTTTTTCTTTTTTCCCTGTTTTTTTTTTTTTTTTTTTTTTTTCTGGGGGGGGGGGGGGGTGGTTGGGAAGGACATATGAAATTTAAGAATCCAAAATAGCTCCTGGAAAGATCCACATTTGTAAGAGTTTCTAAAAAACTTGGATGCAGGATATTTTGGGACATATAAATAATATATGTGACAAAAGAAATTGAAGTATATGATTCTCTTCTTCCCTGCTCACGATGAAGTAAAAAGCACTGACATCCAGTCTGGTGTTTGCAGTACAGATCTATTCAATTTGGCTTACACAGATGCATGTGTTGAGAGGAAAGCTCCCCTAAACCTGCCTTGGCATGAAGCTGTGTCAGGGGAGTTTTTGGTCAAGTATTAGAAAAAGGTTCTTCACCCAGAGGGTGGCTGGATGCTGGCTGGAATGGGCTTCCCAGGGAAGTGGTCACAGCACCAAGAATGACAGAGCTGAAGAAATGTTTGGACAGTGCTCTCAGGCACATGGAGTGACTCTTGGGATATCCTGTGCCAGGCCAGGAGTTGGACTCAATGATCCTCATGGGTCACTTCCAACACAGCATTTTCTGTAATTCTGTGATTTTAAACAAGTTTTACTCCAAGGAGCTCATTAAAGTAGTGACACTGTCCTCAAGAGATGTGGAACACACTGTGACATCACTTTTACAGGCTGTCTTCTTACTCACATGACAGGAATCAATTTGTGTCCAATAGATCCACCTACTCATATGGGCCTGGGTGCCTATAAGCTAAGAGAAGGCAGGGATGGATGGATGGATGGATGGATGGATGGATGGATGGATGGATGGATGGATGGAATATTTTCTGTGCAGTGCAACTTGTACTTTGAGATCATGATGTCAAATATAACTACTGTTCATATTGCTCCTAAAAAAGGGATTTAATTTTTAATCTCATGGCTCCAAGAATTAGATTGGAAACTGTAGTTTTCATAACCAATTTTTGAATCAACTACCATAGCTCTTTATCTGATGTAAATGTTGGTTATTGGGATATCCATTAATCATTTAGAAGGAATTTAAGTTGTTTAGAAGGAATGTAAGTTGCCTAGAAGTACATTAGTTAGGTAATTCCCTGCTCACTTTTCCTCCTTCACAAATGCAATATATTAAAAGGGTACGCCAATAAGCTTTCATAGGGAAAAAAAAAAAAAAAAGAAAGTATAGAAGAGATATCTTGAATGTAATTTTCAGGTAAAATCTTATTTTCCGTCTCAGCTCACACAGTCTATTTTTTAAATTCCAAAAGTGAACTTCTGAGAATAAGATTCTTCTCCTATCAGTCTTGCCACTGTTACTATGTACATCTTCCTATAGTTCCACAAATTATCATGTTTGTTTGAGGGGTGTTATCATTTTCAGAACTACACAACACAAGGCATCATGGTGGCATTATCATATTTGAAATAAGAGCAGAAACACTCAGCAGGATGCTTCAGAGCTAAACTGTAGTACTAAAAAAAATGGAGGATTTCAATCAAAAGTCTTTACTAGCAGGAGAATATACCTACACAGTACCAGCAACACATATCTTGACTATAGAACAGTGTCTTTCTAGATCTGCTTCCTGGCATACAAAAGATTTCATTTAATTAATGCAAACCATATTCTGATAGATGAACATCAGGCATTTATTATGCCTTTTTTCTTGCTGATCTTTTCAAAACCCAGTACCAGCTACTGTATTCATAAGTGATTTTTTAAAACAGGTTTTCACAGTTTTTGGTGTGGTTTTTTTTTTTTTCCTGTTGATCAAGACAGTCTGGAAGATTTGGAGACCTACTTCTTGCTCAGAGAATGAACAAGCCTTAGGACTGTTCCTGTTATTCTTTTCTTGCTTAATGTTAAAGAAAGCCATAAGTCATTCTGGTTTCTATAAATCATTATTTTTATAATGAGGTATTATTGTACCTCCTTTATCAACTACAGGATACATATATCTCATTCTCAGTTCAGTTATGGCCTTGTAGTCCTATATAACAGGGATAATCTCAACAAAGACAGGACCCCATGAAATTACTCCATATAAATCTTTGCTGTAACCCTATGAGTTATTCTGATATGCTTTTGAACCTGATCTTTGTACTTCCCTTGCAACTTCCCTCTTTTTGTTACTCCATACAGATCATTTGCTATTAAAAGCACTTTCCAGTTATAATGTTCCTCAACTTATAACATTTTGGAACCAAACAGCTCCCAGAGCATATTAACAACTGGGTTTATTGTACAAATGAACTACTCATAGCTACTTTCTCTTGGCATATAGCCATGTTCAAAGGAAAATGCTTCCGCTGCTTAACACTGCACTGCTATCTTAAGCAAACCTTCAAAACTGGTTGCTTACAGTAGGCACAGCTCTGAGAAAGAGGTGAGGGTAAACATCCCAGAAATAGCCCCACTAGGCAATGAGCTCATCTGTGCATTTTTATGTCACAATTTCTGCAGAGGGAAGTATTTTATAATGGTGTCTTCTGAGGACACATTCATTCTCCTTTTACTCACCCATGCACTGCCTTGGTAGCAACCAAATCTCTCAAGAGACAATGAGGAGCACAGCATGGCTGCACACAGATTCTTTGCAGTGCAGAGCCCTGATTCCTATGAGGCTATCATATTAAGGTAGTCTGAATCCATGGATGCAAGTAAACATGTCCTATGAATACCATCACCCTATATAAAGTCTGTAGAAGCTATTTGAGCAAGAAGACAGAGGTAATCACTGGGGAGAGAATTTTTAATTTTCTTTCATCCCAAGCTCATTCCCTAAGCACCAAGTGTGAGGCTTCTGAATTTGACCCTGAATTTTCTGTAGCAGTCTGCCCACGTTTGGGACCGAAGAAGGTCTAGGCAAAAACTCCCAGTGCAGAACTGCAGTCAGGTAGGTCTGGCTTTTTGGAAGTACAATGATGTGAGTTGCTGTCATGGCATTTCTTCCAGTTCAGAGCAGACATGAACCATATATAGAGACTAAAGTCCTCAGTTTTTACTCTTCACTGAACCAACCATAAAACCCAAACCCCGCCCAGAGGGTTGATGCAGATTCAGAAGCAAGAATTTCAAGCTGCATCTCTAAGGATCATAAATTAGATTTTCTCTGGAAGAAAGATTCAATTAGGCTTCTACTTGAGAAAAATACTGTAATCTAAGCTTTTTTTTGCGCAGGACTCCTTATTAAACAAGAGGCAACTCACCACGTTTTACTTCTAAGGAGACTGCCTGCAAAGTCAGAGAGTTTTAGTATGCTGAAGTTCAGGAGGTTTTAATTGTATGTTTAATTGTATGTTCTACTGCAAAAGTGGGGCTTTTTGCAGTAAATAGGAACAGATTAGAGAAGACTTTAGGTTTGCTCAAATACATGATCTTATACCACTATATTTAAAAGTTTTTGTGAAGTAAAAATGAAGAAACTGCTACAGCCATAGGTCCAAATTTAACTGACATGGTCCCTTGGGACTGCAGTACAGATTCAATGCAAAGATCTCAAAGTACTGCCTCAGCAATGCTGTTTTCCTTGTAAAAACTACAAATAAGATCCTTCAAGGAGGAATGACTGGTCACACTTCTGTACCAAAGGAAGGATGACAGCTTGCATGCAGATAGAGAAGCAGGAAGCAAGTCTGTTCTTTAAGCAATTTCAGTAAGGGAGAAACCTCATTTTCCTATGAAGATCATTACTGCAGTGGCTGAAAGTGAGCTGCAGTCTGACACGAAGTGTTGATGAACAAAGAACTAAAAGTTTAAAAGTGGAACATGTTACACACAATTAAATATGGATCCTTTCTAATCAATAGTGAGTGTATAATTACATTTCTCAAGGTTATTTTGGCAGGGTGTTGTGAGGAGACAGAGTGAACAGAGTCAAGTAGGTAAACTAGAGAATCAAAAATGTGCTCTGCAGCTCTACTGAGGTTTTTTTGTAGTCAGTCTCGTCATACTTGAACAGCTCACACTGAAATTTTTGCCAGCAGTCTCATTAAGGAGACATGAAGCAAGGTTAAGGAGGCCTCCAAGAATAGACAAATCCACTTACACAATGCTGCAAAACCACTCCAGTGCTGTCTGTGTCTATCTTATTCCAGGGTATCTCTGCATTTCTGCACTCGGAACAGCAGCAAACAGAATCAGATTGAATTCTTTCAAACAGGGAACATTGCTTTGAACAGGTTTGATAAACCTATCTCTAAAATGGTAACATGAGAAACCTTATACATTTAAGACTGAAATGCCTAATTTCCCTGATGGAGGGTTCTGTTGCAAGCCTACATCTGAGCCACTATACATGATTACAACAACAACAAAAAATTTAGAAATACTTTAAAGAAAATTACTTCACAATGTGATAATTTCCAGATGTCAGGTATGTTTACCAGTACCATTCTGCCGATTAGACAGAAACACCAGGCAATGCAATTCAGCATTTTTGCTAACTTCAAAGTTAAAAATCAACACCTGAAAACTCTCCTCCCACAAATTACATCTATTTAAAAGAGCATTCATGCAATGCAGCTTTGAAACTTTCAATTCCGTCATCTTTTGACCAGCCATTTGGATCCTATTGATTCGAAAAGAATCCTACATCCATAAGCTACCTCTGAAGGGCAAGGGCTCAAAGGCTCTGTGCAGCACCCTGAACATGCACAGACTTCCCATCCAGGCCTGGATTGATTTAAAGTGGTTTTTTTTTCTTTTTTTCATGAAACCTAGATCATCTTTGTATCCATACAGATACTCTACTCATACTGATTACACTTGACAGGAACCCCAAATGTACAAAATGTGTGTCATATATATGTAGAATACCTATGTCACCCTGATTTTCTAAGACCTTGCTAAGCCTTCTGATGTTTGCATTCTTGTAACAAACTTTCTCACACACAGTTCTGTAAACAACTTATGTTTTGCATTCTTTCATGGAGGAGGAGAGAATTGATGGACTCTTGGTCTGTCCAGTGTCATTGGAGAGGTGGCACTGTCACCCTCCAATCCACTGTCACTTTTGGAAAACTATAAATTTTGGAGGCAGAAAATAAAGGTCCCTCTTTTTTGTTCACCTGGAGAGCAGCAGTGTCCGTGTCGTCTTTTCGTGTCGTATTACGACATACCTATACTGAACTTATATCAGAGAATAAGACAAAAATATCATCAAATGAAAAGAACTTCAGATGAAGATTTCACTTCACTGTCTCTGCAACAGTACAGCCTGAGCAAACTCCCTCCCTTTTTCCCTTAACATCAAAACCATTTCTTGTGCATTTTGTGTAGCATTTTGGGATTTCCTGATGAGAGAGCTTTAATCTGTAGACACTGAAGGTTACTGCAGATTTCCATTAGATTTTTATAAAAAAGGATTTAAACCACCAGGATGCCAAATAGTAAATATTTTCTCTCACAAAAAAATTTATTTACCTAACCCATAACAGTATTTTCAGCACGACTGCTAAAGTAAATGAAAGTCACTTAGAAACCAGATTGTTTCAGTTACAATCCTCTTGACTTTTCTCTTTTGAAAATTTCCTATAAATTTTTATAACTGTTTTGTTTTAGTACCATGTCTTCATATTAGCACTAGAATTGTATTTTTCCATTATAACTTTTTTCCAAACTCTACTGTTCATGAATCCTTATAAGACTGGATGGGCAATAACTGGCCTATAAGCAGAAAAGTGGAGGCATAACTGTACCCATAAATGCATTAAATTTGACAAAACACAGACTTTGCAATTAACTGTTGAGGATTTCCTTTGCATGCATATTCTCTCCCCATCGGACATGGCTTTACGGGGTGAAGTACAAACACTCCAGACCAAGAATGCTGGAGCTGGGTATTCCTCAGCTGGCAGCTGCTTATGGACTGATGCAAAAACATAAATGTAAGCAAAGAGAGCTGTGTGTATCTCAGTGTAAATAGTTTCTCAGCCCACATTATTTTGAAAAGCTGTTTAGGAGCAATAAACCAGAAGTTATGCTTCTGCGGTAGAGGAAAACACCTCATAAATATGAACAGGATATCTCTTTATTTAATCTCCTTTACAAAGCAGATACAGAGTTTGATTCAAAAGTGATTAATAAAATTTCCTAAATTAGATTCTGTCACAATCCAAGCATAGATAAGGGAGTATAAATGCATATAAATTTGGTATTACAGAGATGAAAACAATTTTTGTTTAAACAGACTGTCAGGACTCTGACCACTGGGTTAGATCTGAGTGCCCAAGTCAAATCTGGGCTCATGATCTGTAAGCAAGACTCCTTCCAAGCCCATGAAGGACAGGAAGGACAAGAACCAATGGATTTCACTCATTAGCTCACAAGAGACCTCAGTGCAGAATTTGGTATTCAATTTTTCAGCCAAGCTGGGATCACCGTTCAAAGCTCACAGCTTGTTTTGTGGTGCGGTTTAATTTCTGTGTAGCTGCCTACCAAGACCAGGTCTGCTTTTTGCTGTAAAATCTGGGCATGTTAATAACAATTAAGGCAAACCCTTTTCTCACAGTTCTTACCTTATCTCTAAGGTATGTCTTGTCGTGAATTCTCACAGGAGAAACACACCGGATCCTAAATGCTGGAAAAGAGAAGGAAAAGTTCCTACCAAGATTGTTCTAAAAAGCACTTGAAAGTTTTAAATGCTGCTGCACAGGCTATTCTCTTCCTGAACTGAGCCTTAAAAAACCTTTACTTTATTTTTCAGAGTTTCAAATTAGACAACCAAGTGCGTTGCAATTGCTTCTGAGCTGCTTGTAAGTGCATAGTAATAGCAAGGCCAGTCTTCCAATACTGCCTGGCTGATGAAAGTGAGCATCACTCTCATTTGCCCTCATTCAGGGGAAGTCTTAATGGGAAGCGAAGCTCGAAAGAAATTGCCACTTTGAGAAAAATGGCTGTGTGGGGAAGAGCACTTTTGTTAATAGTAATTGGAGGACATACTGCAACATCTTTTCCAATTTTCTGAAAGTCTGTGGACAATCCAGAGCCCCATTTACCCCCATCTTCTACCAGAATAATTCCACTGACTATATTGTAATGATCCCTACCTTACACCAGTGTTAGCAAGAACAGGGTTACACTCCTGAGCTGAAGTCTCTAGTTAAGGTACAAATATCTAAAATCCAGAGAGAGCAGATGTCTAATTCAATGCCCACATTATGCCTAGAGGTCAAGGTTCTGACAATGAGGACAAAAACTAAAAAGACAAAAGAAATGTTAGTTTGACTCTGTGTCTCACTGTAAAATACCAGAAGCATAATGATATAATGTTAACTTCAGCAAAGAATACAGAAGGTGACAAGGTTATTTCTTTTTATCAGCTGAGATATCTTCTGTGACAAAACTACTGTTCTGCACTGCAGCCTACTTCATCCCCATACAAATGCAGAACAAAGAGAGTGAAAACAGCTTTTTTCTCCCACCTTCTTCCACAGCATTACAGAGGTAGATTTCAGCCAAACTATGGGGTTTTGGGACACATTATATGCAGCAATTTCTTAAGTACATTATTTGACAAAATTATTTGCAGGCACATTGTTGAAGAGTGAAATCTCTTCATTCCTAGACTGTGTCATTCCTCAAGCAGGGAAAGGTGAAATTTTTTGCAGTTCATCTATGCCTCTACCTTCCTTGCCATTTGCCCATATTGATTCTGCAGTTCTGATGTGTTTTAAACTTATGAGCTAATAGCTAAATATTGAAGAATATTCTTGAACTTAGACACAAGTCTAAGGGATGAGTGATGGATACTTAATACCAGTCTTTAATTAGCTTTCAGAGCTTTGAAACCTCAGGAGACTGAAATTTCAAGCCATCGTTCTGTTGTTCATTCCTCCCTGTAACTGAGTTTGGGTGAGGAACAGTTGCATTATTGCCACAAATTACACTTACTTCTCCAAAGAGAAAACAAGAACTGAGGACCAGAGGTGGCCAGCAGGGAACCAGTTTAAGAGAACTCTGCCCCTGAGACGCTCTGTGCTCTTTATTCTTGCTCTTGCCATTGCCATTCTCTCAGTCCTACTGATTCATCCGTTCTTGTGTCCACACCATTGATGTGAAAGTAATAATAAAAAAATAATAAAAAAGGAACAGCTGTGATGGAGCAGCTGTTCTGCCAGTGTAAGTGAAAGAGCTGAAGCCTGCCATGGAAGAGAAAAGGGAAAAACAAGTGCAAGAAACCAAGCCAGGCTGTGAGCATTAATGGAATAGCCAAGATGTATGGCTAAACAGGCCTGTTATGGCAACAACTTGGCTCTTCTTATTTCAGAAATATGTTTTTAAGTATGGATACTTCTTATATAATAGTATGAGACCGATCCATAGGTAATCTAGTCTACATAACAAAATAAAACATTCTAGTGATCAATCTCTGCAAAAAATATTTGTGAACCATGAAGACCATGAAGACTCAAGTAATTATATCTGTAGCCAGTGCTTCTGACTAAATATGATTTACACCTGTCCTTTGTATTAGTACAAAGAGTACTGCTGGAGAGAGACAAAAGGATGAATTCACACATTATTTCTGTTCCAAACACCATATTTTAAAAATACATTGTAGCACATTTATCAAGAAGTAAAGAATGTGAGTTTGTGCAAGCACAGAGCCTGCTTCAGCAGCTGTGAAGGTGTTGTACTTGCCAGAAAAATAAACATTTGACTTTCTAGGGCTTCTTTTATCTCATGGCTTCATAATAAAGCTAGGCTTGGAGATATTTTCTATACATAATGGTAGGAAAAGTAGTGTATGGTAAAGCAGCTTTTCACAAGGTATTTATTTTAACTCTTCAAACCTCTTCATCAGATGTTGTGATTTCTTCCACTGATTTGTTTAACTAGCTGAACAATAGCAACAACAAAGCTTGTATTCTCAGGATTGTATGTTTTTTGTGCAAAGCTGATCAGCTAGAAGATTTGCTTCTTTTACCATCCAAAGCCAAACCCACAACAGAATTAAATATGCAGGCAAAACATTTCTCCCCAGTTTTAAGACTTGGCATTAATTTAGTTTATTTGGTTGGATATCCTCTCTGTAATTAGTCCACTAAATAATATCAAGTCAACTTATATGCAATATTTGTATTCAGAAATTCAGCCACTGAAAGAATAATGTGGTTTTAGTGGAAAAAGTTAGTTCTCTCTGTTCACTGAGAAAAATACATTGGAAATTAGAAATTTCAATAATAACTATTCACAAAGTCATTAAGCAATGTGTCAGTGATTGTGACATGGAGAAGATGAGAAATACACTTCATGTTCATTCCTGTGCTTTTTGTCTACATATCTTTTGATTTGTAACATCCGACGAGCTTTTTCTTTTGCATAGGAGAAGACAATTCAACCTTGGTAGCATGGCAAGAAAATCAGCCTATTTTTTTTGTGAACTGCTGAGAATATTAGGTTGGGAAGGTACTTAGTAATTTTTGCTTATTCTTGTTTTATGTTTTAGGAATTTTTGAGTTTTCTCATGATTCATGCTCTTAAAATGACTGAGAGAAAATAACAGAACATGTTAATGTTAAGATTCTTGTCCTTGGGAATGTGACACAGTGACAACAAAAGAAATTATTACTAGGAAAACATACACAGTCAAATACACAGCATACCACAAATTTCTTGCAAGCTGTTAGTTTCTCATACTTGTTTTGTTAAATGCACTTGAAGATAAATTCCAATTAAGTAACGACTACTAATGTCCACAGGCTCTTAAAGATAAAAATGACAACAGGAGTGGGTAGAATATTTGTCCTTATGCCAATAACATCAGCCAATTAAACAAATCCAATTTAAAAGCATGGGAACTGTGGATTTTATTAAGTTTTCTAAGGACTTCTTTGCATTCAACAAATTTCAGCTGGGAAGAGCTCAATAATCTGATGACATCAGGAATACAATGTGCTCATAATAACAAATAAATGTTATGGCTGAAAATTTTCCATATGGATGTAAACAGGTCTGTAGGCTGCAGGTAGGCCTATTCATATTATTTCAATCCTTGCCTTTGCACCTGATACATTACACAGATTTTTAAAATTATGGATATAATTTCCTAGAGAAACTGAATCACTGTTCTGCCTTGTTTTGTGTTCCTTATATCGTGGTATTCAGTAACATGCTCATAGATTTTCATAGGCATGATATGATTTTTTTGCCAATCCCACTTTGAATTCCTATAGCTGGTCACACACAGCCTCCTTCACAGCTTTGTCTTCATGTCATTGCATTGCAATCTTGGCTAATGCAGTCCTTAAAAAGCATCCTACTCATATTTTCCAGTAAAAATTATTTTGTAAGAGTCTAACTAATTTGCCAGAAGTGTTACTGTTCTTGCAACAGAGTCTTGAATGTGTCCAAATTTATAACAATCATTTGTGTGCCCTTGTGCTCTCCTTGGTGTGAGGCATTGTAATGTTTTTATAGTATTCTGATACCTGGCACTATGTTGAAATAACAGCTCAAAGGACATGGGGAATCAAACCAAATGCACAGGGGAGGATGAACACATGAGAGATCAAATTCTACCAATTTACTACACATCAATATTCTCTACAGGACCTGAGTTAATCTTTGTGTGTGTGTGTGTGTGTGTGTGTGTGTGTGTGTGCGCATGTGTGTGTATATGTGTGTGTGTTTGTTTTTCTTTAAACTTAAATTACATTTATGCTGTGTGTGAGCTGTTTCTCAAGAGTGAACAGTGAATAACATCCTACAGTTCTACCCTAAAACATCAAAGCTCTCTGTACAGTAACCACAGAAAGGATCCACTTCCATTACAACAGGAATAAGGATAGTTTTCCCTTTCTCTCAGACTCTGAAATCAAAATCACAATCACAACAGCTTCCTGCAGCACTGAGCTTAAACCTTAAGTGGGATTATCTAAAAGATGTTTTACTGCTTTCCTGCTGTACAAAAATAATAGGCAGGTTGTGGCTATTTCACAAGACATATCACTTTGGAGAACCTTTTGCAACACAGTTTCAGCAAGTGACCAGTCCCTCCAGAGGTGACACCCAAAATACCAGAATGGTATTTTTAACAGTGAAAGCTGGTATTTTGACAAATATATTTCTCTCATTGAAAACACATAGCCTGTGTTCAGTGTAGAGTAAAAGTTATGGTGAGTGACTGTGGTGTTAATAGACTGGATGACAGGTTGGCTGCTATTCCCAGTGAGTGATCTATGTCTATCAGCTCACCCTTCCCCACCAATAATAAGAGTGTTGGCTCTTTATCACCTCTCTTGTGGTCGATCTGGAGGAGCTTAGGTTTAGCCATTCTCCCTTTAGAGAGGGAAATGTGAGCACAAGGTTAGGAACAGCTCTTGACATTTGCTTGGTCGGACCACAAATCCCTTTTGCCAGAAAACCTGATGCAGCAAATCTTTGAGGATCATTTTGGAAACTCTGTCTTTGACGACAGTCTGCTCTATCACAGAGGTCCCTTGTCACTGTGTGTGAAACACAAGGTGAAAGTATTAGGCATCAGCATTATCTTCAGTCAGAGACACAATAGATAACTTGGGAAATTCTGCAGGAGCAATTGGGTCAGCATGTTCCGCTGCCAGCTTCTACTGTTCTATCAACACTGTAGCTGTTTTTGGAATATTGCAGTAAATTTTCAAAAATTATTTAGAAGAACTTCACATACGTGATGAACAGCTTGTGGGCCTGAGAGTAGCAGTATGAGCTTTCCTGGTAAAGCTGTTCTGGTAACCTTTCTCAAGAAAATTTGCCTTTTTTGTATCATTAGGCATGTGGCTGTGCCTTTGTCTATGTAGCTCATCTTCCCTTCCTGCAGAAGTATATCCACCATTGAAGAGTGGGATCTGGCAGGTAAAAGGAATTCTCTGAAACAGCATCTAGTGTAATAAGTGACACTGCAGGATAAACATGCTCCCTCTTAGACAAATTGTGCTTTGCTTTTTGGGCAGTCGTTAGCTTCAGCAAAAGTGGAAGGGATCAAAAAGAGTGGGAAAGGTGGTAGGACACAAAACTGCAAGATCAAAGCCTCTGTCTAAGGCCCTTTGATTTTACTGTGTTAATTCCCAAGCCTTTGAAATCCTTTTGACAAGTATTCCCTCAAGAAATTTCCAGAAGTTGTTATGTATGACTTAGGAGAACTTGGAAGTATAATTCTGTGAAGATAATAATAAATAAAATAAAAGCACAAGGGTTACTGTAGTGGTAGATCAATGTAATGAAGTATAGCTTAACTTGTGATAATTAGGTGATCAAGACAGACATTGTAACACAATAAGGAGAAAATACATGAGTCATAAGGGACAATTAACAGTAAACATAAACCCAAACCCACCATTTGGTAGAAATCACATTATATTTATAGCTATGGTGGTATTCTAAGGTATATATGACTTCTTTTTCCAGTGTTTTACCTGTGGATACAAATGACATACTGAGTACTAAAGATTTGTTTGCTTAAAATATGCACAATACATTTATTCTTGTCTTACTGTTTGCTGTATTGGCTCCCACTGCCATAAGGACCTCCTTTGCATGTACTGCCAGTACTACTCCTCATATTGTCTCTCCTTACTTTCTGTTTCTATTACTGACTTTCTCCACAGCCTCTCCATCTTGCCACTCCTTTCTTTTATTGCTTCCTTATGAACACACACACACACACACCCACTCACCACTTCCCTGCTTTTATCCATTTGCCCTCATTGACAGACTGCCATTTGTGCCATTTTTCCAAAACTTCTGGATTTTTTTGCCCCTGTTTTAAGTGGAAAGAATGATCCTGTGGTTAAGACACTAGGCTGGTATTGTAGGGTTCAGTTTGTGTTTGCTGGCCTCCTGCCCAGTTAATGTAACATGGTTTTAGTGTAATTGAGAACAAGGAATGCTATGTATGTAGAACTTTTAGCAAATCACTTAAACAAAGTGCTTGGATGTCTGAAAGCTTTCTCTAAGGTATTCATTGCTCTGCAATTCCAGTGGGAGTTAGGGGCATGCAACACTATGTAGGACACATTCATCATGTTGAAGGATTTGGCTTAGTTCACCACCTGCAAAAGGGGCTAATTCTTAGCTCACATAAGGCTTATGATGATGAAAACATTCTATTAATGTTCATTATGTGTTCCTTTGCTACAGTAATGAGTGCCAAGAAATAATTCTCTCAGTAAGATGAATGCCAGCTAAAATAATTCTGTTCTAACAGATTAAATTCAATGCAAGGTCACCAGTCACCTTTCTACAGTACCCTTTGTCTTTAATATGTTCCTACATGGAGCAACTCTTTGGAGGACAAGTTTAACATTGAAGTCCTCCCCTGTAGGAGGAACACATATCAAAGACCTTACGCAGAGATGTGTTCTCCTGTGACCATGGTCACAGTTCCCAGCTAGGCACTGTGCTCTTGCTTATGTCTTTTGGTGGTTAGATTTCACACAAGTGTCTGCAAGGCAACAGTAAGGCTGCTTCTGTCACGTCATGTTGAGTTCAGAACTGCAGATTCTAATTCATGCTATGAAAATTATCTCTGGATTAAAATGCGCTGTTTTTATTACAAAAAATAGTAATAAATAGAAATATAGATACTCTTTCTCCTAATCCCACAATTGCAGCCATCTTATTTTTGTTCCCCTTTCTCTAATATTTTTGAGTCTCCTCTTAATTTTGTAGTTCCTTCCTATCATTTGACTCCCAGCAATTATTCTATATAAGGGCCATTTCATATTTTTCATCTTTTACTTTCACTTACATTTTTAAAAGGTCACTTAACTGATACAGTCTTTCTCCCTCAGAGCAATTTTTCATGAGTTTGTTTTAAACTCACTGTATTTTGTAATTTCCTTACCTGTGCATGGATCATAACTTCTATTTTATAAGATTTTTGGTTCTCCATTTTGAATCCATGAAATGAAGTTCATGCACATTTATGTTTTGCTGCATGTACCTGAATACCTTGAAGATGTGGCATGCTATTTTTACAGATTTAGGGTGCACCTTTCAAGTGTATTCAGAAGAGTAAGGGGAAAACTGTAAAACTCCTCCTTCCTTTCTGACAAAATGGTCACATGAAATATATTGAAATACAATGACACTGTTATTTTCCTTTTCTCACACAGCAGAGCAAAGAACTGGAGGACTTTGGAACAGCTTAATCTTGAACCCATTCTCTGAGAACTAAGTGAGTTTTCTTGAACGGATCGGTGCACAGACTTCTGGTCCAGTCAGGAGGATCTGGAGAGCTCAGCTAGTGTAAGAAAGAGCAGGTGACAGAAGTCATGAGGAACAGTGTTGCCATGGGCCATAGGCACAAGGATCTCTGTAAATGTAACTCCACAGACTTGCCTTTTAGAGCCTACAAGTAATCATAATATCACCTGTAGGGAGCCTGGATGCTTGTATCTCACTTATCTGGAAAGGGAAAAGGCTAGGATAATAGCAACAGATACATACATCATCATTCCCTGAGAACAGGGATATCAAGGCCTGGAGATTTATCTCAAAGCTCTTCCATTTTGTTATTGGCTTTTATTTTTGAAGCCATCACAGCCAAATTCTTCATGCACAGATCCTAATGATGCCATTGGAGAGCCTGGCTACCAGTCAAGGAAGGGAGAAGATACAGGGACCCAACTTGAGGCAGTCTTTGTATCTAAAATGTCTTTGCCCTTCTATTTTATTTTGTCTCCCCAGAATATATAGCCCTTCCAATATTTTCTTGCTCAGTGCAACTTGGTGTTTCATATCAATTTCAGGAACCTCCACTTTCTCAGCTAGGGAAGTGTCAAAGTTCAGAGCAGAAGAAACCCAGAGCAGCTCTCACAACGGATCTGGCCCAGCAATCACTGCTCATCTCAGAGTCAGTGCTCATGTCACAGCCAGTGTGCATCTCACAGGAGGCACAGTTACCTGAGCAGGTGCAGAGCTGTGCCTGCAGGGCCCGCAGGCTGCGTCATGCTGCACACACCCCTTGGCTGCAGGAGAAACTCAGGCAGCTCCTTGTGATAAAGGAGCCCACAGACAGCTCCTGCTTGGTACCATTGATCACACCACAGGTGTGGCCTTGCCTTTATCTAGAACTGCAGCAATATGATCTTGTGTGAACTTCCTTCCTGTTCAGCAGTAGAAATTATGGACAGAGTTGTTTTCTTGTAAGACTATTATACAATAGCTCTAATGAACAAAATAAGAGAACCTCTTCCACAGACAGGATCTGCCTGGTGCATGGATCGTGAGTTATTATGATGCAATATCAGCAATATCCCAACATATAAAAGAATAACTAAATTACCTATGCTATTATCTCCTTATAGTCTTAGTTCTAATAACTAAAATTGTAAATTATAACTTTCAGGGACTCAGCAACTTTCTGGGGTCATTATGGAACAGAAACTCCTTGTACAATGCAGCTCCTTCTTTTACATATATTGGAGGGTGAACTCACATCTCATAGGTTTCAGATTCTTCATTCTCCAGATAATGACTATGATTTACATTTTTGTATCAGCAAAACAAGACATAGCATCTGCAGTTTGATCTAGCACAAAACCCAGTGATGTGAGTTCTACCTGACATTATATTTTTAGAGAATGGAACATAAATAGCATGATGTCCTCTGATATTCTGGCTTGGAGGCATTACAGCACAATAGGTTACAACATGTTTGTAACTCAGCTGCTCAAAGGCTGAGGATCAGTAAAGTGCTGTTCCTTTGGAATTGCATTTCCCAGCAGGCTTTGAGCAGCAAAAGTTTGTACAGTCTCCAGTGTCCTTGGCCGGGTGCATCCCACTAAACACTCTGGCTCAAGTTCTTCTTGCATTATCTTGGCAGAATACAGAGCCTTCAGGGAAATCCTAATCTTTTATTTGATCACTTTATCTTTTCAATTTCATCCCTTTCCTATCCTAATTCTTTATTTTTCATTACAGCCCGTACAGAAAGATCAAGCTGGTAGAATATGTTCTGTAGCTGTCAATCAGTGGCCACAAAAACCACAAAATGTGAATAGTTAAATCAGGAGCCTTGACTGCTAAAGTTATCTGCATGGCAGAGATGTCAGAGTATTGTTCCCAAGCCTGACTTCTACATGCAGGGAGTAGCAGAGCATGTCCTGGTCTCTTTTATCTTCCTCAGGAGAGCAGCCAAGTGGCATAATCAATTCTTCCAGGCTTTTGTCTTTCACCTGATGTTTACTTTGCTCACTGCCTAAGGCTCAACTGTTCTTTTGCCCCTTAAAATGTATTTACTTTTGGACCATATGAAAAATAACTGCAAGTTTTGCACAGTAGTTTTTATATGGATAAATGGAATAATGCATAAATGGAATACATTGATAAAGAATCAGGATATTTCTCCTTTTCTCTAATTACTACAACAGCAAACTGCCCTTAGTTGTTGGGAAATAGTCAAGCAAACAAAAAAGTACCACTAAAAAGTAGGAATAACCTTCTTTCTACAAGTTAAAGAGGGAATTTTAGTGACCCAGAGAGTTTTGATAAGTGTGTGGTATATGTTATTGCAGCTAATGGAGGTCAAACGTTAGAGATGTGACTCTCCTTGCAACTCCTGCTATTAAAAAAAAATAAGATCTAAGGCTGAGAAAACCTGAAATGCATTTAAATAAATGCAAGGGATTTTAGCTGGCAAACAGTGAATTCATGAGGCAAAATTATAGTTAAAAGGGAGACCAAGCTACATTTTAGTTTGTTTTGTTTTCTCACTTATTTAAATTCATAAGGCTGAAGTACCATAACAGGATAATAGTGACAGTTGTGATAAGAAAGTGTTTCCTTTCATTCATGTCAGTTTACTTCCAAAGTCAGTGTTACAAATTCAGGTTAATAGTTGTAGAATATGTCTCTAAAAGCAATACTTTTGCAAAATATATCTGCAGTATAATCTTCCAGAAAATAATAAGTATTGCTGGTGAAATAAAAGGTGGAATTGGTAACTGACAAGTGATTAACGGAGTTGATCAGGTAAGGAAGATAAAATAACAAAGGTAGTGAAACAGGTTTCTGGCTGTTATTATAGAATGCCAGATTTATTTTCTCAGGTCTGTATGCGCTCTGTGTTTTGTATATACAACTCACTCCAAAGTGAGCTTCAAATGTAGAACAGAATCAGAGTCAGGTTCACCATGTAACTGAAAATACCTGTGTTTCATGCAGTTACAGAAGTGCCAGTTACTGAACAGAAATAAATAACAGTATCTTAAGTTTATTTTTAAGGTAAGAATCTTTAGAAGTCATCCTAGATTGATCACTTCTAAGGCATTGCTTATTTTGTTTTACTTTCATTGTATTAAAAGCCTTACTTTAGGCATTTGCACAGGGATCCTCAAGTGGAAGACATTACTGTCTTATAAAGGAATAATTTTCCAATACTTTCCCTGGAAATCTTTAAATGTGAAGAGTGGAAAAGTGAATTTGGCCTCATTTGCTTATTGATTGAAGGGAAAATTTGTTGTCAGGAGTAATTTTGGATAGACTTATTTCTGAAAAAGGGGAATGGGCACAGATAAACAATCAAGATTAGAAATTGAGTATATAATAAGAAAGGTTTGGAACAGCTGGAAATACCACAACAATGCAGTGGTTCCCCTGAAGTTGTGCTTGTTTTAGAAATGCCCATATTTGGTCTTAACTTTGAATTTCCTCATTTTCAGGGGTGCTATGGATTTTTTAAAATGCAGTCTGCAAATGTAGATTTTTCTAATATGTAATTTCTTGGAATATTAGCACTGTATGCTACTATCACTGTAATGAAAGCTCCTCCATTGTCAGTTATGCTTATTGTCAACTATGAAAAGTTGATGCAAGATAATGAAATGTGATGGATATATGAATGATCGCTCCAAGAACCTATTATTCATGGAGTTCAAAAAAAAATTAATCTTCTTTTAAAACCAATAATCACACTGAATTCTTGAATGTTTCATGTCTAAAGCTGGAAAAAATATACATATTATTCAACTTCCAAATATGAAATAAGATGCCAAATTCTTTTTGATCTTTTATAATGTAACTAAAGAATGAAAACATTACTGTTCTAGAATGTAAGTGTCCAGGAAGGACCAGGTAACAGCAAACAAATCCACTCAAGAGAAATCAAAAGAAGGAAAGGAAGATAAAAAATATTCCCTTACCCTGTCAATTCCTCAAAGCTTGCAAGAATAATTTAAGCCTGCAGGCAGTTATGAGCAGCTGAATGTATCAGGAATGCATGCAGTTGTGCTGTCCATGTTGCCACTTATTTTTGCTGAAATTTAATACTGTAAATGCAAAATGGTGTTATTGGCTACTGGTGGCAAAAGCCACTCTACCTGTCAGAACATTATATTCAGGTATTCACCCAAAAATAAAGCAAATGAGCTAGGAAGTATTGCTACAACCATTTATCCATAATTGTTCTGATAGGGTAAAATATAATCTCTAAAACATTAGAAAAAATTTCTCTTTTACTTTTTTCTCATTTTAAAAGGTGATAAAAAGGCAGAAACTCCTGGAAACCTCACACAGAAGATACAAATTCTGAATAGTCATTTCTGAGGGCTTCCACAGTTGCTCTGGATAGCCATCATGACCAGAATGTTTTAATTTCAACACAGTCTGTGGAAAGACCTCTAGCAGTCTCTACTCCATTGGAACTGCCCAGCAAGGGAGTAGAGGCTACCCCGATTTTGGCTTCACCAAGAAGCCTGGTTATTTCTCAGGGTTTGGGGAAAACCAGGCTATCTGGACCAAGCTGAGACTGCTCAGAGACTTCAGCTGACAGGCATTGAAACTTTCTAACTTCTCCCAAGAAAGGAAATTCTGAAGAAAAAGGAAGCACAAAAACAGTAATCAAGATTTTCATAGCCTGGCATTGCTCTTCTTTTTACAGACTAAGTGTTATAATAGCAAAAGTTAAGAATTTTGCCTTTAAAGAATTTGATTTTTTTTTTAATTTTAACTCTGAAATTCAAAATTTAAGACAGAGATAAAAAAGACAAATATTTATACCCTCTCACTGCAGTCCCTGGGCAAGGCACCTTAGACGTCCAGAGCTGGGAGTTTATCAAGGTCTCCATGGCCACCAGAAAGGCATCACTGGACATTTAGGGGCTGTGCAATCAGTGAACCAGCTCCTGACCAAAACCTCAGCCCAAGGCTGTTTTGGTGTCCTAGAGCAAAAGGAGAGCAATTGAACCACAGGAGAGGAGACTAAGGCATCCAGCAGGACTAAATTAAAAGACTGTGACCTGGTGGCACTCTCTGCATCCTGTCAGAAATTAACTTGCTCCTCATGCTTTTGAAATTCTCTCTGATCCAGATGTTTCATCCTAGTAATAAAGCACACAGGTCCTTTCCTATGAACTGTTACTCACTGCAGCAGCTCACTGAATAAGTTTCAGTTGCTCCCTTGTGCACTGAGCAAAGGCATTGTTATACATATTAATGTTTTTAAAGGGCTTTTTAAAAGGAATTAAGAGACTAAACAACTGCTGTCTCGACAGCAGAGATGAGGGAGCTGTTATATTTAAAGGTTCATTATACAGAAAAGAAGTATAACTTTTCCAGGGAAACCCTGTGGCTACAAAAATCTTATTTTTAATTATAGGACACAATAGTTTTCTGATAAAAATAAGATATTCTTAGTTTAGAACTGAGACAGTAGCTTATTGAGTTTGCTCATTGTATAAACAAGCTTGAGTCCAATATGACAATCCATTAAATCCTGCCAGCCTTTACACTCCATGTCCTGGCTCTTATCCCTTTGTCATCATCTCAAAATTACCCAAAATTCCATTTTAATTAATAAGATCATCCTTGTTTTTCTTCTGATAAAATTTATTGCAGTGAAATGGAAACGGCAACAAACCTAAAAATAAAATAGAAGACAGCAGCTGTGCAGTCCAGTTTTCAAGGGCTCTGAAAAAAATGCGTAAATAATGGACACCAGAGATGGCCCAGCAGGAAAGCACAAAATTATGGGTGTGAAAGAATACTCAAAGGAGGTGACAAGAAAGTGAAATGGCATTTGAGGTGAAAACTTTCAGCATCACCTTTATGATAAGTGCTTCCATTCAAATAAAACTGAAAAATCTCATGGAATCACTGAATTCTGCCTTCAGAAAAAGACAAAAATAATTTGGAGATGGAGAAAGTTTCACTGTTATTTGTAATGTAATGGGAATGGTACAAGAAGTAAATCCGTTCAAAAGATGAAATGGTTCGGTTTAGATACAGTAGAAGTATTTAAAACTATCCAAACATGGTTTAAATCTGCATCTCATACAAAAACAGTATGACACTCACTGGCACATTTACAAATTTTATTCAGAAAGAAGAATCACAATGTGTGGGACATAGCTGCATGCTGGGACAATTTAATATTAGTTGTGAAATAAATACAAATTTTTTAAATTTCACAAAAATATTTTTCCTGCTCTACACTGTCTGTTAATAATTTATTTCCTAACTGCTCCTAATTTAGGAAAATTGATAGTTGCTATTCCAATGATGCCATGATGCTGGTTATCAAATCAATCTATATTTCATAGAAGATTATATTAAAGCTTATTTAGAAACTCACTAAAGACAAGTGCCGGAATTCATTGCGCTATTCTAATAAAATGCTCTGCTGACTCAGGGAATTTCTGCAGTTCTTGTGATTTCAGCTATTCTAATCCCTACATGTAGGCACCTCCTCCTTTTCTTAAGCTTTCATGGACTTCCTGTATCAAGTGGACAAAAATGTGGAAAACAGATATGGATATATTTTCAATGACTTTCATACAGTCCCCTCAAGATTTACTTTTTCTGTGATCTAGGAGATGTCTATGAATAAGGTCTCCCAAATAAACCATGAAAAAATAATCCTGGGCAGAAGGCATAACTTGGAAAAATAACATATTTAGTAGATGTTAAGAAAGAATCATAAAAGCAGTAGGTTTAAAATTCCCCTTTTTAACCAAAGATTTATGCCTGTGATATAGATTTACCCATGCAGCTTCTCCTAGAATAGTTTAATCTAAAATCCATTTTTGAAACCAGATGAGGCTCTTAATAATTAGTAAGTTTGTAGAAATAGAGAAGAGGTTGTCCCTGCATTGTACAATAATGGAAATGAGACTAGAGATTTTGTGGACTGTACAATAGAAATCAGACAAAATTCGAGTGAACACAATGAAACCCCATTGAAAATCAAGCCTGCAAGTGTTTTAGTTCCATTTAGTGACTACATTAGGAATCTGGGAAAATATTTTCTTAATAAATTAATAATATGCTATAGATTTGATAAAACAACCCCAAATATCACTCTTTGCTCTCTACATTTTTTTTCCTGAATGTTAAATTTCTGGAAAGTACATTCACAAAAAAATGTAACTACTTCTTCTTCAAAAAAAAATAAAGATAAGAATTTAAAAATCTAAATACTTACACTAAGAAAATGCATTTTTGTGAGTCAAATAAATAGGGAAAAGAAAAACTGTAATATGTCACCAAAGACTCCAGTAAGACCAGAAAACAAGAAGCCATGAACTTAATAATACTCATGTTTATAGTGAAATATCTTCTGACAGTTTTACTAAATTTTTCCTAAATTTTTAAAATTATTTGGAGAACTCATTAGTATTGGATACACTTCACAAAAATTATGTCATGATTATGAAAAACTAACACCACCTCCCCCATTAAAATTACAAGTAAATAGAGTAAAATAATTAATTACAGGAAGAAAGTCCTGTGCTTTGACATTTGCCTAGAAAAGTCTCAAATATTTATATTAACATATGTTAAATGTCCCAAATCAGGAGCATGCTTATTTAGCATATTATTTCAAGTGTCAATTATTTTCATGCCAGCAATATTGATATTTCCTATTCATTGTCTTAAAGCACACACTAAAGGCCTACTAAACAGGATGGATGTGTGGAATTCTGTGGTAACAATCAGAGACCTTAAAATTAAATTTATGAGACTTTGTCTCAAGTGCAGATTTAAATTCATTGGCCCCTGGAAGTAGCCACAGAGAGAAGTGTTTAATAGGATTTTCTATTAAAAATATATTTTCTATATTTTCTGTTATTTTTGTGGATTTTCCAGAGATGCTGTTTTATACTTGTCTAAAGAACAATGACAAAACCTGTTGATGAAAGGATGAAAGTTTATATTCACACCAAAATCTTGGTTGGGTTTGTTTTTCATCAACCTTGATTCATTAGTTTATTTTCTCCCTGAAATGACTTGTGTTCACAGAACTACTTTTTTCAGCATGAATGCTTATTTATGAACAGCCCTTGTTACAGGGCATTAGTATGGAAGTGCAGAGATAAATCTAGCTATTACTTCATTATATATTAATTAGGTGAACATCTTCATCAGCATAACCACTGTCATCCAGGTCGTGAAACTCCAGACTGAAAAATGAAAACCAATAGAAGATTGTAATAAAATATGTACAGTAGCAATAGTGGGAATATTTATATTTATTCTCCTTGTGGCACGAAAGTTTTGTGAAAATCTCCTGAAAACAAACTGATAACATCATATTTTAGTCTCATGGAATATTAATAATTTTAATTTTAGAAAACAAAGCAAAAAAACATTTTCTAGGAAACACTCTGGCAGTGTATTACTGGCATTTCATATGCACTTGAACAATAAATTATCAGTGTTCTCATAAATTAGGTTAGCTGAGAAATAATACACAAGAATAAAACAATAAAGATCTTCATTATTGCCCACAATCAAAAGGTGTACAGTTAAAGCTGCTCTGTCAAGTGGGATATAGGACTGCCAGCCATTTCCATTTAAATGAGGTTTTCCTTCTTTAAAATATTCCTGACATGTACCAAAATACTTCTAAAATTCCTCTTAGGTAGGACAGTAGGGCATTTAAAACTTGAAATTCTGGACCACAGGGTCAGAGTTGCATTCCAAGGTAGGTGGCCAGAAAAGGCCTAGGCATCCAATGAAATATTCTCTGCACTTCCCTTCTTTCCAGAGCACCTGTCATGTGTCCATAGTGAGCAGTACCTTTTTCATTGCAGCTCATATGAAAGAGAAAGGAAGCAATTTTTCACTCTGCATCAGCTCAGGCCCAGAAGTTACAAAAAATATTTCTACAGTATGCATGCTTACAAATCTCCAGCCACCATACTGAACTGGATTTTAAATCAAAGTAAATGTAAATTTTCCACTAAAAAAATATTTAAAGTGAGAAAAAATGAGTTTTGCTTGAGTATGGGTTATATAAGCACTTTCAAAAAACTGTATTAGAACATTGCAAAGTAATTTGCACTTTTTACCTTCATTTTGATCAGCTTCAATTTCCCTATGTGGGTTTTTTCCCCATTTAAGACATTGTCACTGTTTCTTCAAATAATGTACTGAAATTGGAACAAGAATTACAATAATTAGAAGTTATGACACTTATATTCTCAGAGTATCAGATAGAATCAGTTCCTGCCTACTGGTAAAATTCACCTGTTAAAAATATTAACTGAATAGAACTCTGGGTCCTGCTAACATGTAATTACATTTCCATTTTTGTCTTTCAGTTTGAAATTTGACTACAGCAAATGCCTCATTGATTTTCTTCTTAAATATTGTCTTGATTTTTCAGTAATGATGTCCAGTTCAGGAATTTCCTGGCAGTCAGCAACCATATAGAAAAGAAAATTCTTCACTTAGGGTTCACTAGTACCCAGATATTTTTAGAAGACTTGCAAAGTGTTCTTGTATTTCTGGATTTTTCTGACCCTGGCATGTCTTTCCTTCATGAATGTAATGGATTGTGGATGGTTGGATAACTTGAGAACTATTGGTGAATATTCCCAGTAGCTGGACTTGATAATTTTTGTGGGTCCCTTCCAACTCAGGTTATTCTATGACTCTAATATTTTTTTCTGTTGAATTTAAATTAAGCTCAGGGAAAATATGGACTTTCACACATCTCTTACTCATTTATAGCCTTCTGAATAATCTGTGTACTTCTAAACCTGAGAGAATCCCTTGCGGTAGGCTGGAGCAGAATCCTGGCAGGTTCAATGAACTTCCTTTATGGAAAAGGCCTATCACAGCACTGAGTGGCAGAGGAAGGGGCACTTAAACAGCTGCTGCTGAGGCAATAAAATTAAACTATTGGATTCAAGACAACAGTTAGACCCACACTTTACCTTTATTGGGATTGATGATGGACCATTTAGAGAGGCAATCCAATCATATTGCAACCAGAGTGTGTGATGCTGTAATTTTATGGTTTGCATGGCCTCATTTAAATTACTAATATTTTACAGGTACAGTAGGAAATTGGAGCTACATCTTCATTATCATTTCTATGTTCATTAGCAGTAATGAATAGATGTTATGGAATAACATTAAAGCAATGTACTTAGGAAAAAGGAAACCAAAGAATGCACTGCCAGGTTCCCAAGGGCTGCATGTGTTTTTGCCCTGAAGCACACCAGTATCTTACTGTTCTCTTAGAAACCAGAACCACCCCATTGTTAGACAACTGGCGAAGGACACTTACCATGTCTAATCCAGGATGTATTTCATTGAATCATAGAATCATTTCAGTTGGAAAAGAGCCCTAAGATCATTGAATCCAACCATTAACCCAGCACTGCCAAGTTCATCACTAAACCCTGTCTCTAAGCACCACATCCACATGATTTTTAAACAGGGATGATGGTTCCACCATTTTTCTGGGCAGTCTGTTCCAATGCCTAATTACCCTTTCAGTGAAGAAACTCTACCTAATATCCAGTCTACATCTGTCCTGGTGCAACTCGAAGCTGTTTCCTGTTGCTTGTTACCTGGGATGAGAGACTAAACCTCATCTTGCCTTACAGGTAATTGTAGAGAATAATAAGGTCCTGTTGAGACTCTTTTTCTCCAGGTTAAACACCCCCAGCTCCTTCAGCTGCTCCTCATAGGACTTGTTCTCCAGACCCTTCACCAGTATCTTTGCTCTTTGGAGACACCAAATAGCTTACAGGACTTGCATGAAGACCCAGCACAGGCCCAGTCACATGAATGCACAAGTTTTAGAGCATTTTAGAGCATCTGAAATATGCCCTGATGCTCCCTTGTCCAAGTAAGCAGTGACTGCCCCACATACACGTGCCACATATTACCCAGACTGTCTGATGGGGACAACTACTTGAAAGGAGCATCTCTCCTGCCACGGGCTTATCATGCAGGACTGACCTGCTGTAGAGATCTGCCTGGCCCTCTACCTCTGTGGCAAAAGGCAATCTTTGTGTGCAGCTTTGAGAAGATGTCTCATCCTTGAGTGTTCTTGATAAATACTATATTACTTGATGTAATGTAACAAGCTTCCACCTCCCACATGTGCTGCTCTGAGGTCAGTTAAGAGCTGTAAGCTAGAATTCACAGGCAGGGAAATTAAAACTAACAGTAAATTAAAGGTTCTTCCCGAAGTTAGATGAGAAGTAATGGACAGGTCTACTACTGTAATGATACACCTTAAGCAGCAAGATATGAAGAGCTTAGGGATGATATAGAGCCTATATCCAGGACACAAAAGCTGGACAGGAATAAGCTACCTCTGGCAAAGGTGCAGATACTATAACCAGAGCAGCCTGGCCACTTAGACTCCCTTCTTTGGACTCCTGGGTCTTACTTTCCATTGATAGGACAATTAATGACTTTTCCTTGAATAGAGGAAAAGGAATCAAATTGCATAATTACCTTTCTCTCATCTCAGTATTTTTTTACCCTTTCCTTATATTAGACCTTACTGGTTTTTTAAGTCTGTGATTTCATTCCATAAAAAAGATGCCTCCAATGAAAGGAGATGTAAATGTCTTCCAAGAGAAGCTATTATATAAGTCATTATTGGAACAGTAGTTAGCTAAATAAGGAAGAAAAAACTAGCAACTCAAAATGGCAATTTATCATCAAGTGTCTGCTGCTTTATGTGCTAACAGCCTTTCTCAGCTTCCTTTAAGCCATCTGCTTGTTTCAGCTATCTCTCCATACCACCAGGCTCTCCCACTGCACTCCTCTCATCTCACACATTTGCCAGAAGATATCTCATCAGTACTCAGACTGGTAGGACTTTGTGTTTTAGCTTCTAGACACTCTTGCCTTTTTCCAAAAACATAAGTGTTTTACCAGGTAGAAGTATCAGCAGATGCTGCTTACGCAGGAGAAAAACACTTTATTAGTTCCTTTCTGTGTCAGGAAGCACCTCCAAAAAGCTCCATTAAAATAAGCACCTCCATTAAAATAAGGATGGACAACAGAGAAAATCAGCAGATTTTGACAGGCACAGACAGATGACAGGTAGTTAAGAATGACAATAATGCAGTGAAATTAGGAAGCAAATCACACACAGATTTTTTTCCCCTCTTACTGCTACCAAGAGAAATTTTTCTTTTTCTATTTTTGAATAAAGAATTAACTGAAAAGATTTTGTTGTTGTCAGAGTAGTATATTGCAAATGCATAGCTACAAAGCTGCTGGGTAGTGGGAGTGAAATGCAAAGGAATTGCAAATGTAAATGTATAGGAGCATGAAGATTTGAGTATGCAAGCCTGTATTCCAGACATAGGGAAAATAACTATTACAGCAGTAAATCACAACGTTATATCACAAAAATGAAGGCTAAGTACTTGCAACAATTTGCAAGCTGCAAACACTCAGCTATGAAAATGTGGGTCATTATTTTAATAAATCATTAGGAGGAAAAAATGGAGCAAGAAAGACAGAGTTTAGTACTGAGCTGAAATGACAATCAGGTGGAGGTGAGCAAGATGAGGGTGGATGACACACAAAAATGGATGGAGTGTAGTTCCCTAGAGTAGGAAGGACCTTGTTCCAGGAAGAATCAGGTGTGCCCAGCAGAGAGGAGGCCCTCTGCAAGAAACAACGCTCACAGTAGAGACGGGCTGAGCACTGCCTCTGATCCCAGAGAAGATTTGTTTTATGGGACCTGTAGGGGCCATTTAGTCTGCTTGCTCATTTTCAAGGAAGTAAACTTTAAAAGTATCTGTTTGATATTGGATTGCTGTTGAAAAGACAGATGGGCAAAAAAAGAAAGATAAATGCTGGTTCCTTCCCATGATTTCTTATTTACTAACAAATACTGTTCTGATAGAAATTTCTCAACCGGAGAGTACCCAGGTACTATGAGGATATTTTCGTATTTACTTTTTTTAATGACCAACCAAATAGATATGGAGAGATAAACTTGAAATAGCTTGGAGGTTTGGGCTGGCAAAGATGCTTTCCTGAAAAACCGATTTTTGCTACAGTTATCCAATATTTAAAATAGTGTTCATAACACCCTGGATCCAGACATTGCGCAAAACATATTCCAAAAGCCACTACCCTGACATAGCTCAGGCTTGAAGGCATAAAAAGCCTCACAAAACTAAATTTAGGACCATTCATCTTTAATATACTAAATATTTAAAATACAACAGGCTGTAATCATGGTCATTTAGACACACTTTAATTAAACCAAGGTTCCAAATATGCTGGCAATGAAAAGCTGAAGAGCTTAAAACTTTCCTGTCAGCTATGGCAAGTGTAACTTGCTCTTGGGAAAACACAAAATAGTATAAGATGCAAGGGATTCACACCTCTTTTCCAAATATAGTTGAGGTCTCTCCAGTGATACTTGTGGGATCATGCCACTATTTGCAAGTATTGCAGATTTGATCAAAAATATCTTGAAATCATCTAGACTCTCTTTCTATATTGATTTTTTCAATGATTTTTCTAGTGATTACACTTTCTTCAGTGAACTCCAGTTCCAGATCCATTCTTCATTTTTCCCTTTCATTCAAATTTTCTAATACAAACAATAGAACAAACAATAGACTATACATCTTCCTATATTGAACAAGCCACTGACTTCAACAGTTTACAAGCAGATTTTGTGGCATTAAATTCTTCACTGAAACCCGTGAATAATATAAATGCACACACAAAAAGCAGGATATGTTTAAGAAAACACAAGGCTACCTCTATCAGATAATATATTCACAATCAATATTTCAATTACACCTCCTTAAATCTGTGTCCTGACTGATCTGAATAATTTTCAAACTTTTGAGCACTCTGAGGAATGTAAAATGAGTGCATCTTCTTCCACACTTCACTCCCTTAGTTCCCTTTCCATACATGATGTCTAATGCTCTGCACAGTCATGCCAATACTGCAGACAACGTTTTAAAGGCAACTGTAGGAGCTACCTTAAACATCATCCCTTAACCACAAAATGAAAGATTACATCACAGTGACAGAAATAGCAATTACAATACTCACTATCTTTTATTAAGTTTTAAAAGCAATTAAAGCTAAAATCTGTCACTGGCCTTATAAAAGTGATCATCTGTTTTTCTTTTAATTCTCCCTAAGTTAAACAAATATTTGATGTTAATTAAAAATGTGGGTTTATACTTGCATTTTATTGGAAATAAATCTTGTGATAGTGTGTATATGGATGGATTTTTAGCCCTGATATAGAATAGACATTTTATTAAATACTGCAAAGCAATAAAGCCTGCTGCTCTTAGAAAGGGCCTGTTGACCATCATGCTTTTGAGAAGCACAAGGGATTGCCTTGTATTCAGATGGCATAGAAGGTAGAACTGCAAAAGAGCAACGAATTAATTAGAGCAATCATTTTGAAGAGCAGATCCAAACCCCATTTTAATTAGCAAATAAAGCAGAATACTAACTCCTTAAGAACTATTTTTGCTTCCTGATTTACTGGATGATGGCGGTTGTACTCTGCTTTGTTACAAATCACAAAATCTAGTGCCTCATTTTGCATGCAAAGTGCATTAAAATACCTTCTTCCCCATTCTATAGGGGCCTTTAAGATATATTACGATGGTAAAATCTGTACAACCCAGCACAATTATTTTCTAATTAGCATCCTTAAATGTTGCATTGTGGTCTGAATCAGTTTTAGTATTGCCAAAGAGTTCTAGAAACAGCCATGTCTCTGCAACCCAGCCACATGTGACAAAATTAAATTGGCACACTTCACTGTCTAGACCTTGTGCTCCTGGCAGTGATAGCCAGCTCAGTACCTCAGAGAGAAGGCTCAGCTGTCACTCACTGACCCGTTAATGCTCAGGTTGCATCCTGCAGTGTCATAGCCCTCATTCTCACAAAGATGGTTCTCCCTGGGGATCCCCAGTACCTCCAGGAATGAGGGAAGGACAGCCATGACAGCAGCACTGTCCAACAGGGCAGCAGCACAACATAGCCTGAGAGCATCCTGTGCCAGAGTCCCAAACTGGAGCTGAAATCCTCTTTGCAGCCCTGGTGAGTCACCTGTAATTGGGATATCATCACTAACAAGCTGTAGCTGTCTCCTCCAACATCATACACACATATACATGAAAAAGGCCTTTGGTACTGCAGCAACACACTTTGCTCAATTTGTGCTGTGGACCTTTCCAGTGAGGTGTCAAATAAAACAAACACCTGCTGCTGCTTCTCAGATGTAAAGGGGAACCATTGGGAGAGTAAGGAAAATGCAACAAAAAGCCATTGCTTTTCCTCTCTTTATCCAGGGTCCTTTTACTGCCTGTACACAAAATAAATTGAACATACTGCAGTGCACCTTTTAACACAAAGGTAATATTCCCTCAGGCTTTTGTGGGTTTTGCCCTCTGGGGAAAAAAAAGCACAGGGCGTTCACTGCCGGAGAAGCTAGTGTCAACATCACCCTGCCTGTAGAGCTCAGGCACATTTCCCCAACACGCCAGGGGTTCACTGCATATACATGATTTAGACCATGCTGTGTGCACTGGAAAAATAAATTGTATTTTACCTGTAGCAGTGTGTGGGTGTGTGTATGTAAACATATGAGTACAGGTCAAAGTATGCGTGTATGTGTGTATGCATGCACGCACATAAGCAGAAAAAGGAGAAAAAGAAACAAATAAAACCAAACTGAAACTTAATGGAAAAGATAAATTCAGACACGATTACAGCTGTGAGGTGAAAACAAAAGTCCCAATTTTGTTGGTTATGTGGAAAACAATCCAGTAACAAGGGTTTGTTTCTAAAGATTCACACTTCTCATTTTTTATCTTCTCAAAAATACACCCATGACAGCCCATGAAAAAAAGTCACAGAAAGGAATAAAAAAATTTAAGGAAATTAATACAAACATAAACATAAAAATAGTTCTTTTTTTAAGGAAATAATTCATTATTGATACTGCTGCAGGGGACTCAAACTCAGTACATTGCAGACCCCATGTTCACTAATAGACAAAAATTGATGCAATAGAATTCCGCTCCCCAAGTTTTGAAAACAACAACAACAACAAAAACCCAATGAAAGGAACAAAGGATGAACACTTGACTCCACTTTTTCTGCTCATACAGACTTGAAAGACAGATGAACTCTGCTGCTTAAGGTGTATCACGAAATTATTTCTGGTTCACAAGTAGGCATATGATCTCAAAAAGAAAAGATAAAAAGCCCAGTTTATAGAATTAAAAATATTGGAAAAATTATTTTCTATGTGGCCAGTGTACAAAATATGACTTATTCTTTTTCAGCACCTAGGTTTGCTCAGCATTCAAATTTGGATCTGTTTCCCAAGCCCACCTCACCCTTTAGGCACGTGCCTCAATGAAGTGTGTGTTTATGCCTTACCAAGTTCAGAGAAACATTAATTTTAGTATATGAACTTTACAGCATGTGAAGGGGGCTAATTGTGCTAAACATCATCCCTGCTCTGAAATGTGACCTGGGGTAAATGTGTACCCTTGGGCTGAATGTTTGTATCGCAGTAACTTTAAACTCAAGCTGTCTTCAGAGTGGCTTAAGCCCTCTCTGCCATGGTGTCACAGGGGAGGAATGACTCTCTCTTTAAATGGGATTATTTCTGGTGCACACTCCTCAGCAATTGCTTTCCTGGACAGATCAGACAATGAGCATCATTGCTTTCTAATTATATGATCAGAATCATCTGGGTTGTCCTAGTGCCCTTAATGAGATTGAATAGGAGTAGCTGAGATTCAGACAGATGTTACAGAGATTTCCTCATGGAGCAATTCTAATTATAAAATTTCATAATAATCAACTGTAGACTTTTAAAAAAATAGATACAAATGTATTATGCTAATATATACTTGAGCCACCATTTCAGAGCAAAATTAATTAGGATAGAATGCAACTCTCTTTTTCTTTGGGTACTGGCTTTGCAGGGCTACTAACACTGTTAAGCAGGCAGGATCCTATGCAGGCACTGAAGCCAGTTAATGTGATTCTGGTTCCAGAAAGGAAGCAGATCAGTTGAATATAATGGCACCACATTATAGGCTCTCACTTTTCTTATTAGACACACACTTTGAAGGTTGAAAAGGGGATTTATTTATTTAATGCAGCACTATGTGTCTAGAGGTTATTAGTGATTAAAGTACTATTTTAGGATTTTCCGTGACAATTTTCTCTGTGGTATAATTTCACTATAACCAATGAAATTATGGGAGGAAAGAATTTGGCCTTATAGAACTTAAAACTGAATGTTTCTGTCAGCATTTCAAGGCGGTTAAATACTTGCAAAGTGTTAAATTTCAAAGCTCAGACATTGAACGGCACTGTCAGCTTAATGCAAGGCTGAAATCACACCACAATGGTAAGGCCTACAGCCACATGATCAGAAAGGAGTGGGACATCCCCTCACTTTAGAGAGGCTTAAGGTTATTCCCCCTTACTGCCCCTCACTTTGAGGGGTGGGATGCACTCGTGCATTGCTTTTCTCCTCATGGTGGTCACTAGAAGGAGACTTGGGAAGCATCAACAGAGAGTTCAGCCTGCAAAGGTAACTTTTTGCCTTGTGGGGAAATACAGTGGCTCAGCAGAAAGTCTACAACTTTTTTAAGTACAACCAGACTGCACTACCCGCTCCAGCTGGCAGCTTCTGCCCATGACACAATGCAGAGCGATCACAGGAGAACCTGGTGCACTGCAGCTGCAGGGAGCTGGCAGCAGTTGCTGAAAGCACTGCTGTCCTACAGCACAATGGGGTGAGCAGAGAACTGCCCTCCCACATCCTGCATCTTACTCCATTTTTCCCTAAACTCCCCAGCAACCTATTGCAACTGGGAGTGGGAATAAACTCTGGTCTAGAAGGAAAATTGTTGAGCTGTGACTATATCCCTTTCTTGAGGCAGCAGCAGCAAAGCAAAATGCCAGAGATCAAGAGTGCCAGTTACCATGCTTGAGGGCAATGAGGTATCAAAAACACAGCTTGAGATTATGCTTAATTCATAGAGGTAATGAATTGTCACCTTACTCCTAATAATAAAAAAACCAGAGGAAGTTTGAGTCAGGAAAATTCAAAAAAAAATAAAACACAATACTACCCGTTGCCCATTTGGCCAGAATTGTACACTGAAGTGTATGACACCAAATGCCCATGTTATAGTGTATTATCATATATATATATGTGTGTATATATATATATCCTATTCTTCTTCACTTCTCAAATTAAAACAACCTCATGTGGTAAACAATACTGCGAAACACAGCTTATGCCAGGAAAGGCAATGTGCTTAAATATATAGCTTTTTCCAAATGTTACTCGAGCTTTTAGTCATATTTTAGTTGTACTGCACTAATATCTTACTCATCTCCCTCTCTTTCTTCATATACACATCTACACACATATTCATACCTGCACTACCCAAATGCATGAATATATACATGCATAAACACATAAACACACATATATGAGGGTATGAAAATGGAAATAAAATTAGATAACATCAGAGTACAACAAAGCTGTCAGGCTGATGCCTTAATCATACAAAAAAAAAAAAAGTAAAAGAATGCACAGATCAAATAATTTAGTAAAATAAGCAATATGGGCTAAGTCCTATGTGTTTTGGACAGAGGGAAATAGACCATTTTTTCCCAGGAAGGTTTGGTTTTTCTCATAGTGTCTTGGTATCTTGAAACCCACTTGTTATACCACCCAAGAATTACTATAGAATTTTCTGAGCAATGTATATTCTCCTGCTATGGTTTAGGTTACCTTCTTTCCAGAAAATCTGCCACATGAAATATTACTTTGCAAAAAGAGGAGCAATTATTTTAACAATGTTTCTGGAGAGTAAAAGCTATTAGATTTCACTTGAATACTTTTAGTTGCACATTAGTGAAATGATACTGTCGCTTTAGGAAGTCTATCATTTGCTTCCATTAGAGACTTGCAGGCTGCCAGCACCAACAGAGCCCAGAATAATTTCCATTGAAGTTATAATACCAGTACTGGTAGCAAACCTACAGCATCTCCCTTGCTGAACGGAGTTCTGCCTCTTTCTTTGAGCACTGTAACATTTGGGAGCATATGTGAAGAAAAGTTTTTATATTTAGCGTGCAAAGAAACTGTCTTAGAAGGAATATTTCTGAGGTCCTTGTCAGTACATCTGATAAATATACGCAATATTTATGCTTGTGAGAGACAGTATTTACCACAGTACTGTGTTTCCAATGAAATCCTACTCATCTACAGTATCACTGTGCAAAGAATTGAGAGGGAATATCATGGGTGATCTAAAAGGCCTGGCAGTAGATTTTCTAGAGAAGGAGTCTTTTCAGGCATTGTTCTAGATGTAGGTAGCTTTACTCTTGTGTATGTGTCATAGTATGACTCAATAGCGCATTCGTTGGGAAATCTCAAAACTGGGGAAATCTTAAATTGGCGAACTGAAACCACTACAGTATCTTGGCCCTCAAGCATACTTTGCTTCAGTATTCATATATGAGAAAAGTGCCACCCTTCAAAGAGAGACTGTAAGGCTTTCAAACAAAGAAAATACCCTGGTGAGCTGAGAGGAGACAGAGAGTCATGGAGGACTGGGCATGGAAGAATGAAAGACCTTCCAGACAATTCTCAGAAATACCCATTTCATCTGTAAGTTAATTGGCAATGGTGCAGAGAACTGACCTTACCCAAGCCTGTGCTTCACGGAAAAAAAAAAAATAAACAGCCTCTAACTTCTATCAACGAATTAGGTTTTCTGATGAAAGTCCAAATTGCATTTCTTAAAAAAAAAAAAAAAAATTAATTATAATTTTTTTAGCATAACCTCAAAAAAATGCATTTGTTCCCAAAATTTTCTTTGAGAAAACAGGCACTTTGAGACAACCACATACACAAATAGGGAAACTAGCAATGGACCCCCTCAAAACCACAGAGAAAACTACTATTCTGAAATGTAATTTTCATCTTAATTGAAGCATCAGGTAATAGTGTGGCCTTTACTGAAGGAACTCCAATCTGGAAAAAGAAGTATTACAAATAATTCCATAGGAAAACTTCTTATCAAGATTTTTAGTCATATATTGCTGTACTGTTACAGCAATACTGTACTGTTAGCTGTATATACCTTTTTCCAAACAGCTCCTTGGTTCTAAGCATTTGAGGTTCATTAATCCTCTCATGTTATGCACAATGTTGTTTTATGAGTAAGAAATATGATCCTCTTTTTGCTTTCCCTCAGAAAAGCATGTGTACCCCATAAAAGGTGTCAAAGACAGCTCACTTACTGTACACTCTCATTTTTATATAATATTTTTCTGGTGTCTGTGGGTATTGGCAATTGTAAGTCTGCAACAGAAAAAAAAATGAAGCAAAAGGAATCATACTTGTCCTGGTGTCTGTAACTTCTGTGTGGGCTACAGTTTGCAACACACAGACACTAGCTTTCCAAAGCAATGACATTAGGCAATAATATCTATTAATAGACCATTTCTTGTATTCCTTTTTATGCTCCTGAAAACAGCAAAGATGGGGAGCAAAACTTACACAGCATTGAAAGCAACATATTACTTTTGACATGAAAAATGAGAGAAAGATGACTTCCATGGAACTCTGAGGATGTCTTCCTATAGGAGTATTTTTAGCCCTTGACAAAACCTGCCATTTCATGAAAACTGTTTAGAGGAAAAAAAATTATTATTCAATAATATGTTTTCAAGTCCAAGAACAATAACTCATATCTGACAGAAGCTATAAAGCAGGGTTCAAAGTGAAAGTAAAATAGTGAAAGTGAGAAAATAATAACAAAACTCAGCCTAGCCTGAGCAACATTTATTGAATCCATTTATGGACTTCTGCAGATGCCTTGCAGCACACAGGTAAAATTCCATGTCCAAACAGAACCTATGAAATACCTAAGTCCCCACTAGCTCTCAAAATAAGAATACACATGATATTTAGGGCTTGCATACACTCTGCACAATGTTGAATTTCATTTTTGGAGGAAAAAAAGTAACAAGAGTTGCACTGCCTAAAAGTTCCCTATTTAAACCCTTTTCTGTGCACAATATGTAATTTCTATTCATGACAGTTACTCAGACATTTCTCTAGAAAATTTAATTCAAGTACAGAGTAACTCCCTCTGTTGTTAGCAGACAAAGCCTAATGCCATGTTTGTTTCAAATGAAAGAATACAAAGCAAACCCTTTTTCTGTGGAATAACAATGGATCCTTCGTGGTTTGTTGCAAAATCACATTATAGTAATGTAATTAATAAATTATGTTTCTTAGTGAAAACTACCATCCAGCTATGGCTGAAATAGTTAAGAATATAAGCAAACTTTTCCATGGAATAAGGAGATGTGAATTTTACTCGTTTGCTTTTTCATTCTATGTATTTGCAAGTTGTTATTGATGAGAGGAGAGCAAGAGTAGAAGTGAGCTGTTTTTATTGTGTGAGACCAGTTAGACCTTAAGTTTGTATTGGCTCCAGCGGGACAACAATCCTGCCCAAAAGTGCTACTTGTGCATGTGTACATTGTGCATGTGATTAAGTCTTGTAAGTCTTGGCCGTCCTTATGAAATCATGTTGGAAGGAGTGAGCCCTGCTCTTTGACAGGCAGCAGCAAGTAAAAGGTAAAAGTTATTCAAATTCTGTAATAGTGGTTATATATATATATAAAATATGTATATATATATATATTGCTTTTTACACTCTTCATAGCTTTTCAAATGTTCTGCATGTTACTAAAATCATAGTCTTTCTTCTTGACGAAATCACAATTTAAAAACCTCTATAATGATCTGTAGTTCAACTCCACATTGCACCATCCAGAGCTACGTTCATACTGGTGCTAAAGTATTAGTACTACTCTAGAAGATAACATATAGAAGAATATTACTATATTAATTATAAATTATCAAACAGAAGTAGAAAGAAACTTAAACAAACAAAGAAAACCTAATGCTCATGGAATTCTTATTGTGAATAGATTAGCTTGTCATATTTCTAAATAAGGCAGAATTTATCTGCTACCACCTTCTTCCAAAAGTAGGGAGCAGGTGGCTATATCATACTGGGGAAGGAAAACAGCAGTGCGAACACTCCATTTATTAGCATTATTCATAAACTTTCTATCCTGAGGAGCATTGCACCGCTCACTATTCAGCACCAGGGTATGAAAAGTGCACTCAGGCTTCAAAAATCAATGACAACTTGCCCTCTACCCACTGCTTTTCTATGGCAAGCAGCAAAAAAGCCACTCCTAAAACTCAGCATGCCATTTTTTAATTCACAGTTATGTTTCCACTTGAAGAGACAAGCCAAAACAAACTATTCCTCTCTGAGAAGCACCATGGGAATAAGTACCCTCCCAACTTCAATAATTATTAGGCAAGAGTGTTTCTCCAATCCCTCTTCCACTGAAAATACAAGCTATTTTTAAGGACAAGCTTGTGTTCTGCTCCCCTCATTGCATAATTCACAGATGTCAACCTGCAGTTCGGCTGTGTCCAGCAGAACTCCAGCTTTGCTTTTCTGTGTCAGGTTGAGCCCTTTGACAGCTATAAATGGGCTTGTGTTGCTACAGAAAATATCAGGTGAGGTTCAACAGCCAGAAGTACAACCTTTCTCAGATGAGAATGTGCCTCTATTTCTGACTATTTCTTTACCATTTACAGCAACTGCAGTTAACCATAAAGAAAAGCCTATCAGCTGTTTTCAAGTCATTTAGACCTCCATCATTTCATTTCTTAAAACAAACAAGAATGAGTTTATTTACAAAACATACTCCTTGTAACTATCTAGGTTTGTAGAGGAAGTAAACTCTTCCTGATTCCCCATAGTCATATGGCCTTACTAAGTGGAATTTTTTTTTTCAAGACACCATGTAACACATTGTTAAAATGTGTTCTTCTAACTGATTGGCATTGTAAATTATTCAGCTGAATTCTGCCAGCATTATACTGTATTTAGTCTTTTAAGCACCAAAGATATGGTGATACTTTAAAGGAAACCAATGACAGAATCCTGAAAGAAAGGAGAATGTGTAGTGAATAACAGACCATCATCCAAAATAAAAGACCATTTGGCAGAAGGAGAAATGAGAATTAAGATTAATTATTATTATAGTGAGCACAGCTCACTATACCCACTGTGATGAGCCTACACAGAACTTCATTATGTCAGAGGACTGACATGAGAAAGGCGTTCCCTAGACTCAGGGGCAACAGCAGCCATGTGCCAAGTGTTTTAAATAGCCACAGGGATCTTCATGGCATAGCTACACAGCCTAAACAGATTTAGCCAAAGCTAAAACTTTGGCTGAAATAACCAGGGATGAGCTTGCTCTTCAAGATGGAAATTATCCATTTACTTTTCAAGAGGAGAGTATTTTCTTTCCAGAGCCCTGCTTTGTGCTGATCATATCTTCATGCCTAAGGAAACACCTTACAGGGCGCTGACTGTTATCAAGCGGTAAACGAATCTTCCCTCCGTGTAATTTTTCTTTCATAGGTGATGATACATAACTGAATTAATCTTAATTCTCAAAATTAATTAACCATATCTGGAGCATGAAAAGTTTTCACAAAATAAGAGGTTCATTTGATATATGAGTCCACCAAATCTATTGACAACTGTGTACCATTTATTCACAACAGTTGAAACCTGAGTGTCCACAGAGTAAGTAGTATCTCATGAGAACAGCTATTTACAGGTGCTTCTGGAAAATTTCTGCTTTCTTTAATAAACTGTTTCAGTTTCCATGAGAACCCAAAATCTTCTGCTTCACACAGGAGAAAGGCTCTAGAAATTTCTAACATAAGGCCTGTCTGAGTTTCCTCTCTCAGTTTCACAGTGAATTAAAAATAATGGGCTCAATGACAGAATTAATGAAACAAGTTAGGAGCCGATATTCCTGTGGTGGCTTGGTGCCTGTTTTGAGTGGCTGCAGTGGGATCCTATTTAGATTTTACTCAAGGAAGTACTTAAAAGACACCAGAAATGTTAGACTGTTCTGTAGCTACTTTTCCATGTCAACTAAAACTTATATTTCTTTCTTGGTATTCTTCCATTTATTCACAAAAGACTCCAAGCCACATAATTTTATTAGTTTTTACATCTTTCTGAGAATCTTTCCTTTGATATTTCTTTATAACCCATTGAATACTAATTTCTAGATTGTTATTCTTTCATTAGACTCATGTACCTAATATTTCTGTGTTTTCCCACAGATTCATGGAGGAATTGGTTCAGTCAGTTTGCTCTCTCCTTCCTTCTTTCTTTCTTCCTGGACAGAATAAATGAGTTTTCTAGTATTTACTTTGAGTCCAGCAATATCTTCTCTACCTGAGCATTCCCAGGAGATCAGCGTGTGCACAACTGATGTGATAGTTATCAAATGGGGAGACAAATGCAAAAGATCTTCTTAAAAGTTGAGTTAAATCAGGTTTGTGTATATTCTTGAGCTTAACAAAGTTTATATTCTTTATTGCTTTTACAAGAAGCTTTCTGCAAGTGCATGTAAAGACTGTGAAGAAACTTTTCCCTTACCTCTGGAATGCCACTGGGGGCCACAGAAATAAAGAGTAAATCTCAGATGAGTAGTACCTCTGTTTTTTAATAAAGGATGCTATGTCACCAAGGTAAAGAACATTATTTGCACTGTTTTCCTGCTGTATTTTTTAATACCTCAAAATTTTAACCTCTTGATTTCTATCCTTCACCAAACACTTGGTTAGAGCAGTCTCCTCGTTAAACTGCTCATAAATGTGCAACCGTATTGTGAAGGAAATAAGCAATAGTATTCAATTTAAATAATAAAAATGTATATTGAAAAAGAAAACTCACTCAAAACCAGAAAAAAATGCAGCAGCACTGCACTCAGAATAACAAAACTCATATTTACTTGGAACAAGAAAAATATTTTAGTAAACATCTGTGTTATTCTGTTCCATAAGTATGGCACTCATACTCTGCTGGAGAGGCAGCTATGTAGATCTCTTCTGCTGGAAGTACAATGTGCTACAGACCTCTGACATATCTGCCCAGTGCAAGTGAACCAGCTTCAAGAAAGAAAGGAAGAGTGAACATTTCTACCTACTGATGGGGAGTAGCACAAGAAAAGTTCAAGTTGTTCAGTCATGGGAATATGGATAGAAGAGTCTGCTACTCTGAAACTCTGCTACCCTGAAAACACTCAAGTTTGCTGCTTTTCAGAAGGCCACACTAAAAAACTCAGACTATTCCAGATGAGTGATATAAGGATGAGGGGCAGGGACCTGCTTCTAAAAATCTGTCATAATTCTGATACAAGCACCTGTAAGGAGAAAATCACAAAGAATTTAACTGTTTCAAATAACTGTTGATGTTAAATCTGGAGAAAGTGGCTCATTTTCCAGGACTTTGCTTCTCTTTACAGTATCTATATAGAGTGTCCAATGTGCTCTAATGAGTAATTGTTGCTAAATTTCACGTTGAGAGAAATACAGAACTATTGGAATAAAATAGATTCTTGGGTTACTTACATCTACCAATTTGTGGATCTTCACACACAGCTGGTTTTGCTGTTCATATTTTGGGCTCATAAAAGTGCTGAGCAGTGAATAAAGATTTCACCACTTGTGATTTCACTCTATTTTATTATCCACAAAAGACTGATGTTAAAGTAACATGTTAAGCTGAGGGATTATATGAGTACAGTCTTCAAAATTTAAAAGCAATTGTCTTAAGCTCTTAAAATCAAAATGACAGCACTGTGAAGCTTTAATCAATTTCATAGGGCTCCATTTTCAAAACTCTGCTACACATTTCCAGATTGTGACTATTATTTGATCAAGATTTTCATGACTATATTTTCCCAGCAAAACTCAATCAAATTTTCTGGGCACCTAGTAGTTTCATTGACTTTCATTATGTATCAGTGCTAAAAATTAATATAAATTTTCTTTGCAGTTTTGATACAATTTGACTGTGAGAAACAACAGCCAAGGTATTAGCTCAGTTGATTGGAACACGGTGCTAATAATACCAAAGTCATGGGTTAAATCCCAGTATGGCCCATTCATTTAACAATTGCACTTGATGATCCTTGTGGGTCCCTTTCAACTCAAAATAGGAATATTTTGTGATTTATTACTCTAAAATCCTCTTAATGGGGTTGTTGTGTCTTGCTTTGTCTAGCAATGTTGTGTCATGCATATCACTCCATTGATTATTAAAAAAAAATCTTCCTCAAGAATATGTTTTCTAAGGCTCTCATAAATTTATATAAATATTAAGCATCATTTTGCCTGTGAAATTAGCTAAGTACGAATATTTAAATTTTATAGAAGAAGAAATCAAGATACTTTGAAATTAAATAGCTTGTCCAAAGACACACAAAGAATCAAAATTAAAAGTTAGTTCATGGGCAAAGCAAGAAATCCTTCTGCCGTTAAATTGGTGGAATGAGGCCAGGATCACAGTAAGATCTTCAACCGTTCACCATTTGCTAAGGTGAGGTTTTAGTCTGCATGTTCCTCACACATTTCAAAGGTTTCTGAAGCCTTGAATACATAAGATCATAAATGACATAAATAGGAAATTAAAGGTGTTCATTTCAAACACAACAATGCACATATATCCTTCAATTGTTTTGAGTCATAAACGGAGAGTCCCCTCTTCAGTTGTGCACTCCAGGCAGAATGATCTATTCAGAGCATGCACATATTTATTAAGAGAAGCAACTTTCATAAAAAGTGTTTTGGCAAAAAAAAAAAAAAAAAAAAAGATATTTTGAAAGATTTTCCCTAATTAATAAATTTAAGAAACTTCAGCACACTACTCTGTCTATAACAGACTAACATAAGAATAATTTATATTGGCATTAGAGAAGTGTCAAAAACTACAATGATCTGTAAAACATGTCCCTAACTTTAGGAATTAATGTAGTGAATTATTTTGATGCAGTGCTGGTTATTGTTTTCAGTACTTCTCTCTTTTATTTATATCGATTATTTGACATGTGCAAGTTCATTCTCAGTGAATGTAACATCAAAATAACTGTATCAATACAAAGCAAAGGAACTAACCATCTTGGAACTCAGACTTTAAACCCTGAGTAAGTGTTTAGGGGAACAAGATAGGAGAGAGGATGCTACTAGCAGGAAATCTCTTTTGTGGCAGGTGTGCTTTATGCTGCATCTTGCTGCCTTAATCCTTGAATTGTTTCGACAGAGGCCATCCCTGGGGTGTGCTGAGGGCCCTCCATGGGACAGTAGGGCATGTGGGCAATGCTGCACTGACAGCCCTCCAACTGGGGTGTGAAATCAGGACACAGACAAGCTGTTCACCAGAAATGAGGACCTTTCCTGCTCCGTAGGGCATTTGCAGAAGCAGTCAAGCAGCTGGTTCAGCAGCTGGGTTCAGTTAGTTCGTAACTTCCTACATGCTTTGCAGAATAAGCTTATTAATTCTGAATGTAACATCCTCTAAATTCCTCAGCTATAAAAGGGCAGTTAGTGTATTCAGCTTCTTTACCCTTCACCATTTTAAATTTTTTTACATTTTAAATTCTCCAGAATTATAAGTATGAACAGTGTCTTGCATAATGTGGTTTCAGACTCAGCTGGGATCTTGCTCAGAAACGATGGTAACGAGAACATTGTACACCACTGCATTACATAGAGTAGTGACACATCTCTTTAATCTCTGAAATTGGGATAGAAATCCTATTTGGAAGCAATTTCTAAATGAAATATATAAGTCAAATATGTGCACATACTGTACACGGAAATGTTGAGCCTGCAAAGTAAAGCTTTTAACAGATAGGAAGTACTGGGACAAGAACTGCTTGTACATTTTGCACTGCAATATTTTCTTTAATAATATATTGACTGATTTTCTAGAGAATCCTTCCAACATTCAGTTGAAAGTACTTGCTTAACATATTATGAATTTCCTCTTCACTAGTTAGTGTACACCTTGTACAGCACATTCACTTTCGTTCTCTGCTGAATATAGAACAAGCATCATTAGTCTTTTCTATGATGCTGCTGTTAAATTATCCAAAAGCTTGTCTTTGCTCATTTTAGTAACTCTGTGAAGCAAACACATGTTAACAATTCCACTTTACAAGAGTGAGAGTCTAAGGCATGACCCAAAGTTAAAACTTCCTACTGTCTTATAGTGTTACCTCTCCTCTTTGTCCAAACTTCCAGCAGGCAAGGCAAGATTAAGTAGTCACCACCCAGAAAGTCTGTCACTGATACTAAAGTCGAACCTCCCTAATCAATTTTTCTTTTATTCTCTACTTAGGCACAAAGCATTATGCACTTATGAAACATTGCATGATGCTTTGTAATAAATAATTTTAATAAATTATTGTAATGATAATGATAAATCATAAATTATCTTATGTTTTAATTTCCTTGGGTAAATATATTGAAGCACAACATCTCATTTTCACTGCTGACCTGGGGTGAGAGTACAGCAGCATGACATTTACGACAGATTCTCCAACAGTAATTACCAAAGAGTTAATATATCAATTTAATTAAAATCCCACAGTGATGAACAGCATAAAGTGTAAAATAGAAGTTAACCCAATCCAAAACAAACAAGAGGATCAAGGCAGTCAGTTGAGGCAAAACGAATTAGAGTACTTGTCTCACAAGCTCAGAGGGTTATTTTCTCTTTGGAGACAGTGTCTCAAAAGAATGTTCATTATTAGAGAGTATACAAGAATATTTGGAGTACCGAAAGAAAGAAAGAAAGAAAGAAAGAAAGAAAGAAAGAAAGAAAGAAAGAAAGAAAGAAAGAAAGAGAAAGAGAAAGAAAGAAGCAGGTTGGATTTTCTACTTGGTGAAAAAAAATGCCTGTTTTTCCTATCAAGTTGATTTTCTGATAAAAAGAAAAATAAAGGCATGTTTTGTCTTGCTGAAATTTCAACTACTTGTTCCACTGTAGAACTTCTGGTCCAAATTCTTGCAATTTCTAGACCAATCAGTTGACCCTGGATATTGTCAATCTTCTTGCTAACAGTTCCTGCTGCTGCAGTTCTTTCTGTCTGAGACAATATTCTCATTTAGCAGATTAAAAGTGGACAATGTCAATTAACATCAGTAGAAGAGAGTTGATGTACATCAACAGAAAAGTCTTCTGCCATTAAAATTTAACATCTGAGATTTCCCTTAATTCAGTCAAATTATTTCTTCTTCCTATCTTAAGAGCACCCATCCATCATTTACATTTTGATGAAGTGAAATATTATTTTTTTCAATATCATTTTATATAGCACAGAGAATGAGTATTTGAAAACCACAGTGGGAAAGATGCATTTAAGTATGCAATTTGAGGCTTGGAAAAGGCAGAAAAGCAAAAGCAATTGCAAACATCACAGCAAAAACAGATTATTGAAGTGGACTTCCTTGTGAAGCATGAATTCAACTCTTAAGACACAAGACTGACAAGCAGACTTTCCTCTCCAAACAGCAGCACATTCAAGGATTAGGTCATGGATCATGAAGAGACTAATTTTGACATATGAGATTTGGCAATGCCTAAGATGTGGTAAATGCCTAAATGGATTATTTTTTCTTCTTCCCCTTTTGAAAGTTTCTACAATCTCTTATTGCACGACGGTATGTAGACAATTTATCTCACCTATCATTGAGCTGCTTCACTATATTGTCTCCCTCTAGCAGATTAATGAAATCACTGACTTGGAAATGCTTTCAGAAATAGTTCTAAAGACTTACATACAATAAACCACATGCTAAATGAAACCAACATGAAAAGTTGTCGTGAAACCCAGGACTAGGTTAGGTGCCAAGGAGCAGTACTGGGAGCTCTCAGAACAGGATCTAAGACAAATAATATGCCAAGCACAGAGCCAAATGTACCCTAAGCACAACCAAGAGGATCAGCAATAGGACATGCTGCTGGGAGCAATCTGTGTCTTAAATATGGCCCCTGGCTTTGCAGTGCAGATATGTGGGCCTGTGTTCACTCAGATGAACGTGGCTGTGAAGCTGAGTGTGGTTTTCTGAGAACAGAGGGCTACATCTTTTTTAAAAATCAATCAGATGTCAGACTTTTAGAATTTGCTATGGGAGTTGATTCAAACCAGCAACTCTAACATGAAGAGTGTTTTAACCACAAATTTATTTTACTTGGAAGACCCTAGAAATCAAAACTGAGGCAACAGCCTTTCAGCTCATATCTAGCATTCCACTTTCGAGGCAAGTGTTCCAAACTATGGATTCATATACAAGTTTACTCTTTCTCCCTGACCTAGGAAATGCTTTTGTACTGCAACAGAATTTCAAAAAGAACAGAGATGTGCCTGTTCAGTGTTACCTATGGCTGGGGTCTAAACATTCATCTTTTACCTTGGACGAAAAAAGTAATTTTATACATAATCACAGTAAAATCATGTGAAAACACAGTGGAACTGAACATTAAGTCCCCCACTTTATAGATAAATTCTCTAAATACTTGGTAATCGAAAAAATAGGGTTTTTACTCTACACAGCAAGAGTAGGAGCAGTCATCACTGGATTTGGGAACATGATTCTGGGTGCAGATTACAAATATTCCGAGCTTGCTCCCTGGTTTGAACTTCTCAGGGTGTTTGGGAAGAAGCTCTGGCTCCTACTCAGGACTAGGATAATACAAGCTGGACATCTGCCTTAATAACAGTTGGACATCCTGTCAAACCTTTTGTATTTCTAGGAACATATGAACAAAGTTGCAGGAAATTTGTCCAAGAACTATCATGCTCCTAGAACTTAAGTGCCTCTGGGTGTAAAGAGCACTTAAAATGAAATTTTCATGCCATAGCTTTGAACCTGGGCACCTAAACTTCATTGAGGTTCTACTCTAGGCAATTTAAATTTGGGGTTAGCTCCCCCTATTTCTAAAATACCCAGTAGTAGTTTTAAGGCCCCTTAAGAATTATTTACTGTAAAGTGCAATTTTCTATTTTTCTTTATGTGAATATCACTCAAGCACAGTATATTCTACTTGATTTCTGCAATAAAACTTGCAGGGTTTTTCTGAAAAAAAAAATGTTTAAATAGTATTCAAGTTTTACTTTGCAAAATAATTTAACTGCTATTATTTTTATTATTATTGTATTCAAGTATTCAGTTGATTCTTAAAGGACATCATCAAGTCCAGCTCTTTATCATCCCAGGGTTCCAAACACATATTTACACTTCCTCATATTTTCCTTCCTTCTGGCCAGCTCACAGAGTGGAATCCTTTGTTCAGCTGAGCTGTACTTATCACAGGAATTGGAGAGTGGGAGGAAAAGCAGCTTTAAAACACTCTGTACTGGAAGTAATGTGGGCCTAGTCTTTAGTTGCTGTTAAAATTTATTTTGGTTCCAGCACTCTCCAAGGATCTGCTTCTCACTGGAAGTGAACTGAAGCAGTGTCCCGAGGTACCCTTCTCTCCAGTCAGCCTCCCAGGATTCAGTAGAGAACCAAGCAGGCTTTTATAGTTGAAAGACCCCTCAGACAGGTGTGCTTGCTAGGAGTTTGATTAAGAGAAAGCATATTGATTATGTTGCATTAAACTGTTCATTTAATTTTTAAAATCTGAATTTATACCTCTAAAATCTCATTAATTACAAAAATACCAGTCATTTTTTTGAAAATCTCTGTGAATCCATATCCCATCTGCACAGCTAAGACAACAGCTGATGCTCCTATAATATACTTTTCTTTCTACATTTCCAGCATTGGTTATTCTTGATAGATTTTTATCATTATAAATATATATTCTAGTTTTGTCATCTTAGCTACCCTTCACTTTCATATGCACTTTAATAACTTGCAACAGTCTATCTATACAGTCATAATTTTCCAAGGCATTCCTATTTTTGTTATCTCACAGAAAAAAATCTTTCCCCTAGTTTCAGTTTGTATCTCAAATCTAAGTCCTGATGGACACTTTTTCTTTACCACTGTCCATGTGTTGATGATGGGATGAAATGAGTCCTAACAAACCACAAGAAGATTTTAAACAACTTCCAGGAATTTGAGAATCTGTCCTGCGAGATCTAAGGAGATGCATCCAGCTCTGAGGCCCCCAACATAAGAAGCACTGTTCAAGCCTGTTCAAGTGAGTCCAGAGGAAGCCACAAAGATGCTCCAAGAGTGGGAGCTTCTCTTCCATGAAGACAGGCTGAGAGAGCTGGGACTGTTCAGCCTGGAGAAGAGAAGGTTTCACAGAGATCATACACGATCTTCTAGTACCTAAATGGAGCCTTCAGAGAAGCTGGAGAGGGACTTTTTACTGTCCCTTGTAGTGACAGGACATGGGGGAATGCCTTTAAATTGAGAGTAGGTTTAGATTGGATATTAGGAAGAAATTCTTTACTGTGAGAGTGCTGAGGCTCTGGAAGATGTTTCTAGGAGAATCTGTGGATGCTCCATCCCTGGAAACATTCAAGACCAGGTCGGTTGGGACCCTGAGCAACCTGGTCTAGTGGAAGGTTCCCGGCCCATGGCAGGGGAATTGGAAATAGATGATCTTTAAAGTCCCTTTAACCCAATCCATTCTATGATTCTATGATTCCATGATATAGCAACCTGTTAAAGAAATAGCAGAAGAGAAGCAGGCACTAGAAATAGAGGGGAGAAAAAGGTCATCTGTGGCTTAAAATAGTGGGGTCCAAATTTTCAAACTGTTTGAAGTCTTAAGCACCTGTATTCCCCAGTTAAAAGTAAGCTCCAATTCCATGTTGAGAAGTTCCAGCTACAAGGATTTCTTTGTAAGGAGTGGAGCTCCAACCCTCAGAATATCCTGAATTTGTGTCCAAGCTGCTTTGCACTAAACTTGTACAGAATAATGGAATAAGGTTAAATTGATTTTTTTTTCTATTTCCTTTACGAAAAATGCTTACTTTCAAGGAGAAGGACTCAGAATTTGTATGTATCTATTGTATTAAAATAACGGTCCCTTTATTGAGAGCTTACTTTTACAAATGGTGTAATTTGATCAGTACTACTCCCAGAATGTAAAATGGGAAGGAGAGAAACTGCTACTTCCAAACATTTGCAAATCTATTGCCTTTGAGAAATAAAATAGTTGTGGTTATTTGTGATTTCAACTCTCAGCAGAACCAAGTAAGCTTGGCTACTTTTTATAGACAGATGGGAGTACATAGACCTTGATCTTGAATACTGGCCCAGTATCTTCAAGGAGAAAGGAGATGGCAGATGAAATACTGTTTTCCAATTCTAAGAGAACAAGAGACAATTAGATATCAGTGTTGATTGGTATAAGGTACAACTTGTATCCAAGGAAATGTAACCACAGACATTTGGCATTTCAGAAACAAAGCTGCTCTTCTTACCAGTCAAACATGAGAACTCAAATACAAGCATTTTCAATAATCAAGTCTGTAAATGGATTTATTTCCAATAACGTAACTTTTCAAATTCCAACAAAGAAGGAGAACCTATTGTAAGTAAATAACTAGAAATAACAAGGATAGTAGCACATAAGTGCTGGTCTTTCACTCAAGTTATTATGCCCCTGGATTGTTTTTCTAATAAGATATAATTTATAATTCATGCCTGGGAAAAAACAGTGTCTCCATAAAGAAAGTTTGTTTCAGGTTACTCCATAGCCACATACTTTTTCTCCTAAACATCTTCTTGCCACACAGAGTTGTAACTTGAGTGATAACATAGCTGAGGTGCTAATGTCTGATAAAATTGTTTAAACTGTGGCAGGGGTACTACAGTCATTAGTTATCAGCTTGACTAACTAGTATCAACAGTAACCAATCTGCAGTCTCTGGAAAATGATACAAAAGTACCAGATGTCATAAAGAGGCCTCTTGCTAAAGAGTTAAAGACCAAATTCTACCGTACAATTCTTGCTGTTTATACAGTATCCAAACTCAAACAAGATCCACTTATATAAACCAGTTTCCTAGTAGCATTTATTATGGTATTAGCTCCAAATGAAGAAAACACAGCCACGTGTAATTGGCTGTCAAAACCTAATGCACAATAAGTTCAGAACAGGCTATTCAGGAGATATAATTGTTTCCAAAGAATGCATGTAACAGGGAAGAGACACTCTTATCATTAACAATCCTATTTGAAATGACAAAGAAATAATTCTATAAATCATTGTCTGCACTTGAATCTCTCCTACTATCCAAAGTGAATTTGAAGAAGGTTTTATTTTTTTAAAACACCAACACAAAACTATTATACTCCATACCTTGGTGTAGGTCAAACTCTTAAATCCTCCCTGGTATAGCTTTCTGTCTTCCTGCTTCCATTTCAATATGTGGGTAGTTAAAAATGTCAAATATCAGAAGAGAAACTTTTGAAAATTTTTATGACATTTTGGAATAAAACTTCAAGATATGCAATTGCCTTTACGTTATTAAATGGAAAAAGCCTGTAGTCCTAGGCCTCCATTAAATGCATAGCATTTATTAGTAAGTCCTGTTATTTAATTATAAATCAAGATTTTTTCTTTTCAGATGTACCTTATGTGGCATTTAAATTACAGACAGTAATGACATGTGGACATAAAATGAGAAAAGAGCCACACAGGACTCCTTTAAGTAGAAAATTTTGTTCAAGTTTCCAATCTTGCAAAACATTATTTAGACTCTTAAGGGCACTCACCAGGAGCAGTATCACTTATGTAGCAGAATGGTTTTCAACACCTAGCATTTAAGATGGCCCCCAAAAGACAGACCCCAAGGCCCAACCTCTGTAGAAGTGCAGATTTTCAATAGAAGTTTAACATTGTGAAGGAATATAAACTTGATGCCTTTGAAGGAAAAAATGTATGACTGTATCACATTCCATGCAGCAGCAACTTTTATGTGCTGTCTCATCTGCCCTTTCTGATAAATCATTCAGACATTTTTAATCTCTGGGCCACTTCATGCCTTGACTTCTTGGTAAAAATAAGCAAGCTGGTGCCAAACATACACTTTGTTTCTGTGACACCTCTTATGTAAGTCTGCAGCTTAAACCAAACCTTATAATTCGAGCCTGTAACATCTGCTGTATGAGTGCAACCATGCTTATGGAAATGGACAACCTTTGGCTCCATCAATCTAAATACCATATGAGCATCCTGTCTTTTATGCTTTCTTAGTCTTCCATATCGGGGATATGAGCCTTACTCCTAAATTATCACTTTTCTTTTAAAATCTTTAAAACTTTTCTGACAGTAGTAGACACCTGTCCATCAGGTAGATCAAGGTGACCAGTTTATATCAGATGAGATGCCAATCAGCCATCAAATAGGTATAATGTGTTGTCTATTGAGCTGAGCTAGGTTTTATACATTGACTGGCAACTCACTGAAGTTATCCAGTTCCTCTCCAAATTCTTCTAAACACAGAAGCATAACTTAGGAGGTTCAGAGATTTATCTGTTTATTAGGATTCCAGTTACCACTAGAAAATCTGGGATAACTCATCAATTTCCAAAAAGGTTCTTGAGAGAGAAAAGAAAATGCAAAGTTGCATTGTCATTTGAGTCCATGAAGAGCGTTGTCATAAAACAATGACCAAAGAAATCAGGAAAACCCATGGTATGCATAGGTTTTCAACATTATTGAAATATATCTCTTTATCTAATAATGTAACATACATATTTTAGCTCTGTTAACAACAGATTTAAAAACTGAATTAGGAAAGATGAAGTATTACCAACTTTTGAGGCACACATTAGTATTGCCAACTTATTTTGGAGTTATCAAAACCAGGTAAGCTTGAGGGAGAAAAACCTTATGACGATGCTTTTGATAGCTAACAAATGGTTACCTGACTTTGAAAAGCTTTCCCTGCTTTTGCTGCTTTCTTATGTGCAAAGTGACAACAGCATCATCATTCTGAAGGTGAAATTATTAATTATTAACTACATGACTAATATTAAATTACAAGTGTACTTCTGCCTTGGGATAGATCAAGTGGCTTTTAAAGCTCTTCAGTATCTTTGCCTTTATCAGGCTGTGATGGTTATTAATTAAATCTTGTCCAACTGAATTACTTAGGAACATGGGCTGTGGTGCAAGCAAGAAAATATCCCTTTCATGCTCTTTTAAGACAGATTTTGATTTGCTAAAAGCTTGCTCAAGTAATATGCAAACCATCATACTTGAAATCTGATGCATGTGGTTCATCTCTGCATGAGACTCCACTGACCATATCAGTTCTGTAGTTTACTCAGAGGAAAATCCCTGCTCATTAGTGTCCTTCACTCCTTCCTGATTCTTTAGGAATGCTAATGTTTCAGGTAGCAAGTGAAAGCACTGGCAATTATGTTGACTCCTGTAACACAGAAATATAGAACTGAGCGCTCAAATGGAGTGTTCATATGGGCAAAAGCCAAGGGAACAAGCTTCAGAACCAAGGACTTCCATTTCAAATTCAAACTACTCTCTTGGGAAAATGTTAATAGAAGCAAACTGCAGAGTCGTTTTCAAGACAAAAAGCTGTTAAAAAAATTATTCAAATCCACTGAACAATTGATCCTGTCTAAATTTTGGGATTTCTGCAAAGCCTCCTAACCTCTAGAAATGCCTCCTGTATGGAGCAACTAAACAATCTCCTGCAACTTCCTTTGCCTTGCAAAGAAGCAGGAGGACACCCATTTCCCTACAGGCAGGTGATTAGCATTTGACTTTATAATAATGACTCATAAGCAAACAATGATCAAGGTCCTTCAGTCACAAGGTATAGTAGCTTTAACGTCCTATGTGAAGAAGTTCCTTCACATGTGAGCTTTGGTATGAAAAGCTTCATATGATATGACAGCTTGATTAGGGGACAAGGAAAACTGCCTATGACACAGCTTGTGATAGTAATTTGTGAAACAATGTGCCAGGAACAGAAATCCTTTCCCCCTTCCCCCCCCCCCCCCCCTTTCTTTGCAAGGTAACTTTTATTCTTCATGGATACTTAAAATATTCTTTTATTTCAGTTTAGCAACAATATTCCTTTATTTCAGTTTAACAACTCAGGCATTTCCATAAGAAACCCAGATAACACCTTAGGAGCAAAACAACGTAAAATAATCAGGAGAAAAATATCAATGGTGAAAGAGTTTTTCAGACTCTTGCAGAACCAACAGCAAAATTCACAAGGTAACAGCATGATTGTTGCACAAGGTAGCTTTACAGGTTTTGAATAAAAGATAAAAATACCCCCTTGAACATTAAATGAAAATAAACATATCTAATTTAATTTAATCATTAAGGTCAGTAGTCTTTTTGGGAATCTTGATCCAGGCATTAAACAGGGACAATTTTAAATGGTATATGATCTGGTAGATATGTTGAAAGACCAAAATTTTTTGAATGGTAGCCAGCAACTGACATAAAAACAGTACTAAAAGCTCAACCTTAAGCCCTTGAATTGTTTCCTTAGTACTTTGACCATACACAGTGTGAGTTAGAAACCATAAGGTTTTGAGTCTTACAAATGTGAATAAAAGAGGCTGTACATAAAATAAAGCTCTAATAGTGAAGGCATCCTGGCCTATGCTGGACACCTTGTGTTCTCCTTTTTGAACCACAAGATAGAAGAAAAAAATAAGAGAAAAACTTAATGACAGTTTTCAAATGGGTAGATTAAAATCTTTTTCTCAAAATAGATGATATTTATTTTATTTCTGAGGGATTACATATTTGGAAGAAAGTAGGAAATATATAGGCAGAGGTACTAGCAAGCAATGTTTTTAATAAGGAATCAGGTTATTAACAGGACTAGCAGCCTAATAACTTCTTTTTTTTTTTTTTTGAGTGGTCAAATGTGTTTTATGTCCTTCAAAGTCCCATGTGGTAGCTTTTATTGACTTGTGGTGACATTTACCTGAAAAGACAGAACTCTTCCCTCACCATCCGCTGCCTATTGAGCTCAGCCAATGCATTGCTCAGGACTAACCAAGTTGCTTCCAAACCCACAGCCTAAAGTCAATAAAAGCTTTATAGGATTTTCCACTTTCCCCACAGGAGAAAAATCGCTGTGAGTTTGTTGTTTGGAAAGGCATTGATTAGCATATTGCTGGAAGAGACTGTTGACCTAACTATCACAGACTCAGCGTGAAGAAGTCCCCTAAGTACAAGTATCTAGCAGAGTAAGAACGCATTTCTCTCGCCTCATTAACCATTTCCTGAACTTAGAAGTTCTATATTTCATTTGTTGTATGTCAGGCAACTCAATAAATGCAAAAAAAAAAAAAAAACCAAAACAACCAACATCTAATGAAAGCAAACTATCAACTCATCTAGAAGTAGAATAAATCATTCAATTTGCATTGAAAAAGAAAAAAAAAGGAAATCTTTTCTTGCGCTTTTTATTTTTCAAGCTATTTATTTCAATAAAATTGAAGATGATCAGGAGATAGATCAGGTGTCAGGACACCCCCAGAGCATAAAAAGTGTATTTTCAGTCACTCAGCTATCCAATTCAAGACAGCAGGACATAAGCAATGTGGGACTGCTCTATTTGTAACACTACTGTTAACCCAGCTGAGATACAGAATTCAGAGTGCTTGCTACAAGCTTCCAGGATGTTTAGAGACACTGTGTTTCTCTTGATATTTTGGGGCAGGGGGCGGGGGAAGAAAGGAAAAAAAATCGTTGCGTTGAATGAAAAAATCTATGTGGGACTGTACCAAGAGACAGATCATTGCAATGGCATATTGCAGTAGGACGGAGTATTTTTAGGTACTTTAAGAATGGGAACTGTAGGCTTTTCATGTAGAAGCAAAGGAATTAAGATGCGAGAGAGAGCCACACTACCTCCTTTCTTCCTGCCTGCTCTTGGTTTGTTTTCTCAAAAAGTTGCTTTAGAATTATTGCCAATTCCAATTTTGGATTAGTGGGGAATCTACACTTCCTCAGGGAAGATCTGGTTTTAAAGTACTGCTGTTTCTGTTCTTATGTTTGCTGAACGGCTGATATTGGTAACGGAGTAATGCTGTAGAACACACACTTTCAGCAAAATAATACCCCAACAGATCTTAACATATGTTTCTCTGTCATTGCTGGAGATAGTCTATGTCCCTTGTCCCTAAGAATCATTGCGTGTCTTGTGCAGTTTCTCTAGATTTTCTGATAAAGAGCATGATGTTTTGCTGTTCTCAGAATGCAGAATAGTGCTTCTTCACAATAAGAAAAACCTTCCAGTTAACCAATTCAGAGGGTCCAGTGAACAAAAAAAAAAAAAAAAAAAGTTTGGACAAAAAGTTTCTGAATATGTGTTATCATGATTCCACCTGTATGGATGAATGTGAATTAGTTTTATAAATACTAGCTCTGTTAGGGTGTGCTCCACTGTGAATGCATTCAGCAATATAAATCAGAAAGGATTTAGGCACACGTGTATGTATATGTACAAACACACACATACACCCTTTTCTAAACCCACAGAACTGTGTACAGCATGATTCTCCCAAGATCTAAGTTGACAAAGATTCTGTTTATTATCATACATCCCTGCCTCATGGCAGAAAGCTAAATGCCTCATTACCCAATTATGCCTACAAAATAACTCTGTATCATTCTCATTTTTACAAATGAAGCACTGAGGCAAAACATAAATTGATTGCTCAGAGGCCAAATTATAGTTGACCCAGGATTGAATCCCAGCCCAAATCTTTATGTACCAGATGATGCTTCTACAGTTTGGCTCTGAGGTCTAGTTCATATAAAGTGAGAGAGGAGTTTTTCCTGAGAAAAAGATTCTGTAAGAGCAATGGATCTTTGTAAGATCATACACTGTCTTTAAACTTCAGTCTTTGAAGGCTGGAAGAAGAATGCAAGACAAGATCGAACATGTGAATGAGAAAGTGGGCATTTGAGGGTGGTGTAGGGGAGAAATCTTACTAAAGGGAGACTTAAAGTAGGAATGCAAGTTGCAGAGCAGCACAATTATGGTAATGTACAATGGGCATACATGAGGGGAAAAAGAAGCATCAGAGTAATTTCATCTTGCATTCACTTTAGATGTCCACAATGTTTGTGTCTATGAACTGGTAACCCATAATTCACCACAGAAAAAAAGAAACAAAAAATGAATTTGTCTAAAATCTAAAAAATGAATTTGTCTGTTTAATATTTGGAATAAGAGAAATTGCATTCTGTAAGTTTCTTTTCTTTCTCTCCCTTAGGGGGAAATAGCAAATTTCCTCAGATGTAGAAATATATTCCATTACTACATCTCCCCAGCTATTTTTCTGCAACACTGGTCATATTTTAAATGCAACTAAGCATCTGAATAAAGTATGGAGAACTTCTAAAGTGACAAATGAATGAATCCAGGCGCTTTCAGTAGTTTCTGTTCTCTAACTCAGTTTGTGCTGATTTATTCAGAATCCTTCACTTCAGACAGTTTTTCATTCATTTCTTCATCCTCTCATTGACCCTAAGATCTCTGAATTTGCATATCAACTTGTTGTGTGAAACTTTATCAAAGTCAAACAGATCTATAGCATGCCCTAATGTCTCTAATTTCTATGTCCCACTTGCTCCTTGATTAATTCTATCACGTGCTTCTGACAAGATCTAATTCTCTAAACTCATGGCTCTTGGCTACTGCGTAAGAGACTTTTATCTAACAGGCTAACAAGTTCATCCTTTATGAATAATTCTAAAAATCTTTCCCAAAACAGCAGTTAAATCTGCTGGCCTGTTGTTCTGTGCTTCACAACCTGAGTTAACTGACAGTGAACAAAATGCCAAAATTACACAATTCTGGCGGTGTCTGATCAAATGAGGATGTCCTCTTAGTGTTTTGTACCCGCTTAGTGTTACATCTATAAGACAATGTCTAGGATGTGCCTTGTCATCTGATCTGCTGTGGCATCAGTGCAAGATAGAGCAGGGAAAGAGACAGCAAATAAATTGACTTCAAAGGCTCTTATGTGAGAGAGGATTTAGGGAGCAGGGATTTCTTTCCTGGGACGATATCACTTTCACAGAGCTGTAGGAAAGTATGGACAAAAACAACATGAAAAGATGAAGCAGTAACCCGCTTGCCCAAGTCACGTTACCACTGTACTTTGCCAGACAGCTTTTGTCTAACCTGTCTTTGAGGACATACACTGACAGATCAGAATAAGCTCCAGTCCACTACAGAGCTCCATTGCCTTCTTTCTGACAGAAAGCTTTTTGGGGGAACTCTTTACTGGAAGATATTCTAAATGCCCTAAAAAGTAATTAAAGTACATTTAACATTTAAACCAAAATGACAGCTGAAGAGCACAATATTGACACATGAGAGCATGATCTTTGAACACAGAAATTCCCTAAATTTCAGCTAATTTCTGTGGAATACATCAAGAAGCTTATTTCTCTATGCCTATTTTTTGCATTTTTTTCTCTAAAAACTCACTGCTTGTTACTGTTAGGGGCAAGATACTGAATCAAACGGACTGCTCATGCACTATTGCAAACTTCGTGTTTCTATGATCTTGCTCCTCTGCACTGGACTCTCTCAAGTGGTTCTGCATGTTTCCTGAAAAATGACTATCAATTCCAAAGCTCTCTAGGCTATGCTGGCAAAAGGTCCATGTTGCAATCAAGCTGCTGTCATCTTGTACAATGTGCACCTGCACTACCACCTCCCCTGTCATGTTTATATTTCTGCTTGTTGCATAGAGGCTTTGGAGATCATGGACTCCATGATGGCCTAAGAAATGCTTCTTTACACTGGCACCCTCTGTCTATCTGCAAAAATACCCTGTTTTCCACAAAGGTTCTTGGGATGCTATCTATTATCTGCAGTTAGCTCATCTTTTTGCAGCAATTTTTACTCCTTTTAGCCATCGTTATCTACTTTTTGTATTAATATTATTTTTTCTGTTCTTTTGTAAGGACTCCAGTGAAACAGCTCATCTCCTTTAGAACTGCTTGCCCTCACCTAGGAGAAAGAGTTCTCTACTGTTTTTCAGGGACTGAATTTTTTCCCTCTTTCTTCTTTTATCACCAAGGCTACAAGCCTTGGCAACAGGGAAAACAGAACATCTATTTTTAGAACCAATGAGTGAGAAGTGCAAAGACCTAGAGATGGACCAATTAGTAACTACTCTGTATCTGTAACATTCAGTTTTGGATGAATAGAAAAAGGCAAATCTGAAGATCATCTGCATGAGATACTGGAAACAACGAGAGCAATCTGATACTGCCCACGGGAAATATATAATGACAAAACAGTATGGGATCTAAAATTGGATCCTGTAGAACCCCAGCTTTCATGAAACCCCTCTTTCATTAAAGAGGCTTTACTGCAATAAGCAGGCTCCCCTGAAAGAAATAAGATTCATGAAATGCTAGATAATCCAGAAGAGAGAGTTAATCTCTGCTGTAGAAACTGATGTTCCTTTGTAACAAATGATGCCAACAAATACTAAAAGAGTGGATTAACATAGTCTTTTTTAGTAAATATGTGACGAGTGCCCTGCTGGATGCTTCTATTAAGCATCTGGGGTGAATGACATTGAAGTCGGCACTGAAATTTCTTGCACATGTTGATTACTAGAGGATGTTCTTCCACCTGAACTACTACCTCATATTGAATAAATGGATGCTAAAATGGGTTGTGTGGAAAACAATTCTCAATAAGAAATACTGATCAATTCAGGCTATATCACAGTTAAATCCAAACATGTAAAATGAAACATGGTTACAGATATAATACAGGAAATGATAAACTATCTGCAGGGAACCAAATTAGTACAACACTGATTACAAACAACCACTTCAGATTAAATGCTCAATCTTCTATTACTATGTTGCTGAATAATAGGTTAGTTGAAAGCAGGCCTAGATCTAATTTTTCCATAGGAATTTATTCAAGATTATTGCTTTTTTGGGGGGAACAACTGATTTTGAAAACACATTACTATTTATTTATGGTGCCCAGGCAATTACAGCTAAAATTTCTACAATTTGAAATTGTAGTAATGAAATACCAGTAAATACTGAGTGGCAAATAAACACAGCTTTAATGCCCTTGCTCTGCCACACAGTCTGAATACAGGAAGCAGTAAAAACTTATTAGATGGGTAATGAGGCCTTACCAAAACAGGGAGAGTATTTTTGGGATTAGGAATGACACTCAGATCCTTTCTGGAGACTTCTTCTCCTGTAGTTTTGCCTAATGACACTCAGATCCTTTCTGGAGACTTCTTCTCCTGTAGTTTTGCCTAGACAGTTTAAAGGCTGAGAGTATTGGTATTAATTGAGGAGATCTTGCTGCAGATCTGAGCCATCTGATCTGCCTGGAGATTCTTTCTCACTCTTCTCAAATGTTAATATTTAAATCTTTACCATCCCCATTATACTTCTCAGCCTTTCACAGTTAGGCAAGTTTTAATTTCACCAGCAATCAGACTGTTCTCCTCAAAAGGCTCCTGGGCAATTCCATCTGTCACAGGAGCAACAATTCACTCTCATCAACCAGGCTCTTCCAGAAGCAATTTTGGCTCTCTGCATGGGAAGTACTGAGTGTACTAGTGAAAAACAGATAATTGTGACTCTTTCTTGGTGATTACATTAATTAGCTGAAAATACAGAGGGAACTTTAATGTCATCTTATTAAAATAAATTGCCAGAAAAGGAGTTTGATGGTTAAGACCCTAGAATGAAATATCAGCAAACTCATAGCACCACTCTTTGAGTGTCCTCAAAAATTACAGTATCTTTACACCTAAACTTATCCTGCTAATTACTTTTTTGTAGTCCTTGGGTCAGGGACTTCGTGTGTTGAATTTCCTGCAGCCATCACTGCTCTGTCACAAAAGACTTCCAAAATACAGAGAACATGAGAAGAGTTCACTGCAGAATCACGAAGAGATGGCACTAAAGATACTCTGCTGATGCCTTGGAAGTTCACTGAGGTAGTCATTCAATTTCTTGGCTAGCAAAGGACTGTCAGAAGGGGAAGGATTCAAATCAAGGGTGTTGAAAAGATGAATTGTAATATTTAAAATGCTGTTCTTATGCAGTCCTGTGAAAGAACAGGGTTAGGACTTTTCAGTGTACTGTTCTTTACCAGCAATGGAGAAGAAAGATCTATAGAAGTACATGTATATACACTCATATGCTTGCATATGTTTGTATGTAAGTAAAAGTTCTAAGGGAGAAAACCTCACATTTGTGAGGAACAGGGAAGTGACTAGTCCCGTGTCCCATACCATCAGTCTGTAATCAGCCAAGATCAAGCACTAAACCGTGGGGCAGAGCACACTTTAACAAAGGCAGTTTCTCACACCCTGAAAACGTGAACATCCTTTCTCACACCTAGAGTCCCCTAGGCACAGAGCAACTGGCATTTAGGATTCATGGAACTCACCTGCTATATGGCACATGTCCTTACCTCTGCTTCCTCCCACAACTTCATTATAAAGCTGACTCTAGCTGCTGTGGCCAGGTCACAGCTGTTCTCCTCACAGCTCCCAGTTGTGAGAGCAGATCTCAAGAAGGTTTAGAGACAAATATAGAGGCAGGAAGCAAACCAAACAAACATAGCAAAACAAACAAACAAACAAACAAACCCTACCTAACTGATCACCACTGAGAAAGTTCCAATCATAATCCTTGACAACTTTTTCAGTTTCAAGTGTACCCTTTAAATTCTAGATTACAATGAACACTTTTCTGATTAGTCTAAACTCTGCTTTTTATAGACTGCAGCTGAATCAGTGCCTGCGTTCCAGAGCTAACACTGTTTACTGATAAAGTTTTCAGTAGATTTTGAAGGTTTTAGACAACATTGCATATTTTTAACCTGTCTTTGGGACATTCAAAATACTGAATACATGGCAGTCATACAGCACCAATGTCTGGCCAGACTTGAAACAGACCATGGAAGCAAGAATGTTGTTTATTTTCCTCATCCTTCCATTAGGGCTACTTAATAGGTAACAGTTCTGCCACAAGAAGAACATCTTGTTCAGTGTCAGAAGAAAGCTTGTAACCCCAAACCCCACTCTCATGACCTGAACCATGCCCCTTGCTGAAAGCTGAGCAAGCTTCCTTTCCTGCTTACTCAGAGTTTGGTGTTGCTCATTTCAAATGGGTGGCACTTTTCCCATCTACTTCAGTTCACAGAGCTGGCTCCTGGTTTGCCAGTCCATTCCACCTTCAAAGGATTACATTGTTTTCATCCTGAACTCTGAAAACAGGGCAGTTTTTTAGTGTTTTCAGCATATTTATGAGCCTGGGTGGTACAAGCAGGGGATCAGTCACAAAGGTCTTTTGTGCTTTTATAGAGGAATAAGCTCACAAACTGAAGGGGCTACAGTTCCACAGGGTTAATTGGTTTTCAAGTTTGAGCCCAAATCATACCATATGTTAAAAACAGTTTATTTAAGTTCTATGAATGATCAAAAGGTCACCATCCTTTGTCTCTTTACAGTCCCTCCCCTAAATATCTCTATTTTCAGGATTAGTTTTCAAAAAATTCTGAAATAAGCAGTGATCCGAAAATTTGCTGAGTCCCTGGGTTAACATCCTGATTTGCCACTCTGATGTTGGTGAGCAAAGATACTTGAGTACAGTGTTCACTGATGTAATTGCCTTGAAAGAATAAACCCAAGGAAGAGTCCTAGTAGGTCATGGGCTTACAGTTTTAAAACTTTATTACCCATTAAAAGGCAAGGTCACAAAACTGCAGTTTCCCTCAACATTTTTTTAAACTGTCAACCACACCTAGGTATATAGTAAATAAAGTTGAACAGACTGCTTTACAGGAAAGTATCTGGCTGGAGGAAACAACATTGTGAGCTAATATTAGACCATGGAGCTTTGCAAACAAAGTTATTTATCTGATCAATAGCCCAGCTCCAGCTGTTTTGATTTTGATGCTGATTACTTACTAATAGGGAAATATGCTCCTTCCTGAGGACACTACCACCAATGAATCTAATTGTTAATTAGACATGGTCTCAAATAGTAGGGTTTTTTTTAAAAACTAGCATATGTGGAAGGAAATAGAGAAAAGATTTGCAAAGGGAGTTTACAGATGGTTACTTTATAAGCCATCTGAAAGGTGAAAAAGGGTGCAAGGAAAAGGTGATACTGAACTTAGAGATCAGTGTCAGCAGGCAGCTGACACTGATCAGCAGGCAGGCATCTCAATAATTTATTTTTCTTTTTTTTTTCTCCTTTTAAAAGTTTCTGAAAAGTTTTTATTAATGCAAAATTCAGGTCTGTTTGGGTTATACAGTGATTATGTGTCTAGGAAATTTCTCACAGGGATAAAACTCCCTGCATTTTATCAGTTTTATATGACAGACAAGAAAGAGGGAAAGTAATAACAAACAAAAAAATCATTACACTTGGAACTCTAAGAAAAGGTGATTAATCATGTGTTACATCTTAGTCCACTTTATCAGCTATTTCTCTGACAGCACAATACAATGGTGATTCCCTAAAGCAGAATTTCATCGTGACACAGGTGATTTCACCACTTAATTCCTGGTCATTGTATCATGGAGTATTAGAAATTATACAAGTGTAGAGAAAGAGCTTTATCTGGCTGCAGAATCAATCTTCCATGGCCATTACAAAGAGTGATAATTGACATGGGATAAATGTGTACACAGGTAGGTTAGATCTTTAGAAATACATTTTCTGTATTGCTGGTTCACAGAATTACAGAATCACACAGAAAAATGAGGTTGGAAGAGACCTCTAAGATCATCAAGTCCAACCTATGCCCTAACACCTCAACTAGACTGTAGCACCAAGTGCCATGTCCAGTCTTTTTTAAACACATCCAGAGATGGTGATTCTACCACCTCTCTGGGAAGACAATTCCAATATTTTATTATTCTTTCAGTGAAATTTTTTTTCCTAATATCCAATCTGTACCTTCCCTGGTGTAGCTTGAGACTGTGTCCTCGTGTTCTGTCACTTGCTGCCCGGTGGAAGAGACTGACCTCCACCTGTCTACAACCTCCCTTCAGGAAGTGTTAGAGAGCAATAAGGTCACCTCTAAGCCTCCTCTTCTCCAGGCTAAACAACCCCATCTCCTTCAAATGTTCCTCACAGGGCTTGTGTTCCAAACCCCTCACCAGCCTTGTTGCCCTCCTCTGGACACACTCAAGCATCTCAATGTCCTTCCTAAACTGAGGGGCCAGAACTGGACACAGCACTCAAGGTGTGGCCTCACCAGTGCCGAGCACAGGGGAAGGGTGACCTCCCTGCTCCTGCTGGCCATACTATTCCTAATGCAGGCCAGGATGCCATTGGCCTTCTTGGCCACCAGGGCACATTGCTGGCCCATATTCAACCAGCTGTCAACCAGCACCCCCAGGTCCCTTTCCACCTGAACACTGTCCAGCCACACTGTCTCCAGTTTGTAATGTTGTAGGGGATTTTTGTGGCCAAAATGTAGAACTCGGCACTTAGACTTATTAAACTTCATGCAGTTGGACTCCACCCATACATCCAACCAATCTAAGTCTCTCTGCAGAGCCCTCCTTCCTTCCAATAGATCAGCACAAGCTCCCAGCTTAGTGTCATCTGCAAATTTACTAATGAAGGACTCGATGCCCTCATCCATGTAGTCTATAAAAATATTAAATAGAACTGGTCCCAGCACAGATCCCTGAGGGACACCACTGGTGACTGGCCGCCAGCTGGATGCAGCACCATTCACCACCACTCTGTGGGCTCAGCCATCCAGCTAGTTCCTAACCCAGCACAGAGTGCTCCTGTCCAAGCCATGGGCTGCCAGCTTCTCCAGGAGTGTGCAGTGAGAAACAGTGTCAAAGACCTTGCTGAAGACTAAATAGACAACATCCACAGCCTTTCCTGCATCCACCAGGAGGGTCACCTGGTCATAGAAGGAGACCAGGTTGGTCAGACATGACCTACCCTTCATAAACCCATGCTGACTGGGTCTGATAGCCTGGCCATCCTGGTTTGGACTTTCCTTTGTTTTATGTGTCATGCAGAGGAAGCCACAACCTCACAGTTACTCACTCTTCCCTGTCAGTACTTTGGGTAGGCTGATAATATTTTATAAATAAATACATCCATATAAGCCCTTATTTCAATAAGCTGCTTCAAACAACAGTGACTTTTCAACATATGCATTTTTAGAAATTGTGGCCGAACACACGGACTGGTGGTTCTCTCTTCTCACCCAAACACACTCACAACCTTATTCCCCATTTGTAAACACTCTGCATAAAGCATTTTTTCATGTGAAATAATCCCACAGTATGTGACCTTGCAATTTTAAACTTAAATTAGTAGCAGGGAGAAAGACACAGCACCTGTGAATCAGAATGGATTTTCCCAGCAAGTTTCATTTCCTATCATATTTAATTCAAGATTAGAGACGTGATTTCACTTCAGAAAAGTACAATATTGATTGTTATCTTATGTCTTTCTCCTTTATTCAACATACAATATCATCTCAAGGACCTGATGCTTTTGCAGCTGTGTAACAGGTGAGGAGTTACATATATGCAGAGAATTTTCACTAGTGAATTCTTCATTGTGCACAATGCAGGGTCATGGCTGTTCTTCATTCATTTGGGAAATTGATTACATCTCTTTAAAGCCTCTCAAGCAGCACAAAGCAGACAGAAGAATTACGAGCTAGTTTAGTGCACTTTACCTTGATAGAAAGAGCTTGTAGCTCAGAGAAGCAGGTAGGAAATTATATATACACACAGCCTTCAGCTCGAGGCTTTCACTGCAAGCTGCATGACTAAATCAGAGGCTTATTAGTACATTGCTGATGACTTTGCTTTGAAAATGTACTGGGGGAGGAAAAACGTTGTTTGCTACTGGCTAGGGGAATGTGTAGCTGGAATATTTATCAAGCTACTCTAACTGGTTGACATATGTTATTCAAAGAGCAATCTTAAAAAAAGAGGGATTGAGGTATAACAAATTGAGTTTATTATGCTAACTGATTTTGTCATGTGCTAGTTACATATTGTACATTTGCTGAAATTATAAGCAAGATTTCGTACCAAATTTAGATTTGAATCCTAACGTAAATTTCATGCAATATCTGAGGTTGGGGTAGCTTTTACATTATCTAACAGATTAGGGCAATTTGGCACCCTGGCACACTGCTGTGCTTTTCCCCAGCCACGAACCAAGCCCCATGCAACCACTCCCTCACTTCCCCACCAATAGGACTGGGGAGAGAACTGGTGGGGCAAAGGCTAGAAAACTTGTGGGTTGAGATTCAGACATTGATTTTTTTAATAAAAAAATCAAAACGTGCATGTACAAGCAAAACAAAATAAGGAATTAATTTGGTGCTTCCCATGGGCAGGCAGGTATTCAACCATCCAGGACAGCAGAGCCCCATCCCACATAGCAGCATCTTGGGAAGACGAACACCATCACTGCAAATGTCCCCCTCCTTCCTTCTTCCTGCAACCTAACATACTGAGCATAATGTCACATGGTTTGGAATGTCCCTTTGGTCAGTTTGAGTCACCTGTCTGGGTTGTGTCTCCTCCCAACCTTACAGGCACCCCTGGTTTCCTCACCAGAATGGCCTTATAAAAAGCAGGAATGGCCTTTGCTCTGTGTAAGCCCTTCTCTCTATAAACATCTCTATATTATCAGCCCTGTGCTCAGTACAAATTGAAAAAATAGCCCCATATCAGCCCCTGGGAAGAAAATTAACTCTACCCCAAGCTAAACCAGCACACACATGGAACAGGAAAATTCTGCAGACTGCATATAATGGATCTGATCTATCCTGAGTATGACATTCCACATAGAGCTGACTGTGGGTACAAGATGCATGTGCCTCAAATATATCAGCATCACCAAAAGTCATGAAACCAAAACCTTCCAGGAACAAGTATGTTTAATTTGCTAAATGCCCCCTGCATTGTCCCAGACTCACTTTTGGGGACAAGTTACCTAGGATATACACCTTCTGCTTTTCAAGTAGGAATACCAATCTGGGAGATAAAATCCAATCAAGACACCTAAACTTAAAGGTTTAGTGAGAACAAGATCAGACCAGATTAGACTAAGACATAACGCTAGGTAGGAAGGGACTTCAAGGATCACTTGGTCCTACGTTTCTTGGTAAAAGCATCATCTAGACAAGATGGGACAGTACCCTGTCCATCTGAATCTTAAAAATATTCAGTGTCGGAGGATTCTCCAGTTCCCTGGGGAGATTGTTGCAATGGCTGATTGTTGTCATTGTGAGCAGCTTTTTTTCCCCGTATTCAATCAGAATCTCCCATGGAATAACTTGTACCTATTCCCTATCCTCTTTTCCACATGACTATTGGTAAAAAGGCAGTTTTCATCTGTAGCCACCTCTGAATACTGGGACATGGTGATAAGGTCTCCTCTAAACCTTAATTTCTCAAGGCTGCCCAAACCCAGCTCTCTCAGCCTTGCCTCACAGGGCAGCCTTCCAGTCCTTTGATCATCTTTGTTGTGGCCCTTCTCTGTATCCTCTCCAGCCTGCTCCTATGAGCTATAATCCTGAAGCACAAGGCCAGATCATCCTTCTAAGGCTGACACAGAATGAGGAGATGTTTAGGAAGGCTATATTTTAATCAGTTGTAGGACAGGGTCTGTAAATTTTTGGAAGTCAGTTTCATGATTTCCATGCATTTATTAAATCATTTATTCAATCTACAGTGCCTTGTTTCAGAAAGTCACTAAACAGGTTCTTGTTAAGACTTCTGGCACATTATTTCACTGCCAAAGACTGACAGTATTCCCTCCCTTTCCCTGCCCCACCTTTTTTCCCCCCTGAGAACTGCTGCATAACTAGCACTTCCAAAAATATTAATTTGTCCTCTGCTTGTCAAAATTTGTGTAGTGTTTTCAAGCACTGACAGCACATACTTACAATTACATCATTTGCCATTTGTTGGGGCCATTTCTTGCCCGTGTAAATAAGTATAGTAACACAATAAACTAGAAGAAAAGTCTGGTTTGAAAACTAGATGTCTCAATTGAAGATGTCACAGCAGAATCTGTACATCACTATTTAATAACAGAATGCAAGTGGCAGCATTTGCAGACAGCAGAATATTTAGGTTGTTCAAGCCTAAAAAAAAAGACTGAGAGAATGTCAAAAGGAGAGATAAAATACAGTGACTGCTGTCATTCTATGACAAAAGCATTGTGTATACTGAATAGATAATTAGTGATTGTAAATATCTTGTGAGGGAAGAAAGATTTTGAATTAGAGACATCCCTAAAAATACCTACTACATTTTCATCAGTAGTGAAGTACGAGATAAACAGAAAGACCGAGGTAGCAAATAATTGAAAATACGCCATTAAATAAATTATAGGTATTCATGAAAAATAACACTTTCACTCCCCATTGCTTTTGAGAGGGAAGTGCAGGCATACAAGAAATCCAAACACAGTTAAGACAAGTCTAATGGAATGGACAACTTTCAAGAGAAAATGAATGTACAGAACAGAACTAATCAGTCCAAGGAACAGACTAAGAAACAACATGACATAAGTATAAAAAAAATTAATATCATGCCTAATAAGAACCTCGGCACATCTACTTATCCATGATCATTCTGCAATTACAATACCCACCCAAACACCTCACAGATTTAAAAAAGTGGTGTAGCAAGATTTTATAACCGCATATAAATATGATGATCTTCAAGATTATCAAGAATGTTCAGATTCTGGGGACAATGAGGACACTTTAAAGTGGGAAAACAAAGAGCATAATTGTTTGAGTTTGGGTGCAATCCAAATTCAACTTTGTTTCTAGAAGACATTCTTTTCTGCTGCATGTTGGTCATTCTCATTGTCTCCCACTGCAATGTTTAATTTCCTAACTTATCTAGATCTGTGAGTTTGATCTGTCATGATAACTCCATTATGCTAAAAATCAACTAAGTTATTGTTTTGTTGAGAACCTTTCTTTTTTTCCTCCCCATGATACCATTACCCTTTTCTAGAGCAATCTGAACTGTTCTGGCAGATATTTGTACTACTCTGGAAAACAACAGATGTGGTTGGATGATGGAATTTCCATCTTTCCCCTAAAGGCAGGCCCCACAGTTAGGTAAAACTGTAACAGGGAAAATTAGTCATTTGTGCAGGAACCTTAGTTTGAAGTTCCTTCTGAGGGTCCTTTTTCCATTGTTCCTTAGGCAGGCAACAGAGAGATGAACCTTATTTGGAAGTGTAGACTGTGCCAGATGGAGCAGGCTGGTTTAAAAATCAAAGGGACACAAGGGCCTGTTTTCTGTAGGAGATAAACACAAAATGTTCTGCACTGCCAGCACTTACAAGCCCTCCTGTACCTTGGTGCAGCAGGCATCAGTTGGCTTTCAACTGCTCTGACGCCCACTTTGGCTGAGCTGCATCGAGTCCAGGAGCGCCATCATCACTGAATGCTGCTTCCCAGTATTATCAGTGGGTGTAAAGTACTGGTCTTAATTTGCTGTATTTAAAATTGTTAGGTCTAGTCCCTGAAATAATCAGTGAAAAGCTCTCTGCAGGATGGTATGGACTCCACATGCCACAAACATCAGTTCAGCTTTAGAAAAACCCTCAAATTGACATTTCATGGTAGTTTTTTTTTTAGAAGGAGTAATGGTGAAGAGAGGACAAAGTGAGAAGAAGCCTTAAGCCATTGAGTCTGAGAATCCCTTCTGTGTTAATACCCAAGAACTATTTGGGTGTCATTTAGAAGTCATAAGCACTATGAAGAGTTGCAAAGAACTGAAAGTATTAACTACACATGAAGGTCTCCCTCTTTCTGATAATAATGTCAGAAATCTCACCAAAATTATTAAAACATCACAAGATTTTTTCCAGTTTCTTACTGGACTCAACTCACTACTTTTTTTACTCCCTTGTATAAGAACCCCCTCATAGCTGGCAGTTAATATGAAACAGCCATATAAATAAAGTGAGTAATATTTAGCAATAGGGGGTTCAACAAAATTCCTTTTTGAACTGGTTTTTATTTATTATTTGCATAATTTTTTATTTATTATTTACATTCAGAAAAACTTCTTGTAATATCTTTGCCTAGTTGGGACTTAGTTGGTATCCAGGCAGTGAGCTGAAAAGTCTTTAATGAATTTGTAGATACACACTTAATATCTGTAGTTAATTATTTTCCAAAATACACAATCATTTTTCTGCAGTATTATAGGATAAATAAGGGTTTCTTCTGTAACTCTGGATAGTATTGTTACTATCTGTACTGTATCCAGTACTGTACAGGACTTACAAGAACAGGAATGAGAAATGTATTCACAGACTGCAGGTCCCTGACAGGAAGCTGTAGCTCGGTGGGGGTCAGCCTCTTCTCCCAGACAACCTGCGACAGAATGAGAGGAAATGGCCTCAAGCTGTGCCAGTTCAGGTTAGACATTAGGAGGAATTTCTTCACAGAAAAGGGTGTTAAATATTGGAATGGACTGCCCAGCAAGGTGGTGGAGTCACCCTTTTTGGAGCTGTTCAAGATACGACTGGTTGTGGCACACAGTGTCACATAGGTTGGACTCAATCTCAGAGGCCTTTCCAAGCTAATTGATTTTGTGTGATTCTGTCCTGCCCATGCTCCCTTACTGTGCACCTGCTCACTGCCAGAGCACGGGGCACAGTGCAGAAATGTTATTGATTTAGAATAAACACTAAAAAACTAAACATTGGTGTGTTACCAACAGTATTCTCCTACTGAATCCAAAACCCAGCTCTGTACCAGCTGCTAAGAAGAAAATTAACTCTATCCCATCTGAAACCAGGACAAACCAGGACCATGCTGCACGTACTAAAGTTTTTCCTGTCATTCACACTCTAAACATTTCTCTGAACTAGTTCAAATGGTGTGATCTCTAATTTATCCTTTAAACATCCTTTCAAGTAATCAGCAGACTATGAGCATGAGCATGTGGCAATTTTTTTAGATTTTTTGAATTCTGTAAGGACAAAAATGTATCTGAATGCATTATCTTGAGCCCTCTTCAGTTTTTTCTTTGAGGGTGTTATGTGGGTTAGTGTTATGGAAAACCATGCTATACAAATGGAACCACACCACTTGAAGAAATTAAGGACTTTGAAGGACTGGGAAAACCATGACAACAGCAATATTATGTTCTGTTCAAGCTCCTAAATATCAAGAGAATCAGATGATAGTGTTGTTACTAATAGCTGCAGCCCTTTATCTGTTTGACTAGGTAAAGGAATCTATTGAGGAAGAATATCATGGATCATACAAATCTGGTTTATACTCAGAAACAAAGTACCATGAAATGAGTAGTGTCTCTCAGGAGTCTGTACTGGGACCAGTACTGTTTAACATTTGCATCAATTACTTACCCAGAGGGATTCCTGGAAATACTCAGTGTCAGACTGCATGGGGCTTTGATCAATCTAATCTAGTTGAAGGTGTCCCTGCTCATTTCAGGGGTTGGACCGGAGGGCCTTTAAAGGTCATTTCCAACCCAAATTATTCTATGCATCTACAACTTTATAAAATAAAGTGTTTGAAGTTTGCTATAATTAATTGGGATAGGAAGTCAAAACAGGGCTCTTCCCACAGTGATGCTTCTAAGTGATCTTTTAGAATCTCCAGAAACAAAGTCTGTTTGAAAAATAAAGTGAGTGAGCAATCTGGTACCACACTAGAGCTCAGACAAGTCATTGGAAGCCTAAGCCATTCAAGAGTTCCCTCATATACTACAAGTTGCATCACAAGAAGAAATTTTATGTAATTAAAATAGTTACTTGTATCATACCTGTTTAAATGGCACTAGCAGAGTCCCTGAATGACTGATACCCAGTATTTCTGGTGTTGACAGATTTTCACAAAATGCCATTCATCAGTCTTGGCATAGTTACTCCTATTGAAATAGGAGCCACACACGTTAACGCAACACGGACATAGCATTTTAGGTTTAATCAAAGTAATTCTATTTTTGAATTTTTGATTGACAGGCTGTTCTTTCTGCTCCCTTAACTCAGCTACATCATTATTAGCACACACATTTCTGAACAACATATCAGTAAATTTCTAGGTTGATCTAACCATGATTTACCCACACAAGAGGGTAAATATATTGTTTGTAATGCAGATTCATTAACCCCCTGCATAATAGACCATGCTGCTGTGTCCCAGGCATGTAGACCCTCCCTGCAACGAAAAGTTCACCTCTGCATTTCTTCAACAGATGCTGCAATACTCATTAATGCAAACTTTGCAATGGGAAGGCTCTGCTCCAAGCTAGGCAATTGACAAAGATGGGTTTGTCTCCATGTACTTATCAGCACAATACAGAATGATCTGGAGGCTTGGGCTTTCGTAACAACTGCTTTCAAATCTTGAATACTCACTTTGGAAGAAGGAGTATTTAACATGAATTTTAATACATTTTAATTGTAACTTCAAACCTAGAAAACCAATACTGATTGTTTGGTTATTAAAAACAGATAATAATAAACAAATTTGTGTTCATAAGCATTTCTCACAAGTAGACCATATTCATCTGAAGGCAAAACGCACTTTCAAGAGTTTTGGTGTTCTTAGCATGAGCTGTGAGCTGATATAAATAAAAACACAGAAACATGGTGTTCAGACTTTGAGGATGGCTATCATCCTGGCTAAAATTGGAAGCAACTGGTAAATCAGAAGCCAGAAGCTTCAAAATACTGACATGCAAGACTGATGCTTTATAGTACAAGATTTCTTTTCCTGGGTACATACAAATCTTTCATTCACATATAAAATGCATGAAGTGTTGAGGCTTATCTTTTGGAAACCTACCTTGACTTCCACTTCGAGTAAGCTTACTCTCATCATCACAAAGGCCTACTGAGAGTACAAAATGCAGAGTCCTGTACTTGCAAAATAATTCATATTCCATTTTTTTTTTTTAACCCACACTAAGTAGGGATAACTTTAAAACACACAGAGAATGTGAAAAGTACTGAAGAAATTAAAGGGCTTCTTTGTATATGACATTTTCAGTAAAAGTTCTCTCATAGCTCTACCGCTGCCACAATATCTGCCTAGCACTTTGCAGTCATACTTTCTCAGTGGTGCCAATATTCTTGTACTACACAATGTCACTATCTGTGCAAAAAGACTAATTTATTTTGTGGCACTTTGTCAGAGATAAGCTCAGCAAAAGCCATCCTGTTTTTTAGAGAGGGGAGTATGTCATCGCAGAAGGGACTGTGACCACTGCCTGCCAACTGTGTTGATAAAACATGAAGGAGGAATACAGTGAGGATTCAACTTTTGATCATGACTTTCCAAAATAATGTTACACATCATTATACACATCACAGAGGAACAGACAATTATGCAAGATACTTCACAGAATTCATTTTTTCCTCGGGAATTGTACGCATGTGAGACAGCATGAGGGACAAAAATGACAATCCCACTGCAGCAAGGGGACAACAGCGAGTTGTGCTCATTTCAATGCTTGAGAGCCCTTGCAGCAAAAAACCCAAAGCAACAGCTATGGGGAGAGATGAAAGCTAGCACAACCAGCAGTGTCAATGCTAATGAGGAAAGACTATCAAGGCAAACTCTCTGTTGGCCACATCAGTAGGACAATGAAGCTCAATCTGCTGAATGTTCCAAAAATAAAATGACAAATGAAGCATCATCTAACACTTCTAAGAGTATGACAACAGCTTTTATGCTTCCTGTAGAAAACCATATATTATTGTGGTACACATGTAAATACACATTGTGTATTACAGAGCTATTCTTCACCCATAAAAATGTGCCCAGCCAAAGTCTGGCAGGCATAAATGAGAAGGTTTAAAAATTACCAGCAAAAATATCAAAGAAATAAATTATACAGCGGGTATAATTTCTATTGGCTATCTTCACAAACCAATAGATGGACAAATATTAAAAAGCATCTATACAGATGTCCTACAGATGACAAACAATTCATTTTTACTAGTGATCTGTACTGCTTGAGATTTTAAATTTGAATCAATAGGTGTGTTGCATTACCATCAAAAGCAAGATCAGAGGAAAGAATAAATGTCCCACTTACTGAGAAGTGTCTCATGAAATAGAATGGTTATGAGAAGACCTGATTATAGGCTGATACTGCTTCAGCTTAATCAAATATCACAGCTTTATAGGGCAAAAGGGCAGCATCTGTCTTATGGGGAAGAGAGTTTTGTAACCTGCACCTTCCAATACTCTCCCAACTAAAGCAGAAGGCGTAGGAAGACCCAAAGACCTTGCAAGAAGCTGCATAACTTAACCCACTGCACAGTTTGTATCACAGAATGATGTGTTTTGTCTTGGGAGAAGCACAACTAATCACATCAGTAGTTCTATTTTGCAAATGTTTTCTTGATCAGCTTAGCACATGGAACACACAACAGCACAACCACCATACTTAACAAGCATTGTGCTGAACAAAAAGCTGATATGCAGACCTTGGTAAAGGTGCTGTTACTTAATCCCCAAAACAGGTCAGTAATTTGTCACATCAGCCCTTTTATGAACCATCAACCTCATTATCATAGTTCACTGCACAAGGTACCCTTGGGAGTCCAGTGCTAATAGTGTGCAGAGAGAGGTAAGACACACAGTCCAAACTCCCTCATTATAGATCCACTTTAAGGAAACACTTACATATTAGGGTGAAACAAGCACTACATTTAGAAAAACAAAAATCAATACAAGGAACCCAAAAGCTAAATGTGTTTTTTCAAGTAATACCATCAAAATTAACTCTGAGAAGCAGCCCAGGAAACTACTCATGTGACAAGTATCATTGATCTAGCTGTTAGCAAGCCTGTATGAATGGCATCATTATGCACTCACCCTTACTGGTAAAGGGACAGCATGAGAGAAGAACCACATATTTGAACAGGAATGTCCTTTAAAACAAAGGATAAAAAGGATCTTCAATTTTGCTTGTATGTCTCTATTATTCTCCAGGTGTAAATGACAACAGTGCCTAAGGCCTCAAGCTTTTAAGTTGCTGGCTGTTCTGGGGAGCTCTTACTGCTTTTATTGAATTTATTGGAGCTCAGGATATTTAGTGCCTTCTTGGTATGATTGATACAATTTTCCCTCTATGAAGCCTTGAAAATCTCTGGCACGGTAAAGCAGATAGGTTTGCTCATGAAATTTCATTAACATTGAATATTCTAAATAGGTATAGCACCTCAATTTTTTTTGACAAAGCCACTGGCAAGTAAATAGGAGGATCAGAAGTCTTTTTCTTATGGATGAAGCAAAGTGAGAGGAAACTTAAAGGCAAGACAATTTGTTGCCAATAACAAAATACTTCTTTCTCTTCAATAACTCAGAAGTAGATCACCCCAAAACCTCTAGTGCTACATCTCTTGCAAATCCATTTGTTTTTTACTCTTAAATTTAATCTTGGCCCTAATGTCCTCTTTGTGGAACTACTGTAGTATTCAGTAGGAAAGGGGGAATGTGTTAAGTGTCTGATATAACATTTTGAGAATTTAATAGACACAAATTTTGTGTCAATTTTAGATTTTCAGTTTATCTCTAGATCTGAAAACAACTTACCCATGAAGAGAAAAAAAGTATATTGTTAAGACATCTGGAGGTCTGAAAGCAGATTTGTTGCTCATTTCTACAAATTCTATGGGTCATTATTTTTCTTAAAATTTAAGTGGACTCAGATCAAATGTCCCTCATACACATTTTATTTGTTGTCATAAAACATCAGTGACCCAAAACAGCTTCTGTGGAGAATTTTATTCTTTATAGCATGCTGTGGCTAGATGTACTAGTGCTACTTTTCTTCAGAAAATAATGTTGAGCAAAAGGAGGTGATAAGCAACAGGTCATGGAAGGCTAGATGAAACAAATAAATTTCAAATACATTTCAATAATTTAAAAAAATATATGCAGTAAAGCAGAGTTATAAAGTCCTGAAAATTCTGTAAGCTTGAAGTTTAGATTGCACTGAGTTACATCAAGTTACCTTGAAGGCTGGAATAGAATTGGAGGAGCTACAAAACAGTAGTAGGGTTTTATTTCCAAAATTTAATTCTGCTTTACAGGCTAGGTCAGCCAAAAATGCAAGACAACAGTGTGATTTTTGGTTAGTTGCCAGCCCATTGGGAGATCATACACACCCATTTTGATTTTATTTGCTTAGATGTGCTGACCTAAACTGACTTCACATTCTTCAGTACATTATTTTTAGTGATGCTTTTCCCTGTTTTCTTTTCCATGTACTGCATTGGAAGCAGAGCAATTAGAATTGAAATACAGTAGGTTTCAAACCACATGGACCAAAACAAGAGATGGGAAAATAAGATTTTCCATGTTTTTCTACCAATCTGTACCAGGTAAGCCTCCAGCTCTTTGGACCACTTGTTTCTATTGTGGTATGATAGTTTCAATTTTAAAATGTCAGCCAAGCAACCTGCTGTACAGAGGAGTGGTTCTGCTACCCTCCATCCTCCTTCCTTTCAACACTTCTCTGACTGAGTAGTAACAAGTCCAGGAAATCACACTGGAAACTCATGGAACAGGAGTTCTCCAAACCACCTCATTGTGGGGTCAGCCCAACCCTGGAGCCAGCCCAGAGGAGTCAGATGGGACCGTGAATGTGAAAGTAGCACAAGAAGCCCTCTGTTTGGTCCCAGCTTCTCATTGGACAGGCTTACTAGCTGAAGGCACACTCTCTGAAAAGCTATTTCTTTTCAGAAATGTTCCTTTGTAAAACATAGAATGATTTGGAAATGTGTCCTCTAACAGTATTAGCAGAAAATGTCGATGTCTCCTCTAAAACATCGTGGTAAACTCAACATATTGATACAAACAGCCTTGATGCTTCCTTCTTACTGTTACAGGTGTTTTTCTTATTTCCCTTACTCCTTTTTTTTTCTCCACACCTACACATTGTGTTTCAGAATGTAGTGGTCTAAATGTGGTGTCAAAATTCACATTTTACTACTGGGATCAGTAGTTTGATTATCAACATATAATCTGGAAAACCTTCAATACACTGAGAATCAGACCCCTCTAAACTCACAGAATAATTATCTGCCTTTGAGCTTTGCTTGTGAAAGTCTGTTTTCTTCCCATAAAGAGCTGACAAGAGGTGAGGATGTCTTCTACTACCTGCACAGATCCTGAATAAATGTGTTAATTTACTTTTCTTTAGCTGTCTCAAAATAATGAAAACAGTGACTTGTTTCGGTTTACTGACTCTTATCCTTGAGGCAGAAGAATATAAGTGAAGAAAAAACTGTGACCAAATCTTAGAAAGTGTAATGAATTGATAGGACTGAAATGCATTGTGGACTGCTTTCGTATTTGTGTGATAGTTCACATAAAGAACCCCATCAGAATAAATTGAAAAATGTATCTACTGTCTCCAACATTTCAGATCTTATATGAAGAATATCTCAAGTTGCACATAGAAAAAACTGAAACAACATACAAAAGGGAAATGTGTGATGTCTGCAATAAAGATATTTCAGATATGATTGAATAAAGTTCTTTTTTAAAGTAGAGTTATTCTTGAGTAGCACGAGGCCTTCTCTCGCCTCTTTGCCCTCTTCTTCAGCACTCAAAGCCCTGGCAGAAGTAATTTTGAAGTTTTCTCTTGAGACAAGAGCAAGACAAATCGCAGCACACATTGCCTTGATTTAATTAAAAGGGAGAGAATTTCTTTTAAAGCACCCTCCTACTTGAGGAACAAAGGACACCAAAAGCCGAGTAACACCGGTGGGGCTCGCAATACTCGCTGGGAACTGAGAAAAACAAAGCACTCGCTGCTGACGAGAGCACAAAAGGGAGCAACAAAAGCAGTGGTACCTGACAGTAGGAGCCTGGCGAAGCTCGGAGCGCTCCCGGCGGCGGTGGCGATGCTGCGCTCTGTTTTCCTGGGAGCGCTCCCGGAGGACAGGCCGTGCCTCGCCCGGCCCCGGAGGTGCCCTGCGGATGGGCCGCTCCAGGTGCGGGCCCTCAGCCCTCAGGCGCCCCGGGACGGCCTCGGGAAAAGGAGTTCTGGGTTGCCTGGGCTGAGAGCGAAGCGGTGCTCGCTGGGCGGACCAAGTGCCCTGTGGTCCTGGGAGGAGGGACAGGAGGAAATACAACTTTCACCTGTCTCCTTGCTGCCTGTGCTCAAGGCGAGTGCTTGGGCACGTTCTCCTGTATTCCAGTGACTGTTTCCCGGCAGAGCCCAGCCTGTGAGTCCTTTGGAGCTGGTCAGGGCTGGAGGCAGAGGGGAGGGAGAGGCTGGGAAAGAGGCCGGGAGGCAGGTGCCATCAGGCCCTGCGCTGCGCCCAGGCTGGAGCGGGGTGTGAGGGCTGGAGGCGCTTTCCCTGCGCCCCTTTCCCCCTTCCCGGGCTCTGCCGCGGTACCAGAGAGCTCTGTGTAGCTGAGAAGGCATAGACAAGCCTTCAGAGGAGTTGTCCACGGGCTGTAACTCCGTGCGAGCTGGCCGCTGGGGAAGTAGCACCAAGCTGCAAACCGCTCGTTTGCTCAGCCACGGCAGCGCGGACCTGGGCGAGCTGAAGCCGGCAGGCGGCTCTCCCTGTGGCCGGGATGGGAAGCGCTGAGGGCCGAGACCTCCTTGAGCTCGTCCTCCCGTCTAATGCTACCTGCCATGCCTGAGCTAATTATACAAGATGATTAGATTCGAAGCCAAGATTATGGAGTGGTACTTCCTCCATTTCCATGATTTTATTTTTTTGAAGGCCAGGTAATTAGATTGCAGTGCGTTGCCTTGTATCGTAAATTTTAATTCTTATTCCTGTATGTTTACTCCGTACTTTAGATCACCGTGCCTATGAGCTCTACTGAGCAAAAGTTCAATATTTCTGTATTACCCTTGAATAACTAAGGCATAAACTATGTAAACCAAGAATTTTTGAGCTAAATCACATCAAAAGTCCATGTACTTCCCAAATATTGAGTTGCAGTAGGAGCAAGACTAGCCAAAGGATACTTCACATACTCTTAGCCTTGTTGGTATTTTCAAGAGACTAGCTAGACTAGAAGTAGCTCTGAATATTTAGTGACTGACTTTTTTGTCTGTCATCCTTGAATTTATCTGATCTTTGACTTGAATATTTTCTTAGTGAGTTTCACAGGTGTGTTTTATAACTTTCTTAGTGAGTTTCATAGGTCTGTTTTGTAACTTTCTTGGTGAGTTTCATAGGTCTGTCTGTCTGTGAAACAGAACTGCTTCACTATCTACAGGCAGCATTGTTTCCAGTACAGACATAGTGCAAATGATGAACTATCAATATCAAACAGCAGCTTTTCATACATAAGTTTACTGACTTTTACTCATGTTTTGCAATAAGGAGGAGATAATGGACAATCAGAAGCCCTTTCCTTTGAGGGTCTTGGTGTGTAAACACACTGCTTCAATACCTAATGCAAATTCTAATTTCCCTCTAGACTGCAAAATGCCAGGCTACATTTTTTTAACATTTTAAAATATTTTAACTTTTTTATCAAATTTTTGCTCCCACTAGGTGGCACACATTGTAAATGCACACCAGTAACCTTTGGGGGAGAGCAACTCGTTATAAACATAAGCAGTAATAGATTGTATCTTTTTTTTTCACTTTCCTAGCCCATGCTACCTATTTTAGATACAATTCAAGACTCCTGACATTGCTTGTCAATGGATGTAAATAAACAAGCCTTTTTACTGTTAGTCAGCACAACTCACAGGGTATGAACACCTTAAATTAGTTGTAACAACCAAAGATTTAACCAAAATTGATTCCAACTCTCAATCTAAATAACAATACATGTCCATTTGGGAAATTTTCTGTCTGCTTTCTTTTCACTGTGCCAGTCTTGTTCTTTATTCATGAATGCATCACAGTCCCTAATTGTTTCTGTTGTGGTGTTAGAAGTTGTTTGAAGAAAATTTGAAGAGTGCATTTATTTTTATTTCTTCTTTAGGATGTGATACGTTTATAAACTGCAGTGCCTGCTTATTTATTAAGTTGGTATTAGATGAAGGATTCAGTAAAATAAAAATAAACAAAGATCACAGCAAACATTAGTTTTCAAAACCTTTGTTGTCCTTACTGTTTCGCTTCAATTACTTTTTGTATGTGTAATCTCCCTGCTATATATACCCTGCCATATTACCTCTCTGCATTTGGAGCACCTTGCCACTGTGTTGTTTTAGCAAACCAAAACGCAAACATCATTTCTGCAGGTGTGTAAAGAATATAAATTAAAAATGAGCACTTTTTTTTTTTTTGATATCATGAAGTTTGCAGTAGACATGCTTACCCAAACACCCCAGTTCAGGCATAGTGTTTATGAAAAGGCAAAGAGACATTGGAAACAGTGAGAGGGATGTAAAAACCTCATGCAAGTGCTGAAGTAGAGAAGAAGGTTGCCTCCTCCTTGGAGGTGGTGAAAGAAGTATTTTGCATTTGTTAAGTAGATTGTGACTGAATTTTTTTTTAGGTGTGGATCCTGGTCTGGCACGTCAGCATAAATCAAGAGCAGCATTATGGATGATTGTAGGCTCATGCTGGTGTAAGACCAAGTAAGTGAAAGGAGAGCTACCTCTGCTGACAGTCAGTTTTCCAGAGAGAATCCCTAACTGTTCAGGCATGGTGCTTTCTGCTCTGTGTTGTGTAGAGGGGAGCAAGGATGCATCCATGTCAGATGCAGAGAGGGAGGAGGGGAATGTGCCTGTGTATACTGAATCATCACTGCTCTTAGGGGCAACTGGAGCAATGCTGGTACATGTGATCTGACACAACTCAGGTTTTAAACTGCTAACTGTTAATTTGACCAAGTTAAGGACCTTCTCTCTGCTGTGGAGAATCTTAATGTCATTTGCATTTTATTTTGCTGATAAAGAATTACAAACCTCTTGCAACCGGGAGTAGTAATATCAAATTCAGTTAGATTGCAAGGGGAAGTACTTGTTTATAAATAATGAGGAAAGACTACCAGACTACTTCTTTCACCTTTTTTCCCTCTCCAATTTCAGATGAAATTGAAAGGAAACTTGGTTGCTAACCAAATAGGAAGCACTATACATGAATACATGTAATTCAAAAAGGATTTATAGACTTCTTAGAGCATTGCTATCAGTTTGAGGGCTTGGAAATTTAAATTAAAATAAATATGCTATCATTGATTTTAATAATTAATAGGTGGAGATTAGGGAATTAAAATTCCTTTTACATTATTTTACAAAAAAGAATTTTTTATAAGGAATATTTTTATAGCGGCTCTTTATTGGATTCTTTATGAGATGAAAGAAGCTTATACTGTGAGAACACAAAGCACATGATCTTTAAAATTCTAGCTACTTTAGGAGTGTATTAATAATTTTTTGACATCACTTGTAAAAGTCTTGGCTGTATGTTTTCTCCTCTGCTCCCTTTTTTCCTCAATGGCTTTTTGAGGAAAAGCCATTTTTTTTCCTTTGAATATACTATGTAAAATATTCTAAGGGAAAAATTTTGTTTTTTGTAAAATTGTTACAGTAGCAACAGTTACATTGTTTGGACTTCCAATGAAATCCATGGGACTGGCATGCTCAGTGATTTAGCTTGGCTTCTTCTGAGGCTTTCTTCTCCCTTTTTTTTTAATCTTCTGAGATACTGCTTTGGTGGGATTTAGATGGAAAGATTAAAACAAGCAAAATTTGCTGTCATTCTTTCTTTATGCTATGAAGAAAGAGACCAATGCAAATCCCTCAGTTGGGTCCACTGCCCACATTTGACTTATGCTTATGAATTCCACAAAGAGAATATTGCATTACAGTTTCAATCCCCAATTTCCAAGTGCAGACGTTGATATTGCTAGAGTTAGCTCAAAGCTATCAATCATTAGAAAGCTTATTGACTGTTCAAAATAGTTCTATCAATATCTCATTTGCTGTCTGATCTAATGCACAGGCTGTTTAATGCCAATGCAATGGCTCCATCTTTCAAATGATAAGACATAATTTCTTTCAAGCCTACATTTTTATGTCTGGCCCATTGAGTCAGATGGATGTGTTTAGCCTACTTTGCTGCTAGGCTGGTATCTGCGAAGAAAAATTGTTCCTACGATGTATGTTTCAAGTATATGTAATAAGAGCATTTGAAGAAATACTTACTTTGATGAAGTACTGCTCAAAGTTAGGCTTTTGGAACAGATTCATGGAGTCAAGGTTAAACAGTAAGCATTGCCTTCATTGGATCGAATCCAAAACAGTATTTAACGAAGCCTGATCTAGCAGAACCAATAAGATAAGCCAGCTCTAGATCCTGCTCTGGCTTTGCACTCTTTGGATCTACTGACTTTTTCCAGAACAGCAGCATGCATGGAGGCAGCTTTGCCCTTCCTTCTACTGCAATCAGTGAATGACAGATTGTGATTTGAGTATCAGGCCTGAGCAAATCCAAATGATGTCCAGCTCTCTCAAGATTTCCCACACTGGATTTCTAGGAGCCAAGCAAATATCACGTATGCTGATTCTCTGGAGCGGATGAAGCAGATGGACAGAGATGTATTTCCATCCTTTGCAATTCAATGGCCAGCACAGCTGAGCTAATGTTTAGGGGCAGGAGGGGTTAATGATTTGCTGCTGGTGTAGGCCAGCAGCTAATTACTTTCTGTCTCCCACAACGGGGAAGCAGGATGGAATAGCCTCTGTCTAATTTGCAGTCATTCCTGTGGAATGCTCCAGTGCAGAAACATGCTGCTCCAGGCTGTGTCTTGGTGACATTGCCCAGCCCTCAGTAAAATATGCAAACATTTCTCATGTCTTAGGGGGATAAGGAGACTTAGCCTCTGTAGGAAGTCTATGGTAGCAACAAACTTTTCAATACATCCTTGCATCTGAGTAAGAAGAGGGATTCAGAAGGAAGCAGATTTTCATAGCATTGTACAAACATTCAGTATAGTTTTCTAGATATACCCAAACCAAGGGCCTGTGTGCCTTTGCATAACTTTGTAAACTAATTAGCTCCTCATAAGTGCAAGTATGATGTTGAAACCAAAAGGTTGCTTTTAAGAGTCTGGGTTTTCAACATTTGTTTAGGATAGAAGAACAGACAGGCTAACAAGAGCTGATATTTGATCTTAGCTGAATCTGGGATGAGCATTCATGCAATGAGATGGCTTCTTTTAAGATGACTTACTGATATACAATTTAAAGATGGCCAGCAACAGGCATTCTGAAAATCTTGGTTTCTTCCTCTCTCCCTGAAGAGCAGATCAGGGTGGTCAATGGCAAGTATTTCCTTCTGAAATAAATGTAAGGTTCATAATATTTTCAGGAATTGGAATTAAAGTTTCACAATTACAAATCTCAGAAATTGCCTTTAGGAAATGGCCTCTCAGTTTTATAGTTTCACAATGTTTCCATTATCTGTTTTTATTACTTTTTCATGTGTTTTCTTCTTTTAGAAATAAATGTGCAAAGCTAGGATTTTAAGTAGATTTTAATAGGGAATGCTTTAAAAAGTTTAAAAATACTAGCACATTTCTACAATTGCAAAAACATTTTTAAGAAAATATAAATTTAAACCTATTTGTTTTGAATCAGAACAATCCCTTTTTGGGAGGGAAGAGGGTGGAGAAAGCAAACACACTTGACTACTGGTAGGATCAGACTCTAATGAATAAATATTTGTTGCTATCAGGAAAAATAATCTGGGCTCAAGAAGAATGTCATGCTTTTTTTTGCTGTTTGTTGGTTCTGGAGCTGTTTTGTGTCATGTGTTGTTGTGTCCCCCTTTGTCCCCAGCCCCACCCACCCACTTAACCACACTTACAGCTTGGAATACAATGGCTTCCTGGTGCCACTGAGATTTGGAAATGCTAAAACCTAATTTAGATCTAGAATAGGCTGTTCTTCAGATATAGCTGACAGAATTGAGATTATGGTTCTGAGAATTAAGTCAGCAAAGTGAGTGCAAAACAACTTGTATGCATTCATGGGGTGGAAATCTGGGCTTTTGATCAGAAACTTTGACCAGAGACATACAGGAATGTTGACCAGTAAATGGAAATTATTAAGAACCACAGACAACGAAGTGCAGAATCTTCTCAGGAGACCAAAGTATACAGACCTGAAAAACTAATAAGTATCTGATGTTGCTTCATAGACAGAATACTTATGACTAACTCCTGGGAGTTATTATGATAATAACTGCATAAGAGATGCAGGAGAATTTAGAAGTAGTTATGGTAAATGTGAATAAATAGAAGTGAGTGTTTGAGGTGGTAAAAAGTTGAACATTATCACTTATTTATACTAAATAATGATTATGTGAGGTTTTTTCTCTGTTTCCTCAGGCTTATAGCACCGAGTAAGACAGCCTTGGTTAAGCTACTGTTTACTCTAGATAAGAAAGAGTAAAATTTAAATTTTTTACTTGTGTGTATGTCTAAGTTTCGATAAGCAGGTATGCACCAGAGAGCTGCCATGGTTGGGTTATTTTCTAGAATCTACAAGCAGATTCTAGGTCTGTGGCATTTGGTGCTGTGTACAGAGCATCATAAGGTTCTGCTAAGAAAATAAATTAATATGACTTTTCTAGCACAACTTAAAATTCAGTATTATGCTACTTCTGTTTGTTGACTACTTAATGGTGCCGAGAACATCAATGTGACACTGTGTGTATGCACCACTGCACATTTTACTGAGGCTATTTTATGCAGGAAAAAATACAGTGTTGCTCATGGTTCTTGGAGACTTAGTGTATAGTTGTAAAATATCTTTTCGTTTGTGCAGTACAGTAGCAAAAAAACAATACCATTATTAAGAGTGCAAATTTAAGCACCTAGACTGTAAAAAATGCCACTGTCTGGACTTTCAGTATGCAAGTAACAGAGATTAATAACATAACCTTTTACACAATTTTCTGCAATTTCAAGTGGTAGAATTAATTTATTTATAGATATGCAGGTTCATTTCTGTTCATGAATGTATGCTTCTGTGAATGATTTACCAGACAAAGTGTTGTTAAGATGTTTGGATTATGGAGTGTTACAAAGAGCTCTGATAAGCTGAGGCAGTTGTCTGTGAGAGGTGCTAGGGTGAAACATTATGATATGTATGCTGCATTTGTTTTCTGTATATTCTGTTTACACCACTGTGTCTATAAGTATTATTTATGACAATATGAATGTTCTTTCAAAGGCACCATATAACTTCTATATTAGTTGTAGAAGTTATATAACTTCCAATTGCACTGCACTGCCGATTTGAGTGGTAAATCAGTATTAGGACCTCCTAAAAGAAATTATCTTTTGTCTTCATGCTAGTGCAGTCAGCTATGAAACTGTGGAAGAGATTACAAAGGTGTTATCTCTGCAGTGCTTATAAGGATGAGAAGCTGTTTTTGTTAGAACTGGGACAGAGATATATAGGAGAGACCATTCTCTGCTTGTCTTTTGCGTGGTGGATGAAAGCTAATGTATGCCATTTTCCTTTCCTTTTTCTGTCATGGAAAAATCAGATCAAGTCCTAAGCACTGCCTGGGCCATGCGAGGAGATGCTATTTTGAGAGTAGGTCAGTTCTGGACAGGAGGAAGTCCCTTGGAAACAGAGAAAGTAAGCGCACTGCAGGTGCTGTCCAGCTCCCCTTCATTGCACCTGACATGAGCTATTGTTGCCTTTGAGCTGAGAAATGTGCTATACTCTGTTTCACAGCTTTCATTGTATGGGCAACTCCAGAAAGACATGTAACCCCATCTGATGACTTGATGGCAGTGGACATGAGCTGTTGGTCCTCTCTATAGAGAAATGTGTCAAAATAAATGCAGCAGCCAGCTTTGCAAAGAGAACCAAGACCTCTTCTCGTGGAACATACTGATTCCTCAAGGACCTGCCTTGCAAAGTGAGCTGCTGCAGGCCCCATGAATTTACCATGTAAACTGGAGTCACAAGAGGCTGAAAGAATGTAGAGGCATTGCTGGTTAGCACACAAGCATTGCTAAATCAATAAGTGCTTGATGGGGTTGAGCAGAACTTCTACTGGAGATGTGATAGAGTTGTGTCCTAATAACATATATCATGTTAAATACAGCAAGGCGGTTCAGTTGGAATAAAATCTAACTACCAAATGTAATGTCAGGTCTAGTGAGAGATTTATTTTTCATACAAAGAGCAGTAACACCCATTGTTCTTTGGTGTGTATTTGTGTGTCTATTCTTGAGTTGTGTGGCTTTATTTAGTTGTTTGGTTGATTTTTTTTTTTTTATCATACCCATAAATATAGTTTCTCTTTATCTAATTTCCTTCAGGATTTTACTTTAAGAACTTAGTGTTTTTATAGACTTTGGTTCCACCACATTTTCAAAAGATTTAGTATAATGTGGTGGTGTAGAGTTGCAGCTTTGGAAAAATCCTGGCCAGTTCTATTGAACTATCAGTGAGTTAATGGAAAGAGGAGGAGGAGGATGGAATCAGTGTCTTTTTCAGTCCTGCAGCACTTTGGAAAGGTTTAACCCTAAGAGATGAAGTGAGGATGATAAATTGCACTGTCAGTTTTGACCAATCAAGCAATGAAAGGGCAATAAGAGGATGCTGCTTTCTAGCATGTTTGGTTTTGATTGTTGAGGGTTTTTTTAAGTTCTTTGTGACAAAATTTTGCAAGTGACTGTTAGTTTCATTTCCTCCAGTCATCATGTTTTCTTTAGAATGTTTTCCACCCTTTAGAAGAAAGTTTCCTTGGAAATTGTACAAGGTATTCCTTGTCTCAGGTAACAGCTACAGTGTGAAAAGGACCATAGTTTTAGCAGTCAATGAGAATTGATACAAGTGCTTTGTATTAACTCTGAATGATACTGTTGTTGATTTTGAACAAACATTGTATCCTTGTATAGATTTGCCCTGGGAAATCAATTAGTGAAGCGCCGGTTCGGATTTTATTTTCTGTCAAACAACCAATTCTCAACAAACAATTGAAGACCGCAGTTCTGTTTGTCTTTTTTTTTTTTTTTAAATGGCCATGTGACACCCTATAGATTAGAGTGGAAGCTGGAAGGATCACCTTTTCTAATTGTGAGCATCAGACAATTACCTTTAAAGCAGAAGAGTTTAAGATCCCTGTTGTGAATCTTAATATCAGTGATCAAATCCATGCGGGTTCTCCTTCCTCCTCTTACATTTTATATTTGAGCTGTCTTGAGGACTGAAGTTTGTAAACATGCTTGGAATGAACAGAGCCTTATTTCCTTGGTCTCCTTGGAAATTATTTCATAAACGTTAGGAAACAGGCATGGTCCGCTAATGAAGATTTTATCCTGACTTATCCAGTATAATGAAATGTGTTTTGTGGGACTTAGAAAGATTAGTCTCTGAGCAGAAGCAGTTTTCTGACGCAGCTGTAAATCACTTATGGGTGACTCCTGGAAGGGATTGCTGCCTGAGAGAAAATTTGAGGCTTTTTGATTTCTCTGTCATGAATCCTGACATAAACTACACCTGCTCGCCCATGTTCTCTTGCATGGAGAATCAATGGTGTGGTCCTGTGTGTAATCAAGAAGTATCGACACACTTGGGTCCTTGCACAATATGAAGTAGAGCTCCACACATTTTATAAGCCCAAATATGGTGGGAATTTTGAGAGGACATGACACAGCTAAAATCACTAGATCCATTAACTGTGGTGGGGATTTATTACCTGTACAAGCAGGTGCTGTAGAGCTTATAACTCTTTTCTTATAACTCTACAGCTCAGTAGAAAGTCTGTATCCTTGGGGGAACACACAAGCACAGTTTTCCAGAATTGCATGAGCTTTCATTTAGCTCCAAATGACTTATTCATGGGGGTCTTAATTTGAAGGAGAGAAAAAAAAAAAGGCTTCAGAATTCTAACAATGCATAAACAGAATATTTTACAGTATTTCCAGTTAATATCTAATGAGACAACACATCCTTCCTGGAATTCCTGCTTCTAACTCCAATTATTGTTAATGAGAATTTTATGCCCTCTGCATTAAAAGGAATATGCTAAGGATACAGTCATGCAGCAACTTGTGGCTATATAGTCAGACTTAACACCTCAAAGGGAGATGAGGATAGAATGTGTGCCTGTATGTCTGTAATTGGCATTGTCATTAATTATATATATAGCAGCTTGCTGTAAATGTGGAATCTGGATTCAGATAGGGACTCGGAGCATCCTGCATCCCAGGCTGTGTGAACTGGAGTGGTCGGTAGATGAGATTTCTGAGAAGTGTGCTGTATTTTAATTACAAATTTCAGCTCTAACAGTAGTTATGTTATTTCAGAGAAATAAAAAAGACATCTGCTACAGAAGCCCATCAGCATAGCCCATCTGACTGCATCCTGTACCCGTAAATGTTATGTATATTTTACAGTCTCGGGTTAATGGAACCTCCTAACTGCTGATATAGGAAAATGTCTTTTATACTTACAGTGAAATATAGACAAATCCATAGCTTGTGTGGCTGTCCAAGTCTGACCAAACAGAAAAATAATTCTTGCCTGATCAGCTGTTAATCTGGAAGGTGCTGGGATTTTTGTGTTTCATTTGAATTTTTGAGGTATGTGACGTAAAAGAGGATACAAGAAGTATTAGATTCTTTAATTAAGAGAGAAGTAACATGAGAGCTTATTTTGGACTTTAAAACCTGTGGCATCCTTTGAATTAGTGGCTTGCCCCTTTGACTGACTGGTTGCATCTAGCTGACACTTATTACTGCTTTTTCACCTATGTCCACAGACTTATTTAGCAAGAACAATCTCTAGGAATGACCTTGAGCAGTCAGTGAAGACATTTTCTTTGTTCTTATATTGGTAATTTTCTACAGGGAGAAAAAAATCCCCCTCTGATGCTTGATAGTACAATAGTTTGAGCCAAGTGCAAGTGAAATCCAATATGGCATGGATGGCAATATGGTCATGTACTCATTCAGTCACTTAGGTTCTTAAAAAATTAAAGCAGTCTTTTTTGCTTGAAGTGCAAACAACAGATCTTCAAAATATGTGCTGCACATGGTTTGTTAGCCTCTGACATACTGTACAATTTCTAATGTGAAACAATCTGTGGAGTCTAAAACATTTTTACAGGGAGTTAAGACTTTTTTGACTTTTTATCATTTGCTGACATTCCTAGTCAAGTGCTCTTTATACTCTTGAAAAATGCCAGTCATTTTCAGCACAGTGAATTATCTGCATGTTAAATTATTTACATTAATTTACAACATATTCCATAAAAATAAAGCAATTCAAATTTTGTACACATGCCAGATTGTTATAAAAGAAATAAATAGCTATTTTTTTTCTCTCCTGCCTCAAATTAGATGTTTTTGGCATATGGTGAAAATATAAATACGCTGTGTTCAGACAGGATCCAAGTGGATGATGTGTTTTTATATCAGCATTCAAATTCAGTTACATTTAAACATTTACTTTTCTGCAAAGGTAACAGACAAAGAATGGTTTCTTCTCACTCGGGGTCTGTCATGACCTCTAGATCTGCAATCCCTGCTCTGTAATTGATAGCTAAATGTCAGTTTATTTACAGCTGGAAGATGTATTTGGGAGCTAGTCATGTAAGTCAGAAATGTTTCTTAGACCTCCATCTAGCTCTATAGGTACGGTAGTTTTTGTAAAGCTCTCTGGACAGCCAGAAGTTCTCAGTGTGACTTTTTTAGACCTGCTTAATCCTCATCACATTAAATGAGTCCCAAGACTCAGGAGGAGTGGCTGAGCTGGGGTTTTTTTGCCTGGAGAAAAAGTGGCTCAGGGGAGACCTTATTGCTGTCTACAACTGCCTGAATGGAAGTGTGATAGGATAAGAGGAAATGGCCTTAAGTTGCACTAGAGGAGGGTTAGATTGGATATTTGTATATATCAAGGATTGTAAAAGGTGGGAAGATTATGATGTAGAAGTGACTTTAGTAAATTGCAAGGAAAGGAGGATGGCTCACTACTTGGAAACCTGGTAAAACTCAACCATCTGAAAAAATATGGTTCACTTGAGAGGGCCAATAAGTCTGTCCCCTTAAGCATCATGAGGACTGGTGTCAGATTACAGTGAGTGGTAAGCTGTAGGCAAGCAGAACTTAGGAACAAACTTCTACTTAATTGACAGGAATGGTCACAGCACACAAGGACATTGTCTGTGTGTTTTCCAGTAGGGCTGGCTGTTGTCAGGGAGTTTTGCCCAGAGGCAAAGAGGTAGTCTAAAATGCCAAATATGCCTTGCAGAAAATTGTGTACATCTTACTCCATAAGTCAAAGCTTTCCTCTAAAGGTTTCTTAAACCTTACAGTTAATGACAGTTAAAGGAAATTTTAGGATAAGATGCTCTATTCTCCTTTTCAAATTCTGTAAGCTCACTATCACCACAATCAATTGGATTGTATAGTAATACTATTTGTTTGTTTTTACACTTGAAATGTAGAAATAGAAAAACGAAGTCTGTCTGGTTTTGCATTCTGTTTGAGTGCTCACCACCAGCGGCTTCAAGGGTAAGGGTAGGAACTGCCATAACAGGTGGCTGAGGTGCAGTTCTGGAACAGTTTGCCAATTGAGAAAGATTTTTTAAATTTTTTTTCCAATGCCCACCAGCAAGAAGTTGCCTTATTCACTGAAGCATCAAATATTATAGCTCACATGTTGGCTTTTTTAATCTCATCTAAGATATCTGTGGCTGTTTTCATTATGCATTTGAATGTCTAAATCCTTTTTGAATTTTGCTATTCTCTTGGTCTTGGTAATAATACCTTCAGGAAGAATACCACTGGTTAGTTATGTCCCATGCAGAAGTATTTTCTCCACTTTTCTATTAAAATTGTTTTGTACAGCATCACTATCAACTTATTCTTGCATTATAAATTGTGGTAAATAGTACTAATATGTATCTTATAATAATACTTATTTTTAATTGTTATTTTGTATATCTCCACAGGTTCTGTTCGTACCTCTCTCATTTCTCAATCACAAGGTCCGAATCTTCAAACTCTTCACCCAGATTATAAGTCTTTAATTTCCAGATACAAGTATCTTCCCTTAACACTTCTAGCTTAGTCGCGAACTAGACTAAGTTGTAACTCAGGGGTTGCTCTGCTTTCTTCCCAATAATTTTCATCAGTGAAATTCAGTTGTGTCCTCCACTGGCACTCAAAAGAGAGCAAGATTTTGAGTTCTGATCTAAATGCCTTACAACCATGGGATAATTCATACAGTAAAGCTTTGGGTTAAAATTCAAATGGACACCTAATTTGTTCCTTGTTTCTGTAAAAGAATGACTTCCTGAACCATGGTGAGTATTTGGGGAGCTCATTATTACTCGTGGTGTTACAGAGGACAGTAGAGATGAAGCATTTCCTAGAAGAGCCAGAATATATGGTTCCACTGACCTTCTGTGAACATGCTGTGCAATCCCATAGTTCTTTGAGTATTTGAGGACATAATTGGTATTTTTATTGGTATATTTTTTAGTCAGCAGTTCTCCTTTCCTAGATATTATGCTTTTTAGGTAATTTGGGCTGCTGTTGACTCCTGCCGAGGGAGTATGAAAGTGTGGAAGTGGTGCTGATCACTTGAGTATCACTTGGGAGACTGCCAGGTCCCACTCAGGGTACAGCCTGAGAGGCTGTCACCATTTGTAGAAGTGCAGGATCCTTCCGTGGAGTCAGCAATCTTTTGTTTCGCTGTGTGTGTCATTTTATCCCTTAGCTGGATGAATTGAATGTGGGACTTTGAGGTTTGCCTCATGGCAAATCTGTAATTAATTGCTGAAACGTGGATAGAATTTTGCATGGACAAGAGCAGACAAGCAGCGATCTGCAGGTTTAATCTCTGTGGCTGTTTGGGGCCCAAGTAACCATGGTAGCTGGAAAATGCTCCCCACTTTTGAGTTTATCCCTTCTCGGTACTGTAGCTTTTCTTAACCTCTTTCAGACTGGACCAGATGGGTTTGTTTGTATGGCCCAAAATAACTGAAGAGCTATCACTTCAGTATTTCTGCCAGTAGGGGCAAAACCCACTCCAGCTGGTAAATGGAGAAATTAGGGGTACTCAAAGTCTGCCTAAGGCCTCATTGTCTGAGGCAGCAAAGCTGTTGTGCAGCTTAGCCTTCAGTTGTTTCAGGGAGACTACTGGAGCTGAAAGCTGCCTTTGCCTTAGTACTTAGCTTGATTGGGTAATAGAAGAGAGAATTCATAGTAGATTCTTCTCACTTCTTTTTCCAGGCCCATTTGTGAAACTGCAGTTGTTGGGTGACTGCATGAGCCATTGCACACTGTGGCCTGAAAACAGAGCCATATTTCCACCACCATACTTCTGTGTGCCCCTTAATAGTTGCTCCTTGCACACGTACACTGCACTTAAAAATAGCTGTAAAACAGGTGATTTGTGTATTACTGTGATGAACAGCAAGCTGAGGAGTGGTATTGATAGCACTGGAGAAATCTTGTTAAAGTTTCTGGAAAAATTTTGCTCATTTATTGTTCTGAGGTTACCAAGTTTCTTGAGCAGGAAGTTAAGTATTGTACCATATACTCCATTAAGCATACAGTGATCTTTTACTTCCTTCATGAAGTTATGGATTATTCCAAGAATTACTTAGTATGAAAAATCTTCTTTTTTTTTTTTTTTTTTTTTTTTTTTAATGTGGAATCTGCTGGAGTAATTCAGGATGAAAATTCTGTATTAACATATTTTTTTCCTGTAGTAGTCTATGAGCAAGCTCGTGTCCTAGATTTCAAGATCAACATGTGAATAACACACTAATGTGTCAGGCCAGGAAGTCCCTTCAGTTTGCAAAATATTGTGCTCTAAGCTATTCTTGAATTCTCTACAAAAATTGGCAAGTCAAAGCAAAAAGAATCCAATATCATTTGGCCAAATCAGGTTTTTTAGTGAAACAAGTCCTTTTGCTGAGCCACTGTTAGAATTACAGATGACTTTATGCAAAATAAAGACTGTGATTTGATAATTATTTCCTTTAGCAACAGTGTATGTCTTGGCCCTTTATCTTCAGCCCTTTTTGCTGCTATTCTCTTTCTTCCTGCAAGATTTCAGTGTATCCAATAGTCCAGCTCATTGCTGCATCTATTTCCTTTTTTCCCTTGTACTGCAGTTTAATTAGGAACAACTCTCCATGTTAACTTCTGATAGAAAAAAGTACAGGGGAGAAGGTTTGTGGGAGGTTGGCTGTGCCATTACAGAAGTTTTCAATGTTTCTCACTCATGATATATGAGCCATCAATCCAAATCCATGCCCAGAGAGACACTTTAAAACTTTAGTGCTCAACAGAGCTCAAAATATGCACCTGTCCTGCAGTCTACCCTGCAATTACAGACTGAGGGAAAGATAGACTGTAGTAGTTATTTACATGTCAAAACACTGTCTGCCAATAGCTGTCTAACTGTTGATGTTTTTTGGTGCTCTGTACTAGGTGTTCTCATCAGTTTAATAGCACAAAGCTCAGCACATGCAAAAAAAGTATAAGAACCAAAAGCTGTCATCTGTGGAGGAAAAAACATTGCATTTTAAGAAAAAAAAATTATCTTTCTGTGGACCCAAAGGAAATAGATGATGCACATGTTCCCTAAAGGGGATATTTTAAATGATGATATTCCAGAATTCATGCTTTAATATTTGTCTTTTTTGAAACATGTGGATTTTTTTTTTTTTTGTTGAAACTCAGATTATATCATCAGTGGAGATAATGAATGAAGCAGCAACAGGTTTGTATTTATTGCTGCCCAGTACTCCACTGATAGAAGATATAAAATCAAGACAGAAGAGCAAGTTAAATGATAGTCATGACTAAATATATCGTAGCTTATAAATTGAGACTATTAAGCTTTCTGGGTCTGGTATAGGTTTAATAATAACATATAATGGTAACTAAATGTATGTGTCTTTCATCTTCAAAGCATGTAAAAAAATTCAGGTAATATACACTTCTAGTTGTGTAGCCAAATATTTTTTACCTTACAAGTGAAAATGAAGGTGCCCGTAGAAATGAATAAGCCAAAGCCTCTAAGTGAGGATGCTTCAGATCCAGGATAAGAACTGAATGTCCAGCTTCACATGGTTGTGCTTAATGCAGAGCACAAGAGTCCATATTTGTGAAGAAACTAACAAATATCTAAATGTATGAACAATCTCTTTGACATTGGCACTATTCATGGTGTTGGCTTTAGCATTGTGCTTGTGCTCAAGTGTTTTCCTAGATTAAAGCCAGAGAGACATCATTTAGTGTATTTCCTATTTCAGCATGGAGTGACAGTCTTTGTGAATACACAAGCTCTTTCATTAGAATCTCAGCTTTTCACCATAGGAAGAAGCCTTGAACACCAAAATGAGATGCCTTTTTTTTTCCCCCTTTCATTTGTCTAAACTTTGTAGATAAAGATATAAGAAGCAGAAATTCTATTTTTGGAGTGATACACTTATACTTGTTTCATTGGGGTTTTTTCATGGCAATACTCAAGGGCAAAAACTATATGTACTTAGTAAGTGAATCTGAGAGATAACATTGCTTTCATTTCCAAAACTCAAGTGATGCTGCGTTTCTAGCAGCAGCATTTTCCTACATCTGCTGCTCTTCCCAGATATAGCCCCCAGATGAACCTCTCTGCATACCAGAGTACACCTCCTGCCTGGCATGCCATAGGTCACACTTACGTTTTCTCATCTCTGCTCATCCCTTTCCCCATGCTCACAGCAGGGCTTCTGTTTCAGTTAGAAAATATTGTTGTCTGCAATTGTTTGTAAGTAAAGTATTCCCTTGATAGTCTTTTCATGATTTCAGTTTTGGTAATGTGGTTGTCACTGTTAAAGATGTGTGTTAAAGTATAAATATGGATGAAAAAGTTACCCTTGTAGGTCTGGGATTTAAAAAACCCAACCCTACAGGAAGACAGGTTATTAAATTCCCCTGAGAATAAATTAAATATGTTTCCTGAAAATGCTGGCCTTGATTATCAATGCACTGTGTCTTTTCCATAATTTTTTACAGGTTTGAGAATAACCAATGTCTTACTCATCATGCTGACCCATCAGACAGGTGTCAATCAAGCATTTGCACAAGCACAGATCACTTAGGGTTGCTTGGTGTTTTAAAGGGAAGGCATTTTTAGCTTTTGCCTTTGAAAGAGCAGGTCAGAAACTCTACCCAGCATTAATGATTTTTGCCAATTCATCACTCAATTGACTCAGTAACTTGACTATTATTAACCCAGACCATTAAATGCTTTTAACCCTTTTCCACAGAAAGAAGAGACCTCTCAAGAATTAGCAACCTAAATGAATGTATTAATTTCATGCAGTAGCCATTTGCCCTACAGCATTAGACTGTTTTACTGATATACTTTATAAAGAAAATTCAAAAAGCAAAAGAATTTTTCTTGTAATTTGTTTTGCTGCACTGGAGAATTCTGTTAAGATATGAAGCATTCTGTGTTGAAGATGTCAGCAGAAACTGTAATAGCAGAAGCTGGTTTGTTCCATACAGGTGTGAAAAGTGTGTGCACTTGAGCATGCTAAGAAGACATCAAGGGGTGGGTGCAGTGCAATAACAATAAATGACAGTGGTAGAACATCCCTTTCGTAATCTAAATATAGTGTTTGGAATAAAAATAGTGTTTGTCTTAAGATACAGACAGCACTGACATTTACCCATATATTCTATGACCAGAAGTGAGAGCTGTTTCAGAAGTTAGTAGAAATAAGAATTTAACTCCCACTTCTCCAATCATGTTAAAATTAAATATACAAGGAGTAAAACTCTAGCATATAAAGGACTGTGAAGTGAATAATTACCAAGAGACGAGATTAACCAGGAGGGTCACTTCTCATCTCCTTGGTAATGGCCACTGCTGTGGAAAAGGCCCTGAGTTCTCCACATGTGAAGAAGGCCTATGAGATACTTGTTCCTCAAACTGTGTGTGTATTACGAAGTTTTGCAGGGAATCCATTCATCCTGATTGCTTAGGGTTTTGTTACTGCTGTGAAACACATCTGGGGAAAGTTTTTTCAAAAGCAGGGAAACCTTTCTTCAAACCAGACCAAATTTAGTCACATGCTGTTTTCAAAGAGCAACAAAGAAAACAAAATTCAGCACAAACTTTGTGCTGTAATTAACCAGCCAGCAAGACTTGCATCTGATGTGGAATGGGTCATACTCCATCAGTCAGTAAATGCTTGATAAATGATAACAAAACTGTTCTTATTCAAAGATATTACTGCCTATCACTAACCACTCTGTTTTAACTCTGGTTTAATTTCTTTTAAGCAGAACTACCCCCACCCAGGTCATTAGATATTTACTGTAATTGTAACTCAGAATTTGGATCTTCTTGATCAGAATTTCAGCAGGTAGTACCTTTTCCTTCCTTCTTTCAGGGAGCAGATGTGACAGGAAAGTAGCAGACTTTTCTTTTTTTTTATTTTTATTGTTCCTTTTCCTTCAGAGTAGTCACACTCTGCATGATCATCAGGGAAGTTGATTAAATTCTTTGAGGTAACAACAATATGATTATAACTAACTGCTTAAGTGAATGAAAAGTCACGTTACAGATAATCTGCTTCTCTATGAAAATGTAATAATGGCCTAAAAAAAGATTAGATAATGACACTGAGGTTTTTTATCATGCAAAATGAAATCAGCATTCTCACATATGTAGATGTTTAATAATGCTACCAAAATTCCTGTTAAAGGCAATCACTTGTGTGCGGTACTGTCTTTCCATCTTTCACTGTATTTTGTACTCTTGGCATAAAGGAACTTGATGCTTTTAGTAATTTTTATATAACTAGCAATTATTTTTTTTTGCGGGGGTGTCTTTTGGTCATAGTTTTTAATGATTCTGCTAGCTTCTCATAAACTTACTTGTAGATTTGGCACATTGACATGAAGACTGATTCATGACTGGAATGGTGCTTTTTACCTTGCTGATGAAAATTTTAAGCCTGTTCAAGATCAGTTGATGTTTTACAGACATATTTGAAAGAAACTTTTTTCAGATATATTTATAATCAGAGCACTACTGCCATTGATTTATAAATGTGTGTATGTTTCATTATAAACAAGGTATATCCAAAAGCCCTGCAGATAACTTGACTAAGGAATTTTTCAGGGTTTTTAAAGCATGGTATTCCTTCAGTGGAATCAGAGAGGTGTTTTGGCATATCTACTAAAACACAATCCTTATCATGCTGTTAGAGAGTTCATCAGGTACTCCTTTCTGTGCTTGACTCTTTTTGAGCAATCTCTTTCCATTTTCTTAGCTCATGAAGAATACCGAAGAGAACTTGTATGCTTGAGAAACATGCACCAAGTAAGGACTGCCAGGCCTATATGTTTCTGAAATGGAGTTGAAGTTATTTATCGCTCAGAAGTGCAATGAAAACAAATGCAGTAAAAAATCAGAAAGAACAGGTTTTGTGGTTTGTGGTTGTTTTTGTTTTGGATAGTGCTCTACCTTTCCAAGTCCCATGTGTGGCATCCTTGCTCAGCATCTGTCCCACACTTGAATGCTGGTCTCATTCTTTCTTTGTAGACTTTCCCTTTTCTCGGTTAACTTTCATTTCATGCTGCCTGAATTCAGCCAGCTGGGAACTGAAAACAGGGCAGAAAAAATGTTCACTGCTTCCCACATTTCGCTCAAAAAGGTAAGTCTTGCTTCATCTGGACTCTTCAGAGACTTCTGCAGTAAAGATCCAGCAAGTATATACTAGACATGTGCAAACAGTGGTTTTTAACCCAAAGTCTTATCCCTTGATGTAATTTAGCAGAGTTTCTCAGGCTTGCATAGAAGCACACCTCTGAAATAATTCAGTACATTGTCAGTTTTGTAACTCCTATTTTAAAATCACAAAAGTATTAAAAATCTTTTTTAAAGAACGGTCAATAAAATGTTGAATGGGGGAAAGACACTGGTTTTCCATAATATTTTCCTTTTTCTGTCTGAAAATTTTAAAATAAATAAAACAAACATTTACTTCAAAAGAGATTTTTGCATGTACAACTTTAGTTTGCACAATTTGCTAAAAGTATTAGCAGTCAAAAATAAATGATAGCTTTCAATAACAGGGAAAACCATCAGTTTGTCTATAACATATAAATATGAAGATTATAAGATAACTATCCTTGTCTTTAGAGTTATCATCGTAACTCTCTGTTTTACAGCAGAAAAGGTTATGTGGCTCTCTTGAATCGCTTAGCAACTGAGATCTGTATTAATTTCAGCATATCTAAATGGTTTTTATTAGGGAAAGAGTTTTGTACAAGACATCCTTAGGCTAGCATAATTACAGAAAGCCATCAGGCTCTAGGTTACATCTTTAAAAATAATAATGAACTCTTCCATAATTAGAGATAACAATTTTTGCCCTTATGTGTTTTTGTCACCTGAGGATCAAAAAGTCTTTTACAAACATTACATAAGCTTACAAGTTATCATTATATCCAAAGACTCATACACTGAGTTATTTGGTTTTCAGGAGCTACAAATTAACTAGTTCCCTTGAGGTTCATCTAGAGATTTGAATTCATTGTGTATTGAGCTTCAAGAGGAAATCTTCGAAGTACATTTAACTTTGCTCTTTAACTTCCCACTTCTTTCCCCATTTTCAGAAGTTTTATGACCTAGTTGTGTGCATAAGGTGTAAGAGAAGATGTGTTTTGATGGGCCATTGCTCTCAGACTGTGAAAATGAGGAAGGCCTGTGAATTTAGCAGCTCTTTAGCTCCTCAGAGACTCTTAGGATGCTTTTATTCATGGGCAAAGGTTTATGAGTATGTCTGACTGTTGACACCTGCTATAGATAAGACCCAGTTATTTTTATGGATTTTATGCTCTACCCTAAAGAAAGTTATATGCTGCTTCGGATTACTACTGAAAAACTTAGGATCTGCTAATGAAACATCAGATAAAGAGCTATCACTGTAATGACATGCAAGGACTGAATTAGACACAAATTGTTATTGTTTTTGGAGGGTTTTTTCTACCCCTTACGACTCTAAGTATCATAGGTAAGCAGCCAAAAACAATTGTTTTAAATTCCCAACAGAAACTCATTTTCTTGATCATTAAAAAATAATAGTCTTATTTTACCTTCCTTGAAGATTTGACTTAATTGTAACTGATGCAGACAGAGAAAACCTTTAAAAGCAAAAAAAAACCCAAAAAAATCTAGTCCAAATGAAATTATCTGTGCTATAAATTATTAAAATGAAGCATCACTTAATAACAAAATTGCTCTTTGACTAGCAAAAGATTTCTCAGCTATAAGTAAATTTACATTATTTGCTAGATGACTTCTAAGATTAGGAAAACATGCTAACAACTTTGTGTATAAACTGCCACAATACAACTTGCAATTTTTCAGGCTAGAGAAATAATTTGTATTTTCAATGCAAAAAATGAGAGACTAGCAGCCACCAGGATCTGACTGTATCTGTCATCTATAGAGCATTTGTGACCATCTGCACAGAAGCCAGAGGTTTTTTTCAAGCTGGTGACCTTGTCCTTGCATCATTTCCTTCTTCCCTCTCATTGTGACTCCACCAAAAAGAGCCGTTATCAAAATAGTAGACCCTGGGATGGGAATGAAGTGGACACAACTTGATAGTTTAAGATCTCCAGAGAGTTCCTATTAGATACTATTAGGTCCTATTTAAAAGGTGGAAAAATGGTGTCTGAGGCAGCTGCATGTTTTTGGTGTACAGGTCCTGAGGGCTGATTAAACCTTATTTAACATTGCCCTGCCACTTTTTTTTTTTTTTTTTTTTAAATAGGTGATTTGTGGGCCAATATGGATAATCAAGGTTTCTTTTACTCAGCAGGTGAAGTGGGAAGAGTGGTTGAAAAGATATGGCAGTGTTGCTTCAGATTAATTTAAAATTAATTATTTTAAAATGTGTTGAATTGGAACTATTCATTTCAGGCTTAATCCATTCAAAAGTTAGTTCAATTATTGGGGCATTTTAAGGGCAAAAGGCAGCTGCTACTGGAAGCTTCTCAGTGCTTCCAGTACTCAGGATTTATAACATTACCCCACTGAAATGTAATTTATTGCCCCCTTTCCTTGTCATTGGAGGTTGTCTAACTTCCAAGGAACCTATAATTTTTCTTTCTTAAACAACTGCATCTTTATAAACTATGAAAGATAATTAAATTTAGGTGGCTTAAAGGGTGTCTTATGTTGACCTTCATGTACTTTCTTGTCTCTCTGGCCTACATAATACTTGTTGTAGGTAAAGTAGACCACGTTAACAGGAGAATCATATTCCCAAATTCCCTCTAGCCCGCTAGTGCTCACACAGAAGGTGTGGCATGTTCAGTTCAGATTGCTGTTGTGGATCAAAGGACAGTTTGAATAAAAGTGACCAGCATCCTACTTATCTCTGAGGTTTCTACACTGTTCAGTGTTAAAACTGTTCAATCTTAACTGCTAAACCGCTGTCTTTTACTGTTACCAAAATGATCAGGTGTGATAGTGGTTTAATATAGGAAATATTAGTTCAAATTATTTTTGGAATTTCATCTGAAATGATGCCCTTCTATCTTGATTAAGTTTTGTCTGGCAAATACAGTCTTCCCTATTCCTTCCCTCCTACCCTATTATAGCTCAGCATTTGCGATTTGACTCATCAGCCAGCACAGCATGGCTCTCCTGAATCTGATGCAAAAGTGATGCTCTGTCTGTCTGTAAAAAGGGGATCATCATTATTTTTATTCTACTAACAAATGGTTATTATCATGAAGTAATGCTGTGTGTAGTATACATATTGCTGGTTATCGCATGATTTCTACCTGGTAGTCTGTATAGGTAGAAACTCACTAATTCTCTTGTCTTAGAAATGAGTGACCACTGGCACTTCCCCAGCTGCTGTGGCTTGCCCCAAGTGCTGTGCTGGTGCCATGCCAGACTGATCTGATGGGAATATAAAGATTGGTTTAAGGTCTCTTTGCATATTGCTGCTGCCTTTGTCTGATACATTCTGCACTATGAGCTGTGATTGAGGTCTTAGATCTATGAATATATAATACTATATTTGCAGATGTTGTGGTTAAAAGGACAAGGAGGGAGGGAATGTATGTTAATAATACTTTGTTTCTGCTGTATTAGTAGCAGCTTGCTAAAGTGGCCTGCCATCAAACAGTATTTATAGCAATGTATAAAACACATTAGTGACATCCCTTTTAAATTCAAAAGCTTTAGCTAATATTACTGTCTGCATTCAAAGCAGAGCTCAGTGCCTAAAAGCTGGTCAATAAACATTTTAGTACTGCTCTATTCCAGTGATCTGAATTCAATAATGTTACCTTTCCAGAAGCTGCAAAATGGAAAGTGAAAGAATGATTTATGAAGCTTAGCTATGCATGGCCAGATAAGAAAGCTTTAACTGATGCTTGCAGGATTCTCTTTAATGAAGTACAAGTTGCCAAGATAAGTTTAGGTAAATGAAGCCTCTGTCACAATATGTTACAGCAAAAGAAATGACAGAGACAGCAGAGCAGATGGAGGTTATTACAGAACAGTGGTGTCAAGAATTGTAGTCTAGGTAACTGCACAAAGACAGAACAGATGCATTGGGTTTGTTATTAATGATTTCATGATAGCAGTGAGTATTTCTAGAATCTGTTTAAATTAAGCCCAGCAAGGTTCTTCCCCTAAATTGTCATTTAGCCTTCATTGAGCTCATATTGTTCAGCTATCACTCTCTTTTGAGTAGAATTTTTCTCTTTCAGTACCACCCTCCATTTTTGATGTTGACATTAACTGCAAGGCCCTGCTACTTTTCAAAATGTTGTTTGATTGTTTTCTAATGCCTGCCTTGTTGACAGTATTAAGCAGCATTAGTTCAAATTAGTAAAATTCCTGTTGTCTTTTTTTAACATCTTAATTTATCATGTAGTAGCCTTTTATGAATGAAATTAAACAGGTGAGCTTGTGCTTGTCTCATGGGGCACAGGACCTAGAATTATCAGGTGTTATATTGAAACTTATATTGAGCTGTACCCTTTTTAGGAAGGAACTGGGACCATGTCAATGTAGAATCTGTATTTGCATTGTGTTTTGTCCACTGCTGTTTTATGCTGAGTAGATTAATTATTTTCAGGGAAAAAGATAGATCATTAGGCAGTTAATCCTAAATATGAGTTTTGAGACTGAACTTGCAGAGTAAGTAAGATTGGTGATTTTTTTTCTGAAAAACATGCTTTCTGCTTCTTATTTTCTTAGAATTTAAGGAATTTCAAACCAATGCATCAGGAAAATATAATTTTGTTCTTTCATTCTGTCAAAAAGGCTGTCTTGGCTTCCAAAGTGATGTCTGTCACACCTGTAGGATGACAGCCTCTGTGGTGGGCAGGCTGACAGACAAGTACATTGTGTTTCCCTACAAATATGCATAAGATTGAGTCTCACAAGGTTGTGTCACAGCAGCCATCTACTCTGCCAGGGTGCTTTGTCCTTGTGCTTGGTGTGACTGTTGAAACCCCAGCCCTGAAGGCACATTCTGTCTTTATACACTGATGGGTTGATTTCATAGACTTCCACAGACACATTTCAATGCTTTTGGGTGTTTTTTGGGTGGAAGGGGAGCAGCTGAAGGTAAAGAATGTTTTGCAATTTGCCCTTTTAACAATGTGGAATACTTCCAGAGGAATGAAGATTAAACCAATCAGTGGAGACTCTTTTTAGTACAATAAAATACAGAAATACTTTTTTTTCTTCTCCTTTATATTTCAGAAGTTTTCCCCTTCCCTTCCCTCATTTAAAAATTAATGCCTTGGTGATCTTTCTGTGATACTCCTGTTCCAAGGCTTTGGTTTTACTTCTTCTCTGATGCTGGAGTCTCTTTTCAGCATCTTTCTTGTGTTAGTCTGTGTGAAAAGAACAAAAAAAAAAAGGGAGGAGTAGAAAAGGAAGGTAAGGGAGTAAAAGTAGGAAAAAGTCAGGGGACCTGCAGACAGCAATTTTTTTCCCTAAGGCTAAGAAAATAACAGGGAGGGTCTGCATTTGTTCTGTTTAATTCATATATGCTTCTGTACCGTGATGTTATTTATTAAGAAATTACATTCATATTGAGGCAGCACCCTACCCCACTGTGAAACCTGTGTATTACTGAAGCTTATTTTTCCTATTTCTGTACTTCTATTTTTATGTGTTCAGATCTAGTCTGGTATCTGTAGTGCCTTTTAATTAAACATCGGCTGATGCCACAAAACTCATTTAAAACAGATAAATTGTGTGGTTTATTTTTCCAGACCTGAAGGTTACTGACCTTAATTAAAAGAATTTTTTCTGATTTTCTTTTTCTTAAATATTAAGACTAAGATCTTGCAATGTACAAAGAACTAAAACATCTCCATCTTGGTTTTGCTGATGTTAGGCTTTTTGCAACAATTTAGCATGTATGTAAACAAAGACAAATTCCACTCAGATGCCACAATTGGCTGAGCATCCCATGTGGTGTTTTAATAATAGTTTTAACAGCAGTGCCTTTTTGTCCCTGCAAGTCTTCTTTCCTACTGCTGTGTTTGTGAGAGGGGGAGCCTAAGAGAGAGAGAGAGAGAGAGAGAGAGAGAATTAGAGCAGTAATTCTGTGAGGCTTAGAATTAACTTCCTATATTTTGTTCATACATTATTTGTCTTTAGGACTCTAACTGCTAGGAGAGTATAATAAACTTTGGGATTTATTTTTTATGTTACAAAATCCGAATGTTATCTGGGTTCTGTGGGTCCTCATAGACTCTAAAAGAATGAGGGAAATTAGTTTCTGCATTGCTTGGTCTACACAATTGGCAATTTAGAAATAGATTTGTTTCTTAGCCTTTCAATAAATTTGGGCACGAATCTGTACTTGGAAAACAAAAGGAGAACAGTTATTACTAAAATTCAGTGAGTGGTTGTGGGTATGTTTTTGGCCTGAGGAGAGGGAAGATAAGTAAGAAATACAACCCGTGCACCTTTCTTGCCTCCAACACATTTTACAGGGATTTCAGGAATTGTCACAACTAATTAGTGAACATGTGAGAAAAGATAATGGGTGACTTGGCTGTCAGTTTCCAGTCTTCTGTTCACTGGGCTGAAATCTGAGCCGACTGGCAGAAGGACCTGGAATTATTTTAACATCTAGAATTCCATAAATGCAAAAAACCTTTCATTTTAGGTTTTTTTTTAAAGTAAAGGAAAAGTGTGTTGTCTCCTTTTTAGCTGTCAAATGATTCCTAAGAGAGGCCTTACTTTTTAAAGTATGAGGGATATACTGAACAACCTGATGTGCCTTTGAGACCAAGACATGGTGTTGCAACCGGTAGAACAGGTTATTAATACCGTCTAAGTAGAGGTTCAGCAGTTCTCTGAGTTCTGGGAAGAAGAGCTACCAACTCTTTTCTGCTTTTATGTGGTAGGGACAAACAATGCTCCCAAGTAATTTACTTGCTTCATTTATGGTATTTGTCTGTGGAAAGAGAAGTTGTTCTATATCCCTTCCTGCTTGTCACCCATCCACCCCTCCATCCACCCATCCATCCATCTGTGTACTGTCATCCCTTTTGGTTCCAAGGCAAATCATGGTATCAAAGACCCTGCTATCTTTCAAATTAAAGACTACCGCAGAGCTCAGACCCTGTACAGAAGGTTACTCATGTGGGGAAGGTGGCAAATCTTAGCAAGGTGTTTCTGCCAGCCAATAAATTGTTTCTCAAACACACCTCAGAAATGTCAGTGTTGTTAAGGTCTACCTCAGTGTTTTGACCTTCAAAATTAAGAGCTAAATCACACGCAATTTTTCATATGGTTCTGTTTCAATAGTTCATGCAAGATGCTTGGCTCAATTAAATAGAGAATTAAATCATAATTAGTTCGGAGTTAAGGGAATCAATCTTATATTGTATTGGACACCGGGAAGCTTCTAAGTGAGCAGTGTTCTTTTTCAACTACAAGGGAAATGAAAGGAAGACATGCATAGATTACCTTTGTTCTTATTTTTAAGAACAGGTAGATAAGATTTACATAAAGCTCCTATTAAGTGTTGAGAATAATAATGAAATAACTAATGATAGATTTACCTTGGGTGTTCAGGCAGCTGTAAGGCAAATACTTCTACTCAGAAACATATAATTGAAGATAGTAATAATATACCAAATACCAAAGGGGTAGTCATGCTGGAAACATGTAAGAAAAAAGAGAAAAAATATTCTATATCATAGCACTTACATAAAAGAAGGATTCAAATTAAGGACTTTCTCTTTTGCTGAAGTGACTAAGGTCTGTCTCACTACTTTAACAAAAAATTGCACCAGTACTAATCCTATTTTGTTTGAATAATTTTTCTCTACACGTTTCCCTTGCCAATTTAAAACAATGCATACAAATCCACCAGGTGATGCTTCAGTTGTGTGTTTGGTGTGAAGGTCTGACACATACATTGGATTTCCAAATTTCAGAATCAGAAATAAGTCTGAGTGAACATGAATCCATTTTGCGTGGGAATAAATTTTTGCTATGCTTAGATAAACTATGCTATGGCACCCTCCTTCAAGGCAACATTTTCTGGCAGACTAAAAGCTCTAGAACTAATTTTTCCTGTAATTTTTTTAAGTGGGATATATTAATTAAAGTACTGAAAATTACTAGTAAGACTAGCTCATGAAAGTTTTGCTCTTAGAAGACATTTGTGTAATATCTTTAATGGTGTAGGACATGGAGAATTCCTCATACCAATGCCAGAGATTTTGGGATATAAGGAAACAGAAGTGGCAGTACTACATGCCCTACTTTCTTCTTAAAAGCTTAGGTATTGTACCTGTAATTTTGAAGAATTTAATTTGATTTCTTAAGAGGTTTATGTCTGAACTACTCTGTTTTATTAGGTCCCAGTAGTTTGTTGTATTGATCTTTTAAGTAAATACTAAGTGATGCAAATGGAAGCTTTCTAAAATGCATCTCAACTATTTTTTATTTCTTAAAGATGAGTGTTTATCTTAGATTTTCAGTCCATTGGAAGAGCAGTCTGTCATGTGTTATGCCCCTCACTTGGTGACCAGTGAAAGTCTAAATCTGATAAGCTAATCCTCTGTGCAGTGGTGTAGAATCATTATAGGGGAGCTGATTTAAGCTTCTGGATACTTTTATCCACAGAATAAAAATTCCCATCTGCTTGGTAAAGAAAGAAACTGTTCAATGAGATTTGGTTATATTTTTACTGAAATGTGGTGACTTTGCTGTTAGTCCTCAGTGGAAAAGTTCCAAAGCAGTGGACTCAATTTCTTTTTTTTTTTTTACCCCCTTTTAGGCTTTCATTTTAGGAAGGATTTAAATTCTTATTTTTAGATACATGTTACAGCATATTTGGCTTTCCCCATGGTTTTAAACAGTTATGTTCTGGACAGAATTACAAAGGAAGCATAGATTTGGGTTGAATATTGAGACTTGCATTAGCAGGTTCCTTATGTGACTGCAAGCACATTAATCCTGCCTTCTTAAATGTAGCCATTAGGTCATTGACCAAGCAGAAGCGTTCACATTAAGTGTGCAATCTATGGGTTGCATGGCATGGAATGCCATCTCTCCAAAGGAGAGCTTGGCGCCTGAGGACCAGCAGGAGATTTGTGGGGAGTACAACTGTAATGCTCTCAGACTTGAGCTAGTAGGTGTGAGTGGTGCTGAGCTCTGCAGGTTTTCCCAGCTCAGCCCTGCGTGAGGCTTTGTTGCGCGACATGCGCAAGTTCTTTTTTTGTAAGAAAACTCTAAATATACAAATAATAACCACTGGATATCTTTAATTTTTTGCCCACCACGTTGTAGATGGAATGTATTTATTTCTATATCCCATTTGGAACAGCTCCATTAGCAGCTAAGTAATTTGCTTTTTATGTGTTTACTAGTCAGAATACTGCTGTGCTTTTTAAGCTGTCACTAACAGGAACAGTCTAACTGTATAATCATAGTGGGCTGATGGAATAAAAAATGAGCAAAGTTTCGCTAGAATTAAGTGCTCTTAACCATCTCTCTGATCTTTGAACATAATAGGATGATAAATGCATTGTGTGAAAGTGTTTTATTACAGAGGATAAACAATATTCCAAGAAAAATCTCTCCCTTCTGATTATTGAAGTGATTTGTGATACCTGTATTGATCTCTATCCCAAAAAGCATAACAGTTATTTTCTGCAGATTTTCTTTGAAAATCAATACTAACAGTTTTCTGAGGAGTTCAAATCAGATGAGAAATTTTTGTAAGTTGTGATTTGCCTTTTTTTTTCTGATAATGTCATTTGCACTGGTCTTGAAAAGATTAAAAAATGGGTGGCTTGTGTCACAGATAGTTTTCCTCTCTCTATTATGAGACACAAACTATTTTAATTTTTTTCTTTTCTCTCCATTGCTTAAGCATAGTGTGTCTATTCACACATGGTTAGAAATGAGATTTGAAGGTTTTGTTAAACAAAATGAGGTGTAGTGAACTTACAACCCACACTTTATAATTAGATGTGATGCTTCTCTCATGCATTGAGAAGATTTTGTTCTAAATATACTTCTCTCTGAAATTTACTTTTTTTAATATATATGAGAAAGCTTCGCACCATGTCCAAGATTATAAAGAATTGGGAGAAGTTTTAAAATGTTTTAAAAATACACCTTTCCTTACCGCACAAGTTTTGACCACTGGCCCTACTGAAAATCTGGTTATTTATATTGGTGGAAGCTGCCTATATGCTGCTGAGAGAAAAGGAACTCATTTTCCCAGGATATAAACAAACTTTTCTACAAATTCTTTAAGAGGGCAATAATGGTGAGCAATTCTAGACACTGGTGCAATATGTTTTATTGTAAAATTCCATGTGCTTCAGACTGTGGGAACCCAGGACATCCCTCTGGGTGCCCTGGATGGCCCGAGCTGCTGGCAGGGGGCTCTGAGACCCTGGCATGCAGCCAAAGACACGTGGGGTTTTGATCTTAGCCCATGGAACAAATTACCAACTCTGTATGAAGAATTACAAGCCACACACAAAAGTTTAGGTATTGTAGTAGAAGTAGTCACGAAGTGAAAGGAAGGATTTCTGAGTGCTGTACAGGGGGGTTTTAAGCCTTGTACTCAGGGGTCCAAGTTTTGTACACAGGGGTCAGGAGTTCTAAGATGGAGGGATTTGGGAGTGCCCTGTCCTCCTTCTTTCTCCTTCCTAGCCTCCATGTCTTTGGTGATGTTGGCACTCACAGATTGGTTTAGAGTAGAAAGTCACCATTCAATATGGATAGTAGGCATTGGGGAAAAAGTATGAACATGTAACAAGTAATGTATGATATAAAAGATGGCACCAGCCCCTGGGAGGGCAGTGTGCCTTTGTCTGAGCTGCTGAACAGGCCACAGCAGTTCAGGGAGAAGAATCTTTTAGATAACCAACAATAAACTACCTTGAGACCAGACAACAGAGGACTACTGAGTCTTTCTTTGAAGGCACAGGTTGGAGGAGAGACTTTTCCATCTTTCAGGCTCACCCCAATCCAGGGGTGAAACCCGACAGCAAGCAGTTGTGATTTGCAGAAGAAAACCCAGATGTGTGCCTGTAAATGTTTGAACCTCTACAGATTTTTACCTTTTCTAAGAGAAAAATACACAAATTTGCCCCTGAGATCACAAAAGTTAAAACTTCTTGAATTAGTCTGCCGCTAAAACAGTTCTAAGCACGTAAAAACTTTTTTCATGTGATACATTTAAAATTAAAGGCCTCAAATATGTTGTCATGTAGAAGATATATTCATTCCCCACAGTAAGATCCAGGTAAATACCAATAGAATCTTTCCCTTTTTGTAACCACACATATCTTGATGTTCCTAACTCTGTGCTCTGACATGGCTGAGATAACCAAATCTTAGAGAAGAGAAAACAGGTAAAAGAAGGCATGAAAGCAAAGGAAGTTTCTTCCTCATGAGAAGGAACTTGATTTTTTCCCAACAGAGACAGCAAAATAATAGGAGGCAATGAAGCCTCACTGAAACTGAAGAGACAGAAAAATTCTGGGGAAACTGTGGAAAAGATAAAAGTGTAGCAGATGCACCAGTCATGTATTGAAGATTTTTGAAGAGAAGGTGTGATTATTTCAGCCTCCAGAATGGTTCCTTGAGACACTTAGAAAAAAAAAGATGTACATAAAATAAATAGATATTGGAACAAAAACGCCTCAAATTTTATAGAAAGAAAAAAAAAAAGAGGAAAGGTGAAGGGTTTGAACACTTTTAAAATGTTGTGAGAGATGGCAGGTTGAAATATTTTTGTTCTATTCAAAGATAGTTTTAAGGTTATAAGCTTACTATATGTTCTTAGAAGATTTTAAGACGTTCCTGAAATATACTTCCAAAACCAAATTATTCTTCCCTGTTTCATAATTGGAGGGGGGAACACTCCACCCTCCCCTATCTTCCCCCAGATTTCTTGAAGTTTGATATGGTTTATCTGAGAGTGAAGTAAGGATTTATTGTCTACCTTTTTTAGTTTCCTCTCACATAAAAAAAGGACCCTTGGTATTGAAAATCCAGTTTCTTTAGTTTTAATTTTCTTTTTAGTGTCATCTTACTATCTTAAATCATTCAGAACTATTCTGAATAATTTTGCTGCTTTCTACCTACTTCTGTTCATCACGAATTTAATCAGTCACATTATATGTCCTGGACTTATTTTTTTTATCCTGGTATTTAATATTCTATCATTCATTTTTGTTAGCCCATTCTTTTTACAATAATTAAGACCTGTATAGATAAAAATGTCACTCAGTTTTTCAAATAAGTTTGTGTTGTGCTTCTGCCTCTGAGCATTTTGTTTAACCTTCTCTTATTTTTACAGACTTGAATTTCCAACCTTGAGCTCAGCTTAAGTGTTGTTGGAATTGCAAATTCATTCATATTTCAAACTCCTGTTCAAGACTAGGCCCCTAGAGCTATGAAGTTTTGTTAAATGTCACAGCTCCAGCTCATATTTTATTGTACTTAATTAGGACTCCAAGTACCGTGTTTGCTGATGTTTTTAAGTCTGAATGATAACAAGAAAAAAATAATCTTTTGTTCAGGAACTTTGGTGCTAATAAGCTGCAGAATACCCATCTTCTGCACTGCATGTACCAAAGTTTTTTAATTTCTTTATTAATGAACATTAATTAGGTATTAACTAAGCCATAGCATTATTGGCAGTTTAATGCATGTCTTAATAGATATACAAGGAAAACTGTTCCATATACTGAATTATTCAGGTCTTTTTCAGCCAATGAATGCAGAGATATGTGTTTTGAATGCAGAGATATGTGTTTTGAATGCAGAGATATGTATTTTTTATGCTTAGAGTGAATATTACCTCTAGAGAACACTGTGATTAATTTAAAACTGAAATTCAAATTGTAGTTCACTTCCTAGTTCTGAGTGTTCAGCATTCACAAAAACCAATAATAAAGTTCATCACCTTCAGTTAAGAAAAAAGCTCTGAAATTCCAGATTTCAATGTTTTCATGTGTGGAAGAATACTGTGTAGCTGAAAGATTTTAACATGGACTCCTAGTGGAAACAGCTTTGACAGTTACTAAAGACCTGTTTTCTTTCAGTGTCACTTTAAAATGTATTTTGGAGCTCAGCTGCTGGCATTATACTGGACACAGCAGTACAAGAAGTCATTAAAGTTAGGCTCTCTCAACTTGTCTGTATCTTGAAATGCACACACAAGTGAGCCCAGGTACAAGCTGGGCTCTCTCTGTGGGCTCTTTGTGAAGACTTGTTCTCATTTTCAGTAATTTCTGGCACTATACACATGGAATTTGGATAGTATTGTAAGGAGAACTCTGTCAATGGGTGGCATCAGGACAGAATAGCTATAGCACAGATTTAACTCATTGTAGGAAGGATTCCTCTCTAAAAAGGTGTTTCTTTGATTTAATTTGATTGTGTAAGCTGATCCACTCTTACTACTTTGCAAAATGTCCATCATTTGACAGGAGAAAAAGAGCAATATATGGATGCATGTATCAATATATTATATACCCAAATACAATACATTTTATGTATTCCAGAGAGTGGCTTTGGAATTATCTGTCAGTGCTGTAATGAGGTGTTTTGGTACCTTGAAAGAAGTCTCACTATGGATACTTTGAATCCTCTTTATTTATTACACCTCAGGATTTGAGTTCTGGTCCATATTATTCTAAGAACCAAAGCATTATTCCTTTATATTTTTAACAGGAAAATTGACTAGTTCTAGATTCGAAGTTAGATTGTACAGCATTTCAGGACTTTTCTTCAGAGTTTGTGATTGATCCTCAGCAAACCCTGTGCATTTGGATAGGAGAGCTGGATAACAAATATCAGCATTTAAAAGGATAAAAAAGCTAGAGATTGAAAAGAACACTTGCATTTTCAGATTGTGCTTTCTTTGACATGAATGGTATTGTTGCAACTTCCCACTACTCCTCTGGCACTTAGGTTAAATACAGCAAGTAAAGGATAGGCAGGTGGTGATGGGCATTGTGTTTACTTTCAGGTGATTTAAATTTAATCCATAATAAATTCAGAAAAAAATGGTATTTTTCTTTCTCACAAGGATTTTATAAAAGTCAGTCATTATAGTTCATGTATTCAGGTTCTGTTGCGTATAGGTAAAGCTTTATAAAATAAAGGCCTTGTTACCCATGTAAAATAAGATATTTGCACTCCTCTTTTTTCTGATGAGAATATCTGTCATCTGACCAAGCACCTCTTGAAACAGAGCAGTTCTGAAAAGATCCTAGTGAATTTTTGCCATTGCATTACAGCACCAAATAAGACAGTCATGGTATTTTTTGCTTGGTTTGTTTGTTTATGACAATCAGAATTGGAAGTTTATCTTTTATTTAGGAAAAATTAAACATGAGATGGAATTTTGCAAGTGTATCTGTCTGAGTATCTCAACTAGTTTCATGCCTTTATTAGGAAGACAGTGTAAAGCTATTTTTGGTAAAAACTACCCTTAACACTTTTAAATGCATTTTTTGCCACTGAGCATTTTACAGGTCATTCTGTACAAAATTTATTATTTTGCTTTTTGCGATACTCAGTTACTGACTATGCATGGCTTCTGGTATCTACTCTTTTTTCATCATCACAGAATTAAGGGAAGAAATAGCCATCTATTCCATGTAGTTCAATATCATCAAGTAGAAATTTTGATTTTCCTTTGCTTAGGGACTTTTTTTTCTAGTGAATCCACCAAATCTGTTTAGTCTGGGGCAAAAATAGGCTGCACTGTCCCTAATGCCTGAAAGGAAACAGACTTTGTATGTTCTTTAAGGGATGGTGTTCCCACAAGTTATTGCAATGTGGCATAGGATTAAATTTATTTCTACAAACCTATGTTGTGCTGTCTCTTGGAAAACATCTCCTGTTGTTTGGTGGTGATAAAACAAAACAAGTCAGGTCTACAGAGGTGGAGTTTTTTTTTTTTTTTTTTTAAATTTATTATTTTTTATTTTTATATAGTTTTTATATATTTTTTCAATAGTGTCTTCAAACTTTGGTTCCTAAAATTAGGTATCTGCTTAAGGTTTACCAAATGAGACTCAGAGCTCAAATGCCTGATTCCATTGCATTTCAATAGATATGTCAAGCTGCACTGAAAGTATCAGCAATAGTTAAATATATATGTGAGAGGAGAAATGCTTGTATGTGGTCAAAATACGCACCTAAATACTGAGCCTCTTGAGAAATCATTCAGTAATACCAAATTAGTTTAATATCTGTAAAGGTCTTTTAAGAGGCCAAAAATATTTAGTATTGTTTACTATGTGTCTCAAAGAATAAGAAGTTTTAATTGCTGACTAAATTTTTAATTCTTGAAGAGACATAAAAATATTTGGAAAATTTTAGAAATATGCTTTTTAGTGGTTGTTTTCTATCCAGTTTAATGTTAATTCTGGCTTACTGGGATGGCTGAACAAACAATAAAGCTAGAAATTTGCTGGTCCATTATATTAATCGGGATTTTATTAATGATAAAAATAATATATGTTTTTTCACTACATTAATAATCTATATGGCTCAGTGTAAGCAAAAATTGCTGATTTTATGCTGCTAAGACCTGTAGTCATTCTGGTGGTTCTGATGAACTGTTAGAAATGCCCATGAAGTACATCAGCTCTGCCTAGGTGCTGCGATAGAAATAATCTTCTGCTAACCATAGACACTTCATCAGGTGTGAAAGTGCAATAAAGGGTAAGGCAGAAAATGAATTATTACAGCATTTGTCAGTAATGTGTCTAATCTTGAGAGGCTGTGCAGATGGATATTCAGATGTGTGAAGGCAGAAGATAGTCTTTTCATCATCTGGGTTAATCTCCAGAGTAGGTAGTAATTTCTGGCAGGAGTTAGAAGTTGCCCCAAGTCTGTCCCTCTTACTCCATTGCTGAGCAGAATAAAGGTCCTTTGATAAGCTGCATGGACAACGACAACTGTGTTAGCCTCTATTCAAACTTAGAAAAAGTGAGTTAATATCAATATTTTTCTCCAACATTTGTTACTGTGAACTGGAACTATTTCTGTACATGATATGGTGTTCAGGCAGAAAGTGTTTGGCTTAGTTAACTATTCCCATTGAAACTCTTTGAGTCTGGTTTAGTGACTTCTGTTGTGATTTATTTGATGAGGACAAAGAAGTTAAATATTTGCCATGATGTTTAAAATACTTTGCTTTACATATCTCCTTGTACAAACCATTTTAGTTGAAACCCCCAAACAGGTTATTTCCATGTATTTTATATAGTACATATTTATGAAACATACAGAAATTAATTTTGCTCTCTGTATATACACACAGGGAAAACCAGTTCTTATTCCAGCAATAAAATGAATTATCTACCATTAGTTACCATTTTAGTGTAATTGCAGAAAGCAGTGACTCATTTTATAGTTGCTCTAGGCTTCTCATCCATACACTTCCATGGATTGATTTTTGGAATCTACTCAGCAGTCAAATGTAGTATAGATGACAAAATATATTATGAAGTTATCTTACAATAACCAACACTGTGCTTTCCGTTTCTATGGAACAATGGTTGGAAATGGGGCACTGTACAGAGAGGAAGTGTGTGACAGAGGGCAGACAAATTCACCTTTCTTTCTGTTTCATTCATGTTCTTTGCCTTCCCCTGAGAAGATTGTAAAATCTTCAGAACAAGGAGAGTTTTCTAATATGTACGTGTTTGTGCAAAGTAGCTTCCTGACACAGCTGGTGAGGGAGCCCCCTTGGGAAGGTGTCCTGCTGGACTTGCTGTTTGTGAGCAGGGGAGGATAGGTCAGTAATGTAACAGTGAGAGACACAGCCACCATGAAATTACTGAGTTTTTGATTCTCAGAGAAGTTAGGAGGGAAGTCAGCAGAACTGCTACCTTGGACGTCCGGAGAACAGACTTTGGCCTCTTTAGGGGACTGATTAAGAGAGTTCCTTGGGAGCCAATCCTGAGGGACAAAGGAGTCTGTGAAGACAACATGCGTTTTGAGAAGGAAATCCTAAAAGCGCCTGAGAAGGGTGTCCACATGAGCCAAAAATGAGCTGGTTGGAAAGACTATCCTGGCTGAACTGAGACCTTCGTCTGGATGGGAAAAAAAGGAGAACTTATGGTCTTTGGAAGAAAAGACAGGCAACATCAGAGGACTACAAGAATGTTGTGAAGTTATGCAGGGAGAAAATATAAGTGACTACACCACTGAGGCTTGCACAAGTCTACAAGGTCCAGATGGAATCCAGTCCTGTTTAATACCTTTACTGATACTCTGGGCAAAGGGATTGAGTGCACCCTCGGTCAGTTTGCAGGCACAGTGTTGATCTCTGGAGGGCAGGAAGGCTCTACAGAGGGATGTTGGACAGGCTGGATTGATGGGCTGAGGCCAATAGTATGAGATTCAACAGAGCCAAGTGCTGCATCCAGCCCTCAGGTCACAGCAGCCCCAGGCCATCACTATGGGCTGGGGATGGAGTGGTTGGAAAGCTACCCAGTGGAAAAGGACCGGTGCATGCTGGTTTAGAGCAGCTGAACATGAGCCAGCAGGTGCTCACGTGGCCAAGAAGGCCGGTGGCATCCTGGCCTTAATGCAAAATAGTGTGGCCAGCAGGACCAGGGAAGGGATTGTCTCCCTGTTCTCAGTACTGGTGAGGCCACACCTCAAACACAGAGAATGTTTAGAAAAGGTTCTGTGAGTATTTCTGGCGCATAGCGTTATACAAGGACATTTAAAAGCATATAAAATTAAGCACATGTGGAAGGGTAATCAGGTCATATATAATGACCAATTTCCCATGATATCTTTAAGGTAATATCTCCGATTCACAACTTTGCAAGTACTAGATCTGCATACTGCTCAATATGGACACAGTTAAAATTAAGAAAAAAGTGTTATAAGAATGTACAGAATTAAGGATGCATTTGGATTTCCCTGGGTTCTTTCAAAGTCAAAGTTCTATAGGAGAGAAAATACACAGTTGATTGCTAGGAAGTTGCCTCTAATTGTGTTTCTAGGAGGACGTTGCTCAGAATTAACAGGGCAAAGGTCTCTATATAATGGTGAATCAATTTTTGACACTAGCTCTTTATAACGAAGGCCCATAATTTAATTTTGGTTGCTCACTCTGAGTTCCAATGGTTTATAGTCATGCTGCACAGGAATCAGGGCCTTGCTGTGGCTAAACCCGTAGCTGCACTGAAGAGTTTTGAGCAAGGAACACACATTAATGAGCATTTCCAAAATACCCTCTTGGGAAAAATCCCACTCCCTGATTAAGTCACAGTGGTACTATCGAATGCAAATACTATTAAGAACTAAGTGTGGAAGTAATCAGAATGTTCCGTGGAACAAAATCTACTGAAAGCAGAATGTGAATTATCCAAGGTAAAATGGTGTCTGGTGTGTGAAAAATTGGATTTTGTGCATTTCTAAAATGACATCACTGTGGCCTATTTGGCTAAGTGTTTTAAATGTTTATTGTAAATTTGATGCCTAATGTTTTCTTTTTCCCCAATGTGGAACACTTTAAATACATCTTAAACATCCCTCTCCTCCCCATTCCAATGTTGTGAATATCCAGTCATATTTAAATTTTATCAAGATGAACATGAAAAATCACTGCTCATTTTGGAAAATCTTGTCCCTGGGCTATAGTTATCTTTGGTTTATATATTGGGTATATAGCTGTGACTTATATAAAATCAATAATTTTATAAGGAATGGATTCTCATCCTTACTCCACCAAAGCACTGAATGTAGCCTGTTATGCTGAGATGAATGAATACTGACATCAGCTACATTCCAGTGTAGGTAGAGGGTTTCTGTCACCATCTGTTGTTGCATGAATCATTTTTCTTATGATTTTATGGGAGAATAAAAATAACAGGAAGGAGAAAAAGCAGAAAAAAATAATGATATGGTATCCGTAGAGGATTCATCTAGTTAAGAAAGCAGTACTGCTTGTGCTTGCCTTGTGTACAGCTGGCTAATTTTCACCAGTTTGGGGAAAAGTGAAATTAGAGGTTATCCTTCTACAGAAGCACAGAATAGTTAAGGTTGAAAGGGATCTCTAAAAGTCATCTGGTCCAACCCCCTGCTCAAGCAGGGCTCTTTAGAGCCAGTTACACAGGACCATGACCAGATGGCTTTGTAATACCCCCAAGGAGGGAGACCCCATCACCTTTCTAGACAACCTATGCCACAGCTTGGTCTCCCTCACAGTGAAAAAGTGTTCCATGGTGTTCATAGAGTACATTCTGTGTTTCATCTTGTGTCCGTTGCCTCTGGTTCCATCCTGTAGTCCTCAAGCAGCTCTCCCAGTTGCCGAGATCTTTCAAAGATTACTGAGAGTGATCTTGAAACTACATCAGCTAGCACCTCTCTGCTCAGATAGAAAATTTTACTAGTGTGGAATATACTTCTAAGCCTGGGTTATTTTATGTTCTGTAAGTAGAAAGGCCTAGGAAACTGACAGCTCGTAATAGTTCATTGGTGTTTTGAGCCTGTCAGGGTATATTTCTGAAATTTTTAGGGTTTTTGCCATGAATAAGAAGGATGCCACGATTTTTCAATATGTACAATTACTTTCAAAGAAATTAAAAAAAATTAGAAAAGTATATTTGTATAGTTTGTATACACACATGTGCCCACCTTTCCTTGTAAACATTAACTTTTCACCATTTTACGTTCAGCTGAGGCTACTATCAGCCAGCCTGTGATGTCTTCTTCAAAATCCTGCTTACATGCATATTTATTTAATTCATTTTTTTACTTTGTGTGTGTAGGGACCAGCTCTTAGGCATGTTTGAATGTCTAAATAGCATGTGCTAGTCCATGTGACTTGAGGGAATAAGTTTCTCTGAAAGTCACAGAGATCTTATGCTGCCCCGGCATGGTTTTGATTATTATGGAGTAAGGAATGGGACTCAGACACAAAATTTTTGTTCAGCAGCTCACTGAGAATGAATTTCCCTTCACTTCCATCAAGTAAGACTATTCATTTTTTTCAGTGTAACTATTTTGGTTTTATCTTGTGTGTTCATGTGGTGAAGTGTTTGTGGACTGTGGCTTCTTGTTAAATAAAATGTATCCTTATTACAGTGAATCAAAACCTTAGCAAAGTTGGCCAAATGGCTTTCTACCAACAGGCAGGGGAAGCGCTTCATGCAAGTAACACCCACAAATCAGTAGTCTTTACAAACTGGCATAATCACAGTTTACTTTCCTGGGATAGTGCTTCTGCCTTGCCCAGAACAGATATGTAGGTGGGTGAATGAAACAATGTTCTAGAAAGCATGGCCCACAGAATAAATCCTCCACACTACCTGAAGGACAAGCTGTCATCTTATATCTAGGCTATTTTTGGCTTTGAATAAGTGATATCGAGAAGAAATCAACAGTATTAATCATTAGAGAAAGACAGGGTTTCAGAAGAAAAAGCAAACAATTGGTTTATTATTGCTCATTAACTTTCATTGGCTCTTAGGCAATTATCAGGAAATGCATGCGGAATAGCTATTGTAAAACATAGCAGCAATTAAATCCCATTAAGAGACTTCCAAAAGTCATTAACCCAAGTAGGGGGGAGTCAAGTAGCACCAGCTTTCTATTCTGCTATCAGGAATTGTTACAAAAAATGGAATGGCCAACATAAAATGAGCCCGTAGAATCTTTGGGAATACCAAGCTGGTGCGTTTTCTAGGAAGCAAAGTCTGTACAAAGGAGTGAACAGGCCCTGTGCTTGTGCTGACTGAGCTGTACACTAACATAGCTGTGACTTCATAAAGGATGACATTCCTGGAGTCAGACTGGTGTGCAGCTACTCCAATTCTGTGTTAATGGCCCTTCAATATATTTGTTTTTCTTACCAGGTTCACTGTTTTCACACAGCCTCCATGATATCCCTTCTGCCTTAGCACTTTCTTTATCTCTTCTCTTCCAATTTTTACTGTTCTGCTTTTAAGACTATGTCTTCCTAGGGACATATCCATTGGTATTTTCATAAAACTCCCTGTTCAGAGTGCTTTGGGACAGGTTTAAATGTTTGCAAGGTAGTAGGCAGATGGTAGCTGCCAGCAGATCAATATCTGGCTCAGGGTCTCTTTCAGAATTTTTGGTTTTAGATGGGGCATACCTGCCTCAAAGTGGGGAACAGGATCTTTGCACTAGAAGGACTGACCGAAAGAGCTTTAAGCTGGATTTGAAGGGGGAAAGGGATAAAACCAGGCTCACTAGAGAGCAGCTGAGGGCTGCATGCCAAAGTTTGGGGGATGGTGTGCTAGCAAGATCCTTCAGTCTGCTGTGTAGCTGGAGATAGGGAATGGACATACATGCAACAGCAGAGACACCAGGGTTACTGATGTGTTAGAAATGACAGAAGCACTTGTGAATGGTCACACTGTGATAAGGGCTTTTTTCCTCAGAAAAGGTAGTGGAATCAACAGCCCAGATGAAATACATCTGCACCAATGTGTCCAGCATGGGCAACAAACAGGATGAGCTGGAAGCCATAGTGCACCAGGAGATCTGTGATATAGTTGCCATAATGGAAACATAATACAAGAGGAAAGACAGAAAAAGACTGGAGAATGTCCAGAGAGAAGGGCAGTGGAGCTGGTGGAGGATCTGGACTACAAATTCTATAAGGAAGGGCTGAGGGAGCTGGGGCTGTTCAGCAGGAGAAAATGAAGCTCAGGGGAGACTTTATAATTCTCTACAACCGCCTGAAAGGAAGTTGTGGTGAGGTGAAGGTCAGTCTCTACTTCCAAGAAACAAGCAACAGGACAAGAGGAAATGGATTCAAGTTTTGTCACAAAAGGTTTAGATTGGATATTAGAAGAAATTTCTTCACCTGAAGAGTTGCCAAGCATTGAAACAGGCTGCTCAGGGAAGAACTTGATGATCTTAAAGGTCTTTTCAAACCTAAACGATTCTCTGATTCTGGGCTGTGTAACATACACTGCAGATCAGTTAAAACATCCACCTCTTTAATCCAGGAAGCTGGCATTGGTGGTCTGTGAGGATAGAAAGCAAGGTGTGTGGCATTATACAATGTTATTCCCTTTCCTTCTTAGCTCCACAGCAGTCTTTGAGCCTTTTATCTCCTTAGAGGGAGAGACAAAGGGGGATAGAAGAATGGGAAACTTTTCTAGAATTTAGAAATTTCCTAACTAGGGAATATTTTCTAGAAAATCTTTTGCCTTTTTACTTTTCCAGTCTCTTTATCTGATGGGTACAGGTAGGTGGCATCAGCTGAACCTGCTTCATTAATCTTTATACTAGTCTGGATGAAAAGAATTGCTACACTAACATGCTCAAGTCATTTTGATGTTAAGTCATATGTCAGATCATGAGACATGGTTCCAAATGTTAGTGAAATGACCTTTCCACTGACAAATGGCACACCTTTCAACTTTTAATGGTTTTGTGGGGAGCTTATGTCCAGCCAGTCATTTTCACATGTTTGGAAATAGGGAGAAAGTGCACTGTTTTTATCTGATTTATCTATCACATCATATGAGCTAGTTAAAGATCACTGAGGTAATTACTAAACAGATTTGTAACCCACATTTTGTACTCAGATTATGGACTAATTGTAGTGTATATATTTCTTTTTAATTATGATACTTTTAATACTTATAATAGGTATGAGTAGCCTTCATGTGTAAAGTTTGGACAACTTGCTCTGAAGAGAAGTAAAGATGTTAAAATGCCAACATTGAATTTAATCTATTCACGTCAGATTCCTGACGATCAGCCAGATTTACCGCTGACATGAACAGTCTTTGAATCAAGCCTAAAAGTAATTGAGGTGTATATCATATTTGTCCATATTGTCTTCATAATGAGTCATCTCTTCCTATAAGACTTTTTTTTTTTTTTGGTGGGCAGTGCTCATACAGGTCATTCTAATTTGTTTTCACATGCAATATTTTTGCTTCAATATTTCAGTAGTTCTTGAGTTAAAAGAAATTTTTGACTCTATGTCCGTAATGACAACCCATAAGACATATTTATCTTTTAGCGTATTATACAGCTCATTTATTGCTCCATGTGTGATAATGTGAAACACGAACATTTCATAAAAGAACTTTTTTTAAAAAATCAAGAGAGAATTAAATTGAATGTGGCTGAAGTGCTCATGTATTAAGCTTCCCCTTGTGCCCAGTCCAGCTTTCTTGCCTGTTAAAGATAATATTTTTCCAACTTTCAGTGATGAAAAGAACAAAGGTCTGCAGTGGACACAGTTCAGATACAGGGAGCATTTTGGCATACTTATTAACACACTTTGTTTTGCAGATAATGAGAACATTGCAAGCTGCTTGGGACTTTTGTCTAAAAATTCCCACCAGAGGCTCTTGTAAATCACCATGGCTTTCAGTGACTGATTCCTGTGGGGCCTAAGATGGGTTTAACAGTCACTGTCAGCTGTTTCTTTCGCCTGTTTTGCTATCAGTTGGCACCGTGCCAAAATTCAGAGAAATCCACTGGCTTTAGGTGCCCTCCCCTTTACTCCTGTATTTGAGGTTGCACTTTTGGTCATCTTCTCTGTGGTTGCTGTTTTGTTCAGCTCTTCATCGATGAGAGCTGTCATTTTGAAGCACATCACATGATGACATAGATTAGCTTGCATTGCCCCTACCTAGCTAGAAGTGAAATGGAGCTAATGCATGGCATATGGAAGAGGAATGCATGACTGTAGTGGATGAAGTGCATTAGACCTTGCTGTCCTTTGAAATTTTCAACCAGACAATAGTAAGAAGTAATAAAGATTTTTAAATTAGTGTTACAATGTATGTTACAAATTAGAATAGCATATCTTTCATTTTTGGTAGCTGCTAGTTATATTATTAACTTATTTAAGACTCTTCAGTTCTCAAGGTTTGCAGGTTTTTCCTAAAAGACAATGCACAGCAAGAGGTAACAGAGATTATGTATGTGGATCAGACAATCAAGTGGCTGTCCTTCAAATCAAGAGAAAGAAGTAGAAAATTACTGGAGCAGGCTTAACAAACAAGTGGAAAGTGGTCCTGTCTCAGAAAAAGAACTGGGGTATTTTTATACAGTTTGTTTGTCTGTCTGTTGGTTTGTTTTCCTTAATCTGACTCAGAAAGTCTTGTAGAGAATGGGGAAAAAATTGAGGGTGGGGCTGGTGAATAGGAGAAGGTTTTCATGTATACCATTCATGTCACAGAATGTAGATGGATAACAATGTTTTGAATCTTGGAGTGTCTTTTTCCTAAACAAATCATGAAAGGGCTGCAGACCACCAAAGAGGGCAAGTTTCAGTTTTGAAGTGGAAACTGTCCTATGTTTAGTAAAAAATAGCTGAGAAACAGCGTTCATAGAAAAATATCTGGGAACTCAGAAATATATTAGATTTGTGTTTAGAATCCTGAGAGTGGGTATCAGTGATCTCTGTGATTCCAGGACTCATCCATACCACTTCTGCCCGGACCATCCAGGAAAGCTCCACTTGAAGACCCTCTGGAACAGATCTCTGATCTCTTAAAGGTCTCAATACACGGTAATTTGATGAAATACAGAAGCAGGTCATTGAGACAGCCTGGTGCTTACTGAGTGCTGTGATCAGTGTCCTGCTAAGTTTCCTTCTGTTTCTGGCACACTGAATCTCAAGTTCTTTTTTGTAGAGTGGAGCAACTTCAATGTAAATAATATAAAAAGATGGACTAGTAGGATTTGGCAAAAACCAAAAAGGAGAGTAGCATTATCATTGCTGCTGATAGATTGTTCCCAAAGCTTCTTGTGTTGTTTCTTTCCTTAGATTTTTAAGGACATGAGGGAGTATAACCATTTTGGGAGGCACAGGAGAATTTGAGGGCATGTCTCCTCACAGCCTGAGTATTTAAGCATTCTTAGAGATTCTTAAGCATTATAAGGACAGGTATAGAACACAATCCTCAATCCCTAGTGTTTGTTATTGGCCAGGCGATTGTCTGCTCAGCATGTGTAGGCCAGATACATGAAATCCTGGTGTCTTGCAGGGAATGGAGGTTTGACCACATGGAATAACCTGAGAGCGGAAGATGTAGTAGCCAGCAGCCAGCACCTACCTCCTTTTAAGTTCAGCCTCAAACCTGTTTGTGTTTGTTTGGGTTTTTTCCCTGTTTCCAGTATCAGAAGTAATGCTGTGAATTCTGATATCATAAGTCAGTGGACAAATCAGCCTAATGAAATCCATCTTTATTTCCAGAAAAATTTCAGAAGCAGTTTTTCCTGTTCAGTATAGGTAACTAAGTGCACTCTTCTCTGAAAATGTGCACTTTTGAACTGCTCAGTTACAGAAAGATAAAGCAGCGCTTTTGAACTTTGCTTCTGTCACTTTGATCTCAACGTGAGGTCTATCTCAGTATCAAATCTGTGTTTTGCTTCTGTGCTCATTTCCTCTCTGCTTCAAAAGTATGTTTTGTTTTGTTTTATATAATAATTGTCTCCACTAACTATTATATAATTTAGAAATGTCCTTGGGTTTTTTTGTTGTTAGTTTGGTTTCATTTTTTGATTTTTTTTCTTATTTAATTGGAAAGGATATCTTTGTAAGAATCTATATTTACATTACAGAGGTGTTTTATGTCCAGTGCAGATTAGGATTCTGGAAAAGCAGAGATTGTTACTTATACAAAGCCATGTAGTTGGCAGTTGTTAACTTGAAAATCCAAACAATACTGCCTCTTGCTTTGACAAACCAGTTCCACAGCAGAGACGTGTTTCTTACTAGAATTGTAATAGGTATGAAAGGTACCACCTAATGCTCTAATCACCGCCCTGTAAAAGCAAGCAGGACACAATCTGTAGGAACATGAAAGCATGTAAGTTTTGAGTACAAATGCAGCATTCAAGCTGCAATGTGAGGAAGAGATGCTTGTGTTAAAAACATCTGCTATGGACTTTGCACAAAACAAATCTAATTGCTGGTTTCCAGTGCTATTAAAGGTTTAGAAAAAGTTGGTCCCCAGCTCTGTCAGTCTAATAACTCTCTCCAAACTTTGCTCTGCTTTAAAAAAACAACAGTTTGCATCTCAGGCTAAAAGTCAGTTCTTCAAACACACAGTGTGATTTACTACGTTCATTGCACAACTAATATTGAAAATTAATGACTTTGTGGTTGATATAGACGTGTTTAACACTGAATTAATGATATCAAAGGGCTCAAGACTAGTAAAAATAAATTTATTTTCTTTAAAGACTCCAAAAGAAAATTTGTATTTAGGATACTGTTTTTGACAAAGATCAGTCAAAGACAGTAGACATTTCTATTAGGTTTCACGTGCATATTGCCATTGTGATTTATACTGTTGAAAATACATCTGAAAGATCATTCAATAGGCAAAGCAAAAGCTGTCAAGCAGGCATAGAATTCATCCACCCGTCAGCAGGCAGGCACTCAGCCATCTCCAGGAAAGCAGGGCTCCATCACGCCAATGGTTATTTGGGGAGGCAAATGTCAGCAACCTCTGTTCCCTCCTCTCCACCCAGCTCTTACACACTGAATTGAAGCCATGTGGTATGGATATTCCTCTGGTCACCTGGGGGCAGCTGTTTTGGCTATGTCTCCTCCCAGCTTCTGGCATCTGTCCTGTGCCGGGCCAAGAATTGAACTTTGACGATTCTTATGTGTTCCTTCCAGCTCAGACTATTCTTTGCCTTTCCACCCCATTCCATTTTCCTTGTGTACCCTCAGCACGCCTGCAGGTGGGCCATTACAAGAAGTAGAAAAGGCCTTGGTTTTGTGCAAGCACTGTTCACTAATACCAAAAACATCCCTGTTATCGATCCCAATTATAACCCCATAGCTCCTGTGAAGAAGATTAACTCTATCCCAGCCAAATCTAGCCCTCCTGAGTGAGAAGAAAGCTGGTGAGACTACACTGGTCTCACCAACAGTGCTCATAGTTAGCAGGTAATGTTTCATGAGCCTTTTAAGCATGGTTTAGTATCTACTTTGTAGTAAGTTGCTGCAGTGGGATTTGTGATGCCTAACTTTTATTTTTTATCATTATAATCCTGTTTATGCTGACAAATTTCATTTTTGAAGGCTGGTAGTGAGTAGAAATGGAGGACATTCTACTTATTTATATTCCCTTAAAAGTACAGTAAGCAATGAAGTATAAAATCTTTGAGGGAGAAGAAGAAAGAATAGTACGAGAACAGGATGACAGTCTTATAACAGAAATTTGAAATTACTTAATGGACACTAAAGCAGTAGGAAAAGGCAAAAAGAAATGCAAACCATGAAAAGATTTTGAAGAGGAATTTTCATAAGACTTCATTCAATATACTTTCAAATTTACACTGAGTGACCAATATTACTGATGTTTTTCTTCTTACAATATTTTCTTCTTCTTACAATATTTTGTGATAATCTTATATGGTTTTTCTATCAGATTTTTTAATACAAAAATACTCACATGAGGGACTCAACCATCTTAATATTCATGAGCTTTAGAGCAGATTTTTTTCTTTGGTTGATTCTGTGACCTGTGGTGGTCGGGTGGTGCTCTGCATTAAAGACTTTCTAAAGACAGTTTGTAATGAGGGACACTATTTTGTGTAAACCTAGGAAAAATATTTGAGGAGAAGAAGTAGGGAAGGAGAAGGGAAAAGGATCCAGCTTAGAGAATATCTTGCCAGAAGCTTTTCAATGTATTGGAGCTGGTCTCTTTTTTGGGTCTGCAACTTCTTCCCTTTCCACCCCAGCTTTTTTCCTTACCAGCCCATCTAAGAAAAGAGACTCTTTTTATACAAACTCTCTTATGTAGTCAGAGGTTTCTTTTGGCCCTAATGCAATTAAGTTCACATAATGTGCATCTGCTCAGACAAACAGTGTACTGGTTTATAGAGGTTTGCTAGCAAGGAAGTGCAGGAGTTATTTTCTTTTGTTTGTCACTAGTATTTCTGAGATGGTAACTTTCTTAATGGTGCATTCTTCCAAAGAGTTCCCTCTTCTTTTTTCCTTTTCTTTTTTCGTTTCTAGCTCAGATAGTTTGTTGTTGGTTTTCCTTTCTTTTTATTTTTTTTTTGTCTTATGAGCCTTAATGTTTCACAATATTTTCAAATAACCTCACAGCACTTACAGACAAATATGCTTCAGCAAAGTCTTGTTAGAATGTGTAGCTTCTAAATACTTTTACCTGTTCTCAGCCTTCTTTTAAATGCATCTGAAAGCCACAGGGACATACCTTCAATTTTAATGTTTTTGTATCTTGATCTCTGTAGATTATATTGATGAGGGAGCTGTTCTCAGTTAGTGACTGCTGAAAGCATCATAGTAACTTAAGGCAAGAACTGCTTATGTATTTTTTCTTTCAATTTTTTTGCTCCAACACTAAACAGCTTTGAATATCTTACTAGAATGAAGCATCGTTTAATGCTATCAAAGCCAGAGATTTGCACAACTTCTAGCAACCAAGGAGATGCAAGACACCTCCAGGGTGTGCTTCCAGTGAGCAGTGAGTGGCAGCAGAAATAATCATCAATGTTTAAATGAATATGTATTACTGAAGATATTTTAAATTTTATTTCTTTGAAACCTGTAATACCTGTAGATTTCAAAAGATCAGAGAGACAGGGTGAGGTTCACTGTGAACACAGTGTGAAGTAATGACCCACAGTCCATGAGAAGAAGGTGTTCCTACCCGCCGTTTTGGAGGCTAATCAAATACTTTCTGGTCATTCTGTAATGATTATTGCTATTATTATACATATTTACATTATCAGAATTCCAAATAGAATTCAAAAGGACATGTTCAGAGAAATATAAGGGTTTTATTGTTGGTACCTGATTGTTTTTGAGAGGATGTTAATGAATGAACACAGTGAAAATCATACATGGGGGCAAGTCAGTGTTACAGTGCAGTGTGTTCCCCCTTGTTTCCATATAAACGAGTTCTTCAGGATTGGCAACAGGTTTTCATTTTGTTTTCTGTTTTATAGTGTAAGGCTTATCTGGCTTCCATCCCCCTCTGTGAAGCGCAGACAAAAATCTCCCCGAGCTCTGACTTAGCAGCGGGTCTCCCCAGGCTGTAGTGAGGCCTGCACAGTGCTAGATAAGGAAAGAGTACACTTCAAACAGCTTGGCATTAATCAGGCAGCAAGGCTTCAAGCTCAATGTTAGAGCAAAGGAATGCAGTTCAGAGGCTCGCCTACATTAAATGAAATTAAACCAGACAGACTCACTTAATTCTTACTTTTAAAAAGCTCTTGAAGTGCTGTTTTAAACTGGTTACTTTGTGATGCCACTGAGTGAGGCGGTTAATCTGACTCATCTGAGAGGGAAAGCGGCAGAGCCCTTGGGATTCTTTTGGAGTATCGCTGGTCTGGCCTTTGAAACAATTTCCTTATATCTTATTCATACCTTTTCAGCATAACATATTGTATCATCTATTATCTTTAACCAGAAGATTCAGCTCCTCCTTTCATATCACTGTTAGGGCAATCTTTGTAAGGAATGTAGATGGCAGCTTCATTGCTCTAGGAGGCAACACAAGGTCTTTTACATTGCACCCAGGAACTACTCTTGTGTGATTCAAGGGCAGGGTTAGGTTGTGACTTTAAGGGCAGTGAATGAGCTGACAGCGAAACTTTACACTATAATGAACTCCTCATTGTGCTGAGAAAGGACATTGGAGAGTTTGAAAAAAATCATTGTAGAAAGCTGAGGAAAAAATTGTCCTTTATCTATTTTCCTCATTTTACAAGCCGCTAAAATTAGAAGACAGTCAATATGATCTGTAGTATATTGATGATATATGATTTTTGAAAACAGCATAAGTGGCAAGTAAAAAATAGAGTCTAAAGTTTAAACAGAATGTACCTAGGAAATCCTGTATTTATAGAAACTGTTCCAAAGTGGTTCTCTATTAAGGATCTCTTTCCTAATTAAGTGATTAGCCAATCACAGCAATCAATTTATGCTAATGATAGGGCTAATAGTGAATTCCCAGTTGGGGTTTAAATCCATGGCTGTAAGCTCAGAAGCATCTGTTCTAATGATTAAACCATTTGCTCTGTATATATCTGATACTAGCTCCATCAGCTAAACTAATGATAACTTAACTGTAGCTCTTTCACCTTAGGCAGAAAGTAAAGCATCTAAGAAAAAATCTTGTACTGACAAACTCTTCATAGTATATATTTTTGTCATTGTGCTCTTTGAACTATTGCTGAAACAAAAACTGCTGAAAAAGGGTCTGCAGTACTCAGAATTGTTTCCTTTCCTCCATCAGAAACAAAGGTCACTTACCAAAATGATGAAGGCTCATACTGAGCATTGAAGCCTTTCCGGAGCTCGTGTATACTTGCCACTGATGTATGTAGTTGCATTGACAAAATAATAGCCTTCAATACAAATATTCAGGGGATTTGTGGAGGTGGAAGAAATGTCAGTAGGATGCTGGAGGAGTTCTGTGTGAGTGAGAGGAAAGGGAGCTTTCAATATGCAATTGACATCAGACTTTTATGATTCCAGCCTTACCAAGGAAACACTTTAGAAATCAAAATAAATGAACATTTATAATTCTATGAAATGAAAACAACACTTTTTAATCTGTCTGAAGGCCAAATCTAGATCTTGTCCTCCCATATGTCTCTTTCCTCTAATTATTGTAATATATTTAACATTCTCCTAAAAATGAAGATATTTAAAATAGGACTATATCCAGAAGATTATATGTAAGACAATTGCCTATATATCATGTCCCATCTGTCTTGGAGATTTATGTAATTCACTTAAGATATATTTACGAGTATTTGTTATACCGAGTGGGATTGGTTGGCTCAGTCTACATTCAAGCATCTATTTCTTATTTTTCACCACAGATGCTTTTTTGGAGAGTTTTGGATCATTGCCCCACCCTGATATATTGTTTTCAAAATAGAGCTATTGAAATAAGGCATTGTTGCAAGAAGAAAAATGCACTTTGGAATATGGCATTAACAGAAAGCAATTTGTTGTCAGAATGTGATTTAATTTATGTTAACACTTTTTTTTTTAAGTAGCGAACTTCATGTAGTGAACCTCCTACATGAAGGAGGGAAACCAAGCACAAAAAAAAATCTTTACTCCTACAATAAGAAAATCCTGTACTTTCCAAGCATTTCCTCCTGTGATGTCACATGGAGGAGAGGAGTTATATTATTATGAGCCTACTGTATTTGTCTACATAGCATTAAAAGAGACCTCAGAATCAGAACTGAATATATGAAGAGGACTGCCTTCTATGTTTCCACTGAGAATGGAGCCCATTATCATCTGGGCTTTAACGAAGCAATGTTCATCTTCATTGTCTTTATTTCAATAATTAACTGAAAGTAAAATAAAAGTTCAGGAGGACTGAGGGATGGAAAGGCTCATGGGGAATCACAAAGTTGAAGAAGAGGGAAGGAGTTCCCATAGACAGGGAAAATGTGGCAGAGAAAATGTAAGGGAAGTGATAGGAAGATAACAGAAAAGGAGCAAAGTTTGTGAGACAGGAAAGGCACTTTCACACCTCTGGTTTTTAAGTGAAAATTGTCATGTGGTTAGTAAATGGAACTGACTGCAAAGTCTGGTAGGGTCAGAGACAGAGGGACAAACAGGCTTAGAGAAAAGCTAGCACATGAAGCATTTTGTCCTGTTCGGTCATTACCTGAGGTTTAGTGTCCTGAATGAGGGATATAAGGCAATTCCAAATCAGACCTGTACAGCACTCTAGCAAGCTGATAAAAAGAAAACTGGTGGGGATGTTTTTTAGAAGAGGAGAGAAAGATGTGATAGAGTGTATCACTCCAAACAGCAATATGAGGCAGGATAAGGTGCTAATTTGCTCCCATGGCAATCATATGATATGCTTGCATATCCAGCAGAAGAAAGACACAAGGATTTTTTTTTCCTTCCCTCCCATCTCAATTTCCCCCCTTCCTATTTCCCATTCAGTCATCTGTTCTGCAGTATGCTGTTCTCTTCAGTCAGGAATGACCATCCAGCTATTGCTAATTCCAGTCTTCTGGGAGATGCTCTTGCATTGGGCAGCTGTCTTCCCAAAGACTGGTATCACCTTCCTAAAAACCTCTTACTTTGCTGTTCTCAAGGCTGCAGGCTTGAGTTTGTCCCAGAAAGCAATCATGCAGTTGTCACTCAGCATGCTATCACCATATGCTAGCTTGATGGGAAGCTGTCTCCAAAGCAAAGGGGATTGTCCACTCTCCTAGCCCGTGATTGTGTGGGTGCACATGTGCAGCCATGCAGGTGGTGTCTGTGTGCGTGCAAGGCAAGCAGAGTTAGCATGAAATTATTCAGGAGAGTTTGTTGGTCACATATACTGTGTGAAACCGGGCAGCATTTAACATTTTCCATTTTTACTTATAAGAGGATCTAAAGCCCCATAGGTCATAAAAAACCCTCAAACAAACAAAAAAACCCACAAGTAAAATAAGCATGCTTGTGTGTGCTTTTGGGGTCAGCCCAATAATTTCAGATATCATATTTGTGTAAGTGGAAATACTGGTTTATTCACATCTAATCATCCACATTTTCAGCAGCTGGGATGAGCTACATCTGGAGGCAGAAACATAATAAAGATTCCCCTGATACTGATAGTCTGTGAGAGTAGAAACTATTTTAGAGCATTTAAATGACAGTCTTTTTCAAAATTGTTAGCTACTAAATCAGCTTAATAGGCGCTCTTCAAAACTCCACTGGGAATCATCCTTCTCTCTTTTTTTTTTTTTTTCTTTTTTTTAGGCACAGACACTAATCTTTCTTTTAAAAAAATATGTAAACACAAGTGAATACCAACATATCCCAGCAGTCATATTTTGAAATTCCCTTGTGTCACACTGAGGATACTTAATTCATTGGCACTATTCACATCAGTGAGGCAAGGACAGTAATGGAAGAAAAGTGTAAAAACACCATTTAGGCTTCTGTTTGGAAACTGAAGGGCAAATCTCCCAAGGCTCTGTAGGGAAATGGAAAGCTTTGCCAGGTTTCTTTTTCTTCAATTGGATCTAGAATCATTTCTTGCATAATCTTTTCTTCCAAAACAGTAGCAAGCATTCTTTCTCTGTGATTTGTGGAATAAGACAAGAATATAAAATTGTGTTCTTTTTCACCTTTTATGAGGTAAATGGGTCAGGACAGATGTCTTGTTTTGTGTTTGCATATAGACATCTGCCATCCTGCCATGGGAACAGTGCTCCTGAATGAATTCCAAAAACAGGTGCGTGGTACATCTACCAGGAAGAGACACCACCTTCAGCACATCTCTGCATGTTTTCTTTCCTTATGAGCTTAGAGTGACATTATTGGAATTGTTTGGAGGATTCCCTACTTTTTGAAATGGCCACCCTCCATCACAAGGAAACAAAATTTTCAAGCTCAGTTTTCTTGTACTTTGGACAAGTTGCTAAAAGGTGGGGATGGTTTTGTTGGTGACAGTTGGAATGGGATTTTAAATAGTGACACTAAAATCCCAATCCTGGATGTGATTCGAATTAGTGACTATCTCTGAGGAGAGGAGAGCTCTGTCTCTCAAGACTTGTGTAAGGGGTGGATTCCCATTCCTTATGTTACCTTCTGTCTCCAAGTAGCAATAATCAAAATAGTTGTTGCTGTTGAACTACATTTGTGCATTATCAGCTCAGTGGTTAATTAATTTAATATTGGCTGTTAAAACAACAGAGAAATAAGGGCCATAAAAGTTCTAAAGTCAAAAAAAAATCCTACATATCTTCAAATTTTCAACTGTAAATGAATTTTCTGATTAGATCACTGGCCAAAAAAAGTGTTGCTATAACTAAAAGGTCTAAGCGAGACTACTAGCAATTCTTTTGAAAAACATTTTACAATTTGATAGATTTGTTTTGTTTAGGTTTGGACTTTTTTGAATGTTGTTAGAGTGTGACCACAAAGGAAATTTACCCCTTTTTTATTACATAGTTCCCCCTATGAAAATTGCCTGGTATGCATGCAGATTCTAGAGCTATGCAGTTTTGGAAAGTTATTGAAGCCAGATTGCCTGATTTTGGAAAATGCTCATAGATGTCTGGACTATCACACAGTGCACAAGTTCCTGTGAAGCCATTGTGTGTGGTTGGCATGATGCAAACTTGGCATGTTTCTGCAGAGATTGGTGATCATGATGTGCAGATGATGCAGAGGACATAAATCAGAGATGTATTAACATGCAAGTAACAGCAACACCCTGTCCTAAATATTGGTCTTTGTAAGAAATGCTGACAGTATTCCAAAGTCAGTTAGTACCTTAATGCTGATTTTTATCTAGAAGGTGTGCAATTAGTGCAGTGAAGGTAGTGGCAGAAAATCTGCCAAGTGAGGAAAATATAATGACGTCTCACTGATGCCTACTGTATCCTGATAAAGGTTTAGCTTCTGAAACAGGAGAAACACCCATGAGGGGAAAGGTAGAAGCAACCATAGAGGTGGTCTGAACACTGGAAGGGAAAGCTGTGGCTCAGAATTTGCTGTCTGCATTTGGAAATCTGGGCTTCTTTCTGGCAGTGAAGTTGGAATTTGAGCCTTCACATAGCACCAAGATGTATACACTTACAGAGCTGGAAAAATGCATGGAAATCCTAAATGATAGGAATTTGGAAGGAAAATTTGTGGTGAAAGCAGTCATTTAATTGAACAGAAGTTGAGCAGGTAGGAGCTTTTCATTTAATGTGAGATTCTTTTTTAAACACCTACTTTGAAAAGGCATATAGTGTTGCCTGTCAACTAAATTGGACTAGTGTTTTGATGCCACGTATTTTTATGCACCACTGGAGCAGAAATGAAAGCTGTCAATAATAAGCTTGGCCATATAGGTGTACGCCCACTTACATTCTAATCTTTATAAAAACCTATTCCATACTTCACTGCTGGGAGGTGAAACAAGTGACAGAAAACATATGAGCCTTCCAGAGCCAATGCACTGCAATTCACATTTCCTCTTATCAGGGAAGAAATTCTATTTTGTTTTGTATTCTAAGAACAGGGCAAAAAAGAGTTCAACTACTAAACACATTCAGTGTTCCTGTCAGTGCTAGACTTCTGCACTGGAGGACTTTTGTGTGACAAGAAATCAAAAGCTATTGTTCTCTGGCAGTCCTGCATGTCATTCATTCTGCTTCAATAAAAGAGAAAAGAACATAAAAAGTGGTAACTTCTGCAAGTGTGCAAATGATGCCTCTCATTGGCAGTAGGCTTTTGGCTGGGATTCAATGTAGGCACCAAAGCTAGGGCCAGCCAACACTTAGCATGTTTGTTTATGTACATTATATACACTGGAAACATATGGTCCTTGTAGTTTGTTGCTTTCTGAAGGGACTTGCTTGTACTCTTCCAGAATTAGATGAAAGCATATGAAGAAGATCACAGAAGAACACAGATTGCGACAGACAATCACAAATCTGTGATTGACACAGATGTTCAACAGGGCGTATGAAATGCACCTTCACTCTATAGATCCCCAGAATTTAAATCTACTGAACTTTCCTCTTAAAGAAATATGTATTTGAAAATGTCATTACCATGGGTTTTAGTAGTTGTTGTATTATTTTTTGCATGAAGCAGACTTGAAGTACCTCATGCATTTCATTTGCATGTGATTAATGTTATCATATGTAGTCCTTGGAGGGCAAGTTCTCTTGACTTCCCACTGGAAGTCTTTCTTTCATTAGTATTTCTAGCCCTGAAATGATACTAGATTTCAGACTTAAAAGTTATAGAATTGTACGTAAAGGTAGATGTAAAGGGAGGGTCACAGTCTTCTCTTGTGAACTACGTGAGGTGTGATTATTGATAAAATTTCACATCTTGTAATACTTTTAAAACAATATATGGAAATAAGAACCTCAGCCACTTGCCTTTAGTTTTAAAAAAAAAATTCTTTTTTAGGGGATGTAAGAGCACAAAATAATTTCTAGGGTGAGTGACACAGTTATTTCAAGAGTTATTTTGAATTTCTGCATTGTCCCGATGGAAGAGGTTGTTTGAACAGGGGTTTTAGAGGGGCTCAGTGTTTTGAGTAGAAGTCCATGAATATGAGTACGGACACAGCTGGCCTACCACACATTTGTCCAGACACACAGTAACTCTGCAGCTTGAGGTTTAAAAGAATGAGCTGAATGAGGCCTTTTCAATGGGCATAATATTTAAATGTTTCAGTTTCTTCTTACTACTAGGATTCAAACCACTTTGGCAAATTATCATATGAAATTCCATGACTCTGAACCTGGAAACCAGATTTATCACCTGCAAGTAGTGCAGTGAGTCCAGCACACACTCACATTCATGCTGCGCATTCACCACAGAGCTTGTTCTAGTTAACATCCTATTAGCTGAATTACTTTGTAGCAAATTATAAACATCACCATGATTAGAGGGACCAAACGTCTCCCTGTTAATTTCTGCAGAACAGTAGCTCTGAGCATCAAAGTTACCATTGCAATTACGAGAAAATTGGGTTGCTGTGCTGTATTGACAAGCAACACTATGAATAGCACAGGTGTGAATACCTGCTCTCCTGGGGAAAGCCAAACACTGCAGAAAAGGAGCCTCCACGGATCACACATGAGCTAACTGAAGGGACTGGTAATTTGAGCTACTTCCGAAGTAAATGAAATCAGACAAATGGTGAGGTGGATTTCACAACTCTTTAGGATGCTTCTATTTCATAATTTGCCACATGTGTGTAAACACCTCAGCTCCATTGGAAACGACAGTGGTTGTGAGAGTGGCATCCAAGGGCTAAATTTGGCCTGACATGTAATAAGTGACATAACTACACCTGGGATAAAAGTGTTAGGAATACAAAATGCATCTCTCTAATAATTCCATCTTGCTTTTTCTGCTTCCCTACTGTCAGGGTATCTGCTGGAGTGGGAATCTCCTTGACACAGAGCAGATAAATAATGTTGTTCTCATAAATGAGCTATTTAGAGTGCCTTGCTACATTGTGGTTTGGTTTTGTTACCTTTTTTTAATTTGGGGGGTTCTGAACATCGCTTTCCTATATTGTAAATTACTGCAGTGACTTTCAGGTAAGTTTGCTAAAGCTGTATGTGGCAATTGTTAGCTAAATCTGGTTAATGTCTTTGAAGCAAAATATGATAAAAAGTTAGAGTTTCTGCTGTCCTAGAAGGAGGGCATGGGTGGGGCTATCAGTGTTTGCTGTTGTCTAGGGAGTCAGAAATCTCTGCAAGACCTTTTGTAGCTCTTTCCTTTATTTTTTTCCCTGAAAATTTCTACTTTAAATGAACAAGCTGATTAGGAAAATTGTTAGCAACTTTACCCAATATTCCACTAAACCCAGTTAAAGGATAAGGAAGCCTGCTGTGTGAGGAAAGGCTGAGAGAACTAGATTTGTGCAGCCTTGAGAAAAGAAGGTATACTGGAGGTCTTAACACTGTTTAAGTATTTAAAGGGTGCCCACAAAGAAAATGGAGGCTCCCTTTTTACCATGAATCGTGTGAAAAGGCAAGGGGCAATGGGTACAAGTTACTCCCAGGGACATTCTGACTGGATAAGAGGAATGGTTTTCACTATGAGTACAATCAACCGTTAGAATAATGTTCCCTGGGAAGGGATGGTTTTCTTGATGTCGGACAGTTTTAAGATTCAGCTTTTAAGATTCAGGGTGCTGGGCCATCTTGTCTAGAAGATGCTTTTGCTGAGAAAAGTTGGACCAAATTATCTGTGAGTAGCCTTCCAAACTGACATTCTCTGACTGTATGATCCTGGTGTTTATGCCCTATCCTTATACAACTCACCACCTAGTTTCTTAATTGACTGTATTCTCCAATTTTAAATACATTTCTTTTCTGGATCTTGAATTAGGGAGCTGCTTATTGCAGATCTACAATTAGGGAACTCTGTATTGTCTGAGTAAGAATGCAGGGGAAAAATGTGAAAGGGATATTTCTTAATTTTATCAGTCTACATTGTTATATTTATATACTTCTTGTTAAATTGTAATTTTGAGAACAGTAGTTTTTATTTTTCCCTGTAAGTCAGGCAACATGAATTTTCACAAGGGCATTTGAAGTGAAACAGATGATAAAAAGACAGTAATAGTAACTATTATTTGGCGGTTTTAATCATCAGTATAATACCAGCAAGGTTCAAAAAAACAAACCCTCCAGCCCTGACACTAGCATTGATAGAAGATATGTAGCAAATGAGCATAACGTGTTTCTATTTTGTGTTATATCAGTTATTGTACAGAATTGGTGTTTTAACTCACATGTGTACTTCTGCTGATAAATGAATCCCTTAGACTGAACATTTTGCCTGTGACAGCTGCCTTCAAGGACAAACACAAAGGCTTGTCATAGGTCTCAGCACGCTGATGTAATGGTGAAATAAACATCAGAAAATCATGAAGAAATAAATAACTGGAGCCCCATCATTATGATAGTTAATGGCTTTAGGGATGGCACTAAAGCAGACAATATGGTCAGAATGAAGTCTCCATCTGTGTTACTGCTGTCAAGGGAAATAGTTTTACATCATTTCTTATCTCTCTTTTGGTCCCTGTGACAAGTAGTCCGTGAGGCGTTCAGACCCTGATCTGAACTAACTAATGAAAGATGATAGGATGGGAATTGATAAGTGAATTTACCTTCACCGTAAACCCTGCAACGTCAGATGGCAACTCCCACTCTTATCCTTTTTCTAATCTTTCTTTTAGTATGGTGGCCCTGAAAACCTTCACACACAATTCTGAAATGTCATTTTCACAGTGATTCAGAAGTGATCAGAAAGGCAACCAAAATGACATAGAGAGCATGGCTAAATTAATGGGCTGTCAAAAAAGTATTCTCACTTGGAAGAATTTCAGGCTTCTCTCAGATCTGATGTTAACCCAGAAAAAATCTTGACAAAACTGAATTCTATTAATTTTCAGCAGAAAAGTTGGAATTTCTTTATCAAAAGTTTTGCAATACATTTTTGGCTCATAACTAGATTGTTTGTGTTTATTGCCTATTCTGGGGACAGGCAAACCCTAGCACAGTTCTGATCCCTGATCCCAGAGAGAGGTCAAGAGGGTTACTCATGTGAGTGAAGTAATATACAAGCTTAAATGTGAGCACAGTGGGAGACACGGTTTAATGATCAGGTTCACTCTGACTAAGAACTTTAAATGCTCATTTGAAATAGTCCAAGCTGTCTAGAAAAAAAAAAACACAGCTAATTAAACAAACATCCCTTGACAAGCAGCCCTTGCCTCTCAGCCTCAACAAGGCTGTGTTGCAAGGTTGCTGATATATATGAAAATTACTGCATAAAAGGTGTTTTGGAGGTAAGGTCTTATAATAATTTTAGGTACCAATTAAAGAACAGAGAAGCAGAATCTTACCAAGCAAGGACAAAACCCAACTTTTTAAAATTGCATTTATATTTTTTAAATTAGGTTTTTATTTTTAAAAACTTTCAGGCTGTCTAACTTGGTGTACTTTGTTTCAGTCTCATTTTTCTGGTTTGAGAGCATAATTCAGGATTATTCCTTTTTACAAGACCACTTTCATAATTCTATAAAGGTAGTAGAGCATAATCCTGCTTTTGCGCTGACTTGATAGTATGAAGAAGTAATGGCTTAATCCTTCCTCTTCTGAAATCTGTGTTTTGAATGCCTACATTTGATGCCTTGCATCACTTTATTGTCTTAATTTTCATAGTATCTGGTGTTGTGTCCTACATGCTCTGCAATATTCAAGCTCAGAACCAATGTCATTGAATTATAGCAAAAAAATATAGCCTGGTGGGTTGGAAAACTCTGAGTGGGTGCTTAGCAGTTTTGAAAATAATATATAATATCCATGTCATGAATCATGTCTTACTCTGTACTAGTTCCAGTCTCCAGAAGGACAAACAGGCTTGAATGCACATGAATTGTGGATGGAGTGAGCTCCTGTCTAGGGTGACTCTGAAGAGAACAGAGAAAACTAGCTGAGACTTTAAAGATGCCCAGCATTTTGTAACACAAAGTGACAAGAGTCCCATCAAATATGATCAAACAAGTATCAGTTTCTACAGGTTCCTAGATAGAGACTTTAACTTGTTCACCTTGATCTAGGTCACCTAACAACATAATCTAAAAAGGTAACTTGTTTGCCTTTTCTTCAATAAAGAAAGTTGTGCATGACGAGGGCCAAATGTTGAAGAAATGTCTAAGGTTCTCTTATTTGTTTGATGTTGGTGTGAAGGAGAGGAATTGAGAACAAAGAGAGCTGTAAACTTGAACACTTAAATAAGCTCATTAATCATTTATGCTGCGAATCAGAGCATATTACCTAAGATTTTCCAGGTAAAGGACGAGAGCTAGATATTTGTCATACTTTTTAAAAACTTATTTTCTTTTCAATAGTGAAAGTGAAAATTAGAAATAAATGTTGTCTTGAAATGATTTGCTGAAAAAACTAATATTTTTGCGGAGGGGGGGGGAACCAAACAGTACTTTATAAAATATTCAGCTAGAATATTTCAGATGCACAGAGATTTTTTCCCATTCTTGGTGCTGGGGAGAAAGGGGTGCATATATTCTGAATTTCTGGACTAGAGTTTGTGAGAAGTTACTAGCTCTCTATAAATGAAAATCAGCTGCTACCTTGGCTCCACAAATAGAGTAAGGGAGTAGGAGTTTATGTCTCCCAAACCTTGTATTTTTGGGAGAGTGAGTCAGTCCTCCTACAAATGTCAAAACAATTAGCTTGAGTGTTTTACAGTGAATTTTCTGGATAATAAAGGCCAGATATTTGATATAAACATGAAAGAGTTAGTTTGCACACTTTAGCATATGGTTTGACTGACCAGAACAGTACATGATTAAGGAGTATACGTAGGGGTTAGTTCTAGCTCTGAAATCAAGGAGGCTGTAAGTAGTTCTCAATTGAATCCATTCTGTGTTCTATTCAAAGAAAGTAATGCTTCAGTTATTTAAACCAATGTCTTTGTGCTGCATCTAGCTCACCTCTTGCAATATGATTGGATGTGTGCTTTGTCTTGGTTGTATCCCTTCCACACTGGCAGTTCTGCAAGGTGGCAAATAATGAATCATGCAAACATGGAAGTTTACAGCCAAATTGGATAATGACCACAAAGCTGCCAACTTCTGCTAGGAAAGAAATAGATTCTCTCCTTGCAATTCTGAAATAAGCACTTGTGCACCTGCTTTGCTGTTTTCCTGTATTTGTGCTTTCTCATTCCATAATGATTTTTCAGTCAAGCCATGGGAAGTTTATTTCCTCAGTTTCATTGTGACTTGGATCCACACCTCCAGGCTGGGTGATGGAGCTCTGCACGGGTGCGATGCAGGGCTTCTGGGAAGGTGGAATGAGACCCATCTGTGTGTTCCAAGCTCCACCTGTACCACCCACAGGTACTCACACTGTGTGCTGAGGCTGCTGCAGGAAGATGCACAAACCACGTGCAGCTTCTGTCTGAGACTGCAGGCACAGGCTCTGTAAAGAGGGATGAGAATGGCTCTACTGTCACCTTCATCATACACTCTGCTTCCAGTGCTTGTAAGAGGGACAAAATCATTCTGAGGCCTCCACAAACTTCTTTGTATAGAGTGAGTAAGGTTTAAAAGTCACTTGCTTTCCCCATGTCCAGAAATTTCAGCCAAGACTTCCATGACCTGAGTCTCCTGATTGCAAATAATTATATGCTTTGGTTTAATATTTCTTTTTGAAGACTTTGGATGTTCTCTGTTTTGTCTTGCAACATATTTATTTTGTTTGAAATACTATACCTAGTCTGTAATTTTTCATAACGAGTTTTGGAAATTAGATTTTATGCCATATTCCACCCTTCTCCCTTTTCTTCTGACTTTTAAATCTTAAAACAATAACTCTTCATCAGCATTCACTTAAAACCTGCTTTAGAAGTAGTTTTCTAAGGTGTCTCTGAAAAAGGCATGTCTTACATATAATTAACTTTTGTCAATTCAGGTTTTAAATGATACACGGTATTTCTTTTAGTCAAAACAAAAACTGTCCCATTCCTAACCTTTAGAGGAGTAGAAATTCAGTGATCTTCCTGTTGTAGAGCAGCACCACAAAGTTATCTGGATGTTTTTCAATTTTAAATCCTCACTTATTGTCAACGTGTAACCTAGATCAAGATTGCTGTAGTGCATATTTCAGTTAACTGAGCAAGGTAAACTACTCCTCCTGTGAAGAATTTCCAATAAACTGCATTGTTCCACCTATTTAAAAAATACCAGGCCAGACAACGACAAAAAAAAGTGCATGCATTAATCATAGAATAATCAAAGACTCAATTAGGTTGGAAAGGACCTCTGAGATAATTGAGTTCAACCTTTGACCAACCACCACCATGCCATCTAGCTCGTGGCACTCAGTGCCACATTCAGCCTAATCTTAAGCTCCTCCAGGGATGGTGACACCACCCTGGGCAGCCCATTCCAATGTCTCACCACTCTTTCTGTGAAGAAATTCCTCCTGATGTCCAACCTACACCTTCTCTAGTGAAGCTTGAGGCCATTTCCTCTTGTCTTGTCACCAGTCGCTTGGGAGAGGAGGCTGCCCCTCACCTGGCTCCAGCCTCCTCTCAGGCAGCTGCAGAGAGTGATAAGGTCACCCCTCCTTTTCTCCAGGCTGAACACCTCCAGCTCCCTCAGCTGCTCCTCACAGGATTTGTGCTCCAGACCCTTCCCCAACTTTGCTGCCCTCCTTTGGACACACTCCAGAACCTCAGTGTCCCTCTTTAACTGAGAGCATATTAAGCATAGTCTGTATGCATTTTTTAAAGTTACTCTATGTTGGTTGGAATGTTTTGTGTGGCTTTGGATTGTAAAAACAGCAACATTTTTAGATGCACAAAAAAAGGGAAAAAAAATTCCCTTTTGATGTTGGAAATTATTAACATAGAAGATAATGGTGATATTGAAAGCTTCACTGGGAGAAACAAGAGAAAACAGAAACCAAAGGAGTATATATTAGAAGATGAAACAATTGATTTTCCATAAAGTTAGGTTTTGCTTGAGATGAAAAAACACCTTTAAAAGAGACCAGAAAAAGAAGGCATCTGAATGCACTTAATGGATTATTTTTTTTCTGACAGAAAAGGGAATGGTTCTGATTTAAGTTTGTCAGACTAAATATAGAGATACAATTTTATTTCCTGCTACTTAATGTTACTCTAGTGCTTTCTTTAAAAGTTATTTTCTTTTGCTGGATATGCAATCAGAAACACTGTGGCCACATATTTGGCTTTTGCAAGAAAAAAGTAGACAACTGGTGAGATATTGTTTACTATATCCTTTTAGGTATCTGTGAAAGAGATTAGTTATGTCATCTAGTTTCTAAAGCCTTTGGGCACTGAAAATTAATTTTAATTCTTTGACTTAATACAGAAATAAAATAACTCTAATAGAAGGGTTAGCAGATACTACAATTCACATGGGTTTATATCTTCTGAGTGAACTCTGACTTCTTTTTTTCAGTGATGTGCTTAAATTTTATTCAGTTCCCCACATCTATTATTTAAGTTTGATATGCAAAAATAAAATGCCCTACCAAAAAAAATGCCTCACATATATCTTGGCTTTCTCATTCCTGTAATTTTTTCATTTGGTAAGCCAACTTCTCTCAGGGTCATGGATTTAAAAACAACCCACCAAATAAAAGCCCCCAACAACAACAAAAATACCCACAACAAAACCAGCAAAGAACCAAACAATAGCTGGCTCAGTTTTGTTTTTGCTGGGTTACACAGTAAGTCTTGTGTAGCCTTTATTTGTTTTAAATTTCGTGCCTAACAATTTCTTAGCCAAACAACCTTGACAGTGTCCCCTTAATGTATTCATAGCGACACAGGGAGACATCACAGTGAATTTATTTACATCTCTAAGTATTGCAGAGGCCTACAGCTTCTTCGCAAAAATCTGTGCTGAACTTCAGAATAAGCTTTACTGTCCATTTGGATTGATTGATTGATGGGCCTGTGAGCCCAGTTACTCTTCTGACGAGCTGCACTCGCAGGAGCTTAGTCTGGGTAAATAAACAGGGCAGTGAAGTGAGAAGTATGTGACTTTGTAGTACGCTTTGTGCAAGCAGACTATTGTTTCACCTCAAGATTACCTAGAATAGATCAGATTGTCACTTGTTAGAGCTGGACATCTCTTAACCCTGCACATTGGAATCAAGATAACAGTTGCTGATTGCTTAGAAATGAGCTTGAGTTAACCAAGCTATTAAATGATAATTAATACAAGATTGAGAAATAATTTGAATTCATGAACTCATCAGGCATTATTTAGATGTAAGTTTTTTCATTAGCATTTTTATTTGCTTTTCATGTGTGCTACAGACAGGTTCCATTTCTTTTTGTGTCAGCAATCATTGGTGTCATGGTTAATACTAATCTTGGACTCATAATGACTCTTTCCATCTTCAGGTCTGCTACTAGCAGTCTGGAATCTTTGACTAGGTTGATCTGTGAGCTCCTTTTAGGCAGTGCCATAAAAATGTAAAAGTCCTGCTGTGTTTAATTAAAACAGAAGCATCAGTATCTCTTATGTACAACTAATAGCATTTTCTTTTAAATTGGGAGGAAGATACAGCAAAGCTGGTCCAGATCCTCAGCTGATAATTTACATTTATTAAGGGTCTGGCATACTGAGTCTGACTGTGGAATTATGATTGCATTTATTTTTTAGTTAATGCACACAGTTTGAATTAGGTACTTCAGCCATTGCAGTATGTTTCAGTAACGAACATCATCATTGATAACTACAAATTACAGCTCCAAATAAAAGACACGTTCATATCCTTCTTCAGGCTTTATTAAATTTTTCTGACATTTAGAAAGCACAGTTTGCTTTCCTACTGTTATGCATTAGAGTTTTAGGAGAACTCAAATGGGATATATTTGCACTGTGCATAATCATGGTTTGAGGAGCAATATATTCAGGGAATCAATTTAGAAGTAATTCTTCCGAATGGCATTCTTCGAATGAGGGTGTGCTTGCACTGTGTATATCAGAGATCCAGCTTTGCTTTTTTCTTCTTGACATTGCCAGAATGTCAAGAAGACACTTTTCTGCTCTTTTCCTAAAGCATGCAGAATGCAGAATTTTCCTTGGCATTTGCCTTTTCTTCTCAGGGCTAATTCAATTTCAATGAGATGTCCTCATAGTGCCATGGAGCACTTTGAGAGATAAGATGCTGTAGAGATACAAACTGGTAGGGGAATCTCTAAGCACTTGGCCCATTACCTGGGGTATGCAGAGGGACTAATTCTGGCTAAGGCAAGAAATAGAAGGACCCCTGTGGCATGGTAGATGCAGTTTAAATTTGATTATTGCTCATAAAGGAGAATAACTGAAGTTAAAACTTCATTTGCTGAATTTATGCAATTTCTCGGGGCCAAAATACTTTTAGAGGGGTGCTGCAAGCACACCTAGAAAAAGTCCAGGTGTTACTTTAGATTGTTTCAAGACTCCCACCTGGTCACAAGGTCAAGAAATTACTAGATCAGCCTATATTCTCAGGGGTTTTTTGAACCAGACAATCTATATCAACAAAGAGATTGTTATGCAGAGACTTGTGAGTTAAATAATTTATATACACTAAAGAGAACCTGACCCTTGGGAAGTCATCTGGTTTATTGCTTCTGCCTCAGAATAAGATCAGCAGTGTGTCAGAATCTGAAAGACATTTGTCCTATATTTTATTTGAAATGCTTGATAATGGAGGCTCTATATCTTTCTCACATCAGCTCTTCTATTGGTTCACTGTCCTTGTCTATAGAGAGATTTCCTGGAAATATCCTTTTATCTTCTCTTCTGAAGTTTGAGCCAGTTTTGCACTACGTTCTGTCCCTCCTAAGTATCTAGAGCAATACATTCCCTTTTGTTTTTTACTCTACGCCTTCACAATCTAGTAATATTCTTCCTTTCATGCTTTGCTTTTCTGGACTAAAAGCCAGCTCTTTCAGCTCTTCCTTGTGGGTTCATAGTCTTTTCTGTACTTTGTTTGCCACCCTCTGTGCATGTGCATCCCTCTTGTGTGAGTGTGCCCAAAGCAAGGCACGGTGCTTAAATTTCACTCTGCTTGTGCTAGAAGGTGCAAGAAGGCATTTCAAGCTTCTTGCAGCTGCCAGTGATGATGTTTGCCTCATACCATGGAGTGAGAGTGTTGATTTAGGTTCACCTTGTACCCCACTATGCTTCTGCCTCATTGCTTGTCACCCTCAGCTGATAATTTTTGTCTAATAGTATCATAAAATGGTCCTATTTGAACTGAATTCTGATTTTTCTCAAATCATTTACTTAGTTTCTCAGCAATGCAAACCCTGTCCTCCAGCATGTGTGTTGCTGCTTAATATGGCACTATGTGCAAACAGTATTCCAGTATTGTGTTATTTAAAGAGAAAATGAAAAAAAAAAAACCCTTTGAATTTGGCAGTGATAGGCTGAACAGGTGAGGCTGACTGTTGAACACCGGCAGTAGCTCAGACTGCCAGTCTATTTTAACAACTGAGTAAATCAGCTGCTGCTGAGCTTGGGGAGAAGGGAAGCAGCCAAGTGTGCAAGCCCAGTCTGCTGCTGCAGCTTTGGTCTGATGGTATAGAAAATAAAATGTACAAGAGAAGGCAGTGAGATATTTATGACTTTTCATTAGAATCAAAGTGATTACCAATTTAATCCTATTAGGGTGATAATAATGAAAATAGATAATATTTTGCACTCATTTGGACATGAAATTAATTAACCCCCTGAAAATTATGTAGTGGAAGAGGATTTGTAGAGAGATCCTGAACTGTAAGGATATGCCATAAATTACAACTGAAGTAAATTTTACTTACTGAAAAAAAATTATTGGGGTACTCATTTTTTAAGGCAATGGTCTTAATTATTACTGCAGTTCACTTGTTATATTAAAACACCTTTGAGAAAATTTTGTATTTTCGCAATTTAAAATGTATACTTTTTTCTAACTTTATAGGTATTTTTCTGCATTTTTATTCGTAAAGGAATCTGCTGTTTCTTTGTTCTTTGAGGGACCATAAGTACTGAAACTTGTCAAACAACAAAAATCTCTTCCAGAAGACCACTGAAGAAGTGGTGACTAATAGGGAAACCAACAAACATTATTAATAGTTTATTATGGAATAAATAGGTTTCATTAGAACTCATTAGAACTAAAAATATTTTTTGCTTGTCTCATAAAGCATATAAACCCATTTTCTAAGGGGTTTATTCCACCTACCCTCAGTGAGTGGCATCACTCAGTTGTTTTGGCCAACCTGACTCACTTTCCTCCTGCTCTTTCCCAGAACTCTGTCTCCTTTCCATCCTTTCCCCAGAGCAGTGCTGGCTGCCTGACGCACTAACATATCCATGCAGCCCAAGCTGTGCTGATGTTTTGTAAGAACAGGGGTTCAGACTGGTGATCTATTCAACCCTGAAACTGATCTCCAGCAGTGTCCATAAGCAGTCATGATAGAGAACTATAGGGCAGTCATGTACACTTCTCTGATTCTTTCAAAATCTCTAGCTAGGTTCAGCTGAGAAATTTCCTGGCCTTTTCATTGTTCACTTAGTAGTCTGCTCTGGATCTTTCTTCTTTTTACTTCTGCTGTGTTTCCCTGACCCCTGTGAATTCCACCTGCACTGTCCTGTCATAAAGATCTACTGCCTGATGCATGGAACCACCTCCTCCTGTTTGTTTTGAGTTTGTTCCTCTGCCTTATTGGACAGCCTGTATTTTATCCAAAATTTTATAGGTTTATATATCCCAAAACCATCATCTCCTTTCCTGACAGGATGTTCATCATTCATGCCTTGTATGGAAGCTGTTCATTACATTTGACAATAGCTGTAAAACTCCAGTAAAGCATATCACCTGGATAAGTCTTGCCCACATGGTCATAAATCTGTTCAAGAAACCCTCACGAGGTTTTTAAGGTGGGATTTCTGTTTAGGGAATTTATATTAGGTCTTCCCAGGTTTACTGCATTTATCCAAAAGTCATCAGATCTGTAACGGAAACCAAACCCTCAAACAAAGCTATATAATAGCTGAATCTCTATACTGTAACAGTCTCTACTTATTAGCCTTAGACGCTTGCCAGGTTTACCGTACAACAGCTCATGATGTTCCTCCTCCACCCTACCCCAAACCCCCATTTTAAGACTGGAGATAAATTTGACACCTTTCAGCCCTCATGTACCAAAAAAGTTGGCTCCGTAAGTTCTCTGAGGAAGATTCTCTAGTAGAGATTTGCTCAGGAGGTTCTAGAAGAAGGGATGGATACTTCATTGGAGGACAGTCGCTGACCTATAAATTATTTACTTCTTCTAAGAGTCCCATGCAAAGTATTTACGTGACATTTCACTTGAGTACACGAAGATCAGTGAAGTAACGCCAAACAATTCTGTTTTCTGTCAGCACATTTGGCCTTTCACTGGGGATAGTTAGTGACACAAAGCAAAGGAACGCAAAGGAGTGCAGAGGAAATCTGCAAAGCCATGCAGATTTTTGGGTCTTTCCTGAGATGGATGGCTCACTGATGAGGTTTACCTCTACACTGTCATAAATATGTTGATCTATTCTGACAGCAGCACTGTTTACTATTTCTTCACTGAAAATTTTGTCATGGCATAACAGTACTCCAGTGATTTTTCTCCTGTCCCCAGGTTTTTTATATGCTTAGTTATTCAGTGTCTTTATCTAGAGATAGACATTCCCAGTTTGTTTTTAGCCTTCTAGCATTTGTGTAGATGTGTTTACCTCTGTGTTGACTCTTTGCCTGGTCCTCCTTAAGTGTCACTCCATTTGCATTTTACTTCCTCTTTATTTTCAACTTGCAACCTAGAGATGAAGATGTTTAGCATATTCTTTTTTCCAAGCATCTTCCCAAATCATATGGTCTTTCCTTATTGCTCACTTTTCACAGGGACCTTTCCTGATTTCAAGCGAAAGCAGTTTAATTTCTTTACTGTTTAGTATCTGTATCTTCCCTTTGGAGTCTTTTTGTCCCCACTGTGCAAGTAGCAGGTAAGAGGTAAAAAGAAGCCTGAATACTGTAGAAATCAGGTCACATAAATAAAAGGAAATGCAATATTAAGTGCAAAATTTATTTAAATTGAGCATAATGAAGGTGAAAAATGAGCAGAAGTAATACCATGGGTGTTACAATTTCTGCTAAGTCCAGAAAATTTATCTAAATCAGATAAAAGCCTTAAAAAAGGTATGGTAAAAGAAAAAAGCAAACCACAAAGTTTCTGTTTGTGAAATTGTAGATATCTCAGCATCTTGTAAGACACACACCCCCTAATTCAACAAAGTTTTTAAGCTCCTGCTTAATTTAGAAGGCTTAGATGATTTCAAGAGTATTCTGCTATACACTTAAGTTTAATGCATATTTAAGTATTTAAGTGAAGCAGGATCCTCCTGGAACAAGCTGTGAAGAGAAATGAACTTGAAAATTATGAAACAATATGGGCAAGAAGCTTCTAGACATATCCCACTTGACTGAACATAAAGCATGAAGGGACCAATCTGTAGAATATAAATTACTAGAAAGAAATCATTAAGGCAAAAAAAGGTATTTTAGCTTGTGACTTGGTTATATAATAATTAGATTATATAATCACTAATTGTGTCCAGAAAAAGAGTAGAAATACAGAAGGATTGGAAGCCAGTATAGTGGTAAATAACTCACATATTTAATTAAAAAATTAATAATCAAGAAGTTTAAAACATATATGCAGTGTGAAATATATATTGAATATATTATTAATGATACTTTCCCACAAGGTGAATAAAATTTTTACTGTATAATATATTACATGTTTTCTCACTCTAGAAACTTGTTTCTCCTTATATATTTTGTTCTCTAAGGTCCAACAGATATTGCCATCGTTTTGATTAGTGTTGTATCTGTCCTACTACAGATTTAAGATCACAAAGTGCTTGAACAAATCCAGTGGAATCAATAGTTTTGACTACATGAGGATTAAGGTAGAACTTACCCCTGATAAACATCATAGATAATTTAATCATAAGAGAAGTTGTCTTGCACACATAAATAGATAAATATAATCCATTTCATTCCTGTTATTTTACAAGCAAATCTTACATAGCAGAAAACTCACATTAAGGGATGCTAACTTTGCATACTTACTAAGCTTTTTTTAATCTAGACGTAGATGGGACCATAACTTCATGGCTCTCTTTCCTCACAAGAGAAGATTTTCTGGTAAAAATGCTGGAAAAATATACATTAAACTAGTTTGAGATTTGCATAAGTCATGTAAATGCTTTTGCAGGAGAAAAAAAAAAACCAAAATATACGTGTTCTAGAAGTATTAGAGCCTCACTAGGCAAGGAGATTCATGGAGCTGCCCTTGGCCTTTAGGGGGCTCTTGTCACTTAACCTTCTTTCCACCAAAAAAGCTTTCCCTTAAAAGTACTGAAAATTGGGTAAATTATTTGTTTCTGCACACCATGGGAAGCTGCAGCTTTGTCTTGAGAGATAAGACATGACTTCCCACAAACATCTGTCTCTCCCTGAAGAGCAAATCCTCATATCTAAGAAATAAACACTGGCCTTCAACATAAGGGATTACAGGCAAAATCCAGACCAAAAAATCCTCAATCATGTTTCTGAGTAGAGAACTACTAAAATATCTTGTGCAGTTCAGTTTTGTGCTTGTTTGGCTCACACGTGCACTGGTGGTCTTTGAAATGTCATTCCAGCTGTAAGATTAGTAGGCTAGGGAGCAGATTTCATTGCTGGGTCAGGTGGCTTAAGACTACCACAGTGTTTTATTTACCACTAGAACCCTAAGAGGTTAAATTATAGGCTCATAGCTCAGTTTTTTGTTTGCTTTTTTTTTTTTTTTATCTGATGTTATTTATAGATTCAAATCCAATACTCTGTTCACAGTCTCCAGCTCCTCCACTGCTCTGACTGTAATCCTATTTCTGCTTCCTGTTCCATGCTTGTATTTTAGTTTTTGGCAGAGCTGCCCAGGGCACCTCCGTTCATGGGTCCTTCAGCTGCAAAGGGGCAAGGAGTGAGGCACAGGACAAGATCTGTTCAGTACCATTTGTATCTAGCCACTCATGGATCCATAGACTTTCTAGGGAACATAATAGCTTTCTACTGAGGTTGGATCAGCAGGACTCTGAGGTTCAAATTGAAGCTCTGAAGCTGTTTCCTGCTGCAACTTTAAGAATTTCTGCTACCTGACTCAACAAGGTCATCTTTTCTGTGGTCCATCCTAAGGTCTGGCTCCCTTCTCCCCCCACACTCTCCCTGTCTCACCAGATTGTCTTCCTCTTTTGTTGCAACAAGTCTGTGCATGCATCTCTGTCCCACCATTCCTCTTCTCTGTACTCCTTTTGATTATATATGTACCAGCTACTTCCTCTCTCAATACCAGGAGTTTAAAGAGAACCAAAATCAATTAAAAAGAGGACAGAGTGGGGCAGGGATTTGGTGTAAGAGTTTCAGCTTAACTAACCAAGGTTAGAGGAGCATCTAAGGACAAGAAACAGATATATCTCTTTCAGTTGTAGTGAGAAGTAGACCAAGACGGATGGCTCTGTTACTGTGAGAAACAGAGAAGCAGGGAGAGATGGTTCAGAGAAGTATTTTCAGTTTATAGAAGGAAAATTGGGGAAAATAGGAATAATGCAAAGAATACTCTGTCAGTGAGAAGATGGACTGATGGGAATAAATAATTGATACCATATAGGAGAAGAAAGAAGCAGGCTTTCAAATGAATGGGTCTGCATGTACTGAACCTGGTTAGAGCACTCTGTTTCCTCAGAAAGAAATTACTGGAAAATTGTATGGGAGTACTTGACTCCTGGGTGAGGAAATTTGGAAACTGAAGTTAAGAGGACCTGGAAGAGAGGCTGAGAAGTAACAGAAGTTATTCTGGCTCTTTATAAGTTCATCAGCTTCTGGTAGATGTGAACTGGCTGCCCCCTGGATTGAGAGATGGGTCACCAAGCTTCTATCAGCTCTACAGTAGAAGATGGGGTAAAAGTGGAATTAAAACAGCACCAGAAAAGTTTATTACAGTGATAATACTTGACATGGTGTCCTTGCATTAGCAGGGAAGAGTATCTGATGATCCAAAAGGTCCCTCCTGGTTGCAGCTTACTAAGTCCACTTCTAGAGTCTTAATAATTCCTAAAGAGAATGGTACATACCAGCAAAGAGTACTGAGTAAGCTTTTAATACAGTCTAGTCTTAAAAAAAATAGTTGACTGTGTTTTAACAGGTGGAAGCAAGATCATTTTATCTTGTTGCTATGTAGTGCTGACTTTGTGGATACAGAAAAGGTTTTCATTGTTTTCAGGAAGCACAATGCGTCTGAAAAACATAATTCCTACTTGGGCTTTTAGAACATTTGCATAAATGAGTAAGGTTTGAATTGTAAAATACTTCTGTCCTGTTCTTTCTTGAGAAGTCCTTTTTGAAATTGCAGAAAAAGGGAAATGCAATCTCTATAGACTGAGAAGAATGCATCTTAATGGTAATAAAGGGTAACCTAATATTCCAGATTGAAAAGCAGCTTTTGACATAATGCTCATGAAGCAAAGTGATTTATAACCTCAACGGAAACACTAAGAAAATATCACACTATTAAGTTGTTAATACAAAGGCTTTACTTTTACTGAAAAATATGCTTTTTTCCTGTCCTACTGAGTCACTGTTAAAACAAAGAATCCACATACTTTTGTAAACAAAGGTTGCTTGCTCTTCTGCTATCACTTACAGCGTATCATGTGCATTAAAGATTTTCTTAGGATTCCATGCACTTTGTTGGATTTTAACTCAGGTACTTACTCAAATGTAAGTCAGAAATAACTTCCAAACAATCACTGGTATTATGCCAGTGTGAAGCAAACAATGATCTTGGTTTACAATGGAAGATAGACCTTGCTGTCCTAACTTTTCTAACTCTCCTACTTCTACTCTACAGTGTAGCTGGTGGGCTAACCCTTAGGTGGGGAAAGTACACAAGGTTAGATTATTGCACCTTTTGAAAATCACACCTCGATTCCCAGTGGCTTCAAAAAACATTTCACTACCATATGAGTATGGAAGTTGTGAGACCAGTTGCCCCTGGCTACAGTTACCATGTACTTGGAAACTCTTCTCCCAAAATTTAAGCAGAGCTTCCAAAGAAATTCTGTATTTCTGGAGCTGGTTTCCCCATCTAATGTTTGGCTTCGCCACTTTTTCATGGTGGCTGCAGTGCTGGTAGCAAGGACATGTGTGCCTTATGCTTGGCATATACTTGTACATGGGCAGCGTGTTGTACTCCTTTAAAGTGATGCCTTGTGAAGGCTGACCTAGAACAGAGGCTAGACATAGTTAAGGAATAAAGTAGGTATTTATTAGAAGGCCTCAGTGGATACACCTTGGGCAGTACAAGATCTAGCCATGGCTACGCCCAAGATGGACCCAAAATGGTCACAAAATGGATGACCGATCACGAGGTCTCACACTTTTATAAGTTCTGGTCCATTTGCATATTGGAGTTAATTGTCTAATTATAACTTTAGGTTATGAAGTCCCATCCTTCTTGTTTTTCTCTTTTCATTCTGCTGTTGCTTATGCTCTTGGACCTGAAATTTGGATAATTTGTCCTTGGTCCCCAACTAGAGAAGGAACAGTTTTGTCAACCTATTCTGTGAAGAGAGCTTACTATCCCCCAATATAAAGCTCAGATGTACACACTAAAGCAGCACAGAATCCAAAAAATATAAAAGCTAAAACCTGAGGCATCAATATAGGTATGGTGCTTTTTGGCCCATGCCCATAGACAGAATCATTATACCAACATTCCAAAAGCAATGGATACATTTCTGTAATTGCTCGAATTAGTAAAAAAGTAAAATAATTATTCATTGACAAGAGAAAAGTGGAAGAGGACACTATGACTAGAACTATTCTGTGTGTATTATTATTTTCCATTTCTGTTATTGTCTAATGCTGACTTTCTGCAGGATTTTTTTATCCCTTTCAATTAAATGCCTGGAGAAGCAGAGGGCTTTAAATGTTCCTGAATTACCATGAAGATGCTTCCTGTAATTACATAGGGTCTGGTTTGCCAGTGTGGAGTGTTTTGACAGTACATTTCTGCCCAGCTGCCTTCCTTCTCTGTATCTGCCACAACATGTTCTCTTTGCTCGGTATTTACACGATGCACTTTGAATTTTTAATCCAGAACAGGGAATCATTTCCTCTCTCACTGTATATCACACTGGTAAATGAATGACACCTTTCTCCAAAGAATATTAGAGAACAAACCTTTTCAATATTGTCTTTTCATAAAAAGAGTTACAAGATTGAAAAAAGGAGATAAGAAGTCTTTCCTCACTTTATTTCAGTATAAATTAATTTCAGAATAAATTAATTCATATGCCTATATAATTATGAAAATGTATGGTGAAAACAGTATTTTAAAAAGATTACATGAGTGGGTAGTTATTGGGATGCTCCATTTATCCCTATGCTGTTGTGAGATTTTTCAGGAAAATAATATTTTTGGTGTTTGAAGAGGACACTGAAATTTCTTCATTTCAGTGATGGTAGCCTTTGTTTCTTCGGGAGTTGTTTGGGAATTTTGCAAAGGTGGAATTTAATACTTTATGTAATAGGCTTCTCTTTTATGAACCAAATTGTTACTAAGGGTTTGTAAACATACTGTTTTACAAAGACAATACAAATCTATTGATGGCATGGAGAGGCATTTACTGTAAAATTACATATACATAGAATTGAAAGAAGAGCAAAAAAAATCTGGTTTTTAGTGACTCAAACTGAAACACAGCTTTGTACCTGAATATGAGTTTGTGATGTTTCTACACTAGTGGGAATCTTAGTTCAGGTCAGCTAATGTCCTAAATCATCCCAACAATCTGAGAAGACATGAAGTGCCACCTCAGATATTACTTCAGGTTTAGAACCTGTGTCAAACTGCGGCTACTTTGTGCTGAGAGAATGACATACTTCTAGATCTGGTATAGCTGCATAAAGGCAGATTAACACTGTGGGAAAGAAATCTTCATGCCATTAAACCAAGTCAGATCTTTCTCCTACGTTCCTCTATGCTGTCTTCATATAATAGATGGTAAATAATGTAAATCCAATGTTGTTTTCACCCTGCTGGTCACTGACAGCTTATTAATTTAGAGTATTCCCTGCCTTCTGTGATTCACGTCTTGGATTGGTGGTCACAAGTGAACTCAGAAGAGTCAGGTAACATGCAGACAGCCTGTACAGGTGAGTCAGGTAATGTGCAGACAGCCTGCTCTAAACCAATTCAGTCCAAATATATTTTATACTCTTGCTTTCGTTGATGGCTCCTCTACATTAGACTTCAATGTATTTCAGATTCATATTCATTTTTTCATCACTGAAAACCAAAAGTGCCATAAAGAAACTACTGTGAGATTCCATTGATTCCATCCTATCCCTTATTGCTTTCTTTCAAAAGAATGACCTCTTACATTTCAGCAGATGGCTTGTGAAAAATAGAGACCTTTTCTAAGGCAAAGAGGCATTTTTAAAACATAGAAATTAACTGAGTTGCCTGCTACTGCAAGCAATATGACTGCTCTGTGCCGCCACAGGTTTTGTGAAAACCAAATGGGTAAAATGTCAGCATCATTTAAACCAGTTTCTGAGAGGACAGTTTTTACATACTCAGAATTGTGTTAAGAAAAATTGCATTCAGATTAAACAGAATGAGCATCTTTATCTGATGTGAACAGATAGAAGAAAGATGATTGAAAAAAAAATTGAAGACTTTCTCCCACAGAAAATGGCTTCTTGAACTGTGAAAGGCTTACAAACACATTGCCATGGTACACCAAGTTTGAAATCCCAGCTGACATTTCAAATGGTATTTAGAGTTATGACAAATCTGATTTATTTGAGTCTCTCTCCAAAGCTATAAAAGAAGCACTGATTTGGTGACTTATTAGTCACAGCACCTTCAGACAGCTTATTTTTCTAGTTATGGAAATTGCTATGTAAGCTATATGTTCTTTTATGTACCGTAAGTTGCTATTTTCTTGTAAAGGTGACTGGACTCTAAGTTTTCCAGTCAAGTTTTCACCAGCATGTTTGTTTTCTTAGAAAAATACCCTGTCAAACAACATTCTAGATAACCAAGGAAAATGCCTTACAAAATGCTGGTTTGGGTGATACAAAAGAAACTTACTTCATCTCTGCAATTGACCCTTGTGGTTTTATAATTCAAGTAAAATGTAATTGAAATGCATTAATAATTATTGTTGCCTGAACATAATTTATCAAATTTATTTTCAAAAGTAAAACAAAATCATTAATTGCAACAATCATACTTTCAGTATGAGGGCCTTAGCAAACAGTTGCATTTGAGGCAGTATTTTAACAGAAAATTCAATTGCAGTTGTGATTTTAGGGTTGGATCCAAAGTTTGAGTCACTAAGGATTATACTTGAGTAAAGATGTCAATGAGAACATTTTTTCACAGATGCTTTCATTGATTTCAGTTAAATGAAACACACTTGTGTTTCCTGTTTCACCACACAGTTTCTTACACTGAAAAGATGCTTTAAAGTGGGGAAATCTGGAGTACTGATTAAATCCTGTGCAAGGCCACGTAACACTTAATAAAAGGCGTTGTCTGGATAAGATGTGAGAGGGACAATGCCAGTGAAGGCAAGATTTTTGCCTTCTCCATTGATGTTTTGTGTATTGTCTCAGAACTGCAATGTGTGTGTTGTTTCACTAGTGTGCATTAAGTAGACCCCTGACAACAGCCACAGAAGGGGCGCAGGGGTAGTTTGGCTGTGTCTGTTACTCATCCTAATGTATTCTGATCTCCTTCATCCCTGCTGAGGCAAGAATGCAAAGACTAATACGGTAGTTCTTAGAATATTCCAGCTGTATCTTCCCAGTGCTACTAACACTGTTCTCTTCCATCAAACCTGCGAACAACAAAACCTCTATAGATTTTCAGTTGAGAGAAAGAAATGTAAATGTTAAAAAAAATCTGGAGACTTCCTCCTTTTGCAATTATATATGTTAATTCTATCAATAATTCTGCATATTGGTACAATGAATAAGTTATGATTGTGTGTCTTAAAAATGCAGAAACCAGAGACTAGTGATGGCTACAAATTTATATGTTTAGCATGTCCTTCCCAGCACTTGACCTGACCTAGATCTGATCCTCATTTATAAGGCATAACAAAAATCCACTTACCAGATGCTCAGAGGATGCATTTTCATAGATTCTGAGTCTCATTGGTGTTAATTTGCTTACGTAGCTGAAAGCAGGGGGAATATATCTGAAATGAACTATGTGCAATCCGAAAAAAAAATAGAATGAAAGAATGTTCATTTTGAGTTAATGAATCAATGAGCTGATAGATCTGCTAACTATAATACTCCATGGAAAATCACCACCTTTGCACTCACTGAGTAGCTCATCTATGCACTACATCAGTTCATGAGATAGCAAAGTAATTTTAAAAGTCAATAAAGTAAGGGAAAATTGAAAAAGTCCCAAAGTCTTATTCTTTCTTATTTCCACTTACATTCAAAGTGTGCAGCTTTCCCACTGTTCTGGTCAGCAAGGCTTGTAGGCATGAAGCACGGGGTTTGGTAAGGGAAATGCATGGTTTAAATCTTGGAATAAGGTCTGTGCACTTTTACAATATGTAAAAGACATATCATCATCACCCAGGATCTCTATCATGAACTAACAAAACCTTTACAGAATCACAGAATCACAGAATTTCTAGGTTGGAAGAGACCTTTAAGATCATCGAGTCCAACCCATGTTCTAACACCTCAACTAGATCATGGCACCAAGTGCCACATTCAGTCTTTTTTTAAACACATCCAGGGATGGTGACTCCACCACCTCCCTGGGCAGATGATTGCAGTATTTGACCACTCTTTCTATGAAAAACTTCCTCCTTAATTCTAGCCTGTATCTGCCTTGGCGCAGCTTGAGACTGTGTCCTCTTGTTCTGTCTGTTGTTGCCCGGAGAAAGAGACCGACCCCCAGCTCACCATAGCCACCCTTCAGGAAGTTGAAGAAAGTGATAAGGTCACCTCTGAGTCTCCTTTTCTCCAGGCTAAACAACCCCAGGATCACCTCAGCTTTGCTGGGTTTGCTCTGAAACTAAGAAAACCATAATTTAATGTAATTTTTTAGTTTTGCAGCCCTTCTTGCTAAATATAGCATGGAAAACCTGAAATAAGGGGATCTCTTCAGACTTTCTTCAGCACAATTGTGACCTCCCATAGACTGAGTGTGTGGATTTTCCTTCACCACCTCATGATGCTCCTGGCTCTGCTGTGAGCATTGAGATTTTTGCTGCAATAGCTCAAAAATGGAATAGCTACAGCAGGGCCAGATCATCCACTGGTATGAATTGTTATTGCTTCAGTGAGGCTCACAGGGCTTCACCATGTTGTATCTGCTGAAGATGTGATCCATTAAGTGTCTTGGGAGTTGCTTTTTCACTGTTCTATAAATTAGCAGAACACTGTTGTAAGAGGAAGAGTGTTTGGTAAAGCAACACAACATTTTGCTTTGGATGAAGTGTTAAGAAAACAAAAAATAAAATAAGACACAAACAAACACGTGGCAATGTATAATAGGTGCCAGATTCTAAGGATAAAGCATCTTTTTTAAACATTCAGAGCAGACATATTAGGGGTGAAAGAAAGATTGATATAAAGAACAGCAGATGGACAGCATGTACTACGTGGGACTCCAGCAGCTATCAAGTGAAATCAATCTGACTTTTGTTAAATTCATGCCTGTTCGTTACTGAATAGAGGGAAGAGAGGTGCAAAGATTATGGCCACCATATGTCTTAATCCAGAACAGAGACACTTCCCTATGTCCAGCTTCCAGAATCAGGTGACCCATGAACTCCCTGACTTGGTAGCTGCTCTCACCAGACTGCAGCATGGAGGCAGTCCAATAAACAGCTGTCCCACAAGCCTGAAAGCCCCAATTTTATCAGTCTGTAAGATGAAGTTGCCTTGCAGATTCAGACATTAATGAACCAACTAGGACTTCCAGATTTTTGGATTTTTTTTAGCGGGAACCTGGAAGACCCAAGAATCCAGTCAGATGCACATGACCTTTGAAACCTGTTACCAACACAGGGAGACAGTAAATCTATTTGAATTTGTTATCAGTGAATCCACCCTTCTGAGGCAGAGCTGGAGCTCCCTTGAAGTGAGGCGCTCAGTTTTGTATTAGCAACTGCAGAAATTGCAGAGAGCATGAGATGTCCTCTCCCATCCTGTTTATTTCCCTACTCACATGGCAGTGTCAGGGATGCTCAATCTTATCACCATAAGAGTTACATATAGAAGTTACATATAATGTCAGGACCAAAATTGAACATGTATCTCACCAAAGGACAGCATCAATCCCCCTGGTATGCAAGAAATACTGAATGCATGAGGAAAGGTACATGGGATTAGGAAAGGGAAAAGGATTCCTAAAATGGCAGATTGCTTTTCAGCATATATCAAGATGATAATAATTATTACTCTCTTTTCTTAGCTTAAACTCAGCTGAAAACCATTGGTTTTTCAATGCTACATCGCTACATGCAGCCATCCAGGTTCTCATATCAGTACACCTGCCCCTTCAGTAGCAAGAACACAATTTATTCATTTATACCTGTGTAGAACAACTGTACATCAATGTAGTATTTTTACCTTTGCATGGTAGTTCCATCTTCTCTTTTATTCCATCAATACTTGGCTAATACTATTTTTTTCTTACTGCCTATATTTCCTCTATTGAATTTACTTGAAACTGTGGTACACAATGGACCCTTTCAAGAGTCTGTCTTTTACTGTGATTTCTAAACACTGTCCTTCCAGCATCCCTTTCACCAGTGAGTTAGTGCAGGACTAAATCCCCAGAGCCAAGGAGGAATACTCAGATATTTTTTTCTCCTGCTTAACCTTTTACCCAATGCCAATGTGTCCTGATCTCTTCAAAGACATTGAATTATGGTTTAATGGACTGCTGGAACATGGGAGTATTTTTTTCCACACACACACACACACACAGAAGTGTGAGGAATCACTTCACTCAAGGGAACAAACCTTTTCCTGATTTATGTTGCAATAAAGAATAGATTCCCTTTTATCAGAATGATAACTACAATGAAGGAAGGAAGCTTTAGAATCAGCATGAAGAGAAACAAGAAACAACAGATTTTAAGAGATTCTTCCCTTTATGGTCCCTAGTATATAAACAGTGGTCTAGTGGTACACGTGGAGGCTGACTAAACAGAAGGGAGGATTTGAGGCAATACTGCCATATGTGAAATGTTTGGATTGTTTCAACATTTAACACCATGGGGAAAAAAAAGTATTCCTGAAATGTTGTAGAACCAGACAAGACAAACTTGGCTCTACTGCCAGTCAGTCAACTGTTCTTCATGATCCTGAAACTGTTATCTGAAGGGCTTGCATTGAGATCGCTGCTTTGGCACTCTTAAAACAAACTGAAGAAGAAGAAATAATACCAGAGGAAATTGTCAAAGAAAATTGGCTGTCACGGACCAAGGAAGATTTGTTATTCAGGGGCTTAGATCCCAGTCATGCATCTGACTCCTTTTAGTTGCTCTAGTGACACCAGGCAAGTAGAAAACTGGCCCAAATGGCCAGTTTAGAACAGTCCCTGGAAGCACAGCTGCCTCAATGTGATCTTCATCCAAGCAGAATGGGTAGGTGGGTGGTATTTTTTTTTAATTTTGCTTTCCTTAGAAAAGCTGTTCTCAAGTCAGAGGTAGCTAGAAATGCAGTCTTGCATACTTGAAATGAAAGGCAAGTTCCATGCATCACTAAATATGGTTTAACAGACTGGATGAGAACTCTGATTGACAGCTTATACTTGCACCTGTAACACTTATTGTTTATTTGTCTCTGACAAATTAATCCTCAAGTACTGACTATTGCAAAACAAGCTCTCAGGGTCTCTTTCTTGTGTTTTGATCAAGTGTTGCATCCATAACACAGAGCAGTTACATCAAGGGGGATTAGGTTCAGAATAAATTTCATGTATACTTAGGAAGGATATAAGAATTAAGCCTTGTAATGACCACAGTTCTGGTGATGGGTGAAAAAGGTAATCCAGCCTATCTTTCTCTGTTGTACTAGCATTAAGGAGCCTCAATAGCTAGGTCTGTCTCTAAAAATGAGGAGAGGATTAAACAGTGCCTAGTTTACCTGTAGCATCTATGGTTTTAAATATGTGACTTGCCAACCAAAAGCCAATTTTTACTTCTACATTCATCCTGAGCAACCTGTAATAGGAAAGGGACTGACCCTAAACTGTCTGTGTTGGCAATGTCCTACTCTGGAGTCCTGGGCAAATGTGGACTCTAGGGAGTCGCTGTACCAATAAACATGCTGGGAACAGCAAGTACAGGTCATGTCCCATTTCCACTTCAATATTATGTGTTGCAGCACAACAAAAGAACAAGGGAGATAGAGCATTTCTTTCACTATGTGGAGAACTTCTGTAGTATGTACACACAGCTCATGTTTTGTTTGACAGCATGATCTGGGACACCATCTCAACCTTCAAACCTCTGCCAGGTCACTCAGTTTCTCATGTATTCTTTTTTTTCTGCAGCTCCACAGTGTAACACAGTGAAGTCTGATCTCCTACTACTCACTGCAGTAGGCAGTTCAGAAGTTACAACAAGTCTCAGAAATGTCAAAGGTAATGAAAAATAAGGGAAACATACAGAAGAAAGTTGTTCCACACAATGTGCACCATTCTTTTACTCATTAGTGACTCCAGTGTAAAGGTTCTCATTCCATTTTCTCTGTTACTCTTGTAGCAACAATGACCTACAGTCCTTTAATATATTTTGCAGTAAGTGTAGGACTTGCCACATCCCAATACCTAAAGCAAACACAGTTTTCTACTTTTACAGATTTCTGCTGTGAGTTTCAGGTTTGTTTTGCAGGTAAAACAAATGCCTAAAAGCTTAAATACCTGATTTGCATCTTCTACCACTTAGCAGTATTTATTTGTTTGCTCAAGATTATTGCTTGCTTTGTGGGTCTCTATGAAATATTAAGGAGTTTTTCATAGCAATGTGTTCTTATTCTTCTACATTGAAACCTGTGTCCCTTAAAAGCTGATAGTAACAAAAACAACAATTTCACCATTGACTCTTTTAGGCTCTCCTTTTTTCTGTATTTGAAAGATACTTAATCTCATCCAGCTTCATAGAAGGAAATACATATCTGTGTTTTAAATAATACCTCTGAGAGGCAAAAAAATTGTTTCTCCGTCAAAGGCCAGCTTGAAGAACAGAGGACCAAACCATATTTCCTTTTGAAAACTACCATTCATAGAACTGTAATTTTTCCCCACAAGCTCTTACAGACTTTTTGTGCAATGTCAAAGATCCATGAGTATGACTTGGGCTAACATTAGGCTTTGGGTGCTAGAGGACAAAAGTAGAATGCAATTCCATGAATCCTCTTGTGGATTCTGTGTTAGGTGTGGGGGAGAGATTGTAGCTTAAATCATTCTGGATGTTTAGGGAGGTGCCTTTTCCTTACCTATTTTTAAAATATATTGCCTATATTACAAAAAGCCCAGCTTTCAAAGCAGCAGGAAGAGATAGAAAGGTACAGAGGACTTAGGATTTTAAAATGTATTATTATATGTGAGAAAGCAAGCAGCTTGTGATTTTTCAGTTTCTGTTTCAGATCGAGAAGCTGGTTCTGTGTGTTGCTGGAAGACAAGATTCATTGTTATCTCTTGCAGGTACCATTCATTTCTAGCCTGGCTGTCTTGTGAAATAATGGGATCCAAACTTGTCACTATTCCAATGCTGTTTATTGCCCATTTTTGGTCCCAGGCTAGGGTTTTATAGGAAAAGTCCTCATTTATGTTGAGGAGAGGAAACATTTTGGCAATTTTTATTTTTAAAACTGTAGTCATTGGCAGCACTCTTAAAGTTTGGAATGTTGTGGGTATTACAGTCATATTAGGATTGATGAATTACTGAGCAGAATGAAAGTGAGATATCTGAAGCTGTGTGGTGACTGCAGCTTATTGAACAAATCTCTGTGTGCACATTCCTGAATAGCACACTAATGACAACTGACATGGAAGGCATTTAACAGTATCTTTCTATGTATAGAGACTTCATTACAAAGATGATCATTCCCTAAAGCTCTGGTACGTGTGCAGGTCTTTAGCAAATATTTTTGGATCCCTTGAACTGGAAGGGAGGAAAACTGCTCCAGGCAGCCTGCTTCATCTGGGGGGGGGGGTGGTTTAGAATAGCACAGCCTTTCTGAGGCTTAGCTTTGGAAGTCAGGTATTGTCCGTGCAGATCAGAAGCACAGCTCCTAGTTCCGTGCACTGCTTGCACTGCTTGTAGCTTGAAAGTGCACCTTTATGAGAGGATAGAGAGGTATTTTTGAAGCATATATAGTTTAGTACAATTCTTTTTCAGTGCCAAAATCCATCGATGGGTAAGTGTCAACAGAGAATGAAAGACATGTCTTGTGGAGATAAAAGGGATGGAAAAATGGAATCTGTAAATATCTGAATAGAAGTCTCATTCAATGACAGGTGTCACTTTGCTAAAAAGTAAACTACATATAGTAAATTACTTATTTCCTTCTCTTTATACCCCCTATTAAAAGAAAATAAAAACAGCATGTGAATGGCCATAATGATTAGAGTGAGCAGGTGCAGTGCTAAGGAAGTAAGAGGTCTTAGCTTTCTATCCAGTGCTATCCCATTGTCATATGCATACGGCAAACGCTGTGTGAGATGTCAAAGATCATTATGTCATCTGCTGCATAAATTGCACATCCAAGGAGGGTGGAGGAAAAGCAGTCATGTCACTGGAAAATGCTAATCTGATAATAGTTTATGCAGCATTATTAGTGTCCTCCCTAGAGGACATAAGACCTGCTAGCTAGCTTTGTATGTTTACGAGTTATTCTAGGAATTGAACACAGCTGGTTGTGGGATAAGGTTTACGAAGAGCTGAAGTTTAGAACAACAACCAAAAGAAAAGGTAGAATTTCCTTTTGCATCTGAAAGGGGAATTTTGGGAAGCAGAATGCAATTACTGTAATGGAAAGGCTGAGCACAACGAGCTCTGTGCTTTTAACATCAGTGGGTCTTATTTTAACCTAAACCCAAAAAAGGAGATGGGGGAGAAGGTACAACCTGTGAAAAGAAGCACTCTGTGTGTCTCTCCAGCATGCCACCCTAACTGTTCTGAATGCAACTATTTTTAAAAAACATTATTTTGTAGAAGGTGAGGTGCAGAAACATTACAGTCATAATCATATAGTACATTTGTTCCCTGTACATCAGCTTAAACTGGTCAAACATAAAGGAATTTCCATATAACTCTGTCAAAGAGAAGGAAAATACTAACTGAACCATTCCTTCATGTTATGTTTCATAAAATAATCATTGGAAAACTCTAAGTACAAAAAAGACTAAGATTGAAACATAGGAATACTTGCTGCAGATGATGTAGTTTGATGGCAATAGAATGCAGGATTAGAACAAGATTCTTTTGCTACAGAGAAGATGACCAGTCAGACTAGTGGCATGTAACTTGCTTGCCTGCTTGGATGTTTGAAAGTGGAGAGTTGATTTGCTTTTGGTGTTGTGATAGGAATATTTAGAGATTATTGCTGTCAGAAAAGGACTTAATCTTCCCCAAAGCAACAGGATTAGCAACTGAAGTGGAAGCAACAGTGAATAACTTGCAAGACTTGCATGTAGAATCAATCCAGGGAACACAAAGCCATCTGAAAGCAATCAAGCTTAGGAAAGGTACTTCTGAAATAAAGGAACTTATTTTGTGCTTGTTTGTAAACTTAAAGTTGTCCAGAATTATAACAGCCATAGCCTGAATAAACAAGGGCACTTAGCAAATTCCACCCGAGATCCAGGATGTGAGTCTCCAAGACAGAAAAAAAAACAAGGGAAAATAAAGCAGATCTTTTATAAAAAATATATATGTACACACACACGCGCATATATAAGAAATAAATATTTTCTATTATTATTATTTCCATTATCTGCACATGCTGCTGTGCTCTAGGCACGGTTCTTATACTTGAGCTTCTCTAATTACTAAGAAACTTCAAGAGAAGCTGGAGATAGCCCGAGTCAAGGGCTTGAGACCAAGCTTGCTGTGTCCAAGATCAGGTCTAGTCAAACTTCTGAGAGCAGGAGTAGTTCTCTGTGCTTCCTGAAGATCACGGGTTGGGAGTATTGTGTCACCAGTGCAATTTCCTGAATAAGCTTTGCTTTTATTGCCTTTAGTTAAACCAGACAAAAATATCTATGGTACCTATGATTAATCTCACCCCCAATGTATGGTCAAAATTAAGTGCAACAAGTTATAAATTGTCAGCATTTGAGACTGGAGGGAGACAGGAAGGCATTTACCTCTCAAAAGCTCTGAAAGGGCTACTTGAAATGTAATGGCTTGCTATATGAAATGTTGTCACCACCTGAATATTCCTAGAGAGCAATGGAAAATCTGTTGAAGGTTATCTTTCAACACTGTCATAGAGAGAATTGACAACGTTCCCAGAAGAGGCAGAGCTAAGGTTGAACATATTCCCACTCTGGAAAAGACATTTCCAAGACTGGAGACAGTGGGACTTAAAGAAACTTTGTATTTATGATTGTCACAGTAGATGGAGAATATAACCTGCTTGAGGGGTCACAGCAATTGAATGGAACTCAGCTCCCTCTTACCTTATTGAACAATGAGTATACTGAAGTTTTATATCACGGTTTCACAAAAGAATAGGCCTTTTTATAAGTCTTTGAAGAATGACACTGCAGAATTTTGAAGAAAGAGATAAGGCAGAGTTTTCCAGGAGGCTTCAACAGCATCTTAAAATTTTTAGAATCTGTGGTTGCATCAGCCTAAGCAAAGAAATTCATCCTGTCACAGAGATTCAATATATGGCATGGGAAAGTTTTATCATATAGCCTGAGGAGCTTTGGAAAGGAGTCAAATGGATGAATATTCGGACTAAAAATTTCTGGGAATGAGATAACTTCCATCTGATGGAACAAAGCAAAAAGTATTACACTGAGCACTGGATGAGAACTTTTGATTTGTATAATAGGTAAGAATTTCAGTCGCATCACTAGATGTTGTTTTTAAACATGTGTTTATGAAATATGAAAAATTTAGTATCAGTGTTTCAGTGCAGCTGTGCTCAGTTTTCTGCCAGTACAAGGATAATTAAAACAAACAAACAAAAAGCATACTGTGACATTTCCAGGAGGAAGTGTCTCTTATGGAACATTTTCACCTGTTAGTAGTAACACTCTCTCAGGTAGGGATGGATTCAATATGATTCTGGATATAACAGAGGAGACCGTGTAAAGAGAAGTGTTTATGGAATGCACATCTCTGTGTGACAATTAGACGCAAATCTTTCCTGAACAGCATAAGACTCATATCTCACACAGATATTCTTTGCACAAAATCTTTGGCTCAGAGATATGACAATAGGGAGAAGGACTTGGGAATAGTAGAACAAGAAGTACACTGGAAAGAAACCTGGCATTCTTCATGTTTCCCTAGCATGCCAATAGACTTATGAGCCTCATGAACTCAATTCAGAAGCTTGTGGATTGCTAGGAAGAAGCTAACACTATTGATTTTAATCCTTCCAGAACAAAAGGGAAAGTGCCTGAAGACCTTGTGTTCTGAAATCAGAACTATAGTTATTATGTGGAAGACAGTTGGGCCTGAAGACTCTTCCAGAATTATCAATTTCCTTCCATTCACTTTGGGTGACCTTGACTTGGCTCTGTGAAAAGTGAAATCTACTTCCTCCTAGTCTTGGTCGGTCAACTCATAAGGTTGCTCCAAATAATTCATTCAAAGGAACAATGAGACGCCTAAATCCAAAATGGGCTTGAGTGGAGCTGACAATCTGAGGGAGTAAAGCTTCTCCTAAAGAAGAAGGATGGGAGGAAAGCCAGGAGAGACTATATTTACAAAGTGTCTGCTGTGAAATTAGGGAGATGGAAGTTTTTCCTTTACTGCTGCTGCAGAGAGGCTCTGCCCATTTATGGACCTAGTACAAGTTATTTAGCTAAAAGCAGGTATTCAAATTGAAAACTGGGAGAGAGAGAAGTTATTTGCAATATTGCCTACATGGTCACCACCTGTTTATTTCCTTGTTTATCTTCATGGGAGGATTTTCCCCTGTGTAGTTTATAGTAAAATTAAAATAGAAAAACATTTTCTTGCATGACTGTGAGCACAGCCTGTTTTAGTTGAAATGATTGGTCCATTTGCACAACTGTGGTTCTGTTTTGTGTGTACCTGTGCTGTTGTTTCTGGCTTATATAGATTAAAATTAATTTCATTGCATGGAATCAGAGTCTTTTCCATGCTTAACCCATGGAAAAATATAGTCTTACCTACTTGTTTAGATTAATTTTATATTAAGATTTGAGATCAAGCTGAATTTTTCTCTGTCAAGAGAACTTGGCAGGGATTTTAGCTAGTGTCATTGTTATTTTTTCATTGTAATATGAGTACCAGTCTTGTCCTAGGATTATTTTGAAGTTTAATTTAACAAATTCCCTGCCATTTCAAGAATCTCAAGTGTTGTTTTTGACACGTATGGACTTGATTTGTATTGTTTCTGTAAGTTTCCTACGGAGTGTCAGGTACAAATTTCTACAGGGCAGGATAAAAAGCAGTGGTTCTTCAGGCCTGCCTGAATGAAACATTTATTGCCCAGACCATTGTCATTGTGGACTGCGAGATTTGGCTGATTCACTTCAGTTTCTGTTTCTTATTTGCATCACATGAGACTAATTTTAGTAAAAAAATTTCATGGACTGAGGTGCTACTCAGTGTAAACAGAATCATTTAAGTGAATGGTATTATCCTGCCTCAGTATTTTCAGATGCACTGGGAAAATTGCTGCCTGCATATAAAGATGCCACTGTTCTTTTATGTATGCTCTGTTAAAATGCCAGGTTCCCACAATAGAAAGTTGTGGATTTTCTGCTATTCTAAAAAAAAAAAAAAAGAAAAAAAATCACATATTTAGAGGTACGTGTTTGTTACTCTCTTCCTATACTGAAAGGTTTTAAAATCCTCTGTAAGGCATGAAATACCACTTGACTAATCAAAAGTCCTTGGAGAAGGACTTATAGATTTTGCCGCTCTCCAGACTGCCTTGGTTGACTAGTGCTTTCCACAGAGGATTTTATTTTCTCCTTACTTGTTCAGACTATTATTGAACAATGAAGGTAGTCTAAAATTCATCAGAATATTATTAGTTAATTGTAAATTATTTGTCCTGTGCTGACAATATGTACCTATTTGATTGTCCCCTAGCTGAATGGGAACAATGCCATAAAGTGGCCCTCAGACAATGTACATTTTAGATAAAGTGTGATTAGAGCTTATTCTTTTTTTGCTCTGGCTGCTTCTTCCTATTGCTGCACTCTTTGCTCTGAGCTTAGTTTGAACATGGACACTTCCCGATAAATATAGCTTAGACTTAACTGGCTATTGAGAAGCCATGAGTGGCTTGTGAATGAGAAGCTCAACAGCATTAATAAAAAAAAATTAAAAACCAATAAATTTTAAGACTCTGATGTGAAGATCATTAGAATCAATGGAAAGTACTTTCCTGGAATTGAATGGAATTTCAACCAGTATCTGTAAGGATTTTCCTGTCTAGGGTGCTTCCATGGCAGAAACTTAGTCAAGCACTTTAAAAAAAAAATTATGTCCCTGCAATTATTGTTCCTTCTTGCAACATCTTGATAAAATTAGTATCCAGTTTTCTAAATGCTTGCACTACAAGTAATGTATTATCTAACAGCACCATGATCTCTCCCTTTTGTGCATCAAGGCACATCTAACCACTTTCATGTGAACAGCATGGGGGAAAGAAGCTTGCTGCAAATTCTTGAATGTGGCCAGGAGACATAAAGCATGTCCATATGCCTTTGTGATTTAGAAATCTGCAAGAAGACTTCATCACCTCCTTGCAAATTTTGGGACAAAATCAGAGAGTTCTGGACAGTTCATGCTGTGACCTGGCTCCTCTCCCTGCTGAGCATTAGGGGCCCAGTTTACATTGTTTACTCTCTCAGTGTGCTTGCCCACAATGACCACACATATTGATGTGAGCAAAGCCAAGAAGCTAAAGGTAATGCATCCCCAATCAGCATTTACATCAATGGATTTTCTGGTGGATTATTGACTAGTTTGCCATGGAACAATGCCTCCAAGAGTGGCTTCTGCCTGGCTCCATTTCCTCCTGGCTAGACATATCCCTTGAAATTATGCAGAGCCCTGGACCATGCTGTGTTCATCCAAAAGAGACTCCACAAGCTCAGAGGAAAGAAGATTATTATGATGTGAAATCTCCACTCCTCATCTGTGCTTGTTGGACACATTTGGCAAGGATTATCACCAACTGACCTCCCCCACACTGAGCAGCTGGAGGAGTGATGTCACCCCACTTTGTAAAGAGAAAGATGAGTCATTCTGCTCTGACTGCAATTCTTAATGCTGTTTATATTTTCTTCCCTGAAGAACAGATAGTACCCTGTAGGTTCTGGTAAAGGCATAAGCAGGCAAGTATATACTTACTTAGTTGAAAATAAAAAAATCTTACAGCATTGGTGGGTTTTTCTCCCCCCTAGATCTCCAAAAAATTCCTGAGGTATGTCACCTGCTGTGGCTATCTAGGTAATTAAATGCTGCCATCTCTTCCATTTTCATAACAATTGCCATTGCCATTACTTGTTTGAATTCTGTGTTTGACCCACACTGAGGAACAAACCATTGTATGCTATTATGTATTTGGTCTTTCCCTCTTTCATCCTTTATGGTGATGGCCAATGCTGTAAACAAAAAGTTCTTGGAAAATATAAGCAAACAAACAAAAAAAGCTAACAAATATTTAGTCCCTAAATTGAATTAATGCTGGCAAAATCATAAACTAAGCAGGAGAATGTTTTTTTTCTCTCCAAAGTTCTTGCCAAATATAAATGTCCAGATCTAGAAGTCCCAAATCGAAAGTGAAAACTAAAATTCAGGTGTATAGGAATAATAATTTTCTTTGCTCTCTCTCTCTTGTGCCTCTCAGATTCTGAGGTTCTTTTGAAGATGAAGTTTTTTTTATTCTTAGAAAACTAAAGAGCAGTTTTGATGATGTGATGCTTTTTTCACACTTCAGAACTGGCATTAGAAACATTGTGAGTGAATACTGAATGCTGTGCTAGAGAATAATGACATATGCTCATTTCTTTATTTTTAAATAGATAGGGTTGGAAAGAAATAGTGATATACCTTTAATAAACTGTGAGAAAAGTGCAGCTGGCGGTTCATTTATTCCATGAGAAAAGTGCAGGTAGATAGCTGGATGATGAAATAGCAAGATAATAATCAGGAAATGGTTGCAACAATACTGATTTTCTGTGTTTCTTCCCTCTGTCCCCCACCTCCAAGCTGTTAATAAAGAAAATAATATCAAACTACTGCATTTTCTTCAGAAAACGATGTGTTTCCTGAAATGAGGCATGAGTGGCAAAAGACATCCTTAACTAAGTATTTCTCTTCCACATTAATTTTCCAAACTTGACTCTGCCAAAATACCTGCTTCAAACACAAAAAAATTATTGCTCTTTTCTGTTGATGTTGCTTCCCAGGAAATAAAACTCCTTTCTTTTGATACCTGTTTCCAAATACTGTACTTTTAATGGGGAGTGGGAGGTGGTAATAAAGGATAATGGCAGAATTTTTATATAAACCATAATAAATTGGACAGCTCATTTTAGAGAGATCTGTTGCTGTGTTAAGAATGTGTTTCTCAAATCTCCTGTGTGCAACACCATCTGTTTCTAAAGAGTAATATACCTGTCTAGCCTCAAGCTATTTTGCCAATGACTCAGGCAATCGAATGAAGCATCCAACAGCTAGATAAAGATAGCACTGCTGTCTACTTTAACCAGAGGAGCAATTTAAGCTTCCAAATCTCAGGAAAGCATGGCTTTCTGCATGGAGGGTGTAACACCACAGTGTTTTGTTGGCACATATGAGGCTTGAAAATGAGAGCAGTTTCTGGACTGTAAAGCCACTGGCCAGTAGTCAGGCAATGACGTTAGATATGGCAGAAAATATTTGTCTTGGAGGTCAAAAATCTTTGTTTTATATAAACATTACTGATAAAATTAATGTGTCATAAGGATCAAATATATAAAAAGGACCCTCTTCCTTGAAGCTGTTACAAAAAATTAATTTGAAGGTTAAATTTACCCCAGCAGAGTGTTTACAGAGATCACCTACTTAAATCCAGATCCTAAAAGCCATGTGTTAAACCTTATGAAGTCTAAAGTTTTGTGGATCAGATTTGCATTAGCCAGATTTCACACATGGCATATTTAAATCAACGAAAATGTCACTTAAGGAATGAAATGCAGTGTTCCAAACTGAATGAAAGAACAGAATTTGACCTTGTTTAACTGATGATAGAGTTGCTGGTGTGTTTGAACTCTCTGTAATGTTATATATGAAGTAGCCAAAAAAACTCATTGTTTGCTGGTTCTATTTCACATCAGATAGTACTGGTATGATTATTTCTTCTACTTCTACAACTGCACTATTATCAGTATTTATGATGCTATTTACCAAATCAAAACTTTTTGCATCACAACCTGTACGAGTGTTTGTCCTAAGCAATGAACTACCTACGTAACAGCTGGACAGCAGCTGAACACAAAGTGTTGTTGAGAGGAGGACATTACCAGTTATCTCCAGGAAGTCCTGAGCAGTGTGATGTGAACAGTTTCCAAGCTGCTTACTCAATCTTGTTTTAAATAGACTTCATGAAAGGTACTTGTAGAGATAAAAGTAGCAGTTTAAGGGAGGAAAATAAATTGTCTTTGCTTTTGTTTATGAGTAACTTCTTCCATGTATAAAAAGTGCATGAGGAGGCAGGCCAGAAAATATGATATAAAGCACTATTTGCTGGCATAATTGGCATAGTGCATATCCATTTATCGTCCAATGCAAGATATTGAGATATTATTGAAGTAAATGTTGAGACATTACTTAGGGAAAAAAATGCTTTTCCTTCCCTGACTTGATATGAATTATTTTGAACTGCATCATTAGAAGCTGTAGGTCCAGTCAGATACTCTTTGTAAACTGGAGACTGATAATTTAAAGTACACAATGAAATACACATTTGTGGACTCATTTGCTTTCAGAAGCAATTATCCATCTTAAACAGTCAAGAAGTCAAAGCTGTATTTATGGACCTGTGCTCTATGTGGAGTGATTGGCATGGTTTATAATCATGTTGAATGACAGAACCAATATTTATTTCATTCTGTACTGGCTGAATTGTATTTCTTCTTTATATTGAGATGCTAATTTCCTTGCTCCTGATGCAGTTTCATAATGCAATGGTGAACATAAAATCAATAGCCCCTGTCTCAAAACAATGTAGATCTTCTCTCCTGTACTTTGGTATCTAAGGTACTTTGGTTGACTAAGGACAAACATTTCAATCTTGTGTGCCTCTTCCACTAATTTCACTTGGGGGAGCCTGCAATACTACTGGGTATTTGAGAAGTATTTTGTTCTCCACACATAGAGGGAGCTTGATGAAGGTAAAGTAGGAAGACTGTTTTGTGCAGTTAGGGCCTCATCATCTGCAGTTGACAACTTCAGAGAAGTGATACGGTGCCTGAGATGGGGAAAAGCTCTCCCTTTGCCCACGGCATTTCCCCATGCCCATGGGATGTGTGGGTGAAGGAAGTGAAGGCCAAACCACACGGATTCTCACCAGCCCCTCCACCAACATCTAGCTCTCTGCATCAACAGGGAGTGCACATTAACTACTCCACTCCACATTTCCCATGTGCACTGCTAGACTAATGTAGTTAATCTAGAGTAAGAAGCAGCCAAGAGATTTGTATTTCTCTTTCTTCTGTACTGGTCAGGTTGTGGGAACCAGATTTGAGGTATAAGATCTAAGTGTATTCTATGTAAATCATCAAAAGCTTTATAATTGTCTTTGGTATAAAAATGCTCCAAAAAAGTCATGCTGTATTTGTACATTATTGAGCCTGCACTTGTGAATGTATGACTGAAGTTAACTGAAAAAAAAAAAAAAATTCTGCACTGAATTTCAGTAGGATTTTTATCTAACCTTTTTTGGATTAAAAAGTAAAAGTGAAAAAGACAAAATCCAGTAAGTCCCCAATCAATGTGTAGGGGATTTTTAAAAGCATTGTAATAAATATAACACATTCTACAAATGCATTTCAGAAGCATTTCAGAGGCCTTGACGATGATAATACACATCTTGGCAGAGGGCAAGAGGAGAATTACAGCTTCATAGAGTCAGTTTACCAGAGCTCTGTGACATCAAACCTTTGATTTAGTGCTTATGATATATAGGGCTTAAGTAAGCTTGTTGGGAACAACTATAGTGGAGAATAAGCTGTTTCATAAATCTCTGCAGTGTACAATCTAGGTACTGTATTGCAAATCAAAACAGTATTGAAGCAAAGTGCATTGATTGTCCCTGAGCCACTACCAGCTTTAATAATAGAATTGCTGCAGATGCATGTTTGAAGTGGCTTTGTTTAAAACCCCTGTTTTATTTACAGCACAGATGAAAACTACTCTGCAGTAATAAGATTTCCCTTCTCAACAGTGTGTATGAGTTTGTTGATGCTGGTTACCCCCTGATTCCTGATTTTGAAAGAAAATTTGTCTTGATTCGTTGGGCAATTTATGCACCATTTACATGCAGTTCCCGAAGTGTTATTTGAAGTAATTGAGTACATATTTTTATGGTCTATAAAACAGTCCTCTAAATTTGTACACGTGAGAAAACTCTTTATGATGAACTGAAGAGTAACCATCCAAGTATGAGTAGCATCTAAAAATCAGGGGCAAAATTTTCCCACAGTACTTCAAGCGCTTAAGGCTTCATAGTAACTCTTTCTTTATTGCAGTTACTTACTCTGCATAGAATACTTTTCATGTGTAACATTCAAAGTATTTTATCAGGAAAAGTAGCTACTATTTTCCCTTCCCACCCACTGCTTTTCATTGTAGAGAAAGCAGGAGTAGAGAAAGATTAGGCAATTTTCTGAAGTGTTGTAGAACATCTCCCATGAAGATGGGAATAAAATCCTGAGAGAGCTGTGCTGATCTCACCTCTCCAGTAACAAGACTTGCAGGAACCCCATATCCTGTGAAGGACCAGTGTGAAGTGGTGCCACTGGTAAGGAGGAAGTTTGGATTGTCAGAGAAGCAGTTTCAGTGTCTGCACATGTTACCCAAATGGGAAAATATAACCACAGAGCTTTGCTAAATATTTGAGAAGGCATGACCTGATCATATTAAAGATCTACCTATGAAAAGGAAACAAAAGAAATCATATCTAAAAAATAAATTAAACCCAACACTCATTACCATTTTTAGTTCAAATTCTCATCATTAGAGTTTGCTGTCAATGCATTTCATGAAATAGCAGAGTGGTTCTTTGCATCACCATTTTCTGTACTTGTTTATCTGTTCTGAAGAATTTTCACCACTACATAACTCTCCTGGTTTCTTTGCCAATCAAACTGATGAGCTTTGTGTGCTGTTTTTTCTCTTTGCTGACTTTATTATTGTTTTAAATTGCTAAACTTGTGCTTATTTTTTTAAGAAATACAAGCGTAATATTCTTTGGGAAGCAACTAATTATAAATGTACACCTCTTTACAAGTAAAATTTCATGCAAATAAAATTATATAGATGCATAAAGAAAAACGTGGGTATGAACCCATACAGGGAAGGAAAGGCAATATGTGTTCCACTATTGATTTTTTAATTGCCTTTTGTTTCCTCAGAATTACAGCTACCTGATGTTATAATATAAAGAAACTCTTTCCAAAACCTCTCTTCCGCCCCACCTCCCCTTAAAGCCTCACTTTAATAAACTGGCAAAATTTTATGATACTTATTCACTTGATCTTCTTGACAAAAAACATCATCCTTCCAACATATTATTATTCTCACTACCTTTCCCAAGAAAACTTGGGAAGTTAATGTTGTATATATAGTAAAGAACTAGTTTAAGACCCTCTGTCTTTCTTACATATGGATGGAGAATACAGAGCTTTAAAAAGAAGAAATTAACCTGCTTCTAGACAGATCCTTGTTTTGAAGAAACCCAGCTGGCACTGTGAAGGAAAGGAAGTCATAACAGGTTTCTAAATTTCCTGTTATCTATCCATCTGTTTTCTGTGCCAAATGTGGATGACATTATGAATAAAAGCATTGAATAAAGACTGAGTGAAGACCTGCTAGTATCCATCCTACTCAGATGTTCAGGGCTAGAAACTTAATGTAGAAGCTTAGAAGAGGACTGCTTTAATTAGTAATCTTGTTGCCCTCAGGTGATCTGGCATGGATAATCAGGATGACATCATTAGATCAGAATGCTTAAGGCCAAATATTTATGTAATTTATCAATGGACTTTTTCTTCACTAATCTACTATACCACTGTCACCTTACAACCTGCATGGAAGAACAACTCTAAGAAATCTTTGCATCTCAGTAAGCACATATGTTTTGCATTTTTGTTTTTATGGTGAAATTTTAACACATGTTAATTTAAAACAAGTGTTTCAGATGTCCTTATGAAAAGAAAGACAGATTTTCCACACTGAGAAGATAAATAAATTAAAATCCTACTGAATATCCAACACTAAATGAAAGAGAAATAGCAAACTGAAGTTCAGTGCAAAATTAGCATTTCATGTTTGAAGTGTATAAAATATTTTTAACAATTTTCAAATTCAATAAGTTACTCAAGTCAACAAAAATCACTTAAATCCATTATGGAGGGGGATAATGTTTCGGAATCAGTAATGATTTGCCTCCCTTACATTAATTAGGCAAGCCACAACTTCCTCATTATCAGAAGAATATGCAAATTGCACAACTAACATGAAATACCAACATATACTTTTGTGCCCCTATCTGTGTCATATGTGCAGGGGATAATAACCACAGCTTTAAAAGGAACAATGTCTCTCCATCCCATGGTATGTTCTGCATCTGTGAATTTTAGAAAAGGCAAAGCCCCCAACTCTTTGTAGTTGCCTAGAATATTAATGGGAGAAGATTAAGACCCAATATTTGCAATAATGAAAAGAACCATAATTATTCTGTTATACTATGGGATGCTGACAGGGCTTGTGTGCATGAAAAAGCATCAGATAAAACCTCCTAAAATTCCCTAGGGGATTTCTCTCTACTATAAATTGTTTGATAATATTAATCTTTTCAATCTGCTCTAAGGCCCCTGTGTAGAACTGGGCAGAAAACTGTTCCCAGAGAGGAATTATCATCCTTTCACCATCAGAATGGGTGGAAGCCCAGTTGGATCTCTTCAGGTTACAGTGCTATTCAATATTTTTCTTAATGGCACAAGTAAAGAAATAGAGTATGTGAGTATGCCTCTCACAGGTGCTGCTGACACCATGCTAGGAAACCTGTCAAAATTTTCTAAAGGGTTTACTTCCAAAAGTATTTTTAGAAATAGAAAATGTGATCTGAAAACATAATAATGCTATTTCAGTAAGTGCCCAATACTGGTTTTAGATAGAAATAACCAGGTGAACAAGAATGGGATGGAAAAGATGCAAATGTTGTGGTAATTTTCTTGTAGTTATACCTGATTATAGATTATATATGAATTGTCAGTCTTAACCCTATTCTAAACATGATAAATGGCATGCAGTAATCACTATAAAAGAGTTTAACCTGCAAAACTTGTGAATTAGTAACTCTGATCAGACCTGGTGTAAGTCGTGAAGTTCTTCAGTCAATAATTTACAGTGTCATACTTCATGTCTGCACTTGCATGATGAGCTAAGACTAGAAGAGCTTACTTTATGATATATTTGAGCATGTCAAGGCTATTGGCATACCTTCTCTCACAGTCACACAGATAATTTTTTTTTCTTATTTGCAATGTCACCATGGCATGAAATTGCTTTATTTATTGAACTGCCTTATTTATTTTAGTTTCAAAGGAATATTAAACACATTTGATAATCAATAGCAGTAGTTATTTCAGACAAGGGTGAACCAGGAAAATTATTTTAAAAGACTGATGTAAAGTCATTGGGATGTGCTGGATTATAAGTCTCCCACTTGCAAGGCTACATGCAGATTCTCATTCCAGAAAAGTCATCTTGTGCAATTCAGTAGTGTCACATCAATCTGTAAAGCTCAGACTGATTACCTGAAATAACAAGGACTAGTATTGCAGTAGTTTCCAGTTGACAAAGTTTGTAAGGGAACAAGACTGATAAACTCCATTTATTTTTAATTTTGACTCTAAAAAGATGCGAGAATTGAAATAGTTGCACTGGGATTTCACAGTAGATGGTTGCTCACAAGCATGTTCTTTGTATGGGCCATTTAAAAGGGAAAAAGAAGCAGCTTTCCTTCTTTCCTTCTTTCCTTCTTTCCTTTTTTTATTCAATAAATTATTGTGGAATTTCTGCAAAATGAACCTTAGTAACAGAAAAATGTTGCTTTTCTATAGGCAAATAACTGGTCTGAAAACAACCACAAAGCTCAGTTGACCATTTCAGGTGTAGGAAATATGATACTTGTAGAGGAAAAGGAGTTTAGGGCATCTCCCTTTAGTCCAACAGTACCTTCAATTGCTTTTCTCGAGTCCTACAGCTGTAGGTTACTGTCCAGACACACAAGTTACTAAGGGACTGTGCTCAATTATTTTTAGATCTGGAGAGGGTGTAATTATCCATCCCTATTGCCAAGCAGAGATAAAAATCTTGGAGTGTTCACCTCTACTGGACTTCATTTGGCTACATAAACTGGGGAGAGATTAGGCAGTGCCCCAACCCATTATGTAGTTTACCTGCAGCTCTCACCATGCCAGGCCACTCCCTGGTAGGGACAGGTAGCCACTCTCCTGGATTTTGGACCCTTTCCACTGCAGAGCTAAAAGCATTACAAAAATTTTGTGATCTGTGTAAGTAGAGAAAACCAACCCAGAGTTGTTTTGCCATAAGGTCCTATAAAACAATCATGGAGAACACATGCTGTACAATGTTAGCTCATGTGAGAAGCAAGTAGGCAGCAAGTTCAGTAAATTTTCCCACTAACACTGCTTTTCATGATTTTATTAGCTTAGTAAAAATTTTTACTTTGCAGGTTTTTCTTTTTTTTTTTTCAGATCAAGCAAAAGCAGGAGTCATAAAAGCCAACAACAGTACATGAATGTATGTAGATACATTGTTTGTATGTATGTAATGTAACATACATTGAATCTATGAATAAGTATACATTGACATGAGGCATTTCTCTGTGTAGGAGATTTCACTTCCTACATAGCTTCTCCCTACTCAACTTCACTTAGTTGACTTAGCCAGCAGATCTGCTGCAGTACCTCTTTCACTGAAATGCAGTAGGCAGTCTTCTGCTGTGTGAGGAGTTGCAGGCACACCAAGCTGGCATGCAAGAGCTGCTGAGTGACAGCCAGGGACCAGATAACTGATGATGTGTGAGTTGTAAGAGCTGGATGAGGAGCAGAAGACTTAAAGGCAGCACTGGTGGTGGCAGCAGTATGTGGCTCTTTACAGTTGCCTGTTTGAGAAGCAGCACAGCTTCAGTAAATCCTCAGCAAACTTAATTTTATCCTTCTGCATTTTAATGAAGTCATAGAACAAACTCTTTGCTAAACAAAGACGTCCCTCAGGTAGTAACATTACTTGTCTCAGCATGACATTACTGAGACAACCCTAATGCAAATCATGCAGTCTGCTGTCTCCACAATCCCTGGAGCATCCAGGGGTAGACATACATAAACCTCAGATGCAGGAATACCAGGCTTTTATCAGAACAAAAATAGTTCTGTTGCCCTGAAGCTGAACCCATTATCTGTGCTGGTTAAAGACAGCATCTCTACTTGAAGGCAGCACCAGGTAAAAATACCATGGATGCTGTCAAGACAGAAGCAAAAATTCACCTTCCTTTTTGGACTGGAGTGAGGTTTGTCATCTTGGGCTGTGATCTAAGAAGTAGCTGCATTACTGCTGCAAAGTGCAAGAGATAGCTTTTTGTAGAACAGAATCTAGTTTTACTGATTCCCATCCTTCTGCACTGAAAGGAGGGAGTTAGCCAGCCTTGCATTAACTGGTGCTCCTCCGTCTTGTTTACTGCTTGTTATACATCTGGACTTTCTCCTCAGTGAGGGTGGGGCTGTTGCTTCCAAGAGGTTTGCATACTGCTCTTCAGGACTGAGAAGCAGCTTTCACCTGTCATAGATTCATAGAATCCAAATGGTTTGGGCTGAAATGAACCTTAAAGATCATCTCTTTCCAACTCCTCTGCTATGAGGGACATCTTCCACTAGACAGGTAGCTCAGAGCTTCAGTCAACCTGGCCTTCAATACTGCCAGAGATGAAGCATCCACAGCTTCTCTGGGTAGCTTGTTTCAGTGACTCACCACTCACAAAGTAAAGAACTTCTTAATTTTTGATCTGAATCTACCCTTTTTCATTTTAAAGCTATTTACTCCTCATCCTGTCACTACATGCCTTTGTAGTAGCTTTCTTGTAGGCTCTCTTTAGGTACTGGAAGGGTGCTGTAGGCAGCCTTATCCTCCCCAGGCTGAACAACCCCAAATTTTTCATCCTGTCTTCCTAGAAGAGTGGTTGACTTCTTAAGAAATACATCTGGTGTGGTATCCCTTTTCTTATGAAGAAGGTCAAAAGGATTCTCATTCACTAAGTTCTCTTTATGACATTGACATGGTTGTAAGAATTTGAGTAAAAAGTACTGTCTGTGCTTTGTTTTGAAATTTCACTTCTGATGCTGATAAGAGTTAAAAGCTTGGGATGTTTGGGGTTTTTCTCAGAAGAAAATCCCAACTTTTCTTGTCCATCAAGATTCAATTTGAAAATTCTAATTTTCTCTCTCAGTTTAGGAAAATACCTCTTGGTACTAGAAGTGAACCAAACTCCCCCCATTCGTTCAGTGAGAATTACTTACAACCTCCTTTATGATCTCCAGCAGCTGGGCAAATTGGCTTTCTGAAGTGTTTCAAAATGTAAAAATCATGTTGTAGATTCCCTCAAGACTCAAATACTCATCTAACTACTTTCCTGTTGCTAAGCTACTTGCCTACTAACACTAGTGCAGTCCTTGAGCAGGCACCCAGTTACCTGACTCCAAGTAGAGCTTGTGAATCTCCAGGACATGGCAGGAATTTTCCACGTCTTCATCTAAGGATGGTCATGCCTCTACAGAGTAAGCACAGAGACATTAGACAGGTACTTTAAAAAAAAAAACAAAAACAAAACAAAACAAAACAAAAAAACCCACCAAAATATTGTGGCGATGTGATGTGGAAAAAAAAATTAATTATGAAACCAAAATATACTGTTCAGGTTTCTGGAAAATGAGATTTACCAAGGCATGGGTGACTAAAGGGAAGAAAATCAAACTGAATGCAATTACAGTTAAACTCATGATAAACTTCATTTTTTGAGGCTAGTTTTATGCACATTTAATGAGGGCAACTAGTCTGCTAAATTGCAGAGTGGAATTCAGAAGTGACAGCAGCCAGCACAAGAAATGTGACTATCTCTTGGAAGTAGCAATGCCCATTTATTACAGCAAGAATAACTTCTGTGCTTGACCAAACAACTACTCAGTGAGAGGGGAAAATGCTTTTATCATGGTTAAGGCAATACAAGTATTATTTTCAGGGTTTTTCCTCTGCTGGAGCTAACAAGCCACATTAAAAACTTGCAATCAACCACTCAATGTCAACAAATATTAATAAGGTCAATGCAGGTGACTTGTTTCTAATTTCTGAGACAACAGTGGCACCCTTCATCTTTGTTTAAGCCCCCTTGAAGTTAGTTTGTTGATTTTCTGACCATAGCACAAGGTTTGACATAGATTCTCCTGTTGCCAGGGGCTCTGTGACTCCTAGAAGATACTGACCAACTTTTAGTGTGCCTTGGAAACATTTTTTTCCTTGCTTTTTTCTGAAACAGGGCCTCCAAGCACCTTATATAGGTGCAAAATATAGGTGGGATATAGGTGCAAAAATAATCAGCACTGCAAAAAGAGGAAGGTTGTGTTTATTGGCCTTTTGAAAAAAAGTAAATAACTTTATCAGATTGTGCACTGAGATGAGAATTGGTAGCAAAATTGTATGGTTTACAACATGTAGCTGCATTTATTGTTTACTTGACTCATTAGAAGTAGTCAGGACTTTAAAGTAAGTTTTTCTCAGTCGGTCTCAAAAAATATTGCTTCATGCTTGTTTACTGCAGTCATCTTGGCCTTGATTAAAACATCGACATCTGAACTAAGAATAGAACATTTATTGTACCGCATGCCACTTGCAAAAATAATTTTAAAATGGTATACTTTCCTTAAACTGATCTCATCTTTCCTGGCTTCTAGTTGCATGAAATAGTTTTATAGTTAAAAGAGAATTTGCATAATGCTTTTAAAAGCCTTAATAGCTATAATAATTTTAATCTACTATGAACTGTTTATAATGTATAGTGAGCTGAAGCATTTAATTGTGTAAAAAGGAATATTAAGGCACATCTTCTAATCAAAAGAGTAATGGGAATATTATATATGATGGGTTTTGTTATTTTTTTCCTAATTGTATCTGGACATCCAATTTTATTACTTATTTCAAAGCCCAAGTGACCATGAAAACTGAGGTTAAATCTTCACTATCTGAGATATGCTGAAATAAGCTCTATGCAGGTGTTTTATTTAGTATCCTCTCTGGGATTGCAGCAGTTGGCTCTGTTGAGACCTGATCCTTCCCCCAGTCAATCAATTAATGTTTTCCCATTCGTGTTCTTCCATCTAGGTTCAGGGTTTGTGTTATGATTGGTGGGTTTTATTTATTTGCTGGCATACAAAAGACAAAAAATATGAGTCCTTATCTTCAGTGTGCTATTTAGGCAGCTATCAATCTCATCAAGAGGTGCAGCAGATCTGACATAAAGGACCTGCAGCTGTCCCAGAACAAAACACACATTGCACATAATAACAGCCCCACACAGATTTCCCCTCTCAAGTGTCCAGGACAGATACCACAGCATAGAATCAATGCAAATCTCTGAGCAGAGTGTAGCATGGCCATTTTCCACAGATTTGATGCAATTCATCTTTTCAAACACACTTTTTTTTTCTATTTCTGATGATGGTTTCAAGTGGGAAAGTCATTTCTTTGGTAACTGTATAGAATTTTATGGCAGCTTTGTCAGGAAAGCATAATTTTGATTCAGTCTTGCCATCTTTGCAAGATGAGGTAAAATTTCATAGTTGTTCAATGAAACCAGCAGTAAGGAAGAACAAAATTTCTACCATGCCACATGTTTGTGCTGAGTAAGCTGTACTGTGTCCTTCTTTAAAAGTGTCTGACAGAGACAGGAAAAGATCTGTTCGAGACATCTTGGAGGCTTTGAATGTGTGGTGAGGTGGCGCCTGCCCCAGTAGCCCCCAGTCTCTCAGTGTCTGTCAGTCATGGCACACTGGAGGCAGTCCCACAGTGTCACCTAACCCACCACTGAGTGGCCCATAGACCAAAGTCCCACCTGGGAGGAAGGCCCAGCATGGGCCAAAGGATTTAAGGGTCACCTCGAGGCAAGCATGTTCTTCTTTAACTCCACTTTCATCTTGGAGCTTTACATCACTACAACCCAGGAGCTGATAGCTGTGATTGTCTTCCTAGGTCCTTCCTATCTTTCTGGTTTTCTCCCTTTCTACTTCTTATAGCTCTCTTCTCACAGAACATAACATTGAATGGTATGAAGGTTTTCTGAGTTCAGTGGGCTAAATAGTTTGCCAGTAAACTTTTATGTGTTTTTACCTCTTGAAAATATTTGGTTGGGATTACCCAGACCAAAAGTACCTTGGTTTAGCTGGAGGTTTGAGTGAGCGGAGTGTAACAGCAGGGTGTAACCATAAATTGAGAACAGAATTTCCATTTTATCTGGATTCTAATTTTTAAATACTATGTCCTAGATAAGAAGAGAAAGTTGATAGTTGACATTTTTCATTAAAAAAAAAGTTCTGAAATTGTTTGGTGGGGTTTTTTTCTTAATTTAATGGTCAAATTATTTCAGTGTGATTATTTTTATTTCTCCTTGATATTTTTACCATATTGAGGCATAAAATATATATGTCATATCCAAAAATTACAAGAAGGAATATTAACTGTATTAAATTGGATTTTGGTGTAAAAATAATTTATTTTGAAACATTTCTTCTCTTTATTGAAGACTGTGAAAACGAACTTAAAATTTTTTGCTGTGAAGGCAACAGCTTTTGCTTTTAAACAAACTGGGGTTTTTATGTTTACTCTTTTGAACAACTTGGCTTCTTGCTTCTTATTGTCATTGTGCTGATTAATTTTATCCATGTTTTAGAACAAATCAATGCATACGGCTGAAGTTTCATATTAATCCATAGTACAAATTCAGAATCTACATCTCTATGACTCTTTCCCATGGCTGTTCATAATGAAAGATCAATATGCACATATGGATGTATTTATTAAAAATTATATGCTCTTTAATATGAAAGCGATATGATCTATGTTCTGAAGGTAGAATCTGCTATGATCCACCTGGGAAATAATTTATGTAATTAGGGGATGGTAGTCTTGTCTTTTATCACTGCAGGCAAGGCAGGAATTTTTTTCAGAGACAATGATGGTGTGTTTTATAGCATTTGGTATCAGTAGCTCCCTTAAGGGCTGAACATAAATGCAAATAAATTAGGAGCTTCATTGCATATTTGCAATTTATGACAGAGTGCAGTTTCACCTACCAGCAGGAATACCATACGAAAGGTAATTCTATACTAGATCCCTGACACTTGCTTTGGGATTGTAAAATGGGGAAAAAAATTACTGAGGCAAAACAGAAATCCTGTTTGCTCCAGAAATTGGAAATTTTTACTGTTTATGAATGTCAAGTCTAAGTACCATTCCAAGTTTGTTCCTTCTCCCCCTTTCTTGCCATATTGCAGATTTTTGGAAGTAGAGATGATGGATGCCTGAATACAGACTCACCGTAAAACTGCTGTTTAAAAATCTGTTTGTTGTAACATTCCTTTACCTCATTTGTCTGATAAAAAATAACTTGTCTTACATACTTAATAGTATACTGTACCTTATATATCAGAATAAGTTGTTTTAATAATAACTTTTGCCATCTGCAGTGACTCAAATGCTTGGCTCATGGTGTAAAAAGTAAATTTCTCCATGCCTACACAATATAAACAGTCTTGCATGAGCTTTGCAGTGGCATTGATGCAAGTGGACACCTTCAGTGATGTCTGATGTTCTCTGTCCATATGACATTCAGTTGCCTGCTTGCATGCTGCAACCTTGTCTTTGTAGACAAAATCAGCCAAACCTGCAAATCTTGTCATCATTTTGTATGCACTGATGTTATTGTTCAGTAAAGAAAGTCAGGTTTTGGAACACAGAGAAACTGGAGTACAGGGGAGGTTTCCCAATGCCAAACTGAATGTGTGTGAAGGAACTTGAAACAGCAGCAACTTCTGCTGGGAATTGCTTTGTGAAATAAGCTCTTCCAGTGTAGGTGCTTGGAATTGGAGTGCTTTATTGCAGGTATGGCTGAAAGATTCTGGAGACATCTCTGATAATTTTCTATCTTCACTAAATTTCTACTGTGCAACACTACTAATCTCTATTTATTTTCATGAGCATTTTTCTGCATGCCCATCTGTTTGGCCTTTGGAATGCTTACACAAGGAAGTTATAACCTGGAAGAGGTTGGCTTGAAACAAGGTGCTGTTTTCTTGGTTTTCCAACCCATCTCCTTTGTTTCTTTTCTCTTGTCTATTTATTTTAAGATAAGTACATGCTTGTAGAAACCTAAACCTGAAAACCTTCCTGTTTAATAGTACATTTAACTGTCAGATACACTGAAGGCTTTTAATAAACATAATTCTGCTTTGAAAATAGCCATATCTAGATAGAAAGATGTTTTCAGGTTATAAGACCATTTTAGATTGCTTCTTTCAATAGGTAACTCCAAAGTAGCTTATTTTCTTTTCTTCATCCTGCAGCAAGAACAAAAGTGCCTTTATGTTTTCTCAAGGCATAACATAGTTTGAAGTGTTTGAAAACTACATGCAGAAAATCCTCCATTTCTGGCTTTCCATTGAATCCAAACACTGTGCCAGTGCCTGGTGCTCCAGATACATGCAAATATATGTGCACCTGTCTGCAGTGGAGCTCTTCACATTGATAGAAATGTTGCTGTTTACTTCAGTGATTGCCCATTGAAATAATGATAGTACATTTATATTTAGATAGTAGCATCTATTTCAAATGATCCTGAAGAACCTTATCATCGTTAAGATTCTCTGTCAGTCATGAGGGATCCCTAGGGATTTCAGTGCTTCTTGTTTGAATTTTATCACAGGAACAGGGGTATGGAGATTTGGAGTATTTGGGAAATGATCTTCTGAGTAAATTTGCAATCTTTACCACATTAAAAAGAAAAAATCTTTGCTAGTTGTTGAATGTATTTTTGGTAACATGAAGCAACTTCCAATCAAGGTGGGTGACAAGGTAGCAGAAAAATTGACTGGACCAGGGGGCTGAATGGTCAGTGGTCAGTGGTGCTATATTCACCTGGTAGGCAGTTATCACTGTCATGCCTCAGGATCTCATACAGGAGTGGGCCAGGAGTGTGTCACGTCTTTATTAACAATCTAAAAAACAGGTTGCGATATCCCAGAAGATTTTCAGGTGGCACCAGATGGTGGGATGGCTGCACAATGGAAAGCAGGGCTGCAGCTGAACAATGATGAGAAGGTGGTCTGGCAGGAGCATGACAGATCCAAGTGTTAAGTCCTATAGATGGGATGAGGAACACCATTTTCAGACCAGGTGGAGGGCTAAACAGCTGGAGAGCAGCTCGGCAGAAAAACCCCTCAGGACTGTCCTTGTGAAAAGTTGAAGGGGAATCATCAGCTTGTCCTTGCAACAAAGGTCAAAGGCATTCTGGGATGTATTAAGAGGGCTGAAGGAAAGGATCCTTTCTCTCTGCTCAACACTGGATCCAGTGTGGGCTCACCAGTACGAGATAAGCAGAGATATACCAGAGTGAGGCTTGTGTGGAGCCACTGAGATCATGGGGGACTGCAGCACGAGGTGCATGAGGGAGAGGCTGCGAGCTGGGCTCCTACAGCTTGAAAAGGAGGAAGAGGAACTTTATTTCTGTGTCCAGCTGTCTAACGGGGGTCATGTGGAGGAGCTGGAGCCTGAGTTTTCTCAGAGGAAATCAGTGAAAGGATTAGACGCAATGGTAAATATTTCAGATCATTAGTATGAGTTCTCCAAAACAGTCATGTATACATTCACTTTAGATCTGTAAATGTCTTCCAAAAGTTCTGCTGACAGGATTTGGGACTGTATGTATCCAAGGAAACTACTTCTTTCTCATCAAATAGAGTTAAAACTGCATTAATATCACATACATTAATATATATGCCAAATGAAAGAGTTTTAAAAGTATTTTACATATGTATATCTAAACTGTATAATTTTATTTAAATACCTCGAGTACAATTATTCTGCATCTAGAAATTACTGTGTTCTTTTTGTATATTAATGTTCTTATATTTTAATTTAGAGCTTACTAATCTAAACCATGAGAATCCTTTTCACTGGCAAGTAATGATTTTTAAATATTTTTTCTAGAATGTAAGAGATGAATTTTTTCAGCAAACACAATTCTAAGCTCATCTATCTGTATTTGTTCATGTGACAAATGAAGGAAGAAGAAAATATAAAATTATGTTTCTAAAGACAATTCAGATTTTTTCCTTTCTTATGCCAATGGAAATCTTTGGTATAAAATCATGCACAAGACTTTTAAAGAGAGAGGAAGAGAGGAGAAAAAATCTGGGATTACAGCTGTTATGTAATTATCAGCAATTTTTTAAAGCTTTTTCCAGACTGTTGCCTTTTTAATGCTGGAAAAAAAAGTATTTGCCTGATCCAAGTAATATTTTTTAATTGAACTAAATATTTTTGAAAACATTAATAGCCATGGTTGTATTAGCAGTAGAGCCACGAGGTAGTTCCTGCACCTGATGTTTCTTCTAACTCACAAGCACCACTACAGTGCAAGGCCAGCTCCCTTCTCCATGGCCTCAAAGGTGACAGTCCATCCTGCCTCAGCAAGGAAAAGGATTGCAGAAAGCAAGGCTGGGATACACAGGGCACCTTCATTTTCTACATCCTAACCATTCATCTTCCATGATAAGCAGGAGAGCAAAGGGTGCCCAAGTTAATAAAGTGGTGTTAAAATCTGGCAGTGGATTTCACGTAAGAAGATTGCTGTGGTATTTTGCTTCACATAATTTGCAGAGGAAAAATGCCGTTTCTTTGTACTTCAAAGAATAATTTCCTTTCAATGCTTTTACTCTTAGCACCTTTTGGCTTTTTGTTTTAAATTGCAGCAGTCCTTTTTCAGGCTTTTTTCTCCATCTTAGGCCTTCTTTTGGAAATGGCATTACTTCTAGGGAAAATACATGTTTTATTACTGCTCCAACTTCCAAACTCCAAGGAAAAGAGCATATCTCTTTTCCTATAAGACAATATATATTGTCTTGTGTAGGATAAAGTAATGATTTCGTAGAGGATTATTAACAGGGCTGAGTGAAAACTGAAAAATATATCAATAAACTGTTGATAAACGTAAAAATGAGCTGCTTTATCCCTCTTCTGGCTTTTAGCAGGGAGCAGCTGATCATTACCATGAGTTCTGCAGAAGAAGCAGAAATATGTTAAGTACTCTATGAAAATATATTCTCTCAACTATGCCTTTGAAATCAGAATATTTTAAATTCACAGATTTGAGTCCTTATACCACAAGCATTTTGGATGGGAGGAATTGTTTGGTTCCTTGAAATACATGTAAGATTTCTGAAAGGGAGCTGCTTAAAAAATCTGCAATAAACATCTTTCTGCTTTCTTTGCACCTTGGACTGTGATGTTATAAGATGCAATAATATAAGATGTAAGATAACTAATATTAGAGTAGCCAAAAAAAAAAAAATTCAATCAGTAAAGCATGTAGATGCCCAGAAAAAAACACAAACCAAACCAACCCAAAAAATTAGAAAACACAAACCAATTCAACAACGTTCATGATCTTTCCTTAATACATTTAGATAGGTAGTTCCTTTTAAGCTGTTTCCTTTTCATAGCAAACCTAGAGATTTGTTGACTAATTTCACATCTCTCTTATGAATATATTTGTTCATTTATAAAACAAAAGCTACTCAGTGATTCTCACAGCACTCAGATGCCCCTAAAATTTGTCTCATAGGAGTTCTATGAGGAAGCAGTGAAGAAGCCATGAACAGGCAGTGGCACAAATAGCACCAATTACCTGTTTATGCCTTCAGCATTTGTCTGGCAAAGCCAATTCCAAGAGGAAGGAGGTTGCAAGAATAGGCTGCAATCTTTTGGTGTGGAAGCAGAACCCAGAGGGTTTTCCAGTGTCTTTTCATTCCACCAAGAGACTGGGCAGTCTTCTCTTACTGTGTTCAGCTTGTAGGGGAGAAACATTGTGCTAAGTGTTGAGGGGCCAAATTGACTCTTCAGAAGTGTGATGTTGTTGTAGCTAAGAAAACCTACCATTTACTTACAAGGTTGGGCCGGAGTGTCCCGAATTAAATGGTAAATGAACCCCTGAGATCTCATAATTGATGGAGATGGGGTTTGACCAGTGTAGAAGATGCTAAGCCCTCAGGAAACAACTGAATACCAAAGGAAAGGGTTATTTAAGTGACCATTTTTGCATAAATATCCAATGCTAGATGTGTTCATTAATGTCTGTTAAAAACAAACCATATCACTCATTTTGCTGCAGTCCACCACTGGTGGGCAGTGAATCCCTCACATGTATTTTTGTCTTTCTCTATAAGGGCTTCTCAGGCATTTTTTCATGTCTGAACACTAACTCGGTATTTCTGTGCTCCCTTCTGAAAGTGTATGACATGATCCATACATCTAAGCCTTGTACCGTCTAATTAAATAAAACTTTTATCGGTCTTTACAATCCACAGTAAAGATCTGCCATATACAAGCATCATTTTGGCTGGGTATTTCATCGAGTCAGAGATCTTCAATCATAACCAGAAGTTTTTCTGCTTAAGAGTGGTTGAGAGCAGAACAGTCTTTGAGGCTGGATACCCAAGCAACTGCTGCATAGAATAAGGATCTAAATTTGCTGCAGTTTCCTTGTATGCTGTTGTCACATTCCATCAAAAGTCATGAATGCTCATAGGAAAACAACAAAATGTCTTTTATACTGCACAGGCTATCAGTGTATCAAGAGATAATTTCGGGAAAGCTAAAGCCTGAGAAGAAACTCAGCATAAAAGCTGGACCACCTGTTGTGGAAAGCTGTCTAGCATTCAGAGGTCTTTCCAGGGTTTTCACAGTTATCATGCAGTCAACATTTACATTGCTATTAGAAGAATCCCTTTGTAGACTCCTTCAGCTTTTCAGTGTGGTGAAACTCTCGTGGGTAGGTGAGGGGCGCTTTCATTTTAGAGTGTGTGAATATGCATGCCTGATGAAATAAATTTGGTATGCCAGTTCTAGGGTGCCTATTCATTAGTGTCCTCCTGCTGTTCACATTTTATTAATGAAGCAAACCATCACCCCCCTACCAGTAAACACTTAATCCCTTCCCAGAATCCATCTGCTTTCCATGGTCCTTTGAAACCAGCTTTTTATGGAGTCAGCTTTGACAAAGTCTTACTGTCATGGGTCAATTAAATACCAAAATATTGTTATTTCACAGCTACAGCTCCTTTCAAGAGTCTCTTAGCTGTGATTAATTCTTAGATGATTTCTGGGGAGGGTTGGACAACCAAGTTCCTAGTTTAAAAGAAATTTATTCTTAGAGGAGATCATGGAATAAAGGTGGAATATGAAATCGAAATAGGAAAATTATGAGTATGATTGTGGAACTCTCACTTAGTCAGACTCTGCTTAGATAAGTAATCACACGGGCTGCTTATTATGGAGTGCATGATATTCTAAGGATAGTTTTTAACTCTCATGATGAATGTTTCAAACTTAATCAGAGAATGCACATATGCATCTAAGATTTTATGATTTGCTACAAACTTAATAAAGAATGACTTTAAACATACAATTACTTTAGGTGCAATAGAGAATAAGAATATTACTATAGTATTTTGAGAATTTCCATGACTCTTTCAAGTACTGAAATAAATTATGTTTATAGTCAGTTTCTCTTATAATGACATTCTATTGCATCAACTACAAAAGTATATTTTTAAAAAACTTTCTGTACCTCCAGTTGTAAGTAAAGTTTTCTGACAAATTTAAACTTTATTTTTCATGTCTTCAGTTTAAAAATCACTTTTTATGTCTTCAATATCATGAGTGTATAAAAATATATTCTAAGCCTTCATTAAATATTAAGAAGTGTCACTTATATGACCTCCCTTCTTCTAAGGGTCACTTTTATGCTTCAGGTTGGTGTTGCTACTGAGTTAATAATAACACTTTAATGTATAGAGGGGCATCACTGAAGAACTGGTGGCAGAAAGTTTAACAGAATGGATGTGGTGGGACCTAAAAACTTGCATTTCATTTGTGCTGAATACCCAACTTTATCTTCTAGCTCAACATCTGCTTCTGAAGTTTGAGGAATACATAAAAAGATTTGCAATTCACCTCTAACTTTTTTATATAAATTATTGATTTAACCACTGACATTCAGTTTATTGCTCTCTTGTGTTTGCACTGTCTGGGATTTTTTTTAGGTTAAGACGACTCAATCTGCAGCACTTTGCATAGAGAGTAATGAATTGTGAACTGTATCTAAACTGAAATGAGGTGACCCATAACTAAAGAGAAAAAGATGTCTGTATTCAGTAACCATTGCATGTGTGAAACTAAATCTTGGATGGAAACTGCTTCATCTTCCTGCTTGATCTGAGACTCATGGCATTTGAGATCCACGAAACACATGGTGCAGATGTACCTCACAGCTCTTGATAAAGGGTGGAGATGTTTGAGTGGTGGGGTTGAATGTTCAGTCACGTTATTGCAAGTGAATCAGGCAAACTCTCTTATCTGGACTAGTTGGTGTGTTTGTATCTGGACCAGACAGTGGTGGACATTTTTGGGATTGCTCTGGGCTTTGTTTCCATGATCACTCTTGATATCTGCCTCCCAAACCATAGTGGATGTCTGCCTGTCTCAGCAAGGAACTTCAGTTTGGAAATCCTGAGCATGAAAAGTCAAACATGATTTTTCTTTCTGGCGGTGATTCTGTCAAAAAAGGTGAATGTTTCTCAGCTGGATAAAGGGGGAGATGGTAATTTCTTCTGGTTTTATTGTAAGAAACTATACATGGCCCAACAATTTTATGTGTGAACTTTATATAATACAGACACATGTATATACCTATGTGCTTTTTATAAATAAGAAACAAAGCACTTATTTTTTTCAGCATCAGGTATCAGTCAGGATTCTTGTTGTAGTATGTCTTTGAGCCAGTGGAATGACAGGGAAGAATTTTTCAAGTGGGCTTTTTTTTTGCTAGCACATGGCTAGACAGTCTTTTTGTTACCTTGTCCAATTCTGTAAAGCTATTGCTAGAATGTTAGAAAGGAGAATGTATTAACTCCACGTCGAGATACGTAAACAGTATTGCAAAGTCACCATATGTTGTCCTGCTCTAGGTAATTCTTGTGTTTGTCTAAGCCATTAAGTTTAAAAATGTTTAAGAATATGAGCCATGACCCCTGGTACAAATATTTATATTCTGATGTTACACTCTATAAGTGCCGGGGTTTGAAAGTAGCAAATATATAACCAACATCTTGAGGTAAACTGGAGGATTAACCACTATGCGAAAAAATAATTTAATCTCCATAAACATTTACATACAAATCCTGCATGTAGATAGGGAAGTAATGGATAGTTTTAAGCAAAGGAAATATCAGACTTGGAAATAGAGGGGGATGTTTTGATATGTTCCTAGTGTGTAACATAAACACAGTTCACTGTACTTCAAGTAGTCCTGCTTCTTTATGTACTTATTTCTGTATTATGAAGGTCTAACAATACACCAGGCTCCACATTACAATAACAGGAATGAGGATTGGTGATAGTTTGGATTCAATGACCACGCAAGCCAGAAACCTAGATTTCCTTTTCATTTTCTAGAACTTTTTTTATTCAACACATCTCTAAGAACACGCTGCCGCTTAAAACAGCCTAGTCCAAGTAAAACTCCTATGCACAGCTGCAACATATGTCCATTCTTTATTTCAAAACCAAGTTTGTTTATTAATCAGCTGCTAACTAATAAAATCTAAAAAAAGAAATTTCTATTCTCCTATGCACTATGCTGGATTGAAATATGAAGAAATCAGAATATTTGAAACATTTAAATCATTTGCCTGTTTGAAAAACTTCAGTTTTTAAACTAGTGAGCTATGTCATTTTAATGTCCCATGTTTCAATTTAGAATTAAGGAAGATATTTACTTTTAAGAAGGGGAGGCAATATGCTGGAATATGAAATAGCGAACATCATGTTGTAATCAATACCTGGAGGTGACTGTTGCAATATTAGTCATAACAATGCCATTCTCAAAATTTTATGTTCATTGCACTGCAAGTTGCATATAGCATATGTATATTCTCTCAACAAACTCATTGAGACCCTCATATTCCTTCAAACATTTTTTATATTAACAGTCTACATTTTTTGACCAGTGGTAGTCATTCAGTTTAGTGGTGAAATACACAAACATTTTAGCTTCTCAATACTGGTTCATCCTCCAACTAGGAGTAAATGAACCTAAAACCATTTGCAAGTGAAGTAACTGAAAATGGTGGCCATACTGTTAGTTATTGCAAATCTTCCCCAGGTTCCCATCTTTCTTTGGAGAAGACCCTTCTGCACACTTATGAGAATGAATGTGATATTTATTTCATGGGTATTTTACACAGAGCTTTCAGGAAGATAGTAATTTGTGTGATGACTTGTGTGTTGCAGCTGAATAGACTGAACATGTATTTTTCTTTGTGCTGGTAAGTATGAAAATAATATTTTTTAAAATAGCCCACAAACAAATAGATTTTTATTGTTCAGATCACAGTAAGGCTGTTTACTTTATAACAAAGTGCTCTACAAAACCTGTAACTTCAAATGTAAACATGACTCCCAGTGCCCCTGCCACGTACACAAACAAGCCGTCTAATCATCGACCTGAAATTGCATTTTAACTATAGCAACCTGAACGCTTACCCTCTGAAATGCTTCATTAATGAAAATACCAGGAGAATTCTTTGCATCTAGAAGATTACAGTAATTTAGAAATATTTGGTATTTCATTTTCAAGCTTCTAGCCCCTAGGGTATCATTCATTTTGGTCATACAGATTGTTTAATTTTTGTTTCTATTCTATATATTTCTTCATTGATTTTTACTTGCTTTTTTAATCTCTGGGCAGAACCTAAGTCTAAACAATTTTTAAGGGATTTTTTAAAATGTTCTTTGCTTTGGGTAATTTGGTTGTTTGTGAGGTTTTTATATATACAACTACATGAAGCAGAAGTCTAAAATAAAATGAAATACAACCATATAAAAGGAAAAACAGCCAAAATGTAATTTTCATTTCAGTACTTATTAGTCTTCCTTGCTAAAGAAAAATACTAACTCTACATTCTTCTCTTTTGCCTTCCATCATGCATGTGCTTAATGGTTTGCTTGAAAACTGGGGCCTCCAGCTCAGAATGATATGCCAAGAGCCCAGATTTAGTAGTGCAAAGCATTCGGCAGCAGTACCAGTTCTATCAGCTCCCACATCCCATGGTCAGTCCTTACCTCTTGCATCAGCAGCATACCATTTAAAACAAGAAAAAATAATCTGCTGTCCTTTCTTCCTCGAAATCCTCAAAGCAGTAACACAACAGTTCAGCTTAGCTCCTGGAAGGGAAATATTTGGCAACATTTGCAGATGATTCAGCTGTGTTCTGAAGAAGACAGTATCATGGAATCACAGAATCATTTCAATTGGAAAAGTCTCTCAGATCATTGTCCACCACTAAACCATGTCCCTAACCACATCTGCAGGGCTTTTAAATACCTCCAGGGTTGGTGACTCATCTGCTTCCCCAGGCAGCCTGTTCCAATGCCTGACCACTATTTCAGTTCAAGTCTCCTTATTTGAAAATGAAAATAAGAAAGGTGTATTAGATATTAGAGAAAGGATAATCAGCTATTGAGAGAATCAGAAGTCAGGTCATAGATTCCACTGTTGTTCTATTTGTAGCACTCCTGGCATTGCAAAAGCCTGAGGAGAACATTGTGTTTCTGTTTCCTTGGTTTAGGGAAAATTATATTCTTTTTCTGTATTTTTCTCATGGAAAATATGTTTTCTTTGAAAAAGTTTAGAGTTTTGCAGGTCCACATTTTTTTATCTCTTTAGTGTTATATCTTCATATTTCTTTTGATAATTGTGAATATAAAAAATACATTTATTCCTGTATTAGTCTATCTGAATGGAAACAACTATATGCATATATCATAAAAAGAATTCTTGACTGAAAGAAGTTATGAATGGAAAATATTTGTTTATGTTTCCTATGAAGTAAAGGATTAGGAAATCCCAAATTTCATTTGCCTGCCTTAGTTTAGCCTTTTGGCATGGAACAGAGATGTCTTTCCTTCAGTTTATCTTTTTAAACTTCAAGAACCTTAAGTGGAGTAGATGATAAATACTCAAAAAATTTTTAGGAGTTCTTTTTATTGAGAAAACAGGTGAACTGCTATATTTATGCTCAACTCTACAGAGAGAAACTGCTGATATTGAATGTCATGAGTCCACCCTTCTCTATTGAACTGTCCCATCTGGATGAAAAGTGGACAAGGGGAAGCCTGGTGGTGTGGAGTTTGTGCTGCATTCTGTGTGATATGACCAGCTCACGCTCATCTCACTGGTGTGTGCTTTCCTGAGCAAGGCAGGAACAAAGCTATGAAGATGGATTGCCTTATAGCTTTTTTAGGAGAGATGAAATAGATAGCAGCTAAAACGTGAAGATAGTCTAATCAGGGTGGAATGATGTATCAGGGGAAACTATGACAAGAAAGCAAATACATGTGAAGAAAAGAAATTAAAGTTACACTTTGAAGGCTAAAGTAAGGTGATTCCTCTTTCTGCTAATTTTTTATCACATCCTGGGAGAAAAAGCAGTGTCACAGCTGTTTGGGTTTGGAACCTGGAATCTTGTGATGTCTGTCATGCCATGGATTGGATGGAGACTCTGTGCTTGGGAATGATGGTAATTTGGCCTATTTTATCTGTCTTATGTTGCAACTTCTGTTTCTCATTATTTTGTTCGCCATTACTCATAGAAAATGAAGCAAGAATGGAATTGCACAGGCATTTTTCTCTGCATGTAGCATAAAGCTATACATTATGCTGGTGTTGCACGAACATCTGCACATGACTGGAGACACCAGCAGACTGTGGTGTGTACAAAAATAAGTGAAAAGTTTTCCTAGCTGAGTGACAGTGCTTAAGACCTTAATAATGGACCTTTTACACAGCTCAGGAAGAAACTCAAAGCTCTTGCTGAAAAATATCCAATTTAATGTTAAAGCTCTCATTGCATTCTTATACATTGCATATTCATGGAGCACTCTCCAAAGCCAAAAGTATCCCAACATACTTTTTTAGAATCTGAAAATTGTATAGAGATGTATAATATTAGAAAGTGAATGATTAATCCTGTTTAATGCTGGCAACAATAAGATATATCTATAGTAAATACACCTTCAAAACATGGCCATTTCCTATTGTCAGAGGTGTTCTTTCGCTTATGTTTAACATACACTTTTATCACAAAAAATTTAAAAGATTTAATATAAAGAAATATAAAAAGAGTTGTACAAGTATCAATGGTTCCCCTGAATTTGTTAAACTTACTACTTGCTAGAGTGAATTATGATGAATGAAATATATGACACAATAATTTCTGAGAGAGGACACGATTTTAACTTCACTATCTTTTATTCTAAGAAACTGCTCATTAGTTGCAGTAGAGCTTTGAAAGCTTTACGCATTATAAAAAAGAAAAAAGATTAGCTGCTGTCCAAACTCATAATAGTGCCTGATGTAAAAACAAAATAGGTCATAAGGCTGAAAAAACCAGTACCCATCTACTCAACAGGAAAAACACAGATGCAACAGCTTGGAATACTGATTCATTATCTCCCAAATCTGTGGCTAATTTGCACTGCACAGGAATAATTTTTAAGTACAAGCCCTGGAGATTATAATAATTTAAATGTGTGAGAAGAATTCCCAGTTTCCTGAGGAAATCTTGATCCTGATAGACAGAAAAATTTTATCCTAAGTCACAGCTTGTCTTCTTACCTGCACTCTCATACACATATCCAAACTCAGCTCTGGCGAACATTATGAAGTTTAGCTGGTGCAAATGAGGGGCAAACATTGCCTGATGCACTTAATCAGAAAAACATTGGCTTTCAGATTCACCCAAGGGTGATGCGTGTTTCATTCCTGGCCAGTGTGACATTGCACGTATTTTTGCATGCCAAGTTGCATCAGGCTGCCATGGAGAGCAGACAAGTGAAATAACAAGTCCCCCTGGCATGCTGTGGTATAAAATCTGTGACCCAGATACTCCTAGCTCTGCACATAGCACAGTTCAGAGCTAGAGGGGCGAAACAAATATTTATGCTGCTGGAACCTGTTCTGCTTAAGAGAGGTCCTCAGGAAAAATACCAGGAGCTGGCGTGTACTGGGATACAGGAACTAGCAATCAGCAGACCATTGGAAATACCTGGCCATTTCTTTTTGCAAGGGACCCAGGCCCCTTTCCCAACAGTTTACCTGTGTGAAATGGTGACCTCTGAGAGTAACTGCATTGACTTTGAGGCTGTGAGGGGACACACTCTAAGGTACCATTTCTAAACCCCGGGAAAACGTGGAGGGAAAAAGAGCATATGGCATTGACCTTCTCCAGTGTAGTGCCAGGATACAAGAAATCTGTTGGAGAAAAGTCGTTACAATTCTTTCTCATAAGACAGTAATTTTTTGAGATAAGGACATTTTTCCATCTAATTTCTCATCAATTAGTCTCTAAGTTTTCTCAAAGTAGTGTGTAAGGGCTGGCAGACTCAGCCCTCTTGATAATGCCAACAGAAATACTGTAGCTATGCATTGTCTTTTCCTTCAGGGAAAAATATGAGAAACCCAGAGAGGCCAGACTAGACTCTGGAATGTCCTTGGCAGGAAGCATTGATGTCCTTTGTCTTGTGGGGGTTTGTGTATTTTCATCATTATTAAGCTCCTGATTCAGGAAGGTAGGGAAAACCTTTCCATCCCTTTCAGCATAAGAGGATGCCTGATTTTACAGTGAATTACCTCAACAAGAATACTGCTCTAAAGTACTGGAGAGCATCTGCTACTCCTTTGTATTCCCAGATGGAATAATATTGAATACCCCAAGTAATGTTTCTGCTTAAAGTGTCTGGAAGTTCAGCAGTGAGCTGTAGTTTAACCTTCAGGTTTTATGTGGTCTGTGTGCCTCTCCTTTAATAAATATTTAATATTATTATATGCTATAATATATAATATTATTAAATGCTATAATATTATAGCATTTTTGGAGATTTTTGGTAAGCAAATCTACAGCCTCTCCCAACATAGCCAAGGTGTTACTAAAGAAAGGGGGAGATGCGACAATATGTCAGTATTAGAAGTGCATAATAGTTAAACCTTCTGGATTGGGTGCATGGACAATAAGCTCCAGGATCCTCATTGTAAATATAACACACTCTGTTTGTCTAAGCTTTCTAATAGCTGAGAGTGTAAGTGAATACAGTTACAATGTAAGGAAAATAAAAGCTGTACCTGACAGGTCACTCCATACCTCTGCATACTGGATTTAAGAAAAAAAAAAGCCAGCCTCTAAAATAAATTACTCTGAATTGTCCTTGACAATTGTCAAAGACTAATTATTCTGCTAATGTTGTGTGACTTGCTCAAAGGCTATTTTTACCATGAAATTTTCCTCACGATGAGAATGCTTCATTCTGCTTCAGTAGTTAGTGATATGTCCTTGAAACACAGGTCCTAGGTTTTGAAATTATCAAGGGCTTTCTAAAATGCAGTTTACTTTGTAACTGAACTGATTCACTCTCTTTGCATCTCATGGTATTCAACAAAAGCAAGTTTTCATAAGCAAATGAAGAAAATAACCACAGTGCCTCAATTTGAATCTGTATATGCTTATAAATACACAAACATATGCAAAGGAATAATATTGCATGGACTTGAAAATCTCTAGGTCCTCTGTACATGATATCAGAACATAAATGTTTATTTGTAGATCCAAATATAATTATACTAGATCATGTTGTTCTTTTCTTCTCTTTTTATTTAGTGCCAGGGTTTTGTTCTGTATGATGTCTCAGTGCCAATAAGCACTCCTTGAATGGTGCAATCAGGCAAAGCTCTGCTGATTTCATGCAAAACATGTTGATTCTCACCACTGGTAAGAGATTTATAATTTACTTTTCTACTATGGATGTTTTGTAAGGTACACAGAACTTTCTGGATGATAGTGAATATTCATATATTTAGAATAAGGATGAAAAATTCTAGGAACACTTTTGGGAGCAATTTCTGAACAGAGACCATGGTTGTTCTGAGGAAGAACTCTCTCTTGCATTTGCATTACTGCTTATAGTGTTGGGGAAAAGCAGATCCACAGTGCAGGTAACAAAAACTTGTTGGCTGTGATTTCATGTTGGATGAGGATTCCTAGACAAGCCACTTCCACCAATCCTGTTGAATTCCCATGAATTTCCTAAATATATTTTCTGTTACTCTCAAAATAATATTTCTGGTTTTTTGTGTATGTGGCAGTGGGTGGGGGGAGGGATTTTGGAAGAGTATATAGTTTGCCTCTATCCAATAATTTTTTAAGAATGAACTCATGTGAGAAATAATAATTGATCCAAAAATTCTGAGTCACAGTAATTTATTTCTTTGGTGCAGTCAGGCAATATTTTTTTTCAGGCTTATTTCTTCATACCCATATTCCGTTATGAATAAAAATTTCTAAAATACTTAAAACAGCAGGATAGAAAGAGTATGGTGGAGAAAGGTGACACTGGCATTGATGTTACTGTTATTATTGTGCTAATACAAGACCCCTTGATCAAGAGTTTGTTAAGTCTCTTTTGAAACTGAATAAATCAGTCTCGCTCTGGAGATGTTTGAAAGGGTGTAAGGAAAGATGCTGCACCCAAATTCTTGGGGGATATTTACTGACCTCTTCTCTAAAGCGATCAATCACTTCAGCTGGGCCAAACTGATAATGTCTGGAGGTCACTTAGCCAATAAGACAGAATGAACCCTTTCTACCATGTCATACCTTCCAGTCATTAACACCTGTATCAGCTACAAATTCTTATTTTTAGGAAAACATCCTTAAAGACTTATACATCATCATGAGAGTTGAAATTGTAAACAGTGGTTTGAAAGTTTGGAATGAAGAAGAATGATGAATTTCTGTAGCTTACCTTACTTCATTGTAATTGAACCAGTAATGACAATATTACAGCAATAGCTTTACTGTAATATATTTACAATGATATACCAAGTTGGAGATGGTGATGTTAAATGTTGGGTTAAGACTCAATTTTGCTCACATTAGACCTGTTTTGGAAGCCTGAGGATTGTTTTGCAGGAGGCCATGTGTGAATTAAGACATTTAAATGGAGAAGTTGCAATATGAGTATTGACACATAAAATAGGGGATTTATGGGCCTGAAGTTAAGATAAGCAATATTAAACACCTCACATTCTGCAGTTCAGATAAACAGAGCAATTCTTGTGTTATCTGTTGCAGATAAGCAGGTCTCTGAGAAATGTATTGTTGCAATCATCTGTACTTGATAGCTTCCAGCTAGATCTGTCCATTTGGCACTGAACCATGTAATGCAGTCTGTGGATCTAGAGGGCATGTACTGTGATACTGAGTCACAGTTCTAAAATTTTTCCCTCTTTGTCTTAGCATGGGTCAGCATTTCTTTTAGCATTGCAGCCTGGTAAAATGTTCATCTGTTAGTGGGATTACTTAGCTCTGTCAGGGTTAATGTCTTTGTTTTTAAAGGCTTGTTTTCTGAGGTACACTGTAGATTTATTAAATGGCTTCTCACACCATCTGATCTTTAAAGGTAAGGACTTTCAATTGAACTCTTTACCAAAACTTCTGCAAGGGATTGTCTCTTTTATTATAAGGATGACCCTAAGATTCTCACAAAACTGTAGCTTTGATGTTCTTACCAATCATATTCTGTCAGCCAGTCTCTGCTCTACCCTCTCAAAAGGGTACATTTTGTTCCTGCACATCCTCTTAAGCCTGGAAAAAGTGAAAAATCTGTATTTCAAATAGAAAGAGTTCTTTACTCTTCTTCATGCGAGCAGTCTAGAAAGACATGGCATAAGGTAAAAAAGCAAACACCTGTACTTGAAATCAAAGATTTGGGGAGTATCTGTTCTTCCTTTGCAGATACCAAAAATACTAGATATATAGCTTAAACTAGCCATATTAAAAGTGAAAGTGATATGCTAAAAGTTCAGTTCTAACTTGCTGCTGCCCAACTTGCAATCCATTTAGATGGGTGGAAAGACTGTGACTGACTTAACTGGAGAGTTTTAAAAGTGAGCCATTATTTAATCACACTATCCTAGAATGAAAAAAAAAAAAAAAGAGAACTAAAAGAAGAAGAAAAAATAGAATTAAGGGAAGATGTTAAAAATATTCTTTAAGGTGATGTGTGAGGAAGATTTAAATTTGTTCCCCTGTTAATTTATGTTGTTTATTTTTGAATTTCTAATCAACTTCAGTCTTCAAGATTTCTTAAAAGTCCAGCCATAGATCTCCAAAAGAAGTTCTTATTTGCTGTTGTGTTCACACTGACTAGCTTCAAGTTTTATTGTATATTATCCAAAATATAAATTTGGTTGAGGAGTGGAAATAGCTATAAACCTTACTTTGTGTAGCACATAAACCACCAGCTTCCTTTCCAGTGGATGGGAACACACCTGAGGATGGGTAGTCACCAATATCAATAAAATATTTGCTGCAATAGGTGTGTGAAAAGCACTGGCATTTCTAAATAGTAATTTAGCCTTCTTTTCCTTAATCCACACAAGACTAAAGAGTCTTTCTGTCTTACTCATGTAGCTGTTAAAGATGCAGGCTGTGAGTAGGATTGATGAAATTTCCTATGTGTCTTCTCTTCTAAGAGCTACTTCCTATCTGTTGTTGTGAACCTGGATATAAAGAAGCCATGTGGAGTGTGCTGAGGGTGCTGATGAAAGATAATCAGGCAGCTGAGATGATCAATAATGTTTATGTTTGCGACAAAGATGTGCATTTCTTAATTGGGGCCTAAACATTAAGGCATTTATGTGGAGATTATTCACCAAAAAAGAGATTCCTGTACATTCCTGTACATTCCAAGAGATTCTGGAAGTTCAACTCTTAAATGTCACATTATGCCCATACCTCCATTTCCTCAAAAGCAAAATAAGGAGTATCTGAAATCAAAAACTGAGAAGCATCCAGAAGGGCTATAAATTCCTGTCAGTACTGACATCCACCCAGAGGAAACCGTTGCTGATTCACTTTTCAACAGCATGTTTCAATTCATACTCAGACCGAATTGTATAGGAAGGAAAAAAATAGTTAACGATGCACAAACTGTGTATATTTATATATATATATATATATATATATATATATATATATATATACACAAAAGGATGAAGATGATGTTATACATTTTAATTACATAAATTGTGAACAATTTTGTCTGTTATTAGTTTTACTGATAGAAATTAATTGAAGTAAATGAGACCAAGGTTGTCTGGAAGAGGCCATTTTTCATCTAAATAAGCATTTTCTATGTATGATGCAAGAGGTAATACAGTTTGATTCCTAGATAGAATAAAAAGTCTTTAGGGATCAAGTGGGTAATCTCTTTACTGAAGAGTTGAGCATGTTGTGCCCTGTTGATAAAGGTTCAAAAAAATATCTTAGGACTGGTGATACTCATGCAATTTTGTTTTAAGTTTGCTACATATCCTTTTACTGTGTTTCTCCTCTCCTTTGAAGTCTCAGTCTTATCTTTTACTTTCAATTTCACAGCCTTTAGTAGAAAAAGTTCCCCAGACTTTGTGGATAAGCAATACCATCATTCAATATAGATGTAAGCACTGCTTTAATTATTCTTTAGTGATAGTCCCGCAAACCAATCAAAATTCGGGTAATTATCCTCATTTCTCTCTCCTCTTCCCTACCACTCCTTGAGCTATACTTTGTGAAATGTGAAAATTGTAGGAAAACTTGTTGATTTGAACTTTCCTGTGCTAGCTTAGTCAATCTAACTTAGATACATTACTCAGAAACAAAGGTATACACCCAGGTTTCACTCTTGCAGCTTTCAGTTGTTGTCAAGTCATTCAGCTGGAATATCCAATAGACAAAACAAACTGGTAGTTTCAGTAGGAACCTACTGAAGATAATGGGTCAGTGTTCCCCGAGAAAAGTAAACCTGAATCTGCCCTTTTTGAAATCATTTGAAGTTTTGCAATTATTTAACAAAAACATGGTTGAGGTTGTGTGTTAATTACTTGGAAAAGACTTTAAAATAATGTAACAGTACAGTATTGGTAACTGGCAATCTTTCCCCCCTCCTCACAGCATTCTGATTACTTCTGTATCTGGTTTTGATTTTTTGGTTCATTTTTAATGCAGCGAGAGCATTACATTTCAGTCAATTACAAGAGTATGTACTTTGTTTCCTTCTAATGGTTTCTCATATCTATCCAGTGCACCGTAGCTATATGATATCTCTTAATTGCTCAAAGTCATAGGCATACAATACCAAGACAGGCAGAACTTCACATTAAAAATCTGAATTGCACATGTCCACATGAAACAGCCTAGAAAAGGCAGATCTGATTTCTAAAATGCATCACAGTTGTTCTCTACCCCTTCTTTGTTCTATTAAGACTTTTATATGCTGATAATGCAGAGATGCTGAAAAAAACAGGAAGAGATCAAATAATTTCATAGTCACAATTCACTATTTCTTTCAAGCTTTCACATTCTACAGATGTGAAAATAGGTTTAACTCCTGTTTTACATATAAGGTCATGTTTAATCTTCAGTGAAATGAATAAGAGGCTTCATGTTAGTTTCAACACACATTGGATCAGATTTTCAGATATTTGACACATGACATTCAAAATGGTATATATAAGATTGCATGCTAGAATAAAATTATAAAAATTATCATACATTCTGCCAGAAACATCAGGAAAAACAAAAAAAATGAAAGTAGCAGACATGCTTTTGTAATGCACATACAGCCTTAAATGCTACAAATTACGACAACCTTGAAGGTTGTACTTTTGGAGATAATTAATATATTCAGGGAAATGCTAAACTTCAAAAGCAGCATATTTTTGGGGTAAATAATTAGTATGTGTGCATCACATATACCACAGTATTGTCTTAGACAGGAATATCTCAAAACATTAAATAAATAACTTTTACAGGCGATTAAACATTCTAATTATTGGAATTTTGGGTTACACTCAGTGATGTTCTGTTTATTTTGCGTATGTCTTATGAGAGCTCAAGGTCTTACAAGGAGAAGAAAATTTTGAATTGTAAGGTATCACCACTAGAAAGATGTGTTTATTCCTTTGGTATTTAAAAACATCAAACTTTTCCTTTTGCAGTGACATACTATAATGATGTCAAGATCTTTAGTAAAGACCAGGATATTAATGAGGCAGAAGGCTTGTTCAATGGATGATCTGTTGATAAAATGTCATTATCACACAGCAAGAAATTTTTATTAAGGTATTAGGAGTCACTGATGCCTCAGGTGTTTGCTCATGTAGACATAACTCTAAAAAAATCTGAAACACTACAAGTTTTTTTATTGCTGACCTGTGAAATATGAGAAGTGACCAGCTCATTAATTACTGTAATTCACTGACTGCACTCAAGAGCAATGACAGGTCTTTAGATTAAAAAAAAATTGAGTAAATGCAACTTGATATATTAAAAGCCTTTAAAATGAACAATCTTGTATTAAAAAAAAAAAAAAGATATTACAGGCAGCCTGCTCACTTTGATGGACAGAGTGCTGTATATAATGAGACTTTACAAATATCCAGCAATGTCTAAAGGGGCTCACTTTAAGAAGTAGCCCAGTGTTGAAGAAAGTTGGCAAGTGAATGGAATCTGAAGTCTCAATGATTTGTAGTTTGATCTCTACTAATATTTGCAAAGGCAAGGAATCCCTTTAGAAATAGTTGAAGGAGGAAATGGGAATAAGTGATTTAGAAGGTTTGGTCTGAGGTAGTCGTATGTAGAAAGATTCACTGGAGAGAGTGGAGAGGCTTGATAGGCGTTCTTTTGAAATTACCAGTATTTTCGTCATTTGCTGTCTACTGGGAATACCACAGGACAGGGGCTTTTCTTCCTCAGGGAAGCTCTTCCATGCCCACCAGACCTTGATCAAACGTCATCTCTGTAACTTCTGTGCTTCTCTCTTGCACTGAGGAAGGATTGCAGGGTTTCACACACCAGCACCATGCCCAGCACCACCCCACACAGGAGATGAAAATGCAGGTGTCTGTGCAGCAGCTCTCAGCAAAGAAGGATCCCCAGCAGCTAAAAAGTATTTAGGCTGTTAAAAAAAGTAAGCCTATCACTGTGTTTTGTCAGTTCTTGACCTAGTTTCAAGTCTAAAACAAATGCTTGTTTTAGACTGGTGGGCAGAAAGAAGAAGTTATTCATGTGTTTTAAAACCTAAAAGAAGAATAAATCAAGTTCAATTAAAAATATCATCTGGGATGTGAAGAAAAAAGACTTCAACTTAATTTAAACTTTATTTGCCTTAGAAGAGATGAAAATCCCTGTTCCACTGCAGACAACTGGGATGTTCTTCTCCATTCTCATTTATCTTAAGTGCCAGAAAGAGTAGGATCACTGAGAGGTAAATAGGTGTATTGGAAGAAAAAGAATATAAATGCTGAAAAATTACTTGAAGAAACAGACAATTTAGTCAAAAAGTAATATACAAGTGCTGCTTCTGTACAGTTACATTATTGAATAATTTCATAATTCATTTTCAAAGTATCACAAATTTTTCAGTCCTCATTTGGAATTTATGAATTACCCTAATTTTTTCATTTATGAATTATAATACTGAGTCCTTCAAAACTTTTACAGTACATTTCTAACTTGATCTGATGCCTCAGGTTTTAGCTTTTATATTTTCCAGATTCTGTGCTGCTTTAGTGTGTAGTTCTGAGCTTCATATTAAGGGATGGTAAGCTCTTTTCATGGAGTAGATTGAGAAAACAATTCCTTTTCTAGTTTGGGATCAAGGACAATCAATAGAAATCTCAGGCCTAAGAGCGCAAACAATGGTGGGTGGACTGAAGAGGGAAAAACAAGAAGGATGGGACTTCATAGGCTAAAGTTATAACTGGACAGTAAACTCCAATATGCTAATGGACCAGAACTTAAAAAAGTGTGAGACCCCGTGACAGGTTGTGCATTTTGTGACCATTTTGGGTTCGTCTTGGGTGTTGGCTGGGCTCTTGTCCTGCCCAAGGTGGATCCATTGAGGCCTTTTAATAAATACCTACTTTATTCTTTAACTCTGTCTAGCCTCTGGTTTAGGCCAGCCTTCGCAAGGTGTCAGATTTTTTTGGAATTCTACAAAGCTTAGTCTTAATTATTAATTTGTGGGGTAGTAATGCAGGTTTAAGAACACTTACAACACACCTTTAGTGTATTTTACTCCATATCACAGACATGTATGTTTGTCCCACCTTTTATTTTAGCAGGATTTTAACTTCTTCTAACTGCATCAAGTCATCCTGCATTTTGCCTGGCTAGATTTTCTCTTCCTCCTGTACTGTATTGCAACTATAGGCACACCTGCCAAGTGGGGGTAACTAGGATATACACGATCTATGCCTGGTAAGTCTTTTATTTCTGTGCAGGGTTGGGTTTTAGCTCTGGTGTAATGCTGAGCTGCCAGCACAGTGTGAATTCAGTCCTACCTGAGACACGCGTAGGGAGCACAGTTGTCTCCTGATCTGTGAGGGTGTGGAGGCTGCCACCCAGTCTTTGCCAGAAGTGGAATTCAGCTTTGGTTTCAGTCCCACTGGGGAAAAATAAGAGATTACAATTGCTTTAGAAGAGACTGTTCTACACAGTAGGATTTGGAGTCAAATATTTATCCTTTAGAATATACTGAATAAATAACTTTTTCTTACCATGAATAAAAAGCATGGAAGGAAAAATTACCTTAACTGAAAAATTGTAATGCAGTATATTTACACCAGTTCTCTCTTTTAATTTTATCAGAGGCCTGAAGCTTCAATGTTACTAAGATTTGTCTGGAATTGAGTGTTAAGTATCTTCAATTAGAAAATTTCAATTAATTGTAATTTGTAAAAGATTTAGCAGATTTTGGATTCCTTCTGTATAAATTCACTTTTTAATGAGTCGGTGTGGTAATTTTGGGAAGGACACATTGTAATTTTCATGCATATCAAAATATATAGAGACACTTTTAACTGCAGCTCTGAAACAAGTTAGTTATAGAGTTATCCACAACCTTCCTGTACTCTGTAATATATTTAAAGGGATTATAAATTCATGAATCTATGCTTAATGATATTTTTACTGTAAGTTTTATAACTTTTAATATACCTGATAAGCAAGAAGGCATTTTAATATTTTCTGGGATGGACAGATGCTCATCCCTAACTTCCAAAGATACGTATAGCCCTTCTATTCTCCTGTAAAATTATCTGTATCTGGATAAAAACTGTTTTCAAGCTGTATATGCATTGTCCATATGGCTAAAAAGCTGTTAAATGTCTGGAAGATTATCCAGAGCAGCAGTGCAGTTAAGCTTTATGTTCAATGAAGCGTCATTATTTTTCAGGATAGTAAAAATCAGGGAATATTAAATGGAAACAGATAAAAAGGTGTTATTACAACAGCCCCTTAATTAGCCAGTTTGATTTCCCTTTTGATCTTTTCAATTAGCCAATAAACTGTCTTTTAAGTTATGTTATTGGGCAAGTGCATCATGGAAAATCAGTTATTTGAAAGGATTTTAACAAACTCTCATCCATTTTTACAAATGTAAATGTGCTGTAACCCTTAGCCAACTGACTAAGTAGCCATCTGCTGTATAGCTGATCACTCTGATTATGTGCAAAGACAGCAGGTCTCTACTGTAGGCTTTATTTTATTTATAAGGCTATGTACATTGGCTTCCATTCTAATTAGATTTTGCACAGCTATAGTAATGTAGGAGGTGCTTTAATAAATGCTCAACAGTATCTATGACTCTGCCAACTTGGCTTAATATAATGAGATGTCCTTTACAGAAGTGTTCCAGAAGGGATTGTAAAGGGATTGTAAAGGGATTGTTTACCACTTGGTCTTACAAGGAGTTAACCAGGATTCTGTAACAGCAGAGGTTTGTGGATGAAAATCACAGGCTGAGTTTCAACTTACATTGCACTATAAAAGTCACATAAAACAAACCTGTGCTGATACATGGCATTACATATTAATCATCCCTGCACAGAACTTCTTTTCTCAGATAACACCGTCTTAGATTAATTGCAATAGGACCCTAAAAATATTTTTGAATGCTCAACTAACAGCTGCAGAACCGTTTCAACCCTTTTGATGCTCTGGAGGTATGTGATTCAAATCTCCAGAAATCACAACTGCAAGACTGTAGTTGCAGGGAGAGCAGTTTTGATGAATATACACGGAAATTGTAATGATTGTTCTGTGTCAGAGCTAATAAGCTTAGACTTCTTGTTTCTGTTTAGCTGGCTTTCATGCTAGAAATTCTGATTCTTAATGAGAACAATTCATCCATTAACTGGAGTAATTATACAGTTTTGAGACCCTCTATCAAAGAGATTAGTTGTTAAAGAGACACTATCAAGAGGCTGAGGACCTACATGCCGGTTTCATTAGATGGAAAATTTTCAAGAATATTTGTTATTCCACTGCAAGTCATGCTTATAATTTTTGCTAAATGTCATTGAAAATTTCAGTGAGGGCAACATTGTGCTTCTGAGTGGGAAGAAGAAAACGCAGTTGCACATAAAATGGGTAACTGACCTGACAGAGTGAAACATCCAAAAGAAGAAGTGTGCTGCACTTTTTAGGTCCTATTTGTTTTAGTAAGTAAAGATGAAATTTGCTAGTGTGCCAAAGAAAGGCAATGCCACTTCCACAATGAGATCTTCTTGAGTGAATACTTTATAATAAGTCACCACAAAGATATTACTGACAATAATAGAACCCATTCATATAATTGGATGACTTGTTTTCCCTATAATTACAGGGAAAAAAAAGGTCAAAGGAAAATATGCACAAGCCTAGTAATAAGAGGTGGATAGTAAATACAATCAAATCTCCAGTCTGAATAATACTAGTCAAGTTGAACGAGTCTAGATATTAGGTACTAGCTTTAATTTGCATTAAAATAGGCTACAAAACTGCATTACAGAACTACTGCATGATAATGTCATGTAGATTGTCAAACAGGGAATAAAAAGGTTTAGGACGTTTACAACTTATTTATAACTAGCTCAATAGCAGCATATTTAGCTTGCCAAGAGGGAAGCAACACCACACACATGTGATACAGTATGATAGGGTGTAATCACAGCTGAGACAAAATGTAAGCCTCTTAAAGTAACAAATACCTGATTGGTTTAGCATTGCTGCCAAAAATAAAGACAGTGTGGGCTGCTGGGTAATCTGGATGTGCAAGCAATGAAAAAAGAAATTTTAAAAATGGCGTAACTGTTCAAACTGGTGCCTGATTGCTACATTTTAAAAAAACTTTATATTGATTCAAATAATTTTCCCTTCACTTTCCATTGTCTTGCCTTTCAAAACTATAATTTTGTGATTATCTTCCCGATCAAATTACTTTTTTGTGTAATTATGCCTTCTCCACTGCCAGAGTTTGACAGCCTCTCTCAAGAGTGATGCATTATGTTAGAGATATATGAAGAGGGAGAGCCTACTGAACTCTTCCATGTGGTGGCAGATTTGGTGCAGCACAATGGCAGCGTGGAGGATGCTGTCCATGGGCTTAGAATCTCAGAATCTCACAACCTGCTCAAATGCAAGCCCTTCATTTTACTGCTCTATTAGTTTAATAGGCAGGTTGAGGCTGGGGGAGGAATGAGCTGAGGAAGTAAGAGCAGTCATTTATGCTCAAACAGCTTTCCAGGAGAGAAATATTTCCCTAGAGATATATATATATATTTTTTAAGATTCTTTAGCTTAATTGTTTCTGTAAGACACCAACAGACAGTTTCAACTTACAGAGTGTACCTCTGTCTTCTTTTGCTTTTTCCCCCCCAGGCCTGCGTCCTCACTTTCTAACTCACATACCTCTTCAGCTACAAATGCTGCCATGCGTTGCAATGAGGCAATTGAATGTAACATCTGATATTTAACAGCTTTCTGGGAATAGGCAGAAAATTAATAGGGTGAGTGAGTATGTTTCAAAGAACAAAAGAGGGAAATAGCATTTTCCAAATCCCAGAAGCTGAGTGCAATTGCTTATGTTATTTCAGCTGAATGGGGGTGGGGTGAGGTGGCGGGTGGTCTGTGTGTGTTTGTGTGTGTAATTGCCGCAGTACTATTAAGTGCTTATGATTCATTTTTTCTGTTTACTGATGTGTCTCTAAACCTAGCATAATCAGCTCCACTTCTGACATGAAACTCAAAAACTCCTTGGAAATACAGACTCAAATGTGGGCAGTATGCTCTCCTCTTTCAGAGATAGCAAATATTATAATAAACAGATTTCATCTGTGACTCTTTAGGGTGACAAAGTCAGAGATTTTTATGACCATTACAAAACCCTGTGTGTATTCCATAAGCAGCATGAACCATTGTGCTGCAGGCCTGTTTTTTAGAAGTGCTCAAAACAGAATTTTATTTGCAGTTAGTGGGAGTTGCAAGCATTTAGACCTTCTGAAGACTGGCCCTGGGGTTTTATTCTTGGGAAATTACAGGAAAAGTGAAGGAAGAACAGAGTCCTCACATAACAGAAACACAGCATTTTTCAGAATAGAATGTGTTAATAATTTCTGCAGTACCTTGTTATTATCAATGGAAATCTAGCACATGAATCAGACATTCGGTGTGTTCAGTTACTTTATAAAAACTGTTCACAATAGGTGTCTCTACAGTGAAGCTATCAATGCACAAACAGAAAGCTGGCTGAAAACCACTGAAGGATTTGGCACTTGATTATCAAACTAGCCTTTGCAAATGACAGCCTGAGACATAAAGGACAGCCTTAAGAGGCTCTGAGGAATGAGAATAAAATTCCCCATTGAAGTTATTTATTGAATTGCTGAAATTATACAAATTCTAAAGGAGTGGAAAACTGTGGACTCTCTACAATGAAATACTTTCAGCGAGAACCCCAGTGACTTTTTCTTGCCCTTTTAAGGTATTTAGTGCTAGATTTTTGCCCAAAGTCAATTGTTTTTTATTAAAAACTAGTGAAGATTCATGAGGCTACAACATTAGTACAATATACTGTCAAAATATTTTTATATACTGGAAATTTTGTTAGAAACAACTACTGTAAGCTTGAAGTTTGTTTTAAAACACTATTCTTACTGACTCTTTTCCCTTAGTATAGAAAATGTCCCAAGTGTCAGGTAGTAAGTGGATACATCTGAGCAGACCTTAAAATTTCAGCTGAGTTTTAAATTTACAAAATTTAATATTTCATGTTTGAGTTCTAAAACCACACTGGATGAGTACACGAAAGAACACTCAATCTTCTAACATGACTGAGATGGGCATGAATGCATAAACTGGTGGGGATTTTCTGTCCTTATGTTTTTTGATTTCTCTGCTTGTCTTCTCTTTTAAAGAGAAAAAGAAAGAATAGAATAGGACATAAATATTGCCGAACAATTTTTTAGCAGATTGAAATTCCTGATGTATAGCAATCTTGAAGGCAAGAGAATGGCCTTCTATCCATTGTGGTGAGTTCAAAGCCATTTTGGAGATCACTGATTATTTCTCTTGATTTATCACATATGTGTTACTCAATTTTGATGTTTGGTATAGCAGAAAATACCATATATTGCATAAAGATAAATATAAATTTAAAAAACAAGCCAACATTTTCCACTTTTTAACTTTGTGTCAGTAATCAGTCTGTTAAGTCTGTGGGCAGAATTTTGTCTTACAACAAACTTTAATTCACTTAGAATCTAAACATTGTTTCTGAGGCTTCTTAGCTACCAAAAAACTCTTTTCTTCTGAAGTGAATGTGCTGTCCTCAATGTACGTGTAGTCCTTGGCAAACATCCTGGATAGATTCTGGGAAAACGTGATTGCACTTCACAAAGTCAATTATGCATATAAAGGGTATTAATAACTACACATTTGGGAACATTCTGAAAAAAATATTGGTTTAAGTGCATTCTCAGTTCTGAGATAATGTTAAAAACATAACTTCGAACCCATTCATGGATTATATAAAGAAGAAAAATAAACCATGATAATAGAAAATGTGATACTTCTCAGCTACTGGCTTTTATGAGTCACTACTGAGAAAACAGATAATGATTTCTATCTCCAAGGTGCAGAGATTTGTCCGCAAGAAAGGGAACTCATTTACATAGTTATCTGTAAAACAGAAAAATAGCAGTGTCTAACCACACAGTGATCTGTGCACTTAAATGAAAGATTTGCACATTTAAATAACAAGAATTTTTAGTTTTGCTTCCTTATCTCAGTTTGACAGTAAGTATATCTGACCTGTAACACTTCAATTATAATGATGACAGCTCATGGTTTCCTTACTTTGACCTAGAATATCATTCAACAAAAGACTTGATAGGTCATTCTCCCACCCATGCAGAACAGAGTTGATTCTTAGTAATTCATACTTAAACTGATTAAGTAAAATGAATATGAAAAAGTTGTCACAAAACCCATCTGTGATTGAATCTCTCAGCTCTGCATTTTTTCCTTAGTTTCATGTCCTTTTTTTCTTGTTACAAATAATTTTGCTTGCCAAACATGTCAATCATAAACATCTTAGGGCAGCTTAATAATGGAATGGAAGCCTCACTTTCTGTAAAGGTAGATCAGGGAAAAGGAAACTAAAATTTGCAGAAATGGTAGGCTTGACCCTCACCTTTGTCTCACGTAGCTCATTAATTTAGAGTTTCATTTAGTGCATCAATACTCTCTCTACTGTCCTTCCAGTGGTGAGGGAATTAAGTTCCCAAATCAGCAATTTCTTTTGGACAGCATTACCAAGCTTTTCTCATCTACGTAACACTTTATACAGTCTCTTTAGGATCATCTATTAATGGAAAGTGGCTGGCACAGTGATGCATCAGAAGTAACAGGACTAATAGCTACTACATCACATCTTTTGCTTTAAAGCACTTTTACATTTTGGCACAGCAGTCAGATGATTTTCAAGCAAAGATGTGATGGATTGGTGGAAGTTCTACCCGATGTATCATATATAATTTTCATTTTTCTCTATAAACATAAATTAATATCAAAAACCTGTAGGTTTTCATTTTCCTTTTCATATAAGTATTTCATTTTGGTTAATGTATAGCCTTGCATTACCACTGTTACACAAATAAATGATAAGTCACAAGTAATAAGCTTCAATTATTTAGGCTTCTGTAAAACCCTTATTTCCTGATGACTCGTACTGTATGAAATTGTCTCAGTAGTTGCTATTCTGTTACTGATAGGGGAGGCACAAAATAAATCACAGCAATATGATTTGGGTAAAATTTTCTAATGCACCTAAATGGTATAAGATCTAATTTTGGGGGCTTGGAGCTATGCAGCCATGCAGTCAGACATTGACTAGAATGTAAATGCAGATTCCAGTAGGATTTAGAAATTCATCTTCTTAAAAGCATCTGAAAATTCAGGGATAATTTCTCTGCAATTTTTAAACATCTAAATATTTCCAAAAGTCGTGGACTGTAGAAGTCAAAGGGTAAAGAAATGTAAAGATCTGCACTATTGACGAGTATACTGTTTGATCCAAGTAGAACTGAGGACAAAGATTTATGGTTAAAATAATTGAGATATCTTATACCCCAAAAATGTTAGGGCCAGGATTTCCCCAAGTTTCTAATGTTCCAAATGCACAGATGATCTCCATCTTATACTGAGCAGTTAAGGTCTTATCTTTTTCTTAAGCAGTCTTATTTCTTTATCTGCATGATATCAAGGAACCTAAAACATAAATCCATTCATTCCCTTGGGTTTTATTTCAGGCTGCATTTCCTCTGGTTGTTTACAGTCTCCTTTCATAGTAAAGCTATCACGGATCCTGATTACAAGAGTATGTTTTGTTTATTTATAAGCTTTCAAAAGCTGCTCGTCGTTATTTTTCTCATCTCATTTTGGCATTAATGAGTGCTGCTTTAATACACTTTGGAAAGGGAGTAGAAAAATATTCTCCTAGTTCTGAAGATGAAATGAGGTACTAAGAGGTGAAGGATTTGTTCTAGTCACACAGCCAGGCACCACATCCACAGATTATGAGCCAGATGTTTCCATGGCCCTCACCAATGCAATACCTGAGCACCTGACCACCTTCAGTGCACTTAAAACAGCCCCATGAGATGAGAAACTGCTATAATACTCACTGTAAAAATGAAGAATTGAATTACAGGAAAACTAAGGGTGCAGTACTGAAGGTACTTAGACATTTATTATCTTGAAGTTTTCCAAAAACAATATAGGAAGGAAATAACTGAAGCAGAGAATTAAACCTGTCTCTTAAGTCTTGAGCTAAAGCTGAAACTGCTGAACAACCTTCCTCTTTCTCCCTAGAAAACTCCTGCTACTCCATATCACAGAATCTGGGTCATATCCCAGCTAAGCTTGTTTCTTTTCTCTCCTGGCATGCTGCTCAGATACGTGTGCACAGACTGTTAGCTGATTTAAGGAAACTGATTTATTGGGATCATCAGCAAAGGTTAATTCTCACATAGGGAATGACATTAACAGGTTGGCCATTGACTGTCTTGATGGTCATGGGGATTTTATGACAGACATTTTGTGACACCTTCTTCACCTGTGTCAGCTGAGACTCCCTGAAATGCTGGCCCATGAATTATTGTAATTCAGCTAACCATGGCCAGCATGGCCACTCTGTGGTCTATTGGCTACCTCAAGCCACATACCAAACTTACCTTATGGAAACATATTATGTTGTGAATACATAACAAGCATCTACAAAACTGCATTTGAGCATAACATAGAACTGCAAATAGAGTTCTCCATCAGGGAGTTTCTGTCAGCCAGCTGATGCTGATGTCTGTGTGAGGCCAGGACACCCTCGCTGGTGTCCTTTTTCTATTTATAACAAATCTGATCTGGGCAGAAATAGCACATGTATTTTTTACCTTTTTTATCCTTTAAAAATATCCATATTCCTATCCCTGGTTTTGCAGGGCTTTATGTCAGCCATTTCTTTACTTGAGTAAAAGGACTGCTCAGAAGGTCCTTTCTGGGAAGCACTATCTCTGCAGAGCCCAGGTTTTCAGTGGCACCCCTGAGAGCAGCAGCACCTGTTCTTTTGGCAAAAGGGATATATGGAGAAAATGAGCAGAAAGAAAACGTTGCTTTCTACTTACTTTTCCCTTATGTTATTGTTTCCAGATGAGTCAAATAAACAGAAAAAATTCTGGAATAACTGAGTGACTTGTATGTGCTTTTGCATATGCCTTAATGTGTATTGCTGGAGACACAATCTTTTGTTGTTCTTGTTTTTCTGTTCAGCATATTTTATTAGGGGAAAAAAAAAAAGTGCTGAATTGAGCTCATTACTTGTCAGACCTCAGAAATTGCTGTTTTCCTGAACCAGAAACTGAGTAAGAACTTCAGAACTGGGCCTAATGGTTCTGTAATTATAATGTCATATTATCACTATGTTCTTTAAAATGTCAACATGAGGAGAAAAAAGGCTATAGGCTATTATTTCCTCCTTATTGCGGTGTTCCTTTGAATACTGTAAAAAACATCAAACACATACTTAGAAACAAAGGCAGACTGAGTAAATGAGATCATGCTGAGGCCTTTGTTGCTCTGGCTGGAATCTTTTTGATGTCTGAGCTAGCTCAGTAACTGGTTTTATCTTTATCTGGGACCACAATGCAGCCTGCAGCATCAACACACACGGCCAGACAGCCAGTAACTGTGGCTGAGGTTCTGACCTTTTCAGATTTCCTCACAACTAATAAGTAGCTATGTGAGAACCCTTTTTTGTCTTTTTCTCTCTAGAAGACACTTCTCATACAAGGCAAAGCACTACAAGTGTTATGTTTATGCAAAATTCAACTACAGTTCCATTTGAATGTTCTTCTTCAGAAACTCCATTATGGGAAGCACCTGTGTATGTGAAGAAGCCCTTCTTGTCAGATGCTTTTCCCAAACCTCAGGCATGTTTGCCTCACTTCTCTGCATTACAGATTGGCCTTTGCAAACAAAATACAAAGATTTTCAAAAGCATTTTAGTAAATTTCCAGTGCTCTTTCTTAGTGTAGAATATAGGCACCCAGTAGTGTAATATTCACTGAGAAGTATCTGAATTGAGTCACAAGGACTAATATATAGCACTTTCAAGGCAAACTGGTTAACCTATTTCCTCTGGTTGCTGCACTCCTGGTGAATAATTGTCACTTATTTGCTGTGGCTTTCAAGGGTATCATCTGTCAGCAATTTGGTCTCTCTGATGGCTTTTAGGTAGGAGAACATCTGTCTTTGATTCGTTAGGATCCCACTTTGAGCCCTGCATTCTTAAACATTTGTAAATCCATTCCCAGTAATATTAGGCCTCCAGGGTTCTTGCTTTGCTAACTGATAAGGTCCACTTTAGGGTCTTGTAAAGTATGGGTATAGACAAAATAGTCTGGCCAGAGCTAAAATGATTCACTGGATGTTATATGATGCCTTGAGTGCTGTAGGCCTGGAGATAACAAAAGTAAAACCTGGCATGCTTGATTTCAACATGAGAACTGAGAAAATGCATTGAAAACCTTGAAGAAAGGAGACTTTTCCAATTGCATAAGGAAACATTTCTCACATATTTAATTCTCTGGTAACAACTTGTAAGTTTACAATGACCTCACGTTTATAACTGCCTATCAAATGCTTAATTTAAAACCTGAAATTTCATAACTAAAATACAAGTGTCCTTTTCCAACATTATCAACAATAATCACTCCAGAAGACGGCAAAACAAAACTGTAGTATTGTATTCCAGTGACTGCAGCTGGACCTGCATGTAAGAATAATGCATAAGTAATAAGAGACTTTCTTTGAAGCTTTTTATAATCTGTGATTGTTTATTACATAGGTGAGATTTCTTAGGCCTTTCTTTAATTGGATCAAATACTTCACTGAATAAAGAAAGAAACTGAAATGCATAAAACAATTTTCTTCCAGCACCATGTATTTTTAAATACTTCCAGACTTTTTTTGTAAATGCTTGTATTTTACAAATTTAAAATTATTTCAATTTATTTCCAAGAATTGTTCCTTGGCAATGGAATTTTTTTTCTCTGTTTTTGTTCCTTGCTGATGAAGTGTAGATGTGCACAGTCCTGGATGTGCCTAAACATTGTTGTTCAATATGGAGAAGCTCTACCTTGAACAGAATAGAGTAAATTCAGTTGAAGACTGAGTACTTGAGGAGAAGAGGAAATAGTAGAAGATGTTTTGCATCCAGACAAGTGACTTTGGATGTCTGCAGAGTCTGGGATGTAGTGCAAGTGGCTGGACTTCACTTTGGAGTAGTAGTTTAGGTACAAAGCTGAAAGAGTAACAAACTTGCCCTCTTTCTCTGTGCTTATCCTTTCCATACACTTCTTGTCTCTTGCTACAAGGTAAATTTGCAGCACCTACATTGAAATAAATATTGTTGACTAGAGTGGCAGAACTGAGGTCAGGAGTTCAGCATCCATTAGTAATACAGGAGCTCTACATCCTTCTTCCTTCATTTTGATCAGGAAGACCAATGCCAGTTTTCATCCAAGTGCTTTTTTCCTTCCTAAAAATTGTAATTAAGGGGAACAGAGAGGAAAGGGGGAGAAAAAGAGGGGGAGGGCTTACTTCTGCATTCTTTTAACAAATATTATTTTTTCTGACAGTGATTGACAGTGATACAGAATTATAAATAAAACTTTTACAGAGAACATGTTAGGTTTTTTTTCCCTTTCGCTCTCACTTTCTTGAGAATCTATCTCCTAACTTGAGAACCAGCCATAGCAACTCTACAGGATCATTTTAATACCCCTGTGGTATTGAACCTGTTGAACCTGTGGCTGGTTCCTCTAGGTGATGATAATGGAAATGGAAATTTAGAGGGTGCAGTATGGGACCTTTCCACCAAGTCTCAGAATAATTTTGCAGTTACAGTGTTACTCTTGTTCACTCCAGGGATATTTGCCTGTATTTTTGAAGCATAAGGTGCAGGCTGAGCTTAAATCAAGATGCACTGTGTATGCACCTTCCCACAGAGTTCCTTTGTGCAAAGAGATATTTGATGAAAATGTTGTTTGCACACATGGGCGGTGCAGGATGGTTTGCAGATGCACACAGAGTTTATCATAAATATCAGCATCTCTTTTTATGAAATAAATATGATTGCAAGTTCAGGTACAGGTCTGGTAGAAGCAACTTGCCTATTCTGAATTTGTGGATTAAGAACAATGGGATGTTTAGCTCAGTTGTTAAGAGAATGCTGCTGATAATGTCAGGCTTGGGAGTTTGATCTCTGTGTGCACCATTCACTTAAGAGCTGGACTTGGTGATCCTTGTGGGTTCAGAGTATCCTGGGATTCTATGGAAAAGGTTGGGCTGGGATGAAGCATAGTGATTACAAGCTAGATACTATATAATATACACATTCTATAGTGTGTCTAGCTATATAAATGTTTTATATCAGGATTGAATGCATATTTTAATTAGACAGCAATGATACACTTGGGGATACAAGTACTAACACTGCTTAGAGATGATCTCTTTTAACACTATCCAGCTATCCAGCATTGTAGGAGTTTCCTGCACAACAATGGACAAGCTTTTGAATTAGATATAATTGCAAGTCATTTTATGCACAGAATATAGCACCAAAACATGATGTTCACATTGTTGTCATTAAATAGAGTAGAAATTATTTTGTTTGTCTCTTTCAGAGGAATTATTTTCTAGGTTGGACAGTCAATACAAGGTGTAGCTGAATATTCCAGACTGTGTTGCCATAAAGGCAGGCTGCTGTTTTCAGTAACTGATTTCATGGCTATCATAGAATGATTAAGAGTTTTCCTCCCTGTTTTGTGCCTCTGGTTTTGATTAGGCCTTTTCTTCTATCTAGGAAGGGTCCTTGCTGACTATTTGTTGAGTGAACCTCAGCAATGACACACCAGAATTGGCTGTACACTGACAACTTAACTCTACTGTGGGCTAATTTCAGCTCTAGATATACTTTAAAACACCACAGACCATTTATCCCCTCTATGGCTGGGTTAGATTTCTTCTGCAAGGGAGTAGTGCCAATGTTACTGCCTTGAGAAAATGATGCCAGAGACAAATATAACGGTGGTTCTGAAATATATTTCAAAGTCTGGCCAAATTCTGTGTTGTTCTTGTGTCCATCCCCGTACATCATCTAATCTCTATTTAGAGAAAAACTCATTTGCACTTTAAGAAGTCCATCCCCCTGCATTTTTTTTGAAAGAAGATGATTAAAGATTTATTGGTTTTTATGGTTTAATGCCAAGATAAGAAGACAGTTTTTTCAGTTCCTTCTTCTCCCACAACTCCTCTCACCCATCTGAGTCTCTGCAGTGCAAAATGCCAGTTGTTTTAACCTTGTGTAATAAGACACTTCCGATAACAGTGCTAAAGACACAGAAATGTTTCCCTTGGAAGTGTAATTTTCTTTTTGAACAAAAATTAACACTACAGAAGACATGTTTTCTGGCTGGCTGGCAGCAATTAGTCAGAAACTCCTGAGTACTAATTCATTGGAATAATTTTGGAGTGTGTTATCTGATTTATTTCTCATTGAGTGATCAGACTTAATTTCTTTGCAGAGATAAAGTTACTAATGCTTCCTGTTAATTTGCTTTGGTTTGAAGATGAGCATTTTTAGTCTTGGTGAATTTTCTTTTTGCATTTTAAGCTGGTTTTATTTTTTTCTATATCAATTACATCATTGAGGTTCATGGAATGCTGCAGCTAGGAAGGAGAAATAGCCTCTTTTCCTGCTTGCAGCATTCCAGGCCAGGCAGCTTTGCCCTGAGTCTAATTCTGTTCCCCTGCCAATCCTCCCTAACATGAATGGGAGGAATCACTTTCTGCCTCCCTTGGCTCTGTCTTTATCAGCACCCATGCTTTGAGGGCAGTAATAAAGAAGCACTATCTTAATGACATCAGGAGTGACCTTAATGGACAGGGAGATTGTTACCAGGAACTGCTGGTGATTAGTTTTGGACTATGAGTAGGGGATCTCATGTGCACAGCAGAGAATAAGTCAGGGAATTGGTAACTCTCTAGAGGAGGGAGCAAAGGGAAGGGAAAGTGAAAGGATTCAGTAGCGCCTTAGGGAAAACAGCTTTCTTGAATCAATCAAAATGTGTTAATTTTCTCAAAACTTCAGGCTGTTTTGTAGGTACTACATGTGCAAGTTGGAGAATGAAGACAAATGTTACAGGAGATCTTGACTGATTTTTCTAGCCCCAATTGATTTTGTAAGTGTTATTTTGGTTTTTGCAGTAGAAAAAAGATTCCTTTTTTCCTTTCACCTGATAATTGATTTACTCAGGTTATCAAGTTCCTTCATGGCATCTTTTACACAGTACACATACAGGAATTTTTAGTTCCTCTGAATAAACCTATTCTAAACATCTAGATCCTGTGCTGATAGTTGAATTCTTTAGGTTATATGAATATGTGAGACTAATATCCAGTCTAGCAATAGATTCAGCTTTCCAGGGGTTTATGTTTCCACTTTTTTTTATAATAGAAGAGCTTGAGGTTGTCATCACCTCAATTATTCCCCAGCTTACAAACAGGTATAGGCCTCATAGACCTAATTATTTTGCATCTGATATATGATTATTAGAAATCCTGACTTGATGACAGGATTAAAAAATTTTTAAAATAATAATGCTTAAGCCATCTACTTTATTCTTTTCCTATCTAAGCTTTAGAGATATTGTGCTGTCACAAAGCAGATAAAATATCAAGAAGAACAGCATTTCAGAAACTCTAGTTTCCCTTTTTAAAAAAATAAATAATTACAGACAAATAAAAACACGTTCTTCAGTATAAAGTTGGGTGACTTAGGCATTTTAAAGTGTAGACATTAATTTAGTTTTGCAAGTCTAGATCTGGCCCAGTGTGGCAGCAACTGAAGATAAGCTTTGGGCTGGCTTGTACTGAACAAATTAGTGCTGTTAGCTTTGTCCTTATGGCTGTAATGCTTCTAATCAAGAGCCATGATTACAAGTGCTCTTGTTCATCAGAGCATCTGAGAGGGCCACTGACAATTGCGAGTTGAGTATGAACTATGTTCTTCCTCTTGGAAGAAACCTCTTGGCCACAACAGAGGAGACAAATGAGTGGGTCACTGTGAGGGGACAGCTGCATAAACTCTTGCTGTCTGTGGGTGAGGAAGAGACATAAATTTCCAAAGATCCAGTCTGACACCTGGCCTAGCCATTCCATCCACTTGATATTAAGAACAATGAGTGGGTTTGGAAATCAAATGTCTTCTCTTTACCAGAGCTGCCACTCCAGTGAAAAGCATTGTACCCTGTCTGTACTGTCCACTGAAATAGTTACAGTGGGCTGAGGGAGGGAGTAAGAATATACTTGATAATCAAACTTATTGCTAGGTCTGAAAAATCCTAGACATTTTCCCTGCAGACCTACTTGTCTGGGAATTTATATTTATTTATTTAGGGTAAGAGTGTGCTTTAGAAGGATAAAGCTTGGGAGAGCTATGACATGGTCTCTTTCAGTCTGTCATGGGATACACAGTCTTACTCATTTGGATGTATAGTCCTGTAGCTGCTTTTTCCATAACCTTTGCATATCATCTTGAAATGTGGCCAACGGACTTGTGTGTAACCTAGAAAAGAGGTTACATCCTAAATTAATACTCAGCTAATGGTAGTTGTTACATCATCATGCACGCTGCCATAAGGTTCCCTGGCTGCACTGTGTGAGAACACAACACTTGGGCAACAGGTGAGCAAGGAAGGCTGTCACAGCGCAGGAAGGGACTTAGCATCGCAGATTCTGACACTAAAAATGGTCTACTATGTTTAATCTTGCCTTCTTCCCTCTGAAAGCATGGATTGCACAGTCTGATTCCCTTACTTGCCTGTATTTTTCCTTTTGTCAAAGCTGGGTTTTTAGAAGCGACAAGCGTAACCCCCAGTGCTGTAAGTAGGTCTAGAAAGTGTTCCATCTCTCTGAAAACAAGATTTTACTTTTTAAGTAATAACCTTTCATCAGCAGAAGAAAAAAAAAACTGATCTGAAAAACAAGGTTTTTTTTTTTTGCTAGATCATCTCCTTACTGCACTGACTGTTTTGAAGCTAGCTTTTATTTCACATTGAATCTGGTTCAAACAGAAAGGCATTCATTATTATCTGGCAGCATTATAGTTGACATCTAAACCTGAAGAACCATAATTTGTCTTTGACATCAAATAATCCACAGTTCAGAATTAAAGACCTTAATCAGGTGTGGGGTTTTTTGGTTGGTTTTTAGTTTTGTTATTGTTGTTGTTTTTCTATTTGTTTTTGGGGGGGCGGGGGGTTGTTGAATTTTTTCACCCATAACCTTGTCATTTGCTTTTGAAACAAGAACAGTTATATCTGTAAGAAAATGGGCATATATTTTGCACATAGTTTGTATCCTTTGGTTTCATTGGATGAAACTGCAATCACAAACAACTTTTGATGGCGTTAAGACTTCTCAATCCTTAATGAAAGTGAAACTGTTTTTGTTCTAAGCAAGTATTTGAAGGCAACAGGCAGGTGCAAAAGAAATAAAATTATGACCAAATTATTCAGATTCTTCCTTACTTTGGCTGAGATTTACCAAACTTTAATGCTTCCCTAGAGCCCAAAACCTTGTACTTGTGTTAACAGTTTGCACTTTAGAGCCTGAGATGCTGTCCCTCGTGCTAAGCAGCTGTATACATCAGGCCTTTTTCAGGTTTACTTCATGTGGTAAAAGAACACAGCATGAACAAGATGTTTTGAGGAGACAGGAACAAAACCACCTGGTTTTATTTTGTGGGTATGGTTTATAAAAAAGTAAACCAAGTGTAGGTGCTTAAGTGTGTACCAAATTTTTTGCCTGTCCTGAGATCCTTAATGGCCAGTGGGCTCATTGTTCTTCTCCCTGGCAGGGCATTGATCAACCATGGCCACACAGCTGTCTATTGTATTTAAACTTCATTTCTCCTTGAGACCTTTCATATTTGGAAAGGTTAAGCTGAAATTGGTCTATGAGTTAAAAACACACACATCCAAAAGCAGACAGGTGTGGACATGCACACACACAACACACATGACCATGTCAGCCTGCTGAAGTCAAAAATGGGTAATGAAAGAGGACAGGAAGGGCAGAGAAAAGATTCTAGCTGAAAAATTCTGGTCTAATTGCAATCCTTATCTTTTTTTAGCTGTCAGACTGTAGAGAGTCTAAATGTGTTTCAGTCTGGCTCACTATGAAGTTACTGTGTTTTTACTCTCTCTCTCCTGGGCAGGACTGACCACCTACTGCAGTGATATCTCCCTTCTGATCCCACTGTGATTGTGCCTCACTTGGCAGAGGCTTACATGGCTTTTCTTTTTCCAATGAAATTGCTCTCTGAACAGCATGTTCCCCAGCATGGGTACAGATTTCTGAATTTTGTCTTCAGTGTTCTCTTCTTACTGACATCATTGCTTTAATTTTCATTTTTCATTTGGGAAAGTGCCACACAAGATGGTCTCAGGAACTGCCCTGAAAGTTAGTAGGAAAAACACTCCTCCTGGGTAACATTAAAGAGAACACACACATCCAGTTCTGTGTGGCTTAACATCAAAGACACAGGAAATCATCAAAAGCCTTTTCCACCTTCTTTAGCCTTAGGGACTCTTCCTGGGCTGCCTGTGAGCTTTGGCAGAAGTTGCTAGCATTACACTGAATGGTCTTCCTCATACTTGCCAAATTCTTTGGAGTTTAGTAATATAATATCTCTGCTGGCTATATGCAAAATTTCTTGCTGTCCTTTCAAGGCTAAAGTTACTGGAAACAGGGGCTATAACACTCTTTAAACCAAATATTTCCTGCTGTTTTCAGGATCATTGTTTCTGAATGTTGTGAATTCCTGGGTTTGATGTTTTTATTGCCTTAGATCTGTTTAGCTCTGGAAAAAAAAATAATTCAAATCTGATACAAAAGCTGTAATTTCATATTTGCTTGCTATCCAATTTAGGATAGAGTTCTGTTGCAGGTACAGAAAGGGTTCCAGGGGTCAGATGTGATAACAGCTGTTACTGAAACCAATAAAAGTAGAATGAAGGATTTACTCACTGATAAGTCACTTTTTTGTCAAAATAAGATTATCCAAAACCTTTATCTGTTAGAACAAGGAATTGATTTCATAGATGAGAGATTATTAAATCCTATGTTATAGCATGAACAGTTTTTTGCTACAAGTTTATTCAAATCTGCTTGTGGATCTCTAAATTCTAAGATTCAGTAAGTAAACAGATGGAAGTTACATTGCAACTTATCAGTGGTTCTGTGATTTTCATCTGCTTTTAACTGTTTCATTCTACTTAATATTTCATTCTACTTGATACCTAAAACAACATATATTGCTGCTTCCATTCCTATGAAAGAACACATGAAGAGATTAAGCTTTATCTTCTGTCTAGAATTTTTCCCAACCTGGTAATAACACGTTGGATGGACAAGTTTTTACAGAAATGTCAATTTAAATTGTCTGTAGGCAAGTCAATGTCTTTTTATTTTTTCTTCATTATTACATTTATTGTAGCTTTCCCAACTGCAGTGTATTTTGTGTCATGACCACAGTAGACGTCCAACTGGTGACCCACTCTGTGCATGGAAGTACTGTGCAAGCCAAGCTCACTGTGAGCTGAGCTGTGGGATACAAGGAGTGTGAGACATGGAAAAGTGATAGAAGTAACACACATATGCCGTTTCTCGTAGGATATTCACACATTTACTATTACTCCCCACTGCCTCCCTTTATTTAGGAAGTTTACTACTCCTTGCATTCATCTGGGCACCAACCCAGACCTACTAAAATCACTGGTCTAAATCTATGGACTGCTGTGAAGAGCAAGACTTCAACCCCGATTAGAGATCACAAACAAGGTATATGTGTGACTAAGCAGTATTTTCAGACTGGTTGAGTTCCAATGCAGTTACCAACTGAACTTGAATTAGTTGAGGTGTAGGAACCTGCTTGGCAGGAGTTTTGAAGTCATCCTAAAAGAAAGGGAAAAAACCCAAACATCAGGCAGCCTCCTATGAAAGAAAGAGGAGATGAAAGGAAGCAAGGAGAGTGAGCACATTTCTGCTTAAACGAACAGTGCTAAAATGGGGTGAGGACAATGACATGACCTATAGCTCTGTAGTAATGAGAACATCCTTCATGTGCTCTGTGTGTTTCGCCTGTTCTGGCTGAAATCAAGCATTGCTTCAGTAGGCTTTTAATGCCCTGGCTGTCATACAGAACAGAGGGGACGGGTAATGTCCAAAGTGTTTGATTTCTGAAGGGACTGCTCTTCAGGTAAGCACACAGGATGATGAAACATGGGATTACCAAACAGAGATGTTGATTTACATAGCTATTGGTTTCATTTTCACTTTCCTGCCCAATTTTCATTGCTGATGTTTGGTATACAGTAAGTTTCATATATAGGTCAGAAATCCCATGCAAGAAATTTGGGAATGTCGAAACAAGATTTTATATCAAAACAACTGGCAGATAACATCATGTTATGCCTGCTGGTGAGTTCTACTAGGAATTTTCTGTGGAGCATTAGGCACCCCTGTTGAAGCAGGGATGGGGAAGCCCAGTGCACTTTTAATTTTGGGAAGGTTACCAAGGCCCTGTTCACCCCTGTGACCTTGCAGTGGGTCACAAAAAGCTCCTTGTACCACTTCCCCTTGTTGCTCCACTGTGAAGCAAAGGCATGGTTCATACAAAGTGTCCAGAATTTAGAAGACACAATGGCAGACCTAGTGCATCATCCTACTGCAGTGTCACCATGGTGATTTTCATTTACAGTCAAATAAATATTAGTCTGATTTTTTCATGGTTCATTTTTTATTGCTTGCTTGCCTGTGTGGAGATTTCACAGCTCCTCAAAACAGGCCCTGGAGCTACACATTAGTGTAAACTTAACGTTCTTCAGAATGTTTTTAGTCATTGAAGGAAACTGGGCAGGGGGAGTAGTTCATGTCAAGTGTCTTAGCCTGCAATCCTGAGTGGCTTTATGCAAGCCACTTGCACAAAGTGGCTCCCTGCTGCCCTGCTGCAAAAGGCCCCCGGAACAAGTCTTCTGCAAGTCAGGGCTCAGGGCCTCTCCAAAACTGCTAATTAAAGCTGGCTAAATCTGTTTTGGGCAATATCATCTGCACTCTTCTAACAGAGGGTCACATGCCAGTATAATCCAGGATGTACAAAGGGAAAGCAGAGAAACATCTGGACTGACTAACTGCCTGCTGAGCTTGCTCTGTTTGTCTCTGCCTGTGAAACACCCATGTGTTTCTTACGCTGGCTGCCATTCTTGAACCTGAATGAACAAAACTGATTCTTAAATTTGGGATGCACACACTTCATTCACAGAGAGCAGTCAGAATTCAAACAGTGCAGCTATGGACCTTTTAGCTGACTGGATTTATTTTTGAAGTTTGGGGTTTTTGCATAGTAATTTTGTCAGCTTACTTCTTGCCAATGTTTGTTACTGCTGTTGTTGCTGTTTTTATGCAGTGGTGCAGTTTCTACCTGATATTTGGGAGAAGTGACCTATTTGATTCTGAGTTTTAAAATGAAACCCAGTCTTTCCTATATAAGAGAAGAGACAGAGAAGAAGAAGGCCTAGGGTCCTTCAGGGCTATTTGCAGTATGTACAGCTTGCTCCATAGCACTCACAAAACACAGCTGTTAAAATAAATCATCCCTTGGGTTGTTCTTTTGCCCATTACACAGCATCCAGTCTCCCATTTTTTCTCCTCTGTATTTAACTTAAGACTTCTGTGGCTAGTTACAATTTTTCTCCATGTCTACAGAAGTTGCCAAATATATCTCTAGAGACACCGATTGCATTTTTAATTCATTTTAGTAATGCCACTTATCTTTGGAAATCCTTTTGCAGATACCACACACTGACTTTTCTCTGAACAGAAGGCCTATTTGCTTTATACTCTCATTATGTGGAGGAATATGACAGAGCCCATGATGGTTTTAGATGTTAATAGTCAGAGATGTCTATAAATAAAAAGCCCTTGCAAGTAATGTGGAAGCTTATTGCTCATCCTGCCAAGTAAAAGGCCACACTGTGATGAACACTATTTACAGGACAATAAGATCAGGAGGCAGTCGTGTATTAAAGCCTCAGCTAACAGCTCTTCAGGCTTTTATCAGACCCTTGATCTTTCTTGCTGACTTATGATGTAGGCTACTACAGGTTTCACATGGAAAGGATTTCTGACCTTTCCATGCATTAAATAGTGACCACAAAATATTTTATTGTAGTTAAATTGAACTATTAATGCATGTCAATTCAAACAATGTAGTTCCCTACTAACACTTTTATAAGCAGCTGCTTCACTTGTGTCTACATCCTACATATAAAAAAATAAACTCTCCTAAGAAAAGCAGCCCTAAGCCTGCTCAGCACTTCAGAGGCAGTTTTCAGGTGTTGCTTTAAGCAAGGTACTTCTTTGACTGAATCTGTGTGCCGTGCAGGTGTTTAACAAGTCTTTGGACACCAGAGAAGTATTTCTGCACGTGTTCCTGACATATCAGTCAGATATGTCAGATTCCTTCAGATCAGTAAGATCTGAAATTACTTTATTGCATTTATTCTGTACCATTAGTACAAAAAGCTAATTACAGAAAAGTAACAGAAAGCATCAGTCTTCACTTTTGTCCTATGTGTGAGCTCTAAGGTGCTGTTGCCTAGACGAGAAAGGTTGATAGTAATTCATTCATTTACAAATCTAGCTAGAGGTGGAACAAAACCATTCATTTAGCTACCTGTTGAACCACTTACACAACACTTGCTGAAATGGCTCTGAAAAATGTTCTTTCCAACAGGCACTATTAGAGAGATATTCCAGCTCAAGTAAGTCCCTGTAGCAGACACACAGATACATTTGTGTGCTGTTTTCTAAAGCACCGTTCTGTGAATGCTAACTGGGATGTGGTGCCCTTCTTAGCATCTTGTAAAAATGCAGTTATTAGAAAAATCCAACCATAAAAACATGACAACTATATGAAAGGATAATGCATGATTTCAGCATTGATTATAAAATTTAAAGATAAAAATATAAAATTTAAATGTTTCACTTTGACAGAGCTCATATAATTAGTAAGGTTGAGTAACAGGGCTTACAGTGGTGGAAATGCTATTCTTGGTTCTACCTCACTTTTTTTTCCCTGTTATATTGTAGCCTTTTTGAGATTATAATTTTAAACTTATTTCACAGAGAGTCATATATCTATCTGCCAGGCATAGAGGTCAAGAAAGGAGCAAAATGGAGGTAAAATCTGAAGTTACAAATCAGATAAAGAGCTCAGAACAACTTTGGCTCCCTAGATTCAGTCTTGGATTCTTCTGCATTGATCTTGGGTGTCCGTTGCTGAAAGCCAGAACAGTGTGCAGATATGATTTACTGTGTTCCTTTATGAAATTTACTCTCTCCTGGGCCTCTTTTCTTTCCTCTGTGGCGGGCAGAAAAACACAACAAAATTGGGATGTCTCCAGTACAGAGCTAGCAACTGGAGAGAGCTGAAATTGAATTTGTGGCAAGATCCTACCACTTCCTAATTCTATTTAGGCCAGAACTATTGATGCAATAGCCTATCTTGAGGTCTTTCTGAACTCCCATTTCCTGATGAAAAAAAATCAGAAAGTAAGATAACAAATTAAAATAGCAATAAGAAAGAAACCAACAACCCTGAGTTCACAAAAGGATACCAAGACTTCCATGTAATAGAAAGCTGGTGAAAAACTGCAAGTTGAGCTGGAATTTTTCAACAGGGGCTTGAAACAGGCCTAGGTTAGTAAATTGTGTAGATCAGTTTCTCAAGTGGAGTGAGCAAGCACAATCCCTATGTTATCAGTTGAGCTGTAGCAATGTGTCACTCTGTTTCAACCTGGTTTATCCTCACAGTGCTGTTTCAGAGTTGTTTTCTCCAGCTTATGGTGGTCTATAGTTAATGAACCTTGCGTGGGAACAAGTTCAACGCATGAGTTTGGAGCAGCCTCTAATTCACTACACTGAAAACCAGCTAAGTCATAAACACTTCTGAAAGGGCTTGTTTAGGTGCTGAGGGGTTTTGTGTACTTTTTTTTTTTAATAAAACTTAAAATTTTCCATTTTAGACATCTCAGGTACTAATTAAATTGTACTGTTTCTTGATGAGCTCTATACATTTGTACCGTGAAAGTTCTTTTTGTTGTGTATCAAAACATAACCCATTAATCTTTCCTGTGCAAATGTATTCATTAGAAAGGAAAAAAAAAAAATCATCGGAAATCTGAGGAGCATAGACTCCTTTTCATCTTCAACTAAGTAGGTGTTGTCTAAAATTTCTAAAATAGTTTAACTGATCTGTCATTCCGTCAGTGACTTTTGACAGGGCATATTTGCCATTGTGGTTGAAGAGGAAGTAGGTGAAAAGGGTGACATTTTTCTGCAGTCAGCCTCGTCAACAATTTAAAAATACACAAAAAATAAAATGGTCAAATGAAGGATCCTTTGGTGACAACCAGTCAAGCAACAAGCAATAAACCCTCAAGAAAGTCATCATGAGGAACTGACTATCTGTGAGGACTTTGTTCAGCCTCAAGGGTAAATCAATGTTAATATGAATTCTGGCACTGAAGACTGGATAACATGACATCAGTTTTTAGAGTTCGTCTCTCTAAGAGAGACTCATCAAATCATGGCAATCTGCCTGAACTCAATAGTGACATAATTCAGCATTTCTGTACTTACTCACCTTCCCAATGGATCCAGGTCTCACTGGGAGAAGAAATTGAATAAGACTTTTTTCCCCCTCTGTCCTGAAAGGACATAAATGTTTTGTATTTTATTGTATTTACCTACTGATTTATGTTTTCAGAGTACATTTTATTTTCGGTAACCTAAAAATTCACAAACACAGATAATTTGCCAGGAAACTTGACAGACCTGGAAAAATATCTGCAAAACTCCTTCTTTTAATTATTTTATTTTTTATTTTTTAAGAAGTTGTTCATAGCAACTTTGGCATACTTCTGCCAAGAGCTTCAAGTATTAAAAACATGCTGTTTTGGAGAATATCGTTGATATTCACTGATATATTTTGACATATCAAAGGGTGCTGTAAACTTTGCTTCATGTCAAGAGCATATTTTCTTCTAACAGACTCCTTTTGAAATGCTGCACTAGATATGCATGCAGGAGAGCTTTCCAGCTGAAAACAAAAAATGCCTGAGAAGACTTGACCTAAAAAAGAAACACCTGCCCTGCTGAGATCTGCCTGGCCTTCAGCCAGCAGTGCAGCACACTGCTGAAGAAATGGGGCCTTTCCTAAGGGGAGGCAGGGGTGCCTGATGCCTGAAGAGCTGGGGATGGGGTTCATCACCCTCTCAGTGTCCACAGGGCTCTGGTGGGAGAAAGCAAGGAGTATGTGTGACACAGTGTTTCGACTGTGCTGTTCACATGTCTTGCTACAGCATGTGGGAAACTGCTCGGCTGGGCAGGGGAACGGGAGAGGAGAAGATGAATGTGTCCTGACAAAGGAGTGTTGTTTTGGCAGTGTGCAGCCTGTAGGCTCCCAGATGCCCAGAAGTCACTTCCTGCACCCCTGCTGAAGGGCTCTGTTTCTCAGCTGCTCTGTAATGACTTATAACTATGGAGTGCCATCTTCCCTTAGATCCCAAATTATAGGAATGCTGACTTTCAAATTTGAGCTCATGCTAATTAACCTACTAATAAAAGGGTTTTTTTTTTTTAAATGTGACTGTAAATCAGACATGATCCTTTCTTCCATTTATTTTTCTTTCTTTTGTTATTGTTTTAAAAGCATCTGTGTGAGAATGCATGTTTAGCTGCTAATTAGATACTCAGTGTCTGTTAAACAGAAGATGGAAATGGCAGGGGTGTAATAACATTCTGAAAATGGAGTATCAATGACCAGAAACAATATAGGAAATTTTTAGTGTACAAGGCACATGGAGTTGCTGTAAAAAGCACCTTAGTATTCAGGCTGTCTCATCTTAATGAAGGGAGGACTAGAGAGAGTTAATCATCTTTTTTCTCTTCCATTTGGTTGAGAATGCTCTGGCTACAGTGGCGGCTGCACAGGTGCAACAACAGAGTGGGTTCATTTAAAAATTCAAATTAAAAGAAAATGTATACATTATTCACTTGGCCCTAGTTGTTACCCAGTCCTGCACAGGGGGCAGAGCCCTGAAAGCAGGTTTTGCCAGCTTTGTAAATCTTGGACTTTTCTCATGTTTATGTGTTTACTGAGTACACAAAAGGATGCTGCCGTGCCACACAGGCACAGCCCAGCCCTGGCTCTAAAATTAGGTGGAGGGGCTGTGGGCAGAGAACACTGAATCTAAGGCTGTCTGGGACATGGACTGCAGAGACCAGGGTGGGTGTGACCCTTGTGAGGGCGGATGGGGGCTCCCATGTATGAAGGTTTTTGTTTCTGATTTCATTCTGCTCACCATTCCATGCTATGGCCTGAATCTGGATGTAGCATAATTTTAAAACCTATTATTTTGTCTTTCAGATATAAATAATGCACTGAGTGAAAGCAGCATATTCTCCATCTCCACTCTTTAGTGGGCAGAGGTGATGAAATGTTTGTGCACCATGCAGCATAGAGCTTTAAACAATTGCACTACATGTCATACCCTACACTTTGTTGGTTGCAGTGATGAAAAGTATTTTTTCTTAACAATTCATTAGAAATATGCCTGATCATGAACTCTTAAATCTTCTGAGCCATTGACTAGTGACTACCACCACAGAATGGTAGAAAAATAAAGAGCTTGAAGCTGGTTGCTGAGCTTTATTATTGCTTTATAGTCACAGAATTAAATTTACTTGAGTATAATTGAGAAAATATTTAGAATTTCTGGTTGGAACAGTAGGTAATTTAAGAGCAGACACATGCTTACTGATGTATTATACAAAGCTACACCATAACCTCAGGCTCCAGAGTACCCCTACAATGTTCTGGCCTTCATTAATCCCTTCAGCCAAGGGATCTTTCCTAGAAATCACAGACCATGGGATGAGTGATAAACAAGAAACATTTATTTAATGTGCTGTGGTTAAAAACATAGTGAACCTTGCCAGTAGGATGCAAATCTATAAACACATTTCCAAGTAACACCCATTTAGTGATACAGAGATTTCAAGAAATGTTAAGGTTTGGGTTTTTTTTTCCTGTAGCTCACTGTGGGATATCAACAAAAGAAGACATTAAATGTGTCACGGATTTCTGTAAGCTGAAAATATAAAAGTTTCATTTAGGCCATTGCAAATTATTTAATTTTAAACTCAAGCTTTTTCTTTCTCATTTCAGTCTCTCTCTTGAAGGTTCATGTCTAATTAATTATTCTTCCAGGTTTTCATCTTGAAAATGTAAAAACAGGCTGGTTTGCCTGTTTACAACTGCTCACCCAGACAAACAGAAATTTAAAGTAATGAAATTTATCAAAAGAGCTGAGATCTGAAAACTTCTCAGTTCCAAAAAGCTGACTTTTTTTTCAGTGTAAAAACTTTAAACAGCTTCTAACCAAGACACATAATGTTCCTTGCATGCTCCAAATTCTGTTGGTGTGAATTCCGTGTTATTGTCACTAAAATTAGATTCAAATTGGAGTGAAAGAATCCGATGTCTTTAGAACTGTTGCAGTTTATTATGTTAGGGTATTTGAAGGCCCATACTTATTCTAGCCATACCTGTTCAATGGAGTACAGCAGCAATAAAAAATAAGTTCTGAAAAAGCTTCAATTTAGTAGGTAGAATCAGCAGTAAAAAAGAAAGCATTCCTTGGATTTGTTGTGTTGTGTTGATGTTTTCCTGTGCCTAAATGATATTGATTGTTGTTCTTATTCAAGAGGAAATAAGTATGTGCTCTGAGATACTCAGACAAATATTCATCATTCTCTCTGGCAACAGAAAGAGTCCCCATGCCAGGATGCAAAATCCAGCAGCAGCTACAGCTGCAGAATATCAGAAGCCTGTATTAAAAAACTCACAGGCAAATCAGAATCCAATTTCCAAGCAGGATGCACTTCTTCAGAAGCATTGCTTTAGGACATAACTCAGTTCTCAGAACACCACAGTCTGCAACTTAATTCAAGTATTTAGGGGGAAATAAGGGTCTTTGAAATATAAATAATGCATAAAAAAGAACATATTTTGTTCTTTATTGCTTCCTAGAGAAGCCTTGCTGGAGTGCTGCAGTGAATAATGATAACATTTGTTCTTAAAATCTGATGCTGACTTAATAATTATAGCAAATTAGGATGTGAAACCCTGCTGTGAGAGGTGATGAAAACATAATTTTTTATAAGATAATAGTGAATATTGTTGCTTGGTAAACCCACTGTTAATATCCTTAAGGGTAAATGACTCTTCCTTGGTTACTTTAATTTGTTGTGAATCATGTCAGTTCATAACCACTGACTTAAACCTGACTGCTGGTACAAAGCAATAGGTTAAAACTTTTGTCACCAAATTAGTTGCTTTATTTGGAGTCAGATAGAAAAATTGACAATAAGGAACAAAGGAGAGAGGTGCAGACTGGCAAATTGAGTCTCAAGGGTGTCCAGACTGTCAAAGCTTGCACAAAAGCTCAGAGCATCGCAACAGGCTCTCGGGGTGCAAAGATAGAAATCATCCTAAACTATATTCAGGCCACACCTTGATTTTTATCTTCTTGGCAGCACATGGAATATGACTTATCTTAAGTTAGCATATTTCTATTTACTTCCAAACAGAGACAAACACAGCAACGTTTAAATGAACACAAATCTCGGACGAGGGCCTCCTTCCTTGACCATGAAAAGTAAAGTTAATTCTTGGTTAACTTATTAACTCTTGTTATCTCTTAATAGAGCTGAGATTAGCACTTATGTTACAGAGTACAATTTCTGTCATGGTGGCTCAACACCTCATTCATTTTTCATAGACTTCTATTATTTGAATTTTCTAATGGGAAACACTGTTTCTACAAGATAGTGCCAAAATTAAAACAATAAAAGAAAGTAACCATTAAACTATTTTATTCTTAACTGGATTTGAAAGCACTGTAAAATACTTGTCATTGCTGGTTTTCATATATTATTAAAAGCTTCCTATTCTGACTGTAATGACTATAGAAAATATAGAACCTAATCTGCGTTCAGTAGTACCCTGGAAAAACAAAAGCTTTATCAAGAAAAATGAAAGCACTGCCTGGAAACAAAAGCTAATTAAAAAAATTCTTAAAAATGCCCTGGAGAGAGACAAATGTACAGATAATAGTCACAGTCTGTTTAATACTGGCAAGTGTGTCTAACATGGCAGCACATTCAAACCAGCCTTTGCCTGTACAATCCAGCATCTAGCACGGTTATAATGATTAAACTTCATAACATTTATTAGAAATGTTATGCCTATTAAATTATATATAAAAACAAATCATCTTGAAATATTATTGTTTTTCACATTTATTGATCAATGTCTCACAAATGTTTTCATTTGTTGGTTTAATGTGTTTAATCTCATTAATTTGTGAGAGCATTTAAGAGATACAACATTTAGGCAGCATACTTCTGTAAAGAAACACAGGCATTTATTGGTCCTTGAAAAAATAGTTGAAAATAACTGGGTTAGTGTGAATGGTTAACATTGATCAAGCTGAAAGAAAAATTACTTTTATTCAAATTTTAGGACTTCTCCAATAATATCATATATAATATTCAAAATCACCCTATGTATCTGTATGAAATATATTAGCAAGGTAGCTTATGGCTTAATAGCTCCAGGATTTTATATCCAAATGGGGAATATTATTTTTAATATATTTTTCCATCTCTAGCCATCACTGTTGGGTGAATAGATGTAATAGTGTGCCATATTCTGTGTTTCCAACAAAACAGGTTTTCCTTTGTCAAAATACTACCTACAGATTATCTGCAGCCACCATGACAAAAATCAGGTCTGTGAAGTTTTTCTCATTCCCCTTCTGCTGCCAAACAAGTCCTTTTTAGAAAAGGAGTGAACATATTCTGTAGTTTATGTATGGCCTCCCGCACAGTAAAACAACACATCAAATCACATTGCCTCCTGCTTGTTCTCACAGCTACACTGGCAAAAGCAGGGCTCTTTCTACTGAGTCACCAAACTTTATACCCTGAGTGCACCAATGAGCTTTAATTGCCCTGATCAGCCCCACCTGTGCCACCCCACAGTTGCCTCCTCTTCCCCCACTCTGAGCTCTACTTAAGCTCAGCCTGAGGTTAGTGCTCCCTTAAGCCAGGGCTTATCCAGAGGAAAGGATTTCTGTTTGACTGCCGACCTTATGAGCTGGGCTCTTAATTGGATGTGGCCACCATCTCCAGGGCATAGCCCCTGGCTGGGGCTGGCATGGAATACCCTCTGCTCCAGGCTCACCCCTGCTTGGGGAGCACTGCTGCCCTGGCTGCTCCCTGACACTCTGAACTGTAGTGACCTTCCTGATGTGGAAGGGGTGACAGGTACTGGGCTTGAGCATGCTGGCAGGGATGTGCAAAGAGGTAATTTTAAGCTCTTTTAATCTTCCTGTTGTCAAAGATGTGTTAATAATTAAGCTACCACTGTTTCCACAAGGCAAAGCTGGGAAACACATTTATTTACTTGTATGCCTTGAAAATACTTAACTCTAATTATTCTAGCTCTTTTTTGTGTATTGGGAGACAAAATTTTCTGCCCCTTGCCACGTATCCAATCTGAATCCCAGAATTTGTCTGTTCTATTCTAAAGATGATTATTTTACTTTGGAGTACGTTTACTTATCTTTATAGAAGGTTAGGTAGATACATTTCTACCTGTCCCCCTATTTCTGAATATCTTTGTATTTTTACATCTAACAAAGCCTGTTCTTAAGTAACTGTACAGAATAATCTTTATTGTTAGTATTGTTTCATGTTAAAGACCTTGTAAGGAAATTGCATCTGACTTGGAAATTACAGGGTTTTTTTGAAGTTTAATGCTGATGAACACATACACAATACTGCATTTATTTGGGACTTCTCTCTACTGCTAATTACTGAAAGCCATAAAATCTATTATTGGCAATTCCTTGTGACAGTCAATTGGTTTTCAAGCTTTCCATGAGCCTAAAGTGCTGCAAAAATACAACGTGGTTAGTGACAGAAGTACAAACCCTGAAGTTGTTTCAGACCCCTAAAGCTTCAGTGTATTTACACTCATGATATTGCATGCTGTCCAGTCTTGCTGGTAAGCAAAAGGCTTATCTGTCCAGACCATCAAAGCCTCCTCTGAGGGCAATAGGTGCAATTTAAGTTCTTTTAATTTGCTTTTTAATAAAGTAAATAAAAAACAGTAGAGGAAAATGAAAAGTTTTGACTTGAGCCAGATATATGCAGCAAAGAAGGGAAATAGCAAAACTGCAATTACTGTGATGAACTTAGTTATTATCATGGGCTAGGGAGTCTTACTCATAGAGGAAGATAAAGGAACTGGAAAAGAAGAAATTTACTTTTCAAGGTAAAAACTTGTTTTCAAATTCTGTGTTCAATCTGCTTCCTGCATTTGAGGAAACAGCTCAGCTATAAAAGTGTTGCCCTAGCACAGTAGTGCTGCAGAAAGCTGTCTGTGCATACTTCATGTCACTTAGCAATGACATGTGCCGACACTGGCACTAGCCCTTGTGAGTTTTGTTTAGTTTTAACAGAAGTGTAATACTATTATAACTCAGTGATTGGAGATAAGTCCTCTGTGCTTTATCCAGTCCCTCTCCTTTTTAATGAAGGAAGGTGAAATGCACTCCAAAACTTCACTTTTCCTGGGTTTTGTGTGTTAAATCTACTTCTGAATATTAAGCTTTGGCTTTTGCACTGAGAATTGTGGTTACACTGCCAGGAGCTGAAACTGTGTGCAGGGAACAGAAAGCTCTGATTCCAAACTGTAGCCTTTCTTCCTTGTAGTTCTGAGGCAGACGTGGAAAAAGGAGTGAGCAATAAGAGGTCACAAATTCAAACCAGATTTCAGTGATCGGTGCACTGTATTCTCAGTGCAAAATGGTGACCCATACATAATAAAAAGAAAATATTTAGATTCTTAAGTCAAATGAGTTTGTTTCATGTTTTATCAAACATTTCCATAGGCTTCTTTGCTCCTTAAGAGAATACATTCAGCATCACAAATGTTGTATTCTCATTCTGGTAAGGAGCTCCTTCACAATCTCAGACTGGGAGAGGCTGGGAACAGCCTTTGTCCTTCAAGGTATAAAAGTGAAAGGCAAGTCACCACCAGTACAGTTATGAACAGCTTATTCTGAAAGTTAACTTTGCAATCACATGCAAGTTGGATGCATATTGTCCAACATTTGGCCTTGTTTTTGCTGAGTATTTCCTTCCTGTGTCATGCAGACATGTGATTGTCAGTCATCTGTAGCTTTGATTAACTTTGCTATGGAATGTACTTCTGGTGGTTACACATAATCTATGACTGGGCAGACTACTCCAGGTAGTATCTAAGGTCCAGCAAAACCATTCCAGGTTTCAGTTCAACATGGAATGGTCAAGTCTGTAATTAACCTTATGCATAACCCTTGGCAAATTGCTGGTCTGTTACTCTGTGTTGTTTGCATTTTCCTTTCCAAGATTGTCTATCTACAGTAGTTTGGCAATAATTAGGTGCCGTGTATCACAGGTGATTCCACTTGCCCTTTGAAGCTTCGACTAATACTGGGGGCCTAGGCAATATCTATTTATCTCCAGGTGTTATTAGTTTAATGAATATCAGAAACAAACAGGTGGCTCCCTCCAAAATTCTGCATACATTTTAAAAAAGAGATAAATATTTCAGAAAGATGATCTTTCCTCCCTGCTTCCAGCCTTCTTTCTCTGACTAATAGTCATTAAAATGTCAGATTTCCTCTGCAGGTAGAATAGTGTGATAACGTTCACAAAACAGGGAAAAATATATTTTGAAAGGCAGTGGATAAATTTAAGTCCTGTCAAGAAGCTGGAAGTTGTAAATATTTAAAATAACCTGCAATGGCTTGGCAAGCTACCACTGCCATTTGTATTCACTACTTCAGCTCCTTGTAAAACCAAACAGCAGCAAACCATTTCAATCAAAATGAGCCTTAAACACAGGAACTGCTTGTGTTCCCCATCACTACTAATTAGTAGAAGAAAGTGGAAAGTAAGCATTGATAATTACTAGAAGAAGAAAAAAAAACAATCAAGAAACATTTCATTCTCATCTCTTTGCTTGCTTGGGTCCATCTAATGGGTTTTTTAAAAGGTGCAACCATGTTTCACTCATCTTAGAGTTTTTAATCCCAAATACTGGACAGAAGACACCTGAAGGGGAAGGTCCAGTAGCAATAGTGGCTATAAGCTTGAGTCCTTTAAGCACTAATCAGCAAAGAGTTACTTTACTCCAGATTAAAATAAAACCAAACTGGATTATGTTAACAGCCAAGGACACCTAATAATGTGTAGCCTTTGTTTTTCTTACTGATGGTATTTTCAGTGACATATGTGACAAGAAAAAAAGCCAATAGTTTTATCTGAGTGTCTTTTGTTTGTGCCCTAGGAATGCCTCTGGTAAATAACAAAGGCGTGGATGGCATGAATGCATTCTGAAAAAGGAGGTGAGTGTTTACACTTGGCTTGTAAAGGATGTAAAATATTCTTCATGGAACTTTACTGAATTGATGCTTTCAGAAGCTGAGTGTGATTCAATATGCCATGTGATATATTTAATTTTAAGGTGCTCGTAAGCATAGTAGTCCTCGTGTTCAGTTATATTTATGCTTTACCTTCTCAAAAAATTTGAGCTTTTACCTCCAGTCATCACTGACTTTTAATAGTCATGTTAATCTTTAAGGTAAAAGTAATAAACATTAATACTGATGTATTGAATTTTTAACATTTTTGAAGTGTAACCTGTTCTTTTTGAGAGATCACCCATGATATTTTGAAAATAGTTCTATATATGAAGCTTTTGCTAGCTTGTACACAGATGAGATTTATAAAGCAAGCCACCCATTCATAGAAAAAAATAGAAATTAAAATCCTTTGTTAAAGATGTCTCTGCAGATACTTCACAGGACAGGACGAAAAAAGGACAGGAGATAAAATCAGAGAAATTAATTCTGCAGATTGATACTGAAAATACAACCCTGTATGTTCTCCACAGATTTATAAACAGCAGTGGAAACCTGGGATTTAATGTGGCATTTCTCCATGTTCTTACTGGCATTAGCTCTTTGAGTCAGGAAGCAGATGCCAGACTGTGCAATAGCTTTATCAAGCCTGAGAATTTCACAATAAGGATGTTTGATTATATTTCTGAAATAATTCACTCATCAAACAGTGCTGTTAAAAGCAGGATACCTTTACAACACAGTTCCTATTGTTGTTTTCACATTCTATTTTGCTGGCAATAAATCATTTTGAAGCAATTCATTTTTTTACACATTGAGAGATAGACAGCAGATCCTGAACTCAGTAGATGACACATTAAATTCAGAGACATGTCAGTCACATTTAAAGCATGTGGCCAACTCCTACAGCAGATCATTCCAGTGGAAAAACCAGTTTCTCTGCACTTCTCTATCCCTGTCAAGCTGAAATAGAATCTTATTCTTGTTCACCTGGATAAAGAATTTTTAATGCACGTTCTGTACTTTGTCACAGAGTATAAAAGCATAACCAGTATCAAGATCAAAAGTACAGAGCTCATAGCCCAAAGACCAGAATTTCAACCAAGACCACCTGGATTATTCTGTGTTTCCCAATCATATATATTTGACAAAAATGAAGAATGTTATTTCTTATTACGGTAAGGATATATAATATTTCAGACATTGGTGGTCACCTTTGGCTATCAACTAGGATTTTTGAGGATAAAGCCTTCAGTCTGAGAAAATGCAGGCAAACAGGAGCTAGCCTGGGGTTCTGCTCTCCTGCAGACTGTAACATTCACTGCTGAACAGGACTGACACCTCCAGCGCTGCTCCTCAGGACCAGATTTCTTTGTAGAAATTTGCTTGTTTTGATAAAACATACATAACTAAGACTATTTAATGAAGTAGGAAAATCCCATCAAAGATAAGCTATCCTTGATAAACACTGATGTTTGACTTTCTTGGCACATCAGAAAGTTTGCTCCATCTTCATTTTTACATGTTTAAGGATCTGTTTCTGTGCCATGGTATTCAAGCCTGACTTACTGGTGCTGTTCAGTATCTTTCTGTTGTACGCAGCCAAATGTACTGAATTTTAGCTTTGGACTGTCCCAGGCAGTTATTGTTAAGTGTTAATTTTGCACCTTGGCCTGTAAGGGCTGCTAAGCAATGACTGCAGCAATTGTGTATGTTTCTGCTGTCTGTTATTTAGTGTTGAAGTTTGGCCTGTACAATTCTGAAAAATTTCTCTGGATTTTTTGCATCTATTATTTCAGCTAATAGTTTTAAAGAGAAACCTTACAGTGTGACATGTTTCAGGGCATCACTATTATTTTTGAGTTTTTGTGGGTGTTAGGCAAAAATGCCAGACATTCCTGAGAAGCAGTGTGTTGTGAAGCTCAAGTGCTGTTTGCTATGCTTCAAAGATGTTCAGATTTTGATAAGTAATGTCCTTAGTATTTCCTTTGTTGTAATTACTATTCTAGAGGGAATGTGCTTTTTTTCCTCTTATGCAGCCTCTCTCTGCTGGAAAATTTGTGATGAGTGTATTTCCTTTCTTTGATGCTAATAGTTAAATTTAACTGTAAATGGAGTGAAAATGGACACAAATGTGACAGATGTGACTTTCTAAATTGACATTTGTGGTAGAAGCTCTTTGCACATTTTCCTAACAACACCACCAGCATTTCCCCTAAGTAGCACCATGGCTCTTGTCAAACACTTCCCCCAAAGGTCAATTATTTAGGCCATAGCTCTTGCTCTCCCTGGCTGCTGCTGCACTGTTCTAATCACCAGGTGACATTACAGAGAAGGCAGCACTAAAAAGCCCTTTAAGAGAGAGGGGATGGGACTTAAGGCAGGGTTTTTTGGCATATAAAGAAACTCCAAGTATGCTTTCCTTTATGCGGAAAATGTTTCTGCCTCTCTCTAAAATCTCTGCAATGTGCAGCCAGGTGTAATAATCAAGGTATTGTCACGTGCTGACACTTTGTATTTCCTGGAGTGTGTTTCTAATGCTTTCAGTTAAAGCACATTAAAAAATAAACATAAATCAGAAAAAAGCTTGTATCTATAATACTTCTAGGAGTTTTATTTTATTACTTGTTGTTTAAATGCCATACATACCAAACCTCTGCATTAATTTCCATCATCTCCTGTTCCTCCATGAAGTAAAACTGTGCAGGACCTGGAGACAAATGGGAAGGGAAAGCAAGAAAGGTTTTTGTTGTTAAGCTTTTTGCATATTATAATATAAGAGGGGGCTAAATGTCTGTGGTTTGAAAAGTAGTTTACTTGTGGACCTGAAGAAAAGTGCTCGTAATTCCATTATAGAGATGTAAGTGATTTTGCAGAGTAACAAAATTGTACAACCTTTTGTCAGATGTTCAGAGAGAAAGTAAAGCTAATGCAGTCAAGCAAGAGAATCAAGGACATTTCTTAAGCTCTGGAAGTAGAGTATGGTACTTGCAGAGATTTCTAACTGCAGACTTGAGAACTACACATGGATGCATATATATCCAGTTTTTGTGATTTATGTTGACAGGGCATATGCTACCAATGCTGGGAATTATTTTTCCCTGACATAAAGGTCTCTCAATAATTGAAATTTGACCTGAACATGAGGGATTGGTTGGGGTAGCTCAGTATTATCAAATTTTCCATAAATTTCTTGAATGGATTGACCTTTAGCATCTTTTTAAAACTCTAATGTTTCCCATTGCATCTCTCTGATGGCCTGAATTTATAACTCTCCCTCTCTAGCAGGAGATGGGGATTAAATGTGTGCCTATGCTTTTCTTCTCTTCCTCTCTACCCTCCTGCCAAGTTCTGGAAGCATTGGTCATAGGTGACAGTTTTCAGCTCCTTTAACAAAAGAATTGGTGAGATGAGTTCCATCTAATGCACTGACATTTTATGATGAATAAATCTTCATTTATTCTCTGAATCCTTAGATGATTTAGCTTTTTTTTTTGGTGAGGATATTGATTTCTCCCCTTCCTTTTTTCATTATTGTTGTACTGAGGTGTTTTTTCTTTTAATTGTTACAAATCTGCTGCACGCATGCACAAAATTTCATTACAGTGCCTCTCCATTTTTGGAGTTCATACCAGTTTCTCATGATCAAAATAGTCAAAGGAGTTAATATATGGATCAGGAATTTCTCCCGATTGCTGTTTTTCCATGAGCATGTGCATCCCATGTTTGCCCTGGTAATTTTTTTGTGAGCTTTTCTGTAGACCAGAAATCTGAATTTACTTTTGTGGAATCGGTACTTTAGGTACTGAGTGTCTTCCCCTTCAACGTTGATCATTGCTGGCTGTTACTGCAAATCTTTCATTTCAGCTGTATTTCTAAAGAATGAAGAATTTGTGCTTTTGAAAGCATTTCTGCAGGCTCCTGCTGCTTCTGACTCAAAGACATCTCTAGTCTGATTGTTTCTTTGGGATTTCCCACTTCCTGAGGCGTGCCTGTGGACACCTGCTCTCTGTTAGTTGCTTGCCACAGGTACATTCTGCCTTCAGTTATCCTTGCAGCCTGTGGCTCTTGTGACATCAGGGCTGTAGGAATGGTGTGTTGGACACCACTTGAAATGCAAATATATATCTTTTATTTTTTAAGCATAGCAAGTTTTAGAAGGGTAGAAACAGCTATGAAACAAAGCATCTTGGGGAGAGAATTGAGTCAGAAAAATGAGAATGATAATGGGGAACTCTTTAGGACAACTTGCTGTAGATAATCATGTCTGTGTGTTTTAAAGCACTCTTTAATTACAAAAGAGTAATACAGGTTCTTGTTTATTGTTTCTGGGAATGTTCAGTGCACTTCTGGAAAATTTATATATTTGTAATTTTAAGCAGTTAAATATTTTTTTAATTACACTTTTTAGCAAATATACTATAATGCAATTTTGCCTAAACATATGTAAAAGGTGATTTTCTTATCTCTGAATGTATCTGTTGAAGTGAGGGCATTCCTTGGTAAAAATATTTGTGAAAGTTAATGACCATGTGTTGTATATTGTATATCTGGACTATTAGGAGCCTTTGGCATGGCAGAAGACATCCAATGTGGCCATTTGTAACTGTATCAGGGGTTTGTCCAGAATGTTTTTTTCAGCAACCTCTTTTGGTGTAATTCTAATAATCCTGTAAGTCTTTTACATCTGCTGTTGTGTGCTTAATATGAACTGCAATGCACAGTTATTATAGAACACAGGTTTTTTAACTATAAATATTAGCTGCAGGTGGGCCCCTCCTAGAGAAATAGCTTTTTTTGCAAACATAGTCAGGACTTTTGGTTTGTGTTTTGGTTTTTTTCTTTCTTTTTTTTTTTTTTTTGGAATCACCTTGATTTGCTTAGTAAAACAAAATTATTTTTATATCAAAATGAGCGATAATAAGTGATATTGATTATATAAATGAGTGATGATAAGTGATCAAAAGTCCATTAATTTAGCTTTACACACTTTTAATTTTGTCCTTTCTCCAGAATGGACTTGGAGAAAAGTAAAAATAAGGAACTCTTGAGAGTTCTCTCCCTGATGGTTTTTAGGCAGGATAATGATCCATTATTTTAGTAGTTTCCAATCAGCATATTTCAGTTGTAGTTTGAAGTATTCTGTGTCTTGCTGGCAAATTATCAGAATTAATACCAAAAGTTATTCAGATTAACCTCCCCAAGATCCCCTAGAGAATTTGGCAAGAATTATTTAAACACTTGTCAGCAAACTACTGTTCAGACAAGCCTTTCATTTGCTGAAAATATTTTTTTATATCAAACCAATACACAATTCACATATTTTTGATTCTTACACATTTCTTCTGTCATTTTGTATTTCTGTCGATACAAACCCACTCATTTCAGGGCAGAAAAAAAACTATTAAGATTAGGTTTTAACTGTAATCCACACCAGTTTTTCTTCAATGACTTCTCCAATACAGTGTGGTTGTTTTCCCTGTTTGGTTACTTGTGCTTTTTTTGCTTTTACAACCCTTTTATGTGGTGTTTGTATTTGTCTTGGAATTGTGTGTCTTTTTTTCTCTCTTATCTGCTCTGTGAGGAATTGCCTCCATTTCTTCTGTACTGCACAGTATATTTTTTCAGCTTGCATATTCCCTCCTCCTTCTAGGCACCTTTTATCCTATTAAAAAAAAAAGAAAAAATACCTGTATTGCATTGTTATACTGTGGCATGAGTTCTGTGACATGGCAAGGACTAAAACTAAATCTACTCTCCCAAGCCCAAGAAATCTCTCTAATATACACAAAAAACCATCTGCAACAGAACTTCTAGGCTGAAGTCAGAGCAAGACTTCTTGCCAAAATGGAAATAAACTTCACAATATCACTTCATCATGGGGTTTAGTGTATAAATTTGTCTATATCCTGTAGACCTGAAAAAATACTGTTTCCTTTGTTGTGGAAAATGTTACTAGTTGTTTACTGAATTTTTTGGGGGGGAGTAGGCAAAAGGAAAAGCAAATGCTATCATCAATACGTTCTTAAGTTTCCTTCTCATTTGTTGAATGGGTATTTTATAATTCTGATAGATGGGGGGAAAGCAGAGAAGATAAACAGTGCCTTATTACATAAAAGTAGTAGTTTTTAAAGAAGATTTGGTTTCTAATTAATTAAGCAGGTGCAAGCATAGATTTGTTACTTAACTGGAAGATGAAATCAAAATATCAAGGACAAATCTAATGAGAAGCATACATTTAATTAAATTGCAAGTCTTCAGGGGAAGAGAGGTTTTGTTTGTGTTTGAAACTGTGCTTAGCTCACCTGGATCATGACCAAAAATCCTACTTTGCCAGTGCAGTACATCCCATGATGGACTTGGTCATAAATAAAATGTTTGTATGTGCAAGTCACTTAAATGTGTGGAACTAGGAAGAACAGAGTGCTGTGATAGCTACCTTCCTGTGTCTTAGAACAACACAAAATCTCATTCAGAGTACCCAGTTTATTGTTTAACCCCCTTTAATATCTGTGGTCCACCATGTCAGCACAGGTTTTGATGGAAAGCATTCCATACAGTAATGAATGAGGAAAGATCTTTGAATTTATGTTCTTCTGAAGAAGTGTAGTATGTTAAAGTCAGATAGCTCAACCAATTCCTTACATAGTTTAAATAATGTAACATCTCCACTTTCATAGACTTGTTGTGAGTGCTTAGTTCTGTATTTCAAAGTTTATTGAATTTTTTGAGATATATTGAAAAATATGAATAATTGATATTTTAAATTATTACTATTTCTCAAGAAAAGTTGTTTCTACTAGGAATTTCTATAATCTGAAATGAAGTACATTATATTTTTGTATAACCCTTTCAAAACATATTTTGCTATGCAAAATGCTTTTTAGAAGATAAGTCAGAATATTATCTAGTCTTGTGACCCTCTGACATGTGTTAATTTAGATTTATTCCTATGATCTCATGATTTTACTAATCTATAAAATCAAGTTATTATCACTGTACAAATTCAGAATAGTAGCACTTAGTCTTATGTAATGATTTATCATTTCTTTTTTCCCACATTCCACATGCTGCTTCACAGGGTCTCAGTGTGTGCAGAAGAACAGTGCTATTAAAACCCAATTTATAGGTAGGTAAACTGGGGCACGGATTTTGAGGGTTTTGCCAGCCAGCTGACAGCCAGTCAGCTTTAATGAGGGATAGACTGGCTCAGAGTGTCTGGATTTTTAGTTGGCTTACATGTATTATCCCATCAGTTGAATGTAGTTCACACGAATTTGAAGTCACGTAGCTAAAAGAAACTCTCCTGTGCTGCTCTGTGTATGTGAAAAATTGGTGTATTCTCTAAATGGATGGTTTTTTTTCATTACAGTGAAGGAAGTCAGGGCTTAGCTGTGCAAGGCACTTCACAGAAAAATTAAGAAGTTTTACTTCCATAGGTGTTACAGATGTAACACATTATATAGTACTCTTCAGTCTTGATGGCAGTGATTTTTCTCTCTTCTTAATTAAGGCAAATTATCTTCCACTAATCTCAGTCATGCTCCATTTAGAGCATTGCTGATATATTGGTAAAGTGTCTTGGTTTGGTTTTTATAAAGGTCTCCCTGTCATCTGCACACTGCCCAATTTTCTAGGTTGCTCAAATTTTCTTGTGAAAAAATTCCATAACTTTTGTATGCATAAGATTTCAGAGCAACAGAAGTGTTTACAAACCTATGGAAGTCTTGATCACAAGCTGTGGTTTTTTTTTTTTTTATAAAGGAAATGGTAGAATTGCTGTATAAGGTTGAAGTTTTAGCTCAAGCCTTCCACAAAGCAGAACAGTTTTTAGAACAGGGACAAAACCATACTGCACTCTTTTCCTCTAAGGAGGATAAATAAGGAGTTAGCACTTTTTGGCCACTAAATAAAAATGCTTCTGAGTTGGTTGTACTATACTTCTCTACCATAAACTATCTCAATGTTTGTTCTTGAACACTTTTTAATTTGAAACTCTTCGCAAAACATTGTCCAGGTTTCTCTGGTGTACTGTCCAAAGTTAAAAGAAAAAGGACATGCTTTATTAGTTTTAGTGGCTTTTTTCAATAGGCTATTTTATGGTCCCATTCGTACTACCTGTGATTTGCCTCATCAACCAAAAATCTCGTTCTTGCTGCCCTAGTTATTATGGAAGTGAAACAGATAATGTTTTCATTCCTTGGGTCAATAAATGCAATAATGCAGGTCTGCCTCACTAGGAGCTGGTGCTGCTATCAGAAATTCTGGGCTCGTCGGAAATTCTGTTTTCATCTGCCTGAAACTTATTTTTTGATAGATGTATTATGAATGTAAATTGTTCAAGGCTACTTAAGGAAATATTTCTGGAAAAAGAGCTTAGGATGTTTGCTCTCCATCTTTGCTTGGAGATACTCTCCTTATTCATTTGGCTGTGTCATCCCAGGATGCTTTCTCTAACACCTCGGATTTGAGAAAAATACTTTTATAATAGATCTCTCCTGTGACTTGCACCTTTCTACCAGCAAACTCAATGCTTGTAAAAAACATTATTTATGACACTTTACTCTTGCCTTTGGAGAGTACTGTCTTTGCTGCTTATGTTTTTGGTTTTCGTTGTTTGGTTTCTTGTTGTGGATTTTTTTGTTTATGTCTTTGTTATTTTGTTGGCTTTTGGTGTGTTGGAGCTTTTGGCAGATGTCTTATACTTATTTCTTGTGTCAGTTATAGCCTCTCTTTTTCTTAGCTCAGTCAATACCCATGTTTTCTGAACTAACCTTCACTCAGAATCAGAGTTGCATGGCTGATAACTTTATAACTTTTGAAAATGTTATTCAGTTCATGCTGTGTTCCTCTTTTTTTCTGATAGCAAAATCAAAACCTGAGGTTGTTCAGTAGTATCTCTTATCCAGGATTTTATACTGCCTCTGAACCCCACCATGGTTATGCATTTCTCTAGTGCATTACTTTTTATTTTGAATGTTCACTGAGTTTTAGAACTGGTTCACAGAATCAGAAAAATATTGCATCTCTCCTCTTCTTATTGTTTGAATTAATGACTGTCCTTCAGCTATCCATATTTATCTTGAGTATTCTAACTCCAGTGAAGCATTCCCTTTTATTTTTTTGTTTTTTGTTCATTTGCCCATGCTGGGGTTTTGTCATGGCATTTATTTTCTTCATAGTGAGAATAGTTCAAGGGCATGACCACTCAAATTTCTGACAGAAGAATAACTATTAGAATGGACCTCAAGTGTGGTTGAAGCCTTGAGAAAATTAAATGTTCAGAGTGGACAATTTGGTATCCTGAAAGCATGTGGAGAAAACTGAACCGGTAAGGAACTTAGTGTAACAGTTCTGCAGGAGTCAAATCTCTTCAGTGATTTGTAAGGATTCTTAGTGATGAGAAAAGCCCATGGAAAACATGGGATCCATATTGCCCAACATCAGCTGGAGGAGACCAGTTGTATGAATGCATTAGTTAGGAGCTGTTTTTTTTTTTTTTTTCCTATAAATAGGAACTAACTTGTCATTTTCTTATAATGCATTCTCCATTTGTGTCTTTTCTCTTTGCCACTTAATTAGTCTGTATGCTCCAGGCATGTTAAGAAGAGTGAATCTTTTGAGCCATCTTGTAGATCTAAATTCAGAGAGATAAGTTCCTTCTGCTCTTGAATTCATAGCTCATATAGTTCAATTCCTGTAGTTAATTCACTTACCTGTTGGTGTACCATCAGAGCAGAGAAAGCAGGCTGTGAGCCTTCCTCTGCAGGTGCATTCTCCATCTTTTTTGCTGACACAGGACAGAAACGAAGACTGGGAGTTAAAATACGGCCATGCAAGTCTAAAGAAATTTTTATATGCACTCCATGCCCCTAAATTAGTAGACAGCAATAACTGCAAAGGAGGTTGCTGAAGTTCTAATTGGTATTCTTATGACTGTCCATTAAGGTAAACAAAGTACATTATTTTCCTGCTGCTGACACAAAAAGGTCATTTGCAAGAGACACTGACTTCAAAAACGTGTCACCACTAATGGAAAGAAAAAAAGATGATACTTGGGTATATTTTTAATAGCTTTCCTCAAATTCTGTAGGCAGCTGAAATTACATTACTTATTCTAAACTTCTGAATCTCCAATAATGATTATAGAGGCAAATAAGGAATTTCAAAAGCAGGGCTTGAGGCAAGATGGACACAGTTTCAGAGACTGATTTCTCTGACAAAGTGCCATTTGAACTCTTCAGGCATGTTTCAGTATTTGGTTGTAGTAAGATCCTGTAAAGAAGAAAACACTGCCTAATGAAGTCCGTGTTTTATTTCTGTCTTTATAAGGCACCCCATGGATCTAAACATTTTGATATATTATTAAACATATAAAACTGAAAGTAGAATTCAAGCTCAGTAATTATAAAACACTCCCTTATCTCTACATGGCTCTAAGTCTGTAGTAGGATAAACATTTAAGAGAATGTTTCATCTTCAGCAGAACAGACAATTTAATTTCAGTCTTGTATGATATATTTTCCTACCCATGGAGTGCTGAAGTGCTTTACAAGACAATCAAGTAAGTGCAAAAGTGAATATATGGACAAACAGCAATTTGTATCATGTTCAGCAAAGCTAAATCATAGTTTCACTCCAAAAAGTGGATAAAGTTATTTGTGCTCAGTGCAAATAGAAGTCATGGACTATGATTCTCTTTGTTTGACTTTGAGCTGTTCTTTCTTGCTATGACACAGAAGGGTCTCAGTTTTTTGCAGAGTTTGAAACAAAGATGCAAGAAACAGAAATCAAAAGGCTGATAGCTTTATAGCTGTCTATATTGGAATGCAGTACTAGGCTTATTCACAGCATCTGTAAAGGTAACTATTTTAAATATACAACAAATTACGCAATTAAAACTTTTACCCCATTTTCCACTAGAAAACAAGAACAGCACTTATGAGGCTTATGGTCTGCCATTATTGACTCTCAATTCTTTCTTCAGAGACTGGAAAATTCCTTTGTAATTTTTAATCACTTTAAAACATAAATGGATATTCACTTTCCATCTATTGAGCTGCAGAGAGAAAGGGAAAAGGAAGTGTGGTACTGGAAACAGTAGGACTGTTGACTGAGATATTGGTATGTACATTAATCCTTAGCTTAGAGAAGAGGGTGGTAGCAATGAAATCCACTCAAAGGGAAGGGAGACCAACCTCAAATGTATTCATTATGCTGCAGGTACTCTTGCAGTTGCAGAAGAAGTCGTAATCTTCTAAAGTCTACAGTCCAAACTCTAGATATGCTAGACATGAGTGCAACTTCAGAAGAACTGCTTGTTGCCTTTACATAAGAATGTGCAGTAAACTGCACCAGTAGGAAAAAAACTGCTTCTAACAGATTATTCCATTTGACATGAAGAACTGTAGGCTTGCAAACCCTACTTTGCAAGTCAGCCACTTGAGATGGTTGGGATAGTTCAGTCTGTGGATTTCTTCTTGCTGTGCTGCAGTTGATACTATGAAACAGCAAAAATGCACAAGACTATCCTCAAAACTAAGACTCTATAAATGAGCTGGCATGAAAATCCTTGATCTAAAAACATAATGTTCTTGGTGTGTCGTCCTCAGGGAAAAAAATATTCTGTTAGGTGAACAAACAGAGCAACTGAACTTGACACATTTACCACACAAACACTTTTTACCACTATTTTGCAAGGCTCTTTATTCTGAAAGGACTTGGATCTATTGAGATCCTAGTTCTCAGTGGCTATCAGGTTCAGGTAGCACCCGCAATACAGAGCTTGATTATTACTGAATTGTTCTACCTATGTAACTGATGAAATGGAGTTTTTCCTACCTTGTTTAAGCCAAACCTAAAATTTACTGAATTTCATGTTGGCTTTTTTCTTTGAAACCACAAAATCATGATATTGTTTTATTTGGTTGTGTTATGAAATCCTAAACTGTCTCTTCTGTTGGCTACGTGTGTGCAGCACACCATAGGAGAAAAAAAGAAAAAGTAAAGGGAGTATATTGCTGATTTTTATCTGTATTGCAGATATAGATTACCACTCTCCTTTTGAAATACAGTCCACATGTGAAATAAGAAACACTGCTAACACAATATTGCTTTATTTTGGCACTGACCTTGGTGTAAGACCCCCTCTATACTCTATCTATTGTCTTCTGCATTGTAATGTTTTCATTGCCTTTCAACATCTGATGGGCAATTGTAGAGCAGCCCTAAAACTGTGATGGAAAAATGATCTAAGCTTCATATAAAATTTCAAATGGTGCCACTCTTCTGAGGCTGTCTGATTTTTGGTCCATGGGTATTTTTTGTCTGGAAGTCACTGGGAACATTTTTACAAAGGCTTACTGGATGTGAATAAATAAAAATTGACCTAAGGGTTTAAAGATTAAAACTAATGGAACATTATTAATAAAGTTATTTTATGGAGGAGATTTTACCCACTCAGCACTATTTGAAAGATGTTTTCATATAATGAGCGAACTCTATGTACTTTTGAAGATAGATAAAAGGAAAAAGTTGGAGCCTTTACAAGGAAACCTAGTGTCTCACCTGGCAACTCAGAAATGTGCCTTGTCATTCTCCTAAATATGTTAGGTAGAATCACTTACTCTGCTTGTCACTTTTTTAAATACTTTGAAAGCTACTGCTGTTCCAAGAGAGGATAAGGATATGAAAATAGAGTTAATTACGAACAACGATTTGATCAATGCTGGCACGAGGAAAAGTGCCCTGCTTCTAAGACAGGTGGTGTAAATTTAAGTAGCTTGGCTTCAGATTTCAAAATCTCAGTTTGTGATTTTAGATACCCAGCCATAGTACCCAGAGATGGATGCTGAAGTGTCTCATGTCTTTCACAATACTTACTCTGTTCTTCAGTAAGATCAACATTCATTTTGACATCTCAACCCCACCGCTCATTTTGACATCTCAAACCCTACCCTCCTAAAAAGCTGTACACCACTGTCCAGTGCTATAAATATAACAACTTCCTCTCTTCTGGAAATGTTTCTCTCCTATACAGAATGCCTAAGCTGTTCCAGCCTGATTTGTGTTCTTTTATGATTTCTGCAAATACTTAGCGGGCTAAACTGCAGTCACCATACCTGTTTCAATTTCATGCTACATCATATGTGAAAACAAGCTATTCTTTAAGGCAAGACAGAAATTTATTCATGTGGTTTAGTAACTAAACATAAATTATTTATTTGGACACTGCTTACTGTCAATATTGATGGCTTTCTAACAAATTCTCAGTGTCCACATGTTGACTTTTCCTAGGGGGCATCAACTAGACAGCATTGCACAGTACAAGAAGCAAAACAGCAATTCCAAGTTGTAGGAATAAAATATGAGGTAACATGTAGTTGGCCTGCCATATACTGAATGATGGTGCTGACAGAATGTGCCATTTCTGAACCACTTTTGGGGAAAAAAAAAGCTGCTTTTTTTCCCCCTTTGCACTACCTACTGTGTTCATGGTAATATGAACTTCTCTGCAGGATAAATTACTGTAGACCCAGTTTCACTGCATTATTTTTTAAAATGTTTATTGTTCATATTTGAAATGAAATATAAGTCTTAGGCTACATCTCAGCCTTTGTGTACTGGCATTCAGATATAGCATATAGCTTTTATAGCACTTCTGTTGTATCTATTAATCAATGATGTATTTTTAAAAGCATTTAATACATTAATTCTTTATTTTACATCAAAACCTCCTTCAGTAATTTCCTGGAGAAGCAATTGTGTAAGCACCTCAGCAATTACAGTAACGCTACACAGTAATTAATACTGCATAAGAGGTCAGATTAGCTGGTATTATTTCTCCTTGCTTCTGAGTTTTAAAATATTTCCTGATTTTCAACTTTGCAATGTTTTAATTAATCTGTCTGCAATACTCTATATTCTATCCTGTGTGAAACTGTACTTTTCTTCCAAGAAGTTCAGTGAATATTAAGTAGGAAGGAAATACTGTTTTCATCTCCTAAATTAAAGTGCAGAGAAAAGTTTGTGCTTTTTTTTGTTGTTTAAAATCCTGAAAATATAATAAATCAGCATTTTTAAAATATATGGATTTAGGATGAAAAGTCCTGAATTATTGAAGATGACCCTTCTTGACATCTCTAGAATTATAAATGGAGCTATCTTACCCTTGGCTTTTTATGGAGTCTGTGTTTTCTAATAGCAGCAAGTACAGAAGTTGGAAGGGAACTTTTGTTGTCTTATCAGAGGAACAAAGCTGGTGTAGACAAAAATCTGTGCAAATGCAAGCCCTCCCCTTCAATAATTAAATAGTAGGAATAACTTGAAAACAGCTCCACAAGAAATAGGATCCCTGTGGAGTTTCTACCTGCTCCTTCTTTAAATTTTTGTTTAGGAAAGTTGTTTCCAGTGTGATGTAAAACTGACTTCTCAGCACAAGCAGGACTGTAATCTAAAGTGAAACAATCACTAAAATGTAGGAGAAGACATCCATACATACATATTTAAAACTTCCAGCCAGTGTGAGGGGAAGTATATGTCAATAGAAATGGAAAATGAATGCTTACAAGCAAACGTAGCTGTAAAATGTAAAACATATGCTACAAAAGCCATAGTTTGGGGTAGGTTTTTTTAACACAGAAAGAAATCACATCAGTTCAAAATCAATACTTATTGCTGCTGGATTCAAGTGTAGTGAACTGTTTTATCACGAGTCTAAACCCTCACTGCCAAAAGTATGCATGTGACGGGTGCTGTGCAGCTTGACAGGAGTTGCCTTTTAACATTTGCAAATGACTGTGCACTTAAGAGAAAAGTTGCAATTATTCTTCTTAATTACGAAAGCCCTGTCTGCTAGGTAGAGAAGAGAATCTTGTTTCTATGTGCTGGCATGTTATTTTCATAAACTATTCATTGCTTGCCATTATATTGACATGGGTTCAGGATTCAGTGGAGTCAAAACAAAGTGCCACTTTAATCTGATTTTTTTGGTCTTGTCATCTAGGTATATTCTTTTTTTGAAATCCATGTTAGTGTACACACAAGTATGATAGTCTCAAAATATTGCATGACATTCTCATTAATTCTTTAGTGTATGTATCTCATGACATCACTGGGGAATATGTTTTGTTGAGGTTTTATCTCTTAACTATTTAAAAAGTATTGGTTTGGTGGGTTGGAGCTGTTTAATTCAATTCTTTTCTTCTCAGATATATATTAGGATGTGTGTACGTATATTTACACGTATATATGTGTGCATACCAACTGAAATACATATCATCACTGCAAAGGTCCAATGTTCCTTGTTTATAAAAAAAAAAAAACCATAAATCAGAGAACTTTATCATTTTATGGTTTTGGATGATACTGTTTGCCAATCATCCTGAGGAATTTTAGTCCACCAACCTTCAGTTTGAATGTTTTGCTTTCTTTTCAACCTGCCATTTTTGCCAATGTGAGTGCTTTAAAGTGTGTTCTAAAATACTCGTTTTTCATGATTGCAAATGAGATTCTGGAACAGAAAGGGAATGTGAAAGGCAAAAGGTAAATAAAAAATCAGGACCAGCAGAAATCTTGACTCTGTTGTTGAAAGCCTGAAAACACTCTTGTTGAATGCAATTATTCTATTAAACAACTATATTGCTGTAGTTCACAGTCCATGGGATGATTAATGAGAAAACTTGGTACAAAAAAAAGGGCAGTTGGATATTTTTTATTTTTACAATCTGTCTGTGGACTGTGCTTATGCTTTCAGGTGCTTTACCTAAAAGAGCTGAAAGGTCATTGTGTTAAAACATCACCTGGTGAATTTGCGAGAGCAATACCGCAGCGGCAAAATGTTGTGTGTGATCTGCTAAAGCAATGCATACCCTCAACCAGTGGGGTAAAATGCCAGGCTGTCTTCATTAACCTGTTTAGTCTTTGACACTTTGCTCTAGCGGGGACCTCAGAATTGAGCAACAGTGTAATCCTTGTGGCAGGGTCTCTGAGAAAGTGATACAATTTCTTTCCATCTTCTCTCCTTTCTGTGTACTTCTACTGTATTTCTGTTTCTCGAACCTTTCTGCTGGAGTATGTTTTTTAGAAAGTAAATAGTACTTTTCTCTTCTAAGCTAATGTCTTTGGATAGAATAGTCAAAATTATTCTCTGATCTATCATTATGCAATTCAAATCTGTAGACCATTAAAGACCTGCTGCTAATGAAAGTCTTGTTACTCTCTTTCCATGAGATCTAGGGGTCAGCTCACTCAGGGGACTCCATCTGCTGCACATGCAGGAGCCCAGGTTTCTACATCCTCTAGCAGAGTCCTCTAAATAATGGTGTCTATTAGCATTTGGTCTGACCCTCCAGGCTCCCTACTGCTATTTCCTTGTGCATGTCTACAGATACTATGAAATCGTGGGCCTTCTCACCCTTGCTGTTGTGTGCCTCTGCACACCAGCACAGCCTGTAGTCATGTCTTCAGCAACTCACTGCATCTTTTGTCCTTCAGCTTTCATTTGTTGCCCCTAGACCCGTGCTTTGATCTTTTATGGGATTTTTTCACATTTGTCACCCTAGGAACCTGTCTGTCAAATGTCTGCTTCCTTCCTGCTGTGTTCTCCTGGCTCCCCTCCCCTCCACTTCTGCCCTGTGTCTGAAGGCAGGTGTGCAAGCCCTGCCTCCCAATTCAGGTGTCCAACAAGTACTGGTCCCACTGGGGCTGTGACAGTCTGGGCACATGGGAGGGGAGTGCACAGCTAAGGCAAATTGATGCTGAGAGGCAGCAAGTTTCTCTGCATCCCCTCTGCTTTAGTAACCACCCCAGGGCAGGTTTCTGCACTTTGTAGCCTCTACTCTTTCCTCCTGTCATGGGCCCAACAGGTGACCTTGGCTAAATCTCTTAATCTCCATGCATGTTCCTTTCCCTCTCTGTGAAATCTGGGTAATGCTATCAAATTGCTTGGAAAGCTCTTTTAAGATCTAGTCAGAGGTAGACTGTCGCTATAGGATACGAAATGAATGACACGCACACTGCTGTTCTCAAGGTGAAGAAAAAAGGGGAACGTTTATTTTCTGACTCCAACATTTATAGTTTTTAAAAGTGACAGTGGATTGGAGGGTGACAGTGCCACCTCTCCAATGACACTGGACAAACCAACAGTCCATTAAATTTTTCTTCTTCCATAAAGAAATGCAAAACAATGAGTTATTTACAAAAAGCGTATAAGAAAATTTGTTACAAAAATGTAAACATTAGAAAACTTTAAAAATCTTTAAAAAAATCAAAACGACAGTAGACAGTACAAGAGTTAGGTTTTCCTAATTCATCAAGAATTTGCTTTCCTGTCAATCACTAAGTGTGTCATTGGGGTTCACTTTCTCTGTTTCTCTGAAGCTGATTACTTTACTGTTGTCTTGGGTTTTTGTGGCTCTATATCTTAGTGCATGCCCAGTGCCTAAATGTAAACACAGGCCTACTGCCATTACTTTTTTAGAATAATCTTTCATCAAGTATTTGTTGTCTGTCTAATGACTTCTATAAACTCTTTAGTTCCTAAAGATGCTAATTTTAAATATAAAACTGAGCACAGAAATATTATTTTGAATGTCTGCATGAATTTTAGAGCATGTCTTCATTTTGTTTTATTCTGAGCTTGCCCTACAAGGTGATGAAAAATCTTGTCCTGATTGTTTCAAATGAACTGTTCATGTATTTAAGTGTTAATGAGATAAATATGTGCTTTGTTGCATTGGCTTCTACTGGACAAAACCCATTAAAATTTAAGTATTTTGCTACACTGAGATGAAATTCCTTTCATCCTGAAGATAATTTCTGAAGTCACTGGGGGCAGTATTTAAACATTTGCAAAATGGTACATTTAACTTGTATCTATCCAACCTTTTGTAACGTAGGAGATATTGTGTCAGGGTATTTTTTAATTTATTTTTTTGGTGGGGGATTATTTGCTTGGGGCTTTTTGAAAGATTATTATCTGCAATTATGAGAGAATGTGCCTACGATTTTTTTTCTTTTCTATGAACTGATAGGAAACTAGACACCTGCCTTACATGCATCATTTTAGCCTAACACTGGTTTTTACTTCTCATGGAAAAATAGATGTTTGTAGCCCAACTGCTGACATCCTTAACTATAGTATGCTACTAGGGTGCTGCTATAATACAGTACATATTTCTTTGTGAAAGAAATGAAAGCTGCAATAATAAAGCTTAACTTTATGGTATTGAAATTTGCTGTGTTTGTACCTCCAGGGAGAAAAACAATTAGAGAAAGACAATCTACCTAAATAGGCTGGGAAACTGAATTGCTCTGTCTATGCTTCATTACCCTCCCTCTTTCTCATCTCACACTTTCCACAAATAGCATGATTATGTTTACCTGACATCTTCATGCTTCCCTGCTGAGCAGGCTGAGGAAGCCTTGCAGCTGAGATCAGCAGTGCTTTCTATGGGGAATGACTGAGATTTTTTTTGTTTAAAGGATACAGTTCTTGAGCTATTTCAGCAAAGGACTTCAGAGTGTCCCTGGATTCTGGTAGAGAGCAGAATAAATGAAGTGCCAGTGGGCATTTTTTTTTAAATGGTTATTAGAAGTACTATCTTGGCTGATGTTAATGCATCCTTAGTTGCCTGATAAAGGCATGGCCTGAGATGCTGAACATCATCTTGGTGACCTTCATAACTGATAGAAAGCCTGACAAATTTTTCATGAAGATTCCTTTGAGCACCAAAACAACAGTCAGCCCTAAGAGTGGCACTGAAATAAAATACCCTTTTACAGATAAAAGCCTTAATAGAGAGAGAAAAGATCTAGGATGAGGCATGCTGTGAATGTTACCAAAGGGCTTTTCATTGACTCCCTTGAAGAACTGAATCATAAATCCAGAACAAAAAGACTTGGGAAATATACAGGCTGTCTTTATAAGGAACAGGTATTTTATTTTTTGGGCTTCCCAGGTAACAGATAATTCAGCACTTTCCTGTTCTGAGTTGCCAAGGTATAAATTTAAATAACTAAACTGCAGACAAATGGACACAATTCCTCAAATTAGAAACCAATATTACCTATGAGTAATAATGACATTTCATTATGCATTACCACCGACATTAATAAACTATGACTGTATTAGTCTTAGCAGCAGCATACAAGTCTTTTTTTTTTTCTTGTAGCCTTTGGGATCTTGTTCTAAATCTAGTTTTAATCTAATGCTACATGAACTGCAGAATAACTGAATTTGAATTCATTTGCATTTTAGTTTGAAGCACTCAGTCAAAACTTGAACTTTGAACTTCTCAGTCAAAACAGTATTGTGAAACAACTAGATACCTATACATCTATGTGTGAACTTTGAGTCTATATGATATAGGCTTAATATCAGTAGCCTAAAGCCCTGCTATTTCATTTGAGTTCAAAATGTTTGGAAAGATGTTGACTGGAACAAGGTTTTTTTGGTCTTTCTGCTTTTCTGTCTGAGTCTTACAGTGCACATGACCTGAACTTGCTCTTCAGGTGCCAAAAGCTGCTTCTGATCTCAGAGTCCTGAATGACTAGAATTAAAGCTTTTTTCTACACTTTACAAAATGTCATCAAACTGAAAGTGTGGAATTAATAAGCACCCTGGCTTTTCTGCCCTTCCACTTGTACTTTCTCTTGCTTGCTACAGTTAAATGACTAGGCAGCTGTCCTGAATTTTCCTTAAAACATGGACTATGTTTAATTGAAATTAGGTTTGTGGGTGTAGGGTTTGGGGGGATGTTTCTGTTGGGCGTTTGTTTGTTTGTTTTGATGAGCAGCAATGTAATGGATCCCACCTTCACATTATGGAAAAAAGCTAAGCCGGGATAGTTGAGATCAGGATTATTAACTTGGATGAAGGCAGGATTCCCTTTCTGACTGCCTCCAAATTCATGCTCCATTGTCTCAAAGCTAAAACCTCCTGCAAACTTACAATATGTTGCTGATATTACTGGCCAACAATCCTGGATCTGTTAGCAGTCCCACGTTAATCACTTTGGGTGTCACATTGTTATGAAAGGTGTGCACAGACAGGCAGATACCTTACAGTTCATATCTCAAAGGATCTTGGAACTGATTTATTTTAGGATAAACTCTGCAGGACCTAGGCAACAATCACAGTCTTTTTGGACCTCAGACAACAGTAGTGACAGTGTGGTTCCCGCCTCCAGAAACTCATAAGGAATTATGTCTCAACATACCTGGAAATATTAGCAAGATAGTTACAATTCATTTCATGTGCAATGACCAAAATCAGGCTATTGACCCCCTGTGTGTGTTACAGCAAGGGAGCGAAGGGCAGCTATGGCAATTTAATAAACTAATGTCACACAACGTGCTCTCATTCAGAGACAATACCTGCAGCTCTATGCATTTTATATCACACTGGTCTAGGGTCAGATCCTTCAATTACTAATTCAAGTAAAGAATGTAGCAGAGAGCAGTATTATTGCAGTTTGAATTTTAAAACACTTGTATAACTGTGTAGCTTATACAAATAGTCTTTAATACATTTCTATAAACAACACAGAACAATTTAAGAGCCCAGACTATCAGCTGTGATTTGTATGTCTGTGGCTTCTCTATTCTTAGTGCTGCTATAAACAATAATAGCTGGTTACAGTTTCAAGGGGTTTTCATGCCAACATTACCTGGAACAGAGTGACTCTTTGGATTTATGCCCTGTCTCCTGTTTTTGCTTCCTAGTGCCAAGAAAGTATTGATAGGAGTCAGGATTGCCTTTCACAGATTACCTTAGGCTTTGGGAACAAGCCACTTAAACAATTTCTTTACCCTTTCGCCTGGTTTGTTTCCTGTGCAGGGCAGGTTTGCCAGTGGGAAGTGTGGACTTAAATATTTTTTTCTCTGGTGGAGCTGATTTCTAAAGTTATCACATTCCTATCGTGAGGTTTGACAGCATTTAACTTACTCTACCTTCTTATTATCCTATAAAAAATACAGAGTGAGATATTTTTATGTAAATGGTATTAACTTGTCAGTGGGACTTAATGTTCAACTATGCACAGACTAATCAGCTGAGGATCTAGACCTTAAGGTGGGAGGGTGAGCACTGTACAGAGGTATGACCTAGCTCTGACACAATAACCTCTAGAGGTACAAACCACATGGCCACCTTCGGGGGGGTGCTTTGCTGACCCAGTTAGTCCTGGCAGAAGGCAGCACTGATGTAATTTCACTGCTTTTAGAAACCAACCTGACACTTCTCTGTAGTGAAGTGCTCTGCCAAGTGGCACTACCAGGTCATTCAGAAGTAGATTGAAGATCTGTGTTGTGGCACATTTTGCAGTGATGGGTTTACCTGGGGAGTCTTTCCCAAAGGTGTGTACTGTGAGTTAAACTAGGGATTGGTTAGATGCACTGGATGCTTACAGGTTTTCAATGGTATTAAAAAGAAATGAGAGCATAAAAATAAAAAAGGGGGAGAGAGAAGAAGTATACCTTGCCAACCCTGTTTTTTGTGATATGGTAACGAATAAGTCCATTATTAATAACTCAGTAAAAAACTGTTCTGTACGAAATATATTGAGTCAGCTTTGTGATGCATGTCAATTTGCCTAGTTCCACTGATTAAAGGAAAAGTGCAGTGATTTACACCTGTGTTGACTCAGCACACTTGCCCTTGTAAGTAGCCTGTGATAAAATAGGTAAATAAATAAAATAAAAGAACAAATCCTGTACTCTATAGACATTACCTAAATAATTCATTATAGCTGCAGGGATAGAAGTAAATACAAAGAAAACTGCTTGCCTTTTGAAATACTAGCTAGAGCAAAGTCTTTTATTTTTTCCTGTTTGGGGTAGCTCATATTTTCTTCCTATATACTTTTCAAGAACTTATAAAAGTACAAACCTCTTTAGGTTCTCACTCATCTATGCAGTGAAGCTGACATAATTCCATAGATCCAAACACTGTCCACATCTCTTAGTACTAAAACAAGTGTGGCCGTGCAGCACATTGAACTGCAGTTCATTTATTAAGTCAGAGAATACCTCTGTGCTCTTAAACCCTTGTCCAGCTTCTCGGTGGTGGCTCTCTGTTGTCAGGTTGCTCAGATTGCTTCAGTGCTGTGATGGAGCTGTGTCACAAATGTGGCCCTTGCACCTGAATTGTGCTGTGTGGCTCTTAAGGGCAATGCAGACTTCATATTAAATGGTTACTGTCTATTGAGTAGTGAAATAGAGAGGGATAGGAAAAGGGCAAGAAAATGACCAGGCTGTGTTTATGTACACCCTATTTTCAGAAACAAATGGCTCAGCTAAATAGAAACCTGTTGTCTGCATGGTGCTGCCAGGTGAGGAAACCACCCATTGCGAAAATGAAGCGATAATTTTTGTCCTTGTAAAAACAGTGGGAAAATATTTTAAAGGTTTAAATATGTCCAGAATAGTAGTGTGTAAGAAGTCTAAACTGGTATCATGTATGTAGGAAAGCATAAAGAAGGTGTGAAATTCCATAGTTCAATAGCTGCCATACTGGTTTATAGCAGCAATCTCTGGTCTAAACTGCCTGTAGTCTTCCTGGTGTCCAAGGTGAGCAGAAGACAAGCAGACAGGGTGCTGAGCTGAGCTTAGCTCAGGATAGCAAAGCTGTTGAGCCTTAGCACCCTGCTAACATCATCACCCAGCCCTTGAGCTTGGGCTGAGCTGTACTGAGGGGGTGGGATGTGGGCAGAGCTGCTCTCCCCTTGTAGCTGCCTGCAGCACCTTTTGTTGCTGTAGGCTGAGGTTATCTGCCATCAGATAAGCTGTGCCAACACAATGCTGGGGCATTTTCCTATGTGGAAGTGGTTTCGGTGCAGTGAGGTAAAAGTCCTTAAACTCAGAAAACTCTTAGGCCCCTGAATCAGGACTGTTGAGTCTGATAGGAAAGTATTCCAAGCACTGGCTTTTTTGTCTCCCTCTGTTTCTCCCTTTAGTGTTGTAAAGGCAGTATGCATAAATAACGGATGTGAAATCTCACCCATGTTTAAATAATAGAAAAAGTATTTACTGACTTGACTTTGGCTGGGATTTACCTGAGGATATTTATTACCTTTTTCCATATTTCCATTTATAAGATCTGCTATAAAAGAACAGCAGTATGCTGCCCAGGGTCACAGTAGCTGTAAGAAGTATCTTTTTCTGACCCCTAATACATGTTACTGTTACATGTTACTGTAAATAATTACAGAAAATTTGTATCTTTTTCTAGGATATCTGCCCTTTCCTCCTCTGGTAGTGTTGCTGCCAGCATTTTTCTTCATTTCTTCTCTCTGACTTGCTGTCTTATAGGATTGCAAAAAAGCAGCTGGGAAAGTGGCCTCACCTATCTGTCCCAGTAGCCACTGGAGGAATGATGATTTAGATGTAGGGAGCCTATAGTCTTCATTGTAAACAAGGTTCCATTTTAAAATGGTGCAGTATCCACACCATGGAAGAGATTTTCTTCCTGACAGGGGGAAATGATATTTCCATGTGCGTAACACTCAGTGGAACCTTTCCAGTCCTCATAAAAGGAAGGCCAAGGCATGGCAAGATAGCAAAGATGGACAGATGGCTCAAGGATAAATGCTGTGAGGTAAGTCTGAGGATGTCTGACCATTAGGAGGCATTCATGGAACAGGAGTTCCTCGGGATTGGTGGACTCCAGTGGGGTAGCTGGACTAGTACCTTTCTGGGGTGAGCTAGGCATGGCTGGTAAACATACTTAAACAAGCAGAGGTAGCAAAATAAAAAACATGTAACAAATGGCAAAAGATACTGTTGAGTAGAAGGATGATCAGGATAAAACAGTAGTTCTTGTGTGTCATGATGAGACAGATTCAGTGAAGGAAATCTAAGAGTGGTTCCTTTACTGGGGTTCATAACCAACTGAAATGTTTTTATAATGATACAAGACAAATGGGCAAAAAGGTGGAAGAAAGAGATATGCTGGTGGAAAATGTGGAATTGAGTGTCACAGGATAGAAATATGGATTCACAGTACGTGCACTGTGGGGTGCATTATATAAAGGAAAGAGAAAAATGAAGGTGAAGATCCTGGTGTGTGTTAATACAGGAATAGATTGTCAGCAATACCACCCATCTGGGTCAAAATCACTTGCAGCAAGAAGGACATGAGAGCATTACAGAAGTTTTACTCTAACAATTATAGAGACATAAATGATGTAGGTGACAAAGACAGATCAACTAAATTTAGCATGACTTTGAGACGAGTTGATATTTCCTGGAGCCTGTAAAGTCTGTTGCAAACAAAGAGGCTCTGGTCTTCGTGACAACGTAGAGAAATATTAAATGAAAACAGAAAGCTTACATAAAGCGTATAATGGAAACCAAATCTATGGTTTTTTGAAGAGCACACATCTAATGAGATCTGGTCTAGGTCTAACTTGTGGAGGAAATCAAAACAGGCAGTGAAAGACACCTGTATGGAAAAGAAGGGGTAATGACTAGAGGTAAAAGTTTGATATGACTCCAAAACTAAGTGAACCAGTTGCCTAGGAGATCTGTGAGCATGATTAATGAGAATGTTGTAGCACATGGATTAGGAAATTAGCACTACTAAATCAAAAGCAAAACTGCAGAAGTTGACACCATCCAGTTCATGAGAAATCTACACAATCTTCATTCTAGGACTGGGACACAGAAACACATAAAATCACCAAAAAAATATCTTTCTCCCAGCCTTCCTCTTTGGATTTGGTTCTGTGAAGTACTTTGCTACATGGGTTTTCAATGGAGTTTTCTTTCACCAACTGATCTATTTTCCTTTAACTGAAAAGAAGCAAAGCCTGTGGGTTATGTAAAATGTCTTTTATTTAACATCTCCTAGATTATACTTCAGGAGCACCAATATGGAAAATAACCAACCTTCTTGAAATCTTCCTTGAAACTAGTATCTGATTTCAAAGCATTATCTAATAGTAGAGTTCGTAGACTTTGAGAGCTTTTGAACATGATGCCTGTTTCAACATAATTTTGTCTTTAGAGATGTATTTTCAGTCTAGATTCAGTTGTGCAGCTTTTATATATCCCTTCTCATTCTCAGACACATCTTGATCAATCTAAGCAAGCCTGACTTACTTAAATCTCTGCTCTTTCCTTTCTCTGAGTGCTGTTATGATAAACTATGCTTCACTGTTCTTGAACTACCACAGTCATACCTGTGGCAAAACATTTCCTAACCAAGAGTATCTCCTTTGTCAGAGTTAACATGACCACCCCCAGGCCAGCAGAGTGGCAGAAGTTCTATTTTGTAAGAGTCACTCATTTGGACTGAAATTTATTCTTTCCTAAAAGGCAAGCTCAAGCCTCTGGGCTTGTGTAACCTATTTGCAGTGTGTTGGGTTTGGGCTGACCCTCTGCAATATTTCCCTCTCTATCTTTCAAGCAGGGACTATACATGTTTTTTTTTCCTGCATATGCACTGCATGTTTCACACACGTTTCCTGGTACTGGTTACTGTTACTGGAATATGAAATGTCATAATGTCCCAGTTCCAGCCAGGACAGGGTTAATTTTTGCAGTAGCCAGAAGTGCCTTGGCTAGGACACAGAGGTTATTCTGTACTATCTCTCCTCAATGCCAGGGGGTAGTGGGGAAAGGGGTCCCTTCCAGTCACAGAACAGGGTAGTGCCAGTTCTATGATGAGCAATTGCATGTTAATTGTTTGCCTCTCTCATACCCTTTGTTATTAATACTGCAGCTGCTACTGTTCATTTTATTGTTCTGTTGCTGTTTCCAGTAAATCATTCTTAACCCGTGATCTTTACCTTTTGTGCAGGGGAGGGGAGTGGGGGAATCAGGGGGTGGCATGAGAATTGGAGTTTTTTGGCAGGAATACTAAATTGAGGAATGCTAGTCCTAAATCACAACACAATGATGCAGCATTTTGTGCATAGGGGATCTTCTCAGTCATTGGGGGTGGGACAACATTTGACGATTCTGATGGAAGAAAGGGTTTTTGACACTGAAAATACCTCTGAGACTGTAAAGATATGGGTCTACAAAACAGAGATATTGACTTTATTCATGCTGATAAGGTCATAGCATAGGTCATGGAGGGAGCTAGGTTGGTGTCTCTTATGGCAACACCTATGTATTCCTGGATTTACTTAAGAAAACATTTACTTGCACTCTATCAGCTTCCTCATGTTCAGGTGCATTCTTGTAAATGTTTGTCAAAACCTCTTCGTTTTGTGGCTGAAGAATTTGAAGTTACACAGCAATTTTTACAATTTAGGGGGCCTTTTTCTTAGAGAGCTGCATAAAAGTTCATTAGCAGTTTAAGTCACTTAACTGGAGATAACCGGGTGTGTGGTACTTAAAAATACTAAGGTATGTTTCGCTAAAACATTGTCAGGCTCTTCTGCTGCCTCCACCTCTTCTCAGACAACTGCCCATAAGCATATGCCCCCATGCCTGGATATGAGAGGCAGAAAGATAAAGGTACTTCCTTTGAATTTGGCTGAAATACAATGTTTTATCCCCAGGAAATGTAGACCGGGGGGAAAAAAAAAAAGAGCAGAGGTTTTTTTTCAACACCTAAAAGGCAAAATACAAAATGTTATTTTCAATTTTTAAATCTGAAAATAAGTCTCCTTCTGGACCCTACAGACTGTGTTCATTTCCACACATTTATCCCCATCTCTCACAGATCTTTTTTCAGAACTGTGTTTTGTAGAAATGATGTGGAAATGCCCAAGAGCTCTGCTGGGTCAGAAGCTGCCACAGCTATGGAGGGAGGGAATCAAGCAGGCAAATTTATGACAGTTTGACATTTCAGATAATAGAGGTCAGTCCTTCAAGTCGCAGTCCCCCTGAGATGAGTGGGTTTCTGTCGGTGAATGTGGGAAGAGCTGGTACCGTTAAATTGTCCCTTTGCTGCAAGTGAAGCATGTGGTGATAGGCTGGAAGAAAAGAATTCCTTTCATTATTGTGAGGCAAATTCTGCTCTCTTTCTGATGTGGGTGAATGATCCCATTCATTGCAGTTGTTGTACCTGCTGCTGGAAGAGGAACAGGATTTGAATTCCTGGAATAAGGCATAATGTTGTGAATGAGCTGGAATGGGATGTATTCATGCATCCATACACGAGGCTTCCCCTTCTTGCACTCTCCCAGCTAAAACCTTGATGGGCTCCTTACTGTGAATACTGTATGTGGCATCTGAGACCAAATAAATTTAGTCCACTTATTAACTGGTTTTATTTTTCAAATGAAGATTCGATAATACTTGGAGTTTAAAAGTACCGATGAGCCCTGTGCCTGCTAAGTTGTTGCATCTCTCTGCCTCAGGCACTTTTGCTGGCAGTTGCAGGAGCTAATAGGATGCAGTGTGATAACAGCATTGGTGTGAGGTTTATAGTGTAATATTTGCTAAGTGTTTTGAAACTGGGACTTGGGAGTTGCTCTGGAAAAGCAAATAAATTAGTGTTTGTGTAGTAATTTTCATTAAATGTTATGAGAGCCTTTTTATAATTGTATGATAATAACAAATTTAATAAACTATGCTGGCCTTTTTTCAGAACTGGGGATAAAGGCCCCAAATAAACAAACTAATGACAGTTCTCAAATTAGAAATATGGCTTTATTCATTTGGGTTTAGTTAATTAAAAGTAGATTTTTTTTTTTAATTTCAGTTTGTTCTTGGAGTTTCTTCCACTAAAAGTATTCTAATTAAAATGTCAACAGCTACTCAACTTACTGCTGTTTAAGTGTGAACTGCCATATTTCTTAAATATCTATTTTTGAATTAACAGTGGAGAAAATAGAAGTCTAATTTCTGTAGAAAAAGAGGTGAAAATTAAGTCTATATTCCTTTGACCTTCTTGATATCTGGACTGAAATCTTTGTTCCACAGGGAGTTAAGAAACAACATAAAAGCCTGCCTCTGATGTAACACAGTAGTAACTTGCTATAAAGAAGCATGAAATGAAAGGGGGAAAAAATGTGATTTACATGAAGCTGAACTGTAGCATCAGCTACCATAGTTCCTCCTGCAAAAATATGGAATGATTGATTGCCCTGGTCTTTGAATTTCTATAGATGGTAATCGTTAAATTTAAACACGTCAGGATTGAATCTAGAGGAAATTACCAACCCCTTTTCCAACTGAAGACAAAACATTTCATAAATCTTGCAAGCTTTTCTTTCAAAAAATGAAACTTCCACGCACAAACCTCTGTTTAATGTGCCACTTTCTTTGTGATTCCTTATGAGAAGCAGTCTTCTGCTTAGATTCTATGCCTTGGAGCCAAGAAAGTGCCTGCAGTAGCTAAAATATGTGCCTGCAAGATAAAAGTGAGAGACTCCTGCCTAATTTCTTCTGGGAAATATGGGAAAATAAAAAGTGTGTCTGTGAGGTAAAAACACAATAGTTACGTGGTGTACAAGTTTATATACTGTGTGTAGCTGTGCAACACCTCCTTCATGAAGGTGAAGACATGGAAGTCTCTGAACATGTTTGTGAAAATGGTGACTCAGGGAAAAGAATACTGAATTTTCTTTCTAACTGGACTGTGAATCCTCAAGGTCAAATAGTCCAACCACAATTCTGCACATATCTAAGTCTTTAGACTTCCTGTGTTACCCTGGGCAAAACTGACTCTTACCATAAATGTAGACTTCTCTTCAACCCAGGAGGAAAAGTATGGAGTTGCTCTCTGAACCCCCAATTCACACATGTATTTTTATGTTGTAGAAGGTTTGTTTGCTACATTACAACCTACCTGTACACACAACTTTAACTTATGTCATCTCTCTAAAAATTATTTTCTCTCTCCTCTTGGCCTTGGGAAAAAAAGAGAAGAATTATGATAGGAGATTAAAAAGAAGAGCTAGGGAAAGAAAATCATTTCAGGGAGTCCCCTTATTTCCCTACCACCCTCTAGTGCGAGCGTCCTAGGTGTGAGTCCTTGCACAGCAGCCATGTGATCCAACCCTCACAGCCTCCTGAAGAACGCAGCTCCTGGGAACAATGAACACCATGAACAATACCCATGTCAGTGTTTCATTCAGTATTTCGTTGGATCATTATTGTTTTCAGAGCAAATTAAAATTATCAGGAGTTTTCAGCATGTTCTAGAAAGGGGTGGTAAGGGTGGAAGGAGTAAAGCCAGGAATTAGGGAAACTGGAGTTCTTGTATTTTGTAAACATCTCCAGATGACATCCCAATTCTGCCTTAATGGCTCCATGTCAGGAATTTCCTATGGGGGACTTACGTAAAATTATAGACTCTTCAAAACTCAGAAAGCCTTGAAAAATTTCAAAGTTAGGATGAGAAGGGGCAAAGCTTAGAAGAATTTAATGTTTCTTATGAAGGGCTGTGTGATTCCAAAGCAAAGCCACAAAAATCCCTTTAGATTAGCTGCTATCTATGGGTTACTAATGTCTGTCAGTCTGTCCAACATTCCTTTCCTTTTATCCACTTCAGTGTAGGGCTGAGATTTGTTTTTCTTATCATACCCTCATAACAGTTATTTGTTGAACATGTTTTTTACTATAAATATTGTTCCTGTAGCTCTGCTGCTTTTAAAAGCAAAGTTTTGTGATGGACAATCAGAATCCCAGTGATGGACTCTTTCTTTTGCAGTTCTTGAGAATTTTTCCTTGCTACTTGTCTCTGCCTGATCATCTCTGTAATTAATATCTGTACTTGTTAGCAGAACACTGTGGTATATTACAGCCACAGTTCTGCCTTGTTGTGTTGATAGTCCTTCCATTACATTTTATTTTTTGAAATAGGACACACATGATATCCTTTCAGAGTGCTTACTCTGAAAAAAAGATTTCAAAGAGAAGAGAGAAAAAACATTATGTTTTTGCTTTCATTTGTTAAAGTGGAACTTCAAACAAAAAAAAGTGAAAAAATGTAATTTTTTATAATATTGTTAAATCTCACAAAAAACATTGATATATCATTTATGTGTTTGCACAAAAGGGAATTAAATTAGTCTGACATACATTTCTTTTGCTCAAATAATCCAGCAATGTTGTGGTCAAAATTTTAAAATTCAGGCCTTATCCACAGCTTAGCTGAATTTTCTTACTGGCCGTAGTACTGGCTGGATAAGGCTCAGCAAGGCTTTTTTAAAATTGTAATTGTTTCTACCTTTTCCAGCCAAAAAGAGGGAACTTCATAGTTTTTGTAAATAAATATTACCTTGTTGATTTGAATCTGGAAACTGTCTCTGCAAGTAATTGATATTCTACAAATCAGTATAATTTATCTGGGGAACTGGAGTTGGAGAGCTATGCTGTAGTTCAAAACTCCAGGCTCTGGTGCCCTATTATGCAGCCTCAAAGGCTGGTGACCAACATCTTTTGTCCTGTGATAATACTGATTACAAAAGCAAATTCCTTTATTCCTTAAATATTTTTGTTTATTTTCTTTAATCCAAGCCCAAATTTTTACATAGTCATATAACCTTCATATTTATTGCAGTCAGATTTCTCTGGGAAATGGTACATCTCCTTCCTGTCCTTCTTTCTGTTGCTGTACTGCCATCAGTTTGTTTTGTATTTGAGTATAGTGTACACAAACCATATTTATTTTTTTCAAATATTTATGTAAATATGTAAATATTTAGATATATTTATGGTGTCAATTACCAAAGGCTTTTCTACTCAAATAAGCAGAATTATTTATATTAACTGACAATCTGCTTGTTAATTTCAAAATATTGTGCTGTACATAATATTTATTGTGGTTTCCGGCTTTGGAAGCCATCATAAAAAGAAGATCCCTTATTCAGAGTTGTGTTTTGGTATGGATTGCACTGTTCACTTCAGCAAAGTAGTAATTCATCAAACTGACTGGAAACAACAGGTTTCACAGCACCTTAAAGTGTAGACAATGACAGGCTGTATCTTAGATATGTTGTTCTGACTCTAGTGTGTATGAGAAATCCTGAGGTTCCCATGTGAAGTTCATGAAAAAAATCTTTCTTTGGTGAAATTTGGCTATTAGAATATGCAAAAAGGTACAATTAAGTTAAAAATATAATAGCAGCTGTTTAATTTAGCCGCCTGAAATCTTGAGAATAACCCATTTTCTATCCTCTGGCCAGGGTACTAAATGAGGCATCTCAGTAATTACTGAATTATCCCTTTCAGCAGGGGAAGAGCAACATGGGTGCTAGTCTTTTGTTATTTTACATTCACCCCCATTAGTGTTACTTGCTGTACCTAATAGGCTGATAAATGGGGTATTGCAACTGTCAGTGGCTAAATGGCACTTAATATTCCATTTTGAAGTTCGGGAAATCAGAAATAGGAGGAGAGGCTTTTGATGGCCATTTGCTCAGTGACACAGACTTATAATCAAGTAAATTGATGTTGAAGGTTCAATTACGTGGATCTAACCACAAAATGGAGCTGTAAAATTGTACGGTTGACGCGACAGACTTTGACAATATAACCCCTCACCTTGCTAAGATTGCTCCCAAAAACAGTAGTAAAAATTAGACGTAGACCTCAGTCTCTCATTCCTGCAGCATTACTTCAGTATAGGTAATGAAAAGAAGAGGGTTTGGAGCAGAGAGCTGCACTTTATTGCAAAATATAGCAGGCCACTGAAGAAGTTCTAAGGTGACAATTCTTACTTTGAGACTGTTAGCAGGCACCTTTGCTCAGGAAAGGGGAAGGATAACATCTTAAAATATTCACACCAATGGCCTCTGTGAACTGCTCTTAGACAACTCATCTGCAGTTGTTAAAGCCCATACACATTCAATAAATCTTTTGTAACTTAGCAGTTGTTTTCCATAGGTATAATTTTCTCTGTGTAGCAACCTAGATAACACACTGGACACAAGAAACATCAAGTCCAGCAAATTTTGCTGTTTGGTCAGAAGAAAAAGCCACTCTGAAGAAAAGAAATTCAGATCCAGGCAAGGAGAGCTTGCACAGCTGGATCTGGATGAGAGTCTGGGTTTTAAACATTTTTCAGACCTGTTTCTATTTGGACAGCTGTTTCTGACCTTTTCTTATTCTCCCACAATGAGGGGATTCTCCTTGATTCATGAGGAAAAGGTGCTGTAGCAAGCAGCTTAACAGTAGGCAGAGAGTGACCAGTGTAATGTACAGGCTGAGATTTTAAAGCCTGAGAGAAGCATCTTAGCCTCTGCTGAGTCACTGCATTTCTCCTCTTGGGCTGTGACCTCTTTTCTGGCCCAAACATCATCGCAGGTTTAGGTGGGTTCCAAGTCTCTGGGGCCTCCTTACCACTGGACCTCTCTCTAGGTCCAAATTTCTTGAGTGTTTTGAGAGCCACCTTCTCTGCAGCCCCTACCATCTGGAATATCTTCACTGTGGCTCTCTGCCTCATTGACTCTCTTCTTCATTTCAAATCTCAGTTGACCATTTATCTTTTCTACCTTGCCAGTTTCTTTTAATTTCCCTGTCCATCTGCTTCATCTATTTAACTTGGTGAAAGCTTTTAGATTACATTTTTTATAGTAGATGCATGGCGAAATGGTAGTGTATTATACATGAACAACTTCCCCAGCTTGAGCAAGCATGCTGGTAGCATCAACTGCAAAATTCTACATCTCCCCCATGTGCTCAGTGTTACACTTCAAAAAAGTTAGAGGGGGATGTTGAGCTTGTGCTGACAGCCAAAAAAAAAAATCAAAAACCTGCTTTCCTACGGCTGCAGCAAGTAGAGCAGATGGTATTTTCCCCCACTTCACATCACTCTCTGTCCTTTCCTTCCTCATGCCCCATTGTTCATTTTTCACACTTCTCTGTCACTTTGGTTTGGATTCAACACCCGCTGAAGTCAGTGGAGAGTCTCCCACTGACTTTATTTGGCTTTGCCTCATGCTCCCTGCCATCTCGCCTCCCTTCAGCTATGCCTGGACTCAAATTCCAGCGCCGACCTCTCAACAGTTCACATCCTGTCTGTGCATCATCTCCCCTCTCACTTCTGCACTTTGCCAAGAGTCTTAGCAGAGCAGGGATGGGGGAAAGCTGTGTGGAAGGGATACTGCTTGGGTCAGTAGCTCAAAAGCAAACCCATGAAAAATTTTTGATTTGGATTACTCTGAAACAACATTCTCTAGTTTTTCTCTAACTTAGCAAGAAAATAAAACAGGAACATAATCTTGCATTAAATATTATGGGAAAGAAAGTGAAATGTTTTGTTTTACTTGGGTTTTAGTTTTTAATTAAAATGAAAAATCATCTCAAGACACAAGTTAAGCCTCCCTGTTTTGGAAATATCATAGTGAAATATTTCACCTTTCAGGAAATAAGGTAGGTAGTTTTCAATAAATCTTTTTTTTCTTTTTTCCCCAGATCATTGGTTTTGTTAATAACCCCAAAACATATTTTTCTTTTGTGGTGAATTAATTACTCAGTTATTTGATGCTATTTCCTCTCATGGTTTTTCTCTCTATTCTGAAACACTAGCTACCCGCTTTCTCACTGAGATCCTTCCCAATCATCCATTTCTTTTGTAGATGTGAAAACAAAAAAGACAGGGCTGCTGCTGTTCTACCATTGAATTTTGTTTTATTTTTGAACAGGGTGTTTATTGCCTTGATGTTCCAATCTAGTACAAATCTGGTACAACTGTTACAGCATTCCCCAAATAATGCTGCCTGCACTGCACCCCATTGCCCTTGAGACCCCCACCTTGTGACGTCCTGTGGAGTGTCTCATGTCAGTAATAAATTTCACTAAATTTTCTGTGATATTCTCCCACAACAAGAAAGCCAAATTCTGTGTTTTGCTTCTGCGTATTCCATTTCCAAGGACACAACAATTACTCCAATGAAGTCAAATGAAAATTTCCATCAACTTCATGTAGTCACAATGGCTCCTTGTACATCAAACAGCCTCTGTGACTTTGGTCTTAAATCACTTCAGGAACAAAAACAAAACAAAACAAAAAAGTCATAATATGGTTTTCATAAGTACCTCAAAAGCAATTCTCTGTACTTTTTTAGACCTGGGAAATGGTGTGAGCTTTAATTGACATCCCTAGGAGTTGTGAGAATTCTCAGCAACTTGCAGGGTTTAGGCCTAATAGTATTTACAGTAATTAAGCACACTAATTAAATAACAAAACAACTAATGACAAATTGATTCAATGCCAAATCAAGGAGTCAAATAAATGCTTAATTAAAGATGCTAATAAAATCCCCTTCAGCCTTTACAGTCCACTCCCTAGGGCTAAAGATGACTTTCTACCTCAGAAATCTTTATAGCCCTTTACAAACCAGTCTCTAGGGTTACTGTCTTTTTAACCTCTGGATTAAATGCTTGTTAGCTAAGCACTGTATAAACCCATTTAAAAACTATCAAAATTATTAAGTTGGATCCAGAACGCTCTGTGTCTTCCAGATATGATACACCATGGCATTCCCATCTGCATGGATGTTCCCTTTCACTAGAGTATGCAAGGCTATGTCTAACTGAGCACCTGGGCAGCAGGACAAATGCCTGACCATCAGAGTCCTTAAGCCAATGGCACAAACCACTGCTTAAACTGAGACTGACTACCTTGTGGAGCCAAAGTCAAAATGAGGAAGAGCACAACCATAATGCAGCTCAGTTTAGGTAGAGTGAGACAGCTGTTTTCTAATTCATTATTGATCCTGTTAAGCTCTGTTATTTATCACCAAAGTAAAACCTACTAAAAAATGTATTTAAATATATATATATTGGAGAATAGAGCTGCTGTAAAAAAATGGCTATTAAGCTGCACCCAGAGAGAAGAGAGTTTTTTAAGTTAGTATTCAATATTTCTTTTGTGTGCCAGGAATCTCTATGTCACCCTGGCAGATAGCCACATTAGATATTTCTCTCCTTATCTGAACTTACAGCTTTTTACTTTTTGTGTCAATAATGATTAAACAAATGCTTATGGAAGTAGAAAATGATGAGCCATTTCCCAACCTTTCATATAAGGTTTGCAGAAGAACTTTTGAGCAGACAGATCACTCGGTAGCCGATGTATAGTGCACAGCAGCCCTTTCCACTTTTATCTGTGATGTTGTTTTGTGATGGGATTGTTGTCTTTGGCATTGCTAGCAGTTAGTCAGTCTCAAAGTTCTCCTTTCTGATGTTACACCATTTCACCTGATTTCATCTAACAAGCCAGTGTGATTTCAGATAACACTGTATGTGTTCAACTTCAGAAGAAGCTCTAAGCCCAGCTTGTGTAGCCCTGATCGCCTTTGGTACTACCCAGCTCTGAATCTGGAGCAGATGGAAGTAAATGGGGTGTTAGTGAGATGGAAGGAATTCCTCATGCTTGTGTAAACTGCCTTTATCTCTGTGCTATTTGCTTATAAAAAAAAAAAAGAAAAAGCAGGTTTTGCAGCCTATGAGGGAATTATTACACTGATCTGAGCCATATAATTTGGATTCTCTTGGAAATATATGCCACGTTTAGTTATGGGGGAGGGTGAAGACTGGAAATTGAGAAAGAGCTAATTCACATGCAGGTGCTGCTTGCAGTGTGTTAAATTACCTGTTGGATACCTGAGTACTTGCAAATATTGCAAATAACTTGCATTTATCCCTCTGGAAACCCAAGAGAAAATGCTTACATAGCTGGCAAGTTAAGAAGTATGAAAACAAATGAACATAAGAGGCTTAAGAGAAAAGTGGCATAACAAAACACAAAACCCTGAAGTGTGAAAAGAATAGAATTAGAATTAAGAGCCTTTACTGAAACAGACTTGCTCTATCCACTGATCTTTCTACACTGCACCACTCTGCATCTTCCAATTATGTCCACATGCTGCTTTCCATCAAGAAGAAAGAAAAAATCCAATCCTCGAGGCAGCGGTGTTTGAAATGATTCATCACATCCTGTAATAGTGTACTACAGTGTCAGATGAGTGTTATGCTAAGTCACGTTCTGACCCATCAAGTTTACTTTTATTTCCTCAGCCTTGTTTGCTTCTGGCCTCTAAAATATCTGCTCTTTCTTTGTTTATATCTTCAGTAATTTTAGTTGGCTGCTTGTTTGTGTCATACTGGCATTTGTATTTCCCACTGATATCCTTCAGCACTTACTACAGGATCAGGGTTTGGATTGGGTTTTTTAGTCACTCTATTATGTCTGTATTTTTCAGACTTTATGAAGGGCCCAAAATCTTCTCCAGTAATTTTTAAACTCTTAGCAACTCTTCAGAGAAAATATGCTACTTATGCCTAGAGTCTTTTATTGTTTATATCCCTAGACCATTGTGACTACTGCAGCAGGACTGTAGAGCATTTTAAAACCCTCTTATTATTGTTAAAGACACCATGAAAGACTGAGAACAAAAACAGAGTTCTGAGTCATGGTTTGTATCTGCTAAAATATATTAACTTAATTTCTCTCAAAGTTTGTAAAGTAAAAGAACAACAGCAGCAGATCATTGCCAGAAATGTGTTTTGCCAGAAAAGGGATCATTGAAAAGCTCAAATGCAAAGGATTCTTCTGGAGTGCTGTGTCTCTGTCTGTATGAGTTTTGTCCTTGGTTTTTGAAGATGCAATTCTGCAGAGTGAAATGGGGAGTTCAAAGCCAAACAGAGACAAAGCTGATGAAAACAGAGCATCTGCTAATATTTGTCTGTGTGTGTCTCTCTCTGTCCTTTGTTATTGCTGCTGATGACAACAGTGATGTCTGTTGAGGTACAAGCAGCTTCACTCACATCCCTGGAGTGAGAGGGCCTTCATTTCTTTACACAGCCTCAGGAGAAGCTGAAATACAATTCCAAATCCTAAGTCTTTGAGCAATTATCTGAATTGTTCTCAATATCATGCAGTATTTCCATGGCTAGCCTGAAGAACTGTTCTATTATCACTCCAGGAAGTAGCCTAGAAGGGAGATACTGCTCTGTAATACACAACATGTTGTCTGGCATAGCTGTACTCAGATGAAAAAGGGGAGAAAAATCATCGTACAGTTCAACAGTGCTTTAAAGAAGCAAAATGATTTCAATCTGAGCAAAATGTCATGGTTGTTCCCAGAAGTGTCACAACACAGGAGCATGGGAGTACAAGATAAAGCTCTGCTGAAAATTGTTATGTCTCTTGATAGCTTTAGTCAGCTGTGGCAGGGAAAACAAAGGCATTTCTTGCTGTGCTGCAGAAATGTATAGTGGGCAGTAATAAAGGAATAAATCTAAGAAGTCACACTGACATAACAATACAGTGCAAATTTCATTGGTTTCAGTAAAAGCATAACAAATTCTTTGTATCCTATAATAATTTCAGTTATTCTTTTAATGGCAGTAAGTCAAGATTCTTCTGTTGAAGAATAAGTTACAATAGTTTGAAAAGTGAAAAATTTATCATCACTGCATAAGAATATGAAGTTTTGCCAATAAAAGAAAAAAGTTCTTTAGTTTCAAAAACATTGGAATTAATGGCATAGAATAGCTAAATATTTTACTGGAAAAAGGAGAAGTAAAAGGTTGAGAAGTACATATTCAACAAATGCAGGTGTGCAGCCATTATTTTCCTAACAGATGTAATTTTGATTTTCAAAATTCAGAATATCTGGAAAACATTACTTTAAAAAAAGGAGATACAGATTAGTACTAAAAATCTAAATTGAATACATCCCCAAAGAAAATGGTTAAAATTCCCTGAACAGGGGCAGGAGAAGTTTTCCAGGAGACTTTACCTAGTCTGATTTCTCAAGGATGTATCATGGAGTTGTACTTTTTAATGCCGGTGTGTAAGTCAATAGAACATTTGTTAGAACTAATGTTAGGGCTTTGCAAGGTCTGGTAGTGTGAAAAGTTTGCTGGTGGCACAGTACAAAAGATATCAGTACAGGGAAGAAAGTGGGTATTTTTCAGGAATAAGCAGGTGACCTAGGTGATAATCATAAAAGTGATGGTTAGAAAGTCAGTAATGTATAAGCAGAATTTATCCTTCATCATGGGTGCTCTCTCCTTTGTCAGAAATTGAGGAGAAGGATGTGCATCTAGCAGTTGCTCACAGAGAAATTAGGAGCTGCTCCTACCATGATGCCATTAAAATGGCAAAAGCAATTCTAAAATACTTTAGACAAGCCATTTTCATCAGAGTTAGTAATGCCAGGGAATGGTTCATCTGGGACATTGTGTGTGTCATTCTGTGTATCTGCATACTGAAAAAAAAGAACCTTAATTAAAGAAGGAGATGAGAATAGGGAATAAAAATAATGTAATATTTTTGTGTGAATTAATTGAGAAACCAAGTAATATAGCACATTTAGTTAGAAAAAAAAAAAAGATGTCACAAGAAAAATGTGTATAAATTGTCATTGAATAAAAATATGAAGTTTAAAAATCATAACATTTGAGTTCCAGATTGTCTCCCTATCAAAAGATAAAAACCAATTCATATTGTTAAGGTGAAGATCTAATAGTTTATAAATGGGCTGGCATCAGCAGCAGGTGCTTGGCCTAGATGGAAATTGTGGATGCATCTATTGTAACATTTTAGTTGGAACCAGAAATGCACTTTTTTGAAGTGGCCTCTGCAGCATCCCCGTGGCTGTGCTTTGTCTCAGTAGAGCAGTCTTCCTCTGCACTGTTTCCTTTCAGCTGAGGCTGAACTGAAAGGTGCTGTCTGGAGCTGCATTTGGTGCTGCATCTGCTGATGGCTTCTCAGTTGACAGAAGCAGGCTAGAGCTGCTAGGAAGTAAAATCCTGGGAAGTGCATATGCTATGGATGTCAGGCTCTTAGCACAACTGTCTCTCTGCCTGCTACCACTCCTGTAACTTGACTGAAAAGGAAAATGCTGAGTTTGATTCAGTTTCTGTTGGATTTCTCACTCATAGTTCAGGAAGCCAAAAAAAAAATCTATCTTAATGCCAAAGAAATTATTTTGGCATTTATGTATATGATATTAGTGGTTTCTTGGTGTTTGAAAAGTAGGAGGACTAAAGTCCTTAACGCTTTCTAGGAAGAATCATCTTTATATATATTTATAGACACACAGTGCATACAGATATATACACATTTACATGCACAGAATGTTGCAAAGGAGAGTTCTATGTTACACTGTGATGCCATGAAAGAACAGACCATTCATGTAGTCTTATTAATAACTTTTGCTTACAGTACTTGCTGCATGGCAGCGTATTACATTAATTATAGGGACTTAGCCCTCATTTGCTACACGAAGAGAAAACAACCACTACAGTCTTGGACCCCAACTAGCTTACTGACTTCCAGAACAAAATAATTAGCTTAATTTTTTTTTAGTTTAGTTAATTATTCAATAGTTTGAAAGGTGGAAAATTTATCACAGAATAAGGATTTGAAGATTGTGTTGTCAATAAAAGAAGCAAAAAGAAGGTCTTTAGTTTTAAAAATATTTGGATTAATGGCAGAGAATAGCTAAATATTTTCCTGGAAAAAAGGAGAAATAAGAGGTTGAGAAGGACATATTCAACAAATGCATAATTAGAGCAAAATTTGGCTAGTTAAGGACACATGGTCCACAGAGATAAAGAAAATCACCTTACACATATGTACAGCATGAATGTTTGGTGTTCATGGGGTGCCTGGTCACATGATCTGCACTTAAATATCTCACTGTCTTAATGTTCTAAGGTACACTCAGTAATTGTAAAAACAGTGATTTATTTAGCTGGATAAGATGTAAGGTTGCTAATGTTCAGTAAGTATTTTACTGCTGATGCATGAGAATGCTGGGAGGCTGCAAAACATGAAAAGTCTGTGAGAGGTAGGTATATATGTCCAGTAAAACTTCACTCTTGTGAAATTTAACTGCCATGGGATGCCTTTTCTGGATGAAGGGACTGTGCAAGCATTCCCACTCCTAGGTCAGTGCTGTTAATAGTGGGATGGAACAACAGGCTTTAAACAGGGGTACCCAGAGCAGGGGGAGACCAGCTGCAGGGTTCTACTTTGCATCAAGCCATTGCAGAGCTTCTCTTCCTCCAACTCTCTTGCTGGGCTTGCTTTCTGCAAACTCCTCAGGCTGACTGGCTCCCCAAACCCATCATGGGTGGGAGGATGGGATCCCACTCATCATCATCATCTTTGTTACCACTGAACAAACAGTGTCTGCAAAGTGAGGCCTTGCAGAATCATGCAGCTGAATACACAAGTGCTCTTGGTGGCGCAAAATGTTTCTTATGGGGTTTTATTCAATATAGGCAGACAAGTAAATTGAAGTACTTGGGCAGCTAGACAATTTATCCCCTGCAATGTCTATAATTCCTTCTAAGAGGAGCCTTGTGTTTCTGTCAACAATTGATTTTAAGCATTATTTCTGTCTTGAAGATTATCAGACTTCACGCTTCTTCTGGGAAGAAGTCAGTAACACAGGCAACCACAGATGACTTTTATTTTTAGTAAAACTTTCCTGGCTCATTCAGATACTGTTCAGTTTTGTTAGGGTTGTTGTTGCTTTGTCCTTTTTCAAAGAATCAAGAGCCTGTCACATTTAATTCCCTTGCTTTCAACTCTAATGTGTTAAAAGTGCTCTGGGTTGGATGAAATATGGGCAGTGCTGTGTTGTGCTCTTTTTAATTCTTCTGTTTCTACTTGGGCTGTTTCACACTCTTGTGATGGGCAAATAATTTGCTGAGGATTTCTGAATATTACAATGGTAAGCCGCATTCAGTCTCCCAAATATTTCCAGTATTAATTGCAATGAAAGGTCATTGCAATTGCTCTGAAAGCTGTCAGAGCTCCCAGAGCTCACATCAAGCTCTGACAGACTTGGGGACTGTGGCTTGCACTGCAGCACCAAGGCACACTCAGTGTTAGTGACCAAGGTTGCTGGAGAAGATCATTAGCAGACTTCATAAAATCACCAGTGTTTCCTTTCTTTTCTCACCTTCAGGCAAGATGGTAATTGGCTTTTCTCTGCTATTTGCAGGTGAGAGAGCCCTGTGATAAGGAGACATTTTGTTGTATAGGGGACCATTTAGAGTGGGTAGTCTGATACCACCACATGACAGGGTCAAGAGTGACTTTATTTTAGAGCTTCGATTCAGAGCCAGGTTACACTCACAAGGGAAGGGGGATAAATGAGTCATTTTGAATCCTGAAGAGCATTCTAGCAAGACACTGACTGAATATAGACTTCATTCATGCATCCTCTGTAACTCAGTCACAGCAGGGCTTGGAAATTTGAAGGTTTAATAAATGCTTCTAGTATTTAAGGAATTGTTTTCCTCTTTGTCAAATTAGCATTCTACACTCATACACTACATTTTGGTGCCTTAACAGCATTTTGAAGGCTTGTAAGTGCTTTCAATTGTTGATTTGATAAGAACTATGCATTTACTCCTCAGAATTACTCCTCGGAATTACTCCTCAGTGGTAAACACTTATAACAACAAAATGAGAAAAGATCCTGTTTGTGGCTGAACACAAATTTCGTGACTGAAGCACGCTGTCCAAATTTATCCCTTAGCTAGCTTTGGCTCAGCCAAAGAATGACAGATGTGTCCTGCCAGGATTCCTCTCTGTGATTCTTAACTCCAGGCTCTAATGTTTATCTTACCTGCTTTCATAGTTGCTGAAGTATGTAGATGGATGTAGAGAAGGGTTGAAGATCTTAGGTTATGCTCTGTTTTCCTCCTCAATACCAGATGAAGCCTCTTTTTCACAGCTTGTCCTTGAATGAAGAAGTATCTGTCATAAAATTAGTAGCGGGGGGAATATTGCTCTTCCTTACCTCCTAGCAGTAGGGACATCTCCTTCTAGAGTCCATCTTCTCCTTGTTTGTTTCAAAAACAATATGAACCAGTAAAGCACCTCTGAGACTAGTCTTCAGCAGCTTTAGAAGTTCCACATTACTTTATTGTTCTTTGACAGATTCCACTAAATCAGTTCAAATGCACTAAATTCAGACATTCTAAAACTACACCTAGAAAGTGATATGTACCAACTTATAATTGTGCAGATAATTTCTGAGAATAATTAAAACCAAACACATTTCAAATGCTCCCCATCACATTTGTAACTGCTTCGATTTACTGAAATAGCAAGAAATAAATATTTTTATATCATATCTGTGTTTCCAACACACTCTTCAAAAAATTTCCATGCAACATAAAATAAAAATCTATCAATATAATGTCCATGTTGAGACAGGCTAGAATTGCTATATATCCATTGTTCCTTGACAGCCTTCCCTTGAGCCTTTTCCCTGCACAGGCATGCAAGAAAGCATCCCTGATATGGTAAGCTTCAAGTGTAAGCGGGAAAAATGCTGATTTCAGACTTGTGTGTGCACCAAGCTGGTTATGGGGAGACACCTTAACCTCAACTTGTGCATGCAGAAAGGGTGTATGTAATCTCTCCAGGTGTAAAGAGAACTTTAATGGAGCAGCCAAGGGGAGACAGAAGGGCAAAACCTGGAAACAGAGGAAGAGCTTGAGTCAATTTATTTACTTACCTGTTTATTTATAGGGATATAGGTTTACATGAAATAGCTTAGTACTGGGAGGAGCCAAAATTAACTTGAATCACTGCTGAAGTAGAAAAAAATCTAGAAGCATTTCCAATCTTGAAACTTGCAATGAATCTCTAACTGCATAGCATAGGTGTACAGGATTTTTTCATCCAATAAACAAAGCAACTGATGGTGTCAATAAAAATACTTTGGTCCTTCTCTGTAAAGATTCTCAACATGATACTAGGGTTCTGGTTTACTGCTTGGTGTTCTTTCATCTGTTCTATAAACAAGTAGTCAAAGACAGAGCAAACTGTGACATCCTCCCTTACAAAGATAAATAAGGATCAATCTTTTCTGACATTTTGCCTAATAAAAAAAAGCTACAAACAAGGCAGAGAAAGAAAGCAAACAAAAATGTTTTCAAAAGAGAGAATAGGAAATAGGGAACAACTGTCTGGAAAGATATATGTTCCTCATTGAAAAAAAACCCAACAAACAAAAAAAAAGGCTGAAACTGACAGCTCTATTTGAAAGACATTGAAAATATTTATTTTCTTGTGACTTTCAACATATAATGTCCTAATTTTCACCTCCTCTGTTTAGTTGCCTGCTTTTAAAACCAAAAATCATCTCAGTGCCAGCATTGTGCATTAAAGCAGATGAATTCACAGATGACTCTTTTTTTATATGAAAAGCAATTGAGCAAAGTTAGTATTTCTTTCTCAAGCGATTAATAATCAGCTTTTCATTTCCTAGGGTTTGGTATATATCTTGATAAAAGTATGTTGAAATAGGATTAAAAATAACTTGTGAATATTAATTGATGAATTAATTTCCCAATTGAAAAACTTTTAAAATTTGGGAGAAAATGGCTGTGTGATTTAAAACTATCCTAGTTACTTTTCTGAATGCCCAACAAGAACTCATTTCATAAATCAGTTTGACCTTGCAAGAATTAAAATAATGTTGGTAATAATCTTTTATAAAGGGATTGCTCAGTAGGTGCTGAAATTAATCTCTCTGCACAGTACTCCTGTTTTTCTCTGTTAATATTCTCTTTCCTTTTGGTTGTGAATTCCTCATTTTCCACATACTCTTAGGTCGTGTCCCAGTGATGAACTCATTTTCAAAAAGCTAAGTAGTACCACACTACATTATTAAAATGATCATCTTTTTGAGGTAATCACCTAATGTATTTAATCAGTAAAGGTATTGCGTTGCATAATGGGAATTATGCAAACTAATATTTCATGTGGCAAACGCTGGAGCACACACATAGTTTTTTCTCACACATGTGCTTGGGGATTTGCAAAAGCTGACATTGTGTTGATGCCTTATGAAGGCTGACCTAGAACAGAGGCTAGACGGAGGTAAAGAATAAAGTAGGTATTTATTAGAAGGCTTTAACGGATACACCTTGGACAGTGCAAGAGCCCAGCCAGGGCTGTACCCAAGATGAACCCAAAATGGTCACAAAATGGATGACTGATCACAGGGTCTCACACTTTTGTAAGTTCTGGTCCATCTGCATATTGGAGTTAATTGTCCAATTACAGCTTCGGATTATGAAGTCCCATCCTTCTCGTTTTCTCTCCTCAGTCCACCGTTGTTTATGCTCTTAGGCCTGAAATTCGGATAATTTGTTCTTGGTCCCCAACTAGAGCAGGAATTGTTTTGTCTACCTGCTCTGTGAAGAAAGGTTACCATCTCCTAATATGAAGCTCAGAACTACACACTAAAGCAGCACAGAATCTGAAAAATATGAAAGCTAAAACCTGAGGCATTAGTGTCATGGACCTTATCTTGGATCGAGCTCCTGCAGATCTTGGACAAGGAGAGCATAAGAATCAACAGGGAGGTTAACTGGCTATTCCTTTTGGAACATTGTGAAAGCATTGCTAACATGACTGAGCCTTGGGAGAAGACATCTATTTCTGCTAGAAGCATCTGAATTAAGAAGTTTCCAAACACCATTACTGTTCCAAGGAAATCAATAGAAGTATTTATGGTACAGTTTATATGGTCCTTTTGGCAGTGTTTTTAGCCACAGTATTGGGTTAAAATTTTCAAAAGTCCTCTGATTTAATTACCATATTTGTAAATTCACAGATTAACTGATTGCATGTTGCAGCAGTGCAGCTATTTTCAAAATGAGGTCTCATGAGGTATTGCTGCTGTGTGGTGAAAATGAGTTGATGATTTACCCTTTCTTCACATTACACCCTAATGCATTCCAGTCAAAATAGGTGGTGATTTCTCTGGTTTGCTTTTTTGGGTGTGATCGTAACTAAATTGGAGCAGTTAAATAGGGAGCATCTCACAAGGGTTGTGCACTAGCTAAATGGACCTGCCATGACAAATGGCACACAAGTGTTACTGCAGGAAGGAGTTATGGTTCCCAGTTAGGAAGACATCTGAAGGTCTGTTTGGTTGCCTGATCTCTCTTTCTCAAGCTTAAAGTTCTGTGCTCTCTATTTCAGCAGCTGTATTTTGGAAATATGCAGGAAAAGGAAAGACTCTTTATTATTTGGGCACCCATGGAGCTTTCTTTTCCCTAACTGAGTTAAGAGCTTCAAGGATCAAACTGCTGTTTAAACACAAGGTGTGCAGGAGATAGGGCAAGAACAAAAGTTCCTTTGTACAAACATTAGTCACAATTTCATGTTTGTCAAATCCTCTGAAAGCTGAGCCTGCTTCCCCATCCAGTATTTCTGCTCACATGTTTTTGATTATGTCGTCCCTGTTGAGAATTTTCAATGATCTGAAGGCATAATTTTCTTCTTCCTATGAACTACCCTTTGTTTGGTTGGAGGTAATGTATTTTTATCACAGAATAAAGTTGCATTTTGATGTTTCAGCCAGTTAGCTGGGTTGTCTACTCATTTCCATCTTAATGGGGACAAAAATGAAGAGTCATTTATAGTTGTACCCTTGGGCTCAAGCAAATTCAGACATGAATTGTCGTTTGTTTGAATAGCAGATAATTTTTCAATTCAACGGATATCAGTGTCTCAAATACTGGGGGAAATTAGAAAGAAAAATGTAAAGGAAATTATTGTCTCACAATCTGATATTTTGATTAAGTTTGATACTTGTATTTGTAATTGATACTTGTGCTTAAGCCAGAGAAAATCCTGGGAGGTTGGGTTAAATGAGGTTCTGACTTGAATCTCAGACAGAAATCGGCACATGCTCAAAAAAAGCATAACCCACTGTGTCTTACCTGAAGATTGAATCCCGTTTATAATGTCTGGTAATTTTGTATTTGGAAGACACAGAAAAATCCCATTAAGATGAATTAATATTTAGTTATGTGTAAGTGGAATTTTCTTTCTTCATCTCTCTACATGTCTTTCTAAGCATAGCAGTAGTGGTATGCCATTTAACGTACATAATGTAGTTATTTACATTTGCCTAGTTTGAAGAGGAACTGCCCCATAGCTGATCCATCCCAGACATGCCCTCTTCAAGTCTGGGATGGATAGTAGTACTTGATCTTGTCTTCCCATACTCAAATACAGGCTCAAGATTTTTTTTTGTTGCTCAAGTGCTTTTTGTAGTGTTTGACAGTGAGAATGCTGGGTTAGGAATGTTGTTTTTCGTGGAGTGCAGTTACTTATCCTTATTACACAGTTGGACAATGAAAGTACCACAACCTGGAGCTTCCCAGCGAGTTTGTGGCAATACCATTTTAAACTCTACTGGTAGCATTTCTGAGAATATTTTTGCATATATTTCCCATATAATTGTAGCTTTTTTAAACTAGCTCTTTAATTACATTATAGATGAAACATCCTGAATGAAATCCTGATTCCAATAAAAGCATTTATTTTCTTGATAACAAAATCACTCAGCCAATTTCTATGAGACCTGAAAGCCTGAAGCTATAAATTAGTCTTAAATAACACTGTGTGATGGAGAAGGAAAAATGCGAAAGAATTTGAGCTTCAAATTGGAGACTAACTTTAATGTTCTTTGGGGACAGCATCCAAAATTCTGTTCTCATGGTATGTTTTTCAGTAACTGCTTGGCACAGTATTTCTAGCATAAAATGCTGTTATGGATGGCTTTCGTAGGCTTGCATCTGTAGAAAATTACATCTGTAGGAGAATTGTGCTGTTTTTCCTAGTCAAAACTTGGATGGAAAAACTGTAATTTACAGTTTGGGGGTTGCCTTTTTTTTACTTATTTTAGAAAATTGCTTTTAACATCTTATGCAAAATCCTTAAGCTTCCATGAAATCCGTCAAGCAACACTGTCTACCTCAGACCCTTCCTTTAAAGAAAGATGGTATTGTAATTGGTATTGATAGACGCTATTTCCATTCTTTTGCATTAAGCAAACATAAATCCATACCATCAAAAAAGAAGGCAATTAATAAGTTGCTTAGACCAGACTAAAACAAGCAATGGAAGGAGAAAATGTAACTTTCCAGCTTGTGTTTTCATTATTCATTTGGCGTTTGTTGTTAATAAAACATTGCAATACAGAACAAGGTAATACAACTCATAGAGTGCTTTATTATCAAGTGTCCTCAAGGCACTTCAAAATAACATCAAAAAGGAGACCAAAAGACAATAGCTCATCTGTATGAGAGGTTTAAAGCTTTTGTTTAAAATGTAATGAGTTGGGGTCCCATCCAACTTCAAAAGAATTTTGTTTAGGGCTATGCCTCTCCCTTTCTTTTTTTGGTTTGTGTTTGTTTTGTTTGCTGTACTTCACAATAGGAATAGTTGCAGAAACAGCAGGGGGGAAATAGCTCTTGTACTGGTGATCTGCTGGGCAGCGTTTGCAGAGTCCTGGAAAAAGGAGTTTAGTGGGAGTTCCATGACAGTCCACTGCTATCTGCATGCAGAAAGGAGGCCTAGGCTCTCACTTAGTACACACTGTTTGTAGATATCACATTCCAGAGCTGCCCTAGATGGTGTATAATTTCATAAGAGGATACAGTTTCAGGGAGCCACCAAATCCAGCAATTCTGCTAGATGGAAGGCAGCCGCAGGTTAGTGCTGCAGGTCCAAGCACTGGTGGGACTGAGCATGTAATCCCAGCAGGTACACTGCAGACAGGTGTCAAATACACATACAGAGCAGGCCACACAGATGAACTAAGTATGCAGTATTCACACAGAAATGGGCTGTCCTAACAGTCTCCTCCTGATCCCCATTCTGCTGGTCAGAATTAAGAGCTGTTGCTTCAGCACCCCACAAACAGAGTCCTTAGTACAGCTGCTGGCACTTAGACCTCCATGAATATGCATGTACATAAATTAGGGATTTCCCTCATCCAGGAAAACAGAGTTTAAGATGACAGAACTGACTGTGCAGATCAGGTGCAGGGCATAGCCAGACAAGCATGCCGACATGCTTGTAAGCAACGTGCTTATAAATAACTTCCCCTTTGATCCCCTTATCCTCATTTCCTGCACTTGTTCTGTAATAAGTGCCATCCCCAAATGGTCTTGCCTGCATCCCATAATATGCCCCAAACCTCTCAGATCCTGAGATGCTCCAGCCAGCCTCTCCCATAGACCTGTGGTGCTGGGCTTTCCAGCTGGATTGCTGGCTGTCCTGGGATAGCCAGGGGTGTGAGTGGGCAGGGGCTCTCCTGCAGAAGTTTTCTCTCCCTGCCAGATACCTCATTGTATGGGCTGATGTTCCCCTGTGAAGGGCCTGGGTGGTGCCAGGGCAGGGTTATTTACAGGTTCCACACCTCCTTTGTACCTCTGCTCCTTGCTACTGCTGCAGATGGGCTATCTCTCACACAGCCGAAAGCCAAGGAGCTTGTATTTTAGAGATTTATTTGCACTGAATAGGAACACAAATAAGGAGGCAGGGGAGAAGGCCTAAGGTGCCACCCAAATTCATACATCCGTATTAGCTGTACACAGTGCAAAACTGCAGTCCAAGCTGTTGTGCATGTTAGAGCCCTAGGATTAATAATGATGCTGTAACTGCTGTCACCACTGCAGCTCAGTTAAAATATACATAAGCCCTGTTTAAATTAGCTGCAATCTTGCAAAAGTTGCTCACAATGATGGATAAACTCATAACTACTTAACTAATGCTGCTGGTGACCTTGAGTACTGATGCCACACTGACGTAGTAAGGCTGCTAAAATTTTCACTGAAGCTCGTGCTGTAATGTGGCATCTCCACCATGTCAACTGGGGATAACTGCACCGGCTAATGCATTTATTTAGCCACAAATGGCATGAAGTGATTTGTGGGTTACCAAGGGCTTAGACCTCATTTTTCGTCACTCAGGGAAGCTAATATAGAGGCTTTGGCAAACTAATATCACAGAACGGAAATATCACTGGAATAATTTTAAACATATTTTCATGGAACAGAAAGCATGGATAGATTTTCAAGAGACTTAGGTCCAGATTGCCAGTGTAATATATTCTTAACAGTTAGCCAAATCACAATGGAGGATATAAACCACATTTTACTAGGCACAGACATATTTAGACAAAATATTGTTGACATGGGGATTGTAGTGTTTGAATAAATGAGACTAAAACATGAAACACTTTCTATTTAACTAATGCTTCAGAAGAGGACAGAAGATTTTGCACCCCTTATGTCTCTTTTGCACCCCTCATTACTCTTCATTAGTTTTAGTCAGAATTTTAAGCTGTGCTCTGCGTTAGATGTCTAAGAGAAATCTAATGGTAAGTGTGTGTGGGAGGTGGCCAGGGGGAGGAAAGTTTGGGAATGCCTTGGGAGACAACATGTGTGTTATGCAAGCTCCCATGTCAATCACCATGTCAATCACCATGTCAGTCACCCACTCCCCACTCCCCTGTTCTAGAACGTTCCTTGGTTCCCTGTTCCCCATTGGTCCCTAGGTTGGAACCACTCCTACCTCCTTTCCCTATTGGTTCGTGCTGTGTCACCCCGCCCTAGCTCCTCCCCAAACCCCGCCTACCTCCCTGAGCTTATATACCCGGACCCCTGCCACTGTTGGGGCTTTTTTGCCTGTGCTCCTCTTCGGAGAAGGTTGTGTCCCTGCTGCTCTTCACTTTCTCCCTCAATAAACCTCTCTGGATTAAGCATGGAAGAAGCCCTCCTGCTCTTCATTCGGTGGTAAGGCATTTTTATATTACGACATCCGGGCTTGGGCGGAAGGTGGGCTGAGGGTGGTACCAGACGGCACCATGGAGGAGACACTCCTGGAGCTAGAGGTAGCCTGGCAGCACTGGCCCAAGGAGAAACAGCAACCCTGCAAGTGTGGAGGCTGACACTGTCATATGATTTGGATGGGGTAAAATGCCTAGCTGTTCTCTATGCTCTTTTTTGGCCAAAATTTGAAGTGTCAATGAGATCAACTGAGGGTACACAGCATAAGTGAACGTAAAATGTACCAATGAATTAGTCAGAATGCACAGACCAGAGAATTTTGCTAGTGCCTTTAGCTAAGAGCCTGTCAGAATTTTTTTATTCCAAATTTCTATTCCAGAGCCCTATTATGTAAAAGAAACTCTCTTGGGTAATTTATAAAATTTGATATAATTTTTTTGACAATGTACTTTCCATGAGTACAAAAAGAAGAGAGAAAATTTGAGGTCACTTTGGTGCATGTGCAAACTTAGTTTACTTCATTGTGTTTTTCATGACCAGCAGAAAACAGTGTGGATGAGACATGTCTAAAACTTAATGAAAAAGCTGCTTTGATTTGCTCTGGGACATTAGGGATCGAGCACATTTTGTCAGGTGAAGCCAAGGGATGAAAGTCAATATGACTCAGTTTTAGAAGAGTCATGGCTTTTCTGTCCTTCAATTTATCCATCTATAAAATGGAAATAATGGGGAATGGCAAAAATACTAGTTTGTGAAGATTTAAAGAGTGTTTAGATAATGGTGTGCAAAGTTTGTTGGATTGAAAATGGTAATGATTTCCATTATGGCAGAAGTACTACAGTTGTGGTGCTAGGCAAGGACTTTTTTGGCAGTTTACCAGCATTGTGCTCCCATAGGAGGCCTGAAGGGATCTTTTACAAAGTCAACCATAAACCAGCTCAGAGCACACTACTTAGTCCTGAGTTTATCTACCCATTTACTGGCGCCATCTTATCATTGACAAATTTCAAAACTGTTTCTAAAAATAGGGGTGGAGCCCATTAAGAAATCTCTCAGAAGCCTTGATACTTATGATGGGTGTCTCATCAGATGTGACTAATGCATCCTTCATTACAAAACTAGTGATGTCTAAAGGTCCTATGTCACTGGCCTCAGGCATTCAGCTTCCGAGGTTTTCTTTGGATTAGTATATTCAGACATACATCTTGTAAGCTGATAATGAAGCTGAATTAGTAGAAGAAAGTAACAAGTTTTTGGTGCACTTTTGTAAAGTGTTACTTTGGAAATAACTTTGCATTTATCTAGATTATGTAAGGCTGAAACAGGCCAGTCTCATGAATTGAAACAAAACATTTTAATAAGGTAACATTATGAATCAGCTGTCACCTTTTTCATGAGATGGATTGGCAGTAGAGAAAGCGGAGAATGAGTTGTATGTATGAGGCATGTTGCAGGGCAATTTCGTCAAATTATGCAGGACTTGAGACATGTAGACAGAGCCAACCATAAAAATAAGAGAAAAAATTCAGTTCTGAGCGTTGCAGGTAATATTCCCAAACTCTAATTAAATCTTTGTTCTCCCCTATCAGAATTTTTCATGGTGTTCCACTAAATGAGTCTCTGTGTAAGCCTTATTTTCCAACTTTCCTTGCTAATTAAGGAATTTTCCAACAAAGCCTGTTTTTATTTTTGCCAAACTGAATACAGGTTTTCTGGAGCATGCAGGCTAGAAGGCACTGCTCCTAGATGAGAAGGAAGCCAAAGTGTTGCACTGGCATTATGAGATTCAGGTAAAAAGTCATTATGTCAGTTGAGCAAAGGGTAGTGGTTACTCTCCAAAACAAACAACAAAATACTTTGGAAGGGACCAACTTGAGAACAGATGCTGTCTAAGGACTTTGAGGATTCTAGCTAAACTTCAGTGAAATGTATGTTACTTAAAAATGTGTTGACTTGTGAGAATGAGAGTGACTAATACATGGTGCTTAATGATGAGATTGTTCAATATTTACACCTAAATCTGACATTTACCAGACTATGCTAGAAAAATTATCTGTATGAACATCTCTGTGCTCTCAACAGAGAGGAGCGCAGAGTCTGTGGCCTTTTAAAAACTTTGTTCTTAAAAGGAAGAGTTTTCTATTGAGGAAAAAACAGAGCTTGTCAAAATGGTTGTGCTTTCTTTCTGTATTTCTCTGTTAGCTACACTTGACTCTGTAGCTCGATTGATGGAGGATTGGCAAATGTTTTAGAATACTTAAATAATTAATTTTCACCCTAACCTCACTCAGGTTAAGTTCCTATTTATCAGTCCCAGATTTTCAAACTTTATCAGTCCCCTGAAGGGCAAGAAATTGTCCCTGTCAGCTTCTTTCATGAATCCAGCCAGACCCTTTTCCTCTCACACCTTTCTGCTGTGTTCAGGTGGGGTTCTCCTTTGAAGTGTTTATTTTTGCACATTATTTTCAATTCTTTCAGGCCCTAAGGTTTGTGTATTGGATCAGTCCAAACTGAAACCCTTACATTATTGCTTCACTGTAGGAGTGTTTTATATCTCACTGTGCCACAAGAAAAATTTAAAACCCTAGCTCAGATTTAACTTTGCAGCATTATAGACATTCTACATAGATGAAGTTACTCAAATCCCCAAAGCACACTGTGAACTAAATTAGTGATTTGAAGTTCTCTCATTTAATGTTAAGTATCTTTACAATTTTGAAGGTACCAGCTGAATGCACTCTGTAATAGCTTTTGAGTCCTGTTTTTAATTTCTGCTTATTATGAACTTTTCACCACATTTTTATCAATTGCTCCTTTTCTTTAGCTCAGCCATATAATAGAGTAGTTGAAATAGTTCACTAGCATGTAACCACTTTGCATTAAATGATACTAATGATAACACTTCAGACTTATTAAGGAACCTTTTCTTTCCCTTCAAAGTCACAGGGCTGTACATATTAGATTCAAAGCCTGCTCCAAGTGGGCAATTGGGTCCTTAAGTTGCAGAACTTAATATGAATAACTTTACATACAATTTCTCAATGTAATTCCATTTAAATGATTGTGTAATTCAGTGTAACTACATAAAGATGACAATATAGCTGCTTTCCAATTACATAATAGTTACAGAGTAGTCAGTGCTATAGTTTAAAGTGTAATTGATTCTTAATTATTCCACTTTGGAAGAAAGGACACTGATTATAATTTCATTAGGGAGATGGAAATGACTCTGCAAAAGGAAAGAATCAGCCACATATATACATGCTTATTTTCTGTTTGCAAAGTACTGTTGATTTATCTGTTTTTCCAGGCCAGGGTTGTAGAATTGTTTTGAAGTTGCAGCACTATCCATATCACAAAAGGGGTTTCAGGGCTATTGCCTCATGTTTCTTTTTCTTTTATTTATTTTTTTAAATTTGATATGTGCTGATTTTCTATCCCAGAAGCAAACTGAAGAGAAAGAAGTATTGTTAGGCAAGTTATTTCAGGACAAGTAACAATGTGCAGTTACAATAAATAAGCAGCCAGAGTTAAATCTTATCATTACAAACTCACTTGTGGGGGATGGGGGTGGAAGAGCTGGCACAGAGGTGCCTTGGGAAAGTTCTGTTGTCTGAATCAAATTGAGTTGCCATAGTAACCTCCCATAATCCTTCCCTGTTATGCTAATACGCAGAAGAATGACACGTGTTGTACACACCCCTTTCTAGAACATTCTTGGTGTTTCGATCTCCCGTTGGTTGCTCTGTTGAAGCCACCCCTTCCTCATTCCCCACTGGACGGTTTTCAAACACCCCACCTTTGCTCCTCCTCCTGTGCCCTTTCCCATTGGATCGTTCATACTGTAACCCCTCCTACCCATGGTTGCTTATATACTCTGGACCCTCCTTCAACTGTCAGACTCTTTCGTTGGTGTCCTTATTGGTAGATGTCTCCCTGCCTTTTGGATCATGCCTGTTCTTCTTCCTTACAATAAATGCATTGGAATTATCCAGGACTGAGTCACCTCCTTCACCTTGGTGAACGGATATTATCCATCTAGGACTAGGCAGAAAGTGGGCTGAGGGGAAGCGCTATTGGGCAAGGGCACGCTCCTTGTCCATTTGGCGTCCTGCCAGCACCAGCCCAGGGTTTTCCCTCCACGGTGGACGGAGTGGGAACCGAATCCCCCGCCGCACTCACTCAGCAAGAAGAATTGGGGTATCCATACTGCAATTAATCAACCAATTGTGCGACCTTCTTGTGCTCCTCTCCCATGGGACCCTGCTCCCTTTGCCCTGAGGTCAGAGCACACAGAGTACCTGAGGGCATAGCTGCTGCAGGGTGTTGAAAATGGCTGGGCCACTGCATGAGTCAGGGCTCTTGCATTATTTGGCTTTTGATACAACTGGAGAGTCAAGCACAGCACACCTGTCCTTCCTGACAGTAGCTTCCTGCAAAAGGGCAGTTTTCCCATCATCTTCACATTGTGGGAGTTCTTCATCCCATTGGCCTGAGAAAAAGAGCCTTTTGCCTATAGGATACATTTATTCTCCATGGTGGAAGCTAGGTCAGTTCTGAGGATACATTCTACAATGCTTAGAATAGCATAAAATTTTTTTCTGTTATTCGTCTACGCTTATAGTGAAAATGTGGCTAGGCTAGGCCTTTTGATATGCATATATATATATATATATATATATAAAATCAATAGGATTATTCAGCTGTGGACATTGTTCAGATTACAGGATGTTTATTCAAATGGAAAATTTAATTCTTCTGTGCAGTCAGGTTTCTGTCTTTCTCTTACTTCCACAACAGAAAATAATTCTAAAGGCCACCAGTACAAGGTTAACAAAAGAGAGTTATCAGATTAAACACTCCTCTATGGAAATGAAATGCATTTAAACAATAAGTGAACATTCTCAAGGAGAAGTGGCCTTCATGGATGGTTGCCTAGTGATGAGATCATCCAGTGCAGGTCTGACTGATTGGCAGCTCAAATCTGGAAGGCTGTAAAAAGTCAGGGCTTTTTTCCAGTTCGGGACAGGGAGCTGCATAGGGAATGTTTCACTAGCTCAAAGTGTAAGAAACTTTCTGAGAGGTATGGGAATCCATTCCATCTACATACAGAACCTCCTGTAAGAACTCCCTAAAGCTGGCTGGGGCAGTAGTGGAGGGAGCCACTATGCCTAGAACTCTTTGTCTTCATTTTTCTAGCCTTGCCATTTACATAAGTTTGGAGATTCCATGCAAAATTTGTTTCAGGCTGTAGTTAACCCCTCAATGAAATTTTTTGTAGAAATCATGCTTCTGCTGCTTAAACACATTACTTACAATCGTTTGCTCACACACAAACACATATGCATGAGAAAGACAGCAAGATTAAGTAGGAGGAAGAGGTCTGAAGTGATTTTTACTGCGGTGGGAAAAGGCAGGTTTTGGTGTTGGAGGACTTGTAGATGAAAGTGACTCTGTAATTAAGGTCGCATTGTGTTTGCATATACATTGTGACCCAAATAGGAGAAGCAGAAACCCCCAAATAACCAAGTGAGCTGTGTTCAGAGAAATGTGTGTGTTTTTCAGAGGATGAGAATTTGGCTATTGTCCCAGCCCATAAATAACCTGGAAGGTCTTCTGCATCCACTGACCCTACTGGTTGCTGCTCTGTTTATAATAACAGGAGTGAAAATGCTTCTGTTTTCATTTGAAGGCGTGTCAAAGTCAAACACAAAGAAGCTAAATGACCTGTGAAATATTACATGACATTTTATTTTGGATTTAACAAAATGTCTTAGATTGAACACAGGTAAAATTTCTTTTCCTTTTCTTTTGAAAAAAACCTGATTTTACCCCTGTATATCTAAGCATACTTTTCATTGTAGGGTCTACATCTATATTTTGATGATCTAGAAATTACATTTATAGTGATGTATTCAGCTTTCTGGCATCACAGAATTGTTTGGCTTGGAAGGGACTTTCATAGATCTTCTATGGGCTCATAGATCTTCTGACATGGGCTGTCTTCACAAGAGAGGTGTTCTGCTCTCTGATCATCGTCACAATCCTCTTCTGAACCCACTCTAACAAGTCCATTTCCTTCTTAGGCTCCTGAGCCCCAGAGCTCAGTACATCACTCCAGGTGGTGTACTAAGAATCTTTGGTAAAATACTTCAAGAACAAAGGTGCATCAACCTTGTTTTGGAATTATAGGTATTATGTGTTCCTGTGGAAGACCAGTCTGTAAAAACTGGCATTGACCCTGAATTCCAGTTAGAGAAATGCAGGCGGATTAACCAATTTCACTGATGCCTTTTTAGCTCATATCTCTTTTCTTTCTATTCTTTGATACCTTAGCACCTTATAAATTACTACTGCTGGTAGTAGACCAAAAAGCTTTCACCTATTCAAAGCATAGCTGTACTTTTTTTGCATGTAAAAAAAATCACAGAATGAAGCAAAACCAACTTGCACAATGTCCATCAAATTGTTTTGCTTGTACAAAAACTTTATTAATTGTACTGACAGATCAAAAAAAAAAAGCCAACAAAAATCAAACAACAAAATGAAAACCAAAGATGGGGGGAAATGGCTCCACTTACGTAATTGAGACATAGAAATCTGATGCCTTGTCACATGAGATATGACTTTGTTTGCCCATGCAAAAGCTGGTGGAGTTGTCACCTCTGAGTATCCAATGACATTTCTGCTCAGTTCCTTACAGAACCAGGCTACAGTGCTAAACTTGCTCTCACCCACAGTGACTTAACTTGTCCTCTTTCCTGTCCCAGTTCAGTCTGCAGATAACTGTTGTTGTCCTCTCATTATGTCAGCTTGTCTCCTGCCTCTTTTATCATGTTTTTGATTCTTGATGATGCTTGCTTCAAGATATCCTGAACCACTTCCAGACCTGATCTGGTCTGGCAGATAAGTGGTGATGGTATTAAGTAGAGTGCCTGATGTGTGGTTGCTGATAACCCACGCTTATTGCTGTTTGTTCACCGGCATGTGTGAGGCTGGCAGTTTTCCATGCAGCAGGCCAATCAGGCTGTCTCACCACAGAAAGTTGGTGGTCACTCACCAGTGGCAAGTCATGCCAATAAGCAGCTCTCAAAAGAGGGGTGGCCCTCTAGAGAGAAATAAGCCAAGGCTGTCATGTGACACAGAATGTCCATGGATACGACAAGAGTGTTGCGATTCTTCTTTATCATTCCTGTTGCATTAGAATCAGATCTGGAGAAAAAGGCTTTGGCTATCCTGAGCTATAAAGTGCTATGACTTTGAGGGCCAGTACATTTCTAAGTTGTCTAAACATAGAATACAAGGGAAATAGTTTTCTGTAGTTTCAAATTTCTTATTTAAATTTTCTGGCAGTATAGCTAAGCCAGCTGTTGGACAGCAGTGTGCTGAGTTAGGCTTTTTGCCACATACTGCCTGATATCCCTGAGTGGCAGAGAGTACCACGTAAGGCAGAAAATGGGCTTAGAGCAACTCAGAGATGGGACTATCCCTGGACAAGTATCAAACCCACCATTAGTGCAGTAGAACTAACTGTGGCTGGTTTTGTTGGCAAAATCAGCATTGGATAAGAACTGTGATGGGTCTCCTGCCTGTATTACTGGTATCACCCCAAGGGCAGTGCTCCCATGTTATACCTGTGCTGTGAGGACAGGCAGAGAAGGGGTTCTGCTTCTTGTTCTGTCATGTTAACATGTAAGCTGTCAGTTGTCAGATAAATTGAAGTCCTTTCATGAATGTCCTTTCATCCCAGAAACCTTGAAAGGGTATAAACAGTATAAAATCTTGTTTTGTATCAGAAGAGTCATTCTTTTTCAAGCGCGCATGTTCCAGAGCAGTCCTTTCATTTGGGAGTGGTATGTTTGTTTTTGGGTAGGTGCCCAGACTACTTAAAATAATTTAATCCTTTATTTGCATCTTTATGCAATTTATTGCTTATCAAAACATTTTTTTTTCATTCAGATAGAAACAGAGCATAACAATCTAAACCTAAAATGAAGGAAGTTATACTTGGTAACTGTAATTTTATTTTCTGGTTTAAACATTTATGAATCACACATAATAATTTATCCAGGACATAATCACTACAGTGCAGATATGTGCCGCAACCTTTCAGATTCAACAATTTTTTACAGCTGCTTTGCCCTCATGATCACATATGTCAGTGCTGGTCTACTCCATACACTGTACCAAATGAGCACATAGACAAACAAACTGATATTTCAATATAAAAATGCAGGAGTGTATTTACTTGAAAACTGTTCATTTATTTCAGGCCTGTGGGTTTTTTTCGAAAAGCAACCCTGCTAAAATACCTTCTGTAGTGGGGAACTTGTGTACACTAAAGGAGTAATGAGCTTTTCTTGCTCACTTTGCTGCTGCAGAACTCCTGTTCCCACCTGCTGGCAGCTCAAAGCCCCCTGCCAAAGCCCGTGCATGCAATGTGCACATGGTGCTACGTTACCTGTGTGTCAGCTGCAGCATACGGTGCAGGCCAGCCAGCAAGTGGTTTTAAGCATTTTTACATTCAGCCCTTCAGCAGGTGAGGCTGGAAGGGTTTTGTGAGCTCTCAGAACAGGCAGAGATGGGTCTCACTGCAAGGCAGATCTCCCGGGCACAGAGAGAGGAAGCCACTGGGGACCGGCCAGCGGTCTGAGAACCCAAGCAGTTCATAGCTCGTTGTGCAGCTGGGGAAAGGGTGAGCACAAAAGGAGCACTGTGCAATGGAAACAGTTTTAAATTTTAGGATTATGTTTGTTTCCTTAGTCATTGTTGTGTTTAACTCCAGCTGGCAACTAAGTGCCACTTACCATCTGCTTGCTCACTTTCCCCTCACTGCTAGGGAGAAGAATTGGAAAGGAATGGAGACAGTAAGGACCGTTCAGAACAAAATCTTGGAGATATACTGCTTTTTGCTCTGTTCTGTTGTGGATGCTTTTTCTTTTCCTCTTTTAAGCACATTTTAGCAGGAGAAATTCAAGCATGGCAGAATGTCTGCAAGAGCAAGTAGTGTAGCGGGTGCTGTAACTTCTGATGGTATTTGTGTAAGTTTAAAAAATTCAGCTGTAGCATACTGTACATATCAGTAAGATAAGCAGGGACTTTACTTCACCATCACAAGCTGCCAATTCTGCCTGTCATATAATTCACAGTTTTTATGTGCTTTATCTCAATTAGGTTCCATTTCTAGAGCACATTGCTCTGCTGCATATTACTGCTCTCTAATGAAGAGATAGCTACATGGCATTTCCTTCTGATTCCAGCAAACACACAATAAGCAGAAGTCAAACATTCCCTTGACAAATTGTGTGAGTATGGCTCTCATTTCTATCCAGAAAAGACTCTGTTAAGCTAGGAGGAGAGAATGTCTAGGTTACTGTACATCTCAGTTCTGCAACTGTTAGTTGTCTGCTTTGCTGGTGGAATTATTTCAAATTCCAAAGGAATAGAGGAGCTCTTCTAGAACCCAGAAAATACCAGGAGGTATATGGATGGCACCTGACAGAACAGCTCATCCCAGGACCTATGAAGAGCCAGAAAGTGGTTCCTGTAGGTAGTGCAGCCACTGTCCAGGGCAAGAGGGTGAGGGGAATGGTGATCTGATGGCAATGCACACTCTGGCACTGGACATGGAGTTCAGGTTTGGTTGGAAGAAAGGTGACAGCATTAGAAACAAAATTTCTAATAAACTTTTCCTTTTGCTGTTCTCCATTTCCAGGTCCTGATTCAAGTCTGTATTGTTTTCCTTCACTATTCCAATGATGCTGAATGCTGACGAGCTAATACTTGGCTTAACACCAGCAAGTAATTTCCTGGTAATTAATTTGTTTTCTGTATACCTGACCTGAATTTCTTTCAGGTAATTTGCAGGTTGGGTAACCCATCAGAATCAAACAATTTTAGGGGGTACCCAGGAGTACAATGAGTAATGGTTATTTTGAGTCTCTCTTCCCTCAGACTTTCTCGCTCTCTCTCAGCATTAGGGTTTCATTGCTATTATAGCACTTTGCATATAATTACCAACAGCTTTAGGTTATAATTATATTGTCATTTAGTACATTTGCAATGGGGAAAGAGTGAACAAAGCAGTGAATTAAATATGCAATGACTGTTGATGTTTTGTGCCTTTTGCTTTCTTAACAACTTCATTAATATTTTGCAATGTTTATGAGGAGCTACCTGGAAAAACAGCCAATGCATGTGTTTAAATGTGTCACAACTCTAGGAACTAAAAGGAAAAAATAAACGGGATGAGCAGATACCCTTTAGAATTTAGAGTTTTTAATATGGACTTCAAAAATTACTGCAATCATTTGCATATTTATTGCACATGACATTTTCAAAAGCCAGCAGCAATGGGCTAATGCTGCAGTAAGTGGTAGAACTCCTGTTGACCTGAGTAAGAGCAGATGTAAATAGGTGCCGTTCACTCAAGAAAATATCATGAGATGGCCACTGTTTGGAAAACAGTTCAAAAGTTAAAGCCCATCGAGTCTCTGCCTTTGTCCTTGATACAAAAGCCAAACACACTCTCTGTTCAGTATTTTCTCTGCAGGTGACCTACATGAAATATAGTTGAACAAGTACATTTTGCCACCATGTACATGGGACAATCTTATGGCCGTCTCTAAGAATGGCCCCAGTTTACAAACAAACATGAGGCCAAACATCATATATGCTGGAAAATATTGCATAATTGCACATGTCTGTAGACCTAAAAGTGCACTCAGTTGTATGTGGATTTGTTTTGTTAATTAATCATGCCACAGTTCCAGGCTTAGCTGTCTCCATCTCTCTGTACTCTAGCTAAAGAATACTGGCAGCAAGATATTATTGAATATATGAGATAGGATTGTAAGACATAAAATATACCAGAGCCATTGAAATCATCTGCTATAAATTCTCAGTGCCATATAAGCTTGGTTAAAACACACTTTTCCTGACTAAATTAATTGAGCTTGTAGTTATCAATAAAGATGATAAGTATTTAGTAAAATAACTGGTGCTTGTGACATTTCAAGTCAGTATGAGAGATTAGAATTTGACAGTGTGGATGAAGATGTTTCTAAAGATGGATCTTTCTAGTGATTTAATTTCTAGATAGCATCTCTGTGTAGTACAAACAAGGATTTTGCAAGTGAAATACGCATGTTGATTTGTGAGCAAAAGACAAAGTAGATAAATTCACAAAGTAGAATTTATTTCATTTAGAGGATTTGCTTAGTTTAGAATTTATTTAGTTTAGAAACAAGTAAATCAAGATTAATTAGTGATAGAGGGTATCTACAGTTTTTTAGTATCTACACATATTTGGGAATAAATGTTTTACAGTGTAACCCCTCATACCTTCACCTAGTGCAAGAGAAGGTGTGAAGGTAACAGCAGCCAAATAAATGGAAACACTGGTTGATGTTTCTTAAATATTATAATATTGACTTTCTTCTCAAATATTTCACATAAATACAAGAATATTAAAAGGAAACTGCATCATATCTTTTGTCTTTTCCTGGCCAGCTAGAGAAACTAGGAGTTGAGATCAGTATTGCTAAGTAGGAATCATAGTATTTTGTTCTATGTAGAAGTCATAATACTCTCTTGGCAAAAAGATGATTTCCATCCAAAAAGATGGAATAAGACGATCTTTGAATTGGAAAGCCAAGCTGTCCACCATCAGAAAATGCCACAATTAAGTTCATAAGCATGTGCTTCAAAATCCTTCCACCAAGCCGTTAACTGCCTAGGCTTTCTCAGTGCAAAAAGGCACAGGGATTTTTTTTTAAAAGAAGAAAGCATTTGCTCCCATTTCTGAGAACTGCTGAAACAGTAAAAACCAGGGAAGTGTCCTGCAAATTATAGGTCAGGTCAGTGAATTGAAATGTGTCAAAATTCGATGTGCAAATGAAATACTGTAGTAAGAGAATCTCCCTCATTTTTTCATGTTTAGTTGTCTTAAAGGATCTGGCCCAGGGACTTCAGCCTAAATGACAACTTAAATGTCTAACATTGTATCGCCATCAGGAAGATTACTTGTCCCTGAGGTGGCAAACATCCTTCACAAGCCCTGGCAAATGCCAGACTCCTAAGTGCTGGACCTGATGCCATAACCCTAGCAGCATCTCCAGTGCTGAGGTTGCTTTGTGAATCTTTTCTGGGAAACTTGAGGAAGTAAGATTTTCTGATTGACTGGAGTCCCTGTGAAGATAATGATAACAAGCCTCCAGGTAATGTATTGCTTAGAATAATATCAGAGTGTGATGGTCTGCAATTCAAAACTTTCTACCCAAATTTGAAAGCTGGCTCTAGGTATGAGTCTGAATACAGAATGAGCACCCGGAGCAAGGCTGAAAAATGCTTCTCTTGACAATCTAGTTATAAATTGTTCACACTTTTTCCTCTTTCTGGATCAATGAATACATAGTACTTTAATGTGATAAAAATTATTCTAAGCTTTAAGATCACTGTTATTAATTAATCAAAGCTTTGTTGACTTGGATTTTTTTTTTAATAGAAAGGGGAATGAACCCAATGTTTTTGAGCTATGTTCTTCTCATGAACAGAGATTAGGCAAGTCATTATCTTATGACCACTCTTTACCAGCTAAAAGACAAATTATATGAGTTTTCATTTTTCAAATTTTATGTATAAGCCACAAAATTCATTGAGAGCAGCAATATTCTGCCAGCATGGTCCCTTAGTAAACAAGCTTTCAGAAAAACTGTGATAAATAAAGTATCTGATAGATAAATGAATGCCATGAAAGCTAATGCTCTGCTTAATGGATGCACAACTTCACCAGCATCCATTAATTTGTGTATGAATAACCTGTAAGTGTAGGTGGTCCTTGAGAGAATTACACTTCAGCTAAGCATGACATGAAGAGCACACAATGAAACAGCCTCCTTGAGGATGCCATAATGGTGAACAACAGGACAGATAATCATGAAGGATTATCTTACTGGCTCATAAATCCAGATCAATTCTGACAAGATTCAGCTCTGGGGATGACAAGCCTCCTCTTTCTCTCGTGATGTTGACTCAAAGATGCCAGGCTAATGATCGTACTCCATTAAGGTTTTTCTGGTGTCATCATTTAATGGTGTGTTGTTTGAATGTTTATGTTCATCTTCTTTCAACTTACAAGATGACTTTTCAGGCCTTGGTACATCTGACAAAAGCACTTCTGCAAACTCTTTTCCCAGTGAGAAATCTGAATTTATGAACTTAATATTGTTTCTGGCAATTTTCTACCTAGTCAATAAACAGTCATTCCATTCTCTTCAGAGGCAAAAGCTGTGTGTTTAGCTAAGAATAATTAAAATACAATAAGAAATCAAAATAGAACCCCACTCCCCAGTGTTACTGATGTTCCAGAAAGATGGTTAATATGCTTGTTAATTTATCTAACTGGTTACTTTTTATATTGATAGGGCTCAGAGTAAGACCTCTGAGAGTTATTTTTCTTGTGCTTTCTTCTTGATGGATTTTTAACAGAAGTTTTGTCTAATGATCAGATCATTGTAAAAAGTTTCAGAAGGGATTTTCAGAGTTTCTCATGTATAAAATCTATATATCTGATTATTCCATGTCCTCTTGTCCATGCATATTGCATCTTTTTTAAAGAGAGAATGTTATCAAACATAATATTAAAGGTAGAGGAACCCTGCCATGTCACTTGTTAGTAATGACTTTACAGATCATTCCTACCTTATTAATTTGGCTAGATAGAATGCATTTTATCACTTATTCTGTGCTGCCCTTCATTTCCTCACCAGTGAATTTCATTTGTCCTTGTGCTGCCAAGTTGCCTGCCTTTGACAGGCCTTTCAGCAGTACCTCCCTGACATCCCTCTTTTGCCTAATCAAAGCAACTTGAATATGTATATATTGTAGTTTATAATAGATACTAATCTGCTGATCAACAAGTTACCAGCAGTAAGGTTTTCTGTAGTCTTTTTTTCTTCTGAACTGGCTTGAGGTGTGGAACTGCGTATGTAGATAAATAATGTCTAACCAGTGTTAGGCAGATACTGTATTGCTGCCTCCTATAAGTCAATGGATATCTGTGACTGATCCAGTGGGTAAAAGCTTTGCTAATGTAGCTAAGTGCCTACTTTCTAGAAACAAATCAATATGACATTGCAGACCTATTTTTTTCCCCTCAGTGTTACCTGCCTCCTCTCTTTACCTTGCCTGATTCTATTATTTCTATATTAATACAAGGTCTCGGGAGTGCAACTGAGTTATAAATGAGTCCTAATGTCCTGTGTTTAAAAAAAATCATATGAATCACAGAATTATATGAACATGTGGTCAAGAATTAAACCCTGAATGATTGTGCAGGTTTGGTTAAGGTGTGTTGAATTTTCTTCATAGTAGCTAATATGGGTTATGTTTTGGAGCTGTAAACAATGCTGGGTACAGAGATGTTTTTGTTATTGTTGAGTAAAGCCTTTTTGGCTCCTCAGCCCACCTCACCCCACCACTGAGCAGGCTGGGGGTGCACAAGTTGAGAGGGGACACAGCAAGGACAGCTGGCCCCGACTGAACAAAGGGAAATCCCAGACCATATAGCATCATGCTTGGGATATAAAAAATCGGGGAAGAGGAAGGAAAGGAGCAAAGTTCAGGGTGATGTTTGTCTTCCCAAGTCACCCTTAGGGGTGATGGAACTCAAGTTGGATGTGGATGACTGAACACCTGCCTGCCCATGGAAAGTGTTGAATGAATTCCCTATTTTGCTTTTCTTGCACATGCAGCTTGTGCTTTACCTGTAAAACTGTCCATCTTAATCCCTTAGTTTTTCAGTTTTTACTTTTCTGATCCTCTCCCCCATTCCAGCGTGAGGGGACTGAGTGAGCCCCTGTGTGGGGCTTAGTTGCTGCCAGAGGTTAAACCACGACAATGATCTTACTGGCAGCTGTGTACTTTCATTTTACTTATTTACACACTATTAAAAATAATGCTGAAAAGAATATTAGAAAAGAGATATTTTTCTGTTGTCATTATAAAATGTAACAAGACAGGCTATGAATTTTTAAATCTTTATTAATTATGTAAACAGTAGTTTCTTCTTCAATGTAAGAACTGGTTGAAACTGGCCAGTGAATTAGTAAAGTGGGGATTTGGCCCTGTACTTCTACTGCTACTAAGGCTCTGTAGTGTAAAGAAGCACATGCAAGTTGATTCCAGTAAAACTTTTTTGTCTACCCAAGTGAAAATTTTGATCAAAAAATCCCTTGCTTATTCATCCACTAACTGTATTATTTCAGTTTTCCTTTTTTTCCTGTATGTCAATTTTCTGGAAAGGAAAACAGCCTGCCAAGCTGAGACCCTTTGTGAAAAGTCTTGGACAAGTGTGGCTTGAAAACCTTGCTAAAGGTTCCTGTTCTGGGAACAGGAAATCCTGAACAAAATCCTGTCCTGAGATTTTGACAAATTGACAGCTAAATGAGGGCACATTGCTTCCCCTGGCCATTCATCACTTAGTTTTGCCTACAGGAAGATGAAATGAGGTAAGGAGGAGTCTAGAAAGCTTAGCATTACAGCACAACTCCTTTTCTTTTGCATTTGCATGCAAATTGATCTAGAAATCCATCAGCTGATTCTGTTAATGAGGTCAAGAAAAACATGCAGAGTTAATCAAACCCAGATATAGTTTTTATTGGTTACCTGTCTCCAGGGATGGAAACTCAGGGCCACAATTTTTCTTCTGTGCTTTGCAAAAACACCTTGCCATAAGTGCTACTGGAATTTAATTCCATTGAAGAGCCGCCTTTCTTTTCCCTTTTGCACAAAAGTTACCCATGCATGTCAGTCTTGTCAGTTTAATTGAACTTATAGGCATGAGTGGCATGTGGTGGAATTTAATCTGTCAGTATAACAATAATAAATTATTGCAGTAGGCTTGATAAAGAAACCTGGGACTTTGCAGAGAATAGTAAGGAATTGGGGGTTGGAAAGAAGTTTCATACAGCTTTGCCTGACAGTCAGCTTCTCTGTTTTATCCATTTCTTGTCATTTTTCTGTATGTTGTAGCCTAATTATTTTCGACACTATGCCCGTCATATTCTGCATTACAGCTATTAGTCAAATAGTTCAATCTTTTCCAGTCTGCCTTTGAGAAAGGATAATGTTTATAGTTGCTTTTATAGCCCCTCTTATATTTCAACCATATTTCTTGTACTTTGAAGTGAATTGTAGAAATAAGATTTATCTAGTTGAATTCATGAAGCATATTAGGGAGGAACTTAATTTTAGTTTTGAATCTGAATGATTAAATGACATTGATAGTTGTGACCATGTGGCCTGAATAAAAAAAAAAATCACAGGAAATTCTTGGGTTCATAAGTATTCTAAATAATTTCCTACTGTAGTGCATGGATTTGTGAGAAGTGTGTCTGGAGAGGCCTCCCAGCTTTGAGTTATAGCCACAGGAAAATACTAGGGTGCTCATTTAAGCCCTTGTGTAACTGAAATCGGTACCAAGAGTTTATGAGAGGTGTGATGGAATTACACAGTGAAAGGCCACGCAATTGAGCAGATAATGCCTGATGTTTTGGAGAAAAAAGAGTTGGAGTACCTGGAAAAAAATGACACTGTTTAATAACTGCTGGCTACTGATGTAGCTTTCTATTTTGAGGGCTGAGAACCCTGTCTTGGCCCCAAATTGTGATCATAGGACATGGTAACTATATTTTTCAAAAGTGTTTATACCTCTTCTGAAAATGGAGTGTCAATAATATTCTAAAACTTACTAGTTCTAAATAACAAAAATTGAAAGGCATGTGGATTTAATTAGCAACTGTCAGAATATTTAGAGGCCTAAAGAGAGGTTTCCACACATATGTAGAAATATCCAGAGCTCTTAAATACCTCTTTGCTTCATGCCAGGTGTGGGGTGAAACAGCATTCTGAGAAGTCTGGCTTTGTCTGCTGTGTCTGTCCAGGGAAAATCTATTCCACAGGAAGAAGTCCCTGAGAAAATCCCAGCGTCCACACTCATTGCACTTTTCCAGTGGATGGGATGATGATCCTGGATTCTACCTCAACAGTTTTATGCATTTTCTGTTGTATAAACAGAGGTATGAAATGGACTCAGCCTCAGCAGAAACCAGACTAACAGCTTGTCCCTCTCCAAGGTGAATAGTCTTACTGCTTGACTGCTATGTCATGCTTCTTGGTTGCTGTCATTAATTCCGTTCAGGAGGATTATTTAGATATTTCAGGGAATAAATGACTTCACAAAGGACTTCTCAAACTCTAGAGGTATTACCAAGAATGCACAGGGACACCAGTTTGAGTAAGTGAGCTGCTGAGATTACCTTGAGTTAATAGGCAAGTGGAGGTCTTGGACACTAGCAAAACATGAAGAATGAGAGATTAGTGGGATTATATAGATTAAAGTAACAATCAAAATAGACATTGGTCAGGGAGGGCTGCTTCTCTGCTGAGGAGATCAACAGTGCAGTAGGCAAGGCACAAACTCAAAGTTCTCAGGAAGTCATTTTCTCTGCATGCATGTGTAAGAAAGGCACAACCATAGCAGTATTTGCTCTGCCAGAATGTGCAAACTTTGTATTTTCAGATTTAGGAAAAGGTCCAAACCCAAAATGACGCTTTGAACAAGTGTGACAGTAACAGGCATTGCACTAGTTTTTACTCTGATGGAAGGAATAAATGTAAATCTTGAAAGGCAGAGCAGTATTTCTGTTTTAGCCACACTGAGCCCAAGCTAACAGCTGCACCACTGCCAGAGATGTCAAAGAGACTGACTTTGATTCTAGTTTAGATGAAGAGAGGAAATTCTGGAACAGCAAAATAGATCCATGAATTGTCAGAAAAGAGAAGGTATTTAAATATGTGCTTCACAAGAAGAAATTGTTGTTTTTAAGACCTGTGCCTGTCATATTTATTAAAAAGATTTTGAAAAAGCTGTATTTTTAACCTAGATTAGGTAATGAAATATTATTTAAGGTTTCTGTAGATATTAGAAAAAGAATAATAAAGGCTGTGTTTTCCTCTCACAGAGTTGTAAACCAAAAATAGTTCCTCTTTTTATCACTAACCATGGTGCCAATTTGTTTTAAGTACAAAACAATCAGCCTCTCAGAATCCTAACAGGTATATATTTGAGTGCTGCACATGCAAAGGTAAGGGTTTGGTTTCATATTTCATAATAGAAACTAAAGCCTTTGATAATGAGATAAGTGGTCCAAATGGGGGTTGCAAGTAATCATGTCTAACTAATTATCTACTGTAAAATCAAAAAACACAAGGGGAACAGACACCTGCATAATGCAAGTCTTTGGAACAGATGTGCCCTTATTAATAGACATGACTTGCCTATTAAAACTCTGTGGTGACAAAGAGTGTTTTTTCCACTTTATGAAGGATACCCTGCCTAACCTTTGGTATCTATGCAATTATAAACACAAAAACCTGCAGAAGTAGTGTGGCTTTCCACTCTTCCTCATTATGCTGCAACATGATCTCTTAGCCCCACCAAGGTTTTAGAGGTGCTGTACTTCCTACCCAACTGTCTTGGGTTGATTTTGAGGACTATATATTGTCTGAGGACATGAAAAGCCATAGCATTCAATGGAAATGTTTTGCCAGTAAAGAAATTCAGAAATTCAAAGTCCATTGCAAACATCTGACAGATGTATTGTGTGGATGATTATGGATGTAACATACAATGTAGTGTGTGAGAATTTTCTTCAAGATACCAAATAACAGTTGCAGGACTGTATGATAATAAAAAAATGAAGTGATCTACTTAGAAATATACTACAGGGAGCAGAAAACTCATAAATTTATTCATTAGGACAATATTTTAGATGTTAATAACTGTCTTCCGGCCCTAACAGATTTCACTGGAGAACGGCTTGAATTTCATTCTCTGTAGGTGCAGGTATACACATAACCTGATACATGTGGCTTATCCAATAGATTTCAATGATATTATTTACATGCTTAAGATTTATTGCAGGAATATGCATTTACAAAATAGAGGACTTAATTATTAGAGATATTACCCATTAAATCCCCAGATACATGCAGCTAAAATTAACCAAAACTAAAAATTAATTAATTCCTTGATGATAGTGGTCATGAGCTAATCTGATTTGAAATACTATTACGAGAATTAATTAAAAATATCAAAGATTAAAATAATTTTTTTGAAGATTGTGCAAAATGGGGGACATTAACACAAGAATCGGATATCAGTGGTTACTTTTTTGGTTGGGTTTTTTGTTTGTTTTGTTTTATTGGTTTTTTGCATTTGATTTTTTTTTTGTGGTATCCATGAACAACAAAACTAAAATGACATGCAAAAAGCATTGCCATTCAGGCTGCATAATTCTTCACCCTCTATACTTTTCTTCTTTTAATCTTTTCTAGAAATATATACTTTGAGGGAGAGAATACTTTAGATACTCTCCCAGTTTTTGAATTTGAGACTAAAAAACACTGGTGTCAGAGAGCAGTTATCTGAAATGCAAGTTATTCTTTTCCACAACCATGCAGGTGAGAGAAAAATCCTTTAAACAAATGTAGTAGTTGGGTATTTGCATCTTTGGTCTCTCTTTTTGATTCAGCTCCACTGAACTGAAGAATTTAATGAAGGTGAAGAATTTCAATATTCTTTTTTTTTTTTTTACAACCCACTTCAAGGAACGGATTAACTCCTACAAACCACACACAGTGTTCAGTGTACCTGCACTGCAAATGTGGGTGATGATTTTGGGTGCATCCCAGCAGAGGACAGACTATGCTGCTGCCCAGCCCTCTGTTGTCTAACAGCCTCATAGGTTTTACCTATCCTTCCCCTGCTCTTAAACACTATATGAAGCTTCTAACTTTCAGTAATGCAAACCCCTTGCAAAGTGTCCTATTTAAAAAATATTTTACTTTTTCCTCTCTAAATTGTAGAGCAAGCTGATTTCAGTTGCAAGATACAATGATCAGTTTAGAATACATAAATGGAATATGTTGGCCACAGATGTATCCATTCGGGGTAACAGAAGCCTTCCCTTTGGAATGATGTGTTATGGCTTTCTAAATTATATTTGACAGCATCAGGGCACTGCAGTGAAGCCAAAAGACAGCTGAGGTTTAGATAGTTTCCATGTCTAAAATATATTTTCTTGACAAGTAAAGATTAGCTTAAAAGGTCAAACTGAATGTTATATCATGTACTGTAGTAAGTGTAGAAGGACATTAAAAATATATTCATAGAGAAAAAGAGCATGTGTTTATTCATTCAGTGAGAACAAATATATTCAAATATATACAGGAAATCTACTCCATCCATCTAAACCTCAGACCTAAAGTACTCACCATTAAAAAGTCAGCAGTTGTTCATGTTTATCACACAGTGGGAATGTAATTAGCTCAGCTTTTCTTTCCATTTAGGATAAAAAATATTCTATAATAACTGTATTTTTTAATGGACCCATGGACTTGGCAACTCTCACAAGTTGCTGTGGCTACTTTTACTTTGGGATTTGAAAGACTGGAAGTGCTGAGTTTTGTCTGTGAATCTACTGTGATAGCCATTGCTTAGGGATCAGTGAGTCCTCCCCTTCTTACTGCTCATCCTGATAGTAGCTCTGCTGCTCACCTGCTTCACATTTGACATTTTTAGGCCTGGATTCATTGTTCCACATAAGGCACCTAATGATTTTTGAGATTGCCCTAGTGTATCAGTATCAGGTGGAGCTGACAGATAAAGAAATAGGACCTGCAAGAGGCCTGTGTTTTCTGGAGTGGCAGCCAGCACCCAAGTGAAGTGTCTTACAGCAACACCAGTGGCACTATGTCAAAGTGGCACTTCGGTGTCTACTTGTGTGAATGTCAGCTGAGGCCTCAGTGACAAGTTTTTTGTGTCTAGTGAGGGGAAGCTAAGTCTCCACCTGCTTTCTTTGCCTCCCTTCTCCCTGCTTTTGTAGACAGAAATAGCCTGCTTATCTTCAGGTCAGCATAATCCATATCACAAAAGGCTCTCCAGCTGGGTATATTTGTGTGTGGCTTACCAGCAGCACTCTTAACTCAGGAATATGCATTTATGTATTTTCTCTTCTGTGGCCCTTCCACTCCGTTCATTGCTGCTGCCCCCGGGGAAACATTTGCTTACAAAGATTTGTCATCTGTCATCCAGAATTCATCATAATTTTGTTGCACATTAGATTTGACACAACTGTGATGAACACTCAGGGTGTTGCTTTGCCATTCTGTGAGTGCCACTTAAATTCTTGCAGTCTGTGTTATGCTGGTGACTCATTTCACTTTGATACCATTTTTTAATCGAGAAGGCTGAACAGCATGTCCTGACTTTGGTTTCTTGCCAGCTGAAGTGAGCTTTGCTTTCCTGCCTCACAGAAGATCCTTGCCAATAAGCAAATATGTGCAGCTAAAGAACTGAGCTGATCAAAGCAGCCCTGTCCTTTGCCACAAGGGTGGGACTAAGCCATGGAACACTGGAGAAGAAGAGCATTTGACTGATTCATGTAGGCCTTTCCTCTTCAGCCTTCTGGAATAATTTCTTTCATCCATAAAATTTTAGCAGTATTTTGTTTAAATCAACATGTCAGGGGATAGGAATTTTGTTCTTAGGTAGGTCCTATCTTTCCCAAATCTGTTCCTGGCCCACCATGAGTGACTTCAGAGAGTTAATTCACTTCCCTGTGATTGTGTTTCCTTGTTTGTAAATAGGAACAACCACCACTGTAAGGCATATCAAGATCTTCAGATGAAACGAGGGCCTTTCTGAAAACCCTACGATACTTAGCACGTATTCTCCATATAGTTACATGAACAAAAATTACTTGTTTACCACCAGAACCAGTTATTTATCTTCACAGCATATGTCAAAATGATTTCTGAATTAGATGCCATGCTCCAAAGTGCCAGCAGTCTCCAAATAGATATACTTTGTAACCACAATTGCCCATCTGATGCACAAAACAGAAGGTGGCATCTACATTATGCCATCTTCAGAAAGGTCCCATGAGTGGCTGGGTGCTCCCACAAGCATGAGGAATATACATTGACACTGCTGACTGACAAGTCACCCACACTCTAGCTAAAACTGGGGGTGGTCTTCACTTGAAATAATATGCATATCAGGGAGCCAGTCTGTCAGCCTGAGGAGAGTGGGAAGGCCTCAGCCCAAATCAAGCCTCCTAGAGGAGAAGGGGAATACCCTTACTTCTGCAATGATTAAGAAGTTTTTATTTGGGATATTTTCTTTTGCTCTCCTTCCCATTCATTACACAGGCAGGAAAGGGAAGCAGGGCCAAGTGTGGGTTCAAGGTTAATTTATATACCACCCATGCAGAGCAGTCTTGTGTGCATTTACTGCAGTCACCCACACAGAAAAAACCTTCATTCATTTCTTCTGGGACACTGAGCACTTCATCACAGCCCAGTTTGCCCAGAAATCACAGCCTGCTTACAGAAACACATGAAAGCAGTTTCAAACCTGTGAGCTCGCACTATCATTTTTGTTATTGTTCATTTAGAATAACATAATGAAATGCCTAAGGAATTTGGAGAGCAGGACTGCATGTATGTGTTCACATCATGATGATTCATGACAGTGTTGCTTGATCCCAGTGACTCAAAATACTCAGGGGCTTGCTATAACAAAACAGCATCAGAAGTGGTCTAGCTACAGACACACAGAAACACTTCAGGCTGAGGCTTTTGTTCCTTAGTAAGTGTAGACTGAAATGATATGCAAAAGACAAACAGCACATAAAAAAAAGCTTTATAAGACAGTAGAGAACATATCAGAGTTGAAAAATCAAGTTAGACACATGAGGAATTTAAGATGACCTTTGAGAGCCAGGAATGAGCCTGTGTTTAAACAGACACAAAATTTGGTAGAAAAGGAAGTTGGAACAGGCTGATATGGCACAAGAAATTGAATGTATACATCAAATACACATTCAGTGTTCTGACTCATGGCATGTATGCAAGTAAAATAAATTAACCAGCCTAATGGACGAGCATGCATCCAGTGCACCAAGTTTACATAATTATGAATGCCTGTAACATTTTCCCCTTCAGCAGGTAATAATAGTTAAGTGTTGCATATTTCTGAAATCAAGACTAGAACTATGCTTGACATTTGTTGAACACATTTGTTAATTTGTTTTTAATTGTTGTAATATAAACAGATATTTCATTCTTACAGTGCATTTTTCTAAATAGATAGTGCAGTACAAAATTGCTGTTGCCTGCGCCTGGTGGTAAGGAAGGAGTTATTGATTGCGAATCTTCCTCCATTTGTAAAGATGATTTGTATTACTAACATGTAAAAAAGCAAGATTAAGCATTGCCATAGTTGATTACACTGAAGGCACTGGTCAAAATCAAAGCAATAGAGTGAAAAGGCTTTCTGCTTGAGGGCACCATTGTTTGTACTGAATATATAGCTCTAGTATCTTGCCCTTGGGGTCAAAGCAATTAAGGCAATTCTCCCTGAGACTAATGCTTTTCTGTGCTTTATACAAGGTGTTAAAAGCTCTGTCATGTCATGATCTGCATACACAGAAAGCATTTCTTTTCCTGAAGGTTTAGAATTAATTTATTGTGCAGGCATTTTTTTATTATATTGGTAAAGTTAACATTCTGACATATATGCTTGGGCTTTCAGAGCCATAATCAGGTACATCTTATAGTCTCTTATCTTCAAAGAAAGGTAGAACAAAATCAAACCTGCTGCTAAATTCTGTCTTTTATAGCAACAATATGCTGGTTGTACTCATAGTAATCATTCCAACCAAATGAAAGGATAATGTCTACTGACATGTCATCATAATGAATTAATGTGAAATGTACTTAATTAGATATCTATATCCAGCTTACGTTTCCAAATGAAAGCCATCCTATATTTTGTATGGCTTGGGTTCCGTAACAGCACTGTATAAATCACTCTCTGTTGAGTAACAGGTGTGTGATTAAATATCATTCAAAAAGGAATTTTTCAAATAATGAGCTTGATCCTTTACTTACATCTGACAAAAATTCAGTTGGCTTGGTGGGCAGTTGGTTTGCAGGCATTTTGTAGTAATTTATAATTTTCAGTGATAGAGGATAGACATTTCACTTACAGAAGAAAATCACTCAGGGAAATGATGAATGTGGCAGCAGAACCTGTAAATTTGGGGAAATAAATAGCTGTGGTTTCCCTTGTCAATATTCTGTCCCCATTAAAATAGTCTGGGAGTATAATAGAAGAAATAAAAAATAGGTCTTTGTAAATCAAATGCAGTATCATTAACTCACTGGGAGCTGGAGATGGGACAGAAATTGTGCCTTAGTATTTCCCTTGAGTCCTGATTTCCCTGCTCAATAACAGAACAACAGGTTCTGCTCTATTTTGGCTTTGAAGCCGTACCTTGTCAGCAGTGAGTATAAGCACAGGTACATGTTTGGCATTGGGAAAGTGACACTTGCTTTATGAATGAATAATCAACTCAATGTCTCCCCTAAAGGGCCAGGTTGTCAATGCCCCGCGCTTTCCAGCCAGGCCTGCTGAGCCCTGAAGGTGTGATGTGCGGCAAAGGAGGATGACTTCTCTCCAACCCCCAGCACAACACTGGCATGTCGAGGCTGTGGCTCTCCTACATCCCGGTGGCAGCTATAACTCCTGCTGCTTCAGAGACCCTGGCTCAGTGTCAGAGCTCTGTGCTACTTTAGAAGTGGGCTGTAGGACTCAAGACCCCAAACCCATGGCTGGCAGAGCAGACATTGAGAATAGCCATGGAGCCAACAGGCATCCCTTGAGAAAACATGCCCTGCCACCTCTTCCACACTCAAGACAGAACTGTTCCTGCAGGGCCTTAAATCCAGCCCCCCCATGCTATGCATGGGTGTAATCAGACCTGCTGTGCCTCACTGAGCACTTGTGTGTCTGTGAACGCATAAACATGTGAGGAATAATCTGAAATGGGTTGGTAAAGACAGAGTTTAGGAACAGCATCACTAGCTACAGGAATTACCAGGGATTGGATTTTAATTCTACCATTAACTACCTAGAAGGCTAAATGGTCAGAACTCCTTACCACTGAAACAATTCAGCAGCCAGCCACTAAGTTAAGACATGCATTCCTGATGGCCAAGGTCAAAGAGAATCCAGCCACACCTTCAAGTTTGTGGCCAGCAGAATGAAATAGAGAGTGTGGGGTTTTTAGTTTTACTGTTGAGGAATATGGGTCAAGGAAGGCATATACTTGATTTGCAAAAGGCTTATTGAGTAATAAAGGGCATTCTTAGAGAGTAAGTTTTAAAATTGTAATCTGAATGAATTTTAACGTAGGGCTTCTAATGCAGAAATGCCCGTCTTAGCTGTGTTGTAACATTGCATGTTGGATGCAAAACAGACAAAAGTAGGAGGTGGACATGAGGGCCACCTGGGAAGTCACTCTTGTTGCATCTTGGACTGAGGAGACTCTGAAAAGCCTATCTGCTCCCCTACCAAAATCCTAAAAAAGGCAGATAACAATGTTACTTTCTCTTACTATGCAAGAATCCCATAATAAACTAGGCTTATCAAGATGCAGTAATCAATGCTTTTATTATAATGGAAAGATTCAATCTCCTTCTGCAATAAGAAGTTCATCCAGACAGTCTTTCCAGCAATATTAAATCTCCATTCTCTCTCATACACTGGTGTTTTCTTGGATCTTTTTGTCAGAGAAAAATGCTTCAGTTCATTGTGGAGATTGTGTTGTGGGATATCACATGCACAGGTTCCTTCCACGAAAACTTTTTTAAACTAGAGAATAGTGAATCACATTTCTACCGAAATACTTGAGTGTGAGCAGCAATCTTACAGACAAACTCAGTTCTTAGAGATTAGAGATTTGTCAGCAAAATCAGTGGTGCTGCAGTTTGCTCTGTTTTTAAACATTTCAGACTTTCAAAAGACCCAGAGCCTTTCTGTTCTCCTTTAGGCAGCATTAACATAACTTGCCTCCACAGCAAAAATGTTTCCTTTTCCTGGTTGCAAAAGTTGTGACATTTAATAGATGATATTTAAACTTATGTATTTAGCTGGTGTAGAGCAGCACCACTGCTCTGCAGTGGAACAGTGGCAACTTACATCTGACACTAAACTTCTTTGGTGAAGGAGGGCAGGTCTTTCAGGGAAGAATTGTACACAGGCATGAATTGTTGTGGAGAAGTTATGTTGTTCTGCATTTCAGCATTTGATTTTTGAGCAAAAGATGTAATTAAATTATAGTGTAAATATTGAAAATGCTTAGCATACCCACAGTTGTAGTAAGTTATAGTTCTTGGTTAAAAAAAATATGCCTCGTAAAATTTGCTCTAACTTTAAATATATATTTCCATTCCTAAGCCTAAATACAAGTTCTAGCAGGGAACACTTTTCCATGCCAAAGACCATTAACAATCAATACTTTACTATTGCTTGTTAAAAGCCAGCTGAATTTGTTACTTGTCCTTTCATTATTATGCATTTTTCCTCTTCTTTCTCACCTTGTATCCCCCAGACCCTTTTCTGTCAGCCAAGGGGCAACCATGTGTATGTTTATTGTTATCCACAAGTCAGTCCACACACGTAGCTATGAATTCAGAATGCGAGGGTCACCCATTTCAGGAAGCCAGGTATTCAGGCACCATTTTATTGCTGTGACTTTTAGTTAGAAAACAGTATCCAGTTTGGTTTTCCTTTATCTTTGTTTTTCATATGGAATATATGAAAAATATGGGGAGAGAATGAATGGCATGTGAGCAGGCCAATATCAAGTGATGTCCTACAGCAAGATACTTTACTGGATGATTTGTACTGCCAGAGAAGAGTAAAAATCTCATTGAAAGAGAAAAGGAGCTAGGTAGATTTCTCTTGACATTATATTTCTAGCTAGCTGATTTCTAAGGTTGTCCAACTACATGGCCTTGTGTCACATCATGGCCTAGCGAGCACCTAACACCACACTGTTGCCATTGCACATAGCTTGCCATGTAGTTTTCACTTAATGTAGTCAAAGTACATCGAATAACAACCAAATTATGGGCTTACAGATGGTTTCAGAAGGTAAGCAGCATGCTCAGGCTACCAAAAGAGTGAATATCCCACAGTTTTACATTAGAAGCAGTATAAGCTGGTGTCCCACATCTGATATAGTGTCTGTTGTACTGGAATTTTGCATTACAGCTGATGCCTGAAATTCTCTAGAAAAAATAACACTTTGCAGCATATTTTCTCTTCTTGTGTTTGTTTTGGTGTGACATCTCCTTTTGCAATTAGTTGTATTTGTAGCAAAACTGAAATCTGTGTATGTATAACTTCTATGAAATACAAACTTGGTAATGTGAGCTATGAGCTTTAAGATGCTGCTAGGCTGAAACTGTCTTACCTCCAAAATGTGACATTATTGGATTGTTTCTAAACCTGGCAGCATGCCACCTATTGCTTGAGGATTTATATTCCCAGTGTTTCTGAATATCTTAACAGTGCAGTTCTAGTGAGAATGTACTAAAATATAATTTGTCTGTAAATCTCCCCTGTCATATGCAAACACTATAAGATCTTCAAGGGAATTGCTTTTTTAAAAAAATCTACAAAAAGACACACTTTGCCTAGATTATCAGTGAAAAGCCCTGTGTGCAAAATACAAAGCAGAGAAAGCATGCCCCAGAATAATTGAAATAACTTTGTCTATCAGCAGTGTAAGAATAATAATGTAAGTATTTAATACAGAAGGCGCAGGGCCAGGGTCTGTCATAAGTAGCTCCACTGACATCAGGGGTGCAAGCAGGTAGAGACAGATAATTGTCACTGTAAGTGAGGGTCTGACAAAACCTGGATAGCAGTGGGTAAGCACTTGTCACTGAGCACTTTGTGTGAAGTTGTAAATAAGAGTTTTCAGTGCTAAATGGCAGCTGAGCAGGTGAGAAGACAAGTCCCTCCTCTTACCTGGTATCTTGTTCCTGTGAAGGGCAGCTTCTTACTCATTCTCTGCTGTTACAACCCACCCCTGAAGGCAAGGGTAAGGTTCTTATTAATAATAGATCCCTTGGGATGGTTTAGACTGAAACATGAAATGACTAGTGTTTATATATGTGTGTGTGTGTGTATAGTGTTTATTTTAGAACAGTTTGGTTGCAATGGAAAGGAGATATGTAGCCATTTTGGGTATTATCTATAGCAATACAGCAATATAAAGCATAAAAATGACACTTAAGAAAATGGATAAGGGAAAGAAAGAAAGAAAGAGAAAGAAAGGATAAGAGCAGAAAGATATCACCATATGTGGATCCAGAAACAAGACTTGATTGCTGCAATTTTGTTGTCAAATGGTCACAGTGTTGATCCCTGAGGGTGGGGGAAGCCCATATGGAGTTGGACAGGTTAATATAGGTTCAGGTTTATGTGGGAACCCCCAGGTACTGTCCCTGGGGAGAAGTTTTACCCTGTCTGAGGAAACACTGTGAATCTGTTGCAATGTTCTGGATCATGCTCGGTCCTCTGGTAGAAGGCCCCAGAAATTAGTCTGTGGTCACTCTGGGCATCTTTGATGGGTTATGACAATTATGACATCTTGTAAGACATGACAGCTGCCTCTCGTGCAGTGGAGTTGAGCCAATTATGTCCCATCAGAAAGGGTGAACACCCTCAGGACTTCCTTGACCCAATATCTCCTGTGATGGGGAGGGGGGAGTTTTACAACTGAGCCAGTTGTGTAAGGGAGGATATGGGAATGATAAAAAGCACTATCCCACTTCAGCAGGGTCTGCTTCTTACCAGCCTTCTGGCTCATCTGGGTCAAAACACAGCTTGTAGCCCTTGATGGTGGGTGCTCACCCCCTCTGCACCGGCATGGTTCCCTTGCACATTGTCAGCAAAGTGTCCAGTGCTTTTACAAATGGTCGATTGTTTGAATTATTAACCATTAACATCTCACACTCTCACATCTACAGAGATGCTCCTAACCTTCTGAAGGAGGGTGAGTTATGCACCAGTTTTTTGTTAGTATTCAGTTCCAGTATTGTAACTCTACTAGCTGCACTAAATATCTTGATTTTTAAATGTGACTGAATATTTTAGTGAAGCTGAACTTGAATGTTTTCAGAACAACACATCTGGGAAGGAAAAGTGCATATATATTCCTGTTAAGAACTTGTTATTCACTGTATTAACATGTGGTGAGTCAGATTCATGGGCTCAGCCTCCTCTGTCAGTGTTTTTGTATACATGTGGATGTGTTTAAACCTGAAAGAATATGAATAATTGAGAACAATAGTTCTCAAGGAGAAAAACACAAGGAGCAACTGCTGTTGGCTCTTCTAGGAGTCCGTTGGGGAACAGGTTATTCCATTTAGAACTCCAGGGGAAAAGCACTTGTAAGATCTACTGACAGCACATCTAATAAAGCTGGGGAACCATTGACTACTAGGGACACATAGCCTGAACTTCAGAGCCCTGCATAAGCCCTGCTGAAGTGGTATGAGCTGATAATGACTTAGAGAGAAGGAGCTGTTTCGCATTTAGGTATCACAGTGCTCTGAAGTGAGCCAGATAAGTGCCTGCATTCAAAACTCCTGACATTCAGTTCTGGCAGAGGTTCTTCCTTAGCGTATCTCTGGTAATGTGCAGAAAAACAAACCTGCAAGGCATGATGCAGAGAGAACTGATTGCCCTGTTACAAGGTTTGTCGTTCACCTCTGACAAGCTCTGCTCTGTTGACTAGACTTGAGCACAGAAATATTCCAGCTTGCAGTCAGGAAAAATGATCATGCCTCTCCGCCCTCTTCCAGTCACTTCCATTTCTCTGCTGCCTGGGCTTTCACACCAGACCAGCCAGGTCACATCTGCGCTCTTGCACTAAAGGTCTCAGAAGCAGAGAAGCATATTTTGGTCAGTGACATTTCTGTCCATTTGAGAGATCACCTGTGTCCTTTGGGATAATGTCCCAGGTGGAGTCACCTCCATTTCCTGGCTAGGGAGGAAGGAAACTGACCTCAAGGCTTGTCAGTGACAGCTGCTGCATTTCCAAAAGATGGACTGCTTTGTGTGTCAGAGCTGATGATTTTGGGAATCATTGCAGGATTCAGGTATTTTCCCACTTTTCACTTGAGACTTGAAGGGGTTGGGATTTGGCTGAGGATACGACAGATATCATGATGTTAACCAAGTCCTTCAAGAAGTACATGCAGAGATAGATTTAAATTTAGTTGTTGCAATCACGGTGGTTCATTTTTTACTTACGTTTTTTTCTATGATCTGTAGTCATAGTTTAAGAAAGACTTATTTGAAATCCAAATGAGTCAAATAAGAGAATAAGCATGAAAGAAATAATAAAAGCTAATCACCACAGAAATAATAAAAGATAATCTATGGCCAAGGACACCCTATGTGAAAAACTGAGTGGCCTCCAGCCATTCCTTTTGAGATCACAGGCTAGCACAGGGAGAAGAAACTGAGGATTTGCTGGGTAATACCATACTGTCCATCCTTTCAAACATCAGAAGCTGAGAGGTGGTGTGATGTGGTCACCCATCTGGGCTCAGTGGAACTGGACTGCCTTACACAACTGATTGTGATGCCTAGTTCCACACACATGCTTGGCTTGCTGCTGAGAGCGCTCTTCTGCAGATCATAAATAATAGCTCCATGGCTGTTGACAAATTTCTGCATGTTTTCTTCACCATCCATCCTAACTACTTAACCTTGACATGTGAATCTAATGGGGAATATACCTTGTAACTCCTTCAATTTAAAGAATCTGCTTTGGTGGCTAATCGAGGCTAGGTTATAAATTTCTTAACCTAATTATAAACTACATCAACTCCAACAAAACAAAAACCAAAAACTTGCCCACAGTAGGAAGGTCAGTATTTTAAAATCTTCAGATTATAGATATTTTCTTAAGGTGATTCAAAAAGGAACCTACACTTTTGGGCCCAAGGCTTATATAAGCCACTCTTTTTGACACAAACTTGCTTTGACAACTGATTTATAATCATGGCTCACATTTACATCCAGTTGCACTGGCTGTGTGTATTAGTTGATTAACACAGATTTTAAAAGCTGGCTATGGAACAATTTGAATATGCCTTATAATGGTCAAAATATGAAGGGAAATATACAGTGCTAAAATAGCAGAGAACGTAATTGCGAGTGGGGGAAGGATAACTAAAAATCTTTGTCTAGAAACAAAATAATAGAGTATTTGCATGTGAGTGTTTGCAACAAATTATTGAGGAGTAAAAACTGGGATACAGAAAAGGGAAAACTAGGAAGTTTGGAAACTAAATTTCCATGATAAATTGTGGCAGGGAAGTATTTTTTTTTTCATTCTAAACTTGAAGTCATACTGTATGCATAGAGAAAAAAAGGAGCAATTGGAGCCAGGATGTAAATGAGGTTTGATCTTTAAAAAAAAGAACGAGCGAGCAAGAGAGGGAGAAATATAATAATGTTTTGAATTTGAATAACATGTTAGCTAACAGCAATGGAAAGAAACATCAATTCAGAGGGAAGGAAAGTGGCCAAAATTGCATTATGGAATATGAATCATAGAGTAGCTAGAAAGCTAAATATGTAGGGAAGAAGCAGCAGCAACAAAAAGATGGACACCTTATTAGGATTCTGCTGTTGAACAAATTATCTATACCTACAATTTTTCTACCAACAAAATATAAACTCAGATCATCCAGAAGAGAATAAATAACTATATCGAAACTGACATTAAACAAACTAATTATTTTTAAAAACTACTTTGACTTTGTCATCAGCCTTGGTTGTATACACTGTTAACTTGTACTGTGCTACCCTTTCTTTCTTATCTGTAAAGTCAAAAAAGATGTCAGATGAGTATGAGACTGTCTTTAGTAAAGAAATATTATATTTATGTCCTTTTTAGCTTTTTCCTCATAAGTTGTTCTCCAGCTTCGCAAAATTTTGAGAAGCTAGCTGGCCAACTTGATGATTATTTCTTTTCCTAAATAATGACTCTTCCTTTGTTATCTAAGCAAGGTTATCTAAGTAATGCCTGTTTTGGCTGAGCTTCTCAATTCAGAGTCACCTGGATTGTCTCCAGTAACACTGTCATTTTTAGAAAACTGAGGTGAGATGTTTACTTTTGGGTTTTTTTAATTCGTGGCTGCACTATCCTTAATGTCTGTCCTATATCTCACTACATAAGAAGTCACTCTTCCTCTCTGATTTTTAGCATGTGCCTGAAGGACATTTTAGGGGTACTTTTAATCTACTTGACTGCTCTAGTTCAGCTAGTGAGAATTTTTCTAATTCTCACTAAATTCTTCAGCATTTTGTCCCTAAAGACAAATAGCTTGTTTTTGTCAATCAGTTTGTTGTTTTGGGTTTTTTTCCCATTCTCATTTTTAGATTCTCTGTTGACTTCCAGTGTCTTATTTCATGTAATTATTCATCCAGTTATGTGTGGAGCTTTTCCCTGCAAGTTCTTTTCTTCCTTTTAGCAACAGTCTAGGCAGTTTCATACCTTTCACGCTGTTTGTTTTCATGGTAAAATCACAAATTAGTTCTCCCAAACCAACAGCCATGGAAGAATTAAGGTTTAATATTATCACATTATTTCCTTTTTCTAAGTCCATTGGCAAAAGTAATTGAAAGTTTTTGCTGGAACTTTCAAAATGGAAATCAGAGTGCAGTCAACAAATACAGGATTTTACTAATTTTTTAAGTCCTGGGACTTACCATTTTATTCTAGGCATTTTATTCATAAGGTGCTTAACCTGAATACAAATTATTGTTCATATAGCAAGCTGAATACAAATTATTGTTCGTATAGCGAGCTAATAAACATTTAAGCCCAAAAATATCTCTCAAAGACCATCTGCCAGTGGTCACACCAGAGACTCAGGCAATCTTCTTTGAAAGTCACGTTATGCCGAGTGGTTGCTAAAGGCATCTCTCCTGTTACATGTCCCTGTGCACAGGGCAGAGGTTCAGAGCTATCTACTTGGTTCTGTCTGTCTGCAGGAGTGAATTAAGCAGGGCCAGGTAATGTTCTCAGTTGCTGGACCTGCATTATCTGGACTGTTATGTCATTAGAGCCACCTTCAGCATGAATTTGGACTGCATTCAATAGGCATATAATGTTAGTAATTAAATAGTAATGGGTAATGACAATGCAGTAATAACAACAATAACAACAGTAATTATGATGATAATGTTGGTAGTTGTTGTCGACACAGAGTGTCTTCCACAGGTCTCCCCCAGCTCCCTTATGGTCTTCAGAGAATTTTGTCAAACAGCATTTAAGTTCACAGCATCTAAAATGATACAAGTATTGTGCTGTGTTCCACCAGCCATGCCCTTCTGTTATTGCACCAGGTGCAGAATTGTGCCTGCATTTGCCTCGAAGGTGACTAACTAGTCAGTTAATTTCAAAAGAGTTGGGAAGAAAATTAACATAGCTGTAGCATGGCCAGGCAGGAAGGAGGAGCAAACTGAGGAACCAAATCATTTGGCCAATCAGCTATAGACGCATGCTTCTCTTGCCCACACGGTGATGTTGAAGTTTGCTAGCCTAAGAACCTTAATGAATAGGGAAGAAAGCCAGTCTTAGGAAATGGACCATTTAATTGACAAGAAACCAGGGCGCAAACAGCTTTCAGTTTTTGCTTTCCCTTTGGTTTGTTTAGAAAGTTCCAGATTTTGAACTAAATGCAGCAGCTGTGAGTGAAAAAGCTGGAGGGGCAAGGCAGAGCTGAGATCTGTGCCATGCTTGCACCTTGATATGCTCTGTTTAGAGGGTGACTGGGAGCAATGTTCATCAGCTCCCTCATGGGAGGTTCAATAATGTGGTGAGTTTTTAATGCTGAAAGTCTCTTGGAGTGCTCTGAAGCTGCAGCAGCACGCATAATGCCTGTGCAAACAATCCAGGGGCTTGCAGGAGTGTCTAGCCTTAGGTGCATGAGCAATCTTGTTGACTTGAAGGGCACTTCTCATGCATTTACAAACATGCACATTCTTGTGCCTCTGGGTGAAGGCGAGGCCTCCTTCTGCAGTTACACCATGCTACTCCTGTCTTTGATGCCTGCTGTGATATCCAGAGGAAGGGTTTGCAAACACTGAGGCAAGATCAAATATGTTTACTTAGGCTGAGTATCATGACCTCACTCTGTTGGCATTTCCTTTCATTTTGGTGGGGCCATTCACAAAGCCTTGCTACTCCGTGAGTAAAAACACCAGCCCGGGTAGTGGTGTCTGTGTGACAGCACAAATCTCAGTCCCAGCCTTCCCTTCTGGTTGTGCTCAAAGAGACCTAGGATCAATCTCCCTGTCAGTAAGTGCAAGGCATATGAACACTCGTATTACAAGCTATGCAATATTACTTTTCAGCTTCACACCATTACAAGTAATTAAGAGGTAACATTAACCACTTGCTGGTTTATGGTTTAATCTTATCCCCAAAGGGGCATGCTACAAAACCAAAAGAAACCAGGTTATTGACAGGAAAACCAGGGGTGACATTTTTCTTGACATTTCTTCTTACATGAAGAAATACTCATCTTGGATGTTTCTGAGAGCTGTTCTGTTGGTTTTAAGATAAGAAAACCACCTATTAGGAAGAAAAAAATGTCCATTTTTCTGTTGACTTGCTTTTATCCTGCCTTGCTTTCAGGGCTGAATTAATAAATTGTTTACCTATGAAGTCTGGAATCCTATCTATGAAGGGCTTTATTTCATAAAAAAAATGTGTAATTGTCTCTGAGATGGTATTTCAGTTTCAGAAACTGGAGCTACTGGAACAAAATCAACAACAAAACTACTTTGCTTCACTCTGATATAGGCATGGCTTTTACAACCCACAGACTTCATCCTCAGTTTTCAAATTGCATGTAGTTACTTTGTCGTAGATAATAACATAATGTGGAAAGTAATGGTTTATAGGTGGTTAAGAGGGAATATACCAGAGTGCTTTGATGTTGTTACTACTCACCACTAAGTGCTGTCTATCCAGATGAGACACAAAAAACTCAGCGACTGGTAGCAATCCAAAACTTAGAGCATTATTTAAAACAGAAATTAAAAAGCGAGTGAAAGCAGCCTTAAACAGAAGCTAAGCAAAAATGAAGGGCTTTCTTCCCAAAACCTATCTCACCGGAATGAAAAAAGGTAAGATAATGTACAGTGATGGAAATCAGAACCATTCAATAAAAAAGACCAAGAAATGTATTCCCTTCCAGATGGGCAAGCGAAAGTGAAAATGAAGGTCACAGACTCAACTGTACATACTAATTAGGTCAAATTCACTAACTACAATATTCTTTCCTAGTGGAATAACCTATAATCTTAGGCTGACAATTGCAGGCATACATGAAAAACAAAAACCCTGGAACAAAATTCCATTAAGAGCTTTGGCCTAAATAGGCATAGAGAGGTATTAAGTGTAATCCCTATTTCTGTAGTCAAATGAGTTTGCCTGAGGTCCTGCTCCACACTTCCAGTCGTGTGCTCAACAGATTTAGGCATTTCTTTTCTTATATTTGCATGCCAAAATACCCTCTTGGGCATGTGAACACTTGTTTGTATCAGTTACCCCTGAGAAATAAGGGGAATAAAACAAAATGACACCCCTAGCAGATGCTTTAGTAGGTGTCCAGAACTTGTGAGATACAGGTTGGGATTATCAACAGCATTTTAAGCCATTATTTATAAAGTGGGGAAGAGTGTGCAAATGCAGGAGAGCTTCTTGTGAGATGAAGACAGGGTGGCCAAAGTGGCTCTGCATGCTGTATCTGCCCCAAGCTTACATACACTGCTGTTAGATGGAAAACATGAGGTTTTGATTAGGTGGAAGAGACATGAGGGCAGAGTTTCCTCCCTTTTGGCCTTCAGAGGTATTCAAACTGGAGTTTGGGTTCTTACCAGATAAAATTAAATATCTGAAGTGGAAAAACCCCAGTTCACATGGTCAGAACTAACTTTGGGAAAAACAGTGTAAAAACTCTGTCATAGCTCTCTCCTTAAAATAAATCACTAAATTTTAAACTTCTATAATCATCATTCAGCAGTGTTCAAAGCCTGATTACCCTGATAGAAAAGTAGCTTTCCTACAAAATGATTGGGCCAGTGGGCTTCTGTGAGACGTAACAACTCAGGCTCCTTCACCAACACCATCCCAGCAGCTCCAGAAGCACTGCAGAATTTGGGTTAAGCAGAAAACTGCTTGGTGGCTCCATCCTGCTTCCCACAGACAACAAATGTTTCCTATCTTTTTATACACGCTAATCCATCTGTAAAATTCTGGCTATGTGCAGAGAACAGGGTTGGGCCCCAAATGTGCAACTGTGGGCACTATTTTCTACAAGGATGTGTGAAAGCAGCTAGGATTTGACTGCTGGTGCACTTTAATTGTAAGGTCTAACTATTGAAAGTCTTCTTACTGCTCATATTCAAGTTGTTGTCTTCTGAATATTTGTGACATTAGGAGAGTTGGCCATAGAAAATGCAGCTTCATGTGATCTACCTCCTTATTATTTTGTGCTATAGTAAATATTCAGGCAGAGTCAATTATAAAAGAAGGGAAGAATTAAAACCTAATGGAAGTTAATCAAAGAGAAGAACTTCCTTCAGGCTGGCCATGCGTGTCTGTAGTTTGTCTGTCATTTATAATGCTGCAGCCTCTGGTTCATAGTCAAGCTGTAATTCTGCCAGTTAATGTATCCAATTAACCCCACTAATGAGCTAATCAACAGTGTAAAATCTGTGTAAAATCACTGAGGGTGTATGATGAATGAGAAATGCACTGAACTCTCACGGTATAAAAAGTGCTTTATAGCACTTGTTAAAGTGGCACAGTCTTCTCCCTCTCTAAAGGGTGATTTATCACTGGGGTCTGAAAGAGTGCCGTGCCCTGATAAGGGAGACGTGGCAATAAACCCATCATAAAATGATTACTCAGGAATGCTGAGCAATTAAATTGTCTCTGCATATCAGAGTCACAGGCTGGAGAGCAAAACTGGTGTTTTTTGGTGTAGGGTACTAACAAAAGGTAGGCAGCTGCTTGAAGGTGATCCACAATTGGGGAACCAAATACATATTTAATACAAATATTTCAATTTAAGGGTGAAAAATCTACCGAGCCACTTGTATTGTGATATATGAAAATAATTCAAGATTCTGACATTATTTTCAGTATGAAAAATGTTTCCTGCAGTGATAATCCCGTAAATTTCAATGAGATCATGTGACTTGGAAAGTAATCCTCCACCCAAACAAGCATAAAAGAATCTGGCTGGGAGAAAAGAATCAGATGAAACAATATTTGTTTTCCTACATTCATGACTAATGCAAAACATTGATAACAGTAATTAATTTCAACTTTTTTTTTCGTTATCTTATTCAGTATCCTTTCAGCATCTCTTTTTTGAGATACAGTTTGGAGTAAAAGTAACATATTGTAAGAGAAGATTGGAAGAAAAGAAAATCAAAATACTGGCATGCAAAAAACCCTCTTGTTAAGTAAAGGACAATAAAAAGAGAAAAAAAGGAGTTTTCTTAACCTTTGAAGAAGAAAACAAACAAGAAAAGAAAATTTTGCTAGGTACAGGGGTGAATCAAATTATCTCAGGAGTCTGAGAAATTATTTCAATGGAAAAAACAAAGTTAGACAACTCTTACAGATAATTAATTTTATGTTTACCTTGTGCAATTTGATTATGTATAAGAATAGGGTGAAATGGTTTACATGACGTGCTAGAGATCCAAATTGCTCTGTGACTAAATTTGATTATTGAAAGTATTTTCCATGCAGCAAGAAAACCTTTATTTTTTATTTTTTTTTTAATATGCAAGAAGCAGCTATGATTTTAATAGAAAGAAAATGAAAGTTAAGGGTTGTCTGGAATATTGAGGAATACATACTACTTTAGCTCTACAGTTTATACTATAGAAAAGAAACTAGATTGCAATAGGTACTGCTAAAATATAGTCTTTGCAGTTCATGTGTATTTTTTTTTTAATCCAAAGGCAAGCTGAGTAATTTTCCAAAGAATGATATGAATTGTATGTTAGACAAGGTTTATAAAAGGCAGTATTTGTCAAAACATTCTGCAAAGAGACAAACTGCAGGACATTTTTCTTGTGGTCTTTGTGCTGGGTTTTCCCAACAGAGTTAGTGTTTTAGCTCTTTTTGATCTTCCCTGCCACTCTTACACTGATAAAAAATAGGAGGTTTGAAATATTTTGTGCAAAGCGTACGGATTCTCTGTTGGCATGACTGTGTTACAGGATGTGAGTCCATGCCCCAGGCTGAGCTCTGTCAGGGATTTATGTCCCCCTCCCACCTTCTCTTTGTTCTTTTCCACCTTGCACTCTTACCTGGAGGGGCAAAAGGCACTAAGTGTGCAGAAAGGGGTCTGTGAATTCACCCAGGCAGCCCTGGGCACTCTGCATCACCACCTTGGAGCAGCTGAGTGGTACACTGGGGTGCTGTGGGAGAGGAGCCCGGGAGATCAGTAGACACAAGGATTTGAGAAAATTTAGGGGGAAAACCCCAATTTCCTTTGGTTACTAAAAAGTAGAACAATAAAAGGGGACAAACTAAAGACAAGATGCACATTATGGGGATGGGAGCTCACAGACAGCCTTTGAGGAAAGGAAGTTTCTATGTGGTGCACCAGCTGCGGGAGGTGTGGAGGTGTCTGGAGAACAGGAGAAGGAAGTTAGCTTTGTAGAGGCATTGATACAGAACAGGTGTGGTAAAAAGAAATGTTTAGTGGGTAAGAGGAAGCATTTAAATGGAGGGGAATCTTATTTACCAAGAACAATCTTAAGATCTTTTACTAAATTTGCAGAAAAATGGTTATCTCTACTTTCTCTCTACCTTCTCTGTGCCCCCAAACTTGCTAGCAGAATTATCTAATTTTCTTTCTTCCTTGTAAGTGGGGTTAGTAATGCTACTACTGTGTTGTGAATCAGAAGGAAAATCAAGACTGTGGTTATATTGTGTGGATTGTCCATATGTGTGTTCAGACACCCTACTGCCATGCAGAACTGAGATAAATCTGCAAGTTATTTCTGAAACAGGTCTTACAAGCTATTATCAATAATAATGACAATAATGACAATAATAATAATAATAATAGTATTGTGTTGTTTGGTTGCAGTCAGCTCATCACTATGCTGACAAGAAACAGCTTGCACTTCTTTGTTGTTTTCTGGTTTGCTGGCTTAAAAAGATTGTTACATGCTTTGAATTACTCAGTTCCCCTTTGGAAGATTTCAATGCTGTCAGAAGGGATGGAAAAGTGGGTCATGCCTTCTGCTGACACTAGGACAAGTGGCACACACTTTAGGTCACCAGACACCAGCACTGTCACTGAACCTGGGGCTGGTCTTGTTCCACGCTTCCCTGTGTTGGACAAACACTCCTGAGCCTTTGTTGTGAATTAAGCTGAGGAGCTGCTCTGGGTTAGAACTATTTTTCATCATTTAGTGAGTTAGTTTTAACCCAAGCCAGTTGTTCCCTTTGGCTCTTGGGCTGGAACAAGAAACAGGGAGGCAGAGGAGTAGCTGGTCTGGGGAAGGTGGGAGCAGGATGCTGCCTTGAGCACCAATGCCAGCTCATGCTAATGCTGAGCAGCCTGCATGCATGCTTGAAGCAAGCTACTATAAAAACATAATGCTAACAATTCCTGTTTGCCACTGGTCCCCTAAGGATGGGTTCACAGATACTACAGTGGGGTATGCTTAATATCTAGATTAAAAAGTATCACTGCATTGCACCTACTTGCTTACCTGGGAAAATATTTGCTTTTTAAAAGGAAGCCCTGAAGCAGGAGTTTTGTGTCAGACCAACAAAAGAATCCAGGTTTTTGGTTTTTTTTTTTTCCCAATGAACTTAGTAGATGAAAGGTGCAGGAAAATTGTGTGCCAAAATCATGTATCTAGAGTCTGGTAAAACTGATTAATGACCCCAACTGAATTTATGTCTAGTGTAAATAAATCACATTTTCTGAAGGTGTCTCAGGCATCAGACAAACATAAACTAATAAATATTCTCTTCAGGTTCTTTTTTTGCCTAAAGTCACAGTCAAAACTATATTTGCATCCCTGAGAATAGGAAATGTCATGTTGGTGGATGAGTTATAAACCTCCCTTTTCCTGGATTGGGCCTTGGGGGCCCAATTCTGCTCTCTGTTCAACTCTGCTGAATTGAATGACAATGAATTGATGTAAATGAGAGCAGAAAGGCAGCTTGGGTGTGCCTTTCACAATCAATAGAAATAACTTCATACAAAGATGAATTTTTCAAGTGTATCGGAATCAATTAAGGTGCTATTACTACTTGAAGTACATGTGCCCATAGGTAGAGCCTATATTCATTCTTCTTTCTGTGAAATTTGACATTTGGCCAGAACGTTAATACAAATTGTGTTCCACTAAGTGAAAATTGAACTCCTATTCACATTTTATGAAATAGGAGATACTCCGTATTTCCTATGAGTCCTGAGTGAATTTTCCTCTGTGTTAAACTCTTTGTCTTGATCACCATAGACCTTAGATAATACTTTCCTCTGAACATTGCCAGCAACAACATAGCAAAATACCTGCAGGATCAAACAACAGTCATTGTTAGAGCTCATCTACATGTCATGCTCAGTGGAGAAGTACTCTGATTACTATAAAGGTTATCCACTATACTTTTCCTGTATTTTTGTGTCCATGCGCTTTGCATCTGAACAGTAAAGTGCAGTCTGTGCAATCCAATAGGTCAGAATCCTGTCCCATGGCAGGGAAAAGCTACATAACTGATAAATTGTTGAGCAGCAGTGCCAGCACTAGAAGAAAAAAAAAAACAACCTACCTGCTTTTCTAGCATTTCTAAGTTTTGAGGATCAAAACTGGGATCCAAACTAATCTTTTTAACACTCAGATTTTTTAAGTCAAGCATTTAGTGGAATTAATACAGTATGAAACAGGTTTTAGGCAGGAAAGATATTCTGAAGCCCTTCTTACAGCTGGGTTATTCTGCATGTCATGTAAGGCATATTCTAAAACTGACTGTACTTCACTGGCAGTTCTGACTGAGAATAAAAACTTGGCATTTCATGCCATTTATAATTTGGAGGTAACAGAATTTAGAGGTAGGGTTTTCCAAAGCAATACTCAGAGCCTTTAACTAGGAAGGGTATTAAAATAAAAACCAATCAAAATTGGACTACTGTACAACTTTATTCCTCTGTAAGCATATCCCTAGATTTAGCTCAAAGCGCACAGATGCCCGAGGCTCTTGAGTGATGCAGCCTGCTACAGGTCTGTGTTATGTTCCATGCAGTCCATTCCAGACCCTATGTTATATTCTAGATGCACTTGCATGGTTCAAGTAAAAACTTACCCTATGCCTTTTCATATTAAAGCTTATTTTTCAGTGTAGGGATCTAATTAGAATATATTCAGTCTGTAAACAAGCCACTGTATAGTTGAAGGAAATTTATTTTTCCTTTCAACAGCATAAGGATTTTAGTTAGCAGCTGATATGCAGATCAGCCAACCTTGTAGAAAAGGTAAGCAGTGTGAAATTATATATGAGTTATTAATAATTCCTAATAGGAGGAAAAGACCTGACAAAAAGGGTGAATTAAATGACTGTAATAATCACAGAGATGCATTACTTGGGATTCATTTCAGCACATTTGTGATATTCTGTAATGGGAGAGTCAACTTGTAACTCACAAGAAAGCATGTTCTTCCTCATTAACAATATTTCCTCTTGAATTTAAATTCTTCTGTTTCATATTCATACACTGATGCCAGTACTACACTTGTAGGATAGCTTATTATTATAAAAGTGCTTGTCTAAATACATCCATTGAACTGCGGCTCCCAAAGTGTGGAAGAGCTTGTTTATGTCTATTATCAGACCTTTATCTATTCATCTCCTTCTCCACTGACTTCTAACAAGTCAGTAAAGAATTATTTGTTAAATACTGTATAATGGCAAAAAGGTTACTGCAAGAAAAAAAAAAAGAAAATAACATGCTATACTGCAGAAAAATAGGGTGGGAAACTATTCAGCAGTCTTATTATGCTAACCTTATCTCTCTGTTTGAAATTTTAATCCTGCTTTGATCCAGTTGTCTTTCTTACAACTGATTTTCAGATTATGGTATCTCTTTCTATGTGCACATACTTTCAGCACAGGGCTGCCTATATTCTGTTAGACAAAGCAAGATCATCTGGATAAGGCTGACAGCAAAATTAAATATTTTAAAGAAAATGCTTTTCTTGTGTGCCTCTGACCTTTCTTCAAGAACCTGCATGTATTTCTAGAAGGGCTGGGTCAGTCAGGCAAGCACGTGTGCATGTGCACACCGCCATGCATCCAAGCCCAAAATAAAGGAAAGCCTTTTGTGTAGCATGGAGGATACATGAATGTCAACAAGAGAGGTAAATAATGGTAATTAATTTGAGTAAAGAGACAAGAACTGAGTGGAAAATTAGATTGATGGCTATGGAAGACACCTTGATAAAAGAGAAGTGAGGAGAAACAATTGAAACAGGCTGAACATGTACGTGATTACGGAGAGCCAGTGATAGAAACTACATGAAAGAGGAAGTATGTGAAGTATCTGTGCTGTTATGTATCAAATTTCATCATAATCCAGCATAGGGCTAAGTATAGTATGAAGTTCCATACTAGTTTACAGAGAAACTGGGACAAAGCTGAGCAAACAGGACTCTTAGTGAATGACTTCTGTTCTGTGACTAATACAGAAGATGAGTAGGGCGCTCATTGCAAATGTACATACTGTGTTAAACAAGTCCTTAAAGCACAAAATTAATAAGTGAAAATTACTGTTTCTGGTTAAATTATAACACCTTTTTACAATGAATGGAAAAATACTAGGATGTGTGTGGGAATTTGGAGGTGGAGTGGAAAGGAATTAGCTATTTACTGATTTCTTTGGTGAGTGGGTTTTCTTATATTTCTTTTTGATACTTAAAAAATTTGCACTATAATTTATCTGTCTAAATTGAATCTGTGCAAATTATTCTTAGATGATTTCCATTTCTTTATATTCCTTAGCTGGTCAGTATCTCCTATTAAATTGCTAGCGTGCTTTCTTATTCTGGTTTCACTTATCTGCTGAGAATTGTTTTTACAAGTTTTGATGCAAACACAAACATCACCAGAATATCTTTGCATCCAGTGATCACTTTTGCTGAGTTTTTAGATCTTCTGCAGCTGAGAATAAAGTTACCACTTATATGCATTTGAAAATAGATAGATGTATAGAATGGTTAGTTTCTCATCTGCCATGACCAGCAGATGCTGATAAGAAACAAATAATTTGCATTCTCATCCATATAAGTGGAATATGTCATGTCTTTAAGAGCTTTTGCTGACTTGGCAAAACAAAATAGCCCAATTATTGTTGCATTTTTTCTTTTGGAAAAATTACGTTATAATAATTGCTTACATAGTCTGCTTGGTAAAGTCAAAGAGCAGTGATGTGTTCCTATTTTGGAAGTTCTTTCTATTTTTGGAAGTTCTTTCTGTTCTTCTCAGTAATCTCTTAATATTAAAGGGTTTTTTCTAGGCCAAGCAGCATTGGGATTATTGTGCACAATTCATTTTTGTTAGGTAGGCAAACAGAAAACCTCCTCTCTAAAGAAAATCTTTAGAGCTGGTGTTCTGCTTTAAAGCTATTTTCCTCAGTGCACACAGGGAGGCAGAAAATGTACACAATCTCTTCCTCATCATTTGAGATCAAGCACGTACTTCAAAAATTACATATTTGTAGAGGAAACAGGTCTCATGTTACTCCTTGAGTGGCAACAGACCATGCACTCTGCAGATGTTCCTTGGTTCAGTAATCTCAGTTATTTCAGGGGATTACTAACATTGCAGGTTGTACCATTAAACTACAGATTTGCTTTACAGCGAAGTCAAGGCTGTTGAAACAAACAGAAAAGAGAATATTCCATAAATTGTGTCTTTTCTTGCTAGGTATCATGATGTTGGAGAACCTTTACTTAAGGTTCTCCAACATTGTGCACTATATGATAACATTCTCAAGTGCTTTTAAACTTCACTTTATTCAAATGGAGATTGACATTTTCTATGTTGGTCATAATTCTCTTTGAATATCTTGGGGATAGTATCCAATAATCCAAACATTTCTATTTTGGAAACATCATTCCTGAGGTTTAACATGTATCTTAATAAAGAGTTGTGTCAGTACAACTTAGGGCATGGACGACTATGGTACCTGACAAATTTTCCTAGGTTATAAGCTTTTGAAATCTTGCACATCAGAAAATCTGTTCTAGCTTCAGGGTGTAGGTCTGAAAAAAGTAACAAAAAAGATGGTAGAAAAAGGAATCAGCTATTGGAGTCAAGGAAAAGAAAGGTAGGAAGAGAAACTAGAATAAGCCAGGACTGGGTTTTTTTGGAGTGTGGGTGTTTCTGTAGAACACAAAAAAATTAATCAAATTGGGAAGTAGCTGAATGGGGAAAACATACGTGAGAATATTGGTATGAAAAGATGAACAGGAATCCTCCAGGGCCTGGAGGAGATGCTGGGACTGGGCAAACAGGAAGATGAAATAGCACACATAAAGAAAAGAAGTTTGGAAAAATAAATAAAAAGAAAGCCAGAATCCAGTGGTAAATGGGCATGGCAATGTCTGTGTGACTGGTTTGTGTCTGGCTGTAGAGAAAGAGTATACCAAGGGCTAGGAAGCAGCAAAGTGAAAGAGAAGAGATGAGAAAATGAAGCTGAATGCAAGGATCTGAAGGACTGTGAAAGGTTGGGTAGACTATAAATTTTAAAAGGATAAATTATGTAAACCTAAGGGAAGACAGATCAAAGTCTGGGGAAATGAGCAGGAGTGCCTGTGTTCACTGGGCCCCTTGTACTGAGCAGCAGTAGGAGAACCAATTCCTGTTTCTCTCCATTTGTCCCTAATTTTCACTATCATGAAATATGGCTCTCATCTCCTAATACAAGATTACCACTGTTATGCAATCGTCAGTTGTGCCATTAGAGATAGTTGAAGACTGGCTGGATGTGGTCCTGGACACCTGTCCCTAGATGACCCTCCTTTGGCCGAGGGATTGGATGAGATGACCTCCAGAGGTTCCTTTCAACTTTAAACAGTCTGTAATCCTGTGAGGTCACAGCTCGGTGTCAGGCAGTGTGAAGGAGGAGCAGATCCAGGGAAATGACTTGGTTGTTCCATGTCCTGTGAAATGCCACACACCCCTCTCTTTCTCTGTCCAGCCCATGCACAGGACTTTCACAAAATTAGTGTTAAAACTTTCTTCTGGGGCATTTTTTTCCATCCCCCTAGGTTAAAGGTTGGACTCAGTGATTTTAGAGATCTTTTCCAACCTTAATGATTCTATAAAATTTTCAGTTTCATAATTCCATGCTATTTGTTGACTGTTCCTTAGTAACCTGGAAAGCATAACTGGTTTAAGAGAGCATGATGGCCATACTGCAGGAAAACTGTTTGTAAAGGCAAAAATACCTGCCACAATTTTCTTTGAAAATTCTCCACAAATTCATTTCCCACATTATGAATACCTTGAGTTTCACTAATCTTCAAACAAACTTAGAATCCCAAAAATCATACAATGTCTGTATTATCTATTTAGAGGCATAGTAGCTATCACAATTTAACATCTTTCCAGAGAATTGTTATTTTTGCAGTTTAGAGAGAGCCGCTAACATTTCTCTCTGCAGTTGGCAATAAGGACCATATGAAGCAGATGCTAATAGCACTGCATTTCTGGTAATACAATAAATATGAAAATGAACCTTCACAATTTGATCATGTACCTATTGAGAATTTATGGAGACAAGTGACCTCAACCTCTAGAAGAGCAATAAATATTTATATATTTAAGGGACCGCTAACAACACGATAAGGGTTGTATTGATGTATAGACAGGTTTGGTTTTACATGGTCATTTTTATCCAGAAGCCACCAGCCCTTTGGCTGTAGATTGTTCGGGTTTGGGCACATCTTCTGCTTTCCTCTGTGTTCCCTTTTCCCCCAGTCCTGAAGCTGTGTCACAGATGTCCGCAGGAAGAAAAATACTGGCCACCACTGGTAATTTTCAGAGACCTTTCAGTAACTATTTGTAAGAACAATTCAGTGAGGCAAGGCGTCTTCTTACAAGCAATTTAATTCTTAATCACTAGAGCTTTAAGTAGGAAAAAGTTAAGTGCTATCATGGGAAAATGCCAAAGTAATACGGGCTAGTTCCAGGGAGATGTAGGGGCTCATTCTCTGTCATCTGTGATGATTTTCACACACAGCACAACAACCTTAAGTGGTGGCATACAGCAGTAAATAATAAGTTTCAGCAAAGCTATAGGCTAATACAGCTGCTTGTAGATCTTACCTCCATGAAATTAAGGGTGAGAAAAGGCACGACTCTTATTCATACAGACCAACAGCAGGTAAAGCAAAATTTTAGTTCTTTGTTTCTTCATTAGAACTGTTTTTTCCTCTGCCATGCTCTACTTTCCTACTCCCTTTTCAGCCTGAAGGAACAATTTTCTCACAAATACTGACTCTGCATGCCTTCAGTCTGCTTGCATAAGTGTCCCGTGGGCAAAAGATGTGGTGCTGCTGTGTACTTGCAGCTTTGATTCCTGAGTGTATGAACAACACTCAGTGTGAACTACCAAGTCCAGTTTCTAGGACCATTGTACTCTCACATTTTTAAGTGTCTAATGGTGTTCACAAGCTCAGAATAATTTCAGGTATGCTTATTTATATTCCTAAATGCATATAGATGGTATGTGTGTGTGTTTAATTCTCAAGAGGCATGAACTATGCACTTGGAATGTTTTTTAAAAATTGCTTTCTGAGAAAATACACAGTAACTGATGGTGCTATTGACATAATTCATAAAGGGAATAGTTGATTACCTGTTTTGTAACTGAGCCAATGAATATTCATAGTTCCCTTGGTATGGAGCTGGCATATTTCCGCTAATTAAGTCTTCTGCTTAGTTGGTGCGTACGCACACTTTTTATATGATACCAAAGTATGTTTAATTGGGGTTTGGCAGATAATACCAAGGAGAGTTTGCAAACAAACAAACAAAGTAGACTCTACTGCCATTTCCATAAATGGAATGATATCACTTTATGGACACCTGTATAAAAATGTCACCTCATTTCAAAAGAGTCTAATATTCACACTATTAGGGCAGGTTTCACTTAGAAAATGGCAGGAGAAATACTTATTTTTAGATAAAATACTTTTTTCAGACATGCATACAAATTTCTACACAGAGTGTTTATAAATGTTGTTGATAATTACATTATTCCCCTTTCCTGAACATATTTGAGACTACTATACCATCTTTGAATTAAAATTTTAGGATTTCATTTTTCCTTTGAGAATCTTGGATGCAAGGCAAGGTAAACTAAAGATCAGAAGTCGAGCTGCTGCCTCAGTTTCTTTCCTGACTTCCTACTGTCTTTTGCTGGGAACACACATGGTGGCTGGCAAGGAGCACAACCTGTCACAGGCTGCTCATGGCCATCTTGTTGAAAACAAGTTGCCTAATGAGATGACCTGAGGCTAGTTTTGGGGCCTGTATCCAGGTATCCTTTCAAAGGCCTCACCAACAGGACATTCAGGTCCATGCCTGGTTCTTCATTGGACGCAAGTCCAGACACAGCTGAGGTGTGACCCAAGCCAGGAACACAGAGCTTTTGTACTCTGAGAGCCTAGAGGTACCCCAATATCTAATCACAAGAAAATTATACAAGTGATGTGCTCTGCTACTGTGCTTCCATGGAACCCTTGCCTGGTCTCCCAGTTATCTTTGTCCCTGCCACAGCAGAGGAATTAAAACTTCAGTTCAGTGCCACAATGTTCTCATGTTAATGGTGTACAATGTCCACCCTATGAGGATGACATCTTATTAATTTTTAGTCTTAAATTCTATTTCCCTCTTTTGCTAGTCTTTCCTCCACCCTATAATGTTTTCCACACTAATGGCCTTTTCCAATGCTTTTCCTTGTTATCTACTATTGAACAGAAGACTTAGGTGAGTCCACCATCCACAACAGCATCTTTATGTCTAATTGACTCATGAATCATTTTGGATCCCGTCTTTCTCTCTGACCCGTGACTGCTAACACCTTTTGTAATCAGAAGATCTAATTCTGGAGCATGGATGATTTAAAAGTTGGTTATGAAACAGAGCTTTTTAATCAAAGTCATTGCTTCAGACCCACTCCTGGATACACAGGGCTGGAGTCCATCTGGAGGAATCATATTGTCACAGGTTTAAGGGAATAAACTGTCTTCACACTGTAGCTGGTGGGTAAATGTTTCCATGTATACAAGCTCTAAGGCATCCACAGCAATATTTATATCAGATTAGATGTGTTGCTGAAAAAAAGAAATCAAATCAAGCCGCTCAGAAAAATTCCCCACACTCTGCACTAGGTTATTATAGTGGCACTGGAATTAGACATCACATTAGGGGGTATGTGGCTCTTAGTTCAGGTAAAACTGCTTCCTGCCAAACTCAAGTTTACTTAAGGAGTTACCAGAATCTCATCGAGACCTGTACCCTGTGGAAGGCGTGGCTTTACTTCTAACCTAAAGTGTGAAGTTCTGACACGTTTTGAATTCCGCTTATGATCTCAGCCATTAAAATTTTATTCAACTCAATGAAAATCAATCCTACTCTTCATTTTTTGAAATGACGTATTTTCTCTGTATGCTTTCTAATCTGCTCAGAAACACCACAGCACTTTCCTGTGTATGAAGCTGTAAAACTATATAATCTCTTATAATTATGGCCAATATGACTTTTATATTCTTGATACAATATAGCAAAGAAGGAATAGAAGATAGAACATGAGCTCTGGGAAAAGAAAGGTCTAAATGACACTTTGAATATTTCTTTCATAAAACTACAAACAGTCTGGTTCATGTTCTACTTCAGTAACTTCTCATGAAGAAAATACATTTAAAAACTGATGAGTGTTTTTTCCTTTTCATATTTGTTCTTTCTGTCTGTGAAGCCTTAAAAAATGAAATCCATAATGAAATTTTCTCTGTAAAGGTAAGAATTTGAAGCTAATTTTACCTTACCTACATGATGATTTCATCATAAGTGTCTAGCTATTATGTTGTAATGTCCAGTCAGATCTAGTACGTAACTCTTAATCCATGATAACCTTTAGTAGACTTTGAAATAGCAGTTACGTCAAAAGAATTTGTAAAGTAGCTGGTTTTATGAATGTTAAAGCTATATTAGAGTTGCTTTTTTTTATTGATAACCATGCTGCAAGGAGTGAAAGTAATTTTGCATTCTAAAGAAGGCACCGCATTGGGTTTAAGTATGAAATGTTTTATTGCCTCCTGGTAGCAATAGGGGACTGCAGCACCTGGGAGAACCTCGTAATGGGTTTTTAACATTTGCTAGCATTTGTCTCCCCTTTCACCTCAGCGCTTGTGAAAAAAAAAGAAAACTAGGAGAAAAAAAAAAATCTCAGTTTCTGGGGATAAATCAAGTCACACCGTGTCTAAAATTTAAAGTTCAATTTAAAGGGATTCAAGAATCAAACTGGTCACAGGAAAGTCAGTTGATTTGAAGTGGTCTGCAGGATTTCCCTGGTATCTGCCATGGCAGGGACTACAGAAACCAAGGTGACTTCTCCAGAGACTGTCCTTTCCCTGGAAAAGTAAACACTAAGTGTTTATTTGCCAGTATTTCTGTATTGCCTGGGACACCAGTTTCTACAAATATGTTTATACTTACCCCTAGCAAGGGCCTGCAGCAAGGGCAGCCCCTTTCAGGAGAGATGACAGGGGCATGCAGCCAAGGGAGTGCAATTCCTCTCCCCAGAAGTGCCTTTGAACCTCTCAAGATGGGTTTCTTCTTTTATAGTGCCATCATTTTAATTAGCATAAGCACCGAAATTATCTGATAGCAGTATTGTAATGACCTCAGCTAATGCACTGGTTTTAGCACTGCGTTTTAAATGAGCTAATGAATCTAGATGTGGCATGAAAATATTCCAACAGGCATTTTATGGTATTTCTGTATAGATGAAACTACAGTTACAGTAATTAAAATGTTCTTGTAAGCCAGTTGCGTTCCAGTCCTCCCACCCTTTACAAGACTATTTGGACTAGTGTTAGCTTTTACCACTGTGATTGTCAAGCGGGTTTTTTATCCAGACCAGAGCATGATCCACTTTTTGTCTAGTTTAATCAGTCTCACAGGAGACCCCCTGACCTGCTTGCCCAGAAAAGTGAGAAAATAGAAATTCACTTGATAGTCTTGTGACCTGGAGTCAGAAATCAAACTGAAGTATCTCTCAGGAGCACTAAAATTCACTTTCAAGAGGCCATGTATTTAGAGGCAGCAGCCTAAGTTCCTATTAGAAGGTGAGACCTGAGACGAGTAACTCGTAAATAAAACAAATAAGGCTACTTGTATGCTGCCACTCCAAATTAATTGACTTCAACTGTTGAAGGTATTTAATGGAGTTGCTTAGATTTTGGGTTTGGAATTGTGCAGGCTGCTTTTGGTGCACTGTGCATTCAGTTTGCATTATGGATGATCAGTGAACAGCGTGGCCTCTTGCAGGTAATTTGCAATATTCTCCTTTGATTTTCACCTCTCCCATTTAGTGGAAAAGACATATGACTTTTTAGCTTGATAATAAAATATTGCTTTTAAGGTAAGCGACACATGTCCAAAGACACTGCTTTACTGGCAGTGTTTCCACTTATGGAATCAGTTATGTATCTAAAAAGACATCTGCTAACCAAAGGAAGAATTAAAAATATTTTGTCTAATTCTCTGTGGGACAGCAAACGTCAATCAGTAGATCTGATCCAGAATGAGCTGCAGTGATTTTTTTCCTGCAAAATTTAAAAGTGAAATTCCCATCCTCTTGATTTTATGGGGGTAAAGACATAGTACTGTCGAAACTAGATAAAGTATTTATTGAGTAAGGCAATAATGTGAATAGGAGTGTCAGAATCTAACCATTTAACACTAAATAATTAAAAGTGAGATCATAATGAAATTCCTTCCTGCCTACAGGTGGCTATTTTTTTCCATAACCTTTTTGTTAAATGCTAGGAATAAGATGTAAATAAAACAGGCAAAGGCATTAAGTTGCATTACAACTGCTTTTAACTTTAATGGCATTCCCTGAATCTGAAATAACCACTGCTAGCTTACAACTTGACCTCTTTGATCTGGCAATAACTTAGCCCCTTAAGCTAGAAGGTAACATAGTCAATTATCCCTCAGCACTGTTTTCACAGGAGACTTGTACTTCCTAACGTAGATTCAGTAAAATTGGTAATGTTTGCCTTATTTTTTCTTTTGCATAAGTAGAGTGGCAAGTGATTCCATTTATGCTTTTTAAATCAAAGATGAAATAAGAATGTTCTTCCTGATCCATTGCCTATACTTCTGGGACTTTGTTTCAACTGTTCTTCTCTTACTCGAGTTTTACTCTTTGCTCTCCCATATGTGCAAAATATACAGGAAAGAGGTACACAATGAATTCAAATATTGCCTAAAGCAATCCAGGGGTGTGTTGAAAATGTGTGAGAGTGGTGCATTTATATTACATTGGTGCAGATAAGAGCTTGTGATTTCAGTTTTACAGCAGATCTTTGCAGCCTGGTGTGATTATGTGCATTATGACAAGAAACCTTTCAGAAATTCAATCTCTCAGTCACATTTTCTACCTGTTTCTACCTATATGGGGCTTTCCTTTTTCTCTCACTTCCTACCAAATTAACCATGGGACATTATTTCTCTGAGTTGCTGCCTGTGAAAACCCAAAGACTTCCTTCCACCTTCCGTGCTGCAGCTCAGCTTCAGGGAAGTTTCTCTCTCAAGGCTGTGTGAGCTTCCAGGTAGCTATGTTTTAGTCTTCTCTTTGTTAAAAAGCTGACAAGTAGAGCCTCCAAGCACCTTCTTTCTCCATACCCTGTTAAACGTCTTTGTCTCTTGATGCAGAGCATCATACAATGTAGAAGATGCCCAGTTTGCATCTACGATCAACTGGGATAAAATGTGGGAGTGGATGAAGACCCTAAAAATCACCCATGGGAGCTGGGGGACCTTAGCAACCTTACCCTTACCAAGTATTATCCGAGAGTTGCTAAGATATCAGATATGGCTGGATGTGGTGCTTTGCCTGCAGGCAACTTGGTTCTGCAGATGGGGACAGGAATGCTTCCCTCTGCCAGTCCTCTGTGAAACACAGATGGAGCCCAGGGAACAGGAAGGGAACCCTCCAGTAATCTCCATCGTCTCCAAGGAGGCAAGATGTACGTGGGAAGCATGAAGGACTCATTAGAGACAGCACGGTGGTTTACCACTGAGAGCAGGAGGTAACTGGTGGCAGAAGAGAGCTATTTGTAAGGAAAGGGAGAAAACCTCAGTGTGGGAGGAATGTACATGGAAATCCAGGCATTTTGCTTTTTACAGATTCTTGTTTTAAGTTTGTGGAAGGTATTAGGATTCGAATAGATAGCAAATGAGGGAAAGACCCAAAAGGGTCCATAGGTCAAGGGGTAAGCAAACCACTTTCAGAAAGCTGCTTCCTTTAGAAAGAGGAAGCAACAGTCAGTCTTCAAATATCGAGACTTTCTGCTTCTAAGGACAGTAATTTTGAGTGCTATTAAGCACTGGTCAGATCCCAGGACTTCAAAATTTAATATGGGGTTTGATGTTTCTGCAGGTTGGTTTGTTTACAAAAGAAAGCTGTATTTTGTTTCTTACTCTTGAAAAGGATAGAAAGGCTTCGATGAACTACTGTGACCAGCCACACTTTAGAAAAAAATACACAGTTCACCTCAGTGTTGACTATTTCTCAAAGTCTGTCTTTGGAGTTATTTCAACTGTGATTAAGATTTCCAATTATATTACAGTTGGAAGGTTAAAACACATCAATGAAAGCAGAATAAAACTGCCGGGCAACCTGAGGACAAGAAAGTAGCCAAGCCACAGGGAATGAGAAAAATTCACTAATAAAAATCTAAACTGTTATGAAATGCCTTTCAGTCCAGCCAGAGAGAAATGCACATTTCTATTGCTTTTAATCTGGAAGGAACTGAGGCACAAGGCACTGCAATGACAAAGTGAAAGGGCAAATGTGGAGAAATGTCCTGTAAACGTGGAACACAAAGAAATGACATTTACCATGGAAAACTGTCAGAAACCTGTTGGAAGGCAATTTTCAGTGGTCAAGTCGTATTTCTTATTTGCTTTCATTTTTGACAGGATAAAACCTATGCTTTTCTGTTTTTCTCTAGGAAGTACAATTCTGGAGGGAAGAACAATACATTTGGGCTGAATTGGAAAGATTTAGCATTTAGTTTGATTTCTGCTTCAGAATGTAGTATAGAAATAGAGTAAATAAAAGTTTCATTAAAAAATGAAATTCTTTATTGAGAGAAGACTTCAAGATGACATTTTGACATTGTAATTCCTCCACTTTTTATTTCTTTCTTCAATAGTATTCACCAAAATTCACACAGTTTAATAAAGTATTTCTAGTTTTGTCTGCAGAACTGCATTTTCTGACAGGAAATCGTTCCCTTAAAATTTTTTGTCTTTCTCAATTTCAGTCATGTATGTACTCTATCCTTCTGCTTATGCAGAATTGCCCCCTGAAGTATATTTTACCAGTGCTTTGTCCAGTCTTGCTATAAATGGCTCAGACAATGAGACTCCCACTGAAAGATTACTCCACTGTCTAATAGATCTGTCAGAAAGATTTTCCTGAAACTCAGACTATATTTTCCTTGTCTTAATTTGGGATGTTGTGGAGCAGCTCATGAAATGCAAGCATAGTAAATCACTTGAACCAGATGGTATTCATCGGGGGGTTCTGAAAGAAATAAAGTGCAAGAGAGGGAAGATACTGGCAATAAATCATTAAAAATAGCAGCTGCTCCTTTTAAAAGGGAAAATCCAGCCTGTACTTAGAATAAAAATTAATTCTTTTTTAACTGAATAAAAGATCAGTTTCAAGAATGGCAGCCTGATGAGCTTAATCTCAGCTTCAAGGAAATTTACTAACAATCTAACTACAGTCCAAGTATTAGATAATTATAATTTTAGATCAAACCGGCATCTCCTACAGGGGTAAATAATGACTCTCTGGCGTGAGAGAAATCTTTGGAAGAAAAACAGCCATAATTGTGTAGGAAATTTCATTCTAGAAAAAAGATTCATAACTAACTGGCTCTAACATTCTTGGATTTTTAAAGAAGTTTCTGGAAAGGAGTCTCTAGAAGAGGGGTTCATTGGAGGGGGAGTTTGCTGTTACTGAGCTGGATGATGTAAATGAAGGCTCCCAGTGTTAACATCTTGGGAGGCAGCAGGGAAGGAGTTTATCACACCAGGTGTCCAAACCTGCAGTAGTAATGTCTACCATGATAAGATATTTATTTCACTTTAAAATGCAGTGTACTTGCATTACAATAGGCAGGGTGAAGGAAATACACCGAGCAAATGGAGCATGAGCGAGTTAAGATTTGTGATGGTCCCTAGGTCTGATGGCAGCCCTTTTTTCTCCTCAGCTTCTGAAAGAATTCTTTATCTCAGCCAGTAACCACAGGAAATTCAATGCCTCCTGCTCTACTTTGGATAAATTTTCCATCAGTGGAATTTAATAACAAATAAACCTCTCCCTGTGAAGTTTATGTCAATTATCTCATAGGTAACTCAAAATGTGGCACAAGAAGGGCGTATTTCTGTTTTCTTAAGACGTGTGTATTTGTATTAAAAAGCGGGAGCAAGACAAATTGGTATTTCCATACTGAGATGGGGAATTACATTTAGTATTATTCAGATCTTATCTCCAATTATGTTAGAAATTTAGCAGGTATTCCTGGGGCTTGAACCACCTGTTGAGAAAATCTCCCTGATTAGTGTTGCCTGAGCTGTCAGTGAGTTATAGGAATAGAATTGTGAACAGAGATAGCAGAAGTGGTCAAAAAAAGAGAAGCACAGGGAGCAAAAAGCTCTTGGGAATCATGTAAAAAGCCAAAGAGGACTGACAGTTTTAAAAGAATTATTCATTCATCTGAATGCTTTGGGCAAGGAAAGGTAAATTATTTCTTTTCTGCCGTGTCCTTGTGGTGCCTACTTGGTTGGTTTAGATTTTCTCTCAGTAGGTCTCATTCATGGTGGCTCCACAGTTCTGTCCTGCTAGATCCTGTCAGCAGGACCAGGCATCAAAGGCATCTGCAAAACTTCTTCCAAAATTTCACTTTGTCTGCTGTAGGCATCACACTTTCAGCCCTGACTCTGGCTGCTCACATGTCCCATCTACATTTGCACTAGATCAAGTCTGAATCCCCATAGAAAGTACACTGGAATCCCTGTGTGGAAGGACTGATCTACAGTCTACATAACCCAGGAGGATATATCTGAAGGCCTGCTTTATTTCTACAAAAAGGGCTTGGAGGAAAGGGATTGTTGCAAATGCTAACTCCACCAAAGGTTTTCCTCAAGAAAACCTGGAAGGCTGCCCCAGAGTCAGTACCAGCACTGTTCCTACAGCACAAATTTTATTTGTGGTTATTTTGACTTCAAAACTGTCAGCAGAAAAGAGTGGAGAACTCCATCTAAGCATGTGAGGATTGCTACTGAAGCCTTTGGAAAAAAATTTACGTTGGCTTAACTAGAAATCTGTCCAAAGGTTTTTCTCACTAGAAACTCCTGTATTGTACAACAGTACCTTTTACTGTTCAGAATAATCATTAAAAGACAGATTCTTACAATTTCACAAGTACTTTGGCACAGCACTGCCACTGTATTTTACACCTGCCTGCCCTTCCACAAAGTGACAGAGCTGCAGTCTCTAGGCAAAGTGTAGTTGAGATCCTGTCCCTGTATTACCTTGGGTAAGGATTCCCTCACAAAGTAGCAATTTTAGGCAGCTTGCTGAGACACTCTTCCCTTCCCTTTACTAGCTGATGCCCAAATGCAAATCTCTGTAAGAAATCCAAATTCCAGGCCATTTTCCACATAAACCTGAGTGTATTCTGCTTGGATTTAGTATTATTAGCACTGAAATCCATGTGCAAGGGAACTGGACATGGTAAAGAAGAGAATGTTCCATTTCTGTGATTTCTCAACAAGATGGCTAAACCTTAAGGACAAACAAAATAACAAAAAAGGAGAAAAGTCCCTAAGCAAGGAGAGTTTCTTTTGCCAAGTGTGAAAATTCGTGTGAGTCACCTGAGACAGGTGTGCTCTGTGGTCTTCCTGCAGCCTAGTGCTGTGATAATCCCAAGTGAGAGATGATGAAAGCTATTTTTGGAAGACTATGAAACCACTCGCTCTAAACCTTTGGGATTCCTCAAAATATATTTGTTTTCCTTGGCATCCATCTCTTTTTGAGGTTTGCATTTTTACAGGGTAGTCACTTAACTGTGGGTGCTGCAGAAACCTTTCCTTTGCAGTGTTGTAGGATAGGAGCTTAGGTTGTAAGAACTGCTTGAGATATTCTGAATTTACCATAAAACAGCTTTTGTTCCCTCTAATGATTTTTGGCATTAATTATGTTCTCAGAGATGTTGTGTGGAATTTCTACCAACCTATCATAGTGGCAGACATATAACACAATTGGTAATTAGTGTTTTGGGGCATAAAATAGGTTCTTCCCGGTCTCTAGATCCATGGTAGGCCATTGAAGATGATAGACCATTATGCTGTCCATTTTCATTTAGAGCTATGTTGTTCATACTAGGTTGTGTCACTGCCTTATTAATTAGCATAATTTTAATCTACTGCTTTGCCAACATATTTCTACCATGATACAAAACCTTGTTGGTTCATGTCTCTTTGAAGATTGCTCCCAGACTTGTCACATCTTTTCCTTCCAGGAAAGGAAGCATTGCCTTGCTCTGATTGGCTTGGAATATTGTGGTAGTAAGGTCCCACCTGGGTATAGTTCTTCTCCACTTAACTTAGAGCAAGTTCTCAGACCCAGAATTCTCCAGAGTTAAACATACAATACACAAATGTGGTGAAGACCTCATCACTTTCAAAGACACAGAAAAAAATCTTTGCTTGGGAAAAAAAAAAAGATAGGCTTCCAATATAGGGATTATATAATGTGAAAGGAAAACATTGTGCTTTTTTGCCCTTTTTGTAGATAAAACATTAGTGGATAAAATAGGGGATCATATTCCTCTTTTGAAAAACTTACGACTTACAGATTTGAAGAAAAATCAATGTGACATTTGAATACACTTTGAAGTTCTTTCGCAGCTTGAAACTTCACAACTTTTGTCTCTCCCTTTTTTTATCAACTGTATTCATTACATTTCCATATAAAGCAGCCTCCTTGTTAAACGCCATCCCTCTCCCTCTTGCTCTTTTCCTCTTGCTCACTCTCTCTTTTCCCATTTTCCCCCCTCCTGGCACTTTGCTCTCCAGGAGTACTGAACACTTTCTCTCAAAGGTAGCAACACACCATTCAATTAAAGCTCCGGCCTTTGTAAGGACAGATAATAACTTTGATCGCTGCATTTGTATAATTAAGGGACAGGCCTCTGGTTTAAAGAGGCTCCTCTCCCTCCTTTGAAGCAGCAAGAGCGTGATGAGTTTTCTGCGGCACCAGCGCGGTAGGAAAGTCCCAGTCTCCTTTGGTGAGACATCTATCTGCGTCCCCCAGCCTGCTCGTCCCTGTCCCAGGGCCGGCGATTAGGCAGCGCCCCGCTGGCTGCAGATGGAGTGAAGCGGAGCGATAAGGGAAGCTGCCTTTCTGCCCTGCCTCAGATCGGCACAGGGAGAGCTCCTCTTCACAGGCAGCCCCAGTGTAAGCCGTTTAAACAAGCGTGCAGGAAATATTGGGGTAATTACCAAGCGCAGGGAGGGGGTCTCCGGCTGTCAGTGGCATTGAGAATGGGTTCGAAAGCTCGCTCAGCAGATTAATTGATCCTTTTTCTGCAGCCCATCTTTTGAATAATTCTCGCAGTGGCAGCACATAGCCAAAAGTTGGGAGAATGTAGCGTGCCAAGGAGAGGCATCCTCATCCACAGACGTGTGTATTTACTGGCATCTGCGTCAGGCTTTCTTCTCCACCAGAGCATTAAGAATTTTAGCGATAATTCATGCTTGGTAAATTTGTTTTCTGTAATAAGATCAAGCCCACAAAGGGAGATTGAAAAGCAGCACCGCCTGCGCTTCCTTATCAGCAGTGATGCCAGCTAAGTGCTGGGATAGCAGGAAGATGCTCCGAGGTGCTATCGCCTGCTACTTAATTCAGTTCACTTAGAAAAGACTTTGCCGCAGTTTTAATTTTCGGTTTCACACCAGCAGAGAGGCTGCCAGTTCAGTGGAGCAGTAGTGGCCAGCAGGCCCCCACCGGGAGCGGCCAGGCTCCTCTCCATCCCGGCAGGCCACTCAAGTGGAACATCGCCAAGTGGCAGGTTTGTTGCTGGGGAGACGAGTACCAGCCTCTCGGTTCCGTCTGCCCCTGCCCTCACTCTTCCCAGCTGGTAGAGGAGGGAAGCTGGCAGCAAAAATCTTGATACTGTACTCACTTCTCACATTTGCCTGGCAGAGGATGCACCAACAGGAGGGAAATGGTGTGTGGCACATTTGTAGAGGTGCACGTGTGTCTCCTCTGTAGCTACATTAGCACATGAGCAGGTATTCTGTGCCTAAAGCAGAGAAGGATGGGGCAGCAAGGGGAGCTTGCAAGTGGTGCTCTCCTGGGTGGCTAATATTGATTGCTCATTTAAGGAAAATAGAATAATGTTCTGTGATTTAGATGCTGTGCTGCAGAGAGGATTTCAGCACTCTTTATTAGCACTATCCTAGCAACTCGAGATAGAGCAAGTGTCAAAAATGTCCTGATCTAATTTTGAATACCTATATTTGCACAGAATGATCTAGTACCTTGGCAGCTTCTGTCAGGGCACTGTTCAATTCAGACTGCATTTAGTTGGCACACAAATTGCTATCATACTAAAATACAGTGAAGAGCACAATTAAAATCCATTTCTATCATGGTTGTCAGCTTTTTCATACAGGACTTTTCTAGTGTTGTAGAAGCTCTCTTTAAAGCCCAAAACAGCCTTTGCTGTGTGTTTTCCCGGTCTCCATTTTTTCCTGCCTTCACCAATCTTACTGGTACATCTGAGAGTGTCATATCCCTCACTCACAAAGTACCAAGGGCCAGACTTTTGCAATTAAATTGCAAGCATTTGTGCAAGGGAAATTGTGTGCTGAAATTATGTGGGTTTAAGAGACCAAAGATCCACGACTCCCAGGCGGGCAGATATCTGATCTGCCGCCAACATGTGCACTTCTCTTTTGCAGGCACAGGCGTCCACATGAAAAGTCTGTAAATGCTGGCATACTCAGGGTCATGCTACAAGGCTCTGTGTTCTACATAATGCCCTCAGCAACCCTCATTTCTTGTTTGGAGTTAAGAAGTTTTTAAATGGAAAATTCCCCATAGTGTAGGCAGATGGAATCAAGAAAATTGCTGGGACTACTGTGACTACGTGCTTGTACACCTCCATCCTTCTGTCCTTTAAAATGGTGAGAAACATGTCTGGCTGATTTCACAGGGTCTCCCTCAAGTATTCTTATATGTTTTCATCCACAGGTCTTATGTTTCTTCAGCCTTAGATGTCTTGACAAAATAGAAAGTATAACAAATCTCATTTGCCACTACAAATTTCTCCTGTGTTTGCACTACAGTGCAAAACAGAAGGGTCCAGCTTCATCCCATTCAACTGCACACCCATTTACACCCAGGTTTACCCTTATACCTCAGGGACTGGGGTGCCTACAGAGCTAGAAGTGACAGGTTATGTCCTTTCCTGCCTGTTTTTTGCCATGGTTTGGTTCTTGTTGAGTAGTAAAAGTAGGTATCTGCTCAGGCAGAAGGCCAAGGACCTGTCAGCCACTCCAGCTAGCTCCAAGGCTAGTGACAGTAACAGGATTTCACTTCCCAAGGCTGTCACAGACCAGGAAAGCACAGAGAAATACTCTTAAATAAACTAACCACTAGTCATATAAAGAGATTTTCAACAGGCCCGTGGAGAAAATTTCTTTAGCTGTGCTTTTTAAAAAATCCACTTGTATCTGTGTAAATGACCATTTGCAAGTAAACGCATTCCTAGACCCCAGAAAAGGGGCTGTGGTGTTTCTGTGCTGAGGGTCTGGATGCACCTGTACTGACAATGTCATGGGAGCCAATTTTGTTTTGAAAAGAATGGTGTGTCTACAGCTTGCACTCTGTGGTAACATACGGGGAAATAATATCCTACTGCAAGTGTATACAGCATAAAGAAAACCTTTGGTACCTTCTTGAAATTAATCTGTAGCTCCTGAAACGTGCCCATTCTGAGGAGAAGAAACAAGGCTTGAAAGCACTCCAAAGAACCGTGTTGACATCACAGCTGCTGTTTTTAATACCCCACTGTGCAGTGTAGCATCCTGAAAGACACTAAAAGCCTCTGTCCATCTACTCATGCCAGATCCAAAGCAGGTGGCTGTTAGAGCTGTCTTTTTCTGGTTGCCAGGCTTTCTTTTGAAGATCCATCTTAGAGCCAAGAGCAGCCTCCAGTGGAGCTTGCACCAATTATTTACTCTACTTATATGTAGCTAATTAAGTGATAATCCCAAAGAATCAGTATACATGTGAAATAATAATTATTACTCACAAAGCACAAGCTGAGCAAGTTATTTGTTTGTTTCTCTTGTTAATGCCCATATGTGTTAAAACTGATGACTGAAAGTTTGTCACTTCAGCTTGGGATGTAATTATGCTGTCAAAACTAGAGTTAAAGATAGAATAAGTTTGGTTGATTGAGGAAAAACCCAGAGTTTTGGTTTCAGGGAAACTATAGAGCAAAAAATCTGCTGGTTGGACCCAGCTGTGACATCAGAAATACTTCTGAGTTCCCTATCAATGTTAAATGCTGGAAGGACCACCCCTGGTCACAGAGGAGGTTCAGAGATCAGTGGTACAGCACAGATTTAATGGCCCATCTGCAGATGTGTGATGGTTCTGCTCCTGGTGCAGCTGCTTCAGAGCCCATTGTAGGAACTAAACCAGGAGGATGTGCCCTGCCACGGACTTTTCTCCAAACTATTCTATGGTGAGAAGGGAGTACTGAACTGCGCTCCTGCACACAAACATGTTTTGTTATGATGGTGTCTGCATGGATGGGGTTGGTCTTTGTGTTCGAGCCACTATATTGTCAGGTTAAATGAAATGAGGTTCTTAGTACTCCCTGAGTAAGGAAAACAAGTATAAAGTGTGCTAGGATACACCTAACTTAGATTCTCAAAGTTTTTTGTATGATCAGCAAGGTTATAAAAGTGCTGCTTTTAAATTTTTCCCAACCCTTTGATACCTCTGTACTCTCTGGTTCATTCCCAGGGTTAACTAAAGCCTAGCTCAAGATTCTCAGCACTGTCAGTAGTGGGATCACCAGCTCGAAGTGGTGCAAAAGGGCACTTTCAAAGGTGATTATTTGCAACTGCTTTGCATGGAAATAACTTTCCATTTTTACTTCCCTTTCTCTTGTATGCTGTCTTCACAGTCTTGGAAGAAGTATGACTGAGGGAAGATGTCTCAGGGATTTATTGAATCTTGTGGGGTCTTGTACTAGATAAACCTTCAGGGATTCTCACGAGATAAACTTTGTCTTCGATCTAACACAGTTGTTGTGGTTGTGTTGAGCCTTTTTGTTTGAATCACTTTCTTGTGTTTTGCTTTAGAATAACCCGTGACTGAAGCTGGGAAATTTTGGTTGTATGAGAGTGTTCTTGCAGGAAGACTACCTCCTGCCGTGATACAAATGTGGTGAGCTTTAGTTTTAAATTATGAATTATTGCAATTCCTTTGATTTATATTGAACATTTTCATGTACAGAAATAAGAGGAAATGCTTTATTTCTGCTTGACCTCCTGTGATGAATCCTAATGATAGGAGTTTGAGTTTTTTAAATAGAAGAGCTAAGGCCATTTAGTTGCACTGTTTTCCATATTTCTTTTCCCTTTTATTTCTAAGTAATTTATTAGTTGGAGTTACCCTGTGTGAGAGCAGAAGGCACCCTTTCTGGAGCCAATGGGAACAACCACCTATGGTTGTAATTGCTTTAGATCAAGTGCTTTAGAAAATAACCAATCCTGTGTGCATGGCAACTCTTTTAGAGACATCTCAATAAAAAGTATATAGGAGGATAGACAAGATGGATGGGTGAACTGAGCAGAACCAAGCCTTTCAGTCTTTTTACATGGGATGTTCAGCTCACTGACAGTTGGAGCTATACTGTGCAAATGAGTTTGCAGGATTGAGACCTTAGCTAACAAGCTGTGCAGAAAGTAGGAAAAAAGATCAGTCTTCATTTTGATATAATCAGATGAAAGAAAAATATGAAACTGTGGGTTTTTTTCCAAATAAAAAGGGAAAAGAAGAAAAAGATAGGGAAAAAATATAGCTGGAGAAAAAAACAAAGCAGGAGAAATTAATTTAGCAATCAGGAAAAAACCACAATTTAGCAAGGAGATGCTTTCTATTTTAATATTAATTTAAAAAGATTGATGCATATCTTTTGAACCTGAAGTTGGTTCTTTCTTCTGTTTTTGCAGTCTCTGTCTCTTGAGTCATGCAATGCAAATCTGTTACTTGAGATTCAATGGCTTGTTTAAAAGGATGCTCTCAGTTCTGTGGTCTCTTTGCAGTGGCTCATACAGAACATTGAGTTTTCGACAGATCCCTGGAACAGAAGGTCTGTTTCTTCAGTGTAAAGGATACGCCTTTTGCCTCGATTTGTGTTTGAATTCTGCTGCCCATCCAGTTCTTCTCAGCCCTCACCCCTGTCTCTCCTTGGAGCATCTCCAGTTTCAATTTCAAATCTCTGTGACAGCTATTTCAGGTAAGCACTGCCTTCCAGTGTACCGCTGGCTCAGTGCAGAAACACAGGAGAAAGGAAAAGAAAAGGAAAAGGGCAAGGCTGTTTGAAAGGAGTTTTACCATTATTTTTACTTGCAATTGCCTTAAGGGTTATTTGTAATAGTAATACATATAACATTTTTAGGACATGTTAAGTCATCAGCAGTATCTTTAAATTTTATCACACAACTTGATGTGGAAACCTTGTGCATGTGTTTTACATGCTTGTAAACTGCAGACCATCTTGCTGCAAAACAGAGGGATAGACAGCCATCACATAAAAATCTTGACAGAGTGCCTCTAGTGAAATCCCAAGTCCTTGCTGGGTACCATTTTACCCTCAGAGGAGTCTCACTGAGTTGTTTTGCAAGGGTGGAATCACAAACACGACAGAACGTCCCATTTCTTCAGCATTTAAATTTAATCAGTCCTTTTGTCTCTGCTGAAGACCTCTTAATTGAAATACAGATTTTCAGAAGCTGATTTGTTTGGGTTTTTTTTTCCTGTCTCATAGGCACTGAGTTCCTATTTCTACTTGGTTTAAATAGCTAAAATAATGAGTGAATGCTGTTTAGGGATGGGGGAAAGCAATGGGGTCAACCACAGAATGTTCTCCAAGTTATTCTCAAATCTGGTCTTGTATTTGATCTCTGTGAGGTTGGACCTTTCAGTTTGCATCATTGTGCCATTTTTCACACAAAACGATCCAAAACAAGTCAAAACAAATCAACTTCCCTTTATCTAAAACCTAAAGCTCTAAAACCTAAAGATGCATCATTCCAGACACGTCAGGTAACATGCCTCTGCTGTAAAAAACCTACCTACCAGCAGAGGCTGTGATGAGGGGGCTCTGCAGTCCACACACTCTGCTTTTCTGTTGAGCAGAACCAGGCATCCCACGCTGTCTGCAGTGGGCCAAATAGTGGAGGGATCAAGCTTGAAAAGTGTGCAGTTATGGCCTAGAAATTATCTGGGTGAACACTAGCAATCTATCTCCTCATGTGAAAGTAAGATAATGATAATTAGACTGAGCAGTGCATACTTTCCACTCCACCAGCACCACCAAGTACTTAAATCAGCTGGGATCCTGATGTGCTGCTAAAGAGCTTAGTCTGCCCAGTTTATGCTTTTTATTCATAACTTGCACCTTTATGCAGAAGTGATAATTTCCTAATAAATAGCAAATTCAACCACATTATACCTGTCAGACAGTTGCAAATACCTAGAGACGCTATTACACAAAAATGATTGTGTATTCTCTATTTTGGGAAAAAAACAGTGTGTGTCAGATTAATGAGGTTATGAACAAGTGAGCAGAATAAACCAGTAAAATGTAATTAAGCCATTTAGCACTCCATAAAAACAGGAACACATAAAATAGTAATGTGAACCACAGGGTGCAGTTACTTACCAGCCCCAGTATGTCAGTAGGACTTAAAGGGGCTCTCTCTTTTTATATTTTTTTTCCACTTTCAAGGCAAAAAAAAAAAAAAAAAGTTCAAACCACTTTGAGCTTTTAAAGTTGTCCATCCATGTGCCATCCACATTGTATGTTATGCTCTTTCTCCCTACCTGTTTTCCCCCCTTGATGTCTTCAGCAGAAGGACTTTTTTTTTAAGAAAACACTTGATATTTTTTTACTTTCCAGCTGCAGACACTCCCACTTCTTTAGTATTTGTTACATGTTCTCCCTTATGTAGCAGAAGGTGTAAACTCATCAGGATGCAAACATACCAACCAAAATTGCTAGTGTGTGGCATACTTTGGTTTCTTTGCATCTGTCTAAGTCACTTCATTAGGGATGCCTGGACGGCCGAGCCCTAGGAAGCGCAGGACTGCATCTAGGGAGACTGAGAGGGAGTTAATATGGAGTTAATTTTAGGACTGAAATAGACTCTCAGAGATAACCCACAGCAGGTGCAGTTCAGCAGAGAGATTTTCATTGCAGAGAACAGGCATTTCAAATAGTTGTTGTCTATCAAAGGTGGTAAAAGTAGATTTTCATTATGCATAAAGCCATTCTAAATGCCACTGTGCAAGAGGAAAAGGATCAAAGGGAGAGAGCTTAACGTGCTTGCAGGGTGTGTTAGATTCACTCTAGTGGCTGATCTTCCAGAATTTAATAAATTACTATTGCCAGGAGCTAATACAAATATAGTCCCTCATCTAGCTGGAGTAGTAGATGTTCAGATCATGCTGACGATATCTGTGGGGAATTACAGGAAGGCATGGGAAGACAAGAGACAGGATGGGGAGGAACCAGTGTGTTAGCCAAGAACTGCATCCAGAAAAGGAACTTCTGGAAGAGACGCAGGATATTATGTGCCAGCAGTGGCTTGATGTGACAGATCAATGGCTCATGTCCTACAGAAGCCTGGATGTAGTGATGGCCTGAGGATTTACATGCTTTGAGATAACAGCAAGCTAAAGAAGTGAACTTCAGTAAACCCAGAGAAATTCTTTGGCAGGTTCTTATAGGGAGGAGTACAAACACAAAGAGGAGAGTTACAAGTTTCTAGGGGACAAAACACAAAAAGCTGACCAGAAAACAATCCATCTCAATGGGAATAAAATAGAGTGGTTGTAATAAAACACTAGAATGCAACATCAAGGGCTATTGAATGACATGAAAATCAAAGAGAAAACATAAGCAGAAACAAGGTGCTGGAGGCTGTAAAATAATACATGGCCACACATACAAATGATCAGAATGACTAAGGAAGGAATGGAATTACAACTAGCGATGGACATAAGAAACAACATAATGTTTCTACAAATATAGTTCCTTTATGGGCGACAAGGGAAAATACAGTCTCTTGCCTATTGCAGGCAAGAGTGGAAATATTTAGCCTGTTTCTTTTTTTTTTAATGTTGAAAAATAATGAGCTTGTAATTGCACCTCTGATACGATTAACAGCAGTTAATGAGAGGACAAGAACTCTGGCCAGATAGTCATAGATCAGGTCAAACAACACTTAGTGTGCTGCAGTCCTTAGGCTGGCTGAAATTAACCCTTGGATTATTTAAGAGATTAGGATGAGCTGTTGCTGGGTAGTGATTAACACTCTGTAGGGAAGGATGAATTCCAGAGGTATGCAAGAGGATGGACATAATTCTTACTGTTTTTTTTAAAAAAACGAGGGAGTCATAAAAGAGAAGGGGAATTAAAGACTAATAAGCTGACTTTCTATACCTTAAGAGAGTGTAAAGATCTTTCCCGCACTGAAAGGCTGCAGTGATAAGATACCGCAAACATGGATTGATCAAGAATAAATCATATTGGAACAAGGCCTTGATGAGCAACATTGCACCTCCAGTGAGTACTGTGAGGGGGCAAAGGATGTGACATCCAGGTTTTGGTCCCATTCCCCTGTGTCATGGCCTAGGTAGAACTACAGTCAGGGTGATGCAAAACTGAAACCAATAACACGGTGTTCCAGAAAGACCAGTGCCAAGTGCTGTCTCTGTTGAGGACTGAGAGCCCTGTGCACAAACGGGAACTGGGAACAGGCTGCCAGGTACATGGCAGAGGTGTGACTTGGAGCTCTCATTCTGCATTCTGAGGATTATGCCCTGAATGTGAGTCCCCAAGGCAATAGTGGCAGCTTCACATGGAGCTTATGCCTTCTGTGGGGCTGGCTCTTTTCAAAGTCTCCTTGCTCATTTTAAAGAAACGTGCAGGTCAGTGGGAGTTGCAAGTATGTTGTGAAGAGAAAAAAGATAGCAAGGAGCATGGTTGTCCTCTAAAGTTTCAAATCCTTAGTTAAGGGGCAGAAAGTTTCTAAATTCTAGGTGATGCTGACCTTTTGAATGTGTGGCTTCAGCTTTTTACTCATAACTTCTTTTTAGAATGTGAAAATTGAAAAGATCATTTTTTATTAAAATAGCCTGACCTCATACTTACACAGACCTTTCTGAGTTAATTCCTGTGTTAGTTAACTAAAGAAACTCTTCTGGAGTAACCCCCAAGTTATTGATAGTTCTTGATATTAATTTACAAATTTAGGAGTCTAGCACAGATATTTCTTAAATTGTTTCAGTGATTAGTAAAAATGTCAGCTTAAATTCTACTCTGTTTCTGACTTTTAATTCTGGATATTGTTATGTAATTTTATATCAAAGTTTTCTTTCCTATGACATAAGGACACAGATCAACTTATCCCTTGACCTTTTTGATGAAAAGCCTATGTGGTTGTCCTGGAGTATACAGGTTTCCTTTCCAATCCTCTAATGATTCTCACTGATTTTCTCTGAAGCCTCTCCAATTTAGTAACATCCTTGGTGAATCATGGACATCAGATTTCATCCATCATATAAACTCCCAAACATGAAGCTCTAGTGCCAAATCCAGACTTAATATAATTCCCTTCTGCTTGCCTGCAGAAATTTTCCTGTTTATTCTTCCAGGGACAGTATTGACTCTTTTGGATGCAGCATCATGCTGGCACTCATGTACTGCTATTTGACCACTATCATTCCTAAATGTTTTCTGGGGATCCTGAAGGGAATTCCTGCTATCCTGTGTGTCCTACACTTTTTATTCCTGGATATATTCCTTTACATGTAGCTGTGTTGCAGCATTAAGGATTTGCTCTTTTTTGTCTAACCTAGCAGCTGCTTTTCTTTTTTAACAGCCATTTTTGTTGTTTAGATGGTGATTTTCTCTGGTCCTCCAGAGCATTGATAAAACTGCTGAACATATAAGGCCTAAAACCTGATCACTGTACAGCTCTGATAAAAACTCCGTCTATCATTGGTGATTCTCTAATTTGAGTCCATTAAAAATGTGCTGTGCTTGTTTTCCATTGCTCTAAATTCTTGATCAAAGTCCCAGACCAGCCATCAGGTCATCTTGACTAGATGCTCTATATAATTCGTGACTTACTGAGGGGGGGAGATGCCAGTCTTCAAATTATTCTGCTGTGTGACTGAACAAAGTCTTGCTAAACACTTGGGTATCAAAAGCAAAGCTCACACCATACATGAGAAATGCTGTGCGTTGGGGGAGGGATCAGTAATTACATTTCAGCGTTGCAGTGCAGTGGTACGCAGTTCATCTTTGACTCGTTTCTGGGAAGATCAATATGAGATTTGAGTGAATTAGTGTGGCTAAGTGTTTGCAACTCAATAGCTGTGAAATTATGATAGATGCCTTAATATTACTGTATTGGCTTTCTAGAACATCCCACAGAGGTTTTGGTTGTTTTCTATTTTTTAAAAATCACTTTACTTACATTCGCCATCCAGTTCTGAGTTAGGGTATGAATTTTCCTGACATATTTCTTGTGTCTCTTTATCTGCTAGACCTTCAGGCATTATCCTTAGTAGCAAATTTATTTAAAGAATGTCATTAAAATCCCACTAATATTTATGTAGTTTTCGGAAGAAATATTGTATTGTCTTCCTTGATCTATTTTTAGAACTTGAAAATTAAAATATTTAGAAGCAATGGATTAATTTACATGCCCTGATTTTTAAAAATTATATGTATAAAATATCACCAGGCACTGATCTAAATGAACTTGGAAAAGGAAAGAATTGCTGATATTCTCACTTTGCAGACTGACCCATTTTTTACTGATATTTGAGGAGCTAAGAGCCACCAGGTGAACATATATTTTCGACTTTGAGTGTCAAAACGTAGACAATTAGGTTGATGTTTGACTTTGGCATTAAGTCCTGGGTTTCAGAAAAGTGCTGAGCCTTCTCAGTGCTGGCAAGTGCCTGCAGAAGTGCACGCTGTCATCTGATAAGGACAATAAGGAGAGCATCAGCAGCATTCCCTTTTTTATTCCATCATATATAACATGCTTGTCAAACAAAATACAGCACGGTGAGGTAATGACTGCACTGCGTGAGCAAGTTTCCGAGCAGGAGGCAAAACCCCTGGAGCAGTTCTGCTGTTGCAGGACCGGAGCCAGCAGCTCTCCACGGCTCTGCCTGTACCATGCTGTGAGTGGCCAGCGTGAGCTCTAAACCATCCCTGCTCTGTGCCGCGCATTCATGGCCTAGCGACAGCATTTGCGGCTTTTCCGCGGGCTCCCCGAGCATCGTGTGGTCTCTCGGCTAAACTGAGATCCCTCGAGGCCCTGGACAGGAGGAGGGGACCTTTATCAGGTGCCATCCTGATAAAGGATGGTTTGGTACCCCCTGCCTGGCGAAGGTCTGTGTGTTCCTCCGGCCAGGCGCAGGCACTCAATGACACAGCTCGAGCTCCGGATGGAGGCGAGGAAAGAGCGTGCTGAGAAAAATAATTGAAAACGAAGCTGCATTTAAAAGTAATCAAATTACTCCTTGGGATTAAATTTTTAGAGCCAAATTTTAGCCCCCGTTCTATGGCAGTATGTTGGCAGGACCGTGTAGCTTGGCCCAGCTCCATGCCTGGGGAGAGGTTGCTACTTTTCTGAGTAAATAGAACATATGAAGCCAGATTCTCATTGCTTTTATGCCTAAGTAAATGCACCCCTTTTTCAATTGAGCCTTCCTGATTTATACATATGTCCATGAAAGAAAACAGAAAGAGAATGGCTCCACAGCTGCTAAACCCTTGCTGATTCTGCTTCCAGAGTGCTCAGGGAAAGCGCTGGTCATGAAAGATAAGAGGGCGTGATTACTTGGGGTCTGATTACTTCTTCAGAGATCTGGACTTGCTCTTTCAGCAACAAAGGGACCATTAGGATGAGGAGTATAATTCCACTGTGGCATCTAAGAAATGTAAAATTCCATTGTTCAAGGACTCCGCCCTTAAGAGCACCTGGGGATTTATCCTAAGCTCTTTGCCTTACTGCCTTTGGATATTTTGTCAATGAGAGCAGTTACTACTACACAAGAGTAGGAGGATGCTTTTTAGCTCCTGTAAAGGAGAAGAAAAAACATGTTCAGAGGACAGATGTTATATCTCTGGTCTTCCAACTGCATTCAACCACTGCATTTCCCAAGAGCCTAGTCATGGAGCTGCCAGGTTTTGGTGTTCAGAAAAATTGAATCTGTCACTGAGTTGCACTGCCTGTGAGAAGATTTCAAAAGGAGCAAAACACTGCAGGTACCAACCATGAAGATGATTTTTTTTTGTGGCTTATATCTTCAACGGACACCTCTGTGACCCTGGATATATATATGTATATACTATACACACACCTCCATATATTTTTGTGAATGTTTAACCTGAGCTCAAATTAATAGTAAAGCAAAGCAAAGAGGGGTTAAACTGATGTGTAGAGACAGAAATATATATATATATATATATATATGTATACACATATATAGATATATATATATACACACATATATAGATATATATACATATGTGTGAATATATATATATATATATATATATACTACAACTAGCAGTGACAAGTATAGAACCTGAGCTCTGTTGCACTGAGGTGTTGCATTATAACATATGTATCTGTCTTGCCTGGCTCTTATGCTGAGCCCCTCCACATGCTGTTTGAAGATTTTTGTGTCATATATCCTACACTGTGCTCTGACAGTATCTAGGCACTACAGAGTGAGTTAAGAATGGACTGACACTTCGAAGACTGTCCCTTGCTGTTAGCTTAGCACTGTTTCATGTGAAAAATATCTTCAGAATGGCTGTTTCTTTCTCAGATAACAGACCTGCCTACCCTTGCGAATGACAGCTCCATCCCTTTCACTTCAGAAAACAGAGGGCATCATTAAAATTTTGACATCCATATAGGAATACCACAAAAAGGAAACAGTAAATGTAAATACCAGGGTCTGGTATATGTCAGGATTTTAATGGAACCCACACTGTCAAAGATCTCAAAACCAACCAATTGCTCAAAACAAATGGCCTTACTATTCTGGATCTTGAAAATTGTTAGACAAGTCTTATAAGAATTAGATTTGTAGTGCCTCAAGGTGAGAGTCACCACATCTGTGGTCTCATTAGAGGACTTCTCTTCCTCCACAAGTGCATCCATCAAAAGTGATAGGAAAGAATTCATGTAATGAAATTGGATGTGCTGGCTTCTTTGGAAACTTGGTTCAATTTTCACTCTCATTAGAGGAACTATTTAATCAGGACCTTGTGCTTATTTTTGGTTTTGCAACATGTGTTCGTAAGTGACAGGGCTAAAGTTTTTTTTCAAATTGTTTCCAGAACAGAAAAGAACTTTGAAGCAATAACTTTGAGATTGCTGTAAATCCATGGGTGAATTATGACTAAATGTAAGCATTTAAGGGTATAAGAATATCAAAGTTTCTCAATCAGATCAGACTCTTTCAGGCTCCAAAAATGGCCACATGCTTGACAAGACATTATACTAGAATTGTGTACTAGAAGAGTGCAACGGTAATTTTCTTCCTGCCCCTCTGTCAGATAGGAAGAGCTCTTTACTTAAAGTATTTCCTTCTAGGCTTTATTCCTCTTCTAATATAACCATGAAAGGTCTTATTGTCCACAAATGAATAAAGTACCCGATGCACAATTCTGGCCTTTTCCAAAAACTGGATACAAAACAGATACAGGGCTCAGCCTCTCTCTTACTAGTCTGATGGCAAAATTCCCATTATGTCTCCTGCCACTGGAGGAATCTTTTCTGTTGAGACTTAATTCACAAACTACATCATATATGTATAATTTCTAAAATTTCATTGGACAAAAATTGGGAAAACTCACAAAATATGGAAAATTTAAAAAAAACAAACTTCTTTTTTCAAAATTATCTGACTACATCTTCATCAATTTACTTTCTATAGCATTAAGAATCATCAAAAAAACTACTTAATTCCTAGATAACTGAAGTATGCTCACTAGACAATAAATCTTTAACGATTTTTTTTCTTCTGCCTTGCGTTCATATTTTTGGTCAATCCAAATTTTTCTTTATACCGGCTGCCTCTTTTGGCCAATATAGGGGACATATCAGTCATTAAAGCATGCCTTTCATCTGTAGCTGTAAAGGACTGAGATTAAGACTGCAATATCCAAAATGCCAAAAATCCTTTCTATCGCTGATTACTAATTAAGTAGTCCCTTATCAAAGGACATCCATTCATAGACGAAAGGAAATCTCATCATTGAAAGGACCAGTAGTCATGAAATATAAATGAGAAGATAACAGTAATGCTATGTTCTCTTAGCATGCATCATATCCCACGGTGGTTTTTTACTTATAAAACATTGAACTGATTGTGCACTGTTTTGCTGTGTATCACTCACAAGGACTGCTCTTGGGTAATGAAGTGTAATTAAGAGGAATCATATCTATCTCTTCATTCGAAGCCAATGATTTCCTTTCCCATTAGTTACACGCTGGAAATACAATGCTTTACAGACATAATCTTTACCATTGATTTAATTGACTCAGCTGCCTTCAGATGTTAGGGCTGTTTACCAATGGCTGTATCATTGATATGCTTTTCCTTAGTTCAGCAGTTAAATATAAACTATATTCCTTACCAATCATCAGGACAGATTATTACATGCAGTGCTAGGCATCCATCCCTACCTTTGAAGAACACAAGATATGTGCTTTTTTCTTTTTTTTTTTTTTTCCTGTGGGAAGTTTCTTTGCATTTGCATTTGAATTCGCCAAATCAGGTAATTCTCATTGCACCTTTTTTTCTTTCTTTCTTGAATTTAACTATGTTTTAGAAATGAATGAAATATTAGAAAGACTCAGGGATATGTAGTACCTGGGTGCTTGGTTTATGACTACTGAAAATCTGCAGTACGGGTCTGTGATGTTGAGATGAAGAGCGCAGAAACTGAAGGAAGGTTTGTGCTTAACTTAAATACATGTGCTATTCCCTGTGAGTCATAGGGTAAAGGGCAATAGCAGTATCCTTTATATCTCACTGGAAATTCACAGTAATTTAGTGAGAAATTCTGAAGCCCAGTAATGATATGCATGTCTACTCAGTGTAGACATGCTAACAGAGAGAATAATCTAGCATTTTTAAAACATGAGCTTATGAAATTGGACACACTGTGATTTCACAGAATCATAAAACACCTTGGGTTGGAAGGAACCTTAAAGATCATCTAGTTCCAGACTGCTTGCCATGGGCAGGGACACCTTTCACTAGATCAGGTCTACTTCTTCCGTTTTTATTTGACAATCTTTTATCTTGGTCTTCTCTTATTGGAAGGGCATTTGAGTGAAAGGGTTCATCACCTACTCTCTAAAACACATGCAGACAAAATGCAAACTACAGGCTGAACAGTGTTTGGCCAGTGAGAATCCTAGGATAAATCTTCCTTTTAGTGCTATTTGCTTGCCAAAACCACTGCAAACCTCAGGCCTGTAGTTTTTCTGCCAGTCAGCACCACCACAACCATGTTAATGGTCATCACATGTCAATAATTGCTTTCACCTTGGAAAATACCTGGAAGAAGAGGATAATGATTAAATGAAGCCTGAATCTTAAGGATAAATATGTAATTTATGATGCAGCACAGAAGGAAGATTACCTGTATAGCACTTCCTGGGTAGGTGTGTGCACACACAGAGAGGAGAGTCCGTTCTCCTTCAGTCACGGTGCACATTTGTAAATGTTAAAGGTAGGGAATAGATTATATTTAACATGGCAAAGAACTATAAAGCATTACTGCCTCTCCTTTATTTTTCAGTCATTTAAAAAGGTTTTTAATGAATTATTGCAAACTGGCTTTTGAGGAATCATATGTTTTTTTAAATGCCTACCAAGGAAAGAGTAGTTTTAAATATGGTATTTTAGAGCTCACAGGAGACCTCAGACTGTTTGTTATTCATTTCAACCTAATGCAAACAATAACAAGCTTACTGGATAAGGTGCCTACTTTCTGAAATCGTTTGACTTTATAATGCCCATTATCAATTGTTTTAATATATAGAATTCACTGCAATTTATTGTATGCGTCTGAACATTATTTAGGAAATTCTTTCAAGTTAATAGGGTTTCTGGACATTGTAAATGCCCTGCACAAGGTATTTTATTACTTCTCAGCTATCTTCTGTTTTGAAAATATAAATTCAAGGAACTCTTAGAAAAAGAGGGATCATTAAGAGAGCAAAAATATCAGGGGGGCAAAACAATAACATCCTTCAGCTGTTAATAGTCTCTGAACTGCTAGAAATGCTTCCTGCCATCTTCATTTTAGAAACCAAGGTAAGGATAATGATGTTTCATATCCTCAGGATCCTCAGTGATGTCATTAGTGCAAACTCATCTCAGGAAAAGTTCTCTTGGTAGCAGAAGGAGCAGTCTGGGACCTGGCTCCTGCCATATCCTGTTATATTTATGTATTTATATATTCTGCTCCTGGCTGTGGAGTGGGGATGCTGCCTTTGCGTGTCCCGTTGTGCCCTGTTTGTTCATGCAGTGTCCCATCCTGAAGCTGCACCAAGGCCTTGCTGGGTTTGGGAAGAGGTTCTTATAATTAGAGCTGATTGGAAAACAGTGTTATGCATGACAAGGTCTGTGGAAGGTAGGAAACATTTTACCTACAAGATTTCCTCCTAATTATGGCAAGTCAGAACAGCACTTTGGTTTGTTAACCAACCATTGGGCTTTCTTGTATCCAGGAGCTCTGTTTTTTTCTTATGTCCAAACACATATTAGCACAGCACGATGATGACTCAGCACCTGAGGGCTCATAAGCTGTGGTGATAGAAGTAGAAATAAATAATAGTTATAGCAGTACCACAGCTCCCAAACTATTGATGTTTGCTGATTTTGGAAACCACAATAAAAATGATTTCTCACATTTCAAGCACAAGAAAACACTGGGTTTGTAAAACTTAGGGAGATGTAAAAGCCCTTGTTGAGTTTTGTCCTTCTGGCACTGCTGAATTTAGGAAGCCTAATCTTGAGGCATCTGACTGGCTTAACCCTCTCCTGTTTTATTCTTCAAACACCACATTTACATGGTAGTTTGCCTTAGGGCAGTTGGGCTTTGATATTTGATCCCCACGAGAGTGTTGATTAATAAAGCCTGAGAGGAAAAGTTACCACAGCAGAAAATGAGAGCAAGTGAGAGTCCTTTGTAAATGGGAGTCCAGGGATCTGCAATGATTTCGAATCACATTTCTCTGTGTGTGTGTAGTCAGTGCTTTGGTGTGTCAATAGCTTTTAGTGCACTTTAGAAAAGATGCTCTGAACATTAATAATCTGTCGAGCTAAGCTATCTTGGCTTAGGTAATTGTGTAAAAATAGTACAATCACTGTGTTAGAAGTGAAAAGAGAAAAAAAAAAAAATAGACCTGCATAAAAGGTACTGTAAAAGCAGGAGACTAAAGCAAACAAAAATGATAGATATTATAGCCAAGAGCTAGGTATTTTCTTCCTGAAGGCACAATAGCAAAAAATTAGTTTCTTTACAAGGCAGGATCCAAATCTGGGGCATCAGGAAATTTGAGAAGTAAGCTGTAGGCTTGACACTGGGGCCAGGCACCCGACCTCATTGCTGTGGGCTGTTCGAGAGCAAACAGAACTTTCTGCATTTTCTGTATTCCAATTCTGAAAGGGTCACTGTGTGTTCCAATAGACCTGGCTACACAAAGCATCTGACACTTTTTCATCCGACCCCACATGACCTTCCTTAATGTGGAAAAGACTATGAATCTACCAATTACTACTGAAAAGTAATAATCAGGTGCGTTACATGCATGTAATAAGACCTCCACTAAAATTTGTTGATCAATGTTTGTAACATACGCTATCAATATTTCAGTAATGTCTTTGGTAACTGAAATTGTGATATGCTCAAATTTTGTTGGTGACCTTCACTAAACTGACTGTAATTTGGAAATACTGTGAAATCTATAAAGGGTACACTTTGCAAACCAGCCAGATCTTAAATGTGGGTTATAATTTCCACAGCATGTGAATAGCTTAATATTTTTATTTTATTTTACCTCTGATTAGATGTACATGGAATATTAAAGCTGGCTTTTTACAGTCAGTATAGCTAGGGGTATTTAAATCAGAACATAGATCTCTCCTCTAAGTACAAATCACTTCAAACTTAATAGTTTTGAAACATATGGTTAATAGGCATATATTTTTAATTTATGACTCCATGATTATATTTTATTTTTCAGTTTGTAGATACTGGGAAAGGAATCTTCAGATGGTCCTTAATTATTTTGAATTTAGTTAATGAGATATGTTGCCACAGTTTCCTTCTTTTAGCTTTTGTTTATTATGAGTTCTAGGCTCGTAATAAACAAAAGCTAAAAGAAGGAAATGCACCCATTCTTGGTTTATCACTATATGTTATTTAGAATTTTTTCCCTAGTTTTCCAACCACTGAGATGGTTGGTTGAGTTTATGTCTTTTTTTAATTATTGCTCTTCATCTCCAAATGTCATTGCTGCTCTCTGTGCTGGGTTTTTGAGAGACCTCAGCTCTCATTTCCACCAGAGCAATTGGTATGATTTGGGGACAAAAAAAGGTGAAATAGCTTGGTGTGGGAAGAAAAGGCTGAGTAGAAGTGATCAGCTGCCAAAGGCAGTGGGAGCCAAGCCCTCCGGTAGCCCCTCTGACCAGCTGGGCAGCATCGGTGTTGTGCTTGCCCTCACTATCCTGCAAGGCAGGGAAACTTCAAGTATTTGGTAACTGTCTCAATTACTGCAGCAGCTGCCTTTTACAGGAGTTGTCACATTCCCTCTGGATTGCAATCATGGGTAGTTCTCCTCCAGGTAGGTAATGTGAGAATTCCTTCTGCTGAAGTCTATTCAAGGATTTTGAATTAAACTGTGTTTCTTTTCAATCTCCTAAATAATAGAAAAGAATTTTAATATATTTTTATGGATAAATTATCTTAGAAAGATATATATTTTGACTTCGACTTCAACAAGCTCTGCTAATAATATGGGAATGCAGAGAATGGGGTTTGACATGAATTCCAGCAAGTTATTTATAGAACTATAAGAACAGATTTTACAATAATTAAAACAGAGTATAGGTTATGTTAAAGTAATTTAAGTCAATTTAGTCCATCATCATTTTTACAGTGTTGCAAATTAACATAACAATGACAACTATAGTTGTCACTGACTTGAACAGCAGCGGTTAATCATTGCAGTTAATCATTATTAACACGTAATTCATAATGATCAATCATGCTTGACTCTAGGATGGTCGTGAGCTTGTATTAAATACTATATAAATATAAAAGGACATTAATAACTGTCCCAAACCTAGGAAAATCAGGCCCCCATTTTCCATTTTGATGTGGTAGTATGAGCTGTTTCTGTCATGTCTGAGTTTGTTAGGACTTTAGTATGAATTCATCTTGACAGGTAGGATGGCTGCATGTGTATGGAAATGGCACAAATGTCCCATATTTGTCTGAGGTCGTTGTTCACCTCACAGGCCTGCTGAGTCATGCAAAACTCTTTGCTCAGAATTGAACTGGTGCTTTGCCCCGGCAATTCTCCTCCTACTCTCTCCCCATGGCATTATAGGACTTCATGGAAAGTAACCTGTGGTTTTTGAGATTGTTCTTTGTCAGATTATACCCTTTCCTGACCTAGAGATGGGGCAACTGAGAGGCATTCTAAAAACTTTTATTCTGTTTTCAGTCTCATAAGAAGGGTGAGACAATATAGATGTTATAATTCACACTGTCACAATCAGAAGCTAACTATTTCTTAATTACAAAACACTATAAACATTTCTTAGCTTATCAGCTTTTTACCATACCATTCTGTAAATATCTTAGAGCCAATCATCTAAAATTACCCCTCATGGGTCCTACAATACATCTTTCGTAGTTCTATTTCTCCAAAGTATCTAGTCTTATTTGCAAGGGCATCCTTTAAAACCTTTTTCTAGCTCCATTTCCCTCTCAACAATATCTGTCCTATTCTGTAGCATTTCTAAGTCAGCATTTCTTATCACAAAGTTTGCATACAGATGCATACCATGTGGGCCTTCTGTCAGGCCCTGAGAACTCTTTACAAATCCATTTTCCACAGTTCTCAGTTCCTACTCAGCTGCTAAAAGTTGCTTGAATAAAGGGCTGCTTCCAAGGTGGACACTGTGCTGTGGTTCGTAACTATTGCAACACTGATGTCCAGGAGCACCAGAAGCTCTGAACAGTAGACTTGCAGGCTGTCTGTATGGCTTTGCAGGCTGCAGATTACCTGTATTCTAAAAGCCATGCTCTAGACCATGTTTTGGTTTAGTTTTTTTTTAAGAATTTCACTATTTATGTGCTCACTTAGCTTTCAGTGAAGCAGAAGAGCAGTGACATAAATTAAGTGTGTTTTCAGAAAGCTTTGGAATACTACTTTTCAAGTTAAACGTGCCCGGACATTTTAATGAGTCTTCTTTACATGAAAGTTGACCAGAGTGATGGTGTTTGTCTTCCCAAGTAGCCTTTCCATGTGATGAAGCCCTGCTTTCCTGGGATGGCTGAGCACCTGCCTGCCCGTGAGATGTGCTGAGGGAATTCTTTGTTCTGCTTTGCTTGTGTGCACAGCCTTTGCTTTACCTGATAAGCTGTCTTTGTCACAGCCCATGAGTCTTCCCAGGGTGACTTTTCTGATTCCCTCCCAGTCCCACTGTGGAGAGGGAGTCAATTCAATTGCCAGCTGGAGTTGTCATAGAATCATAGAATATCCTGAACTGGATCATCCATGAGGATCATCGAGTGCCACTCCTGGACCTGCACAGGTCACCCCAAGAACCGCCTCATGTGCTGGAGAGCATTATCCAAAATGTTCTTGAACTCTGCCAGGCTTGGTGCTGTGACCACTTCCCTGGGGAGCCTGTGCTTGTGCCCAAACACTTTCTGAGTGAAAAGCCTCTTCCTAATATCCACACTAAACCTACCCTGACACAGCTTCATGCCGTTCCCGCAAGTTAAAACGTGACACCATGGTTCAGACACATATTGCAACCCAAAACAAATCAATTTGTTTCATTTTCCCTTGAAGAATGAAAAGCAAATATTTCGATTGGAATTAATTTTAAACATTTTAGTTTGCTCTAAGGAAAACAGGAGACAACACTGTGTGGATGTCCATAATGATCTTCAGCAGTGCTTAGTTCAAAATATGTTATTACAGCATATAATAGTGCTCAGAGAAGGCCAAAAATTCAATACAAAATAGAAGCATTAAAGTTTGATAGCTGAATTATTTCTAGACAGAGGGTAAAGACCCACTAGAGGAGTTGCTAAGTGCCCTGGTACTGCAAAGGATGTGTGAAAGTGCTTTTTTTTTTAACCAAACAAAATATTTCAAAAAAGCAAACCCCTTTTAAATTCCTCCATGAAATGAAAGTCTCTTCAAGGGTAGCTTGGCAGAATTAAACCATTAATTCGTCAGATTTCAGCAGCGTCTGATCTTTGAACGGTATGCTGCCTGTTTTCTGCCTGAAGGACAAGCAAAGCCATGTGACTCCTGCGAGAGATAGAGCTTAGAGCAGCAGGTAAAATTGAGCTGTATTTGCCTCAAAACAGGCCAGGTAACAGGGCTCCATCCATTGTCATGCGATGAATTCAAAATTAGTCCTATTTTACCACAGGTGTAATTTCAATCTTTTTTTTCAATCTTTTTTCATTCTGCCCATAATTTTTTTTCCTGAGTTTGAGAATCCCTCATGAAACTGTTATTTTTGTGATGCTGCAGTACTTGTCCTCTGGGAAATCACACCTTGCTCTGCCAAGGGCACAAGCTCACTTTTCAGCTTCAGTCCAGTCCTTGGCCAAGTGTCTCTCCTGTCCTGTCAATGGCACTGCTACTTCTATGACTGCTGTGCTCAGAGAAGGTGCTACCAGTGCAAATGATTTCTGTGTGCTGCAACCATGCACAAATTCTGAAATATGTGACGTGGAAGGACTGGGCGTAACATTCCGATGTGCACCTTTTTTTCTGTGATGCCTTTATCCCTCTGCACATTTTACCATTTAACTGTGCTAAAATGATTGATTACCTGAATTAAATTAAGAATGATTTAAGATGGAATTAAGAAATCCCATCTTTTTCCTTTCATTTTTTGCTCAGAATGGCACTTAGAACTGGAGGCAGGTGAGCAGAAAATACTTGAAAAATAATGTTGCTATTAAAAAAATATTTTAAGTGTCTTTCTCCCTAAAAACCAATAATTCCAAAAGTTTTCAGCAAAAAAAAAGTAGGCTTGAAATTACCTGACATAAAAGAAGGTCATATTAAAAGAAGATATTAATAAAAGATTCTATTTGGAGTTGGGGAATTGCCTCCATTATGGGGTTTTGTTTTAAGGACTAAAAAAAGCTCCTCAACTTCAACACTTAATGCTGAGTGCCTCAGCTTCCTGAAGCAGGTGTGGGAAGGGCAGGGCAACTGAGAGTTGAACCAAAAGCAGCTGAACTGCCATCAGGGAGATCTGCTGTGGAGGGGAGGAGGGAAGACTTCGTCAGAGACAGGTGAGTACTCGGTTAGTTTGGAGCTTCACCCAGCATTGTAAGAAGGCCTCTTTGTCCAGCTTGCATCCAGAGCCTAAAGGATATCACCACAATATATTTTTTTTTCCATGCTTTGGTAATGAAGGATTGAGGAGGGTTCACTGCTGTGTTTGAGGAGAGCAGCAGCAGATGTACCTGTAGAGGCATGAGCCTTGGTGCTTAGGGGATTCTCAGTTACAGGAAGAACAGGTCCCTTCAGGGTGAAGTGGTAGCTGCTTTTGAATTGCAGTTTCAGACTGAGAGGTTGGTGCTTGTTGTAGCCCCTCTTTGCAGTGCTAAATCTTTTATTGTGTCCAGCTTTTCATCACTCAGCTCTCACAGATTCAAGATGAAGAGGGCAGAGTCTCTTTTTAGGGTAATTTGTTTCCTGTCTTGATTTATTTATATTGGTCACTCTTCTGTTGATGAACTGTTACTACCAAGATACAAAGAGCAGAGTGAAGGACTCATCAAGATTGATGCTTTCAGGAATACTGGATTGTAAATAATAATGTATGTGTGTGTTTGCCTTGGCTGATGTGTTTGGTTAGAAAACCATTTGATTTCTGAAATGCAGTGAATCTCTACATTTTTCAGGATGCTCCTGTGAAGAAAATTTGAGTGGAGGTTTAAAAAGGCAGCCAAATTACTTTCTGCTAAAAAAATTCTTTTTTCTTGGTGTGATCCTGAAAATAATAATAAATTTATTTCCCTTCTATTGCATTTTCCTTTGTGACCCTGTGAGTCTCAGAGTCTCATAAGCAGAACAATGGAGATTATTTTAGGGGTGGATGGTAAATGCAGTCTTTTTTTTTTGTCTTACAATTGAAATAATCAAGCTTTGTAATATATGGTAGGTGAATATCCTAAACAAATACAAAGTTTAAAATTTTAATTGTATATGCATTTTCATCTCTAAAAAGTCTTAGGAATTAACTTAGGAATGCGTGAACCAATTAGTGAGTATGTGAATGAGTGACATTGTCAAATTGACACATAGGCACTGAGGAATGTGTTCTGCTCTATTCTTCTATTCTTCACACCATATAGGAGTGCACACAAATTACTTTAAATCCCAACACTGGTAATTTAATGAATGTTATCTGCTTAAGAAGCTACAGGCATCTGTTTCACATGCAGCAGACTATGAATAGTTATTTTTCAGTCTTTGCTAAAGTTTTGGTAAAACACTTAGCTATGCAAAATTGAGAGGTCTTGATAGCCAAAGGTATGAATAAGAACTGTAAAAATATGTGTATTCCCTGTGTATCCTTCTGCTTGGGTTACCAGAAGATAATTTTTCCTAGAAGCCAGCTTGCTGTGGGCTTTTTCATAGCTTCGACCTCAAAAGCATCCTATGTAATCTCAGTATTTCATTGCTCTTACAGAGATTGAATGATCTGAAAATGTAGTCTAAGGGCTGGTCTTCAAAAATTCAGGTGCTTTCTATCTAGAGCCACTTATCAGTCAATACTGAGAAATGTTTGCATGATAAGGTTGAGGTGCTTGGAGTGTGAATAGTATGTGGGTAGCAGCAACGGGAAAACTTGTGTTCCATTTTTCGTGTTGGATGCACGTTTCCCCTGTCCTGAGGACCTCTCTCCCTTCTCTTCCCTGCAATTATAATTCAGTTACAGCTCTCGTGATATCTGCTCTCACACAGATCATACCTCAACCATACTTTTGGGTTCTTGGTTGTTTGGTTTTTACAGAGATATGGTGGTTGCTACTGACCTTCCTTTGCACTCCCTTTGTCATCTTAGTCACAGCTCCAGACCCATGTCAGTTTTTGAGTGAGAGAGGAACCTGCAATATCTAAATAAAATCTGCAGTGCAGCTTGACCTAGATTTTATTGTTATTATCATTTATGCAATCAGCCTTCCTCACTGCTGAGTCCCTGCTTTGATGATGTGAGCTGAAAAACATCCATGAATGTAGAGCAGGAATCCTAAATTCCTCATGTTATTGCAGTAATGGGGAGGGGTGAAGCAAGCATAGATAGCACCTTTACTATTGAAGCAAGGTGAAGCAGTTGCGATGTTCTGTGTTGCTGTGCTCCCGTCAAGAACCAGCTGCTGGAGTGTCCCGGTGTCAATTTGGGTCTGAAGCCTCCTGAGAAATGCTGTCACCTGGTGAGGCAAGTGTGGCTCAATGGGGGTACTGAGGAAAAGAGTGGCAGAATTCAAAACCTTCCCTACATAGTCCTTCAACCCCATCTGGTTTGCAGCTCAGAAACTGCGGCTTAGGCTTGGGATTCAGAGGTATGAACACACTCGTGTGTTCTTTATGTGCAACCACAAAGAGACCATCATTGCTCTGCCTGGAGCTCTTTCCATACTCCAGCCCCATTTAAATTGCCATTTATTAGATTATTTGAAGAGCAAGACACTATCACCTTACAAGTAATTACACCTTGGACACAGTTAGAGATAACCTCAGTTGTCAATCACCTGGGTTGATAAGGGTCTGCAAGGAATGATGAATTCTAAATACTCCTTTATTTCAAGTGGGCTGGCTGGTTTTTGTTTATAAACCAACAGCAATAGTGAAGGGTTTTTGAAACTGCCATTTCTGCAGCATATGCTTCCGCAAACTTCTTGCCAAACTTGTTGTGAAAACAACTTGTTATGGTAAAATGTAATTCCTCCATGCAAATACAATTTAAGGGTACTTTTTAATTTAATTGAATTCTTCTCAAGTCATCTTTCCATTTAACTCTTGTGATGTAATAATCTAAAAAAACACAAAAAAAGCCTTACATTCTTGTTACAGCTGGGAACAAGTTTAAAAACGGAAAGATCAGGTTCACATAATATCCATGAATTGATTCAATGAAGTTTTGAGCTAGATATCAGGGATTGTTTATCCTATTTGCCTAAATTTATGCACATTTATAGTTATATTTTCTCACATAATTTATCATTGTCCATTATCACATTTTGCTTTTAGCCTAATTTACTATCCCTACTTTTAACACTAAGTGTTGCTTTGTATAAAAGTGGTCTCATCTGGACCTTCCCAGACACTTTTTCCTTCTGGGTCTCATCCTACCTAGAGAGGGTTAGATGATTTAGTTCAGGAAAACTTTTACAGACTAAAGAGGTTAAAAAAACCTGCTCAATTTCTGATTGAATAGGTTTTTAATTTTTAAGGAAGTTTGGATCTGGCAGAGCCTGCTATACGGACAGGGTCTGAGGCTGCCGTCATCTACACAAACAAAGGTGCATAAGGCAGCAGAGGAAAGTTTGGCTGAAGGTTTATGAGCTTCTGTTTCACCTGAATGTGTCATGCAATCCTATTAAAAACTATAATGATGGGCCATCTTCTGGACTTTTTTTTTTATATTACTGTGAGTCTCATTCCTAAGCGATCCTCTTTAGTCTGATAATCTTCTCTACTTCCAATATATGAGAAGTGCTATCCAGCACAGGAAAGAGTGGCAGAGCTTAGTTGCCTCATGCAAACAACCAGATTCCTTAAATGGATGTATTACCAAAGGATTCAGACAGAAACCATGGAGACCCAAGGACCTTGGCACTCATCCTGCTTCTGAGTCCAGATATATCCAAAAAAAACTGCCCTAAGGCAGAATCATCTCTAGCCTTGTTGAATTTCATAAGCACCCATCTGCATGCTATATTTTTTTTTTTCCTTTAGGATAATCTGAGGATGCTAGCACAGATCTTCAGCTCCTTTTCCTTTTCTAGAAAAGTTCCCATTGATAGTGAAATAAATCACAAAGAAAATGATACTGCAAATTCTCTCTTCTTCATCCTAAATATGTTTATCATTGTATTTTCTCCTACATGACAATATCTCCCAGAGTAATTATGCCTAAACAAATTAAAACAAAAGTATATGAATATTCTTCATACTATAGCAAGTATGGAAATAGGAAATTTTTGCTATAAGTATCCTTATTCCAAACTTACTTTCTTCTAACCTCTTGTATATGCTGCTATACTATAGAAACATTAAAGTAAATTTAGATAAGAAATGAATATGATCCATTTATGGGTCAAATTGTAAGTCTGGATGTTCTTTTTAAGCTTTTAATTGTTTTATTTTCCAAATAATATTATGATAAGACAATGAATACTTGTAACAGGTAGTTCATTAAGATAGACTAAAAGCTTTCACATAATTCATATACATTTTACTTGGCAAAAAATATACATCACAGGTGAATTTTTTGTTTTAATTGGCTTTTTGGAACTCAATCCCATACATGTGCCATAGCCAGACTTAAATGTTAACTGAAATTAATAAGAAGGATAGGCCTTATTTTTAGGTCCAAAAAATCTTGATAGACGTCATTTCACTTTGACTGCCACTGTAAGACTCTCCAGTCTCACAGGTAATAAATAACAACTTGACAAGGTTCCACTTCATGCTACAGACATTGAATCATTATGAAAATCAAACTCTTAAATTTGATCTTTAATTTTCCTTCCCTTTTTTTGGTAACAGAATTTTGTTGATTTTGTGTCTAATCTCTGATTCTGGGTTTCAATGCAGCTCATTTGGTGTTTGGAAATTCTTAGCCTTTATTTGTTTCCATAAAAATTGATATAGGAAGAGAAAATGCTACTCTCTCCTATACTCTACACATGTTAACTGATTATGTAGTTGAACTCTATGACCTATTTATCTTCCTGAAAGAAACAGAAATGACTTTGTCACAAGCTACAGAATATATGTAGGACTGCAGAGTGCTCAGTCCCTACTGCATTCTGAACAGTGATGTATTTTAGCATCTAATTTATGTTCATTTCAACTTGTATTCTCATTTTTCATCTGCAATGCCCTTGGTGATGGTAGAAATTAGTTTTATTATGGCTTCCTCTAAAGGACATCCATGCTTGGAGGAAAAAAAAGGGAGGGAAAAGTCATCCGGAGGCATGGGCTCCAAATTGATATGTCAGGGAGGTATATCCATGAATTTCCTGTTGAAGCATAGTGATCCATAATCCTCTTTTGTATTATAGACTTACAAATTACCTTATTTTATGGTATGTCATGTAACTTACATGTCTTGGTATCAGAACTCCAGTTTCAAGCCTAGGCTGGAACTGTCAGTGCTGTGGAGGTCACCCTGGAAAAAGAGAATAGATGGCAGTCTCGGTAAGCAAAGACTCCCCTTCCATCAGGCTCAGGCATGGCTGTGGCTGCCATGAGTCCCTGGGAAGTCTCATGGCAATATTTGTTCCTGTTCCTTGGGGCAAGGCTGACACTGCCATCTGTCACTCACTGCCTTGCTCAGAATTTGTGTTGGTGCCTGCTCTCACTTTTTCCCTCAGCACAGCCTCCCTTCAGGCTGCTGCAGCCTAAATCTTAGCAGCGAGCTACTATTTCTCCTGTGCCTAGCCTGTGAGCCTGCATCTTTATAAAACCTCCAGCAGGCCCTTTTCTTCTCCCTGCTTCCACAATAGAGACATTTTGAGTGAATCAAGGTTTGATAAGTGCCAAGAAACAGATGAAATAATAAAGCATCCTTCATATGAAGTTGTGGTAAAGGTGCAATGAAGGAAAGGGGAATGGAAGGCAAAAAAAAAAATTATTTACATTGCCCAATCCTCCACATTCAGATTGGCTAAAAAGCACCTAAGTTCCTGGACAGCTGCAACATTTTTGTGTCACTGGTCCTCTTAATCTGACATCTGGTCAAATTAGCAAAAACCATTAAATAGATATGAAACTGTTTTGTAACATACTGAAAAAACACTTGCCCTTTAGACCTCTTGTTGCAGAGAGAATGATTTGGAGCTAAGTATTCCTAAATATTTATACATAAAATAAATATGCTAAATATTTATTGCTTGCTAAATGTTTTATACACATTTCAAACTTCTGAAAGTAGTTTTTCTTCGGATAAGGAGCTAGAGATTTGCAGTATGGTCCCTAGATCTTTACAGGGAAGGAAAACGGGTAGACACACTGCAAAATCAAAGCTACTTAAAGAGAAAGTGAAAGAGATAGTAAAAAAAATTCCAGGCCTTCCCAAAAAATTGACAAAAATGCAAAATTGCAGTCAGTGTGGCATTTACAGCACCATGTGAGAGAATGAGAAGAGTGGCGATTTTCCATGGGAAAAAAACCTCATTCACCCAGTTTCTCAGGGTCAGATCAAAGTCGGAACTTGGGGCTCAAAAGGCAGAGAAGAGTCCAGCCTGCTGGCAGCTTAGGTTTGGGAGAAATCCTGCCAAGTTTGCAGATTTTTAGGTTGGCACCCCACTATCTGCCAGAGGGAGTGACTGCAAACAGAGGCCATTTTCCATGGGAAATAGAGCTCATTTCCCCATGGTCTGAGTATCAGCTCAGAGGCGGCATTTGAGGCTCAAAGGGCAGGCAGGGTCTTGGTTGCTTGCAGCTTTGGTTTGGGAGAAATCCTGCAAAGTTTTCAAGCTTTTAGGTCAGAACCCCACTTTGGTCTAGCGCTAGTGGCTGCAAATGGAGGCCATTTTCCATGGGAAAAGGAACTCCTTTCCCCAGGGTCTGGGTGTCAGCTCAGACGTAGTTTTTGGGATCCCATGTGCAGCCGAGGTTCTAGTATTTGGCACCTTTTTTTTGAAAGAATTTCTTCCAAATTTTCTCATTTAGGCTATTGCACCCCACTTTCACCACATGCAAGTGGCCGCAAACTATGCCCTTTTCCATGGGAAGAGGTGCTCATTCCCCCAGTCTTGTGTCATTTCATAGGTAGCCTTTGGGGCTCTGTGGTCATCCGGAAACCTGTTACTTGGCTACTTTTATTTTGGACAAATCCATCATAGGTCTCATGTTTAGGAGGTGTCACTTCACTCTTGGCTACACGTTGAGTTGTCGCCCACTGTGGCTGTTTTCCTGGGGACAAGAACTCATTCCCGAAGTGTGAAGAGATTTATGATATTCTGGAATTCCAAATCTAAAACTTGTACTATTTTTTCCTGTGGTGTTTAATGCCTTACCTCCTTTCTTCTTTTTCAATCTGTGCACATTTGGAAACTAGTTCCTGTTTACTGGAGTTTTGCTACTCTCAAGTCATTTTCAAAAGCCTCTCATCACAGCATGCAAGTCTCAACAACAATCTTTAATCTACAGAATCCATGAATAATAACAAAGCATTTTCTAAAATAATTGTGATTTGTAACGTCCCCAAAAGTAATTTGTACTAGATGAACAATGACAATGATTAATTTTTTGTGTCAGATTTTTGTTGCCTTCTCCACCTTACCACTCTCCCCATCCCTAGGGGTTTTTCAACCTGGATTATTTCAGTCCATGCCCTTATAAGTTGCTTTAATTCTATGTGGAGGAGGCAGTCTAGGTGAGGCATAGAAGCAGGACCAAGCTGCAAAGGTGGTAAAACCCAGGATATTTTAAGTCAGGTTTACTGCTAAAAGACACTTCACATTGGAAGTTGCACACTAAATCTCCAGCGCCTTTGTTCCATCTATGTTGCAGGTTATTTCCTCTCCTTTTCCCTCAGCTATGCTGGATACATAAGGCTCACTTTGGCAGACAAAATTATTGGTATGTTTAATGTCTCTACTTTATTAGGGGAAAACTGGCACAAAACTCTTGCTTTTCAGTATATCAAAGATAAGTTGTTTGCCCCTTTCAGTGCTGATTAGTAGGAAAGTCCAGAGTGACCTGTCTGGTCTCCAGGATTGAGTGGTTTATCACTGGGTCCTTCAGCTCTGTCTAGGTTTTCTAAATCACAATACTCAGAGAGAACTCATGCAGGATGTCTCAATGGTGTTTCTTACAAACTGACTGCTTGCAAAACTACAATAGAATTCCAAAGACCAAGCAGTAGGCAAAAACCAAAAATGCTGTTTTAGCAATTCCCCGTGAAGAACTCGGGAGGAGTTACACTAAGGAGAAACCCACACAGCCAAGTGCTTGATGCAGTGCTTGAGTAGGCAGCATTTTCTTTATTGTAGGGAAAAGTTCAGACTTATGCTGTCAGGCTGTCTGGCAGAAGCTGTGTAAGGGCAAGGGGGTTCTTTGTGAGAGCAGCATGGGCTTGGGGTGCTGGGGAATTCTTGAGGTACAGAGATAAATCAGAAATACTGCTGGGAGGCCAATGAGTGTTCCAGGCAGTTGCTTTCAGTACAGGCAGGACACTACTGGCTGCAGGCTTGTCTTTCCAACTTCACAGTACACTGTGAAACACTTTGTGCATACCTCAGCTGTACCTGTTTCTGAAAGTCCCAGGCAGGAAGGAGGATTGTAGTGCTTTGTGACTGCCGTAGCTGCTTCTGTTGCTACCCAGCTGCTGCAGGGAAGAGAAAAAGCTCTTGGGCGCTGCCCTGCCCTGCAGGCAGAGGCTCTGAGGAGGATGAGTTCAGCCAGGTGTCAGCGCACAGGTCAGGCCTCGAAATTTCTGCACGTACATCCTATCAGCAGCAGACCCTTTTTGTGCACTGCAGATGGTTCAGCTGCCAGTAGCAACTCCCAAGGCCACTGGGAAGACTGGAGGGAAAGATACTGTCTTCTGCAAAGGTGTGCTGGAGTGTAGGCTGCAAGCCAGGTTTAAAACCATGAACTGTAGTGGTTTGGGACATGGTCTTCAGCAAAATGAAAATGAGATGTTCGGGAGAGAGCTGTGATACCGTGCACTGCATCTCTGATGGAAGAAAATTATGCTCCCCCATCATTTGGGGACACCTCAATATTCATCATTATGTAATTCTTTTTTTTTCAGATTGTATTTTTGCCTAATAGGGCTAACTAACTGTATTCTCTAAATTCAGCCAGACGAATTCTCGCTCAATAGGAAATTGTGTTGATGGGGGAGTTTAAGTTGTAGTTATTATACTTGTGTTTAGGGAATGTATTCTGAAATAAGCAGTCCAAATGAAATGCAGAAAGGCCTTGTATAAGGAAGGACACAAAGAGAGAAAGGAGTAGAATGAACACTGGGAATAGAAATGAAAAGGAAGATGAACACATAAAGCAGTCACTAGAAGGCAGCAAGTGTCACAGAATTTTGGAGAGACATGTAGCAAGGCAGGATCAGAAAAAAAGACGTGGATGGAATAAAGAACAGGGAAGGTATGGGAAAACAAATATTGTCCATATGGCATGAGAAAAATTAATCTAAGTCTAACATAAAATAAGGCCTAGAAGAAAGCCAGATATCTAAGTGTATCAAAGTCATAACAAAGAATCACAAGAGAAATGGAATATTGAAGAGAGATGTAGAAAGCAAGAGAATAAGCAAACTGTAGAAACGCTATACGGATTTTAAAGATTTTTTTTATCTCTTCTTCCTTATTAAGCCTCATCATTAACAGGAATACTGTTTGATCTTATTTATAGCATCAATATACTGCTACTGTAAAATCTCCCAATATTGTATCAGCAGCAGCAGCTGCAAGTAAATTTGGAAGCTTCTGCAGAGTAGTGCAAGATAAAGCCACAATCAGCCATTCATTTCCCTCATTTCCAATGATGCGGATCCTTTGGACTTCAGATCAGTTCTCCTCTGCTGAGGGGCTTTTTAGACTCTCCAGCACCTTCCTTGGAAAAATGTACAGAGCAGGCTTTCAGAGTAACAAGAAGCCTATTGTGGTAATGATTGATTCGGAGAAGAAAAGGAGAACAAGCTGCTAGGGAACCCACATTTGTTAACCACTGCTAGAAATAATGGGGTTAATACTATAAATTTAAAAACAATCATGAAAGAGGGCTATGGCTAATAATAGAGAGAGGAATGGGGGAGAGTAGGTGGGAACACTTCAGATAATGGCAATAAGGTATGAATGCAGAGAATAGATACTACATGTAAATGAACCTTTTGGAGTAAGATAAATACTGCCATGCATTAATGTCAGTTTTGACAGTAATAGTGATTAGTGTGAGTTGATAATTGACAGCAAGCAACTACAGCCAGAGCAGAAACTCTGTACGAAAGTCCTGTGACACTATTACTTAACTCAATTAGCTCAAATGACAGAGGTGTAGCTGAATAAGCAATATTATGAACTGTGACTCACATAAGCATTTCACTCTGGGAAGGTAATTCAGAATCTACTAACTAGAAGCTAATAGCCAGCAGGAGCACATGCACAATTTATGACTTTCATTTAAACAGGACTGCTTAATACAAAATAGCTACTTTAAAAATGAGAGTGCTTAAGTCTGTGTTAACACCTTTCTCAGCACTAGAGAAAAACCTGTGTTAAAACCACCTTTACAACCTGTAAAACTCTCATGTTTTGCCACTAATGTTGGCAAAAATAGATGCAGCTTCATCAACATGGGCACATCCTTATGTCAGAAAGGTGCCATTAGCTTTACTTCGAACATCAGCTAAACTGTGGTTCGAAAGAGTATATTTTTGAGTATACCTCATTTCATCTAGCATCTGACATTGGCTACCTGGTTCAACTTGCCCACCACATTGATCCAGGTGGTGTTTCTTCTGGCTCTCACATCTATTACCTCAAGCAGAGTCAGATCAATTGAATCTAAAGGTGAAAATATTAAAGTAGCAGTGAGAGCTTTCTCTGAAAAGCTCTTCAAAACTTTCCCCAGAAGGAAAAAAAATCCCTCAGTATTTATAATTGCCACCTCAGATTCACCAGCTATACAAAGCCCATTTCTTAAAGCAGGATGAATTTTTCTCATCATCACGTCAACTGTCACGTATATCCAGTCTGAGAAAGTCATTGTTCCTGTGGTCATCAAGGAATATGAGACCTCTTTATCTTCTCTTCAAATTCTCACCTCCACCTCACCAGGACTTGGAGGAACTTTGGGGAACTTGGGCAGACATACTGTTGCTGATTTGTGAGGTTTCCTGCTTTCAGCTCATGGGTTATTTCCTAAGATTTCTCTCACTGTGTTTTGTGCCTGCTACATGTGAGAAGATATTTTTGGGTTTAATGATGGTATGAACTGAGTCTTGAGCTTTCACAAACAGATGTGTAGAGCCATACACAATGCTGAGAGAGAATCAGATTTTCCTCAGAACATCTGCCAGATGTGGCATTGCCCAGGGCACATCATGCCATTGATCCCATTAATTGACAGCACAGCCTGCTGTGTACTTCAGTAAGTCCAAGTAGTTGTCATTAGAGGACATAGTATTTCTTGCAACTCACTTTCTCCTTGGTTTCCACTCATTCTTGTGCTTAAAAATGCAGCTCCTGCTTTGAATATGCACCGGAAATCCTGACAGGATAGAACAATTCTTGTTTTCATATATGAAAGACTGACATTGTTAAAAAAATAAAAAGCCCCACAAAACTCTCTTATGTCACAGGTGTGCTTCTTCTCATCTAATAACTTCTCCACAAAGTCTCTCTCCTATAACAATTGCAGCTGATGTGGCATTATCTCATTTTTAAGGACTTGCTCAGAAATTATTTTCGTGTATTTTCTTTCTGCCACACTGATAGCTTAGCAACAAAAACAAAACAAACCTGCAAAACCAAAAACCAACCAACCAAACAAACAAAAAAACCCAGGTTAAAACTACCTGGAAGTTTTTAGTGGATTATAACACAACATGTAGATCAAATCTAGGTTGAGAAACATTTCCAGAGCTGGGGTTCTAAACATGTAATGATTCAGGCCTAAACTACAGATCATTTCCATTGCTAAAAAATCACAAAAAAAAAAAAGGATTTTGAGACCTATGTCTTAATAGCTATCGTTAGGTCTCTTTACTCAGTTGGTATCTGGAACATATGGGCATCTGAGGAGAGACTGGTTTTTGCACTTTAAAGTCCCTCAGGTGCCTGAATTTGCTTCTCAGCATTGTGTCAGCAATCCTGACCAGACTCTGACTCATAGCGTCAAGGCTACATGCAAACAAGTCAGAGCTCAGACACTGGGCATTGCCTTAGTCCCTGTGGAGCTTATTCTAGCAGGAATGGCCCCAGTGTGCCAGCTGCCTTGATTGGCTTGGGCTTCTGAACTGAGACTGGAATTAGGGATTGCCAAATCAGGGAGATGGAGATCCCAGTCCAATGTATCCGCTGCACAAGGATTTTAAACACCCATGTGTCACTGTCCAGGGTACTGACCTTGATGTTAAAATGCTCTAAGAAAGTGTCAGTAAGATTGCTGGAAAAACTGTGCTGTTGTGCAGAGGGTGCAGAAAGGAGGCAGAGTCTCTGCAGGGAAAGAGTTCTGCTCACAGCCTGGTTTTGCTAACCTGGAAGGAAGGGAAGAAAAGTGGAATATATGCTGCTGTGATCTACTTGCTCCAGTGGCTCAAAAAGCTCATGTATTTTTCAGTGTTGACTACCCTTGTTTTGCAGGTGATGAATTACAGACCCTTTAGCAGCTATGACACTCTCTCTAATTGTGTTTCCTCAAATTAGCTCAGAGCTCTGAGAAACTGGCATGAAGTGAGACAGCCCAGTGGGAGTATGGGATTTTCCTGCCCTTGCACAGTGCATAAATAAAGGCTCCTTTCTACAATCCTTATGAACAGATAGCCAGCTCCTTGCCTGAAGCTGGTCAGAATAGACCCAGTGACTTCAGTGAGGCTGTGCATGTTCACATCAGCTGAGAATCTGGCCTGAAGTATTATTAAATTAGGTATTTCAGCTCTATAAATAGCCCTGCCCTGCTGAGATGATGTGCCTGATTTATCGGGCCTGTTTTGCTGCATAGGGCAGTTGATGGGCAAGATACCAACAGTCAGATCATTAGAACACAATTAGACAGAAGGAAGCCAGAAATTCAGCCGTGATCCTCCCTCTCCCTTTTGTGGCCCAGCATACGCTGGCAATTCCTGCGGAAAGCTGGAGACACACGAGGATGTTACCTCCTAGCTGCCCTGCCATACCTTCTCCAAGGAGAGCAGCAGCTGAAAAGCAGATTGCCTTCCTGAAAATGGGACATCCTGTCAGCAGGGAAAAGCAAACCGAACAAAAGGTCTGTGTGAAAATTATGCAGGCATCCTCCAGCACAAGTTATATTCAAACCGATTCTTCATTAATTCTTTTAGATGGCTTGTCCAAATAAAAGCAAGCAATATGTGAAGCAGCAGGACATATGTGGATATGTATGGACTTCTTCTCATTCCGAAACCAAGGCTTTTCTTGTAGGTAATGATTGTTTCTACTGGTCACAGTAGAAATATTTGAGCTTCTATCTGAAAAGAAGTTAGAACATACCAGAATCTTTTCCTCAGGTGATATTTCCCAGAACTATGTAATGGCAATATCTCTTTCCAGGACAGTAAACTGTCTTGGCCAAGCCTGTTTTTGTATAGATGGAATTAAACTTGTTTTCTTTAGAATATGGTACTACCTTTATCTAAATTTAATGTCTCCACTCCTTTTATCTCCAGTCAATGCTAGAGATCTTCCTGCACCTTTACAAATCCACTTTCCCTTTTCACTAACTTGGGCAAGCAAGTATTGGCAGCTGCCTTTGCAACCTCAGTGTTGTGCTGTTTTCCAAATCACCTATGGGTAGTTATCTAGCATAACTTGCTTTTCTTCAATAAAATTGTGCTAAAAAAAATCTGTATTGGCTGAGACCTTTTTGCTCTGCTGTCAGTAGAGTTTTCATGTTGATTTTAATGGGGCTAGGGCTGCACACACCAGGATTAGGTTTTTCCAGCACTTCTTTTATTTGATTTTTAGAAAGACAGAAATTAATAAATTTTAGTTCTTCTCTTCCTTTTTTTTTTTGTTTCTCTCAGCTCTATAAAGCCTATAAACCCTTAAACAAGAATGAATCAGTTTTAAGAGAATGTAACACAGGGTTACATCATGGTTAATGTAACATCATGGTTAATATTTTCTTGCACTGTTCTGCCTTGTAATACATTATTACAGATAGTCTGCAAAATATTGTCATCTTGCCTTTAAGAGAGCTGAGGTTTCAATTTTTGGAATTAGAATGGAGGCAAGCCCTGGTAAAACTACTGCAGAATTATTTAGCAGAAATATGAAGTCATTTATACTATGTAAACTGAATGTACCAAGGTCTGAAAATTCCTCTTTGTAGTAATGCTTAGTATTTATACAGTGTCTTACATCTTCAACAAAGAATGCAAACATCCATTAATTATTCTTCACACCTTACAGGTAACCTGGAGCTGCCATTCTTTTTTTACATGTGAGATGCTTATTTAATATCCCATCTCACATCAGCTACAGGCTCTTTACATTTCTCTGAAGGAAAAGCTGAAGATTCTGGACTTTTTTTTTTTTAATTTTTATTCACACTACCTGCTTTCAAAATTGTCAAAGCCTCTGTCGCTTCTTCTCACCTCATCACAAGCTGTAAATATAGTCTTTACATATTTAGCCATTTTTGGAAACCTGCTATTTCTTTTTACAAAATAGGAAGTATGAAATTGCGTATGTAACTTATATAAAGTGTAAGAGCTTCAGCTAGAAGATATGTAGCAGTCTGTGAAAAATGTTACTTTTAATTTTTAATTTAGAAAATGCGTAATGACCCACTTTTAAATGCAGCTATATGTAGTTAGTTGATCACTTGATCCTTCCTTTATGCCTTTTTTGGCAACAACCAGAATTTCCCAAATATTTCCCAGATATTCCTTTCCTTTATGATAATTAGAAACTTTAATTAAAATTAGTTTCAAAGCTACTCTAGATAAAGTTTCTCAATCTTACTACCAGTTAATCTAATATTAACTGGTTTTATATAACTGGTTAACTGGTTTTATGTAACTTTTCTGTTTATTTATGATTTAAAGTGTCCAAAGTCTACAAGTAGCTCTTCAGTATGCCAGGAGCCCTCTTAATATCAATCAATATTACATATTGTTTTAAGCCTGCAATTTCAGTGCTTCTTTGGACATTTCTAGGTTCATGTTTTGTGGCAATAAGATGTCATGTATTAGTGTGATGAAGAGGAAGGCAGAGTAAGAATAATTAATAATTATTGCCAATGAACTCTAAATCTGAGGAGAAGGGTGTATTACAGGTAGTCACCTCTAATGTGAGCTCTTTCTTCTCCAAATGGACCAGAGCAGTGTTTTAAGCTGTACTCCAGGCACTGTGTAAGGGTAATCTAACTCACAGAATGTGCACATGGGCTCAGCTTTTCAGAATTGATTTCTCTGTTATGGAGGCTGCTCAGAGAGTGCATAACCTTAGTCTTCAGGACCAATTAGTGGACTCTGTTGATGAAGGCTGCTTTCATTAGCATACACTGCTTCAGACACCTCATGTGTGAAGGACAGGGATAGTTATCCAAATACCTTGCTGTCCCATCTGTCCTGTCTGTTCTGCATCCTACCCAAGAACCTGCTTTTAATTTCTTCACAAAGCTGCAGCATGTTGTTGTCAAAGTCATCGTTTTCCTGTTGCCTAAAATGTGTCATGTTTTAGGATCTAATACTTAATTTTGTCCATACTCATATATGAAGCTGTTTTTTCCACTGTTTCATTCCTTGGCATCCATCTGACCATGGTGGTTACAGATAGCTGTGTATTCCTCATGGTGCTGCTACCGGTGCTAGAGGTGACCTGACATGCTGTTCTCCAACCTTCTCATCCCCTTCTCAAATTCAACAGATGCTGAGTTTGTCTCCCATTCAGTGGCTGCCATTTGCCTCATGGAGTTTGGCATTTGCTTTGTAATCTCCAAATGACCCAGTGAGGTCTTCTTTGGTGCCCAGCCACTTCTGATTAAACATGCACATTTTTGGTGGGTAATGATGGCAGGTAAAATCACTGTCTTCATCCTTCATTGCGCTTCATTGACCCAAATGACAGCCTCTCCATACACCCTTCTGGGTTGTGGTTGTTGAATGATGCAGGAGGAATGCTGGGTAGAAATGAGGCAGACATTTCTGATAACTCCAACAGTTTGAAAATTTTCATGTTTGTTTTATAATTCAGTTTGTGTTGCCATGGTCTCACGAACACTCTTGATGTATTTAATGTTACCTTTATCTTAAACTGGTCCTTGCCAAAGGCAGCATAGAAATACATATGGTTCAAATTCTGCATGGTTGGTTATCTTTGTATCCTAAATATTTATAAACATTTCAAAGGAACGTTTGAACTTAAGAAGAGTTGCCCACAACATTTTTCCATAAAGCTTTTATATTGTTGACTGTTGTAGCACTGACTGTTGTGAGAGTACAATCTCACTCAAGATTGTGCAATTTTTTAGGAACTGTCAAAGTTCCAGACAAACTAAGTCACTGCTCAGTGCTGATGGACTGGTGCAGGTTGAGGAGTCTTTAAAGCCCAGGTCAAATGTGCAGCTTAAGTAAAGGGAAGTGGCTTTAGTTGTGGTTGAAGAGACCCAATACCAGCTTGCTAGCAGGAGGCTGGGCTGTGATCTGAGACTGCTAACGCAATTCCACTGAGAAGACACTTGAGAGGAAAATGAGGTGACACTCAGAAATGTAAATGAAATTGAAATTAGTTGTAAATGAGACTTTACATACCGTGGGAGATCAGAGGCTGAATGTGTGGCCTGGGTGATGGACTCAGGTACTTGGATACCTTCTTTCTAAGAAACAATCCTGGTGCATGCACTCTGTACATAGCATCCAATTATTTATGCCTAAATATATGAAATTTGATTGTCCTTGAGTACCTGATTTGTGCCTAGTACAAAGCCAGGACTGATAGGGTACATGGAAAGGGAAAACATTGCAATGGGAAGGGAAAGTTGGTGGAGCTGTTAAGCCATTAGGCTCCCAGGTTCTTATAGTCTTCCTGAGAGCTTTTTAGGATTTGTGAGTTACAAAGAAGGAGTCAATTTAAGGTCTTTATAAAGTTTCCTGAAAGTCCAATAAATCGTTTCATAGTACAGCTATTCTATCTTTAGGGCCAGTGATACACTTCTTCCCACTCTTCTTTGCACATGTATGAAACACTAAGGTGAACAGCATATTTTGTAAAAGGCTGTCTATCCTACATCTTTCAAATACCTTGACTGGATTCTTGGCTGAGGCTGTATGGAGTATTTTTTTTTAAATTACTGCTCAAAAACATGTACAACCTGATAGAAAATATGTGGAGAAGGGGAAAAAATCCCTATTTTGATTCTTTTTTCGGTCCACAGACCCCTGTTAAAAATATTAAATTAATGCAGTACAGACTTTTTACTGTCTGAAAGGAAGTCAGCTGTGAATTCACGTCAGTAAAGTTTTAATGATGAATTGTACTATTGGAAAAACAAATATTTAAAATCAGAAAACCATGCAGGCATTATTTAAATGTGAAAATTACTTATTTTGATGTGCAAGTTACTAACACCTAGAACTTTGGCACCATTTAAAAAAAATAAGATATATTAATAAAATTGCTAAATATCTTTAAAATCTTATCATGTGCTTAGAAATTGAATATGCGTGTAGAATTCTCTGCTAATAATTTAGGGTTGTTAATGCATAATATAGAGTTGTTGTTGTTCAGAGAACAGTTTTTAGTGTGTCATGCTTGCATGAAGAGAGAAGCACTTTTCCCACCTAGACTTCTGAAATTAATTTCACATTTCTAAAACAAACTGATGTCCTTTTTATTCCTGGAGCATAAACAGACACTAAAAATTCAGCAATGTCTTATCTAGCAAAGCAAGAGCATATTAGTCAGAACAAGAGTTTAAAACCTTCGACCTATAGCTTTCAACGTGCAACTTACCAGCTCTCTTTCAGTTCAAGACCAGGGTATTTGATTCCCTCCCAGTGACCCTAGGAGTAGAAAGGTTGGCCCTGCTTCCTTTGTATGATTTCACATCCATGTCAGACTTCAAATCAAGCTTCACAGCCAGAACAGCCAAAAAGGCTTTTCATCACAACACTGGGGGGAAAAAGAGTGCACCAATGAGATCAAAACTTTAAAAGGCCTCCCTGTGTGGTCTGGGCGCAGTAGCAAAGCAATCCTGGCTAGATCTCCAGCATCACAGTCCATTATTCTCAGCAAATGATTTCCTGCTGACAAGATGCCCCTTTGCTTCTCTGTGTGTTGTAAACAATTGCTAGTTAATATAGAGATTAATTACTGCCTCTTTATTTTTGGGCACCCGTGGGCATAAAAGACCAACTGCATACTTGCAGAAGATACTCTCATTAGTGTCACCTTAGTATTATTGATCATTCTGACATCAGTCTTCTGTAACCTTTGATCCCACATGCCTGGGGTATATCAGGTTGATAAACCTAAATCGAAAGCACCACCAGCACACAATCTTGTTTTTCCAGAATAGATTTTTAAAAGCTTGTAAGTGAAAAGTTCTTCTTCCTCCCTAGCTTTCTGCAATACTGTGTCCCAAGAGTCTTGCTTGACTTCCACAAATGCAACAGGTGCACATATTCATACCTAACCTGAGCACTGCTAACGATGACTAAGTATCGAAAATAATTAAAAATTTCTCATGCAGTACTGGAATCATTACCTTTTATTTCCATGGAAACTTTTTGATGAATAATAATCAAGATTGGGTGGCTGACAGAGACAGCAAGCAGTCTGTTACTGCAATACATCAGCAGTCTTACTCATGACACTTCCATGCATTATTTAAGTATTTACACTAGAATTACTATGCAAAACTGTAATCTGAGGCAGATGAGTATAGCAAGTTTGGGTGGCTGTAGACCACAATTTTTTCTAAGGTTAACTGTGCTAAGCTTATAATGCTCCTGATTACTTTCTGGTTATTTAATGGACTTTGTTTAAAAAAAAGAAGAAATATTAAAACCAAGTAGTCGAGTGGCCAGTCCCTCTTTCTGCGCAGAAAGATAGATTGATCTGCAAGAAAAAAGAAATTGTGGCCTCATAAAATGGCAGGTCCATTACATGAACCACACATATTCCCTGGTTTATGTATTCTGTGAAAACTCACCAGCTGGCATTGGCACTATGGGTACACAGGGACTCTAAGCTTCATTTCTCTGCAAAATTTTAAATCCAAAACTTGGACTTGTGTCCTATAATTTGCATTAGACTTTTCTATCATGTTTATTGTAGAGATGTGATCCTCCCCCTCTACTCAGTCCTGATGAGCTGATGAGGTACATCTGGAGTGCTGTGTCTGGTTCTGGGCTCCCCAGGACAAGAGAGACATGGAGCTCCTGTAGCAAGTCCAGTGGAGGGTGACAAAGATGATGAAGGAGCATTTTTCTTGTGAGTACAGGCTGAGGGAGCTGTTCAGCCTGAAGAAAAGGTGACTCAGAGGGGACCTTACTGATGCCTATGTAAAATGTAATGTAAAAATGTAAATGGATATTGCTGATAATGCCTAAGTTTTATGGACTTGTAAACAGTAATTAAAAAGTCAAAGAACAAACTAGCTAGAATAGTCCTTTCTTTTGACTGGTAAAAATTTTAGCATATAGAAAAGGTTCTCCTCCTGACGCTTTGCAAGGACTAGATTTAGGGTTACTCTGCCCTGGACATGTGCTGTTGCACCTGGAGAGTGTCAACATCCCATCCTCAGGCTGTGTGAGATTCTCAACAGGAGCAAAACTCTGCTGTAGGGACTGCTCCTTTCTTCATCAGCATCTGACTTAATGAACAGCTGGCAGGGTTTTATGGAATACTCCATTTGTAAGGAAAAAATATTTTGAACATGCATCTGAATCACAGGTTGGGTCATTTTTACTCTGGTTTCCTCAAAACTTTGAATCTCTGGATGAACCCATTGTGCTTTTGATCTGTTCCTCTGCCTCTCCAGTGCAATGTCTCTGCTTCCTCAGAAGCAGATCTCTGGCTCTACACAACTACACAAAATGTGACAACATGAACCAGCTGGAGAATTCCCCAGCAGTGAAATCTGCCTCAAACACCTCCTTCCTCCTGCATAACTTTAGGGGACTTGTGATGCCCCAGGGTAGCTATGCAAGCATACGGAAGGGTTCTAGTTATGGAACTAATTAACAATTATCTATATGTGTGTCTTTCCTTGTAAAAAGGATCCTTTTGCCATTTGGATGACTGCCTGTTTGTGTATTGTATCTTTGCAGTAAGGAGGAAAAAAATTAAGGAAGAGAAAGGAGAATGAGGGGCTTGAGGGTCCTTTGTACTGAATATTGCACTGCTAGTAATGTAACATCACGAAGTGGTGGGTTCTCTAGTAGTCCCTCAGTATCCACTGCTGTAGAGACTGCACTGTTTGTAAATTCTTAATTTCTTAGTGTTTTTTATCTTGTAAATTCTTATTCCTGATTATGAATTCAAAGTATACTTATAGTCAGACTACTGGATATTGTGCTATTATTTAATAATTTTTCTACATAGGGTTTATCTGCTTGAAACATGTTGTTATATTTTTCTAGATGCAAAATCAATATAAGAATGTTAAATCGATATAGGTATGTCAAATGCCTTTGTCTTGGGCATAATAGAGCTGACTGAAGGACTACAGTCCCTTTTCAAAGCAGTCTTTGAGATTTTACAATTAGTTTTCCTTTTTTTTTCCCCTCAATTTTTAAACTAAAATTACTTTGGAAGTTTTAGAGGAAAAAAAAATACCTAAAGGTCAGTCTGTATGCTTTCCTAATAGTTATGAAAAAACAAAACAAAACAGAAAATAAGTCAGCTGGCAGTTGATTTACTTTTGCAATATGTAACCAGTCATAAGCACCTCCTCTCATGTCTTAGGCTACAGTTCATCCAATATATTGTACAATTTAAAGGTCTGTAAGGACCCAAATAGATTTAACTTGTAAACCTACTCTAGAACCTGGCATATTATTCCTCCAATTTATTTTCTCATGAAATAATCAAGGAAGACTCTTAAAATTTTCTGTGTTGATACATGATTGAGTTTTTAAAAGATACAAGTTTAAAAAAGAAAAAAAGAAAAAAAAAGAAACAGTGTGGCTGGGAGGCATATTGTGCTATCATTTGATTAAGAAGACATTTTAACCTTTTCCTTTCATCCTTTCCCCGTTCATTTGATGATTTTTTTTCCTTTGAATTATTTTATTTTATTTTTTTTCCTTTGAATTATTTTATTTTCAAATATGGCAAGTGGTCCTTTTCACAACCAAAGTATTATGACTTTTTGAAAATCTGTTTACAGACCTTCAAATAGATTTTGAGTGAGGGAGAAAATTGTAGCTGTATCCTATCACTTCTCACCTGAGCCATTCTGTCCCTCAGCAAGTGTGTTTTTCTGAATGAATTTTTAAGTGACTTATTTGCAGTGGCTGCACAGTGACAGCAATACTGAACAGAAGAAAGAGCCTCCATTGAGCTTCTCCTTGCCTTCTCACCTCTGCAAAGCAGAGACGCTTCACAAGTAAAATCCATCAGCGTATTTTATGGGCGGAAGTGAAGGACACAAGCCTTGTATATTTAATGTTAGAGAAGAAAAGAGGCTCTCTGATTTCCTGAGAGTCTTCAGGCTCAGTCTTCAGGCTTTATATGTGAGCCATTAAGTGCTATACATTTTTTAATCCCCTGAGCATTCATCAGTCTGATGCTGTAGAATGCAGAAAGGAAATTTGGATTGCTTTTTAAAGATTATGTTCTTAATGCTTAACTGGAAGAGCAAAGTGTAAAGAAACATGTCTAAACGCCTTACAGAACCACAGAATCATAGAATCAATTGGATTGGAAGGAATTTTAAAGACTGTCTGATTTCAACCCCTCTGCTACAGGCAGGGAGACCTTTCACTAGACCAGGTTGCTCAAGGCCCATCCAAGCCCAACCTGGCCTTGAACACTTCCAGGGATGGGAAATCCACAATGACTGTGGAAAACCTCTACCAGTGCCTCACCACACTCACAGTAAAGATTTTCTTCCAAATAGCTAACCTAAATCTACCATCTTTCAATTTGAAGCCATCACTTGTTGTAGGATGCTTTGTCTGTTCTGAATGGAAAAGTATGGGCAGTGCAGTGTCTACAGGAAGGCTTAAGGGCATTTTTAAAAAATACTTTGTGGGGGCTATATGTATGTAATGTTATTATATATTGATTTTAGATGAAGATCAAAGTATAATGACTCACAATTTTACAGCCTGCCATAAGCAGAAGAAAAGCTTGTTGTGCTTGAAATAGTTGTGTTGCTAAGGATATATTGTATGGTTCTAATCCAGCTGAGTGATGATCAAAACCTGTTATTATCCATCAGAGAGGAGTCCCTTGCCAGCCAGAGACAGAAATAATAATTCACAAAGGTTGCCACGTGATAGTTTAGTTTCTGGAAACTAAAGAGGCACAAATCAAATTAATAAGTTATTGGTGTTCACTGTCTATGAATAGCCACCTTGAATCCAAATTCTTTGAACATTTTCCTATGTCCAGCAAAAAGATCTGTTGTACTGATTCCTAAACCAGTTAAACCTGCTCCTGAGTCTGATCCTTCATGATCCTGTATCTTTTGCAGTCCCTTACTGTGACTGTTGGCTGTGAATGCCAAACTTCCTGTTTATTAGGCGGGCCTAAGGAACTTGTAATTAAGAAGCACCATTTCTTTTAGCCTTTGCTCAAGTACAGGTTTTCCCCTTCCTCTTGAACTTTACCTTCTGTTGACCAAGACTAAGAAAAGACATGGAGTTTTTGGTTGCAAGCATATACCTCACTGGTTCTAAAGCTGTACCAAGCACTCAGAGTGTCTCTGGGTCAAGTTGTGTTTTGCATGTGTAATTTCTGTGACTTTCCTGAATCCAAAGTGTATGTGGCTTTGAAAAGCAGTTGCTTCTGGTTGGTTTAGCAATTCTCTCTCAAAGTGCAAACAGATTGTGGAGTTATATTCTCCAGATCATCCCAAATACTGTTTTGTTTCTCCTTGCCACTGTGGCTGAGCAATGATAAGTTATAAAAGAGTTACAGAAGATCTCTATTTTAGACTATGGGATTTTTCTGTTCTCCTGAATGAACTTGCCAAAGATGGATAGGCCCCTTTCACCTGAGTGTGATTATGGCACTAATGCTTTGAAGTAAGCAGACTTCCGTCAAAGATGAGTTCAGTCCTGCTGAATGCTTTCCTTCCCTGTGTGAATGTGCCTCTGTGAGAGAATATTTATTTATAATTGTGCTTGTATCTGTAATAAAAACACTTTTTTAAATGAGAGGAAGGGGAATGAGTGACAGTAGGTGCTCAGCCCATGGGGTGGATGAGCAGACAAAGGCGAGCAGCTCAGCAGCCCTGCTGAGCCAACGCGTGCTGCCAGGCAGTGCTGCCTGCAGCTGCTCACTGGGGGCCACTGATCCATTGGATGAACAAGGCTTGAATCAAAGACCAGGAGACAAGCCAGGCCCTTTCCCTTTCCACTCCTTTGCTATCCATTAACCCCCACAGACTTTCCTCTAACAAAAAAATGCAGGCATACACACACAACCATCTGTCCTTCTCGCTGGGTTTCATTTTCAAGATGACTGATGAGGGGAAAAAACCTCTTCAGAGATGTTCACTGATAACATATCAGATAAGACACAAAAATAAGCTCACTGTATGTATTTCAGGATTTACTTTTCCTGAAATAGGTGTTCTTTCCTGTCATGAAACACACTAACAAAGAAATAGGCAGGTAGCTCTTTAGCTGCAATACTAACTGCAAGTGACCTTTAGTGCAAGAACATTATGGAACTTGAAGTAGAAAATGCTGCTTCGGAGGAAGATAATGCTGATGGATTGCGCCATAACAGAGCTACGTAACACTTTGAGCACAGGTCTAAGTGAGCTTAGGCCCATATATTGGCCTCTATTTGCTCAGTGATAAAGAACATGTACTGCTCATACTTAATGAACTTTTCAGCCATGCAACTGAAAGCGTTAAAAAAGGAACCCATTGTTTAAGTGATCTAATGGCACCTCTGTTTAAATTTTGAACTGCATGGCACTGCTGGTGAGGAATATTAACTTTTCTGTTTTGCACAAGAAAGAATGCCTAAATCCAATGCAGTTCCCTATTACCTCAAATTTTCAGAGGTGTTTGAACCTGGAATTGATTTTAAAATCAATTTTAAATGTCAATAGATTTTTTTCTGGTCAATATTATCAGAGCTATGACAAATACATCACTAACATTAAACACAGGAGTGAGGATAAAGAATTTGATTTTGCTATAATCATGTCAATTGGGGTCGACTGTGCTGCGGAGTTGGTATTTATACCTGTTTCAAAAAAACACAATGAAGTGTTTTTTTGAAAATTTTACTCACAGGACAGAAATTTGGCATCTAAGGTCAGGATAAGGTTGCACTGACTGCTTACATTGTAATGTGTGAAGAAGAGCAATGAAAATTAGTACAGATAAGCTGTTGTTTAATGATTACTCAGAATATGCTATTCTGGTTTTTGTTGCTTGGATTTCACATGACACAAATCTGGTGAAGGTCAGGTTTCAGGGTCAGAGACAATAACTTTTCTTTGGAGAGTTTTGTTACATTCAGACTGTGACTCAAAGCCAGACTGCTCTTTACACAGACCTGAGGTAGAAATCCCAGGCTGAAATTGTGAGCATGTGAAAGGGACTTAGATCTGCGCTTCTGCTCTGCAGTGCTCAACCTTTCCTGGAGAAAAAGGGAGAAGAATCCTTAAGTTATCAGCAGCAATGCAAGTGCTGTGTAACATATGGGTTCTGTGAGAGCCAGTCCCTTAGTAACAATCCACATTTCAAAACTGATATTTGCTTCTGGCAAGAAGTTCAAAAACTGCGCTCTGGTGTCTCTAGGTTACTGTAACACTGGCTTTGGCCATGATTTTCAAAGGTTTTGAAGGACTTTTTAAGCTGTATCAGGATCCCAAAAAGGGAAAAAAAATAGTTCATAACCTCCAAACCAGCCAGTTCCTTACATTCCAAGATTTCCTTCAGCTTGGAGGAGTGTGGTCATGGGGAAGTAGTGATCTTGAGGTTTGTCAGGGATTTCCTGATTAGAAAGAGGTATCTTTGCCTTCCATGTTAAAGTGCTGTGAAGAAGTTGAATGACAATAACAGGAAGTTACTGTTTTGGCAAACATCTACATTTTTAGAAAATTTGAATCAGTGATTGAATTGATAGCAGGATATATCTTAAGAGAAATGGAAATTATATTGCACTTGCTTAATTATACTGCTTATCTTCCTTGAAACATTTCCCAGCAATGTATAATATGCAATGCCCACTAGAAAGGAAATTTGATCCAGGGACTAATAATTGTATCCACCTTAATAAAATGTTAAGTATACTGTAATATGCCACATTAAGGAGACATTTGCTTAGTGTGCCCAATCCCAACAGAGACTACTCCTAATTTTCTGGCACAACCTTGGAAACATTGCAAATGATCTGTCTTCTCATATTCCCTGCATCACTAAGAAGAGAAAGGTACCTTGCTCTAGCAGCAGTGCTGGAGAGGAACAAGTCACTTCAGGCTGTTTTCTTAAGTTGCACTGGAGCAGCAGGATGTTTTTCATTTTTAAGATACTGTTATTTAAGCATTATTTGGCTAATGAATTGACTTAACACAGTGGCCGTTAATGAGTTCCAGCACACATAAGTCATACTTGCATGGAAAAAAAGAACATGAAACCAAACAGTTTTCTAGCTGTGAGAGCTGAAAAGGGATTGATTTCTTTGTCCAGTGGCCTTTTGGCCTTTTATTTTTTTCTTCCTGGAGAACACTTCTTGACTGGGGCAGCTGTGATGGAGAAGCCTGTGTGCAATAGCTTGGGAAGGAAGGAGCACCCTCCTCCTCGCTGAGGTTCAGCCCATGGTTAGTTGATGAGCCTGAACAAATCACCTTACCTACTGCAGCCTCACAACTTCACCCTACAAATTAGAGGCAATCATGCTTTTCTACACTGACTGGGAAACAACAAATCCATATTTCATTACCAAGGAGCACTTAAGGGCTTGCTTCATGCAGTTAGAGAGGCACATCTGCATGCAGTGGAGGGTATTCTCCTGTCAATACCCATCCATGGCTGCTTCTCTGCCTCTTTTCCCCCAGAACTGGGCAGACTATTCTACAATGGTTTAGACTGAGAAAAATTTCGTAGCAACTTTATGGTTCAGTGTAAGGTGCATCCTTGTACCTGTCTCAGAGAAGAGAGGCAGTCCTTTATGTCACTAATGTCTTTTTTAATATACCTAAAAATTATGCTGTAGGTTTTATGTTTTTGCTTCATCCTTGTTCTCAGAAGTGAGTTTGAAATGCTTTTCTCCTTTGAGAAAAATGTAAGCTCATTTCACTAGATGGCCATATATATTACTGACAGGTGTCAAAAGTGCAATTCACCTGCCAAATAGTCTCCTATGTATCTCTAGTGAAGAATTTTTACTGTTCTCTAGCTTGCATCCTTTTGTCCACTGCACTGGGACAAAGGTAACCGTAGATTTAGTGTGTAAAGCTTTGGTTTTCCACCTCTGGGATAATGGCTCACATCCAACTTGACCCTCTTAAGTGCAGCCACTGAAACAGATGGAGATGACGCTTGGGTCGGCATGAATCTGACCAGTTATGAGGATGGTTTGTAGCAATTTGGACTCACTAGACAGAGAAGGCAAAATATACTTGAGTAATGGGAATCACATTGAGCACGTCCTTCTGAGGAACACCAGTACATGCACAGGGAAGAAAAAGAAATAAAAAGGGTTTTCAGAAAACTACTAATTGGGCTGATGTTTTCAGAGGAACACAGGGAGTTGGGCAAGTAATGTGGCCTGCTGTTTTGCACTGCAGCATCTGAAGGCAAAGGGGATTGTGCTGAGCCTACGTAATCTTCTCTGTATGATGCTTCTGATCATCACAGGGTGGAGTTCTGATTATTTTAACATAAAGGTGCCTAAAAAAGATAAAAAGGAATTCAGAACTCAGATGTAGGGAGCAAAAAGGAGATCTTTGATATACTTGGGGCTCTGGAGACAGCTGTTAGGTTTCACCTTGAAAATTTGTAGGGAGTGTTCAAAGCTTGAACACTAATGGCTTCAGTAACAGGGTTCTCCTTGGATATGTAGAATTATTGCTGTTTTCTCCACAACTCATTTACAAATTCCTTATGACCTTTCATGGACTTTAGTCAAAAGTAAAGTTGTCCAATCTGAGTAGTTCAGGGTTTTTTTCCCCAGGATTTTTGTATAGGCCCAATAGAAACACTTTGCAAGATTTTGAAACTGCAAGCTCATGTTCTGTGGTCTTTAAGAAGTGCAGCTGAGCTTATAAAGAGGGGAGGGGAAGGTAATTTTTTTTTTTATTTAAACACCTTCAAATTCTTACTCCCTGCCTCAGGTAACATTTTAGCTTTTGTTTGGGGGCAGGGGAGAGGTCTGTTGGTTTGTTTGTTGGGGTTTTTTTTGCCACAGGAAGTTTTTATTTTCCACCCCACCACCCTGAATTACTGCAACTAACACACTTGAGTTTCAGCTTTTAGTTGGTGGTGTTAGTAATTCTCTTTTTTTTGGATCCCACATCTGCACTTTTCTCTTAATCTTTAATTGTGTTTTGAATGCTGGCATATTTAGATCAGCAGCTACCAGGTGAGGAAAGTTGAAACAGCCATTTAATCAAGTTGAAAAAACCCTAGTTTGGGGGAGTTGTGTGGCATGCTGTTTTTTCCTTTTCCTTTTTTTTCTCAGGTACTTTTCAGAGGCACTCTAAGTATACTAATTTTTATTATTCTAATTATTTGTGTACAGACATATTTCTTGTCTGTTGTTTTATATAACAACATCTATAGGCCCACTTTGAGAAATTTATAAGCACTATCCCAAAGAGCCATAGTTGGACCATTCAAATTAATAATCTACGATTTGAAGTCTTTTAAGATAGGTTTGGTTTCCCTCTGACCCCACTTGTATGGGCAAGGAAGCAAAGTTTTCCATAAGTCATTCTTAGTTAAGAGTAAACGAACAAGCAAATGAACACTCTGTGGGCAATCTGGTGCAATTAATGTGAGAGCTGTCAGGGGGGTATATTATAATAAGATGAGTTGACAATGCTATTCAAAGGCTGAAACAAAAGTTTCTACTCCAAGGAGAGAATTATATTTATGCTGATTATAACATGTTCTTCAATGACAGGCTGCTTTTATGAGATATAAATTTATTTTGTTTTTTTTGGGGTAGTTGAGGGGAAAAAAATGTTCCTTTCCTTGAAGGAACTGGCTTAGAACTTTAAATCACAGTGGCTGAAACATTAGGGGAAAATAGAAAGCTCATAACAAACACTCAACAGCTGCTTCTGCTGTATATTTAATATGTACAGCTCTATTAGATTGGTTTATTAATCCATCTGCAGGTATCCTGTAACAGGGGCCAGATGGCTCAGGAGATGAATAACAGCATAAAAAGGTTTGCAAGTAGCAATGTACTGCAGGTCAGAAATAGCCAAATGATGTTGCCTTCAGGTGTCTGTTCAGGAAGCAGCAGGGATGACTCCAGAGGGATGCTCTCGCTCCTGCACCTCATCCTGTACCACCAGAACTGCTCCAAGAATTCTCCCAAATGAAAAGAAAAACAAAACACTAGAAATGGAGACAGGCAGTCGGGCAAGTGCTGCCTACACATCGGTGATGATGCTCCCTGGTAGGATGCTGCAGGATGTTTTATTCTGGGATAAAGCCCAGCAGGTGACTCTATAGGTGACAGTGGAACCATGCTCACAGCTGTCTCCTGGGCTCTGAAACGTGCACACAGCAAGCTTCCAAAAAGTGGCATCGAGGTCTGTGCTGTAAAACTGCAAAGGAATTGCATATTTTGTACACACTGTAATACACAGATTTGTGCACACAGTAATATAATAGACTCCATTTTTAAACTTACATGATCAAATCTGGTCTTGAATTGTAAATCAAACTGCATTCTTTTAGCGAGGATTTCTGAAAACCTAGGCAACAAAATATTAGGGAAAAAAATGAGTGCCAGGCTTTTGTACTTGCTTCTCTGCATTTAACTTCTAAAAGTGTAGGAGTGGTTTGTTGTTCTGAATTTATGAATATGGAAACTCGTATTATTAGGTAACAGCAGGCAGAAAAAAAGAAAGACATGCTACCATGTCTTTCTACCAATAAAGCTAGTAGAAAATGAGTTATACAGATGCAATATAAACATGATTCTGCTTTCTCTATTTGATGGGACCATAAAGAATCATGGTAAGATTCACCATATGACCAAACCTGCAAAAATCAGTTTCATAGTCAAAGCATGCTGCAGGTGTATTTCTCCAGACAGCTGCAGGTGTATTTCTCCAGACACCCTACCTATGTGTGGATATTACCACAGCACTCAGAGTAGTATGACATTGTCATAATACAATATATGAATTGTATCAGATCCCTTCTGTCAATTCTGGTTTCAGACATCAAAAGTAAAATTAATTGGTCCTGCCTCTTGGGCCTCAGGAAGGAAATGCTTTGCCTTTAATCCTTGGAACTGCTTTTGGAATTAAGGCACAGATACAACCTGAGTTGTAGGCTTACACTTGGAGGCCTGTTGTGATGTTAGCAAGGCCAGGTGTACCAGAGGACAAATGATGCATGTGTGAGTAAAGAGGATTAACTACAGCATGAAAACAGACTGTGAAGGCCTTTGCACCCAGATGGAGTGGGATGCTGCCTGACATTGCCCTATTTTAAGTCTGGAGGTGTGCTTAGAAGATATGTTGAGGGTGGTCTAGGAAGGTATCTGTGACACTAAGATAAGTGGTTCTCTCATAGCTCTGTCTCTTGTGATATTCTAAGGGTATTTGTACCTTGCAGGACACTTTGTAATAAGTCACTCTGATGACTGTTTAGAACTGATGCCTTGTGAAGGCTGACCTAGAACAGAGGCTAGATGGAGTTAAAAAATAAAGTAGGTATTTATTAGAAGGCCTCAATGGTTACACCCTGGGCAACACCAGAGTCCAGCCAGGGCTACACACAAGATGGACCCAAAATGGTCACAAAATGGACAACCGGTCACAAGGTTTCACACTTTCATAAGTTCTGGTCCATCTGTATATTGGAGTTAATTGTCTAATTATAGCTTTAGCTTATGAAGTCTCATCCTTCTTGTTTTCTCACTTCAGTTCACTGTTGTTTATGCCCTTGGACCTGAGATTTGGATCATTCGTCCTTGGTCCCCAACTAGAGAAGGAATTGTTTTGTCAACCTACTTTGTGAAGAGAGCTTAATATCCTCTAATATGAAGCTCAGAACTACACACTAAAGCAGCACAGAACCTGAAAAATATAAAAGCTAAAACTTAAGGCATCAGTACAACCATGTCCTGTTGCTGCAATTCAAATAATCCCTTGGTTTCCTTGCATTTCAGGGCATCTGTTGAAACTTAAAGTCTTCATCCCCAGATGCTAACAGATATGGCTGCCAAAATAAACCCAGAGTGCCTTAAAATTAACTGTTATTTTGGGATTCATGTAATGCTGGTTCTTTGTGTGCTTTTCTTAAAATTTACTATTTGTTTGTTAGGGTCTTTGTCAAGCTTTGTTGTTGCTAGTCTGGTAGATTATACCAAAGATAGAAAATCCTGAGATTTCAAACAGAAACAGGGGAAGGGCTGGATTCAGAGCCACAGCTACATGTGTGTAATTCTTGAGAATGATTCTGTTGAAGCACATCAGTCTTGTGTTTGCATGTGTGTGTCTGTGCATTTCTCAGCTCATGCACATTAGTGAAGTAAGAGATGTTAAAATGCAGAAATAAAGGCCCGATATTTAAGTGGTTTAAATAGATTCAACTTCATAACTTCCCTGGACCCAAAGCAGGTTGCATTTGCTGAGGATTTGACTCAGTATACGAAGTCCAAATAGCTAGAAAAATAAAACCTGTAAAAACAATAAAATATTAAGAACCATGTTACATAATTAATTTGAAATCTTAATTCTTCAATGAAATGAGATAATTTGACATGAAAATACAACTTTAATATTGTAGATGAAAAGAATGGCTATTAATATTGTTGTTAATATGACTAGACAGTAAGAACTATTCAGTGAAACATGAGCTGAAGGACTGGGAATGTAAAAGCAGTTAGTTTAAGTACAAAATTACATCCTGTATGGATTCAGGTGGAAGAATCAGATTTGAAGTGTTAAATCTGAGCCCAACAAGAATTTATTTCTACTATCTAGTGATTTTTAAGTTGATCTTCTCTAACAGATAAGTAATTACCATATCTAAAAACAACTCCCTCTATTTTATTTACTTAGGATGCTTTCAGGCTGTCATCTACCTTAGAAAAAATAACAGGAAGGCGAGCAAGAAGGTTCTTGGCTAAAATTGAGTATATTTGCCTTTACAAGGCAAGAATCTAATGAAACGCTTTACCAACATCTTCATAAAAACAATTTCATAAATTGTATCAATACTTAATTAATTTTAAAATTGCTGCATCTATCCTTCATTCATCCCGGGTGTCCTACCTAAAGGGAGCTCTGAAACTGCCTGTTTAGTGTTCCCTGGATGGCTGCAGATGGCCACTATTTAGTCATCTTTTAGCTCCTTTTGTTTCCATTGAGTGGGTTTTCTTTTTTTTTTTTATGGAGAGTTTATCACGTCCTTTAACTTCCCCCCTCTGTTCTCTCTTGGCACTACTTATCTTCATCACACATCTCTTTCAATCTGTCCCAAAATTCACTCTTGCTTTTTGCTCTGTATCTCCTCACTGCTCACACATGGGTAATGCTTCATTCTTCCAATCATGTGTTACTCAGTCACTTTTCATGCACGGGAATAAAAAAGGCTTTTCACAGTGGCTGCTGTCAACTTCATTTAAGGGACTGTACTCATGGCAGAGAGTAAAAACTATGGCTGGGGGCAATTAAATGCACTAGTGAAGCAGAGGAGTTTCCTGACTGCAGGGTCCATATGAGCATAATCCATCCAAGGAAGTCTTATCCTTCACTGAGGCCGTGGGGAGCTGAAAGTCTCTGAACGCTTTGCAGGAGCAAGTAATCAAATTTATGGAGAAGACAAAGAATGCCTCATAAGGATGACTTAATGAAACCTTACTCTTGCCTTGTAGGGGCCCACAGGTTTTATGATGCTGCCTTGGTCAAGGCAATACCATTGTCAACATGGTAAGAACCTTGGCAGCACATCAGTTATGAGATAAAACTGGAAAATGCTCTAGTGAGACCTAGATTTTGCTGGTTTCTCTGATGCCTTGCTACAGCAGTGGCACTGCTCTGCTCTTCAGTGACAATAAAAGCAAATACCACATAACCATGATAGTAGGAGTGTTAAAAATGTACAAAGCCGTGCTAATAATCCTGCCCCTTTTTTAGTACATGGGTTGAGGTGGTTAGTTGTGCAAAGAGCTGGAATAGCATCTCAAAATATGGTTCTCTAGTCTGAATTTGTTAATAAACTAATTGGTGTGAATATTAAAAAAGGTTCTTAAGGTATTTACACATGTACAATAGAAGACTTTCAGTCTTTTATCTACTTGGCTGCAATAAAGAAAATCAGTTAAATGAAATAAAATGCCATCTACTAAGGATTAGTGTTTGCAGAGATTTCATTCAGTAATGATTTTTCAAGAGGAACAGCTTAACCTGGTAGATTTCGGGGATTTGGGTTTTCTGGTTGGTGGGGTTTTTTTTTGTTTGTTTGCTTTTTTCCTTTTTAACCTTAATGGTTTTACTTTCACATGTGTTTCAATTAATTTAAGTATTCCACTTGTGCATTCCTCTTTCCATCTACTTCTGTGCTCACCAAACAAAAAATTCATGTGCCAGCACAGAAGAGTATTGTAATCCTTTAAATTACATTGAAACCTTTAAAATGTAGAGAAGCAAATATAAGAGAGGTTTCAAGGATATGCAGCATGCTTCTAGTAAGTATGGATCAAGAGCAATAGCACTGTTTCAAAATTAACTAGCTCCAAAACAGCAAAATCCTGCTCTATCTTCCCTTAAAAAAACTGGCTTAGATTATTTCATGTGAATTAAATGAAGCTGGAACACCAGCTTCATCCAAAAATTATTCTGTTCTGCTTTCTTTATCCATCTCTCTCAATTTGCCTTGCTGACCAGCACTGGGCAGACTTAGTGTCCAGTGTATTCCTGCACTCAAAATGTTAAATCTCATTATACACTCAATATCCAAAGATGCTGTGCCACTGTGCTTCTTCTGGGGGTCAGAACAACAGTTTCTGGCATAATTTATTCCTCAATTCCCACTCACCTGGCTATCCACACCAATTGGAAAGGTGTTCCCATATTGCTATCCTCTCCTGCATACAGGGAGAATTCACACCTGTTGTGCACAGACACAGATTTGAGAGCTGCCCCCTGACTTAAGCACTGAGTGAGTTTGATCTCTAACTGCAAAAATTGTTTTAACAAGATGGTCCTCAAAAAACAATTTATACGATACTTCAGAAGGATAAATATGCTGCTGATTTAAAACATGGCTGCCAAAATTTTGCTAAGTGGAAAGGTAGCTGATACTCATATGGAAAGTTTTGCTAACTGATTTTGCTGCTGAATGTTCCCAGATGACCTTACATATTGATTTAACTCCCCAGTCCAGCCTGCCTGAAATTTGTATCAGTGTTTTTGTTGCCTATCAATGAGTGTGTGTATCTGTGTATGTTTGGATCTGCATGGCCACACTCAGTAAAAGTGATTTTTCTCTTTAGTGGAATGGGCCAGGACTTGAAGGAACATCTTCAAAATGAAGTTGGAGTAACCATCCCAAAATGCTGCATTTCTGAGAGCTGATTCCATGCCTGATGGATTCCTATTCAGTGGGGCTTATGTATATAATATTCAGATCAGAATTATACTAGGGGAAATAATAGCAAAACATCATGATTGGTTTGAGGTAGAACAATTATAATACAACTAACTACACTGCTTAAATATTAATTTTTATGAAAGACATTCATTATGTTCTTCATCTGGTAAGTTGCTCTCACTTAAGACTCATTCCAGTGTTCAATCTCTGGTAGAACATTGGAAAAAAATCATAAAATATTAAATGCTCTCATTATGTTTTGGGCAGCTTGTATTGGCAGTGAATCTCACACTTCTTTTACAACCAAGCTTACAATTTTTGCCACTTAGGCATAGCTGCAGCTCCTCTGAGTCTTTGCTGCTAAGAGTTAAAATGACAATTGCTGTGAGAGAACAGACTGAAAACTATAAAGCCTTTGACTAGTGTACCATTTTTAAGACCAGCACTGAACACTTATCTTAATTTATTGGGCAGATAACAACAGCTAGACACACTGCGTGGCACCCAGCATTACATACAACACCGTCCATCACAGTATGTAAAAAATACATAAAGATTAAAATGGCATGAAATGGGTTTCTTATATGTTATTGCATTTTAATTTCTTATCTTGTGCTTTGTTCTCTCTTCCTCAGTACAACTTCTGCCAGTTCTTAGTAAAAAACCAACAGGTACGTCTGTAATTTCATGCAATTACTAAACCACCTATTGTTGAATGTGTGCCTGTCTTAAGAATGAATTGTGGTGTTTTTGCTATGTAGCTGTCTTAGATGTCCACCTCTCTAGCAAAACCAGTTTTCCTTTGGCAGGGAGAATCTCAGAGACACCGTGATCTCTTTTGCCTTTGTGCTGAAATCTTGTCTGTAAGAACATATTCCTTGAAGATAAACTGAAAAAGATCCTTGTATATCATTGGACAGAGGCTAGCCACAGCAACTCTGAGGCTGCCCTTCATAAAGGCTTTTCAAAACTACTGTTCTTCTCTGAATATTTTGAGGAAGGCTTTGTTCTAGCTACATCTGCCCCTGAATTCTCTGTAAAGTCTTCCAGGAATATTCTAAATGGTGAGGACAACCATGATTGCCAGCCACCTTACAGATGCATCCTTGGGCCCTGACTAATAGCTTAAAGCACAGATGGTAGGTTTCAACAGTTTTTCTGTGAATTTATAATGAGAAAAAAAGTTTGAAATTAGTATAACTTGTATAATGACTTTGACTTCAGCCTTCTCTGCCCTCCATCTGCATGACACACATCCTGGAATATAGGTTTTTTAAGGTGAGACATTGTATTTTCACCAGTATTTGCCTAATGCTTTGGCCAACAGTGCCTTATTGACTTGAAGGTCTAGATATGGCTGTAACGTAAAAATTAATTAGAATTTAACCCTCTGAGAAGGTAAGAAGTTGTTTTCCCCTTCCTAAGGTAACAAGAGCAAAGAATGATCACAGCTGCTTTAGCTGCATGAACCAGTTATGTCCAATCAGATAAATGGAGATGAATGAGTTTAGTGACAGAAAACACTTAATTGATTGTGGCTTTCTATTCGGAATTTCTCATTGATGCTTTAGGACCCATCTTAATATATGTGAACTTAAAATCCTCTCTGTCATGAACAAAATGACAGTAAGAGAAAGGATATTTATTTTGTAATGATGAAAATGTTCAGGTAAGTTTTGGGGAGTACCAAATACAATGTGGTGTCAGACCCTTTCTGAAGCTTCAAAGAACTGTGGCAATACAAATAACAGGAATACTCTGCTGAGGTCTTCACTGTGAGGTGATATTGACAGAGCATTTCCCAGAAAAAAAAAAGCTGTTGCAGATAACCTTGCATCATGGAAGATAAGCAGAATAAAATACTATGAGACTATCTAAAATACCTACAGCAGGATGAGGGAACAGATTAGGACCAGGTGCTGGAGGGATGCCTTCATTTTGGAGTCATGCTGAAACTGAAACATGGCAGGATTCTCTGGAAGGAGGAAAGGATCAGGAGAGGTGATGGAACATTAGGTTATTGGACACTTGCACTGGAGTGTGATGAACAAACCTAACTCATGATCTTGTCCTGAAAACTGAAGGTTGTTTTTTGCCTTTCACAGATTCATTGTCAAGTGCTTTTACAAGCTGCCTTTGTGAATTTTTTCACCTCCACTGAGGTTTTTCTCTTTCTTTATGCTCATTACTTAGAAATGGGAGTGGCATTGCTTTTTTAGAGTACCTTACATTGCAATTAGTTAACCCCCAAATTCTACACTGATGAACCTTGCATCATTTTAACAGGAAATCTTAGTTACTTCTACCCATCCTTTGTGGCAACTGCACCTAACAAAATGGTTATAACAGTAAAGCATTCCCTGTTTGATACTTTTGCAATGTTGATTTATTCAGTAGCAATTGTGAAGGATTATTCAAAGCACAGACCAATGGGCAGCATCAAGAGCAATGCCTTCACAAATGCTGGGTAATCAATGATGGCTATTTTTTGAACAAGAATATTTTCAGTTGTGCTGCAGACTGAATTCCCTTTGGTTGAATAAGCTGCTGAAGTGGAAAATTTTATTTAACAGCATTTGGTAAGAGTCTTGCAAGTCTCCAGTGAGTCATTAGGAGTGTTACAAAGAGTCCACTTTAGCTGAGAGTTGATTTTTGAGTCCTTCCTGAGTGAATATTGTTATGAGCGGTTGCAGTAGCCCTGCTGTTTTCTGTAACACCCTTCCTGTCCATCCACACAGAGCAGCAATGTGAGTCTCGGTCAAGGACTCCTGGGTAAAATTGCCCAGCTTTCCAAAATTCACCAGCTGTGTCGAAAAACTAAAACATCAGGATATGCAAATATACAGAATTTGAGTTTACTCTGTTAAATCAATGCTTACCAGAAACCCCCAGATTTCACCATTTATCTGCAAAACCAAATGTTTCAGCCAGACCAAACATGGTTTGGTAAGGGGCGTGCTGACCAGTGAGCCAGAGAGCTCCCAAGGGCTAATGTCAGTTTTACCTGTGTTTCTTCATTTACCTCTCCAGTACCATGAGCATTACACACGTACTTCAAGAGCAAAAGGTTGCTATATGATGTCCTGTCATGTTTCCTATGGCTTCACTGAGGTATGTCCAAACACGTCAGGTATCATCAGAAAATGCCAACTGATCAAGCTTGGCCTTACCCAGCCCAAACATATGCACAGGATGAGCATTTCCTTACGAAATGGGAAACAATTTTTCAAATTTTTCTACCATTTAATAGAGCATAAGCTTTCCAGGCTAGAGTCCTGTGAAGGAAACATGTCTCTCCTTTTGGGGACCTCCCACCCTGTACAAAGTAGCTGTGATTTGTCTGCCTTGGTGCAAACTTTTGCTGATCCAAACCTCTTGCTGAACTTACAGAAGTTCTAGGCAGTCTGTCCTTCTCTTTGATTCTTCTTTCACTCATATTTCAGGGGCAGAGGGAGAAAAATAAGATATTACTGTGAATATTTTGATTGTATCTTGATATTGGAGGTGAGAAAATATATAATAAAGTATAGGTGGGAAGGGAAAACAGGTTCTGAGAAACTATATTTACAGCACGAATTTCCCTTGGTTGTCTGAGTGAAATAATTTGTACACTTTCTGGTCAAATTAGAAATCTATGGCTAACCTGTTGCTAACACTTTCATAACATTTGTGGAGATACCACATCATTGAAAAGATGAGCAAAGGCATCCTACAGCTTTTACGTCAACTCAACTTGATGGCCCCTCTCTGGGTCCAGCTGTAGCCTGGCACAGAAAGAGAGAGCAGCAAGAAAACTCTGTCCTTTCTTCTCTTCCCTCAATGTCAGGCTCTGCATTAGCTGAGCTCCCCTGAGCCAACATTGCACTTGCACCAGCCCCCAGGGCCAGGAGACAAATGAGTGCACCTCAGAAGGAACCTGACTGAGTAATAGCAGAGCCAGCTGGAAAGGTTAAAGGCCACCCACCATTTGCGCTGCAGTAGGTCTCCTGTACAGCGCAGCCACAAAAAAAAAGCAAAACTTGTGACTTTGAGCCTATTATTTTGAGTTGCCAGAATGTTTTAACTGAAGCAGAGTAGGCAAAGTCATTTCAAAGAGTTATAAACTGTTTGTCTGCACAGGAGACATCCGGACAGCATGCTCTCCTCTCCTGAAGGGATACCTGAGCTAGCTCTCGGAGCTAGTTCATCTACTGGGAGTAATAGAACCAGACTAGCATGGCACTGTGCCCAGACTCATTTATCTGTCTTTCTGAAAGCAGCAAGTCTGACAGGTCTGCTTTATTCAGTGCCTTAGTTATCACTAATGAGCGCTGTGTAACCAGAGCCTCTGAACAGCACAGTAATCAATTTAAAACTGCTCTCTCAAGAACTCCTTCAAGTTGAGTTCTTAGCCCTGATGCAGGGCTGAGAGTCCACCTATGTAGCCGGGCTGTCTAGAGCAAGCTTGAGGGAAAACTACAGAAGCACAACACGAGGTAGAAGCCAGGTCTCTGTGGCTGGAAGCAGACACACCAGCTTCAGGTCTGAAACACCAGGGTTGGCCCACCTGTGCACCTACTGAAAACCAAAGCTAAAACATCAAGGACTTGATAGAGTGCTCAACTTGTGCTTGAAAAATCCCACCCGCTGTCTGTAATGACCCTGTTTCAGCTATTACTGCATTTTAAATTCCTCAGCGTGCTGTTAAGTCAAGCCATCAGTGAGAGGGCAGCAGAGTTGTTAAGCCTCACAGTCTGGCCCTGGCACTTTGCTTTGATATTTTTATCAGTTTTTCACTTCTTTTGTCTGTTTAATCTATTTCACTTTCCAAAGCCATCATCTGTCTTCCAAATTTATTTTCTTTCCAGGTGTTATTTTTTTAAATTTATTTATTTCAAGGTGTTATTGACAGGTATGATGCAGGCAAACTGATACATAATGCAATAATAAATCAGCTACAGCTGAATCCTAGTTTCCTGATATAATCATATTGGGAGAAAGTATTGTGTTATACACATGAGACCCTAATGAAGTCAACCAGACTCCTCATGTGTTAAACCAGCAGAATTTGATCCACTGACTTCAGCTGCATCTGGCAGCTCTCCAGATTTTCTGAGCAGAAATATTCTAGTTTCAGACTTCATAGTTGCCAGTAGGAGCCAGTAACATTCAACATCAGAGTAGAACTTCCCTGAGATACTCCTCTCTAGAGGCAATTAAAATAACATGACCTCCAGACATTTAATATCAACAACTATTTTACAGTCATTGCTTGAGGGAATATTAGTGTACTGTGCATTACATTGTAACATTCAAAATAATATTTATCATAGCCTGAACCAATTTTTTGCTCAGAGCCATTTGTAAAAGTTAATGAAAGCATGAATTAATCTCCTAACTCTATTCTAATGCTTCAGAAACCACTATATCCTTTCTTGAGTTCTTTCCTCTGAACTACAATTTTAGTTTGTGCACTTCACCCCACTTTTTTTTCTAGTTTTCATATTAAAATCAGAAAAAAAAATTGAATTACCGAATCTTCCTCGTCAAACTCTGCTATGTCTTGTCCAGAAGATGGTGACTCATAACACCCTCCTTTATTTCATATTCTTTTCCAACTGGTGTCTCCAGGCATGGCATCCAGGCTATGTCTGCTTCAGAGAGATGTTTTAGATTTTTTTTGTCTTTAAATCATAAAAGCAACTCTAAGACAAGAGGGATTTTTTGCTTCTCTAAATGCTTAATTAGCTCATCTACTCTGATCACATCTCAAGTGCTACAACATCCTTTTCAATGGTTTTGAAAAAGTATATCTTAAATAAGCAGCATCTTCCTGAAAGTGACATTTACCTTACTAATGGCTCCTTCATTAATTTCTTTCACATCTATTCTCAGATGTGAAAATATGCACCTAATTTTCTATTATGCCACAAAACTGTTCAGTCTATTCAAGTGAGATGATTTTCGTAATAATTTTAGGCATGCATTCTATGGGCATGCATTCTTTCCTGTTCATATTATTTGCACGTTGCATCTTGAAATTTATTTTGACTCAGTTCAATAGGATAGAGTGGTAGATCCATGCAGTCCTTAGCCTGAAGCTTTTCTAATAACAAGGATTTACAAGCACAGCACAAGTATAAATTACAAGGTCAACAGTATCTTTAATTTATGTAGAAGGAATAGCAAGTATCATTTCAGTGGCTTTTTAACTGCATACTCCCATGCTTACCCCTGCTAAAATAGGTATCGAGAATATGGAGCTTCTGAATAATGTGAGATACTGGCAAAGCAGAAAATTATTTCAAAACAAGCAAACAAAACCAAATCAAAGAGTAATCAATATACTTAGACAAAGGCAAAAGCAATGAGAAATAAACTACTAGTGATGTTAAATGCTTCCACTATTTTCTTCCACATTTTCATACTACTTGAATGGATGAAACCGAAGAAAATTCCCCTCAAGTTAGATATTCTATCCTGTAACATACCAGGGAATATGAGAAAGTAGTTTTGTCCAAGGTATGTATTGAGTCTTGATGATACAGTAAATCCAACAATAAAATGTATAAGTTGGGGATGTGCATGAGCACGGCTTCTACTCGCTGAAACTCACGTGGGCTCAGTACTCCAAAATTTGTTAGCCACCAGCTCTGAAGGACGTGCCACCAGAGAGCTGCTTTTGGAACTAATACTCTGGCCTTCTTAGAGAAGAACATACTAACACATACTCTATTTTGTTGGTCTTTCTCAGAATCCTTTTCCTGCCAATATGTAAATAAGATGCTAATCAAGAGGTGTGCAGGGAAAACGTATGCTGACACGTTGGTGCACGGCGTTTTCAAGCAATACACAGCACATTTATCACGGTGTTAATGTGAGATCCCAGAGGCAGTGCTGCCTTTAAGGCATACTTGAGCATGCCAAAGTTTTCCCTTTCGTAGGAGGGAGGAAAAATAGAAGATAAATTTTTCATTCATGAGAATGTGAAGATTCCCTGAGTTATGCAAAGCAACCAGAAACCCTAAAATAAAATAATATTTTGTGCAGAGATTATTTTTTCCTTATTTAAACACCAGCAGTTTACTATCCACATTACTTTCCCCCTTTTAGAGATGACACAACTGAGGCAGAGTTTAATAAAACATTTTTTCAATAATGCTGGCCAGCATTTTGGCTGCTTTTGGTGTTAAACACAAATAGTTTCCTTGCCTTTTCCTTTGGTAACTTACACATGAAAAGATTATCTAAATAAAGCAAATAAAGAACACCAAATCCTCAAGCCACTTGCTCAAGGTCACACAGCAAGTCAGTGCAAGGGCTGGGAAAATATTTAGGACTTCTATTTCTCAGCTCATTCCACCCCTCAAGTCAGATAATACTCCAAAAGCTTAAAAGATATTCCAAATGCCATATGAATTTTCTTTGAGAAGGGATGCAAATCTGAAGGATGGGGCTTATGGTAAGGAACAGCTTTTTCCTGTGAGCTATAGGTGGTGAGGTTTAGCTATATTCCTGTATGAGTAAATGTCCTCAACTTTCAGGTATCCCAGGTTTAATTTGAAAATGTATTTGATAACAAGTTAGCCTGTATCTCCTTATGCTTTTCCTTCTACTTCTTCACAAAAATTAAGGCACAGAAATAACAATGAAAATACAAAATTTATGGTAACGGAAACCATTTCCACATAGAAACTCAGTGATTTGGAGGTTGAACCCATGTCCCTCCTTCCAAAATTACAAATACGTAGCACGCATAAATGCACCTTAATCACCTTAATACCAGTTAGATATCTTAACTTCTCTCTTTACTAGAAGCTGCTCCAGAAAAAAAGAGTGTCACTCATAAAACGTAGATCTCATATATCTGCAAATTATTAGCTATCATCAAACCACTCAGCAAAAGGCAAACAAATCCCATCCAACAAAGAGCAAGCACTTTGTTCCTTCACCTCCAGCAAGAAATTACACATGACGAGTTCAGATGACATACTGGAGAAAGGTGTGTGTTCTGTTTCCTACCAAAGACCCTGAACCCAAGATGCAGTTTGCTAATATTATCAGTTATTGCTCTGGCTTCTATCATGTTGTTTATTGATAGTGGCTCAAGTGTCAGAAATATGCTTTGGATTGTCATGGATGATTACTTATCCATCTGTATCTACCTATACATTTATGTCATTTTGCTGAGAATAAAAATAGTGGCAAAGACATGCTCATTAAGGGTTTCAGATGTCTGAAAATTCAGTTAAATTCAAAGCCAGTAAAAACATGAAAACCATAAGAGAAGCCACATCTTTTTGGTTCTTGATTCCTTTAACACCTTAACCTCCCTGTGAATGTTTTAGGTAGGCTTAATCATTTCTATGTACATGGTTCAGTTAGGCAGTTTTCTCTACAGTACAATAAAACTGCACCAAACCAAAATGCTTCTGATCAGCAGTGCTAAAATTTGTAAATGTTGCTTGTTTTTATATGATCATGAATACTTTTTTGCTTCATCCTACATTACTTTACTTTGTTTTAATCTTATCTACCTGCATTGAGGCAGAGACCAATGGCTTAGAATGGCAAATTTGTCACAGTTAACTAAACAAGCAAAATCTGCATCAGAGGAATGCAACATTTGCCAATGACTTTGGCTTGGCTTTTTCTTAGTTGCCAGGAACCTTCAATAAAATGGGATGCATTTATGATACTGAGGAAAAGTTAAATTGACATTCAACTAAAATCAAATAGAAAAGGGCACTATACCTTAAGAGCTTTATGAGGAATAACATAAGCTTTTGAGCTTATGTTAAAACAGTACAAACAAAGGAGTATCTATTAAAAAAAAGGAAAGTACAAATTAACAAAGTAATTGAAAGCAGAAAATAAATGAAGAATTGTTAGTTGGATAGAAAGCTCACTAACAAAACAACACAGTATCTGTGAATCCCGTTCATTAGTTGTGTTCTTTAATAAAAGGAGGTAATTTGTATCAGCACTGCTGTCCCAGAACAAGTTTTCCTTTCAAGATCCTTCACATGCTCTTGGCGTTAATGGGCTCATGCTGAAAACCCTCCATCTGTATTCCAGGTGCTTCAAAGTATACCTTCAGTTCATTTACCTTCATGGCGCTCAGGTGAAACAAGCAATTATTTTCCCATCTTCCATAATCCTCTTATTTGCCAGCCCTTGAGTCAGTAAATTTTTATAAAATTAATTAAAAACAATGTAAAATCTAACTATCATTTGATAAAGCACAGTGAAGTTCTCAGGAAGGCAAAACACTCGTTCTCCTAGACAGCACTTTCTTTGGAAGCCCTGCAGCAGGCATTTTACAGGACTCAATGAGACTCTGCCACGCACATCAGTTAACAGAGAAGGCTGAACGTCTGCTGCTGGCTCTGACGGTGCTCAAGTTGCTGTTGTGACAACAGAGAAACCTCTCCTTATTTTCCATAGACCTTGCCACAACACTCAAACTGTCCTTGAGTAGAGCTCAGAGTACGTGTCGTCCTTCACAAACATTTAGTTGAAGTTCCTTTAAACGCTTGCTTTCCAAGTTGTATAACTAAAAAGCAGATTTTCCTGAATTAAGGAACAATAAGACTCACCCTAGCTACCCACACAGGTAAGTGTGTACCCAGCTCGACGAGCACCAGCTGGAAGGTATCACCTGCCCAGCCCAAAGGAGCAAAGAACAATGGAGCTTCAGGCATCAGTGAAAAATTCACGCTTCTTTCTTCTTTCTTGCATTGAATTGTAGATTTCACCCTATTTACGCATCTATTTACTAAATCTAAATATTTCAGAAAAGGAAAGTTGAGCTCAGAAAAAGGTGTCATGAGTCCATGTTGCAATACCAGCTGCAGGCCCTGACAAGGAAGGAGGAGGGTGAGGTAGCACAGCACAGGGAGCACAGTTGCTGGCAAAGCAACATGAGTGGGCCCACGAGCAAATCACTGAGCAAATCATGAGCAAATCACGAAATGGGCAAGGGACACATGGGGGGAAAGGGGAGACCCGCACAGGGAGCAGAGCTGAAGGGTAACAGCAGAGCCAGGATCCCAAGCCCTGACTGCCAGGATGCTCAGACCGGGGCACACCACTGCCAAAGTCCTTGGCACAAGCAGCTTTAGGGCTGGCAGTAGTGCCTCTCTCACCCACTGTGATGCTTTGTCTTAGGGCATGGGGGTTAATTGCTGGGAATGTCAAATGAGGAGAGTTAATGATGAGCTGAAGGAAATATCAGTATTGCTACTGAACCCTCTGATTACTTGGGTAACACTGTGGGAGTAAAAAACTCTAATGCTATCATCATTTTCTTCCAGGCAGTTAATTCTTTTATATATATTTATATATTTTTCTGTATAAATACATGCACACAGATACATTTTCTCATTCCAGCAATGCTGGGACATGAAATAAGAAGCCTAGCACTTTTTGTCAGTGCTAGCCTGCTAAGATGCCACATCAGCAGCACTAGGAGAAGTGAAGAGCTCCCTGAATGTGTTTTACCTCTTTGTTATGGCTACCTCGTTATTGAATCTCCCATCCTATTATCCAAAACTTATACACATTTATAACATGGCTGATACTTCTAGGTCATGTGTGTCTAAAAGTTTTCTGAATTCTCAGCACTTTTAAGGATTATTTTGTGACATGTTCTAATAAATAATAATTTTTTTCTTACTGCAGCTCCAGTGCCTCCTCTTCATCTGGAACACTTATTTGAGAACTAGTGAGATAATTCAGTGTATCAACTATTCCTAAAAACATTTTTATGCAAGTGCTGTTTCACTCTTTCAACATCAGTGCTTTAAAAATAGCTAAAGAAACAAAACATTTTTCAAGGAAACTTCTATGACTGTGAATAGTATCACAAAAGTGTCTTTCTGTGTCCACCACAAATAGCCAAGTGTAGATACCCACAATGTAATTCAAAATCCATGTGTTTTTATCTCATAATAAATGCCATTAATTGTTTGCTAGAGAGTGCAAAAATCTCCTTTTGTTCTAGCTGTTCTGCTACAATTAGAAAACTGTATTTTTTTTTCATTTTAACATTACTGCATTTCTCAGATTTAACTTATTGCTGTGTAATTACCCAACATTTAAAAACAGAATGGCATTCAATCCCAGAACATATCACAGAGGAGTCTTAGCCAGCAGGAGATATCTATTTAATCACTACTTCACATTGTTACCACGACAGCAGGAGAACTACAGAAAGAATTGTCTTAAAAATTAAACCATGGAGGATGTTAGGACTGCCAAAGAGTGGATTTCTAAAGAAAAAAAAGAAAATTCTGACACTCACAAACAAATCTGTTCTGTTTTTTTTGTTATGATAAGGGTTTCCCATAATTATGCAAAGAACATTTAGGTTATTTCATTTAGGTTATTTCACTAAAATCAAGGTACCACAATCATGAAGACTCAGAAATTTTCATGCTCCTGAAGACAGATATTCAACTTACCTGCCGTGTTCTCAGGATGCAGCCTAGTGTTGCGATGCCCTGAAGACACCCTGCCCTCACAGTCACCCTCCACCTCACGTGGCTACTAATGTGGCATTCCCAGTCCAGCAGCACTTTTAAATGCATCACCAGAGAGCTGGATAAAAATACAGGTTAAAAACGCCTGTCTTTTAAAGCAGAACTGATATTATTCATTAGCCTGCGGTGGCTACCCTCTGTCTTAAGTAACACGCATTACTAAAGCTGCTCAGATGCTCTAAGCATCTACTCAAAAGGGCCCCAATGACTCTGAAAAAGCTGCAAACAATGTACTTGCTGCCAGACTTTATTTTTCAGTGCATTCTGAAACAAAGATTTTGTATCTGAAAGACTTCAGGTCCTTAGGTAGAACAAAGACTCTTTTTCTTCTGTGTTATACTGATATTAGGACTTCTGGCATCTTTATCAGAGAAAGAGACCTTTTGAGAGCCTAAGTAAGCTTGTCAGGATTTACCAGGAATGCTTTGTATTTTCTCAGAGATCCAGCAGAGCACACAGGATAAAACTTATTTTCCTGGGAAAAGTAGAAAATGCCTTCCTGCTTTTCACTTCATGTTAGTTTTGTTGGTTTTTTCTCACTTAAAGTAGCATTAATTTTGTTACTAGAAAGCCATCAAGTGGTGTATTTATCATTTACACTGTTTATTAGCAGATGAGTGCTATCCCTGGGTGAACCCATGCATGGCTGTAATACTCCAAAACTCTATGGTTTAGGATCAAGTAGAGCAGGCAACACAGCTATCGACAGAAATCAGCATGCCTCAGTGCTTGCACACTACCAGTACCAGAACTGATCATTCCCAATAACAAAATTTAAGATCCATGAGCCATGATGTGATGGGGCATTTGCTTAGAAGAGGACTGCATCAACTCTTACCAACTCATTAACAACCAGGGCATTGTACTTCTGTCTTCTCAACGGGTGCCCCTGCCCAGCACAGGGAAGGAAACTCATGCTGAAAGAAAGACCTGTGGTGAGGCTGCCCCACTGCAGTAAGTACTAAATACTGGTTAAAATGGACAAGTGAGTTAATTCATAATGTGAATTGACTCTTATTAATAATCCTAGAATCATTAAGGTTGGAAAAGATCTCCAAGAACATCAAGTCAAATCTTCAATTTGAACATCACCATGTTAACTAGGCCGTGGCACTATGTGCCACATCCAGTTTTTTCTCTAACAATTCCGGGGATCATGACTCCATCACTTCCCTGAGCAGCCTGTTGCAACACTGACAGCCCTTTCAGTGAATAAATTCTTCCTGAAATCCAACCTGAACGTCCCCTGGTGAAGGTAGCTTGAAGCAATTTCCTCTCATCCTGTCACTACTTGCTTGGGAAAAGAGACTGACCCACACCTTACTAGGACATCTGTTCAGGGAGTTGTTTACAGGGATAAGGACTCCAGACCAAACATCCCCAACTCTCTCAGCCATTCCACGTAGGAGGTTCCCTCTAGACCCTTCCCCAGCTCTGTTGCCCTTCTTTGGACACACTCCAGCACTTCAATGTCCTTCTTGCAATGAGGGACCCAGAACTGGACGCAGCTCTTGAGCTCTGGCCTCACCAGTGCCCAGTACAGGGGACAATCACTGCTCCTGCTGGCCACACCACTGCTGATACAGGCCAGGATGCCCTTGGCCTTCTTGGCCGCCTGGGCACACACTGGCTCATGTTCAGCCGCTGCTGACCAGCACCCCCGGGTCCTTTTCCACTGGGCAGCTTCCCAGCCACTGCCCCCAGCCTGTGGCACTGCCTGGGGCTGCAGTGACCCAAATGCAGGACTCAGCACTTGGCTTTGTTGAACCTCATTCTGTTGGTCTCAGGCCATTGATCCAGTCCAGATCCCCTGCAGAGCCTTCCTGCCCTCCAGCAGACCAACACTGCCACCCAACTTAGTGTCATCTATGAACTTACTGAGGCTGCACTTGATCCCCTCACTCAGATCAAAAGAGATACCAAGCAGGACTGACCCCAGTACCGAGCCTTGGGGAACCTTATTAGTGATGAGCCACCCACTGCATGCAGTGTCATTCACCACCAGTAATAAAATCCGTGGTATCTCTGCATGACATTACATTGACTAGCCAACAATGCACAGCATCCCTGTAACTGTACCTCCCAATCTGCCTAAAGTTGGGGGTCTGGTCCTGTTCTAGTTGTCTTCTGAAAATTATGCTTTTATTTTTCACATTTGAAAACTATATGGGTTTTGATTTCATCCAAGAGCTGGTATTGCATTTCCTTCACATACACCCACACACCCCCCCATCCCCTTCACCTAAGAGAAAACTTTGCAAACAAATAAGTACTGTGGTTTATATTTAATGATCTTTTGCTCTGACAGCATTATTTAAACAAAAGTTTTGTTGCTTTAGCTGTAAGTCCACTGGTTAATTGGAGGACTTGCCCTTTTTTTTTAATTTAAGCATTCACCTAGTCCTTTGCAGTGGCTGAAAACTTTTAGTTGAAACAGTTTCTGTGTGAGAAATGTCACTGAACTAAAACCACTTTCCTAAAGATGTAACAACCTTTTTTTACAGCATTGTTTTATGGCAAAAAAAAAGTATTTTCAACACTTCCAGACATTCATTTGTTCAGCTCCTTTGGAGTATGGATTTTAAACAATTAGGAGTAGTGCTCCATTATGTAAATTGTAAGGATGGAGTGGAGGAAAAAGGTTTACTAGAAATTTTAACACCATCAGTAAATGGACTGTGGCTGTGACACATTATTTCAGATGTTCTTGCCTTTATGAGAAAATAATAAATCCATGTGCTCCCTTTGTTTTTAGGAAATGTAATTTATGGATGTCTTATAATAGAGGTGAAAAAGCACCCAATGATGCACAGATTTAATTCCCATCTACTCATATTGAGAAGAGTATTCTGCAGCATGTGTTGCTTTTTAGAAATCTCCTGTAGCATATCCGTGTATTCAAGTCACCAAAGGCTTGGATCTTGGTTTTGCTCTAAAATCCCCATCGTACACCACGACTTTTAGGACTTGGAGGCTGTGCCTGCAAAACAGCTGGGCAGTCTTAAGGAGGTTGAGATTTAATACTGGACTATATGCCCCAGTGGACTTGGGAATGACAAATGCTGAGCACAGCCAGTCCTGTGGAGCGTTCTGCTGGCACTTACTCTGAAGCCCCACACTCCAAGCTTTCTCTTATCTCCCACCCTTTGGCCAGTAAGGTACTTGAGAAAGGGAACTTTTGGCATTGAAAAGAACTTGGAAATATCATTTTATCTCCTCTGACACCTTCGGGGAAAAAAAGGATAAGTCTCTCCTAAATTTGACACAAAGCCAAAGCTTTAGCCTTCTTGATGCTGTCAGTGAGTGGAGAGGCAGGGAAAAAGCTCATATTGATTCCAGAAGGTTAAACCTAAAAGGACTGTGAAAATGCAGGTTTTCACACAGCCTTAAGAAAAACTGTTTGTGCTTCAGAGATGCTAAAATGTTGGTTTGAAGTTGTAAGCTGTGTCTAATGGCTTTAGGAACACTGCTATGTAAATTTGGTGCTGAAGTGACTCAACGTGTACCATCTAGATGTACACAGAAAAGTACATTCTGTGTGTATGAAGTGTGCCCTATTCTATTCATAACACTCCCTTCTTTTTTTAGTTGTTTAGATACAAGAGATTAAAAAAAACCCTCTTACAAAAACCTGGACAGCCTCCCTTGTGGCAACAATGTGGTTTGATATATTGTGCTTGTTTACACACACACACCTCTTTTATCTATGAAATAGTTGCAGTACGTATTTTGCCACTCAAAGTTTGTGCACACAACTTTTTATCTCGTAGTGTCTGGAAAAGCTACATTAAAAATACTATGTGCTTCTAAAGTTCTTTTCTATGTTTTCCAGGAGCACATGTGAAAAATGTTCTTGTCTGATACTGGAAGTGATCCCTATCAGTTCTACTTCATAAAATTCCTAGAGCTTTCATTTTCATGCACTTTCACATTCTTCACAACCACTGGTATTGATATGCCATATAACAACCTCTCTCCAGGATGACTGCTGCAAATAAGTACTACTAAAAACATCACAAAGATTGATCCTTTTTCTCTTGCCCAGTTATCAATGTTCAAATTATTAGATAGTCCCCCTGGGCATAAACATGAAAAACAAAATGAAGCCTCTGAGAAGCAGCATAGAACACTCTGGACGGGGATTGAATTTTGCAGAGACTTGGACAATCCTTAACCAAAATTTATATGTATTAAATCACTCTCTTTTATGTGAAAAGAGTACAAGATCATAGCATCTATGGTCCTCTAGTCTACCCAGGGTTTTCCCTGGCCAATTTGTGTTAAAATTGGCTTATTGCTACGTGAGCAAACAAGAGGTAGATTCTGACACAGACCCCAGTGGTGCCACTATGAATGTGTTTGCTTCAAGGCTGCACAGTTTCATTACACTTTAGATGAGCTGGTCTAACCTGTAATAACAGATCAATAGCTCTACGTGTATTAGCCTTGACGTGGCAGTTTTTGTGATCTGGTGTACCTGTACACAGTGGTCTGATCCATGTGTCTCTGACATGCTCTTCTCACTGCACATGCTGCAAATGATTCCAAGAAACATCCAGGATTTTTTTAAATTGCAGTTTACAAGCCTCCAGTGCCCAGAAAGCCAGGAATTCCCTCTGCAACAATATCATTACTCCTGTTGAGTATAGTCTGCTCTGTAAGGAAAAAAAAGAAACATTCGGTCCTTGTGTATATATTTTATGTGACTGCAAGAACATGTGACAGCACTTACCAGACATGCATATCTACGTTGTCGTAGAATCACAGAATGGTGCAGATTGGAAGGGAACGAAAGGTCATTTAATTCCAGCTCCCTGCTGCCATGGACAGGGACACCTTCCAGTAGACCAGGCTGCTCAGGTTCTCATCCAATCAGTCCTTGAACACTTCCAGAGTTGGAGTATTTCTTTCTGGACAACATTTTCCAGAATCTCACCTCCTGCACATTAAGGAACTTCTTCCTAATAACCAATCTAATCCTGCCCTCTTTTTTGTTTAAAGCCATTCCTCCTTGTTCTATCACTGCACACTCTTGTAAGAAGTCCCTCTCCTGCTTTCTTTAGGCCCCCTTTAGGTACTGAAAAGCTGTGAAAAAGTCACCCCAGATTTGTTTTCTCCAGTCTGAACAATGTAAACTCTCTCAGGTTTTCCTCACAGGAAAGGGGTTTCATCCCTATCATCTTCTTCTACACATATATTAATAAACAATAGTAGGAACAGAAAAAATTAGAATACATGCAGCCATGCTTCCTGGTGTGATGACTTTGATAAGCTTGGGACTGAACTAAGACAATTGCGAGCATTTCTACTTCATCCTCCTGACTGGGCTTTTCAGATCTGCAGAGAAGCCAATTGAACTACCCGATGTCTAAAAAACCGCAAGGGAGAAGAGAAATATCCTGGACAGCCGCTCAGAGGTGAGTTACATCCTTTGGTAACATTGAATAACAGTTTGTTTCTAACAGCAGTTTTACTCAGCCACATGCACCAACAACAGATTGCACCTCCTCAAAACACTTCACTGGGTACCTGACTCTCCAAGAAAAAGACCTGCTCTTTCCTTTCAATCAAATGCCCCATGTCCAAGGCAGCCTGATGCCTTTTTTTCTGCTTGTGTAGCAGAAGCAACAGACATCTTATGCCCACCTACAAGAAGGGAAGGAATCTCCTCAAGAAACTTGAGTTGGAGGCGCACTGGATCCAGACGATTTTTGGATCTAGAGGATTGGGGTGCAAAGGCTGGGGAACAGAGTGGGGAGAAACTTTCCAGGGAGAAATGTAGGGATTCTGGATTTTTTTTTTCCTCTGAAGAGGGGAATACAGCAGCAATGCTTTGAGGAGAGCAGAGTATAGAGGATTAGTGGATTTAGAGTAAAACAACAGAAGTAAAACTGTGGAGATGCATCTTTGCTTGAAATACTAGCAGGACCTTTTTTTGGCTTACACTTCCTTTATTAAGTACTGTCTTTCAGAAGGGAGATGCAGAAGTTTGATAACTTTGGTTTAGTGATCGATTATACAGCACCAATAAAAAAGGTAGTGGTGGAGGAAGCTCATTCCTTCCAAATTCCTAATAGCTAGTGAAAACTGTGACAGAGTCATTACTGCCATAGGGGTTCTGATTACCTCTGTGGTTACAAGATTTTTCTTGGCCCACAGTCAAATGCCGTCTCTGCAAACAGCTCACAGCAATTCTGCCCCTGAGGGGTTATTTTGGAGCCGCTGACTTAGGTGGCACAGTTGGGTTTACTGTTTGCTTGTGAATGTTCCCAGACATTTTGGTGCCTGCCTAAGTACAGGACTCACCAAGAGCAGCCAATACAGGTCATAAAACACTGTAAAAAGAGAATTTCCATTTCGGCTGTGCCTCTGTCCTGAATTCAGGACGTCTGCCTCTGAAGCACTGCACTTAAGGGTGCTTATGATTCACAAGAAGTTTCCAGCCCACACAGTAGTTGCAGCTTTTATCTCTTTGGCTTTGATCTCCTCTGTATTCTCTTAAATATAATTAAACCTGTCACATCATTTCCCATCTTACAGCTTTCTCTCTGAAACAAAACATTTATACACAAATTAGAAATTTTATACAAAGACAGTTCCAAAGAGTAATAAAATATATTTGGGACATTTCAGCTCCACCTCATATATCACTTACTGACAAATGTGGTGTATTCCATTCTGACTAACTCCTGAACCAGAACATTTTATTTAATTTTTTTTCTAGCACAGTGTATTTTACTGCAACTTTTGTTAATGTCTGCCATTGCTGACTTGGAATCTTCTTGTTATATGAATTTGACAACTCTGGCATAAAACAAAGCACAAGTCTCTCTGACAAACTGCATTAACTCCATCTTGTGGTTTGACACATTGATTTAACTAATGAAAAAGATCTTTAGGGAAACAAATTCTTTGAAACTTTCGACAAATCTGTGCATGGTTCACAGTTTTACCACAGGCCAAAGCTGTGTTTGCCCCCTTAAACAACTGTACCAAAGCTCAGTGTCTAAAGAGATGTGAAGTGCACATAATTGCTATGAACCATGCATTTTATTCCTTACTGTGCATGCAGTTTTGCACAGCAGAGAGAAACAAAAAACAAACCATTTTTCAAAGCTGTTTTGCATTGTCCTGTTAAAATCTGAACTCAGTCCTCCAAATTGCTGTATCTCCAGGAAGAATTCTCCACTTTTTATCAGTAAGATCTTTCCTTGCATCTCTAATTGCTATATCCCTTTACATTCCACGTAGTTACAGGTTTATCCTCACAATGCTCCCTCCCATCCCATAGCAGCAAAATTATTACTGTCTTACAGATAAGATGGTAATGATTACATGATTACCCACTGGAGCAACAGAATTTTGAAGCATAGCAAATTGTTATCCCATGTTGAAGGAATGCTTTAACACTGACACTAGAATCATCTGCAAATAAGAAGAAAAATTAAAAATAGCTTGTTAAGAGCAGCACCCGGTATGATTAACTCAACTGAATATAATGGATTACATGAAAGATTGATGAGTTACATGAAAAACTACAGAAACTACTAAATGCACTGTGATGAATTTCATTAAAATTGTACCTGAGTTACAGGACATGATGGCTCCCTCAGAAGGGCAGGAGCTTGTGGTTAACACCCATAAAAGATGAATCACAAAAGGGCCTGTACTTTACCTTGCTAGATCATGTGAAGAGTTTCTCTGAACTCTATCTAAACAGGTCAGAAGCCCTGTCCAAGTGACCTGAGCCAGGTGAGAGCAGCCAGAATGAGGTAAAGTTTCTGTGCCCATGTACTTTGGCTGTGATTGCATCAGTTTTTGTGTTTCCCAAGACCACTGGGGCAAATGCACACATGCAAGAGCTCTCAATGATTCTAAAGGCAGCTATTGCTTAATACCAGCCAAGTGACAAGTCTAGAAACCAGAGATCCTGGATTTAGCTAGTTTATCCATAAGAAGAGTAAAAAAGGATCCATTTGGTTTTAAGAATACTTAGAGGGGGAAAAAAATGAACACCAGGTATTTCCTCAAGCTAAAAAAAGATCACACTGCAAGGTGTTGTCAGTGCATGGGAACAGAAGCTACATAAATTTCAGGGGCTTAAATTGATGAGATTTTTTCACCTTTAATCCAAGTCTCATGATATCAGGATTTTTCATAAAGCCTCCAACTGCTGCAATTACTTCATTCCTAGCATCAGTGTTTCCACTTAAAAAAAAGAAAACTGTTTCTATCCCTCAGTGCTTCAGACAAAATACCTTTCAACTATGAACACTGAAGTCTAAATTACAGAACAAGAATGAAAAAATATCCACAACTTTTTAATGTATTATTTTGGCAATGGGGATATTAAGCTAGGAATTAAATGCACAACAGTTTAAAGTGAATATAAGAGGTACTTAGCAACAGATTGTACAGATGTGTTGCCCCATTACATGGAGTCCTTAATTTGCATGAATATCTGGAATGAAAGTAAGTTTATTCATTCTCTTGAATATGAAAATATTAAAGGTACTTTGGCTTGTGCTGTGCAAAAAAATGGAGTTAGATACCTGTCATGGTTCTTCCCTGACTTTAAAAAATGCCCACAGATTATGATTCCCAGCCCTGTGTCCTGTTTGCAATGCATCCTGGAGAGATGCTCTGTCAGCCTCTAGCTGCAAATACCCTGCAAGAGCTGTCTCGTACCTTCTCAGAGGATTTGTTATCTTTCAGTCACAGATCTTTGGTACTGCTACTTAATAAAAGCTTCAAAGAAAAAAGAATAAAAAAGAAAGGAAAACACGAGTAGATGCTCAGAATGAAAGGATGAATAAACAAAACAGGAGCCCAATACCTTGAGAATGTGTGACTACTCTGAGTCTGTGTTTTACAGGTAAATGAAGGCTAGATAAGTGAGCACACAGTGGTCTTGAAGACAGAACATTCTCTTTTAGGAAAAAAAAAACAAAAAAGAAAAAGATAAAAGGTACATAATCCAGTTCTTTTACCATATGTTGTATATTTTTTTCAGTCATACCAGACACAATCTGATGTAACAAGTTTTGTCAGCAGCTTGATATGCCAGCATAACCTGACTCAAGAGATTCTCAAAGGAACTGATTGTTTCAGGTGTGCTTTGTTTAGAAACACAATCTTTTCCCAGCTTTCAGTCTTCAAAATTGTGCCAGGCTGGAGCAGACTCATATTGCTGGAAGACACAGATACTTTTGCTGAGCTGACAAGAGGATATCCCTTCTAGATGTGCTATGTAAAGCATGTGGGGCTGTCACATGTGTCTCATTAAATGAACTGAAATGCTGAGCTAGCAGCATAGGTTTTTATTTATAGAGCCCTACTCTTACAGATATGTACAGAAGATAGTGCCTAATATGTAGGACTATCCATACTTCTCAGTTTGAGCACTGAGCATATTCATTTTGGAAAGAGAATGGAAAAGGTGAAGTATAATGAATGGAGAAAAAAATGTGAACCAGTTGTGAACACCACCTTAAGCCTCTACTTTGAGAGCACCATTTAGTTACTATATCAATAAATTGTCTCATCCCATCTAAATGGAAATTTTCTTTCCCTGTTTTCTTGTACTGCGCTAGGTCCACTGCTGACATCTTGCACTTTGCCAGCAAAACCAACTCAGTAATTACCAAGGACTCATTAGAAGGGAAGAAGCACAAACTTCACATAGTCCTCATTCTCACAGAAAAGCCTGTGGGACATGCTGCAGTAATAGAGGGAAAACTTAAAAGGATACAGAGAAATATTATCAGTTATTGTTTGTGATTTATTTGGCTAAAAGATAATACCAGTTCTTCAGTTGTCCTAAGTGTGCCACTGTATTTCTAATTATTGTACAAAAAGGGGAGATATCATATAGGAGGTAGGTGGGAGAGTATGATTTTCAACTTACCATGATATAGTTGTGGAAGGTTTATTTACTAGGGCAGGAAGAATTAAAATAATTGACATTTATCCCTTCAAACAAATAAGATTTAAACATAGATTTCAGCATGGTCAGCATGACTTAAGGAAAGCAAAAGCCCTCTGCAGTGGCTGAGGTATGATACAGACCTACGCATTGACAGAAATGTCAAAGAAGCTTCACAACCTACTTCAGATCACACAACAAAGGAGGTGAAATGCTGTCTTCAGAGAAATAGGTTCAAAAGGTTTATCACTTGACCATTTTCTAGTGGACTTAGAGCTACAAAACACCTTCAAAAGATTGTGAGCAACAGTGTGACAAATAAACAGCAAGAGACATAGAGTAAGGGAATGGAAAAATGGAACAAAAGTTGCAAAATTGAAAACATAATATAAATTGAATAATCATGGAAGTCAATAACATTTACAACTGTGACATTCCTTGAGATCCAAGAAGACTTAAGGGGAATAAATGGAAAAAAAAATTTCTACAATTAGGGGAGTCAAATTTTGTTTGAAACCTTCTCCCAATCTTTCTCTGCGACCTCTAGATCTAGCTGGAGAAATCTGGTATTTTTGTAGCTGGCCAAAAGTTGGTAGGAAAGCTTCATTCAATTCACTTGAATATTTTTAACTTTACAGCCTTTGGAAGAGTTTGCTGGGCTTCACGTCTAATGAATCAGTGAAGTCAGTGGGTTCCAGTGAAGTTGTAAAAATAAAACAGCGTCAAAATGGGTGTGACAAAAAGGGTCTTGGAAAGCCACTGACACATGTACAGTGTGAGTGTTCAAAAATAGATAAGCAAGAAGAGCAGCGGCCTAAACCAGTACAAACACTACACGCTTCAGCTGATGCCTCAGGTTTTAGCTTTTATATCTTTCAGATTTTATTCTGCTTTAGTGTGCAAGCCTAGCCTTCATATTACGGGATGGTAGACTCTCTTCACAGAGCAGCTAGACAAAACAGTTCCTTCTCTAGCTGGGGACCAAGGACAGCCGATACAGATCTCACGCCCAAGAGCATAAACAACAGGGGGTGGACTGAAGAGAGAAAAACAAGAAGGGTGGGACTTCATGGGCTAAAGCTATAAATGAACAATTAACTCCAATATGCTAATGGACCAGAACTTATAAAAGTGTGAGACGCTGTGACCTGTCGTCCATTTTGTGGCCATTTTGGGTTGTACTGCCCAAGGTGGATCTATTGAGGCTCTTAATAAAATACCTACTTTATTCTTTAGCTCCATCTAGTCTCTGTTCTAGGTCAGCCTTCACAAGGAGTCACAGCCAAATCTGCTCTCTTTGCATACTTGCCTCTTGACTGGATCCACGTATGGCTTATTCTATGCTCTTATTTCTAAATAAAGGAATGTCTGAGTCAAGCAACCCTTCTGTTTACTGTCGCCCTCCGTACTTGAGCAGTGGAGATGAGAAGCCTTTCAAGAACCACTCTGTGTGGTGACATCATTTGTGTTGATAATACGGAGAAAATATTCTTTGTGCAGCCAGCACCATCTCAAATACAGTGTAAAGGTAGCTGTGCCTAATTACAATAGGTGGCTTTTTGTCAAAGGCCTTGAGAACAAACTGTGTGTCTTACTTGTCAGGAGAGCTGCTCCAATTGTTAGCAAGGCACACCCACAATTCTTTGTGGGCTTGGCGTGTTGTTTCTGCTTTCACTGATTAATGAGATAGTGGCCCTTATGGCAGGTCACAAATTGGATTCTGTAAAAAAGGACATTAGAGGTTCACAGCTTTTTTTGGGAAAAGAAAGGTAAAGCAAAAGCAAGCAAGAGCACGACACAATGGGCATTGACCAGCTCTATTGGAATTTTGTCATTATAGCACCAGGGAACAAATTATCATTTCTTGAAGACTACTGATATTCTGATCTACAGCGCAGACACATTCAGCACATTTTCATCCCTGAAACTTTATTCTCACTGAATCTTGAGTGTAAACCTAGTAAAGTCTTGGTATGTGTCCCACTCTCTCTAACATCCTTGGGAAACATGAAGAGCTTCTCAGCAGCAGGCTGACTTTAGGTGCCCCTCCATCACTTCTGAGAAAGGACCACTTCAGTGTGTTGGTAGCAGCACAACAAGATTGAGAACCTCTTGAAACCACCTGCATTACACAGTACATCACAGCTACTGACAAGGCACATTACCTAGGTGATATCCATCTGATCTTTCACCGCAATGACGGCACTTTGGTGAGCTGTTAAGGCAGGAATTGCTCTTTTCATCTGCCATAGTCCAGCAGTTCTACAGAAATATTTGGTCTTAACTAAATGATATGATGGTCAAATATGCTTTATTTTTAATCACTGTTTGGATGATTTATTTTGTGTATACTCAATCTAATGGGTAAGTTCTTCCAAGAGTAAACATATTAAGCAGCTCTTGAAAAACCTACACAAAACATGATTCTAAATATGCTTGCAGTGCATTAATCAAATGGCAGAGTAAGCAAATATTGATATGTAATTTAATCTTACAAACTGTCCACAAATAAAGACATATAAATCCATACACAGAGTTTCCATATCTGTCCCCTGGTTCATAAACAAGCATAAGCCCCACTGTGTTATAAGGCAGGGAACATGAATTTGGAAATGTGCTTCCTAATCATCTGAACTAGAGAGTGCAAAAATCTATCAATAACAGCTTTTAATTAAAAGCAAAGCAGACATTAATACCAAAAGCAACCTCACAATGGATTTGTGCATGACGGCTGGACACATTTTTAGACCTTACCAGGTTGGTAAGGTTGGCAGTGGGCTTTAGGGCACAACTGTTAATGGCAGGATGTTGCCAATCTGCAAACAGAGCTCAGCAGTGTTAGCAAAATTAACTGCAACAACTGCAAGGAAGGCTGTACTGTAGGCAGAGAAACTCAACCTCTATGAGGCAGGGATAAAAAGCTTAAAGATGTCCTACTCCTGCCTAAAGCGAGCCATTGCTTTAATGACACACCCTGGCTCTGAGTGACCCTGGAATAGAGCTGTCCCTTCCACATCTGAGCTCCCACAGCTCTGCCATGCCAAATCCTGCACAGGTACAAGGACTCCTTCTGTATGGCTGGTATAAAACTCTTTTTGAAGGTGCAGCTCCTGACAACAGATATCTCTGAAGCAGAGACTCCCCTGCAATGCCTATAGAGAGCACACTGGAGAGGATATCCATGCTGCTGGCCCATGTTGGAGCAGGGGAATATTCCCTTAGAAGAAAAAGCCTCTGATGGAGCAGGTCTATCCTGAAGGACTGCTGCCCATGGAGGACCCCGACCAGAGCAAGGGAGCAGCGTGAGAGGGAAGGAGAAGCAAAAAGGAGCTATCAGGGGATCACAGCTGCCCATTTTCCATCCCCCTGTGCTGTTGGGTAGGGGAAGGTAGAAGAGTGGTATCAGAGAGAGAAACTGAGCCTAAAAGAAGCCATGATTTGTGGAGAATCCTAATTTTTGGTTTGCTTGAACTCACGCCTTGGACTGGAACACACAGGATAGGCATGCTCTTTTCCTGCCTGGGCAGGGCATTAGTCTGACGCTCACATAGGTGAACCACTTATACATACAATTTACAAGGCTCTAAACTCCTGCCTTTTCAGGCTCACAATCAATAAATGGCTTCTGATGTTTACTTAAAATAATTTGATTTAAATACCCATTAAACTATTTCAAAGGTCAAGACCAAGATTCATAAATCTGTGGACAAAGAATGCATGTGCAGAACACCAAGAAGAAATGGAGCTATAGGAAATAAATTCACAATGTAATAATGAGAGATTAAACAGATGATACAAGTATGATTGATGAGCTTTATCATTGAAAAATTGCAAAAGCTCTCTGATTTCTTCTAGAAAAGGATTATGGGTATCAAAACCTCAGAATTTATTATTCTGATAGATATCACATATGAATTACTTCCAGCATCTTTTAGCATACTGACAAACGCCTTCCTATCAGGACAACATCCATTTTAAAGAACAATAAGCATCTAGTTTCCTTCATTAGAAGGAAACTATATACACAAAAATAAAATATGAAAATAGCAGTACTGGATATGAGTTCAAATAAAACATACTCTTCCTTTCCATCGGCCACATCCAGATGAGGACAAGAACCTTTCACTTAAACTGGTTTTGATATTTCTATACTATGAAGTCCCAAATCTAATAAAGTTTTTTTTCATAGAACCACTAGTTTCTGCAGGAAACAGTATATGTGGCTGTCTTTCCAGACAAAGCATTTTCTGTCAAGTGTATTCGCCAGGCCATAAGAGAATTGTCTCTGTAATCCATGCCAAAGAAAGTTTTTCCCTACCAGAAGAATCCTTTTCTTTATCAGACTCCACTGTAAACTAAAAACTTCTCGTGTCTAACTTCCGAGCTGTTGCATTCACTCATTGCTGTGATTTTTGCTGGCACATGCTCTGTCTGCCCCATGGAGCTGCTCACCAGTGCTGCTTTGGCAATTCTTTGCAGGTGTGAGGCCGAAGAGTCACCTTCCACATGCAAAGATTTAAGTCATTTCTGGAACTGTTGGCTCCTGAGGGTGTGGAAGGGGCCCAGGAAGGCAAAGCTGGCTGCACAGACCCTTGAATAAATGAGAAGAGCCTTAGGGCACCTAGAGGCAGTTCAAGCAGAAGGAGCTACCTTTGCCTTTTGCACTTGATGCCCTGTAAAATTTAGACCTTGGAATGCTGTACTCATTGGAAAGAAAAGTCCTAAAATGTCACTGCTTACAACATGAGACACATTTAAAACTGTCCTCTGATTGCAGCATGTCTGTCTCCTTCCTCCCTTCCTAGTACTTCCCAGGAAAACAGTGATGTACTGTGAAGAAGCTGCACCAGGCGTGCTTTGTTAGAGCCTCACTTCTGTGGTGTGAGGGTCATACACACTGTACAAAGCATTTGTTTGCTGTAATGCAACATGAACCTGATATGGGAAAGATGTATGTTTATGAAAATTCAGAATTTTAGAAGCATATAATGTACTTAGGCGGATGGAGCACAACAGAAATATATAAAAATATAACTATAAATATAAATATAAATATAAATATAAATATAAATATAAATATAAATATAAATATAAATATAAATATATATGTAGCTTATTTATCAAGCTTGCAAAAGTACAGAACACAGTTTGTAACAGGAATGTAACTTGCTAGGTAGAGACAACTTGTAAACAGAACACATAGGAATTTACTTGCTACGTAAAGGCCATAAAGATAAGAAAACTCAGCAAAGCAAGACTCAGGTATGGTTGAAACCCATAAAGCAGAACCTTTTTGCTTAAGGAGCCAGCAAGAACCAGGCTCCTGATTTTGGCCAGGGGAAACTGACCTGGGAGTTAGCGAACACCAAGGAAGATGATGTTACTTCATCGAAGACCCCTGCCCACGACCACCAGGAGGCATGGCACCACCAGACATAATTATAATATGAAGCACAAGGAGGCAGAGAGTGGGCAGGGAATGGGCGGGCAGGGAGGGAGGTGTGGGCTTGTGGGATCAATGTTTATTTAAACCTGGAACCTGTGTCACCAGGTATGCATGTATGGTGGAAATATCCCCCATGCATCCCAGTTGAAATAAAACTTGCCTGCTTTAAAATTTTAATTTTGAAGCCCTTATTCACCAACTCAAATCAAGGTTCTGTGCTTAAAAATGGTAATTTGTTTCCCTGCAAAATGTAAACATGGGCTCTAACAAACTCTGAGCCACAGATGAAGGCTTCCTGAAGCCCTTCAGAAAAAATACAATGCCTTGTTCCAAAGATAATGGAAGATATAGCACTGGCAGAAACAAGGAGAACAAAAGGGAAATCAGGTTCCTGAGAATGTCAAAGCATCTTTCCCATGAGTTCTAAATTTATGTATTTTTTCAATGTTGCAATTCACAGAGAATAGCTGAATTTCCTGATTCTCCATGGTGTAAGGCATTTTTGTAAGGATTTCTGATCACAATTTGCCCAGTTGGTTTCATTTGAAGCTAACAAGGTATTTGGTGTGGGAACTGTACCTATCCAATCTGGCATGATTCTTTAGGCAGTGAGATAAACACACTGAATTATTGCCCATGGAAAGGAATCACCATGCAGTGACAGGGGAAATGGCAAGGCAGCAGAAATCAAGAAAGGATTTCAAGTAGATAGATCTGGACGGGGAAAGGTTGCACCTGGCCTCTGGTATTTCCAGACTGCTGTTTTAAAATGTGCGTAGCTTGTTCACAATTGGAAGTTTCAGGTATCAGTTTTGATTCTTGTTTTGATTGCCAGCTATACAAAACATGTTTTTTAGATGGAAAACAAAAAAAGAATGATCATTAGTGTCTCATGCTCTGGCACTGGATGCCAGTGTTTTCCAATCTGCAGAGCTGCAGCATTGACATCTCTGTCATTCTAGGTACAGTAAGAGAATCTCAGTAATTTATGAATTGCATCATATATAATCATAATGAGTATGTAGCAAAGAATTTTCTAGATTTGCTCCACTGATAACATGCACCTTAACAACTGATACAACTGCATCAGTTCATTAACTGGCAGTACCTTCCAAACACATTAAGTCTTCTTTTGTAGGTCTTTTGTGATGAAGAGTTGTAAGTTGAAATGAAATAAAAATTGAGGTACATTTTTGTCCCATATCTGAATTAATGTTCTTCTTGTTTTTTAAAGGAAGATCTTAACAAATTTTCTAGATTTGTTCTCTGATATTACTTATCATCCAAGGATGATATAATAATATAGTCATAATTTAGGCTCCTATTCTTCATGTATTTCTGTCTAAAGTGGGTTTAACCTGATTCCTAATGAACTTTGTTATTTTTACGGCATTAAGAAATGAAATGTCAATTTCTAAAAGAAACTGATGGGTTTAAACTCCTACAAGCTACAGACGTTAATTAGGATCCAGGCTATATTAGGTTTTTTGGTTGGCTTTTTTTTTTTTTTGTCTCAACATCTAGGACTTAAAGGTAAGGTTGTTAACTGCCTTTAATTAGAAAATTGACTTTACATTCTCTGACATTTGCTCCACATTTTTTCTACACTTGACTCAGTGGAAATTAATTTGGAAATGATACAAGGCAAGGTGTCACTTTCCAGTTGCATTTGGTTGTGACTATTCTCCTTTTAAAGAAGGAAATATTAACTGCCTCTACTGTCTCTGTAGATACCTCTCTCTGACATGATTCTCTGATCCACTCTTACCTTCCCGCTGCCCACCCTCCACGGCTTTGTGGTCACCTCCCCACTCAGTTTCACAGGAAGGGAGCACTCCTTGTCCTGTGCTGGGAACCCCACAGCAACACTCCCCAGCTGACAAACAGCACAAGCATTAATTGCTGTCTGCATCCATTTGTGTGCCAAAACTAGCTGCTTTCTGTCTCTGAAGAAAATTGCATACAAAATCAATAAGCTCAGGGAAAATGGCTATAAAAATGCAATTCTTTAAGTGGAAGGAAAGTAAATTGCCTATACTGCTCAGGTAGTTTTGGATTTGTTGCCTGTTTCCGTATGAGAGATTTCCTTCCCAATAACTTAAGTCTCAGAAATTATTGTTAGTCAGTGTAGGCTTAAAAGTCTGATGCATTAATCTTTATATATGTTCCTTTCTATTGCCTCTTGCTTTATTTATGGAAATCATTTTGCCGGAGTAATACCATAAGCTATACAACTTGTTTTCATGAGGAACTGAAGTTGTAAAAAATAACTCAAAATAAAACTAGACATGAAATATCATTTGAAAAGCACCACATAACAATTACAAATATTTATTACTTGTAGTAAATATTGTGCCAGTTTCTATGTAGGTGAGGCTTTTTAATACTGCTACAAGCTACTATTTATACCTCTTCTTTATCATCCAGGAGTTTAAAACCTCTCAAGTGCCTCCTCCTTACTTTGAGGATTCACGGGCCACCTAGTATCTTTTAACACACAGCCCATCTAAACAATAGATTTACAACTCTGAAAATAAACTCAGACTGCATGCTTTGCCCACAACAGAGATAGTGGTGGGGGTTTTTTGGATAGAAAAGAAAAACTCACTTTTTGCAAAAGGAAAGTAACTAAATCTAACCTGAATGGCAGTAAAATATTATGTGAAAGGACTTTATTTACCTCCAGTATCTCATCAGCCATTCTCAAACTGGTTTGATTCTTTTAGAATCTCAGTGAGCTCCAAGCTTTTATACCGGCAAGCCAGACACTCAGCTTGGAAGAAACCACCAGAGGTGTAAGTACTGTAGATGCCACAGTGTTTACAGCACCTGGTCCATGAACTAAAGGAGAATAATGAAATAAGTAAGATAATTGAACGTGTGCAAATAAACTGAGCTTAATTTGCATCTGTATCTCTGGAGCTGGGTATGCAAATATGAGTCTTTATGCACTAATGTTGCACCTGCAGGAATAATCAGAAACAGTGTTTCTGGTGTGAAATGCTTTGCTTAGGTATGAATGTGAAATTTTAATTTAAAAAACCCCCAAAAACAAATAAACAAAACAAATCCACCTCTAAAACCTGTGAAGATCTTGATTCTTGGGTACTGAGGAGACAGGGAGGGAGTTAAGAAATTGTGATCTAGTTGGTATCTGAAAACCTCCATCTAAACTTTTCTTATTATCTGTCATCCTGGGAAGTATCTCCAAGCCTGTTATTCTGCTCCTACCCTGACACTTCAATCACAAAAGGTAACAATTACTGTAACCCTGTGGGCACCATGTGTGTCCCACAGTGGGGCTGCACGCACGGGGTGTACGATGTCAAAAATGTATCAGGTTTTGCAGACATTTCAGGATCTAAATACTCTTAGTATTTAAGAGTATGAATTAGATTAATTGTTCATTAATTTAATGAATAATTTGATTCGTTAGATTTACAGATGACAAAGAATTTGTGATTTAAGCACACTGACATCACCATCAGCCATCTTTCGTGCTCACAGTAAGGACTGCTTGTGAACTGTGGTGGAAACATTACTCCCTCATCCCATAACCACACTAAAAGGGCAGATGCTCTTCCCAGAATCTCTTCACTAGAATCCTAATTAAAATACCATTTGCACTAGTGAAACTCTGCAAAATTGGTGTTTTCTATTTTGTTTTGAAACTAATGCAAAAAAGTGCAAAATAAAAGGTACCTAAATTGCTGTAAAAGTGACTCAAATGTGATCTATTCCCAGGATTTATGAATAAGATTATAAACAGCTTCATTTTGTCTTATTCACAAACAAGTTGTGATTGACCAGAATTTTGTTTCACTGGCCCAAATCCCTATCTAAACATGCTTCTTTCTGGTGGTAGATAGCAATATCAACATTCAAATTAATTAGTTTACAAAACACCACATAAACAGCTCAGAACACTTCTAAACCTCTTTTCAAATTGGTTTGTAATTTCAGTACTGACAAAACAATTGTGTTTTTGCTTTTCAGTAACTTGCCGAATATTTTCATAGAATCATAGAAAGGAAAGTGAGTTGGAAAGGACTCATAAGGATCACCAAAGTCCAGCTCCTGGCCTAGTAGAGGACACCACAAGAATCACACCATGTTCCTGAGAATGTTTTGCACACGCTTTTTGAACTCTGTCAGGCTTAGGACTGTGACCACTTCCCTGAAGAGCCTTTTAAAGTGCCTGGTGGTTAGTTTAATGTTCAGGTAAAAGCTAAGCCTTTACACAAGCCTGTTAGCCTCAGTTTATGTCCTGAAATGGTAACTAAATACCTGACAGGTCCCCCAGAGAGATGTGGAAGGTCCATTTTTTGTGCAGGATTTTAAGAGCAGGTTAAACAAAGATGAAGCAATGACGGCCAACACGCTGCCTTTGCAGGAGTTGAACAGAAGCTGGTATTGCTCCTTTAGCCTGCAGACCGCTAATGGTCTGTAATTACGAGAGACTGTTTAGAAAATACTCAGAATAACAAAAAAACACCAAAAAATTGAATATTCCTGCTTCCACAAGAAACAGATACTTTATATCAAGGAAAATGCGAGCAAGAAATGCATGCTCCCCAGCCAGTTATCTTTCCAAATGATCCCCTAGGAAATCTCCAGATGAAAGTGTGGCAATTCTGAGGTTAAAACAGCAGTTCCTATACTCCCACATGAAAAGTATAAGCTTTAAGCATACCAGTCCAGCCGGTATAAAGAAGCATCTTTCAAGGATTAATCCTTAAATATACACAGGAGTTCTAGGGTAAGAGTTTGCATCTTAGTTAAGCCACAAAAGGAAAGAGTTCTAAGTATTTCCCAAATGCATGTGGCTGCTCACAGATCCTCACCTTGCCACAGGCACCTGACAAAACTCAACAGAGAGAGCCCTTGAGCTGGACAAATGGATATTTTTCAATGCAACTCACTTAAATGTAAACCTTCCATCAAGGAGCACAGTCCTGCAGCTGGGTGAATCCTCTCCTGTATCTTGTTCCCTACGAACTATGTCACACTCTCTCTCCAGCCCCACCACCTCTGCTCCCTTTCTCTGCCCAGCATTCAGCAGAGCCTGCCTTCAACTTTGATGTCAGTGAAAAAAGCCAGCCTGTTACCTCCAAGTGCTTTGTGCCCAGGCCCAGGAATACAATATACAACAGCTTGCAAACTACCTGGCAGTGCACGCACGACTCCGTCTGATTCTGCACAGGCAGCATTTTAACACAATCCCATAAACATACGAATAGAGGATTTAAAACTCTACAAAATGTTTTCTTTGTTCATTTTTCAGTATTTTCTGCAATCAAACTTGTAACTATTTTGGTTTGTTTTGTACAGCTTCTTGCATGATAGGGCTCTGTTGCCTTATGAGGATCAATGCCTATATGTTCTGTTCATGTAAATGGTAATTAATGACTTGAAGAGTTTGTGCTCATCTTTGCAGTGCATTTAGGCTACACAAACATTTTTACAAATGCTGGCAGCTGGCAAAATACTGGTAAATAATGAATAATATAACTTAGTTAATAACAGAAAACCAAACGCATTGATTTCATTACAAATCAGCTGTTGGTACTTGCGGAGAGCAGTATCTTTCTCCATATTGCTAATTACTTCAAAACATCAAAAGCTTTGAGCACTCTAAATTTCATAGCTTAATTACTCAAATGGAGAGAGATTTGCATTTCAGGTAGGCAGACCCATTGGAATTAGACTACTATTATCACTTTATTTTGACACCTAATTACAAATAAGTACTTTAGGTCAGATGACTGATTGCATCCAAGATCTGCTGACGCAGCAGAAGGGCAGTTAAATAAGGAAAAAGCCAGCTTAAAGTCATCTTTAAGAGCTCCCACGTCTCAGCATAATTTAAAGTTTTAGATATGCCGGCAATAGCCTTCAGAAAACAATTATTCTAAGCAAAGACCTTGGCATTTCAGCAACACTTAAGCCACTCCATCTTCTTATTATCTACTTCTACACTCTGAATTAGGGCTTTTTACTCAGTTTGTGTGGCAACCCAAAACTTCTGATAGCGAGGGAGAACATCTCTGAGAAACTGCCAGAAGCTTCCTTGTGTCTGGCAGAGCCAATGCTAGCTGATACCAAGACGGATCTGCCTCTGGCCAAGGCCAAGTTCATCAGCAGCAGTGGCACTGCCTCTGGGATAATGTATTTAAAAGGGGGAAAAAAAAGAAGGTATTGCTGAGAAACAAGTTGCAGCCAGAGAAGAGTGAGACTACATGATGGGAACAACTTTATAGACATCAAGGTCAATGTAAAAGGAGGGGGAAGATGCACGCCGGGTGCTGGAGCTGAGATTCCCCTACAGCCTGGAGCACTCCGCACCAGAGCAGGTGAATGCCTGAAGGAAGGAGTGACCATGTGTGAAGCCCACACTGGAGTAGGTAAGACCTGTGGACTCAAGGAGAGAGAAGCCCATGCTGGAGCAGATTTGCTGGCAGGACTTGTGGCCCCAAGGAGAACATACACTGGGGCAGCCTGTGCCTAAAAGGTTGCACCCCGTGGAAAAGGACCTACACTGGAGCAGCTCATGAGCTGTAGCTCAGGGGAAGAGCTCACCCTGGAGAAGTCTGTGGAGAGCTGTCTTGTATGAGAGGGAGCTCATGTTACAGCAGGGGAAGAACTCCTCTACCCTAGGAGGGAGCAGAAAGAACATGGGATGAACTGATAATCATAATCTGCATTCCCCATCTCCCTGCACCACTAGGAGAGAACAGGTAGAGAATTGGGTTTAAAAGTTGGCCCTGGATGGAGGAAGGATTGATGGAAGATGTTTTTAAGATTTGGGTTTACTTCTCATGATCCTGCTCTGATTTGATTGACAAAAAATTAATTTCATTTTCTGCAAGTCAAGTTTGTTTTGCCCATGCTGGTAACTGGTAAGCGATCTCTCTCTGTCCTTAGCTCAGTTCAAGGTCAAGCCACCACAGGCTTGTCCCAATCCCAGGCTTGTCCCGCTGCCAGAATGCCCTGCCCAGTGCAGGCATGTACCAGATCTGCTAAGAAGGAAGCAGGTATAGAGCAAGAAATGTTGTTTTTTTCTGGGGCAGTTATATCAGGTAACCACAGTACAAGTGTTAAAACATATATCCCACCTTATGGTTTTTGTTTTTAACACGGGGAGTTGGTATAATGTCCTATGGAGCCAAACTGCATTTAAAAATTGAGCCCACCCATCGTGTTTAGAGGCACTGTCTTTATAGGAATAGCTACAATTTCATTTGCATGCTGAAAATTTACAGCCACATCCACAGCATGCAAAGTTGCTTCATCTCTCTCTTTAGATGGCAATAACTAGAGCCAGTGGTTAAGCAATGGAAGTTCATTCAAAAGTAACATCTGTTTGTACTTCAGATTTCAAATCACATTGTTGCGTTTGCTTTTCATCAACACTTCAGCTAAGACAAGCAGTGGCATTTTGCATAATATTCAAGAATTTGCTTATGCAAAACACAGAATAATTACTTGTAAGATTTTGAAAAAAATATCTCATAAGAGCTCACATTTTCTACATTCTCATCTAGATGTAAAATGTATAAATCTAATATTCTTCTACTCCTTGTCTCTGTCTGAGCTTTTGTTAGATGACATGTGCTGCTTTGCACATGAAAAGCATTCTTTCTGCAAAACTAGCCCTCTCCAGCTCTTGAGGTTTGTGCTGCTCTGTGGTACACTGGTTTCATTGACTTCTACATGGCGCCATTGATCAAATGATCTGTGCTCATGTGATAATTAGATCCTACAGACTGCTGACTAAAAAACAGCTTTTGAGAGTGTTACTGGGCAACTTACTCACAAGTCCTTATGGTCCAAACAACGCAGATTGATAAAATGGCAGAGAGTTTAAACGAGTTGTGAAAATTATATCAGCTGGTGGTCAGGATAGCAATTTCTCATATTCACCAAAATGCTGAGATTAGAGCAGTGGAGATGCTAAAGCACAGTGCAGCTGAAGGTGGTTCAGAGGAAATTTATACCTATACCTTGCCATGGTGACCTGCATGATCCCCCATGCATCTTTGTTCACATGCTTTGAAGTTCTTCTTAAGGAAAATGCTAACACAAGGAAGGACAAATCTATAAAGGGAGAAAATAAATTTTAAATTATAACAATTTTTTAGGTCTTCAGGCTTCAACCAAGATTTCCAAATGTGACCAGTGAATTTATGTTTCTCATCAGAAACACAGCAAAAAGCCATGATCTTCAGAAAAGTGCTGAACCACCTAGAATATTTAATATACTACTGAACAGCCTTGGAAAGCTCTTTACACAAAGGTGAAATTTTAAAATATTACTTTCATTTGAGCTGTGCACTCTTCTTTTCTCATTGAGATGTTTTGTTTGTTTGTTTCATGAAACAACGACAGCTGCAGAGAAGGCAGGTGGTGCAGAGCTTTCTTTGTTCACAAAGCCTGTAGGACAATGGCATGGTGCAGACTGGGACTGTGTGGTTTTTTTATCCTTCATAGTCCTTGTAGAAAGCTGCAGCATGCTCTGGCTGAGTGGGGAGGAGGGTGGGGACAGGAGCATGTCACAATACGGTCATGTCCCTGTCCAGAGCTGAGGGTGTCAAAACCGGGGAAACAAGAACTTGTAGCAGACACCTCACACCCTGAGGAGCCCCTTCCTGCCTGCACAGGACTCTCCTAGCCTCAGATCAAGGCTGTTCATCCCACATCTCCCTGACAGCTAGGTGACATCTGTCCTGGGCCACTTATGTCACCAGTTCCCAGTGACAGAGGCACAACATGCCCAGAAGCTGGTAGCAGCTCTCTCTAAAGCCACTGTGCCATCTTAAGGGCTGTCGGTGCCACATCGGTGTGACACAGTTGTTTATCTTTTTCCACCTGGGTGAGAAGAAGGTAGATTTAAAAAAATTGAATAAAGAAGACATTTTAATAAGTAAAAAGGGGAGAATAACATCCAATAACCGGCGATTTAAAGAACAGCAGCTCAGCAATTGTTAAAGGGGAATTAAGAGAAATGGGTCCTACTCATTGCCCAATATTAAAGATTTGCATGGTAATTGCTCTTGAGATTTGTGGACTTGGAGGCTTAATTCAGAGAGAAAAATGCATTTTGAGTGGACTGAAGGTAATATTTCACATTTTTGGAGTGTGAAACCTGTCCAATGACAAACTGCAGCCTCAAGTGGCTGACAGTGCTGAGGATGTTTGAGCATTGACTGCAGGACTCACGTCTGCTTTTCTCGGAACTGAGAAAAGTGATATTTCCAGGAATGACCTTGTGCTACAGGTTTCTGTTTGTGACTGAAACAAAATGATAAATTCGTTTTCTTCCTGCTAGCTCACTGTAGTTCACTATTACACACTCTTGAATTGACAGGACAAGGGGCAATGGGCACAAACTGAAGCACAGGATGTTTAAATGTTTCCAGGGATGGAGCATCTCCCTCCTTTCAGAGGTTCTCTCTGAACAGCAGGAAACTCACTTTCAGGATGACTTGACACAGGTTGCCCAGGGAGGAAACTCCAGTTTTGGAGCTATTTAAAGTCTGCAGAGGAATGGCCCAATAAAAAGTGTATATTTTGCCCTGCTCTGCAGACCCATGCTTAGTGTGATCTACAGAGTGCAGATATTCTCTTCTCTATTTTTTTTCCCTATATTGAGGTGTGGCTTTAAGCTATTAGGGGTTTTTAAGTTTTCTTGACAAGAGGGCATCATCAAAAACTGGCTAATGAGAACTCAAGAACTGTGGAAAACATCTCTTGCCTCAGAAAATTATGCAACATTCATGAAACTACCCTTTCATTTTGAAAATTTTGGATCAAGTCCTGCTCTGCTCAGAAGAATCTGGGGCAAGAACTGGCTAGATAAACTGTTGTGCTTCTTTTTCTCATTCTATATATATAAAAAAAGAAGTAGTATATTTAGTAAAAAAACAACTAAAAGTCAAAATTACATTCATACTCACTGCAATTAAAAACAAACCCCAAAGCATTCTTATGTTGTTGAGTGATGACCTGTTAGGGAAGCAAACAAAACCCAGAGTTTCTGGGTGTAAAATAATTTTCAAATAAGCTGCTTATTTTATCCCTTTCTCTTCTGCCTTTCCCACATTGCCTTTCCAGAGGAAGAGCTCAGCACAGAAACTGATGCTTAATTAGGTTTAATTTTTGCTTTGCTCTTTTCATTCACCTTTAAAAGCTGAGAGCTGTGGCTTTTCATCAGGTGAGCCAGAAGGTGCTGGAGCAGCACTATGTGCAGTCTGTGGCAGATCCTTCCTCACAGTCAGTGATGGCTCAGCTCTCCCTCCACTCCCACATCCCTGGAGATCCCTCAAGGACGGGAGGTCTGTTTTTCTCTTTACAGTGTCCATATCCACCCTAATTAGTTTGAACCAGGCTGTAAGGATTAACGAGATCCCCTCAGTAAGAGGCTTTGCAGAAAGGGTGACCTCCCACCCTCCCAAGTTGTGTGTGTGTGTGAGCTCAGCTGCAGATATTTGGAGCCCTGTACGTGGTAGACCTGCATTCAGAAATGGCACAGGAGACTCCTATTTTCCCTTTATGCTCTGGAAACCAGACACTGAATTCTTTCCTTACACAATTTTATGCCAGTATAAATGCCACCAAAGGTGACAAAAAAAAATTTGTTATCCATTCTCCTGACAGGACATAACAGGCTCCTGAATGTACCCTCTCTGGACTTCTAGGTTTTGATGTGCTGCTTCTAATTCTCAAGTTATCTGGCCTCCTCATTTCCCTATCTAGGCTACCATATTTCACATGGTGCTATTAATCATAGAAACACTATTGACTTTTTTCTGTCGTAATCATCGATTTCAGCCTATCTTCTGGAACTTTTGACTGCTTTTATAAAGTGGCTATGTTACTATGACAGAAACTAGATTTGTTTTAATAGGATAACAAAATATGAATGCAGAGAATTTGGAAGCTGTAGGTCTGCAAATATTTCCAGTGACAATGCTTTGGGACAGTTGATAAAACCACAAGTGAAGCAGTGTTGTTAGAACCTGATAAGGATTAAATGTGAGACAAAAAAAAAGACACAAAGTGGGTTTGTTAAACAGAATATAGGCACAGTTCACAAAAAAAGGTGAGGTTAGAGGGGACATCAGAACCAGGGCCCTGAAGTGAGTTCAGACTTTTGTATCCCACCGTGATTTCTCCTTAGTGCCAAGATCAATGAGATTTTGCCTTGGCTGTTTTAGATGTTTCCCATAACAAAACTGCTGAGTTCTCACTATGCAGCTGATATCCTGACCATTGTGCAGAAGAAGTCTCCTCAAGACAGATTTTGCTTTCCATTACCAGTCAGGATAACTCCGGGCTTCAGCAAAATGGACCTGGATTGACGTCAGCGTTAATCAGAGCACCGTATCCTGCCTGAAGGGAGTGGCCTTCAGGCAAAGTTCTTATATTTGTAACAATTTCTATTTTGAATTTCTATTCTTTTTTACTAATTAGTAAAAGAAACAAAAATTATCTTTCTTATTCCTCTTATTGTTCTTGAAGATTCTACTCCTAATTCTGCCACCATTATTAAACAAGTCCTCCTTATGCTCTTTAGTAAAGGTTATGTTACAGGCATATGCCACCTGCCTACTTTTGATTAAATAATTCTCAAGTTGAAGACTACTGAAGACAGAAAAGTCTCTCTCTGACAAAATGTATAAAAGTTTAATTACCACAAAACACTGCGTATATTGTACAAGTTTCCAGCGCCTTTCCCAGTACTCTTTTATCACCCCACCACAGTGGCTTGTAACCACACTTGTGTCTAACACCAGACATAATTGCATGTTAGTTTATCTGCATTTTAGCTGTCCTCTCCTGAATCTCATCTAACCTTTTCCTTTCAGTTCTGTGTTGAGAAGTCCTAAACTGCACACATTTGTGATTGCATTCTTACCAAGACTGCCGGAAAGTTGTTACTCAGAAAGAAAGAAACAGGAGTTGTTTATTTCAGTCACTCGTTCTTACCCTTAGCAGGTCTGGCTAGGCTGCACAAGGGACATTTACTTCTGTGGAAGGCTTAGGTAAATGGAGAAAGTCATATACCATATTATAGCTATACCACAGATATCAGTCACTAGCACACTAAGGATGGCAGAGCTAGAGAAATTTTATTTCTTTATAAGACAACTCATATTTTTGTATGTATCCTTGTATTATTTCTGCACTAGAGCTGGGGAGTCTTTTAACCCTTTCACTCAGTATACCTCCCACTAAATACACCACACTGCTGTCACCCAGTAGCATTTCTTCTAAAGTGAAAAACCTGAAGGAATGAGAGACACAGATTACTTAGTTCTTAAATATTAATTCTCTTAAACCAGTCGGTCATCCCTGGTCACTTCTAAAAGGCTACACCAATCTGATGCTCTACTCCATTCTTGACACCTGGTTGCTGTCACACCATCATGCCAGCTTAAAAGTGCTCAAGCTGTTTTTGTCCTATTTTACAAAGACAGCTTCAAGAAATACCCTTTTTTCCTTATTCAGAAAGAACATCCATTCCAGATGAATCCAAAACCAGCCCTCTTAAAATGATGCTTAAGTCACAAAATGCCATAGGAACCATGTCTGATGGGTTAAAGGGATAGTACGAAAGAATATATGCTCTTGCTTTCTTCTTATCCAGACAATATTAAAATAAAAAAATATATGGTTCCTACAAACTGGAAAACAACAACAGCAACAACAACAGCAAATGGTAATTTCTTTGAGAAAGTACTTGTAAATCCCTCCTTCAAGCTGTGTCATGCACATGACCCAAACTGCCCCATAGCTGTTGCAACCAGCCTGGGGGTAGCCAGCAAAAACCCCACTGAGGGCCCCGGCAAAAGGGCAGGACAGCAGGAGAATTCTGCAACTTAAAAATATAGAGTTATGTCCTAGCAGCCTCTTACGTATTGTTAGAAACTTTTACAAGTTGTAGCTCAGGTGTTGCAACAAAATTCAGGAGATTTGCAGTCACCCTTGATATGATACCTCTACTTGTCATCTTCGAGACAATATAACAATGAAACACTGCAGGAAGGTCTTCAAAATTCTGGTGAAAATGGGCCATGCCGGCCCTAAGGAAAAGCCACCCCCGAGGTAATAACCCAAGATTTCACTTTCAGCCAAAAAGAAAAAAACAAAAGAAAAAGTTCATAACTCTACCATTCATTCCAATTGCTTGATTTTAGATTTATTTTATTTTAAATGCATGGTTATAATTTGTATTTTAACGATAAGCTGCCATATTGAGTATATACTTAATTGTGCTACAATGTAACACAGCTGTGGTATGACAAAGCTGATTGAAATTGAATACACCATAAATTTAAATTTCTGCATTTACTGTGACAGTCAAGGTGTCTGAATTATGCAGAAGAAATAACAGAAATCATAAACTGCATTTTAAATGCCATGATAGTCTTAACCACAAAAAGTGTCCAATCCATAAATGAATAAAAGTCCACAATTTATACATGACTTCCAAAATATTTTATTTCTTAAAAATCTAGTACTGATTTCAGTGAATTCAAATGTCTAATAGCTTTTGTGTGTCTGATTAAAGACCTCCTTGTGTATTTCCAAATGTAAAAAAATATGAACTCAAGCTCTGCCAAGGTTGAAAACCAAAGTCCCCACACTTATTTTCAGCTCTATGCCATGTTCACGTAATTTTTCCATTAATATGAAAAGGTTTTCAAATATGTATCCAGCAATTTGGAGATGTATAGGTTTTGCAGTGCAAATTGTATTCCTTCCTATGTGAGACTTTATGCTAAATTAATATCAGGGAATAAAAGCCAAACAAAACAAAAAAAAAAAAAAAAAAAGAGAAAGAAAATAAAAGAAAAAAAAAAAAGAAAAAAAAATCAAAACCACAAGGAAGCTTAGTAGTCCTGATATTTAGTATCATTTTTCTTGAGGTCATGCTGGACAAATAAGACTTCTTAACCACCACAAATCTAACTATTAAATAGTGTTAATTTCAATCCATGGGCCATCAAAGGAAAAAGACAAGACAACACCAACTATCTTCTGTAAACAACAATCTTCTCTAAATAATGTCAAATCCAGCAAACATTTATGTTTCTGAAGCTATGGAGTTGTTCAAACTAATTCTGACCTTTCAACTTGCTGGGCAATTCTACCAAGACCTAAGAAAACACGTACACCTCCTCTAATACCAGGCTTTGCTGCAAGTCCAAGGGTCTTCCTAACCCAGTTTGACTTTGTGCTCTTGAACCTTTGTTTTCCTCCACATAAAACATCCCTAGATCTGACTCTGAAGACCAAGGAAAATCCCAAATCTCTGGTTTCTGCAGTGCTTATGCCTATCAGTGCTGATAATAAGTACATTCTTGATCTGAGTTTGAGACCAGGTCCCTTACAAGTGAGAAATCACATGGGGGATCTTTTTCTTACACTTCAATGAAATAAATATAAAATTTTGAAACTATTGTGTATTTCCCATCTGAAAGCCTACCCCTCCTTCACCCATAAAACTGCAGAGTAACCAAAAAAATCTATACCAAACTCCGGTGAGAGAGACTCTCATCCCAGTAGAAGTATTCTTTCAGTAACATGTCCAGAAATCAACCTTAATAATACCAGGCATTTTCAGCCAAGTGACATATTCAGTTGAAGGAATTAAGACTAGCAGCCAACCGCAGGTCAAATTCCTCATGCTGGCTTGTAAGAAATAGTGTAAAGTGAAGCCACAAGAAGAAGCATCTATTCTTTTTTTAATTAGGTGAAAACAAAAGACATAAAACAACCTGCAGCATTTCCAGATCTTTGGGGCTTTGATTGGAAAGCCACCCACTCCTGCTCTAATTGCTCAAAAAGGAGTTTCCTCCTAATTCATTTGCATCTCGTTCTTGTCCCCTTTTTTTTTTTTCAGAGAGATGATTTAGCACCAGTGTCCACTGAATTAAAAAAAGCCTGATTAATGTGCAGCAGCTGACATTACAGCATATACATTCACGTTAGTGATGGAAGAGCCTCATGTAATTGGATCAGAAATTGGATAAAATAATGAAAAATTTAAAGCAGCCTTTGTCTTTATACGTTACAGTGGGATGGCTGTAAGGTCAGGGGATGGGAAACAGCTAGGGGAGTTTTAAATGCTTTTCTGGTAAAAATTTGTTTAATGCATGCCTATGATGAAAACAAATGTGCTACCCCACTGCGACACAGAGGTACAAGAGAGGGAATAATAAATTGGTGACATTGACAAAGTGTCATTTGTTATCTGCTTTAAAATGTCAGGTCATGTCATTGCACTGAAATATTTTCTCTCTTGATGTATGTCTTACAAAGCAAGTTCAATGTTTGGCACTTTTCGATTTCAATAAAAGAAAACATCTTTTAATCTGGAAAGCATAGTAACCATCAGGAAAATAAAGTCAATTCAAGGCTCCTATTTGAACACTTTTTCAGAAGCCTCTTGAAAAAGCCTACTCTAAGTGGCTTGGTTCATCATGGAGCCCTATTCTTACTCACAGAGACCTGGCTGGCTTTCTGCCCATTTTTTTTTTCTCTTAAATCAAAAATTAAGTACGTTTCTGGGATTTCAGTACCAAAAAGTGAAAAAATAGAGAAATTTTAATTTCATTAGAACTTGTGATAAATAGATCAACTTTTTGATCACAGAAACTATTAAGGGAATATTTCCAAAGCTGACATTAACTACGTGCTGAAAATAGAGATGGGGAATTTAAATAAGTTATGACATTATATTCATGGCAAAATCCATGAAATAAACCAGACATCTTATAGGAGAACACTTATTTATAATGTTTGTATTTTTTGCATTAATGTAGAATAAACTTTTTTTCCAATAAATCTTTCAGAAACATGGGAAATGAAAAAGTGGGGGAATGGACTGATAGTGGTAGAACACAATGCAACTCCAAATGAAGTCACAAATTTAACTCACAGGATGCATTTGCTCTGGTGAAGGGTTATGGAAAAACCTTTCTTCTACAAAGTGTTCACAAGCACAATTCCTGATGAACCTGACCATTGGTTACTTTTGGAACCTGTTCTCCAAGGAGTATTTTATGTTATTATTTGGGAAACATGCCTAAAATAAAAGCAATGTGACAGTGATGAGACGCAGCAGAAGCAACTTAAAACCTAAATAATTTGATGTTTGTCTGAGTAGGTGTAGACCAAAGCACCCTGGATCCGGACTTGCCTATTCCTTGGGACACAAAAAGGCTGGGAGTAGAGGAGTTGAAGGAGAGAACACAGCATATGTACTTTGGGGAAGATTTGGCAAGTAGATGACTCTGTTTTGCTGAGAGTGTTGGAGCTTCGGGGCAGTACTGAGAGAGCATCTAGAAAGTGCTCTTGCATTTGACTTTAGTGCCAGTCTGCTTTTGCAATGTTTTTCTTACCTCCATTTGTTTGCAGCCCCCTAAGATTCAGCGCAGCATCCTTGCACAAAGCTCTGGACCGGCCTTCATGGACTCAGCAGCAAGTTTGCACTGGTAAAGAGTGTGCAAAAGAGACAGACCACGAAGTTCTTGGCAGAATAGGCGTGAAAAAAAAGTGAAAAAACAAAGGTGAAAATGTTTTTCTAGCTCATTCTCAAACCAATTTTTACTGGATCCTGCTCCTCTAAGCTATTTTTGGGTTTTTTTCTTCTCCTTCTCTGTGATATATTCAGCTCATCAGTACTCAGGTGAATCCTAAAACCAGTTTCTTCCAAATTACATTATTTAATGTTTCTGGCCCACTTTATCTTCACCAGTTATATCCAAAGGGAAATTTGGAAATACAGCAAGTAGTGCCATAGAAATGAAGATCCTAGCATTGTGACTAGGCTTTATTCTGCTTCCTCTGTACATCAGTAGCAGCACAGAATAGCTCCACTGAAATCAGCAGCTGCTCTTTTTTCCTATCATCCTAATGAAGATCAGATCCTGGTCCAGTAAGCCTCCCTTTCTCCCGCTCAATCATATCTCAGCACCCTCAATATCCAAACAATCTCCTCTTACCACAAGTTCTCTGGATACATCCCCCAGAATTTTAGGAGGCAAACATAGTGGTGGAAGAGCTGAGGAGGAACAGGGTGAAATTGCACACACAAAAAAAAAAAAAATCCGAGGTGTGTACTAAAAAATAATATAAAGCAATTTGGCCCTCTTTCTTGGGCCCTAATTGCTTTCAGTGTCAATGTCTATGTTGTACAGCATAATACCAAGATCTAATTTCTGCTCAGCACCTCACTCATCATACAGCAAGTTCCCTGACATTTTTCACATTTCTCTACTCCATCTAGGAAGTTTGACATCACCTTGAGCTGAATACCTTGCAGATATTGGAGCAAGCAAGCACCCTCAGTGACGAGGCAATGTTTCACTCCAGCTATTACAGCACAATTGTTTAGACTAGTGGAGTAATAAATGGCCCAATTGTCCACAGGGGACCAGGGATTGTCAGGCAGGGAGGATTATTGCTGTTGTCTGTGGTTTATTAGTTAGCATTTTGATTCAACGCCTGATGGAGATTCATAATTAAAATTTAATTTGTGTGTGAGCTTGTAAGAGACAGGGAAAATATTCATGCATTGTACAGGTGATAGGGAGAGATATTTTCTCTGCCTACAGGCTGAATCCAGTGAGAGATTCAGGAAGTTTCTAGGGGTTAGCATAGCAGAGAAATTCAAAAGTGAAAAACACCCCAATCACTAGGTTTAAGAACCTATTACAGTGCATGAAAAATCATTGGAAATATGTGCATGGTTACCTAGAACTAGCTGCTAAGAAATACTAAACATACAGGTGCTTGAGAAATCCCACTTCTCCAGAGCTTAGGCAACTGCCCTAATGATGTTAGAGAAATGCCTTCATTCCCTTTAGGATACCAATCTGGTAATCCATTCCTGAAAGTATCAATATACTCTTGGAACAGTTGTCCTGGAGGAAAAGGAGTTGCTTCTGTGCCTCAGTTATTATTGTACTAATCTAGAAATTGAAGGTACATCATTTTTGGCTTGATTTTGTTCTGGGTTTTTTTTTTATGCATCATCATATTAAAAAAGACCTCTGCCCTTTAAGTGGTGGGATTCTAATATTAAGTTTTGCCACCAGATGTATTCCAACAGTCCTATCCCACTTATTGGAGTAAATGTGAGTTTTACCATGAGCAGTGTTAGGAAGATCTTACTTGCTAACAAGATCTTCTTCCTGTTAGCAAGATCTCACTCCAAAACACAGCACACCAGGAAACATCTTTTACACTTCCAAAAGCAACATTAGGATAGTTCATTTTATATTTCAGTCTGGACATATTTGGCATTATTGAAACAGTGAATGTCACATCATTATTACCTGATCTTGTTTTAGCAGCAGGAAATAAGTATTTGGCTTCCACTGCCTGAGAGGAAGCCGTGGCAGAGGGAGCTGTGTCCATAGATGTTCCACATGGACCACAACTTCCAAACTACCCAGACATATGCTCAGGCTGTCACTGCTGATAACTCCTTTGACATTAGAGGCTGCGAGATACAGCTCCTCCACTGCCATAATCATCTGTTGCATGCCCATAAACTCCCTGCTTAATAAGAGTCCACTTACAAATTCCAGCTCATTCAGACTTTCCTGGAGCGTTTTCTGACAGCCAAATCATAAAAACGAAAGCAATTACAATTTACTGACGTGCAGCTATAGCAGTGGACATTATTATCACCATCCTTGAGATTTATTAGGAGATAAATAACAAGAATGCTGGGCTGCAGACTGAACTGTGCAGGTTGCACAGCATACATGTCCTATCTGCTTCCTCATCACTGACCAGATCATGGCCCAGGACATGTTCTCAGTGATTCTTTAGCTTCTCCAAAAGATACACAATTGATGTTATAAACAGGCTCGGCTTTGATTTCAAGGATTATGGTGATGCACAAAACTTTTCCCCCTCTAACTGATTTCAGCTGAATATCATCACTGCATAACATCTAAAACACCTTCCTTTACTTTCTTTTTTTTTTTTTTTTTTTTTTTTTTTTTCATTTTAACAAGCTCTCTAGGACTGGAAATTAACCAGTGGTCTCTGCGTCTGGTGGAGGCTCATTCCTGTTTCCTGTAACTATTTTTTAAAATAATTAATAAGAATGAAAGCAAATATCTATGAAAATTGACAATAAGGAATAAAAGCTATTTGGAAAGAGATTTGCTGAACAATGGCTGAAATTAAGAATTATAGAATTTTTTTTATTTTTAAAAAGAAACATTTTCAGGTTTTATGGAATTCAATTAAATACTTTATGGAGTCCAAACTCAAGTATTTAAATTCATATTTGGGCTCTTAACACTATCAAAGTTTCATATTAGTAACTAGAAAGTGATTTTGAAACATCTTAGACCTTTCATTGAAACTGGCCTAAATAAAGAACTTTGTCTTTTCCTGAATTTGTGTTTTCTGATGTAGTAATTTGCAAATCTAGGTGAAATTCCCCACAAAATTCTAACCTCATAGAATCCTGAAACTAAACATATAAAACTGTGGCTGACTGGTTGCAAATTGGTTTCAGTTTTTCTTTAGTTATAACAATATGTTATTTAAATATTGAAAAACCATGAGGAAAACATGGATTTGAAAACAAATACATCTAATTGCATGGTCTTACTAGCATAGTTCCTAAATGCAACAGAAAAAAAAAATTAATATTTGAACAAATATGAGATATCTGGTTTTTTGGAACTCCTACTGCTAAAATTCTAAAAAAAAAACCCACAAAAATCACAATATACTATTGGAAACTGGCAATAAAACAAAAATAGGTGGAGGTAAACAAAGAATTTTTGTACCCTTTCTCTTTTAGTGTGGATTTCACTAACAGTAGTCTATATTCTGGGCACTAAAACACAAATCCTTTTACAACAAGACACCAAAGTTTTTTTTAATGATAATCATATAAAAACGTTCTAGTTGTTACAAGAAGCCTTTTTATACAAACAGTTATTGCTTTGATAGAAAAGCATCCACCTGCAACACACACAAAGAAAAAGAAAAAGTTTTGCAGCAGACTTCCAGCATTTTACTTGAAAGTTTCAGCCCAAAAGTAAAAAAGGGCTGAAACACTAAAGTTTTAGGACTAAAAGTACTAAAGTATAGGTCTTCAGTCCTAAAGTATGCAAAGGGCACATTTGTATAGACAGTGCTTAATTATGTTTTTATTTTCAAGCACTACTCCTTTGATGAAACAAGTTCTCTCAGAATACTGTTTATCAAGAAACTGAAAATGGCACAGATAAAAGTTTGCACATTTGATCATTATTAACAACCTTGTCCGGCAGGTGAATATGCTTACCCTGCCATTCCTGTGTTTGCATCGATTTCAGAGACCTTGACTGGGGGGGGTTGGTGACCCTCTGCCCCCTGATTTCCCTCCTGACAGAGCTCACCGCAGAGGAGCCGAGAGGAAGATTGTTGGAACCCTGGATGCTGAGAATTTTAAACTTTCTGTGCTGAGAGGCACAGACCCTGAAGAGAGCACTACATTCGACCCGAAGCTATGGAGAAGGCTTCCAAAATTGATTGATAGAATTGGGATTATGGGTGTGTAATTTGAATGGAATTGTGTGGTGTCACAGGGCGGAAAACTTAAGAGGTTAAGGTTTTAGAATATAGCAATATATAAGGAGAAAGATGGAAGTTTTAGGGTGGTGGCTGCTGCTTCTTCTTCTTCCTAGCTTTGGGTGGTATTTTGTAATTGGACAGAAAAGTCCACATTGTGAACTTTGAGGGATTAGTTATTGGGTTAAAAGTGAAAATAATTTAGGTGTCATTTCTTAATTGGATAGTTTTTCCTTAGAAGACCTTGTAGAGATAGATTTGGGGCCATTTTTGGAGCTTGTTAGTGAAATGCTGTAGAACTCATGACTTGTAAGACTGTAATATAGATAAGAAATAATAAACATCTGAGTTTGAATACAAAAGACTGTCTCGAGGACTTCAATCCTAACCTTGACAGAGGCAGAAAAGAAGTCAAGAACTGGCAAAAATTACCCCTCCTAACTGAATTGCAACATGAATGGGAACATTCCAGGGAGCATTCACAGGCAAAGGGAGGCAGCCCTCAGCAAGCAAAACTCCTCATACTGGGAACATGACACCCCAATAAAGAACAAAGAGCATGCCAGAATGAGATGCTATGAAAAGAGGTCCAAAATAAGTCTCCCCTTATTGGATCCAAAGCAAGTACTTTGCTGATTAAAAAAAAAAAAAAAAAAAAAAAAAAAAAGCTGATAAACTTTTACACCTAGCTCAGTGGGCTGGTTTTGTCTGGTATGGCTAATTTTCTTCATAGGATCTGATATGGGGCTGTGTTTGGCATTTGTGCTGGAAACAGCATTGATAACACAGGGATGTTTTTTCTATTGCTGAGCAGGGCTTGTACAGAGTCTCCAGGTCTTTTTTAGTCCTCATCCCACGTCACCAGCAAGGAGTGTGGGTTGGGGAGGAGACAGCCAGGACAGTTGACAACTTATAAATCTGGGGGAAGAAGAAGAAAGAGGGGAATGTTCCATTTGTCTTCCAAAGTCACTATTTTGAGTGACAGAACCCTGCTGTCCTGGGGTTGGCATGGGAGGCAGTGAATGAAGTCCTTGTTTAGCTTGGCTTGTGTGCATAGGTTTTCCTCTTACTTTAAACTGCCTTTATCTCAACCCAGGAGTTTTGTCCCTGGTCCTCTGCTTGCTCTCTCTCCCATCACAAGAAGGGAGAAGTGACCATGCAGCTGAGCAGGGGTTAGGTTCTGGCTGGGGCTAAACAAAAACACCCAGCAAGATCCAAATGCATCTCAGTGAAATTTAAGGTAAATTATTTTGTATTTTTCCTTACCCTCTTCCGATACTGATAAATCAAGACCAAAGCCAGCTATATTTCATAATTTCATGTTTCAAAATGGAAGCTTAGTCTTGACCACCTTTGGTGTTTTCTGAGAATAAAATTCACTTCTGTCAATCACTGGAAGGCAAAATTGTCATTTAGGAATAACATCACAAACAGCTCTTGAGCTGTACAGAATAGGAAATCTCTTCTTAGTTACACATTAATTTTTTTTTTAATTACACTTTCTGTTAAAATAAACTTTGTCTTTTTTCTTTCTTATGCCATGATAAATAACAGAGCTACCTCCAACCAGGGCAGAATTTCCCCAACTGCAAGCTCACGGCCTAAATTAAAAAGAATCATATTTTTGGAACAGCTCCAGAAGCAAAGTGAATTCTTCTGACTTTCATTAGAGCCTGACTGAAGGGCACAGATTATACCCATCCATAAATTCCTGAAACTTTTTATAAGGCTACAAAGGATTAATTTTGATCTCATATTAAAGCAAATATTCACAAATAATAGTAGTGAATCAAGTGAAGAATAGCTTATTCCCAATGATGCTCTTGGAAATCCAGAACCACTCTATTAATTTCAGTAACATTTTTGCAGTTTAACATTAACATCAAAAAGGTGAAAATAGGGACCACTGGAGCATATCTGCTTAAAAGGTGTCTCACAAGTGATTAAAGTTCCACAAACACTAGTTCTCTTCCAGAATAATTCCACAGGGTGACATTAAATAGTCTTATTTTGTATCAGTCTTAGTATAAAAGTCTGATGGCAGCCAGCAGATCACAGCAGGGGGTTGGTAATTTATAGGGAAATGCAGGAGACTGGCAGCAGAAGTGGTTGCACTTCAGTGGATCTCCAAGCAGCCATTGCTGCTGCATAAACAGCGCAAAAAGGCAAGACAGAGTGAAGCTGCTAGTGAGGGACAAGTACACAACAGACTCCAGAAACCTCAGAACAAAATGGTGGCAGGAATTTCTATAAAGGTAAGATGATTTTCAGAAAGCTGGAAAAGCAGGTCTTAGAAACAGAAAGAACAGAGAACTAGATGCAGCTGCGGAGTCTGAAAGTAGAAAAAATTACAATGGTACAGCAAGCAAGGACATCAAACAGTAGCTTGAGTTTTAGGCTTGGCTAAGATAGGCCTTAAGACTGCAGGAAAATATACTTAGAAAGATAGTAGAAGGTTTTAAGCTTAATGATGGAGTATTGTGTATTGTTAATAGAAAGAAGACAAGCAAGCATTGTGTGAAGCAGGTGTACATGTGCTTTTAGTAATTGGCTAAAACAATTGTCTGTAAGCTTTAGCAATATGCTGTTGGCTAGAAAGTTTTTAAAGGGCTCTGTAACAAAGAAATCTTCAGCTGCTGCTGGCCGTGAGCTTTGCCGTCTTCCTATTGTCTCAACCATGTAATGAGGCTGATGAGGCAAATAAAGCTCAAGGAACGTACCCCAGCAGTTCCATCCCGTTTGTAAATGAAAAAGGAAAAAATAACCACACCAACACAGATCTCCAAGCAGCCATTGCTGCTGCATAAATAGCACAAAAAGGCAAGGCAGAGTGAAGCTGCTGGTGAGGGACAAGTACACAACAGACTGCAGAAACCTCAGAACAAAATGGTAGTGTGGACTTCTTCCCTACAGCGTCACCTGTAACCAAATGTGATGTGTTCCAGCAGAACCCTCAGCCCACAAGCTCAACAAGCACTGCTCCACTGGAAAAAGCCACAAAAACCCAACAAACATTCAGTTGTGCTGACTGGGTAGCAAACACGAGCATCGTGCACCCAGAACTGGGGCAGACTGCAAAGTGCCTACAAAAGAACTGAAGCAGCAAACAGCCATCCCAGAGAGCACAACATAGGGCATGAAAGCCATTCCAGGTAGCACTAAAAGGCTGTAGAACAATACCCAAGGGGGATAATCATTAATGAATTTTTAGAGATGGAAAAGTCCAACTGAAAGCTGACTGAATTAATTCTCCCTACTTCCCCAACATTATGATGAAAACTGATAGTGTGATGCCTAAAGAAAATTTACTGCTCAGTGATGGAAAATCTGAAAGTATAGCTGCTCAAGTCCCAAAGTGGATAATAAGGTCCAACTATACCAAATCCATTCCCAGGAAGGACTGGGAGAACTCTTCATGCTGCTGAACTAGTGGTACACTGTGCAGGACCACTGTTCATTTGGTTAGGAACACCCTTACTCCTCACCCTTTAAAGACATGTATAAAAATACACATAAAGTACTACAGAGTCAAACAACCTTACAATCCAGCCCTCTACGTGAAAGCTAACAAACATTCTAGGGCAAATTTGCATTTCTGGTGAGAAAGAATGCAGAAGAATGGTACTTCAGAGGTCCACAGCTCCTCCAGGCATCGTTCCAAGACATGCCAGTGGTCACGTACAAACAGCTCAGATCCAAGAGTAAGAGGAAAGCAACTGAACTGACTTTTGAGCAAAGGGACAGCCCACAAGAGATGCAATGCCACCATGTCCTACTGCCTGAGCACCTGTGCTAGTCTGACATAGGCAGGTACAATGTGAACTGATATCTACAGCCTATTTACATGGACACCACACAATTTTGTTATCCAGATATTTGTAACGTGAGAGATCCAGAAACTGATTTGCACATACAACCTGTGGCAGATGGCACATATATGTTTTTGCTGAGCAACACAGCATGAAAAATTACAAGCCAAAAACCTCAGGAAATGCTATCAATCAGATCACAGTAGCCAGAATTTTAAAATGACTTTTCAAATTTGTCCCTGACATGACTGCAAGATGTGGCTTGTTTTTCCTTGTAAAAATACTTATAAAATTCAAGTCAGTTGGCAAGCAGAATGCCTATTTATTCAAAAGAGTTGTCTTCTTATATGGACAGCATGAAGACTATTCACAATTTTGCAAGCTTGTCATGTTAGATCTCATGTTTCTGTTTATAAACCAGCCCTAAACTCTCTGGGATTAGAAATAGAAGTGTGACAGGAAGAAGATCTCTGTGAATGATCCCTATTAGGGAAGTGTGCCCTAAAAATATGAGAAATCATTCATCTGCAATGTCAATCCTATATTTTCAGATTCCCTCACAAAGGTACACAGGAAGGCAAGATATAGCAGCTACAGCAGTATCTTCCTGTTTTCTGACAACCATCTGTATATGTCTTTCCATTCCAGTACTATCATATTTTGATTTTAGATATCTGTACATAAAATCTATTACTGGCTATGTGGAATATCACTTTTGAATGGTTTGGGCAACACTAGCTTTCCCCAACACAGTTCCTCTTAACAGTTTTGGAGTTTCTGATTTTTTTATTTCTTTTTCATCCCATACTGGAATGAAAACTAAACCTTTACAGTATTCAGAAATCAGAACCACAACTTCCCTTCCCTGATTCTATTGAATGTCAGAGTCCTTTGATTCGAGGTTTCCCTCTCCCACATTTTGTCATTTATATAAGTTCCCAGAAGTCAGCAAAAAGAAAACTAAAGCACACAGAGGCTAAAAAAACCCTCCAGTTATTACTGGGAAAGTCAAGCACGTATCCAGGTGAAAGAAGGGATTTCTTAACTAACATTAACATCACTTTAGTCACTAAACAGTGATGTTCACCCCAAGACCCACACAAAGCAAAAAAACATGACAACAAAGTCTAGCTGAGATATTGTCCCTATTTCCATGACAAAGCACTAAATAATGCCTACAAAGTGCACAGCCAAACAAACTGCAACTGTTTTCACACAGGGATATGCACTGTTTGATTTATCCTTTACCTAACATCTGTTTCTGAGAAAAAAAAATTAGACTTCATGAAATGTTTACTTTCATAAGTAACTCACAGCAAAACAAATTAGGAAGGCAATGTTAGTAGCAGTACAGTCTTAACTACCAGAACAAACTAAAGGGTACTAAAGGGAACGAAAGACAATGAAACTTTCATGTAATTTTACCAATCGATAAGAAAAACAAAAGCAGTTCCTACCTAAATGTTTTCTTTTGGAAGAAAAATTGCGCAAGCCAAGCCTAGCTTTTTTTGCGTATGTATGCTTAACTTCAACATCTGCCAAAGAAAATGCAGTTTTATTTAGGCTGCAGCCAAGTTTTTCCAGCCTGTTTATGCTTTTCTCTATTGAAAATGTTATTAGAAAAAAATTTCGCATTTACAGGTTGTGACTATACATCAAATCCACAACTCCAAATTGTCCTACATGGAGCAGTCTGGTATACACCAGCATTTCTTTATTATGCCAGATTTTTTTTGTCATTTTGTCCAAAATCCATTAAATCAGAGACAAGCTGTAGTGCCTGCCTATAATAAAATTTGTCAGCTTGAGATTTACTTTATTTCAATGGAAGGGGCGGGGCAGGGAAAATTTATTTGAAACTAGAATTCAGAGGGAAAATTGCAAATTAGCTCCTGGCTGTCAAAATGCTGCACTCTTTAAAGATGAAATAAGTAAACAGTTTCAGAGGAAAAAAAAAAAAAAAGATCATAAGAAAATCTGCTATTTCACTTTCTTATTTTCTCTCCTGTTCAGTCATTCATATACAGCTCTGCTTATAATCTTTCTTTTCAGCAAGGACAGATTGTCCTTTTAAAAATGATACTTCCTCCTACACTACCACCAGGAAGATAATATTGTGTGGACTCATCCTGAACAGAAGGAGGGTGTTTTTAGGAGCTCAAAATAAACCAAAGAGCTGGAAAAGAAGAAATTAGGTTTCATTCAGCTTTTCTTTGCTTTTTCTTTTTAAATTAATCTTCTAATTTTTTTTTTTTCACTGCAAGCAGAAATTCAGAGATAAAGGAAAACCAAGCAGATTTCTCCAACATCAAGCAAGGGTCAAAAAAAGGACATGGTGCACCTTGTCAAAGGCACCTGTGCTCAGCAGCCTGAACACAAAATGAGCCAGTATCACTTGGCAAATGGTTTCTTTACTGGATTTAGCAAAAAATCCTTTGGCATTTGCTACTGCCGTGGATGTTGTGAATCAGCAACAATGCTGTGCTTCTTTTTTCTGCAGGTTTTGGTTGGTTTTATTTTCTTCCTTCATGAGGAGATTTTGAAACAAAAGGCACAATCTCTCTCTGCTGCAGCAATGTGGAAAAGCTTAACCAATTCTAGGTAAAATGGTCACCCTTTCAAAGGGTTTTTCTAACAGAAACAGATTTTTTTTTTTTAACCTGAAAAACCTAGGGAAAAAAATAAGGGGGGGAAAAAGATCCCCACATTTGAACAGGGAAAACTCTAAAAGCAGGAATTTGCCATCAACATCTCGGTCTCATAATCATCTGAACCAAATCAAAGAACACTAAATAAAATTTATTTTCCTTGGATAAACTCACCTGTACACTTCTAAAAACACTTAAAATGGCAGAAAACAACTGTTCCTCTATATCCTCATGTCCCCTGATGACTCTGCACACTTAGACACACCATATCCTTCAAATCCTTCCTTTTTTTCTCCACAGTATAAACTAGTGAAATTGAAGCAGAGTCACCAACAAACTTCAGACCAGCACAGGAGCTGACTACACTCACACAACTGTTTTAATTTTTGGCTGGACTGGCTTTTTTCCTCCTTTTTGTTTTTTACATCTCAAATTTCCCTGCTTGTTTCAGACATCTCTAGTGCTTATACTTGACCTTCACTCAAGTTGTTTTGTAGGGCACCATCAAAATGTACCTCCAGAATGGCTGAATCATATAGCTTTTTATAATTTGTATACAATGATGATTTCTTGTCCTTCAGAGAATGTTAACTTGTCTAACTTACAATTTCTTATGCTGGTTCCGCAAAATAGGAAATATCTGTAAAACAAAATAAAAATAGGAGTATTTTCTTTCTCTATCAAGAAAACCAGAAATCTGCCACCTTAAGTACTACCATTTCCTCAGGGTACTTTATCCCATCTTTTAAAGATGCTTGGGAAGTTACTGCAACCAAAAAAAGAGCACCTCAGAGCAGCTGCCACTCTGCTCCAGCATCCCAAGGCGCTCTCAGCTCCCATCTTGCAAAGATGATACAAAGAGAGAACATTTCTGCAGAGGCAGGGGTCTTTGTCCAAGGTCCTAATGCCTGTTAAGAAGCTTTAATTTGGAAGAGGAAACGGCAGAGTCCATGAAGTTCCCTTCATGCTCATATGACAGTAATTCTCACTTCATCTGCATAAACTCATCAGCACTGCTACTGAGTTCTTATACAGCAAGCAGTGAGGTCTCCAGATATAAGAAAACAATCAAATTCCTTTCCAGCTGGCAGGTGATTACTGAAAAAAGGAATTCTTTTCAAGCAGCTGGCAAAAGCCTAAGCGGGATTTACCTGGTAATACCAGTATATCAGGCCTTATTCAGAAAACCAGAGGTAAGTACTGTCTGCTAAGAATATTATCATCTCCACAATGTGCCAGCACTTCTTGCTATTCACAGACCAACAGTTTCTTTCCTCTTTTTTCTTCTCAGTACATGCTCTTTAAATCCCATATCAAATTTAACACACACATTTTTTTCATCCAAGTATGAGGATGAAGTTTACTAATAGCTGCACACCAAGTTCTTGAATTAGGACATGCTTCTCAGGGAGAAGAACAACTGAATATTATTTTTTCATCATTTGTCACAGGTGCTGCTATGCTGGGTAATTTCAAGTTAGAATATGAAATCCTATCTTGATTTCTGGATCTGTAGATTGATCAATAAGATTTTTAGATTAACATCACTGTTGCTTTCAGTAAGAGCTGAATTTCCCTCCCTCACAATTATACACAAGAGCATCCCACATATTCTCACAGAATGGCTGGGGTGGGAAGGGGCCTCTGGGGATCCTCTAGTCCAACCCTGCTGCTAGAGCAGGTTCAGCTGCAGAAAGTAGCTCAGGATTGTGTCCAGGTGGGCTTGGAATATTTCCAGAGAAGGACACTCCACAGCCTCTCTGAGTAGCCTGTTCCAGTGCTCTGCCACTCTTGAAGTAAAGAAGTTTTTCCTCATTATCAGATGGAACTTCCTGTGTTTCAGTTTGTGCTGATTGTCCCTTGGCCTGGGCACCTCTAGGAAGAGCCCGGTCCCATCCCTTTGACATTCACCCTTGTATGCATTGGTAAGACCCCCTCTCTCTTCTGTTCTCGAGGCTGAACAGACCCAGCTCCCTCAGCCTTTCCTTCTGAGAGATGCTCCAGTCCCCTCATTGCCCTTGTGGCCTCTGCTGGACCCACTCCAGGAGCTCCATGTCCCTCTTGTGCTGAGGAGCCTAGAACTGGACACAGCACTCCAGATACTGTCCCACCAAGCAGAGTAGAGGAGAAGGATCACCTCAACCTGCTGGCCTTTCTTAAATTCCTCAGCTACCAGAGAAGTTATTTTTTCTTCTTCTTCCTTTTTCTTTTTTTTTTTTTTTTTTTTAACTTTTCATTAGCCTACTTTATCACAAAACAGAAACCAATGACACACCAAAGATCATCCACAGCAGAGTTATTTCAACCAGGCCTGTATGACTGGCAAAAGGCAGCCAGCCACCCAGTGATCAAAAACTGCAGCGTGACCTCAAAGCAGAAAGGTCACTGATCTGAGCTCTCCTCTCACCATAGAAAACTTCAGTTCCTGGCTTCCCAGCTAGATGCCTGCTTTTCTCCTCTGGTTAGGCTTCTGTTATAAAATTCAACTGAACTGAGTCAGCTTCCATCATTCTCAAGGCGTAATTCAGACAGCCTCCTCCAGTTCTGACACTGAGAACCCATAGAACTTCATTTCCAGTGTGCAGGGTTTTCTGACTGAGAACCCACCCAAGAAACAAAATTTTCTGACAGCTCAAAATACCTTTTTGAGCTCAAATTACTGTGGACTATGTCATAATTGCTTGAAAGAAAACCTATGACATAGTCTATCACTTCATATTTACCACTACAAATTTACCATTTTTTTTTCAGTAAAAATTATTAAATTCTGCCCCGAAATACATAAAAGTTTCTTCACAGACATTGCCCAGACAAACAATTTAATGAGGAAAATACCATTGCTCACTTTTCCACCTCAACAGCTGATTCTGAAGGAACAAGTCACCAAATATTTTCCGTAATATTTTTTCATTTTGAGTGAGACACATAGCAATACAGGGGGAAACCAGAAAAATAGAGTACCAATATTTGCATTCAATGTTTTCTGCTCCAACTGAACAAATAATTTGGTGTTGTCTCTGGTACTTTGTGCAGAATCCAAATTAGACAACTCTGTTTATTGACCACTTGACTGTTTGAATGGAGCCAGAGAACAATCTGCCTGCTATAACACTCATCTTCCTGCATGTGTGGTTTAATCAGCAGTGAAATATATGAATTACTTTAGCATTATGTTTACTTACTGAATTTATCTACTGAAAATATCATTTTTGTCCATGATATGCCTCATTCATTGTAAAATGAGAATACTCCTGTGTTTTACCCTGATGTTATTTCAATTTACACCAGTAAAACAACAGCAGAATTTAGCTAACTAATGGCTGAACAGGCCTATTGGCGTTCTGCAGGCTTGATAGTGAAGGGTCGACCTAAAGAAAATTACATGAGCTACGCTTTGCACGTTTCACATAGGAATGCTGACACATCCCCAGGTCTGCTTCCAGTGTGAATTGTCTGCTCCTTGTGGCTGTTGCACAACCACAGGTCATTGGCATGGGCCATTAACTGGGCACAATTTTACTCAGCATACCTGAGAGCTGGAAGGACCTTCAAATATGCCCTGTGTGATAATTTCATTAGCTTTGTGCATAAAGCCTTAACAATTTTATTACTGATCTGGAAAAATGTAAATAGAAATTGTAAAACTCAGGGGGTTTACACATCCAAGCAGATAGAGCAAGCTGCTAGTTTAACCACATACTAATGCTTCGTTTTTAGAAACATTTTATGTCTTGTTTCCCAGAACTTTCACTATTCCTTGTACTGAGTGGGCAGCTGCTCACTGTTGTTATCTACTAATTAAGACCGAATGTCTGATATTATAAGGGTTCAACTGAAACAAACTGAAATAAGCACTCTGAGCTGCCAGCCCCTCTTGAGACCACAAATTAGTGAGACGCTCATCGCATGAAGCTCTCCAGTAGGGCAGCTTTTAAGTAAATAAAAGCAAATACACTGTGGAAGAAATAATAGTAAAAGAAACAAAGTGGATTTCTCTTAAAGAGACATCTATTTTCCTGCTGACATAAAGCCTTGCATATTCTCCTCAGGACACCTTCAGAATGTTTTTAAAGATTCTGATTTTTAAAAGGTCACCTAATCAATGATAAATACATAGGCACGCACCCCCACACACATAAAAGTATTTAAATACACAGTTTTAGATTACTTGTATCTGTTACACCTGCTTTGTGTGAAATTATTTTGGATTGTTTATACAGTGTGGAATAAAACTTTCCAGTTTGCTAATGGGAATAAAAACTAGTTAAAAAACTGCAATGTATTTCCTTCTCCTCTCCAGCAAACTGAAGGTAGGAAGTAATTCTTTACATTCAGATACTTTCAGTCAGATTTTTCTTCTTTAAGAGAAAGCAAGTGTCATAAGCATCCCCTGGAAACTTAGAACACTCAGGTTTATTCAAGATTCTTCTTGGTGTGCATCACAAAGAACGGGCACAATTTTAACCAACCCATCCATTTTGTAGGACTCACCACCTACCACCTGTAATCTCCACAATAGAGCATGTCATTTGAGATGTGCATTGCTCCTCCCCACATTCATTCCCAGCGTGTCACAGTTCACCTGTTTGGTAATAGCAATTCATCACCCTCTGACAAACAGCACAATAAAACTGCTCCCTGTGCCTTGTGATGAGAGCCACACCAAACCAAAAGTCTTGCTCTCACACTTTGGACTAGACACAGACCCCTGTGATACCATTACACGGTATTGCCATGAATTCAATTACTTTGCACTGTGATTATTAATGACAGAACGATGTAATGAGTCTGAATGCAGATAAAATTCCTGTGGTTAAGTGAGGCCTTGATGTTGAAATTTCCTTACCAAATTAAAGCACTTCTTCCCCAGGCATTTGGGAGTCTCATTAAAAGCCAATTTGAGCCAATGAGAATCTTCCCATTGACAGACAGATTTGAATTAGGTCCTCACTGTATTAAAATTGAAACATGTAGGGGTCAATTTTTGGAAAAACAATTTCTTAGTACTGGCTTGGTATTTTTTTTTCTGTATCTGCTCATGCATCCAGCACAGATTTATGAGTTCATATCAAATAACTACACACAAACGCATATAGAGAAATCTCACTACACATATACACGTAATAATCCCATCTGAAGATATAAATAGTGACAGGAGATACTTTTAAAACGGCCCCAGAGTTGTTTCAAAGCTTCTTAGCTCATGGGTATATCATAAAGCATATTCCTTATCCCTTCTTCTGTCCTATTATTAAGAATCACAGCAATTTTGCACTTAAATTCCCCACACAGAGTTGCACAAATTTATCCAGAGTCTACAGCTACAGGAAGGACATGGTTACCTAAATCCAACCCCAGTCCCACTGTGGTGCCCCAATAAGAAAGCTGCTTTTCTAATTCCACTGTCAAATATCATCTAGACCTGTTTAAGCCTGGACATCTTTGATTTTTATGTTGGAACATTACAGGTGCCAGAGCACTTGTGGCTTCCCCAGTGACTATTTCTCATTTCCTAGGAGGCTAGAAAAGATGCAGCCACCTCCTCTTCATGCAACAACTAAACTATTCCTTAAAAACATATATATGTGTGTATGTGGACAAAAATGTACCACATGTACATATATGTTTATAAATATATGCAAAATAAGACAGTGTGCAAGACTGCATGGAACTATTTAGCCTAAATTATACATTAATTTGGAGGCTCCTTGATTCAAGACCCCCCTCTAGGTGTTGATACATGTAAAAAAATAAAAATCACTCAGATATTACAATGGGAAGAAAAGTCTTTTTCTTACGTGCTTCAATGGTTGCAGACCAGGATTATCCAATAGGTTGTAGACATTGTCCTTCTTTGTCTTATTTACACTGAATTGAAAAGAGTAGATTCAAACCATAATTGGAATCTTTCCCATGCCAACCTGCCCCACTGGAAATTATGCACAGGCTTGTAATGAGAGAAGATCAAGCAGTGCAGCAAATTACCAGAGGAAGCGATGACAAAATGATAAATTCAGATCAAGATCCAATATCTTTCTGTAAGAAAATCTTAAGCAAAAACCCCAAAATATTTTAGACAGACTCAAGTTAGCTGCATGAAAAGCCTAACTGGCTACCCCAGAGAAGCAAAACCGACACACACAGCCCCAGGTGTACCTTTTGCTCTTAAGCTGTACAACCTTTGGCAGGTAGAATGTGTGTTTACCTTGATGCAGTCAAATCTGTGTTGTTTCTAAGATCACTTTCTATCTTTATTGCCAAACTCTTTCAAAAATCCAGATAACTGGATGAGTTTTTCTGGACTGCATCATGCAGATAATAGAAGCAGATGATCTCATAGGTCCTCTTTGGATTAAAATTTCATGCACTGGATCTTACTTTTATCTGCCAGAGACATTTTTTTATGCTCTGAGGATTTTTCTAAAGATAGATGAAAGCTGAAAATTCGTAATCTAGCTGCTCCCTTACAAATGGAACGGCCAACTTCCTGCTTCCATGCGTGACATTACATATGGAAATATCAACTGATCAGAGAAAAGCATCTGAAAAAAGTGCCACATTTCCAGTATCTGAGATTATTTTCAGAAGTTCATTTAAACTGGAGGTGCTTCCTCCTAAGAGCAAGCAAACAGCCAAAACCTCTTCCCTCAAGCTGACAATATGCTCTTGCTTCCCCAGATATAGGATAACTATTTGCCTGAAGCCAGTAGACTGTAGTGTGCTATTGAACTTACAGTCAAAGACAGATCGACACCAGCTTTGCCTCATAAAAGAGATTTTTACAGCTCCCTTGTGGCCAAGTCCATTACATAAATTTCCCATTTGCACTGAAATTCATAGCCCTTGGAAGAGTTTGGATGCCATTGTTGTCCTAAGCACTTGGATCTGACATGGAATAGCTGAAAAAGGATAACCTGGCACTTTGGTTGTGCAAATAAAAATTCAAGAGTAAAAGAGCCTTCTCCTCTTTTTCCTTTCTTTCTTACACTATTCTCTGACCTTACAGTTCAGTGCACATCTTACATGAATGCTGAATATATTACAACTGAATATACTTGAATGCTATATATATATTATAGCTGAAAAAACTTGAGACATGTTAGTAAATTCTATTCAAGGTATGCGTAAATCTTCAGAAAAATTAGAACAAAAATTTCACAGAACTACTTTATTCATTTTGTCTGCCAATTACAGAAAGCAGTGAATAGGGAGGAGACAGAGAAAAACTTCAGTCTGCTAAATTCTGCTTGCTGGGTTACTTGAAAATAATGTAGTGCTCTAATACAAAGATTCTGATATACCAATACTAAGATGAGAAAAACAACAAAAAAGTAAAACAAATAAAAGTTAAAACAACTTTTCTAATTTCAACCAAGAGACCAAGGTGATCAAAGTTCTGTTACTCAAGGCTGATAATAGTTTGCCTGATAGAAGCACATCCACATCCTGAACGTATTTTCATACTTCACCTTTTTTTCTGTCCACTTGCATTGTGATTAAAAATCAAACATAACTAACTAGTGAACATAAATAACTAGTTAAAATCTTGCCCTAAATAAGATCCAGCTGGATCAGAAATTTTTATGCAGATACCAGATGGGTTGAATGATTTTCTTGTTTCCAGCATTCTGTCAGTATATATGCATAAGCAGATGCACAACTTTCTGGTTTGGGTTAGGGCTACAGAAACCCCATAAATCCAGAACTTTTTGAATCTAAATGCTACAGTTTTAAGTATAACTTTGGAAATCAAAGCTGTAATATTTCACCTCAGGTGTTGTTGCCACATTAGCTTTCTTTATCTGAACAGAAATAGAAAAGCTTCAGGTTTATAAAAATATTCCAGCCTGTCCTGTGAAGATTTCTAACCCAGCTTTGTAGCTGTAAGGTATTATAAGATTGTACTCAACTCTGTATGGCATACAAGAGGAAACTTCTAGTCCCTTCATGACCTTGAGTGACTGAGGAGAAAGAGAGGTGTCCTGATAACACTAAATTATATTTTTTCTGGCTCCTAAGGCTATTTGAAAGACAAGGAAAAGGCCCCTAGACCTAGCTAAATATTAGATCACTTTCCAAAACTTAAATGCTTATTTAAAAATCAAACTGGCATAATAAATGTTACAAGCCATTTGTTTTCTTCTTGTGAAGGACTAAGACACTTATGCAGCCTAGACTAATCTAACAATTTAAGAATGAGCAAGCTGAACTCCACACTACAAGGCTGTGTTGCTTTAATTATGACTTTTAGGTTAAACCAGTTCTAAACCAGCATATACTCCATACATAGAAAAGTGGTTGGAGTCAGTTGCTGCTCACGCTATGTAAGGTGCACATATGCCAAAAAAAGGTAGAAAGTATAATAGTAAAAGAAAAAATGACAGTGCTCGCAGGCAAATGAGAGTGTCAGAAGTGTGAGATGTACTTTACTGACATTGATGAGATAGAAGAACACAGAAGCTGAGTAACCAGAACCAAACCCAACCCAGAGCCATCAGAGATGGGGGAGCTGTTTGCATTTCTGCTTACAGCATGACCTGTCTGCCAGGTATCTCTCCTGATCCACTGCTTCCTGATTCAGTGTCACCCTTCTCCTCTGGTTTTTGGACATCCCATACAAAAATACTCTGAGTATCATAGAACACCCTGAACATATCTCTCTCTCAGTATTTCTGTGTCTGCTGGGACTCTCACAGTAAATTTAAAGTTTGGTTTCCAAATATCTTCTAAAAGAAGAAATGCAGCCTTCTAAAAGAAGAAATTTAGCCAAAATGTGTGCCTTTTCAAATTATTCCTTATTAAATAAATAAGAAATAATAAATATTTAATTGCACTTAAAAATAATTTAACAGGAGAGTTACAGAAATTATAATAGTCTACCTAGCAGCAAGAACGTGTTAATTTTCTTAGCAGGTATATCCTACTAATGGAATATTTTCACAGCATTACCATATCAGCATGTTAATACCATTTGCAGAATTCAATAAGAGTTAATGAGAACAATAATTATTTGAGAATGAATGTTGCTTTGGGCTTTATTATTCCTTTCTTGCAATGTGTAGTTCTGTGTTTTGGACTCTGTATAATGCTAAACTGACTTTCTTACCAAGTAATTGAATTTCTCTTATTACACATACACACAGCCCCCACAAAGAATATGTGGTACAATGTTTTTCTCCTCCTTTCTAAATCATTCAAACTCTTTGTGGGAATAAGTCAGATCCTACTTTAAAGAACTCTGCTGAAACTCAGCACAATGTCCACAAATACTGGTAAATATTTTTCTTTTCAAGGAGGTTCTGTAATCAAGATTATTTGCCCCATTGACTGCATACTCAAGCAGAGTAAAGTCTTACAGAATTAATTAGAAAAAATAATCCCATTAAGTCTTGAACTTAATAATAAACTGGTACAGCATTAACATTTTGGTCATTAAACTTGTTTAATTAAATTTAATCGAGCTTTTGCATTATTATGGCTACAGTAAACTAACTACCCATATTGCCTCGTCCCTCCTTCTACCCCCCACCAGGAGACAAGACGAGAAAGACTTAAAAGAGAAGAATAACTTTAAAAAAATTAAAAATTCAGATTTTATCAGAGGCAGATTGATTCAAAAAATGGTTCAAAAGACCCTCATATCAGAGCTGGGCCTCCTGAAATCAGATAATGGAATCTTTACAAGCAAAGAGGGAAACAACTTAGGATAATTTCCCTACCCTCTCATATGACCTAGGAGTTCTAAATCCTAATTTCTGTTTCATGCTGTTTTGTCACTAACATGGAATTCTTTGTGTTTAGGGCACCTTCACACTCCTTGTGGCAAACAAATAATTTAACATTAAATCAGTGAAGAAGCTGGTAAAAAAATACTGTTTGGAGAGGTGTACAGGTATGACCCAGGTGCTTTTTTTTTTTTGAGGATTTCCTTGCTGTGTGTTTGAAATGGGCCTAATTTTACCTTTGAAAAATCTGCAACACACCAAGTTATGAATTATAGTTGAAAGTGAAAAGGTCTGTCCATTCTGAAATAAATTTTGTTATACAGCATCGTTAAGTCAGTATTCACTTTTGCCAAAACTGTGTAGATTCTCTAACGAAACTACATCTAAAGGCAGAGAAGCTTATGTATTGCAGTGCTGAGTTATAACTTCCAATTTTAGCAGCATTTCCACAAGAAACGGAAAAGTAGACAAGGAAAATTCTGTATGTTTGTATTTTCACCGCTACCCTGCCAGGAAGAAAACATAGGCTTGATTTCCTTCCTGGGTTAATTATTTGCATTAAAAAAAGTTTATTTACTAACACTAATCATGCAGTCAGAGCCTTTGCAACCAGGAGCTTGGCAGGGATGCTGCCAGCAGCAGCACCAGGACTTTTCCACAAAAACAACCTGCTTCACAGGAAAGTACCAGTTCAATTAATTCAAGTGCCTGCTTTACACATTTTCCATCAAAAATATCTGGGAATTTTTTTTTATTATTATTTAGACATATCACTGCAGTGTTTCACAGACAAAATACCCTATGCCTTCAGTCTTCTAAGGAAAGACAATAATGTCTTCTGGAGCATGTAAATTGGGGGGCATAAATGATACCAGATAAATTGAGTCATTAGGCACTAAAATAAGAATCCTCTGAGATACCATGACATCAATACCAAATACAAATACTAAAGATTAATACCAAAATACTGAGGTTTGACTTTTCACCAGTAGTTCAGCCATTTCCAAGGAGAAACCCCGGCTTTCAAACAGTTCAAATCATTATGATTCAGAATAGATCCCAGCAGATCCTAGTGCAAGACGCTCCACTAGAATTTTCACCTTGCCCAAATGTCTTAAGGATCACTGGAGATGTCTCTCCAAGGCTTTGTAGTAAAATGTTCGTTCAATCCTCAGATTTTTTTGTTGTGCTTCATTTGAAGTCCATAAATACCACAACTTCTGCTACATCAAACTTCATTGAACCACTTTGATGTTTCTAAAGTTTAATATTTAGACTAAAAGCTTTCCAATAATAAATTCTTAATATGAAATAAAGATGTGGCTGCAATTTCTATCAGAAGCTTAACATTTTTTTCTCAATTTCAAGAGGGTATGAAACACCAGACCCTTAATAGAAAGACATACTTAGTGATTAAGAAAGATGCAAAATTGGAAGAATTAAAGCTTGACTCTTCCTTTTAGACTGAAAAAGTTATAATAACATATTTTTGGCTGCTAGGTATCAGAGGCTGTCACCCTAATGAAAATAACTTGACTGAGTGACTGAAAGCCTTGTTGTTCTAGTGAAAAGGCAAAGAAAGGATATAATTTTTGCAACCAGTAAATCAAATTTACACATCAAGGGAGATAAAGACTTTGGTTGTTAATATTCTTTACCCCTTGAAAAACCCAGAACCATTAACAGTCAACAACTAACTCAAACATTTCAATTACCTGTAGAAAACTGCACCATCACAAAACAATGTGGAATCTCTATATACATGTCACCAGATTAATGAGGCTCACTAATTCCTCTCATAACAGAAGCAGATAACTTGCATTACAAGTAAAAAGTCTCGGTTTCAAATTTATGAATACTCTGTTCTACTGCAGAAGCAAGTGTAAGTCTTTTCCTAACTGAAATCTGCTTTTATATTAGATATTTATGTGAATTACTTATTTCCACTTTTCTCTTTAGGGTACCAGTGTGACTAAGATGGGAAAAAACAACGGAGAATCATCAAAGTGCTACTTGAAATCAACACATAGAGTGAACCAAAATGTCACACTTATAAATATTTATAAGAGAAAATTTCCCATTATATGTTCAGCATTGAATGGTGCATGTTATTCTTATTAATGTTTCATAAACATTTGTACAGAAAACAATATGCTTTATTTTTCTTCTAAGTATTAAGTAGAATTATAGCAGCATCTGCTTTCAACAGTTGAGTGCACAAGCTATTCATGCCCTGTCGTAAATTCCATGATGCATTAAGATGCCATTAAATGTACCTTCTGTGGTTGTCTGCTCATTTACATACCTTGTAAATCATCATGTAAAAATCAAGTGAACTAGGGAGCAATCACCTGCACTCTTTCCTTCTGCCACAGAACCCAGTGCCATCCACATCTTCCTCCATCAGGATCATCACCATTAAACATAAAGTCAATTATGCCAATGATAAGAAACTTAATAAAAAATATAGCTCAAATTGCCTTTAGCAATTAAGTCCATTTTCTATAAAAAAAATTTAAAGCCAAGAAATTTAGGCGAGCCAGAAGAAATAAGCATAGCTGGTGAGCCCTTTTTCCTCAAGGATCCTCAACTGGGAGTGTTACATAAAATAAATAAACAAACAAAAAATCCTTGAGGAATGAACAGCCTGTCTCTTTGTGGTCTTTCCTCCTCACACACAGTCTTTAGCAAGCTTCCTGTATGGCCTCTGTGCTTGAGCAGCACAGTGAATAATATCTCAGCTTTTTTAGAACTAGAACATTCTGGAGAAGAAAATTTCCTCTTTTATTATTATTTTTATTTTGTTAGTGTTCTAAGTCCTGTTTTTTTCACCGTATGTACTGATTTAGTTTCTCCAGGCCAGTTTTATGGAAATACCCGGAAAAGGTTTACTTTTATGAAAACCAAGCAGTTTCCTGCATTGGCTGGCAAGAGAGTTTTGTCGGTGTCGCAGCTGTAGCTCCAATGACTGCAGACTCTGTCTCTCTCGCCACTCTGGTGATTCAGCCTCTAATGGTCAGGAGTTTGGAAACAGGCACCTGCACCTGGTACCAGAGCTGGCAAACCAGAGTGCTGCTGGCACAGTACCCACTGTGTTTCATTGTTTCCTCTGCAAAATTTAAACATTTCAGACCCCATAAATTAGTCAAATCAGCTTTCTCTGAGTTTAACAATTACTTCCACGCACTTCTTATGAGCTTTCCTCTTTCTAAGAAGCCAGACGAAAATGTTTACCCTATAGAAACATTGGCCAACATCTTTATTGTGTCAGAGTGTCCTTGGAAGGGAACAAACCTGATGAACTGCAAGGCCTGAAGTCAGCAACAAAGGAAGGCTGGAGAGGAGCTCAGGAGGGTGGGAGGAAGGCAACGAGAGAGAATGGTAAGGACTATGAGTGCACATATACATCCAAGGTGAACTGCAAGACTGCCAGAGGTAACTAATTTATTTCATTGTGAGTCCGTCAACTTCCACTGGAAAAATAATTTTTAGACTTAAGAAAATGAAATAATCCTTGATTTTAGTGTCAGGCTTTCACCTAGCACACACAACTCCCTTGCTATGAGAATGTGGCCCATGGGACTTCTTAGCATCCTTTTCAAAGCAACAGCTTCTGAAAATAATCAGATCACAGGGTTTTTTTTTTTCCCCTCAGAAGGAGAATACAAAAAGGGGAGGAGGGAAGCTAATAAATAATATGAAGTTTCTTGCATTTAGTGACAAATGTTATGAAAAAAGCACAGTCCTTTGTAACTGATGCTTTCTCCTTGTCTGTCATCTGTGTTTATGCCATATCTATCAATCTTTGCAACCCTCAGTCCTTGAACTCCTTCTGCAAGCAACAAAGAGAAGCATCTACCATGTGTTTCATTACCAAACACCAAGACTCTTCTGTTTCTTTAGCCTTTGTGGGGACTAAATAGTGGGGGAAGGGGAATTGTCTTCGGACAATTAGAGGAAATATGTTGAATTTGGAGTATTAGGTCTGCTATAAACTTATGGCTACAGAGAAGACAGAGAAGATGTCGCAGATGAAATAGGAGCAGTTCTGCAAATTGAGCACACCAATGTCAAACAATTACTGGTGGAGAGCTCTTTTCAAGCCAGCTCTTCACACAGGAGGAAGTCAGGTTTGAGTGGATCAGGCACCCTGAAAAGCCCAGGTAGACAATGGAAACCCCACTTTTACAGAGATCTCTTGGCATATCAGTCATTCATAGAGGGCAATTTTTCAGTTCTATCAGTAGAACATTATTGAGGAAAACTTCATCAGCCTCACACTAAAGCAATGGGACCACAGGTAGCAGTGACAAGCCAACAGCTTTGGGTGCCACCACAATCACAACAGGAACAACTGCTATTCCCTCTGACCTGCCACAAAGTTCTGGGAGGACAAGTTGGATGGAGAAGCTTGTTTTCCCACAGATGATTCTGGGTCACTGTCTCCATGAGGGAAAACGCTGTACTGGCCTGCCGGCTGCCCCTGAGCTGCTCCTCACCCTCACTGCCCACACACTTATCATCTAGAAACGGAGGCCATCCTTGTGCTACTGAGAATGTAGCTTGGGAAAAGCTGTTATAAATACTTAAAAACCCTTTTCATATCATGTTATTCCATTTTTACCAAACTCCCCAAACAGTTTACAGATCAGTGAGCACTGCCAAAGCTTTCCAGGTATTTTTTCAGCAATTGCTGCTACTGACCTTTATTTTCTTGTTTAGGAAAATATTGAGGTTGCCTGTTGACACCCTTGCTTTTTAACTCTGGAACCAGTGTTTGCACTGGAAGAAACTCTTTGTGATGCTGAGTGAAAGCAGAGCACTGAAGGCACTGGAAAATCAGAGCATACATTTGTTATTTAGAGACTGTGGTCAATCCAGCCCCTCCTGTCATGACAGCATCTCCATGCACTTGGCGTGGCAGGCTCTTACTGCAGTCACTCAGCTCAGAATGTTTAAAAATAAGTTTTCATCCTAATTTAAATTCCAAGAACTAGCCTGTTTCCATTGAGAAAGCCTGTAGTTTTATGGTTCTATGAAGCAATTCTCCCTTTCTAATGCTGTATCTCCAAATATTCATTCATAAGAAGATTAACAATAATCTCAGTATTAGTCAGACTGGATGTTTTTGGTCCTAGCTGAAAAGCTACACCCTTGCCAGTGCTTATACCTGCTGAGTTCAGTCCTTTTCAGACAAAAGCTACAAAGGCACAGCAATCTGCCTGTGTGGCTTCATTTCCAGCAAACTGATCCCAGAAATTATCACATCGCATTTCCAGCTCCCTAAGAAAAACCTGCCAATGTGTGCAAATAATTTTAAAATCTAAGAACAATGCTAGAGTCATCTTTTTTTTCTACCCATAATTCATCCAGCACAGTCTGACCATGGTCCATGATTCATGCTCCCACAAACTACCACTGTATAAATAAGTGATTACCTCTCTAAGCTGGAAAATGTAACTGAATGAAGGAGCACAGCCTAATATTCAACATTTAAAAATTCACTTCTTCATGAATGCAAATTTATGTACATAGCTACATATATAAACTGCATCTCTCTTGGTCTTTCTAATTTCAGAGATTCTTTTTGGTACTGAATGGGTAGTATTGCCTATTTGCATGGGTAAATAAAGATATAATTGTTCCTTACTTCTGTTTTTTTAGGTTTTTTTCCTTTAAGAACACTAATACATGTTTTGCAACAGGTGTACTATATAACTAAAAGAAAAATTCGTCATCACCTTTTCTTTTCCTACACAAAAAAGCCAAAAAAAAAAAACAACCCACAACCTTAAATGAGGACTGAAACAAACTACTTCAAATTTGAAACCAAACCAAAGCTTTTTTAATTAAACCAAAACTTAATTTCATGCATATTCTGCCCAGGTGGATTTTGAGTCAACAAAAATACTCCATTGCTTTTGTATTTTTAAAGGTTTTTTCCTACTCCCAGTCAGCTTGACTCTCATAAGAGGAAAGGGAAAAAACTCCCAGAAACAAGAGAGATTCTTTGTGCTTGTAAAGTTATAGTCTTGAGGGAAATGGAACTTTCTCATGAACATTTTCATCTCTTCAAAAGGAATAATGTTTTGTTAAGAAAAAAAAGAGGCAGACAAGTGTTATAAAAGGTACTTTAAGCATATCTCAGTCATATTTATGACTCTGAAATGTGTGCTATTTCAAGACTTCCTGCTCTGTTACATTATTCAGCTGCCAACTGTCCTGTGTTTCATATCCTTTACAGACATTTAACACAAAGTACACTTCATTCTGGCATTGAATATTCCTTTTTTACTTCATATTCACATGTCATCTCTATTTCTTCCCAATTCATCCAGATATTTGACTAATGCAAGGAACTACAACGTTTAAGAGAGGAGTTTTATGTAGCTACTGATTTACTTTGCTCATCACTGGATCCACTTAGTTTTGTTACACATTTCCCACGGGAAGTTGTACATCTAGTCCCACTAGACATCATGTAAAATCAGTAGATAGCACATATAATGCTTCTTTTCAATTATTCCGTGTTATTTTTGTTAAATTTTGTTTCCTTTCCTTCCCTTGATTCCTTTTCAAGCCTCTTTCTACCATTTCCAGCTTCCTCCTTTGTGGCAATTACAGTCTTCATGCCAACATGGCTTGACAGGATTAACATATGAACCCTGGAGCTGCTGTCCACTTGTACAGGTAGCCAGAGCCAAGTAGAATGCATTTTAAAAAATTAAAAAGATAAAAATACCTCTCTCAGCATCTTAGAGTGGCTTCCTGTTCCTCTGTCCTTTCCTTTTATGCCACCAGCCTGTAACCAAAATCAGAAAATATCCTTCTTACAGGATATGCAGCAAGGCTCTGACCAAAAGTTAAGCTACAGAGAATCCCTCTTAGGTTTGACTAAACAAATATTGTTTTTCATATCAGACTTGCTTTCTTATAGCACAAACACAGAGGCCCAAAGCTGAAATTTAATATGGAAAACCATTGTGCACAACACAGACACACAACAGTTATGGTAAAAAATAAGTGTTGTAGCTATATGCAGCCTTACTCTCAAAGCAAAAGCATCTCTCAAGAGATATATTCTCTAGTAGAGCACTGTTGTGATCTGAAATAAAGCATCTATTACACATCTTGTATACTAGAAGCATAGTAGCATTCACTTCAGAAGTAACTAATTGTAGAATAATAACAACAATAATAATAACAATTGGCAAAGTGCTGGCTGCCATTCAAAACTCTCCTGAAACAACTCAAACTGCTTGACTGAATTAACAAGCAAACTGCTTGATTCTTCCCTCTGCCAAAAATAAAACCAGAAAAACACATTCTAACTGATGTCATTCTGATACAGCCATTCGAATTTTACCAATTTCAGAGCCTATTTCAGAAAGTCTAAATGTTCTGTGAAAGAAATAATATTGTTGTGGTATGGCTTATGGTAAACTCTTCCACCACTGGAACCTGAGCTAAACACTAATACCACATTCTGACTGTGGTCTGGATACAAGTAATATTTGTTATTCCTCCAGAAATACAAAGTGGATAAAATCTTGTTTCAAATTATGCTTTTCATCGATTTCAATTATAATTCTTGAAACTTCAAACAGTGTGAGATGCCTTTCTGTACCTGCCTCAAAATATTTAAGGAAAATAAACTGTAATACTGCCATGTTAGGGAAGTGTAATGAAAATAAACCTTGAAAAGTGCAGGAGAGATAACTTGGAAACAGTAAATGGACAGAGAGAAAGTTCATATATCATTCAATTAGAGTACAAACCTTGGGTTGGTGACTACTGAGATAGCAAGCAACCACAGCATAGTCTGGAATCTACCAGGAAAATGTCTTTTACTATACCTATTCCTAAATTCTGTAGGCAGAAAAAAAAAAAAAGCACAGGAGAGGTGAAAACCAGCTACAAAGCCCACTGGGAATGAATCCATCTGCTACTTTGAAATACATGTGTTTCTATTTTCCAAATTATATCTTTAACACAGAGCTGGCTTCTGCCTCCCGTCAGCAAATGTTTTCTTTATTTTAAATAAAGAGGCAGTCTATGTCAGAGAGAATGACATTTTACTGGAGCATCAAGTTTCTATAGCTCTAATTAAATTTAGATCATCTCTGTTATTTTCAGTCATAGCTGGCCAGATAGCCCTAAGAGAAAGCTGTTAGAATGCTAATGTCTTGGCCACTGAGTTCATCATGGCTTCATGCACTAACATAGAAAAAACAAAGCTTCAATACACTGTAAAATTCTATTTTAAATCAAATGTTTTCAAAAGGCCCATTTAGGATAATTCATCTGGATTTAGATCCTGCTTTGTAATCAATAGATTTTTAATTTACATCTAAGTGCAATTATTTACTGGAGTACTGACATGTGCAATATTAACAGGTACAGCACTGCCTGTTTGATCCATTCAGCCCAAATATTCCTGGAAGCATTCACATCTAGAAATGTGATCCACTGTTGGTTTTCTCAGCTTCAACAGAGATGGGGCAGCTGAGAGGTGTTTTAAAAGATTTTGTTCTATTATCAGTCTCAATGAATAGTGAGACACAAGAGATGTAAATCTCAACACCATTCTATCAGAAGCTAACTTATTTCCGGTTACAATACTTCATAAATATTTTTCAGCTTATTAGCTTCTGTCACACAATGTTGCTTTTACTTCTAACACCAATCACCTATATTTTTCCTCCACATGATTCCACTACAATGCATCACAGTTCTAATTCCCTAAAATATCTGATCCTTTTGCAAGGTCATATTGTAAAACTTGTTGAGACTTGTTTCTAGTTCAATCTCTCTCAACAACGGCATCTCTATTCCATGGCCTTCCTAAGTCAGCACACCTTGTCTCAGTGTTTACATACAGATGCACAAGACTGTGTGAGCTTTCTGCCAGGTTTTGAGAATTCTTTACAAATCCATTTCCTACAAACCACCCAACCCTGCTCAGCTGCCACCTGCTGTGAATGACACTTGAGTCCATGAGATGCCCCCACCAATCTTGTTCCTCTCTGTGCCACTTCAAGAGATTCAAAGAGGTTTAAAAGTGGACTTAAAACCTTGTGGTCTTTTCTTCACAAACTTTTTAAAAATTATCTTTCATCTGGCTTTAGCGATAACAGGAACAGTCCATGGGTAAGGGAACAAAAGGTTGATGACCTAGGGTTATGTTTGTTTTGTGTGTAGATGTTCAGTTTTCCTAATTAAGTGTTGGCTTTAATTTTGCCATCCATCCTCAGTTGGCAGGCACTAGCAATTCACCAAGATATTTCAATAGATGATGAATTCTGCAGGATATGACAGTAACACGTTCAACTGGTGCAATTTGAAGACAATGATTACAAAAATAATTTTATGCACATTTAATATTTAAAAATCCTTGGTTTTTTAACATGTAGAATCTAAGTTGCATCTTATCTTTATTACATTACATAATCTTCTCTGTTTCAATCTGGAGGAATTTGAAAACCAAAAGAATTACCACCTATGTACTTGAGATTGAGTGAAATTTAGTATTTTCCAATATTTGCTGAAAATCTACCTAAAGGCCACATGATTTAGAAGGAACAAAGCAAAACACCCCAGTCACAATAAGAGTTTGTGAGTAATTATATAGGTTATTCCCTAATGCAAACAGAACAAATAAGTACTTTACAAATAAGTAAATAATACACTTGACTGTGTATTCAGGGAGAACAATTAAGAATATAATGGTACATCCCAAAAAAAAAAAAAAAAAAAAAAACACCCACAGAAATAATGCATTTTTCTTACAGATTCTCACACTCCAGAGTCCTGACTTTCCATTATTCACATTCTGGTTGAAGTCTATAACAGCTCTGAGGATGGATTTCATTAATGTGATCTTCTTTACTTCACTTCTCCTTCTAAGTCCTCCCTATTCATTAGCTCTGAGAGCCAGTGCTTGTTAATGGCCCAGCAGTTGTATGGTAGATCAATAACGTGATAAGGGCAAAATTCTAAGTGCAGAGGGGGGAGAGCAGAGAAAGAAGGAGAAAAACATTTCAAAATTTACATTTGCTCCTCCCCTGGTAACAGATGTGAATCAAATTCCAGCAATGTGGAGTTCTGGATCAGGTCCCAAAGCCTACACAAAAATCCAGTTGGATTAGATGATTATTTCAGTTCTAAATACTGGTGTTCATTTTGATCCTGCTCAGCAGCTGGCAGCAATCCTGGTGGTTTCTAAGGCTGGATAAATACAAGCTCCCATCAAAATCTGGTTTAAGGCCATGATCAATCATGAAGTGTTATGTACCACAAGACCCTTGTTTAGTACCAACTCTTTCCACAAAGAATCCTGTCTGCTGAGGAACTTGGATGAAAGGTCTTTTTTTTTTTCATGATTTCAGCGTGAATTAGATGTGCCAAATGATCTGAAAGCCTGCATCACAGTATCTGCTAAGCTGCATGATAATAATACTACAGATATGATGATAATGGTCCACAACAGTATACATTAGCATATTTTTCTGATCTGATATGCATCCAACAAGCAGTTATCAGACAGGAAAATGGTGCAGGGTTAAATTCTTAAATATCTCCCAGGCCAAGAATTTCTGTCTTTCCTACAATACAGATTACTTTGGTTGCATACAACCAGTCTCATGAAGATGAATGCAACTGTAGCACATTCACGGTATTTTCACCTCCCTGGGTTAGACAACGTTAGTGTGATTTGGGCACATTTGTTATATTTGTTGTCCTTTTCAGCCACAAAAATCAGAAGCCATATCAGAAGAAACCCCATGAGACTCTAGGTAAATGCTGGGAGCGCTCCTGCAGCAGCCAGCTTTAATGAGGTATTGCAACATCAGCCTGTGTGTTTCAAAAGCATAAAATCCAGCAGCTTTCTGAAAAACAACACCCTCATCCCATTCTCAGCAGTGCTACAGCCTGACATGTATCATCTGGCTTTTAAGTTTTTCTGGAAGGATCCCGTTTGACCTAACCCACTGGAGGTAAATCATTATGGGATTTAATAGGCACAAGTGCTTGTTAAAAGCTCTGCCCGAGCAGTCAGTTTTACTGCACAGCAAACACATCCTGCGCTATTCTAAATACTCATTTTTCCACGTATTGCTTACTATAAGTTCCCTGTTGTTTTTGACTTAATTACCTTTCTGCGAGCATCATGCTGTTTTAAAAAGAAGAAAAAACATTAGACTTAGATCACCCCTCTGATGTGGGATTTTTCCCCATCATATGGTTTGCTACAGCTTTGCTGTATCCTGCACCCAGGGTGGTGAGTTTCTCATTGGCCCCTGTGCACAGGGGCTGCTCCTGTCAAAGGGAACTTTTCTTCCTTAATCCACATCATTCTACCCTCTTCAGCTTCCTCTTCTGAACTTCTCTCTGAACACTTATGGATTCACCTAAGGGCAGTAGCACATGCTCTACTTAAGTGATTTTTTTTTTCTTCCAACAGATCTAAATTTTCATGGGATTGTTAAAGTCAGCTTGGTTTTAATCAGGACAAATAACCTTCAAATAGTATTTTCTAAAATATGCACTTACTGACTCTTTCAAGCCATGTATAACTAGAAATATTTCTGCTTTCAATAAACATAGCATTTTTTATTACTCCCTTATATCTCTAGGACATGTGCATTAATTAATAATTTTAAAATAAAATCAGGATTTCTCTGCTATAAAAACTGCAAGGAGCTTTTTGGTTCTTGCTTATGAAATATATTTTTAGCATTGATATTTTATTAATTTTCCTGGCTTGGTGGCAGTTGGATGCATACCAACAATAAAAATGCATTCTGTTTTAATATCCACATAATTTTGCACTTTATTTTGAATTTATTATTCATTAATGAGCCCAAGTCTATAAAGTAAATAAAGCATTCTATAAAAGAAGACAAAACCTAATTGCACAGAAAAAGAAGTGGTAACATAAGACAATAAGAAATCATTCAAATTAAACTAATTCTACCAATGATTTTAAAGAATTAATACCGCAGGGCTGTTCTACTCTGTGTTTCCATTCAAAGAAATTCCATGCCACAGAAGAGAGTAACATTGCAATGAATGAGCACCTCTGTGTTTTGGGATAAAGAATCTGACTTCATGCTTAGTTTTGAAGTGCCTTCAGAAATCTACTTGTTAAAACTCATATCCTCTGTATTCCCATTGAGAATGGTTAATCTCCCATATCAAGTTCAGGCATGCAAAAAAAAAATACACAAAAGAAGAACTTAATTTACTTTGCTTTATTCCTCTAATTTCAAATCAGTACTGAATATTTGCACATTATGTGGCTCAAACAACTTAAAAGTAGTATTGGGGGTTTTGTTGGACTGATAGGGAGCTTTCCAAGACTCAAATTCCACCAAGCACTTAACACCTCTCCTCCACAAAACTGGAATGTTAAAAAATTGAAATAAACACTGAAATCTGGACTGAGCAAAGACTGTAAATTGGCAAGCTGGATTGTTGTATGAAACAGAGAAGGCCATTTATCATCTCTCTGCCACAGATGACCCATCTGCACAGTGAGGACACCAAACTACCTCAGCACAGCTCTGCTAGGCTTTCCATTTATAAGCCTTTCCAAGGTCCCTAAGCATATACTGATAAGGAAAGCTTCACTTCTAAGTCTTTAAGGGGTCAGCCTCTAAACATACCAAGCAATAACAGAGCAATTGTGAATGCTGCCATGTTTCTTAATAAAGAAAGAAAGCTTTCTTCAAAGTGTGACTGTTTATGATTTATGATGCATCTTTAGAAACTGCTTGTGTGTCCAGAAATTCAATTTAGGAAGCAATACTTTAAAAGGCAGTCATGGGAGCAGCAAGGGGGCTTAAACTGACAAAACATCTGCTTTCTTGGAAGTCATTAGAGTTAGGTGTTTATCTGCCTTTCACACGTCTATCTGACAATTCCTTTTGTTATTTGCCATCAAGCATTGTTCAGTTACAATGTTGTTAAGAAACTGGGTTATAAGAGTAGGTGGGGAATTGAAGAATGGGGTCTGTCCTGTTGGCTCAGGAGCAAAGTGCCATGGGCTGGCTGGCATAGTCTAGCATCGAGGAAAAAGTAGCGGGTGGAGTAAGAGAGCAAGATCAGCTTGTGCAAGACTCCTCTGTAGCTGTGCTCCTCTTGGGAAAGGAGGCCATTTTAAAAGCTGGAGAATTTACAGCAGTGACACAGACAGCCAGATTTTTAGACAAATTTAATTTTTTTCCAAAATTTCATGCAGACTTAAGACAAGCACTAATAGCTCCTTAAGTCACCTTTTGCCCTTTAAATCTGACTCTTTGCTCAAGTTAAGCACATTTAATTTGCCACCTCCCAAAATTGCTCCTCAAAAGTATTCTAATAACTCAGGATAACCTCTGATGGTGCACACCTCAGTAGGGACTTACAATTCACCAGTGGCCTACAGGCACACAAACAGAAGAAGCAAGGGGAGAAGAATTAAAACAAGAATTAGGTTTCCATTCTCTTCTCTCATCTTGCTCTTACCAAATGAACACTTGACATAAGGGGTTTCATCCTGATCTACTACAAATATCTTTATATCCCCAGAGAGGGCATCTGAAAGCTCTTTAATGACAGAATTGTGTTTTCCAAAATTACTGTTTCTTTACAAATAAAACATCTAAATAGCAGTTGTTTGTGGGTTTTTTAAAAAACATTTTTCTTAGTGTAAAAAAGCTCCAAATGAAAACATTCAAACAAGCCAAAACAAACAAGTAACTAAAACTCAAAGCAAATATTCTACTAAATGCACATAACTTGCTTAACTGGGGAGACAAAGGCAATGGAAATTGATGATGAAACAAGAAGGGAAAGAAAAATATAAGAGATAAGTTAACTTTCAGAAACCAAACTGATTAAAACCCCGGACAAAACACTGTATTTAGAATTTGCTATGTTTGCCCTTATTCAGGGGCAGCAGAGTTAGGCCTGCACTTCAAGAAGCTTCAGAAGATCATTTTGTTTAATAAGCTCAAAGATCCGAGAAAAACATTTGCTGGGGAAAATACCAGAGGAGCTTGGCTTTCAAAGTGATTCAAACACAGCTTTTTACTACAAAGTATCTTTTCAATTAGGATGCTAGGAATCAGAGGAGGATGAGATGTAAGGTAATGAGGGCAGGCATGACACGGCAGCCTTAGGGCTCCGTGGGATTTTCCTTCAACATTGGATTGAGCCCCTTGGAGAAACCTGCAGCGAATCTGAGAGCTTCCTTCTCTTTCCCCATGCCTCAGCTTTCAGCTCTTGCATGCTCTGTCGTATCTTTGCACCTACTGTGCACACACCAGCACAATTATAAAGCTTTTGTTTCCAGGAGTTCCCCATTTTATTATTTAACAAAACAAAAACACTTTAATAACATGAAGCCAGGCCTGTTTTCCAGTCACTAGGAGATGAAATGAGGAAGGGAGAGATCATCTGAAAGTCTGTGTGTTGGAAACATCAAGTAATGACCTTTATTACTAATGACCTAGGCCCTCCAGCAATGAACCTAGACAACACTGATTAAGAGAGAAGCCTGCTGCTTTTTACAGGCACATAAAATAAAAGGAGCCTTTGTGCTAATAGAAAGGAGTATGACACAGAAGGAAATGTAAAAAAATGAATGAGCTATAAAAAGAAGGGATTTTTCCTTCTCTGTGAAAGACAATAAGAAATTAATCTAGAGATATAAAAGCTTGAATTATAGTTTCATACACCATTGCAGAGCACATCTTTACAATGTAATGTTAACTAAACCCTTTGATGCAGAGTTGCAGAGAATAGACAGTAACTTTTTTCCAGGTGTGGTATAGAATAGCAACTTATTCTTAAAAACAGTATCAACTGCCTCCATTAGAGTAAATAACATCCTAAGGGCATTTTTGCATCATATGAAAAAGAAAAAAAAAAAAAAAGGTAACAGAAATTTCACATATTTCTACCTACAATGTAGCCAAACCTTCCAAAACGCGCCGCCCCACTCCCTTTTTTTTTTTTTTTTTTTTTTTTTGTGAATACCAAATCCTTAGACTGGAAGAAAGTTGTGAGTAGTGACAGGACATGATTGATTGTTGCAAGACAACTGTTCTGGGAATATATCATCAAAGGAAAATGCTCCTATCTAACCTATGCCATTCCCAGCTCCATGCTATAGGAGCACTAATAACACATAAATCTTTTTATTATTAAACAGTTACAGCTCAATGCCATCATTAAGAGACTGAGAATTCATGTTCACATTTATGGCAGGCACTAGATGCAACAAGGGAAATTGAAAGAAAATGCAACTCAAAAAAAAACTCCAAAAAACCTGTGAAAAATGATGACAGAAGAAAATAAAAGTGGCAAACAACAGGGAAACTCCGGAAAGATAAAGGGGATAACAAGTGACAGCTAACATTAGAAGGCAAGAGTACTTACTTGTTCAAGACATTTTGGGGTTTACCAGCTAATAAGGAAGAGCACCAACTCCTGAGCAGCAGCATGTGGCTACTTCTGATGCTATGGCTATATAAAACTTCATAGAGCCCAGGTGATGGTAAATTATGGCAACCTTCTTCCTTGTTTTATTTACAATTAAATCAAAATATTTGGTGTTCTTGTTAGGCAAAGAGGGGAGCCCCACTACTACCACAAGCAAAGGGATTCCAGCCTGGAAGTTCAGCTTAAATTATTGCAAACCAGCTTGGTTCTACAGCTACTCTGACAGCTTTCATGAATAACTATTTTTCACTCTAAAACTGCCACTCATGAAAACTGAATGAGTTCATGAGTGTGGGATGACTTGCATTATATACTATGCTTGGCTTAAAATATTTTTTTTCTATTCAGCACAAATTTTTACTTGGATACTTAAGCTCTATAGTCTATAAAAAGTTGATAACTCAAAAAGAAAATTCACTACAATTTCAAAATAATAATTTAGATACATCTGTCCAGAATAATTTATGTAGACTGCTACTCCAGAACTTTCAGCACTTGCTAGCTTTCCTATCCATTATGCCACAGCCTTCAGAATAGCATGTGGAGCAGCCAAGTGTCAGCCTGAGTGCAGAGGTCTGATAAAAGGGGCCAAGAAATCTCAAGGCACTCACAGCTGCAGTGGCAGAAAACACAAAATGCCAAAGGGAGAAATGAATTCAAGTACAAAGTCGCTGCAAGTTTAAACTCTCAAGAGAGAATATAAAGTAATCGGAGCAGAGCAAGTTGCCTGCTGGAATGCTCAACCTTTCCTTGTCAGACTGCTGTTCTGAACAAGCACCACCCAGGTTAGAAAACAATGTTATCACTCAGCTCTTACTGCCACCCAAAGCACAGCTGTGCCTCTGAATTTCCTGTATGGGATCATCTTTTTCCAAATACAGTGATGCTACTTGACAGATGGGCAGCGTATCTGCCTTCTAGCCAAGCTAAACCAGTGGTTTACAGATTCCTGCAAGTTTTGTTTCCATTGGAGAGTCAATGCATTCTCTCACACAACTGTAAATATCCTACTCCTGTCAAGGACCTCTTGATGATGTACAAACACCTGCTGAGCACAATGGAGACCCAAATTCAGGCTGAGTCTGCAGGACAGGGCTTGAGGTACTCATTCCCTCAGCTGATACCCTACTCATCTTCAAAAGTATTCACAGTGGGATTCCAGCAGCTTCTACTGAATATCCAGGGCAGACAACTTCTCCAAAATACAGTTTCTTGCAAAAATTAAAACAAAAAAGAAGCTTAAGCAGTACCAAACTAACCAGACCAATGGAGCATGAGAAGGCGTTGCAGCACACATTGCAGTTGAGACAGCCACATTACACAAAGCATCCCCATACCATTCCAGAAGGCTTCCATCCATACAGAGTAACACCAAACCACTGCAGAAGGCTTCAGGTGTCTGCCCTTCTTGTTCTTTAGCCCAACCTTTTATACCCATCATGTCCATACCTCACACCTGTGTGCCCTCTGTTCCCTTTGGTGGTTGGTCAGTGCCCCTGGGCACTCCATGGCTCATTGCTGTTCACCTGCCTTTCACAGCTGTAGCCCATTGGGGATGAGGCTCAGCCACAGCCCCACTCCCAATTACCACAAACCATGTGTACTTGGAAGAAGGGCTATTCCAGACTAACTGGATAACTTCCTGTCAGTCTAATTTTTGTGGTCAGGCTGGTTTGTTTTTTCAGCTGGGATAATTCTAACAAATTGGAAAATAAATTTAAAAAATTAGAGATCTTAAACACTTTGTTTCCATTGAAAACAATTATTTGAACTGACTGCCAATTGAAATCAATGCTATTTGCTGATAATCACCAGTACTTACAGTTGTAAAAGTCTAATTACACAGTTATTTTAAAGATTGTTTTTCAAACTATTAAGACAGATTGATGTACATGAACCACAAATTTGACTGTAAATGCCTTTCTTTTAAGCAATGGCATACAACCCTGTATCATAAAGAAGAAATTCCTGGAGCAATAAAATATTATAACAATTTAAATAAGGTTTCTACTCAGCTTTTAGCTGTGCCCACAAAATGCTGGGACAGCACAGATTTTCTTTATTTTGCAGCTGCAAGTTCAATGTATGCCTGAGTTGTGTTAATATCTATCTCTCCAAAAACATTAGGACTGGGAACAAGTCTATTTTTTGTACACTTTAAGAAACTAGAAGTATGCATGGCTGGTTACACAGATGTATTTGTAACTGAAAAATGGAGAAAAACATAAACATATGGCAGGAATCAAAGAGATGAAACTCCTAAAAATCTGGTCTTCCATCTTAGATGGTTTTACTGTACTAAAGTAGAATTCTTGGACATGACAATTTCTAACAAAAATGCAAGAGTTACAGTACAGGGCAGCATGTTGGCTGTACTAATAACATCAGGTTAGGAACACCTAATCTAATAGCATTAGATTAGAAACTCCCACATCTTCCTCACAAAACAGTCCCAAAAAGAGAGGATGTGATTCAGTCTCCCCACGCTTTTGTGCCATTTCACAAGTGTGTCTCTTCTAAGACATTTTGCTCATAAAATAAACAAACAAAAAAAGAGAATTCCTTTTTTGTTGACAAAGAAAATAATTTAAAAAGCACTGGTGGAAAGTAATATCATCTAGAACTTACTTCTGTTGTTGTATCATAGTGACTATTTCTCATAAAACCAAAAGGGCCCTTTTGATGTCCTCTGGGATAAATCATTAGATCTCTGCCCACTCTTCCTTAGAAGTTCACCAATTTTTTCTGAAGCTTACTGACTGCAGCAATGTTATTGTGTGCAGCTCCCATTAAATCATCTGAAACTTGTTGGTGTGCGATGTATGTGACTTAGGAAGATCTACCATATATTCTTCTGTAGATGTGTGCATTCTACTGTAAGACTATTACTGACTAGCAGCCTAACTAGAAAACATCTGTTACGTTTAATTGAAAGTAATCTTAGCCTAGTTTTTACTACAGGTAAGAGGGAAGCATGCTGCACAAAAACTGTTGCTTTACAACTGTTGTAGCTCAACAGTGGTAACACTACTCAAATTATAGGTTATAACCAAAATACTCTCTAACACAGCACCAGGACCCCTGTAGGATATGTCACAGGAACACAGAAATTACGGTGTTTGTCCCAAGAGGTTTACAACCCAGCTGTTAGAAATTCAACCCACACAGAGTGAGACAGCATGGAAAAACAGTTCATAGCAATGGAGAGCACAGCACAACGCCTACCGAGCCTCAGTTTAACCAAATTGCAATTCCCATTCAGTGGGAAAAGCTCTTCAAATGCTACTGCTAGAAAAACTAAATCCTGTCCTAGGGAAAGCCTTCACAAGGAATGTTATGTTGATTCTCAGCAATGCAGTATCTAAGCATATTATTCATTTTGCTTTGTTTCTTGGAAACTGTGGCAATTTTGCACAACTTATCATAGCTGCATGTATATCAGTATATAAGTATGCAGTAAGGAGGAAAAGTCCCTTTATAACTGAGAAAGCTATTTTCTCTTTGTTGTTTTTGTTACATTTCATAATCACTAACAAACCCCCAAATCAGTGGTATGCAGCTGATCTAGGTGCTGGCAGGATTTTTTTTCCCCCAATCAAATGAAAGGTTCATGTCTCCTCTTTATAAAAACTCAAAGTTCACTATAAAACAATAGTAAAGGGTTCAGCAATGGTTAGATAAGCAATCATCATTTCATTCTTTTTATAATAATCCCAGTAGTCTCTTACTGACGCCTATCATTTTTCCCTGCCTATTGCCTTTTTAAAACAGTTTGGAAAATGCATTAAAATTGAGGTCAATAATTCACAAACTAAGCTTCTGCAAACCTGCTCCAAGCACAGGCATTTGGTCACACATCGGCTTCCCAGCAGTGTTGCCAGTTTTCCAGGGAGGCTGCAAACTTCCTCAGCTGGTAACACAATATTTCACAACCCTTTCTCATCTGCATCTCTGTATGGCTTTGGGAAGGAAGAGGCTTCTTCATTGTGGGGTCAGTGACAATAACCATGGCAAATCCTGTGCCTGTGCTGGAGCAGCAGGCAGGAGACCCTGGCAGTTTCATAATTAGTGTGAAAGCACTAACAGGCTTCCAGGAGATAAGTCCAGGAGAAGGCTGGCAGCATTGAGAAAAGGTTATTTTGCAGTAGAAAAAGCTTCCTAGTTAAAAAATTCCCTGCTCCCGCACACCAAAACCCTATGCAAGGTGGGCAGTCTTCAAATCACACTAATCAAGCCTGCTGTTTCTCTCCTGAGTACAGATTAGCAAGACTCTGCTCTGCCATATCATTCATTTATTTGGGAGCTGGAACCATGCTTAGGAAACAAGAACTACTTGGGTTTTTTTCTATTGACTTTACTGTGTGCTGTATACAATACTGCATAAATCCTCCAAGGAAAACAGTAAAATAATTCATAAATTTATTTTCTTTCTCAGCAAAACCACATTAACCAAAAAGAATACACAGAAAGAAGCAAAACCTGAAAGTCCTGTAAGAATCAGAGCATGCAGGTAACAGGTTGTGCATTCCTGCAGTGCAAATGATTCCAGGTTCAGACCTACTGAGATTTAAATAAATACCACATTCCTTTCAGTCAAGATCTTCAAGGATGTAAACCATTTTTATTTGAAATTATGGCTTTACATGTCAGAATAGATCAATTTAGAACAAATTCTTTCCTCTGCTAGCAGAAGTTCCTATCACCTTTACCAGTTCAGAGGCTACACCTTAGGTTACACCCCTCCTTAGTGGTATGGGAACTTGGCACTGTGTCCTGCCTCAGCCATGTCAGATTCTCAGTCAAGTCAACAAGAGCAAATGGAAGCAAAAGCATTATCTCTTGGGCAGAAGATTCAAAAATATTTGGGTTCTCTTTTTTCAGTTGAAAACTAGGAAGTCTCAAGTTCTCTCATATCCCCATCAAGCATCTCACCAGATATTAACTTCCTGCAGACAATTTCCCTCTCATCAGAGCTGCATAACTGGATGGGAGTTGTAAGGAAAAGCAGCGCATGCTCTTGTATTATTAACACCTCTTACTCAAATCCCAGTAGAAACCACAAGTATAACATCAACTACAAGAGGTTTGAGTCTGTTTTCAATGGAGATTCAGGGACAGCCTGTCCTGTCCTTAGGACTTCCAGATTTTTTTCAAGTGCTTCACACATTGTTATCCAAATGTCTTGTTTGAACTGCTTGTTAATTTTCCTCTGAAATATTTATCTTTTCATGAGATTGATAAGCCAAATGCTATCAGTAAAAGTCTGTTTTGCTTTTTTATTTTGGTCATTATAAAAATGAAAGACAACATTTCAATTTTTTTAGACTTTTTTCACTTTTTATGCAAAGTAGTTTGCTTCCCATTACCAAAAATGCAAATATAACTTGACTTTCTCTTTCCTGACGCTCTGCCATAAATATGTCAGAAAAATAAACAATGTCATTACTTTCTAGTACAGTTCACTTCTTGTTCTTCAGAAAGAGCTGATCTATTTCTGTTGTCAATTTTGAACAACTGGCAGAGATGTTTCAGCAGCCCACTTTTGATATCAAAATTTTCAGGGAGAACAGACCTGACACAACTATAGCCTCAGCACATTTTTACTAATAATATTGCCTCATAGACTTCATTTGTATTGAACAGAAATGCTGCTACAGAGACTGCTTCCATTTTTATTCTGTCAAATAAATGAGGAAACAATGAATATTCATGTTTCTTTCAGCTAATGAACAATCCAAACATGGACCACATCGCTGTGCCAAGCTGAAACACAGTGAATCACTGTGTGGTTGAAGTGTAATAAGGAACTGGGATGGGAGAAGCATTGATTTCATGCTCTGGATTTAAGAGCATCTATATCGTAGTACAGCCCATTAATAACAACATTACTGGTTTAGATTCAGATTTTGCGGATTCCATGTCACAGAGATTATGTTCATATCATTCTCACTTCCAAGCACCAAATAATATTTTTACAGAGATGCAACAAGACAGCCCCAAACTTGCATATAGGAAGTGGCCAAGAGTTTTAAAATGTTTCAAATTATTTAAAGAAAGAAGCAAAATAATTACACCTTAGAGGGATGAGTAAGAAAAGCTGAAAATTAGCAAAAAATTAATGCAGCTAAAAACAATCGAGCAACTTCCTGTTAAGAGACTTTCAAGTGAGACAAGCTAAAAATCTCCTTAAAAAATGACCACACAATGATGCATCCAGAACATGCCTTCATGTTGGAAGATGTCTTGGCAGCACAAACTAGAGCTCAAAGGTGGCAAACATTTGTAATGAACATTGAATTTGAAGGTGCTAAAAAGCCACTGCCAAGATGTTCTCAGGTACATGGAACAAGGATGCTGAACAATCTCCACTCTTCAGAAGTGAAGGAAAGCTGATTATAGGAGACTATTACTTCCATAGATGTCTCTCCCTGAGTTCTCCACATCTTTGTTTTTTCCCATTGCCTTACTTGCAAAAAGTTTTTTGTCTGCCCTACAGCTCTTTGACAGGTTAATTTTGTAACATCTTGGCTATGAAAAAATTGCAGATAATTGCCCAACCTTCATCATCACCTGCCTGTTTCCTTTTGTCTCCTCACCATATACATCTTCTTCTCCCAGCACAAGGATCTGAAATGGGGCTAATCAGTATTTCTAATCTCTCAAAGATGTTTTGCCTTTTTTTTTTTCCTCTTTACTGCAGAACTAATATCTGAACTGATTGTACCCTATAAGGGACTTTACCCAGGGTCATGCAAACAGGGGAAAGAGATTGAAGCATTATAACTCTCTATTAGTACTTCTGTACTCTGTATTATCTTTTCACAGGTGGAATTTTGGCATCACGAGTGCTTAAACTGCCCTGCTGGATGTTTATGTAATATGTAGTCAAAGCCAACAAAGTGCAACAAGGTTGAATTATCTTAAATAGGGAAAAAAAAAACCCCACAATTCTATCTTGCACCCTGCAATCTGAAACAAAAATATTAATGAAAATGTGGAAATTATAATTTACATATTGAACATGTGCATAGCACTTCTGTCTGTAAATCCCCAAAATACTAAGACAGCAGACTCAATCCTTCACTTGGAAAAAACAAGAGAAAATTCTAGATCTCAATGACCAAGGATATCACTTTATTCTACTATAGCTTTATTCTATTCTATACCTACCATATTAGAGCATGCTTCAAATAAACAGGCAGCCACAGAAGAGCACACTGTTTTTCTATGGAAGCATTTTAGTATTAGCAATAAATACAGTACACACACACTTTAAATGCAGAAATACTGCCAATGTGTAAAGAAATTGTCTCTATTATAAACACAGCCACCTGTTTACTGTCTCTAGTTCTAAACCATGAGTCAGCTGGAACAGAGGAATTAATTGGTAAAAACTTTCTGAGATGTCAAATATTTGGCTTGCATGAAGCCAGTGCTAACCAAGCTGGAGAGAATCCCCCCTCTCCTCCTGTTGCACTGGAAATAGGTACCACAGAAGTCACACACCTTTACACTTTTGGCACAGTGGGTCATTACAACATTTCTGGTACAAGAAAATATGCAATAAAAATGCAGTACCTTGTTGGGAACAAGACATTTTTTAGAATCACAGAATGGTTTGTATTGTAACAGATCTTAAAGATAACCTGGTTCCAACTCCGCCTGCCATGGGCAGGGACATCTTTCACAACACCACACTGCTCATTTAGCCTGGCCTTGACCACTTCCAGGCATGGGGCATCCGCAGAACAATCTGTTCCAGTGTCTTACCACCCTCATGAAACAAAAAAAAAAAAAAAAAAAAAAAAGAAGTGGAGGTTCAGCACTAAGAGACTCCAGAGCTCTCAGCTCTGGAGCCAGCTTCAATGTCACCTTACAGGCCCTGATTCAGAAAAGGTCCATTCATGAGCCTAGTTCTACCTGCTAGGATTAGATTTGCTGATTTCTCTAGGACAAGTCACAGCATAAGAAATTAAATACTCATAATTGGGTTTCATAATAATACAATAATAATAAATAATATAAAAATAATTCCTAATACTAAATACAGATTTCATCGCTATCAGTATACTGGATGGTTCATAATAATTACCTTGCAGTGTTCCATTAAAGACATATTTGTAATATACAGATGCAAATAGGCATATCTGCCTGTAGAGAGACAGATCAGTTATCTTGATATTAGTCCCATCTTTTCCCTTATATTAGGTAATTTTTAAACCATTAGAGAATCAGTCTTGGCTGTTAAATGAATTTCCAGCACTGAGATTCAAAAGTCATACAGATTTGAAACACAAAAATATTAGTTCTTAAAATTTTCTCAAAACTCAACTGAAATAAACAGATTTTTTTTTTGGTCATTGCCTTAATTTAATGTTTCTTTCTAGTCCTGCCTATTTTGTACAACTGCACTGTGCTGGTGCCAAATTAAAGTACTTCCAAAATTTCTCATCTTTGAGCAATGTGACTCCAATAACTTGCTTATCAGGTCAGGATGGGCCTGCAAAAGAGGGGACATTGAAGCAATATCATTCTTTGCAGGTTACTGAAAATATATGCAAAGTGCAGTGATGGTATATCCAACAGGCAATATGCAATTACCACAGACACTAATTAGCACTCCATTGACTTTGTTTGCCAAATAAAGCAAGAGAGCTTTATACACATCACACTTTCTTGCCCTCCCCTTTCCTCTCTGACCGATCCCAGTTCACTGTGTGGGTAGCTATAGGCAGAGAATCAAACTCAGGCTAAAGCTGGTGCTTTTCCTGCTGCCTGTCGGGGAGGTTTTTAATTACATTTTACTGAGACCAGTGAGTTTGTTACTCCCATTGTAGGAAAGGGAAAGATGGAAAGGGAAAAGGGAAAAGCAAAAAGGGAAAAAAGGGGGGGAAAAGGGGGAAAAAAGGGGGGAAAGGGGAGAAAAGGGGGGAAAGCAGGGGGGAAAGGGGGGAAAAGGAGGAAAAAGGGTGTAAAGGGGGGAAAGGGGGGGGGAAAGGGAGGAAATATAGAAAAATACCGGAAAATACACTGTAGGCTAGTGACTTCCCAGCCTCTCTGCCACCAAAACTATTTGTCACACCAAATTGTCACACTGGACAATGGTATTTGAACTGAGCAAAGAGAGATTTGGACTGGTTAGAAAGGAAACATTTTCTTTGTGAGAACAGTCATGCACAGGTTCCCAGACCGGCTGTGCTATGCTTGCAGATTTTCAGAACCCAGGAGAATAAATTTGGGATCAACCTGGACTGACTCCACAGCTGACCCCGAGGTTACACTGGAGATCTTCTGAGGTCTTTTCCAATCTAGGTTATCCTCTAACCCCTGTGCTCAGAGAACAGTCACAGAAGTCCACTGGGTGAAGATGAAGATGATAGAATCTTTGAGACAGTTATCTTACATTTTCCAACACTGGAAAAGCTGTTTTTCTCTGGACAAATCTTCTCTTTCTGCTGGTGGTTGCTACTTGGGATACTTTTTGCGCATTTTTATGTGTGAATTACTGTTAGTTTGTGAGGCAGCAGTCCTGAGCACTCATACTTAAGAAACAATACTTACTCTGTAGAAGAAGTGATAGTGAATTAAAAACCAAAACAACCAACAAACCCCAAAAAACTACTCAAAAAAATCCATAGAAAAACTAAAAGACAGTTCTTCACTCTGTTTAAGATTATTACCATGCTCCACAGAGAAAAGGAAAAGGAAAAAAGAGTAGTATACTATCTCCTTATAATTGCTGAATAACACCTCTATTTTTCCTCTTTTCTTAATGTATTGAACAGTCATATTTTCTACCTACTCTTAGAAAGCATTCTGTATGAAATAACAGATAATAAAGATATTTTCAAATAATAGAAGTTCCTTTTTGTGGTAATTCTGAGAAATACAATGAAATGTACCATTAAGGGAAAACTACCCAAGTCTAGAGATGCAATTAAATTTCCTCTCTCTGCTGAAACTCGTAGAACAGTAAAAAGAAAGAATTTTCATGTTTACTCTTCCAATTAAAAAAAAAATATTATTCTCACTTCAAATATTCTCCCTTAAACCTCCAGCATGAGTGTTGCCATCCATACCACTGCTTCTATTCCTAGCATTGCATGATCAATTCAGAGATGCAGGAACACAATATCTCAGCTTGATATACCAAGGCCAAAACCCCCAGTGAGGGCATTCCCTTCAAATAATCTCCATCTCTCTATAAACAGTATGCCTGCAAGAGAAGAGGGCAGGGGGACTCATTTCCTTTCATTCACCATGTGTCTGCCTTGTCCCTAAACTAAGCTGTTTAGATCAAAGACTTTCTCATACTATTCAGTAACACAAAGCACAGCACACTAGGACTTGAATATTATTTGGGACATATACCTGCTACATCTAGACCAAAAAAAAAAAAAAAAGAAAAAAAATTATCAGCTATAGGGGAAAATATAAGCAGGTGAAACAGCAGCTTTCTCACCGTAGAGATGATTTTGCTATGGTAAACAAAGAAATTCTTATCAAACCACGGGCCATTTTCCCCTTGTTTCTCTAGACTGCATAAAAAGAGGGTTTCCTGCACTTTGTCATTTTTAGATGCTCTGCTCAGACTCTCACAGAAGAAATGACCAAATTTGATGAGGCCTCCAAGTACTGTAAACAAACTTTGCTTCAGTGAAACTTTATGAACCACATAAGAGACAGGCAGTACAATGGCAAAGATTATGATGGCTTTAGATGCTACATCCTGAGGCTACTTATTGCAACACTTGGGAGAAGGGGTTGGAAAAAGGAGAAATACCTGAGAACAGGACTCAGGTATTTGGTGAAACATTTTAAACCAACACTAGAAAGTGCTACGGAGAGGGATGATGCCTCATGCAGATTTTAGGTTGACTTCCATAAGAAATTCCCAGCTATGTGCCTCCTTGTGTCCAGTTCTGGGCCCCTCAGTTTGGGGCAGACATGAGACGCTGAAGCGCATCCAGAGGAGGGCGACGAGGCTGGTGAGGGGCTTGGAACACAAACTCTGTGAGGAACAACTGAGGGAGCTGGGAGTGTTCAGCCGGGAGAAAAGGAGATTCAGAGGTGATCTTATCACTCTGCAATTCCCTGAAAGATGTTTGTAGTCAGGTGGGGGTTGGTCTCATTCTCCAGGCAGCAACTGAGAGAACCAGAGGACAGAGTCTCAAACTGTGCCAAGGGAAATACAGGTTGGATATAAGAAAAAGTTTTTCATGGAAAGAGTGATAAAGTTCTGGAATGGTCTGCCCTGGGAGCTGGTGGACTCACCATCCCTGGATGTGTTTAAAAAAGACTGGATATGGCACTCAATGCCATGGTTTAGTTGAGGTGTTGGGGTATGGGTTGGACTCGATGATCTTGAAGGTCTCTTCCAACCTAGTGATTCTGTGAATACTTACAGAGTTCAGCCCTTTGCACCAAAACTGATTTCCTGAAGGGAAAAAAAAAAGTGTTAGTCACTCTTCCTACACATTCTTGTAGAGAATACTTCCACACTCATTGGAAAGGAGAGATCATGTTTTCTTCCAGACAAGTGCTCTTAACAGCAGCAATATGGGTTGATTCCCTCTCTTTCCCTCTGGCCTAAATATTATACAGGCAGCTGACCTCTACCAAGGTCTCTACCTCTACCAAGGCCCCTCCCTCCAGGTTATTGAGCAGGTGATGAAGGCAGAGAAGCCAGGCACAGTTCCACTAGATGTGCAGATTTATCAGCTCCTACAGGCACTGTGTGAGCATGGCTGAGCTGCTGGCAGACAGTGACCCAACGCAGTCAGAGCTCTGGACCTCACTAGAGGCACAACAGAGGCAGCTCAAGTACATCTGCATTGCCCTACAGGAAACAGATCATCATCATCATCATACACGGGATGAAGCAGAGGAATTCTACATAGATCAAGGTCAGATCTGGGCTCTTTGCCCTTCAGATGAAGCTAAAAATTCTTGCTGGACCTGTGCCATGCATTGCAGAGTCAGCTTGGCAGAAGAAGGCACCAGTACACTCAGGAGTGCCTGAATTACTTATGATTCTCTGGGTGATTTTTGCCCTCCATTTTTCCAAATATTAACAATATTTGCCTTTGTGAGATCTCATACATAGTGAAAAAGCTCCTTCAGAAGAAATAAAGAAAACATTTCCTAAAAATTCTTCTTCTTTGAGGAGCTAAGATTTTCTTGTGATTGGGAAAGCTTGGTTCAAACCACCTCTCACTAGGTGACCAACACTTTAACAGTCATCTTTCACATCCTAAGTGAGTGCCCTAGCTGTGCTCCAGCAGGAGACAGCAGTTAGATAGCCCAAACTCAACACACAATTATGCCTCTTGACAGGCACAGCTAGATAATATCTCCCAGGTTACACTATGGATGACAAAGTAAAAAGAAAAAGTAGGTTTTGAGACCCTTCAGATACAAGCACAGAGCTGCTTGTCACCATGAGAACAGGAGCAAATGGCTAGGAAACTGCATGCCTACAGGATTTACTGGCAATGTAATAATGGCAAAAAATTCAAAGTATCAGGCTTATGGATACAAGACACCTCTTCCCCCCTGGTTCTGTAATCATGGAATTCTACTGTACAGTTAGGCTTCAGCAATTAAGACTATTAATAATATGCAATTAACTTTTAAGAGAAAGAAATCCTTTAAGTATGGTCACAACAGTAGGGTTATTGAATGGCCAAGTTCTTATTCCAGCTATGATTCACACTGCCTCTGCAGACACTTCTTATTTATCATTAATCTATCTCAAGTTTCTTCATCTGTAAAGGAAAGGTAGTACCTGCTTTATAAAGGTGCAGGAAAATCAGTACTCAGTATTTGTAAAGTTTCTGGTGGAAATTTGCTTTTGCCATTTGCTTTTTCCCCTAAGTATACACCAGTGTGGATCTCATCTGAAGTTGTGCCAACACAATGCATGTGCAAAAATTAATGAGCTGTGAAGAACTGGTGTGGCTTTATTTAAATGATGACCGCCTGAGTCAGATCTGTGCAGCTAACTCACCCAACTGCACACAGAACACTCTCTGCTGTGGACACCTTCACCAGGTTTCCAGAGGGCAGAGAACTTAAAACTGGAACATGCTCAGCAGAATACCAGTGAGAAGTTTCCAGACGTGAGGAAAGGCTGAGGAAAGCAGACTTGTCCAGAATGGAGAAGCAAGGGCTTTGATGGAATGTAGCAGCAGCCTCACAGTCCCTGGATTGCACTGTGACATCTTTCAATAGCCTTTCCAACCCTGCCAGCTGAGACTCACTGCTCAGCTAATGCCCAGAGACAGCACTTCACAGAGGAGTAGTGGGGTACTGCTCCACATCAGCCTCCCCTACTGTGTGATAAGAAAAGATACCACATCTTCAGGTGAGATGGGGAAGCTGGAGGTGCCAGTCTTGATCAGTGGTTCACAACATCAAAGAGAAGTTTAAGCAGGGAACAAAACAGGGCCTCTCACCAAACCTCAGTCTCGTACCCATAGCATCGAGCACCAAAGACAGACTGTCTTCTTAAGGAGCTCTGTGTGTGTGTGTGCCTTGTCATATTCCTGCTTGTATCATACAGACATGAAAAGAAACAAATTCTTATGATTTCGTACCGAGATTTTACTTCATAGGCTCCCGGCAAATGTCTCCTCTGTTGGAGGGGAAAAAAGGAAGAAGAAAAATTCTTCAAGTCATCAGCTTTGCACACATCTTATTATAGCAGCCTCTGCAGTGAAATTCATGCATGCTGATGACAACGCTGGTACACACACATGTCAACTGAGCTGTTTATAGCCATTCTTTCATTTAATGCATCTCATCTGCCAGGTTTTCTTGCAGGTTTTGTCTGTTTTACCATGTTACCATTTAAGTCTTTATCTATAAATCAAACTGAACCATAAACCACTTTGTCATCTTTTGTTTTGCAACAGATGTACAGCAAGCAGAGACTGCTCCTGAATAGAAAAAAATGTGAGCACAAACACAGGCTGGGATATGCACAGAAATCTTAAAACCCAGTGTGGTTTTTCTTACTGATAGTCAGTGGTACAGAAGGATGACTACTAAAATAATGAGAGGTAGATTAAACCAAGATGATAACACCCTTTAGATCCTCTCTAGAAACAGGAAGGATCAATCTGAGGGAGTGGAAAAGATGATTTGGAGTGGAACTGTTTTCAGAAGGCTCCTAGAATATGGACACTGAAGTAGCAATTCAGTTGCATAAAAGAATAAACTGATATAAATTTCTACTATGTTAATCAGATTTCATTGGCAAGCTCTGATACTCAGCAACACACTTTGACCATTCCAGCATCCTGTGACACCATTACAACTGAAAAGGTCCTAAGTTGTAGCTGCATATCTTTTGTTCTCCAAGCAGTGACAAAAAACACACAACTTAACCAAAGCCCAGTTCAAAGGGCTTCAGAACATCTGACTTCATGCTGATGGAAAAGTTTTTTCTCTTCCATAAAGGGTGCTGGGTTTTTAAGGTTTTCTTGCTTTGTTTTGGTGCTAATAATTTCATTTAATATTAGCACTCCTCCTCTGGAGGAGTTGAGTTGATCCAAGACACAAATCACAAATTTCTCCCAAAAAATGGGCAGATGCTAAGGTGCAGCGCTGTAGACAAAGAGCATCCTGGCTGGCTTTGGCAGAGACAAAATTCAAACCAAAATCACAGCACACAAGGTCAGATATCTCAGAAGAAGTCTTGCCTGACCCAATGTATCCCATACATCCTTAACTAAAGAAAGAAAGGAAGGGAAGGGAGGGTAGGAGTACAAGATATGTCTATAGCAAAATATATGTTACAAAAGCAAATAGAAGCTATAATTTGGAATTTTCAGCAATATCTCTGATGACAGCAATAGTTATTAGGGATAGTATAGTCAGCAAAAATCAGAAGTGATAATTAATTTATCATCTTTCTTTACTCTAGCAAATTACTTAGAAAGTAACACGTACATTTTTATCTGTACTTTCATGCCCCATCCAAGTTCTAGTCTTCTCTATGACTATGTGCCAACCTCTGGAAATTTCCAGAAGATTCAAAAGCCATCCTGAAAGAAGACTTGGGCCAGACAAGTAATACATGACAAATACACAAGACATCCATACAGTCAGATTTCCATTATTCACAAAGCCATGAATTGCTATTCCCGTATGCATAAATTCGTACTAAGACCATTGAATTGTTAGGAAAAAATGCCTAATTCCTCATCTCCCACCTGCAGCTGATATTTACCTTAAAGACGTAACTTAGATACTTAATTTATTTGCTGACATCTTTTGCTCCTCTATACAGGAAACAATTCAGCTAGAGATTTCTGAAAGAATGTAGGACACTTTGAAGTTTTTCAGAAGGCAAATCAAAACAAAAGCCCACACCTCCTTCTGTAGGCGAGGCTCTGTAACCTCCTCCAGCTTCAGATGTAAGACACTTGACTTGCCTATGGGATATTCACATTCATTATTTCTTTCTGCCCTGGAAATGGATATATGTTATCTATTTAACCCAAAAATAAAATCCAGTTATCAATTGGAAAAATTCAGAGAGGAGGTGTGGGGGGAGGCATGTGTTTGACTGATGAAAATTAATCTTGGACCAAAAAATGCCATTCCAAAGTAAAATTTAATCCCTTCAAATTGTTCCAGCAAAAGTCTGAACTATGACTCTATTCCCCAACAAAAACTTGTGTTCTCTGAAAAATTCTCACCAAGGTTACACCACTGCCTTCTCCCAAAACTGTCCTGGAAATCTAATGGTGCATTTGGATTTTACTGGACTCTGATAGCAAGCTGGTGCTGGAAAAACTTGTTTTAGAGATGCATTACTTCTGACATTTTTTACTAAATATTTAAGAATCCTAAATCTAATCTAGACATACAAAGCAGATTTAAAATTCAACCTTAAAACAGTTTACAAGGCACAGGAAAGCATGTCCTTGCATAAAGAAATGCCTGTGCATTTCTTTCTTTCACTTGAACAGGATTTCTTTCAGAGTTTAATGTAGTGTTCTGGTTGTATTCAAAACCTACAGTCTAGGCAGCCAACTCATTCTTGCCTAAGTGGACAAGTGAAGAATTCAATCAGTTGTCCTAATTTCCTTGCATTTAAAAATACAGTCTTATGACTGTGTGACTGCAATTCAGTATATTTTTTCTCCAAAATTAGTTTAAATACCTTCATATTTCCTTTAAATTAAATAATTATGGTTTTGATAGATAGAGCATTCTGAGATTTTTCAGGTCTCACACTGCATCAGTCCAACCAGGAGCAGAAGCATTTATTTGGGGCATTTTTTTCCTCTTCCCTAATTAATTTTAAAATCATTCGTGTGCTAGGGGTGGGAGGGAGGGGGCAACCATCAATATAAGATATTTTTAATGTTAATACCTGTGAAGTTATCGTTAGTTTTGCTCACTTAACACACTGTACCTAAAGCAAAAGATATTCCAGTCCTGGGAATTTTATTTTCTTAATTGTTTAAATTTACTTGCAGCCAGTTATCACCACAGAAGACAGAAGCCCTCTTTGCCATAGGGTACTGCAACTGAGGATTGAAATCTGATTCTGAAATAAGCAATATTTCATATTGGTGGGTTTTAACATCAAAAATGCTGTAGACAAAATAGTTTTTATTGTAAAATAATTTCTCTGGCCAAAGTATTATTTATGATAGAACAACCATAGACATCATGCAAAATTTAGTAGTCCAGCTGATGCTTGTAGTTTTACAGAACAAAAAGCTAATGATTCTATTCTTACAGTCAGACTAATTTCTGAACAGTTATCAACAGTTTTGGGAGTTTGCATGTATTATTAGTATGGATACAAAAGTCCTAACATTTGGTGCTCACCTCCTATAATCAAGCTCTTAGGCAATATTTACAGAAACTCTAAAGATGATTCAGGTTTTGAACAAAAGCATCTCTGTCTGACTGTCCAAGTGAACAGATTAATGATGCTTATACTTTTACCCCAGGTATTAATTTGTGTGTTCCTTAGTACTGTAAGCATGAAATTCTGCTTCCTAAAATGGAGGCCAAGTTGAATATTCAGGGCTTGGGACATGATTTAGGTCTTGCTAGAGAACCAGCTGTGAACACAAGGCAAGAAGGCACAGATGGGAGAAATAGCCAGCCTGGTAGGAAATGGGAACTCCAGACCCTGGAGGCAGCCACTGCTTACCAACCACCAGCTCTGATCTGAATGAGAACAGAGCACTCAGGAACAAGGGGGAAAAGGGGTCAAAAAGAGAGATAACAATTAGCCTAATAATTACTTGATTACTGAATGGGAAAATACCACTTAAGAAACAAGATGTTGTCACTGAACTGAGAAACAGAAGCTGCTGGTCTCTGTAAGATTCAATTAAAGTGCTTCAAGTTTTGCTTTCAGACACTGTGAGATACCTGCTGATAACAGGATCTTGTTGGACTTCACTACATCTGGAAATTCTGCAACCAAGCCATGACAAGACAAGATACTTTTTTCGAAGAGAATGTTTTCTTTCATTTTATTTTCTCAAAGCTCCAGAGCACAAGTCAATTAAGACAAAACAGAAGTTTCTCAAACTGAGGGGTTATACTGAAGGTCAGCTTACACCACAGTAGAACAGATAATCATCTTAAGTACTTTGCAAAGCCTCAAAACAGGCTTCTCTGGCTATCCAAAGATCAATACCAGTGTGCCAACCCTCCAGCCAAGCCAAGCACAATTCACTGGAATCTTATTACTGTGCAAAAATGAAAACTTTATTAGGCTGAAGAGTTTCTTTTAGGAATGCAGCTTTCACAAGAGCACAGAGCGCAGAAATACTACCCTGCTTCCTGTTTTCAGTGGGGATAAAGTTAATATTCTTCCTGATAATGTATGGAGTTGTGATTTGGATTTGGGATAAGAGAGAACGAGGTTTATAACGCACTGATGTTGTGGTTGTTCCTAAGCAGTGATTAAGGACTCTTCAGCTTCTCATGCTGTCCTGCCAGAGAATAGTCAGGGAGAGCACAAGATGCTGGGAGGAGACACAACCTGGATAACTGACCCAAACTGATCAAAAGGATATTCCATACCATATCATGCCTTGCTCAGCATATAAAAGTAGGGAGAAAAATGCCTGCGGGGCACTGCTCAGGAACTGGCTGGACATCTGTTGGTGGGTTGTGAATAATTGCATTGTGTGTCACTTGTTTTCTATATTCTATTCTATAGTTGTTGTTTTTCTTGTTATTATTATTTATTTCCCTTTCTCTTCTGTCCTATTATATCCCCTATACCTAAACTCACAAATTTTACATCTTTTTTTTTATTGTCTTTTCAATTCCCCTGGGGTAGTGAGAGGAGCTGTGGTGTGCAGCTGCCTGATGTGTACATCTGTACACACCTCATTCTAGGCAGTTAACGTTGTTGGATGTTGTGCAATATTGGTGGTTTTAATAAAAGACTCATGGAAGAATATCAGGCTGAGGTTTCTAATTTCCACAGACCTGTGGTATCACTTCTATAGGTTTTGGAGCCAATTTTGCCCTTGATTACTTATGGATAACTATCACTGAAATCAACCAACAGATTTGCCTCTCTATATATTACCAAAGGAAAGAAAAAAGTCATTAGTGCTAAATTTTAGAAGTATGAAGTACTTTTGTCCCATTGAAGCCAAAGAGAATTTTTGCATTGACTTTCAGCAAGGAGCACAGATAAATCAAATGCAAATGTTTAGGAAAGTCTCATCCCTAATTTGTATGTATTGCTGGTAGCATAATATCAATATCACAACAGGGCAAACAGATAAAAGTCTCGGGCCTGTTGCCTGTCCAGGATACAACTTCTGCAGAGACCTACAGCACCTGCTGGTAAAGAAAGCCAGCAGGTTGAACACCGGCATCTGACACATCCAGCACAGGCATCCCTTGTTTCACACAGATTTTCCAATGCATCATAGCTGACAACACATGTAATCTTTTAGAGAAACACTACTCAGCACCATATTTTTCAATATCCTTTATTTTTATCAAAAAAGAGGTCAGTACTAACCCATGCAGACAGAAACACCTCATACCCTCCCAAAAGTGAAACGCAGTGTCCAACAACAAGCATAACTGTTGTGTCTCCATACACCCCAAGGGAATCTCAAAATAAAGCAATGACTCTGTTTCACACTTCATGTTTCTCAGTTATTCATTATTTCCTGGAGTTCAGGAATCCATGTGCTGTGAAATCTTTTAAATCTACTCTCAATATTTCAAGGTACATAATCATTAGCACCTATTGTGCATTGGGCCTGAAAACCTCTAATATTCCAGCAACTCTGTTATCTTCTTTTAACACAATTTTCAGATGCAGTGGGACTTGGAGCTTGAAGCAATTTATAAATTAAATAAATATAAATAAATATAAATAATTTTTCATTTTTCTCTCATTTTTAACATAAAATTTCCATTAGATTAAAATTCAATATATTAGAAAAGGAAACTACCTTTTAATTAAGTTCTAGCCAGGCCTCTTTAGCAAGCTGATGAGAATTGTCTAGGCCAATATTATTGTTTACTACAGGTGTTAATGCTTCATTTTCTTCTCTGTTTCAAGTTCTCCCTTGTGCTGAAAGCTGACCCAGTCGGGACACCAGCTCTGCAGTGGCTCATTCATCACTTCTTGTTAGCCAGTGAACAGCAGTTTGCTGCTCAACGTGATCCAAGCTCCAAGCCCCTTTCTATCCAGTGACTAATTCCACCATCAATCCCGTACTGGCTAATGAAATGTACTTGCCTTTTTGGTGGTACTGTGTCACAAAGCCTTCCTGAAGTCATAACACTTTATATCGTTTTCTTCACCCCTGTCAAGTCCCATTGACTATCTCTCCTTCTCAGAGAAGTTAATTGGATATGTGAAGCATGACCTTCCTTTCATTAACCTGCGCTGACTCCCTGTATGTGTCCAGCTTTTCCCCAACTTTATTTTAATTAGTGGCTTGAATCTTTCCTAATTCAAAGGTTACATGTGCATATATGCCATTTTCTCATTTATCCTGTAGTCCTTTTCCAGCTAAAAGCTTTACATCATGGTGAATTCACAACTGATCACGTCTTGAGGAATCTCCCTTTTCCTATTCTTATGCATAAACAGACACACATGCACTCTCTGCAAAGAAAATTAATGGGAAAAAAGCCACTTTCTCTCTAAACTCTGGTATCACCGTTTAAGCTAAAAGAAATCTTATTTATCTTGAATTAGCAGATAATCAATCTATTATTCTCAGCAGGTCCACAATACTGTCAGTTTAATTACCTGCTTGACCAATATCTTAAAGCTTTTCAAGGGATCAGATTCTATAGCGAATCAACAATGTGTCACACCGGAGGGTCAAAGTTTCAGGGATTAAAGAGAAAACTGTTTGAACCAAGTGAGCATATTTTGATTAAATCACATTCTACAGAAGTCTGATATTACATTTGCCTAGAAGTTGACTTCTGTATCTATATTAAGGTACTTCAATAATGAGCTTCATTTACTATAATGCTGTACAACCAGCAAGTCTAATTAGCTTCTGAATATTGTACTTGAGGAACATAAATCTGAAATTTAGTGAATTTCAGTGCTGAAATCACCAACTAAAATATCCCTTCCTTTCTGGAAGGGAAATGAAATCTTGTGAAGCAAAAAATGAAGATTTACAAACACTCTGGAAAGGAGATATAATCAAATAAAATGCAATTGAAAAATCCCAAAAAATCCAGAAAATTGGGACATTTCGTGACTACGAGAAAAGCATCTAGAAGGAAATGAAGTGCAGTGCAAAGGACCAAAACATGCCAAAACTAACCTCACAGATGTTGCAAAAGCAGGGGAAAACATCAAGGAGGAAGACACAACTTTGAGGGAAAGATACGAGAGACATAGCATGGATTCAGAAAAAAAACCCAAAAATTCTTTGCCAAAGTGAAAGCCATCAAAAGGCATGGGATGCCATCAAGTGCAGGGACATGGAACAAAGCTTGCCAAAAATGATCCCCATTGAAATCACAAGATTTTATTTCCCTTCCTGAAAGGAAATTTCCTTCAGCTTCCTGTATCCTGACCCAAGGTTTGTAGACTTGGTTCACACTTAAGAATCATCTCAATTTTTTGATGTTATGTTTTTCTACTGTCCTTTCATATCTTGAGATCCAGTTGACATTTCCAGAAGATTTACTGAGGTTTTATCTATCCTATAGGATTAATAGGAAGACATCTGTAGTCCTAGGCTACTATGGCTGTAGAAGAAACATTGCAAGTACTGAAAGCTTTGACACAAGAATTCTATCAAATCTCTATTTTCAAGCCAGTGTTCCACAGGTCCAGTATTCCTCAAGCCAGGCTCGAAAACTGTTTTTAAAATTATCAAAAAACCAACAAAACAAAACCCAACTTGTCCTAAATTACGCATTTGAAATCAAATTATAATACCCTTACCCTGTTCTCTGCCAGGCTTTTAAATCCTTCTGGACCAAAGGCGTTTTCCAGAACTGGAGTTTTGCTCATTTCTACTCATTTGCTCATTTTCTATTTCTAGTTAGAAGCAAGATGAAGACAAAAGTCTTTCAGTAAGGTCCATGATGTTCTGTTTTCATCAATGGATACTTGAACATGTAAAGCTGTATGGAAGAGATTATTGTCCCAACTACCCAAAACTACTACCTATAAAATCATAGAGTCACAGAATAGTTTGGGTTGGAAGGCACCTTAAAGGTCATGTAATTCCAACCACCCTGCCATAGGCAGGGATGACTTTCACTAGACCACGCTGCTCAGGGCCCCATCCAGCATGGCCTTGAACAACTCGAAGGATAAGACAGACAGATCATGTCAAAAATAAAATCACATTTATAATTCAAACCACAAAGCTTCCAAGCCTCCTTGCCAATCAAATGAATATTCACTCTAAGACATCATTGTTTCATACAAATATCACATCTTCTGTGAAAAGTTTCCTTATGGCCCCACAGTGCCTGCAGTCTCTCTCATCAACCTCTCGCTTCTCATAATTTACATTTGTATAGCCATTTATTATTCATATTTATATCCTATGTAATTTTTCTTCCACTTTTGATTTCAGATTTCTTGATAACTTCCTTGTATTTTTTCTTTTGCCTCCTATACCTTCTCTTTCAGAGATAACACTTCTGATTTATCCTAAGGGATTTTTTGGTAATGAGATGTTAGCTCTCAGTGGAATGGTTTTATGTCAAAACAATTTTTTTAAAAAATTGTAAACATCTTGACTGCATTTCTCCTGGTCTTCATTTCCTCCCGTAGTTTTCCAGTCATCCATATTGATCGCTTCTGCCACTACCTGAATATTTATGGCTTGATTAGAAACAGCTTTTTTTGTATTTGCAGAGCTCACAGTAATCTGCCTTTGGTACTTTGTACTCCCTTTGCTTCCTGCAGTGTTTTGCTCAGGGGTATGCATGGCTACATGGCTTCAGGAATTGGCATCTCTGTGTTTGCCCACGTAAGGAGAAGGACTATAGGTTATCTACCATGTAGCTACTGAAAGTACTGAGTTTTGTGTCTGGAATGCCTTGTTCCCTCAGAGAAGATAGCAAGGGGCCAAATTATCTTTTTCTTATTTCTGGACCTGAAACTGTCAGAATATCAATTTTCCATTTGCCAGTCTGTTCTAGGAATGTATATTGCAGTAGATAATGCACTTTGCATACTCTCTCCTTCTGTGTGCTATCAAATTCTACCAACGTCTGTGGTGAGTTTTTAACATAGTCCCACTATTTAAAGAATTATTTTTTCCAGAAAAACAGAGAACAAAAAAAAGCCAAAATTCTCCTTAGTGCACTCCATCTGACTACTACACACTGTTTTTTACATTATAGATTAATATTCTCACTTTGTGGGGGAGCTATTACTTGACCTTCAACTCCTCAGAGGGAAGAAACGCCACTGTAATTTTCTATTTCTCAAGTCTTCCATGTGTTAAACTGGTGGAAAGAATCTCCTTGGCAATTCAGTGCTGGAATACAGTATCATTGCAATACAGGCTGTGCATTTCACTGCGTTACATTCGATTCTCTCATCTAGAAAAAGAGTATCAAGATCTCTTATGAATTTAAGTTGTCTTGAATCTAAGACAACAACACAGATTATTAACCAGAGCTCCTCACCTACCACTCCCCCAGCTACAGCAGGGAGTACAACAAACCCATATAATTCATCTTGACAGCTGAGAAGAAAACTTTGAAAATGCATGAAAAATTCATATACTCTGAGGTAGTGTGGGATATCTAAAATGCCTCTGCTGTACATATGGGTTTTTTTAATACTCTTCTTATTAGCTGTGTGATGGGTTAAAATAGAACACTGAATAATGTGTCAACGGGAGAGGTGGATACATGGGAACCATGTGTATGTGGATGGATGAGTGGGGAGTCGAGAGGTGGAGAGAAGAGAAGCACATGAGTTTGTAAAGAATGGAGACAAAACTGATGCTGCAATTTTCTTCAACACTTTGAGCACTAAAAGAGTGAAACTAGTATTTTGACATTTTCCAGAGAGATGAAAAAGCATCTGTATTGCACTCGCTTGTATTATTTAGGTTCCCTTATTACTTCAGTACTTTGGAAACCTTCCGCTTGTTTTTTCTTTGACTACTGACCAATACAGGGGATTTCTTTGCAGAGGGCAGGCAGACAGCAGAGTCAGTAGCCTTGCACCTACCACACAAGAACAAGTTCTCATTGTAGACATCAGCAAATGCACCCACATTTGCTGCCTGATGCTGCAAAATGGTGAATGCACTGGAGAAGGCACTGCAGGTTCTGCTGGTCCGCATTTCAGTTTGATGACAAACTAATTTCTAAAATACCAGTCATGTTCACCCCATCTAAGACATCATAATCACCCCTAACTTGGCACAATGTTAACCATTCACTTTCAAATTTTCTACCCCACTATGAAACAATTATCACAGGAGAGAGCTCAGCTCACAGTGTTAGCCCACTGTGTATATCAGCAGGAGGCATCTTGGCTCACATGGCCATTTTCTGAGGTGAGTTTTGAACAAGTGGGATCTAACTGGTGGGGCAAAAAACCCAACAAAAGTAAACAACCAAATCCAAGGCAAGAAATGAGAAACAATAAGCAGAAAAGTCAGATGGCTCATTCCCTGTGTGTCCACAGGTGCACCATCCCCAACACATGGTTTTCTGCAGAAGAACCAATTTCAGACAAGCCCTCAGGCTGTTTCCGCGGCTCCTAAAGCCGTGCCTGGCTGCACAGCAGCGCTGGGTGTCTGTCACACGCTGTGACCAGTGGTGTGGAAAATGACATCTGTGCGCCCATCGCGGCAATCAGAGCTCACCGCTACGCCAGCCACGCCCGCGCCGAGCCCCAACACTACTGCCACCTGCCAGCCCTACCAGAGCCACCCGTCGCTGCCACACACTGCCCTGGCACAGGGATCACCCCACCAAGCCTCTCTGGGATGGGCAACACGCTTGGGCCACCTGGCAGCAGAGCCAGCCCCCGAGGCCGCTCTCCTGAGTGATGAGATCAGACAGGACACTGCAGGCCCCCTGAGAGCCTCAGCTGTGTCCTTTTAATTGAATGTAGCGCCAAAAAGGGTGCCACAGTATTTGGTCTGAGAGAAACAGCCATTTTAAAATAATTGCTGTGACAGAGGGCTCATGGCCACCGAGGGTAACCTGCCGTTTGAGGGGGAGGCAGGGAACACTTCACCCTGCACACCTCTCCCACCTGCTTCACCGAGAACAAGCACTCCTGTGCAGCTCTGATTTGCTTTTTCCATTCCATCCAATGATTCTAAAGATGGTTTTTGCAGTGTTCTATAGTAAGTGAAAGAGATACCTTTTTCATTCTAAAAGAGCTTTTGAAATTAAGCCAAGATCATTCATAATTAGATTGAGTGCAAGTATAAAACACTAGGCCACATCCTCAGTGTTTGCCCACAGCAACCTACAACCCACAGACAAATGTGGAGTGGCTATAGGTGAGCATAGGCACCCTATAAGCTTTTCCATATTCTTCAGATTTCCACTGGGCCAACTGGCGCATTTGCTCTTTTCTCCTGAATTTTTGAAGAGACCAGACCACACTGTACATCCTGGAAAGTGAAACAGAACAGTCAACAGTGCCAATGTTCAAGGAGTTACTTCTTCACCAAACATGGCTAGCAGCACAGAATGGGCAGGATTGTCAGAAACTCAAAGATTAATGTTAGAGGCTGGCAGGGAAAAATTAACATAAGGGGGAAAGAGCCCCTTATTCAACTTTGAAAAACTAAAATAGTATACAAGTATATATAGGTATATACATCTATATAATCATACAGAGTTTCACTCTGAGAAACGAGTGATCTGAGAGGTGATGGCACCCTCACTGAAGGAAACTTATAAAGAGCCAAGAGAAGATATTCCCAAGCAGTGGGAGCTTGATGACAAAGACTAGATATTCTCCTACAGACAAAGATCCATTTTGCCAGAGTACAGGAGAGTAGACTCCCACACCTCCTGCCTCTGCTCTCTGTGCATGGTGGTGCATCCCCTCACCTCAGGCCACACCATGATCTGCAGGAGTCAAAATTTCTTTTAAATTGCTTTTCCCTTGTCGTTAGCACTGTTTTTTTCTAAATAATGCACATAATGCATGCACTTTTGAAGGAGGAAGCTGATTCTGTCACTGACACATTTTCAAGCCCTAGGGCCAAATTGTCAAATTTACTACATATTGTTTCAAAAAAGGTATGGTGCTAATCATCAAAGTGTATCTGTAAACTTCTTTTATGAGTTTCCATCAATAAAATCAGATTTATCATTATTGCTGCTGCTTTTTGACTTTCCTTGTTTCAATTATTCCTTATTGTAGTATGATGTTTTAAGTGGCTCAAATTATGTTCGCCTAATATCGAGGCCCTAAACAAAATAAAGGCATCAATAATATCATAATAAAGGCATCAATTAAAAATGTCATAACTACGAAAATGACATCTTTTATTTCGGAAAAGAGCTCACATGGTAGAAACTTTCTTTATACCATATTACTTCCATTTATTGATGGTCCAGTACATCTGTTTTGGTCAGGTTTTTTTTAATTATTTGAGTTTAACAAGCTCCCCATACAGTAATGCACATGTTCACTCCCCTAACCTGGAACAGAACCAAGACCCCCCACCAGAAATGGCAAACACTCACCAATAACTGATAAAGCAGAGCTCCTTTTAAAATAAGTTATGCTCATCTTACAGACACAAAACTTGATCCTGGGCCAACATAACAAACAATGAGGCACAAGCTTTAGAATCCACAGGAGTATACATTTTGGCGAACAGGGTATGAGCAGCAGCACTTTGCAGTGCAGAGTGTTTGATAAAGTGATTATATTCAGAGTATACCATAGACACAGCTTTCTGCTGGAGATATTAGTTTACACTCTGCGAAAGCAGAAGATGACAAAATTGTTTTTCTTTGTTCTTGTGCAGTTTCTCACCAAGTGATGTGCATCAGGAGAGATGCAAGCTCACACAAAAGCAGATCAGGAGGAAATCTGTTCTGAACTCAGGTTTGATGCACCAGTTAGATTTTGGGTCTCATCAACAGCCCACAAAAGAGAAACAAGGTGGAAGTCGTTTGTGGTTTCATCATGGGAATAGAAAAAAAAAAAAAAAAAGAAAAATGGGAGAAGCTCTGAAAAATTTTCTCACAACCTTCCTACAAGATTAGGTTGGGCTTAGCTCCCTAGTCCTTGAAGTGTGGGACTCAGCCCCAGAGGCTTCTTCACACAGATTTGAAATAACAGCTGAGGCTGGTGCTTACATCCCAGGTCCCCTGTCTTTGCCCTAAAGACCATCCAAGCCCAGAAACAATTACAAAGGGCATTGTTTTGCTGGCTTAAGACTGTGATTTCACAGGGGGATTTTAACTCAAGCCTTTGCATCAATATTTTGTGTATCCCTTTGCACAGTTGTCCATGACATTGACGTTTTAACAGGAGATTTTGTGGGGAAATCCTACAGGAGGCCCTTCCTACCTCCTCTTCAATGGGGACATTGCACCCATTGTCCACTTTTACCCAGCTCCTCATCAGAGGACCCTGTACTGATCATAGAAGACACTCAAAACAAAACAAAACAAAAAAAACCACAAAAACCCCAGAACAACCACATCTAGAACACAAAACATTATTTCAAAGTGATTTAAAACTGTCAGCTAGTTGAAAGGAAATAGGGAGATATATAAAATAATTACCTTGCCTTACTTTTATGTTATTTTTTCCTAGGCTTTTTTCTTTGGCATCTGGTCAGCCTGTCATGACACAGTCCAATTAAAATTATATAACATCACAGGCATCCTTTCACTAGTGTCAATGTTCCCGCTGGACAGAAGATTCTTTTTGATAGCATTTGGTGCCCACTATTCAGTGTTTTAATTTCCTGCCAAATTTATCATGTGCAATTTATCATCATGGGTGTTCAATCTCACTATAATAAAAGGAAGAGCCTGGTGTTTTCCACACCTCTTAATGTATAGGCCCTTCAATTTTTGATTAAGTTTGTATTAAAACTGCTCATTCCTGTAATGTATTCCTTTTTTTAAATGCCACATTTTGGCATTTGGTGGTGTTCAGAAGATGTTATTAGTCTGTTTAACTAAACAAACCTAAGCAAGTATTTTATTACTGTTTCATTGCCAAAAATCCAACTAGTATCTAGTCCACAAGGACCACATCAATAAATTGGAGGAAAATGCTCATTTTAAAATAAGTTTGTAGCTCAAAAGAGGTGTGCAAGTGTCATAGAAGTAACATTTTCTCCATTTTAGTGTGATAACAGAAGAAAGGAGATTGATAAAGGAAGAAAAGAATAGATTAAAAACATTTGTGAAGTTCTACTGGAAGTTTGTAGAAGAACCAAAAAACTTGATAACAGTTCTGTACTTTTGTCCTTTCATAAATGTCAAATAGTGTTAAAAAAGCAGGTGACTTTCATAGCACTTTTATTTCTTCCTGACAATCATCCACAGCCAAAATCCTAAATTCTATCTCAGTGAATATTTTAGACAATTTAAAGAATTTCCATTCTCCAGAACTTCTTTAGAACCACTACCTGAAGCTTAAAATACTTTTTCTTGTGTTCTGTCAGTAGCAATTCTTCTCTTTTAACCCAGAAGAATCTTAGTATGTGGGATAATGCACATTTTTAAACCAGACAGAGGCAAAAGACAATAATGAATCCAAAAGGATCACTAAGCACTGCTGGGATGGAGATTCACAAAGGAAGATCAGAGTCAATGACTACAGTTCTGGCTATTGTTCATTTCCCAGCATGCTTAATTTAAAGGCTTTTGAGCAGGAATTTTCTAAACTTACACAAACTACCTGTGGTCTACGAGAATCTTCCCTTAAAGCTTCTGAGCAGCAAGCCCCATGTAAAACAAAAAGGCAATAAGCCCAGGATCAGCTCCAAAAAAACCCTGAAGTTGGATTTTGCTTGTCTACACAAAAGTACACCAAGACACCTTATATTACCAGAAAGAAACATCTGCATAATAAGTGTGTTCTAATAAATTAATCGAAACATGTCAGCACATGATATTGATACATTTCATTCACCATTAAAGATTTTACAGCCTGATTTGAGAAACACATGTGTTCCACAGTACTTGATCTTCTACAATTTAAGAAGCTATTTTAAACTTCAGTGTCCCCAACTGCATGCAACTGCTACTAAACTTTCTTTGAAATTAGAGTGTAAATAATACATAAACCCTTTACCAGATTTCTCAGTCAGTATTCACTTCTCTTCCCCTCAATTATCCCAATCTGAGCCTTCAGGATATATGTGGGATCTACACGCCTACCAAAGCCCCACAGAATCATGTTTTCTCTCTTTTACAGAAAAAAAATTGCAAATGAGGTGAAAAACATTTCTAAGCAGTATTTTCCCTGATTTTCCATTATAGTTTTATGATGCTTATGAATTTATAATTCCATAAACAAGCTTATTAAGGTTGAAGGCCCGTAGGAGATTCTTTTTATGAACAACAATTTTTTTCTAAGCCTTAACTGGAATGATTATGAAAGATCCCAAGACATTTAATTCCTACATGGTGGCAACTGAGTCTATCAGCATATCCTTGTTTTGGACAGCATCCTAGTGACAAAAAACAGTGCTTCTGGGGACACCTATCATGGAGCGCTGACACAAAAATTCCCATTGATGAATCAATGGATTTCCTTTTCTCAGCTCTGTGAGTTCAAGGTCTGATTCCTCCTTTCAATACATCAGCTGTGCACCTTATTTACACCAGGATACAGAGCTCAGAGTCACACAGCCTGCATGTGGTTGTTGCTACTTTTAACAATTTATGGATCAGCCTGGACACACAACACTACGCACTGTCAAATCAACGGGCCAGCTCAAAAACACAGCCTCATCCCCGGTGTGTGTTACCTGGAGTTTACCCCTGCAAATAGCCTGGTGCTTCTCATAGGTACAAGTGGAGGACATTCTGAAGTTCTGGCTCCTGGCACAGAAATGTTCCTTGATTCATTGCACCCACCCCCATCCTGCATCAACTGCACGGAGCCTGAAGCCCACCTGCCCCCACACTCCTGTTATCCTGTCAGCCACAAGGCAAACAACCTGCCCCTAAAAATTCCCAAGTCACTAAAGGCACACTCCAGGACAGAAAATAAACCAAAAACTAGGACTGTACCATCAGCCAAAAAGCACCTGATGAGATATATGGGAGTGACATGGTTAGAGGCAAGGTGGTTAAAAAAGGGAATAAGTGTGTGTAAACAACAGAAAAGGTTCTGTTACATGAATGACCACAAAAAGAGCAATTTCCAGACCTCCTGGAAGCTGCTGGATATGTCCTCATAGTGCAGGTGGCTGTAATCCAAGTTAAGAAGTGTTTTGAAGAGAAAAAATCACTAGTGGTCAAGAGATCTCCTAAACTTGCAGCAGAACAAAAACTGCTTTTTGGGAAGGGGAAAGTTGAAGAAAAATAGTGCCATAAGTATTAAAATTAAAAAACAAAACAAAGAAACAAAGGCTTTTTACAAGATGGGAATTACTATTTCTTTTCCTTCTCACTGTTAACTCTTCCCGAAGCTCCTACTGAGACACTTTGATCCTTTTTATTTTGTTTACAAGTACTTTTACAGTACGTAGGTTTTCTTATCCACATTTTGTTTCTACCATTCCAATCACCTCTTCTACTGTAATTTGTTCTTTCCAGTCAGAGAGAAATAAATGCAAATGAAAGCAGAGTAACAACATTCCTTTTGCAATTCATTACCTTCATTCAATTTGTTCTATTCCTCTCCTTTTGTCTTTCCTTTTTTCCCTATATAGATTAACATATCCTTCCCCTCCCTATTTTTTTTTATTAGCTGCTACTTTAATTCTATTTCTTTGCTTTTTTCCATAGTCAGAGCCTGTCTCCTAATTTTTGGTCACTCTGCCCTTGCTTCTTTTAGCTGTGTGCAATACAAACACTCATACAAGCCCTGCCTTTTCTCTTTCCCTTATATTGCTGTCTCTATCAGCCTACAGGCACCTTCTCCACCCTCACGGTCTCATCTCCATCCAGTTCTCCTTCTAACATGAATCCAGGCATCCCTCCTTTGAAGAGCCATGTCCCTTCCCTCTGGCCCCTCCCCTGATTATCTTGAAGTTACACTGCAGAAACAGGACAAGGTGGGAGAGGAAGGAGTAGTTGCAAACTCACTGGCCTCCTGACTGTGCCTTAATCCCAAATCTTGTCCTTTCAAATAGGGAATGAATGGAAGGAACAACCAATAGCTACAGAGGGGGGTTGTATTTTCAGACAGCAAGAATAGCTAAACCATAAATATAACTGTAGCTTAGAGAAAAAAAAATTGTTTTGGTTTTGTTATAAGAGGAGAAGAAGAAACACAGCTGAGACTCACTAACACCATTATATAGATAAATTCTAGTGTGTTTAGTTACTCCAAATAGAGCACAATTCTGCTAGATAGCCAAAAATTGTTTGTTTCTGTTATCATACACTGCGCTGTAGAGACTGGGTTGTATGTTAGGTGTGCTTAAGACAACTACACGTGCATTGAGATACAAGCTTTTGAACATGCAGGCTGACAACAGCAACCTAATATTCACAGGCTGACTTCTGAAACATGGGAGAAGAAAAGAGGCAACAAAAGAAACAGCACAATTTTCTCTTGACAACATCCTGACAGACTTTTGCAGTTATGGACAGAGTCATTTATGGAAAAAAAATGTAGCAAGTAGCATTTCACTTTTCTTCAGCATTGTGAGAAATTTAAATACACCAAATATCAACATTATAATGAGAAACAGCTAATTCCTCTATTATAGGTAATTTTGCCAAGGCTCACAGAATAAATTTATTGCTACTGGAAAAAATATGTGGTGGTGAAAGCCATTTGCTTTTCCACCTTCTTCTTCATCTGCACACAATTTTCCTTCTCCTTTCAGTTTGGTGTTGCACATAATTCATGTGGCATTCACATCAGTCATTTAAGAAAAAACGGTGTAATAAGCCCAGCCAGCAAGACCTCCCATGAGATTTCCCCGGTACTGCCTACAGTTCCCTCAAAACACACTCTCCCTTCTCAGTGTGCCAGACCTTGCATCAGTGCCTGATTTGTGGCAGGAGTTACAGGCAGGTAAAAATTTCATATTAATGAAGTTAGCTTGAACAGATTTTGTCTTCATTTTCAATACAAGACTTCATCTCCTCTGAACTTTTGGGCTGCTAAAATGTCACGTTATTAATTTTTTCTTTTACAGTTTTGGAGTACAAAATATTTAGTAGGACAGAAAAGAAAGCTAATATCAGAATCATGATGTCCTTACTCTACCATTACATATAGTTGTATTTTCTTCTGCCCTGAACCTTCTTCAAACTGTTTGCATTAGGCAAAATCTATTTGTGGGAGTAGGAAAGAAAATGTCCCTCCTGCTTGGCAGAAAGCTTTACTAAAATTCAGCCTGAGTATCAGGTGGGAGGCATGGAGAGGGAAGATGGTGATATTACTTAGGAAGGAACTTATTTTTCCGAGAGTACTTCTATTTTTAATGCCAACATTAAAATCTTACTTTTCCCCCTCTTTTTTATCATTTTAATATTTCTTTCAGTTACAATATATTGGTTGTGTTTAATTAAACAGCACATTGCATTGAGTACCTGATTGTCACACACTCCTTTTTTGGGGCCATGCTAGTCTTAGATCATCTGTGAACACACTCTATTAGTCAAGTTGCATAGTACCACAGAGTAATAACAAATGATGAGATTCCCAAACAAATGGGATTTACTTGAGCCAGTGTATGCCCAAGTCTTCTTCAACATTCTGAAAATCTTTGCAAACCATTCTGAAGCCCAGCTTTATCTTAAATATGTAAACTACTATGTATATTTTACATATATATATATATATATATTTAGATGGTGCTATATGCAATAGATTGGATGTGAATCAAGTCTGGTTAGAAATAATAAGCAAAGTAATGGTGCAGAATGGCTTATAGCTCCATTGGGAGCTGCCCAGCAACAAGAAGCACTTAGGACTGACGTTAGACAGAGACAAAATAAAATTTTTCTACTTAGCACCAGTATCCCACACCTGGGTAAGACAGCAAGGATGTGCAAATAACAAAAGACATCAGAATAACAAATAACGGCAGACAGTCACTCTGGACCTATTCTGAAACAACAGAATACACTTTAAAAAGCAGTAAAACCAATAAAAATCCAGTCATCTTGAAAAAGGAGAGTCTTCGCTGCAATAAAGGCAGTCAATAAAGAAGCTCTCTCATTTAAACATCAAATGCACATTGTTTTGCAACACCTGTTATTCAGCCATAATAGCTTTCTTAACCTGTCAAAGTGTTTAAGCTGAGGAAAAGAAATGGGCCTCCAGCTGTGCACTTTGGTGGAGAAAGTCTGCGCGAAGCGATATTAGTTTAATGAAATGTGTACAGATTGTAATTGTGGTAATAAGAGGGCAATTCCCAGAGGGGCAGTAGGAAGGCAGTGAGTGCAGCCAAGCAGAAAACAGAAGCTGCAGACTGGAGAGAGACTGATATCCTGTGTATGGACCCTCGCTCTCCAACCTGCTCGCCTACTCTGCAGCCCAGCTATGTGTCCTGCCCGACAACCCTCAGCACTGCCTTACGCCCCATCCTTGCCCATAATGCTGGTAAGCTTCCCAGAGAAGATGGTAAAGACAATCCAGCTTTCAACAGTGGAGCCTGCCAGTATCTGTAACACAGGCTCTTGAATATGTGAGGATATGAAAAAGCAGACAAAATAAAAAACTAGCACTGGAGAGCACTGGCACGTCTTCCACTGTTCCAGTCTACTAGCCCTGAGACTCTGCAGTGCCCAGGAAGATATAAAGCATGTTTTCCCAGGAAAATAAATTCCAAGTCCTGGAAAAATGAAAAACAACACATAGGGAGGAGATGAGGACAGAGCAACATGAAAAACATATGAGCCTTTCATTTTCTTAAAAAAGAGACAAACACTCCTGTTTCAGCTTGCTTGCCCATGCAAGCACAGCAAACCCATTTATGCCAGGCAGATTCCTACATGAGAGCTGCCAACGCCAAAGCGTATCCCAGGTTAGTCCAAGAAAAAACTTTAAGACCAGCAACACCCATCACAGCTACTAAAAAGTACTAAAGTACATCACTACTACTAAAAGTACATCACTACTTCTAAAAAGTACAGTTTAGAAGAGCTTCTGAATGATGAAGTCTTTGTCAGCTGAGCCTGCTGAGCAATTTGACAGTGTAATTCAATAAATTACACTGTCATCCTCACAGCAGTTTAGCTGGTATAGTGGGTATCACACAGATCTACCAGCTCCTACAAGTGCTTCCATTAGGAAACACCTCTCTCTCTCTGTCTCCAGACTGTGGATAGTCAGTAAGACCCAAGGTAGGGAGGCAGAAGTGATGACTAACTTTCCTTTCATAATTGGGAAGGTATTTGGAAAATATGGGCAAAAAAGACAGCTTGACTCTTTCCACAATACAGTGATAAACAATAACTGGTGCGGGTAGAAGAAAGGTGAGGAGGGAGAGTTGAAGCGGAATTGGAGACAAAAAAAAACCCCAATTATTTTAAGGAAGGATACAGTGGTCACAAAAAAGGAAAAACTTATTCCAAGACAGTCAAACAAAAAGGTATGTGAAAAGAGGAAAAAAAATTAAGACATTTTATACTGAAAAAACACAAGCCCCAAATCCAAAATCATGGTCCATAAAAGCAACTAAACTAAGAAAGGGGTAGAAAATGGTATTTTATTTTACTGGCATAAAAAAATGAGTTGAAAAGAGAAGGAAAAATAGCTGTGTTTGGAGTTGAGAGTGGTGAGAATTTTCAGCCAGGGTTATGATTCAGGAAAAGATAAATAATGATTCATCTAGTTTCTCCTAACAGTAACAAGCAGTATGCTGCCTTCATTTTCTCAAACTTGTCTTATTTACCAGTCACATATTAGGAAAAAAATCCACAGCTTTATTAGGTGATCTGCAGAATCAGATCACTTTTTTACAACATGGGCAGCTTACCAATGGCACTGTAATGCTGTCAGTCCAAAAAGCAGCTGAAAAACACAGTTAGAAAAGCAACTACTCATCTGAAAAAGTGGAACTCATCTAAGCAGAGAAACTTATCCTGCCCAGTCTGGCTCAGAGCCCTGCTGACACCCTCTTACAGAAAATATATGTGTGATATGCAGTAGGGAGAGCACTTCCTACAGCTGCTGCAGGTGAGATACTGCAGACAGGGAGGGAACCTCGGCTATTTGTTCAAGACATAATTGGAAGGTTAACAAGGGCTATCATTGTTTCAGACGTTCCCTTTTCCAGCCTTGCAACATGTACCTCTGCTCCTTTTACACAGAAAAAAGCAGGAGCTGCCTGTTGTTATTTAGCAGCATTAGTGAGCTGTGGACCTCTGACGGTGCCTGAGGGAAGCTTGTGAGCTTTTTAATTCATTTCCCTGATTGCAAGGAATAGCTCACAACATGGTGGCTGTGATTAGTCAGGACAGTACTGAGGACATGCTGACAAGGTTCATCAGACACAGAGCAACTGCAGCTGCCCACGGATAAATTTATGCCACCAGCACAGATGTCATAGAACTCCTTTTTACATGCCTTCAAAACTTCCTCAGCAAGAACAACTCTTGATCCAAGCTAACTTGGGCAGCACAGCAAAACATGCTGTGTGAAAGGGACTGGAGAGCAAGGAAGGGATGTGAGGCAGAGCTCTGCTGCTCTATCCCATGTCCCTTTTAATGATGGATGAGAAAATTGCTCAGACTTCTCCAGCTGAGGCCTCGGTTGTGATGTGACACTATCACCTCTCATCAGTCACATCTCCTTCCGAGCCAGAATGTCACAGAAGACAACATGACTGATGCAACCTGACACAGCATGTCACCATGCCAGGTCTGCCAGCTGGGAAACCGAGAGGAGGGAGAAAGGAGGGAGCGAGGAAGAGAATGATGCCTTGAAAGGCTACCTAAAGCAGAGGCTAGACAGTGTTAAAGGAATAAAGTGGGTATTTATTAAAAGGCTTCGGAAAATGCATTCCTCATCAGAGTTCCCATGTTGGAGGGTTTGTTTTGATTTTAAGAAAGGTCCTATTGCCACAAAAGCCAAAACACCAAAGATACATAGAGGAAAAAGCCCCCAGCAGTCTGGGAACAATTCAGTGCAATTGAACAATTCAGTGTCTACTGAAATCTACTAAAGGTTTTGGAAGACCTTCTATAGTATAGGAAGAGACACAGCAAGGCCAATAGGTCTCTGGGTTGTTTTAGAAATCCACCTGTCTTTAACCCCTGCTGAAAAACAGTGCAAGGAAACCAAACTTTTCCTCAGAGGGAAGATCCAGGTCCCTAAGAACTGGTGCAAGACATTTGCATCAGACATCTTCCCACATTCCAAAGTGGGAAACCAGGGAATGAGACATTTATTTTATCTTTCCCTTAAAAACAATAAAACAATTTTAGTTCAAGACTATGTATAATTATGAAAATAAGTCCACACTCATCAATTTCTGCATTATATTTATGCTGGCTGGGAGAGCAGAGAGAACTTGGGATGCAGCTCTCCCACTGTTTGATAGAGTTGGAGACAATCCCACTATTTCTTCACTTCAAAATGGTGAAGAAGCTGTACAAAACAAGATTGATTTTCCTGAAAAACAAAGTTTCAAGTGTCCTCCCACAGTCAGATTCTGCAACTACAGAACTTGGGAGTCACAGGAGCTTCAGTTAATGGTGTCTCAGTCAATGCCACTTCTGCTTAAAGCGCATGATTTGCCTCGCTACTTAAAACTGAGATGTCTATACAGACAATTTAGTAAAGAAAAGGCACAAACACTTTGAGCTAACAGTGCCAAGTCAATTTAGAGCAAATTACTGCTTTTATTTTCTTCTTCCTATTTCCAACTATCCCATAACTCCAATAGAAACAACTGGTCTCATATAAAAATTTTGTGGCACCATACAACCACATAAATGAAAAGTCAAATAGTGGAACATTCACATCAGTTTCCCCTCCATCTGGAACTAAGCTACATTTTACATATTAGCACAGATTTTACTAAATTTAGACCATGTTTTGAAGCTTTTTGACACAGAAAATGTTGTCACTGGGATGCCAGAGTCATTGTCTGCAGACACAATGTGGTGCATATATTTGCACTTTTAAAAGCATCATACCTGCCAATAATCACAAATAGAAAAAGTTTCACTTACATAAGATCAGCCTGAAGTTCTGGCATATTATATGTTGTAATATTTGCTGCTACTTTCATAGATGAATGCAAATTCAAATTTGCCAATCTGAACTTGCAAGAAATACCATTTGTGTGACATTATCTATTCTTCAAATTCATAACATTTCAAGTACCAATCTTAACAATGGCAGCTTCCTGATCTTCTAATGTCTTAATTACCGACACTAATTTTTTCATTAAAAATAGGTAAAAGTTAAACATTAGTGTCAGCATATCCTTCTCCTTTTTTCCTGCCTACACAGTGCTGAAATAAGCAGTGAGTTGGAATTGCCCTGCCCAGGCAGCTCCGTACTGGCAGATGGACATTGGTATCTAGTCCTTCTCACTTGTCAATTGGCTTTGAGCAGTTCAGCTGCCGATGCCAATCATTGAGTGAGAGGTTTTATAGTGACATCTGCCTGTCAGTGACTCTGACTGCTTGTGCCTACCTTCCAGGGCAATTTTTCTTCTCCTTGAATGTCAGTTTGTTTAACCACAGTCCAGTCACAGCTGCCAACTATGCGCCATGGCAGCATTTCCAGTAGAAAACAAGGGAAGAGAAAATCTATTAAGCATGAAAACATTTAATTCTGGCTTAGCCTCAGGCTGCACTATCCTCAGGGACTGACCCAAGCTCAGTGCTGATATCAACAAATTCTTTTTTATTGCCCTGTTTCTCCTTTGCTTTAATTGATTTTTTTGTTATAATCACACTGACCATAATTTGCGGATGACTCACAGCCAGCCAGGGTGGGCTACTTCAGTTATGGTGCAGTTCCCTTCTCTTCACTAACAGTTTCCTGCCCAGGAAACATCCACTAGCCTGCTTCAAAAGCAAGGTCTTGATTCCATTTCACAGAAATTACCCAGCTCTCTTTATAGGTAGACTAAAGGGCTGTTTTATTTGTTTTACTTCCTACCACCACTGAAGTACTCCAAAGTCCCTTCCCAGTGCAGCAGGAGTCAGCCTTGCCATGGAGAACCGGTGGCCACCCATCTGTCCTCACTCTGAGGAGACATGCACTGCCACTCTCAGTGACAGCACCATGTGTTGTGATACAGAGTAAAAGTCACTTACATTCACTGTTATGTTCATATTTCTTATGCAGGTGACTGAGGGATCACGTATGGCCACAGCTTTCACTCAGAAGCTGAACAAAATGGTGAAGATACAAACACTCAGCAGAATTTTTAAAGGAAGTACAAATGCAAGTTTGCACATTCAATTTCAGCTCTACATTAATTTTCAGTTATTTTTGAGTAATGATTTTTGCAAATGAATTCATTAACAAGATCAATCACTGAAATTCAGTCTGTAGCTGTGATATTTTTAAATGACCCAACAAATCATATTTACAAGCTAGTGGTAAAAAATATTAACCATTTGGGGAGAAAACATAACCAATCAGAATAGAATGCATTAAAAATACTGAACATTCACAGTAATAGCAGGAAGACAGAAAACAGTTAAAATGCAGAGACAAAAGGCAAAATCTTGGTCATATATAGTAAGGCCAAATAACACCACTTCCCCTGGTAACACATATGGGATAAGGAGAAATACCAAAAATACATGACAGAGATTAAATCTCTAAGCTGTTTGCTTAAAAGAAGCTGAAATTCACATCAGGTCCAAACATCCAGATATCAGGTCCATCAACACTATCATCTTACCCCTTTATCTTTACCACTGCCTTTGAAGGACACTGACGTCAGCAGCCTGGATATGAAATGCTGCCTCTACACAGCCACACTGATTTGTGCTTCAGATTCATTTTCTCCTCTTTCTTTTCTGTTTATTCTTCTCTTATTTTTAATTTCCTTCCTTTTAAAACCCTACACTTCATCTCAAGATTCTAGCCAGGCAGCTAATTTTTCTCTTTTTCTGTATATCTGGCACTGGAGTGAAATGAAAATTAATAATCCCTTTAGAAAATGTGCATGTATTGGTATCTAATGCTGGGGCTAGGAGATCCCAAAGACAGAGCAGTTTATTATTATTATTATGCAATTACAAAATTATACCCCTTAAGAAGCACTACTTTGTTTTAGCCCAGTTCTTTAGAAGATCAACTGTGTGCAAGCCTCATTCCTGAACTAGTACCTAGGACAAAATAAGATGAGAAGCCACAAAGGGAGAGCTGACTGCCAACAGACCTGACTCTTTACCTTCTCTCTCATTAATCTACCTTCTCTTCTTTCAATCCGCTATTTTTGTCACTTCCCAATTTTACTTCACTTTTTCCTTCTGGGTCTTGGCTGTCTTAGTCTTCCTTCTCTCATGCTCCATTTTTATTTTATTCCTTCTCTTATTCCAACAAATGCTCCATAGCAGACAGATTCATTCATCTCTAGCACCTTATCTGGTGGAGCATATGTTTCTTTTCTTTGAGGTCAGATTAACTATTCCTTATAAATGTTACAAAGAAAAAATATGTGTTGGCAGCAAGTTCTGCTACTCATAGCCATCATTTTTGTCCACTGCATTAAGCCCATTTAACATGCTTAAACATGCCTTTTGTCAACAGCAACAAAAGCAAAAAGCAGCTGAACTCTAGTTAATAAATCATTTTCTGGAAGTAGAAACTGCCTGAGAAATATGATGCCAAGCAGGTAATGCACGTTATTCTTACAGAGAGGAAAACGGAGGATAAAAAGTTTAGCTTTTGTGATTATAAAATGTGCTTTCTGTATATATTTGTGTATACTCATTTTACTATTTTAAAACAGAGGTCACACTGAAGTGCAGTACTTTACTTTAGACATAGATTCACCCACCCCCAGTCAGTCTTACTTCCTAATTAGAGATGTAATTCACTAGTAACTAAATTTGAAACATAATTCTCTACCTCATTAGACCAGCTCCTGTAACTTTTATGTGCGTGCATATGTGTGTGTGCACCTCAAAATAAAGGAAATCATTTGCAGTATGAAACTCTAGAATCACATAACAGGGAAATACAGCATTTTCCTTAAGCTCATAGCTTTCTCTGTCCACAGGAAAGATCCAAGAACTATGATAACCAAGAAGCATTTAAAAAGAAGTCAAAACGTTTAAAATGTTAGTAGTTTAAAACCAGACAAATCATTGTTTAAAGGGATGGACCAAATTTAAGTGAAAAGCAAATGAAAACAATAAAAGCTGTTAATGCACTATCTTATAGTCTGTCATTAATCTGCACTGTTTATCCAAAAAGATTGGGAAGAACAGACAGGGAGGATGAAAGACACGTGTTTTCTTTCTTCATCTGCTCTAGTTACTCTATTCTTGTTTCAGATGGTCAGTTAAAGCAATACTATACAAAATGTAGATTTCATACCAGGACTACTGTTCCACCCTGTTCAGTCAAAAATTGTAGAAATAATCTATCACCCTAGCAAGCCTGGCCAGACAAGTATTACAAACTCCTGCAAGCTAGGACCCATGGAAAGGCCCTTTAACACAGCAAGAAAACAGAACTTTGGTTCAGTTTATCTGCATTATCTACCTCCTGCCAAAAAATACTTCGCAGCTCTCCTGTCTTCAGAGATGGCTTCTGCCTTTCTTTCTATCCTTAGAGTGCATCTCACACACTGAGGAAAAATAAGCAGCTTGTTTCTGAACAGAGAAGTCTCTGTTCCATTCCTCAAAACCGATACCTCATCCCCTTGCTGAAGAGACAGAAATAAAGTGCATATTTGTTAATATATGTCATACATGGTTCTGAGCAAAAGACACAAGGAAATTAGCATAAAACTCAAAGATACTAATAATTTAATGACAATTCTATGTCTGCTAGAGGCTGGTATCAAGAAGTGGATAATATTGAGAAAAAGAAATACTCACAGTTGTTCTGGCTGTGCTGAATTTCTAGCATAGGAAGCTTTGCTGGTTCCCAGGAAACTTTGACAGGCTGGAATGGTCATACCCAAGGCTGTGACAGCATCATCTAAACTACACCATTGAAACAGTTTTATGTTTATTCCTCAGCTCCTTCTGAGGAATTTTTTTCACTAATTTTATTCCAGTGCTAACCCTTCTTTTCTTCTGATGTTAAAATGGATTTAACCTTCCAAAAGCAGTTAGAAGGGAAATTGGAAATTTGGGTACATCTGCTGTTGGAGTTCTATAAAAACAGGAAAGCAGCAACTATCATGAAGTTTTTATAAGGACTGAATTGAATAGATATAATAAAAAGTCACTAGTTCTTGAAGCCATGTGAGAAAGTCTATATAAGAACTTGTACTAGAAAATTGGAAAAAAAAATGTCATCAATGAAAAACAAGAATCTGGCTTTTTCCCTGTGCAAATCAATTTGGTTTTAACTGCATTTCCTTACATACATTGTGGCTGGTCTCTTCAGATTTTGAAACAAAGTTAATGAAAAAAAATCACCATTGATTAAAAAAATGTTTAGACAGTTAATAAATTTCAAGCACAAACATTTTTCATGAACCATGTCTGCTCTAATATCTCCAGTGCTCTTAACCATTTTTGCCAAGGGATAAGAACAGGGAGCATTATTTCCTACATTTTAACAAGTCCTTTTTGAAATGCAGCACATCTGCAATCAGGAGTGTCTTGCAGCTTCCAAGCAAAGCCATTATTTTTTGCCTTTCTTCTGTACCTCCAGGAATATCAACTAATTCTCAGGAAATAAAAACACATAAACAAACCCCTAGTATATCCACTGATGGGTTTGAAAGCTCTGCCACCAAAGAATTTTGATTTATGGTGGGGAATTCCCCAGCAACTGTAAGAAGTTATGTTTGCATACACTAAAATGAGTTACCAGATCTGGACAAGACAGCTTGATCCAGATCACAAGATATTTGGTATAATTCTGAAATGAAAGGTGTTATAAAAGGAGTCTCGAAACATTTGGCCACTTTTCCTACCTCTGGAATCACTCAGCACAAGGCAGGTCAAATTATGAATTAGAGAAGAGCTAAGTTTGCAGAGGGAGACCTAATACAGAACTGCAAAAGTGACCACATAAAGCTCTTCTCTTTTCCCTCTTCCATAGCCAGAGGTGGAAAGTGAGCAAATGTGTGCAGTTTCTGTCCTCCAAAATAAAGTTTGAAAGATTTTTGGGTCTCTGAAATATATGATAGAGCTGACTATATGATAGAATCCCAGACACCACGATTTTGCACACAGCCTCACATCCCCACAAATTCATTGTTAGTCTTACAAAGATAGTAAAGTTCAGTCACTCTCACTTCTGCCCCCACAGGACCTGAACACCTCTTTACATTGTTATGAAATTTGACCTTAATTTTCTCTACTAACCTAGGTCTAAGACAAAGGACAACTGCCTATTTTATCCAGCACAGTCTTTGCACAATAAATGACAATAAACCCTTTAATATTCTCACGTCCAAATGCTGCTTTTTGGGCTCACTGTTAATAGGATCATTCAAACCAATAAGACACCCTAGAATAAAGATAATTTATTGAGATTGCAGACTTCTGGTTTTCCCACCCTTTCTCTACAGAGGCAACAGTCTTAGACCAGCTTAGACCAGACAGCTCTAAATTTATTGATTTTTTTTTTTTTTTTTTTTTTTTTTTTTTTTTTTTTGCAGATAGTTGTCTCAGTAGTACAAAGCACTGACACAGCAATTTTTCCACTCTTTCCCCTGTACCTCTGGGAGGATGAATCTGAGACATTACTTCTGCCAGCTGCAGCAGTTTTGACTGCAGGAAACAGAAGGCAAGCCCAACTCCAAGTCACAACACTGACAGGAGAAAGCACTCAATGCAGGCATGACAGACTGGCTTGTTTGAAAGTGGGGCTTCATTCAAAGAGCTGTTGTATGTTTGGAGAGACCCATGCCATTTAATTCAAGCCTGATCCCTGCCTGTGCTGTCCGCAGAAGGGAAAGAGTAGGGAATGTCAAATGCCCCTCCCTCCATGCTGTCACACTCCCAGAAATTATGGGGAAAAAACCTGGGAAAATAAGCAATCGGTTACTCAAAAAATCTGGACATGAAATAATACTATCTTTAGAAGATTTGGTGAAAGAATTGTACTTTAAGTAAATTAAGGAAAATTTTAAAAAAAGCTGCAGGCAGAGGCATTGCTTGCTGCTGAGCTCAAGGAGAGGCACTGCACTGCTTGCAGCCAAGCATGATCATGTCCAAAATCTCCACGTGGAACTTTGTGGTGCACATGAGACAGAGAGAGAGAATCTCACGGGATGTAACGTGACAGTAATGTTCTCTGAAACAAGGTCTTGTAACTCACACCTTTCATGTTCAATGGAGGAGCTGAGAGATGGTGAACGAGTCTATTCTAATAAAGAGCAAAATGTAACGTTTGTATTGACATCTGATGATGAAGAGCTAGCATGCTAACACTTAATTAAAACTGAAACCACAAACTACTGCCAGGGCCAGCAAACAGCTACTAAAACACCTACCAAGACATCCAAGACTGGCCAGAAATCAGGTGAGATTCAAATTCATTCAATATAAATGCAGTGGAATGCCAAGAAGCTGGGAGTACTTCCCGAACAGCAGAGTAAAAATCACTGGAGTAAACAGAGCAAGTGTTATTTGAAATGAGAAAATGAGAAGCCTAATTCATGGCTTCTTGGTGAAAAGCAGAAGAATGGTAATCTTAACGCTAAAAGAAATCCAGTTTAAGCACTCCCTAAATCACAAGCAGAGGTGCTTGTCAACCTCTCACAAACAACCTCACTTCCTCCAAACATGACATTACATGGAGGAGACTCCCCTGTAAAGTGGGGTATTATACAAGAACAGTGCAGCAAGCACTTAATGAGAGAGAAGTTAAAACTCCACCTGAGAGAGATCAAATTGAAGCAGTTAAACAACTTAATCACTAAGGAGCAACTTGCAGGGAAGTTTGCATTGTTTTCTTTTTCTAGGTTACAACAGCACTCCTCCATTGAAGATTGAAAGAAACAATTCCAAGTGGGGGAACTCTAACAGTTAATTTTTCGTGGTTTATGAACTAACCAGCAAGGCAGGAGCATTAGCTAATTAATTCTTTCAACTATGAGAGGATGTGATAAAGCGAGGACTGTGTTTTAAAGCCTTTGCAGTATGTGAACACACCTCCTCAACAAACCCATTCACACTTGTTTCAGTGTGCAAAGGAAATCAGCTGCACTACGGGACCTGGAGATCTCCCTGAGACTTGGTGTAGACACTCTGTTGTGTTCTAATATGTGATGTGTTGGGGATCCCCCTCCCTGGGATTTAAAAATCAAGACCTGCTGTGTAATTCCATGGCTAATTTCAAGACTTATTGGGCCCACCTCCATAGTACTGAGGAATCCCTCACACCCACCAATCATTAAACATTCCAATCCTTGGCACTCCTGAGATGAGGGCAGTGGCTAATGAGAATTTGGTTTATAATTGCAATTAGATATGCATTTTAAAGACCGGGATAGTTATTGTTCACTGCATGATTAATCTTGTAATTGCTTATGTTGTTTCTGTCTTTTCTCCTACTATCCACACTCTTCATCACCCCCGTGGACAACTTGTGAACTGAGGAAACATCCCTGGAAAGCAGTGCTTGAGCTGAGTGGTGGTGTAAGAAATTATAGAGCGCAATTTGCTTTTAATTTTTCAGGTGGGTATTTTTGTGGTTAGTTTGGGGTGTCTTTATTAACAATCTTAGTCCCCTTGTACAAATCATAGTCAACATGGAGCATTTTCCCAGGATGGTCTGATCTGAGTCTAAATTAGCAAATGCACCAAACACTAGAATAGCATTTTTTGATCATTTCCACTCACTAAAGTAGTACATTTATAGTAATATTCATGCCAAGTAGCTCATTTTTGCAAATAAAAAGTATGTAGTTTTCTTAATTTGCATTAATTCTCAAAATATAGCTAAAGAAATAAGGCACATCTTGCCATATTTTTTCACATGCTGATCTGCAATGTGCTACAATCAAAGGACTATTTTCCTTCCTTGACGCATGCACTGCTATGAAGGGACAACGCCAAATGCTGTACAAAAAAAGCTAGTGCACAACCTTCCAAAGCAAATCAAATTGTTTAAAAAGATGAAACGCAGTTGTAGGCCCAAAACCAACAGGCATTTTTGCTCCCCCATTTTGAATAAAACTACTAACAGTGACTCTCAAAAGGAAATCAGAGAAGCTTCAAGCACCAGGATGTGTGATTAGAGTGACTGTGTGAGTAGCCTTTTTATCTCAATTTTTTTCCTTTTTTACAGCAGTTCAAACATAATTTCCAATGCCATATTTGAAATTCTCTCTTTACCAGTCACACCAACGTATCTGTAAACTTAATCCCACTCTCTGCACAAGAATTGAAACAGATGGTCACACCTCATTTAATTTAACACTTCATGCTTTATCTTTCCTTCTGATGACCCTCTGTGAATCAGAGCTGTTAAGCTAAATTACAGTATTTAAACTGCTTTTGCGCCATAAACAACACTCCCTTGAGCTTTCTATGACTCTGACCTTTACCAGGCACCATCATTTTAATTTATATACCTGACCACAAACTCTCATCTCATCTCTATGAAACCTAATTGGTAAAGGATTACTGCCTTTGGACAGCAAATCAGAACTGTTGGCATGCAGTCAGCGTGCTTTCAAAATGATGGGGCAGCAGAGTTCTATCTTCTACTGCTCCCCGCTACCGTGTGGAAACATCCAGCAGCCATAAAACAGCTGGCTCAAAATTCCAATTCAATTCCATTGAATTTTAAGTGTAAAATTTTCAAGGGTGAAAACAAACAAACAAAATCCCCAGTCACTCACTCAATTGATTGGGAGACCATACTTAGATGCTGGAAATGCCTTTGAAGTAACAGGCATTCAAATCTCTGTAATGGAATTCCGCAGGAATTTTCTACAGGGATGTGGAGAAAGAAGGGTTGATTCTTGCAATGGAGTCTGGAAAAGCTTTCTGTCCCAGAGGGAAGTGTTGCCAGCTCTCCAAAGTCATCAGAGAAATCACTCCATTAGTAAATGCTAATGCAGCACGTAAGATTGGAAGGCATGACCACAGGTATGTTTGGGGATAAACCATCACAATAAATCCCTGGATGGACCAGTTAATCAGAGCAGGGCAAAGTCAAACTCCTGAGAGTTTCAGCAAGGTCCCATAGATGTTGCTTGCCTTCAAAACACCAGAAATTTTTCTAAGACATTTATTTCTAAGATGTTTTCTTCCCTTTTTACTTTTAAAGGAAAATATCTCAAAAGCCATTTAGAAATAATACTGGACCATACCTTCTGTATATCTAAAACATTTCCTCTGGAACTTTTAATGTAGAGTTCTGTACAACATTTGATCAAATGCAAATATCAGACATGTGTAGCCAGGGGAAAAATAGAATATAAGAACTTTTTATGTATTGATTAAAGTATAAATGTCATACAAAAGAGTTTCTTAAAATATTTCTTACATAATTCCTAGACAATAAAAAACAGCTATTGTAGACTCAACATATTTCCACTGAAACATGCACAGTGTTTCAAAGCCTACAACAAATAATTTCCTGTCAAGCATTCAAGTATTTCTAAAATATTAGCAAGGGAAAAGAGAGTAAGACAAATATAGATATGTCATTAAAAAAACACAGCTTCCATACAGATGGAAAAAATTACCTAAGTTTTTTAGCCTCTCATGTTATTAACCTGCAGATCTGACACAGCTCAGATTTATTTAAATTACTTTATTTTACCAGTGAAATATGTGGGATATCGTACATATATTCAGAAATTTTGTGTCAGAGATGAATTTGGCACTCAGCTTTTGAAATGGTTTGTGTTGGAGCAGGTTGACTTTGAGATTCCCACGGCTGCAACAGAGTTTTCATTTACATTTTTACTGAATTTTAGTGCAATTCAATTTGAGCTCTAGGCAAGGTCTACCATGTTTTGAAAAAGCCAGAACTGACTCCAAAGAGAGCACACAAATTTAAATGGCACAACCTTTCTCTTCTGTCCAGTGTCCTTTATTTTCAGACAAATAGGCTCATGCATAACACCCTCCTGCTCATCAAGTATTGGTAAAATATTCTTTTCACATCAGAAAACAGATTTGTGTGTGCCAGTCATGCCCCAAAGGTATTGAACATGCACAGGTGGAGACAGCTGACTGAAAAAACTCTTCTATTCTCAGCAATGCCATAGCAAACTCTGCTAGGCTTCCTAAAAATTCATCTGTGTATGAATGGACATAGATTACCCAATCAAAAAAAAAAACAAAAAAAACCCCAGAGGGCCAGCTCAGGGCTCCTAATTTTTTTACCTAGGAGACAGAAAGTTGACATTTCAAGTCTACTGTCAAGGTGTTTACTTACATCCCACTAGAGAGAATTAGTTATGGTCAAGACTCTGAGAAGGGCTTGAAAGAGTTCAACAATAACAGCTGCATGCTCCAATTCTCCCAACTTCCATCCAGTTACACCATAAAGGCTCCTTTCCTTTCAGACAGCACAGTCATGCACTACCTTTTCTCATCATCCAAAGCCATGCACTGGTATTCCCAAATTCTATTATTTCCCCACAATTGGATGTCTCACCCATGGGGAAAAAAAAAAAAAAAGTGAGAAATGAGGCGCTATACATAAACAGTATTTATCTCTAAAAAGAAAACACCCAGTGTGGTTGTTCAGGGGTTACAGCTAGTGTAAACAATTATCCAGACTCACAAAAAATTCAAAGCACAGTTATATACAGAGGTATTTATGCATATATCAGCACAACAAATAATTGTCAAACAGTTGTCAAGGTCTCTATCCAAATGTGTCCAGATATCCAGCTAATTAGCCCAGGTAAACAGTCATATATCAGAACAAAAATGCCTCAATGTGAATTAAGAAATCCTACTTATACAGGTGGGAAATCATGGGATGATTTTCCCAGCTGTGGAAACAAAATTGCAAGAATTACCCACAGACATATTGAAAAGTCAATTTTAAGATAATAAATCTAATAAGCATACTTTAAGTCATGCTATTTTAGCATTTGTGATGCATTTGGGCTTGCTCTTTGAATCTTGTTTCTCTTGCTAGCGATTCTTCTTTGTCATCACATTGAAATAAAACAAATGTGATGGCATTTATGTGCTTAAATATCTGAACCGCAGCAGAACTTCATAGCCAGAAATATTGTGCAAGCCCTTGTATCTTCAAAATATCATGGCTACATTAATTTAAAATTTCTATATACTATTTATATCTATGCACGTTGTAAATGAAGTTCTCCCAACTAGCCAGCAATTAAAGCCATTAGGCAAAGAGAGGATTTTATAGGGCAAAGCCACTCAGAGCAATGCCAATTTGAAATTGGAATGGTACATGTTTACATTCCTTAAAAATCCCACACAAATTTGAAACAAAAGAAATATCACTGGCTGCAGGATTCCTCATGCAACGCTTACAGTCCCCTCAGAGAGTGTGCAATGCACATGCCCAGTCCTGCAGCACATGTCCTAGCCAAGCAAGACTGCTGCTCACCAAGCCAGCCTCCCAAGTGTGCAGTGCTGCCTTCCACAATGCTCAGCTCAGATGGCCTCAATCCATACATCTTCCCAGGGCTCTTTGGGAAAGTACTTGCTCAGCTGATGCACATCACCATTCCTTCAGTCAAGGTCAGCAGTACTGCCCACAATCAAGGCTTGTTTCTACAGCTGCTAAATTCTGCTTTGTAACTTAGGGTACCATTTAAAATTAGAAAATTTCAGCTGCTTCCAATTCAAACTAAGTAGCCAAAGGTGCACTGTCCCACACCGTACTCCTGAGACATTCAGCCTCTGCTGATGATTTTGAAAACTCATCCACAGACCAACCTAAATAATTTTTCCTGAAACCTGATGTTCCTAGAAGTCCTAAGATACCTATGAGAAGCTGCTGATGTTTAATTTTGATTGTGAAGCACAGGTGAACAGGTGTACTTGAAAGCATAAAATGAAATGTTAGCAGTAAAGTATTTCTTATTTATTATCATAATGTTTACCTGACTTAAACAATGTAAAAGATTCCAGCTCTACATGAATGGGAATCTTTGTCACTGTCTCTAAAGACCAGGTAACATTTACCCAGGCTCTAGGAGTAACCTTTAAGATGCTTCTTACAAAGGTGCCACAAGAGATACTTAAGGTACAGAGTGCAAATTTTCCTTGCCAATGGGGGGATGAGGGAGACAAAAAGAGAGCATCCAAAAAGTATGGTTCTTCATTGGTAATGTATTACATGCAAAAGACTTGTTAATCTAAAGCAAGCCATACTGTAGATAAATATTTTAATTATGTCTCTTAGGGATGTTCAGGCTCCCAGAATACAATATTTAAAAAAAAAAAAAAGCATCACCTTTTGAAACAGAAACAATCATAAACTGAAGCTAGACAGACAAGATAAAGATTTTCCTTGAAGAATTTACAGCCTAGCAAGAAACATGGGAGGTTATAGAGAAGAACCATCTGTATCTCCAAATCAGATGTGCACAGGAGGGAAAGATCCATCAATCGACTTAGGGTGGAAATGTTTTGATGCTGCATTTTAGCAGTGGAACCAATAGATAATCTAGCCATTTTTACCTGACTTCCAACTTCCCATGAAAAAACCTGACCCTGTAAATGTAATTTTAAAGGCTAACATTTACCTAGACATTTTTTGTTTTCCCCATGAAAAATGTTGTTAGCTGACAAGAAGCTATTAATAAAAGCTATTAATTTACCCCTCAAGGCTGGTAGCGGATGTGAGACAATCATGTCACAATTCACATGGTCAGCACACCTTACTTTTGAGTAGGTCATTCTAAAGAGAATAAAAAATTAAGCCTTTAACTCTTACCAGAAAATACAAACAAACAAACAAAAACCTCCTGAAAGTCCTGTTTAGCAGAAAACAGGACAGGATATAAGATAAAATATCATGCAGAAAGCTTCTGAATATTGTGATTACAGGGCAATATGAATCATAAGTTACCACTGATGGACCAAACTCAGTTGCATGCCAAAATTTTTTAAAAGTCTACCTTAGGATGTGTGTACTTGGTATTAATGTGTTGCATTTAAAATGTCAAAATAAAATCTGACTAATTTTGGATAAGCCAATTCACTTGCTATCTTTACTGCCAATGCCTGCAGATCTTTCATGAAGATAAATTTGTCCTCTAAAAGTCTATGACAGTTTTATTGACACTGAAAACTGTAGAAAGAGCATTAAAATATTCAAACCATTCCACAAGTTCCAAAAATCACAGATGCTTTTTAAATTTTGAAGCTGCACCAGAGTTCAGATATCTGGGTGAGAGGCAGAAAACAAATTAACAAGTTGGAAATACTGGGAATGAGGCAGATACAGCGCAGCAAAGAGTAGCAGAACTGCTACAGGGATACAAGTTGTTATCTGTCACTTTGGTGGCATTTATGAAGGCCCCAAATCTACAAATTTTGTTTGAGAGTTAGGGCTAGAGAGGTACAAAATTTCTGAGCAATCATCATGTTTTGGACATGAACACTCATTGTAGCTACCGTATATGCAGTTACAGGCTTTCCTGGAGACTTCTGAAAATCACAATCTGTCTTTCCAGGAATAAGGAAATAAACAAGGAATCTGCTTCAGAACAACACATGGACTTCCTTCTGTCCCAAATTCTTCTGTGTAGCTCAGTTTTTCTGTGATTGATGTCACCTGCTTCAGAATGGGAAAAATTACATCATACTCGTGTCATTTATTTGTGCCCTGTGATTGTCATTCTGCATAGATCATCAAATGCTTTTTTATTGACTTCTGGCAGAAGAGTGTAGAAGGTTTTAGTCAAAGGAAATATTTCCAAAAAATCTTCACAAATAGATGTGGAGATCAAATATGTAATCAGAAGAGCTTATACCTTACAGTAGTCCCTAGACAAACATTTTTTCATATAGCACTGCTGTCAAACCTCCTCCGGCCTACAGATAATACAGTAGTTCAAGTACAAAAGAGTCATAATCACTGTCCCTTTCTAAACAATGTTTTGTGATTCTAATATTTCACATGTTTCTCCTGAACAGAGTCATCCACAACATTTTATAAAGTCCTCAAATGTTTTCTGTTGAGTTTCAGTATTGTTCATTCCAAGACCCAGCCAAGTCTCATAAAAGCTGATGCTGTTGAAAGACCTTTATTAAGCAGGCACTCCAGAAACAAAAGCAAAGAACATGCAGTGGTGCATGTGTTAGTTCCTGCTTGGAGCTACAACTTACCTGCTTGGAGCTACAACTTACAATCTTACACTTACTCTTTTCCTTGGCACTAAGTAAAAAGGCAAGTCAGTCTGAGTGTTCCTTTTTTGTGTCAATGGGTGGCAACTGTCCAAAAAGGCAGACCAACACGTAAAAAGGGGCACAACTACAGACCAGCAAAGCAGAATCTGGGCACAAGCTATGGCAGCAGTCCTGTGCAGATGAGTCATTATTCAATGTCACACTATTTTTTACAGGCAAAAGAAACATCCCAGATAATTTGAGTACACAGAACAGAGCAAAAAAGGAAGGAGACTACTATATATTACTCATGAAAAGATCAAACCTTTGAAAACAAACAGGGACAACGTCTGCACCTTTTCATTGTACTGCTGTCTAAAAATCTCAATGTCATCAGATCACTTCCCAAAAACAGTTTGAAGCATCTGGGCTGTAGATGTCCAGCTTAGTGTTGCTCCTTTTGTTGAACACCCTCACATGCTGATGTGGCTGGTATGATCCAGAGCAACTGACTTTCCTGTACCAGCTCCTGCTGTAGCTGGAATGGGAACAGAGCTGCCATACACTCTGCCTGTGTTTTGCCAACTGCCTAGGTCAGTCTGTCTGATATTTCCCCATGATGTAGGCAAGATATGCAGCATCTATATCTCCTGGCAATTACGTTCTGGCACGTCCTCCACCACACAGAGACAGCCTTTGTACGTTGTGCAAATCCAAACCCACCCCCTGGTGTGGGAAATTTGTTTTATACCAAGGTCAGCCATGCCTGCTCTTCTTTGTGAATATTAATTACTTAGGCTGCTTTCTCATGAAGGATATAGTCCCGATCTCCTAGATTTTTCTTTAAAATACAAAATTATTCTTAACCTTTCCTGGTAAGGATTGCAGATAGCTTGGGTCTGTGAATCCCTCCATTTTTTCTGTGGCCTATTTGCTGGCTGCTGTCTCAAAAGGTATAAAATGCACACTTGAAATGCAGTAGGCTGCCTTGAATTACAGCAAAGGGCCGGTTGGTGACATGGGAAACAGCAATTTTGGCAGGCCAGCCAGAGAGCTAGAAGCAGAGGGTCACGGAGCTCTACTGCCAGCTCTAACACCTTTTGTCTCTCCTCATGGTTAACACACCATTTCCAAGTTGAGTCTTCTGGATCACATTCACTGAGAAAGCCCAGAAAAACAACATGGACCCCCAACACCACATCCCAGCAACAGAAATCCTACCCTGAAGCAGATTATGACATGGAAGTTGGCTGAGGACTCCAAATAGAGATTGGAAGGTGTTCAGTTTATTGCCATAGACCCTGTAAAGTGTCCCTGAGCAGTGTCAATCATTTGTGTACCCCTTGCATAAGGATCTATCAAGGCTTCTCCTTATACTCATGCATGGTTTGCTCTGCAATAAAAAAAAAGACAGGCAGTCCCATGCTTTCAGCTTCCACAGGGAATAGAAATTGCCTGAGCGCAGAAAAGAAAGCTGACAACACCATTTAGGAAATTAAGAGTTCTGAATATGTTTCTCAAACTGCTTTTAAGCATCTTCAAAAAAAGTCAATATAGACTAGACAGACAGAAAACAAAAAAAAAAAAAAAAAAGGCAAGCATAACCCTGTAGAATACTGGAGAATATAATAGAATCTAAGTAGTCAAAAACCAGCAGGGAAGAAAACAAAAGATGTTTTCATGAAGGAACTCTGCCCACTTGGGGGAACAATGGGGGAGAAGCCACAGACAACATACTGGGACAGGACACAGAACAGGGTAAGAGAGCACATTTATGTGGAAAGCTTTATGAAAAGAGAAATTGCCGTGACTGGGGAAGCAATGAAAAGAGTCCATGTCAATACAACAAAGCTTAAACTTTGTTGGTCTGAACAGTACTTGGCACACACAGAACATGATGGACTGGATGTCAAACAGCCAGTTGAGGCGAACAGTGAAATGGGTCTTAACCCAAACTGGGAAGAGCCACTGTCTCAGAGGTGTGCTCCACACAGGAACAAGAGGTAAATAATAAGTAGGTATGTTATTATAAGAACCATGTGATCCAGATCAGTTACTTTGCAGCAACGCAGAGAAACAAGCAGCTTTTTCAAGGCAGGCAATTGGCATGTCCTGTTCCATTCTATAAAGTTTTGAACACCATCAGTGTGAAATTTAGCATACAAGGCTGCACCAGAGAAGGTAATGAAAAACCAAACATCCTAAGTCCTATGCCCAGTCTGTTTGATCCAATGTACTAAACAGGAAGGCATTCCTATCACTCCCTGTTTAATGCTTTCACAGAATGAAATATTACAATGCACCTGGATGTTTTAGGTAGACCCTCAGTTGGCATAAAGAGCTGCAGCCTCACTGAAACCTGTAATTTTCAAGTATTCCCCCTTCACTTTACTTCCTTTGGAAGGAGGTAGCTGAATTGCTTGTCTGGCACATCCACCTAAACTTCAGGGTTAGCTTGGCCCAGAGATATGCTTTCTTTTTCTCTTAGCATGCTATATATCCTGTTTTACAAACAATTTACTTAATCTGCAACTAACTCTGAACCTGGTCAGACAATTACATCAAAAATCTTCCAACTTCCCCTGCACATGCACTATGTAATGACTGAATGTTATAGAACAGTAACTGCTTTAAAAGTGGCAAAGCAAACAAACTGACTCACCCATCTCCTGACTTTCCTATTAATACAATTAACTGTTTGAGTCAAATTTCTTTATCTTTTTCAAAGGCTTGAAGTCATAAGGATTATCACTGAAACACTGCAGAAATGCTTAAGTGCTTATTATTATTATTCCCTAACCCCAAATCAACTCTTCTACCATATCTCCAACCCAGGCACATGCATGTCTGCTATCATTCTCTCTGGGCTGAGGCTACAGCATGCCTTTGCATCATAGCAACCACATTATCACTTATAGTTATCAGCCAAGAGCGACACACAAAGGCACAGTGGCTTTAAAGCATCAGCTGAGTATCAAAAAAGAAAAACTCCAATATTATTATTATTTGTATAAGCAGCTTACAGTAGCTTCTGTGAAACTAATGAATACTTTGTGTCTGTTCAACCAGTTAATTTTGGACAGAGCTGGACTAGATTTTTTTTTTTTTCCCTTGGTTCGGTGGTTCATCAGCCCAGTTAGAAACAAAAATGAGCCAGAGAAATGGGATAGATGAATTTTTACAGAAAGCTTCCAAGTGGGTTTATATATGCATTGTGAATGCTGAGGGTCCTAAGAATAATGAAGGGAAAAAAATAAATAGAGTATTTCACCAAGAGAAACAGCAATGCATTATCAAGCAATTAGCTTAGTAATAAGTTCCCGTTTCTCACTTTGGGAAATTTCCATGAATATTGGTATTATAATTATGATAGAGGTTGAAGACATACTACAGTACTCAACTGTTAACAGTCCACAAACAATTTGTCTTCCCATGACAGACAGGAGAGGGTCTAATTACATTGAACATTTCAAGGAAAGATTGAATGTTTGCCAGACAACTCTCCATTGATTGCTTTTAAAGCATAGTACTGGACTGCTGAAGGGAAAATACAGAATCTTGGCTCCAGGTAATTAAGTTTCACACTGTTCTCTCCTTAAACCCTAATGAAGCTCCCTAGAAGTCTTCATTACCAAAGGGTATTTCTTAATAAAAAGCAGAGCACCAGACAGAGGTCCTATTTCCCCTCTCCTTCTCTATAAATTTCTGACAATTACACATTTCTCAGGACTCAGTAATGTCTTTGAAGTGAGTAATGATGGCCTGAAAAATGCAAAGGTGACTGATACATTATGACAAAGGACAGTATTTCCAGAAATATGGAAAAAGCTGGGACCTGAAGAGAGTCTTAAAAGAGAGAATAGGGATGTTTGACAGAAGAAAGAACAGAAGGATAAGGAAGGCAGAGCTATATCAATATTGGGTGAAATGGCATTATCCTGAAGTAAAACGGATGAAGATAAAAAGCAAAACTTTAAGAAATTCAGCAACACAGTAGCTTAATCTAGATTTCATATGGTAAGGAATAAGGTTGCTTACTGACACTGGTGGCAGTGCTTCCTTCCAGGAGGCATCTGTTCAGCTATTTAAAGTGCTCAGTGTATCTGGCAAGGCTCTCCACAACAAAGATTTCTGTCCAAGGACAGTGAATCCCGTTGCTCCAACCACAAATAAATACTGTTGAGCCAGCTGAGGTATATAGACTACCTCAGGGAATGCCATCCCTTCTGTTGGCTTTGCTGAAAATAAAGTCTTTGGTTTGCACAGGCTGGGTGATGATATTTCAATGCATCCTAGTGCTACCCAACAAAACACCAAAGTGCTTTAATACAAGCTCCCTGTGAAGCCACTGCAAAGCATATTTTGGATTACTCTTAATTCCCAAAACAAACATACAAGCATCTGCATAAATATTGTCCACAATATTACAGTTGGAGATTTTGTTGACTCAGTACCTGAGTGCTGGAGGAAAGTCAAGTTGTGCAGTCTGTTTCCTCTTTTGTTGTCCAGTTGCCCGAATCCAAGCCAGGACCCACTAGGAGAAAGGAATAAATGTTTTTTGTGATTTCATTTTCATCTATTCTGTATGTCAATATGTGCTTTCACTACATTAATCCACATCCTTCCCTGCGTCTAAAACCTACATTGAAAACAGGAGCTAATCTCTATCCCTTCCTTATGCACTGGCAAAAGAATTTGGCATATGAAGCGCCTCAGCACCATTTGTTAGATGGCCTGTGCCTACATAAAAGGTTTTCCTGGAGATTACAAGTTTGCACAATGAATTTTGGAGAAGTAGTTATCTGCTTATACACTACAATCTGTTATACACTACAATCAGATCAGATGAATTGCAAATACCACACACAAAAGCACATCCTAGGCATTTCTAAAAGGATTAAGACAATAATAGCCACTAGTCACCATTTGCAATTATTGAAATGACCTTTTTGGAACACTAAGCGTTTGAAGAGGTGACAATGCTTCCAAGTCCACAAAACATTTCCATTTCCCAAAACAGAAAGTGTTGCTGATAAAATGCATATAAGTGTATGTGTGTGTGTGTATATATGTATACATATATATAAAACATACAGAAATCTCTGCACTTTTGATGATCTAAAAACCATTCTTACTCAAATGATTTATTCAGTTTTGGGAAGCACATCTGAATTTTACAGAGCTACATGTTATACATTTCCTGAAGTTCCACACATTATTTAGATATAGAAAAGAATACTATTAGTGATTTCCTCTGTAAAGGTTGTGGCCATGGTTTCTATATCTTGCTGCACTCGTTAAGACTCTCTAAAGCTAGGATTTATCTTTCTAATTTCAGGATTACTTTTATTTAGTTGAGGCTGTAGCTGTCATTAATCAGTAGCTGCAAAGATGTTCATTTACAAGAAAGGGTATTTTGGAGCAGGTAGAGACCAGCATAATCTCTTGCTTTTAAAAGCACCTATTAAAATACAGTCAGAATCTTGCATTAAACAGCTTAGATGCTAAAACTGCACAAGAGACGTCTTAGCTGAAATAACAGAAGTACAAGTAAATCCAAACAATTAACAATGGCATACACATATAAAAACGTTTCTCCAAAAGTATCAAACATGAGGAAATGCCCTATCAATGCAAGGAGCTTGCACTTAGATTCTGCAGTTCAGGTGTTTTTGTAACAGCTCATATAAATTATGAATTATCCCAGAACTAGCCTTTGCATCCAAACCCGTTATTACCCACTTCATTTGGCAGAGGAAATTGAGTTCTTTTTAGAACTGCCTAACCACCACTGATAAGCCAAAGTACCATTCCAGATCTTTGACATTACAGATATGGCAGAAGAAACTGATCTTCTGATTGTAGCCTAAGGAGCAAAATGTTCTGTAGTTCCCTGCTAAGATGAACAGGAATCCGTCACCGATCCAGGAACAAACAAGCAATTTTGGATCAGCTGGAAACTACATTTTTCAAAGGTTTCACTTGGAGAAAAATACTTTTAGTTTTACGTTTTTATTCACTTATGACCAGCTGCAAGATAATGTTACACAGTAATTTCATAATAATGCTGATCACCTGTGCCACAGGGCATCACAACTGCTTCTATATTCAATTGGTCTCTTCATCCTCAGTATCTTACAACAAAGACACAAGCCAATGCTACTGACAACTAATGAAAAATGCTCTCTAGCAGCAGAGGCCTTTGCATTCCTGCACTTACAAATCCCAAATCTTAATACCCTTCCTCACATTGCAGTCTAAATGCAGGCTGTTATGACCTTAGGGGATTCAGGTGTGAAAATGAACTAGCTTCACATGCATTCTGGTGGGGCACATCAACAAGATTACACAAGCTGATAGGAGACATGTTACCCTCATAATCACACTTCCCAGTGGATACATCTATGCCAAAACTCATTGCAGCAGGGACAGTGACAAGCAAATGTTCAGTCCTAGGAAGAGAGTGGAAAAAGCTGTTTTGTCATGCTGTTGGTAGATGGTTTGTGCATTTCCTCGGGAGTGTATTTTCATGGCTTGTGTATATTTTAAGCCCAGGAATGATGGGACTGGCTTTCAATTTTGTATTCCATTCTCTTCCATTAACATCCAAAGTCCACATCCTCACTGGAGCAACTGAGTGCTTTCCAGTAGTTTGTGAAGTGACATGACTTACATCTGTCCTGCGGTCATGCCCTCATCCATGAGGTCATACAGTCCTCAGGTGCAGCAGTGTGTGCAGCATAGTTTTGGGGGGGTTTGCCCTTTCTTTTCTTTTTTTTTTAATTAGACATATACACAGACTTGTGTATGTTGTGTTAGGAAAAACAAGTTAAAACACGCACTTTTTTTCTCAGCACAGAAGTTGCTTTCGTTTGTACTGGTCCTTGTGGGAGTTCAATCCACAGTCTTAAACCATGTCCAAGAAAGTCTTTATGGTGCTTCATATCTTGCTGGAGTTACTGGTCACAGGAGCCACCTGCAGGTCTCTGACCAAATTCTTTCTTTTCTTGTAGTAAAGGGACGTACAGCCTCTGGTGTTATGTTACCACAGGAAAATATGGAGGGGAAACAGGCAAGAGAGTACTGGAATGAGGAATGATTATTACCTGCCTACTAACTTCAGCATTTGGCTATGCTCAGCAAATACAAACTAGCCAAACTCTCCAGAATAGATCCTTAGTTTTTAAGACATTGGCACACTACTTGATCCTGACACACTTCATTACAAAACAAGGGCAAAATCCAACCTTTTCCTAAGGGTTTATTATCAACAGAAAAAACACGGTGAGATTTAAAAACAAAGGCAAGCAAAGCTGACCCATTTTTGGATGTTAAAATAAAGCACCAGCACCCTCTATCAGGATATTTCAAACACTGGCAACAGAACAGTGATTTATCCTGAATAGAAAATATGCCTTCAGTAGATATTTAGTATGTACCGCAATCTTCGTAAGTCTGCTTTAATTAAAAGTTCTATTTCTGTTTTAAAATTGACATGAACTACTACCATCCAGAGCTCTGCTTTACACAGATATTTTTCAGAGCTGTAGAGCAAATTGTTATGCAGTATCTCTCAGATAAAGGCCTGCAATAAGGGAAGTGATAATGAAGACAGCAGCTGTTACTAAATTACAAAAACAAGACAGATTTGTTGGCAAACACTAACAATCTGGGAAACTTTTTTGCAAGTTCAACACTTCTGAATACAGCCCCTTTTTGGGTTCCCTCAATGGAGTGTGATGACACCGCAAAAACTGCTTCACAGGAGGATTATGACCGTTGTAACATTTGCTGCTCCTCACACAGGGAAGGTAATTGCATTCATCTTGACCCCTTGGCAAGCCCCTTTTTCTTGGAAAGAACTATAGCATACAGAATAGGTTCAGAAAGGACACCTGGATGTTCTACACCCACCCTTTCCTAGTAGGCTCCACAGAATCAACAGCAGGACATATTTTCCTATCATCCTCACCAAAATCCTCAGCCACTAGAGAAACAAATCTTCAGTACAGTGTTTCACCATTCCTTGTGTCTAAACAATTGAATAACATCAGCTTTCAGTCACTACATAATTATGCCAGGTGTCAAGAGGAAATCTCAAGGACCAAGGTTTCATAGCCATTTTTCCAGCTTGTGGCAACTGGGCTAATGCCATTGGCTGTTTTAGAGCATCAGCAATCTAAACAACTGGACAGATTGATGAGTTTTCCAGCACCCTCTGGTTTTGTGTACCTTATCCTGCACAACGGCTTTACATTGTCAAGGAGTTCCCACCTGAAAATTATCAGGTCGTGTTTTTCACAGTGCACTAAATGAAAGGCATAATGTAGCACAACTACTCATCCAAGAGGATTACCAATCCCTTCAGGCTTCTATATGTGTACAGGTCTAGCACACAGATTTTGAAAACCATTTTACTTGCTTCTTCTTCCCCCCTCAGGTATCCCCAGTAGGCAGCCAAGTACATCCTTCTCTCCTCAAAGGAACCTCAAGGGCAGCATATTTTTCTTTTACTTTTATCATCATTAAATTTCTCAAAACTCTGATAGGTGTCATTCAAGTTCAAGAAATCCTGCTGAAAAAAAATTTGCAGTTACATCTTCAGTAAAGCACTGGAGACAAAATTACCAGGGCTACCAAAAGGGAGAGTGCTGCAGTGTGCTTTGAGTAAAGAGGCCAAAAAATGCTCACCCCAAAAGATTTTACTGCTGTTGTGTCTAGTCTCAGTTGAGACTCAGTGAAAAAACAACACAAAGGAGTTATGGAGAACTTTGTCAAATGTGTTTTCAAATATGCAGATTAATTTAGGATGCAAATGCCGTGAAAATGCATTCTGCACTGAAGCATGCAAACTGGGGTTTTGTCCCACACTTAAATAAAGCCATACTTCCTTGAAATTTCCAGCCCACAAGAGAGGAAATACTTTGCGCATCTACATAGAAGAACAGGGTTTTAATTAGGAAAAGTAGTCAATCACTTTGGAAAAGAATTAACAATGAATTTTGGAAGAAAAATTTTAATCTATTTTCAGTTCTAAAGATGTTTCATAGGGGAGGCCATTCTAACAGCTGTCATAATTGCCTGTGAGTGTTCTTTGCCTTTTTACACTGTTTCAGAAAGCTTTGATATGCAAAATAGCCCTACATGGAAAGAATTTGCTTTGCCTCAGTTTCTTTGTGGTAACTTCCCAAATGGATGTTACCACCCCACTGCCTCCTGTCAAAGGGAGCTTAGCCCTCTCTCATCAAGGGAACTCAAGTCTTCCATGGCACACTAAGCAATACAAACTCAGCTTTCTGCAAGGCATGGTAACATTTACCTCTCAAAATCTCTAGCCTCTGTGACTCTTTGACAAAGCAACTCAGGTCTTCCAATACTAATGCATACACTGAACCTCGAAAGCAAAGGAAGTACATGGTGCTGTAGTAACTGCACCACTTTGAGGAACAACCATCTATCTTGAAACAATAGGTTTGTTGGTAAGACTTCATGTATTCTTCTGCATAAAATCACAGAAGAAAAGAAAAGGAAAAGAGTAAATCAGGACAGGTCACAGATTGAACTAACAACTTCAACTATCAACTTCATCAGTGAAGAAGATACGTTCACTACTGCTTTCCTCACGGAGATTGCAAAGAGGAGATACTGAAATGTAGAAAAGAGACTTTGCACATTACAGTGTACAACCTAGTTACCCACCTCTATCATAACCAAAAAAGGGGCTGTTACTGAGGAAGTTGTTCTGTTCTATGATGGATGTTATATCAAGTGGCACTTTTTCAAGAGGAAAATAGTTTTTCGTTTTAAAAAAATTAGAAACAATAGTTTTGTAATGAAAACGAGAGAAGTGCAGAACAGGTAGGGACAGATAATATAATTAAACACAGCAAGTATAAAAAACATAGAAGATAAAATAAGAAGAAACTTTCTAACCTCTTCTCAGGGTGGTAATAAGACTAAATTGACCAGAGAAATATGGATCAGTCAAAACTGACATAATGCGTACTTTTTTCAAATATTATCTTTAATGCATTTTTTCAAATATACATCAACTTCAAACCAATCATACTCAATAAAAAGATTATTATTGAGGATCTGAAAATATGGAAATTATCTCTGCCTATGCTAAAACTTTTGATATAAGACACACTCATTTTCTTTCATGTCAACTTCATTTAGCAGTTGGTTCCTTTACAAAATGAAGTCAGAGAAGTCAAAATCTGTATTGCATATACTGCAAGCTTCCCCATCAGATCTGTTTTAATCAATACAGAGCCCACACAGTCTGGACCCTAACAGCTTTCATGGAAGGATTGTTTACCTCTGAGGATATAACACAAACTTGCCCAGCCATGTCATTGCCCGATGAACTTCTAATTTTCTGGGAAGGTAAGTTTTTTTACTAATAGCCACAAAGAACCACCGTCTGCCATCACAGACATTCATTCAGTCCAAACAAATTTGAGAAGTCCTGTGCAGTCCCATCAGAAGAATAGTGGAGAAGGACACTAGGATCTGATCCTCCAAACATGGACAACATACAGAGATCAGATTAAGTAAATGCATGTTTTTCTAAATACCTTACCCAAATAAAGCACAAAGGAGTTAAGCAGCTGGAGCCACTGTCTGAAGAGTAAAGATGAAAAATTCTGGTTCTGGTACCTCTAAAGACACTGTGTAAGTTGAGATTTGCTGCATGAACATTTAGAATTCAGTTTCCCCAACAGCAACATGAATTGTGATGAGATATTCAGAGCTGTCTTTACATGGGAGATATACACATTTGGATATCAGGGCCCCCAAAACTGTAATCTGATCTGACTCTGGTGATCATGTGACTCTTAGTTAATTTCAGCGGTTAACTTTTGACTAGGATCTTCCCAAATAAATTCTAGAGCTGCAATGAATACATATAAAATTAGTGAAAGCTTGCTGAGTGCTCAGAGTTTCTGGGATGAAATGTGCTATATAAATATAAATACAAATGATTACTGCTACATAATATCTATCCTGAGAGAACAGAGTGACATTCCTGGAGCTGTTCTGGGAGCTGAGGTGAATAATAGACTTTTCATAATTTACCATAAGATATTCATTTATCTTTGAAAAACAGCAACAAGAAAATGCAATGCTGGGGGAAGAAAGGAAATAAAAGTACACCATATTTTTCTGTGAACTGGAGAAAACTGTTAGAAACCAAACTAGTCTCAACCAAGTCAGCCACCAACTGGAGGTGGCAACTGAGCAGCAGGATTTGATTAAGTAACCAGTGCTGGTAATAGGGTAGTAGGCAGAAATAACATTTTAAAAAAGAATTTAGGATAGTTATACAAGTGTTCTTCAGAACATGCTGCTCCTCACCTTCAGCTTCCAGTTCCAACCCTATAATCCTTCACCTCCCCAGGCACATTCCCCCAGCCAAGACAGAAGGATGACTCTGTGCTTGAGGGGCAGAGACCCTGTCTCTCCAGGTGTCTGGTTTGTGAGAGGAAACTGGTTTTGTCTAGCACTGACTAGAATTAAACTTCACAAACCCCAATCTTAGCAGATCTCTGACCAGCTAACAAGTTTCTTTGCCATTTTTGTGAGAAGCAGTTTCTTGGCTATAGCTCAGAGCACTGCTATCGTCCCAAAACACTTTTCCCCTCACTGCAAGCACTGAAATCAGCTGTGCCAACTACCCATCTACCTGGTCACAGAGCCCTTGTCTTTCTGTGGGAGTGTTTGGCAGGAGCAGGGATTTATTTACTCACCTCAAACATCTCCTAGAAGTCTATAAGAGCCCTGCTCTGGGGACAGCAGGTGAAAGACTCATTTCTCACTCTTGAATGGTCTTTGTGATTAACCAGGTTAGGTGTTCAGCCAGAGAAAAGTGATTTTTCAGGCATTTCTAGCTGAAACAGAGCAATGGAGATGCTGCCAGGGGCCCACATGAGCAGCACTGCTGCCTCACTACCACTAACATTTTCCATTGCCCGTGGACAGCTTCTTTGGAGTTTGATGTCTGTGCACATGTCAAAGTCCTGCTCCAACTCCCCAAACACACACAAAAATGCAGTTCCCAGCATGAACCCTTTTGTAAATAAATTTTGATCCTATACATCATGACATTGACCAGGCCTGTCTCCGTGAGATGTGCACCGAATTTTGCCCTGTGAGCTGCCAGTACAGCTGCCACCCTCTGGGACGAGGCACGTGGCTGTGCTGCAGTGGCGGCGGAGCGGGGAGCCAAGTGTTGCCAGCTGCAGGAAGGCTACAGCCACAGTCCCAGAGGAGACTCTCTGCACATCAACTCTGCCTTCAGAAAACCCTGCAAAACCTCCTTCTGTCAAACAGCTTTCCCAGCGTAACAAGGATGACATTCATCCTCTGGTATCCCAGTGGTATTAACCACAGGAAAAAAAGCACTCACTGAAGTAAATGAATGCCCAGAAAAGTAAACTGATCTCCCAAAATACTGTACAAGACACCCAAACACTGTTGTAGCCCAAGACCAGGATTTTAAACCTTTAGAAAGTCTAGAGGGGTTATGAAGATCAGTCGGTGTTTTATACTGGATGCTGAACATGATATAAAATTTATTCATATGCTGCAGTAACAAGTTTCACAGATGCTGAAAGACACGCTGCTTCAAATATTCTGGTCTGAGAGAGCAAGCAGCTGTGCTATCAGGTAGCAGAGTTTATTCTCACTGTGTGAAAAGTGTACACAAAACTGCTCTGAAAAGCAGAGGGGTTACATTTTCGCCTTCTACCACCAGTGTAAGGCTAAATCCTGAGGCTTTTCACTGAATGTTCATTCTGTGAGTGTGCCTGACAATCATAAGGGAATGCCGACTCCCGTGGTTATGGGCATAATAGAATGATGGGATTCTTGCTTTAGGAAAAGGGGCAGGAAGTTGTCATTCCTCTCCAAGCTCCTTTTAAGACACCATTTTCCATCTGGGATCATTTTCATCAGCTTGTCTTTTCCCTCCATTTTCCCATTAGAAAGAACCGGGAACAAACAAGAAATTTGTTTAATCGTCTTCTGTGAGATCAGCTGAATTCTAATGCTGTTTGATTACAGCTAGTCACAAAAATGTCAAGTGCATTTCCATTTAGAGTGCTTGCTTAAACAGCCGTGCAAATAGGGACCACCCGAAAATCAGCATACATCATGAGAGATTTGAGCTTCCTTATGGTGTATACTTGTTTCAATCCCTCTTTTGCTCTTTAAAATTATGCATTTTCACAGCACATCATTTCCTTAAATGAGGATGATACATCATTGCTGCAGATTGACTCATGAGGCCCATTAATAAAGGCCAGGGTTTTCCAGCAGCTTTTCTCATTGGGAAGGTGTTATCTTACCATCTAAATTTGCAATGAATATGATGCTCTTAGCCTATGCCCAGCCCACAGTTCAAGCTCCCCTTGTCAGTTTGGTTGGAGGTTTTCATTGCACAAGCAGTGGTATCATGTTAGAGAATAAATAATGTATTGTTCCTTTCCCTAAGTAAGTAGCTATTCATTCCAAATGCACCAAAAATGCTTAAAGTGAAATGGTTACCCTTGTCATATGGGATTCACCTCTTATAAAACATCTCTGCCAGAGTTGCCCAAAACATTACCCCAAAATTATACAATTTCTAGTATTATGCTGCTGCGTGATGCACTATCAGAGCAAGACATGGAATACTAATATCCAGAAAGCCTCTGATTTTATGTTCATAGTTTTCCCACATTCTTTTCCTTTCCAAAATAAGTAGGGCTGATCAGAAAGTTTAATGGAAGACTGCAATCATATATGCAAGAAAAACCGCTAAAATTTCTCTTTGATCAAATGTTGACTTGATAATAAAATTGCTTTAAATTATCATTTTTTTTCCATTAAAAAAAATCTGAGTTTCATGATGTTATGTTTAAAAATCTAGGGATTGTAACATTTTTTAGACAAACAAAATATTTTGGACGCAGCCTGGAAAAGTAATGTGTTAGAGATCAGTTATCTGATTGGGACTGAGAATTTCAGAAGTCTCTATAGGGATCAAAAAATCATACAGACATTCTCTGAGTACTGGACACCCACTTCCCTGATTCTTTAAATTGAAGTATTAAATGTTAAGCATACTTACTTGAACTGATCAGGCTCCCACAACAAAAGATTTTGCAAAGGACACTAAATTATTAGCTTTCATCATCTCCTTCAACTATTAGTTTGTGGACTTTTCTTTTTCAGTTTGTGTCTATGTAATAATTTGCATAACAAATTATCCCTGCTTTGGAGCCTAGAAAGGCTTTCTACACAAAGCTTCACTAAATTTTGGGGATGTAGAATTTCATGTTAATCGGTATTTGTACTCTCAGTCAGCTGAAAACGGTTGTAGGAATGGTATTTCACATGATGGTACTTCCTCTTCTGGTCAAAATTAGGAATTGCATGGATATTTTTCCCATCCTTTCAAGTTTAACTTTTGAATCCTCAAACAATTCAATGGGCTCAAGTTGTGTTCCCTCCCCACAGGCTCTTCAGCATGCAAACTGATTTTTGTTAGTATAGGAGGTATCAGGTACTGGACCTACACAGCACACCTCTTCCCATACAGAATAGGGCCGCCAAGGAATTCACTGGCCAAATATAAAACTGGAGAGATATTTGGAAACATCACTTCCCTATTCATTTGATTCTGTAGAGAAGGCTGCATCTCAAACCTAATCTGAACAGGCTTAGGCTCCTGTTAGAGCCTGATGCGATTTTAGCAGTTTTAGCTGGTTTAAATACAGCTTCTCTCTCACTGAGAGGCAGTAAATAGGGACTTTATAGAGCTGTTGTTTTAGGAGCACTTTTTGTTGTTTGTTTCTTACAGAAAATTCTAAAAGAACAGGAGAATAATAGCCAATTATGTGACAAAACTCCTTACAGGAGAGACAAAGCAGTACATTCTCTTTCATACACTGGATCCACAGAGTTAATTAAAACAGATAATTTGGAGTCAGATTGCCAAGATATTTTGAAAAAGCCCAAAAGCTTAAGATTTACCTAGTTAATTGGACTCATTCTAGGTCTAGATAAGATTCTCCAGCCTTACTCTCACAATTCCCTGTACTCTGCTAAAGTTTCAGATCTAGCCCTGTCTTATGAAGCTCAAATTAATAGCAGTGTCTTGAAGACACGAGAGGTTTGGTCAGCTTTGCAAAAGGCCAGTGTAATAACTAGAAGGTACTAGGTCAGTCAGACCTGCTATCCATGTTACTGTGCACACCTGCAGGCTACATTGGACCCAGGAGAGGAGTAACCACATAATTAGGCAGGCTGACATTTTAGTGCAGGTTGAAGTAATTAGGGGACTGGCAAAACAGGAGAATGACTTTCTAAAGCTTACACTGTTGCATATATTGCCTAGGGTTTAAAATTAATAGTGTAAAGGAGAGAACTTGATACCCTTTGATGCAGGCACGATTACCAGACACAGACAGGCCCAGTAAGTAACATTTCAATTCAGCTCTGAGATATTTTAAAGGTGTACGGGCCAGAGCTGGTGTCCTGGCTTGAACTTGCGTACAAACGAGATTCAAAAATGTTCACAACCAACAAAAAAAAAAAAGACTGAATATATAATATAGTGTATCTCTGCATTACGGCAGCTCGCAGTGTATCACCTGAGCTGTAAGATATACCTGGCAACAGCCACATGTTGCTTCAAAATTCATTCCATGTGCTTTGTTCATGCAGCAAAAGGAAAACATGACCAAAAGACAATTTGGTCTTTTGTCATTATGCCTCCTAGCTTTTCTCCATAATGTTTTATAACCAAGCATCAACCACAAGTGGTGAGCATATTTCCATCTGCTGGGGCTAAATGTGCTGTGATCAGCACCAGCAAGAAGAGACAGAGAGCCACTGAGACTGTGTCCAACTAGATTAAAATCTGGAAAGCTGTTTTATCCAAGGGATGTATTGATTGTGAGGATATCAGCAACATTTCATGCTGCAGTTCCACAGTCATGAGCTGAACCATGATACATTGGCTCCAAACCCGAATCTTGTTTCTTTAACGTTGATCAAATATCCAGTAGTAAAAAAAAAATTAAAATAAAAATAAAAAATAATAAAAAAGAAATGCAATAAAATGGAGTAAAACAGACTCTAGAAAAGATTATTGTTTGCTAAGTACTGCCATCCATAGGAATGGTGTGTTCTTAACAGCATATCTTCACATAAAGCCCTTCTTGTGGAATTGGGATAAAATGAAACTGCCCAAAAATATATATTGTGATAAAGCCTTTCTCTTTGTTAGAAAGTACAGATAACATCTCTTTTCATGGTTAAGCTACTGTCAAAAACAGATCAAACTCAGCATGGATGGAGACATGGAGTTTTTGTTCTCTTAAAGGCTTTCTTCACTTCATTTTCCTTTAAACTCCTTCAGGATAAGCTACTATCCTGTGCTCATAACCAAACTGAGTCAGACAGTATCACAGACACTTCAAATGGGTAGCTCATTTCCTGTAACTTTTCTGTGCTTTTGGCTGTGGGAAGAGCCCAAAATCCCACCTTCATATGAAGGACACCTGCGTGGAAGGAGAAAGCAACAGTAAGCCCCCCTGTCAGGTGATTGGTTACCCTCGATTTGTAATGCAAAGATCTGTAATAAGAGCCATCTGTCTTGCACAATGCCTCCCTACACTGAACACTTTTACCAGGGCCCCCAAACCACAACCAGCTGAGATTTATCCCGAGGCAGTTTGTAGATGAAAAGAAAAGACTTGGATTAAAGGGGCACTTCCCAGGGATGCCTGCTGAATGGTTTTAGGAAGACAGCCAAGGTGCTGAAGCCATTACTCACCAAAAAGTCAACCCAGCTGAAAAATTTTTAAAAGAACCAAAGCTTACTGGCCAAGATATGTCCATTCCTCTTCTACATCAGTCATCCCCTCATTATACTCACACCACCGTAATCTGCTGTAACAGGAAGAGTCCCTCCGTGGCAGTGTGCATTAAGCAATCATGCTTTTGATGTATGCATCTGTCATAGCAAAATTTCACCATTCTTGAGATTCCACACTTAAAAAAACAATAATTACAAGGAATAAGAACAGTGCCTTGCTTTCTTAAAAGTATCCTTACGTGAAGAGGTCATTCATAAGTCTAGTCAGTGATATGTGTTTTCTTTTAAAGAAAATAGTGTCTTAAAATGGTTTAGATCAGATGCAGATAAGCAAAGTAGATTTTTCACTTCAGCTGAATGATCCAAATTAACAGTAGCTTAGGATTCCACCCATTAATTCAATGAAGTTCATTAAGTTCCTGTTAGATAATGAAAAGTATCACACAGATTTGATAGCAAACAAAAGAAAAGGAAGGTGCATTGTAACAAGATGGGTAATTAACGACAGGTAATTAACAACACAACAAGTGGACATAATCTAAAGCTGCACCAGGAGGAAGTTCAGGTTGGACATCAGGAAGAGTTTTTTCACTGAAAGGGAAGTTAAGCACTGCTGTAGTGAAAGGCCCAGGGAGGTGGTGGAGTTACTATCCCTGGAAGCGTTTAGGAGTTAGGCGTGGTACTTAGTGACATGCTTTAGTTGGCATGGTGGTGTTCACTCAAAAGTTGGACTAGATGACCTTGGAGGCTTTGTCCAACCTTGATGATTATACATTTCTGTTATTCTGTGATTAATACAGGATATGAGCAATGCTAGGTTACCGTTGGGTTGCAAATGAAGCAAATTTACATACTCACATGGGACATGATGTTTAAGTCACATGCTCTAGTGCACTGCATCTCGCCATCCACTTGGCCAGCACAACGTGAAGTTGGACTGAGGTGGTATTTCTAGGCAGCTCATTGGCAGCAATGTTTGTTGACCAGCCTTCTGTGGTCAGCAGCAGCTTGGACAAAACTTCAGAGCCCTCCCCACACTACCATTGGAATGGTATTTGTGTACTCATACTGCAATGATTGTCTGCCTCTCATCCCTGCGTGCTTGCATGTGTACCAACCTCCTGAGCCACTTGTGAGCAAAGTGCACTTAGAGGTAGCACAGGCTGGAGCCTGGAGCCCCACAAGTAAGAATGCAGCTGCACATTTTTTTCTGAAGTGAAAAACTTGTTTCCTGTTGTTTCCAGAGCAGTGAGTATGCTTCCAAAAGCAGTGAAGGAGCTACAGCTTTCTGCAGCTGGTGCTGTTGGTGGTTATCATCTATAATAACAAAGATGTCAAGGTTTAGGCTTGTGCTGTGACAGCACAAATGATTGGTGGGAGGGAGTCATGAACAAAGAGAGGGAAAATGCCTAGAGAGGGCAAATTTCAGGGAGGTGGTGATAATGGCAGTGATCACTTTGATAAAGATAAAGAACATAATAATAAAGAAGATGATAACTTTATGTGTGCCACTGTGTCTTAAGATGCCAGAAGATTGCCATGCTCATGTGCCCACAGATTCCTAGCAAGGAGGCAAACTTATGATTGGGGTTGGCTGGGGGTGGCTGGCCCATTCTCTGGTGCTAAGGAGCAAGAAACCACATTAGAGTAAAAAGAAAGAATGCAGCAGGATGATTAGAGCAGAGGATCAGTGAAATGGCGGCCATCCATGGCAGTCCTCATGTAGGACAGTGTGTTTCTGATTCACATCACACACTGTCAGTAAGAGCATTTGTTCAGAGTAGCCAAGTGAAGCCATGCCAAGGGTGCCCTGCTGCCATTCCTGCAGGAGACACACTCAAAGCACAGGCATGAAGAGCAATCTGTACAAGTCTGGCCAGGAGCTGATAAATGACAGAGGATTGCTATTTTTATCTGAGAGATACAGTTCAGTATTTCAGCCCCTAATGCTAAAGCTGAGGATCAGCAGTTGAGGATATCTTGAGGCTGAAGTTGGGGGAAAAAGGCAGCAAGGGAATGATAATTGTCTGGATGTACTTTATGACATTAATTCAGTTCAAGATAAAAATTGATCAGCTAAAAATTGTTCAACATTTCAAAAGATGACACAATCATGTCTATGTCCAAAGCATGGTTTCCTCTTTGGCAGTTTGTCCACAAGAGACCACTCAACCAAATCACAAATAATCTGAGCACCCATAGAAGACTTCCTTATATGGCTGCCCAATTATTTTTTGCATTATGGGCATCTTCTTCAGCATTGGCTGTAATGTGGGCTTCACCCAATCTTGCGCTGTTTAGCTACTCAGTATCCAGGGCCCAGTTCTGTTAAGATCTACTGCCTAAGCCACATTTACTGTAAGCAATTGTAGACCTGTTATTATTGCATTAAAATGCAGGTAAGATGTCTAGGCAAGCGTTGGTGGCCTAAGAGAAACTAAAAAGAAACTACCATAGTGAAAAAATATAAAAATATAAAACCCTGAGGAAAAAGAAAACAAGTCAGAAGGCAGAAGCCCAACACATGGGAGGATCAGCCAGTACATTTCCCATGCTGTCATCTTATTAATATGAGCTGTGAATCAGAATCCATTATGCTTACTTGCTGTGGGAATTCATATGGAACAAAAATGTCACCTTCACTCCATGTTTTACAACTCAGTTACCTGTTATATAGGGGAAAAGAATTCCCAACCACTACTATATTTTGGGAAGTTTGTAAATACTAATACGATCTATCCCTTTATGACACCTAGGTATCCCCAGGAACTGAAACAAAATTGACACACAGGGACCTGGGGGAAAAAATTATAACTGATTGCAAATTCTTGCAATTGCCAGAGAAGAGCAGATTGCTGACATATGGCTTCAGGGCATTCTGTGATTTTCATAAAATATTATTGCACCCCTTTTTATCAAATTCATGTGTTGGTGATACCATAAACTCAAGCAAATATAAATACAGCATGATCTTTTACTTCCAGGGCATAAATGACAGTGATTGAGTTTTGCCATAGTCTGCCTTTAAGTCACAGATAATTATATAATATATTTGTATGAAAACTAGTCTATAAATGTTTAAATATAACACTTTAACCAAGTTTCAGGAATGAACAATTGGATAGACATGTAATGATATATAATGCAGGAGCATAAAAATTGAAGCCTTCCACTTACCTAGTAAAATTTTTCAGTTTTATATTTATGTTCTCATATATAATTTTATGATACATATGATTCACTTTGGTACTAAGTTTTTTTCTTTTAAAATATACCTATATACAGAGGATATCAATATCCACAAGTATGGCAAGTCTCGACTTGTAGACACAAAAGACACTGATATTTATTTTTACACTTTATAAAAAAGCAAAGAGAGAAGTGTAGGACACAGGATCTCAAGCTCTGGCACCTCACAGAGGTCAAGATCATGGAGGCCCAATGGTCTTCATTCAGTAGTAGCCTTAGAGCCTCAGGCTGGAGATCTTGTCTACCAGCCCAGCTCTGACTGTAGCCACTTGAGCATGACTGAAATATATTTCACAGAAGGCATTTGGGCAAGATTCATCTCAGCCAAATTTTGACACTTAGAGAGGCGCATCTGAGGCATGATTTGTCTCATTCAAGGATAATCTCTCCGGTGACTCCCTAACTGGAAGTGCCTGTTTCTGCCCATTAACCACAAAGGCAATTAACTAGAGGGAGGGTGTTTGTTATTTAGACATATAAAGGTATTTGAGGCATATTGCACCTTGAGCCTTCACCTAAAAACCAAGGACAGAGAATGCCTTGTTTATGCAGTCAGTATCTCACCCTTTTTATAGACTGTGCCACACTCACTGCAAGAGAGAGGTGCTACCTTTCAATCACACTGGCTCACCTGGCAATTTCCAGCTTATTATGACTTTTTTCTGGCAAATGGAACACCAATAATTTTCCCAATGAAAATGCTTTTATCTGTCAATCATAGCATCACTCTATCTTCTGTTCAATCTTTCCCTTCATTTAAATTTTGATTTCATATTTACCTATGCAGATGAAGTTTTCTTAGAAAACACATCTCAGCTATGGACTGACGTGTTCTGAAGTGTTGTTATCCCACAGGAAAGTTGGAAGCTGGATTTCTTTCTCCTAATGAAAGATATTGCTAATGCTTACTATTTACAGGTGGGCTTTCAGCAGCAGAAGTGTATGAGCATAATGCAGTAGGGAGAAAACCACATTACAAGCAAATCAATCAGCTTCAAAATAGAAACAAAAATACATTTTAGATGTCAAATAGTATTTCTAAGTTTAATTGTAAAATGGTACGGTAAATATTTTTTCCAGTTAATTGATCTAAGAGAAAAAAAGAAAAGTTGATTTTAAAAAGTTAGATTTTGCAGGCAGATTACCTGTTACCCTCTGTAATTACATTAGTGTGAAACGTGTGAAACTGTTACTCATATTTTCTACTATGAGCTTAATGATATTGTTCTGGCCATAATATACACTTTACTGAGGAAAGCCAAGTGAAAAGAGATATCTTCTTCCTATTCTAATAAGAAATAGAAAATTCACTATGACAAGTGTCTTCATTGCAGAAGTTTAACAACTAGGGGTAAGACAGTAAGAATAGAGCACAGCATCCTAAAATAATACAAAGCTCTTTCTAAAACACTAGTGGTTCTAGCTGTTCAAATTTTTAATTCAAAATTTTTAGAAGTCCTTAAAAAAAGACTTCGTTATTTCATCATTCATGAGAATCTCAGAACAAAACTCATTATTCTGAGGGGCAGGTAACAATAAATTTCAGTAGACTTTGGATTAGGTAATAAAATAAGAAACACCAACACAGTGGAAAAGGAAACCTGTTAACCATCTGTTCAACTACGAAATACAGTTACCAAAAATATTCTGAAAAAGCCTATTATCTGAGAACATTTGACATTATTAAAAGATTGAGCTTATTTAGGAAAAAGCTTATAAATTGTGGTTAGGCTTTGATACATGAACTAAGAACAACTTTCTAACTTTTTCAGAGGTCATACAACCATACAAATTTTACTATATAAAAATTTATGTTGAATGAACTACAGATTATGATCATTTTGTCTTAGCTGAAATGGATCTCAAAGCACTGGGTTGTTTGTGTACAACCCAAATAATTTGCTATCCCCGTTTAGGTGTTCACAACAAATATCTGTCTGGATATTGTACCAAACCATTTCCCCAATTGGTATGACCAACCCCTTCAAATCAGTTCAGACTTGGATCCAAGATTACCAGTTAATTACTCTCTCGGCCTTATAACAAAACAAACATTGCCCATGAGCGCTTACAAGTATGAAAAATTTTGATTATCTCTGCTTTTGCAAAACAGACCAGTATAACAATGGTTTATACAAACATTACATTTTTTTAAAGACCCACTAAAAATTTACTTTGGAAAGGGAAATATTTTTGAGAGCTATTAAGGATGTGAATTTGGCTTCAAATTTGAGACATGATAAATTACTGGATTTATCGTCATTCTATTCCTGTGTAAAAGAAGTAATCTTGCAATTCTAGAAATTGTGAAGTTTTTCAGAAAAAAAGTTAAACAAATTACCTTCATGCAGTTGTGTCCTGGTTTCAGCTGGGATAATGTTAATTTTATTCCAACTACCTGGTACAGTGTTGTGGTTTAGTTTTAGCAGGAGCATAATTGATGGTAATAGAAATATTTTAGCTGTTGCTTTAGTAGTGTTTGCTCTAAATCAAGGATTTTTCAGTTTCTCTTGCTCTGGCAGTGAGGGGGTGCACAGGGAGCTGAGAGACAGCACAGCCAGGACAGCAGATCCAAACTGTCCAAAAGGATATTCCATACCATAGGAAATCATGCTCAGTATGCAAACTGAGGGGAGCTGGCTGGGAGCTGCTGATCCCTGCTCAGGGACAGGCTGGGCATCATTCAGCGTGTGGTGAGTAATTGCATTGTGCATCATTTATTTTTCTTGTGCTTTATTCATCTCTCTTTTACACTATTATTGCCTAATTTTAATTTATTTCAATTATTAAACTGTTCTTACCTCAACCCATGGGTTTTACCTTTTACTAATTCTCCTCCCCAGAGAAGGGGGAGGGAGGCAGGAGGGAGGCTGGGGAGTAGTGAGTGAGTGTCTGGTACTTAGTTGCCAGCTGGGGTTGAACCACAAGTTGTTTAGATGCAGACTATGCTCATGTACCTGTATTTTTTCTTGAGAAATGACAATTTCATAAAATGGGATTCATATCTCTTTCTAATTAGACAGACACATCAATGACTCCAGGCAGGCACCATCTCATCTACAGATTTCACTAGTGCTTTTTGAAATTCACAGAAGCTTTTAAATCACACTGATCCCTAATTCAGCAAAATTTGTTTTAGACATTCACTGGCAAGGCAGTCTCTTAACCAAATGAGGCTGTTTAGCCTGGGAAAACAGGGATCTCCTAATCTTGAATTCTTCAAAACTGAGTTTCCCTTTTTTCAGACCTGCATGGAAAGCAAAGTACAAAATGTTGAGCTGAGAGCATGATGTAACAAGAGGAAAAATTAATGTGCATAAAACATGGCAAAAACATTCTGCTAATTTCTGTTCAGCTACCTGTACGTGGTTGGGTTGGTGATATGCCTTATCAAAGAGAATTGTTCATTCATACTTTTCAGGATACTTCTTTCTAAGCTCTGGTGTTCAAGAGGGCTGTCTGATGGCAGCTCAGTTGAAGCTCTTTAAGCCTTCAGTCTCACAGTCGCATTAGGAATCCTTTCATATATTCACTCCCCCAAAAGATTTAGCCTAGGTTCAGAAACTGCAAAGAAAAATATATTTAAGTTCTTACAAGCTGTATAATGTTTTTTGAAATTTTTTGCTCCTTCTTTCCAACTTGCCCAGTCCTATCATTCAACTCTTATTTCCAAGAAGTGTGCCCACACTTATTTCTAGAGATTGAGGTTTAAGCCTAATTGAGTTAGTCAACTTTTTGCTACAATTATTCCTGTAGAAAACCATTACTTTGGTAACATCTCATGTCCAGTTACATAAAAACTAGAAAAAAATCTGACAGATTTCTATGTCCGAAATTAATTTTTTCATTCTATTAATTTGAAGACCAAGAACACTGTCTTTTAATAAATTCACTTCAGGTAAGGAAACATAATTCTTTGAATTTAAAATATTCTGGGATTTAGCTCAGAGATGCTTGCTAGAAGCAGCTGTATGTCTTTTTCTGACTATTTTTGTTTTCAATGGCTTTTAATGAACAATGACTGGGAAAAAGACACAAGATAAGGAATAAAAGGAAACACGTGGAAGAGTCTCTACTGGAATGACACCAGTATAGACTTGCAGCAGGTAATTTAGTTTAGGCACACTTGCATGGTTTGCTTAGCTGAGCAGAACAAACAATCAGATAAGCTGGCTGGAGCATATTCACAGGCTTTCATTGGAACAAGAAAAAAACTGCTGGTTCCACTGACTGTGCTGAACACTGACCCCAAGACATGGAACAAACAGAAAGTATGATTTATTATAGCATTTATATTACAGAGAATAGTATATCAAGGAGCAGCAGTGGAAAAATGCTTTTTGATCATCTTGTAGTTCATATTTTTCTCTCTTCCATCATTGGAAAAGAAATAAAACAGTGTCATTGACCTACAAGTTTCAGGTTTCCAGTAGCACAACAGAAGCTGTAAGAAATGCTCCTCTCTGCTGTTTCTGTTTGTGTGGATACCCGAATTGAGCAGGTTTTCACATACACTAGGCTAAAGCTGAAAAAAAAATAAAACAGAGAACGCAGTGCCTGGCAGGCAATTGGTCCAAATGGATCACATACACTTTTATTGCATGTGCTGGATATGCTGATATAATAGCCCAGAAATATAAATTATGTATGAATAAAATCTTCTGATGTCTGTTTCTCAGAAAGTACGTAAACATTTTTTTTTTACTCGCTTGTGTATATTAGGAATCCAAAGGCAACTTAATATTATTTCTTACAGCAGAATAGGTGTAACATAGGGCTAAAACATGAGTTGTTCCACCAAGTGGTGTGTCCCCTGTGATAGACACTTGCATACAAGAAGCATGTGTATAATCTATACCATGGATTTTTTCACTCATGGGCCTTCCAAACCTTTAGTATTTCTACAGTTGCTACAGAAGAGCTCAGCAGTTCTGGAAGCAATATTTTTGCTTTGACTGATCTTGTATCTATTCCTTCTCAGTACTGATGACAAGATCCACCCATAGCCTTTACTGCCAACATGAAACACTAGCCAATGAGAGATCCTGCATATTAGGCTAAAATATAACACCAATACACTGCATATCTGCAACAAAATTATGGCCTTATTAAAATCATCTGGTTTTTGAATTTGTATGATAGATGACAAGCCCTTCTGAAATATCCCTGATACATGTGTCATATTCAGTGTAACCACGGGCTAGCAGGTATGCCTAAAATCCCCACCTGTCCTTGTCTTTCCAACTGTACTCAGCAATTGTACTTTCATCTTCACCTTTCAAACAACATTCCTTCCACAGTCAGAGTATTTTTGTGCAACAGAACTGATACTGTTTCTCATGATTAAAGAAATACAGAATCTAACTAATTTACATAATATGAATCATCTACTATGAATTTTCCTTCTATCTTCAAGTACTAGAGCATCCCAATATAAATCTCTCAGGAATGCAAAGGAACAGAGCTATCTTTAGCTCAAATCTGCCCTTGAAAAACAAAATTTTGTTCAGGCTCCAAAATCACCTATGACTGATGTTTATTTTAAGTAGTTTGTCTAAGATGGAAGGCCAGACAGTGGTTGTTAAACACATTCTGGAAAGCATTGTTGACCTTCACAAAAAATTATTTATGGATGAATAGTTTTAAAAGTTGCTAACAGCAAATAAAGGCCTAAAGAAATCCAAATGCGCTCTCTCGTAAATATCAAGTTTTCCTTTGGTCTACATGACATGGCGTAAAAAATAAGTGTAAAAGTTTTATTTTATCCATCCTAGTCCTCCCTCCAGTTTCCTCACCTTGACACAATTGTTGTCATTCCATGTCATTAAAAAGATGCTGATTATAGAAGGAACTAGAGGGTTTCTTAGAAGAACACTCACACATGGTGTTTGTGAAAGAGTCAGACGCACTACATGCTCCCACATGTACATACATACATATATATATATATATATAATGTTTATATATACACACATATATATATTACCAGTAGATGTTGCAGACATAAAGTGTCCACTGAGCTTAGCAGGTCCAATTCAATCAATGCATGCACTCTGTAAAACCATAGCTCAGGAAGCTTTCCAAGGAAAATGCCCAGCCAGGCCTGTTCAGTTTGCCCTGCCTGCATTACCTGAAAGACACAAGACTTTTGACAAACTCTGCTGTCAAAATCCGCTCCTTTTTCAGCATATCTGACCTTAGCACTGACCACTATGAGCTGCTTTTTTTTGTCCAGTCTAGCAATTGATGTCTTTGCCATCACAGTCCCTGCCCCCAGCTCCATTTCAACATGCATTTCCCAATGCATGCTTCTACATTCATCCCAATTCCCATTAAAGTACCAGCATTCACATTCCTAACTTTTTTTTTTTTTTGTCTTTTACCACTTACTAAATGTTTGCTGAGCTACACAAGGACTTTCCAAAGCATTCATTCACCTGACTTTACAGTGAAAGACAGTACAGGATCAACTCTATATGTGGAATTAATGCTGAGCACACTGACATACCTAAAGCTGGAATTCTGAACATTTCCTTTTGAACCTCTGATTTTTATGCATAAAAAAGTCATGTATGGCATTAGGGAAAATCCAGAAAGCAGTTTTGTTGTGCATCAGAGTACTGGTTTGCTCCTCTTTCACCTGTAACTAATTCTGGTCAATACTGGCCTATTCTGGAAAATTCATTCTCTCCCGCACTGGCATAGGAGTACCACCTTTTACTGTTCTGTTTAGTGGGGACAGGTGCTGCTTATGTTATATCCAGCAATACCATCAAAGGTTTTGTGCTAGGTACCACACATGTGGATACCTGATACTCCTCTGGGAAGCAGTTGTACGTTTCTCACTACCTAAGCTGACTTGAGAATCTCTGCAAAGCACTGCTGGGTGGGCAGGAATTCTTATTTATCAAGGATAAGGACAGATCTGAACAGCTTTACCACAGGGAAGGCTTTTAGGAACGTACATGGCAGCTGGTGGCATTTCTAGCACATGTCTAGGGCTGAGATCTCCTTTCTAGGAAAAAATGCTTCACTGCAGCTACTATCATTATGTCCTGACAAAAAGCTACAATATATTTTCTTTTCAAGTTCTTATTTGGTATGACATTGTTGACTACAGCTTAATTATATATGTAAATAAAGTAGTGGCCATCACCTTTCTATGATGGTGTTGCTCTGAGTTAATGATGAAAAGGGACATGGAGAGGCTGTGGGACATGTCAGTGTTGATGAAGATTTATTTACTAGTGACATTTTATCAAATCTTCCTGGCAAAGTCTTAGGTTTCATTAGTTAAAGATGTAAAGCAGTCTGTCTGATTAGAGGGAGAAAAAGCAGTGGGGAGCTCACATAAATTACTACAGCTCAATTAGGTGCAGACAGTTTAGTGAGTGTTTATTACAAGTAGAAAGGAAGATTTTCCAATTAGATTAAAAGGTTTTGAAAACAACTCTTACAGTGCACAATGATTTAGACCCATTGCTGGAATAATACATTGTGAGAAGCTGCATTGATTAAAAGTAAGCTGGTAAGTTATCTGCATTGCTTCATTGTTTATCAATGGATCCCCTGCTGCCTAGGTACAATTTACCTCGCAAGATCAATGTCTGGACTTGGCTAATTTTCTCTTGGCTGAAGATTTATATGGATGTAAAGGGCATCTACATCATGTCTGAAAATACTGAGGAGATTTATTTGGGATGATCATCAAGGAAGTGAGGTTGTATCAATCAGCAGAAGTGTACCCGGGCCATGCTGTGCCCTTCAGGCTGGCATCCCTGCTGCAAAGCTGGATTTAAAGACAAGACATTTTAATCAGAAAGGATCTTCATTGCAGTGAGGTTCCCCAGACTCATTGTGAAAACTGAAAAGGCATTAAAACAAAAGTGGAAGTACACAGTGCTCAGACAGGGATCAGCCAATGTTTCTGACAAATGATTGAAGGTACCCAGTGTACAGTGCAAGGCTGCGATTCGTGAATCCCAACGTCCAACAGTGCAGAATGTGACTTCCAGCAGTGCTGAGAGAGCTGGAGTCCAGGTCTGCTTTGCCAAAGGATTTTTGGATATGAGCTGTGAAAGGTAGGGGGTAATTGTCCATGGCTCTGAATGACTGATTGATTCCCATGTGGAATGGCATGGGGAAGGCGGGGAGAAAAGGAGCAAAGGAAAAGAAAATGAATGATATTTAAATTCTTTATACTCCTACTGTGCCCTTCAGATCACATGAAGGCCTGCAGCTGCTTCTAATCCCCATCTCCCAGAACTGGCTATTGTGAAGACTGGAGGAATTGAGACCCACAAATGGAGAAATAAATAAAATAATTCTACTTTTACAAGTTTAATTCAATAATGACAGTGTTCCGCATGGAAAACTTTCTTCTACTTTGTATGTAAATAGGACTCAAAAGAATCCAAAAGTTAAAACATCAAACTTTCATATCTTTCTTTCTTACCCCTGCACACTTGCACATGCAGCATTTCTCCTCTGTTAGTACAGGCCTGCAAAGTTTAAATTTAAATCAATGCCATCAGAGATGCTGATACTACCAGGAAAGCAGAACTGAGCCCCTCCTTTTGGCTTTAACAATAAGCCATTTGGGATTCAGAAAAGAGCATAGGAGGGGTGGTGAGGAGGGAGTAACTATGGCATAGTGAGTCCCACAGAAAATGAAAATCTGGTATTCAGGGGCTATTGTCCTTCATTGCACTAACATGCTGCATATTCTCCTCCAAATACACAGAAAACTTCATTCTCCCCCTAAAAACTTATAATAAACTTATATAAACTTAACTTCCTCCTATGTACAGGTAGGACAGGCACACTTTTTTTTTTTTAACACAAAAACCTTATTTAAACACAGATGTGTGAGCACACACTGTCACACAAACGGCCCACAACAAAATATTCCTATTTAAAATAATGGTTCAATGAAGGAAGCTGCAACAGTGTGGTTCTTACTCACCTGAATAATCCCAGAGTTGCGTGCTCACTGCGTACTTCTAAATTACACATTTGAGCCCCAAGAGTCCTAGTTCTTAACTCATAATGAGCAAATTTCTTGTAGTCTCCATTAAAACTGCTTTGTTCTGTCCAGTTAAGCCACAAAGCTTTCTTCAGGGATTCTTCTCCACTTTTCAGCAGATGGCCCTGCCCTCACCATAACTACACTTCACCAAAACAACCAGCAAATCAGCTAGCATTTTTCAAATCAAAAAAAAAAAGCACATTCAGATCTCTCCAGGCACCCCAGATATTACCACTTACTTTGCTATATTAAATAGCTGCTCATGAATAAAGCACTGATATTCTTTGTAAAGTAAACATTACATTGCTGTTGGTTAGCAAAACTGAGCTTTTGGTTCATTTTCTTTGTAATTGGAAGGGCTTGCCATCTAAGGAAACAATTAACATTTTTTACAAGCAACAAGATTGTGAATGACACCTTCAATTACACTAAATACATTTAATTATGATTTATTGTCACGTAGCAACCTCTTGTAACATTGCAGGCCAACATGCATTTTCGCTTAATTAAACTCATTATAACAACCCTTTACTACATACAGGAGAAAAACCCAAAACAAACAAACAAAAAAGCCCATATTTCATAATTAACTGTTCAAAATTAAGGTCATAGGGTAATTACACAGCAGATTTCCTAGTATTAAACTGTTGCTGTTACTAATGGGAAAAATATCTGGCAAATATGCAGATATTAGAAGAGGACTCAGGCATTTGGTCTTAGCTATGGAATTGAAACACTCTTGAAGTTTAGTCATCTCTTGGGACAAAGGCAACAACATCCTGCACTGGTCTGATAGTTTATTAACTTTTCACTAGTACAATTTCCTGGGTCATCTTAACTTTTCCCTTCAAAAGAAAAAAACAAATAAAAGGAAAAAAAATCCCTTTTTATTAGAGGCTAAAAACACATCAATTGCCTCACAATTGGTGACACTGCATTTTACTACATTTTTTTTTTAAATTCAGTGGTAAAGAAAGTTAAATATAGCAGAGAAGGATTTGAATTATTAATCCTCAATATACCTAGATCCTTTTAAAATTATATCTCAGCAATTTGAAACTAAAATAAAATCTCTGAACCCAATTTGTTTCTGAAATATAGCGTAACACAGTATTTTGTTTTAAATTTTCCAGCCTTAGGGTTTGACATAATTCACATAAAGAATTTAATAGGGATATGGTCAAAATCACATGTGAAACCCATGTGCTCAGATCCTCTTCTTCTAACAGGATTTATTCAGGCAACTCCTGGGTGGAGATTAAAACTTCACCCGGCACACAAACCCTTTCCATTCTCCTGTTAATCACGAGGTCGGAGCTGAACTGCAGCCTGTCAGAGCTCCTAATGAATATGGTTTACACATCGTAGCTGGGTGCTTGCTCAGCAGCAGCCTGAGCTATCTGGAGGCCAAAGATAAGTGCTCAGGAATTACCTTTAAAACAATCCACCCAGTTCTTTTGTCACTATGAGCAGAAAGCTGGGAAAAATGGAACTGTAATCCTTGCTTCTGTGGAGTGTCCAATTTTTAGAAATTGAAGATGCAGGAAAAAGCCCTTGAAAATCAGTATCAAAGCTCAGGCCAAGTGGTGTGGCTCTTACAAGTCTAGTTCTACTCCCTCCCCTCTCCCTCAAATAACCTTTTTGGCTATATTAGTCCTGTTCAGACTGTAAGAGTCTGTTTGCTTAAAGAAAGAAATCCATTACAAACCTTCGGTCCCGACTGCTGCCATCATGTGCAAGTAGAATAATGAAATCCAAGACTCATCAAGGTTGGAAAAGACCTCTAAGATCATATGGTCCAATGATTATCCCAGCACTGCCAAGTTCACCACTAAACCATGCATAAGCACCACATCTATACATCGTTTAGATACATCCAGTGATGGTGACTCCACCACTTCCCTGGACAGCCTGTTGCAATGTTTGGTCAGCCAAATTATTATTTTGCAATTTATTCCAAGGTATTAGCAAATATTAGCTGCAACTTGGGCTTGCTTTTCATTTTAAAACTTAGGGGGATAAAAAGCAAGAAAAAATGCTCCTGTGTTAAGTTCAGATGAAAGAAATACAGAACAAAATTTTTTCTCTTCTTCTGTTGGATTACCTGAAAAATCCTCAAGCACATTCATTCTAGAAACCCTCCTGTGTTCACACCAAAGAAGATGTGAGAACAACATAAAAAAAAACCTCAACAAAAAACCCCAAACAACAAACAAACAAGAAAAGGCAATCACAGAGAAATTAAATGGCTATCATCCAGTCAAACACACAGTGTTTAGGATACCACCATGGAGTGAGAAACTCCTTAGGAACTTTTAATGATGTAACAACTTTTACTTGCTTATGAGCTTAACCAAAAAGAGCTATATCAACTGAGACAACGACCAGCACACCTGGGCTTCAACCCTGAACTCACAGATTTTCAATTCAAAGCTCTGCCTACAGCATGCTTTGTATACACTCTCTTTCATATTTACAACTTTGGCTTGCACATATTTACCCTGCAGACTTAAAATTGCAGGGAGAAGGCACAGACAGACCAGATACCAGTTCTGCAAAGAAAATCAAACTTTGATTTACCATCTTGAAAGGCTGCAAGGTCTCCTGAATGCCCTGTTATATTTCTTACACAGGAAGAGCTCTCCAGGTTAAGGAGCAAACACCAGTCCACCCTAAATGTCACCTCTAAACTGGGAAGTGGGGAACAGGTTTGGGGAACACTGGGGAAAAGGTTTGTCGTGGACCAGTGCTCTTACACTGATCTTACTCTGATTCTTACAGGTTTTATGGCTGCATCTGCCATGCAGGTGAGAAAATGTTGCAGGCTGTTTTCTCTCCTGCCACCACTGCACATCCACCAGCAGCACTGACATTGGGCTTTTATAACTTTAGCCCCAAAAGACAAATGTGCAAGCAAATGACCAATTGCAAATATTATATATAATTGTAATATACATACGTATATATATATATATTTACCTCGGTTTTTTTGCAATGTGTGTGCTGAACTGCTCCATTCTCAGCTTTCAAACCTAGTCACAGCAGCAAGAACAAAGACTGTCACTGACAGGATGCACCAACAGCTTCTTTTTGAGTATTATCAGTCTAGACACTTTTCAAGAAATAAACAAGGAAGAAATCTCAGATATTTAAATTTTACAAGGAGTTATTAATTCTGCATGGCAGTTAATTATTCTAATGCTTTATATAATTATACCAGCTCTTATTAAAATAGAAGGGATGATGACCCCAGCCCCTTAAGTCTTAGCACAGATTTTTTTGCCTTTTTGGGCTACCTAAAAACAGAGGCCAAACAAAATTAGGATAATAAAAAGCAGTTATATTTATTGAAGGGCCTTCAATAAATATAAGGTCCATTTAGGCCAGACAAAGCCCACCCAAGGTCTACATCAGTCATGGGTTTTCACACTTTTATTAGTTTGGTCCATTTGCAGATTGGGGATTAATCTTTCAGTTACATCTTCAGGTAATGAAGTCATTTACCCCAGGTTCACTGCTCCTCAACTCACTTTTGTTTACATTTCTTGGGGCCTGAAACAGTGAGGTGTCCTTGATTCCCAGGCCTGGAGAAGAATTGTTTTGTCTGTCTGTAATGGGAAAGCAGTAGATAACATTCTATATGGAGTTAGAGGTATACACTAATGAATTGCAGGACTACAAATATATGGAAAACATTAAAGCTAAAATCCTAAAGCATCAATTTTATGACAAAATGTCTTCTCTTCCAACCTCTCAACACCAGAATCTATCATTAACATCTTTGGAAGCTGTTGAACTGAGAAATTTGTGTGTGTGCTGGTTTTTGAGGGGGTTTTTTGGTTTTTTTTTGGTTTTTTGTTTTGGGTTTTTTTTTTTGTGGTGCTTAATTTAACAGAAGTCTTTACAATCAAGTCAGGAATGCTCAGAACTACAAAGAAACATCTTCTGGATTAGGGAAGCTGGAAAAACCCAAAATGAGTTATTTCAAAGTGATGTCTAATTAGAATACTTGTAACCTAAGAGAAGCACTGTACTGGATGTTATTTAGTTACCTTATAAATACCCTATAAATTACCTACACCTATCTTCATAAAGATTTTTTTTCTATTAACAGGAGACCAATGGTTTTCATCAGTGTTCTGCTTTCAACAATGCTTCAGAACCTGTTTTCATAGCTGCAGAGCTTTGTTGCCCATTTGAGTGTTCTGATTAAATGAAGGGACTTCACAAATAATTTTGTGCTATGATTGTTGAGAATGATTTTGTAGTAGGAAGAGTCATAGTAGCTAAGCACTGACCTTATTAGGTTGCAATAAAAAGAAGCTACCACTGACAACTGTGAATTTAAGACACTTTATTGCTGGAAAGTGCAATGGTAGATTGCATAATTCTTTTTAATTGGTAGTTATCTTTCAGTGTTTTGCTAAGACCGGCAGCTTGCACCTATTCAGCACACACAGAAAATAAGTTTTACATCTGCTCTCAAAATCAGTAGTTAGCATTAACATTTTATCCATTTTCCAAAGTTCTTATTTATTAAAAGTTTCTTTTTTCTTAGCTCTATTCCATATCAAATATCAATAGGAAAAGTAATGGAACAGCATTTAAGAACTTACCATCATCTTGTGGGCGCCCTGTTCCAGAAGACTCGTGATTAGGTAGTTAGTATTTTTCCATGATTAGGTGGCTAAGCTTTTTTCTTCTTCTTTTCAGTTGTTCATCCAAATGTCTCAAGCACTTCTAAGGAGTGGTAGCAGTGACAATAAACATGGACAAAAGCTACTCAAGCTCCAACATCATGTAGGTCAACTCCTCAGCATATTCAATGAAAAATATTTTCCCTTACTTTTACAGCGTGTGGGATATTATTGAAATAACTAGTATGATAAGAGTCAGAGATATATATGTATTATAGCTTTGGGAGTCTGAAAAGTCTCTTATTCCAGCAATCCCATTTTGAGATTTTTCCAATACTGGAAATTTGTGAGATAGCAAATCCCAAAAAGAGAGTGCCTGGATTTCCAAATTATTGTGGTTTATTTTGCCAGTATCCTGAGGATTGCATAAACACAACCCATCTAAAGCCTGATGCTTTTTTTTTTTCTTGGTACAGTATCACAATGCCATATTTTAAGTTTAGTATTTGGAAAACACAAGGAAAACTCTGATGAAAGTAAAGCACAGAGCAACAATATGCCATTATTTTGCATTGCACGACAGCACAGGCTGTCCGTGTCATTATCCACCAACAAAATGAGAATTTTTTTTTACTTTGTCAGCACTCAACCCCCTTTAAGAAACACACTGAAAAAAATAATTATTGGTAAGTAATGACTCCACTATTCTCCCCTTTGTCCAGTTTTACCCAGTTTGCCCAGTTCGGAAGGATGATGCCTACAGATCTCTTTGGAAATACCCTTTGCTTCACCGGGATTGTATTTGCCACCAAGGATGAGCCTGTTTTTAACAGCAAGGAAGTCTTTGCCTATGACCAAGGAATGGTACTTGTAGGTCACACCTTCCAGCCATGGTGCTTTAGACCCCCGATTCCCACAACAGCAGGAGCTCCCTCAGTTGGCTGGGGGCTCTCCCTGGAGGTGTAGGGGAACTGAACATGCGGGAGTTGTTGGATTCACCAGGGTGATGGGAGATGTCATTGTTTAGCAGAGTAAAATCTGCTTACGAGTGTGGTTATTAACATCATTCCAATGAAAGGTGAGCAGCTGAATAAATTCCAGGAGTACAAGCCAGATATGGAAAACTCTGTACCTCATTCTGCTGCGTTCGTTCCCTGGAGCTGTGCAAGGCCGGGTTAGATGGAGCTCTGAGCAAACTGATCTAGTGAATTGCATCCCTGCCCATGGCTGGGAGGCTGGAACTAAATGATGGTTAAGGCCACTTCCAACCCATTCCACGGTTCTGTGATTCTGCTCTCCAAGATGTGAATCCCTCACAAGGGCTCTAGGGATGCTGGGGACCACCCCCAAAAGAAAGGGGCAAATAAAGTATTTCCTCTGCTTAGATGCTCTGCAGACTTCAACACAGAAAGAATAATATTGGTTTTCCCTTCTTTTTTCTATGTTTATGAGAAGCTTTTCAGGTCTGCTGGGTCAGCCTGGCTGTAAATTAATCCCCCATATTGAAGACAGAGAGCAAATGCTTCCACATTGTGCAGAACTATAAAGCTACACAATTTCTTGGTTACACAGAAAGGAATCAGAAGAAAAATCTAATGCTTGTAATTTTGTTTGTATTGTGAAAATAGAGGAGTATGGCACCCAACAAGGAAGAGCAGATGTCTGCTAGGAATGAAAAAGTTTAGAACAGAGAAAAATTCTGGCAAGCAGAGTTTTTCTTTATCAGGAAACTATAAGAAAAGCTATTTTGAGCAGCTGGAGAAAATCACCATGAAAGGAATTTATCCTTAGGAAGGAGCTTTCAGCTTCTCTCTGTCATTAATATACTAATGCTGCGTTAAATTCTGTGTGAAAAAAGAAAATTATTCGCTAAATATAACTTAACCTGAATTGGAGAAAGTATTTCAAATCCCCTCTAGCTCATTAAAAATAAAATTCTTTTAATGTCAGGTTGCATTGAAGAGATTTATCCAGCTATTCTAGGTAATTAGTGAACCATATTGAGATCTGTATGTATCAGGTTTTGCTGTACATCTTTCTTTGCAATTAATAGCCATCCCAAAATTATCAGAATATATCTGGAATGGACCACAAAACATAGATGTTAACTTGAACATGTGTGTAGTCAACAGTTTAGAGAAGACCTACCACTACTGAAGCAGTTTTGAGAATTCAAAGAAATTCATAACAAAATCTTTATTGTGGTTTAAAATGTTAAAGGATGATTGGTTGTCCCAAATGAGTGTGCTTGAGATCACTCAAAAAATCACCAGCAAGGCTATGAGCAAAAATCAGATTTCATATTAAACTACAAAGCACAACAGATTCGTTGGCAATATTCCCTCTGTTTACAAGGGGTAACTAAGGCACAGCAGGGAAAGCAAGAAACAACAACACCAAACAAAATCCAGGCAATCAAAACAGAAATGAATTGAAACTACCTTGGAGTGCATGTGTGTGCCTATGTGTAAAGACAGTATGAACAAGAATGAAAAGGAGCATGGCCTAAAGCTTAACAACACTTAAACTTAAACAGTTAAGTACTTAAACCGTACTTTAACTTAACTTATACCTTCATTTATAACTTAACCTTAACAATATAACAGAGCACTTAACAGGTTATAAATACCACTTAAACAGGTATAGCAAACCTGAGGGTTTGCTGGCTCTGAGGCATCCCCCCTCAGAGGTCTCACAGAGGTCTCACACCCACTGCGGTCCAGGAGAGCTTCAAGGGCCCCATCGTGGACCGCTGTTGATAGGGTTGCAAGAGAGTGATCTTCAGTCATAACAGTGTTTCATCCCGGCCATGGTTTGGGTGGGCACTTTCTTTACAAGTGTCAGAATAGGAATGTTATGCCATTCATGCCACAGAAATATTTACCAAGGCTAGTCACAAGAAAAACAGAAGCTTGTTTTGAGTTTGTGGGAGTGGACAGCATTTTTTGATAAGCTCAGAAAGGGCTGAGCCCAAGTGGTATTTTCGAGTACAAGGTCTAACAAGCGTTTTCTCAGATCACACAGCAGCCTGGAAAGGAGTTAAGGGGGAATGCACCACCAATTTGTCCATTTGCATGTTTTCACAGCCTTTATATTTAAAATCTTCATCTTTATATTCAGTTCATCAAAGGATGAGCTCTTGGTTATCCTTTCCACTTCACACCCCATTTACATCCTTCAACAAACCTCAAGTGCTCACTGTCTTTCCTTGTTTTTCCTCAACATGGCATGTTTGGTGCCAGGAAAATAAGTGGCATCAATCTGAGGTTCAGCTCAACGATGCCAAATGCATCTCATAGCCACTGAAATTTGCAAACATTAGATGAAAAATTACAGGAAATATTCAACAACAATTCAAAAAATTCTCTTCCTTAAAATGCAATGTGGATTTTTACCAGTAATAAAGACAGGATGGCACAATCATGCTACCAAAAAAAGGAAAGAAAAAAGTGTATAAATTGGAAAAGAAATATTTCTAATTAATATGGGTGGAGAGGAGACATAACCAGTATCAATGTATCCAAACCTTTTACAGAAAGGAAAGTAGAAAACTTTCCCATAGGATTCTAATAGAAGTCTAAAACAGTTCAAGAAACTTAGCAGTATGCTGCATAACAGACAGTTCCAAGAGAAACATTTATTTGTGAAGCAAGTATTAAAGTCAGCATGGAAAAGCCTGTCTTGCCTATTTTATTTCTATATAACTTTTCAGTTCCTCTAATATGCACCCACAGAAAGAAACATCTATCTCAAACTAAACAGATGTTTTCACCCATCTCTGCAACAACTATAGGTTTCTTAGGTAAAAGTCAAGAATTGTAATTTGATAACAATTCTAAAATGTATTTAACCAAATATCATCTGTGTGCAGATATGAATGCACAGAGGTGAGGAACTGTGAGTACATTACTTGTTTCTGCACAGTACAGGATAAAGGCATTCACAGCCTAGTCGTACAACTGAAATCAGAGTGACCATATTTCTATTTTTGGACAGTTTGCTAGCAAATAAAATAATTTATTTTGAAATTCTACAGTTTCTACCACTATAGTAGTACTCACAGTCTCACAGGATCATGACTGCCTCATTTTTTTGCAAAAATACTCTTCCTCTGAGTGACATCAGCATTCTGTAAATTAATGTGAAATGTTCTCTTGAGGCTGGAGTCATTGAGCATGTCATGAGCTGTCAATATACAAATGTAAAAGTATCATACTCTAAATACAGTAGATGGATCAGGATGTGGCACACACAATAGAAAATGCTATAATAATCTTGATTTTATCATTCCTTGACAAACTGCTGTGCAGAAGGGAATACATATATCTATTGCTCACACACATTCCCAATGCTTCTGCCAGGAGAAATGTTAAAAATTGCTTACTGTTGTTGTTATTGCTTACTGTACTGGGCTGCTCTAGATTTTAAATAGCCAAAATTTTAAATAGTTCAAGAAAATGCAGAAGCTTTTTATTTCTGAAATTCAGATACTATTTATTTATGTACCTAAATAAGTATTTAGGACCCTATCACATAGATCCTCTTTGAAGACCCTGAACCCTAGAGGTGATGCTTCAGGTATGAGTTAGTGGACATATGAGTGAATGGTAAGGAAAAATGATGGTTTTCTCAAAGGAAAAATAAAAAGAAAGAGGCAGATAAGATAATAATTTACTGCAAGGACTGTAGGCCACTTTCCAGAAAGATGCTGGCCTCGTGGTGACTTTCTCCCTCAGAAGGGGATGCGAACTATAATCTGTCAGAAAAATGCTGGGGAATAGTGAAAAATGCTGTGTGATAATTTCCTACACAACAGAGGAAAACCTACACTTTCAGCAGCATCCCTAAAGCCTCCCATAGTCCTCCTATATTCAGATTTCCCTATGAAATGACCAGAGTACACCGGTGTGCTGCCTTGCTGTCTCTACAGTTTCTCAGCTGTTTCCCTATGATGGCTGTGTCTCTCTATGTGCATTGCTGTAAATGAAAGTAGGAATATGTAATTCAGCTACAAATGGCTTCAGTAAATCACCCTAAAATTTTACAGCTGGGAAGGGAAAGGGGGAGAAGAAAAGGAGAGAGCTTCTGCTAAAAATGCTTTAGGAGAATACTCAAAATGGTAAATATTTCTGAAGTAAACATGAGAAAACTTGAAGAAACTGAGAAGAAGATTTGTGTAGTCATTGCAGGATTGTGTAGGAGCACAAAGGATCTGGATAATATGAAGTAGCAAAGTACTGCAGGATTTGGTCCTAAGCATCTTCCTCCCTCTTTAAGGCGTTTCCCTCCTAAGGGATTAAAGGCTGTAAGTTCTAAACATGCATGTATTCTTCTAATCTTGAAGTAGCCAAGACAATAATAGTGTGGCCCAGAAGTCACACGCAACACTAAAACATTTAAATACAGGGGTTTCTTTATTTGCTGTGAAATGGAAATTCCTGCACTGTTAAGGAGAAACAACGAACCTTTACAGCATGCTAGGAACAAAACCTCATCTCTCTGACAATTGAGTGTTTGGCCCCATTAAAGGGGTTATCAATCAGGAAAGATGCCAGTTACAGAGTTTCTTGTGATACAAACACCTTTCCAATAGAAAGTTGACTACGAGCAGCAACTGATTTTACATAGGTCACTGACCAAGCTTTAGATGGCAATGAATTTTAGTCACTACCAATGTGAGACAGACATGACCCAGTGACCTGGAGACAAAAAGGCCTGGATTACATTACCAGTCCTCTGATCCACCCTGTCCCTTGAATGTATAGTTCCGTTCCTACATTTACAAGCCATGCAATTTGGTGTGCTATCTACAAACATTTTGTTTAGCGTAACTTATTCAGAGCTAGCAGTTCATTTTGCCAAACCTTAGTCCACAAGTTGGGAATGTTCACCTAGATCTGTTAAACTTTCACTGAGTGAAGTAAAACTTCCAGCCATGGAAGCTACACTCATCAATAGAAACTACAAGCTTAGAGATAAGAAAAGAAACAGCCCACCTAGAGAAAATGAAAGGACCCAATGAGGAAGAGGAAGAACCCAAGCCTTATTCTACTACTGGTGTGAGCTCCTGCTTGAGGAGTGAGGAATTCAGATTGCGAGGGTATTACTGCCCAGGAAATTCTTGGTTCAAGGTCCCAGCTTGAGCTGTGGCACTATTATTAAAAAGGACTTTACAAAAGAATCTCTCCTTAGTTTATAGACTCGGCAGAAACCTACAGTCAAACCCTGCCCATGGCGGCTGGCCTGCATAATTTCCATAACATATGGAGGATCAACCACTGCAGACACATAGGATGAAATTGCCCATTGAATGCTATCACCATGTATTTGGGTCAAGTTTACTTAGCTCTTGCCATTGATTATATTGAATGCAATAATTCTCTGAAGAAATTGAACCCCCTTGCACACTAAAGCATTATTAGAATTTTTTATTTCCTGCTATATAGCAATTTGTCTGCAGGCAAAATGCTTATAAAAAAGGAATTTATAATAAAGAAAAATGTCTATATTAAATGAAAAGGGGAAAACAGTGGAAAAGAGAGAACAATCTTAATTACATCTTTGAATCTTCAAAGATAAGAGATGAAAAATGTCTCAGGAGTATGAGGTCAAGATTTAAGTAACATTTTGCTTCAGATTCATGTTTAAAAACATTATTATTTTCTGGACAAATGAAAACAGAATTTTTTCTTATGTTTCTCAGCCACAAATATATAGCAGTGTCTGAGAGATTTTTAATTTATTTGAAGATATTTTCCTTAATAATACTCCCTTTAAAGACATTTCATTGCTGTAGCTGATACCACTTTGCCATTTTCAAGCCTAGTTTCTAGCAACGAGTTTTACAGATTTAATTTCTTCGCATTGAAGAATCTATCTGTAATCAAACTTCCATTTTTTTTGACTGGGCCTCTTAAAAACACAACAGAAAACAGGGATTTTTCTCTACCTGTTGCAGATAGCTGGTAGTACAAACAACCACCCGTGACACTCTCTATTCTCTTTCCCTCTAGCCACTCCAACTGGTTATCCTCACAGGATGCTGCTGGTCCTCCAGTGTTTTGCTGGTAGACTGAAGGGCCTTTTGATGAAAGAATTGGTGAAAACACCAAATCTCATCTTTAATTGGAGGTAACACAGCTGTAAACCCAGGGAAAAGACAATATTCCAAAGAGTATATCCCTGAATTATCAGTCTGCTAATACAAACATATAATGCATGGACGCATACAAACTTAACACATACTCACGTCTTTATGGATAAATAAATACAGGCATATATAAATAGTGTTACTAAATACACACAGCCCTATAAGCAGATACTGACTCCATCATTCAAGATCTATTTGTACTATAAAATACTGCACCTATGGACATCGAAAACATTGCTCACAATTTAATTTATTTTAATATTTCTGAGCCAAGTGTAAATTCTCCCATTTTTCTAAGCACATGTACTGTAATCAACTACTTAGCTAGCATCTTCATCAGCTGCCTAGATTATTTCCTGAGTGCATAGAATAAAAGGATTGCACACATTACATTAACATAGAATTGACAATGGCTCTATACACGAAACTACTTAAGGGCTCAGTTTTTCAGAATTTACTATGAAGAGTACCTTTTATTTCCACAAGTGCTTAAAGAAACAATGCATAATGAATACTTCTGCCAACACACATTTACATTAGGAGCTCTCATTTCTGTGATGTTAAATTAAAATCTCTGTAGACACTTCAAAGTTCTATCTCTGCTACTAAGGTGTTATTTGTATTTTTCATCACAAAGGCATCACAACTCATAATAATTATGAAGAAATTATCAGTGTACATAAGTATCTGAAGGGAGGTTGCCAAAAGGATGGAGCCAGGCTCTTCTTGGTGATACCAGGCAATAGGATGAGCGGCAACAGGAACAAACAGAAACACAAAATTCTGCCTGAACATGAGGAAGAACTTTACTGTGAGGGTGACAGAGCAGTGGAACAGGTTACCCAGAGAAATTGTGGAGTCTCCTTCTCTAGGAATATCCAAAAGTCATCTGGATGCAATCGTATGCCACATTGCCACGTGCTCTAGGATGACCCTGCTTGAGCAGGGAGGTTGGACACACTGTGGTTCCTTCCAGCCTGACCCATTTGGTGACTCTCCTTTCAGGGAAAGACTCCTAAAGGGTAAAAGCCACAGTTACAAAAGATTTGATAGGTGTTCCAAATATGGAACTCTAGGAATTACTGTAATGTTCTAAAAAAAAAAAAAAAATTAAATAATTTTAAAAAATTTAAAAAAAGAGGATTTTGAGTGAAAAAGGGGCTGGTTGTAGTGAGTTTTAGGGGTTACAGTGGGACAGCAGTCTGGAGACCATTAGGGCAAATTAGCACTTAAACAGGCGGGTCTATAGCCAGGTAAGAGGTGCACTAAAATACATGACTACAGGTAAATCAAATGGCACTACTACATTCTTTACATGAGATATTCAGAGGATGCAGAAAAGAAATCTTGAGTCTTTTTTTGCTTTTGTATGCTTTAACTCTATATTTTATTTTTAAAGCACTTTACACTACTTCAGCAGAAGAAAGGCCTTTGAAAACTCTCAAGAACATAGGACCTTGAAACTGTGACAGACACATCCTTACAGATCACTTACAATTTTTTAAGTTTTGGAGAAAGATAAAATAGCTTGCAAACCTGGTCTGGAAACACCTGTGATTTCAACATGTTCATTGGAATGACTTTAAGCTTTGAACTCCTGTAACCTGCCTATCAGCAACACTTTACACCAAGTTGCATTCACAGCCATGTTGCTGAATTTGTGCTGTGTGACTGCGTGATGATCACTTCTCAACTACAATTGCATCAAATATGAGATTTTTTTTATGTTGATTTGCATTGGAATCATGTGCAAAGGGCACAGTTTGTGAATAAAAAATCAAAAGAAACGGCTGTCCTTCTGTAGACAACCATGGTTTAGCAAACATTGCATTTTACTTAAAACTCCAGAAAAAAAACATAGCCCAATGAAAATTCATGGAGGTATTCTCGTTTTGACTATTTTCCAGAAGTTTTAGTAAAAATAGAGGCTAACTGCTTTTATGTGCAAAAGAAATTCCACTTTACTGAAATGGCATTTATTATGTATTAAGTATATCTTGAAAAAGATCTTGCTTGCTTCTTTATATTACTGTTTTTTATTATTTTCAATCATATTCAACCAGTATATAGTTACTGTGTACAAACACTCACATACTTTTTATCTCCTGAGACTCAAATGTGTCACTTCAGACTCTGAAAGCTGCTCTTTACAAACTGTCCTTTGCAGCTTCCTGCATGAAATCAGTTTGGAGTATAATTAAATTCAAAGACAACAAATTTTATTAATCCAGAGTCTGGCTGAGAAATATGGGACAGACTCTTATGAAAGTAGGAAAAGTTTACATGGTAAAGCAATTATAATTTCTCTCTCTGATCAAAGCCTAATTTTGATATTTGGTCATAAATATTGATTGAATGTGGAAAAAACAGCAAATAGCAACATGCAACAGAAAATTACAGATAGAAGTTTATTAAAGTGTTTTAATATTAAACAGAGGCAGCAGTTTAATGCATTTTTTTAATATCTGAAGAGATTATATGCAGGAAAGTACTTCATCTAACCTGAGCTACTATAAGTTCAAGACATTAATTTTCCAGACTGACTGTCTGTGAACTGTAAATCTACAATAAGATCTTTCTTTTATCCTCTAGGTTTTCTTTCTACACCCTTGTTAAAATGAGCCCAATGAAAAATCACAGCATGAAAATTTAGATATATGTAACCAGTTACCTCTCTGAAATTAAGCCCTAAGGTTTGCAGTCTTTAAAGGGACCAAAAAAAAGTGCAACACTTTGATATTTGACATTTTAACCATGTAAAACATTTTCCTCAGTGAAATTTGTAACAATGCAAGCAAAGGATGCACTTAGTTAATATTTATTACCCCACTCCCTTTGCAGTTAAAACCAATCTGAATCTGACCTTTCAGGGAAAGGTGAGTGTATTCCTCATCAGTCTTCATTTATATAAACAAAAAGATAAATCTGAGCCAGTGTGTTTTGAACTCAACACAGTAGTTTTTTCCTAACTGCTTTCTCCTTCTGTTCAATAAATGAACACCTATAAATACCTCTAGATTACTCAGGTATTATGTTTTATCTTGAAAATGGACACATCTTTTCAAGAAAATGTTTAGCTGAAGACAGAAATACCTAACCAATATTGACCACATATATTGCAGTTTCATCGCAAATAGGTGAGATTTTTACTTATAGGAGGAAATATTGCCACTTGGTTCTGCATTATCTGTTTCACTTTTCCCTCAGTGACCACAGCCTGTTGCACTGCTGGAAACCATCAATCTTTTCCAGGGTATGTAAATATGCTTCTCAGTTACAACTTTTGAAATTAAATGCAAAGGAACTTGCCTCTTAAATAGGAGATAGGAAGGATTGGAAGGATGCTTATAAAAATTCAAGATATGAAGAGCCAGAACTCTGCAGATGCAACAAGTCCACAAAAAAAGAGCCAAAAAAGAACCGATTCTCTCCTTTGTGGTACAAGCTTAGAAGATTCTCTTGAGAAGAATATCAAGACTCCAGGCTTCAAAAGGAGAAGTTGAAGAGCATTAATTAAAAGAAATAGAAACTCCAGTCTCCTGAAATAAACATCTGGTCTGGATTTAGTAGTGAGAGGATTATTGTCCTGAAAGAGTGTAAACTGAAATTCATTTAAGTCTATCAAATTTCACATGAAGGTACCTTGAAAGCTGTTCCCCACCCTCATCCACAACTTGCCTTTCTTCATCATATAAGAGAATGAATGCTTCATAAGCACATCCATGTCTCAACCCATTTCAGCCAGTCATTTCTTTCCACAGGAAGTGTAAAACTTGTCTTTTTCAATTCTTGGCATCATCATTTGGGAGAACAGAGATATCAGCTTTGTCTTTCTGCAAATACGCTGGAAGCAGATGATATCACTCTGGCCATTTTGCTCAAGAATTATCTATAGATAAGGCATAAGCAAATGCATTTCCCAATCCACCATAATTCCAAGTACAAAGCAGCTGTCCAGAAACACAACAAAAATCCAGTGCCTCAGAAGAAAAGGTAGAACAGCAGAATGACTTCTTTAGAAAGAGTCACGTAGAACTAGTACACCCAGGCCAAAACTCTGCTGTTAACTTTCAAAAAATACTGCACTTCTGAGATACCAAATATCCTTCCAGCACACACACAGCAATTTTGGGGAGCCCGGAAATTCTAGTTTCTCAACCAAAAGTGTGTTTATAAACATGTGTGTTATAAATGTGTTTTTATAAATTTTTTATAAACAGACTGTGCTCTCTTCAGAACAAAAGTCACATCCCAGCACCACTTCTGGAAAGACTGGGCCTTATACCTTAAAAAACAGAGCTCTACAAGTAATGTGACATCTCTAAAGATGAGGACAATGCTTTTTTAGGGCCCTTCAAAGACCACAGCTTGTAATACTCAGGTTTTAACTCCAGAGCAGTCAGAGCCTGGGTTTTGCATGAATCACCACCTGAAATAACACAACTCTGAAGTCTCAGCATGTCATTTTCTCCAAGGCAAAAGTCCTTTGAGGGGAAAAAAAAGCTGTTCCTCCGGTCAAAAAATATGAAAAAAAAGCTATGTACGCGAATGAAGAAGCATTGTAAAGTTCACTACTTCCCAACTGAAGAGCTGCCTGGATATGCTTCTTGAAATGGTTTTCTCTAACATATGTATGCAGAAAAGAAAAATCACATTAAGTATTTAATTCTCTAGAGAAATAATAAGAGACTGGCATATGCAGTATTAAACATGCTGACCCACAAAACCCACTTTGTTCCAATGGGAATACAGGATATTTCTGAACTTGTTTCATCTGGCATTCCAGCCATGTCAGTTTCACAAAACGTATTGAGAACCTTTGCTTGATATCTCCCCCTTCTAGAATAAGTTTAATGATATCCATGTTGCACATCTATAAAACTACAAATTGATCTTTTTAAAATATTCAGGATTTCAAAACAATTATCATATCTAGTGTGGGCACTAATTTATTCTCTTTTAGGACTTCAAAGTGACTACAGACTGGAAATATTATTTTCACAACTGACTTTACCCTGTTTGCAAGATAAGAAGGTAGAGAAGGTACGGCCTAAATTGTATCCTGGCAACGAGGGTGCAATCAAATTTTCATTTCATAAGAGGGTTGAGCTGTATTATAAACTGGAACTGGAAATGCCTTTTGAGGAACAAAGAAGCCAAAACCTTCTGTATTTATTACAACAGGAAGACAACTTCTTTTCACCAGTAACAGTTTAACCCTAAACACAGCAGGGTCTCAGGAAAAGTCGAGCAAAGTTAGTAGGAAGAGGATTGACAGCATAACCCCTGAGGAACCACAAGTAATCAATGCAAGAACAGTCACCCCCACTGCATGATTAATTTCCCAGCAGTGTTCCCAAATAATTTAATGATGTTACAGTGCAATTAAACCACATTGTCCGCATCTTGTGTTTCTTCTAGATACAAACAAGGTATTATTAAGCAGGGAAAGAAATTAAAGTTACAATGCTTTTAAATCATGTGTTTACTTATTATGTTTATTAAGGAAAACATTTTTTTAAATTCTAAAGTTTTGAAGATCTGGTGCTCTAAGACAATAATCCATCCTAGGAAATTGCATCAACAAAAAAAGAAATGGAATTGTACCAAATGTTCCACTTCAAAAATAAATATCTCGAATTTCTAGAAATTTCAGCTCAGAATGCATCTCCTTACAATAAATCTCAAAATACTTACATTCATGAAAAAAATTATGCTAGACTTAGAGACATCTCAGACTGGAAATACAGCACTTCAATGCAAACAGGATGGAAAGAGTTTAAATGCAAGTATTCTTTGGAACAGAGTTTGCCTTGCCATACAATTTGCAAATCATCAAACATTTTCATACAGTAATTGCTGACCATAATTGATGAGTAACACTACAACAAAAAAGCTAGGAAGAGAATCCTTACTAGTATTTTCTTGTAAGCCCATAATATTTTAAAATTTATTTTGCCCTCTAGAACAAGCAGTTTTAGTAGTTAATTTCTGTACTTGTATTATCTTTTAGAAACTTGCCTAGTTTTTCCATCTGATAATAATGTAATAACGTGGTAATAAAAATAATTCTTTAGCAGCTATGCCTATTATATCCAAAGAAATGGAGGGGGGGGGGGGAGGCGGAGGGAAAGCCAAACATGAAACTCATCATTCTACCTGCCATAAATCTTCACTGCAAACATTCCCTGCAAATAAAGTCACTGCAAAAAGCATTTTTCACTTTTCTTGGAAAAACAAGATCTTTGTTGCCAACAGTGCTCTAACATCTGTGTTTAAACCCAGCTGCAGAACATTACTCCAATACATAAAACCTCTTAAGACATGCAAAATCTACAAGGCTACAGTCTCAAAGTTATGGTATCAAAAAATATTTATTCCCACAGGAATTATGACAGTGATGGATGCCTCCTATTTTGCTGTTAAATATTTCAAAAGATCCTTGCTCTGAGTGTTATATTTTTTTTAACATTAATATACCAGTAATATATGAGCCAAGTATTAGTTTTCCCATAGTTCAGGAAGGTAGAACTGCTCATGTATAAATCAAGTCCAGCCACAACTTTATCTTTTAAGACAGCAGTGAACACAAGCAAGTTACTGTTATTATCAGGCAGACAAACTCTTATTGTCAGTCAGACACACAAACACGATCAAAAATAAATTACTTGAAAACAACCAATTTAATTTATATGTAAGTTGGATCGAGACCAAATGCAGAGCAGAATGAAAGAATGAAATATATTTTGAGGTTGCTTGCTCTTGCTGCATTTTAAATAAGAGCTACTTCCATGGAAGAGCAGCTGATGTGTGCGCAGCTCTGTAACTCACTCTATTGGAACAGTCCCAGTAAAGAAGAGTAATTGCCTCTTGTACACAAGAGTTTCTCTGTATGCTTGTATGGTCTTTCAGCGTTCTGAGAGAAAGTAGCTGAAGCATTATAAAAAAACCCTCTGTGATATTATAAGTGTTGAATAGGCAAAATGAATAGATGCAGAGTGCATAGAATAGTACAATTCACAAGGGCTGTCATGTCATCCCTCTACAGTTCCTACTGAATAGATAGAACATGATGAACGGAGTACAACAGTCAGTTAGGGGCTGGGTGAGCTGCAGCGATATGGATCTACAACCCATCAAAATGTGTTTTAAATAGAAAGATAACATTTCTCTTTCACTCATTATCATCTTAATTTTCTGTTTGCACGTCAAAGTTTTTAAAAGTTAGTTAAAATATTGAAGTAAAATCACCTTTTTGATGACAATGATGCAAACTTTTAAATCAGTATGGGCTACCAGGAGAGCAATAGAAAAAATTATTAGCTTTTTAAATTTGATTTTAACAATTAATTTCTGTGCATTTTCTAAAGACTCAAGTTTGGCAGTTGAACAAATCACCTGCTGTAACTCCAGGCAGCAGAAAATAAGCTGCCTCTGGGAAGAAATTTATTAAACTTGTCTGTCCCCTCAGAGACCCACAGTGATCTCAGAATTAGGCAGCATGAATCCCCAGCATGAATCCCATCTCCAGAAGATCATGATTTGCCTTTCAGTCAGATGCTTCCTGCTGCTGGTGAAACTTAAGCTGCATTCCCTGAAAAGTTTCAGCTTGAGAATTATTGCACTGCCGTGGCTACAAGGTGAAATATATGGCAGGCTCAAAGGGCTCAGGTGGAAAGAGAAGAAAAATGACCTCTCCATTTAGAATTATATATACATATATATATACATATATACACATGTATATATATATATATGAGACCTTTCATACTTTTGCATGCTACATATCCCCAAATTTTAACTGAGCATCTTATAAACACTACAATAGAGACTTAATTCACCTGCGGAGCACTGAATGTGGTCCAGCAGTTTGCAACCCCTTAGTGTTATCTACCAAAGGCATTAAAAGATTTTTTTCCAGACATTAATTCATTAGTAAAGCAGCTTTTTTTCTTAAAAAAAAATGTGGTTTTCTCAGGAGAAATTTGAATGTCTAACAGAAAACTTTTATTTATTATAACTCTTGCAATAACATGCCATTAACAGCCTCCTGAGACACTGTCATTGCCTCCAATACAACAGAAGAGCTGAGAGCTATTTTAAAATCTAGAACTGAATCAAGCCCCCACCTGGATTTTCTTCAAATAGAGGCATACAAGGATAAAAAAGTAATATTCTTTTGAATAGAAACCAAGGTGTTCTTCTAATGAGGGAACAGAAAGCTCTCCACTCCAGCACTGTATAATAATGTAGATGCTATACATGGCTGGGCTGAGTCCATTGTGCCATTTTTAGGAATATGCTAAGGTCAGTTGAGGAAGGACAAACAGGGTACTAAGTTAGTAATGCAGACATCACCCATCCCCTCCTTGAATGGGCAAGTACCACACTGACATTACTATCAATCAGCAGCTTAGAGCCAGTTCCCCTAACTCTGGAAGGAAATACTCAGAATATCAAGTGATATCCTCAGCAATAAGAATGCATGGGATTGAGTATCCAAAAGAGCAAACATACAATCTTTATCCAATGCCTACAAATGCAACAGTCAGAAAACTGCTGCTAAAATGAAGACTAAGACAGAAAGCTATTCCTGGAGGAGATAATCATAGCTCACAGTCACTCTTGTCTGGAAGGTTTCAGTTACATATAAGGGGATCTAACATTTCTGATAGAAATTAACAAGATTTTTTTCAGGCTATCCCAATACAAAACATATTTTCATATTTTTGGTACAGAATGTCTAATAACTTTTTCTTATGCGTGTACACACATTGTCCTAGAAAATTATCATCGTGTGTTTAATATATAGCTTCCATTCAGTCTTCAGGTATTGTGTTGTAGAGAGCAGTGGCAGACACACTTTACTTGTCTAGTGCCCTTTCTGAAGGATCCTTCCAGACACTTCTCTGTTGACATTCTGCAATTACACTTATTCACCTCTTCCACCAGATCTCAAATTTTTTTATGTCTTTCCCCAGAACTGTTTTGAAAATCAGTTATTTACTGTTTTGGCCAAACCTTTTCTCACTCAACTGCATTTTTTTTATTTCTCTCTATTTATATCCTCTTGCTTTTTTATTTAGAGCATAAATTGAGTAGTTCAAAAGATTGAGGCAAAATATCAGGCGGGGCAAAATGTAGTAGAGTGGTTTTTAACCTATTGATAACTGTGAGACTCTTCTTAAAAGGTCTTTATATTTTTTTTATTACTCTCTGCCAGAATTGCTAGGGATAAGATACCAAAAGTAACAGAAACTGAAAAGTATATAGATTCAGATTTTTTTCCTCATTTTCTATGATGTTTCCTCATATTTGCAGAAGAAATGTTATAACACAAATACAATATATTTTAATATACAATTGAAATTTCTTATTAATTTAGAAAACAAACTAATTAAGTAATGCTGTAATATACATGTTAAGAGTTTTTAAAATGTTAAGAAATTACTATGAACTTTGAAATGTCTTGAAAAGAGTGCTTCTCTTCAAAGGAAAAGTGAAACTCTAGGATTATAATCAGAAAAATTATCATATGTTTTTCTGATTATATTCTCCCTTCTTGATTAAAAAGAAATTGATGGTTGCAACAGTTTCAGAGAAAAATTCTATAAACTGATTAGACAATAGAGATTCTATCATTGCCATTCTTTATAAGACTGAAGAACATTATAGACAGTTTCAGACATTCTTTATAGCTAAATATAATTTTTTACACATTTACATACTGATTGATACAACAAATGAAGGTTTTATGCACAGCAAAAGTTCTTGTACTCTAGACAATACAAATCATTTAGGAATATATGATCACATATAGGTTAGTACACAGATTAATTCCAGGTTATTACACAACCTGGAATTCAGCGTACACTATCACTTTAAGATGTCTTTAATTAGCAAGCACATGGAAAGAGCAGATAAACTAGTTTCACATGCAGAAATCCAAATCTGTTGTAAGTATAGTGTAACTTTTGTCCTCTTTATATGTACATATATATATATTTCCTCCAGAAACAATTACAACTGGTATGCTCAGATATCAGGCAAAACTTCTGCAAAGGTAAGAAGACACTGGAAAATTTCCAAGAAGGAGCAGTTCACCATATTCCATATGCCAGCAGAAGAGCCTGTATGCTCTTCACCAGAAACTATCTCTTAACTAACGTCTGTTGTGTGAAGCCTGATCTGAGATTCAGCTGGGGGACAAAGAGAACATTCAGCTACCAGCACCTTCGTGGCACTAGCATGATGCCTTGTGAAGGCTGACCTAGAACAGAGGCTGGACAGAGTTAAAGAATAAAGTAGGTATTTATTAGAAGGCCTCAATGGATACACCTTGGGCAGTACAAGAGCCCAGCCAGGGCTACACCCAAGATGAACCCAAAATGGTCGATAAATCACAAGGTCTCACACTTTCATAAGTTCTGGACCATTTGCATATTGGAGTTAATTTTCCAGTTATAGTTTTAGGTTATGAAGTCCCATCCTTCTTGTTTTTGTCTCTCCAGTCCACCGTTGTTTATGCTCTTGGGCCAGAGATTTGGATCATTCATCCTTGGTCCCCAGCTAGAGAAGGAATTATTTTGTTCACCTACTCTGTAAAGAGAGCTTACTACCCCCTAATATAAAGTTCAGAACTACACACTAAAGCAGTACAGAATCTGAAAAGTATAAAAGCCAAGAGCTGAGACATCAAGCATTACTTGCACCCTTAGGAATACTCTAGGTCCAAGTAGGCCAACCCAGTGTTCATCCACTGTGCACAGCTCCTTGGACTTTGGGAAATTGTGGCACCACTGTGCTTGTTTAAAAGCTAAAGGACCCGGGGAGTTACAGAACAGGACCATGCATTTCTTAGCATTGTCTGGAGAGAGGGTGCCAAGAGGATGGAGCCAGGCTTTCTCAGTGGTGCCGAGCAATAGAACAGGAGGTAAGAGGCAAAAACTGATGCACAGGAAGTTCCACCTAAACATGAGGAAGAACTTCTTTACTGTGCCTTGAACAGATTGCCCCGAGAGGAAGGATTTGGAGTCTCCCTCACTGGAGAGAGCCAAGAACCATGTGGATGCAATCCTGTGCCAGGTGCTCTAGAACGACCCATCTTGACCAGGGAAGTAGGAGCAGACGACACACTTGGTCCAACCTTACCCATTCAATGATTTTATAAATAGAAGAGAAGGAAAAGATAAAGTAAACAAAATGGTTAGTCTCTATATTAGGCACATCAGCTTATATGTGCAGCACTTCTTATCTTCCAAAAAATTTGAGAAAACTCAGAAATTACATATAGAAATGTAATTTTAAGAAGATATAGCAGCATGTTATCATTCTAGATGTTCAAAGAATTCTTACAAGTATCAAAGTATTTCAGATGATGACTACAGCATTTTAACATGTTAAACTATTTTTTCATTATCTCAGATTGTACTTTAAAATACTGGAGTAGTTTAAAGCACTTGTTCCTAATGAATTACATTTATGGAACTGCAGTATTTCTATAATATTATGCTGCTTCTTTGAGTGACACATGTTTTACACAAGGATGGAATTTAAGCAAATGGAAGAATTTGTATATTACCTGTAGTGTGTAGTTGGTGCCTTGCCTGCCTTTCTGAAAAGGCGGGATTAAAGCAGTAAACTACAACTCATTTCATTCATAATAAAAACTGTGTAGAAGAAAACATCATGTCCCAACTGATTATAAAAGCCTATTTAATGAAATGCATATTTTTGATGACTCAGAGCTACTGTAATATTTGCACTATTATTTAAGAACCATTAGGTACAATTGTGACAGCAACGCTATTAAACATTTTATAGTCTGCTCAGTGCAGGTTTATTTTCCACATCAACTTTCACTCTTTTACAATATTGTTCTAATAATTCAACATCTAAGCAATGCTTCACTTCAACAGATTAAGGTTAGCAGGACATTTCTCTGGAAAGGGATAAAAAACAGTTTTCTGGCAAAAAGCCTACCTCATCTACATGAATGGTCATTTAAAATAATTTGCTGTCTCTAGGTCTCTCTAACCTTGCAAGGAAAATTTTAAGTGTTTCAGAGGCAAATTTACATAAATGCAATAAAAGTTTCAAACCTTGGATTTGTACTTCCCAAAGTACCTTTTTGCCATTAACATTTGGGTTTAATGGCAATAAGAAATGGAGCCTTTGTTCAAGCTATTTGTTGTAACAGCATCTCCTTACAGTGCTTTAGATGAAGATATTCATTAGCTAAATGAAGTCAGAATATGAAAGTGACTGAAAAGGCAAGAAGAAAAAATAAGTCTAATCTTGATCAGGGTGTGGAAAACATCTCCCAGGGTGGCCCTGTTCAGGAGCTGATGCAGAATTCATAGCTAGCTCTACCATGAGGGTATGATGCTACTCCTTGGAGCTGATGTGGATGCCCTTTTGACCCCAGGCAAATGTATGGCTGTCATAGGTTCAGAACATCATTTGACAGCTAGAAGCATGCTGTTATGAATTTTTGATAAACAAATTGCCTTGGTAAACTCTATAAATCATATCACATTTCCAAGTCTATAGCTGGTGATAAAGTTTAGATCTAGGTTTTTGACCTTTGATGCCTGCCTTTCCCAAACCTTTCTGATGGAAATGGCCTTCAACTACAAATCAGGATCTAAATCTTCCCCAAATTTATGGTTGTTCAGTTATGCCAGTCAATCAAAGTACTTTCTGTTTACAACCAAAACCATTTTTAGGCTATATATTGTGTCCTGATATTTGGCCAGAAAAAGGGAAAAAAGCCTAAGTACCAGTACATCAGTGTCTACACTAGTTCTGGTGGCAGGAAGTATTGAACAAAATATATTTCCCACTGTGAAGGAATGCATTTCAGTGAAAAGCTAAATGTTTTTCATTTGGCCTGTTACGATGATAAACATTAACAAGCATACAAAGGACAGAGGGGAAAGAATAGGATAACTTTTGGTGAGAAGGGAATATGGAAAAAAAAAGTCTCAATTATTAAGCAAGGAAACAGTGATTTAAGGCAAGTGTAATTCATTAATAAGAGCAATTAGCACCTTTGTGATAGCTACCCAACACTTCTCTATGTTAAAACTCTACATGACAAAATATTCTTGATTCACGTTACAAGCTTTATTCATGTTACATGTTAAGTTCCTTCACACTGATAATTCTGGCACCCATCTAAACCGCAAGATAATCCATATTAATTGGCCAAAAATCATTAAAATTCTACACATAATAAAAAAGAGAGTTATTTCTGTTAAGATACTTAGCATTACTCAATAATCCTCCCAAGAGTTCATTTCAGTCACTTTATCCTTGAAAATCCAAAAGATTATTTAAGGTTTCTTTCTGCCATTTTCAAACATGTCCTTTGTGTGTTCCTGCTCTAGCATGGCACTCAGTGCATTTTTTAAAATTAATCCTATAAAATAGCATTACCCCATGTAAGAAAGTTTTAAGATATGCAAAATACTTTAGAAAAAATGAGTCTTCAAAAGCTGACAAAGAAATTTGTTAAATCTTAGACGGAAGATTTCCCATTAAGTTTATAAGAGAAACACAAATTAACTTTTTTTCTCTCTCACAAAATATTCAAGATTTAACTAAAGCTACCTTGAATTCAAGACAAAATTTGCGATTTTTTAAAGAGATGTAACACTTAACACTACTATATTGTACACTTAATAGAAAATATCCATGAAAATCCCAAATCTGCAGGGTGGGTGTAACATGCAGAAGATCTTAAACTTGAACTATGAATTATAAATAATTTTGGTTTTGATGTTCAGTGGTTACCAGTAAAAGTATTATGACAGCAATTTTCTAAACATAGCATGGATAACTATTAAAGTAAGTTGTGCTTTAAAAGACAACATTTAAACAAGTTTACTTCTATTTTACTTTCTACAAACTTTTCATGGCTCAATCTTACTTTAAAAGTCTAGGTATGAACAAAACATATGACAAACCTGCCTTTATGGTGAGTTCTGTCAAGAATATTAAGAATAATAACAAATAAACTTCCTTGGCTTTAAAATACAGTGAGTGTATCTTACTGGTCATTATTGGCCTTTGCTGAGACATAGATTCATTCTGGCACCAAAAAAACCACAGTGAATAATTGCCCAGGTAGGAAAGATGAAATGTCTAATTTATTTTTTTTAATAAATTTCCCCCACCCTAAATTGCCCTGAAAAGCAAGTAAGGGAAACAGGACATCAGGATTCTAACCATAGAATGGACATTTCTAAGACAAAAATTTAGATGGGTTTTTGCATGCATAAGGACTTTTTTCCCTAGGCTACCTCAAAAGTTTTCTCTTTTCTCCCAAGCACTAATCACTCTAAGGCTGCCTACAAACCCTCCTACACACTCAGACCACCACAACTACAATAAAAATATTTGAAGAGGAAAGAAATGAACAGAGATTGAAAAATTTATTTTCAAACTTTCAGCAACTAGTTCTTTCCCCTTCTTTTCAGTAATTAAAAATTCTTATTAGAGGTTTTTCACTTGGCAGCTGGTACTTCAGTGAAGTACTAGAAAATACTCCTGGCTCCCCAGTGTCATTTCACAGCTGTCAACTGAAGAAAAAGAATATTTGCCCATTTTGTCAAAAATTCAAAACTTTTTAACTATTAGGAGTATTATGGAACCCTTTCATAGTTTTCTTCTTCAATCCTTCTCCCCACAGCCTTGCTCTGCCTAATCTTGTTTCTTTTTCCTATTTCTCTGCCTCTTCATTTATAATAACTGGTCTCTCATCATCTGCCATTTTCTTTTTGTTTATTTTTCGTTTCTAATAATTCATCTTCCTTCCTTCCAGCCCTCAGTTCTGCAGGGAGATAAGATATAAATGAATAAATAGAGGAAAATTTTGGTTTCATTGAAGTCGATAACACAGCTTTCACTGACATCAACAGACAGGATTTTAGTTGTATACTGATATTTGATATGACTCTTTCAAATAGTTTTCCCCCTTGTTTGTGTTTCACAAGGATTTTAAGTTACTTCAGAAAAGTGAAACTACATCTCCTATTCACAATGGTAAAAATTATCTGATATCCAAACATAATATGACACATCTCTGAACGCACTATCCTTTAGAGATTCCATTCTTCAAAGTTTTAGAGCTGTAACTGCTTTTGTCCTTCATTGTCACTACTAAATGCTTTTCTTTACAAGTTTATAAACGCATCTCACATTAGAGTCCAATCTCACTCATTAAAATTTAAGTCAAGACATACTTCCCTCATCATTGGAGCTACTCTAGGTCCCTGCTATTGAAGCAGTGCAGCCTTTGGAATTTTCTTTTGCAATGTTACCAACAGAACCCTTTTAACTATTCTGTCATTTTGCCACCTTTCTTCTGGCAGTAATATCCTGGCACGGATGGCACGAAACACTCGTCCTTACAGATTGCTGCTTTATTCAAACAGCTGTTCCTCCTGCACTAAATAGAAGGTGGATGAGAGAAAAAGACTTCGTGAAGCCATATATCAGGATGAACATTTTTATGGCTTTAGTGTTGCTTACAAATCAATTCCTCTGAGTTGGGCCACCATTAGCAGCTTTTAAGACTGCCTGGAGCTGCCATTCACTGCTGCTTTGACACGTTAATGCATTAATGGTAAGTGCAGGCTGACATAACTTCTCTGAAGTACTATTACGGTAATTACCAGGAGTCTTCCATGTGACATGCAAAGTTAAGAAAGGTGACAAAACTGGATGTAGATACTCATACACTCTTAAAGCATTCATTCAACACTGACAGCTCGTAATTAAGGAACTACAAAAACATTGAGGCAAGGACTGTCTGCTATGTACAGTGTCAGAGAAAACAAGCGTGAATGAAAAAGGCAATTATGTGAAAATGATGGCTGGTGCTATCAAACAATTCCATTTCAGTGAAAAGAGGTTAAGATAATCAGGGTAAAAAGTACTCAGTTGGCTCACTTCAGTTCTTCCATAGAGAAAAATGTTAAAATCTCATTAGTGCTTTGTAGAATCATGCAAATTTGCAAAGCCGTTTAGGAGGCAGCAGATGGTGGTAATGAAACCTGAGTCTGTGTTTAGAACCTTTGAAACTTGGAACAAAATGCATTTCTGGATTTCTTCAACTACCACAGATGTGGCCTAAAGTAAATTAGTGAGATCATGGAACATTATCTGGAAAAGAAGCCTTTACCATTACAAATCATTTTACTGTATTCTTTCTCAATCAGGTTTATATTTCCTAAGATAAGCATTACTCTGAAATACAAATTAAGAATGCTGAACATTACCTCCTTCCATCTAAAAACCACTCTTTCATCTACCACATGTATTGTTTCACAAACTGGTTCAGTAGATCAAGTACTTTAATATCAAAAGTTCTCAGCTGTTCTTCTTCCACTAGCAGCTAGGGACCATCGTTATTTGACAATTCATTGCCTCATGGTCTCTTGATGCAAGTGCTCTACAGGAGTAATTCCTTGGAAACCTCTTTGTGATGTTGTGCGACAGATGGGATTACTTTGAGCAAACATGAGCTTCTGGCTCGAGGCTGCACTGGTATCCTTGGGATCCTCAAGGCTTTATTGAACATTTAAACATCACACCTAAGATGATGAAATCACTATTCTTAGAGAGACATGGCCTCATAACATTTCTGTAGGTCTTTTGGTAGATGCGTGAAAAGAATGTACAACCATGTGAAATGAACTCAAAAAAATTAAACCTTCTAAAGGCCATTCAATACATTTGAAGCTACTCAAGGTGACTGGGGGTTTTGCTTGCATATAAAAAGGTGAAGAGTGGAATTACCTTTTCATGAGGTTTGTTTTATGTTGTTGAAGCTCTTCCTTTCGTGCCAAAATCAGCTTAAATAGACTATTATTTCCTTCACATCCCAGTCTGCAAATGTCAGGTGAAGAAATACCCTTCCTTAAACTCATATTTTATACTTGTATTATAACCATGTTGGCATGTAAAGAGTTAACTCTTTTAGGAAAACAAATTTTCAAATCACCGTACCTAAAGCTAAATCAGTGTTTTGCAAGAACAAGAGCTGATTAAGGACATCAACATTTGGATGTTAATTGTCTACAACCATAAACTATTTCTATATTTAGCCGAAAATACATTTTAAATCATTGCAGTTTATTTTATAATCTGATATGAACAGCAAGAATATGGGTGATATTTTAACTGATTCATAAATATTTAAAAGTCTGCTGATTTTCAATCATCTTTCTGCAATCTGTTTTTCATAAATACTCAATTTAGTGACAGGTTATTTTAAGCAAAATAGTACAATTCTCATTCTACTTGGAAAAAAATTAAAATAACAGAAAATCTTTAAGACTAGGAAGTTCCTGAGCATGATTTATTACCTAAAAAGTACAATTATATTTCAAAAGGAAGCTAAACCTGTGTTTCTGCTGCTCCTATTCAGAAATTCTAGTTTCCAGCTTGCCAGTTTGATATATGGTTCTTCATATGCCTCAAGTTTTTCACTGTTGTCATAAATACAAAGCTGATTTGATATCAATAATTATTTTTATTCTTCCCAGGCAAGAACATTTGAACTTAAATAACAAATATATAATACTCAATAAATAATAAACTTCTGAAAAAAATCCCAGGAGGGGTTTTGGTGGGAAAAAAGTTTGCTCTGCTCTTTCTACACCATACAGAAATTTTAGGTTTAAAAGTAAACTAACTTCATAGACAAAAATTTGATTTTGCCTCTTCACTCACTGAACATTCTTTCTTAACTTCGGCACAGTAACCAACTTGTAATCCTGTCAGTAGGCCCATAAACAAAACTACTTGCAAGAAATTTTATAACTGAATATCTTAAACATACTCTTTTCACAACCCTACTGTTCCCCAGAACTAAACCAGCAGAAGTAAAAGCCTGCAAAGTGCTCTTTCCAACATCATTAGAAGCATTTAAAATAAAATTCTTCAGATGACATCATGCTCCGATGACAAAGACTCATATAATACGGAGTTAGTAATTATATTTATGTACATCAATGGCAGCTCAATAGTTGCTCCTCAAAATAAATCTAAGTTCCTTCAGAAAGAAACTGTATTTTCAGGGCAAGTCAAAAACAAGTACCCAAAACAAGACAACACTTAGTTACCCCAAATTAACTTGCTTTCCCAAGAGTCACAATTGAAGGAGAAGTTACTTAATTACATCAGTTTTTCAGAAATTGTAACAACTTCCTTCTGTATAAGAAAAGGATATAAAAGGAAAATTATGTGTAGCTCTGTACAACACACAGAAGAATTAACTACTTTCTTACACAGATCCCTTTATTATGACAATTTAGGTTAAAACATCCAATTTGTGGGGGAAAGGTAGCCATGAAGTGTCATGCTAAAATGTTTTGATTTTCTTTTCTTTAGACCAGGAAGAAGACAAGGAAATCCATCAGAAATACAGATGTTATATCTAAGTTCACTTGAATGACTTCAAATTAGACAATCCAAAATTAAACAAAAACCTTTGAATTATACAGCACTGCAATACATCAAAATTAACAGAAGCATCTCTAGAAACTACTCACATTGTGTTCAATTAAACACAGAAAGTAATTCCAGCATGTCAGATGAGAATAAACAAATATAGAAACAGCTATTAAAGATTTACACATGCATTTTATGCTGTAGATTATGACCAAAGAGTGCAACGTTATGGAACAGATAACCACAAATACTTTACTTCTGTAGTGAGATTTTTCAAGTGTGTTTAAATGTAACAAACAGCATTGCATAGAGGTGGATAATGTTGAAAATACCTTTAGAAAGTCTAATGTAAAAACTGTTACAAGATGACTTACCTTGTTCCACATTAATAAAAAAGAGTTTCAACCCTACATATTTAGGAAAGATTCAGATGTATCACTTCTGGAGTTAGTACAAATTCTTTGGTAGAGTTTTCTCTCTTTCAACAACAGCAATTTCTTTTTAATGCAATTTAGGAACGGTATTGTAATGTGCTTTTTTCTGTAGCACATCATCAATCTTCATAGCAGCCGGGATGTGTGCTGGGCTCCAGACTAGTGAAGGCTAAGATTTATGAACTATAAAAAGATAAACATGTTTTTTAATTTTCAAATTATGAATTCTGACATCACAGAACATAAAACCTTTGACATAAAAATCCATCTATCAGGATTTAATCTAAAATTAGACATAAGACAGTAGAAGGAATGATTCACTCCGTTTCTAGTAATACTTTCTTTCCCAAGAATAAATCTCAAATCACTACAAACTACTAGGAGAACCTAAAGCCACTAGTAAAGAAACCACAAGGAAAAAAAAAAAAAGAAAAAAGAAAAGGATGTACTTCAGAGTTTCTTTGTATAAAGTAAACACAAGAACCTTCAGCAATACATTGTCTGTCTGGAATCATCTTTGCAGGAATAAGACATTTATACAGTGCCTAATGTACTGCATTCCTCTTTCATAAAGATTTCATAAGTCCAGAGAAAAACAAACAGAATGACTGAAGCAACAGCCTTGGAGAAACAAGCAAATAGATGTCATTTCACATGCAAAAACAATAATGAGGAAAGATCAGTTGCTGCAGTTCTAATAACAAACAACAGATGGTTCATAACCAAAACTTAAATAACACTGTGTGTTTCAGGTGAGCAATCCACACCAGGGACTGCAATGTTTTCTGCCACTCCCCCAGATTTTCATTTTACTCTGGAAGTGCAAAGCAAGTGCCACAGCACCCTGGTCTTCCCCACAGTATTTTCTTGCTGCACGTGGTCATTGCTGTGATACAGAATAACTGGAACGGTCCCCAACACTCCCCCCTTTCTCAGCCAACACATATGCAAAAACAGTTTCTGGCACCAAAAGCTAATAAAATAACAAAAACAACTTTGAAAATTACTGTGCTGGATACAGTCTCAGGTTACAGTTAACAAAATTCACATATCTGCACCTTTCCATATGATCATTGCACTGAAATACACCTCATCAGGATTTGAGAATAGGGCAGTATTTGCTTCAGGTTTCTGGCAACAGCAAATCATTTTATTGCTGTGGAAATCTGAGTTAAACACACAGATTTTCTGCCACACTCCTCCCCTGTCTAAATTTTACCCCATACCTACAAGGAAGACAATGTTATCTCAGTCCTCATATTTGATTCATTGTTGATTCCATGCAAATTTAATGTTCAGAACACTAGCTACAGCAACAGACACTTTTTTCATATCAGAAAATGAAGAAGAAGAGGTTTTCCAGGAAACTTGAGGTGGATATTAGAGTTTTGCCTTATGTCTAAAAGCAGTTGAACAAATTAATTAACTCTCTTTAGATAGTTATCTTTAGAAAAAGCAACTCTATGCAAATTTTTTTTTAAATACATCTTTCAGGTTTCACATTCCAAAGCCTTGATTTAACTTGAAACAAATCTGAAACAAAGGACATCATTTGGACTAAGGGACAAGCGTGATGCACTGTTTCTTTCAAATACATTGGGGTTTATATCATACTTAAAATAATAAATCATAGTATCATTTTTATGGGTATATGGAGCAATTGAAAGATTCATAATCTCAATATATACCTCCTCTAGCTGAAGTGCCACCACAGGAACCAAATATTTATGTCTGACTGTGGTATAACTGCAATTGAGGGAACCACTGAAAGAGCTCAGACTTGGCAATCTGTTACATGTTTGTGACCATCCACTTCTACCTTTACCCATTTCAAAGCCCAGGGTCACCACAGCAACCTGGCCCCAACCTCTGAGAATCCTGAGTCTTAAGGAGAATTAGTGGCAGTTTTCGTGTGGTACTAAAATATCCCTAGGAATCAGTAGTTTAACTTCTGCACTAGCTCCAGTAGCTTATACTTTAAATAAAATGGGTAATTTTAGACAGCCAAAATTCATCTGATTTTGCAAAGCAGCTTACACAGCTACATTGGACTTTACTGATCTGTGACAACAACCTTTATCATTATAGCCCAATAGATGGAATAAATTGAAACAAAGATTCTTAAACAAAGGTTCCAGAATACCCAGAGTATATATCTACTTTTAACTTCAGGTATTCGATAAAGTTTCCTTACTTTTTTCTTTGCACATTCTTGATTACAACGGCATCTTTTCCAGCACTATGTGAAGTATCAGTTTACATAAAAGCTAGAGTTGCTTAAGAGTAGAAAATAATTCAAAATGAAGATAAATTCGAAGATGCATAAATATGTAGAGAACTACAAAACAGCTTCCTAGTTGTAGGTTGTAGTTCACCTGTATGCTTAAAAAGCAACAAAAAAAAAAAAAAAAAAAAAAAAACAAACAAAAACAAAACAAAAACACCCTGTGTTCCAATCAACCTGTTTGTGATTTCAGACATGAAATACCAGCACGTGACTGTCAGTACTTGTGAAATTGCCACCCACAGACAGAAGAAGCTCAGAGTGAAATTAGGAATATTCTGAGTTAAGCAGTGATCCTGAGCAAAGATTATGCAGGACTGTAAATATGATATTAGCTGCTTTCTTTTTGGACAGGCCGTCTTTAAATGTCTCAATCCTTCAGCAGCTCCAAGAGATGTGTGTGAGGTCTGCTCTGATTATCCTGCCTGTGATTAAAAGAAAGAGATGAAGTTACTCGAGTCCTAATTATTTTTTAAGGGTTTTATTGGGGGAATCTTTTCAAAGATCATTAACACATTTTCTCAGTATTGGACATGCCAATTAAAGAGACTATTTCAATAGTTAATCAAGCAGTGTAAAATAGAAATGAATAAAATTCACATACTTCCACGTAGACTTTCGTAACGGAGCTTAATTAAGCTTTTAGTGACTTGAAACATTTCAGTTGGTTCCTTTCATAAAAGTAAAGATCATTAATTTTAAATTTTTATGTAAGTGTGCTTCTTAGAAATGTCACTTTAAAACATTATTCCTGCTAGCAATTGTTTACACTTTATTTGAAATCAGAACAGGTTTTATTCCATTGCATTTCAAGAGGTCTCAGCAGTCTTATGGGGTTTTTCCTAACAAAATATTAATGGATATGTAACATGAAAATTGTAGCTTAATTCCCTGAATAGATGCAAAATAAAATGTCTCTTCTGGTATTGAAGTGTTGCCAAACCTAGGAGAAAGGTTTTCCTGTATCTTCATAAAGGACTTGTGTTTGAACTTATTTAAAAAAAAAAAAAAACTTTATTTGGAGACACTCAAAAGATTCAGATAAAAACATTAGATTTTTGACATTTCTTACTTCTACTTGGATAAAAATCTCTTTAGTATAATGAGAATTTCTGAGTAAACACTGCAAGAAGTGGTTCTTAATTTAAAAAGTACATTATATGATTAATGAGATTTCTAACTGTGGAATTAAGAAGCTCTAGATGTAAGAAAATGTCTCTGGATTTAATGAAACTGAAGTTTCTTCAATTTTATATTCTATAAATTGTGTGAAAATTCCACATATTCATGTTACAGTAGTCCTCTTATTACAAGTGTGCTTTTAGTCAGTTCTGGGGAGCAAAAAAAACCCCAACTTTTGACTCAAGAAGACAAGTATACACAGGAAAATATTTAAACAACAAATTTAAACTACAAATAAGCAACACTATATTCAGAATAGAAAACTCTCTCATTGGCCTTTACGTTTTTTAAGTGAAATAATATAGACAACTACTTTAATTTCCTCCCTGAAATATATTCCTTTTCCTTATAATACCCAAAATATAGCTGAGAATTAACAATCACCGTAGCTGTGGAAGAGAGTACAGTACAAAACACTTTCAGAAATGTATAGGCCCTTTCTACAGGCACTTATACAAATGTGTGGGCCAGCATGCAAACAATGTACCTTGTGTGCTCACTGCATTTCTCAGCTGCTGCAAATGTTGTCTAACAAATTTCAGGAGTCTCTATAAAATACCAAAATAGTCTGAAAAAGAATGTCTGTTACCAATTAGGAGGCGTTAAAAGAAAAAGTTTCTCTCACATTATCAAGACTGTTCTGTGCTGTAGCTAAGTCAGCTGGCAGCCAAGCACAGATGAAGAACACACACTTCTCTGCACATGCATGTGCACAATGGCACGGGGAAGCTCACAACCTCTGGCAGATTCACATGTCACTCCCTATTTGCCATTTACATGAAGCTAATTACCAATTCTGATATTGGAGAAATCATTAAGCATATGGTAAATTGAAGGCATGACGGCATTATTTTACAGAAGCTACGATTCTGCTAAAATCTATATGACTAGCTTTTAAGAAGAAAACCGTTATTTATAATCCTGAAAAAAACCCATTAATATTTATGACATCATAAATCTCCATAGAAGCCAGTGCCTACTTACAGAGGTAAAAGAATTATAGGTTGTGAGGAAGTCTAATTGTTTTGCCAAAATCCCATGGAATGCATATTGCAGTGCCTAAGTCATCAGCCTCATCTTCATCAGTACATCATAAATGCCACTATGTGATTTATGGATTCCAGTATGCCAAGTCACATGAAGTTTTGTATGCCAGAGAAATATTTTGGAAAGAACAATGAAAGGACTGAAATATAGACTCATACTCACTTCAAATTTTTAAGAATTTTAAATGATGACATTGCTCAAAGTTTAGTAATTTGGTAAATATCCTGTGAATAGAAAAAGTGCCTTTCCTCTGCCAGATTAAATACCAGCCAAGCACAGCCAAGGGGAGGCTATTATAATACACTATCCTCTTCACTGATTTGTATTCTTCAGGTAAAATTGTGACTTGTGTGTCAAGCTGCCCTATGAAAATAATAATTCTACGAAGGATTCCTCTGAGCAACAAGCAGAAGCATCATAACACCTGAAGATACTACCTGATAAAGCCAAACAATCATGGTAATTAGACACCAAATCTACCTGTGGAAGTTGAAGGACAATTTAAAAAGCCACACGAAAATCTGACAGAGACAAACTTGAATTCAATTACTATGCTTCTTAAGTATTTGCTTGAAAAGCATACATTTAAAACACACATTGTTCTCCTGAAACTGATGATAAAAATTTTATAAACACAAAATACAGCAAAGGAAAACCCCCAAATCTACCCATATTATCTACTCTCATGAACTATATTTTTTTATAATGAGCTGGCTACTATTACAAATGCTTCATGTAACAACTTTACAAACCTCAAGCAAGTCAGAATATTAAAACATCCAAGAGATTAAAAAAAAAAATTAATTAATATTTTTTCTATCATAATAATTAACGAGAGGAAATAATAAAAGTAATTAGAGGAAATTAATTAAACATATTCAAAAAAGTTATTCAACCCCATAAAACTAGGAACTAGTAGTAATTAGGAGCTGATATTTGCACAAATAACCATGACCCAGAAAACTATATCAGATTTTGTCAGACTTGTTAGCAATCTGGCTAAATTTTGTACAGAAAATCATCTACAGATAATAAGCAGAGAACGTGAGAGGATTTCTTTTCAGAATTGAATCCTACTCTCCAGGAAAAATTTTCTCTGCTGGAAGAAAGAGTACAAGTTAGCACACCAGTAAAGTAAAAGAGTAAAACTCAATAGCTTTTATCAAATGGATAGGTATTTTTGGTAAAAGTGGAAATTGTGTCAAAAAATGCAATATATAGGAAGGAAGATGTAGACTGCAATTGCCTTAGTATAGCACATCAGTGGTGCATCCAGTTCAGCATTTTGTCTTCAGAAACATGCATAAAAAATGCTTAATGAAGCAAACTAGACATGCATAAATCATCAGCTGCCTTCAGCAAATGCTTCATGAACTCAGAGATGGTTTTACATTAGTATTTAAAATAGGGCAACCACAGACCATCTCAAATTATTCTTAGAGGGAAAAAAAAATGTATGTTTAAATCTGCGATTGTCTTTCCTGCAAATTTTATTTTGTGTTTTTAGTAGAGGTGGGCAGGGACAGAAGTGCATTCCCTATCACTTCTTGGCATTCAGATCATACCTATTGATGCAGAATAATATATTTTGTCAGCCTATTTTTTAAGAACTTGTCTTGTGATAATTTAGAAACATAATGAATTACAGATGTAGGGCTACTGCAGGTTTGCATAAATTGCTTGTTCTTGAAGATTACTGTGATTTCTTATTTTACATTTAACTACTCCTTGTTTGTTGTAATCCCTTATGAACACATTCATCCCTACTTTATAAAACAGAGGGAATAATTTATGAATTGCCATGAATCACAATAAAATCACATTGTAGGAAATTACTAAATTCTAACATAGACAAGAGACACAAGATCCAATTAAATTACTGCTTCCAGTAGCATAAGAGCCAGAGGAAAGAAAATCTGCAGGACAAAAGTGATTGAAAGTTCACTCTGAGTCTAAAACCAGACTATCAGGTCAAAGGGACAAAGAGCGGGAACAGAACAAGATGATGATTCGTTAGAATCTCATATCAAAATGGTGACATTTAACCAATCTCTGCAAGGTGAGGATAAAGGGCACACACTCTGTCCTTCCTCATCCTCTCATTCCCAGGGGCCGGGCACTGAAAGCTGCACTGAACCTTCCACAGTGGCCTCCTTCTACACGTGATTCAATGTGTGTTCATAGACTCATTTCTGATTTAGAGGGATGTTCTTCACTTTGTGAATAATTGTTCATTTGCACAATCATTTTGAATAGAAGCGTCTATTTTGGCTTCAGTGAGCAAAGCATAAGCGTAAGGAAAAAATTCTTTGAATGACAGAAACCTAAACATTATGCCATGCACTTAATGATGGTCATCCTTTCACAGATATACTCCCTGACTGCTTAACAGCATCTCCTCTCCTCATTGTCACTCGGTTTATCCAGCATTATGTTATTGTGGCCATTCAGCTGCACAATTAGCTCATAAAAGGAGGCCATGGCCTCTTTGGGTCTATTGTAAACTGTGTCTGTTGAATGATTTGCCCCAGTTGGGGGTACTGCCCTGCTGCCTGGGAAGGCAGCATCCTTAACTCACAGACAGCTAAATTTTGATATGGCATTACAAGATGGAGTGAATGAGTTCTTTGTGAATACACCAAGAAGTCAGAAAGGAAAATAGATCTATTTTCCAAACAAATCCTTCTCTCACTAGAAATTGCCTGTACAGCAGCTTCTCTAAACAAAGTAGGATTCATTCTCAAAATAAAAATTAGGGTTCTACGACAAGAAGTATCCAGTTGGTCTCATATGCCTACTGGATAAAAAATACATGAAAAAATACAAGACCATAGTAAAAAAAAGTATGCAATTTCCCTTTATTCAGACCTTACTTTAACTGCATACTTCTATGACAAAAGTCTGTGTTTGATGTTAGAGTGAAATACCACTGTTCATATGCGACTAAAGAATTCTCGTAGAAAAGACTTTTGTAATACACTGTTCCAGTCCAGCTCTAAAAAACTCCTTAAATTTATATCATTTCTGCCTGTTTTCTTTTTTTTTCCCCCTCTCCTCTCTGGATATTTCACTTACAAAAAGATTTAAAAAAAAAAAAACAGAAACTTACTGTTAGTTACTCTGGTCGCAGTTACCAATTAGCAAGTAGTACTGGACTTCAAACACTTCTCAAGTGCAGGAAATTATGTGATCTGGCTTGTTCTAATAATCTATATTCCCATTAAATTACAGCAATCCTTTACTGCAGGGAACATACAAAGAACAACAGAATTTTTTGTAAATGAATGATTGCTTTGCTAACTGTAGGAATACTAAATTTCAAGTTAATCATTAAAGGAAACTCATGACTATGAACAGTTTCCGTGCATGTTCTCAGTGTGCTTAATATCTCCTGAATCCACTCAGATAAGAAATGAATAAGGATGTTAAATTAAAAATTTTGAAAGCCCATTTCTTCCCCTTCTTTCTGCACCTTCAGATGCTGTAAGCATTAGAACTGGTAATGTCTGCACCCAGTTTAAGCCACCAATGAATTGGTTCCCCTGTCATTTACTGTCAGAAGGACTGGCAAACAAAAAAATACCTTTTTTTTTCCTTACTCAAAGTGGGCAAAAGGTGGACATGATCTGTATTTCAGACCACATGGCAAGTTTAGGGCCCATAGCTAGAGATCATTAATGTACAGGTCACAAAGCTTATGTATGTTTTCCTTTAGGGTCCTGCTCTCTGGTCTCTCTTTTTTTTCAAAACTACAAAACACAAAAGAGCATCATTATGCTCAGGGAAAAACCATCACTGGCTAATGATAACAATTTGGTGGGGTTCGAGGAATAAACATGTTAGGTGATGTTTCTACGACTGACGAGATTTTCTTCAATGCATAGATAAGCAAAGTCAGTCATAATAAGGAATGGTGAAGTTACATGGCTTAGTGCCACAAGGACAAAAAAATTAACCATATTGAATGGGATCTTGTTCATCCTAATGAGCTTCATCTAATTCCTTTCTTCAGATACCTTCATTTATCTAACTTACAAAGAATATGTTAAACAAAAGAGCTTCACAATATTAGAGCAATTTACATCAAATGCACAAGAGAAAATTACCTAATATCATTTTCTAAACCATTTACTATTATGAACTAGGAACCAAAAGAGAAAATTGCATTTTATGATTTGCAGGCTATTTAAAAAATCTCTGCACCTGAATTCACACAATCTGCATTATTTTGATTCTCTCTAAGTGGTAAAGGGCCTTAGTAAAGCAGAGAAGCAGAAACAATAATCTGTGAATTAAACTGAAAAAATGTGCTGAGTTCCTCTAAATCTGCATGAGGAAGACCATGTTTTTGGTTTCTCCTCACACCATGGCATCTGAGGGGGTGGGACTCACCTCCCATATTGGTTTGGTTTATTTCCAAAGCAAACAGAAGACAGGCGTGATGAAACAAGGTCAATTTTTTTCAAAAGCAGAACATATGTGTTGATCAACATTCGGAGATATCATTAGCATTTTTGTTACTTGTCTGAGGTTTTCATGAGGTGCCTCAAATGTGATTGAGTCCACTCCCATCCATTCCAAAACACTAATAAATATATCAATATATACTTTGCAGAAATTCAAGCAGATGCAGTAAAAAAAATGTTAAAACCTTCAAAAAACCAACTTTTTTTTCCAGAAGGCAGTCCTTGGAGATCTACCAAAAAAAGCTTCTACTAGCAGATCTTTTTATTCTGTAGAAAATTAATTATTTAATTTAAAAAACAATTTATTATATACAGTACTCACCATGAACATTTTTACACAATCCAGGCAGTCTTTAAGATATTTAAACTACTAAAAAGTGAACTTTGTTTTAAGGTCAAGAAATGAGAGATTCAGAAGGCTTATGATTTACATTTGATTATCTGTAATCTGTAGTGTCTAATTTACAGGCTTTCTACCTTAATATTATATTCTTTTTCTTAAGGCCAGGAAAGAGTTTCTGTTCAATAATCGTGGAAGGGCAAAAGAAATTTCCGGGAATGTAAGGATTACACAAATAACAAAATAAACAGTTTTCTTCTATTATATGCTTTAGAAAAAAGTATGTTTTTATTAATTGCATTAGCAATAATAAATTATTTTATTACTTTATCATCTTTTTCTCTTCCCTTGTCTGTTTTGCTGCTTTTGCAGCGTAAAATTTGTGGGATTTAATTTGTTAAATGTGACAATGGACATGTTTAGATATAAAAACTTCAAATAAATGCTGAATTCAGAATTTCCTCTATACAGCAACAGGAGCTAAGGTCACATCAACACAAGCTACCGTGCTAATAACAATCTGTTACAGCCATCACACTTTTTTAACTGTAGAGGCTCCAGAAAGCAAATTTATTAAATTGTGTAGGATTTTTTTTTTTATCTGACAGTATTCGATCAAATGGAGTGGAGCCAAATTGCTAATTAATATCTCAGACTATGAACCTGAAATTTGTTACAGATAACTCCTATCACATTTACTTACACAACAATGACTATTTTCCTTCTTCCCATGCCCCTAAAGGTCTTTGGAATGCCAGAAAAATTGAAAAATACTAAAGTAGCTGTATCTCAGCTAAAGGAAACAGACATGCTAGGGATTTACAGAACTCTCTAGAAAGGTTGGTAGCAAAAGGAACAAGGCAAAATTGCCTAATGTAATTCTATATATCAGGTCAGGAGAAAATAGAAGCCACTGAACTCCTTTTTCTTCCTAAACTCAGCCCTGCTTAGAAAAAAACCCAGTTACTAAATCACACTATGTTGGGCAAAAAAGATAGCAAAGAAATACTGCAGACTTCATAATTTCCTGGATAGCAAGATTAACAGTTCCACAGTTAGATTTCCTCTCTGTTATATAGCATCTGGATCCCATATGACTGTTAAATCTCTCCAGGTATTTGGAAAACTTGTACAAAAACTGGGGAATAAAAATAAAGTGTCCTAAGTGTGCAGCTATAACAAATACATCCCTGATTTCACATGGCAAGCATTCTAACAGTGTGGTACAGCAGAGAACATACACACCAAAGTCACGGGAGATTTTATGTGGGATTTATGTCAAAAAACAGTGGAGCTGCTGAAAGCATCTTAGTCATTCCTAGCTTCCTGAAGTAGCATCTTTGCAGAAATACAGGAAAAAAATAAGAAAAATTGTGACTAATACAACTTGATGTTGCTACAGCCATTAGTGATATCAATAGCAATCCATGAAACATTTGCTATAAAATCTTTACACAACAAAAGTCAAATTATGTCATTGTTCCTCCCTGTCTTATACTTCTAACTACTGAAGGTGAAAATATAAAGTAACCATTACAAGATGTTCCATCCAAGAAGTCTGATACAACCAATATTAAATTTTAAATCAAATTGAAACTTGAAAACTCAAGACCTTAAAAAGACAGTCAAAGCTAAAATAAATGTAATGTAAAACACTTCATGTGTTTTTACTGTGGATGAATAGGAGAACAAATTTTATGATAGCACATTTAGTAGGTAGCAACAGAATGGGAAGTGTGCAAAATTTTGAGGTCCAAAGGCATTTAACAAAAAAATAGCAAGGAGAGCAACTTTGGGAAAATGAGTTTGTCATTGCAACTTATTTTTACAAACTTGAGATAAAATTGGCATGCAATTTTTCTGTTTATCTGCAGGCATTTTTTCCTGAACTGTTTTACTTTTACTTTGGCCATTAATTTTTCTACTGATTCAAAAAAAAAAAACCTCTTATAAAATATGTATTTAAACACTTTCATTTACATTTTAAATATCTAGAAATTGCCACATTAATCACTCCAAGTTTTAAAAGGGAATTAACAAGATAACTAAAGCACTAATTATGGCTATTTCTCTCTAATAAAAAATAATATTTCCCGCATGTGCAATATACTCCTTCCAGGACTAAAAGTCTCATTCAATAGTTTAAGATGCCTAAGGGTCAAACTTTGCTGAGTTGTTAAAGCTGGGGTAGATTACATCATATAAAATATATATTAAAAAAATCTGTTATCCACTACATGCTCAAATGTAAAATAGTATGGGCTGCAGCAAAGAGCCACAAATACAGCTCTAAAAGATGATGGATGCCTCAAGTCTGGTGTATCATAAATTCCTTTCTTATGGTGTTCTCAGAAGGTTGTCCTGGTTCAAAACTCCTAAAGTCTCTCTACAGACTTCTCAGACCACATACTGGAAAACCTCAGGCACAGATATTTCCACTGAGCTGGGGAATGCCTCCAATGGCTTGTGACCTGCAAGTTGTTAAATCTACAGCCTTCAACTCCTGCAACTGAAAGAGTTTTTATCAAAATACAATGCAAAATCACATCACACAGAACCAGGACAAGAAATTTTTTTTCAAATCGCACTGTTCCAAAAATTAATTAGTATGTGTTGGAGGGAAGCCTTTAGTCAAAGGTAACCAGGGAAGAGATGTATCTTATTTTTGCAAATACTCTACCGACTCTTTTAATCACAGTCAGAGGTTTTGGGCTTCAAAATTCTAAGGACAAATTACTTAAATTTTTACCTCTTCTGAGGAGCATATTATTGCAAAACCTCTCTTAGACAAGTACTGTCAAATATAAGACCAAATGCTATAGTCTGACTACTAGAAAGCATTGGAGACAGCTGCACTTTGTTATCTTTTCCATTATACCAATGGTATACAAATACCAATGCCAAACAAAATGCCAAATACCACTTGTATACCAACTATATAATGTCAAATTCATAACTAGTGTATCTCTCATAATGTTACTGAAGCAGTTTAACCTTCTTAAAATTTTTGAGGTATAGACTACTTGGTGTCAAAACTGTATCAACATTAGTTTTTCCTTGTAATTATGTTCAAGTATAGAATTTAAAGAATTTTATTCTTCTATTATGTTACTACAGCTAATTTGAACATATGGCCCAAGAAGTTGTTGGGGAAAGTCTATTATATCTTTTCCTGAATGTAAAAGCTGAAGTTATTCTGTGTTTCAGGCAAAATGTGCTAAAAAAGCATCAGGTCATATTGTTATAATTTCATTTTTAGCCAGTTCATTGTTGTGCTCCATCTTAAAAAAAAAATAAATCTTTGACTGCCCATATTAACTATAACAATTTGAAGCTCCTTTAATCTGCAGCATTAATATCAATTCAAGCAGTTTAAACAAACATATGCTGAAATGCTTTCAATGCAATTCTGGCAGGAATGTTTTTACATTATTTGAACATCTCTACAAGAAAAAAATCATGTAGAAATACCCAGTTAATGACCAAAAAAAAGGGGTTTATCTTCTTCCGCACTTTTCCTCTTGAAATTTCCAGAAACTAAACAGCAGATCAAAAAGCACCTCAATCTGGAATCTAGGAAAGAATCTGAAGGCCAGTGTGTTGAGCTAAGATGTATATGAGAACACAAACACCATCATTCTAAGCCACAAATTCAATGCCACAGTGATCCCCTGCAAATGGTAGTATCAAGTGCAAACATAGTTTCAGTTGCAATCAAAACCTCATCAAGCCTATCTGAATCAAATCTGACTAAAAAATGAAAATCACACAAAACCAGCCCCATTTTTAACTGAAGAAATTCCTCTGGCATGTAAGAAGTGGGCATCCACATCTTTTCCAATATATAAAACACTCATTCTATTATGAGTTTTTATTTCATAACACACTCTCCAAGTGTATTATTGGTCATGGACATTTCTACAGCTGCCTGACTTATGACTGCGCCTCAGTAGGACAGATAAGTTCATTTCCTATTGTTCCTAAGTTCCTTTCCAATTGTTTCTGTAATCTTCGTAGTTATCGATTGATTTATTATGCCTTAAATGCTAATATAAAATAGCACACATACAACATAAAACTCTGTTACATTGCACATGAGAGTTTATATATACTCACTGGCTTTTTGAATCATGTGAATAATTTTCCATGTTACATTATGCTGAAGTAAATATCACAGCTGAAATTCCCTTTCGAAAATATAAGTGTCCAGAAGTTTAGTCTCCTGGAATGGCTTTCACTGCTGATCCAAATATCTGCATTTCCCAAGTGCCTGATGCCAATACACTTCATGATAATGGAACAACATTCACCTGTGTCTACGGTCCTAGCTCTTTAAAAAAAATTATCCAGTAGTCAACCCAAAATAATTCCTTCTTATCAAATTCATGAAGTATTTTCACAGCCTGAAACACCAAAACCATGTTTTGTTTTTCACTGGAATACACACATATCAGACACTCAGGTTTCAGGAAAATAAACAAGACTTCCTGCAGGAACATAGCACTTTTTTGACAAGGGGGCCCAAACCCATTCATGAAACAGTGTCGTCTGGTTCAGCAGAGCTTGGTACTAATTCAGTTTTCCCATATTGATTCCTATTCTATTTCTAATACTGAGCACTCATTTACTTCTACATCAGAATGAGGAACTAATTCTGTGGGATATTAACCCAGGCAAAATGCCCAGACTTCCATTACATATGCAGAAAACATAAACATGATTTCCAGTTTTGTGGTACTTCAGCTAGAGCCCTGAATACCTCTCTACACTTTTCACCAAAGACTTAACATCAAAATGAAATGTTATTATGGGATAATATTATGACTTCATTGCTTTTATAGAACATAAATACAAAAACATTTATATACTGTGATAAATTCTAAGTACATAAATGTATGCTGGCTACATATATCAAGTGTCATATAATTTATATAAAACTACCTTAATTAAAACTTGTCAAATGTGTGACTAAAACATATTTTGTAAATAAGACTAGAACATTTTCAAGAATTTAACTTCTTTGTTTCTCAAAATCCCAATAAAACAAAATGCTACAAGGCAAAAATGGAGCCTAGCAGTGAAACAACTATTGATTTCCTCAAAACTACTCACATGGTTAAAGATAAGCATGTGCTTAAGTGTTTTGCCGGGTCACAGCCCAACTGGCCAAACGTGCCACCATTAATCATGCTATGAAAGCAATTACTACAAGTTTAGCTTCATTAACTTGGAATTTGAGAAAAGTCAGGATTCTATAGGAGTCATTCCGTAGCCATCCCAAGGACATCTCGCACTGTGCACTTCCTCCTCTTTGTATACGTCCCCTAGTCTAGCAAAAACCACAGTTATTTCATGTTTTTAATGTACATACAGTAATTATCAGCAAGGAAACAAAACCGCGGGTCAGACATGAAGTGACAATACATTACCTCAGCGGTTACCTTGTTTTATGGACAGTACTGAAAGAGCTATGTGATAAAAACAAAATACACTTCTGTATCAACCAGCAGCTAGTTTTATTTTCAATCTAATAAAACCATCAAAAACTGTGAAGACCATTCTTGAGTCCTTATAGCCTACATATGTAAAAATCATTATTTGAGTATATGACGATTTAAAAAATCAAGCAGTCGTGCTCTTAGTTAAATAATTTCACAATTTATTTCAGATCCTAAAAAATATTTTTAGATAGTCTATATTTCCAAAAGAGACAATTTTTAGGTTGTAAAGTGACATCAACTCATTCAAGTCTGAATGGAATTTTAATTTTTTCTAAAAATAACCCCAAAACTTTTGAATACACTTTTTAAAAAAATCCAAACACACACAAACACCAAAAAGGAGTAAGTAATCCCTGTAGAGAAAAATTAGAGTTTTGCACAATTGTGCAAAGGATTCATATGGAACAGAAACTTGTTCAACCAGTAACTGCAAAAATAACTGCAAAATTTCATTTATTTATGTCCACACTTCATTGCCTTGACAAATCATAGCTTTTGACATTGAGTCCACTCATTGAAATTATGTTTTAGCACTGTTATAGAGAGGGGAAAAATGTTATTAGGCAATCACTGTACTGTCTTCCTAAGGGAATAACTACGAACATTTATTTTTACCTCATATATATTCATCAGCTGTAAAATACAATAATTTTTCAGCATTGACAAAGGGACATTTGATCATAATCAATAACAATAATGGTCTCTCAAGGAACATTAGAGAGACATGAACTTGGCTGATGTTAACTCTCCTACCACATTCAATTAACACTAAGTGCCACCACGCCCAGATTCCCAGTGCTGGGAGAAGGTCCAGAATGAGATGTACAAACGGAGACTTGACAATTATGCAGTCAGTGCAATAAATGAGGAAAGCAGCACGTTTTATTATGGCGTTCAGCCCAGGCCACTGGCAGGGGAAAAAGCATTAAAAGTCAGCTCATAGAAAGTTAAAGGCCACTAATTAGACACACACCAGAGGGCAACAGTATTTCCAGCAATTTAGTGCCTGAAGCATGCCTTTGCAGTGAAAGAGCTTTGATGATGGGAGAAGGAGCAAGAGATGCTGACAAGTGATAAGGTTGCTTACAAATAAATTAGAGCATTTAAATAAAGAAGTTGATCAGAAAGTGGTAACTCTGGATTTCCTATCCCTGTCCCCAGAATGTTTGTGTTTTGGCAATTGAGTTAAAAAAAAAAGCAAATAAAAATCCTACAAATAATTTTGAAGCAGAGATTACAAAAGCAGGATTTCCTTCCACCAGGATTCATTCTTATGTCCTGACCCCTTACAAATCTAATCTAAAATCAGATGAAAATAAAAATATTTACTTTCAAGATCCAGAAAAGCCTGAATATTTTAAAATATTTTATAAAAGAGGGAATTGAAGAAATTAATGAAAAATTAGGGTTAAGTTATTTACATTGAGATTGAAATTGGAAGGCTGGTTAGAAACGTCTCCCTGCATTCAATTGTTTTGATCTTTTTTCTTCCCTGCATCCCCTAAAAAACGTCTCTCCTGCATGTGCTACATCTCTGTGGTTGATACTGCAGGCGAAACACCGATCTGATGAACAAGATTTTATAGTTACAATGTTTGGGGGGATTCTCCGGAAATCCCAGCAGGTCTCAGTCTCTCTCCCCACAATCCTACTTACCTCAAACATGCTCAGCAAAAGTTTCTGACCTGCCCACTCTCTCCCACCCTTCTTTGGAGCTCCAATAGCTCCATGATGACCAGTAGTTACCTTCCCTGCTTAGCTGAGCTTTGCTGGGCAAGCCCCTCACCAACCAGCCAATGCCTCAACCTGAACACCTCCATTCACCTACGCTTCAGGTGAATCTATACTTGTGAGAAATGGATTTGTAAAGAATTCTTAAAACCTGACAGAAGGCTCACACAGTCTTGTACATCTGTATGTAAACACTGAGATAAAGTGTGCTGATTTAGGAAGGTTATGGAATAGAGATGTCATTGCTGAGAGATATTGAACTAGAAACAAGTTTCAACAAGTTTCAAAATATGGCCTTGCAAAAAGACTAGATATTTTAGAGAATTAGAACTGTGAAAGATGCATTGTAGTAGAACTACGTGGGTCAAAAAATAAAGGCGATTTGTGTTAGAAGTAATAGCAGCATTGTGTGAAAAAAGCTAACAGGCTGAAAAATATAAGGTATTGCAACCAAGAAATAGGTTGGCTTCTGATGGAATGGCGTTGAGTTTTACATCTCTTATATCTCAGTCTTCTTCAAGACTAATACTAGAATAAAATCTTTTAAAATGCCTCTCTTTAAGTTGCCCCATCTCTGTAAAAGCTAGGAAAACCAGCAATAGTTGCATACCTTAATAAACTAATTTTGTATCAATATATAGGAGAGATTTCTGTTGCTGTGCCATGATGGATGAGTGGCTCAGCCGATTAAGATCAGACACAGCAGCAACATCAATCACTTCGGAAGGCAACAGGCCTGGGTGGATTGACCTGCAAAATGTATTTTCAAGGGGTGCTTTAAAATGGAATATTATCAAACAGGAGAGCTCAAATATGTACTTCCCCTGGCTTTCAGAGAGCAGTACAATCCCTCTGCTTCTCAGAGTAAGATGAAATGGGGACTAGCATAATACTGAGCTTTTCATTGAGAGCCAAAATACTAGTAAAAATGGTTATTTGTGACATGATGACACAACAAAAGCTCAACACTACAAAACAAGATAAAATCACATGGGAAGTTTCTGTTAAGATTTATATTCTGAAATCATAGATTAAAGTTCAGGAGGAAGATGAGAAACATAAGGGGGAAAAAAGAGTTCTGTAATCAAATTACTTACCATACAATAACACTCACCCATTCTGCAAGAAAAAAAAATAAAAATATCCTTGAAAATTTCATCTTATGTAGCCAAGAAAGATTAATAGAAACTAAAATTCACTTCAGAAATATTCCTTTTTCTCAGTTAGCTGCAAACTGTTCGTATGCTGGGATTATAATGCTTAAAAGAATTAAAGAACTTGAAGTACTTTGAAAGAGAAGTACAGATGATTTGTCTGAGTAGTCAGATATATGGGTTCTTTCCAGGAATAAATGTTTCTTCTATTTTCTTGGCTAAACTCCAGCTTTCAATAATGACAGTGTTGTCCTCCACAGTTTTAAAATTGTTTTATAATGCCTAAGGTAGTCTGTCCTACCACTGAGTGAGAAATGTCTGCATTTGAATGCCTGAAATCTGCTTCCCCTACCATATATATTATGTAGAGAAATTAATCAGGTTCTGTAAAACTTTCACATAGAGCAATTATTCAGTGCAGCATTTCTGAAAGGACCATAGATCTTCCTCACACCTACTGCCCTTCATTCCTTTTCCAAGTTACTTGGCCCTACAAAATATGTTCCTGTTGCAGAATAAATCCACAAGGACTGGAGCAGAGGGAAGAAACTGTGGTGACCTCAAGACATACAAGGAAAAAAAAAAAAAGCCAACAAAACCCACCAAGAAAACAAATTCCTGTCCAAAAGTCTGAGAAGTAATATATAATTCTGGAGAATGTGTCTGTTTTCAAGGAAAATACCGGAATATTTGATGCACATCTCTTAATGATACTTTTTTTGAAGAAAGCAGATTTGGAGCTATACAAGGACCTTGGTTTTATTTATGCTGTGCCACTGGCCTGCCAGATAGCTGAACATACTCTCAGTCATATGCAAGTCAACTTAGAATAGCACAGTATTTTAGGTGCATTTGTATCAGGTTAAAACCAGACCCTCTAATTTGATATTCAGTGTATTAAACTGCCCATTTTGTGTCTATAAACAATCACAGGGTGGTTGAGGTTTGTAGGGACTTCTGGAACTCAGCTGGTCCAACCCATCTGCTCAAGCAGGGCCACCTTGAGCCAGCTGCCCAGGACCATGTCCAGAAGGCTTTTGGACATCTCCAAAAATGAAGGCTCTGTTACCTCCCCAGACAACTTGCACCAGTGCTCAGTGACACCCACAGAGAAAAGTGGTTTTTTCTCAATGTTCAGATGGACTGTCCTGCATTTCAGGGTGCGCTCACTGCCTCTGTCCTGACACTAGACACCACAGGAAAGAGCTTGTCCTCTTTGCATCTTTCCTTCAGGTGTTTGTACACAAGGATGGGATCGCCCCCCAGCAGCCTTCTCTCCTCTGGGATGAACAGTCCCAGCTCTCCCAGCCTTTCCTTGTATGAGGGGTCCTGCTGTCATGGCCATCTCTCTGGCCCTTAGCTGGACTCTCTTTGTCATGTTCATGTCTCTTGCATTAGGGGGATCAAGAGGCGGACACAGTACAGCCAAAAACAACAAAGAGGTTTCCATGTTAAAGAAACCAGTAAATAATTGCAATGACTTTTCAAAACCATCAGACTTCCACCTGTCAGAGCTCATGTCTCTATGCTTTTTTCTTGCAGTGCTAGGAGAAAACATGCAATTGCATGGTCTCATAATTCAATAGGACACTGAAAAAAGATACTTTACTGATACTAGAGTGGATTTTTTGCCTTACAGATCTTCAAAAACAATCTTTATAATGTTGGAAATGACAGGTCAAACCATAATCGGAGCCAGATCAAGATTATTATCAATGGCAGGCAAATATTCATAGGAATCATACATTCAAACGTCTGAAGTTTCTCCTCAAATTGCCAAATTAGCAGCAGTAGTTAACACAAGGAACATGTGGGTGATGCTCTCAGTCATAAGGTTTGCTTTTAGGTAGTGCTGTGAGGAGCAATTGGAATCAGCAATCCTTGTAGGTTCCTTCCAACTTGAGATATTCTGTGATTCTATGAAATCCAATGGACACGTTTATACATTCATCATTTTTAACCATTTCCTGATAAATTGTCTTTGAATTAATTTGCTTCCAATGTTATTTTCATCATTATTATATACTGGTTCATGTCAGCTACTGTTAAATCCACATCAGGCTGAAAACTCATCATTAAAACAATCAATTATATTTAAACTATTTACATGCCAGTGAAATTTGGATAGCAATGTAGTTGAGCTCCTTCTGATTCTAAATTTTAAGAGTCTACCTGGGGCTTCTGGATGCTGACAGAGCATAAATATTCACTTTAGTTTGACAGTCTGTTGCAGATGATGCCATTCAAACAATTGAAAGACAAAAAATAATGTTCATGATATGAGGTTGATAGATGGGTACGTGATTACGATAGAAAAGGAAAAAAGCATCAAAGGAGGAAAAAAAAATCCAGAAATGCTACTGAAAAAAATACATTTATTGCATAGGCTCATTAATTTAAACACTAATTTTATCTAGTCATTCTATGAAAATGAACTCTGCTTATATTTCTGGTGAATGTGAATTTTACTCTAATTATTCTTATATTAACTATAGTTGGCAGGACCCCATAATCCAGAAAATAATATCAAATATTTTTGTATACAAAATAACTTCCAGTAAAAGCCATAGATGATACAGCCTCACTATTTGCACTACTTACTTTTATGTAAAATGCAAAACTCAATGTGCCTATTTGACTTATTAGCCTCTTAGAACTACTACTAATGCTAAAATAAAATAATTTTGGTTATTATTCCCATATGTCAATCAACAATATTGTACCTGAAGAAATGCAAGTCATTGTCATAAAATTTCCATTGTATTAGAAATTTATTAGCAGTGATTGACTGAAGAAAAAGCTTAATTCTTAGCAAACCACATAATTTACTTTGAAGCACATTGAAAATATGGCATCACCCTAAAGAGTGGTGTTATTTTCCTGCACCTGTCATAGATGATTATAGTAAATAGACTCCAGCCAAGCAAAGCTAGTGGTTTTATATATACTTACACTTATATGGCTAGTGTGCATTTTTTAACTCTTCTCATCAGAGGATGGATTGGCAGACTGGGAAAGTGAGAAACTAACACCTCCTGATTTCTTATACAATCTGCATTTCTTTCTCCACGCCCCTTCTCAGATTATTCTTAGTTCCATTCAGTTTGGCAGAAAAATCATGTATTTTTAATGTAACTGCTTTGATTTTCAAGTCATCATGTAATGGTATCTCATAGTCTTTTCCAAAAGACATTCTTTTGATGTATGTAAGGGCAAAAAAAGTAAAATTTGGGCAAATTATACCTTGGATACTTTGTGGCCTTTATCTGAAAGACTGAGAAAGACCTATCAGTCTGTCACGGGGTAAACATGGATATAATTACATTATCCAGCTCTCATACTCTATCGGGACTGCTTATTACAATTTTAGTTGGCTTTTTTTATAAGCCACTATACCTTTATTGTCTATCTGACCACACAGTGAGCTCTGAGCCTGTTCTTCCTCAAGAGTCACAAAGCCTGTTTTCCACAAGTTTCTGAATTATATCATTAGACCCTGGGTCCATCCCAGTATGCTCTCATTCTTCTTGAAATGGGTCACCAGACTCATACCCAGTATTAAGACTATTAAGGTTTGATCTCAGGCTTATTAATGCAGAGTGCATAGAGAGGATCAAATTCCAACATCAAATTTTAGATATAGCTTCTTGGTTTAAAAAATACCCAACAAACTGCTACTCACTTCCATCAGCCTTTTTAACCATAGTATTTCCGTAAAAGCTACAAATGAACCTCGAGGAAGAGGTGTTTGTTGACTGGTTGGCCGGGTTTTGGGGAGAGATGGATGAGGTTCCCTGTAGTGGTGGGCTGTGGTTATGTTTTCCTCTGTAGTAAACTGTGTTTCTGAAAACAGCATCCCTAACTTTCATCCTTTGCTCCTGGATGCACAAATTAGCTGCGCTGAAATAAATAGTGCACCTTATAAAATGCAAATAATTTTATGAAATTTTAAAAGGACAAAGAAATGTCACTAATTTTGTGCTTTCTCTGAAATAATACTGAAGTATTAGGAAATAATGTGGAAACACAAAGACTAATTATTGTAAACTAATGCTAAGTATTTTGAATAAAAATTGATTGATTCAGAGAACTTCATACAGAACTTGGTTCAGGTAGTGTAAATATGAAGAGGAGAAAAATGTTACCGTTTTCAGATTTGTTAGAAAATCATCTTGGAATGAGTATGTGGTCTGCTTTTTTAAAAAATACAGGGAGATCAAAAAAGAAATACATAACCAGATATGCCTGTTTGGAGAAGATTTCATATATTTCACAAAGGAAATACCTGTTATTTCAAATCTATAAAGTAAGAATTCATTTTTTAATAAGGGAATGGACTTGCCCAAAAACACAGAAACATCCAGAACTCTTGCCCAGGAACACTCAAAAGACTACAGTCTTTGAGTTGGGGTAGATGATCCTTATAGGTCTCTTCCTACTGAAATATTCCATACTCTTCTGCTCTTCAAAGAATTCAATAAAGCTGCACTGTGCCCGGACTATAAAAGATAAACATCCTTCTTTGTATCCTAACTAAGAAAAAAAAGAACACTTGAAACACCACCTGATTTCAATTGCTGCTACGTCTAAGACAAGGGTAAAAATACCATCCATTTTTGGCCTTCAAGTTAAAATGACATCTAAGTCTGTAAAATGTAATTTAATCAAGCATCTCCAAAAATGTGACAACTTCTTTGGGGGCTTTCCATTTGTTTTCATGCAGCTATTTCCTATAGAGACACAACAATCAAATTTAAAACATTTAATGAAACAACATTGTTTCTTTACCCAGGAATATTCAGACTTTAGTTAGCCCTGGTATAAAACTCACTTCAGAAAAAAAAAGTGATGCATTTTGTAAGTCATCAGTAAGTAACCACTGGTTATGACTCACATTTTTTGAGGATAAAAATAAGTTGCTGTCCACCACATGTTGGCCTTTTTTATCTCCCATAAATAATTTTAAAGGTGCAAAAGAAAGGCTATAAAATTAAAATTATATACAATCATTTTTCACAAAATCCTTTCCTATAATTTCAGATTTCTAAGGTGAGACTTTAATTTTCAGATGTGTTTTAATTATTCTGTGGAAAAAAATTAGCCTAAAATCTCCACTGTAATTCCACATAATAAGAAGCAACATATTACAAACACAGTGTAGAATTACTGTAAATCCTTTTAATAGGCCCATGTGAAAAGAACAAAGGCTAAAAATGTCACTTACTTTAGGAGAGATGCCATTGCTAGATGTACAACGTTGGACAAGCTGTCAGAATAAGATAAATGGGGCTCAGTTGTACCATTAACCTGTGACATTTTTGACAGTGCAAGGCTGTGCACTGTAAGAAAAGCAGAATATGTCTCTTTTGACTTTTTTCCTCTCAGGTAGTAATAGAAGAACTAAGAAAAAAGATGCAATGGTCTAAGGGGGAAAAAAAAAAAAAAAGACACCAGCTTTTTTTGCAGCTCTCAAAAATGTAAGAGCTCAAATAAAGAGGCCCATGCCTGCAGGATATATTCCCTATAACATATAGAAAAGGAAATTATACTAAGCAAATTAAGTAAGTCATATTAAAGCATAGAACACTATAACTAATCTTCCATAAATTTTGACATTTTAAGAACAACAAATTACAAAATCCATACTTCCAATTTGATTTATTCTTCTCTGAAACTAACTTTAAATGACCAGAAAGAGAAAAAGGAATGCAGCATTATTACATGACAATCGTTTTTTACAATTATTTTACAGTTAATACAGGGAGATACATAGTGAAAAAAAAATTTAGACAGTTCATAGCACATAGAAAGTAATACTGAATTTTATTCTCTCAAACTCCTTGAAGAGTCTAATCTCATGGAGTAATAGAATTGAAATAAAATAGAAATAAAATAGCGAACAATATGTACTATCACAAATAGCACCTTAGGAAAGGGAAATATGATTATTGTGTGGCTCAGTTACTCTGCTCTGAGTTACAGTGATGACAGGTAGAAAACCAAGTCACCTCAATTCAGTGAGCAGAAACAGCAGTCTTAGAAAGGAGAGCAGTAGTCATTCTGAATACTGAAGATCTTTGATGGAGTAACTAGATTGTACTGCAACAAGAGGGTGTGCAAACTCATTACTTGATCTGCCAGCCCTTTGAAAAAACATGGATTCTCCCGTTACATTCCAACAGATTTATTGGGTGGTGGTCAGGAGAAGTACATGGAAGAATAAAGGGTCAAATACTGCTGTGTGTCCAGCACAAATTCAGAATACAAGATTGGCATTCTGCATTTGGAGTTGAGTTGCTGCAGTAAAGCAGCATTTTCATCAGTCAGATGGACAGCACAGCTTTGATGAAGGCCACAAGTGCACATGCAGCTTCTGAGCTCCAGGAGTTCAGAAGGCCTGCAAGAAGTTTTATGGAAGAGAACAGGGAAGGGAGAAGGGTCTCACATCACCCAAGTCAGTCCTTACTGTCAACATGACCCACAAGGAGGGATGTTTTGGGAACAGCCCCTGCTCTCCACCTTGTCAAAGCAGGTTGGGTAGCTACATCCAGAGCACAAGATGCTCTCTGTAGAACACAACCAAAGAGCTCGTGTGCTTTGAGGTTTGAAATACTGGACATGGACCTTTGACCCTGGCCTTCCCACAAAGATACTCCTTAGAGATAAATCTGGGACTGGGCTTCCTCTGTCACACACAGCAAACCCAGGGACATGGGATTTCTTTAGGCTTTTGTTCATGAGGCTTTGATTGCAGGAGACAAGTACTCTGACAGGTACACGTAGTTGTGAGGCAGTTGTGAAAGCCAAGAGATTTCCAGATCAAAACAGCAACTACTGATGATTCACTAAAATGGCAAAGAAATACAGGTTTCATAAATGTAGGCAATATGAAATTACATTTTGAGACAAGAAATAGTTGAGAGAAAAGTTAAGTACAGCTGCTGGACCTTGCTTTACAAAGCACTAGCAATCTCCAGACACAGGTTCGTTGTGCAGAAACTCTGGGCTCAAGGAGTGAGCTGCATCCTTGCACCAGCAGTGGAATGAGTCTAAGGGCAGTCATTTGAAAGCAGCCACACAGTTCAGTGATGGTGGAAAGCACAGATGTGCGAAAATAAATTTACCTAAGACAGAAACCCATTCTAGGAAGGAATGAGGATTTTCACAGCAAACCTGTTTTCCCTAAGTGTATGAGCCTGCAACTACATTCTGTGCCTAAAAATACTACTGTATAAAAAACATGAAGTGCTCTAAGTGATTTACAGAAATCATTAATTTAATCTTGCACATTCAAATCTGCCATGTCTCTTGTGAAATAAATCTGGAGCCCGTCTGGCATTGAAACCCATGTAATCAGACTGCTTTCATTTAATTTTAGTACTTCACACAGTTTTAAAACTGAAATACATTTCACACCAGAGGATTTAAAAATACATCTCATTTTTATTTTATCCTTAAAAACAGAAATCCAGTCTAGGTCCAAAGAGATATGGAGAATTTTTTTACTTTTTCTGTATCTCAACAAGAACATCTTCCAAAACACTATCAGATTACTCTGGGACTCACTGACATTTTAAGGCTAATGCAGGCCTTGATAACTATCCTTAATTGTCTACATCTCCATAGTATTCATGGAGGTGTAAGTAAACAAAAGCACTTTAGAAATAACAGGGGGGAAAAAATTTTGAAAAAAAACTTAGAAAAAACATTATGAATCCTCATTCAGTATTTGAACAGGAATTATCTTCCCGATCTCTGCGTGGTATAGTGGAAAAAACAAATTGCCCACGAAAAGGTACCACGAGAGTGCCTTGGCATTCTTTCTTGCAGACAAAATATTGGTCCCCTTTTGAGTGATGCAAAATTCCACAGTATTGTATTTTAGAAATCACATATTGTCTATATATTAATATAATAAATTAGTCTTATTTAAATCCTGAAAAAACAACGTCTCCTTTTTTCAGATGAGCATCTGACAATACCAAAGATGAGCCTAATTTTTTCAAGACTAATCCTGACCAAGAGAAAACCACTAATATAGCCTTATCCATAAGGCTGTCCACCTGAGCCTGTCTAGAAAATGTAACTGCCTTGAAAATTATCCAAAATTGGAAGTGAGTCTGTACTACAATCCCATCCATTTTAAACCCTAGAATTAAAAATAGTACTTACATTTAAATTAATCCATGATTATTGCAGAGATAATTTATCAGATGTAATTAAAAATGTCCCCAACATCTTTTTGCAAAATACAACATAGTTGACTTTTCCACAAGCAACTATCAGATATTAACAAAAAAGAGGTTTTTTGCATTAAGAAACTAATCAGGTAGAATCTTTTTATGTCCTCAATGTTTCTCTAAAGACTGCATTTAATGTGCTTGTTTATTGCATTATACAACACTTATTTTTGCTTTTTTCTTTATGAAAATGGGACCTTATTTTTTTTCAAGAAATGTTCTTGGATTGACTGGCAACAAAACACTCTTACATCCCTTTAATCTGCAAAAAAGTAACAAACTCTCTGAAACAAAATCCACATTGGTCTTCTTACTTCAGAAACACGATTTAGAGCACTGCTGTATTATCACACACAAAGTAATAAATTCTGGCAAAGACTTCATGGGCAATCGCTTGCAGAATCATGGGTCTTAGGAGAAACAAAACACATGGGTTATGTAGAAGGAGCAGGACCAACCTATGACTTAAAATTATCTACACATTTTATGAAAACAGAAAGCAGGGCAACATAAATAAAAAATTTGCACTGGAAGCTTGAGACCTAGAAGAGTCCTTTTTTTGAGTCAAATTGGGATTTTTAAATTATTTTAGCTTCAAATGAATGGCTTTCTGGTGGAAAATGGAGGACATAGGAATCTGAAAGGCATTTTTGGGAAGAGAAGTAAGTGTGGAGGAGAAATTTAACAGCACCTTCTTATGAACACATCTGTCCTGAGTATCCCTCAAATTATTCTAATGCCTTTTCTTTCAAGGTTATAAATTACTGCTATGGAAATTTTAACAGTATCATTTTAGAATGATAAAATGGCATCACAGAGCCAAAGACCTTCAGACAGGACTGAGTTGCAGAAGCTACAAAATACTTTCATTCAAATATAATTTGCAATTTAAAAAAAGAGAAAGAGAAAAAATGAATAAAGGGCACCAACACAGGCTAAAGTGAAAGAGCACCTACATCTCACGGATATTTTGAAAACACTTTTGCTTCCATGAGGTGAAACTAGAGCTAGCTGGAAACCCATTGTATTTTAAATCACTCTATAAGGTGCCATTTTTGTACAAACTGACAGAGGTAACCATGTTCTATCTGAATTTTATTATTCCATATTCACCCACACAAGCAGCAAATATAAAGGGAAAATACTACATCAAAGCTATCACACTGTTTTCCTCCTTACAGACTTGAGTTTCACCCAAGTGCCTTACATCTTCTTTCTAAGGAAAGAGTTTAAAGCATTCTTATCTTTTTCCACTTCATTATCCCTTTGACTACATGACCTTTTGTGTTTTGGGATGTAACTGATCATGGGAAAAGTCAGCAGATTAATATTGCAAACAAATGAAAGTCAGCTTTCAAAAGATTAAATACCCTTCAACAAGGCATCTTAAAATGAGGCACAAAAGCAAAGCTTATTTTCCTGAGTGCTTTGTACATAATGCTATGTTGTGTCAAAGAGGTAAAAATCTCTGAAGTCATTCAATCTGAAAGCAATTGCCTTTTTTCTTCTACATTCCCCTCTACAAGTTAATAGGGATGGAAAACTATTTTTCAAGAAGCAAGTTACAAATATTGAATGCAGCTCTTCTTTATCCTTTTGTTTCATGGTTCATTTTCATCAAAATGTGAAAGCTGGCATGGTACTGAGAAGCTGCAGACTCCCTTTCTTTAAAAGAAATTATTAAATTCACCAGATAACACAACATTCCTTCCCCCACTGATTTTTTTCCTGACTTGATTCAAGTCTAAACAGTGAAATACATTCACTTCTTCCATCCTCAAAAATTAAAAATAGCAAATTATGAAAGTAACTTGACTTTATCTTCCATTACAAAGCAGCAGGTACTCAAACTGAAAGAAAACCATTTATTTACCACTTTGAGACTAGCTTTTTTGTTAACAAACTAATAAGTTTTTGATTTTTGTAAGGAAAAAAAATCTATTTTCTTATCCATTGGCTTCCTTCAGATTCTAGAATTTTCAGCTATTTTCTAGTGACAACTTAAGGAGACTACATTTTACCTATATATAAAAATACTGTATCCTCCTTTGGCCTTTTAGTCTAGGAAAAACACATTTGTTAGAAAGAAGAGTTCAGCAGTACAACAAACCATCCAGAACACCTGAAAGTGTTTCAGGAAACATTCTAATTGAGAAAAATCAGGAACAGGTTGTTTAAATCATTCTCATCTGAGCCCCATGCACATTAAACCCACACTCAACTTATGCTGGAGTTAATAAAGCAAAAAGCCTTTACTCTAACAAGGTCTAACTCCTCGTGAGGGTGCACCCCAAGGGGTACAGCTCTGAGAGCCCAATAAAACCCATCGTCTGCACAAAACCCAGCAATGCCACAGGAAGGGGTGCAGCAAGATCAGCATGACACACCACCTTAACTGAGGCTATCTCCCAGCAGTGGCTGCACCATTGTGGGTACCCTGGGAAGGATAACTGCCACCAGCTCCAACAACTCTTTACCATTTCATTGGCGAGTACAGACAGGGCTTTAATAAGTTGTGAGGATGTCTCATTTGTAAAATACAGCTCTATCAATGTGACATCACAGCTAATTCAAAATGAACTCTGTCAGGTACTGCTGACAGCACAGCTTAGCAGTTGTCCTTTACGTTAAGCAGTCGTAGGACAATACTCATTAACAACCCTGAGCCCAGGAAATTAATTGCAGGACTCCTCTTTTCTAGGCAAGTGCTGTGATCACAGAATCCTGTTCCTATTTTCACGGTCTCTTTTCTGGCAGAGTTCTTAAACTTCTCCTTCACATCCTTAGCAGAATACATAAGGATGCTTGAAGCCATCACTAATTTGGAGATTGCTCAGAGAGAATCTGACCAGATCTTTCACTTCATCAGCAAAGACTGTAATAATTCAGCCATTAGAGAAAACACAGGCAACTTGTTTACCTCCCTTTACCAAATCCTCTAGAATCTATTACCAGATTTAGATAGAAAGATGTTATTTAAAGGTTAAGCCTCAGTAAAGAGCTTTATGTTCAGACACACCAACCTGAGGAAAGACAAATTTTCTATCCCTACCACGCCAACAATTGGATTTTATAAACATGAATGTAGTAAGACCTTTGAGTAAGACCAAAGTCTGTGTCACACAGCTGCCATATCAGGCATTAGCATGAATTCAACAATGACAAATCCAACAAATTATTATTTCCACTTTTAGCAGGCTTGATTTGCTATTTTTAGAAAAAACTAATCTGACTGTCTCTTATGAGGAAAAAAATAATTGATGCAAATAGTCTGAAGCACTATGTTACACTTTACTAGCAAAGTGCTCTAAAAAACAAGGACACACTATCTGCTATAAACCTGGTACTTTTATATATAAAGTGTTTAAATTCTGCTTGCTTGAGGACATGGGGCTGATGCAATTTATTTTCTCTCTGTGCACACCAGCACAAGGCCAAGGGCACATAAATCCAAACACTTGAGTCAGTCCTGTCGTATTTATTCCACCCTCTAAAGACAATAGGTGAACCTGAGCCCTTCACAGAGGTCCTGAGTGATACAGTTCTGCATCATCCCCATCTCTAGAGCATCACGAATGTTAAGTAAATCGACACCTTAGTGATACAGAAAGTGTCTAGTTTTGCTCAACAGAGATATCTCTTAGGTTTTTTAAACCTTTCTGGATCTTTGGTAGGAGCTCTTCATCCACTTCAAATTCTCTGTAATTTACACCCTACATACCAGAAAAAAATTTCGATTCTCTCTAGGGCAAAGTGTTTTCACTAAAAACTTTTAACAGAAATACAGGCATTAAGAGAAAATTATTGTACATTTTCCCAGGTGTCTTGCACAGCAATTTATTTCAATTCCTAGTAACTCCATCCAAGAAGATCCCAGAGTTAAAAGCAGTCAGAAGCCCCCACCAACTACAAACAAGAAACAAAGTCAGAAAATAAGTAATTTACTTCTCCAAATTGATTAAGTGTCTGCAGATGAAAAGTCTTCATATCACCTAAGCTGTAACTTTAACAGTCAAGAATCTCTTGTCCCAGTTTATAGGAACTTTCAAGTAAAAACAGATGGAGAAATTCAGACCACTTATCTAGCAGAAAATATCATCTCAGCTTACTTTAGATTTCATTTTTGAAAACTTTTGCTACAGTCTTTCATATTGGCACAGATCAAGACAGTCTAAACAACAGCCAGGAGCATTTCCCTGTGAAAGTAAGACTTTGAGAAGTGTGCTTCAGTTGTGCAAACTCAGTGATAATCTTTCATAAAGTAATTCCATTGGCCCTAGCTGTAACCTACTTCTTTGGATAAAAATACTTTTCATCTTTTGGGAGTACATCCTATCCAAAATGAGATATGATCAGACACCTGCTGAAGCTCCATGAACAATTTTTAACTACAGATACAGGCTGATCCAACAGCTTCACAATATTGCTTCCGGACAAGCAAAGCTAAGTTAAAGTGTTGCTTGTCAAGTCATCGTGCCATTATCTAAATATCAGAACAGGACTACTTATCTTCACAGAAAAGATGGGCTGCTGATGAGGAAACAAATACACCCAGAAGGGATGCTTGTAAAATTCCTATTTAGGTGTGTGAATAGACTGGACTATTTAATCTTCAGTTCCGTTAGGAAATTTAAAGCCATGACTTAATGGGTGAATTCAAAAACAACATCAGTAGGTTAATGACTAAAGCCCAAGAAGAATAAACAATGAAGAAGAGCTGATTAACTTTTCCTCCTTAAATTCTCATCTGAGTCATTTATTCACTCTGATTAAATCTCTTTGGTAAGCTAGATATACAGCTTTGTCTTTCCATATTTAGAAGACGGAGGTTTCTGGAATCAGTCAAAGTCTGAGACACAAATGGATGTTGACTACTTCAGAGCATTATGGTAAAAATATTGTTTGTAGGGAGAGGAAAAAAGCCAACAATTTAACATTATTATAATAACCTAATTTGACATTATTATTGAAACCTTGAGCCTAATCCAAGATTCATTATGAGTACATATGTAATTACTACCAGGAAAAGAGAAAAATTCTTTGATTCAAGAAAGTCTTAACAGCAATACAGTTAAAATTATTACAAACAGAATTCTTAGTTGCTTTTCCTGATATTAAGTTCACATTTCCTATAGGTTGAAAAGCAAGTGGTGTCATTCTGGTGTTGGCAGTGGAGGATGATACAGTTGCATATCAAAATCTGTCAATGGCTTCTTCTGCCTAAAACTCACTCAAGGTCATTTCTATCCATTTGGTACATTTGTTTTTACACCTTGCTTTCTCTTCATTGGCCTGCAGCGATCCAGGACACTGAATTCACATGGGTGGTGGGTTTTATGTAGTTTAGATAAATTTTCTTTGTTCTATTCGTTACCCCTAAGCTCAGATTTTGTCCAGTTCCAGGTCTTCATTTCTTTAGCTGACCATAAGTAATTCATTACTGAGGGGCCTGCAGTGTCTGCCTGAGCCCCATCCCTAATCATCCCACAGCAGCACTCTCCTACAGTGCTCTCCAGACACTTCTAGAGTTTATCCTTCCCCAGACATCTGCTACCATTCCAGGACTGTACTTCTCTACACTACACCATTATGTTAGATAAGAAATATCTTGTTTCACATAAAATTTTTCCTTGTTACAGATATCTATAGGAAACTATTGCCATACTGTACAATTATTTTTTTTTTAGTAAACAAATTAGCCACAGACACCTGGTCAATTAGAGAAATAGCTGCTACAGCTAAATGAAGTACAGCAAAGTACAAGGAGGTCAAGAAAAGTTCAGATAAAACAAGTCTGACATGCCTCAGTCCTGAAGCCACCAAACTCAGGGCAAAATTTGTGGCCAGCTGCAGTAAAGAAATTGCAGTAGAGTGTGGCAGGGCTGCACAGCGGCAAGAGAGATTTCTGGCATCGCAACTAGCAGAAGATTCTGATGATCACCACATTAGCCAAGGTATAAGTTGAGCTAGAGAGCTCCCTGGAGATTATCTATATTTGTGACAAAAAGGCATTGAAATGACTGCTACATACTGATAGATACAAGCTCATGTAATTTAAAAAAATTCTTAAATAAAGAACTCAATAAAAGTTATTTTCTTATACAGGTAATGAACTATGAGGCTTAAAGCAAACCAGCAGTTCTAGAATTCAGTGAACAAAGGATCCCAGAAAGTTAGTGAGAGAGCATTTTTATTAAAGATCCTTTAATGCAATATTTCTGCTTTAGAAGATGGACCTGATAGAACACAAACAGCAGCCTTCATTGAAAGAAAACGATTCTAGCAGTGATAGAAGCAGACTAATATAGAGATGAAGATTATTTGAATGTTATTTCAAGTAATAATCATTTTATAATGATTTCTGTTCTTTTAAAAGCTGAAATAAGACTGAATGTTGAATGAAAACAAAGTTGAAACATTTCAGAATGTGAGACAAAGTGGTTCACTTCTTTTTCAAATGTCATAGCAGGCACAAATACTCTGATTTCCATTATGCTAAAGTTAAAAAATTCTAAAAGAAGAGGCTATCAAGCTGGAACAACCCAGGAAGTATTTAAAAGATATGTAGAGATGGTGCTTATGGATGTGGTTTAGTGGTGGACTTGGCAGTGTTAGGTTAATGATTAAACTAAATGATCTTCAAGATCTTTTTCAACGTAACCTATTTTATGGTTCTATCTGATTCTTCTACTGACAAAAATAAGTTGCTCTCACTTTTTAATAGGTGCATCAAAATCAAGACTAGGCAAATTGTAGTTCTACTTCATTTTGTGCATCCCACAAACCTGCATACTGTTGCTCTCAGGAGTGAAAATCTTGCTTTATCTGCTTTAAAGAATAAACACATAAGTTAACTCTCAGTAGCAGCTGCAAGTTTCTCTGGATTCAGTTTACTCTGCTATTTAATATGGCGCCAACATTGGAACAAAAACCTTTTCTTAGGTGAGTTTTCCTCAGTGGAACAGCAACTGCCCCATTATTAGAGAAGGATAAGGTCTTACAAGAAAATAATCTGCTATTTCCTCATAAAAGCACCTAGATATGATACAGCCAGCTGAGTTATTCAACAGAATTATGAGTAGGCTGTTTCTCACCTTCTGTTTTCTCCTTCTCATGCATCACCTATTTGCATTTCTTAACATATTAATATTTGAAGCTGAGACATTTGAGGCTGAAATCATACTTCTTTGGTTCAGTAGCTTCTAGCATATAGAGCTGATGCATAAGTGAAATGCATTACATTAAAACATGTATTAAGAAATAGCTTTTGTAAGTGAAATTTTGCTAGATGTTATTTGCATGAATTGTGTTTTGAAGACAGATCAAAGAGGTCATGACAGGGAACAGCAGAGGCTTTTTTTACTTATATGATAAATAAAAGCATTACACATAAACATGTAGAGAATATTGCCTACTCCATCAAATATAAAACAGTAGGAGCGGGGCTCTGATACAGAAATTCAAACCAAACCTGCTCATGCACAGCTATTTCAGTAGGACATCTGTGGGCATGAAAACTGACAAAAGATGTAACAGCTTTACAGCTCTGCACATTTTTAAAATTTGAGTTCTTTTAAGCATGAGGAGGTATCTGAAAAGATATCCCATTATTTTCCTGAAGATCTAAGAGAAATTCCTTTGCCTTTTTTCTTTAATAAAATGAATGGAGCTTAGCAAGAAAAAAACTGGGTTTTTTTGGTAAAATTAAGCAAATTTTATTTAGCCATACTTGACCTCCGTGCTCTTAAGCATTCCTACTTCAGAAAGTGATTTCAAGTGAAATTTTTACTTACTCAACTCATGAAGAGAGACATTCTTTTTTCCTGGGACACATGAAATTTCAGGCTCAATATTGGAAAGTGCTGCAGCCAGTGCCTGACCAGGGCATTCATCCTGATATATCAAAAGCTACAAGTCATTAAGAGGTGGATTTACTCAGTGTTTAAAATTATAATCAAAATCCTTTCCCTAAAGAAAGAAATATTAGTTACTAAAAAAAAAAAAAAGCCAATTTTAATTATTGTTGCATCTGTCCTTTAACTGATTTTAACGGCTGAGAAAAACATCTATTGTTGTAGGAGGAGTCAAAAACATATTATTTTGATGACTAAACTGCCTAGCAGCCCTTATCAAAAGAAGTGAAATGTTATCTTCTGCCTACTGCCAATTACCTCTGCATATTGTTGTCCCACCCAGGAGGACTGGCAAGTATATTTTTGATAAATGTATGTAATTTAACGGCTTTTGTAGGCTTCAGTCTCCACATTAAAACTAATCAGAGGGAAAGGACATGAAAGAATTGGAAAACAAATATATTAAAGCAGATTATTCCAGTAAACCATTCAAGGGGATGTTCTTTTTGTGTTGGTTGCTTTGCTTAAATTTGTAATCTGAAAAGTGATTACAACCCCAAGCTGCCATCCTATAGCCAGCTTTCTCACCATCCCTACTTCTTACTATGGAACACAGCTCTGTGCCCTTCTTCACTCCCTCTCTTAAAGTATTGTGCAGCATTTATGAAATTGTAGTCCTAAGTTTCAAGAGAGAGATTTCTTTCTTTTAAAAGAAATGCTATAAGAGACACCATATGGTATTTGTTTTCTTCCTCACACACATGAGCTTCCAGAGGAAATATAATCAACAGTCAGGAAAACAAATTCTATTTTAAATATGTAAAACAATAAGATTTTGGGGTTTCTCACGGGCCAGACAAAAATACTTTAGTTATCCAAATAATCTCAGTTTAGTTTTATCAAACCACACTCCAAATAAAAAATTAAAATCCATAGGTTATATTTATATATCTCTCAATGGCAAACAGCAATTTCCATTTCAATTGTCAAACAAGAGACTTAGAGGTGATTTGGTCAGCATGTTAAAGTACTTTATTTACTAGGGACGAGATTTCTGATTGAAGTAGGTGAAGAAATAATGAGGTCTAAAGGCCAGAAATAAACTAAACAAATTAGAGTGAAAATGAATTAACAGTGGTGATAATGAACAATGAGAACAGTTTATCTAAAGATGTACTTGAACTGTTCATCATCACAAACTTCAAATTGAAAGGCTCATTTTCCCTGGCCAGAAGTTAAGAGCAGGATGTGAGAATTATTGCAAAGCTCTGTGGCCTGGATTGTAGAAGAGGTCAATAAGCATCATTATATTGGTTTCTCCTGAAAACAATCTCTCTACACTTTAATTAAAGCTAAAGAGTATGCCTTCCAGGAACATGCCTTGATGGCTGTGCTACTGAAACACATTAAGTGTCCCCATTCTTCAGAAAGTGTGATTCTTCAGAAAGTGTGAGAACTATAACTCTCCTTAAGGATCAGTGTGTGGGGAAGAAAAGAGTTCAAAAGGAGCAAGCTCCAGATCCACATGGGAATTTTTAACTCCCACAGCATGTCCATACAACCACTTTCTTACAAAAACAGTAGTCAGAACTTCCTAATGCAAGAAAGCACAAGACCTCCAAAAGAAAAGAAACCATAATGTCAGACAGAAGTAGCAGCCATTTTCCAAGATCTACTGGGGAAAAAAGGAATGCACTGGACATATCAATAAATTTTAAAATATGTACATACCAAGAAAACTTCTGGCACTGTAGGACCCATCAATTTGTGACTGGTCCAGTGCAGGCTGAACAATGCTGCTAAAATCTTTGGAGAAAAATCTATTCTTGACAATGACAACCACATATAATTAACTTGATTCTAACTTAAGAGACACATCTGCTTAGACATTAAAATTTTTTAATATTTTCAAAACTCAAATTCTCCTGAATTGTTTGTAAACTCTTTTGTTTCTGTGCATGACCTTTATTTTAAAATTATTTTTGCTGTGATTACACAATGACAACAGGATTACAATATTTTTTCCATCAACTGAAAGGTTTTAATGGATAAGATTTCAAGAAGCTGAAGAGAGGCATGATTTTAATATTAGATTTTTGAGCTATTTATGCTATTGCAACTTTCAGCAGTGTAGAAATAAATCTCACTTAATGCAGTAAGTGTGTATAAAAAAAGTATTTACTAAAATCCTCTTTATGTAGCTGTCTTTTCCATCAACTGAATAGCTTTGGTAATGCATCAGCAACACCACCTTGAAAAGTAGCTGAGGGGTTTTAATGACCAATATTGATCTTATTTGTAATCTATCACTCTGCAAATGCACAAGCTCATTGTTCAAGAGCTCTTACAGTCCCAAAAGAGGGTCCCACATCAGCACACACAGTGCTTGAACTTGCTCTTGGACACAGTGAGAACGCCACAGGCTTGCAGATGCAGTTTTGGCTGAAGTCAGAAGAAATGCATTCATGAGCATGAATATAACACATTTGGGATGTGTTATATAGCAGCTGTGCTGTTGCTTAGTGAAACACAGAGGGATAGAATAGACTAGACCTCAGTCGGAAGAGACCTGCAGTGGTCATCTAGTCCTAGTGCCTGACCTCTTCAGGGATGACCAAAAATGAAAGCAGATTACAATGGGCACTATCCAAATGTAATTTAAACACAGACAGAATTGCTGGACGTCAACCACCTCTCTAGGAAGCCTGTTGCCATGTTCGACCACCCTCTCCATAAAGAAACACTTTCTAATGCCCAGTCTAAACCTCTGGTGAAGTTTTGAGTCATTCCCATCCATCCTGCCACTGGGCACCATGGAGAAGAGTCCAGCATCTCCCTCTCCAGGTCCTCAAGAGAATAATGAGGTCACTCCACAGACTCCTTCTCTTCAAACTAAGACACACCCAGAGTGCTCAGCTGCTCCTCACAGGACAGGCTTCCAGCGCACTCTCCAGTTTACTTGCCCTCCTCCAGAGGCATTCAAAAACCTCCACATCCTTCTTAAATTGCACACAGCACTCACCAACACTGGATAATCACCAGTTTGGAGCAGATGGTGCTGCTGTGATTCTTGCAGCCCAGGATGCCATTTGCCCTCTTGGCAGCCAGGGGCTAATGTCCCACACAGAGCTGGCTGCAGCTTCCCCATGGTGACACCTCTGAAGGAAGAAGCCTTTTCAGTATCTCCCCTGTAATACCAAGATGATCTCATCTGACATGTTTGTGGTTATGCGTATAAAAAGATTACAGCTTTTAAACAGGGGCACGGGAATTGTCTTTATCAATGCCATCAGCATCAACAACAAATATGTGTGGTCTTAGCCCCTTCTAGACAGATCTTGATTGGCTGTTTGCACTCCAAGCATCATATAAATGCTGTAAGAATGTCACAGATTTCTATCAATAATACTCTCAGCCAAATTCTACACATTGGTAAGCAGCTTTAGTAGAATAACCAATAAAAAATGTTTCTATTTTAAAGAAATTTAAAATATTAATCTGAGGCTGTAATAATAAAAAAACATTTTAAAAGACAGATATGCAGTATGATGAAGTCCCAGTGTCCTATTTATTAGCAGATATGCATTCATTCGGAATTATTTTGCTAACTTTATCCTTATGTTAAGTACAAATTCATTTTTCACTAATTCATTAATTACACAATTATTTTTGTGTTTATCACTTGTGTTTACTTTCCACATCCAAAAATATCTAAATTACATAGCAAAAAATCTACATTAATTTATAACATTCTCCTACCACAGTGTCAAGAAAATGGTATCTACTTAAATTGTAGTAATGACAAGTATCTGAATATTATTTTGAAATTTTAAATAAGTATAATAGTAATGTTGTGATACTAGATGTGATATTAAGGTTTTCAAAAGCAATTTTCTGCCTGCTTCCCACTGAATATAAAAAATAAAAAAGTAAAGTCAAGTCACTTCAGCTAGCATGTTTGACTGCTGAGAACAAAGGAGTCTGAAATAAAATGTGCTTATCACTACTGAGCAGTGATTATAACATCCAAAATCAGAATTATAACTGCAAAACTCGCAAGTGTGCCTGTGAGGTGGCAAAGTAGGCAAGCGACACACATTTATGCCTTATAACACATTTTTACTGCTAATGAAGAACCCTATTCCATTGGGCTAAATACCATGGCACTCAGCTCAGATTCAACAAGTAATTACACACAGTGTTAGTTTTCAGATGATGATATCAAACACATATTACATGTTTTCCTAAGGGAAGTTCTTAGTAGCTAACATGTTTGCAGTTTTTCCATTTATTTATTATTGACTAAATAGCTTAATTCTGTTCAATGCAAAAATACAAGAAAAAAAAAAGGAGACCTTATAAAAGTCTTCTGTGTGGCTCTTGAGTTCAAAGCAAATTTTCCAGCTGAGTTATGAAGTCCTGGAATGAATTTCCAATGAAAATGCTAACAGGTCTTTAGCTACAGTTGTGCTAGCGGGTGTTGCTAAAACAAATAGAAAACCCTGTGAGTGCCAGCAAAGCAGCCCATCATTAGAGGCACTTTTTTAGAAGCTTTTTATTACATCTGGGTGATGATAATCTTCCCACCAGTGGGCATGCTGAGTTTTGGCACATATCAAGCTTGTCAGAATCATTTTACACATTCCAAACAGCAGGCAGAGTAGACAATAACAAAAGAGAAAAGAAACTTTCTCAACATGGCGTGTGTCTTTGTTCTCAGGAGCTGCTATTGCCTTTTGATGGGGCAAACAAAGAACCATTTAACCAAACCACTACGCCTATTAGAGCCATTGACTCCAGTTCCAGAGGGGATACCAGGGGTTCTGGTCCACCCTCAGCTCCGACAGAAGAGGGCAGAAGCAGGTCTTTGTGTGAAAGCAGAAAACAGCTTGAAGAAACTTTTCTTCCCAACCAAACCCCAGTAGGGTCTTGGTGCTTTCCAGACCCTAAACCAGTCAGCTACAGCAATGTCCCCAGAAAGCTCTTAGCAAAAACCAGACTCATCCTAACATTAGGACATAAATGTGTATAAATTCAGTCTTGCAGAGGAAGACAGCACAGGACAGTTACTTAGAGTCACCCACACAGATCATCCTTTTCAGCAAAATTAGCAGTTGCCACTCTCCGCGTCAAAACAAGGAAAACTGTTACCCAGGTTTCCCAGTTTTACCCAAAACATGACATTTTAAAACACTGACACATTGTATAACAGCTGAAAGAGACAAGAAAATAACACAAGGCAGTCATGGGAACTGTGACCTGATCCAGCAAAAACCCAAAACCATACAGTTAAATGTATGAGCCTCCAAAGAGGGGGCAAGGGTTGGATCAAACTAGAAGCAAAATCAGGAATGACACTGGACTTTACTGGTCATGTTTCCCAGCAGAGTTGATGCACACTGCTGCACTACCTCACCTTTTTGGGTGGTGGTAAGGACTCAATGTCAGACTGCAAGCAATAATAAGATTGTTCACCCACAGAACAGGAGGAGAAAAAGCCAAGGTGAAACCTGGCTGAACTTCCGTCACCTGTTCTTAAATTAAATTTAGCATATTCACTCTGGAAATGACTGAGAAATGACCAACGTAGGCCCTCACAACACTACTGTCAATCACATTCAATTTTTTCAAAATGTAGCTAATCAACAGATATTTGGAATAAGATAACACAGACACCAAAAAAGGCTGCCTGTCATGGGCACCACATCCATAAAGAATATCTTGCATCTAGAAACTATGCAGAGTTCTCCATTTTGCAAAGTGATCCCCAGCACAGTGACCTCCTCATATTGAAATATACATTATTCATAATGGCTAATCGATGTAAGAGACACGACAAAGTGAGAATCTGACTTCAAAATTTGGACATAAGATTTCACAAAATTACATATTACACATATAAACAGTGAAATACAGTAATTCATTCACTGTGTTTCCTGAATTAATATCCTCTGAACTATGTAACAGGTTTCTGTTCTAGGATTTAACTCAAAGTTGCAACAATTGGCAGAATTAGACATTGACACATTTCCTTATCATACAAAACTCAGTATGGATTATTTCTTTCAAATGTGACATGACACTACAGGTTTTTTTGCTGTTCTTTATTCCTTCTGATGCTTTTCATTAACAATGTCTGCCCAGACAGCCCAGACACTGAACTTTTTAAATACCAATATTCCTTCAGGCCTTTGGATTCTGTTTTTCAGATGGCCATATGTGGAGGAAGCTTAAATTCCGCAACCCTGAGCCTGCCATGATCCTTTTTGAATGATTATCATGAAATGTATAACTTAAGGATTTGCATTAAGATAATATTTCCTCCTTTCAAAGCAGAAATTTTTTTGCTCAACTCCATATATCCAAGCCCACTTTTGTTGGCACTTTTCTTCCAGGCTTTCTGCTCACTGTTAAGAAATAATGGGGGAAAGAAAAAAGGAAAAAAAAGAAAGAAAAAGCAGATAGATTGAGTCTTCTAAAACTTCTCCCAACTGTATACATTGCTTCTGTTTTATATATGAAGACGTAGCTTGGAGCAAGTTCCTAATGCTAATTTATAAATCCTTGAAATACAGGGTTTAGAACAGAATGCTAATATAACTAACTACATATATGCTTGCAGGCACTGCTATAATGAAAGAAATAATTACATCAATAAAATTATATTAGTTTGACATTAACAATTTGCCCAAGCAAACAATTCCAAATGACTAACAAGCACCATAAATATGACTGCTGTCATAAATCAAAGCTATCCATGACCTGAGTTCATGCATCTCCTTGGAAAAAGATAAAAAGAAAGTATCATTAACAATATTAGGAATTTCATTAAGTACACAATTATAAACTTCATCTAGCTCTGAAAATTTAATCAACTATCATGCTTGTAAGATTAAAATCAAAAAGAATCCCAAAAAACAAAAATAATATTTTAATGATAATGTATTATACATCTATTACTATGTTTTATATATATTATATACTATATTATAACAATAAAATAATTATAATATTTCTTTGATTATAGGTATTTTTGAACATAGGGAATTATAGTAGCATTATTAACTTTGTGGGAACTTTCCACCTACACATTACAACATCCGGTTTCTCACATCAACTAATACAATTTTTTGTGATAGTAGGTTTCTCTTTCTTAGATATTTTTCTCTCCATATTCTTTAAGGGATAGCAAAAACACAGTTGAAAAACCTTGAGTAAATTTATTACATGAAAATTTTTGTAAAATCAGAAATACAGATTCAAAAACTGAGAGTCCACAGATTGTTCTGTCCACACCCATTAAAGACTGCCTCCTACATTGATGTAGGATTTTCTTCTGTTAGTCTGGTTTAAACCAGAAGCAAAACTCTTAGAGCTAAATCCACACTCTCATCTCTACGTTTGGTAGAGCGTGTCCCAGGACTAGGAATATAGAAAATTCATTATATATTTAGAAACTCATTTGCTGAAAATAAGCTTGTGAACAAGTCTCAGCACAGGTTAAACGGCCACCTTTCCCTAAAAAAGACATGGCTACTAATAAGCTAGTGAGCTAAGAGAGCATTTCTTTTTCAGCTTGACCTAAGAAAGCAAACACCATCACATTGAAAAAAAGTAGTAAATATAATAAATCTCAAATCAAAAGCCAAGTACATTTCCATAAATACGTGTAGCTGCCAGTAATACCTGCCAAGGTAGGAGAATATTTTGTTGAGTGAAGAGGACAATTTCTGTTGGAAATATGACAACATTCTGTGGACACTACCAAACAATTTACAATATTTCTCTTGGAATATTTCCAAACGTGCTGTATTGACGAGATGATGAGCTGCTATAAGGTAAAGCCTGAAAACATAATTAAATTCAAAAGTATTTCTGAAGGACTCAATATTTTTCAAGCAGTTATTAAAATGGAAGCACAATGAGTTTTTCATAATCTGGCCCTTTTGTTATGGATTGCTCTCGATTCCAGTGCACTTAATTTGTGTAATGCACAGTGATGATCTACGATATGCAGCATCATCTCAAGCAGAACTAGTGAACTCTTTCTCTTTTCATTTTGAGTAGTGCATCCAGAGGGAAACATATAAGCAAAATAAAGAGCTTTAGCATGCAAAGTATGTTGCTACAGCAAATTGATGTGTTAAATTATATTGACAACTCTCCTCACCCTGATAAATATCTTCCTGATCTGCACCACTATTACATAACAGAGCATTGCCATGCACAGCCATTAACACAGCTGTTTAACCTGAATATTACCTTCTTCTCTTACAAGTATATCAAATTTTCTGCCAGTACAAGGATAGCAGAGCTTGAACCAGAAAGACCAATGTATTGAGGTGATAGACAACTATATCTTTCCTCTATGAAAAGCTCAAAGGACAAGTTCAAGAAGGAGAAAAATTTCAAAACAGGTCTTATGTCAGGTAATCATTTACAGCACTGTCATACTAATGGCTACAGAAAAGCAGGGGAGCAGTGACAATAGGTGCATCCATCTTACTACAATGCTGGAAAAGCTCCACCTGTATCCCCCTGCACTTTGTCTCCCACTGTCCCCTGACAAGTGCATCCCATGACAGTGTATCTGATAGTGGGGACATTACCAATCTGTCATCCTTTCTTCCTGAAAGGCACCTTGACTGCAAATAATGACTAAAGGAGAGCAACAAACTACCTCTGGCCTCCAGCCATATACAGGTTTCTTTGTTATGATGCTAAATTCACAGACAACTACTGAACAGCTCTAAAGAAAAGATAAAGCATCTTAAAACTCATTTTGCCAGCTATGTAGGTATATATATAAATATATTAAAAAAAAGTGTGTAAATGTATATAAAATGCATTTGCACTTCCACAATAGTTTTGTAAATATTTACAATCTTAAACTCTCATAGTCATTCATAGTAGCACAACAACTCTTGTTGATAATGACCCTCATAATTAATATGGCCAAAAATTACTGCGGCAAAAAGGAGGTTCCGTACATTCCTTTAAATTGCATGGTATTCATGGAACTACTACAGTTGAAAGCCATTCATACCTGTTTTCTGCCAAAGACTGTAAGCAGATTTTCAGGATTGTGTCATTTCACTTTGTCTGCATCTAAAATGAAGCAGAATCATGAAAGCTTTGCATTCTCATGCAACAGCACAGTCCAAAAATACTGAAGCAAAACAACCAGATCTACCTTGGGCAAAAAACACTTAAAAGAGTCACAATCAGCTGAAAAATCTGGGTCTTAATCCTTTTTTCTTTGATAAGAAAGGAGGCAATACCTCCACCTGCATTCCTTTTTTTAAAAGGGCCATTGCTAAATTTTGCTGTAAATTTGAGATATCTTTGCAGCAATTATTGCAATGTGAGTGATATGATAATTTTTTACAAGATTGGGAAAATTTACTCCTCCTATCTTTTTGGGTTTGTTTGTTTGTTTCTAATGGTATGTCTTTTGTTGTGTTTTTGGAATCCCATAAAATTTTATGGACAAATTATTTATTACAGCAAAGCTTAGCTTGGGGATTTCTATCGGTATGAGTTTAACAAAGGGAGATAAGATGAGGGAGAATGTTCATTGTCATGATACTGTATTTTCCCCACAATGATAATAATAATAATCTGTCCCATCTGTCTAAATCTAATCTAATAGTGTTTATGAGTGGTTGAAGGCATATTTTAATTAAGTCTTGTAGTTGCAATGGTATATATTTTAGTCCCTTCAGGGATCATTTACATTTCCAATTTTCAGTACAGGGTATGTAACCACTACATGATGTGGGAAGCAACCTGGGCTTGAAGCAGTTAATTTTGCATCAGGATGTGGATCTTCAAGCCAAATAAAACAAACATTTCTGGAAGAACAGAGGTTCATTGTTCATACCTCAGAAGATGTTTTAATCTGCCAAGAGTCAAATAGCCAAGGTAAAATGTGAACAAGTAGTGTATTTTTATGCTGTTTCCATTTTAACAGGGAAATTACTTCATAGAGCTGTATTTTGTAAAAAGTGGATTTTTAAGCTCATCATTTTCTTTTCTAAATCCATTGAAGCTCCTTACCTAAAACATACTGTCATCATATTTCTCATAGTCCTTGCACATTTCAGCTGTAATCCAAACAGGATAGGCTGTATTCTAACAATACAGATCAAATCTACAAGATTAAACTACAGGAAAGCAAGGCAGTTACTTCAAAAATAAGAGTTTTAGCTTTAGAAGGAAATTCTTGATCTTTAGACAGCCTAGGCCAATGTGTAGATCAAAAGTACATTGAGGGTACCCTCAAAACAATAAATATATATATATTATTTAATTTTAATCATATGGGAGGTCCCGTGGTCTAAGGAGATAGGAGTAGCTTACAAGTTTTATATAAAAAATAATATTCTGCTGAAATCACTCAGGAACACAGAGTGAGACCATCTAATCTAACCTTACCTGTGCAATTATAAATTGGATGTCACTACACTGCTTCTGCAGTCAGTAGAGACATTCATGCCACTGCAAAGAATGTCTCATGCCAGCTGAAATAAATGCATACATGGGATAGACTTGTCTCTTAGATACTTCTACATCTCTGCTGACTTTCTATATACAAAGTCTTTGAAATCAAACAGGGACATCAAGTTGGATGGAACAGTCAAGGACTAGGTTTGACTGCTAATACATCTCTCCTTTTGAAATCCATAGGAAATTTTTATGGACCTCTGAAAGAGTCAGATATCTCCCTTCCACTCTTACTATATTCCCTAATGCCCTTTCATGCCTATTTACCTATGCATGACACAGTTAACGTGCAAAGAACAGGCAAAACATGGAAAATTTGTGATATAAGCTCAGCTAAATAAAGTACTAAAGCACAGATTTACTGACAGCTAAATGCTTTCTTTCAAGCTTTTTTCATTTTCTTGATTTGATGCCCTCACTTTAATGCATAGGATATGCTGTCATAAAATACCATGTCTGATTAGTTGTTTTTTTACAAGAGCAAAAGTTATTCTAAAATAAAAGGTTTTGCTTCTATTCCCTCATTCTACCAGAGAAATGGATGAATCTCTTTCTTTCAGGCTTTCTTGTTTTGCTTTGGGTTTTTTAAGGTACTGAAAATAACCTGAAAATTGGAGACTGTAAATGCTGCTACTTCAGCATTAGGTATCCTGTGTCAGCAAGGTTAAAACAGTTTTAAAATTCACAGAGAAAAAGGATAAAACAGGGACAAAGTAACAGAAGTTCTCTAATTTTATCAGGTGCTCATTTTACTACTAGACTATTTTGAGGACGCCAAATCATGGACATAGGAGAACCAGTGGACACTCCTGTCTAGATCTTTCAAAAGCTTTTTTAATGAGATCATTAGAAAATATAATGAGATTTGAATCTTTTTACAAGATTATTAGGAAAACCAGTACACAGGGGTAAGTGTTAGTATTGATGGACTGGATATAACCCACTCATACTGACAAAAAATGCTCAGAATTCTTAACAGTCTTTATTAATTTTTGAGGGCACTCAAAACCTTCATACAAGGATTCTTATTAATGCTCATGTTTTGTACTCTGCAGTCACAAGACTGTCACTGGGATATTTTCTGAAAAATGCCTTTGGCCCAGGATTTTCTCCTGGGAAGCTGAGAAGCTTCAGCTTCTCCCTGTTTTGCTGCTTTGGAATGTGATTTGGAGATTGATTGTCCAACATGTGAATTGTTTTTACTTAATGACCAATCACAGCCAGCTGTGTCAGACTCTGAGGAGTCAGTCACGAGCTTTCATTATCACTCTTGTCAAGCCTTCCGTCTGTATCCTTCCTCTATTTCTTTAGTATAGTTTTAGTATAGTATTCTTTTAATATAATATCATATGATAATAAATCAGCCTTCTGAGAACATGGAGTCAGAGTCTCATCTCTTCCCTTGTCCTGGGGACACTCACAAAGACCACACAAGACCAGACAAAATAAACCAGTAGATCATTGCAGCAGTTCTGGCAATACAAAACATCAGAAAGTCAAAGACTATACTATATTAAATAGTATTATAGCATCTGGTAATTTAATATGCAGCACAGTGATGATTTCCTCTCAGAACTGTATTTGCAAAGATTTACTCCAACAAGAGAAAAAAAATCCCAAGGCTCAATAATTAATGATAAAGACAGCATATTTATTATTTTACTGTATAAGCATTCCACTACAAATCCAAGGGGGGACACCTATTTTCCAAAGTAATTCTTTTTATTTTGAGTATGGATATATTCTAAACAACTAGTCACTAGAGGTTACTTAAAAAAAGGACCTGAAGAATGGGATTTCCTACCAAGACAGTTTAAAACGTAAATTGTTCAATGTGTTAAATTATTGGACAAAGTGACAAGGCTGTTATTGTTTTTTAATAACTCTACTGTTTTCTTAGGAGATGATGCAGAACCAGCTGTAGTTATGAGACCAATTTAATTACAGAAAACAAAAAATGATGATTTGATTATAATACTACTGTGGTTGATTTTGTTCCATTTATAAGTAACGGTATCATTTCAGCAGAGTAATCCTCCAGGATTGCTACAGGCAGTGTTTTTTCCACAAAAACAATATTGTGGGAAAATGCAATAATTAAGTATTCAAAAAAAATAAAAACAAAACCACAAAACCCCTCAACCGTACTCTGCAAACATCTCCCCAGAACCCTGATGACACTGTTTCTCTTCTGTTATGTTCTGGATTAGAAACGAAGCAAATTTTTTATAAAGGTTTCCTTATCACCTCACCAAAAGCAACAGTTGCATGTCCCAATACAACACATGGAAAAAGCACAAATTTGCAAAGCAGGCCTTCCCCTGCTTTTGCAGCAGCAGATCTATGAAAGTCTTGCTGTGATAGTCTCAACCCTGAAAGTCACACACAATTGTCTGAAGCTAGTGCTGAAAGTGGTTGGAGCTGTAGAGACAGATGTCCAGAAAAATTTCCAAGCACAACTTGCCAACAGCAATAGCCCATGGCCTAAAACACTAGATAAAATTTATGACCACACTCTGCAGAAAGGGCAAATCTGGACTGTTTTATCTCTAATTCTTGAGCACTACTGACATACAAAACTGGAATAATTTCACAGAAAGGCAGCAAGGCTGACCCGAGGTGTGCAACAACTATCACTAAATATTCTAGGACTCCTCTCCATAAAGAGGGAAAAGGATAGAAAGAAAGGAATAAGGGGAAAAATAATCAACTGGGGCCACTGCTGTAGTGGAGTTGCATAGAATCATGAGAGGCATGCAGAGACTGGGTAAGGAAGCTTATTGCTTCTTCCAACAAAGGGCCTGAGGAGCAGCAACTGGAGCTAAGGAATTTGAAGGCTATTAAAGAAGGGAATTGTTCATATAACATCATTATGCTGCAGAACCCCCTTCTGTCAGATTGCTGTCACTGAAAGAAGTTTGCAGAGGTTCCAAAGAAAGGAGCTCAAGGTAGGAGAAAAAAATACATAGAAATACATGTTGAATCTCCTTGAGACGTAAATTATCAGAGAGATTGGGAGATTCATACAAGTACTGCTCTTTACTTGTCCCAGTTTACACGCTTCCTTAGATTACCTGCTTTTAACTACTGCTGAAGAAGGGATTCCAAGCTACAAACCTTTGGCCTAAGCCAGCACAACTATTCTTAGAGGGCATCTGAAAGTGCAGATATTAGCAAAAGTTCATTGTAATTTCGGTTTCATGAATAGCACAACACATGGACTCTCAGGCGGTTTGTATGATCTGCCAGTCGTATTCTTTCCCTCACTCTAAGCAACCACCCCACATACTCATATTTAAAGTCTGGATACAGAGCAATACCATCAGTTATATTGTTTTAATCCTTACTGAAAATAATTTGAAGTCTAAATCAACGGTCCATAGCAGCATGATTATGTAATTTCCATTAAAAGGCCAAAAAAAAAAGAAATCACAGACCTTCACTGCAGAAGTACAAAATCTAAAATGCCACCAGTTCAAGCAGTTTATCTGTTATGGAAAAAAAAAGTTTTCAAAATATACTTTCTGATAGCTGCAGATGACTTTGTGATGCCGTTATGCAGGACTTCAAACTTAAACTGAAGCCTTTCACCCAAGTGCTGCAGAAAAATATATTTCAGATCAGTTTTCTGTCTCCTTCTCATTCAGCCTGAAGAAGAACTATAGCACACTAATGAGAGATAAACCACATAGTTTATGGCTCCAATGAGATGAACAATAATTCAGTAGAATCAGATTTACTATACCTCACTAATTTTTTTTTTACCTCACCTTTTTACTATTCTTCACTATTTAATCAAATTGCATGTATTTGGAAAGAAAATTATTCCTCTCCAAAAGTATTCTTATGAGCTGGTACTAAAGGCTAGCCCAATGGTAAGCATCACTAGGATAATTAAGTTCAGGCTTGTCAAGCAAATTCAATTGTATTATTTAAAAATATCATGTAAAATAGTTAATAATGGGGAAAGTGCACACAATACAGTTTTGCTATTTTGTCTGGGGTACTTGTAGTTGCTTTGTTTAAGCACAGCTTGAAAAATCTAAACACCTATAGATGTTTTCTTTCAGAAGTAATGCATTAAAACAAATTTATATATTAAGGACACTACACAAACACATTTATTAGAACAGGATAAAAATCTGTCAAATCAAGGGGAAATTCTAACTATGGGACTTTCATTAAAGCAAACTCCCAATCTCCTGTAAACTTACTCAATGCTGTTCTTCCTTAAAGGAGGGAAAACTCACACTAACTTTCTTTTCCCCCCCCGCTTAAATGAAAGGAAAGCACTCTTTGTTCTCAAAACATGAGCACATGCAAAGTGATTGAATTACTGTTGCTGGTTAGCTCCCTAAATGTTATGAATGCTGCTGTAAATTTTAAGAGTCCTGTGATTAGTAGAAAGAGCATTAGTGGTTTCTATAGGGCATAATTAGGCTAAATATATTCTTCCCTCAGGTCAACAAAAATAAATACCATATTTACAAGAGGAACTGCCCCTTGTTCCTTCTTTTAAAAATAGATACTTCCACTTTATTTGCTTACTTTATAAAATAGTATCACCTTCTTGTGACAAGGACACCTTTAAAATGTTAAGAAAATCCTCCTTTTCCAGTGGTGTTTAATGTGTTCCACTGACTCAGATTATTGACTTTTAAAATTACAAGGGGAAAGATTAGGAAATTATTAACCAATTTTTAATGAAGAACTTGAATTCTGCTTTATTCTTTATGATCTTTTACATCTGCATTGTGATTACTACAGCTGTTACTTCAGTAATTGTCTGTAGTATCTGAAGCAAATGATGAAACAGAGAATGAAAGATGACTGGTTTTGGTTTACACTGCAACACATCATCACATTTCCTCCAAGTCAGTGATGCTGACCAATCAGTGCAGAAGAATCAAGCAGAACATCTTGATGAACTTCACTAGACTGGTAAATAACATGAACACACTGAGGCAAATCATTCAGAAACTTAGACATAGGAACTACTTCATTTAAATTGCCATAAAAAGTTATGAAAACTATTCCTAATGAAAGATAAAGTGCTTACAAATTGTGATTAAAAACTGTTGGAATATGTGTGCATTCTGTAATCATTTATTTTTACATGGCAAGAGGAGCATCAATCAGATTAAAAACTAAAATCAGAATCAAATCAGATTTTTTGCTATCTTCCAAGTTTAAAACACAAATATCAGGCATCCAGTTAGAATAAAATATAGCTTTGCTTAAGTCAGCAGCACTAGAGGATTAATTTGAGTTCACAAACAACTCATTACATTCTGTCCGGCACTCTTCAAAGGAAACAAAAATTTATGTTTTCCTGATTATGTTCTTTTCCATCAGCAGAAAACCATTGAGTATCTGAAAAATAACATTTATCCATTGTATACTAGGAAAACCCTGGAACACACAAAATGCTTGTCCTGCCTGGAACCCAGCATGATCAAAGACATTAAATGGATCGCCACACTCGGCAGTGAAGCAGTCATTTACCCTACAATTCATCCCCTAGATGCTTATTGCTGCACCATGTAAACAAATTTCTATTCCTTAAATAAATGTAAACAGTCTGCTTCTTAGCAGTTTGCACAAGTTTTCCCTCTTAAATATCCTCACTTAAGGAGCTGCTACACTGGCTGTCATGGCTGCCAGTCTGTCTTAAATGTCACTTGTGCAAAAACAGCAAGAACCTGAGTCTGTGGATACACGGGATGATGCAAAGCCCTGCAGAGAGAAAGTACAAGCTGGGAAAGGAGGAGGGTACCAAGGTAAGCGTGACTTTCAAGACCAAGCACTGGTGAATATATAGAAAAAAATCTATGTGGGAAGCCACACTAAAAAACCTAAAATGTCTATTGGAATCACAAATCATGTGCTTTTTATTTAACCCACAAGCAAAGGAGTAGTTATAGTGTGCCTGAACTGCAAAGAGCATGTTATGAGGTTACAAATATATCATAATTTCTTCTTGTCTGGTCACTGAACAATAGCCCTTTTCACAGGCCCTTTTTCTCTTCAGATCTGCTTTATTGCAGGTAATCTGATGCCTTTCAGCTTCTGAGAAATATTAAATATGTTTATGATAACACCTAGAAAACTTTTGAGTCATACCAACCTTTTCTAATTCAAATTCTATGTTGCTTTGCATAATTGCAAACCACTTTGTGCTACGTTACCAAGCGACTAGAAACAGTCCTTAATGTGGAATTGGCATTTTTTTCTTACAGTGTGTAGTTAATGAAGGACAGAAGCTTCACGATTAATTTAATTTTAACCATAAAAGTAGGAGATGACTACACAAGGATGACTAAATAGGAAATTGTCCCTTTATAATTGTCAATTTGTCAGTATCAGTCTGGAATTTCATTGTGAATTTTTTTTCCATTTTACTCTCAGATCTACACCCAAGCCCAGGCACATAACACCTGTCTTCTCAGTGATCTTTACCTTGTGTATTTGTAGAGCAACTTGCACAACAGAACCTTGGTCAGGGCTCCCAGGCACTGCTGGGATAAAAATTCAGTGACTGTTTTTAAGTGACTGTCAGGAAATGACTGCGTGTAGGGTTCCATTAAACAATGAAGTCTATTAGAAAAGGATCAGAATCCCATTTTTTTGGAACTGTGCGTCAGGATCATGATTAATCAAAATTGAAAGAAAAATAGACCATCTTATGATCAAGATCTGCTTAGGTCCATAGAACATGAACACATTTTCTAGCGAACTAGTTTTGAATATCATTCATACATATTTTGGTACCTGACAAGTATTCTGCTCTTGTAATTTGTCTTGACCTTAGTTTACAAACCTAAAACAAGGAAACAAACCCACAAAACCAAAAACAAACCATGTTTTCCAAAGCCTGGATATAAGTTTTATTACTATAAAAACATTTTAATTGCCCACTTTAGTCATTAAGTTTATTACTTTTAAACCACTCCCACTGTTAGAATTTTACATGCTACTTGACATAATTTTTTTCTATTCCTATATTATATCTGTTTAAAAACATTAAGCATTTCCTGTATTACACAGTTCTTTTATCATAAAATATATTCTAAATTATGTTATGACTCACATGACACAGGTTGAAGACTTGCATAGCTTATCAAGCACAACTTCTGAGCTGAATTATTTCAAAAGTATCTTCCATTTATTTATGAAAATGCCACACTTTAATCACAGGTCAATGAAGAATAAAAACTTCTCATTAGAAATTAAATACCTATGAAAAATATGTCTGCATTACGACTGGTATGTAATGGAAAAAATCAGGAAAGTGGGTGATCCTTGTAATTCTATAATTTCCAGCCCTATGGTAGCTGACTCTCCATGAAATGTCAACCAATGCTACGGGGCAAAAAAAAAAAAGCAGAGAATGTAAGGAATGGGTAATTTCAAATGAAAATCTGTATTTCTCATTTCACACTCTGAGCATTCTAATACATTAGAAGACGTCTGGAGAATTATTACTTTTGCAAATAAGAGATTTAAAATACAAACTAGCTCAGAAGTATGAATTTTTCTTTGCAATGAGACCAGAATTTGTTATGCATATATTCTTGACTTGTTCAACCACATTACTGGTACCTACTTTTACAACATTTTATACAAATACATTCTATACCAAAATCTGCTTTGAATAAATTCTGAGGCATAAAAAAGTGTGTTAGAGGACATACAATCAAATGCAATTTCATAGGGGAGTTTTGAAAAGTGGTGTTTCAGATATATTCTCATCTTCCTTTCCCCAAACTCTGACGCAGCAGCAAGAAATGTGAAAATGAATGTATAATGGAGATAATACATTCCCATCTAAGAGGCAGGAGGTTTATTCTTCTAATAGTTCTGTCAGCGATGTATTGGATAAAACTAAGATTCAAAATAACAAAGATTTATTGGTAACTAATCTGTATTTTAATAAAACATGTAGAAATAAAGTAAAATATTGCATAGGAACATATAGAGCACCTTACGGAATTAGCATGATCTAATTTTTCTTTATGATAAGAAAACTACAATAATATTTTCAGGACTATAAAAAGTATTACAGGAAAAACTGTCAAATATTTTAATATTTTAAGTAAAATGAATATCAAACTGCCCCAAAGTCATTACCAAAAAAAAAAAAAACAAACATAAAAGCATTTCAACATGTTGTCTTACCAGGAAAACTAAGCACAAAAAGAATTTTAAATATTTCAACCTGAAGGCTTTTTTTTTTTTTAGGATGTAGTTGGGGCTACAATCATCCCTTCAACAAAGTAGATAATTTGTTCAAAAAACGTTACTGGACAATAATGATATGAACTGCTTCAGTTAAGTAAATATGAGGAATTTGAGCTGACCCTCTCTCCTCAGAGACTGCCTTAGTCCCTACATCTGTACACACGACCTGCATCTTTTCCAATGTGTAATTTGGGAATCGCTGCACTCAGTGCTATAAATCCTTTCTTCAAAGATGAATATAGCAAAATTGTCTTCTACTCCACCATTCTCTCCCTGTGATTTTGATCAAGTCCCCCCGTTCTGAGAGGGCTTGATGTAGGCTCCAACACACCAGCAAAGAGGGTCCCTTCCTCTGCCACACCTGTGAGATTAGGAGATGCTCAGGGAAAAGATGAAGGCTGGGCAACTTTTATCTACCCATGAATACAGGTAGGTTTGGTATGCAGAAAATGAATGCAAGTTTTCTTTCCCCATCCTGGCAAGCAATCTACAACAATTATTTGCATGATTGTCATGTCAAGGTTATTTTTTTTTAAGGTTTTCTACTGATGAGAAGCTGAAGGCTGTAAATGAGCTGCTCTGTTTTACAAAGGATAATTCTGCAGTTTGTGATTATACCAGTAATCTTCCTCGTTTCAAGGTTACAGCTTTTTAGGCTCATCTAAGGGATCCTTCTGTAGCTTAGGAGATAATATCCTAGGTTAGGAAGATCTGAGGCATGCAACAAGAACAAGATGCTGAAGAATAATTTTTTTCTAGAGCCTTGATTTGTCAAAACTCTAAACATGTTGCAAAGTACATCTTTTATAATTCTCTGCTTAGGCTGTGAAAGTAAATGGATACATATATGGTCTCTGGTTATTCCAATTATGTCATAATTATAAATGCACAGGAGAGGCATGCTTAAATTCTAGATGAATGCAGACAAACATACTGGGGAAAGGTAGAAATAAAAATACATTTTTATGGTATAGGCTTCTAAACAGCAGTAGGAAAGGGGCTTTATACCCTCTTTCCTAGAAACACAGTAGCAAGATCATTTTTTCCTCACAGTAAGGTTTTGCAAGCAGTGAAAGAAAAAATCCAGAAGCTGAAAGGGGATATCCACTTCACTACAGTACTCCTTCTGTAATCCAGTTAAGCTCATTGACTACCTAAGCACTGGAACAGTTAGGGGTGCCATTAAAGTCCCTCTGTACCCAGAGTATGAAAGGGGAGAGAAATAAAAAACAGACTTATAAATCTAAGAGGTTCTTGAATTCCTGGTGGAAAACACTTAAAGAAAATAAAACACTTCATTGTTTTAATTTTGGGGTCTGGAGCACATAAAAGCATCTTATAGAGTTAGTTCTTTCAGTGTGTGGAAGTGTAGCTGGATACAATTAAACATATACAGCAATCAAAACAGTTTTATGGGTCTTGTCTGACTGAAACTGTTACTATTTTGCATGTTTAATGTACATCATTTTCATTTTCACCAAGAACAAAGAGGACAAAAGAAGTAAGGATACAGAGTCAAATGTAAAAGAAAAGGAATAAGTTGTTTCTATAGTAAAAACCAGAAGAAAATTCTTACTATCACCTACTTAAAAATGCAAATGATGCAGCTTTACCAGTAACCAGAGTATTATATATCTGATTACAATCCTAGCCCATTCACAGTCTAACTTCCAAATCCTTAATCCCTTTCTTTTAACTCTTCTCTGGAGTGCCTAAGCTGTTGTTGATACAGGCATATATTTGCATTTATGGAGCCTCAAATAGGAATTAAATCCAGTATTTCCCACTGAACTACTTGAAAACTACACCACCCTGTTTCTTTAAATACCAGATACAGAGGAGTACAAAGACCTACTGTTTTCATTCTTAATATTTCATCCTTTATAATTGGTTGGAACTTTAAAAATTTTGAACACTATAACCAAGACATCCAAGCAAAAAATGGCAATAGCACAAAAAAGGGAAAACAAGTTCTCTCACCTGTAGCAAGCTCTTTCACAGACCTCTTATGGCTTTTGCTTAAAGTTTAAATGAAATAGAAAGTAACTCTTAATGCCAGATGCTTCCTTTAACTTTCAGAAGTTGTTTACATTAGGTAAAGATTCAAGTTATAGAAAAACAAGACACATAGATAAAAGCTTATTAGTTTTATGCCTCACCTCCTTAATTTTTCAACTCAACTGTGTATGAGCTTAAAATCTGTGGACTTCTGTGAATGTCCCAAAGGAGTGACATAGATTTTAACCTCCAAGCATTTCCATTTAAAGAGAACACAAAAAGTAGCATTGATAACACTGAAATAATTTTTCTTATATTTCACCTAGAGACCATACAATAATCTGATGTCAAATGTTTTGAGAAACCCCTTCAAAATGACTTAATCATCTAACTAGTCATACTGTTATATTAAAAACCCTGCACTTTTTTTAAGATAGATGATAATGGGGATTTTGTTGGTGGACAGAGATCTGGACACCTTTTCTGATTGGTGTCCAGGAAACACAGGCCATATTTAAAGCATTCATGACAACTGCAGTATATTACAATTCTGATTCTTCGTTTTTATTTTGATGATGCCTTTAAAGGAAATTCTATTTAGAAAAGTGAATGCAACAGAAACATCATTTTCTACTTTTATCACCTTTCAGCTACTTTCATTCAGTTCAAAAATATCTGAGTCCCTGAGCTCTGACAGCATGATAGGCATTTTCTGCTTGCTCATCATTATCAAATAAAAACAGATTCTGCCATGTACCCTTTTGTCACAGCAGGCTATATTGCATTCTCAGCCTCACTGCTCAACTCACTGTGTTCATTATTACATGGGGAATAGACCCTCCGTCTCAAAAAACTGCCTCAAAACAAGTAACAGGAATTAAATCTATTTTAAAATACAATTGTAACTAAGAGTGTTAGCTATCATTAAATATATACAATAAGAAAGTCTGGTACGACAGCAGTATTTACAGAGTCATCAGGCAAAGGGGAGAAAAAAAAGCCTGTGATATGATAAATTCTAAGTAACCATTACTACTTACTGGCCTTTAACAAAACTGTTAATTAATAGTGATTGATCAGACTTTGTTCAAAAAACTAGGAAAACCCACAGAAATCTACCTCTTTGTGGTAAGGTAATACATGAAATAAAGTTTGCATATTTATTGTGTTGGTTTATATAGCTTAGTTAAAAAAACACTATCCTCACACAGCCCATCTTACTGACTACATTCCCAGATGCATCACTGTAAGACCACAAGTTTTTGATGTGCTTAATCTTTAATTCTCAGTATATGAAGCAGCAAAGATTTGAAGGAAAGGAGCAGTAAGTGTAGGTTGCCTGGGTGCTTCTGAAGATGTGTGCTTTTCAGTATGCACCTCACGGTTCCTAATGAAGTTTCTGTCTTCCTTAAAAGATGAAGCAATTGTTCACTTTACCCTGAGTGACCTCTGCTGGCAAAATAACTTCCAGGCACATAACTTTAACACAGGTTAAAACCACTAAAAGCACCTTCGTGGTTACATCATGAATGTACACACACACAGAACTCAATGATTTTTCTTGGTAAGAGTTAAATGACACCGAAAATTAAAACATGTGCATGCTGAGGAAGTTATTGTCCAAGAAGTATTGAGTAGTTTTGTTGAGTCACTCAGTTTATCTTTCTCTTAGAGTTCTTTAAAGAACTGTACAGCCAGAACTACATTTAGAGGCAGCATTTTGAAGTAGCAGCTACTGAACAAGTAGTGGCATATGAATTATAAACCTGAAGTTCACTCTCACATGTAGTTCTGGGGTTATACCATGGTACAGAATAGTTTCTTCCACTCTTATTTTCTAGATGATACATCTCAACCTGGAATGCAGACTTGTATATTTTGAAAGGGATTTTTAGAATTCGTGAACTGATTTATTCAAGACTTACTTGACCATTATTTTTAGCAAATCTAAGTCAATCTTAGAGTAACCTCTGGTTTCATACATCCTTAATAGGGTATAACTAAAATGCATTTATTTTGATGTATATCAGAATGGTACCGTGAAAGGTTTCTGTTCAACACAACTCTCTAATTTAAACAAAAGTGGTTAAAACTATGACATCACTACAATCCAGAAAAAAAAGACAACTACAGTACATTCATTTACAGTGTGATGTTTCCCTTATAAAAATATCCACACTCTACTAGATTAGAAATGGCAAGAAAGCACATCAAGGTGCTAATTAAGAACAGGTATCCAGTTCTGGCATCTATCAGTAAGTATTTCTGAGACAGCATAAAAATCAAATATAGAAGAAACAGATGTATCATGGTAGTGTAAATTGGTATCTAAATTCTGAGGTCTTCACAAAAGTAAAGTACTGTAAGGAGTGTTGACCAAGAAAATTATTACAATTCATGGCTGCTGATCACTGCAATATTCTACCTTATTTAACAGTGGCTATGGAAAAAAAGGTAAACGTATTAGGTCTCCGCCTCAGCAAATAGTAAAATCTATTTATATGCAAATAAGCTATCCATTATTAGTTTGAGGAAAGACATAGGCATAAAGAAAAAAAATAAATTTTCACTAGAAACCCTTAATGAAAGCTATTTCAAAGCATAACATTTTACAAGAGCCCTCATTCATGTAATATTTGTTCAAACCTAGGAGGGAATTGGCATGTTCTGACCTTAGATGAGAACTGATAGCACGTTACTTTCCGTGCCAATTTATTATATAAAATGCATTTATATCCTCGTGTAGAAACAACTTGATAATTGTAAATGTACTGCTTCCTTACAAATAAGTGTATTCTCATGCTACAAAGTAATTTTATGCTCATTTGACTTCTGAAAATTTTAAATTATTTCCTTATATTTTTAAATTATGAACACCAGAAGATGGGAAAATAACAAGATAGTAAATTTGTATCCTAAGATTGTAAATTTTCAGAGAATAAAGCCTCCTTTTAGAAAACTTGATTTCATGGCTGAAAATCTCAACTTTAATCCAGTGCCTGATTTTTATCTTAAAAAACAACAAGAACAAGAAAAAAGTGAACAAAACAACAACAAACTCTTTCCTGCTATAAAGAAAATGCCAATAATCTAAAATCTGTTTCTCTGAAAGAAAAAGTCTTGGATAATTCAAGTTAAGCATTCAGTGGATACAACAAAGAGCAGGAAATCGTGTAATGCCAACCCTTACATTTAGAGCCTTCAATAGCTGAATGCAAGACCAGATGTCAAAACTCTAAGTACCATCTCTTCTTACTCCTCTAAGTACATAGTTACTTTTCTTCCCAGAATTTGAGCTTGCATTAACTGTACTTAAGAGAAGATAGGCATGGAAATTTTGACACCGCATTGTGATATCGTTGGAAAGACAAAATACTTTTTTCATTATTCCATGTTTTCAGCCAACCAGCCCAAAACCCAATCATTCTCTGAATATACCATTTCAAATAAATCCTGTTTCTGTGGAATTCTGTTGAGTACCTTGTGAACCCCATTCAGCAGAAGCAGAGAACTCTCCCCCCTCTGCTACTTTCAGCCCCATCAGCTGAAGCCAATGCAAGCCACATCCACCAGCACTGAGGACCCAGCACCCACTGGGGGGGCTGGACCCGCACAGCTCATGTGGGATGCTCATTAAGGACCATCTGCTGGAATATTTCTTAGTGATAATGATTGATAATGAGCAAGAGCTAACCATTAGTGCAAATTGTATGGCTAATGAGCATCAGCCAAGCGAAGGGGTGCTCTGAAATTTGAAACTGGCCTGATTTATTCACCTTCCAAAGATGCCCACCACAGCAACTTTGCACTCCTCAGCTTGTATACAGATATTCACTTGCAGCAGTGTACTCAAATATAGAGAAAGATACCTAAAAAGTTAAATTATTGAAAATTATTACTCACACAGAAACTATTTCTTGTGAAACTAACAAAAACTGGGGGTTTTTTAAAGCAAGCCACACAAAGACAGTTCAATTTCATCATGTTATTTAAGCATATATTTTTCTTTATTTCAATCCTTCATATCCTAAGCAAAATTTAATACTTAGCACACATTGTTACTGAGATTCTTCTAGATCTTCCTGAATTAATAATTCCAGACATGACCTTATCCCAAAGTAGAGATTAGTGCTAGCAAAGGACAAAAGGCAAAGTTCCAGCAAATCACTAGGTACTGTATTTAAAGAAGTACTGTAAGAAACATGATTTCACTTTTAAGTCTTAAAATTCATAGCAACACACTCAAAATGGGGCATTTGCCAATAGTGCTTTCAGTCAAATTTTGAACTATCTCAACCTCTAGTTCCCGTACCAGTGGTACAAAAAGCATATAAAGAACAGAAGAACAAGAATATTTCCTTAATGGGTATAATAAATCAAAATTACACTAGTAAGAAGCAATTACAGCATATTTAACTTCAAAGCACTCTTACCACTCTAGTCAATCTCTAAAATTATGTGTTAATTTTCATTCAAGTGATACTAAAAAAAAAAGCCTAAAATTTTCCACCCAATGCACCTCCTCTTTGACCTTTTCATTGATCAAATTGTCTCATATTACCTTAAAACCTTTTGGCTACAATGACACTATTAGAAAGGCCATAGCTATTTAACTTGCTGCTGTCGAAATCTGCCAACAATTGCATTCATAACATTACTAAAAGGATGCATTTTTCAAATACTGTGGTCTCTTTATGCCTCAGACTAATGCCAATTCCTTAGAACCTACAGGCTGCTCAATACCAATTACTTTTTCAACACTAATTTTAAGCTTTGAATATAAAGTGAAGAGGAGGGTAAAAACAAAGCCTCTCTGACTATTTCAGTACTTCTTGAAAGGAATGATGATTCTTACCTAAAATTCACGTTGGAATATGTCAGGACTACTGCTTTATATCTTAGCATCTAATAGAAACTGGCAATTTAAAACTAAGCATATCAACAAGCAAATATCAATAAAAATTAGAAGATACTCAGCAACACCTCCTTAACCTAACTACTTCTAGACTATTTCAAGTAGAAGAAGAAAAATAAATTCCAACAAATTCACAGAGAGCAAGCAATCCCAAGACTTGTGGAAACACTTCAGTTTAACCAACATCAGAATTATGCAGTATCAACCATTCAGCACCAGAAATCAACTACAATGGCAATGACAATCTCAACACCAAGATGACTGGATGAGGGGAAACACCACTAAGAAAACTATCACTGCTCCACAAATGAATGGAGGTACCGTTTAAGTCTTCTGTTATCACCTTAACTAAGCTACCACTGTACAAGAACTCAGCCTCTGCAAATGGGGCTCTAAGAAGCATCTAAACAGCACATTGATGAGTTAGATTTTTTTATTGACTAGATTTTTTTTGAAAAATCATTCCATTGTCTATTAAGCAGAACTGCCCATCATGACAATCCCCTCCAAAAAAAAATAGTGGAAATACAATAGAAAAAGTAATCATATCTAGGTCCTTTACATTAGGAAATTAACAGAAAAATGTTGAACAAAATACACAGCCACTCATCTTCTATTTGTCTCTTACCCAAAAGAAATCTATGCAGGTTTTAACACCCAAAACACAGACATTAAACCTGCAGACAGAGTACAAGGTACAGTAACTGAACCAATAATACTGTATTAACAAAGCTGACATGCCTCCGACAGTTCCTACTGTGAACTTGCTTCAAAGAAGAAAGTCATACATAATTATTCAATTTCACAATTAGAGTTACATCACTTCTCCATAAATTCCAGAGAAAAAAAATAGGGAAAAAAAAAGGAACCCTTCTCTTCTTCCCACCACAGGGATATGAATATGTCATTTAGACTACCACGCCCACTAACATGTCACTTATGTTATGTAACACCTCATTATGAAATTCTTAGATCATCAAAACCATCCATAAAGACATTCTCTCCTAAACCAAAGAGTTAATTTTCTCCAAGGTACATCCGATTTCTCCTGAAAAGTTATGCATTCTAACCCATCTTTTCACCCCTCAAGGCAGCAGGAATACCACCACCAGCTCATGCACCAGACTCCCAGAAAATGATGGCATCATGACCTGCCAGGTGTGCTCATGAGTACAAGACAAAATTTTATCAGTTAAGTCCAGATACACAGGTTTCTACTGAACCCACAATAATCCTTTAAGAATTAGCTCCTACTACTCAACGCATAATATACTGACACAATCCCAAAATATACTGACATGACAAAGAAGATATTTAAAACAGCTGGATCACCAAACCTTCGCTAAGCCTGATGTGTGACACATATCCAACATTCATCACTGATTTGCCAATTCAACTGAGTGTTATACTTCTCTCATGCCTATACCATTATAACTTTCATAGATACTGTGATTTGTGGTGATGAACATCTAGAGTGTCAACTTCAAAATTGTCACATACAGAAAATCCAAAACCACAACTTATTCCATTGAACCAGTCACCATGCAAAGTCAGTCTCCAACAAACTGGAACACACAGCTAGGTGCTCTTATATCACCACATGTTCTTCAGGAAGAATACATATGAGACCCTCCTAAATAGCCGATTATTCAAAAATTTTATTGCACCAAGAATTGGTTTTTCTAAACTGTAAATTACAATTAATTAATTTTATTTACTACAAAACAGAAGCCATTTAATACCAGTTGTAACATACTACCCCTTTAAGACATTTATACAATAAATCATTAATCATTTTGGTCTACACTGGCAGAAAAATCATATCAGAATGATGCCTCTTAGCAAGCAAATGTTACCCAGACATCATTAAATGCAAATTCCCCAAAGTCTGGAAAGCACCAAATAAAATTAATTTTGATTGAGTTAGAAATGTAGATCTGCTATTATGCTTCCAAAATCTCATGATAAGTACTTGGAAAACTGACATTTGACTCTTTCATTTCCTGAAAAGTTGACTTAATGCTGTTCTAACCTAAAGCTAAGCAAACAAAAATCAAATTCAACAAAACAAAATCAAATAATCCATAAAACTTTAAAAATATCCAATAATGCATGTGGTATATCTTTGTATATCAATAACCTTCCAAAAATGAAGCTAGAAATAAAAAGTGATAGCTTTATTGTATACCAAACACCAAAGATTCATAGAGGAACTTGTGTTAGGACATTACTTTCACCCTCCTCCATTAACTTATAATCTGCCTTCTTTTTCCCTCGCAAATAACACCCATACCCCTTTTTTCTGTCTCTTCCTCTTGGCAAAATTATCTTCATGACAGGTGACAGCTATCTTTCCTTTGGGATGATCTGATGCATAGTCAATTACATCCAAAGCAATGGTCCACACATTTTATTCTGCATTTGAATTTGGTGCATCTCTCAGATCTGAAAAAGGACCTGTGTCCAGCAGTCATTCTCTTAAATTTCAATGTCAGAACCATGGAACACTCAATTTAAAATACAGCATACTCCATTTCTTATTCAAGACTTGAATCCTTTGGGCAGGTGAGGAAAAAAAAATACTAAAAAGAAAGATAAGGGAGAAAGGCAGAAGTGAAACAGGACAGTTGAGAGAGACTGAAGAAGTGTGCTGGAAGCACTGCTGCAGCCATTTGTCCTTTCATGCAGGTGAGAAACCACTGGAAAAGTCTAAACTCCAAAAGAAGAAGAAAAGGACTACAACTACTTGTACAATTTGTGCTTGGAGATGGGGGAAACGGAAACTTCACTTCATCAAGTTTTGCTACTGTCTAGCCAGTTATTCCAAAGCAATATTACCATCTAAACTAAGCTTTGTCTATGTTATTCTCAGTAGAGGTGAAGACTTGATACAGCATCTTCTGAGTGTAGTTCTCTCATTTGAATGCTCATTTTGCTCACATAAGTAGTGAATGACACTACTATACCCAGTGAAAAGAGGCATACAAGTTATTTTTGTGAAATAAGTGAAAAAAACACTTGGTATGGCAAAGGGACAATTACCATCACATTTAATTTTAACTTTTTTTTAAAAACATTGATCAAAATAATCTGAGTAACTTCTTGACACATTCTGCTTTTGTCAGATGTGGCATTTGGAGACTCCCAGACAATTTAAGAAAACTTGAAATGGATTTTCTCAAATTGACCCCAGATTAGAAACACTGTTGTCAAAGTCAACAGTACTCTTCAGGTCTTCTTTCTTGTTTGTTTCCATGAGGGCTGTCTTATTTTCAAGCTCTGTAATATTTTTCAAAGCAGAAAAAAAAGAACTAGAGCTATGTCTTTACCTTAGGGCAAAATATCTAGTCACACTTCTATGAATTTAATGGGACTGCTATATAAAAGTAGAAGAAAATTAAAAATTGTGAAAGACAACTCTGGTTTATATGGAAGAAAATTAACAGTTTAAATTTCACTTTGGTGTATAATGAGTGGGTAATTGACACTCTGGGGACCTTTACAATCTATAAAAACATACTTCTTAATAGAAGAAAATTAAACATCACACCTTTTAAGTGGTCCCAAAATATTAGCAATCCTCATAAAATTAAACAGCTAGGGGGGAAAAAAGAAGATTCACAGTGTGTCCAGGAAAGTAAGAATTCTATTTTATGTGTATAAACTGTACCTCAGAAAACCTGCATGCCTCTGAAATTACAAAAAGTCCTTGGATATGTTCACTTGAGTTACCTGCAGCATAAGATAACCAGTTCAAAAATTAATGAAAAAAATTATAGATTTCCTATGTGATTGCCACATAGAACTGGTATTGCAGAATGGATTTTTTTTACATTATAGAATCACTTTACATAGAACTCAAGATCACCTGCAGTCACTACATCACACACAGCACTGACAAATGTACTGATAGCAAGAGCTGCATGATTTTCCTCATGTGCCTTGAATTCATAGGCATAGCTGAAGATGGAGATAGAACCCTGACTATTTCCTTTCCTAAAAAGCAGTCTATCAGAGCTGGAGTTTGGCATGTGTAAGAGAAAATTTATTTCATAAAATACCACTCAAATATTTCAGAAAAACCTGTTTATCTGTTCACAGTATGTAAATACTCAGTCTTCAGGCCAAACATTCTCACAGAGTTTCCTCTTCATAATGTTGTAATCCTGCCAGTTCTCCTGAAAAATCATAGTATGCTTAGAAACTGGAATGGACCTTAAAGGTCACCTAGTTCCAGCCCCCTCTGCCATGGGCAAGGACACCTTCCACTATGACCAGGTTCCTCAGAGCCACATCCATCCTGGCCTTGAACACTTCCAGTGTTGGGGTATCCACAGCCTCCCTGGGCAACTTGCTCCAGTGCCTCACCACACTCACAATAAATAATTTCTTTCTAACATCTAACCTAAATTTCCCCTCTGTCAATTTGTACCCATTACTCCTTGTGCTGTCATCACTGCAGTTCCTGGTGAAGGGTCCCTGCAGCTTGCCTGCAGACCCCCTTCAGACACAGCAAGGGAGCAGTGGGGTAATGCTGATGCCACGTGGGAATCATTTCCTCTCCTTGTTTCCAGTCAGCTGTTCAAATCTCAGCCCATGATTTTCACCTTCTGTACCTCCAGTTCTTTCCAGCCTTCCAGCAGCAGTCTCACTGGAAGCACTAAACTGGGGAGTACCATTCCTTAATCACGGCATGGATGAAGCAACTCCCCTTTTCCTACATGACATAGCATGTTAATTTCATTGACATTCTTTGTCACTGTTTTGGTCAAAAGCAATCAATATTTCAAAAACTACTTGTTTTTTCAGTACTTATTCTCCTTAAAAAGGGGTTTTCTTATGCAACAATTGACTACTTTCAAATTAAGATTCTACAAATACAGCAAATGACTTTATATCCGTTTAGGACCAACCCAGATATTTTCTTCTGGGGTCTTTTCATTCCACATCTTCATCTAAATCAAAGGTTGGCTGAGCTGCTTTCACCTTTTAGGCAACACTGTTTAACAGTGTGTTTTAAGAAGGAGGTCTCTTGCATATTTCTGGCTGAAAATATTTACCTGTTCTGTCACCATTAAGGAATATGGCTGACCCATTTTAGCTATTTAAACACAGATGTCTAGAAGTACATAAGAGATACAGGTAAAGGGACATTATTGCAAGAATAGTTGATGCAAACTAGTCCAAACTCACCCACAAGAATTAAAACAATAATTCTTCAGACAGGTAGAATTGTTTTGTCCATATGAAAAAATGTTGCTATATTTATATAGTAGCTATAGATAGTTAAACATTTATCATTCATAATAGCTAAACATTTATAATTCATAATATGAAGTTTGAGACTATTTAAGGCACTGTGATAGAGTTTTATTTCAGCACAATTGTTTGCACGCATGGTGATTTAAGAACTGCACTTCAGAAAGGTAGCAAACGTCACTGCACTTAAGTATAAAACTATTATATTGCCTCTACAACCAACAAAGGCTAAATTCATTCCAGGAAATATTACAAGAAAAAAATTACTGGGAGAAATAAATGTCTTCAACAGGGAGTATCTTCAATAGTTTATCCTTAAACATATCAATTTATAATTTTAGCACTAATTTGATGTCTGTATTTTCAAGGAAAATTATGTCATTCATACTTTAGCAGGCCTTTTTAAGCATATTCTTTAATTGTTCTTATTAAATAAATCCTTATTTGTCATAAAACATTTGAATGTTCTTTCTGCAACGGTCGCTGTATCTTTTTCCTTCTATTTTTTTTTCACTTTCTTATAATAAGGATACTTTCTTGGTTTTTAGTCTGTGAAATGCAGGAGATTTAGGAAATAGCAATAATGCCTTATTACACTCAAAATGTTTTGTGTACATCTACTTTCCAAGAATGGCATGACAATCACTTCCAGCAACACTTAAAAACAGCAAACAAGAAAATCAAACTAAAATAAATTTTAAACTTTCAGAGTCAGGTAAACAAATTTTGTATTTTCCTCCTCAAGCTGGAAGACTATACAAGTACAAGAATTATGCATATCCCAAATTCATGTAAAAATTAAGATACTTCAGCATCCAACAGCTGACAAACTAAATTCCAGCACTTCATCCCTCACCTAGCAAATCTTTTCTCTGCTGAAAGCAACAGGCCTCGGGAATTTTTGATAAAGCTGACACACCAGCAACATGATCCCCATCTAACAAAGTACTAAGGAATAGCTGGGGCAGTCTTTAAAGTAGAAAAAAATAATATGCTAGGCTGTACTCAGCACTGAGAAAGAAAAGCCATAAAGAAAGCCGCTAAATTATTCAGAAACAGTCACTGTGAGATTAAGAAGCCAAAAGAAATTTGTATCATTTTTGATCAACCATTGCACTGCGTGTTTTTAAAAATTCCTCAGTGCTCCAGCTGTACAGAAAATTAGTTTCTGAAGGGAAAGCAAAGCCCCTAGAAAAGTAAGAGTTTTGAGCTGATTGGATTTTCTGCTTCTTTATGAAGTTTTTGGGTAGATCAAGCACTCTCGTGCTCTCAAGTCTTTCTTATATAGGTGACTTTCTTCAGTCTAGTATTTGGCACAGGTGGATTTCCTCTTTAGTTAACAAAAGAAAATACCAGAAGGCGGCAAAACAGGTTCTTAGAGATTTCCTAGACAATAATCTTCTATCAGTAAGGGATACCCAAACTATTTAGAGATTCAGAAAAGTTATATTCTTTGGCCATGAAACACAATATTTATTTGATTCTTGCCATCACATGACTCTCACACAGAAAATTTTCTTATTTGTTATTCTCTGTTATTAAATCAGAGTGGTTTTCCCCCCTCACTATCACCAATCTCAGTCTCAGGTTTGTATGCTATAGAATTTTCATACATACATACACACCTGAAAAAATTCCCGGGTAGCATCAGATTTTCACATTTCCTTCACAGCTATTGACATTAAAGAATCCTTAGTGGAATAAAACATACATCCACTTCTAGCAGGGTTCTTCCAGTGGCAAAATTAGAAATAGATCTTATCTGTTAAAAAAAGTTAAAAGTATATTCTCTCTCATTATTTTAAAAGTGAAGATTAGAATCTAAATTTCAGGCATTTAGGACACTGTCATCTTGGTTCCATAAGTCTGTTCTTGATAACAGTTTAACTCTATTCAAAGCAAAAGTGTTTTTTTTTAAAGGAAGATTGCTTAAAAAAAAATAAAAAACTGAATTCCAACACTGCTTTTAAAAGGAAAGCATGATCAGTGTTCACATTTTCTTGACACTTTTACTGCTCTCTGACTATACATAGAAATTACTCCTTCCCAGCTTTCTGTTTTACCTGCCAGCACTTCAGATCAGTGGAGATCACTATTAAAATCACAGAGCTTGGACTCCCTTTGTGGATTTTAAAGAATGTAGGTATGTGGTCTATAGCCGCACATTTTGGACAACCTGAGAATTCCATGGCAAGCCCCTAGATATGTCTAGCAGACAAAGGTGAACAGTACAGAATTCCTGTTGCATTCACATTAGACGTGGGAATTCTCCCTAGCTAGGTTCTGTCATTCTGGACTCTGGAATTCAACAGATGCTGATAGCAGCTTGGAGCAGGTTCAGGGGACAGGTTGGAGAAGAGTTGAGGGACTGAAAAATAAATATTATGCCAAAACCTAAAGGGCTTAACATAAGAGAGTTGAATTATGACATGAGCACATGCTGTGAACTCTGGTGGCTTCCTTAGATGGGTTAGAAGAGGTTACTGTACCTTTTCACACAAAGATATAAACGTGGAAAGGGACAGGACCAAAGAAACCCACAAAAGGTGAAAAAGCACTGAAGTGAGACACATTCAGACTACAGATGTAAGTGTGACAGTAAATATAAAGGAGCCCGGAAATAAATTGAAATCAAGATAAATCACTTGAAATTTCTCATCAGTAGAGTTTTTCCCAAGAACAGGATCTACATTAACACAAATAGTGGAATCAGAAACACAAAAATAATTCCAGGAAACACTGTTGTCTGCAACACTGTCACATGAAATAATTTGTAATGGCAAAAAAATTATGGTAATGATTTTCTGAAGTTGGCAAAATCTTTCTTCTATTGATCTTATCATATTTCACATGAATAAAATAAGACTTTTATAGTGACACTACATTTTACGCAATACTGACAGAAACATTTTCTATAGCAAATTTATGGAGTAATTCTGGAATTCAATCACAAAGGGCCCATCTCATCCTGTTAAACAAGGAAAATTTCATGCTAGATGCTAAATGCTCCTTATCAATTAGAAATAATATATATGTATACGATTTGTTTTTCAGTAGAGTGAAATGACAAACAGTCTGATATGGATTACGTAAAGAAAATAAGCCTTAAAACATGGGGAAATACCTTTACAAGTTTCTTTCAGACTTATTTTTTTAATTAAAGCTTGTCAGACTTCTAATGCCACATAAGAAACATCTTTCTGATCTTAAATGATGTTAACATTTCTCTCTCTTCAGTAAGTCACAATATCCTTTCAAATACCACATGGGAACTCACGTTACTAACTCCTATACTTTTCCTCCTAATGTATTAAATAAGCCCAGTGTTATTTTTATACAAAGAAAATAAAAATCACTTATATGTGTTCTTTGTTTCTTAGCTTTGATCTCACATTTAAATTCGTCTGAAATAGTGCCATCTTGCTTTTCTCACACCACAGAGATCATGGAGCCTTCTGCAGCAGCAATTAAATTACAGGAAGAAAGGCTGCCCATTTAATGAACTCCTTATTTGATCTGCCAATGCAAATGGATTTTGATGTTATTTCTAACATTTATTTGTAAATACTTCCACTATTCGTCTAAGCAAGGATGGAGAACAGAATGGGAAAGCTGAATACCCACAGACAGTATCTTATCTACACGTAGCAGTACAGAATTTTCAAGGCAAAGATTTCTATGCTAAGTATGTTGATAAGCATAGGACACAGAAATAAATATAATATTTTCTTTGGCACAGCATAACTGATACAAAGTCAAATAAGTAACAGAGAAATAGAATACGAAGAGGTGAAAGAAATGCATTTTTGCTGTTCATAAAATTTATGAGGACCTGAAATTCAGATGGAGAGAAAGCTTATTCTGTATGATAGAATGTTCAGAGAAGAACAGTCCAGAAACCACTGACAGACTGTGGACTCACAAGGGCAAAACTAAACTGGATTTTGAAAGAGGGGTAATACCAGGATAGGTCTAACTTCCAATCCACATCAGTATAAACCCACAGAATCTGTATGTTTGGGGAAAAAAGTTAAAAGTTGAAAAACATTATAGGGCAAAACTACAATTTTTTAATTCATGTATATTTTTAGATTCCAAAACAAGTGCAGTAGAGATATTAAAGTGTCATTTGTGGAAACAGTTGCAGAATGAGTGAATAACAGGGAATGTCAATAGAGTCAGCAAGCTCTCAGTTTTTTCAACTGTGATTTCCTGGTCAGGAGCTGATTATGGACAACAGCAAATGACCCACAACATCAATTTGTTTGTTTATTGTTCATTAATTTTCAATGTTGCATGGGAAACTTAGAGGCTGTGTATTGTATGATAGAACAAATGATAATGCAGAGAAATGCTGAAATATAAATTTTAAGAAATTTATTCATATGAGTTCATAAGAAAATATCAAATGGTACCACGTATACCAGAGCTTTGACCCAAATTATTCCAGACTTCTTGAATAGTTACCCAAAGACAACAAAAACAAAGGCTTTTACATTCTTCTTTTATTCAAAACCTAACCCTCCCCAAGTTTTACACACATAAAAAATAAACTTCTTTCTGCAAATGAAAACAATTTTCTATGGTTAGATCCATTTTTTTTTTACTCTAACATAAGTGGAAGTAACCTTTTGAAAGGAATCAGCAACTCCATTATGTAAAGACATGTTAGGCTGAGTATCTAAAAAGCAGAGACTTGTTACTTTATCAACAAAATTCTTTTATAGTGTTATATATAATTACATATAGCATATATATAACACATACCATGTTACATAATATATATAATAATATATACTTTGTTATATAATAGATATCATACAGTTTTCATGACTGAAATGTGTATCCTACTGTCTTAAAAACTTCACCAGTCATACTTGATATTCATTAGAAATTACACACAAATTCTGCATTGCCTTGCATGTAAATTAAACACACATTTTCTCCTGCTCAATTACCCTGATTTAGTAAAAAAATCAGCACAAACATACTTTCAGAAAAAGTATGTCAACAACTTTGTTCTGTTAAAGGTACTTTATCTCCTGGTGATTGGAAGCTGTTCACTGATGCAGCTTCTTTCTCCAAATTAAATAGGGAATTATCTTTCTTAAATGCTTGCAGTTTGTTTTTCGTTTCTACACACTTCTGAAAGAAACTTTAATTACTTAGCTGATAGCATATCTGTCATTAATCTTGTTAAAAAAACAATAGGAGCTCCTTAGGGGAGGGAAATTGTTCTCTTTATTCTGTCATTTCATGTAATCAGCTATGAGTACACCATTAAAAAAGCACAAATTACCTTTCTGATTCTTTTTTTTTTCTTATTGTTGTAAATAGCATCACTAACCAACAAAAAGGAAAATACATCGAAGTCTTCCATGCATAACATTTGCAATTTCAGAGAATATATTTTCCTAATTCATTTTTCCTTTTGTTCTCTTGATAAAGAAAAAGGTTTCTGCAAATTATGCTCTTGCAGATTTATAGTCATGCTTTTCAAGAGCTCAGAGGCCGCTCAGTTTTTGCCTGATGTCAGATTAAAAGATTTTTTTCAAAGAAGAAATAGATGAGCATTACAAAGTTACATCAATGTGTAATAAACTTTTCTCTAAGAAAAAACAAAACCCTATTTCCACTGGAATAAAAAACCGTGTAGAATTGTTTAAAGAGAATAGTCATTACTTTTTTTTTTCCTTAATTACAGAGAATTAGGAAAAATAATTGACCATAGGATAAAGAATGCTTTGCATTTAAATGCTAAATTCATGCAAGCAACAAAAAATAATGTTCTTGCACTATTGTAAAGTAATATTGAATTGTCATAGGATTGGTATGAGGAGAGCTATTGAATATTGTAAACATTTGAATAATTACTTAGGATAAATAGTGATGTTTTATTGTGATGTAAAAGGTTTGCTGATTTCTCTAACTAAATGCCATTACAAGAAATTTCAGTTACAAATACAGAATATGGATGCACAGCAAAGGCTGATAAAATTAACCTTTGGCTCCATGCAACCCTAATTAGGAAAAAAACCATTAGAAGTTTCTCATACAGACTAGGAATTTCAAAACAAGAGTTCTGACCTCATCATGAGCTTTAAGTAGTCTTATTTATAGCAGCTGGAATTTATCACTCTCTAGCTACTCCTGTGAATTGAAACTAGATCCAAAGGAACAACAAAATTTGTTAAGTGATAGTCTTGACCATTAATATGACTGAGGTCTCTAGAAAAATCATTTACAGACATGGTTGAATGCAAAAAGGAGACCAAGAAAACCCTCTGTGCAGGGAAGTCATCAATGCTGAGCTGCAATGATAAAGGAACTTGAAGCAGCAGCCTGATCTGGAACTGAAGTTGCTGTGTGGTTTTCCCAGCCCTTCTATAGCCAGAGCAGCCAGAAAAGCTGAAGCCACAGCCACACATTTTTTTTTCTACAAGGCTTTATACAAATCACCGTATATGATAAGATAAATCTCCCCAGCAGAATCAGTGAGCACATGACAACTGAAAACTGAGATCAGATGAGTTTGGTGGGAACTTTTGAAGCCAAATTAAATTTCGTTCCATATGAGGGAAAAAGTCAAGCCTGATACTAGAATTTTCCAAGACATTCTCAAGGGCAGTTGCCTCAATGTCTATCTAAATATGTAGGGCAAGAGATACATGCAAGAAAAGCAGACTGTGAGACTCAGACAAACACTGTAGACCTCACAGGTCATTTATTTGGAAGTTTAATGATGTTCAGTATGACACAACCAGAGATTTTTAGTTCTAAATTTTCTTATATTTGTAGACAAAGAGGGAAAAGAGACAAGGAAAGGAAGAAGATAAAGGAGGCTTAACTGGCCCAACACCACCAACACACCACTCAAACCAGTGGCAAATGCCATAAAAGAACCACATGTATTCAGTGGGTTTTAAAGGTTCAGTGCTCTCCCTAGATACAATTTTAGGGCCTGGGAGATGTTAGGTTTGTGTACCAAACAACATTAATCTCTTAAAAAGAAACAGAAAAACTCTACTGAACCCCAGGTAATATTATCTGTTACTTTTATCCATTGTAGGAAAAGGAAAATCTATTATATAAGTTTGCCAGAAATTATTTGCAAGGTGAAAGACACTCTTCAGAGGAGCATTAAAATCCACAGAGAATCAAAGATTAAGAAATCCTGTGATCATGCAGCCACTTCAATTCTACATGCTAAAAAACTAGGTAACATATGGCTAAACCTGAAGAGAATTCAATGAACACATCAATTTCTAGAAAACTACTCTGAGGAGTGAAGAGTTGTCTCACACTTGAGAAGGACAGGCCTCCAAATTTAAAAAGCATATCAGATAGTTTATTAATTCTGTGATTTTCCAGGAATTAAATCCATTTCTCTTTCCATCAACCACTGCAATAAATATCACATGGAAAAGAAAAAAAAGAAGTAATTACCTTAAGATACATATACACAAGAAACTTCAGTCTAAAGTGCAAGTTTCTTTGGGATCTGCCAAAGGGCTTATTCCTACCAGGAACAAAGGTTCTGAGATTGAAAAACTTTTTTGTCTCTAGTCTTCTCCTACTGGAGTTCATCAAAATGAGAGTCATTTTTCATACTAAAAATATGTACATACACATGCACAGTCTCTGACTTTTTTTTAACAAAATTGTAATAGCTGAAGTACTCACAGCATGGATCTTTTGTCTTTTCTTCCAAAATAATGTTTACTGAGTTTCATAAAAGCATTGTGAAAGGGTTGGGTTTTTTTTTAATTTTAATGGTGCACACTACTTTTAGAAACTAAGTGCTTTCCGCTTGGTTTGAGTACCTTTTCAAACACTTTTCTGAGCTCTGCTCTGCACTTTCAGATAGAAAAGACTGATGATTCATTCTGATATTCCTTCCACTCTACACAGGAACAGATGTCTTCCAAATGCTGGGGAAATTCCTGCAGACATCTCAAGCCCTGTGCCTTCAACCAACCAGTTAATACAATATTGCATCCTATGCTGTTTGGAATGTGAGATAGGATAGCTCTTGAATGAAAGTACTAAAATGAAATTCAGGTTACAAGATCCTATTACTCTCTGAAGTGTGTTACATAAGAGAAGGAAACTGAAACCCACTACATCTAATTATCTTAGATGGCCTACAACAGTAATTATATTTATTTTCACTTCTCTTAGCAATGACACAAAGCAAATGTGTTCATCTGGTGATCTCTAGGAATAGAGAGCTAAAGATTTGAATCTTCCCAAAGCTTCCATTTTTCCTGGGAAAGGTCAGACAGACTGTCACAATTGAGTCTGCTACTTCTGAAGCAAGTAAAACTCATGTGCTGGAAGAGATTTTTGCAGAGGAAGAACTATTCATTCATATTACTTCAAATACAACTATTACTCAAATCTCACAAGCCTTCTGCCTGAGTTCTCAGTAATCACAGTGGTGACAACATTTCTCCCCACTTACAAAGAGCAAAGCACAGCACCACTCGATTTTGCAATTTTCATTCTGGCATACATTCACTTCAATTTGTATTCAATAAAATCCTGCACTTGAAAGAGTACTTCTATGAAAAGAAGCAATGAGGTGGCAAACTGTCTTTTGAACTTTTTCTTTCACTGTTAAGAAAGTCGTGGTATATTTCAAACAGCCAGGAACTGTTACAATCTCTGAAAGCATGTACCCTGAAATGAATTTAATTTAATCCTTAGAAAATAACTTGAGTGGAAAACACAGTCCAGAAAGAGATAGTATACTGTGAGTTTCATTTACAAAGAAATAAAATTATTTACTGTACAGCTATAAGCTCTCCTCATACTCTATCGTGATGTTATGATTTTATGTAGTGCCATTTTCTCTCCTTGTAGTGAATACAATTTTTGACTTGTCAAAAATTATTTAGATTAACTTGAGATACATATAAACCCTTGACAAATGTTCTGCATGCTGTGAAATAAATCCAAGTTTTGAGTTTGCCTGGCTTCTTTAGAGAGGGAAATGTTCATCTTATCATGAAGTAAACAGAGAAAGATTCCAGAATAATGGACAATAGCAACTAATACAGATTTGTTGAATAACATATTATGCAATGAAAGAGCAACAATTACCTCCTCCCAGAAGTTTATTTCACTAATGGTTTAGTTCCCATCAAAGATTACCTCAGACTTCATTATTCTATTCAAATGTAACTCAAAAATTTGCCCCTTAGCTGAAAGTTGCAAGGGAGAGCAACCCAGTGAAATTCACATGCAGCTCTATGCAGCAGGATCACCACTGAGGTCCAGTGAACACACAGCTGCCTTTCCAGAATCTCCACCTAATTTTAAATAACACTGTGTTGAAAACTTTGCTCATCATTAAAAAAAAAAAAACCTAAAGGGTTCACAAAACAAACTATATTATAAAATCCACCTTTGTGATTCCTTCCTTAAAAAACCAACACACAGAGGATTCTAAGTCCCCAGTGGATACCCCCAACAAGTAACTGGTTGGTATCCCTTTCTGAATTGAAAAATTGGAAATAGAGAAGACAAAATGAGGAAAGCTACTTCTGAAAATAATAAAACAGTCTTAGTTGTAAGCTTTAAGCATATTCCAAAAGTCACATATTTTGGCTAAATTAATTCTCCACTTTCTTAATAGCTCTAACAGATTATATTTTTTTCAGGATTATAAAGATAAGTAGTCCCAGAATCTAGACAGGTGCAATTCAGTGCACCCCTGTAAACAAACTCCACATTACACAGGAAACCCCTGGACATCATGTGGCCGGAGGAAAACATTCTACAGCCACATACTCTGGTAAAACAAACAACAAGCCACACCAATAAATCCACAACAGACAGACAAAACCCCACAAACACACACACCACCAAATCTTGGTGGTCCACGCTAGATCTGCACTATGGACACCTTCAACTAAGTAAAGACTGTGTGTCAAAAACAGCACTGTGTCTCTTACAGGCATATGGAAGAACAAAGTGCAGATTTTTAATATGTATCCGATAAACAACCATGCTAGGGGGTTGCCATTTGTTTCAAAAGATAAAGCTAATGTTGAAATGAAGACAGGCAAGGACACAGGAGGGCCTTCTGACTTACTGCTGGTAGCTTTAGTCATCACTCATTCAATGACTTAAAAGCCAAATAAATGCAAAAAAAAAATTAATGATAGACACTACAGCTGGAAAGAGACATTGATTTGTTCAAGGGTTTCTTCCATCTTTGTCTTCTCTTTATCCGAGTCAATGGGATTGCACAGCCCAACAGGGCACAAATATGAGGTTAGTTCAAACCGATCTGAAAAGATGATCCTTTGTTTCCCTTATATGCAAACCTTGCAAGACAAAGTCTGATAATGTGAGCTAAGTCCACCCTTACATTATTTCAGTGACTAAAATTTACCATAGATTCAGACTTTCTTCTGCACCTGAGTCAGAGAAAACACAAAGTAAACATTAACAGAGTTCCAAGCCACCAGTCTACCCACATATCAATGGAAGTGGATTTCAACACAGGAGTGTTTGATAACCCATCTAACAAAGATTTGGAAACCTTCAGATCCCAGAAGCCTGGAGAAAAATGAAATGCTGACATTGAGGGCTTCTGTAAAAATATCAAATGCACAGCAGAGATCCCTGTAGGGCAATCCTGTACTCACAAATAACATATGATGGAGAAATACAGGGATTTGTCCACCACAAATGCAGACATAAGAGAATTATTGTCTCATATAAATTCAGTAATAAGGCTTCCTTAAGGGATTAAAAAAGTAAAGAATTTGCTTTTGAGTAAGTGAATGCAGTATAGCTTTGAATGTACATTCAGCTATTGAATAACAGATGATTAAAACCAAGGACATGGAAATACAATTATGAAAAAGATTATGCAGGGTCACAAGCTTCCAGCTTCAATCACAATTTGGAACAAATTTTGCCATGAATAGCTCCAATTGCGCTACTTACAGGAATTACTGCAGATGACAGGGCATCACCAGAAGCATCAGGACAAAACATTTCCAATCTTAACATTCACAACACCCATATTTACCTAAATTTCCATTTGAAATAGAGCTACTCATCTACTGCAGATAGTCTTTTCCTGAGTTTAGAAAGAGAAAGAATTAAAGAATTATCACTATTCATGCCTTGATTCTCCCATGAACTTCAGAACATAGAATTAAGCCTTTTCATAAGCCTGAATGTGCCCTAAAGAAGATGGAAACAAATTTCAGGCACTGTCAAGATTGGAGCCAATGAGTCCAGTGAAGATCACCATCAATGTCACATAGTTCAGTCCCTGAGAGTGTAAGCAAAACAGCACACGGAATCAATGATTCTTTCAAAGTTATACAGAAAAATATTTTAAAGCAGTACAGTGATAACACAAGTACATTAATAACTAGAGGAAAAGTTTACAAGGAATACTAATTCTTTGTTTGGCAAAAGAAAACTGGTTCCACTATATATTATAATAAAGGCAAATTATATTTTAACTCAGCAGAAACAAAAATCCTATTAAAAATTATTTGCAACAATGTACCAGAGTTTCTCACAAGAGTATGGAAAAAGACATTTTTATCATATGTGAACATAGATGCCCAAGTAGAGGATGGTCAAAAGTAACTTGAAGAAAAGCCCCTACTAATTTGAGGAAACTATTGGATAGACTCAGAATGGAAAATTTTGGAAGTAGTCTGCTGTGGTGTAGATCAGAAAGAAGAAGAAATAAATGTATGGACAAAAGGCAGGACATGGAAGTATTTTTTCAGCTGAAAATACCCTGAAAACATCTTAATTCAATCCAGGGACGCATTTGAGGATGATCATGCCATCATCCACTCCACTGGTTTCCAAGGAACATTAAGCCAATTTTACAAAGGTGAGGGAAGTAGAAGCCCTCCCTAGCCAGCTTTTTGACCTGAATAATCAAAACCTCAGTCACCTGAGCCAGAATAGAAGTACACCAGGACACTCAGGAAAGATTTACTTCACTGTGAAACATTCGTCAAGTTTCATCGTAGCTCAAACAGAACACATAACTAGGAAAATAAATTGATACATTTAGTTATGAATACCAGGCTGAACTGACAAAGGTTCCTGACCTTCTGAGCCTGAGGACAACAGCTGCTGGGATCCAAAATGCAAGGAACTCTCAGAGCTTTGGGCCTAAAGCTTAGAATTAAACACAGGATTTGATCTGAAACCTTGGGAAAGGCTTCCAAACTTAGGTGCTAGGAGCAGAAAAGGAAAGTTTAGAGCTTTGGAGTTTAAAATATAGAGAAAATAAAAGTAGTTACAGAGTAAACAAGGAGTTTAGAATACAATACTATAGGTTTGTATGTGAAAACATGATTGGCTAAGAAAGCTTACACTGTAGCATGGGTCCATAAGATGAAATATTTAAGGATTGAGTCATAAACAAATATCCTTTTTGGCAGTATTTTATTGGTCAATAACTCCCTAAAAGGTCTAGTAACTGTCTTGTGACCTTCTGAACCATGCTGTAATAGGAGCCCAATCCACCCTTCCTACCTATGTAGAAAATAAGAAAATAAACCACACCATCAAAAACAACTCAAAAGTCCCATCTCAAATTCCTTCCAAAATTCCCCATAAGTGAATTATCACAACTAGCAGTGCAGATTAACTTCTTCTGAAACCCTTAAAGACAAAGCTTTGTGAAAGCATAGCTGTGTTTGAATTCAAAAGCTACTTTTCTGCCTTTAAGAAGTATATGGAACCACATCACCCATGACCTGGTAGTTTTCCACATTCAGCATTGTCACCAACCTCAACATCAATGAATGCCTGTTCTCCTACAAGTTCAACTTCCCCAAAAAGAGAAACTCCACCATAACCCAGAAAAAAATCTCTGGTTTACATAAGCGGTTTGAAAGTTTCATATTCAGGTGTTTGTTGGGTTTTTTTTAATAACTAATAAAGAGAAAGAATGCAGCTGTCCAGCCAGGGAAGCTGTCGTATGCACTTCACTACCTCTAGCTAAACTGGTTTATCTCATTGTCAAAAATTCTATAAAATTAAGTAACAATAGAAGAATGAAAATAATATAAATATATTTATCATTTCATTTCAAAGTGCTCGCAGTATCTTCCAACAATAAAGATACCAGATGCTACCTATTAGAAATCAAATTCTAAATGTCAGTTAAGTATCATTTTATAAACTTGCATTCACTTAGGAAGACATCAGAAGCAATCAAAGCAGTTCACCATTTATGTAGGGTTTTCTGGGAATAAAAATAATGCTGCTTAGAAAAGGAATGTTTTACTGGGTTTTTTCTCCTGATATTTGTCATGTCTCTTTAGGTTTTTTGCAATTGAAAGTATCTAACAACACAAAATAACAGGATATTCCACGGTACATGTCACAGCAGTTTTACATGTGTTTCATTCTTTTGTACCTATTTTCTACTGAATTATGGGGAAAAAAGCAAGACCAGAGAATCACATTTTGCTACTACCTTGCCTGATGTTATTTCATCTGATTACAAGCTTCATTTTACATAAAATGCATGAAAATAATTCCAGAAGCTTTTTTCTGAAGCCACAAAAAATATAGCAAGAAATCAAATCCAGAATATTCAGAGTTTATGTTGTCCTTTACCAGTGTAAACCTTTGAACAACATCCCATTCAGAAATTAATTTGCCTTCCTGTGAATAAGTTGATTGTAATATTGTTTTGTGATCTAATGTCATATCTGTCCAAGAACTTTGAGACCAGAAAAAATTATTAGATTTTTTTGTACCAATTTTATTGGGTGTTATTTCCTTGAGCTGATTATTTACCATTTCTTTTCATCAAAAGGAAATAGCATTTTATGAAAAAATTTTGTCTGAAACAATTTCAAATCTTCTGACCATCAATGTCAAAGATGTTGCACATAGCAAATTACCATGAGGAACATCTTAACATAGTAACTTTTCTTGCAACTTTAAGGTTACTATGTAATTAAGCTTTCTAAGAACTTGAGCAGTTCAGAATATACTTCAGCAATGCTTATAACCTTCAGCAATGCTTATTACACTTACAACATCTACAGTAATCATCTTTTCAATGCCAATTAGGAGGGATTAGGGTAAAAATTTAATCCCTGCAGCACCAACAGTTGCAAAGTGCCTTCTAACAATGGAAATCTTGTTAAGTTGCAAAGGGGGGAAATTTTTAACATTTTAACATTTTCCATTATAAAATAACAGGAATAAGTAATTATCATTTACTAACAGGTAGATGTTAATAATTATCCTGACCACTTTGCTTGTATATTCTGATTCCTTGATCTGCCCTCCCAATACTTATACTTTTAGGTGACCTGATCTATAAATTGAGTTGACACATTCAAAACCTCTGGCTCATTAAAAAAGATTTATTCCTGTCCAGGTGTTGGTCAAATATCTTCATTTGCAGAATAGACTTTTTCTGTTATACAACTGGAGTTGCCATTGTCCACTAACACAAAAACTCATTAAGGGTTGAATATTTACAGAAATCACTCAACTTAGAAAGGTTTTGGGTGGCAGTTAGAACAGCAGCACTGTATTTTTAAAAAAATGGATAAGTAATACTTGTAAAGTTTGTGCTCCAAATTTTAAAAACTGCTCTTGGTTCCCTTCTACAGCATTTTAAAAATCTGGTTTAAATGCCCAATATTAATGAAAAAATTGAAATTAAGCCAATAGTTTTAATGAGACAGCTCTAATACAGGTGCCAGAAAATGCAATGTTTGGAAACATTTGAATAAGTAGATGTGAGATGTAAACTTGAGAAAACCCTTTAGCAATAATCACTGCATCAAGATAATATTTGTTGTCTTTTAGCATGAACAAATCCCACTTAGCATTACTACAGAACCCTGTAAGGACACTGATTGGCAAGCTGTTAATGACGCACATTTAGAATTTTCTCCTATCGTAAAGAATGTGCTGAAACAGGAAAGCAAATTAAAAATAAGCACATGCATATGTCCATTACTAATACATAAACCTGCATACCTATATTTCACAATTGCCTTATAATATGTTGGAGAAAAACTAATTTTTTAAGCCACTGGAGCTGGATAATGTCTTTTCATATCTGTTTTGCCCCATTACTTTTAATTTGAGTAAGAAAAAATAAATCACAGTGCTATGTTAAAATTGTATTACAAATAAAACACAGTGCAATTAAAGAGCTAACCTTCAATGTACTAACCAATAGTTGTAAAATGTAGGAAAAGCATTAGATGGGGTCTCTGGCTATAGCTCAGGGAAGGAGGTAAGAGTAGGATCATTGCCTGCAACTCCAATAGTACAGCTTAATTCTGAAATAATTTTTGCTGAAAATACAGAAAATTTTACTTTTTCCCTCCTCACTTGTTTTAGGTGCTTTCTTTGGAACCACCTAGATAACAACTAATGTTGTAACAGAGGCCTGTTGGTTTTTCCACTACACAAACAAAGAGAACTACTTCTCCTGGCTGGCACAGTTCTAGGCTGGGGTCAGGAGGCACACCTGGAGAGCCAGGCCATGGACACTCAAGTCGCTTCTGAGTCCACCTTCCCTCTCAGGGCAGCAGTAAGTGCCAGAAGTGGGAAAACATGAGCAGTGTTTTCTGGAATAAAAGGATTCACATCTAAAGATCTACTGGCACAGCTTGCATTCACAGCATATAACACAAAGTAGAGCTATTTTCATAGAGGGATAGGAATTCCACTTTTTGAAGACTAAATAACAGGGCTGTACTTTAGAAATAGAGCAAGCACTCTGCAATTCAAGACTTATATTAAGGAATGAGATTGTTCTTTTCAACAGAGCCATGAGAAGAAAGGTAATGCACGTGAGAAAATGGCTCAAGAATTTGAATAACACATGTCACTTCCAATTTCTTCCCCCTTATTTTTTGTATCTTTGTAACACATGTATAAAACATCAATAAGCAACAGTTGATCAACACTGGTTTTATTGTTTAAGTCTCCAGATATCACCTTATACTGAATTAACCGTACTTTGTGGTTTCATGATGTACATAAAACATTTGGTATGAAGCGTCAGACAGCAGAGGCTCTTCAGCATTCATTTAGTTTGATTCAAATGGGACATCCATTGCAAGTTAGAATTTTCAAACTGCCATGTTACTTAAAATTTCTTAATGCAGCCAAAGTGTCTGGAAAACTTTGCAGTTGATGGAAGAGTAGCCAGCCATCAAACTTCAAAAAAAAAAATACTGATATCAGAATAAAGGGACACCCTACAGAAGTATAAATATTTATGCTATTCAAATTATAACCGCAATCACAGTGCTTTTTATTTTGCCACAATTTTCATGAAAATAGTAATACTGGCCGGATATTTTAGTATGAAGGACTTTGTGCTAGCTACAGCTAGTGGTGAACAGCAGCTTAAATTGAGTTATTAGCAGCTGAAAATTACAAGGGGCAACTCTTGAACTGCCTTCATCCCCATCCTGCAAGAAGGGAAATGAAATTATTCTTGGAGAAAAAAATACTCGAAGTTAAATATCTGGGGAAAAAGGCATAGGGGAAGACCAGGGCTGTAAATTTTAGAAGATTATTCGAAAAATAACCTCAGTCCTTCAGATTCACAAAAAAACCAGCAGCAATATTTGCCTATTTTAGGAATTTGTGTTTCTAATTTCTATCATGAACATCTAATGTATATTTCTGCACTGTCTCTGTGGGTATATCAGTAGAACTCTTTTAATATTTTCCTTAGATCAGGATAAACAGTTCCATTTTCTACATTTTAAAAATGAAATTAAATAATGAAGTATCGCATTCAAATATTGATCCTTGCCATATACAAGAAACTAACACTGCTGCTAAATACGAGTTGGGCCATAAGTACTGCAGCAACACTAATTGCAGGTAAATGTCACTATTTTAATGCCAGGCACAGTAACTTGGAACAATTTCCTCTTGTTTAACCCTCATTATTAATACATTAGCAAACATTTTTAGATTCTTAAGAATGACTGCCCTGTTAATTCAGGAATATTTGAGAAGGTATTAAAATTAGATTTACTGATAAGTGGTAACATTCTGAAGATTCCCACTGGAAAAACAGGTATTACACATTCATACTATGCTGCTATTCCATGATCTGTCCCATTCCGATGCTGTTTTTTTAAAGTGTCTTCAGCAATTTTGAAAATCATCCCATAGACAATTTTAAATTGATTGAATAAAATTAGTTGAGGCTCCCAAACCTGCTATGTAATAGCCATTATTTGGCTTCAGTTCAGTGAAATGTAGGATCTTCATTTCCTTTCCTGGACTCCTTAATTATCCCCCTTCTCTGCTCCTTTTAATTTAAAAAATAAATTGTTTCCACTGACACATTCAAAGCCTTAAGGAAAAACATTTACAACTTCAGTATAGCACAAAAGCTGTTAGAGAAAATATAATCTAATCTTTAGGCTTTATGGTATCTTAATACACTTAATGTTATGATCATTATTATCCAACCATATAAAAAAACTAAACAGGAAAACCCTCGAGTACTGCTTCCCTTTAGTTCCTATATTACAGACAAATGTGTAGTTTTTAAATTTCCTTTCATATCAATTATTTTTGAGAAGAATTACTTTTGAAAGACATGCAGAAGTATGGAAAGAGCTAACAAATTCAATAGAAAAATGAATCTCACATCATTTTCTATTATACGAATACAACTTTTGTTCCTTATTTGGGTCTTTGCTGTTGACAAATTTGAAATTTGAAAATTTTATTTTCACAAGTTATTACCACCTTTATAACTGGAAAACAGCCTTTACTTTCCAGATGGAATTCTTACGAATATCATAGTTGCTAACTGAAATTTCTGAAGGGGGAATACTTAGTATCTCCTCATCAGTGAGACTTTTCATAAGCTATGGCACAGCCTTCTTTCTTAGTGGTACTCAGAATAACTCTCACCCAGCTTCCAGAAACCCGAAGTACATCATTCCCATTATTGCATTACACACTCAAGACTTGAAATTAGCCTTTCACTTGAGCTAGACCAACACCCTTAATGCCATGAATTATATTCCACTGGGGAACACAGAGGGAATTCATTGCCAACAAATGTGCCAAGTTATCATCACTAAAGGCAGCAAATTTCAAAAGCACTTTGGCAGGGGCCATAGCAGCACCTGTACATAGTGAAGTATCTGTCAGTTCAAAGTTTGCAATTTACTTTGCTTAGTAACACCTCCCTGCAGAAAGTTACCAACAAAGAATACCTACTTAAAATTGATATTACTAGAATCAATATCAGTCTTAAGGCTGTTCAGACATACTGAGACTGTATCCTATGACACTTTGGAGCATTCCAACCCAGCAACAGCAAAAGCAAGGGGTTTTGCTTGCTGGTGGCTGCAGTGGCAAAGACAGCAGGAGCAGCAACACCAAGCAGCAGCCTTAAAAAAAGCACCTTACAAAAGAGTTGCCCTGAATTAGTGGAAGCAGCAGCTTCCTTCTGATATATGGCTCTCTTCCATTTCCTTGTCTTTCAGATATTGTCAGAGTAGACATTTTCTCAAAAAACAGCAGTGGCATTTGACATTTAGGGATGATAAACTTGAGACCAGCCTGAAAGAAGAACAGCAAGGCATACTTACCCAGTATAAGGTTACTGCAGAGTATGTAAAATGATGAGGGAAAAAAAAAAAAGACTCACATACAAACAAGGAAACAGAAGAGAGAAAACAATATAAGCACATAATAGCCACATTGAGGCAATTGATAGAGCATAATGTAAAAGGGGCAAAAAAGGCAAGACCAAAATATTGTTGTGCTGAGAGTGTGTTAACTTTTTTCTGTTATAAAAACATCGGAACTGGTGATTTTTTTTTAACAGGTTTACATAGGATTAGATCAACTTGCACCAGACATAAAATTTAAAACTTCCAGCAGTTAAATTCAGATTTTCCATCCCTGTTACTTCTGCAGAATGCTTCAAAAGAAAAATGCTACAGAGACACACATAATGCATGCTAAAATCTACATGCTAATGCACAGCACATTCATTTTGAAACCTAAAAAGTGAACACCTGTAGTAGCTGTGCCAAGTCAGTGCCATGCTAATAGCTCAAACTATTTCAGGAAGAAGCAGAAAACCAGAAAACAATGACATGTTTAATGCAAAATGAATATAGAACACTTGCACAATACAACATTCAAATAAAAAGTATCCCTATAATATGACTGAGTTGTTTAAAATACTTACCTCAATGTATGTAAAATGTCTCTGTAATTTGCATTCACGCTGTCATCATGTTTGATTTTATCTGTTCTTTTTCACTTACACAAATAAATCTTGTATGTTTTAGATGGTATCCTGTAACCTAATTTTAAAATGATGCTGTATTTCAATAGATACATGAAGGGCCACTGCTCTCTAAAGAATGGGATAATATGGCAAAGCTTACTAAAAAATGCATTATTTCGTTGCAGAAACAGTCCCTGTGTTATTTCACCCACAAACCCTTGTGCATTTCCTAACACCTCTCTGCCTAATTGGAGCCCTCCCATTTTTATTTCCTAAAAATTTCTTCACTCTTCTCTACAATATCTTTCTTAGATGATTCTTGGAGTCATTTCCTAAAGTCAGATTCACAGCATCTGCATGAGTGAGTGACTAAAATCAGGGACTCTCACCCTGGCAGTGGATTTGGCAAGGTGGATAGAAAATAAAGAACTTTTTATCAGGAGTATTCCTTTCTAGCATTGAAGGTTAACACAGGAAAAGGACTGTGCAACTGTGAAGGCGGCGCTGCTTGGAGTCAGAGATGGGAATAGGAGGTCCCTTCCAACTTAAATTTTTTATAATATTTGTTAAAGGCCTTGACTCCTTCTTTACATTTTTCCTACATACCTTGGAAAAACCTTAAAACTCTTCTCACAACAAATATGATGCAAAAGGAAGAAGGCGGCAGCTGAGATCTTTGGAGCCCTGTGGGAGAGACTCTGCTCCATTACATTTCTGACAGCACCCATGGTCAAGAATAACCCTTTCTCAGCACCACTTAGTTTCCCACAAAGGGGACAGTCAGCCACATTTTTAGGTCCTTCAAGCAGATTCTAAGTGAAAACAAAATCCAGGAATCTAGCAAAACATATTTTCTAAAGCTCGAGACAACAACTCTAATAGTTTGTATACCAGTTTATGACCTGAAAACTGTGATTTCTGCAACACCGTAGAGGCAAAACACAATCCTTTTACAGCCTAAAATGTGCTCAATATGTGTACTAGGTAAATAACACTGCCTTGCCATTTCCATAGTATTGGGAAAATTTAACATTTTTAAGCATACTGTTTACATTGCAGCTATTTTACAAGTTCTAATGCACTTTGAAGAGCTCAAGTAAGCACAGAATTACCTTCATAAATATTAGACAATAGACTACAATAGCAATCTTATTCTGAAACTCCAGCTTTATTTGTCTTGTAGGAATGTTTCATTCTACAATACATTGCTGGCACTTTGCTCTAACAGCCAGAGACTCTTAGAATTCCTGATTACATTACTACACTCAAAAGCCTCATTATTTCAAAATGTTTTATCATCAACTAATCTTTTAGATTACTTTGGGGACACTTTCATAAGCCTATCCTTACAAGATTAGCATCACACACCTTAACTATATTTTGTTTACTTAACTCTACAGACTCCCAAAATCTACAAATTTGGGAGAGGCAGATAAAAGCTTCCTTATCTGAAACAAACAGGTGAAGTACTTCATCTGGTAAAGTATCTTCCCAAATATAAAGGTTTCTTTTCCTTTTCATTCTTAATGTGCTACTTAACTTCATTAGTACATTCTTTAAACAATATACAAACAAAGACCAGAGTACACTAAAGCCACATCACTCCATGTTGTGTTCTAATTAGACTTTACCAAGTAAATAGAAAAGGACTGAGTCAATATTTGAATGAAGGATTTCCAATGAACAAGAGCATCTGCAGTGACAGTTCTGTCATGTTTTACATGCAAATCTGCCTTCTGAGCCCCTGTCAACAATCTGACCGAGTGTTAACAGTGCAGGAATATTTCTGTACTCTTTAGCTATTGGAAATTCTGTAGCCTTATCATCTTAGTCAACAGCTGGGAGACGGAGCACTGGGCTTAATTTAAAAGCTCTTCCTCTTCCACTGCAGTTTGCTGCAGCAGCAGACTTGCATGTGTGGATCCAAATCCATTAAAATTCTGCTGGGGCCTGGGACTCAGCAGAGAAAAGAGTTTGTCCTCCACTCAAGCAGCACAGCTGGTGAGCTGAGCCTGAGAACTAGATCCTCCTTCAACTGTGCTGATAATTCCCTGTCTCCTTCTCATAGCTTAAGGAGCCCAACAGTTGCCTGACACACAGCCCCAGGCTTCCCCAGCCCTATTCCTCTTTAGGTAATTTCAGAGTCACTTGCCACCTTTCCTAGAGTCCACATCCAGCCCTGTCCTTGACCCATTACCCTGCACCATGTGCTCCTTCTAACCAGCCACTAACACCTTCTCCATGCAGCCAAGCCTCTCTGGATCAGCCTAGAGCTCAAGACAAAAAGGTCATAGCTTCCTATAACATCCTCAGCTCAAGGGACTTGCAAAGTCACGTATCTGGGTTGAGTTCACATGACTTTGACTGAGGAGACTCCTACAGTTATGACTAAAAAGCTGCTGCTCCTGTTAAAAACAGCAAGACATGGAACCTGTGCAGACGTCCACAGTGAAAACCTAAACCATTCTTTCAAGGTGCAATAAAAACTGCTCACTTTCCAAACCACTGCTGGGAAAAATGTCAAAGCGACCTTTTTCTATGAAAAATTAAAAACTAAACACAATATTTTCTGCTATTTTTTACAGCCTCAGAAAAAAAAAAGCACTCTATAACTTTTCTTATACAACTGCCCAAGCACAGGTAAAATAATAGACCAACCTTGATGCTTACTTAGGAATGCAGAGATTTTTCAGAGACCTTTCTAATCAGAAAAGAAATTGCTGAAGTGCCACAAACAAGGGCCTTCTTTTCATGATTTAGCACAATTATATCACTTGTTCTAACCCAGGAATGAACAGATAATTCATTGTTGCCTGGAGAACACTTGCAGTTCAGGGTTTCTTTCAAAAAGCATGCAAGATATGCCAGCACTCTGATCATACACTGTGCTCTGAACCGAAGTGAAGAAACTAGGGATTGTCAGCAGATTCACCTCAAAATGTTGTGTTCTTGAAATATTTCCAAACTGCAGTGCAAAAGGACATGTTGAGGGTTTTCAGTAGATGTGATGCTACTGGAAACAGGAGCAATCATCACTATACATCAAAAGGAAATGTTAAGAATACTTAAATACACCAAACTTAAACTGAATATTTATGGACTTTGTGCTCTTGGAGAACAGGTCCATAACCTGAGATTCATTTTCATTGTGGTATTTTTATACCCAAAGATATAAATAAGTAATAATTCAAAAACAAATAAAACTTTTTGAAAGTAAACATAATTCTTACATATATGTTCCATTTGCATATGATTTTGACTAATTTTCCTTCTCTTCCATTTTCCCTAATTTATATTCTTCAATTTCATATTTTAATACTTCATGGACAAATTATTTCAATATATTATGAAGACAAATTGTTCCATAAGCAACAGAACTAATGATACTCTGTTTCTTATAGCTTCATGTTTCATGGTTGACTTATTTGATGTCTAATAAGCACTCCAATGGAAGTTATTTCTTTACCTAGGAAGTCATAAAACCTCTCTGCTTTGTTGATTTTTTCCTCTAGAAAGAATTGAATTTGCACTGTATCCCATACTACGGTGAGGAACTAGAAGCTTCTGTCTATCTGGCTGCCAATTCTACAGTAGCAATGTATTTTGAGAGTAACACTTTCCTAAGTTGAACAAAACATATGAAGGAAGTAGAGGGAGCACATTAACATGGAACACACACAAACTAAACCAAAGGCCTTATGCTACACTAAAGGAAAAAATACTTTATTGGAAAGGTGTTATTATTTCTAGCAATTTTAGTACAGCATTTTAGGGTAAGTGCAAGTTACAGAGGTAAAGCTTTTCTGTTAACACCCCCACAGTCTCTTTTTTTTCAATTGACAGCACAGAATTTTTCAGAATTTCATTTCATGTCAAAAATATGAGAATCTGAATGATGAAATTACACATTTTCTCTGGCTTCTTTTTGTGTGATTCACTCCTTTAATAAATTTTCCCCTAAAAACTGCTTTGTAAAGAGTAATTTATTTTTTTAATATTTGAATATTGCTTAGTTTTACATTGGTTTCTCTCTCTTAAGCACAGACCCTACAGAAATATCAAATCAGCAGTCATAAGTCGGTTTGTATTACAGGGAACATAACAGTTGTTGTATACAGATAAATCCTAAGGATACAAGGAATATTCCACACCACAGAATGTCAAGGTCAACATGTAAAGAGTGAGGAAGAAGAAAGAAGGGGGCCCATTCAGAGAAATAGCATTTTGTCTTCCCGAGTAACTGTCACACACGATGGAGCCCTGCTCTCCTGGGGATGGGTGAACACCTGCCCACCCATGAAAAGTGAGGAATTAATTCCTGGCTTTGTTTGCTCGTGCATGCTGTTTTGCTTTATCTATCAAACTGTCTATATTTTCAACCCATGACTTTATCCACTTTTACCTCTTCCAATTTGTTTCCCATCCCACTGCAGGGGAGTGAGGGAGCAGCTGTGTGGTACTCTGGTCAAGGGTTGGGGTTAAAACCACCCCAACTGATGGGAGTTTTTTTCTTTCCAGTACTATAAATACAGGATAGCAGAAAAAGTAAACTAGTGTGATTTAAAAAAAGACTATACTTCAGTACAAAAGGAATTTTCTTTAGCAAAAGGCCAATTCTAATTAGCTCACTGAAAATACTAGCAAAAACTTTTGGATACACACAATGTAATAATCAAAGAACTGAGCTGTTTTAAAAACTTTTCAATGCTTCTGGGTGAGCACTATGGCAATCCAACCAGCAACAAGGAAAAATAATTAGTTTTCACAGAATACTGACTTTTATATCAAAGTTGCTGCTTGTAGTCATTAAAAAAAAAAGTGGACAAAACTACCTCCATGTGATATGTTCAATTAATTTTAAAGATAAATTCTGCTACCCAAATTAATTTATTCTAGGACTGTCTCAAACATATTTTGCTGAAGATTCAATATTTTTTCTCTGTAAAAAAGCGAGACTTTGGTGTGGTGCAGTACTCCTTTTTGTCTGTTCCACTCTGTATCTGCCACATACTCTGTGCTATACAAGACATGTTCAGAACAAAACATAAAATGATTTGAAAGTCACTGTGTTATTAATCTATTATGAGAATTATTCATGTAAAATCATTTTCAAAGCTATAATGGAAAATTCACTAGACTTACTTGATATCACTTTTCATTATGAAATCTGCTAAGCACACACTCCCATTTTTCTAAACAATTACTGTAGCAAGCGTAAAAAGTAGGATGCTCCCAGAGAAGCAGACAAACATAAAATGCTCATTATCCTGGAATAAACTAAACTTGGTCTAACTAGCACCAATGAAATGTCAGAAGAGGCCCTGCCATTAAAGCATAAGAGCAGTTTCAAGTTCCTCTTTTGTGATACCAGGAAAGGTGTGATCAAAAATAACACTCTAGACCAATATTTGGCTCTTACCATCTATTTCCAGGCTCTGAGTCTTATCAACCAAATCCACATTTAAGCTTTTCAAAATTGTTTTCAAATATTACCAGGCAAGATGAGAGGCAAAGCATGGAGGACCATTTTCAAGGGTGACTCTAGAGAGCTGCTGGCTTTCATTTAAGGGAAGGTCTCAGGCAAGTGATATGACTAAATAATGGAGAACAGCCAGAGGCTTTTTATGGGCAGCTCTCTGGTCTCATTTTATTTTAGAAGTGTGGTTAAACAGACTCCAAACACTAAGAGATGAGGCAACTTGGTAAATTTCTCCCTTGAGGCAGAGTTCAAAGTAGTTAATTACAGGCAAAAAAAAATTCCTAGGAGCAGAACAGGATTGTGCATCTTGAACCATGCTGAAGGACAAGGCCATGACAGAAAATATATTTTGCAGTGACCTGGAAGACAATAAGGTTTGACAGATGAGACAAAGAGCCATAGACCTGATGAGTAAGTGCATCTCTTTTCCTCCTATGCCTAATAAAGCAGCTAACCCAGGACCCAGAATGAGTTAGCATAGTGAGATCTGCACATACACACTCAAAATAGACAGAGTTTATGCCTTGATGTACACTGAAATAAAGAAAGCAGGAAAACAAGCTTGATCATTCTGACATGCTTCTACATGGTGTCAGAATAACCTTGTAACACTGGCAGGCAGCAACAGCTTCCTGCTCTACACGCAGTGTCAAATACAAAAACACCAGATTTAAGTGGTGCTGCTGGCAAGATTTTAAGGAGTGACACATTCATTCTTCAGACTAATCATCCAACATGAAGCAGCAACTTATGTGCTTCCTGAAACACACCTGTACAGGGGCAGGAAGGTACATACACACACACATATCTCCCCGTTTGTAAAGAGGAATCTTCAAAGAGTGTCTGGGCAAGTCACAGTGGCCCAGTGCCCTTTCACATGGCACAGCCAGCACAGGCATGTTGTGAAAGGCTACATTAGAATCACCCTTACCTTTCTAAGTTTGCCTTTTTAAAAGCTCTAAAACTTCCATACCAATCAGAAGTAAATATACTTTCTCTACTGGTTTCATAGCATTTAACTAAACAGTTAATTTCATTCTTCTTTGGGAGTTGTATTTATTTTACAAGATGAGCCTGCCCCTTGAAGTTTGCATTAAGCCTTACTCTACACAAAGGCACAACTCCATGTTTCTGACAATAACAATTTTGAGCAACTAAAACAGGGAAGAAACAAACACAATAAGTTTAATCTGGACTCTACAGCTGCAGAACTGCTTTACAACTTCAAGGAGGAAAAACTGTCTATCCTTCTCCACTCTGCATGTTACAGTAGCTATAACACAGTTATCAACCTGATGTACTCCCACAAAGGAAATTATGTATCTTTACTAAATCTACAGGAACAAGTTAGAAATTTACTGTGTGTACAATAATTCTCTGTCCATATATCTCCTTTCTGAGAGCAGATGTTCCCTGAAATGGCATAATCCTTCTCTGACTAGATGACAGTTTTCTCACAGTACAGATATTTCAGCATCTGAGCACTTAATGACAGAGATCAATCAGAGAAATAATAAAAGAATGCAAAACCTAAAGGGCACACCAATTGCACTACTCCTCAAAAACCTGGGAGGCAAAGGAAATTCCCATCAATATTTCCACATGAAATGTGCAATGTTCACATCAGTAAATGGATCGCTTGCCAAATGATCTCTGCACACCTGTGTGCTGCCAGGCTTCCTTTTTTACAGTAAGTCAGGATGTAGTGCTTTCACATCTATGAATACATTGATCACCGAAGACTGAGAGCTGGCTGGAGCGCCGGGCTCAAAGGGCTGTGACCAGCAGCCTGAAGGCTGACTGCAGCACAGTCACTGGTGGGGTTCCTCAGGATAAATACAGGGCCAGCAGAGCTTAACTTCATTAACAGCACAGAGGATGGGGCAGAGCGCACCTTCAGCAAGTCTGCAGATAACGCACAATCAGGGGAGCAGGTGGTGACTCTGGAGGCCATGCTGCCACCCAGAAGAACCTGCACTGGCTGAGGAAAAGTTCTGACAGGAATCAATGGAAGTTCAAGAACAAGAAATGCAAAGTGCTGCACATGGGGCCAGTGCAGACTGGGGGCTGACTGGCACCTGTCATCAGAGAAGAGGCTGAGAGCTGGGGTTGTTCAGCCTAGGGAATAAAACACTCCAAGGGAACATCTCACTGTGTATAAATATCTGATGTACAGGAGTAAAGAAATAGTACCAGATCCTTTTCAGTGATGTGTAGAGACAGAAAGGAGATGATAGACCTACGTTAAAATACAAGAAATTCCATTTAAATAGAAGAAATGGGGAGGGGGGGAAGGGGGAGAGGTGTTTTGTTTTTCAGGGGTGTTTTGCTTGATTGTTTTGCTTTCCACTTTGGGTTGTTTTTTTTCCTTAGTGTCAGGGTGGTCAAACAGAGGCTGCCCAAAGAGGTCGAGAAGTCTCCATTCTTAGACAAATTTAACACACAACTGTAGATGGCCCGGCACAACCTGATGCAGTTGACCCAAAAGTTTGAACAGAGGAGGGCTGCACTAGTTGACCTCCAGAGGTGCCTTCCCTTCCTCAGTGCTTCTGCAAAAGAGCAGCTACATAAAGCACCCTTCCATGAGAAGATCACATTTTTACATAGAACAATTCCTTGAGCGTTGTCCATGGTGGATAATCACCACTGGTATAAAGAAAACTGTTCTTTCCTCCACATTGCTCCCTGATCATACTCGCCTCTGGCTTTTCCCTAGTGCTAGCAATCATGAGGCCACAGAGAGTCTGATAAATGGGATATAAAACAGATAGAAACAAAAACATGAAATCAACTGAATTTTCAGTTGATGCAGCCAATTACATAATACACAATTGCTAGTAAAAAGTAAAAGACTTATCAGCTTAAACCCTCTCAGTATCACCTGAGACAAATTCACAAACTCCACTCTCAAAAGCAAGACAGAGTGCCATAATCAATTCAAAAAGACTACTATAGAAAAATGAAGAGTTAATGGAACAGAAAACATAAGGAGAAATTCCAGCTAAAAAGAAGACTGCAGCAAAAAGAAATATTCTCCTTTTCTCATAAAAAAAAAATACGGTAAGGGAAGCCTCTAAAAAAATCAAAAACACTAAGAAGCAAAATATACAATAAAATATATACCAAAAATGTCCATGTACACCCAGATTTATATTGCTCAAAGCAAAATATAATGGGTTTGCCAGCTTTTACAAAGTCCATAGATACATTTGTGTTTTAAGATGCAAATATGACTTATTTCTAGAGGTGGAAGTGGCCATTTCCTAAGTGAGTTTCAAGATTAGAACTTTCCTAGAGTGAGTTCCAAGATCAGACCAGGCAGTAAATCACCTTTACTGCCTGGTCTGATACACTTTTACCTGTTCTCTTAGCAGGTCTCATTTAGAGTGCCTGTTAATGGCACTCTTGATTCCTGTGTGCCGACTGCTCCACGCTATTGCACTCCCCACAAAGTACGGCCTCTTTTCCTGCCAAGAAGTGCAATATGCACCAAGCAGTGGAGGAGAGCAAACAGATCCCCACTTGGATGCCATACAATATAACCAAGGCCTTCATCCCAGAGCACAAATGCTTAGCAAATCAACAGGCATAGAACCCCTGGTTTGGGAAATACTATTTCCCTGCGAACAAGCATCGGTTGCAGCATGCTGGCAAAAAGAGGGAAATGGTTATTTATATACTAAAGATTCTGTATAAGGATAAATGAAACATTTTCACTATTTCCTCTAGAATTCCGTGGTAACCTCTGGGTATGAGAATTTTAAATTTCTTAGTTCAGAATACACCAGCCAACAATATAACTAAAAAAAAAATCCCATTAATTGCTGTGCTCCAGCAGGCTATTTTCCCATTATTGCCTTACACAAAATTGTGGGACAGTTTCTAATTTGGGCACTTTCACTACCATTTACATTTATAAGTTCAATACAGAGGTTTAAAAAATATTAATAAATACCACATTTCAAAAAAAAATCTTAGAAGTAAATCACACATATTCCAAGTATTGCAAACCCAAGTTCACTTCTCATGGAGTGTAATTTTTAAGTCTTGCATTTGGGCACTGCAACTGACAGAGCATATTAGATTTCAAAGTTATCCAGACAGTGTGCATTTTTAAGAATCTAATCAGTTTTGCTTCTGGACATTTCTGTACTTCCAGTTTATAACAGATCTAATCAAACCTTCTCTGTTAGTTTTTCCTTCAATATTACCATCACAATGAAATAGGATATGAAAAGAATGAAGCACAGCTTTGGGCATTTCAAAAAATAATTTTTCTGTGGTTGTTATTTCCCAGGAGGTTTGTTTGCTTGCTTGTTCATTGGGAGGTTTTTTTTGAGTTGGTTTGCTCAGAGACACTTGCTTTGGAAGTCTCTTTCCCAAATTTCACAAAGGTGTACCTAAGATGAAAAACAGAGAAAAGAGTGGACTACACAGTCTGGCATCCCTTTCAACCTTCACAACTTTTCCCTTCATTTGCTATATATATAATTCTTTATCTACCCAACTCATTGCCAAGCAGATGAAATCTGAAGTCACAATCTAATCGGTGTTACATGAAAATGCCTGTTACACAAATAAAGCAAAGAAATTGCCATTATGTTACTGGCACATTGGAAAGTCAATGGCTTTAAATCCTTTGTCATTTGCACAGTTCATGTTTCACTGAGTGAAGCATCACAGATATGGGAAGAAATCATCATAAAAGCTGAAACCACAGGATGTGTCACATATGCAGTATTTCATTTGATTTAAAGGGAAAAGAAAAAAAGTAGTACATAGCTTCTAACTTGTAGTTTTAGTTAAGCATGATGTGTTTCTCCCCTACTAAAAGCAAGAATTTTCATTTTTGAGCAAATCTGGTTAGCACCTGTGATTGTTTTTTCCTGCTTAGGAATTTCTCATAGCAGGTATGAGATTTTTCAAGACTGAAAAAAAAAAAACAAATACCAAAAGAAAAACTTGAAAACTCTCATCTTGAAGTTGTATTTTTTCCTCGCCCATCATTTTCAAAATTGTATATTGTTTGGAGGAAGTAAAGTGAGGGAGAATATGAGAGCAGAAATTGCCATAACAATGCTTCTTTCTTAACAGACTCTTAACAAACTTAGCTAACAATGAGACAAAAACAATCACTTTTCTGAAAGACATTAACGATCTCAGCTGCAACTGACTTGCCATAATTTTTTCTTTACCAAATCTACCCAGCTTACAAGAGACATGAACTGAAAACTCTCTGATGAGAACTGTAGCAAAAGGACTTGGTTAAACTGGGTATTCCACCTAACCATCCAACAATCTTATCTCATGTTGACATTCAGGCACATCTACAAGGCATCATACAGAAACATCTGCTATATACATCATGGAATAGTTTGTTAATTTTTTTAAGTCTTTGAAATTCTATTTATGTGCTGATTACAGAGGTGCAACAAAAGGTGCAGAACAAAAATAGCAAACAGGTCAGTCTTTTTTACTTGAATTAAAAGTACTTCTGCCCACTCAAACTAATGGCACATAATGCTTTGTATTAGAAGATGCTTGAAGAGATAAAAATCAGTTCTGCTGAAGCTCAGTGCAAGTATCAATGCTTTTGTCCCAGAAAAACCTCTAATGTTAAAGACACTCTTATCTGTGAATGTGCCATCTGGATGTTCTGCTAATACAAAAGCTCCTGACTAGGAATGAACAGAGCTAGAGGCACTTAGATCTTCTCCTCCTATGTGATGCTGCCAATGGAATTGTAGTTACTTTGAGTTTATACTACCTATGCTCTCTCTCCAAAGGCTGGGAAGGAAAACGATGATGATGACCTGAAAAAATCCTGGGGAGCAAAAGAAAGGCAGCTGGTGCAACCTGGGGATCCATTCTTCAGCAGAGTTTCAGACATTCAGACTTCCTTCAGGGGGAAAAAGTTTAAAGAAATTTTAAAAAGCATCTCCCAATGTCATGACAATAATCCACAGAGAACATTTAGAAACCACACTTTCTACTAATTTCACCAATTTCAGAATCATGGTTTCCACCAAAATCATGCTCAGATCCAAATATAGTATTCAGGCAGGCTTTCCCATGTTCCAAATGAGGAGCCAAGCAATTCCTTCTTTCCTGAGTTCACACACAGCAAGTCTGGAAGAGTCAGTACTTCTTCTACATGCTTCTAGGAAGGTGTTTTATCCTGCTTGATGTGTTCTGTTTTGTCTTTTAAAAGTTTTTACAAAACATATGGAAACAAAGAACCAGAGTTATACAACTCTCACTGTCCACCTCCTTTCCTGTTTACTCAACATTCTGTGCTTAGGACATTGTTGGTTGCCAGAGAAGAAAATCTGATGTTGTATTTTCCTGCAAGTCATAAGATAGAAGTTATTCTGGTAAGGAGCTGATCTCAAGTTGCTTCTCTTACCATTGTTCTACAGTGTTCAAAATACAGATTTTAGTGACCATCCAGGTACAAGAAGGCACAGGTGATTTATTTTTTACGCAAAGCACTTTCTCCCTACCTAAGACCCAGGTGATCTGCTGGCTGAGTGGTCCTTCGGGATTAGATACTTTTTAAGGCAGGGTCTGTAAGCTTCAGCTCAAACAAATTCCAGTATTTGTGCTGGTTTTTCCCTCTTGTAGCTCTGGGCAGGCACTGCTGAGCTTCTGTTGGGCCTTTCTGCATCACAGACTTCTGCTTTTCATAACTACAGAGCCAGCCTTGGGTGTGTCACCCTCATCCCTCCTGAACCATGCAGAGGAGCTGCAGAGTTTATCTGTGTTCAATTAATGGATACACATTAACCTGGAAATCACAGCACCAGCTTTGGAGGCTGGGGCACACAGGTTCCAACCCCCACTCCAATGAACAGACTGGTTCATTTTCCACAGAAAGCAAAGCAGCGTCTTGGGAAAAGAGATAACAGTGTACGTTTTTGAAATGGCATAGTGAATGTGACATCAAAACCAAGATAAAGTAGTAATATTGGCACCATAAATAAATAAATGGGAGATAAATAAGTGCAAGTGAAACCCAGCCTCATATAAAGCAGCTAATTTGCTTCACTGTAGTGGAACTGGGATTAAGATTACATAACCTAAGACAACTTTAATGCTTCTACATAGGAAAAAATATGCAGCTTCAGAGATGCACATTTACAATTACTGTATATGGCCAAACAATGCTTTGTAAAATGAGGTTAAAGGTTGCTGACCTGTATTTCAAGTCCTACCACTTGAACTCAGAAACACCTTGTCCTCAGAGTCTGCCATTTTTGCAACCTGCAAGTCCTTAAAGGTTGCGCACTAACACAGCACTTCTCATTTCCCCAGGGCTTGAAAAGCAAGATGACTAACAGGTTTTGACAATGGAAATGGAATGCTCCCTACCGAGGCCTCTGTGCACAGACCATACCGATGAAGTGATGAGCTCCTAAGTGACTACATTACAATAAAAAATGAAGCATCCTCAGTCCCTATGCCCTGCCTTTTGGTGCACTGGCTTGGAACCATCTGTAAACTCACCACATGCCAGGAAGACTAGGTCAAGAAAGCATCAAAGCACATAAGTTAAATGGCTCTTTTATCTCAGTCCCATATGTTTCTACATTTTATTCTCATTTTTTTGCTTCGTACTCAGCAGAGCTGAAAGTTGACAAATCCAACAGATGCGATCATCTTTATTCATCTCAACACCAAGCACCTCATATTCCATTATTTGTATAACAAAAAAGATTTCTCGTTCATGCCATAGGTGGCCAATAGTTCCTAGTTACCTTCCATATTTTGATTTTGCAGCCCATTTCTACTGGGAAATAGTCACCATAGGTTGATTGGAATATTCATGAAGTGCAATAACTATTAAGGGACAGAAATTCTTCAGTGAAAGACTCTTTAGAAATATAGTTATATTCCCATGTAGTTTTCAAATATCTAAAGGCATAAGGACTGTCATGTAATTGTAATTCAATTTGAATCAGAATATAATGCAATTTTACTAATGTCTGTATAAGACATAAAAAGATGAGGTACCTAGCACAGGAGTGTACCATTCATTAATATTATTGAGGAACTGTCTTACTAAAAAGTTACTACAGAATTTTACCATGTCTTTTGAGGGATGAAACTAAATTGTCTTTTGCATTATTTATTGCATAATTTTTGAATGTCTCTATCACACTCATTGTGAATGTATAGCTTCATACATCAAAAAGAAATGAGAAAAAGGGGTACAGTATTTAGGACATATAAGTAAAAAGTACAAATATTGTCAATTCTATCAACCATTCAGAGTCCATCAAAGAACAGCTACTTAATTTCAAAATCTATAAAAGTAATATTTTAATATCTCAAAGGCAGAAGAAAACGTTATATCTCAGTGGCTCAATTCCTATGTCAGCTATAGAACCATGACATTATTTAATAGAACTCTGACTGCCATTATACGGATTAAAGTATTGGTACACATGGGTAGGCAGCTGATATATGCACTTTTTAAAAATGTGGAAGTTTTCAGTACAGTTTGGGCTCTTTAATTTAATAAATAGCATATCATAGTGTTTGAAAACTCTTTATGGAAGTCATGAATCATCAAAATGCACATCTACCCTTATTCTTCTAACAGTATTCTGCTAAAAATCCTCAAATATCATGTCACAGAGACGCATTTAGACTGTCATTAATGTACTCTACTGCTTTATAGGGTTTAAGAATATTTCTGAGAGGAAAGAAAGATCTTCTTGAGCTTGGCAAAATGTTATTTGCTATTTTTTTTTTCCTCTAAGCCATTAGATATTGGACATCTCTGTTTTCAGAAGCAATCAGCACCAGTATCTGGGCACGGGGCTGTGAACAGGGAGAAGCATTGTAATTATCACAGAGTCTTGGTCGACTTTACTGTTCAAAATGCATTGAATTGAAAGAAATAAAGAATGTAATTAATTAAAGGCGGGAAAGTATGAAAAGTAGTTGTGAGAAACATACTCAAAAAGAAGTTACTTCAGAATATTTTGAGTCATAACATACACAGCAAAAATGCAAAGGCCGAAAGTAAACTTACTAGGAGGACTCGATCTTTTTCATGCAAGAAAATAAAAAAAATATTATTTCCCTTTGCATTGTCTTAAAAAAGCAATTCTGTGGTGTTTTTACAGCTCAGCTTTTATTCAAATGTTATGACTTCATTGAAAAACTGACATTTCTGATTCAAACATATAACCTGGTAACAATCACAAAAAAGTAGGTTTTTATAGCTACTTTGTCCTTTTTTTAGTTACCTAAGTGCAAAGATTTTCTTTTTGTTTTTCTTGTATTGATGGTACATTGTGTTAACTCTTAAGTTACTCCTTTCTTTTGCAGCAAACCAAATTATAAAACTAAAAAAATTACTCACTTGCACTATGAGATTTTAAACTGAAGAGTATTTCATAGTATTATATACCCTTCTCCTCCTGCTCCTTAGACAAGACATATTACAAAGTGATTTAGTAATCAGTCAAAAATCAGGATTTAGTTGCAGGTTCAGGTAAAAGGAAATCGAACTGGTTTATAAGTGTATAACAAAATATGAATGTACCAATATCAGCAGGTTTGAGATATTGAAAAACTTTGGTTGCTAATGTCAGTTTCCCACCAAAAAAATCCCATGAATTTCTGTAAAAATTTAAAAGGCCACAATGAAATGCCTGAGGTCAAAGCAATTATTATAAATAATAATTGGATTCATTATTTCTCTATAATGAATAATTATTGAGAATTATAACTATTAGTACAATAACGTCACTATATTGATCCAAAAGCCAAAAATCTTCTATAAATATAAAGTAACTATTCATAAAGTAATTATTCATTATTGATAAAGTAATTAATCATGGCAAATAATGTGTTTTAAAAAGTACTTGTGAAGGTTACTTGTGCAACATCAAGTAAATATCTCTAACACTGACATAAAAATTATCCAAATCAATGCACTAACTTCCATTGACTTCAACAGGTTTTAAAATACAATTTTAAGCCATACAGGAGCAGAACTAGTCAAAATTCCAAATTTTGACATTCAAAAAGTGTTAAAGTATAGAGACAGCAGCAACTAGTTAGCAGGTTTCTCAAAACTATAAAAAAAGATTCTGGAAGAAGTGGTAATACAGTATTTCAAGGTCTGATTATTTGATGAATTATTATTCATTTTAAGTTTAGAGACAACTAGAGAATGAAGCTCTCCTCAGATAAGGATTACCTTCAAGTAATAACTTCGTGTGGAGGGCTGATGTTGGCCAGCTGCCAGACACCCACCCAGCTGCTCTCACATCTCCCCTTCCTCAACAGGACAGAGGAAGAAATAAGATGGGGGAAAAAAAGAAAAAAAAAAAAACACAAAAACAAAAACAATCATCAGTTGAGATAAAGTCAGGGACAGATCATTTGTCAGTCACTGTCACAAGCAAAGTAGACTTGTTATGTGGAAAATTTAATGTAGTGCCTATTAAAATAGACTATGGTCGTGAGAAACAAAGACCAAATTCCAACAATTATTTCCCTCTACTCCCCTTTTTTCCCAGGCTCAACGTCCCTCCTTGACTCCCATGTGCTCCGCAGTGTCCCCATCCCAAGCAGAGAAGGGTGATGGGACAGAGGGAGGCTGCAGTGAGTCCTTGGCAGCCTCCCTCTGAAATTGTGTTATAGAAACATCCACTTGCAAGTAAATCTGCATCTGCAATATCTCAAAGGTGTTTATATGGTCAAATACATATACTTTTACTTTGATTATAAAGAAATGTAAAATCCTCAGATAGGCTGACAGTTGTGTTAAAAAGAAAATAAAATCCTTACTACCTTCTGAAGTCAGTAGAAGTTTCACCACTCCCCTAATACAAAAGACAGTTGATAATTACAACTGCCAGCAAAATCTTCTGTCAGCATCACCATCTTTGCATTTTTGTTTAGTTCAGCTCATACTTGGCAACTATTAAATCACATCAGTTGTCCAGCACATGGTCACTGTTCACTGAAAACACAGCCATTCCACACTAATGCTAGCAAACTCCCTACTTTAACAAAAAATACTTCTGATTTCAACAGACATGTAAACTCTTATTGAGAAAAAAAACAAAAAAACAAAAATCCAATCAAACAAAGGAAAAGAAACCCAACCAGACTATATTTGAAATAAAACTATCTGCATATCCTGAAAAAAGCAAAGACAGCCATAGTATGCTGCATTCTGCTTTTTAAAATCCTTGCTGTCCCCCAATCCTCTTTCTTATCCTCTACAATTCTTGGGGAGAGGGGAAAGGCTGGTTTATTTTCTTTGCAAGTTCAAGTAATTTTCCTAAAACCATGATTCAGTTTCATAAAATATTTTACAGTTAACCATTTTTTGCCTAGTTCAAGACATTTTCACATACATTTTGAAAGAACTAATCAAGACAGTATTTCTCAAATATGTGACAACCAGCGTATATGAACAGGGCATATCATAAGGAAGTATTAATCATCTTATCTAGTGTCTAAGGGGCAAAGAAATTAAAGGCCATTTTTTCTACAAACAAATCATCTATTTCAATTGGATAAGAGAAGAAGACAATACAGAATCAGTGGCCAGTCGGGGATTGTTGCTAGAGTAAATGCATTTGCACATCATGCATTGGGGCACCCACTTACAGGAATGTATTTCCCCGAATCCTCACTCTAAAAAAAGTATATATTTTTACAACGCAGTATCAGCCTCCCCAAAACCCATGTTTTCTGAAAGTAAACCAGAATTAATGAGCTGATTAAAATTTTAAATGTCCAAGTCTTTCACACAACCTTTCCCAGAGTCCTTCATGCTTCCAAAAATTAATATAACTACATCACTGATGAGAAAGTCAGAGGGCTGTGCTGGGACAGAGGAGAAGAGAAAGGAACTGGAGACTGATAAGACTCAGAAAAGTAAGGGAAATATAGTTAATCAATGTTACTTTATGTACATATTTTGGTAAGGAAAACCTCTGGCTGGATTAATTTTACTGCTGAAGATTCTGTAAAGACCTGTTGGTTGTAAGAGCGCCATGAAACATCTGTTCCAGTTCAGTCCCAAACCCAGCAAAATTAACAGAGCAGTCAACACAGCACCTGCAGGACCTGAGACCATTCTGGAGATCTGGCTGAAAGCACAGGACAGGATTTTTAAGAAATCAGGGTTTCAGCATCAGAATCCAGATGACCAGGAAAGTTTTGAGACCAGCTGGAATATATGACCAAACTACTGCTGAGCAGGAATTCCACACCAAAATGTAAAATATATAATACAAGAAACTGGACTTCCTGTGCTTAGGAAGTAAGCAGTTCTGAATTGGGTTTTAATTGTCTATATTGTGTTGTCTGGACGTCTATATTCCTTCCAAACATCTCTCCTGGTCAAGTTCTGAGGTGCAGAATTTCAGTTTAGTTTAAAATTCCCATTATTTGCTAAAGAAGGAACATCTAATTTAAAAATATATTGCCCACCTATTTTATACACAAATAGTTTAAACATTCAACTAAATCACCTTCCTCTACAGCCAATATTTTTATTCTTTTCACCAGCAACAGGATTCCCAGACTTGAAAGGACTGAGAATATGAGAGCACTATCTAGACACTGTGCCTTCAGCCCAAGAAGAATTGCATTCTCTCCCAGTGGCCTAACAATATACTAAGACTTCAAAAGAAACCACAAACTCTACCTCTAAAATAGTTTCAATGAATGCAGTCACCATTCTTTGTGCTTTTTTCAATTATATTCTGCAAGCTTACTGGGAATCAAAAAGTGCAAAAATTATGAAGTTTTAGAAAGTCCCCAGCAGCTGACCCTTTATTGAACTCCCTTGAAACTGCATAGCTCCTGAAGCACTGTAATAAACTCACTTAGGATTCTTGATTCTAAATGCAAAGATTAAAAAAAAAAAAAACACCAAGAGGAAAAACACTTAAGTGATTCATATTTGGTTAAGAATGTTTTCTAAGTCTAAAATATTGCTTTGTTTTATATCTATGGAAACCAATAGACAACAACATTGACACAGGCTTCTATTTTTCTCCTGCTCATCGAGTAGAATTTCAGAAAGGTCCATTCAAATCAATAAATTTTCACAGTAGGCTGCAAATCAAATCATTACTTCCTACTCAGAATGCCTCAGAGTAGCTCCACACTGACAATCATAATGAATAGAGAATAAAGCCACAAAATTGCTATTTAGCAATTCTTAGTTCCTAGGCATGGTGACAATGAACTGAAACACAGGGGCACCCTCCAGAGGAGGAGGAATTGTATGCAATTGTGCCTCAGATGAGGAATGTAGAGCTGCTAATGTAGTTTATTAGATGCTATTTTAATCTCTCACACCACGGAACACAAGAAGATGGTGAAAGAATCCAATAGGAACTGCCACAACATCATGCTGATTTTCATTAAATTTGTTGAAAGGAGACTCAGCATGGAATTATTAAACTGCTTTCAAAGGCAAATGACTAAAATGGCTCATCTATTTATAGCTATTCTTCTCAATCACTATTTTTTTTATGGTGACACCTGCTAGCTCCTGCTATATTTAAGGTTCTGTCAGGCTTTCCTCAAAACTACTATTTTTTCAGCCTTATGCATTGGTGATAAAATAAACTATTTCCCTTTAAAATTAGCAATAAAGCTACTTACAAATGGTTTTTAGAACAAAAGATAAAGACACCAAGTAAGCCTTGTCTTCTGATATCTAAAGATCTAAAACTATTATCGTGAACTTACAAGTTTCAAAGTTATCTTTGTCTTGTAATGACTTAGAAACAAAATTGGTTTTTCAATAGCAACATAATAGAACAGTAGGTTATATATTAACTACATACAACCTTAATGTATACATACACACAGGGCAATAAAGTATTTATATAGATATAAATTGTGGAATGATGTGCTTCTTGAAAGTATTTATAAAGAAATGTGGGGTTTTTTCAGTAAACCTAATGGTAAAAAGGAAACCCAGACATCACAGTTATTATTACAAAAATCTCTGCATACATGTACTTAAGTGATGGGGAAGGTGCCTATATTGGGACTCTAATTGGAAAAGGAAATGCTGCTGCAGCAATTTAATATACGCAAAAAAGTCTGACTGACAAGCCAAAGCATCACAACACCAAATACACTCCTATTGCTCTACTGTCAGAGCATCTGCAGTGTGAAAATAGTTTTGAAAATACCCAGGGTTTTGCAATCACCCAAAGTTTAACATCACATAGCAAATTTCATCCTCTTATGTGGACCTACAGTTGTCTTTCACTTCATTCAAAGCATTATTGACATAATTTAGAATTAGTTACTTTTATACAGCCTTTAGTCTACAAAGTCAGATAAATCCTCAGCATTTTACTCCTTTTCTTTGACCACCTGCACATTCAAAACATGGCCTTGACTCATTAAAAAATTCCTGCTTGAGGTGCTTCAAAATTGGTCTGTGCTTGTAATGAAAAAATAGACTTATCAGCTGGCCCTACAGATCCATCTGAGCTACTTCAGATCTTGAGATACATCACATTATAAAGAAAAAAAAAAAAAAACCCTTGCAAAGGGAACAAAAAAGATTCAGGAGAAACTCTGCTTTTATGGGAAGGGTGTTGAAGGTCCAAATCCCTAAGATCATTAAAAAACTGGTGGAGGATGGCAGAGGCTGGACATATCTAAAGAACAGACAACTAAAATAATTTTCAGAGCATGAAAGTATCCAAAGAATGATTCTAGAACAAACAATTTATTTCTTAATTCCATGGTAGAAACCTAGCTGAATACCCAGCATTGCTCATCTACTCTGCTGAAATGTGTTTCAGTAATTAAAAAAACACTACAAATTTGCGTGGTGAATCTTTCATCAGATTTGAATGGTGACTAGGCAGGAGCAGCCATGGTGACTTTCTAGTCCTACCAGTACTCAGGGAGCTGAGCCCAGCCTAAGTAAAGCTGTATCATTTCACTGGGACATGCAGTATCTAGACAACACTTTTGGTCACTGATCATCATCCCTCATGAAGCCTCTTTGTTTAATTCAACTTCTTAAAGCCATTTGAGCATTAATGTAACTTTATTCATTTAAGACATTGTTGTCTTTTGATATTTAGATATCAAAATTGCATAGGATTTCTGAGGCTTCAAGTTACAAAATGAGTTTTAAAAAAGTAACAGCAGATATAAAACCATTGAAGCCCCTGCAAGCCCTTGCTGCAAAGCAGTTCATAAAGACAAACTCCCCAAATTCAAATAATAAAAAAATATATTTTACAGTAAGTTTTAGGCAACCCATTGTTTAGAAGCTTTTTGAAAATAATTCAAGATTAGGCCTACTTGTAATTTCATTGCAGCATGTAGTAACAAGGGAGGATTACTAAGTAACAGATTTCCCTTAAGATGCAACTTGAAAACAACAAAAAAATTAAGAGGAGGCTTGTGAAGATACTAACTAGATTTGCATCTACAGAAGATAACATAGATACATTAATTTACCCTCACTATAGACCTTGTTCATGTAAAAATAAATAAATAAAGGAATAAATTTATTAAATTCAAAAGCTATAAGCAACCACCTGGAACATATGTTGTACACCCAAGTCTTTTGGATAAATTCTTTTGATTTAACAGGATCACCCCACCCAGGGGCAGCACCTTGCACTTGGCTTTGTGGAACCTTGAGACATGGACACAGATTCATTTCTGGAGCTTCAGCCCAGCTCTGAACTGAGCACTCGCCCAGGTGGTCCCATGGTCACACAGAGGCTGGGGAGGAATGCAGCAGGCTTGGAAGTGATACAAACAAGAGGCAGAAAGCATTCCACAGGGATTTGGATCTTTCATATTAATGAATATTTCACCAAGGATTTGCTTTTGAAGATTTTCCCTGTTTTTTTTTCTTCAAACCTATTTAAACTCTAAAAGCAAAACCGTTGAAGTTATGGTTGAAGGAGACAATGAAAGATTTTTAGACAAAGGTAACATCTCATCTCTTCCTAGAGCACCTGCTACAACCAGGGGAAAAGACGGAAAAGAAAGGAGGAAAAGTTTTGTTGGGTCACACTAAAAACAAACTGAAAAATTCTACTTATTCAAAGTGAAGTAACTGAAGTAAATATTAGTTGATACTATAAATTTGTTCTGAATCCTAGCTCCACACTGATCTGCTGTTGTGTGGCAATAAATGTCAATATATAAATGCCAGAAAGATCCAAGTGCTACCATTTTGCTTTTTTGATCAAAATAATTTACCTGGATTCACCTGCATTTGCACTTATCCTTGGACCAATTATAGTGAAGAGGTAACAACTTCTCTCAGACTGTCTTGTCTGCAAAGGCCTTATCCTACAATGTTTTTACCTTGGCAACATTATTTGTTAGTTATCTGTATAGGATCATACATAAATATTCATTTAGATCATGCCTGACATTGATATTTGGCAATTAAAGAGTTGGGGCTTTCCATTTAACACATTTTGTGGAATTCTTTGTGCTAACAAAATGCACAAGTATTCCATGTGTTAATTCCAGAATAGGTGTTAACTGCAGAAATATATGAGTATGGTCTCAGTGACATCTCAAATATATGATCATACAGGCAGGAACTGGATGGACTTTCTGTGGATGGTGGCAGCACAAAGCAAGAACTCAAAAAGCCACAAAAGTTACCATTATTATTATTATCAGCTAATATTATCAAAGGATAAACATAAGTGAAAACACATTAAAGATCATGTCTTGGTCAAATTACCTTATTTTATTACAACTTATTGCTCTACATTTAGTATTAAATATACACACTAGCTACAAACACGGAAATATCTTCTCCGTCAGATTTCAAACACACAATAATGAGCCTGTGTTGAGAGGAAATCTTTAAAGGACTGTGAGATGCCTACCTGAGCAGGAATGCAAATTTTTATTGCCACATACAGAGTTCAAAACTTTTCTCCATATTAAAAATATCTTTAACATTTTATGAATCGGCGCTATCATGAGCTTTGCATTTAAATGTGTGTAAATGGCAATTAATAGCAGGCAACTGCTGAGCTGAAATTGATTACTGTGTCTTATTTCATGATAGTCTCAAATTTATCTGTACAACATAAGTTCTGTAAAGAATAAATTGACTTCCTAAACAGCAAGATGTGAGGAACTTAAGCAGCTGGATGCTAGAGTCACATGCCAAAATCTCAATGCTATAATGTTGAAGCATTATTTTTTCAGAAAGACCAGCATGTGTTTAAGTACAGAAATTGATCACTATTTTTCACTTCCTCTCCATGTACTGATATTCAGATCAAAAGGCTCTTTATAAAGACAGAAAGCAAAATCAGATCTCAGCGAGTATTGTCCAAAAATCAAAATATCATGCCTGAACATTTTAAAAACACTGAAAAAGGGTGATATAATTGATTATTTTTTATCACAGTCAATTTGTAAGGAATTATCCCAATTTTCTCAGCTACCATAGGCAGTAATGAACATTTCTTCCTTAAAGCCCTCAAGGAGTCCATGCAGCCAGGACTTGGCTTCCCAGCTTGACATGGAGAAAAGATGGTTTAAAGCTAACAGTTGACACACTCACGATCACTGATATGAGTAAAAAGCATGGGGTGTGTTTTTTTAGTGTCCTTACTGTTACAATAATAAAGATTGCTTTTTTACTTTCTCATATACCTAATTAGATTACAACAACCTAAATAAATTGTAATTTTATCCAAAAATCCATCCAATTTTTTGTACATGCAAGAATAATTGGCCAGTAGAAAGCTGCTGCATCACACTATTTCTTAAGAATTTTTTGTCAGGCAATACAGAAGGTGAGGAATTTCTGACTTCAGTGCAGTGATTCCATTGGTTGCTATCTTTCAATAAATCAGCATGACACAAAACATTTTATGGTACTAAAGTTACCCTTTAAACAGCAGGTATATATGAGAATCAGAAGGCTGGCATTCATGGCTGGCCATCAAGACAGTAGGTTAATTTTGTGAGGGCTGCAACCTAAAGACACTCGGGGCCTTCAGGGACACTCTTGATGGAATGTGTCAGCCACAATAAAGTGTATTTGTTACTAAAAAAACCCCACATGTTTCAATAAGGATTACCCCTTCAAGTGAAAAAAAAAGGTCACTTTCCAAATCTCACAAGTTAACTTCTACACCTCATAAGTAAACTTTGTAAGACAAAATTTGTCTTAAACACAAATTTAAGCTGAGAAGGACCTTGGACATTAATTAATTTCATAGAAATACTCAAATCCAGAGCTTGTCATTTTTAATCCTTAATGCACATTAAAACCACATTTTTGCAGATGACCATCACTGAAGATGCTACTATAAGAAAGAAGACAAGATAAAAACCAACCTCCTATATTTTCTATCCTAAAGTTAGCATATAAAAAAAATTAGGTTACCAATAGCCCTAATTAAGTCACTAATAGCCCTAAGAACATTCTTCGTCATGGAACACTGGCTGCCTGGGAGAACAGACAATTTTGTATTGCAGGGTTAACACACCCAATTTCCAAAACAACAGCTGAGCACGGATTTTTCAAAAACCAACTTTCGAAAGTAACGGCAATATCTAAATACCATCATAGTAGCTACATAAAAAGCACTCCTTTCCAGAAATACAATTTACTACAAAATGACAAAAATAAATGTAAAGCATTTAGAGGCATACAGATCTCCACTGCCATATGGCATCACAGCATTAGATGAGCATAAAATAATAGCTACCTATTGTAAAGTTAATGGAGTAATTTATCTCATAAAATGAATTTTAAAATCCCACATGAAATCATGCAAAAATTTCCTATAGCTAAACACCTTAGTAAGCAGAAAACCTCCATTGCACTTGGCTTTAGTATTGTTCTAGTTTTTATACACCATGTGTTTTCTATGCACCGTAGTCTCAAGAAATTACAGTGTCATAAATGCTAGACAATGGAAGCTTTTATTAACCCTACCTGACAAAATTATAAACTTCCAACAGCCAGCTTAAAGGTTCAAATGAGAACTATTAGAACTATATCCCTGTTTCCCTTGAAGCAGGCAGGGATATAGTTCTAATACAAAATAAGAGCTGTAGAGTAGATAATGAGGGTGAACCATGTGTTCCTGTGACGGCAAATCACGCGGCTGTGAACCCAGAACACTCCCCAAGGCACAGCACACCAGCCTGCTGCAGTACTTGCTCTCAAGTGAAAAGTGATGGCTAAGAAGAGCAGAAGAAAATAAGTAACCTACATACATAATTCAGCCTGAACTGGAGATATTTCTTTCCTGGAACCTCATCTTTTCAGAAACAGAGGGAAGGAAAACCAAGGAAACTGCCTGAGAGCAATGTTCTGTCTTTTGCTTGACAAAGATGCTGCTTTTCAGTCCCTGCCCCATGTTTAGGTGGTAACACCACTTTTAGCCCATCTTGTGATGTAGGTCCCCTTTAGTGCAGTATTTACCCTGAACAGCTCCAGGGCCGTACTTCAGTTAGGGGAGTTCTCCATTCTAGCTTTACCTGCAGCTGCTTCAGCTGGAGATATTTGTATTAAAATTTTCTGTGTGAACTGACATCTCCAAGCAAATTTTCCTCATCCATCAGCCCTAAACTCCTGTCCATCTCCAACTTGGTATTCAAGTAGCAGGTATTTCATTCAGCATCTCTAGTTTCTCCGCACTTGTGACCTTCCCAGGAAATTAGATGACTTCTTTTCCTTAGCAGGCTCTGAGTTCCCTAATTTACTACAACTAATCTCCTACAAATTTCTCTGCTGGACCAGAGAGAAAAAGTGCTCCTCCTTTGCACATTCCAGAAACGAGTCCAAGAGCAGCATGTCATGCCATATATAGGGTATGTCACCTCAACTATCCTTTATCTTCTATCCATTTCAGCTACCAAGCAACTAGTTGCCAAAAAACAACTTTCTTAGCCACTGTGCTGCCTTGCCTTAATAATCACCCTTGAAATTTCAATCCTTACTACTAAATTGGTAGAAAGAAAGCACACATTAAATAAAATGTTTATAAAAATGAGCAAACATTTACACTGTGTGTTGATTTTCAAACATGCATTATAACTGCTGCTTTTCAAACCAGTGCTTTAATAATTATAAATTTATTCCGTTTGTTTTCTTATCTATTAGGCCAAATTGTTGTGTGTTTTTCAATAAAAAAACCTGCTCTGTAAAAACAGGAAATAGACTGCAAATTCAATATATACTAAGAAAACACTTAAACAGAAGCAAAACATGGGAAACTTGTTACTATCAACTATAAGAAACTTTTTACTTTTCACAGTATAACAGGCCGCTTGAAGAAATACAAATAACCATAACCTATTTCGAGGCAGAGATTTCATAGAAAAGACTGAGCTGGGTCTCTGTATTATGGATCTACAGTCTAAATTCACAATTTTGGTCAGCAACCCAGAATTGCACACAATAACTCACCAAGTCTTGGCTCTCCCATTGACTGCAGCACATGTGCACTGGTGTGCACTAGTTTTAGTACAGCTCCAAAGTGGTTCTGTTAGTGATTCAGTATGAAGGCTATAATAATTCTGACAATATATTTAAAATGTTCTAGCTTTTGAATAGAAGCCACTTAACTGCTTGGGCAAGATATGTTTACAGAGAGAAGAGAGGTAGAAGCAATCCAGTTACTAAATCACTCAAAATGCTATATATATTTTCTGTTCTCTCTGGATATAGTACTTCAGCTTTTTACTCACATTCACACCTTGATAATGTAATAAAGCTCAAGTTACTAAATTGTTACTTTTAATAAAACAAGGACATTACTAATTTGAAAAAAAAATTTAGTAACAACACTAAAAAGACTTAGTCTTTTCAGAACTGTACTTAATCCCATTTTGCACATTTCACACTCAAAATGGTTAAAGCCTTTCCATATAAAGACCAAAAAAAACCCCTCAAACCAGTGTTTGGTATTCTATTTCTCCATTAGTAACAAAGTCAAAATTCCAAACTGCAAAAAAAAAAAATTGAACAATCCTTTAGCAATCCTTTAAATTCCACTTAATTATAGAGAATATCATTATTAGCACATTCCTAAACTCGTCTTTCCCATATGTGATTAAATATAAAACGGCTACTTAAACCAGAACTTTTTGTTCAGTTTTTTCATCCCATTTTCTTCCTGGTTTTCAGTAAATCAAGCCCATTTTTTTCCTGACTTCTTTTTGTGTCTTTTCCCCCAATTTCAATTTATCACTATCACCCTGTCTTTGTTTTCTCCCATCCCTCTATAACTGAGACTCACATCAAGCCAGTCTACACATCCAGACTATTTTCTTCACTGGAGAAACTTTCTACTTCTCCTTTGAAAGCCTTAGTGAGCCTTTGTTTCCCATCTGATAATTTCTTTTGGATTTTTTTTAGTCCCTTGTCTGCCTGATTTAGAGTGCCTGATTAAATCAAGAAGCATGCTAAAACCAGAGTTCTGCAGATGTATGTTTTACATTTTTGTGGGCTTTATTCTCTGAATTACTAGCATAGTTATTCTCTAGAGCACTTCAGTTTCTACTGTTACCTAACTAAATAGCTTCGCTAGCTTCAGAAAGTGGTATCCAGAAAGTTATTTTTCCATTGCCTTTAAGAAAGTGTTGACAGTATTTTCAAATAATAAATGAATTTGTTGTTACATCATTCACTTTCATAACTAATCTTGTTGAGGTTTCCATCTAAAGTAATTCCAAGATAAAGATACCAGAAATCTTACAGAAGAATTTCTCAGAAAGAGAAAACAAAGCTTCAAGAAGGTTCTGAGCAGAGGTGATCCCAACTTCAGTTATCTGGATTTAGAGTTGGCTCTCTCTGGAAAAGATCTTAGCATTAAAGAAAAGCTCTTTTGGGACTGAAAAGCTCTTTTGGGACTGATGTACACATTGGATTGTGACCAATCTAACCATACCCTTTACAGTTAAATCATTTGGATGCTCATTTCACAGTTCTCCGAAGGCAGATGTCCAGCACTGAGAGATGCAACACTTGATTACAATAAGAGAAAGTTTTCAGTGTTGATGAAAATATAAAATTGTGTTAATAAATTATGAATATCATGCAAGGTATTTATTTTTAGGGGACAAAACACAAAGCAGATTTTATCATTTACTTTATAAGGTCTTCTAAAATTAAGAAATATGAAAACAGTTTTTAACTAGGTAGAATAGCTTATAAATTATTTCAGTGTTTACTACCTAAAACAAATTAAAAGCCACTATTAATTCTTTTACTTTTTTTTCCATTTCCTATAAGTTTTAGACTATCAGGACAGAGAGGATGGATTTGAGCTTGACTTTTTTTTGTTGTTTCCAAAGAAAAGGAATAATGGAGAATACTGTAAAAGATGAGTGAGAGGACTGTTCCCTACCTCCTGGAAATACGAATATCTCCTAAAGCATCAGCTACTTTTAAAACACAAAAATATGTAAATAAATATCTTCAGGCTACTAATAGATCCTTATACTGTGTTATGCATACTTGACAGACATTTAGACACAAAAAATAAAGTTTATCCCTGTCATTGGAACAAAAATAACTTTATGGAGGTACATTTTTAAATACTTTCTGAAGGATTTATTTTACTTCTTTTCTAATTCAAGCAAATGATGTTAACCAATCTCAGTGCATTTCAGGTGCATGGAAATGGAAAGAGCAGGTAAAGGACAGAACCAGCAGCACACTGTCCTGGGGTGCTGGTGGCCATAAAAGACTATATTTAATTAAGTACTCTCTGTAAGTCCTGCAGACTATGAACAGCTTAATGGCAGCCTACCAGCAGTTTGCAAGATTACAGCTTCAGAGGGGATTAAACCTGTCAGCTTCTTTTTATAGTTCTTACTTTACAGAGACTTTCTTCTTTAACATGGTAGATTTCAGTAACTAGATTAATTTTTAGTTTGCTGAAAGCATTGTGAAGAGAACTATCCCTTCTAAACAGTTCCAAAATGGACATAGAGAGAATAAGTACACACGTTGTCATGGACACAGGTGTATGCTATGCATTTAAATAGTCCCAAATCCCTTCTCTTCCTACAAGTTACATCCAGTTCTAAGCTAGACTGGAATTATCTAACTCATCCTCATCAAATGGATGCAAGTATGCCCCTGACACAACCAGAGGTGGTGATTGTTTCACAAAGCAAAATCATTCACAAAAAAAAAAACCCCAATTGCGATTGATGAAAGTAAGAAGTAGAGTATTGACAAACATTCACATACATATTCTGAAGCCCTGGCCCCAGGAAGCCTTCCTTGTGCTTTTCTTTACAACTAATCCCATGGCCCAAGTGCTCAACTGGCTCAGCTTCCTGTTGTGGCCACGAAACTCATGCAAAGTGCCCCTTTTACTGGAGAAATGAAGTGATTTTCCTGGTACAAATGTCCTTCCCAGTGTGACCATCCTGGAAAAATATTTCTTTAATCACCTGAAGAAGCAGTCAAACTCCCAAAAGCATTTGTTTCCTCTCTTATATCTCCTCACACACGTACCTACTTTATCTACCACTGTTCTAAAAAAAATAATTTCCCCCTTCCAACAGGCATGGTCTCATGAGTAACCCCAGATGAGCATAACTACTACAATGCAGATGCTATTTACTGAACAAGGCCCTGCAACACAAACCCTAAAACTTGAACACTCATTCCTGCAATTTACAATACTTAGCTGAAAATGAGAAATAACACAAACAGATGTCATCCTCAAAGGCAATCAGCATATAGAAGGTTAAATATTTTCATAATTATATAAGAATGTGTAATGTAGGAGATGACCTGATTTTAGGATTTTTTTTAACAAAACACAAGTATCATGGCTGAAGTAGATATGCTAAATTAAAAAGGAGATTTAAGGAATATTTTGATAGAACACAAAGTAAATTTGCTTGTATTATTTAAAGCCCATTTGTTGGTATTTACTCCATTGACAATTCACAAGAAGAACAATAATCTTTCCATAATTTCTTCTTGTATATGCACACTAATAATGACAGAGTGAAATAGCATTGTGAAATATAATTGCTCATTCTTTTGCATATCCATCCCTCCAGAAAATAGCATAAGAATAATGTATCAATGAGAAGTGCTAACACATACTCATATTTTGGCCTGTTAAACTATTTTTTGTATTCCATATTTGAATCAAATTAGATCTAAATATTAAAATAACAGCAACGGTGAATGAGCATGATTCTCTTAGGGCAGAAGAAGTTTATATATCTTAAAAAAATAGGCTATTCATCTTTGAGTATAGACAGAAAATCATTTGCTCTCAGCAACATAAACATGGCAATAGAATGTTCAAATGCTCAAAATTAATCATGTTTTTTAAATGCTTCCCTTCAGTAGAAGATGATTTATAAAATAACAGGTTGCAATATGTTATAAAATTCTATGACACCTGATGCAAGCAGGGAAGAATATATTTCAAAAGTATCATTATTTTGAAGTAGAATGGAGGTTGTGAGAAAGAACAAAAAGAGTATGTAACAAAAACATAAAAGCAAGAAATCTTCTCAAAGTCTAAGAATGTGTAATTCAAAAAGAGCAAGTAACATATCTGATTCATCACCATATTTTGTCATTTTTTCTCTAGCATTACACAGCTTCATAATTATAAGCTGTCCTTTAAACTTCACAGAAAAGCCTAGATTTCACACCACTGAGTAAAATATGTTTTACTTTAAATGACAAGAAGTGTCAAAACTGATTGATTCTGCCTTTAAACACATCAATTTTACAAAACAGTAAAAATAGACATTTGTGAAAGGAAGTGTAGGCATGTTTTACCAAGTCAGTACCTAGCTCTCCTCTCATTGGTTAGTTCTCCTTTTTCATTAAGTACAAACAATCCTTAAAACCATGCTGCTCATTTGGAAAAAACCCTTCCAAATTCTCAGACACATTGTCTTTTTATTTTCTTTTCAAGGACATATTTTTAAAGTTCTTTGATAATCCGCAGAACCAGGAGTACAAAAACCTTACTTTTCAAAAAAAGGCAAACATTGAAGAGATGAAGATCCAAACACTGCTGTCCTGACATATACAAAATATACTTTTTTTTAAAGCTTTCATTTTCAGTACTATAGGGATTTATCATTAGGATACCACCACAAGGAAGTGATTGGACTGAGTGAACAATCACTGTTAAAGGTATTGGCAAAAAAAATAGGGTTTTATATAAATTTGTTTTAGAGAATCATTCAACCACTTGCCCTGCCAATCTACACACTACTACTAAGCTGGTGTGAGAAACAAGCTGGCCAGGAGAAAGTACAACTGATAATCATGTACTCACTTAAGCAAAAGCACATTCTGTGACCATATCATTCTCTAAAGGGGATCGGCACCTTTGCCACAGGCAATAATCACAACACCCAGAAGGCTTTAAATGTGTAACTGAGTAAACCCCTTTTTTATTTCAATATTTACAGATACAACCACAAAACCACAATTGAACTTTTACTTTTTACAGTTTTTCAGTTTGTAGTTTGACTCCCCTGTTTGAAAATTACTGCAAAGGCAAGGTTCAGTGGAAAGATCTAAGGCTGTCTATAGTTCAAACCACTCAAATTATATTGCTTGTAGCACAGAGACAAACAGTACATCATTCTAATTGGAAATTTTTGCCCATGCAAGATTTGTATCGAGGACTACATATAGAGCATATGAATCTGTTTTACTTTGGAGAAAACCAGATCCAAACCTGTGACATATAATAGTCCTTCAGAAGAACACTGCTTGTTTTGTTAGAATGTAAATTGAAGAACATAAATTAACAACAGATCTCTGTATTTGAACATCATATAAAAGGATGATTTTTCAAAACACCTCATGCTACATGATATTACAAAGTCCTGCCATTCCAAGTTGTATTTTGTGAGGAATTTTTAGGGAAAAAAATGGTACAGTGCAGGGAAAATAAATTAATCCAAAATTATTTCACATTTACCAACCAGTGTCTGTCTTGCACACCGTCAAAGTATTGGCACATTAAGACATTCCTGAAACGCTGCTGTTATCATCTCTACTTCTTGAGTTTACTGAAATCATAATTTCCTTCTCAGAGGAGTTTCACCTCATGTTTCCTCTCATAAGAAAAGTACAATCAATTTTCTTTAAGTGCAGTTTTAGAGAAATGTTGGTTGTTCAAATTACTTCTGGTATGAATCTTATACCAACTCAACATTTTTCTAAATTACTAGACTATTGTATGTTTAATAATAGGAAAGATTTATATTAGAATACAACACTGTAATAAGGATTTTTTGTGACCTGTAACTAGTGATTGATTGCCTAATTCATAGTATATTCTTTTCAGCTTACACAGCTACAGGGATTTTACATCTGCAGAACTAGTTCATGCAATTTCAACATAAATTACATTAACCTCAGTTAGCCTGGATTTTGCTTTTCGGGACAAAACCCGTCCTATGTGGTCAAAACACAGCCTATTTTTTAAAAATCAAACAGCTTTAGATCAAGCAAGTCAACTATAAAGATATCATGGCTGAAGAAGATAGGAAAACAACTGTGGAATTGACCTGAGGTAGTGAAGTGAAAAACGCTGCCCTTAAAATTATGTATCTGGATTAGAGAGGTAAAACAGACCCATCAGAGCAAAACTTAATCACAATTGTATTATAAATTGCAACACTACATGGCAAAAGTTTTTATAACTAAGGAAAGATAACCTTCAACCAAAGGCTGTGAATTTGACTAGCGGCAAAAGTTCTAAGTTTTTACTCAATCTAGTAAGATCTCTTTAGGCTACATTAGGTTTTTTTACAAAGAATACAGAAAAAAAGGCTGTGTACAAGTTAATCACAATAGTAAGCAATAATTAACTTTGTTCTGAGTAACTCTGCTATAAAAGACAGAATTAATTTTGATGATTAAAATCAGTCATTCCCACATTTACCCTTTCATTAAACTGCTATCACTCCAATACAAGCTGTCCCATTGAATCACTTATGATGAAAGAGAATACTTATATTAACATCAGATTATTCTGGAGCCAAGAGGGAGTGGGAACATATCAGACAAACAAATTTAAGGCTATTTAAGCACACAATTACACTAGCTATCAGCTATATTCTTTGTGAGAGTTCAGAAACCACTTTTATTTATGCTGTAGGACAAGTAAAATGTGCAGAACTGCAAATTTTGCTTGTGACTCACACATAACTATGAACAGAATTACAACCACTGGTGGAAATACAAATCAGAGTGACACAAGTGCTTTAATGTTTCCCCTGACAAAAAGGGTCATTGAATATTTTGGAGGTGTAAAAAATACTGAACTACTCCAACCGTGAATTAAAATATTTATTTTGTCTAGCAGAAAAACCTACTTTATATTTACACCATCTTGAATATAAAAATATGCAATGTTGCGCATGGATATTAGAATCATTCTTTATAACCTCCCTTGTACTGGAAAGCCTTTTCATCCCTGTTTGACTGAAGAAACAGGAGCCCTAACAGATTAGCATACAGCTACATGCTAAGCAAGACAACATAGTGACAATTTTCAGCCTCTTTTACCTACATTATCCTGAGCCTCAGTCTATTTGTCAGTAATCATGTGCTGGGAACACAAGCAAAGTCCCACTGAGGATCTGCATGGAAGGAAGACTCTTGAGCAGGAAATAGCACAGAATTAAATTGAGGAGCACCATTCTTTCCATTAACTCAATTTTCTGGTTCAGCATTCTTGATATACATAATTTTAAACTACACCAAGAAAACTACTGATTTTCATGAGCTGAACCTTTAGATTTGTTTAAAAGGAAAGGAGAAGGAAACAAAGAAAAAAAGCTTTTAGCTCAAGATAAAACCAGGGATGTTACATAGCAATTACCACCATGGACAAAGCAGACTCATCTTAGGAAGTTAACTTCACTTTCAAGAAACAAGAAAATGTTAAAAAAATTCTTTTCCTCCCTGCATTTCCTAGGCTGAACTTCACTCTGTCACTCCAGACTTCTCTACCCATCCCAATGTGGCACAAGGGGATGGGATTTGCAGTCAGTACACATTGCTGTTTTGTCCTCCCCTCCTTCCTTCTCATGGTTTTTCTCCACTCCAGCACGGCTGCCCCACAGGCTGCAGTCCTTCAGAGAACTCCCTCCAGCATGGGCTCTCCACAGTCAACCACTCCTGCCAAGGAAAAGCTGCTTCAGCATGGACTCTGCATCAGCTGCATTCCTTCTGGAATCCAGGCATGGGTTCTCCACATGCTGCAAGGGGAAAATGTGCCCTGATGCCCTGATGCCGGGAGCACCTCTTCCTTCTCTGCTGTTTCTCATTCTTTTTTTTTTTTTATCTCCTCCTCCTTTGTCCATCTGATTTATTTATTTTTTTTGTATTTTCCTAAATACATTTCCACAGAGGTAGCAGCTTGGCTGATGGGCCCAGCTGTGTGTGTGGTGGGTCCATTGCAGGGCTGTTCCAAGCAGGGACACAGCCTGTCTTTCCTGCAGAGGACACACCTGCAGCCTCCCAACCCTGCTGTCAAAATCTTGCCACAAATATTTGAGACTCAATTAACAGAAACAGAGGGGCATAAAATCTCCCTCTGGAGTTCAGCCCCTGGATAAAATCAGCTGACATCCTGAGTAAGACAGAAGCACACACTTAAAAATAATAGATGGGATAGATAATGGGGATTAAAAATCAGAATGCAACAGAGGATAGCAGTTATATGGAACTCTGAGTTCAGGTTGAGCTGGGAGGTTACAATAATTTGTGAGATTTCTTGGTGAAACTAATTATTTCAATCAAAACTTTTCCATTGTCACATATTTTAGAAAGTTGTTGCTAGAGAACTTACTCCTGACTACCAGTCTTGGACTTAGCAGTGCTTAAAAAGCCATGCTGTGGTATAAGAAAAAAAAATACAACAACCCTACAAAAAAAAAAAAAACCAAAAAAAAACAATCAAAAAATAAACAAACAGGCAAACCAAAAGAATAGCAACAAAAAAATCCACAAAAAAAACCCAAAACCACACATCAAACCATGACAGCTTTTATCAAATTTCTCAAAAACCATCTTTCAGCCATGAGTAGAAACTAAGAATGCAAAATTTCAGCCAAGCAATAAGTTAAAAACTTCAAATTATATAAAAACTGCAATCACACACATCCAGATTTATTTGTAGTCACAACACACTTTTTTCAAAAGTTAAGCTGAAAGATACCAAAATGGAAACAACAAAGTCACCTTATAATGTTAATGGATCATATCAAATATAACTGACAATTTTCAGGATAACAATTCACTTTATCAATACAAAAATTCAGTGTTTATAGGTCAAGCAGTCCATAGAGTATTACAGCAGGATGTTGTGGAGTCAGCTAGGTAGTATTTCCTGAAATGCTTGTTACAGGAAATACGGAAAAACAGTTTTGTAAAAACTAGATGAAAAATAAAATGATCAAGTTAAAGATGGAATGATGACATCCAAAGCTATGAAAGCATATGCTGAGATTCAGGGGCAGAAAAAAAAATCTGAGCAGCCATGGAGAATTTCATAGGTTATTTTCACTTTTAAGAGACACAAGTCTTTACCCTGGCAACTAAAGCACTTTTTTTTTTTTTTTGCATCTGTAGTTTTAACAGGAGGCAATCATTCAAAAAAGAACCTCACTCAATATGTAAATTATTACAAATGTCACACATATTTGAAAATTACTTTTCCCTCATGTGTAAATACTACCTACTGTAAAAATCATGTTCCACTCTATGATGATGTAAATTTCTTTTCTTTATGTACATCAGTAGCATTTAGCTGTCCCTTATCTTTTTAAAGTTCTCTCCAAACTGATAATTCCCAAAATGACAGAACAGAACTAGAATTTGAAATTTTGCTATAAGACCCACCAGATGTCAGGTTTGGTATAAATGGATTTTGCAATACTTTCTGAGCCTTTAATATTTTTCTGTACTAGGAAATGTAAATCAGCTCAAGACAATGTCATTGCCACATAAAGCTGAAGCATTGCTGAAAAGGGTAAAAATGCAAATGTAGACAAAAGGAAACTAGCTTAAAGCTTATTTCAAGAAGTCTATTGGAGCTCTGCTGACTGTAAAAGTATTTTTGAAGGGCTAAAGTACAATTGAATTAATTGTCCTTAAATATTAGGAAATATACTAAAACAAAATCCTGATCCAAACCCCGCCCCTGTGAACTGCTATAGATTCACACCACATCCATTTGTACTGGCCAAAAGGAGATTCACTGTGCACAGGATGGAGGGAACCTGCACAGCAGCTGTGAGCATAAAACTTATAGATGGCTGGAGCAACCTATATCACAGTCTATCTTTTTGTTGTTTTTCATTTACTGCCTGATACAACAAAGCACAGACCCTGCAAGTGACAGCAGTTTTATATTTAAAAGTCCCTGCACTTTCTAGCTCCTGGATACTTCACTCCACACAGCACACACAAGCTAAGTTTTTTGCAAATCCTTATCCCCTTACATTTATTTTAAGCACTGAACAGGGAAAAGCTCAAGTTCCAAGTGTCTTTATTCACTGCATTTTCTAAAACTGAAAACAGGGGATTCTCCCAGAGCTCCCTCTTATTCAATCTATATTCCTCTTTAAATGAGGCAGATTATTCCTGATTTTTTTTTCCAGGTAGTATACTAATATACTAATCTCCATAAACCATGTGCTTACAAATGCACTTTGGAAGTCTACGCTGTTAGAATATTCAAGTGATTTGTTCTGTCTGCGGTTAAGACACACATTATTACCAAATAAAGACAAAGTAGTCTAAATTCCATTAAGTAATTAAATCCTTCCTACTGAATCAATAAGGATTGGATGAATATTTAGATTGCCTGTATGAATTCCAAGTTCTAAACACCTGAGCAGCTTCTCAAGACCTTAAAAAACACAACTTAAACTGTCAAACTTGACTCTCTGGAGAACTTCCCATGCTTTTGCCATATTAATGTAAGTGAAACCATTGCAACACTAAAATACTTTTAGAGCTAAAAGTGCAATTTCTCTTAGCTATCTGCTCTGCCCAAAACCAACAAACATTATGTCTATGTTCTTTGGAAGGCCACTCCAGCAGTTGGTAAGTACTAAAAAGACATAATGCTTAAATTGGTCAAAACCTCCCTGCCTCTCAAACCAGACTAAAAGTTCAGAAGTGACAAAAATTTCTTATGTTAGCATTACATAACCCAAATTTTCCACAGCTTCTGATATTCCATTTTTTTGAGATTCATTGACACAAGTAACAACATAGCTGTAGATATCAAAAGCTACTTCTATTAAGATTTCTCCATACCAGAAAAATCTTTTCTGGAGAAATGACATCAAATAATATAATACAAGTATTACCTTGTATCTATACTGTCTCCATTAAATTAATTTCATCTCCAGAAAGCTCAACTAACTTGCATATCCTAATTAATATCATGCTGAAAATAGTTAATGATGCTAAATTACAGCAATCTTTTTAAAAGGGTCAAATTTGTCGAACTGCATTTAAGTCATAAACATCAGGCATGAAAATGAATTGGTTTTGAAGTAACACTAATTCTGAAACATCCCACTTAAGAAAATTATTTCCTTCCACAATTTTTCTAATGTTTAATCAAGCCACCCAGCAGAGGATTAGAACTGAATTGCAGTGTTGTACCTCTCTTCCTATTGCTCTGAGCAGAACTCTCCATTTTCTTCCCTGGAGTTTCAGAGAAGTTCCTGTCTCCCCACCAGGATCTATGCAGGCACACAACAGAGCACAGCTTTAAAACTGTTAAAATCAGGTTGCTTCCTCACATCTTAGAGATATTTTATTGATGTGTAACATGATGCCATCATATACCTGTGCCCACAATATAACAATCTCACACTGCACAGATCAGCACCAGTAATTGCCAAGTACTAATTCTCATAATGAAAGAACATGCTCTGGAATTTGAGTGCTAGTTCACATGCCTCCACTCCCAATAAACAGCTGTCTTAACAAGTCACTCCACCTGTTGAAATTCTAAAAGATAACCCATTGGAAAAAAAGATGTAGCAGCCATAATGAATGATCTGCAAAGCAGCATTATTTAAAACCCGTGTTTGTCAAATACAGATAGCTACACAGAATATGCCATTCTTCCATTTCTTAAACACTGGAAGGTATTTATCATTCCACTATTCCCTAACTATGAATTGCCATTCTAAATATAAAAGTGCTCATGTTGTTGTAAAACAGTGCCATTCTTGCCAGCAATATTAACACATCATAACAGAGTCAGCGGTTTTAATCATGATAAAATTTCAAGAGACTAAATCCCTTTGCACATATTCAAAATTAAACAGCAGAATGAAAACTATTCCTGTAATTTCCAACTATTGTCAGGAAAGCTGGCTGTTAGAGAGGTAAAAATATGTAGGTTTTAATGATGGAAGAGAGTATCAGAGATGCACAAAGGATAGGTGTAAAAATGAAAGATCTGATGCTAGTTAGCAAAAAAAGAACAGAGGACAGAAGCAATGAAAATTAACATGACTAGGAGTCATTGAAATATTGCACATTTTATGCTTGTAAAGGAGGTTAAAACCCTCTACAACAAGCAGCAGAGGAGTACTAGAAAGGAAATTAATCACCTGCATTTCAGAACACAGTAAAGAGGATGTGCCATACATAGCATGGAGTTCACACAGATCAAGGAAGATAAGGAAATAAAGCAAAAGCACTTCACTCAATGAACACTATCTATTCTGTATACCCTAAGGCAAGATTGTCTGGAAAACATAGTGTCATCATGTAATTAAAGATTGTATCACCAACTACACGTTCTCCACAGCCGTACTGAGGTTACCTGCATCATCTTAAATCAGAGCCTTTCCGATCACTTTAATGGCTTCTGCAAACAGGGTAAAAACATGCAAATATTCCAGATGGATGCTGAATGCCATCTTTACTGCTGGGTAATCAGAGATCCTAAATACAAAGAACATGCTAACACAGGGTGCTATTTTTCTCCAAATCTGAAAAGATGAATAAATTTTAGTATTTTCCTTAAGTTACAGCAACAAGCTTCTGCCACCTTTTTATTGAGCATAACATACACTTGAAATAAACTTTGTAGAAAATTGCAGCAGCAGCAAGACATGGCACTTCTCACAAGCAGCTATTGATGCTCCTTTGCATGCATCAAGAGGAATTAATCATCTCTTCTGCAAGTAGAAAGCGCGTCTTTGTTTGGTGTCCAATTCATCTCTTATACATTACACTTCAAATACCATTTTTTTCATTCGAGTCTATCACTTATGACAACCCCGCTAATGGTATTTTTCACTAAATATAGAGTATCTATCTTATTTTAAAATCTATTCAGCAAAAATGGTTTCTAGTTTTTAACCAAATAAAATGACCACACAATTTTAGTTTTTTTGTAATATAAACAAAATAGTCAATTCTTATTCTTGCATGAAATTTAACTGTAGGACAATGTCACACCTTCCTAAAGGGAATGGTTTCTGTTACAACAGGCACAAGTTCCAAAAATAGTTTTGCCCTTAAATTCTATTTTAAGTGCCACAAAAAAAAAAGGCAGAAACTCGCACTCAGCAATATGGAATAAATATTTTCCTACAGGAACAATTTTTCACAAAAGTTTAGTAAGATAAATATTGTTTATAAAAAATATTCTTTTAATGCAAGAACAAACTGTATAAAACTAGTATCTATTCTAAACTACAAAGAGAAACAACATACTTATTAAATACAGCAAACGTCTGCCCACTGGAAAACAGCTTATTACAAAAAGCTAAAGAGACAAGAGTGCTATGATATGAAGTCCCTTTATAGTAGATATGATTAAGTGGAGGATAAGGTTTGTCCAGTAGAGGAGAGACATAACACCTTGGGTATTTCTTTTATTAAAGCAACACTTTAAGAAAGTGGGAAAAGGAGCCTTTCTTCACCACTAAAGGTAACTCCTGTTTCATTTGGGAGAGCATTCTAGGGGAAAAGCTAGTGGCATGATCAGGCTTTCCAGCTCTAATCAGTTTGCCTCACATTTAAGAGTGGTTTAAGTAAACACAGTGATGTAAGGAATCTTTTCCAAAAGACACTGAAGTGGAATGTCAATTATAATGCTGCTAACACTGAAAATCCATGTTTAACTGCTTCAAAATTCTCAAAGAAGGCAACCCATAGTAAATAACTGATGCAGAGAACGTGGATTTTTCTCAAAGATGTCTTTAACCATGGTGTTAGAACAGGATTTAAGCTCATGCAGTGTAAACAGCATGAAGCAATAAGCAAACAAGGCTTTTACTTTCCTCTCCTGGCAACAGGATTATCAATGTATTTCATCTTCAGCCTTAGCTCATAGAATTCTTCCCAAAAAAAAGAAAAAATCATAATTTAGTCTGTACAGAAAATATTCCAGTTCTTGAAAAAGAAAATGAGATGCTGAAATCACACCTGGAGTTCAAATGAAAATACTGATTAACAGTTCAGCATCACTGTATGTTATGCTCCAAAATATTTGTTAAGAAATGGTCATGAATAATTCAAGTCTCTGTTTTAGGCCTTTCATGTTCTCAAAGCTGATATCAGAGAGAATAAAGAATAATACAAATAACTCCACAAAATATAGGCTAGCTTGTCTAAAGAAAAGGCCTAATGGTGTTAGACTTATCATGACTTACTTGCCCTGGTCCTATGAAGAAAACATGCATGTGTGTCCTGTACTGGACGACTTTGTCTGTCCTCCAGGTATACCCAGAGGGCAATGTAGGCTATAATGACCCATCTGTTCACTACTGGCAAGTGGCAAACTTCTAATGAAGACAGATGTGGGTCACCCTGTACAAGAAGGCTGCAGGGTGCTAATGAATCCACCTAATGGTCACTATCTGCCTCTGCTGACTGATTGATGAGCAAAAGGGTTAAGCTTCAAAAGCACAGACAAGTATTGCAGGTAATCATTAGTCTTACTAGGATATCTCTGTCACACTGCCTAACACACACACATACATACTTTAATGTTGTCTTCTCCCATTTAAAAAAAAAAAAAGCTTTTATTATTTTACTTTAGAGAATATGAAGTCACCTGAAAAGCTCAGCAAAAGATCTCATGAAAGATTCACTGCTGTTATTACCCAGAGAAATAAAAGTTTCCAATATTCATAGCAATTTATAAACATGACCTCTGACACTAAGAGTAAAACCAAAAACCTTTAAGGAAATTGCTACTAGTTGCAAAACCCTACAGTTATTCATCCTTTCTAAACACTACAATCCAACAGCAGTATATGGAAAAACTTCTTACAGTGAACTCTGCTCACACAGACCTCAAGGTAATGGATTTTTTTTTTAATAACAGTTACTACAGAAGCAAGTGATGATTTGACTCATTCTGTCAATTTCTACATGAAGGTTATGGCACCACAAAAGCCAGATACTTGTGACAAAATATTGCTGTAGATCCAACCATTCATCAATTCATGCAGTGAGGAAATGTCAGGAAGAGTTACGATGGGGAAACTCCAGAGAGTGAAGTTCTCTAGAGATAAAGGAAAGGAGGGTAGGGAAAGAAAAAAACCCCACAACCAAAACAAACAAAAAATACACACCACAACAAAACCGGCCTGTAGTGAAAAATGTTATGACTTTGAGCTAGTGTGGGGTGAAACCTGCAGGGCACATTGCCATCTGCCAGGATTCACCAGGATTTTGTTAATAACCAGCTGCAACAAAGCAAAGTCACAGCACTAACCAGAAGTCCAGAGAAGTAATAAAATCATTCCTAAAGCTAAAACCAGAAGGAAGTATTTTTATGCAAGAGCTTTTGGGAAGAAGTGGCTGTTCTGCTTTCAGAATCATTTAATTTCTATTCAAAACACCACACAAAAGTCCACCCTTTTAATTTTCAATGTGACTCTACAAACAGTCAATAGTAAGTACAAATTTACCAAGGGCTGCAAATCATCTGGAAAGATGGGATGACTGGGAAAGATTTCTTACCAGTTATACCAGGTAATTGTATATTAAAAGACGATCCCATAGTAACAGTAAACCAAATAATACATTGCATCAATAGCTGCTCTTATCAAAAGGCAGAAGACATCCTTACTAGAAAACAATATTTTATTTCTTGCCATGCTCATCTGCTGAACACTCTTTAATAGACCCAATAACCTCATTAGACACCCACACTCTTAACTGTGAATTGAACATCAAGATCCCAGCACTTTGATTTTACATGGCTCAATACATTCTTAAGAGGAGGGGAAACTCTGGCATTTTAGGAAAAAAATTATTTCAGAAGTAAAGAGAATTGTTACACCCTTATCCTAGGCTAAAAATAAAAGTCAAGTTATGGCTCGATAGGTGTCATGTGATGTTTATCTAGGTCATAACCTAGTACAAACTCTAAAAGTACTAATAAACAAAAGCTAGCACTGAACAACCTTTAACTCCCAGAATAAAGACAAAAAACAGCATTTCAAATTTTTTAACAAAATTGGACATAGTTGTAAATCTGATCTATGTGTAGAGCTTGTTTTTACATCCATATAAAACTAATGAGTTGGTGACACTCAAAAACTTACCTTGCATATAAGCAATGATTTCTAGTAAATATGAGGAAATTTATGCCTACTCTGTGAGGGTATAAATTACAGTTTTACCTAATATATGCCAAGAGTGACTCCAGTGTAAGTTACCTTTTCAAACAGATTTAAATTCACAGATGATTTACTGTTGTTCCCAGAAGATAAATGATTAAGCAGCCTCAGAATTTTGCCCGAGGCAACAGAAATTCTTCAAGATCCAGTAACTTCAATATACATGAGCCTAAGAATTCTGCTTTGCAAGAAGTTACTAATATTACATACAAGGTAAAAACTAACTCTACATGATGAACTCATTTATGACAGGCAATTTCACTGGTTTATCCTATGAAAGAGAACTAAAAGTAGTCAGAAAAAGGGGAAAAAAACCCACCAAACAAAAGAAACCTCTGGGAGCAAGGGGCATCAAACATAGGTAAAGTACCACAAAAACAGGAATTATGTATTCATGGTCTTATTCACAATTTCACTGGCTGATAAAAGCTACCACAGTCTAGAAAAATGTCCTTTAACATTTAAAAAGAAACCCAAGTGTTAATATCATCATAATAGCACATGTGCAGAACCTTCTGAAGAGAGCTGCTAGGTTTGTCACTTAGCTCACTTTCCATATCAAGACCTGTAATTTATTAATGATAAAAACTCGCAATTCCAGTAACATCTGGTTGTTAGGCACACATTAACCTGCAGTCTATTTTTCTCCATTATATCCACTTTGTCGATTGTAATTATACATTTAAAGGAAAATATACAATAGCTTTAAAAAACTACAGTCCACAAAGAGAAGACATTCCTACGTGGTCGTAACACAGGAGCAAAACTGCAAATTTTTATTATATCCCACCAGCCTTTTCTCAAAGATGAAAAGAATCTATTCTAAAACCTTTCAGAAATTTGAGTTAAAAAAAAAATCCAGCCAAAATCTGCATGGAGAAAGGAAGTTGATTAAATTTACAAGTCTTTAGTGAGAGCTCATTCAAAAGGTGCATGAATCTATGCCAGGCCAAAGCTTTTCTCTTCCAGTCCTGATTATAGATGGATTTAGAAATCACATTATTATTTTCTGCCTCTTTTCAGAAAACTTTTGTATGGGTGAAGACGACTAGTAGTAAGGTGATTACTGAGAAGTTCCCCTTTATTCTTTACAGTAATGAATACAGCTCATCCATTTTTTCTGCCTGGGAACCTTCTCTAAGTGTCTCATTACTCTCATAATTCTCCTCCTAAAGTGGCCCTGATTGGCTTCCACCTTTTATACTTGAAATATGCTAGAGGTGACACCACACTACAGGTAAAGTTTGCTCTTTGTAGCACAGCTCCCAAGAGTTAGTCCACACTCACAGCAGGCCAAACTTCCCTGTACGCATCCTAACACAGCCTCTGGCCACTTTCCCTTTTCACAACAACACCACAGTTTTTACACACAGACAGTTGCTTGTGTTTAAACAACTATTTTGTAAAAACAAACCTTGTTTTTACACACATTCTTGTTCCTTGGCATTCTTCAAGGTATTCAGAGCAAAGCTACTACTAAGGACATCTATGTTAAGGAAGAAATGAGAAACTGGCAGCATTTCTCCAAGCTGCACACATTTGTCTTGTTACTTTATCAGTTTCAACACCAACTGAAATCTGGGGCTCCAGTCCTTTCTCTGAAATTATTCAAGAAAATATTATTTTGCATTTGCTCAGTGAAAGTTATTACAAAAAGTGTCATTAAAAGCCTAATTTCCTTAAGATAAAGTATCGTACTGATACTATTATAAATGAAAAAAACCCAGTTCTATGAACTTTTTACCACAAATTGGTATGGCATTGATTTTTAAGTATCCAGGTGAATGCTTCATGTTTTTTAGTTCAACTCATCTTTTTCTTTGTGAGGTGGTATAAGCCCCTTTCTTTTCTACTTCTTAGTAGGGAAACAGCCTACACACATTTTTTTAATTTATAAACCATTTCATCAATTCCAATGTGATAGTACTTTATATTAAGCACACATTTAACAACACAAAAAAAATGGCTATAAATACTTTAGGACCAACAAACCATTTACAGACTGATTGAAGTCCTCACAATAATAACTTTCTCATTGCATAATGATTCATTTCTTGTAATGCAGCAGAATCAATTATACCTCAAAATGCCAACATTAGTTATCTATTGAAGTTTAATTTAGATTCTGTGTGTGTGTGTATATATATTATTTTGCCAAACTCTACATGGCAATTCACTGGCATGGCCAGGTTGGATGCCTCTGTTCTCTCAACCCTTCACATAGTTTTAATGTATACATTTTTTAAAGTGCAAAATATACTAATGTACATGCATAAACCACGCTTTAAAAATTAAAAAATCTTTTTACTTCTTAAAAAGTTTTGGTTTTATATTGTAGATGTATTAGAGAAAGTATCTCTTATCTGCTCTTTTTAAGTAGATCTGCTTTTCAGAATGTTATTGTGAGCACAGAGAGCTAGACAAAGTAAGAAAATGAATGGACAGAAACCACTGTAAGGTGTTCTTTAGTTTGTTTGCCTGATTTTATTATCCTTTCACTTTAAATATAAACAAAATGAAATTTGCAAGTCCATCCATAGTTTGAGAGATTTTTTTTTCCAGCACTTTCAGCAGGACTGTTGTACCTCCCCAACTGTACTACTATATTTTTCATCTGCTTTATCTAAAATATACAATTTCTTATAGAATTTTATAATTTTTTCCCTTAAGAAACCTTCTAGAGTAGGTGAACAGAGGGAGAGCAGCAGTTCACAATGAAACAAAGTTATCATGCAAAGTTACAGCTGGCAGAAATCACATTCTAAAATTGGGGAAATACTGTAAACTGCACTGCCTCCTTTTGGTTTTTACTCATTAAGATACTTTTAGAAATACATACATCAAAAAAATAAAGGGAAATTTTATATTGAGCATATTAAAAAAATATACAGCACCTAAAACTCATTATACAGACATTACAGCAAAACTAAACACTGCAACTTCTGGAAATTCTAATTCAAGCCCAGTTTAAAGAAAAAAAAAAGCAAACCCAAATATTTTAAGACATCAAAACCTCAATAAGGTAACGTGGGAAATCCTTGTCTTTTCCAGATGGGACACTATGACAAATAGCTAGTTACAGCTGCACATTTAAACATTTGTGAACCTAAATCAGAATGAACTGATGATTAAAACACTGCAATTTGCAGCCTGGTCTTTAGAGGAAAAAATGAATATGCTTTCAGGTTCAGGAGTCAATTCATCATTCCTTGATAATTTTTAACCTATTAGTAAGTCTTAACCAATTTTGACTAAGAACTTGCAGGCTTGTTGACTTGCAGACATTAAATTAAAGTTTTGAGAAAAGAAAGACTGTGAAAAGATACTGCTCTGATTAATGGGCTGCACTGTAAGCTCAAGTCTTAGCATAAATCTGTAGATCTGAAGCAAAGTGCTATGAATGCCTTTAGAATACAAAAAGCCTACATTAGCATGCAGCTTTTCCTGGGCACCAGCAAATCCAGTCCCAAAGCTCAGGGTTAAGTTTGGTTCCAAGAAGGAAGTTTCCAGTTCCTGCCTTCAATCCCAGAGCACAAGGCTAAGTTGAGCTAAGTGTTCCCATGACTATTTCCCACACTCATTTGAGCTGTGCGTCTCATTCCAGCTAAAGACAAAAAGCTGGTTTTTACCTGGGCAGTTGGGCTTTCCCTATAAGAACTGAGATCTTTTTAAGCTAATTACAACACCCTGTTCATCAGCTTTAATTACTGGGATGCACTCTTGGCTTTAATCTCATTTAACATGTCTTTTCCTCATAATTTCTTGTAATAAATTTGTATGCCTTGGTACATAACAGAAACCTGGAAAGAATATTGTAATCAGATATTTTGTGTAATTTGAAAACATGAGGCAACACTTATTCATCAATTCTTTATTGAACTTGAAAGCAAGATGGGTAAATAAGCCACATTCTCTTCCTCTACTAACATGCAGTCATGGACACCTGGTTTCTTTTATCAATTTCTGCCTACAAAGACCAGCTTTCCCCTCCCTCCTGAACCTACCTAGTTTCCTGCTTAGCCTAGAACTTCTCTTAGTAAGGAAGAAGCAATCTCACCTCTCTGTGCATTCCTTTACATCATGCCTTGTTTTCCTCTTATGTCACAGGCAGATTTACACACCCAAGACTGAACTACTTTACCAGGAGTGAAAGAACGCAGCATGAAAGAGCCAAGAGGGTAAAATACTACACTTAAATCCCTTAAAGCCCTTAGCATGGCACACATCTGATCACATGCCAAGAGGACAGCTGCCTCCCACCAGTGCAGCTCCCCTCCATTTACATCACTGTCCAGCCCTTCAGTCTCCCCTTTTTAGTGAGACCAGGTAGTAAAATCCTCATTAATTATCACCTGAGAATATTCCAAATAAGAAACCGTGGTTCACCTTGTATATTTGAATGACATCCTTGCCATTTTAAGAGATCTCAGACAGCTTTTGCAAGTTTACGCCATATTATACAAGAGCTTTCAGGATTCTCTGTATAGCAATATAATAATCTTAGTTATACTGATCCCTTTGTGAAGGCTGACCTAGAACAGAGGCTGGACAGAGTTAAAGAATAAAGTAGGTATTTATTAGAAGACCTCAATGGATACACCTTGGGCAGTACAAGAGCCCAGGGCTACACCCAAGATGAACCCAAAATGGTCCCAAAATGGATGACCATTCACAGGGTCTCACACTTTAAGTTCTGCTCCATTTGCACATTGGAGTTAATTGTCCAGTTATAGCTTTAGGTTATCAAGTCCCATCCTTCTTGTTTTTCTCTCCTCAGTCCACCATTGTGTATGCTCTTGGGCCCAAGATTTGGATCATTTGTCCTTGGTCCCCAGCTAGAGAAGGAATTGTTTTGTCTGCCTACTCTGGGAAGAGAGCTTACCATCCCCTAATGCGAAGCTCAGAACTGCACACTAAAGCAGCACAGAACCTGATAAATATAAAAGCTAAAACTTGAGGCATCATGTTTAGCCTTCAGTTGCAAGGCTGGTGTGCCAGAAATAGTGATCTTTCCTGAGTTTTGCATCCACGAACACAAGTTTTCAAAACTCACAAGTCCCATAGATAAAGTCAATTGAATTTTAAGAAAATTAATTTTATGCATGTGAAAAGTTATTTGCAGATTTTTCTCAAAACTATCAACACTTCTGTCCTTTGCACCAGTATTACCTGTTATTGTTTAATAAAACCCTGTTAGTTACTCCTGGTGCTCAACTTCCAAAAGCAATGCTTGGTGGTCTATCACATCTCACTGTAAAAGCTGGTAGTATCTGTCCACTTTACTTCACAATTCTTTACAGTCACACTAGGTGAAAGTAAAAAAACTAAATGTACAATGACAAGAAGTTTTACCCCAAAACACATTCTGCTGGAGACATGGAAAACTCAGTCAAAAGAGAAAATACAGGTAGATGTAACAAAGTATTAGCATTAGCATTTTTTATTTTTCTAACTGTAATCTCTAAAAGTATAAAAACATGAAAAAAATTTATAATAAAGTATTTTTATATAAGAAAAAGAGTCTAGAGAATCTAAAGCAGTTGCCTGTAGCTCGAGTCTTCTCCCTGCATGCATGCCTAAAGGCTCCAAAATTCTGCCAAACAAGGTAAACCCTCTCAAATATTTCATTTGTTCAGTTAAACACAAAGCAAAATAACAGCACAGGCCATTTATTCTGAACACATTTCTCACGTACATTCAGCAAACCTTGATGAATTCTGATAGGAGTCACAAGTCACTTGATTACAATTTTGACATATTCCAGAAGAGTGTGAAAATACAGAGTCACACAATGGGTAGGGCTGGAAGGGACCACAGTAGGTGGGTGACATTGGGTCACCTGGTCCAACCTCCCTGCTCAAGCTGGGTCACCCCAGAGCACATTGCACAGGATTGCATCCAGACAGTTCTTGGATATCCTAGAGACTTCAGAACCTCTCTGGACAGTCTGTTCCAGCCTCACCATTTCTAAATATGAAAAGCTTATGCTCTGAAATAATTTCACAGAATTTACAGCAAAGCAGGAAAGAAGGAAAAAAAAAGCTTATGGATTTTCATTCTTAACCAATTGGAGGTTTTTCTCATTTTCAATATAAATTGCAGGGATTTTTTCATCCTCTTATAAAAGCCTTACACCTGATATCTGGGTATAAATTAGTTTTCAAATAGCGGGAAAAAGCTGAAGTGCCATTGCCTCCTTTTCTTCCTGTAATTCTATTACAGTGGGATGAAGAGGTCATATTTTTTCTTGCCTCATTTTTTCTTGCTGTTGACTTTTTCATAATGCAGTGTAGCTTCCCTTTAGAAAGTTAAAGGAAAGATTTATGGGTCTTCATTTTTAAATGCTTATCTAAATACATTTAGTGGGAGCCTATTCTATTACAAACAGCTGCTCTTTGCAATAACTAATGAAAGCCAAGATTACTCACTGGAGGGAGGGGACCCACAATACTGTTGTACAAATATGCAGTAAACCCAAAGAAGCAACACAAGCCTTGTTCCAAAAATGGCAAAATCATGTAGTTATTATCACAGAATGACTCTAACAACCACTCAATGGACAAAAAAAAAAGCTTAAATAAAAGAAAGCCTGCAATTTTTCAGCTATTACTCTAATACATGTCAAACAAAGCTTTGAGTAATGATTCTCTAACTCTAAATATGAGATTTAGCTCTGTAATTAGCTAAAACAGGTCTAGCTGCATCACAAATTTTTTAAACTCTCTTGGTAGAAACAATTGTCTGGAGAGCCCTTCTATCACTAATTTCAGGGGAAAAAATCTTCAAAGGAAATCACTTTAAATACTCAAGTAATTTTTATGACCACTTCAAATGACATTCAAATAAATCTGGCCAAGACACTGGAAAGGATTTAAACCATGACAGATGCTTGCACAGCAAATTAAGACCAACCAGCCTACAGATGCAAACTGAAGTTTATTTTTAAAATTTCTCTTTCTAACTTGAAATTAATTTAGAGTTGCAGCCTGAAAACTTATGCCAAATCAGCTGCTTGGTCATTAAATATACAGATATAATTAATCCTTCTTTTTAATTTTATTTAAAAGTTCCACAGACCCAGCCCTCTGAAATATGTGTAGAAACTGCTCAGGCAAACATGAATGTTTAATTAACATTGCATTTTTAAAAAGCATCAACAACATGTAAGGCCCTACTAAAAGAATAGAAAACTAAGGCATTGAAGGTCAGAATCATGCAAATGAAATTTGGCAATGACAGGAGTTTATGCCAAAGTGCCATTCATAATAAACACAGGGGCATTTCTTAGCTGCAAACACAACCAACACCAGGCAGCATATTGATCATTGTGCTGCTTAAACCAACAAGCAGAGTCACTGCATGAGATTCTACAATCCTGTCTGTCCCAAACTTTTCACACTAACTTCCTTTTTTTACTTTTAGTTTGGGAGTAGGATGAATCATCTGAAACTTTTCCTGACATTGTTGCTTTTAAAAGGAATTTGAGCTGGCCGTTTATATTTGTAGGACACACAGAGGAGGAAGCAATGGTCATACACACATTTTCTGGTTTCTTAAAGACCACTCATACAACAGTAGAAATATCTATAGTCTGGAGTATTTTAAGCACCTCCAACAGGAAGTTACAGACATAAATGAGATGCCTTCCTCTTAACACAAGGCTATAAGCTCAATAAGGAAAAATACTTCCTTACATCCTATTTAACAAAGACCCATTTGGCACTCAAGAGAAGGGCCTAAACTCAGGATTAGTTAAATAAGGATTAATTTTACTATTTGCCTTCCCCGCTTCTCTCAGGACCTTAAATTCCACCATCACTTTGACCTTCACATCCCTCAAGAATTTGTCCTTTTCCACCAGTAACAAGCACAGCAGGGCGTCCCTCCCAGCTCTGACTCACTCAGGGATCTGTTTGCTCTGTCCCACTGGGCTGAATGCAGAGCTGAGCTGATTGATATTCAGGAGTACTCTCCTCAGAGCACATTCTAACGTGTAAAGAGGATATCAAGTGTGGCAGAAGACCAACCTAGATGAGCCCAAAGCTCAACTAAGTTACTGAAAGATCATATTTTTTACAAGCCGTCAAGTATAAAGTAAATTGGCTTTCAGTAAAGGAAACCTTTAAAAATGTGTTCACTGCTCTGAAACCACAGCAAAATTAATAACTGTGAGGATTAGATTTCCAGTGAAATAAGGAGAAATGTTGGCACACATAAAAAGAACCTTCTTCATGAAGGTCTTCATGAAGTATAAGAGCTCAGGAGCAGCAAATGAGCCTGACTGCTGCAAACTTAAAGGCTAAAAAGCAGAAGACAATCAACATACCATTACAATACAAAGAAAACAAAAAAAATAAATTGATTCTAAAGAATAAATACCTGTTTTTTCAAATAAAAGCATTTTTTACAAAATAAAATACCCTGCCTTATTGTTATTTATTAAGTTACATTATATTGCCCAGACCTGGCTCATCTTGAGGTTTAAACTCATACATTTTTCTAGTTAAATGACTAAAATACATCCCTTATATTTAAGAGCAGAATTAGTAACAGAGAGAACTAGGAAGGAAAAACTTAATTTGTCAAAGAATTTTGCAGTTTCTCAGCCATGTTTGGGCCATCTCGAACATTTCTTGGCCATCTATAAAGCACAGCTAAAATATGTAATAGCTGCTAGCCAAAATTATTGTATAAATATCACTTTGATGCTTGTAGTGGATCTTATTCATAGGGCTGTTTGTTAGGGCATTTCTTTGCTAGTTATATCATAATTACAACATAAACCACACTGTAGTTTAATTTTATTCCCTTCCAAAGGGCTTCAAGCAGGTTTTCCCACAATTTTCTCACTCACACATCTCTACCCTCAACCCATCCTCAGTCTCCCTATTCTCTGGAAACAAATAGCAATTGTTAAGCTAATAATTCTCAAATATTAACAAATTCATTTCACTAACAGCAGTGTGATGGGTAATGCTGAAATCAAAGAGTAACTCCAGTTATTAGCTAAGAGGGCTTTGAGGATTTGCAGCCATAGTGGCTGTCCAGCAGGGATATGGCTCGTGATTCCAGGCAGCACACTTCACCCTAGAAACAACACTTTTTAAAAAATGTTTTCTTATTTAATCAAGTTAGAGTTCTCATTTTAATTCTTATTCAGAGCTGCTTCTTAAGTCATACACAACACATCAAGGACAGCACAGATGTATCTCCCAGAGATGCAGTGGTGATTGTCACAGAAAAGTCAGTCCTGATTAAAAATTTAGCTTCAAACTAGATGGATCAGAATGCATAAAGATGGCAAAAGTAACAAAACTCAGTTTATCACTGTCCACATCGAGCAGTCCAACCTCAGCACAGCAAACCTGCTCAATGAACGGATCACTCAATAATACAATTAAATTTTCTGCACACATCTGCATTGTGGCATTTCCAGCTGTCAAACACACATCCAGCTGTGGTCCATTCAACAGATGTTATTGAAGCTGGAGCAGCAGAAACAGTTCCTTGTAGTGTGAGGTATATATAAAAAATGCATAAATTTTATGTTCACGTAGCAGCATTTTGCTCTCATGTGCTTGTGTCATGCTTTCCCCTCCCAAGTGGGAGCCTAAATTTCTGGTTTCCACAGGAATACATTTAATAGCAGTCATGGGTTGGAAATAGCTGGATAAAATGCACTAAGCTGGATAGAGCACACCTACCTTGAACCCATCACCAAGATCTGTACAAACATTTCCCTTCCCTTCATTACAAGCATTCAGCTCCATGTTCAACTCTACAGACATTTGAATTTCAGTGGCCTGTAGACAGACTGTCTTTAAACACCAGAACACAGCTAGTTCAGTAAATTCAATATGTATCTAAAATTTCACTCACTAATTCTAAACACATCAGAACGAATCACAGCAAGCCTTACATGATTTATAAGAAATCTGATACATTGACTGCAGAGAGATAACATTCTCAGTTACATCCTGGGAATGACTGGCTATCAAAGAATATCATCTTTCTAGTATTTTGAGGGGGGGAACCAAAAACACTTTGCTACCAGTAACAGAATTTGCACCCAGGATCAGCTTGTACACTTCTATAATTCAATAATTTTAGCATTGAAGTCAGCCCTATTTCAGAAAAGCAGCTCAGTCCTATTATTCCTTCATTATGCATAAATGACTACAGGATCCTGAAAATAACAGCTAGCTTCTTCCTCAATTTAGATTCTTTTTTTTGATATGTAGCATCTCTATTTCCAGTGTATGCATTCTCACAACAACACAAAAAAACCCCCACAGGCTTACATATTGCTTCCTTAACATGCCACCTCTTCCTAGTAAGAAAAAGATGCAAAAAAGAAAGAAAACCAAAAATCATTTCCTTGCTTATACAATTCCTCCTCCTTCACCATTTAAAGAAACTTAAGATGATCATTATTACAAAGGAAGCATGAGAGCTAAACTGCATTTTTGGAGTAAAAGGGTGACAGCACCATCAAGTGGTTCTGTAAGACACTATTTATTACTCGTTTAATGCATGATAGAACAAAAAATATTGTTGTTTAGCTACATAGAAAACGTTCTTTTTTAAAGTAGCTTTAATTGTGACAGATTAGATCCTGTAGAAATATAAATTATTTCAAAGTCTATAATGAGGATAAGCATATTGAATTTTTTATATGGTTAATTCTGTGGAATTACTTACATTTGATTACAATGCTAATAAAGGAAGAGCACAATATTATTATTAATGGAACAGAACCTTTCTCATGGCAGGAAAAGTCTTGTACATTCTAACCACAGTGGTGGCAGTCTCCAAGGGTTGGAGGGCCCTGATCTCCAGCATCTCCTCTATGACCAGGGAAGAAGTTGGGCAGAGCAGCCTCACATCAGTTTGACCTAATTGCTCTGGCAGCTAAAAAAGTGAAATGAAACCAACCCGACTCCCACCCAGAGGGTTATCAGCTCTGAAAAAAAGAGAAGTCATTTGCATGTCTAAAGGAATGAGATTAAATTACTAACAATAAACTGTAAAAACATGCAGCCCTGCTATGGAGATTAAGATGTGCAGATTGCCATTTTAGTATGAGATTTGTCTATACACCAACTGTACCAGAACTTTCAGCTTTCTCTCTTCTGGGGGCAGCATTGAAAAGTAAATGAACTTTACCTAGAACAAAAGTAGTACATATAGAAATATATCTTAAATACATTAAACATTTCTAATACCACAGCATTTGCTTCCAAAATAATGAAAAGTATGCATTTCCACAAGATAAAAAGCCTTCCATGTTTTGCAAATCTATTTTTTTTTTAATAGGGGGAAAAAAGCAGCAATTCTGTTATTTTATGCATATGCTGCTTTTTTGCATATGTACCCTATTACAGAGCAGTAAGCCTTACATGACTGAAAAAAAGAATTGGAAATTATGAGCAATTTCAAATATCACAGCTGACTGCACTGAAGAATAAGGATTTTTCTTATTAAAAACTGAAATGCTGAACATCAGAAGTCATGCCTGCTTTTCAAACACTAGTCACACTATGTATTAAGGAAATTTATTTGAACCCCTTGCTAATTCAAATGAGCATGTTTCCAAATAGAAATACTGTGAAAGAAAACCTTGCCATATAAATACATCATCCAGTCAGGTGACAGGCATTTCTAGCCATGTTCTAACAACCACAGAAGAATGCTTAGCACACTCTCACTCCACATTTACTCTACTTACTGTATAATTGAAAAAAATATATATTTTAAAAAGCTTTTTCAACAGAAAGATATAATTTATATACTTAAGTTTATGTGTATAGTTGAGTGACTTAAACTGAACTCTGTGCTTGCTACTCCCTAGGAAGCCATAAATAAATACATACATATATACACTCCATTATTTAACATTCAAAAGACCTTAGACACCTCACAATCTCTAGATTGAGCAGTCCAAAGCCTCTATGGTATTTTATTAGGTGAGATGCAGAAACTGAGAGCAGTTTGAGTTCAGAAAGAAACAGGCTGCAGCAATTAGATCATGTGATTTCTCAGTTACAGTTTTGCACACAATGATGACTCCAGTAAAGTAGAATATTATGGCGTAGTAACTCAACTATTGAAAATAAAACAAAAAGTATATTATTAAAAGATCTTGCTTGAAGTAAGATGGCAGTTTGATCACTTCTTTTTAAATGGCACACAAATCATATTTTTGCATATAAAATAATGTTCTTAACAAGTAAAATATCATCCAAGTTAAACACATCAAAGCAGAACACAAACTTTATGAAAGAGTGTTTTTTAAAGTATTGACAACAAATTCTTCCTAAACTCATCCAGGTTCTTCCCTCCCCTCTCCTTGAAGACCGATATGATGCAAAATGAACATGTCAAGAACCAGTGATAGGTCCTTGCAAATAATTTTCATGAATTGGTAGAGTGATTGTGTATGCATCTGGGTTAAGAGAACACAAAACATCAGCTTCCAGAAGGACAAATATGACAAAATCCTGGAAAGTGGTAAGTTCAGTGATAATTTTAGTGATAAAACAGTGCACTCTTTTGGGCCAAATTCTATTTGATCTAAAATGCTCAAGCTAGTCCACTGTAAATCCCTTCTAAAGGCACACACATTGCTTAATTATAACTATGATGCTCTAAGCATTTCTAAACTACGTAAATGTAATTTTACTACTCTCCTTCATTTTAAATTAACAAGAAGCATTCACCAAGAATATCTTACTCTGTTCAATGACAGAGTGAAATACTAGCAGTGAAATACTAGGGGTGATACTGCATTGGTAGAGTACTAGTGATGTTACTACCAGTACAAAGATACCACAATGAAATAAATATGACCATGATAAAGTGCACCTTCCGAAAACATGAAATTCAGTATCTAAATATCTGTAAATTTATTTTTCTAAGTGAGTTATGGCCAACAGAAATGTGACAGAGATAAATTGCATTTCTAGTTATTAAAGCTACTCGGTTTTAAAGTGCACTTTTGCAAACTCAAAAACAATAGAAGTGTTGTTTTAAAATCTTCAGTAAAAACAATATAAATTGACTATTACTTAACTTACTAACCTGTACATTATTCAGGTAAAGTATCCTATCTGTAATGGAATTAAAAATCTTTCTAAAAATACTGACAAAGACTGAAGAATATATGGATGCACTTTTAATAACTGTAAATCATCCAGCTCTTTATGCCAAGAAATGTTGACAATACCAACTTCAAGGTCATTGTCAACTTGGTAAGTCATTAACAAATAAAATATGGTTTAATTGGAGCAAACTCAGCAAGGAGCTGCATTATTTTAAGTGAACCCTGCAATATAACTTGAAGAAGAATTACTAATCGCCACTCCCGTTGACAATGAAATGGATGAAGAGGTGCTTTGTAACTTTTTTCTCTGACTTTCCCGTAATTAAATATGGAAATAGATTCTGTGAAGAATGAAAAGTCCCTGAGTGCATTAATTCAGGCACTAATGGACTGCCTTCCAGTGTTACAGCATACAGGTAGTTCCCAGCATGTTGTCAGCATTCACCAATGTATCAGTGTCAAACTCCAGCAGCACTTCTAGTTTCAATATCCAACCTTGTAAAGTAGATTCAGGCAGATTTAAAACATCTTTTTTAAAAAGGTGTATTTTTCACAGTCTCAAATACTCCCTGGAACTTTAGGTTTATTGGTGAAACAGCTGGAGTAAGATCCCATGGCCTGAAGATGTGTGCAGCTGTATTACCAATACACAGTGATTACATAGCCTTTACAGCCACCTCAATAACCTCCAGCAGAACAATTGACACTGGTTTGGGTTTTAATACTTCTTTTAATAAAACACCAGGCAAAACAACCTCATTTGCATGTTCATCTTTCCCAGCACAATATATCACAAACTCCCTAACACAATCATGCCATCGAGGGTTATAACACAAACTAAGGCACTTCCTCTCAGCACAGACCTTTTAATGCTGCTGCTTTGCTCACACATTCTATTTTCTCACATTATGCCACAGAACTATTCACTCTCTCCAGCTCTCCTTCCACACCATCTTTTATGGGCAAGCAGCCCTAGATCTGCAGAGCTCCCTGGTCCCAGCCTGATACATCAGTCCCTCTACATGTTCAAAGCAACTGCCAATCTTAACAAAGCACAGTAATATTCCCATAAGAGCAAGTTAAAATGAACAGCTGTTTTGTTGGGGTTTTTTCTAAGCTAATTATGTGATATTTATAGAGTGCATGTGTTGTAATGCAAATATTTTACCTATTTAAAAATAGGATTTCAGGTTTGGTTTTTTGTTTACATCAAGGCTTTGCAGATATTTCTCTGTACCAGAGCTCCCAGCTCAGTAACATAATGCAAATTTTTTGCTCTTCCTTGGCGTTGCATGTGGGCATCAATCCACTAAAGCATTTCTGTATGTCTAAAGCTTAAAATATGTAAGCAGTCCTAGGGCAGTCAAATGCACCAGCTAAGTGTGTATTTAACTATTAACATCTAAGTGCTTTGCTGGACTTAGTCCTACATTTGCTTGGCAGTAAAAATGTGCTTTGGCTATTCATGACTTATGAAAAATATGTATTCACAGTAAGGAAAAAAGCAGCAACTTGGGGACAGTTAGGTTTGAAGGCACAAAGAAGGAGCTCTGGCCTAAAAGCAATGGTTATGTAAAATAAAAGTAAGGATTCAACCCGACATCATGTGCTGTCACTTCTCCAGGGAGAAGAGAAGGCCAAAACAGCTGTTTCAAGTGCTATAAAAACACTCAACGTAGTTTATGATCCACTTATGAGCTTATTTATTGCTTCTGCTTTTCATGTATTTTCTTGTAGTCCTATTATATTTTAACTTTGAAAATTCCTTAAATGACTCAAGTTTACTTGCTGCTTTTATTTAAGCAAATTTATAGTAAACAGAAATATAATAGGGTGTTTTGCTTACAAGAAAGCACTGTCAAAGCCCCCAGAAAATAGACTATTTGAAAGCTTTTTCTCTCCTTAGAGTCATAACACTTTTCTGTGTGTCCTGATACTCTTGATGGCCATTATTGCTCATAAACAGTTTCACAAAAAGTACTACCTGAGCCCATTGATTCTGTAATAATTTTTAAGAAAAACTTGCATCTGCAGCATGTTTTCTGCTGATAAACATAACCTTGCAAACAAGTCCTTGAAAATAATGAAAAATTGCCTAATTCTAAGAGAAACGGGAAGATGACAAGACTCAGGCATGATTAACTCTACCCACAATAGAATGAAGCACATGAAGAAAAATAAAATCTCATTAAAACCAACAGATACAGAACAAAAGGTTGAATAGACTCCAATGAATCATTTAAATGTTTTCCCTTCTACATTTAGTTATGCCTCTTTAAAGTAAAACCTTTAACTAGACCAGCATTTCTACCTGAAATTTGACTAAAGCAGGGCAATGAATCTGAAACACCAAAAAAAAATTATGAAACACACTAACAGGAAAAAAAAGGGAACTGAACAAGAAACAGACAAATCAAAACTGTGCTGTAAAATTTCTATAACTTATTCATGAGAAGGAACAGTAGTTAGAGAAAGGGCAATGACTGCTGAGATAATCTACAGTAAGGACTTCACTTAGAAAAGTAGTGACCCACTTAAACACTTTGGTCTGGTTATGAGTCAGTTCCATAAATAGAAACTAATAATTAGAGCCTTGAAAGATGACCATCTTTTCCCACGAAGGTATTCATTATTTCCCTAGAGAGACAGAAACAGACCTCCTTTTTGTCCTCAAAAGGCTTATTTAAAAAGATATAAATATTGTAGATAGTTTTTTAAGGATTTGAATTTTAATTTTTCTTTATCCTTTCATGCAGAATAACCACCTCAGAAGTAGCCAAACTTCTTTAAACACCACCATTCTAGAAAATAAATTAACTGAAAGCTGTCATGGTGAAAGATCAAGACTGAGATACCTTACAGTCTCTAGGACCACAGATCCAACACAAGTTTCCTGCTCTTACAGATTTTTAAGCTCCACTATACCAGTGATGGGCAGTGTTTCTTCTCTAACAATAATGTTTATAAAACTAATTTGCCTTCATACAGAACTCTCCACCAAAGCATTCTGGAATTATTGTGCACTCACATACACCAGCATACAGAAAAAAATATTCCAGTTCTTAGATTTTCAACAGTGATGGAATGATCAACATTGCTGTTTTACTTCTCATACCAAGCTGCTTTTCAACATCATCAGTTAAATCTAGATTTCAAAAAAGTTAATAAATTATGCACAAGAAACACAAATTTGCAATTAAAAAAAATCAGTTGCATATTTAATCCCCCTTGGCAAGCTGTCCCAGCTGTGTCCCCTCCAGCCTCCTCTCTTACAGAGTGATAAGGGGCTCAGCAATAATGCTAATTTCTCTGATTATACTATTCCTTTTGCTTATTCAGTGTTGAGAAAATGCAATGCCTTGTATGTGGGCAACAGCATCCACAAAAATCACAATTCCTAACAAAAAAGTGGAATACACTTGTGACTTTGGTCTCCACATGGCTCTGCTGCCCCCTAATGCATTTCTTGGAAGAAGAGGAACCAAAAAAGAAGGATTTCATTATTCTCTTCTATATTATATATTCATTAAATCTCTCCTATATTTTATATATATGCACTATCATACATTGTATGCAATTATTGCTACTCAAGCATCCCTTAGCATTCACAACAATCTACAGCTGATGTTGCTACTTCAGAATAATCTGTAATAAGGAACAGTGAACAGCAGCTCTTGAGGGCCTTCAAAGAGACCCTTAATCTGTAATTTGAGAAGATGAGACAAAAACACTAAAGAACACTGTTTATTACAGTGCTGTAAAAATTTCTTACAACAGAACTCGAGAGCTATTGCCCAGAGCTTACAGAATTTCAACCTGTCATGTCTCAGAATGGTCTTAAAGTAGAACTCCTATTCTGTGAAAGTTCTCTTAATACGAGAATTTTTCTTTTCCAGTGCAGATTTGACAGCAGATTTACAGCATGCCAGCTCTAAAAGTGATTTAACCATGTAAAAATTTTAAAACTTTGAAAATTAGCTTTTGCCACAGATTGATATAGACCTGTCAACCACTCTATCAGCAGGAGTCATACAATCAAACCCCGATACCTTTTGAAAAAAAGACATTAATATATCACTACTCTGACCTACAAGGATACACTTTAACTAAAGATGAAAATGTCAAGAACTATGAGGAGATAGAGGTTTAAAACAGGAAAGAAATCACTGATAGATTTTTGATTGTGGTATTGACAACTCTGCAAGCAAATTTCTTTGCAAGATGCTTTAGATTTAGAACTTGTATTTTTAATATTAGAGTTTCCAAGCATTAGTGTAATGTCTGACACTTTTGAGAATAATAATTATTGCAATATATTAACATCCTGAAAACTCAACGGAACTATCAAAGCTCATTACTTTGTAAGTCATTACTTCCTTGAATTATTTAAATAATTTTTTTCATTATTTGATTATTTTAGCAATGCCTATGATTCATCAGGTCTCACATTTTGAAATCTTACATAAAATGCTAGACCTTCAAGAGTTTTCTGCTACAGCCCTGCTGTAGCTTAGAAAGCAGCATCAAAAGTCAACGTACTGCATGACTTTATTACAGACATGAAACACAAAATCTTGTACATACCTATTTTTTATCTGTTACTTCCTTTTTTATGAAGGGATTAAAAGGGGGGGGACCTCATTAATTAATGAGCTATTTGTTCTTTTTCCATTGTAATTTAAAGCTGAGGAGAATTCAGGGAAAAAGATAAAATATCTTCATTGCTCATCATATGTTCATCATTTGTTATGACTGATTCTATCATTCTAGCACAAAACTTAACACAAACAGCTTTATCACCTTTTCTCTCTTGGGAATGTGGATAGCAGTCAGGTCTTAAATGATTGTACAGTAAGAAAAAACATAAAATACACAACTATAACATGGATTTTTCATTGTCACTTAGCTCCATGCTTTAGACAGTCTAATTCTTTCTGTAGTTGCATTGTTTTATGCATTTTACAGCTGTGGGCACTGATATTACTTCAGAGTCATGCTATGCTCTTGTTCTCTAATGTTTACCCTACATATTAAAGTTCCAACAGCTGAATTCACAATTTTCTTTTTGTCAGAAGAACATAATTATACATTTAAAATGGGTTCCACTTCAAATTATAAGCATCACTCTTCTTTGAAAGTACTAAGATGCCTGAGGCAAAGAGCATCCCTGCTCAGCTCCCAGTAGCAAGAGACACTGCTCCCACACATTTATCTTTGCTAGCAGCTAGAGGAAGTCAAAAAAACCTCCACACAATGCTTAGAAGTACTCAAAAAAGCAAGAGGAAGATCAGATCCCTGCACCATCCCCAGAGGTTCTTAAAATCATGTAGATGTGGCACTTAGGGGCATGGTTTAGTGGTGGACTTGGCAGTGTGGGGTTAGGGGTTGGACTCCGTGACCTTAAAGGTCTTTCCCAACAAAAATTATTCTGGTTTTTCAGGAACAGGACTGCAATTGCAGCACTTTGTGGTGCAAGGATGAAGGAGGGAGAAGAACTCAAGATGCATCTCTTTCTACAGATTGTACGAGAGTCACATCCTGTTCTGGTTTTCTTTCACCTGATCCCCACTTCACGCTTTCCAGCCAAAATACTCGCAAGCCCATGTGGCACCAGCCTGGGACCCTCAGCCTTGAGACCTCCCAAAATGGCTTTGGGCAGGTCAGGGGAAAATATCATGCAGCAGCCAGAATTTCTGGTTTAGCCACTCTCTCTGATCTTTGTTCACAACTGTGCCCCTTTTGTTCTGAACATTTCACTGGATTTCTCAACAGCCCTTGATTTTTGCATTGAGAAGAAAAATAAATCACAAACAGTGACTTCCATTCATCTGTTCTACACTACACCAACGTCCTTCTTGGTTGTAACTTTTTCAATATGAGTAAACCTAACCTATCTAATGAATCCTTTAAAAAGTCCTTTCAGATCTGTGATCATCCTTGATGTCCTTCTTTGTATATATGTAAATTTTAAAATACACTTTCAGGACACAGGTAAAGCAGAACTTCAGATTCATTGCTACCTGAAGGCAAATTATGGCATTTACACAAAGGCATAAGATTTTGTGGTTTGTTTTCCCTTCCCTTTTAATGCTTCTTAATAGTCTACTTGCCTTTTTTTTGATTGCTACTGTTCTTTGAGCTGGCATTTGTTTAGAGCAGTGTTAAAATTTTAATTTCTTGAGCAAAATTTAATTCAGTGTCACTGGTTTTAATGCAGAAAATTAAGATTGGATCCCAAGTGCATTTATCTGCACTAAATCTCAAATTTTATCACTCCATCATGCATTACCATGAAGTCTTTCTGCAGCTCTTTGCAACTACATTTCATTTTTGCTGCTTTGAATAAAGCACTGCAGAGCACAAACTTTACAGTCTTGGTCACCCCTTTTTTCCAGATCACTTATGGGAATATTAAATACCAGTGAACCTAGAATAAATTCCTTGAGACTCCCTTACACAGTAAAGTCAGCAAGTTTTTCTCACATTATTTTCTATTTTGTTGACAATTACTAAACCTCCATACATAGAACTTTAGTTACTTTAAACTCATTTGATGACACCAAAGTCTCTCTCAAAATGTTTATAGAATAGATGAATGAAATCAAAATTACTTCTTGTTTCTGTCAGAAAAATCTTCAAAAATGTGTCATGCACATCCTCATCTCATCTGCTACTAACCAAATTATTACAATTTGCATACCATGTTTACTCCGTAGTTTCATAAGTTTCAGTAAAACTATTAGGTTATAAGTTCTTTGTTATAGTGTTAATATTATTTTTAAGAGGTATGTGTAAAATAACGTGGTAAAAACCTGTTTACCTTGGAAAGGTCTCTCAGCATCACTTGAATTCACTTCTCTTTCAGAGACAAGGATTTAACAAAACTAATGCACAACTTCGCTTCCTTTAGAAATTGTTCTCTTGTTACTTCATTGGGCAACAGGGACATTTTCAGCTGCAGCAAAATCTCTAACTTCAGATAAGTAGCAAAAAATCATTTAGGAAATACAATAGCCATCAAAAACAACAAATGCAAAACTGATTTTTAAACAACATTCTTTTAATGCAGCCCCTGAAGGTAAATCTTGCAGAAAAAAGAAGAAACTAAGGGAAACCAGATAGATGAGATAAAGAATAATTCTAACAAATGGTTCCTTCCTACATTCTTTCCATTGTTGGCCAAATTACTTGAAAGAAGAGGATATTCTAATCAAATCTATTATAAGAGTACTGGTGACTGTTGCCATCCTAAGTAGAAGGTTTCAAACTTGAAATCTCCAGTTCCCAACTACTGTTTATCCCTGAGGTTGCCAGGGAACTTAGACAGGTTAAACTGCTATCCCTATGATCACATATGATACCATAAGTAGAAAGTGTTAGATCAACAAAAATACTGAGAATTTTAAGATTAAACCTGCTTCCCCTGTGAGTAAAGCAATGCCGAACTGAAAATTTATTTTCAGGTGAGACTTTGTTGTGCTCATGTTACTGTCTGGGGTAACACTGAGAACTGCTGCTGCAATTTCAATTTATTGTCACTTTATTTCTAAACAGTAGTAAAAACAAAAGAGATCAAGAGAAGAATATATCATTATAATAATTATCACTATACAACAAGGCTCTAAAGAGGCTAAACTATCACCTGGAATAATTATTGCTAATAGTTATAAATTATTATTTTTATTACTATATGTGCTGTTTCAATCTTTGTTTCCCAGCAAATCTGAAGTGACAAATGCTGACGACATGACATTTTCTGCTCCCGCACCACAGTGGCTGAGCTACATGGACACTTCTAGGCCTGCCCAGCCCTGACTCCCAGGCTGCTGACAACTGCTTCAGTGCTTGCTCTCAAAATGCAGTGCTCTATTCAGACATGGCCTCTTCCTGCTCGCACCCCAGGAACAGCTGGATGAGCTGGTTCTCTGCACAAGGTCTGCCATTAAAGAGTACAGATCATTTCCTAAAGACACTTGGAACCACATCCACGGAGATCTTTTCAAACCACGGGGAAATAAGGGAAGATAAACAAAGGAACACATTTTCTCCTTTGACATTCAATTTAAACTCCGATGGATTTCATTCACCATAGAATTATTTTTTTTTTCCTTACCATTAGACTGGAGGGTTTTCTGAAAAAAAAAAAAAAAAAAAAAAAAAAAGAAAAAGCAACATACAAAGATTAAAAATATTCACTGCCCTTCATTGGTACTAAGAGGTACAATTTCTTGCCAAAGTTTTCAACAAGGGATTCGTAGAAAAGACTGAAAAAGCAGCACACAGCCGCAGGAAAGGAACTACTACAGAGGTGGCTATAGATGGCGCATTTCCCCAATTTTTCTCAGGCTAGGTGGGTAAACAATCCTGCCCACTTCACCATTTCAAACATGATGCAGCAGAAAGCTTTGCCCTTTCCATTGCCTCCAGGAATTAAAAAAAAAAAAAAAAAAAAAAACACGAAAAAGGAAAAAATATTCATAAATAGTATCTTCAGGCTACTGCAAGGCCAAGAATAAACATATCCATACTGCACCCACACAAAGAAATCACACTGTCAACATCTGTTCCAGAATTACACAGTAAGGATCACTCTAGAAAGCTGCTGCAAGTGGAATTCAATAATGAAACTCTTCCCTCATAAGTGATATTCGTCCCGTTTAGATGAAGTATTCATGATTTTTATTTGGGTTCCATGTGTGAAATGCTAATGGAGCTCTCAGATGACAAATGTCTCAAAAGTGGATCAGAGTTCACCCAGTGTGGGCCCCTGATCCAGGACAGCCAATGACTGCATTCAGGGTATGCAAACCTCTGCTCCTCTAATCATTTCTGGAGAAGGCTTTGTGCAACACAAACTGCAGACTTCTGCTCCTCTTCATCTGCTGTCACCCTTATTTGAGTTGAGTAGCCATACATAGCTTTTCAGCCATACCTGAGGCTGAAAAGAAACTGCTGTGATATAAAAAATCTCATGAGGACAGCAAGCCAGTAAAAACAGAAGCATATTTTTTGTCTCCAGTGAAAATTTTACACAATTCACACAGATGTCCCATAGAAAACCAATTTCATGGCATGAAACTAACAGATATAAAGTTTGCCAAAATATCAGAATAAAGATATAAAAAGCAGTTGTATTTTTGTGGTTTACATGAGAAGTCCCAGGCTTCAAATTCAGTATCAGAGACAGAGCCATTAGACATGAAGGAAAGTTTCCTAGTTAAGAGTGTTTTATCAAACTTGCAGAAATAAAATCACATAAATAAATACTTCTAAATAACAACTTAAAAAATAAAGCACTAAGTCTATTTTAAAAAAGATGCCCAAGCAGTGTGAAAAGGTGCTTTAGCAATTAATAAGTAATGCTGCATTACTATTTCTGATGCACCTAAGATCATGTAGACTTTGAATTTAATCTACTCTGAATTGCACTACACAAAGATGCTGATTAAAGAACGTAGCAGTGAGAGATGAGTACATTTAAAGTTAAAAAAAACAACCAGGGAGGAGGGAGACAGGAAAAATTGCTTATTACAGAAATAATAGTGATCAGGGAAGCTGAAGATCATCAAATCACTGTGAGAATAAATTATAAATGTTTTAAGACACTGCAGATGAAATAGTCCAGATTTCTAATCCAGGGCCAGATGTTTTTTTATTGTTGGGAATATTCCCAAGAGGTGATTCTCCTTACCCTAGCATTTCTCTCTATATCCTGCTGCAAATTCAGCATCTGTTTCATTTCTCAAGCTTGTCATGTGAAAATATCTAGCCATAGCTTTCCACCAGAATTCTTCCTGCAGCTCAGACCTCACTCTGCTCATATTATCTTCTTCCAACCTGGTGTGAGATTTTATTCATTTTCTTTTCCTATTGCAGCTGAAAGCAATGTTACCTATGGGTTATTGAATGGATCAATTGCATGCATAGTGTTTGTCTGGAGAAAAGGAGGTGCTGGTCAGGTGTAAGACAGGTCTGGTATAAAGGCATACTTGTTCCAATTGTTTTCCCTACTTACAATACTGCAGCTTTTCTATTTATCATTATTTATATATATGTCAGTTGCATCCGAAACAAACTCAGGATTAAATTCTCCATTAATTCTGCAGTTAAGTACAGTTCATACAAATGAAAACTACAAAGACTTCTGCAGATGGAGAAATGCCAGTGCCATCACCAGAACAATTTTTAAAATAACAAAATTGCTTTGATGAGTGCAGTTCCAGATCTGCAGTTCATACTGCCACAAATATGTCAATGACAATTGCACAACATCTAAGACATGCTGTGGAGGGTGGCAAAGTTCCCATGTTGTGTTAGTTGGTGAAGATTAATATTAAAATTCCTAGAGTGGGGAAAAGAGCTGAAGAAGTGGTGTTTAGATTTTCATTTTTTGCTTGTTTTAAAAGTTGTTTTCCCAATCAATGATTCTATGAAAGAAAAAGGTGTTCTAAACAAAAAGCAATATATTACAGCTGTGGTTCAGGAGATGTTCACACCTTTCACACAACACAATATAAACACATTACATATTATAATTCTCTCCAAAGGAGTGATTATTACATATAAAATGCTTTGGAGGTTGCCTTTCACCACTTAGTATTTTCCATTAACACATGTAATGTGTGCATCTATGTATTCATGTCCTTTGCATTCAACCATGCATGTCAAAAACAATTGCAGGGGTTTTGCTATTCTCTTATCACGTGAGCATTACTAGAAATAAAAATCTATTACTATAAACCATGGAGTATCCCATAAGCAGTAATGAAAATGGATTCATATCAGGAAGAAAAAATATATGATTATTGGCATCCAAGACTGTCACAAGCCCATTCTTCTTAGCTGAAGCTGCTTAAACAGTATCATCTACACAGCTGGTTGAATTTAGTACATTCTATTGTTTCCATTAGGAACCAGAAAAGCAAACACTGACAATTCTAACAATATAAATGTGTCACTAGAATAATCCCATCTCACCTGTAAACTTTCCTTGGTTAATAAATTGGTGGCATTTTTTTTCACCCGATAGCTGAGAAACTTCCCTTTCAAGTTAAGTTCCATAGTTTTACAAAACAGGTCAAATATATTAAAATGGTGGGATTTAATAATCACTGTATTCAGGATGCTAGAGTTTCTTTATAATGTTAGAACCATAGTAATTCCAAAAGAAAAATAAAACTACTCAGGAAAATACAGCTATTAATGAGTTTTATTAGGTTGAGTAAGACCCACTAAAGTATAGCATGGAGGCTACACAAATATGATGTTGAAGCTATAGGAAGGTTGAATAGCACAGGGAGGAGGGGGAAGTCAGTCTTGTCTCATTCATAATGCCACGAGGTGAAAAGCAAGCATGATGAAACCATTGCACAATTTCAGACTCCTAACTATGAATGAGACCAGGCTCTAGCACCAGCAGTGACAAAGAGCAGGTAATGGGATCCACAGCCACTCCAGATTGTGCTGCAGTCACAAGTCTCAGTGGAAGCCAGCTGCCCCTTGACAGCTGCTCAGCAGCTGCTGGGAACTGGGAGCACAGTGTTCTTACTCCAGTTGCCAGTAACAGCTGCCTGGCTTGGAAAAAAAAGCAGCATCACACACTGTCAGCAAGACAACCAGCAGACTCAGCAGTTCTGTCCTTATTTTGCAGAGGCCAAAGCCATGTGGCCACAGTAAGCTTCACAGTAGCCCTGAACTACCTAGCCCTCCTAAAGACTCAGTGTCAGCCTTAGCTCAGAACCATAGAGGTACTGTCACATCACTTCTGGTTGGCTTTAAGAGCAAGCTGTGCTTGCCCATGGCTGCCTGTACCACACCTTATGGGTGTATATGGTGCATGTCACCCCAGGACACCCTTTATCACCTTTCATCAAGAAATCAGTCAAGTAAGTAGAGCATTTTGTTCATTAAACCTTCTGCTAAATGGGCATCCACAAAATCCTGGACTAAATAAGGTAAATAACTGACTAAATCTGTCTCCTGCTAAGTCTTGAAGTTACCAAACTGAGCCTTTAATAAATCCAAAGTAGGCCTTCTCCCAGTAACTTCCTACCACTGGAGAAACAGGAACCCAAGAGCAAGACAAGAGACAGAAGGAAAATGACTCAAGCTTCCAGCTCCTCAGTGTTCTGGGCACACAGAGCCACCGCTTCAGCGCCACCCAAGGTCCCACCCACATTCAGTAGCAGCACGGATTGCTGAGCCTGAGCTTGGATGTCTGAGCTGCTGCTACTTTCCCCAGCTGCAGGTTTGCCAGGCTGCAGCTTTCCTCAGCCTGTGTCTTCCACTCACACATTATGGGATCACTCACACCACCTCTATAAATTGCCACCAGTGCAAAATACCTGCACTCAATATTCACATCACATCACCCACACCCTAAAGCTGCAGGACACTTAAGATAATCTGCTTTCAAAGGGAAATATGGGTTTTGTCTCAGAACTGAAGCAAGCTGAACTCAATCTTCTTCACCAAGCCAAAAGAGACCCTTGCACAAGCCTGCACAAAGAGACCAAGACCATCCCCTAGTAAAATACAATCCAACTCTACTTCACAGCACCACCAGAATTCATGCTCGGCTCTGTATGTGTCCTTGACAATTAAAGTGATATTTGTTCACAGTCCTACACCTATTATTCTATTTTAGGAGCTAAAAGGCTTCTCCCTTCCTCCTTGTCTCACCAGTGACAGCCTGTGGCCTGTTTCCATGGTAACCACAAAGCCAGGTGGAACACACTGATGCCACGGGGAAGGGCACTTCCAGCAGCAGGCAGCAAGGGGTCAAGGTGAAAGGACTTCATGGATAAATATTTCTCAAAGCCTTTAGAAGTTACATCAACATGTCGGGGTGACAGGAAAAGGGAAGGTCAAAACAAAGCAAAAAGTGATTACAAGGTGAAAAAGACAAAAAACAATTAAAAACTAAGACCACAAAAGTAAAAAACTAATTGGAGTATAAGGTGGAGAGGTGTGACCCATCTCCAGAAACAACATTTGCATCAGCAAAACCCAATATTTGTTCTTTGTTCTGCAAAGACATGTACATAACTGAAATAGGATTCATACAATTGGGGTTTTGTTAGGTTCTTCCCCTCTACTTAGTGTTGGACACATTTTTATTTTCAAAAAAGCACTAGTTATTTTACAGAGAGGCTTTTACTAAAATGCCACTGCTAATCCCCTTCGGGATATTTGATAGCACGCCAGCTGTATTGTGAGCTCAGAGGCAAGCAATGTAGGCATTTTACACAGCAAGCACTATAGGCTCTACAGCTGCATTCTATAACTCCCCTCTCTCTCCCCACTAATACCCAAACAGCACTTTAGGAGACTCCTTTTCCTGTGCATGAGTCCCCCTCCACCTCATCTGTAAGTGAACTTCTCACTCCCATTTGTGAATGCACAGCACCATTTGGTAATTGAGCCCTCAAGTACTGGCAAAAGTTGCACTAGAAATTACTTTTCTGGAAAGGTAACAGGAAAGAAACAGCAAGTCAGCACAACTTGCCTGATCACTGGGGATGAGGGCTTGTGAGGCTCAAAAATCTTTCAGTGTGCTCAGCTAGCAGCCACATGCACATCTAATGGCAGCAGAGTCTGCTAGAGCTGACAGCAAAGGAGAAACAGCATTAGGGTGAATCAAGTGGGATGGCAAAAGGCTGACTTTGTCCTACTCTCCTCCTAGGTTTTGCCCTGCCTGCACTTATTTACTTCCATCCTTTTCCTTCCTCTGGAAAATAAAGTGTATCTCTTCCTTTTGTCTTTCAGTTTAAGTCAAATCTCTCCCAAGTAAATCTCAGTTCAATATTTATTAATATGGAAATAAAAGTAATGCACTAACAGAACAGAATATTATACATTGTTGTACTACTGATACATTTACAAAAAGAAATGTATGTGGAAAGGAGGACACCCCATATTAACCCCTCTAAAAATGTAAATTCTTCAAGGAATGAAAGACCTTAGCTGAGATCTATATATGCTGCTAAAATACCTGCTTTGTAAACAAAGATAAAGACACAGCAGTGCACAGAATTTAAGATCCGGCCTACATATCTGAGGGTTACTGACAGAATGGGAAATAAAAATTTCTTTTGTTTTAAACACACTTCTAAAGACAGTTCAAGCACAAAATCTGAGTAGTAACTGATAAGTCCCATCAGTACTTTACAGAAGTGAAGATCATTCCCAAAATGCTAAGCAACATTGTGCGCTTCTACTGTTATACTTGGAAAAAAGATATTATGCAAATGTTTCCTGACATGACATCAAACTTTTACAAATATTTTCTGAATTCTTGATATTTTTTTACAAAATACAAGTGTTTTGCCAGGCAGCTGACTTGGCATGATAAAAGTTTTTCTGGATACTTCCAATTTTGATCTCAAATCCTACCTTCAGCAGATGGATTTGTTTCAGTTATTTAGTTTTCAGCAAAATACACAATTCTCTTCAGAAACACATCCAACTTAGTTCCACTTTATTATATATATTTTTAAAACCCCAAACTTACAAAAACATTTCAAATTCAAACATAAAATGGAGCAACTTTAAACATGGGAAGGAGATGAGTGTCCCAGTGATTAAATATGCATTCACATTTAGTTCTTCTCTACATCTCACTTTTTCTGCTTTCTGGTTACCTTCTGTGCCTAACTTACCATGGACAAGGACAGCTGCAGCTAGCCAGTCCCGGAGCCCATTTTCTTCTTCTCAAACTAAGTTTCTATTCCTCTCACATAAGCATTCATGACAGAGGATCCCAGGCAAAGACTTTTGAGGTTTTAGAAATCTCATTCAATAATGTGGACTGTCTCTTCCATTTAGCTTTTAGGAAGGATGTCCATGCACTTGAATTCATCTTAAATGAAGTCCACAATTGCTTCCTAGTGCCTTCTCCCACATAATGCAGTTTCCTCCCGTGCTTTGCAATCCTAGCTCACAGCTAACTCAGTTAGCAAAGTACATTCTGCTTCGATTCACTGGGCCTTTTGCAAGGCCTCTGGAAATGGAAAGGTTGGTGTATTAACCATGCATGTTGTGTCACAACTCAAATGTTACTTACTGTGTGCCCTAAAACCACAGAGGCTGACAGGCACCCTATCAGCAGTGTACAACGATATCAACCCAGAACTTGCATGGGCAGTTTTAGCTGCTGAATTATCTCAAGTACCCAAAGGCTATTTTGGCTTTGACATTTCACACAATGAATCAGGGAGTCCTCTCACACTCTGCAACACCTTCCAGCTTCCTCCCCCACATGGTTCCTTCCTTCTCCAAATCACCAGAACAGACCAAGTTTCCAGCACTTCCTTGTGCAAGCTATCATCTTATCAGAGAACTGAAAGCAGCCTTCGGCCTGCTCCCAAATGGAAACTGAACTCTAGAGAAGGTGTTTTGCTGGGTTGGCATGCATTCAGCAGGACAATTATGGAATTAAAGCTCATACATCTGGCTCTTTCCACACTTATTTCCTACCATGTGCTTAAGTGGCCCTTTCCTTGGGGCTCTATCCTGTATCAAAGGCCTCACACATTACAAAAGCCTGCAGTCACCTTAGATCCATACTGCAACCAAGCTAATCAGGTCTTTTTAAAAAACCTGATTAATAGGAAAGTCATATTCATGCACCTCAGTTGCCTGGTAAGAAACCAGAGGAAACCTGGGCAAGGTTTCAAGCTTTGGCTCTTGGCCAACTCCACAACATTCTTCCCTCTGTGTTTCAACTCCCAACACCTGAATTAGCCAGGGCTTTATTTGCAAAGTTACACTTTCTTTGCTACTCTCAGAAGCTGAGAGCAGACTGTGCAAGAAATTATGGTCTGCCACACCATTGACAGTTGAGCATGTCATCAATAGAAACAGTAGTTAACAGATTGACATCCTTTTAGTTCTCTGCTGACTTGAGGAAAGAGCTAGGATGACAAATTTCAATCCTTTATGTCTACTTAGAATTAAATATTTGTAAATCAGAATCCCAAGTGCAGTAAAGAACACCTGAGGTGGTGTTACAATATTTTTGACTCCTTATGGCAGAATTCCCAACTGTTATTTTCTAAAATACTCTTCAAGCACAGATATTAGAGAACACTTTCTCAAGCAAGACCATATCACATCAGTATTCATACAGACAAAACACTCTTTAGTATTCTCACTAGCATTTGCTTTGTCTTATGCTGGGGCTTTTCATCTTTAGCCTTAAATTCCAATGAAAAAGAAATTGGCCTGCTACCAATTTACTCTAGAATGCCTCATGGGGTTTTGGCTAGGTAAGGAGCAAATACCATTTCATACCTTTAACAGTTCAAATGAAATTTATTTCTTTCTTTCTAGTTCTCAACTGTCTCTTGGCCAACAATGATGGATGAGTAGTTCTAAGGCACATATTACAGACTTGTTTGAGCTTTGGATAATGAGGTTTCTTTTCCTGCGGGTAAACTCTGCAGCATCCTCAGAGGTAGGTCACTTCAGCTGTCTACCAAAATTCCTCTTTTCGTCCATTACAGTAAAATAATCATCACAAGGACTTCTCTCCTTAAAGATAAATTCATTTAAACTGAGGCAATCCAATTTCTTGGCTCTGCCTTCTGCACATAGGATATTTTCCCAGCCTGCTCTTATTTTACACCCTTGCTTACCTAAGCCCTTTGGCTGTTCAGCATATCTTATGCAGAAGTCAGTCCAAAACTTTTTTGTTTGCAAGCTCATTATTTCATTCCTGCACTACTTACAGCATCTATTGCAGTATTTTCCAAGCTGACCAGCAGCTTCCATGTCTCCTTCATTTCCTGGAAAACTTTCTGGGCCATGACAGCCAGGTCACTGAGCACCTCATCAATCTGTCTTGCTCTTGCAGACAGAGCTCTGTGATTTGGCTTCTGCATTCACTCAGACACTTTAAATTACAGGGTGAGAGGTTTTATCTCCCCTTACAAAGCATTGGAAGTATCCCAGAAGAGACTGAGAAAGAATATTTTAATTCATTGCTCAAAATCTCTAGTTTCCTGGCTCATTTCTTGAACTCCTTTTAGTTTTTGGGGTTTTTTTCTTCCCTTTCAGTGCTTTCAGCATCTCTAACAGCTTACTGGGAATATCACCACAGTAACTTTCTTCCTGGAAACTCTCTTTCTTTGACATCAGCACACCAAAATTTAGCTTTCATCTAATGGAGAAAATTATAGGGTCTCTGTGTAGGTTCAACACCTTGGGTAACACTTTCATTGTTTCATATGTTATGGCCCTTAGAAGTTACTGAGGGATAGGGTTAGCAAGGCTCACTACTGTCCAAGTGGACAAGTCCACCTGCCTGTCCAAATACCTGCCTTCTGTCTGTCCCTGACACAGCACCCGAGCAGCAGGCTGCCTGTGGAGGGTATCAGCACGCAAAGACAGCAGCCCAAAGTTACTGGGATACAGCCACACCTTCTCTACCTGCCAATTCCCTCTCTGCTGGTAGCTGCAAAATGTAGAACTCATTCCATGAGCTCTGCATCCTGCCTGGGCTGTGATGCTGCTGCTAAGGCACCTGTAGAGCCACCTCCATCCTGGCACAGAGCATTCTGGCTCACCTGCAGGGCAGCATTCCTGTTTGGTGTCAGATAAATCTTAAAGCAAACAATAACAAAACCCCACACACCACAACCACACAACATCAAACTAAGCATGCCCAGACAGAAAGAAAAACTGCACTAGTCCTAGGACTAGCTCTTGTCTGGATCAGCACCACAAGGTATCAGACATTGGAAGGAACTAATTGAATTCTAATTGTTTATCATTCCTATAACGCTACAAACTCCAAATCGCTCCAAAACTGAGTACCTCACCTTCCTAATATTGATAAATTAAGAGATGTGTTGGCCAATTGCCATCTATTTGCAACAGCACAGGTTATGCTCCACTTCAGATATGGAAACCCCATTCTCCTGTAAAGCAAATTTGGATTTCCTTTCCTGAACATGAGCAATCATAGTTATGTAGAGATCCCAAATAAGATCTAACCACTAAGAGACAATTTACAGCTTGAATTTTCATGCTGGAATCAGATCAAGACATCAGTGAGATGCTAAAGAGGAGGGATTATTAAGGATCTGTATATTTGACAACCTAAGAGGAGATAAAGCCCTGGATTAATGCACATGTCCCTCTTAACTGAAGTCTCTTAAGCCCCACGTTATCCATTGCAAAAGAAAAAAGCAGATCCTTGATTAGAGGCTAGACTGAAAGAAGCGCAAAACACAGCCCATATTCCCTTGTTTCACTAAAGTAGAAAGACTGAAAAGACTGAAATAGTTGGGGTTTGCCACTTTCTGCGTGTTTAACCCTTTGCTGCTCATGGATCAGGTGAATGCAAGTAGGCTCAGGAAGAACACCAAGTTACATTTTGAAACAATTTGTTGTTGTTTATTTATACTTATTTTTCATTTCTGGCTTATCCACACAGATTTTCATGCTGCTTTAACTAAGAACCAGATGCAGCAGAAGAGATAGAATCCTTCTGTATGTGTGTTAGTGTATCTATGCCAGGGCAACATGCAGTTCTAATGCCTGCAACCAAAATCAATGTTGGCAGAAAATTAACACTGAACCAGTAAATATTAGACTGTACTTGGTACTTACACAACTGAACTGTTACTCTTTAGCTTACAACCATGATTCCTACCAAAATACTCAATTTCAGCAATTACTGTCCAATTATGAAAATTTCCCCCATTATCATCCGTACCAGAGCGCTTGATATCTTTTAGATCCCTTTCCTTATCAGTCCAACAGTCAATGCATTTCCTCAGTGTTGCCTGAGAGCCATAATTAGGCTCAGCCCATGCCTAAAACCTCACGCCCAGTCCATTTAATTTCCCTGACAACCTCTCATGAGGCACAAGTCCTTTTCTCTCACCAAGCTCATTAGTATCTATTCCCACTTCACCAGGTAGATCTCAGACTTCCAGGGTCTTTTACTTGAAAGGCTATTTTATTGACAACTGTATACAAAGAAAAGGATTATTATGAATAAAAGATTAAAGGAAATCAGCGGTTATCAACCATTCAATAAAAGTAACAACAGCTATGCCAGCAAAACTTTGTAGTGCAAATCTACCTAAATGACTACGTGAACCAAGTTCAAGAAAGAAAAGTGGGTTTACATCCTAACATGCAATTGATATAGTTAAACAACACCTATTTTACAGACACATAGATGTCTGCATGAAGGTGACAGCTACTGCTAGTTATATATGTTTAAAGCATCTCTTCCTCATAAAATTGCTTCCACACTCACGATTTTACCATTGTGTTAGTTTTATATTTAAAGGAATAAAATAAAGATCTAAAAATAGATCTTTATTTACTAAACTCATAGCACCACACAATATTTGGATCTGCTCTTTAAAGTTTTGGATAAGATATAACTTAAATGAAGTAATTCAAAAGACAAGGATAAGCACCCTTTCCCTCAGCTACAGCACACTTAACATTTTCCAAGGTTTAGTCATGCTTTGATAGCTATTCTGTCTCTGCCCGGAAAAATAACAGATTTTTTTTCCACTAGATATACTTGCATCTCAATATATGTCCTTAGTAACACTCAATAAGACTTTAGTGGGTTTTTCTAAATAAAAAAATTCTCTGTACATTTTAAAAGTATGGCATACTCTTGCATTTAAGCATTTATTCAGTAGTATAAAATATACAGCTCTGCCTCTGAAGTGTAAATAATTTTAAAAAACTCATCTCACAGAGGAATGGAACATTCACATTCTGGAAGAGGTACTAATTCATATAGGAAGAAGAATGACTCATCTTTTGTGAAAAATTATCTCAATGTATTCAGCCAACACCAGCCTCATATCTGTCAGGCTTAAAGAATTTCTGGGAATCTAAAGAGCCTGACAGTCCTGTCAGCTCCAACAACGTGTACCCTTAATCAAGATACGCACACATACATTGATGAGACATCATTCCTGTCAACTGATCTGAGGGTTTGCCTGCCAAGAGCAGCTATCCCAGAACTCACAAGGGTGTGAATGCAGCCTGTCCACACCAGGAGCTTGCATTCAACTGGTATCCTGTGGTAGCTCTTTTATCCTTTTTCCTCTTTAACAAAGGACAAATATGAAAGCCATCAGTATTTTTCTGATTTTTATCAACTTTAAGTCATATTTGATGTCTTATTTATGTCCAGCTCTGTATTTTAATAGGGTACTATATGTGGTACACCAGGGAAAAACACAGCACTTACACAAAAGAAAAAAAAATAATATGTTCAGATTAAGACTCAATAGATTCAGAACACCAAAAGAAGTGAGAACACAGATACATTTAATTGAAACATATTACCTATGGTGTTAAAGACACTTGCAGCAGCACAGAAATCTCTTATTAAAATGAAAGACTGAAGTTTTACTGGGTATTAAATGCAAAACATTTGCAGAATCTGTTTCTGGATATATAGGATAGTTCACAGGCTGTAAGTATTTGCAAGGAGGCCATCCTTATAACAGCTTGAGGACTAACTTCCTATTTATCTTTTTCAACAATTTATTTTAAATAATTGTTTCAAATACAAATCATGTACAGAAATAAAAACAGCAAAACCACAACAATTCTTGTGCTTGCTTTCTGGAGTATTTATTTTTCAATAAACTCTGAGAAGTGGAACATGAAAGACAGCAACTTGATAACCTAAATCTATAGGCCTAGATTTTTTTCTCCAAAGAAAATTAAAAGGAGACAGGGCATTGCATACATCCCTCCCAGTCTGAATACTTCTATCTGTGGTGCACGTTCACCCTAAAATAGAGACAGACAGCATAAAATGCCTGGAACGCAGTCTGTCTGCTCTTTTCCCTTCCTAATTATTGTCTTGCACTATCTGTGATGAGACACAAGTGACAGTCTCAGTTTCAGTCTGGAATTTCACTTTAGAAAGCCCAAGCATGACAAGTTAATTCTGCTATCGAGAACGTCTGCTGAACGCTTTGCAAAGCCCTCAAAAATAGCATCTTTGATGTGTGCCTTGGCAGGGCAGCAGGCAGCACCCACACCTTGCTGCCAGAACACAGTCAGGACCACCAAGAGCCCTACAACTGACCAAATACATACACAGGAATGACTTTAGTAAGTTTTAGAAGGCAAAAATTAGAATAATAAACAATGGCCATCCTTCTTATCTTAATTTAGCTCCACACTACACAGTGAAATAGCATAAGTTCCCTACATATTTCAGGAGTTAAGAATAAGTTTTTTCTTCAGGCTTCATCACCATTTTGCTCATTTAATGCGCTTTATATAAAATTTAAGCTTACAAGACGAAAGATTATCACAGTTCCTACCCAACTGAACAAAACTACTATAATTCAGCAACTGCACTGAAGAGTAGGAAGATTATTATTTTCAACACCCAAACACAGCTCCAAAGGCATAGTAGTCACCAAAAAAACCAAGACAGCAGGCATACCATAATGCACATAGCCACTTGTGTCATCATAATATTCCTCTCACTTAGCAATTACAAGTTGCAGTCTGCAGTAACTCCATTTAAAAGAACTCCTATAGGAGCCAACAGCAAATCTATTCATCAGCCTTCCCTAAGTACATTGCTTAAACCACTTAGGATCATACAGACCAGCTATACCCGAAGTGGTTTTTTTTTTAAAGTCATATATATATAACCAAGCTTATTTCTGGTACATGGTTTAAGTTCAGAGCGGAGAAAGAGTGGGAAGAAAAAGAAAAGCTGGAGCTAATGATTCTGAACAGCATGGCAGCCAAGTGAATTGCCATCTTTTCCTCCATCTCAAGATAACACCCTCCCACCGACAAGGCAGAGAGAACTTCCTCTTAAACAGAACTCAAAGGACATGTGCAACCTCTGGCTGCAGGACTTGGCAAATGTGAACAGAGTAAAATGTCACAGGCAAGGATTTCGCAGTGGGGCAAGACAAAAGAGAATGCAGGGGGAACCTACAAGTGTCGATAAAGCAGATAGAAGAATCAGTCCATAGTTCAATGTATTTCTAATTTCAGTAGAAAATGTCAAGTTTAATTTATACCAAAAAAAAATCAACAAGCAATTTTAAGAGGCCATGAATGCTAACAAAAAATACCTTAATAAAGCATCTTCTTTTTTAAGACCAATCATGGAGGTTTCATATATAACATTTATATAACAATACAGGTTAGATTATTGCATTCAGGCTTTTCAAAGAAAAAGGGATTTTTTTTCTTCTTGTCCAAAAGCACCACAAAATACAGCATCAGTGTAAATAAAAGGCAACCTCTTCAAAATTACAATATAAAGCAGCATGAAAGAAAGCTTAAAAAGCAAACTCCATTTTATTCTTAGGCACATCCTATCTATTCAGATCATCTCCTTTGATTTAATTGGAATTGTATCTTTTGCACTGAAATAAGAACACTGGAAAGCATAGCTAATTATCTTTTGATTTTTCTATATTTTTATGGTGATGCCTTGTAAACCCAAAAATCATGGCTGCAAACATGGAAAAGATTAGAAGAGTTTATACTCCTCCCAGACAAGATAAATCTGAGTCAGTAAAAATGCATGGAAAGTTACAGTAGGTTATAAGGACTCCATGAAGGGGTTATTTGAGCTCATTTCCAATATAGAAAACAATCATTTTCCACATCACTGGCCAATTAAAGGAGTTCAAACAAACCTCTCATATCCTGGGGCAATGCAGATTTGCAAGTAAAAAAATGGCACTCAATCTTAGAAATCCAAAGTAGGAGATCAAAGGAAAACACATAACAATACCATAATGCAAATGAGTTTTTGCCTGGGAAATAAAAAGCTCTGCTAAAAAGTCCACGACAGCAGAATTCCTAGAGCTCAGAGTTCTATAAAGCCAGTTAGCAGGGTTTGACTCATCTTCTTTAAGAACAAAAGCCTGACCCGGTGGAAAAGAGCTGGGCTGTTGGTAAGGCAGTTTCAGCTCCCCAAAGTCTGAAGCTTTGGAAATTTGGAAATGTTCAACTTCCACTAAAACATTATCTATATTTTTTTTTGTTCATATTGAAGTGATTGTATCCTATGTGCCCTGCACAACTAGAACAAAAAAAAAAAAATACATTAAAATAAGCAACCTCAGGAACAGCAGAATTTTTCAGTCAGAATAAAGACCTAGGGGTCCAGGAGCCTACAAGGAACCACAGTACATTATTCCCTTATTTTAGACTCTGACAACCATCTTAAAAAATAATGCTTCTAATTTGGTAGAGTAAGACATCAGGGGAAAGCAGATTAAATACTCCATTGAAACTCTGAGGCAGAAGTTACAGTTATTGAAGGCTCCAGTTATTTATGTTTGTTCCCTCCAGTAAAATTACCCAAGGACTTTTTACTTGCAAGCCTTCCAATTTATCAGAGTAATAAGCTATTGCTATGCTATTCACTGGTTATTGTTTGCTCTCACTTCCAGATCCTTTATGCAGATAAGCCGTTTGTGCTGCTGAATTTTGATAGCCTTGGATCCCATCAGGAGTCTGAGTACAAGCCCACGTGGGCTCTAGGAGACTCAGCTTAGACCTGGGTGAGCATTGATGCTGTCAGAACACTCAGCTGCTTCCACTAAGGCTCAGGTCTCACCGTTAGTCCTAGAGGAGGCACAGAGGTCACCTGGAGGCAGACAAGCACAAAGAAAAGAGCCTTCCCTGCACAACACACAAACCCCTGCAGAGGAGGTGAACTAGCAAAACTACAATGTCTACAAGACATCACAAGGGGCCAGGTGGGCAGGAACAAAAAGATGAGGTTGTCTCTCTACACAATGAGACAGGCACAGCTCTCCAACTACACAATTTTAAGTGTTTTGCAACAGAGGAGATTTCAGTGTTTTCAGACCTGCATCACCATTAATTTGAAGGTGAGATTTGAATATTTTATTTGCACATACTTCACTTGAAAGTACTTGTGAATTACACACCCAAGCCCACTCTTTTCACAATATCAGCATAACACACAGGTGTACCCACAGGCCCAGCTCCAGCTAATCCCTGAACTATTCCTGGCACATTACCGAGCAGCAGTGACTATAATGAATGACAACAGCAAAGACATGATAGCCTTATCTTTCTGGCAGGAGCTCTGAAAGCTCCAGAAACTCATCATCACTAATGCAAACCCACGAAAGGAGGGAAATATGCTTCCACTAAGCAGCAGTCTCACTGGGGCCTCCACTTATGATAACATTCACAGGAGCTTAGAAAACTTCCTCTAATAAAACAGTGAGTAAAGACTCATACAGGACAAATGCATCCAAGCAAACACAGAAGCAAATAGCCATTTTAACTACACTGGTTCAACTTTTTTTTCCTGCTAATTTTTCATTTATTATCTAGGTCTGTTGAAAAAGAAATTGTTTTAAGGGCTGTTAATTAAGAGCCCTTAAAGCTAATTTAAAATTTAAAACTTTCATACACAAGGAAAAAGGACATAACCTCAAATAACCTAAAATCCAGCAATACAAAACAGATATACAAATACAAAACATTACTTGAAACCCCTTCTTTCACTTAGACGTTCTCGCCATCAAGAAGTGCAGGAAGTGCAGCTGTAGTCAGCCCTCCAGCAAGAAGTTAAAGACTTCAAAGCTAATTTTTCAAAGGCCTCTCAGTTTGTTATTGACAATAGTGTTTTTGTTTCAACCCCAGAGGTCCTTATAACTAAAAATACTAAGATATAGGTACATATACAGTTTTCTCTGGATGCAGGTTAGGATGAAATAAGAGACTTTTTTATACAGTAACAATCAACAGGCAAACCACAGTACCATTTGAGGTGATTAGGAGCTCAGGGCTGTAACACAGAGCTAGGAAAGGCAATAGTAGATAGCACTGGGAAACTGCCATTTAAATCAAAATTTGCTTTGTAAGGCTAAAATATGAACACACTTCTTATAAAACTTTTTTTCTATCTCCTTTCTCCCTCCCATCACCTCCCCTGAAGCATCAGTGTGCCCCCCCTCATTGCTGATGGGCTGGATGTCTTCTCCCAGATGGCAGCTCCTGTGCTGCTGCAGCTCTTCTCACCATGCCAAAAACCACTGAGAGTGCACCGAGTCAGCACTGCTGACTCCTACCTCCCCCTTCTCTCCCGAGGGAAACCCCTCCTAACCACAATCTCCACTGCCTGAAGATGAAGATATGTGGTAATTACCTTCGCTGCAACTTCCACCCCCACCTGCAGTGTTCAGGATAATGTTTTCAGGCATGACAAGTACCTGCACGGTCTTGCAGTGTGTCACAATGCCTGACCGGCTAAATTAACACTGGTGGTGGGAAAAACATGCTATCAGAGATACACAGCACTAAAATAGGGCAGCTTCAAATCAGCGCCAAGCTGTAAAATTAGAAAGCCTGATGAGTAAAAGCAGTACATTAATACCTGTTATTAGAAAAAGAGCAGTTTTTAGAAAAAAAGCTGTGACTGCGAAGACAGATGTACCTGTACAATACCTAGCCTACATCTACACTGTTAAAAGGTCACGCTCAGCATTGCCTAGGAGTGGTCCCAAGCACACCCATACAGCTCCTGGAAATCAGGGTCCAAGTTCCTACACAAGGAGTCAGAATACAAATCTGTCACAGTCTCACATCTGTCCCACAATTCTTCACAGTAACAACAAGAACAACAGAACTTTTTATTCTTGCACCTTCTTATATTATGTCAACTTTAAGGCTTCCACATGAGTAACCCAGACTTTAGCCTGCAACACTGATGAAAATATTTAAATTATTCAACAATATGGATTTGAATAAAATGTAATTTAATTTTTTTTCTATTTTGTCTGGGTAGCTGTCCTAGGATGATATTGTGATGCTCGTATCCCCAGTTGTCTGTTTTGTTTATGCTGTTTATGTTCTGTGCCTTGTCCAGGAGACAATGCAGCAATGAATGAAAATATTGAAGAGTCTCTGCATTTCCAATTGCACTGGCATTCACTTCTGCCTATAATCTGATCCTCTCTTAATGCTGCTATACCCTGGATGTCTTCTAGATTAGCAGCTTTCCCTCTATGTCAGAACACTACTGCTGACCACAAATCCTTTTCCATCTTGCTTTGTGTCAGATTTAGTCTCTCTATTGCATTCTTTTCTCCTGATGCACCAGATCAGCTTTCTCCCACAAATTGGAGTACAATAGACAATCTTTTTTCTTGATCTCAGACCTAAGTTTACACTACAATTGTGAACTCTTTATGCTGTATCTTACTCTCTAGTCTCTTCACAGTCCAACTGCTGCATCAGCTGTCAAGCCACTGTCATATACTTGGAATCATCATCCATCAAGCCCAATCATCCTCACAGCCCTTTCAAGTATCATCTTGAAGATTCTAGACTAAGCAACGCATCTTTCACACTCATCAGCAATCCTGAAGCCCTGTATTATTCTTCAGCTTGTTGTATTGAAATTTCCATCTTTTCCAAGACAAAAGTCTTATGTACAACCTGAGGAACTTAGAGGCAACTGAACCCATTCCCATAAGCATGATTTTTAACAATATTGGTTTTGTATTTCTACTTCCACTGGGGAAAGTAAGAATACATCTTTGCACACTAGAACATCCTTATGTTTAGTTTTTAACAGGGATCAAACCTTAGAAACACAAACAAGAAATGATAAACCTGGCTCAGTGAAGTTGGTTTAGCACATTGGAAATCATTTGACAGGTCCTACTACTATATATATATGTAGATTAATGCTTCTTCTTGAGGAAAAGCAAAGGGCATTAAGGGAGGAGAAAATGATACCAACATTTTGAGATATAAAGCCCTCTGTGGAAGCAAATCCCAATAAATCCACAGAATCAAACATCTAGATTTAACTTTTCAAGCAGCAGCAAAGTGAAATGCTTCAACATCTTGAGAGTAGCTCTTGTGGGTGTTCAAATGTCTCAGAATTGCCCTTCTGAAATTCTCAGCCTCAGTGAACAGGTAAGCTTGCTAAGCACTTGTTAAATATTCAGAGGAGATAATGGCCTCACTGCTGGTGCCCAGGTGAAGATTTGCCCTAATTCTAGTTTTAGAAGACACTGCCTTTCTTTAGAAATGCTACATTTTTTTCTTTATGCTACAATGGTTGTGGGTTTATTGGTAATATCATTGTTGGTACATAGATTGCAACATTAAGAAACAAATCCAATATTTGCAATCGAGGCACTTGCCCTGCCCTTCAGAGAGACCAGCAGCATCTTCATTGCCTAAAGCAGCACTTTACAGCTATAGCTCCACCATGCACATTTTACACACACACATCCCCTGCCTTTGCTGATACACATTAAGCACTTTCACAGCATAATTTGCTTTCCCACCCCAACTTCTTCAGCTGTACGGTCTAAGCAAATTTAAAAAAAAAAAAAAGAAAAAAAACCAAACAAAACTTGAGAGCAAGCAGCTCAGACCAGAACTCAACATCTATCTGAAAATTCAGTCTTCTCAGATTTGCCCAACTGCACAATTTCAGCTAGAGATATGACAGATGCTAATGCAGGCTAAGTTTCTTGCAGTATCTCAAATACGTCATGAATTTTGAGAGCTTTCTCATGAAAAATGACAACTCAAAAAGTTACTTTGATCACCAGTTGTACCCAGTTGCCTGGTGGTAAAGGGGGCTCTACCTCCAAGACCCAGAACAAATGAGATGTAACTAACTATTTACATTCTGGAATTCAGTCAGAAATATGATTTGCAGTAGCTTAAGGCACAGAAAGACAAAAAAAAAAAAAAAAAAAGAAAAAAAAGAAAAAAGCTCACAAAAACCAGAAAGGGCGAAGGCATGCAGCTGCAGCAAAATGCTGTCCTCAACAGGAATGTCAAGACTGTAACTTCTTTGGGAAAATGACTAATTCAGTAGCATAGAAAAATGTAAGCCTAAGGACTTTGTCTGTGGTATTCAAAGTTATTATTTCAGGCTCCCACAAATGCCAAAAAACCTTTTTTCCATTCATATGCAATTCATACTTGAAAGATATCCCAGAAATAACTATATATGAACACATTTGTGTGCATGTAGACAGACATACACATTAAATATTTGTGAAGATAGGTAGATGCATATATTGAAAGCTAGTTTTATGAAATTCAATGAAATCTATAGCCAGTTTTACAGTTAAGGAACCACTGAACATGCAGGGTCCTTCACACATAAACATACTAAATTTTTGCTACCTTAAGATACAGCCTGAACTCCTATACTAAGGAACCAAAAATGAAATAAAGTGTATACAGAGTTTGTATTTTATCTGCCTCAATAGAAGACAGGCTTTAAAAGGACACAGTCCAGGCAGAAGAAGATTGGTAGTGTTAATCTGGAGAAAGGAAGATCCAGATTAACACTACCATAATGTTGCGAGCAATAATAAGGCAAGTCACTGCCTCAGAGTTGTAAATTCCCCTGAAGAGAGTCATCTGACAAATACACTATTCATTTCCTAACTTTAATCAGAATTAAAGCAGTCATGACATGTGGCAAAATTATTTCCTGACAGGGACAAAGCAAATGGAGTCAAAATAAAGAGCACCAAGGAAGCCTAAACTCACTGAATTGCAGTTCTGAAAAATGGCAGAAAAATTTAAATAAAAAGGCTGTAAAAAAAACTCTGTAATGTCTTATTTACATTCTGAAAGCTTTGTGATTTCATTAAAACACTGCAGTATTTTGTCTGGCACTGAGGGATAGTGGGATTTTTCTTGGACTTTTGGGGGTTTTGGCTATTTGGTCTAGCAAAGTACAGGCAGTTAACAATAGATCACTGGTTACACATCAATTGTTGAATGGGTATGCTCATGACCACACAATCACAAACCAAAGTAACTTGTCAATACCAGCTGGGAAGTATAAAGGTGATATTTCAAACCAGATTTTTGTAACTCGACTTTAAAATGTGATTTTCCTTGTTTTGCAATCTTACAGTTTAGGCACTACTAAGGGGTGAACACAGTGGCATTACCTAACAACAGCTTTGCTATTATAATTATTATTGCTCAGGTAGAATTCAAATTATTTCCATGGGTATTATCATGTCTAAAGTAGCTTTCACAAATTAGAAGTTACTTACAGAAATTACTTTTAATTGTCTTAAGTTAGAGAAATTAATGGAAGCAGAAAAACAAACAGGGCATAATTACCCTAACAAAGGAGTATTATTTGTTCTGTACTAAATATTGAAGTATAAAATGCTTCAATACTACTAAAATAAAACTCAGCATAGCAAACTCTGCTGCAGATGTAGGTTAAGCCTAAAAACATTTATCTGCAAATGCAGAAGTACTAAAGGTACACAATTAAAAATAAAGAGCACTGTACAATTGCTTTGTACACCTAACAACCCCCAAACAAGCCTTTTTACAAGAACATAGTGTATTAGCACTAACTCATAAAGAGCACTGTGAATCAATAAAAGGGATTTTTGCAATGTATCTCACACACCTCCAATTTAATAAGGAAAAATATTAAAATTATGAGATGATAGTCAGTCCATATGGGGAAGAATTTACTAACAGAAAAGTTGCAGATATCTGCAGACAAACTTGATTTTTGGTGAATATTTTAACCCCTCTCATTTTATGGCATTTAACTTTGGTGAGAGCTCAACTTCCCTCAGCAATCTCGAGAGGGAAGATAAACTCTCCAGAACTCTCCTCCATCCTTTTCAACTTTGGGTCTCACAGCTGCTGTGAATCACTTCCGTAAGCACAATGCCAGCAGAGGCCATTGGGCCAACACTTTAACCTAGATATTTCATAATCAGTCTGACTTGACTCACCTGAGCCCTACTAGGATTTAGTCAGATCCAGCTATGTGCCATCACTGAGGAACAGCAATCATCTACCCAAATTCTCCTACCCAAGACAGCTGCACACCTGGATGCTAGTTAGGTGAGATTTACAGACAGAAGTCCAGCAGGCAAATCACCTCCATAGTGAAGGGAAAGGCAAATATTGGCAAGGCCCCTACCAATCTCACCTGGAAGCAAAGTCCTTCCCAAGCCCAGATCTTATGACTAGGTTATTCAAAGAGATTTCAAACAGGCAAAATAATCTTAGAACAATTTACTCTCTTATCTCTTCTGGAGGTTTGTAGAAAAAGCCATAAAAATACAAAACCCTAAAAAGAAAACAAAACACAAAAAAAAACCTATCCAGTTAAATTTGAGAGCAAGGAGGAAGAAAGTCCCTTCGGACTATGCAAGAAATTTCTTTCAACTCTAAACTGTGAGTCAAGCCTACACCTACTGGAACTTCATGAGTTATGAATGTACCAAACATCATATGCCACTTTTACTGTCCCCAAAACACATGGAAACACAGCCACTGAGAAAAAGCCCCAAATTTTTAGGCCAGAAAGGGTTACTGCAGTCTTGCAGCATAACACAAAACACATACAAACTCACATACAGATATCTTTTTTCTTTAGACAGATTTAAGTATTGTTTTTTGAAAGTTTGGGATTAAAAAAGAAATTCATTTCTCAGATTTCATTTTCCAAGGTCAGCCACTCTTGCACTTAAACTGCACTCAGAGATAGAAAACAATGTACCTGTCACAGCATCTGGCACAGTTGAGACAGCCACAAAACACAGAGTACCCCCATACCACTCCAGAAGGCTTCGACCTGTACAGAGTAACATCATATCACTTCAGAAGGCTGCAAGTATCTACCCTTCTTGCTCTTTAGCCCAACCTTTTATATTCTTCACCTTACATGCTTTACACCTGTGTGCCCTCTGTTCCCTCTGGTGGTTGGTCAGTGCCCCTGGGCACTCCATGGCTCATTGAGTCAATGCTGCTCACCTGCTTCTCACAGCTGTACCCACTGGGGATGAGGCTGGCCACAGCCCCTCTCCCAGTTACCACAAACTGTGCGCCTACAGGTACCTTTTTCAAATTTCAACTTACCAGAAAGGCTTTGTCATGAATATTTACACAGTAGATATGGGAATATGAATGAGTTATCCTAGAAAAAGTTAAGATGTTCACTTCTCAATCACTAACTGCTCTTATCCCATGGACCATGTGAGGCACCTTGCCTTCAGGGAGAAGGTTCAGCCAGTTGCCAGTCATCCCTTGGGAGTACTCTTCCCTCTGCACTTTCATTGACTCCCCATTCACATACCACAGGAAGGTCTCAAGAAATAGCTTGTCCTATTTTCCACATGCAAGCTCACAGACAGCCCTGAACCATTTTGACCTCTAGTTTTACAAAACCTGAGATTTCTCAGGGTGCCAGGATTCAAAAGGTTGTCTCTGCCTCTAACAGGGGTAAACACGCTTTTGCTTTCTTTGCCCTTGATTACAGAACAAGCTGTGACAGCCCGTTCCCATCAGATGATGGGACTTCCACTAAATTCCAGTAGCATATCCTATTTCCTTACGTATTTGAGTAACCCAGCATGCTCCTGTTGCTCATGTAGCCTTCTAGCATCTATTTAAAATCTATTACTTACATGTACCTTTGTGCCAAATTAAATGGTATAATGTATGGGAGAAGATTTTCAAGGAGATGTGCTGAGAATTTGAAATTGGTGCAAGATCGGAGAAAGAACATTCATGAAGTGGTAAGCACTGAAAGGTCACTTGGTCAAAGAAAATTTTCCATTTCCTTGCAGGACATCAGACACAGTCAATGTTTGGGAGTGCAGAGAAAGCACTTATTAATAACTTCCTAATTTCTGTAGTCTACAAGTCAATTTTCACAGCTGTGTTAGAAGTGCGGAAAGAAAAGCAGTGATAAGCTGTTCTAAAGGATATTTTATGATCTAATTTTTCAGTCTGTCCCGCACTGCTGAAATTAAACAACTTCTGAAATCCACAGAATACACTTGTACAGGTTCCTTCCCAATTTCTACCGCAAACCTCACCAGTAACATAATACATTGTTTCTAGTTGCCTGTTTTTCTCAAAAATCTGGGATTTAATTTTTTTTTTTCATTAATACATCAGGAGCATCCTAATTTCACTGTTTTTAATGAGACATTCTTGCAGGTATCCCTGGACCACACTTTGCAGGTGCTGATCACTTTAAAAAAATCAGCATGCTGATTTTGTGTATTATGTTCTATATATATGTTATCTTGAGCCTAAGGGCCTAAAACTCTTCTATATAGTCTTTTGGGGATGGACATTTCTCTCATGAGGATTCCTCTCCTTTTGAACTATTCCGTGTGGAACCATACATGCAGGATTTTGCATTTAACTATAAGAATGGCAGGACGGAGGTTTTTTTAACAATACCATGTTTTTTCCTGTTGTAATCTTGTACCTAATTAAGGGATTGACAAAAATCGAGTGATCAGCTTGTTTGGAGCTTTCTCTTTCTGTTCTAGAATTAATAAGTATTCAGTCAAAAGAACAAAAGGTCTCCCTACTTTTGCATGGTTCTTTTCGAGCCACTGAAACTAATTAAAATCAAAGACATTCTGTAGTCTCTTTCTGGCAGTGATTTTGAAAGGAGAATTATTTAGAAGTCACTGCCCTCAAAATCCTTTCTTGAAGCAGGCAATGGTCCTACCTTTCTGGGTCTTGCAAAGGTATACGTGTGCATTTCACTTAGGACATGTGAAGAACACTAGAGAAACCTGTGCACTTTACAGTTTCTCCTGTTTATCCTACGTGGGATTTATGCCACATGAAATAATATGTGGGATATATCTTCCATGACCTCTCAAAGACAGATCATTAAGAAGAGAATTTCACTGCCTTTTTCCCCGGACAAGTAGAGGAGACATTTGGGACACAGTTATAAAGCCAAAGCAAAATTTATTGCTGAGTGAAAGAAGTAATGAGGTAAAAACATAGGACAAAGATGAATTTCAAACAGGGTTTGAAAATAGAGGAAAGCAGAGGAAAAAAATACAGCTTTTCACCACTTAGACACATTTAAGAAACCTGTGGTTTTTTAAAGTACTGAATTAGATAAACCTTGCAGTTAAAAAACTCAACATGTTCTGGTTTGAATTTCCTGCAGTCTCAGTGCAATGACCTAAAACAGTAACAAAACTGGTTGTGTCATCCAGCTTTCTCAAACATAATAATTTTCAGCATCAGTTGGTTATAAATTTACATATCTTCAGTGTCGAGTTCTGCATACTGGGACAGTGGTTAACCCTGCTGAAGTCAACTACAAAATTCCGCTACGTCCTAAGGAAAGAGGTGGTGAATCATAGGGCTGCAGCAAAGTAAACGGATAAACCCCAACATGTTCAGTCTGGACTCTGCAGAAAGACTGATGAATTATTCTTTGCTTGTCACATCACACTGCCCTTTTACAGGCATGAAAGCTCCTGGGATGTGTTCCAGAGAGGAAATCCCTGGCAGCTGCTGACTGCTGGTGAGAGGGACTACTGGTGTCACTTGTGAAGCCACTGTGGGGGATGATTCAACTAAAACTTTTTTTTGCATCACTCATCAGAATTGTCCCTGGCCTATCCATTTCTACACAGCAAGCAAACCCCTCTCATCACGCTCTGTGGTCCTACTCTATTTAACCATATTTTAGGATTTACTCAGGTAAAACCTGAGTAACGAATACATAACCACGAGAAGATTTGGAAATGCCACAAAAACTACTCAATTCAACATCTCCTTCCCCCTCAAATGTTTCCCATGAAAATGCTATGAGAACTGTAACAGCAAACAGCTCCTTATTGTTCCTTATTTTACAGAAATTGAACTCGAGGGCAGAAAGGAATCGGGACCACTGAACACAGACGTTCGTTTTCTTGTTAAAAATGCCTTCCGCACAGATCTACATCGCGCCTTTCAGTTTCGGGTGTAAAACCTGTCATGTTGGTTCAGCAAAACGTGCAGCACTTGGACATCACCTGCAGCTTCCTCTATTAATCCTTTTCCTTACACAGACCCTCAAAAAAACCCCATTATCCATCCAGCGTAATCCCCTCCTTCTTGAAAAACGCTCCTCCTTTGAGACCGTATCATTAAATACGAACTTTAAAACGGCGAGCGCCGTGTTTAAACCAGCCCACGTTCCTCGCGGACCGAGGAGCGGCGCACAGCGACGGCGGTGCGGGGATGTGCGGGCTGCACCACGCCGCCCCCGCTCACCCTCCATGCCCGGCAGCCGCCCCCGGGACCCGGCGGGCGGCCCCACCCCAGCCCCTGTAACAAAGGAGGCCCGAGGGGCGGCAGCCGCTGCTGTGAGCGGGCCCGCCCCGCCTCCGCCTCCTCCCCAGCCGGGGGCGCTGCCGCCGGCCCCGCGCCGCCTCCTGTCTCCCTGCGCGGCTCCCGCCCTTCCCCGGCGGCGGCTCGGTGCGGCCGGGCGGGCGGGCTGTCGGGCGGGGTGTCTCCCGGCCGTGCCCGGATGTGCTGCCCTGACTCATAGCCCGCCGCACGCAGGCTCCGCGCCGTGCCTGGCTCCGCGCACACGCCTCCCGCGCCTCCCTCCGCGCCGGCGGAGAGGCGGCGGCTGCAGGAGCAGCAGCAGCAGCAGCAGCAGGAGGCGGAGGAGGCCGCGGCGGCACCATGGGTAAGTCGCCCCAGCCCCGCGCTGTGCAGCCCCTGCCGCCGCCCCTCTGCCCCCGGAGGCCGCCGCCCTCTCGTCTCCGGCGGGCGGGAAGAGGTGGCTGGTGCAACTTTCCCGTCGGCCGCCTCCCTCGCAGCGCCGGGGAGGAGGCTCGGGGCTCTGCCGTGCACCGCCGGTTCCTCCGGCGCTGCCGCGGCCGCTCCCCGGCCCCTGCGGCGCAAAGTTTCCGCGGCTGCCGCTGCGCCCAGCCCGGGGAGCTCCCGCACGGCACTAGCGGAGCCGCGGCTGCCTTCGGGGAAAGATCAACTCCCCGGGTGCCAAGGAGGGGCTCAGAGCAAGGAGTTATGTAAGGCACCCCCAGGACGCTTTCCCAGTTACTGTTTGCGTAATGGAGATAAGTTGGGGTACTACGTTTAGATTGTTTTATAATCTGTGCTCATTGTTCGAGGAAGACAAGGGTCCTCCTATTTCTCCGTCTTTTAGAGCGTTAATTGTGCCTAGAAATGCAGCCGTGTTACCTCTCCTTTTTTTGTCTTAAGATTATAGATTTAAGTAGTTTCACGCTGATTGACACTTGTATGGAGTGCCCAACAAATGCCACACGAGACCAGGAAGCATGGTATTTGGGTTTTCGTAACGGAGCTGCTGGTGAATTTCTCTTGCCATCTCCACCTCATCCTCTTGCACAAAGCTACATCTCTCCCGGTATGAAACAGCCACCATAAAAAGATTTTCCAGAAATCTGGCTGTAATGTAGATCCTAGGGATGGGTAGGAGGTGCCCACGTTGAGCTGCCAGAGACCCAGCGAGTCTGCCAAACGTGATGGTGGGATCAAGGTTGCAGGTCCAGAGGGCGAGGAACTATGGTTCACAACCGGACTAAGGAGGTGGCAGCTCCTGAACTCGGCTCGGGGATTTGACATCAGCACTTCCTGTGGCCTTAAGTATATCAGTGGTTTCTTTGCAGATCACATGCATCTTTCACTTTTAACTAGAAGTTTCTATGGAAGGAAGCTGTTGCTGTGCCTCTGGTCGCAAAATGAGATTAAATACTTATTTAACTCCTGTAAAGCAGTAGAAATACCTTTGGAGAATTGCTCAAACTAGAAGCTGCCAGGGTCAGATGCGAGGAATAACTGTCACATTTCATCAGAGTGAGATTAAACTCAAACAATGTAGTACAGATCTCTTTTTCATGAGGGTTGAAAAGGCAAAATACCAACACTAAGTTTATCTTTGCTTCCGGTCTCCATTCACAAAGTAAGACTAGTAGTCTCATCATTCTGGTCAAAGTCTAGCTATTTTGGCTTCCAAAAATAGTAACTTCAGGGCATCACCTAAAACCTGCTCAGAAAAGCTGGTGCAAAATGAGCACATCACTCCTTTTTGGAGGAAACTACATTTCAGTTGCAGGCACGTTTGTAAACAGCTTGAGAATCTGCTACTAAATCTTGCTGCAAAAGTAAGAGTAGTTATAATTTTTTTCAGGAAGACTGAATAACTTGCCTGTAGACTCTGTCAGTGCCTGTCCATAACTGCCCAGAGAGATTCCTTGTGAAAATACCAAGGAAGGGTTTTTTAGGGCTTTCAGCATATCAGGGTCTGTTTCCGCTGTCTCTAAAATCAAAGCAAACTCTTAAGTAGCCTCTGCAGCAGCTCTTGTGAACAGCAAAGATTGAAATCAGCTTCACCGTGGCTGACAACTGTAGTGACTTTAATTGTCTAAGATCTATGTTTAAGCTTACTCAGTCAATGCAGTAGATTCCCTCCTTCAGGTTATAGCTTGCTTTTTGGTAATGCATAGCATAAAAGCTGAAAATCCTTAGAATTAAATCAAGGATGAATTTGTTCTTCCAATGGCTTTTATATCTTTCCAGAAATCATGCTCAACAAACACATGTTTGTGGCAAAGAGTGCAGTGATATCTTACGTTTAAACATACAGTCTTTTCAGTGTGTATACAGGTTGGCATAGTATTAACTGGTTTCTGTACTAATGATATAACATGGAAGCCTGAGCAGATTCTAAGTCAAATCAAAAGATTTCTGTAGTTAAAAATACTTGTTATGCATACATAGAACTGCCTTTTCTTTACTGTATAGAAATAAGTCTTCTGCTACACTGTTTCTGTGTGTGTGTGTTCCTCTGAAGACATTACCATGGCAGTTGTTTCCTCCTGGAGGGTTGCTCTTTAGTCTCAGAAACATGGGTTCTTTCCAAAATTGTAACTTCTGTTGCTTGCATTTATAGTTTGTAAAGCTGTGTGTGAGTAGGGTTTGAACTCTGTTCAACTTCTGACTTTGAGAGGTAGGTGGCCTTAAGTAGAGCTGGCAGTAGAGAACTTAGAGTACTTTAGGTGACATATGCACCACCACTACTTTATTTCTGTTGTTACAAAAACCCTTACAAGGCTTTTACTTTTCAGTTACTAATATAATGCTGTAGTTTCACCATGAACAATCCCTTTCCTCAGTCAATTCTTGTTTTTAACCTTGGAAAGCACAACTGGTTAACTCGTACTATCACACTGTTTTCAAGAAAGTCCTTCCATTTTAGAGCAGCAGACCTATGGTGGTTATTGTAAGCAGGCTGCAATTACTCTTTGGATGTAAATTAATGAAATAAAAATTAGGAACTCTGTTGCAATTTAACCACTCAGCAGTAATCCATTGAGCGCAAAAGATTGAAAAACACCACGTATGAGAGTTTGTATGCAGAATGCAAGTACAGGATACAGTTGTTTTCATGTCACTTACCACTTTGTTTGAAGTGTCAGTTACAGTTTGTAATAGTGAAAGCTCATAAAGATATTCTTCCATTTCGAGAGCCCTGGTCTTGTTAGCAGGAAATGGAAGGCAGCCTCTGCTCCAACGTAGGTGTTCACTTGGGCAACAAAGTGCATAAGCAGCCTGCTAGGCTCTCTTTACAATAGCTAGCATTAAAGGCTCAGTGACAAAATATGTAAGATTCCCAGTCTGTAATTTAGATGGATTTGTTTTACTACTGTCCACTTAGTTATCAGAACAAAGATTTATATTACTGCTCTCCTCACAGATATATTCAATTTTCCCTCCCACTTTCCCTAAAGAATTTGCACGTGCAACCAGCCTCGTGGTTGTGAAACACTAAATTGAAACTGAACCACAGAGCAGGGTGTAAGAAACCACTGCCTATCTTCAGAGTGATGGTTTATGAAATAGAGGAGGCAGGAGGATGTAAAACTTCAGGTGTGGCTGTGTCCAGTATTGCTTTTGGGAAGATAGAGTAGACCAACCTGCTTTTGATCAAAAAATGTAATCAGTAGCTTCAGATGAGACAAATAAAAATTAATGGGAAAAAGTCTTCCACCTTGGGCTCTTCTGCTAGTTTTCTTTCATGAAATCTGACAAGAGTTATGTCAATTGCACAAAAAGATAATTTGGAATTCTTTTAAAGTCTTTGCTGAAACAATGAGACTTCTAACACCACCAGCATATTAGTTCTAGCCAGCCAGACTACACCAGTTTAAGCCAGTATAAAGGGTTGTTAGCATTTTTGAAAAAATGAGGCTACTTTTGGTAAAAGTCTTCTCTTTAAAACATAAACAGAGAAGAAGCTGCTTTTAGACTGCATCTCTTGCTTCAGTAATGTTCCTTGAAGTGTGCTTTTAAAGCAGCCAAAAGGTTAGGTTACTTCTGACTGACCTTCCTCAATGAATAACTGTTCCTGTGATCAGGCCAGTATTTGTGTTCTTCTGTTACTGTGTGAGATTAAAACCAACCAATTTTGTCTTTAGCTTTAGGGTAAAGGCTTCATTCACAAGTATGTTTCCTGAGAACAGAAGATTCAGAGTTAGTTTCAGAAGTCTGTGAGGAACGTCTGGCTTTCTGTAGCATCAAACTGAAAGAGGAAAGGGCAGAAGAACAACTGAGACCTGAAGGAAACAAAAGCCGTAATAATGGAAATGAGAAAGCTACCAACACAAGAATAGAAGAGAACAGAAATCCCTTAAGGGAAATGCATGAAGGGAGAGAAGTACTAGAACTAAAGATGGATGAATAGAACAACAGAGGACAGAAATAGGAGGAAGAAAGAAGGAGGTCTACTCTGTGTCCCTCCCCACAATATAAAGACAATAGCTAGGATAATGTAAATAAAATCAGATAGTTTTTTTATTATTCTTCTTTCTTTTTTTTTATGATACCAATTGTATGCTGCTGACAGTGCTTGAGAAGACTCATTATAGTTTTCCATCTTTCTCAAGTAAAGCTGAATTATTTCTGGAAGTTCTCAGAATTTAATTATAGATAAATATGTAAAACAAAAAAAAAAAGATCAGCATAAACAAATATTTGTTCAAAAGAAAGGGAAAATAATGCCATTACTGTTTGACAGGAGAGAAGGCTATGGAGATTGTTCTGTGGCCTCTGTCAAGGAGGTTGGTTGTTATCCCTTAACTCTCTCACAGGTTGAAGTTCATGTTTTAGGATAACAAAGGGACATTAGATGGTGACCTAGTTACTTACATAAGAGAAAACCCACTTTTCACTGCTGACTGGTCCACCTGGGTCTCTGCTCGAGAAAATGAGCATTCCTGCTGTCTTGATACTGTTCAAGACATTAAGTTCTAGATGCTAACTTGTTTCCAGATTAAAATAGATTAGGAACTACATCCAAGCTTCTGGACATTAGGTGTCTTGAAATGTTAATATGTGTTCTCCAGCTAATGGAGAAGTTTTTTTCTAATGGCAGTGTGAATTCTAATTAGACAAGGAGCTTTTCCTACTAAAGGATTTCATAAGTAGCAGCTTTCACTGCAAGGACAATCTCTCAGGGCCTCTTTTTGTTAAATATGGTATGGAAATTTTTTTCTATTCCCATATTTTATTATAATGGGCACCAAATGAAATTTGTTTTGATAGAGTAAAATGGTAGTTAAAAGCCATGTATTTCTGAATGTTGAAGTTCCTTTTAGTGCAAAAACACAGCTGATGTGTATTAGAATTTATGTATGCTCCAGATATGCCTAATAAAATTTGTAAACCCTCTGGAACAAGTGACTATGGTTCAAGGAGCCTCAAAGCTATGCACAGAGGCTGGCAACGTTTGTTCAGCCTGAGAACTGCACAGCTCTGGCTTAGGGAGCTTTGAAGTTGTGCAGAAACCCTGGTGATCTCATATGGTTCTTAAGCTATAGTTCAAGTAGATTACAAAGTTGGCAGATGCCCAGAAGAATTTGTCAAATCTATAAACCAGATAACTGCTGTTCATTTTATCTCCAGGTAGAGGACAGAATTTAATGCGTGAAGCTTTGGGACTTGCAAATAATTACAGCATGCCTTACTGTACAAGTGAAAGTGTGCACAGGCAAGGCATGTGTCTTAGAAATATCTCTGACCTGAAGCACTTTCAGATACAGCTCCACAAATGATGATAAGGAATGTCAGGGAAAAAAATGTGTGTATGTCTGAAGTAGTTGAAATTACCAGTATGCATAAACTGACAACTTTATACATGCATCCATTCTATGTTAAACTTTGCAGTTTAAAATAATTAAATAATTAATTAAATTAAATTATTAAAATTATTAAATAAATAATTGCATGCTTTCATGATTTCTATTTCTAGTTCAGACAAATGTATTATAAAAATTACACTTACACATATAAAAATCAGGGGAAATAATTTTTTTTTTAAATCACACTCTTGCAAAGGAAATTTTTTTAGTGTTCCACTTCAACAGTAGGTCCCATTTTTTCACATTTAACAGCTCGTACAAACTTACTGCCTCCTAGTTACGTATTATAGGAACATCTGAGGCATTTGTCAGTTCTGAGCTTTTATCAAAACACTGAGCTATTCATTCATGGAAGTTAATCAGTGTTTGAATTCATCAGTCAGTTCCATCCACTGATAGATGTGTCTGATGGACACAATGGTTTTGAAGACATATACAAAATTTCTGTATAATTTAAATTTTTTGTTGACCCTTCCTATCAGTTGACTTAGGTTTGACAAGTCTTTTCAGTGTCTGATTAAATCCAGTTAATCAAGTACTTAAATTCACATGGTTAATAACGGCCTTGATTTCAGTTTTCCTGTATAAGCTCTGCAAATGTGTTTGTGAGTAAGACTGGACAGAGAGATGAAGCCTGAGAAGACTGGGATTGAAGGAGGAAAGCAGCTAAGCATTATAGGATGGATGATGCGATGAGGATTGAACAAAACCCTTTAGAAATTTGTCAGGGCTGCCAGTGAGCCTGTGGGAAACGGACTTGTGCTTGAGAGACCTGGGGAAGTGACAGCTCGGCATCTTGTGGTAGTCTTGAGTTCTCATTTCTACTGTCAGCTGCCTGTACATTTATGGTCTTCATGATGTACTAGCATGGAGCATCAAGGCACAAAACCTGCAGTTGAAAACCCTGTCCTTATTGCCTTCTTTATCTTTCAGTAATTGCCTTTACCTCTAGAATACATCCATGCAGAAAGAACACCATGTACAACTCAGTACTCACATTTCTCTCATCCTGTCTTCTGTACATTAGAGGATTACACTTGGAAGAGAGCTCTCGTACTCAGCACTTGACTAACTCTGTTCTACCCCTTTTGCCCTTAATTATACCCAGGCTGGGAACTAAAATTGTACCATATGGATTAATTCTGTGAATGGGAACTGAAAATGCTGCCAGCCTAGATCTTTTACATAAATATCAAAATCAGACAACATGAGCATCTGCAAGCCTTTGTAATCTCTAGGGTGAGTGAAGTGTTGGCTGGGGAGCTCTGACTATTGCTGAGGGTGCCTTGCTCTCCAGCAGCTGGGAGCTCCTCTTGGGAGCATATTTAGAAATGCTTCCTCTCTTTGATGTTGGATATGACAGTCCAGTGACTTTAACTAGACTATTTTAACTTTCCTAGCCTTAAATGCAATCTTACAAGTACATACCACTATCTACAGGACCAGTAGCTTACCTTCTCCTTGCTTTAGCCTTGCTAAGTTTGTTCCCATATCCCTTTCCTGTGGACAAATTCCATCGTGTTCACTGTCAATAGCACCCAGTACCCTGCAGGCAAAGCTTGAGTTCAGTACTGCCAAATAGCTGCTTTTGCTACATGAAGGTTTTGGAATGATTCCTTAAATCAAAATGCTCTTTTATCTTGACAGCAGGAACAAAGCATGGGAAGAGAAAAGGGTTTTAAAACCAAAGCAGGATTGTACACATCTTTCTTATCTAAATCTTCCCTGTCCACAGAATGTCTAACTTACCCCTCCTGGGCCTTTGGAGGAACTGACTGAAGTCAGTCTTCTGAGTCTGCTCTATTGGTGATAGCATCTTCTGTATCTGACCACTTCCTTCTGCAGTCCTTCATCTACACTCTGGGCATCACTGAATCTCTGGTCATGGTAGAACTCTGTTGTTTAAATACCTGAGACACCCTGCCTGCACTGCCTGTGCAAGTTAAGAGGAAATGCAGTGTGTGACTGGGACCCTCAAGAGGAGTGGCAGCAGCAGTGTAACAGTTATGAGGCACTTTCATACTTACTGTTCTCACTTTTTTTCCTTCTCCCTCAAGTGATTGGGAGCCACAATTTTTCCTCCTTCCTCTTCCTTGCTTGTGTTGAACGATTTTAGGATCAGAGTGTTATTCTGTGGGAGGAAAAAAAGGACAACCAGAACAGAAAACCAGTCTGTGAGCACATTTGTTGTAAAAATGTCTGGTACAATCAAATGAATTTAGAAATCCACTAATACACTTTATACAAATACAAAATTGCTCTCATCCTGCAAAGCTTGTCAGGCTTTCTTACCCGTTTCTCTGCAAAGCTCAGGGAGAACATATAGACCTGCTTGCTCCCGCCATATGGAATTACAGGAAAAGCAGGGAAGCATTGGTGATTGAGAGAAAGAGGAGGAATGTGTATGTAAGGAGATGCTGGCAGGAATCAAGCAGGTTTTGGGGGCAAGAGGGTTGGCTTTTTTTTTTTTTTTTAAGCTTTTGCAATGAAAATTCCGTAACCCATGTACAGCAAGATAGTGCCTCAGCTGAATCAAAGATAGTAATCAATTTATGTGCAGTAGTGCCCAAAATACAGTGTACACTTTCCAGACAGAGCCCACAAATCTCTATCTGATGTTACAATGTATTTATTCAATTCTTTTCTGGTTTGCCTAATACTCTTTTGTTCCTCTTTGTGCTCTCTTTTCACAGCCTTCCTCAGACTTCTTTATTTTATTGTCCAGTTTTCAATATTGTCTGCTTCCAGTTACCTATTCTCTTCCATCTTTCCTTCCATCTCACATTCTTTCCTTATCAGGTTCTTTCTTTATTAGTTAAAAACATGACAGCTTCTTTTACCATATACCCTTTTCACCATCTTTGTTAGGGAAAGAATTAAAAAACTGGTGGTCAGCTTTGTAATTTCAAGAGTTTTGAAGTGGTTTGTTGTTTTTGTTTTTGTTTTTAGTGTTCTTTTCTTTGGTTGAATATCAAGTTATTTACAACCAGCTTAAAGTCATGCTTCAGTTCTGCCTAATGTACAATAAGTACATTATATAAAAGAATGTATCTTGTAGAAAAGAAATTGTACAGAATTGGGCCCTATTTGTGTAAATGCTATTTATGCAGCATTCTTGTACCCCCACAAAGCCCACATTGAGCACCACTGAAGTCATTGGGATTGTGCTTTTTTCACTTGGCTGTGCTACAGCTTCATCTGTCCTGTTTTGGTGAAAGTATGTAAAATGGCATGGGTCACTCCACCCTTTCATGGCATAGTGACATTGGCTCCCCAGCTGAGGCAGTTGGAGGAGGAATGCAGACATTGGACTGATTTTGACCATCAGAAGCACTTTTTTCTAGGAACTCTCTGTTCCTAGAAATGGTGCTATACTATTACATAGCCTCTGAAGGAACTTGCTAAATGATGAAAGAGCTATATTTGATGATAGAGAAAACGATTTGGTAAACTTGATTTTTCTTTCAAATTGATGGAATGATGCAGTTTATATAATTTGTTATATCAAAGAGAAAACCAATTTAACATGGAGATCATCATGTTAGAACATCCTCCTGTAAAAGGAACAGTAAGCACGGTGCCATAAGCTATTAATTTACATACAGTGACCTTTGTTCTGTCTTGTAGCAGCATAGAGAAAATACTGCACTTTCAGAATGAAATTCACTTTGTAGCCATTAGATGATGGCTTTTGATGTTTTCTGATATTCCCAGAAAATGTTAGGAATTTCTCTTTGCAAGACTTTTATAGTTTTACACACACATACATTAGTCTAGACACTTACTTCTCTGAAGGCAAGAATGGTGGAAACAAACAAAAAGCAATTCAGTAGATTTCTTTGGAATGCACCTTCATCTCAGACATATCTGAAGTGTCTGCTTACCTTTATGAAGGTCATAGCTTCACCCTTTACAAGGTATCACAGTTCTTTTTTCTGCTGTTGAGAACAAGGTAGAATTTGAGACTTCTCACCAACACTCTCTGGAGGAAACTGGTAGAGTTCTCTTGTGAACATAAAATTTGTGTTCAGTGCATGCGCCCAGCTCAAAACAGATGGCTGGAGAGAGAAATGCCCTAGATAATGCAGCAGTTCAGTTAAGCAAGGGGTGGCCCGTTTTATGTTTTCTTTTTTTTTTCTTTAAATTGATATTAAATAGGCTTTAAAAAGCAACAGCTGTGGACTACTGGATTGTTTTTAGCCTGCTTTTATCTCTTCCTCTTCTGAACAGTTTTCTGTACTTCAGTGATCACAACAGTGAGGTATCTTTTGGAAGTGAGCATAGCTAGCAACTACTTAAACTACTTTATTTCTAAAATCAGAAGTTGTTATCAACAAAACAGCATCTTTGGCTGTACATAAAGAACTTGCTGGATTTTTGAAAGCTGGTCAATAGGCACATTTAAAAAATTACTTTGTTTTGAAAGGTTTCTTGAAACACAAGGCTTTTCTGCTTGACCCTTTGCATTTTTTAAAAAATATATAGATGAGCCTTTTAGTTTTTTCCTGTCACCATAAGTTTCATTTTTACAATCCAAAATAAGCCGAGGAACCTGCTTCCGGAGTAAGATTAGACTGTCTTTGGGCAGAGATGTAAATCTGAGATCAAGGAGTAAATGTCAAAATTGAAAACTCAGAAATTCTTGCAAGCCCCTGATTTGTAAATTTCTTTCAGCTCTCTGACTTCTGGCAAAAGCAGCTTTATATCAAAAAGGCCTCTTCTGAGCTGGGTCACAATTTGGAATGAAAATATTTATGTTTTAACAATATTTATTTTAACACTCACTTGTCACCATCTCCAAGAACAACCAGAATGGGGCTTTGATGTCCACTGTGGTGTTGTGTTTATGTAACAGATTCTGTACCACTCAGGCTTTGATCATGTAGCATGTGTTGGTGTTGGACTTTGGTTAAGTTCTAACTTTCCAAGGCTCTGTTCAAGTTTAGAAGCCCAGTTTTGCTTGTTTAGGTGAGCATACCATTTTGCTCTGTATCTAATTTGGAACTAATTTATTCCCAGAATTCAGCATATTATCTGAATCTTTTCATTCTAGATGTTTCTGCTACTTCAACTAATGTAATCCAAGGGTAGTGTAAAACCATCAGACAAAAAGGTGTGGTTGCTTTGACATCAAAGATCTGCACGCTCAACACAGCTTATCAAGAGGCATTGAGGCATTAATTTAATGAAAGTAAAACTTATATTCAATGCTGAGACATGACTTCTTTAAATTGAATACAGAATACTATCAAATGACAGGTTTACATGTGTATTGTAGGCTTAAGTGATGCTGTATTGCAGTGCCTTAAATGACCTGGTTGCAGAGCATTTAGGAGAGGTAATCTGTTGAAACCAGCTTTGCTGCTGAAACCTCGGTGTAGTCAGATTATAGCTTCAGTTCCCCCATTGCCCTGTATTATGCATAGAGACTGCAGATTTGATTTAAGATGGTATTTGGGCCCAAATTGTAGCTTTTGTATTCTGCCTGAGCAAAAATGACCATAGGATAATGGTAATTAAGCGCTGCGTAATGAAACTATGCCCATAATGCCTTCATATTTGAGATGACTTGTCAAAGTTTCATGTTTAAATACTCATCATAGTTTAGTAGAATTAATGACTTTATGATCTACAGACAGAGGGTTTTGGGTTTTTTTTTGCAGTGACTCACATCTGTGGAAGCCAGAAAATGTTGCAGATGTTTAGTACTCTGAAGAATTTGTGGTGCTGGGGAATTTGTTGTATTCTCCAATGACAAGACAGTTCAGTGTATCATGTTGTCAGATAAAGATGAGAAAATCTGACTTTGAGAGAGAAAATGTAGACATGCCAGCAAAGAGTGACAAACAGTTGCTGAAAAGATAAGAGAACTCAGCTCTGTCTTAAAAAAAAAAAAAGTCCTCTGAAGAGGTATCTATCACCATTAATCCATCTAAATAACATTTTAATTGCAAGAGTGTTTATTTTGCAAAAAGTGAAGCAGGTAAGTAAAACTAAGCTTAAATTTAGCCCACTCCCATCTGTTTCTTTTAAAAAGGGGAAACAACAAGACCAAGAGAGTGGATTGTAAATAGTTGTCTTCCTTTCTACTCCCATTCTCCTGCAGGATTTAAAGTTAACATATTGCATAAGGTTGTGATTGAACCAGAAAAATAGAAATTAAGTGAAAACTAGATTTCTACCTTGAACTCTGAAATGTGAAAGTAAACAAGTAACATAAATGAAAGGCAGGCTATGCAAAAGAAATATTGGTTTCATACATGTGAAAACATTTGTTTCTAAAATGTGGTTTTCTAGTGGGACATTGCATCATTAATAGAGATTTCGAGGTTCAACATGTGCACAATGACAGCTAGAGGTTAACTCAGCATTTTCAAAGGCTTATGTTCAGACCAAAACTCCTTATTCACGTCAAAATATAAAGTTTCTAGATATTATTTCATTATATATGCATCACCTCCTAACAGTTAATAAGCTGTGAGGATCCTAACTGCTTGCTTTAATAGGAAAGTGGAGAGTTAATATACTTTTGCAGCTCTGCTAGTAAACAGTTCACAAAACAGCCTCTGTGGTACTTACGTTCCATTTGTGTCATGTATACTGTCATCTCACAAATTCTGTGGGAACTTTTTAAAACCCAAATTCACATTTTTAATGCAACTCTTTCCTCAATATTGAAATATTTTAACAGAAAACAAGCCTCATTCAAACTCCTTTTATTTTGCCATTATAACTGAAGACCGCAGTATAAGGGAGTCTGTCTTCCCTGTTCTTCAAAGTTATGCTCAGACCATGGAATAAAATGAAGGACTTACCAAGTCAAGCTAATTTTATATCACAGTCACCAAGTTGCTTTTTCCTAGTAGTAAGACTTAGCTTGCATGGTATTTCACAATCAGTCTGCTTTTTCCTAGTAGTAAGACTTAGCTTGCATGGTATTTCACAATCAGTCTATCTTCATATATATGGGAGTTCAAGCAGTACCAAAACTGCATGCACTGTTGAGTAAATATCACAATAAATGAATCATAATCAAAACCTCATACTAAAAATTAACATATTGTTTTCAAGTGAAATGAAATCATTTTAGATGTAAAAGGAGTACTTTTTACTGGTGTTTGAGACCTTCTCTTCATGAGCCCAAACTGCTACCTGTTTTGTAGAGCAAAAGAGTACTGAAAGAAAAGGAAAAGATTTATTAAATGAAAGTTAGATAGCAGGAATAGTCAAATGAGGAATTTTCTCATCTGTGCTCTGCTAATTTTTAGAAGGACCAAGCAGTTACATTTGTGACACAACAAGACTCAGGCATACCTGCATGTCCTACTTGGAGACACTGTGGTAGAAACATTGCAAGTGTTTCAAGATGAAATTGGAAACAGGTTCATGGAATCATAGAACAAATACAGAACCATAGTTTGGGAGAATTTTGAGGAGGTTCAACCAGGTCACCTATGACTTTGTGCAGCTTCTGCTTGAAATCTCTGTAGTTTCTGTAAAATCCCTTCAGGTAGTTCCAGGTTTCCCCCTTAGCCTCCTCTTTGCCAGACTATCAGGGGCCAGAGGCCCCCAAGCTCTTACACATCATAAGTTGTGGGAACATGACCATTTTGATAGTTCTGCCCAGTTTTGCAGTGTCCTTGATCTGGGACATACAGAACCAGACATAGAATTGTGGCAGACATAAATCTTGCAGGCATCAAGCAGAGCCTCGATGGGCTGGTCACGCTCCTGATGTAACCAATGTACAGTTTGCTTTGTTTACTTGGGGAACATGCTGCTGCCTCATGTTTTACTTGGCAACCCCTGTAACCCCTAGGTCTTTACAGCAGTGTGTTCCCAGCCTGCTCTGGTGCTTGGGGTTATTCTGCTATAGCTGCAGAACTTCACTCTTAGCCCTGTTGAACTTCAGGAGACTTCTGTTGATCCAGTCCCCAGGTTTCTGGACAGTGCCTCTGGACTCCTATTCGGTATGCCAGTTGTTTCTCCAAATTCAGTGTTGTTTGCAAAGATTACAAATGTGTATCTGCCTTTAGGCTATAGTGGTTTCAAGCACAAACTGCATACTCAAAATCTGCTGTTCAGCCAGTCTGAATAGGGTTGGCAGATTTATGTTTGACTTCTTGAAGTATGTAAAGCAATGATGAGCCCTTCATAACTGTATCTTCAGGAAATTAAAGTTTATTTATTATCCATAAAATACAAAACCTATTTATTTATTTATTTATTAAGAATAGTTAAAGTCTGTATACTTGAAAAATTGCTTAGGAGTGTTCATCAGTTACTGCAAGTAACTGTGCCTTGTACTGACCACAGTTACAAGTAAACACAAGTTAATGCAAGTAGATAGAGGATGGCAAACCTTTGTCTGTACACACCCAACAGACTTAATTCTGCAAAATCACACTGGGGATGAAACATGGAATATAAGGTGTAGCCTAAATAGGATTTCAGCTCTTTCTGTGCTGTATTACTTATTTAGCTGATGAGAAATGCATTCAGATTGACTTGCAGCAGCAGTTAATGGGAAACCAATTGGTCCAGATCTCCCAGTCATTCTCATGAAAGCCCTACTGAGCTCCCACCCCGTCTATGTGTTGTTGATTTAATCTTTTTGGATTTTAGTACAGCTTTCAGTGCTGTTTCTATGATTCTATGACATGACCATGTTCTTTTCCAGCTAAGCAGCAGAGAGTTCATACCTTGAGCCTTCTCTGACATGAAAGCTCTCCTCCTCTGACATTACAAGATCTCCTGAGTCTCAGCCTTCAGTCATATCCACACTCTGTCTGTCATGGGCTGTATCTGTATTAATCAGAGAGGTAAAAGCCTTTACACCAATTAGGTTCATTTATCCCAACACATTGTGGTTTTACTTGTGTAGTATTACTAATTTACTTTTTTAGCTTCAGTAGTAAATATCTGGTAATGTGGAGGAAAAGGAAGCTTTTCCAAGATAGATAAATCTATCCTTCCAAAGTTACTTGGTAGCATCTTCCAGTTTTTATCCTTCTAGAGCACCTATGGTGTTGATTGTAGGACAACCAAAAGTTCTGCTCAACTAGATCAGAGGATATTTCCTTTTGGCAGAGGCATTTCATACTTCTCTAGTGGGGCATAACTGGATTGTTTTGCAAGAGATTATCACAGAAGACAAACTTCAGTCCAAAAGAGTGAAGGTGACCAGATGTGTTTCCTGGAATATTTTAAATTTTTCAGCACTAGTAGTTTTTAGTTCCCTCTTTCTGGGCTTTCCTGTACCCTTTTCTGTGGATGAGTCTGGCTCTGGTTGCATGTGACAGTGCTCATGTAGAGTGGAGGAGTGCTTAGTCTGAGAAGGTCTGATACCTAGATCAGATGTAGAAGGAGCTAAGGATGTCCTTGTGCTAGATTTATAGCAGATTTGAAATTATCAACAGTAACCAAATTGTCTGTCCAGTTGTGCCCAGCTCCCTGGTTCAAAGGGACCTGAAGAAGGAGAAAGACTTTTTATGTCTTGTTCTTATAGCTGAATTATCAACTTTCCTGATAAATGGTGCTTTAAAGATCAACTACTTACTGTATTAATTAATTACATTCAATAACATTCCATATGATGCTTTTATGTGTTAATAAAATGGAAAGTAAGAATATTTCACCTGCTAATGTTCTTTTTAAATTTTTATTCTTATATGCAGCTTCTGGGAGTGAAGAGGATATGGCCAGCAACAAAGCTGCTTTGCTCTTTGCCTGCTGATACACAAACATCCTTTTATTAATTTCATTAAAATATCAGCATATCTACAGTAGTTAAAATTGACAACAGCTTTTGGTTTGAGCGTGTTCCACTCATTTACTCCATGAAATATCTCTAAGCTTTACCCTCTAAAGTGTGACAACTTCTGAACTACTGTTTTCTCTACTTCCCCTTTCTTCCACTTTCAAAGGAATTCTAATAGCAAACAAAATGATGCAGGAGAAAGAAAACAACCACAAAACTTACTAGCAGAGAGATTCTTTTCTCAACTGTGGTCCCTTTGAGGCTGGCATCTGTGGGAGTTATAGATGCTGAATGAGAGGAATTTCCTTGGTGTAAACACTAAACAGAGGGTATAGAAAGGACTGTGCTGTTCCTTAATGTTGGTGCAAGATGCAAGTGGAGGATGGCCTAGGGCACATTGGTGAAGTTTTTCAGACTACTGACAGACTATTGCAAAGATTTTTAGTGCATCTTGACTATTTACTGGTCCATAAATAAGTGCACTCTGTTGTGCCAAAGGCTGCCACATCCTTGTTACATGCAGGAGCTGGTCAGGAATTGCCTCAGAAATCATGCTGGGTTTGGACTTCTGTTGTTTGTGTCTTCCTTCTGAAGTATCACTGCTTCTTTCCTTCCTATTGGCAAAAGGCTGGCAGCTGATCAGTAGCTCAGTCCTCCTAAGAGTCTGTACAAAATAAATGCCATGAATATCCTGGAATACTGTAGTGGCAGTTTCTCCATAGATGCCTGGTTAGGGGCAGACTGCATTTCACATATGCTCTGAATTTTAGGTGCTGGTTTCCAACGTGGCATTCAGAAACCTGAGCCAAGAGTTCTGGCTGTGTAAATAAAAAGTGCTTGGAGAGTCCAAAAGAGGATGAACTTCCAAGCTCGGCAGGAAATCACCCTTAATTAATATGCATGCCATTTTCTGATCAGCATGATTTCTGCCTTAAGCCCAGGGCTTGAAATATTTCTTAGAGCTAGATCGCTGCATGTTTTTTAAAGAAGTTTGAAACCTTTTTCTTTTCAAATGCGAATGGAGGAAGAGGCACAAGAGGGTTACCAACTTTGCCTTCCTTGGGACAGGCACATCTTTATGCAGGAAAGAACTCCTAAAGTCAAAGCTTTTCCTCTGCCTGAAATTGAAGCTGTAACCTCAAACTGACCAGGATATAAGACCCAATAATGATGTGTATTCATAGCGTGTTAGATAAGGCATATTTTTTAAAGGTGAAGGGTTTTAGTTCCAGCACTTTTTCTTATGACTACTCATTTGTTTTATGCAATGGCTGTTTAATATAGAATTATAGAATTGGTTGGGTTGGAAGGGTCATCAAAGGTCATCTAATCCCAAGCCCTCTGCCGTGGGCTGGGACACTTTTCACTAGAACAGGTTGCTCAAGCCCCATCCAATATAAAATATGTCTCAACAGAAGAAGTGAGAGGTATTTTAGTCCTCACATGAAAAATACAAAGATCTGATTTGAGTATATTTTTGAGAAGTTTTTATTAAATCCTTTCAGGTAGAGGATAGCATTTAGTTTGTTTTCATGTTCACACTAATGTGCAAAAGGCACTTTCACATTGCTGCCATGTACTTTGTGTTGGATTCTTTCTCCCAAGAATTCCTGTGTTGCCTGTGTTTACAGGACCCAATAAGAGTAATATATGAATTTGGTTAATAGGCTGCCTGAGAGAACTAAGAGAGTTCTGGATTTGGGCTTAAGCTATATGCATGTGGAACTTAAAAGGAAAAAAGGTAATATTTTTCCAGAATCTGGTGTCTGGTAAAAGAGTCCATGGGAGTCCTACCGTCATCTCTGCATATAAACTTGATTTTTTTTCCCTCCCCTGTGATTTAAGGATCAGTCAAGATCTTCTTGGTCATCAAAGGGATAAACGTCTCTGAGAGTACAGTGGGCATTCTTGATTTGGGGACATAGCATGTTCAGCTGTATCAAGTTGACACAGATCCTTGCATCCCTTGTGAAATGTATCCCAAGGACTTGTTTGTACTTCCCATCTGCCCTTCATCCTTGAGACCTGCAGATTGTGTGCAGAACCTGACCCCTTTCAGTTTCTGTCAATATGACTCTTTACCTAGTCTAAAGGCTGGTTATTAGGCAGAGAAAGCAAAGCACTCCTCCACTTTGCACACAGTCAGATCCTGCTTGTGGGGGAAGCAAATGACTTGCAATTTAATCTAGTGAGTGGCATTTTGCAGAAATTTTTCGTCTTTATAAGATACATTTATTTTTGAAAAGAATTCTTGCTTGCCTTTTTTATTAGGCTTCCTGTAACTATGTATCTCTAGGGAGCATTTCACTTGTTTTTGGGATGTTGCCCAAACACAGTTGACTGAATGGGGGATTAACAGTTAATTAAGAGTCCTGAGATTTAAGACATAGGAAGTAGCCCTCTCCTTTGGAGATTTTTCCCCCGATTTGTGCTGTCAGATTTTCTCTCTCCAAAACCATATTTTCAGTGCATATCTATTGCATCATCTCACTCATTCAAATATTCATCACAGTTTTTTGAAGCAATACTTGAGGACCGTAACAATCAGATTGTGATTTATCCAGCTGTGCCCATGTACTGCAATGTGCTGCATCAGAATATCAGTATCATGTTTACTGCATTGTCTCTCTTGTATGAATTTTACTAAATAAAGCTCTTAAAGGCTGGGCAGAGGTTAATGATCACTTGTAACTACAGCAGTCATGCAGAATACTAGTGGGTTTTGTGAAATTTTTGTTTAAAACAGAGTTATATTGAGCACCATTTTAATTTTGCCATCTAATTCTGTAGTTTTGTGTCAATCTTACATGAAGACTCAGGTGAATCCTTTTCCTTTAGAGAGGATCTGAGCTGATCCCATCACTGCAGTGTTTTTATTGATGCTCTACATCCTATGCATTCCTAGGTGAAAATAAATAACTGCATTAATAGGCAGCTATTTATCACTAGAGGGATTAACCACAGATGTCTGCTAATCTTAATAATACCAGGTTTAAAGCCATGCATGATATATATAAAAGCAAACTAAAATCTCCAGAGTACATTTTAGCCCTAAAAGCCTACAGACGAATGATGCTGACAATGTAGCCTTCAATTTGTGATATGTGGGTACCACAATCTGCCTACAAAGTGCATATTGTTGATTTTAGGCCATTTTAGTAATTTTTACTAAACTGCTGAATTGGACGATTAGTGGCATTTCACCAGCCAAGAAGCAGGGATTTCCAAAACTGACTTAATTTCCTCTGTATCCTTCACTGGCATTAGAGAATACTAAAAGCCTTTTTCTCCAAGGCATGAGAAGTCTGTCACACATCTGTTGGCCTTTCTGTGGTCAAAGGGAATTTTTTAATTACAGGTCTTAACAGTTGTGTGTTAGGTGGAAAGGTGCATTTTTATTTGCTAGTATTTCTGTCAGATTTATCCTTAGGACAAAAATGCTTTGATGAAAGTAGCATTAGGTAGGATAATACAGGCAAACAAGTACTTACAACCATAAGAGTGTTTGATTGTAAGACATTCGTAAATAAAAGGGTTTAGAGGCCCTTATTAGATTTGTAACTAATCTGTTTCTAAGAAACTTTCACTGAAAACCTAACAATAAGACAAATGGCACGTCCCTTCCATTAGGAACTTACTTGTACACACTCATCAAATTCAAACAGTGTATTTTCAGGGTTAAAAGCTTTCATGCATGGTTTGTAATTATCATGCAGCTTTTAACTAAAAGTAGGGACTTCTTTGGGTAATTTTGGGGAAAAATAAATAAAACCAAATTTAACGCGAATTTTGAAGTCCTCTGAGTACACTATAAATCGCCATTAAGACTTCGTATCTAAGGAATATGTACCCTTTGGAACATCATTGTGAAGTCCCCCAGTCTGACAAGATGCAGAGGCGAGGCTGCAATTCAGCCTTCTGCTGGGATAGAGAACTGAGGGAAAACTGTGTGTTTCCATAAAAAGATAGCTGCGGGGATGACTGTAGTAGATCAGCTGGTTTAGGATATGTATCTTGTCAAGAGGGAAAATGGAACTTGCCTGAGTGTTGCATAACTGAATGCCTTATGTCTTTTTAATAAGAAATTGCTGAGCTAACTTAATTGCTACCTTTTTAAATTTGGTTTATTTTGTATTTGTATTCCTATGTTAAATGTAAAAGAATAGAATACAAAATTACCTTTATAATTATATCAGAGTAAATGCTTACTTTCCTTGCTGCGATTTCATTGAACTGTGTTGTGTGAGCCCCCAGGCTTTTCAATATCTGGGATCTGTTCTGTGTCGGATGTCAGAGGTGTTTCTCACAGAGCTGCCATGCAAAGGGGACTCTTTCAGCACCAGACACTGTGGAAGCAGCTGCCACAGAGAAACTCCAGTTGATAGCTGGACCAGGAGAAAATGGGTTGCTAGAGTGTTCTGATCAACCTTGAATGTAAAATGAGCTGCTTGAAGACCCAACAAACAAGACAGTTTCTTTGCATGGAAAGGGACTGGGAAATTAAGTTATTAATTTATAAAAAATTAAGATCTCAAACCAAGAATACAAAAGCAGATTCCATAAATTATTTATTTCAATTACATCTTCATTTAAAGTGCCAAGGTCCCTTTAAAAATATAGCACTAAACAAAACAAAAATATAGCACCAAGAATATATGTAGAAAGATCATTATAGTCTGTTATTGGATCTGTAATGGTCTTTCCTTAAATCTTCACAGCTTTTCCTACCTTAGTCTCTATTTGCTGCTGCTCAGATACATTTTATTTTCTGTAGTGGATTGTTCTTTGTTTCTAATCAAATGTTATAGCCTTGAATATTGGAGTAGCTAGTTTTAATTAAGTCCAAAGTAAAGAATTGAAAGAGAATGTCAAAGCCAAGATCTTTCTACTCAGATCCTTTCCAAAAGTTCATTTGGTTGAATTGCCCACAATTTACGTAAAACAACAGTAAAAATACTCTGTGTTTTTACAGGTTTATTCCCTTTATTATCTCGTTGTATGTCAGGACATTAGAATGTATGCAGAAGTCTAAGACTGCTCAGTTATCCATCTATAAATAGTGACAGAATCAGACCCTTACCTGTATAGTGAGTGCTTATCCTGCAGAAATTTAAGATTCAAATTGATTCTCTTAACTAACAGATTTCATAATTGATTCAGTTAAAAGAAGTTGAGGGATGTGAATGAGGAGAAAGCATTACTAAACCACTTCAAGTAACTGAAATAGCATGCTTGTCTGACTGGATTTCTTGAATCCCAGACAATGGATCCTCAAGCTGAGAGCCTGGTGGACCATTCAGTGTTGTTTCACCTGTCCTTTTTGGCTCAGTATCATGCAGAAGTGGATGACCAACATTACCCCTGCAAGACTTGTAACATATTGAATCCTCCTGGATAATTTGGCTATTACAATGATTGTTGAAGGCAATAGACCAGGCCAAGCAAATTCACTGTTACGTGTTACGATTTACACAGCCTCATCACATGGACTAACAGCTTCACACAGAAAATGAAGTCATTGATGGTATCACCTAATACAGCCATCTGTGCCAAGCTGGGTAACTTTGAAGCTGGATCAGATTTTTCTGTATTAAATACACATCTTTTATCACACTGTTGAGAGAATAAATCTAGAACTGATTTTGGCACTAAAAGATATAAGAATAATGTACACTGAAAATAGTCTCCATCTGCTGCTGAAGTCTCTCTCATTGCCCAGAGTGGTTCTTGGGATTTCTTTCCCTTTGAAGATTTTTGTCAGTGAACATTTCTTTAACTTGCTGTCTACTGAGACTTCAGCTCCCTTTCCCCTACTTCCATTCTGTTGGCTCTGAGCAGGTTGAGCAGATTCTTACTATGTTTGCAGTTTTAGAAAAACCAGGCACCAAGTTTTCACTTTCGCTTTGTATTTGCCTAATAAGGAACTTGGAGCAGCAGTAGACTGAACAATCCTAAATGTTAGAAAAAAACGTATAACCCAAGCAACACCCCAAAGCAAAACCTCAGCAGTTTACTTTCAAGGTTAGTTTCAAGATTGCATACAAGTAAACTTGTTAGAACCTAGCCATCTGTATAGTATTAGGTGCATATTTGACAAAAAAAAAGGTAAATAAAAAAGCTGTCAAATGACTCTTGAACATTCAAACAGCTTAAAAGCTCTTTGTGTGGTAATGTTGGCACAGTTCCTAAGTGACCAGATGGAATTTTATTAACAGCCAACAGGACAAGGGCTGAGATTTTGTTTCTTAACTTACTATTTTTGAAACACTTGTAGAGGATGTGTCAGAAAGCTTCATGTACTTTCATACTACGCAAAATTACACATATACCTTCCCTTAATGCAAAGATGAAGACTGCTTCAGAGGTTGTCATTTCTGTAAGGTAGATGAGAAGATAGTAATGAGACATGTGTGGTAATTTAGGTATCACTACTTTTTAGTGAATTTCAGAAAGGTTTTTATATACACAATTGTGGTCATATTAAAAGCAGAACTTAAAAACAGGCTTTCTAATAAATAAACTTAAAGAATGTATTTTATTAAAAAAAAGATCAAAAGATACCTAAATATTAAAGAGACTTGATTTCTGATATCAGTAACCACTGGTAATAGTGATGTCAGATTTCCATTTAAGGATTCTGGTAAACATTAAGACCATGCAAATTTATGTGACTTCTCCTTTTCTGGCATCATCATGGATTTATTTATTGTCAGTAAGAAATACTTGAAAACTGAGAATCTCCATAGTCTCCAGTAAATGACAGGATGATGATTAGCCCTACAGGGAGCAGCTGAGGGACCTAAGGTTGTTCACTCTGCAGAAAAGAATGGTAAGAGGCAGCCATATCAGTCTCTACAACTTCCTGAAAGAAGTTTGTAGCAAGGTGGGCATCAGCGTCTTCTCCCAGGTAACTGGGAGAAGAGGAAATGACCTCAGGTTGTGCTGAGGAATCTCAGGTTGGATATTAGGAAAAATGTCTTCAGTGAGAGCAGGAAAAGGCTCCCCAGAGAAGTGGTAAAGTCACCATCCCTGGACGTGTTTAAAAAATGGGTGGATGTGGCACTTCTCAATATGTTTTGGGGTGCATGGTGGTGTTTAGTCAAAGGGTAGAGTCAGTGATCTTGGAGGTCTTTTCCAGCCTTAAAGAGCCCATGATTCTATGACCTTCAAACCAGACAGCGTAGAAGAAAAGAAACTAAATCTGTAACACTCTGTGGACTCATGGTTCACCCTATTCCTTTCAGGTGCTTCCTTTCCATATTTAAGGTTTTCAGGGGACTCATGATAGCTAGAAAACAGCTGTCTAGTCAGAGATTAGTATTTCATAACATCTGACAGAAGAACACTGATGTGACATACAATTAGAGCTAGCAGTACCAATTTTCAATTTTGAACCTGGGTATCCTACCCAGACAAAATTCTCACTGTTGCTGGTGAAAGATGTGCCTGAGGGCTTTATACAGAATCAAATTCTGTGTTTGTTCAGTAACTCAAGCTGGTATAAGTATAGTTATGACAGATATTGCACCATGTACTTACTTGTACAGTTGATACGGACTTACTTGCAGAGGGTAGGCCAAAGACCAGAGCTGGAGCTTGTTGAAGTCAAAGAGAATTTTTCTTAGTTCTGGAACTTTATATCCTCAGTTTGTATGACCTGTTTTTTTATTTATTTGATTGGTTGATTGGTTTGTTTTTAGGCTCAGTAAGAAAAAGTAATTTTAACTTGTTTATCTAAAAAGCTAAAAGTAGAGTAAGCTGGTTAAATTGATTAGGAATGTATACTTGAAGTCTAAATTGTTGTCCTGCATTATAGCATCCTACTCAGACTCATTTGTAGCATTCCATATGTGTTATTTTGTTGGTTAATGAGCCATATTTTGTATAGAACTTGGAAAAAGTACAGAGGATTGGCAGCCTCATTAAATTACACCACAGAGAAATCAGTGTTCTAATATAGTATGGGAAATAATTTAACAAAAAATTAAAAAGCTCTTTAGGAAAGTGATTTCCTGATTTCCTCTTATTTGTTTGTGTAATGTCTAGGCTGGCATTTGTAATCAGCACCCTTGAGTCACATTAGGATCAAGACTTTTAGAGCAGGTACAGTCAGAAAAACTTGGACACAGTAGTGTAGGCAAAGATCATCTTAAAGAAAAGATAAAGCTGAAAAAGCTTGATACTCTTAGTTTTAAATGTGTTTTTTCTAGACTGTACTGTTTCAGTAGTTTAATTTTCTTCTGTTTGTTTTCTAGCACCTGTTCTTGCTGTCGTGACTTGACAAAGTGACTCTTGCTTGCTAGATTAAAAGTGCTTCAGGCAGAAATCATCTGGAGGAGCAGAAAAGGAAAAGAAAGAAAACAAAAGAACAGAATAAACCACCTAAAATAAATCAAAAAAGAGCCAGTAGAGAGATGCAAACCCTGCTAGCTGCTTGCGCATGTGCATAGACACATAGACAAGCTGCAGACATGCAGCTTGTCTCTTCTATACTGCTCCATATGATTATATGCAGTACAGTATTGTAGGGAATGGTAGCTTTGATTAGCAGTAAGGTTACTCCTTTTTTTATAAGACCCTGTTTCAGTCATTTACTGACTCTTAAGGAAGAGCTATATTCTGTTCCAACTGTCTGCTTTAGGCTGTCTGTTTTAATTTGCTTGATGAGTTCTTGCATGAGCAAGAAACAGGTTTGGACTACTGTCTGAAGTAACAGTAGTCATTTAAGGTACTATTTTGGTCCTGTTGTTTTTCCCCCACTAAATTTTTTTCATTCTGTGCATAGGGTGGACAGTAATCTGGAATAATCTGGTGGAGGAGACCTTCCCTTGCCTTTTATGTTGCAGTACTTTGAAGCCATGTCATAAACTAAGGACAGGTGGGCACATAGAGAGATGCATTTACAGTTGAATGTTCCCACAAAGAGGGGGATCCCCTTCTGCCCCATGTGATACCTGATGCTCTCTTGATACCTGCCCATGATGTGTTGTGCTCTGCTTTATAGAAGTGCTGGGTGTCATCTTTACTGCATCTGAAGACTCCTGCAGAATCCAGAGTGTGCAGGAATTCTGGAACCTGAAAATCTCATGTTAAAAACCCCACCTCCCACACAGACACTTTTAACCCTAAATTTGCAGTTCTCCCATTCACTTACACAGTGCATTGCTCCCCTCATACTTTATAAATACCTTCTGAAAGCTAGCACGTTCATATCTTTGAAGCATGATGACATAATGTAATGATAGTAGCTTTATAATTGCCAGTGAGAAAGGAAATGATCCTTTATCTTTTAGTAGTACCTGGTAAATAAAAGGAGAGCTGCTTGCCAAAAAGGAGGCTATGAAAAGACATTCAGCTATTCTTTGACAGAACATTTGTCCTAAAGAGAGAGGTGTCCCTTGAATAAAACAGTATTCTTCATGTGCACATCTTGGCATGCACTGTATTGTATGGTAAATATTTTACATGGTGAAATATATGTGGGTTGATTTAATTTTGGAGCTTTGTGTATTTAAAACTATTTTGATAATATGACTCAGTGAAGATCAGGCACGTGGAGAAAAAAAAGCTATATGAAAATAAAATATGCAAATACAAATGCAGTCTTGTCAATTAAATTGTAATTCTTTACAAATTGGTAGCCATCTTGATAGTTTTTTCAACTACTGCTAGTAATAGAGTATCAGAAAGGATCTCTTCATAAACTGAGAACCAAATTATTTGGAATAATTGCTTTTTCTAGCATTAGCTGATTTTTAAATAAAGTTTATCCACTACAGACTCCCTTTATCAAGCAGTTTTCTATTAAATGAAAAAAAAAATCTATTTCATTCTTCTTCTAGGACTGGTTTTAAGCAAAATCTTTTAAAGCTTTATGTAAAGCTGTAGAATTATGTTGATTTCTCTGAATTTTGATTGGTTTCTTTAAACCTTAAGATAATTCCAGACCTGCAGTGTTTAATTATGAAATATAAAGATTCCTAGGAAAACATGGTACAGATTTAGGTAAGAGAAAAAAAATTTCCAAGGTTCTGCAAAATCTTCAGAAATGTCATTCTTATAGCCTTTGCAAGTCATGATGTAAGTAATAGAGGATCATTAATGTGCAAAAAACAATTACAGATCTATATACCTTGGCATAGTGTAAATGTTTTTTATATTAGACTCTGTGGTTTATAAATATTAGACTCTGTGGTTTATCTGTGGCTACAGTAAAAACAATACATGAAATTATTTTCAAAGATACCAAATGTCCTATGAGGGGCGTGGGGGGAAGCAATCAGAAAATTTGCCTTGGCAAGAGATTCCAAGTGTACTGACTGCTGGTTGATGCTGCTTGTTTTAGGTTTCTATCCTAATTTTGAATACAGATTGATTAAGTAGTTGTTAGTGTGTATAGGCTGACCTGATAATTACAAAAACTAATTAGGTAGCTTCGTGCTCAGGTGGGAGTGAGTCACGGCGTGTCAGTATTTTCAGGTAATAAAAATGAAGCCCCGTGTCAAGAAGAACAGATGCAAAAGCAAGAGGATAAATGAAAGAGTAACAAGTCTCTAAGACCAGATGGCATATATCTAAGATTCAGAAAGTGTTTAAGAATGAAGCAGCTGAACTGCTGTCAAAAATAGACACTCTCATTAAATTTAGTTACTATGCTAGAAAAGTAGAGCAAATGTACCTAAGTAAAAAACAGGTTGCAGAAGGAGCCCTGCAGTTAATGATCCATCATTATATCCCTGAAACTAGAAAATTTGTTGGGAAAAAGGCATTAACCTACCTCAATGAACATGGTAAGACCAAAACTAACAGAGCTTCTGTTTTCAAAAAAAGAGTTCTTTCTTGATTAAGATATTGGTCTTGTATGTCTGTACAGGTCTTCTGGCATTACTAATAAAAAACTAATTCTTCACTGCTGCCCTCTGACAGCTTATAGGTACCTCCTGATTAGATGCCAGGTTTAAAAATTTTGTGGATGGGCTAGGAGCAAAGAGTTGTCTCTAATGATGGGTTTGGGTGGCTTGGCAGAAAATATTGTACACTTGGGAGTGCTTGAGGGCAGCTGCTACAAAGAAAAAAGAGGATAGAGTATTTTTTGTCAATGGGCTGAATGTGAGAAAAAGAGTCTTCTGTCGTCGATAAATTCTGTATTTGAAGTATTTTACATGTCGATGTGAACATTTGTATGGGACTAGGTATCTTCTGAAAAGTTACCACGAGGATGTGTCTCAGTTTATGTAGGTTCAAAAAGGACCCATGCTGTACATTTCTGCCAGCTTATTCAATGTCCTGGGAGCTAAAAGGTTCTCATGATTTTGCATCAGTCTTCTGTTTTCTTTGGGGATGTGGCATCTGGGGTCATTAAAGACCAAAGTTGGGCTACAGATCTCACCACCTGCTGCACGAAGTCATTCAGGCCAAATACGTAAATCTCACCCAAACAGATTATGTATCTAATCTTTGTGTCAGGTTCTCAAATAATATCACATTGGAATACACCTTTTATCAAAAGCTGTGGTGAGCCTGGGTTGGATTTCCCCTATGGGTTAGTTTGGACTGAAAGTCTAGTAAGTTCAAGTCTGTACAAGAAAATGAAGTCATTTCTGCAGTCTAGCCCATGTGCAAGTATGTACTTACATTTTTAAGAGAATTATGCCGTTATAACACAAGGAGACTCATAAAATGGCACCATTCCTTCTGCTCAATTTTGATGTCTCATTGTTTCCTGAGAGGCAGTGGAGCAGGCTCAAAAGGCTCTGATGTTAATACAGCCACTATCCCTGTAACAGCAGAACTGCTGGAACTTTTTTTTTATCTGATCAGCATGTTTCAGTATGTCCTATTTCAATATCTGTTAATTTTGAATTCCTTATCTGTTAAGTTGCATGTATAATGCAATAGTCTGTTTAATAACAACACATCGACATCTATGAAGTGTCAATCAAAAGATACAGTCAATATTATTATCATATGTTCGAAATCCTTATTTCGTAGAGAAAATATCTGTACTGGATAAAATGTTATAAGATACATGAAAAACAAACAGTCCAGACAAAAGCTGACCATCTAAGTACTCAGCTAAGACATTCTACATACTTTATTAACATCAGTCTCAGAATAGGGTTTTTCCCGTGATTTGGGTGAAGATGCTGTGGACTCAGAGCAAAATCACAAGTTGCTTCTTACCCTCAGAAGCTGCATTACTAGAAAGACTATTGGGTACCTTTTCAAACTTTTTGCAGTCTCACCAGTACTCGTGTGGCCCTGACCCTAAACAAAGTTGATGAACTACCAAATTTTTACTAGATGAAAGAACAGTTCTTTTGTGTAAAACAAGTCAGTGACTGCAAACAGGAGTGAGACACAGAAAAGCTCTTAGAAAAAAGGAGTAGAGTGAAGTGAAATGGAATATTAAAACATTAACTAATGTTAGTTTCTGACTAATTTTCTCTGTAGAAATGCCTGCACAAGAGATAGCAAAAGGTTGCAAGAGATAGTAGTAATGTGCTACCAAAAAGCAATGTGGGTAATCAAAGAATTTAATACCTCAGTTTTTATGAGTGTCTGTGCAGGAGTAGTTATTGGGGGAAACAAAATGTAACCGTAGGTGGAATGGCCCAGACAGGTCTGACAGCTCTTGGCAGACTCCACTTGCTAACTTATCAGTTTGTAACATTAGGATATGCAGTATTAAGGTGTGTGGGATTCAGAGCTTCTTGTCCAGATAAGGTAACTTATTTTCTGAAAGCAATACAGTAAGCCAGACATGAGAGATTCCCTGTGCTTAGGGTCATCAACAGAGTAGTTGATACTTGTATTAAATTTCAGACTTCATGCCACAGATATTCACAACATGATACCACATTGTTGACCAATCGTACCACAGGGAACATTACTAGCCAATTTTTACCTCAGCCATCCTAATCTTGCACCCTTAGATCTTCCTAATGTGAGCTTCACACTGCTTGTATGTTGACACAATGTACCAACTCACGTTTCTCTGCTACTCAGCCAAAAAGATTATTTATATTGCATTTTATTTGAATATTTATATTGCTTTTTATTTGATGCTGACAGTCTGATCAGTCTATGCAGCAACGAGCCTATTGGAAACAGCTTCTATAGAAGGAGAGGAGGAGACACAAAAGTAAGCAGGAGATGATCACAAGAAAACAACAGGAGTTTTGTACTTGGAAAAGAAGCATTTGCAGCTTCTTCCCTAAACAATGGGTTTGGGGCAACAGTGAAACAGCAAGAGTCGGGAAGCCTTGTGTGATTATATGGTGAGAGCCCTCTGGAAACTCAGCACTTCTCTCTGCATATCCCTGTCAGTGTCATCTCAGACTATAAGGGTTTGTTCTTTTCAGGACAACAAAAGAAAAAAAATTTATAAGATAACAAAACCCCTGAATCTGTTGAAGATCTGTTCCTACATGTCCAAGATTCTTGGGTTTCAAAAGTAACTGTCTCTTTCAAGGTATCTCAGTTTAGAAAGTAGATGGACTAGGACAGAAAGAACCAAAGTAAACAAGTAAGTTCTTTGTTGGAGGATGGTTTCTTCCCTCTGTGCTCTTGGCCTTGTGGCATTGGGTCAAGAGATCTGTTGTTTCTACAGTATTCCTATTATATTTTCTTCTTTACTACAGCGTGATTGTCAACCTGCAAGAAATTTAGAGTTGTAGGCTTATTAGAAAGTCAAGGATTATTGTAATTTATTTTAGAAGCACACTTTATGCATATGGTTTCTAAATCAATCTCTCCTGTTATGTTATTTTAAAAATACTCACAGCATCCAAGTATACCTAGAGGAAGGGCAGTTTGGCACACAGTGCAATATTGTTTCATAAGATATTTTAAAAGTAGTATGGTCACAAGTACCATTGCCACAAGTGCCCATTGATACTTGAAGTTTATCTAAAGTTGCAGTTAAATGTCCTTGTATGTCAGTGGGATGTGCACATGCTTGGTACCATGAAAAAAATAGTGGACTTTCCCCAGAAGAACTTTACATGGCACTGAGCAGAAAGGAGTGGTAGGAAAATAGACTGGGGAGACTTCTAACTCTATTGCAGGTTCTGATGTGGAATGGAGTGAAAGAAATAACAAGTATTTTATATAAAGCACTCATCTCTGCACAGAAAAATGAAATAATAAGTGGCATCTTGTGATTTATTGAGCACAAGTGAAATAGAAAGGCCGTAAGAGAGAAATAAAATCTGTGTGTGCTCTCTGACAGTAGTCTGCAAAATCTGGTGTGACAGTGAATTTCGTATCTTTGCATTTCCTTCTTCCCTAGATTATAGGAACGCTTGATTTTCATATATATAGTAGATTGAGTCTTCTTATTGTAAATGTTGCTATAGCTTCAAAGTTAAATGTGTGAATATACAAGGAGGTGAGATGCCTGTAAGGAAGGAAGAGAATTAGTGCTACGTTAGCAGAAAACTGAAGAGAAGAATATGAGAAGGAGGCAGGTGAAGAAGGTATGAGAGGAGATGGAGTGCACAATGTAAAATTGTAATGCTGGGGCTAGTCATTGATAAGTTGTGTCTTTTGACAAATTCTGGTGGTATATCCTGAATAATTTTTTGTATTTAAGCAATGAGACTTTGCAGTGCATGTTCAACTTTACTGTTGGCTAAAGGTGATTCAAGAAAAGTGCTGTGGTAAGCCTGCTAGAGAGTAATGTGAGTATGAGGGGAAATCAAATTTAGGGGTTTTTTTTCCCTGTTAACTTGTTCCAGAAGGTGGCAGTTCAGCATAGTTAGGAGGTGGTCGGGAGGAAGGTTGTTAAGATCTTGAGGAGCAATAACCAAGTGTGCTTGCATTAAGGAGTACTGACATTCCTGGCTGTAGTGTTGCCAAGAAATGTGTTAATTATGAATAAACAAAATAACTGCCTGATCATAGAACCATATAAGAAATTTCATATATAAATGCTGAGCATTTTAAAAAGTTAAGTATCTCACCTTTATCTATATGGAATATTGAACTACAAAAGCATATGCTTATAAAAATTGGAGGTGGAACAAAAGCCACAGCTTTGGCTGAGAAGCAAAGCAGCTCCATCAGTGAGATTCCACCCTTTTCATGGGATGCCTGCTGTGTCTTCACTCTTTTCCTTTGCACCATCCCATACATAGGCAAGTGAAGAGGAGGCAGAGCACAGCAGGTGCCAGCTCACCTGTCAAGGAGGCTTCCTACGCTAGTGGGAAGCTGTAAGCAGCACTGGCTGCTAGTCAGGCTCAGAAGATATCCGTGATGTACTGAAAAGAAACTGCACCTATGGCTGTGTCGGGCTTGGGTCAAGACTCTTGATCAGCCCGTGGGAACAAGAGACATTCAGACACTATTTAACATTATTTGTTTTGAGTAACACTTTCTGCTTGCTGTCAGAGTTGGCATGGAAACTGAATCAGCACTCGTTTTTAAAAGAATAGTCCATTCAGAGTGAGGTTAGTCATCAGTGGGCTTACCAGAGGCTCAGGCTGCAGCTGCAGCCTTAAACCTTGCTCATGAAAGGATAGAATCCTCAAAATGGTAATAGTCATACTACCCCAACCTTTACTGGGCGTCTTTTGAGAAATGGTATAATCTTATTTGCATTTGGGTGGTGATGGGTTTTTTTAAAGAGGGAAGAGTTAATTATCTGAAATCCACAACACAACTTTCTTATTTCAAGAAGATGCCGTCTGTTTTTATGGATCAGTTGAATTTAAAGAGTTAACACAATTCCTATATGATGCTTGTAACATTGTGGTGGAAAGTGGCATAATTCTTAAAAGGCTCTAAGCTTAGCATTAGGCGTCTGTGAATAGTCAAGATGGAAGCCTACACAGCATGCAGAAATTGGCATTTTTAATTACTTTGCCTCTATTGATGATGAAGAAGATCAAGATATGCTTATTTCTATTCTATTTTATTCCCACACACAAGGGGAGAAGCAAAGAAACAGCTGCTGGTTTTCTGTACCAGTGAGGCTGAGAAAATACTGATAGATAAATTGCTGTTCAGTGGCATTTCATAAAGCCATGTCACCTGCTGTGCCATCCTGTTCTCAGATGCAAAATGATAAATGTATATATAAATTTGAAAAGTTTCATTTCATCTATAACCTTTGCCTCCTGGCTTTTTGTATCGTCAGAATACAGACCATCCATGTCTTCTGCATTGACACAGGAACTGTTTACACAAACTATTTACATTCAATACTATAGTGCTGTTACCAAATTGATGAGGACACTGATTTCTTTTTCCTTTGTGTTTATCAAGCAGATAATTTAAGTGAAGCCCTGAAGAAGCTGAAGATAACATCCACTGACAGCACAGCCGATAGCTTGGAGGGATGCTTGGACTGTCTGCTTCAAGCTCTGGCACAAAACAGTAAGTTGTATGGGCCTTTCAAATTTTAAATCATATGACATCAGTGAATTAAAATGTGGCAGAAAGACTGACTCAAGCAGTAGGCTGCTAAATTGGCTCTGTTGAGTTTTGGGGGTTTTTAACCCATATGTCTGTAATGTTCCAGTAGCAACAAGGACAGTGACAGGTAAATACCTGAATATTTGGAACAGCTGTAGTCCATTCCTTTCTCCACAATGAAGTAGAACACTTACTTTTTTAATTAATCATTCAAGAAAAAAAGAACAGAGATGGAGAAATAAGCCTCATAAGATGGGGAAAAGGATAAGGGAGCTGCTTGCTAATTCTGGTTGAAAGAGCGTAGTTTTCTATTTGTCATGTATTTCTCTTCACACTTCTCATCACAGATTTCTTAATTCCAGGAGTTTCAATTAGCAGAACTAGGCTGTATATACAAAGACAGTCCAAGTTTGATATGTAGTATGTAGCAAAAATAACATCAGATTGGAACAAGATATCATTTTCGCCAAAAACTTTAGAATACTTGTCCCCACTCCCAGTAGACAGAAAAGTAAGGTTAATGAAAATGACAATTTGCAAGACTTTTTCAATTTTAACTTTCTTAGTGCTTCAGATTGTGGGAGAAGAAAAATATGTGTACAGTTTCAGGTTGAAAAACTTCTCAGGATAGGTGCATGCCATGATTAAAACATTTTTTTTTAAAAAAAAGAGTCAGTCCTCTAAAAATATCAATGCACTCAAAAGTACAAACTATTGATAAGTCTTGTTTTTTTTCACATGATGGTATTCTACAAATCAAAGCTTCTTGAATTAGTTGGTGTAAAATACTTCATGAGGATTTTTGCAACTGAATATAAGCACCATCCAGATCAAGTCAAAAATGGATTATAACAGTGTCTGCATTTAATAGTAGTCCATTTTTAATTCTCACTGTTTTAGAAGGACATTATCAGCCAGAAAGTAATAAAATCTTTAAGGTTTAGATCAATCATTTTTTGAAGGTTCTGGATATATTTATAAGGTATATCCAATACTTTAAGCCAACCTCCAATTGGATTTACTTCCACTACTTTTAAGCCTAATACTTAAACAATAAGTACTAAAAAGAAGATCGTATGAAAAGATGAGAAGTGACAACTTACTCGTGTAAATAACAGAGTTTGCTGTTTTGCCTATGAAGGTCATATAGCTGTGTCAGAGAACAAGTCTGGCAGATGCAAAATAATTTTACTAATATACAGCAAACTTACTGATGCTTCCTTGCAACCAGACTCTTCTGTCTCAGTCTAAAGGCTTTGCTCTTCTTTCCAAAATATTTTTTCTTCTAGATTTGTAGCTGCCAGATCAGACAAACAGATTATTAGGATTTTGACCTCTCTCTTTGGGGTAGTTCTAGAAAATTTATTCTCTCCATAATTTCCCATGCTCTTTGTGCGTAAGTCAGTGACATGGCTATGGCCCTGCTGAGCTGCCCTATGATACACATCTCCATATATTTGCATTTGCCCAAGATTGAGGGCAACTGAAATAAAGCACTGAAAATTAGATAGGTCAGATAGGAGAGGTTTTTTTTAAACAGCTTGCTGGTAATTTAGGAACCAGTATATCAATTCTGTTGATTCAAGGGAACTGGACACTTCCATACCTAAGTTTTGCCAAGTCTCTTTGGACAATGGGCTTCAGTTATCAAGGCTGTCTGATGATTTGGGAACAGACTTCTGGCTTGAGATAATTTTATGAGAACAGCAGTATGTTCAAAGGACTTCAGAGATTGAGGTAAATTACACATAATAGATTGATTCAACAGCTAGATACAGAATCAGCTTTCTAAACATTTTCTCACAGCTCTCATCCATCCAGTTAACCATCTTAATATGGATTTGGCTGATTGATTTTTAATGATAGTCTATATTATCACATATACAATACCTAGTTATGAGATACACACTGAACCTCTGTGTCTGTGTATAAATTATTACAGAATAATAATGATGAAATCAAATTGTTTATATTAAAGTACATGTTAATTGTTATGCAGAAATCATTTAAATAATATTTTGCAAAGTTATTCTGCTCTTGTTCAGTATATTTCCATGTATGATTAAATGTGTATGATTAAATTAATGTGTATACATTTATATTCTACTTCAGTAAATCATCATATTAATGTGAGAGAAACAAGCCATTCAAGGAATAGTTTATTTTAAGATAATTTTATAGAACTGTGATTTTGTTGGGAGTTCATGGTAGTATTGTTAATCGCAGAAGTTAAAGTTTTATTCACTGCTTTAAGACTTGGAGGTAAAAATATGTTATCTTATATAAAATTTAGTACAATACTGATATGCTAATGTAGCCCACTCCCCATCTACTGCCAGCCAAAATCAGTAGTTAAACCCAATGATACTACAACAAATTGAGATTTTCAGTAAAGGACAACTTCAGTTTTGCATATTGCATGTACACATGAAAGTTTTAGTGACCATTACAGCACTATCTATTGGTATCTGCGTGCAGCATAGGTTTGTGGCTGCTGCAGAATGTTAAATTCCCCAGTTTCTAAGAATACAGTGAAAATTATAGTTCCATTTACTTTGCATACAATCTTTATGTTTTCATTACGCTAAAACATTACTTTCTTCTCATATTTTCTACTGTATAGAAAGAGAACACAAAGTTACGATGAATACCATAACTTTTCATTTCTTTCTATGTAATCTGCTGTATTTTCTTTTGTTTTTCACTCTCCTTCTCAAAACTGATCTGTTGATAATCCTAGACAGGTGTAATGCCCTGGAACATGATACCTCCTGCCTGACTTTAGGAGTTATTCTGCCATTTGTCGCAGCAGTCAAATTAAGGTGCATGCACACACACATATGCTATACTACAGAAGGGTGAGTCAAATACTCAGCTGAATGTGATAACTGCTGGTAAATATTTGGCAAGCCAAATTCAAATTGTTTTAACTACAGTTTGTCTAGGAGAAACTTGCATAGCTCTTCACATCTGAGACCTGGGTCTGAAAATCCTGCACAGATGGTTTCCTCAGGAGACATTGTTTTGAAATATATATATTCCTATTTATGCAGATATTTTAGTTCTTGTCTGTCACCAGCACTTCTGTCTGAGGCCAGTCATATATGGTCTAGCTTGTGGCACTAGAGAAAACTGAGGGGTTTTTTTTGAAGATGAAAGAGTCAACAATGACAGAGGAATGAGACATAAATATGCATTAGAAATGCTTTAGAATAATGACATACCTCATTTTGTGCGGAGTTCCTTCAGCATTCCCAGTGAAGTTAACTAGCATTCCTGGGGACTTGGCAGCCATAAAGTTGCAGTAACATAAATCAAGATTCACAGGTAAGCTAAGAGCTGCTTTCACCTCCATGAATCTACCTCATTTGAGTAAACTGAGATTCTGTCCACCTTGCTTCTGAAAGAAAAAACACAAATATTTGATCTCTGTCCCCCTGCAAGCACTCACCATCTGCTAAACTTCCTATAATTCAAATTGTTAAGGAAAGGCTGAGGTACATATTCCATAAGCATTGTTAACAGCACAAAACCGAGCCAGCCATGCACTAAATGAATTACTGGCTTATATTCAATCAAGAGGTGAAAGTCATGTATTGCATGTGTTTTCTTTTAACAACTATCCATTAAAACACGTTACTCCTTTGTCTGCTCCATATAATCTGGATTAGTTCTATACAGGCATGGATTGATCTGTTATTGTCTAGAAAGAATTTTGCTGATCTGGAAGCAGACTGTTTACAGTGACATGGAGTGTGGAATGATCATAACAAACAAAAAAGGCAAAAACCTCCTCAAAAGTATGAGTAAGACATGTGCTGAAGAAAATTAATTTGAAAGATCATATGCTTACATTTCTGGAATAAAGTAATTAAAGTATAATTGCTTTATTCTGTATCTTGCACCCAAGGAAAATATGGGTACGTACTACTATTGGAAATTTGGAACACTTGGTTAATTTTCTTGCATAAGGAATTACGGGAGTAAACAATACTGGCCATTATATTCAGTCAGCATATACAAATTTAGACTTGTTAAGAGCCATTTCATAAATATATGCCTATCAAAAAAGTGCATTTATCCTAAGATCTCTAAATAAATGTCCACAAGAAAGGACTGCCTGAGAGAAGGAAAGCAAAAAGGAAATAGGAAAGAGGTTTTCTTTTTAAACAGCAGGCTCTCTGGGACATAATTATTACAACAAAAAAAAGTTACTGCTAGTCCAGACATGCTGTGTTTCAGATACAAGAAGTTACAGCAGTCATAAATAACACAGTTTGGATAAATGAGATATCTGAAAAATCTGCTGAGAATGTTATTTTTGGCTCTGCTGTACTCAGCATAAGAGGCTGAAAATGCCCACTAATCCCAGCTTTCAGCACCTGGCTCTGAAAATGTCTGACATGTAGCTGAAGTGGAAAGGCTGGCACATGGATTTGAAATATTTTTTAGATACACTTTTTAGAAGATTAAGAATATGAGTTTACATGTTTGTCTGAAAAAATGGTTAAGCAAAATCACAGCAATAAAGATAAGCTTACGTGAAAGGACAAGGCCTCAGTTTTGAAAAGGATTTAGAAACATTGGAAATATTTGAAATAATGCACTTTACCTTAAAAATGTGGCTGACTAAGATGCCTTATTGTTGAGCTTTGCTGATACCTGGTAACTCAAGGAACCATCACATGACACATGAAGATTTTTAATTCATGCTTGAAACTGGAATTCAATGCTTGAAACTGGAAATCTCAGCAATATTCAAAGGCTACTTCTAATGGCTTAGAAGCCATTTTTCTTGCCATAATGCACACAGTTTCATAATAGTATTTTGCTTTTTCCCACAATGTATATGCTGGAGCCATGCTTTGTTTAGAATATACTGGCTGTGTTGTGTCAGGGAAAGTAACATTGTTACAAATTACCTGAGCAATTTCTAGTAAGCTTTTGCCATCACTTCCTGCTGTTCCAGCCTGTAGGGACCATGGGCTTATCTCTCCTACCTAAAGCTTCTTGTTCAGGTTTTTTTCTTGGGAGTCACCAGTGGGTTTTCTGAAATGGGTTTGTTCCTGTTTGATGGCATCCCAGAGGGGGATGTGTTAGCATCTGGAGTGCTTAAGAAAATCTTGGATATCTGGAGACACAGCAGATTTCTCACATTCCTTTGGCAGTAGTGAAACTTCTCATTGAACGCCGTAAAACTTTGGTAGGCACCTGCTCTAACAGGCATCTAGTTTTTTCTCTTTAATTATTTTGGTGAATTTCCAGTTCCCACAACCATGTGTTTACACAGAGGTTATATTTCAGTTGGAAATTCATTTTATTCTGTTCTTCATAGCTGTGGCTTCCATATGTTGTTGAATTTAGTTAGTACTTGTGCTTCCTATACTTGATGTGCGTTTTTCTGATCTTCACTGGCCATAGAAAATGGAACAATTTCTCTACTGGAGCGGAAAAATCACGAGGAATTGAGAATTTTGTGATTCTGTAATTCAGGGCTCAACTAAAAAACCCCTGAAATTTTAAAATTTATTATTCTTGCTATTAATATCTTTGATTTGTAAAAGAAAAAAGCAAGATGTACCTATTTTTATCTATCTACCTATTTTTTTTTTACATTCTTGATCATTCTGAGTATGCACTCTTATTTATTCATTGAAGTCTCAGGTAGGCAGCTGTCAACTTACCTTGTAACACTAGGTGCCATCTGATTTCAGTGAAGCCTTGTACCTCTTTAGTACACAGAGGATTAAGAAACAGTTATTTCATCTTTTGTTTCCACAGCCCTCTCACATTAGCATGAAAATATCTATCCTCCTGCTCCAAACATAGAAAAAATTAAGTTGTAGAACTTTTTTTCATAGCAGAGTTATTCCAAGTCACAAACAACTAAAATCGCTTTCATTTTTTTCCTATTGGCTGAATATCTTAAGCTTTCTCCAACCGCTTTTGTGGAACGGAGCATGGGAAAAAAGCTCCACATTTCAGAGCATGCTCAAGCAAACATACTCTTAAACATCAGCACACTAATCTTTCTCTGTTTTGAAGAAATTGTATGAACAGAATAAGAGTAAAATGATGCAACTGTTGTTTCATGCAGATTGTAGCCAATGAACAATTCTTTCCTGATTGTGAATGCTTGCACAGCATTAAGGCTTAAAACAATAACTGTCTATAGGCCCTATTCTGACCACAGTTGTTCTGTATAAATAAAAAAAGAGCTTTCAGCATCCCTGCAGATTTAGCACACTTTAAATGTAAGCTGTGACAAGGCAGTGCATAAGCACATCAGGAGAGCTTAGCACAACCAAGGGGGTAGGCAGTGGTACTAATTGGATTAGTGGCCTTAAAACAACTGATAACTAGTAGAATTAAGTTCACTGACAAATAGCATTTCCCTGCTTTCTTATTCCTCTTTGATCTTTAGCATCTCCCTTTCTTCTTAATAGCAGTCTCCCTTCCAGGAGGATTTTTCTTCCTCCTTGAGTGTGCCCTCCAGTGATCCGTGGTCTCCCAGCTGTGATCTTGGAAGGAGAAGGAGGCCACCCGGTGCCTTAAGTTTTAGCTTCCATATTTTTCAGATTCTGTGCTATCTTGGTGTGTAACTGAACTTCATGTTAAGTGTTGGTATGTTATCTTCACAGGATAAGTAGACAAAACAATCCTTTTCCAGCCTGAGAACCAAGGTGAGACGTTGCAAGCCTCAAGCCCAAAAAGCATAAACAACAATGAATTGAAGAGACTGAGCAGGATGTCATGACCTTACCCTTCATGACCTGAAGCTGTAATTGGACAATTAACCCCAATATGCAAATGGACCAAAACTTACAGAAGTGTGGGACCTTGTGATCAGTCATCTTGTTTTGTGACCATTTTGGGCCCATCTTGGGTGTACCCCTGGCTGGGCTCTTGTACTGCCCAAGGTGTATCCTTTAAGGCCTTTTAATAAACACCTACTTTATTCTTTAACTCTGTCCAGCCTCTGCTCCACATCAGCCTCTCTAGCCATCACGCCCATGGATGTATACTCAGACCCAGCAGGCACGGACCTGCATATACTAGTCCTGACATATAAATATCTCAGCTTGAACATTCAAACAAGCAACAGACATTTGTGGTGTTATCCATGAAGAGGAAATATGCAGATGAGAGCTACAACATCCTCCTCCAATAAGATAAAAACTAAACAGTGTCATTGCTAACTGTCTCCTGAAATTTATAGTACTCTGCTGAGATTGAAGTATTCTTTAGGTAGATGGTGTCCTTAGCCTATGACAAAGATTTTAGGACTTTATTATTATTCATGGTTTGTCTTGGAAACTATAAAAATATTAAGAGCAGCACTAAGGCATCACAGTACCTTGTAGAACTTGTTTTCTTTACGTATTGAAGACATGAACTAGTGTCTGTTAAGCTACTACTAAACCTTGATTCAGCATCTTTGGAATTCAGTGGAGTGGGCATAATGCATTTAATGTCTATTCAAACCAAGGGAGGGAGAGGGAGTAGAAATGAAAAAGGAAGAAATGAAACTAAATGGATGAGTAACAAGGAATACAGTGGAACATAAGATTTTTAATTTAGAGGAAGAAGAGAAATGACAGAAGGGGGAAACAGATATAAAGATAAAATTTTGGGGAAAAAAAAAACAAACAAAAAAACCCCAAACAAAAACAAGCTAAATGCATGTACCTGAGTGGCTGGTAGGAAGCAGTCAAACCAAAACCCCGTATCTCAGACCAGCAAGAATTTCTAGTTTGCTTCTGACACAGATAATCTCTTGTAACAGAGGCAGGGGTTTAAATTTAATTGGGTCAGTTCAGCCAATCACCCATTATTCTTACCTGCAAAGACTTCTAGTCAAATGCCCTGCTAAAAGTTGGGGATCCTGATGACTATTTTTTAAGAGGGAGTTTTGGTTCAAATACTATGTTATAAAGTGTTCCTTCTTTTTGCTGAAGAAGGATGTCTGTTGCATTTTAGCTCGTGGACTGTTGACTTGTCATGATATTGTACACACATAATCCAGAAATGTTTCCTCATTAAGAGCTGTATAGAATATACTTTTACAGTATAACTATACTAAATCAAGGTGACTGCTTTTTATTGGACTGTCTCCCAGTAAACTGGCTTACCCTAATGATACTGAATGGTAATCACTGCTGCTTAGTGGGATTATATTTTACATAAATTCCCCTTAATAGTGATGTATTTAGTTAGTGCCAGATAGTTAAATGTTTATCCAGGTGTTAAATTCCAAGTGCTATTCATTGAATACACAATGTGCCAAATAAAGATTAACTATTATATTTTTTTTCTTTGCAGAAAGCATCAGTGAATAGCAGTTCCAGATAATAGAATTGACACATCTTTTTTTTTAGATTGCCTCTGTATTGCATTTTCAAAAGGCAGGCCTTTTCTTCTGCTTCTATATTGCATTTCAAAAATGCAGAGGAAAACGCCTACCTTTTACAAAAAAAAAATTATATTTAGAGATCATGTAATTCACAATTTCAGATCTGCAGATTCATTCTTAGCTTTGCCCCAGTCCCTTATAATTTAAAAATGTGATCTTTTTAAGATTAGGTTTTCTTTAAGCTACTCTTTAAGCACAGCTCACTAAAAATACCAGCAGATTAAAAAATTCCTGTATGTCTGGATGTACTCTTTCAATAAGCAAAGGGCGGAATTTCACAGCAGGCATTTCAGCTCACTTAAGAGCACTCTTAAGAGATTGCTTAAAAGGAACCTGAAACATTTCCTGCATATAAAACAATCAGCTTTCAAATTTGATTTGATGGTAATAAACTAAATCAAATTTGGAGAAAGGATTTTACTCCATAGGACCAGAATTTGTTATACATTTTGAAGAGCTAAAGCATGAGAATACCCTTTACCCTGGGACCTGTACTATGTTCAGTCAGTACAAGTAAGAGAGGAGGCAGGGGAAAATGTCCACAGAAGCCAAATACAAAACATGAAGATGTGAGTGTATGACATTTGTACTAAGATGCCAGACAACAAACTTGGCAGCTGAGGCACTGACATCAAACTCTTTCAGCAGCCTTGCTACTGAAGTGGTTACATCCTGGAGAGGGTGAGTCAGAAAGGGGGAACAGCTCGGATAAATCTACCAGCTACATGCCAGGGCTTGATACTGGATGCAGTTCAGGAGCTCAGGGGTGCCAAGCTGCCTAACTCTAATATTCTGCCTTGTGCTGTGACCTATTAATGGACGTATATGTGCATTTCTCTTCATTGAAGGCAAAGATGTCACATATTTTTTACTTCATTGGTACCTACAACAGGCTATTCAACGGGTAGAATCTCATCCTGAAATTCACTTTTATCCTTTGGATGTGGCTTTTGGAGAATTTAATCATCGGGACTCATGCAGCTAGTTGATTGATAAATCTGTCTCTCCATCTGTCCTTCCTTCCTTGTTAGAGCTGAGATTTTAATTACAAACATCTGTGTACTGTCTCTTTCTTCGTTAAAAATAGGAAGTGAAGTTGCCCTGTAGCTGCTGACAGAGACAAAACAGAGCAAACACCATGATGGAAACATTTGTACAGCTAAGGGAGAATCCTCCCTCCTTGCCTAATAGGTGTCTAATTTCAAGGATAAGTGAACAGGCAGATTTTGGGGATTTCCCCATGTGAGGAGGAGCATGCCAAAAAGAAATCAAATTTCTACAGTTATTTTAATACATTTATTATTATTATTGTTGTTATTATTATTATTATTATTATTATTATTATTATTATTATTATTATTATTATTATATTCCTTTTTCCCTGTTTAATTGATAATTGGAACAGATTCTTTGGTTAAGGTTTGTTAAGCAAAACCTTCTTATCAGAGGTGCATTCTTTGTTTTATGAGAGCATATCATTTGTTTTTCTGAGCTTCTTTACAATTCACTTTTTATGCTTTTGTAGCCAGACTAAAATCTTCATTTAGTGGTTTGAAAAATAAAATGGGAGGCTGTGGAGAGGGGGACAATGTTTCTTGAGGGAGGCTGTATATGGAGAGAGCATCAGTGCTTACGCTTGGTCACATGAACCTTCTTACTGTCGTGGTTAGGAACATGTGCCAGATCAAAAGATATCCCTTGTTCCCTTCATTTTCTTCCCTTCTGCCTTCTGAAAGAGCAGATGGAAGGTTCCTTTTATGATATATGTGGTTCATGATTATTTATTCATGTGTTCATCTTTCTCTTTCTGATGAGAGTACATGTAGGAGGAACATTATCAAGCCAAGGTAAATTTCTGCAGTAGTTCCAGTAGGCTTATAAAACATCTTTGCAGCTAGAAAGACTTGCATTTTTCAAAAGACTACATGGCAAACACAGTTTGCTTAAAGAGGACCCTCACGAAGCTGTTTATTCATAATTCTGTGGTGTGAAGCTCCACAACATGGGAATTATTGCAGTGCTAGCCACCATGACTGTATGGGTTACTAATAAAAGTGTAACTTAGACTCACTGTTCATAGGGGATAAGGAATGGTGAGTCTACAGCTTTCTTCTGCTAGCAAGGCATGACTGAGAGACATGCTTGCCTTTCCCTTCCCCCTTTCTGCCTTTTATTTCACTTGAAGGTGTACAAAATAATACAGAGAGGAGAGAAGAGTGAATAGAGGGAAGTGAAATTTCAGAGGAAAGAGAGCTGAGAGGGAAAAGAGTGTAGAATTTTAATTTGAAACACATTAGATTTTTTCCTATGATTTCTGCTACTTAATTAACCAGTCTGATAGCCATGGTGCTCAGCTCTTCAGCTCTGATCTGTGGCATTAAAGATTTTCCTGCCCACACCCTTAACTATTCTGACTTCAGGCTCTGCAAAAACCACAAAAAGCAAGCATATTGACATTTTAATCACTTAGCTGTGACATCAATAAGATTTTGACACTACGTGATCTAACATACCCTTTGTCTTGATATCGAGTGATACAAGGAGGCATCTAAAGCAGCAGGCTTAACCTTAGAGGGTTTTCCCCTCCAATTATGCTGTGTTAGACTGTGTGCAAAAGGGCTGCTTTTAATGCAGCATTATTACAGTCCTACAGTTTCTTTGCTTTGAGACGGGACAGCTCTAGGTGTGGGCTGGTGTAAGCAGACTGAAAATCAGCCTTTAAAAAAAGCATTTGAAATCACAGATACATCACAGATAGCAAAAGGATTATGAGGTGTGGCACCCTAATGTCAGGCTATCTACATTTCTAGGTTTCTTTCAGGCACAATTTAATGGATTTTAAAGGGGATGCAGTTCTGCTAAAGGATTGTTGGCTGTGATTTCCTTTTTGGCCAGTATAGAAACACAGGAGGAGAATATGTGGTAGAGATTTGCCTAGGTCTTTCTTGCTCCTGGAGAATTTTTTTCGCATTACATGCTCCAACTACAATTGAGATAGCAATTTAAAAGATGAGAGCTGAAATATGTTTCCAAAATAGTTTACCCTCTAATAATTTACTAGGAAGCCCAGAATGAAACTAGCATGCAGAAGATTGATATCCTTAATAAATAATACCTCTTTAGTGCATACACACAAAGAGACAGGAAGCCAGGTGGGCTTTCTCCAGCCTCTGAAGAGAAAAAATAATGGCAAGAGTTGAGGGTTGCCTATGCTGAAGCCACTAGCAGTTTCTAATTCTCAGCAAAGCTGCCTTATTTCTCCTAGAGCCAGGCAGTGATAGGGGTACCAGCCATGTGGCAGCATTGATGTGTGGTCTCCCAGTCTCAGGTTCTGCAGAATCAAAAACAACTGATGGTTTTTACAATCATAGTGAAAATACTTGCTACATAAACATGACAATCTACTATCCGCTCCAAAGAATAACACCGCACACACTTCCCTTCATTTTTGTTCCCGTGTCCCTGGATGTTTCATGTATTTGTACAGGACAGGTGTTGTGTGAAGCTGAGCACAAAGGAGAGTTACACACAAGACTGTTGGCTCATGTTTTGTAAGTGAAGCAATTGTCCCATTTGGGTACTATAAGAAATGCTTATATACCTACAGCTGTGCTGAAATCGTCTTCAAGACCTCCAGCTTGGTATTCTCTTCTACAGACATGCATTTTAACACTTAGTACCTGAACTGAGTGTACAGTTGGCTCAGCAGACAAGCAAAGGGTGGTTGAAGATCTTTGTTTAGACTTCACAGGGCAGCCCTGTGCGTTATTTGCCAGTTAAGTCTTCCTCCTTTAAAAGAATATAAAAAATACTGAGCAAAAATGCTATATTTAACAAGGCAATTTTAGGTTTATAAATAAGACATCTTGTTCCAATTAAAATACCCATCCTTGTTTAAGCATTTCAAAACTCCAGAAAGATTGGTTTCCTGTAACAAAAATATCTGCTAATAACATGTGACTTGAGAAATTAATTTGTATATTGCAGCACATTCCTTTTTTCCCCAGCTTCTTTATTAGAACTTTAATATGATGAACACAGAATGCCTGGAAAAAATGGATTTTTTTGCAGATACTAAACAGAGTAATGTACATGAGGATGGAAGAGTAATTTTCCTGGCACATTCTCTTAAGATGCCTTATATGGAGGATCTACTATAAACTACTTGCAAAGATTTAGTGTCATACTGTCATCTCTCTATTTTGAAACTGAATTAATTTGTATATTACACCAAGTGTAAATTGTATGTGTTCTGCAGAGGAAGAGCAGTGCTTACTTAGACTTGGAGTAGACAAACTAAAGCGCCCTGTAGCATTTTTTACACCTAAGGCAATTCCTGGCAAAAATGCCTCGGAGAGCACTGTGGGCTGATAGTAGTAATTCTTCTGCCTGATGCCAGAGTAATGTGCTTTTCCTCAAAATAATGATGCTTGAGCACTCACCCAGGGTAGAGGTGGAGTGTTCTGCACTCACTGCTAGTCTAATTAATCTGTCTTCCCTCTTTTATGACTAGCAAAAGTTTGACATTGATACCCAACTGACTAACAAGAAATATGGGATTTTGGTTTGAAGGGATGAGTGAGTATATGCAGGTGTGCCTCCTCTACTGCTTCAGAGTAGGAATAAGTCACTGGTCAGTTTTCATCTGTGTGAACCCAGGTAACTGATTTCCCAGTTTCTGAGAGGTCTGTTAGCACTGTGCTTTTATGGTGCTCACTTGCTTTTCTTAATAAAATAAATCAGGGTGTATCTGCTGCACACAACTTGCCTGGAGAAGCATTTAATTTTATTTTCCCACTTCTTGCAGGATATATTTAATTCTATTTATGTAATTTATGCTTTGCACAGTAATGAGTCCATCAAACTACAGACCAAAAAAAATAGGACTGGATACTGTATATCTCAGCAGCGTGACAGGATAAAATGCATTAATGTCTCCTGCCTACTAATACACATTCACACATATCCATATTTTGCATTTTGAATTCTGTACTTCGAGTTTTAAACTTAAGGGAGAAAGAAGCTCTTCCTTAACAGACATCTAAGATGTCTGGACTAGTCCTTAGTCCTTATATGATTTTCTCTAAATTCAGACTTTCATTTTGCATGCCTATATCCATTGGAAAATATTGCTACTAAGTATATGCTATATGTCAGAGTTTTTAAAAGCTTTCAAATAAGCCATAAGCTTCTCTACATTATATCTTCTGAGAGGTTTTTTTCAGTGTATTTCAAAAATTGCAGTTAACTAGATTGCAAACAGGTTAATAATAATTAGCACTTATATTATGCATGAGATGCTGAGATTACTCTTTGCTGATGCCTAAATCTGTTTGTATCAGATGTCATCGCTGACATACTGTAGCTGAGTGGTCCTAGCCAAACACCAACATCCCAAATTGGAATTATATACAGAAATGGGAGGCGTAACTGCAGTCCAGACTTGAAGTTCTCTGTTTTCAGTCTGTTTTCTGTCATGTAGACATAACCAACTCTCAGACACTGAAGCACGTACATACTTTGTGCGAGCCACAAAACCTATAGGAGTCACCTCTGCCAGGCTTGTGCTGGCTTCTGTTCAGGGGCAGCTTGAGTGGATCTCTCCCACCCTTGGAGGCAGCAGAGTGGTCCTGGGGTGGCCACAAATCAAATTCAATTGCAGCCCTGAGAGGGAGGAAAGGAAGGAAGAAGAGAAGAGAGAGGGTGGTATGTTATCAAGTTACAGGTAAAGCACAGCCAAAGACTGGTTGCAAACTGCATTCAGATGGATATGTTTTGCTTTGCAAAAGTCATCAATTGGAGCATCTCACAGTAAACTCTGAAGAATGCAAATGACTTCCCTTACAAAAGGCTTAAGAAGTCATGCTGCTTTCTAAAATGATAGATGCCATCTAGTTGTACTGTGCGTCACACTAATATTCATCTCAAATAGGCCATTTTTAAAAGTGTTAGCAAAATATGTCATAGCATCCAGTAGCTTGTCTTTAACTGCAGTTGAATCGAAGTTGGTTTTCAGTTTGTTACAGAGCATTGCTGTTGGCCAGCAATGTTAGGTGGGCCACTGTTAGAGAGCAGCTGCACAATTCCTCTCACTACATACAGAAAGGGGAAAGCTTTTGTCACAAATCTTTGGTATCTACTGCAGGAAATCAGTGTTTTTCCCTTTCCCTTCTACTGAGTCTATACTGGAGCCGTTCAGTAACAGAGTAACATAGAAGATATTTTAGTGAGTGTAATAGGAGTCTACAACCAGGATCATCTTATCTCTCCCTCTTCTCCATTTCTGGTTCCTACACTGCATTAAGCTGTACCCTAAACTGTAAGAACTTTTCCCATCATTCCTTGAACATTTCCAATAATTCATCTCTTCAAAGTCTCATTCCTTGACTTTTACATAATACCTTTACCTGCTGCATATCACTTTATGACCTTTACTCTTACAGTCTCTCCAGTATTTTCCCCATGTAAGCATGAGTATGTATCTGCATGTACTTACATAGCAGTCACCTTATAAAGGTCAATTGATTAGAAATGGCAAAGTATTAAGTTCTGTGAGTACATCAGATAAAATCAGTATGGAAACTGAACTAACAGCCTCTTATATGGGAAATAATTACTTATTTGAGAAGACTTCCCTTCTGCCTTTCTTTCTGTTCTTCCTCAAAGCAATTTGATCCACAAGTCATTTTTGTGTGATGTGTTTTTCAGATATGGAGACAAGTGAAAAAATCCAGAAAAGTGGAGTTCTTCAGGTGTTCGCGAGTCTGTTGACGCCACAATCTTCCTGCACAGCAAAAGTAGCTAACATCATAGCAGAAGTAGCCAGAAATGGTGAGGTTTTCTACAAGAACTTTTCTGCTGGAACATCTTCAGTTTTTCACCTCACTTGTCAGTATGTTTTACTTCATTTATGTTTTCATTTTATAGATTAGACATCTTTCATGTCCCTCCCCTTCACTCTTTTTGTTTTGTCTAATTTTTTTCTGTATATTTTAATGCAGTCGGAACAGTAGTTGGCTGCTGGAATTTCTCTTGCTTTCATTCTGTTTAGTTTTTAAGACAGTAATGTAATTTATTTGACAGAAATAGCCGACCACTGATGAAATGTATTTTTATATGAAAAGCATGTAGAAAAAGAGACATGCACAATGTGTGCAGCCAGTTATGCATACAGCCCATAGTTATAGCAGTAGCATCTATACAGGTGGTTAAGGGATAGTAGATAATTTTTTTGGTCTGAGATTTGTCCTACGATTATAACCATTATGAGTCTTTGATATCACATTGAAACCAGTTAGTCCTACCTAAAGAGGATTATATGTGTTAGAGTAAGAGTCCAAAGTCCCAAATAAGAATCAGCTCCATTTTGGTATGTATTATATACATACACTATATAATATAACATCAGAGGTAATCAAAAAACTATTTAAGTTTTTCTTAAAAAGGATTATCTTAAAGCTCACCCAATACCTGTGTATCTTGAGCCCAGAAGAATCGCCTCATACCTGCAAGCAGACACTATGGGCAGATTCTGTGATGAAGGTAGAGGACAGTTGTGGCTGACTTTTCTCACTCCTGGACTTGCTGTTGTCACAGATGAAGAGGCACAGATTCCATTTTGGACTCTCCTTCCCCACAGCCCAGAGAGAGAAAAGTAGAACGTTACTCAACTCATGTCCTGGAAGCCTCATCCCTCTCCCTTTGTAAACTCATGCCAATGCCTCTTCACGGAAATGGCTACATTTCTGTTGACTCTTTCACATTCCATTTCCACCTTTTCTGAACAATCACTAACTACAGTTTCTTACTGATACCCCATGGTGATCTCCACCCAGTTTACTGGTTTTAAGACAGAGTTATATATGGTTATTCAGAAACAACACAAATGAGAAGAGAGATATGTTTAGTTTTTAAGTGGTAAAATTAGTTAGCTAAAGAGGCAATAAAATATGTATACATAGAAATTTAAATTTAGAAATGTTTCAGAATGATAGAGATTTAGGCAAATATATAATGGGTTTTTTTCTGTACTTAGTGAATTAGTAATAAGTCTTTTTAGAACCATGTGTCCTCACAGTTGGTCCTTTTAGCTCCTACCCGAGAAGGGAAAATAATAAAATCAATGTTCATGATAAAATCAATGTATTGTTTCTTCAAAGATTCCCTTACAGAGCATTTTAGCCAGTATCTGAAATCACACATGAAATGTCTGAATAGTTTCTAATGTGTCCTTTTTCCTGACAGCTTTTTTTTTTTTATGTACACTCTCAGAAAAGCTGGCATTTTACCTGGTTCGTCATACAAAACAGCTTTTGTCTTTTCCTTAGAGTCATTAGCAGGTGTAACTGGGACCTCTGTCAGCCAAGATTAAAGTGAAGGTATTCAGAAATTATTTAAGGTCCCAGTGCTTTCAAGACTGATATCATCTGGGTATTTCTCATTGGATTCTAACTCCGTTGAAATAGTTGCTTAAGCAGGATAGGAGGAAATATCTCATTTGAATTCTGTTGTTTTCTTTGTTTTATTGCACAAAAATACAAGAGTTTAATGCTTATATAGTATCTGTTTTCAACAAACTTCAGGGCACTTCGAGAAATTTGTGTTATCAACATCCAGTGGCTAGTAGGCACTAAACCCCATTCCCTGAGTGGTTATGCCATGCAGTACTGGCAGAACTTGGAGCAGAGAATGTGATTTTGGGTGTTACTGATACAAGATCATCTTTTCCTTCTGCACTTCTTGTTTTCCTCTTACATTCCCCTCATCTGATCATATGCACACCCATCTGATCACATCAAATCTCTCTATTTGCCTTGGCAGATTTGTCATGATTCATCTTTTCACCTCTTCATGCTCTTGCTGTTTCGCCTCCTCTGCTCACATGACTCTTCCTCCTCCCAGCTTGAGCTCATATTTTTTTCTCCTATTTTAAACACCCAAACATACAAAACTCACTTTAGTCACTCATGTCTTTCCAGCTACAGCTGTTTACCTTTCAATTGTGAGCATCCTGAAGGCTCAGATGAACTTGTCACATGGAGTTTCTCTCTCCACTGTAGACCTTTTAAACCCTCTTCCAAGGTTTTTTGTCTTGTCTTCTTTGCCAGGTGCAGGAATAAGAGAACATCATCTTCAGTCTGTAATACTACAACACAATTACATTTCACTTTCAAAATTTTTCCTTCTTTTGGTTTTTGTTACTCTGTCCTCAGTGGTTCTTCTCCTAACTCCTTAAGTGATTCTTCACTGTTTCCTTCAAAGGATCTGCTTCATTTCTCTCCCAGTTTAGTGGAAAGCTTTTAAAGACTCTCTTCTCAATTGCTTTCTTGTTCTTCTATTACTTCTGTGTAATATCAGCTGCAAAAGTAGTTGTAGTTACCACATCTTTGTTCTTGTTTCACAGATCTATTTTGATACATATGGCACCATTTCTTTTACTTCTTGCTCTTACATGACCTTGATAAATACAAGTTTGCTCAGCAACTGACCAATGATTTTGTTGCTGTAAAAGCTTCCGCTCACTCCAGATGGAGGGAGGTTGGAGGAAGGGTTTCTTACTCCTTTTCACCAAGTGAGGAAGAACCTAAACAAACAGCAGAACAGACTGAGACCTCTCAGTCTTTTGGGAGAGAACAAGTTTCATTTCCTGATACAGACTAGGACAAAAAAATCCACCTGATTTTGATGATGTAGAGACTATGGAAAGTTAGTGGGTGTAAAGGAAAGTGATGCAGGGATAGCTGAGGAACAGGGAAGTTTTAACAGACAATTGAAAGGAAGAGGCTGAGGGGGCAGAGAAGACAGAGGAAGAAACTAAATACATCTAATAAATAAACATTGCAATGAAGTTGAAAGCGGGCAATAAAGAAATATACTTAATGTTACAAGGACATGGTAAGACCAGTTTTAAAGACCAGATGTATCTGATATTTGTTATGTTCATTACAATGGATACTACCACCACCTGTCACACTATACATCTAGCCACAGTTCTAAAATGTTACAGTACCTTGGGAAGGTGGGTTAATTGGGCTCACATCTGTCTCTTCTTGGACCTGTGCAAGTGTACAGATATTGCTGCTTCTTCTGAACTGTGTGTTGATATATCAGCATTATAACATCACATGATAATTGCTTACCTCTGACAATTCTTTAGCTAAAATAACACTGCAGGATCAAGTACAAAAGAGACTAGATTTTGTAGCTACCAAAACATCAAGGAACATTGTAATAGGTGCAACAAATGGAGTATTTGAGAAGATGTACTCATACTTCAAGCATTGTATGAAATCTTTGAGTTACTGGCATGAGGAATTCTGTTGATCCAGAATCAGAAAAAATTTCTCATCTGTTTTTAGGGGGATTATACACCCTGGTTCATTCTCTCATAAATGATTAAGTAACACAAAGGTTAACTGACTCTGAAAGATCCAATATTGTTTAGGATCAGGAAGAGACATAACTTGCCCCTCTACTCAGCCCTGGTGAGGCTGCATCCTGATTAGTATCCAGTGTTGGGCTCCTCTGTACACGAGAGATGTGGAGCTCCTGGAGCAGGTCTAGCAGAAGCTACAAGGGTGAGAGGGAACTGGAGCATCTGTTACAAGGAAAGGCTGAGGGAGCTGGTCTGTTCAGCCTTGAGAAGAGCTGACAGAGAGGGGACCTCCCCAATGTATGAGGAAGAACTTCTTTATTGTACGGGTGACCAAGCACTGCAACAGATTGCCCAGAGGGATTGTGGTGTCTATTTCACTGCAGATATCCAAGAACCATCTGGATGCAATCCTATGCTCTGTGCTCTAGGATAACCCTGCTTAAGCAGGAAGGTTGGACCAGATGAGCCATTGCAGTCCCTTCCAATCTTACCCACTCTGTGATTCTGTGATAATTTGCAGTTCAGAACCGATCAAAAACATATTGATCATTTTCCCTACAATCCTACATCTCTAAAGGGTGCTCTGTGAAATAACACTGGTGTTATTAAGTGGTTCCTTCTATAAACCACCTTTTTAAAATGTGCAGCACAGTGCCTGCCTAGCTGTATCTCTTCTGTAGAACTGCTCTTTATGTCTCTGACACCAGGATAGTTCTCTATGACTTGCACAGATGTAAAATAATTCTTGGTTCTCTGTGTTATAGCAGGAAGGAAGGGCAGAGAGCTTCCCAGTGGATGGGTCCTCTACCTTTCCTCCCATGGTGGGCATCAGTTAGATTGTGGAAAGCTACAGGCCTTTGGGCTCAAATAAACTCTTGTACTTCTCATTCTCTTTTTCTGTTCTTTTGTTCAGCTTCCAAATAAAAGCCTGTTACTGAGCTTTTTTTTTCCTTTTTTTTTTAAATTCTCTTAAAGCAAAAGCTTTTCTGGAATTCTAATTAAGGCAGTAGAGAGTAAAAAATGCTGCTCTGGAATACTAGTTTTAAGTCATCTTTTGTGATATTTAGAAATTCTAGTTAGTTTATGTTGAATTTGTTGTGAATTCGCTGTTCTTTGCAGCACTTTTTTGTGATGCTAAAAATATGCTTAGTTTGAGCTATGTTAAATTAGTTTCCATGGAAGTCAATTAATGCCCTTAATTCCCTCTAAATTAGCAAATAATGGAAAGAATTAAGGCCAAATCCTGACTTGGGCTTATTTTCTAGAAACTTGCATGAGAATTTACATTTTGTCTGTGCATGTGTTTAAGGCACACAAAAGGCCCAGTTGCCAGGCCAGTGTTACTGGAATTGATGAAGTTGGGAATAGCTGGCCTGGCGTTAAGAGGCTTTGCTTTATTTGCAGAATTCATGCGGAACCCCTGTGTGGATGCTGGGTTGATCCCTCCCTTGGTGCAGCTGTTAAACTGCAAAGACCAGGAAGTATTGCTTCAAACAGGACGTGCCCTGGGCAATATATGCTACGATAGCCGTGAGTGTTGAAATCTGCTGTATTTTGTACTTGCTCTCGTGGAAGGGCGGGGAGTGTTTTGGTGTTCTGTATATTGTGTGATGCGGGGTCATCTTCCTCTTTTCTTGGTTTTTATTTACCCCATGTTTCTTCTGATTGGATGAGAAAATTGAGCATCACACTTGCATAATGCTTTTGTGAAAAAGAAAGATTAAAACACGTTTTCAATATTGTAATACAATTGGATATAAAATCAGAAAGGTTTTCTGATCCTGGGTTTAGTTTTTGGGTTTTTTTTTTCAAACATAATGAACTAGGTTTTTAAGGAGCAGATGCTACATATGCAGAGGCACTGAACAGTTAATTTTTCCTCAGACAGAATGTGTTGGAATGGAACAGAGTCAGAATGGAACACTCATATTCTAATCAGACTCAAATCTGTGCAGAGCTGCATATGTGGCTGAAATGATGCCTGAGTTATGTTGCTGATTCTCAAAATTCTATGTGGCAAATCAGTTGCTCTAGGATTACATATTTGTATTTTTTGGTAGTCAAGGGTGGCGGGGGGGGACACGTTGGTGAGGCTTTTTAGCTTTTTATGGGCACAATACATTTTTACAATGAGAAGCAATTGAGTTTTGAAATGCAATTGTGACTGCTTGTGCTGATTACATGCATGGGTGTGTCATCTGCAAAACCAAACCAGCAGCTGCGGTGTTTTGAAAATGCAACCTCATTATCCCTTACTTCAAAATTTTGAAAAAAGCCAGTGCACAATAAATATAGTGCAGAAGCAGAGACACCAGGAATGTGTTGCACATGAAGGAATTATGGATGTCTGCAGACGGGAAGTGAGATGAAATTGTAAAATTATTTAGTGAGTTAGTGACTTATTTTATATGATGAGAATTTTTCTGCATACTATGTTTACCAAAAGTTCTGCTGTATGAATACTGACTGTAACCTTTTTCCTTGCTACGTTTTTTCATCTGAGTTCAAAAATTTACGTTTTATGTTGTTTTAAATTACCTTGCCTTTGACCTCAGGGAAGTTAATCATATATTGGCATTTCCAGTTACAGACAACTACTGCTTGAGGATCTTAATGTATAATTCTTTCATTTAGGGTTTTCTTTAAGGTGACCGATCAACTGAACAGCTGCTTCCCAATGGAAACTTCACAAAGAAGCTGTTAAGCTGTTCCTATAACATCATTTATTTACTATATTCTGTTTCAGGATTATGTATGAGATCAAGGTCACTCTCAGGGGCACTGGTTTATTTCATATAAGTAAAATATATGTAACTGTTCGTGTTTATCCCACATTTTTTCATGAAATACAATAAGGGCACATAGAAATGGCTTAGTAGTGTGAGGTTTTGTGGACTGCTACTGGCTTTTACATTGCAGAATTTATCCTGTACAGAAAACTGTATTACTCACCTTGTGTTGTCCTTCTGTGGAGCAAAGCTAGCACTGATAAAATCTACAGTAGGCAGTGATGTGTTCTGTGTGCCATGTGTTGTCGTGCTCCTGTGGGAGGACAGTCACTACCTTCTTCGTGTATGTGAATAAAATTAATGAGTAAACTGTAACAAAATGTGACAAAAATCAAGGTTAGCATATTGGATTTGAGTGAAAGAGACTATTTGCAGTGCTTAGTTATCACATCCATCCTATCTGACATTTTCTGTTAACTTAATGTTTAATTATTAAATAGTTATGCACTCTGTATTAAATTCTTCTTTAGGACAAATACTTTCACTATGCTTATTACTAGAAAATCTAATATATTTCAGTTTTTTACTATTGGTTTTCCCTAACAAGGAGATATAAAGTATAACAAAGACAAGATGTGGAAACTGGTAGTTCTAATTAAAAATGTTACATATCAATAGTACTTTTTTTTTTTAATTGAGACAAAAGCATCTGTTATCCTTCTGGTAATAGTGATTTGTATAAGAACTTGAAATAATCAGTAACTAAATTTTTGCAATTACATGAGCTTTATTTTGCACTTCTACTGGCCACATAACTATAACATGCAACAATGAGGAATATCTTCAAGTCCTAAATCAATGTTAGGCTTTGCCTATGCAATAAAGCCTATATTGGATGGCTCATAGCAATATCTCTTTATATTGAAAGCCCAGTTGTCCTGTATTTCATCCCAGCAGGCATACATCACTTTGTTTAGTGACAGCTTGTGCCAAAGTGAGTGAATCAGGTCTCTATTTCTGAGAGAAGTTGGTGTGGTGCGGGATGAAAGTTGTGGGACAAACAGCTGCTTCTGCAGGGAAAGCCCCTTAAAACTGTCCTTGAAGAGGACAAGGATTGCCTGAATTGTTTTTCCAAAGGAAGATGGCAGTGATTCCTCAGTGTTCACAGATCCCAGAGTAGCTGCATGAAGGCAAGACTATTTTGTAAGTTCAGGAGTGGCTACTCCTGGAACACAGCTACTATGGAAAGGTAATTCATGACTAAGTCCCAATGCTGAAAGAGATTTAATACCTTCCATGAGTTAAAGGCGAATTACACCTGAACAGATTGCACCTCCCCGAACAGATTCATTTCCTCATAGAAAGCATGATAGGAAAACCTGTTGACTTACTGATAGATTTTCTTGTCTATTATGTTTGGTGTAGACCTGTTATTGTTTGGGTGCTCACATGTGTTAGCCCTCAAAACCCTACTTAATTATACCTATTTGAATATGGGAGAAAATACAGAGAATTAAATGCATTACATAAACAGTTAAAGAGGAAAAATAGGTCAAACTTTTACCAAGCAGCCTTGAGAGCATCATTTTTAAAGTATTTATTTTGAAGAAATCTGTGTTATGTGACTCTCTGAACATCAAGAATACAGGCAAATATTATTGCAAAGCAGAGTAGAAGGAAGGTTTGGTAGCACTGATGAAGTTCTGGTCTCCCAGCCTTCCTCTTATATGCAGAGATGCAAGAAACAATTGAGGCAGATAAAAAGATTTTAAATCAGCAGTAATGAATTGCAGTTCAGTGCAGCCCTACAGTTTAAGAACAGATACATTACTGCATGTTCCTGTACAGCCTGTAATTGTTCTACAGACTTTATCTAGCAAATGTCACATACACCTCAGCCCTCAAATTTTCATCAAAGCAGAAAGTGCAAAGTAAAGAAATGGAGACATGATCTCTCCTCCCTCCTGCTTTCTCCCATATTGTATCTACAGCCTGTGCCAAGTATAGCTGCTTGTACTTCCAAATTCCCAGACAACAGAATCCTTGGCCTCATTCATTTTTTATCAGAATTTTATCAGACCTATATTATTAGGTGCAAAGCTCCTAGCCCATTCTTTCCTTTTAACCACCAGTTACATGGTTTTGCTTATAATCAATGCTCAATTCTTAGGAATTGTCCCGTCAGAGCATAACAGCTATCTTAGCTGCTTCACCACTCTTTATCCGTGAGTCAAACTATAGGTACCTTTCTAGTGTCTGTCTGTCCATCCCCTCCTGTCATTCCTCCCAGTGCTGTTTCTTTAGGAAGTTTGCCCTTTAAGGGATATTACAGAGGTACAGATGTTACAAATAAGGGATACCTCCCAAACTCTTCTAAGTTCTCCCTGTACCTTGGCTCCACATGCAACGTAAAGATCTCATCTCCATTTTTTGGAAAAGGTTATGTTCAATATGGTTCTTGCTGCAAAAAGCAATGTCTTAAGTCAGTGCAGAATGGCTAATTCTGCTGTAGATAAAGCCTAAGAATTATTTGCTACTATCAGCTCTGGCCATTGGGGTATTAAGTTAAAGCAAAGCATTATCCAAATTGCACCTTGTGATCACATAATGAACACCCTGGTGATTAGTACACCCTTCGGCTCTCTCTGGTGGCTTTTTTCACAGTAGGCTGGGAAGAGTCTGGTGACTGGTCTCATGTGGCTGATCAAGTGCATGGGGGACAGGCAAACTGAGACTACAGTTTTCAACTTAGGCCTACTTTCTTGCAAGACAAACAAGACAAGGTGGGAGAAAGACAAAACCTGTCTGTAGCCAGGTCTCTCTCCTACTCTGATACCCCCCACACCAGTGCAGTTTCTCTAGATGAAAGATCAGGCCAATCAAATAAATTTTATCAAGAATTTTAATGGACATTGATGCTATATTAAATTAATAGTGTTTTCTTAGCAAATAATAGCCTCACAATTTTTTTTATCATGAAGTTTGTAATGCACATGCTATCTTAATCTTAGTGATCTTTGCAAAGGTAAATACTTCTGTTCTGAAGTGATTGACAAACTACTTTCCTGTGTTTTTATATAGCACTGTGCACATGATAGAGGCTGCCATTCTTATGCTATAAAAGTGATAATCTAAGAGGAAGTGAAAGGCTGGGATATTTAGAGCCTGATTCAGAAGCCATACAAACTAGAGGGAGGCATTATGATTTACTTCAGGTGCGATTAGATTAGGCTCTTACCCATTAGAAAATATTTCCATCTTGCTGTTTAGAGCATTCACGTATTCTGAAAGCTAGCAAAGGGAATTAAGCTCTCCATATATCTTGTAGTGGAAATGAAAAATTTCCCATTCTGCCCTTCCATAATATACATATTAATGGCAGTGTTTAGAGACCTTGTGTAATCCAGAACTTACTTCTTTTTGTACCACAGCCTTGTTTCTTCATGAAACCACCAGCCTGGATACATGTTCTTAGCAACCATACTTGGTATGTAAGCATCTTCTAGAGCTGGAAAGAAGCTAAAAATGCCAGCTCATTCTATATCTCCTCTGACAGCTGCTTATCTACCTTTCTCAGCAGGAGATTTATTGGGTCCTTTTCTCATTTCCCAAGCTGTATATTTCTTTGTTATCTATGCAGTCTTACTTGTATTGATGGCAAGCCTCCTAGCTGAATTTCAGCTGTGTGGCCTTTCACATAAAACCAGATCCCTTTTCATCTCAGCCTCAACTCCAGAACATGAACATGTTATCACTTCTTGTTGAAAGATCTTATACATGCTATAAATTCCATAACCTCAGCTGCCTATCTTATAAGAATGTACAGATCTCTTGCGGGGATCTGCTATGAAAGGCTAAGTACAAAAATAAGAAATAGCTCAATTGTACAGTTATATTCTCTCAGGAGAAACAATTAATTTCAGATCTACAGGGAAAAATCAGACACTTTAAAATAAAACGTACTGGAAAGAAGTCAAATTCTGTTTTCTTCAAAAAATGGCATAACCTTTTTCATCACCATATGGAAAACCAGCAGAATCCTAGAACACAACTGATGTAGATAATGGTACACTTCTGGCTAATCATTTTTATGAAGGTCACCCTGATTCATGCAGCTAGGCAGCATCTTAGCACGATTTTTCACTTATCATTGTACTCGATCCTACCAAATGCATATGCCACCTACTAAACTGTTTCCCAAGAAATACCAAGAAATCAAGACCAGAGTCCTTAAATTGTTGCTTGAAAACTGAGCGTTTTGCATGCAGAGAATTCAAATTTAAGGTTTTGACTGTGCAGTAGTAGTGCTTTACCTTTAGATCTGTCCTCCCTGGGGCAGGCCACAGTCTTAGAAAACCATAGCATTTTTACTTTAGAGATCCTTGATGGTGCAGGTTTTTCTCCAAGGCTCTGCAGACAAGTATTGCATCAGCTAGAAACTAGAGTGTACGTATGCCAACATATACTTCCTCAGTAATACTGAGTTCTTACTAGCAATTAATCATGAATGTTCTTAGAAAGCTCTTAAACTATATTATTCTAACTTCTTATTTTACAGCTGGCCTAAATGTTATCAGAATAATGAGGAAATCTTTCTAGATCATTAGTAAAAAGACATTTGAGAGGTGATGCAAAACCCATGAGCCCTCAGGCTAGGCTCCTCCTAGGCTTCATGACTTTGGACAAATAGCACTGACCCCAAACCCAGGACTCGCCTCAGCTGTTTGTAGATCCCAGGTCCACTTATTGCTTTTTCAATTCTTCAAATAATTGTCTTTCTTTTCTAGCAGCGAAAGAAAAGTACCCTGGTAGAATCCACAAATATGTTTTATGGTGGATTCTTTTGATTTTGTTTTACTTTTTCCTTCTTGGGCTTTTCCCAACCCATTCCAGATACCCATGGGTTTCACACTTTCTGGGACTGCTCCTCTGGCAGCTTTGGTGGAGACGCACAGCTCATTTGGGCTCCTTTCAGTAGCAGCCAGTGGCACACCCCTCTTCTGCACCAGACTGTGACCATGCCATGCTCACTTCACACCCTTCCTCTTGGAGAGTTTGAAGCTGAGAGATAACATTGCACTGCAGGCCTGGGAGTAGGAATTCTAAATTAATTGTGGTGTGCGGGTCTATTCTGTTAATATCAAGAGATTCTATAAATGCCTGTTTTCCAGTGTAGAAAAACTGCCTGCTGTTTTACCGTGTAATTGGGTTCCATGATTTATTTTGTGCTGTATGAAATACTAAGCTGGCTTCAGCTCTGACTTACACTCTCATAAACCTAGAGTAATTTGTTTGACTGCAATGGAATTACGAAGGAGTTTCATAGGGTTATAAAATCAACTGAAGAGTCTGCTATAAGCATATTGTATATGAAAAGGAAGGCAAAGTTACATTTAGCTTTGAGGACCTTTACCTGACTTTAGTATATCTACATAGAACATTCTCTTCTCTAAGTTGGCTTCTTTAATTTAAAACAATTCAGTAGCAGTAATTACTACATTTTAATTACACACTGAAGTATTCTTGGAACCCAGAACAAATTACTTGCCAATACTGAGTCTAGTATTGTTGTATGTCTTGTTGCTGGTAAAAACATTTCTGCTGCTATATTAGAATATCAGATCCAGTAGTAGCTTTTGACTGGAAGTATTGAAGTCTTGAGCCGTACATTCATCACTGTTCTTTTGTCTGAATCAGAAACACATTATTTTTCTTGTATTAATATGACATAAGAGGAATATGACTAATAAGCAAATATTATTGAAATTAAATTCTGGTCTTGAATCCAGCTTGTATTTGACTGGTACATCAGCATAGTGTTAGGGAGATTTCAATACCTGCACACTTTCCTTTCCCTTCAAATGTTCTGCCAAGCTCCTGACTCTGTAGACAAAAGAAATCGTGAAAGAGATTAGGGCTTGATAGCATTGATATCCTGTGGTCCACACATTGAACATATTATGAAGAGTCTACCAAAAATATCCCTAGATCTCTGTTTGGATACATTTAAAAATTGTATTTGTTTGTTAGTACAAACTAGTTGCATAAGAGGGCCAATACACTGCTGCATCAGTTGTCATCAGCCAAAAAAAATGCTGGCAACAGTTTTATCCAAAAATAACAACTCTGCCTGTTTTCAGTCCTTGAAGTGGCTGTGTTAAAAGAGAATGTTCTCCTAGTTTACTGTTTACATGTTTATTATTTTAGCAATTATTCCAAAAGAATAACTTACCAACAGTACCCTCATTGCTTACCCCTAGGGCTAAGGATACCTGCCAGCATTTTAAGATGAACTGACTACAGGACGATTCTGTTATCTGAAGCAAGCATAATTAATTCAAGATTGTGTTTTTCTTTATAAAGCAAAACTTTTAAGATTACGTTGATTAATTTTAACCAGTAAGCAAATAAAACAAAACTGTACTTCTGGTAATCAGCATTTTAATTCCTAAAGGAAGTCATAAAGGAAAGTTTCATTACAATACAGAGCAATCCCAAAAAATATCTTTCAAATTATTAAAACACGAATCTCAAAATACAGTATTGCTATGTAATGTCCCTTTTAGACAATTGCACAGAAGACATGGAAAAAGCAGCAAGCAATGGTAGTGCAGTATAATCACATGAAGCTTACTTTCCTTGAAAAATAAAATTTCTGAACTGCTACTGTGTGCTGTGTGACAGGGTTATGGTCTGTAGTCATGCAGTCAGAGACCCGACGGGCAGTTACCAAAAAGCATACACAAACCAGACTGAGGATAAAAAGTAGAGTCAAGTGTTAAAACTGAATGACAGCATTGCATGGAAAGTTTTAATCTTACAGTGTTCAGACAGTGTTCAGAAAATCTAAAGTACCAGTTTATATAAGTGGCAGTATTTTTCTAGTGTCTACATAGATAATGTCCTTTACACTAGCTCAGGGTTTGCCATTGCTTTTTGAATGTTTTCTTTCTTTTTTTTTTTTCACATGTGACCAGGATTTTTTTCCTTTGGAGTTCTACCCCTGCAGTTTTTTCCTTACACATGTTCGTATTACTCTGTCACATCATAATTTCCTTGCAGCAGCCAGTTTGCTATCACAGACCATTGTGGTTTCAGGTGAAAGACTAAGCAGCAGGAGCAAATGAGTGCCTCACCACAAAAGTCATGCAGAGAGGACCTAATTAGAAAACAGGGGAAAATAGAAATAGAACACGTAGAAAGAATGGTCCCTCCCACCCCCCAACTTGGGCTACTGCAGATTAGTTTGTCTTTTTTTAATTAAGAAAAGCAAGAAAGAGTTATCTGTAAAGCACTGTCCAGTCAAAGTAATATTTTGTTCAAAAAATGCAGTATTGTAGCCAAAAGCAATAACGATGAAGTAATTAAAGTAAAATGGCATTATGTCACTTAAATTATTTGATCATTACACAAGTAAAAACAATTTTAAAATAAATTTGATATGTTTCCTGTGTCATCCACATTTGCTGTCTTGGCAATTTGGTTTATGCAAATCAGGGACCTTGATCATGCAGATGATCCTTTCCCTGCCTGACTTGCACCATTTATACCAATGCAACTATTTAAACCAACAAACATGTGTAGAACATGAATTGGAGAAAGGATAATTCAGGTATCCAGTTGCAAGACAAAACTAGAACATTTCAAAGTATAAATCTGATACTTAAAGTTCAAAAGCTTATTTTTAAGAAATGCCATCAAATTATTTTCTAGCTGATCATCTGAGAAATGGGTGTATTTTTTAAGCCTAAATATTTTCTGATATCCCTTTCTATTATGGCACAGCCTTTTTTCCTGACTTAGATTCTTTTTCTTGTTAACATTTTGTGACTTAATGATTTGTTTTAGGGCTTGGCGAATCAGGGAAAAAAACTCAAGGGAAAGTGATGCAAACAGCTTGGGAAAAGCAAACTGAAACCACTCTAAGTGCTGCACTGTAAAGACTTAACAATCCTGTACATGAAAAAAAGTTTGGTTGTTGACTTTAGGCATGGTTGAGCAACAGACAGATTTGACAAGACTGTTCATAGAGAGAATGTCAACCGTTACAGTAATTTGATAATCCACTTAAAACCTTTTTTTTGCATAAAACCCCTTTGAGCAACTCAGGATAGAAAAAGGGACTGTTCTAATTCTTAGAGACAGTTGTGTTGAATTGGGCTAGAGAATATTGTGAAGTAATAACTCATTCCGTAATAAATCTTGCTGTATATTTTACAAGGAGAAGATTCTGTCTGGTTTCTTAGGCATCTTTTGACTGTATTACATGTACTTAAAAAAAGCTATATAGCAGCTTTGCCCTTTGTGAGCTGCAGAGAAGCATTTTTAAGCAGAAATGTGAATGCTGTCATTAAACTGTTCAATCACTGTTCTCTTAGGAATAGCAAATGCTTATTTAAAAAGGTCAGGAAAAAAATTCAACACAGCTTCTGGGAGGCTTGGAAGCACGTTAAGTGTGGGAGTTCATAGAGCTGCTGAACTGCAAGGTAATAGTTGGATTGAGAACAAGATGCAGCAACATGCTGTGGGCTTGTTTTGACTGTAAATGATTTGGAGTTTGATGAGTATTCTTGTGTGCAAAATCTGTTCCTTAGCGACAAAGGACGAGTGAGAAGCGCGTTGGTGAAACGCACACGAAGCATTCTGAGTCAGGACTACACTTTCTGCTTGGGGATGCAGTGGAGTGTCACAGCAGTGCTGGCAGTGGGTAGGCAGAACCTTCAGGGTTTTCCTCCAACATCTGGCACAGGATTCTTTGTGGCCCTGCACTAATGAGCTGAGTTAATCCTCTTGGGCAAAGAAGGCAGCACCAGGAGATCCTAATTATAGCGCTCACCCAGGTCTGTTCTTCACTCAGCTGCCTGAGGCAGAGAAGCAGCCATGCAGGGTGAGCTCCAGCATGGGAAAGAGGGAGAGCAACAAGCTCGGTTATGGCGTCTCCTTTACAAGTCTGCCAGCATATGTAGTCCTGTCAAAGGCTGGCTCTTACAGCCTGCCATCTTCTGAGGTTCATTTATACCTAACTTTTTGAGTATACCATAAGGCCAGACATTTCTTGGAGTGAGATTTATTTCTGAATCTTCCTGCTTTACTTTTGCTGTCTGTACAGCAGAAGCTGGTGATCTGTTTACTTAACAAAAACATTGTATGGATAAAAGTTTTGTCATGTGTTTCAAGTGAGAGACTGTGCAGCAGTTTTTAACAAACCAGTGATATTTGAATTTAAAGGATACATGACTTAATTTTTTTGTAAAATATTATCACACAGATTTTTCAGTAGAGTTCTGCCAAATTCTGTCCAGGTAAGGAACTTGGCTTGTAACTTTTTTTTTTTTTGTGTCTGTTTTAACACTTGTTTCCACACACTCACCAAACTCTGCCTTTCTCTTATACTTTGCTTACATATTTTACATGTAGTTCATCAACAGCAAGACACCGAGTTGAGCTTGACATGTGATTCTTACCTGAATTTATCATCTTTGTTTGTTGATTTAAGTTGCATGATTGTAATTTGAAGACCCGATTCGGTCCATCTGATCCAGAATCAGTGATTCAGTTTCATTTTGCATATCTGTTTTGATTCACAGAACAGATGAGTTAAATACAAAATCATGTATTTACATAAATTTTCTAGTAAAAAATACCAGAAGAGGATAAATAAAGCAGAATGCTTGAATATTCCAACCCAAATTACTTTTGATTCTCTGCTGATTTGGTACATGTAAGCACTGAGTCTAAACACCTGACTATATTGGTTCACTGTATTTTGATGTAGGACTTATTTTTGTTTCAGCATTAGAGCTATGTTTGTTATTGCATCAAGCATCAGAGAAATTTCTTTTCTATTTGTCCTTTTTTTAATAGTTATTCCTTGACACAGAGTCGTCCTACCTTGAATTTAACTGTTTAATAGATTATAATATCTCCTTTTTCAAAATTAAATAGACGTGCCAGCAGCAAAACTCAGTTTTCTGACATCCTGATCCTGTCCAAGGTGGAAACAGCCATGGCACTGAATTTATTCTGCAAAATTCTTACTACTTTGGTAATAATTTAAGACCTGCCAAGAATTACCCTTCCTTTAGCTTCATTCAGCAAATTTTCTGAAGTGCCTATATGCAATACTTAGAATCCTGTTTTTTATATACAGTATAAGGGGTATATAAAGTTCATGAATAGTATTAACAAGAATTGGAAGATTTAGAAGCTTCTTTTTGCAGAGCTGTGGAACACTTTACAGTGGAAGACCATATTATAAACGTGTACAGCCTTGGGTTTCATGCTGAATATGTTGCAGAATGATGAAAACTTGGCAGCTTGACCTGCACATATGATGGGGAGAGAGAGGAGGGATGGTAGAGTGTGAATAACAAGGAAAAGAGAATATTTGCTTTGGGGCAATGAAGAAACTGAGGAGAGGGCGTTTTGTTTTTCTTATATTGCAAAACTTTAGAGAGTCCCTCCTCCTTCCCCCACAAGGTTTTGTTTTCATCCAGATTTTCCAGCTGATTCCAGTGGTAGCTCACATGGAAATCTCTCCTTTTGGAAGCCCTGGAATTTAGTTTATTGACTGTTGTCTATTGCTTATTGCTTACTGCTGGGGAAGGAAGCAGTATTGATGATTACTGTAATGGAAGGCCTATTTTTCCTTTATTCCTACACTGTTGTGTCAAATCTGATTTGTTATATAGGAAGAGTTCCATACAAAGATTGTGATGTGTTATATACAACCCTTCAGAACATTGTAGTCTTTTATAGATGCAGAGTAAATTTTTCTTTTAGCCATACAAAAAGAATCTGATAGTGGTATTAAATTTCAGCTATTGAAGTGCAGAGAACATGCTATGTGACAGACTGAGTGCATGAACAGTTGCCACTGGGAACTAGCACCTCTGTCTGCTTTGTCCATTTTATTCCCCTTTTTGTCTTTAAGTAAGCCAAGGAATTTATTTTCTGTATTTCAATTTCTTGATCTGTGTAACAGCAAGAGTAATTTACCTAAATATGGACTAAGCTGTGTCAAGTGCTCAGAACCTCCCTCTGGCAAAAACTCAGTGCATCTTCCAGACTATTATTTACCAGCTCCAGCAGCTCTGCCTCAAACACTGAACTTCTTTACAAAGGTATTAGTGCCAGGTGGCTAATCCTTTTTGTTGTAGGTGTTTTAACTTTCCTGGCTCTGTTGCGCTAAAAATTGGCCGTCAGGCATCTCTCTAGATGAATTTGACAACACTGGAGGAATGACTTCACTCTGTTTAAAAGCTTCATTTTGTATGATTACTGTTACGTTCGGGATTCGACGGTGGGGTTTGGTTTTATTTTTTTTTTAATGTAACTCTTTGTTTTACAGATGAGGGCAGGAACGCAGTTGACCATGCAGGTGGTGCACATATTGTAGTAGACCATTTAAGGTCACTGTGCAGTAAAACAGATCCAGCCAGTGAGAAGCTCTTGACTGTCTTTTGTGGCATGCTGATGAACTATAGCAATGAGAATGGTAAACAACACCGAAAATTTGCTTTTTGTCTACCAGGAGAACAACCCCAATAAAAAAAGATAAAAAGTTAAAATCATCTGTAGGTTTACATTGTGGATGCTTAACACTAAGTTATTCTGAAGAGATCAGGGACCTAATTCACATATACAATTTTCTGTTTCAGTAAAATTATGTTCCCAAAAATACTAGATATATTCCTGACACAATTCCATATAACATAAATTGGGTGAAGTTTTAAGATCAGCGTCTGGAATTTACTTCTTTGTCTAAAAGCAAAGCATGAAGATGTATCACACAGAAGCTAATTAGAAGGCTGCATTAAGTCCTTTCTCAAATAGTATCAACATCATAAGACTAATTTGTTGCAGACGTGCAGTGTTGTTAATTATTTAAGGATATATATGCCAAACAGTTAATAATTTTTCTCCTTGTGAAATGTATATAAAACCATATGTTACATTATTCTAAGATAACTGGGGAATGATTTATATGTATGTTCACCACTGTTCTGTGTCTACAAATTATAAGTTTATGTTCATTATCCCATTAATTGGAGATGTTTAGGGACTGGGACAAAAACATGAGAGTATATTAAATGAGAAACCCTTGACCACTGAGAGTAACACAATAGCATTCTACTTTAGTTGTACAAACTAGTACCTAGCTTGCTTCTGCACGCAAGTGTTTTAATGTGTCAAAATATATTTACAGCATTCACACATTTTCAAGTTTTCAAAATGTGAAGAAAATAGGAATTTATTAGGAAGGCTACAGAGAAACTGTTCTCCTGACTTGCAATGGCACAGATTACAAATACAGTCAGTAATTATACTGTTTTCAATCCTGCCCATTTCCTGAATTTGCAGTGTTTCATCTTAGGAAGAAATATCTTCTTTATTAGTTAATTCACCATTTCCTTGCACTTGCCGTAACTCACTTTCCAATCCTATGTCCCTAAAACTTTTCTACTTTTCAGGATGATCCATAGGCTTTATTGTATACATTTTTAATCTGCTTTATCCTCTCTTCTAGCATAGTTTCTATGTGTGTTTTCTGTGCCATCTCTCTGGAGATCTCAGGTCTTTGTGTTACTCATCCAGCTCCAAATATAACTGTTGTATGTGTCTCATCTCTTTCACTTGTTCTTATATTGGGTTTTTTCCTCCTCTTTTCTTTGTATTATCTAAGAATTCTTGTTTACAGTACTTCTTCCATCTTCTCTAAATAGCAACTTTCTAGTTCCTTCATTTCATATAGTTTCCAGGAACTGGAAACTTGACCACTTGCTTGACCACTTTGCATGAGTATCACATTTATTATATTTCATTGTGTTAACTTTCTTTGTTACAATATTTGGAGCAAATAGATATTCTCGCCTCTAAGCTACCATAATGCTCTGTATTAATTAAGACTAATGAGTATAAAGTAGACTTGATAGCTCAAGACAGATGAATCCAAAAGCAATGTGTAGAGATACTGTTATCAGTTTTGCTTCAGTGACCAAGCTCCCAGCAGATCTTCTCTTGGAAAACTAATTATGAGATAAATCTCCCAAACAAGCAGCTTCTGAACAGCTTAACTGTTAGGAACACTGAATAAATGACTCATTCCATCCAGTAAGAGAGCTTATTCTGATGCAATCAATAAAGCAGTTGTGTGGTTCAGTGACAGCCAGGAGGATTCACTGCTGTCCTCTCTGCTAAAGGACATCTTTCATCTCACACTATTCACAGGAGCCACTGAAGCAGTGTCAGATGTGAGAAATGTAGGAGTATTCCCAGCTCTTGGATCAGGGTGCTCACCAGCCCCATGTTCTACCATCACATCAGGGAGGAGTGCTGGGAGTTTACCAAACCTCCACCTTACCCCAAGCACTTGATTATCTCCATGAGGAAGGGTCCCTTTTGTAGGAACCCAGCTCATGTTTGGCCCAGCATTCATGGGTAGACTGTGTAAAATTTGTGTCCTCTAGATTTGTATCCTTCAGCATCTTCATAAAATATGACATCCTGATGTTAAATCATACAACTGCTGAGCCTTTCTTACTCTCACAAATTGTGAATTTGCTCACTGACTGAGACAACCATTAAATTAAACCCCAAATAATATGACAAATCAATACTAAAAAAAAAATAATGATTTAGAGGACTAAATTTTTAGAAGAAAATTTAGTGACCATACCTGTAGCATTGACCTGTCTTGCCATTTTTAAGAGTCACGAGTACAATTGGACCATAATTGTGAGCTAGTCTAAAAATACCACCTGTGGGCCATCGTGAATTTTCAGGACAGCAGTCAATGTCATCTAGGAGCCTGAGTCAATCACACACTTCCATGCATTGCAGCAGCAGGTGAATAATATTCTGACTAAATGCAGTTCTTTGCTGACTTGTTAAACATCAAAACTGAGATTGCCCTGACAGGTAATTGTGCTCACAACTTAGTGAATACCAGTCTTGAGATATACTTGCAAAGGTTTGATCCCAGCTACTTAAAAAGAAGATAAAACACTGCATTGGTTTTGCTGAAGGATGAGCAGTAAGAGATTGCAGCCTAGAGTCACAGATTTCTTTGTCCATAGTAATGGAAACCAATTGGACAAAAATAAAAGAAAAAATATTAGGTAAGGAGGAAGTGTTTCAGTCTTTGAAATTGCACTTCTACATTCTCTTTTCATGTTCCTATAATCTTTTCTAGCTTGGCATGCTGTGTTAAAAAGTTACAGGTGGGGACTTGGAAGATTTCTTTAACGGCTCTTAATGACTTGCACTCTTTAATTTGTACTAGCTATCCAGATAAGGACCATTACAGCACAGTTGGTTCTTAGTTGCATCTAATTATCTGTGAACACCCTAATATTTTCTAATCATCAGCATTTTATGAGCAAAAGAGTATATAAATTGTCTCAGTTGATTCCAAACAGTTTGTCATTGCCAGTTAGCTAATTGCCCTCTTTTTCCAATAGCTACTACTTTATTATTAGTAACTATCAACTGCCTTATTTTTTTAAACATGAGAGACTCAGTCTTGAGTACTTTAAGGGATTTATCACACATGAGTTTTACAAAAAAGGCAACTAAGGAGCAGCTGCAAGTAAGACTTCCTTTTCCTGAACAGAGCAAATTAATGGAGCGTTCTTGTATCTTATCCTGATTCTGGACGTTCAGCTTGCAATTGTGACTCCAGTCATAACAGTGTTGTCTAAACTTTAAAAATAGGATTCTTTTACAAGGTTCTTGTGTCATCTGCTTGTGTCCAGGAATTATTTTTGCTTACTGTCTCTCAATTCTTTCTTTGCTTCCTTGTTATCTTATAATTTCAATAGTAAATACAATTGTTAAGACAACAAACTCAAACTTTGGCATTTCCTGCAGTTCTTTTAAGCTTAAAAAAAAGTGTTGATATTTAATTGCACTGCTAGAAATTAGAGGGGTTTTTTTTCTTATGGAAAACATCCCTTTGCCTTCAGCCCAGGTTATCTTGACCCTCTTGTCATAATTGTATTTTATTACCCAAATTCAATCAGACACGAATAGCTCATCCCTGCTTTCAGTTATTAGCTTCTGTGTAGCCATTAATCTGCTTGAGAACAAGAAGCAAAGCAGGTTCGGAAAAGAGGGGAAAACTAATAACTAATCTAATAAAACTAACAGTTATATGCAAACACTCACGTAAAAGAGTTAGAAATATGAATGGTTATTCTGCAGATCCCATAATCCTGTGAGGCAAAACTATTTTCAAGTAAATGGGATCAGTCCATAAGGTAACAAATTGCCTCTCAAGATCTCTAAAACAAACCAGGAAGGCTTTTTAAAGAAATGCAGAAATTATGGAAGAACTAGGCCAATTGGCTTATTAGATAGTCAAATTGGAGATCAGGAGTCAACTGGATACGTGCATGTGTGAAAATATACATACATTTATATATTTGAGCATATATATGTAGATAAAAATAATTACCTTTAGAGATTGCTGCCTCATTTCATTTCATAGCAAACTTCAGTCTGTCGAGATTGTCTTTCCTTCAGCACCTTCATAAAATGTGACATCCTGATGTTAAATCATACAACTGCTGAGCCTTTCTTATTCTCACCAAACTCTTAGCAACTGGAATGAATGTTGGGGTCTGATGTGCACTGCTGACCATCTGCAGAAGCTATGTAAATACACAAGAAATGAAAGGGAGATTTATGGCACCATTATTATGGTCTGACAGCAATATTTCAGTAATGCTTCCTCCTAAGACTTACCTTTGCTAATTTTCATGCTTGTCATTTTGTTTCATTTACATCACAGCTAGAGATGCGTGGCATGCTCAAGACCTAAATATACCGAATTGCAAAGTAACCTAGAGTATGCAAAAGCAGATAAAAAGTATGTTCCTTACCACAGTGAGATAATCAATACAATCACTTTTATGTTCTGTCATGATTTAACATAGCTGCAGGGATTGCAAGCAGGTTTCTCTAGGGTATAAAATTATGCCATCAATTTGTACAAAACTATTTTTCCTTAAGTATTATAATCACAGTTATTGATGGGACACAAATGATGAGTTATTTTCTGAAATTCTTTTCAAAATCATGAATTAGCCTAAATCAGCATTTTTAACTAAAATGCCCCCAGTAAAGTTCTCAATTTGGGATATTCTCCTCAGATCTTACTCTTTGGAGTTTCCATGTGTGTCACCGAAGGACATGGAGGCATTGAAATTCAAGTTTTAGGTAGGTAATTCTTTGTGCTGGCGCATGTATTGATTGCCTTTTATCTACCTGTATATGCATCTGTACAGCATCACTGTCAGTGCTTTTCACCCCAAAAGAACACACAGACATAGTGCCACACGCGATAGCAGTGTGAATTGTGGATTTAAGTCACAAATCCAGGGGAGGCTTTCAGTTTTTCATGCTTCCTGTTCTCTGTGCCTAAAGTTCTGCTTAGGAAGTGGACAGAAGTGCTGTTTCATCCTGAAACACAACATTGCCTGGCATCACAGCTCACTTTAGTCCTGTGTCAGGCAACTGACTGTAGGAAGGATGCATGTTTCCCCAAAATGGTCTCCTGCTCTAGTAGGGCATTTACACTTCCTGCAGTGAAAGGCCGAGATACACAGTTAGTCCAAGTTACCCAGTCTGAGAGAACTGCTGGCAGTTCCTCCAGCTGAGACTGAACCACTTAGATATTTTTAATTTATCTGAACTGAAAACTGCTGTAGGTCTCCGTACCAGTGAGATGCCTGATATTTTTTCTCTTAAAATGCTTAACAGACTTTGCTAGAGAAAGAGCCTGCTGTTGGTGATAATGACAGATGTAAATGTCAGGTCCAGAATTTGTATACTTAGGCCCAGGCTTAAGTATAAACATTGCAAATAACTGCTGGCAGCCTTTTATTTTCAAAGGTCTTGCTTCCTGTGCAGCTTTGTGACTCACAGGGCTGCCCTGTCTTTGTCAAAGGAGAAAATTTATAAGTTTTAAATTAACACTTACTACTGTTAAGGCAATGTTTAACTTATTGTCAATTCTTGTAATGCCATTCTTATCACTGTAGATATTTCCTGTACTCAGATGGCATCCTTCTACTCTGGGAAAATCAGACTGGTATGGAGTCTGGTATAATACCTGACTTTTGATCCAATATAATTGTTCTTTCTTGGAATATGTTTTTTTTTCAATTTTTTAGTTTGGAAATTCTAGAGGTCCTTTAGTCAGTGCACTCCGTGCTCTCTTGAACAATGATATATCTTTCTGACTCTTAAGATTCTTACTTCCTTTCAAAGATTATGTGGTTTCCCTCCATGCTTTTTATATATTTTTTATTAAGAAAGAGACAGCAGAACTAAAAACCTGCTCAAAATGGAGAGTTTATTCTTCTGATGTTGGAATGAAGTCCATGGAGATTGTCTCTTTATCCATTACCATTGGATAAAGAGATTTTTACAGTGACTAAAGGTATAGTCTAGTAACAAAACAATTTCTCTCCAAATAATTTTCTATGGCATTTGTGGTTTGTGTCTTTGTTCTCCCACTCTCCACGACAACCAGTTTTCCTTCAGAATTTTTAAGTGTTTACAGGGGACAATCACAAACCAAGGACAAAAACAGATTATTTACCAGTAACTTGAGTTCTCCTACACAACAGTTTTCTCTGTAGAACCATTCCATCTCCCTCTCTCCCCAGGTTTCCTATTGAAAGACAGATTTTTCCAGTCAGTTTGGAATGAAGTAGGAGGGTATAGTAGTGACTCACACATCTGCCAGAGGTAAAATGGCATTCAATGCATGCGCTAGTACAATTTGTACTTACCTGAAATTTGACAACTTCAGCAGCTCTTTGGTGTCTGACATGGTGTTCTCATAAATTTCACTAAAGACCATGAATCTGTGGAAGAGGTAATGCCTCCCCCCAAAAAAAGGAAATTCAGTTACTGGTAAGTAATGCAGTTCTATTAAAGATGTCAAGCCATAAGGATTCCTGCTCATCCCCAATAACCTATAATAACCATGCCATTTACTTACTTGGTATACCAAATTCATAATTATTATCAAAATATTTTATACTGAATGCAAATGAGCTAAACATTCTGGAATCTTTCATAATTTTCATTATATGAAAATGTCAAGGAGTTTTTTGAGAACATGAGATGATTCTAAATTTGCTAAACTTCAGATGTCATATGTTTTTATCTCCCTGTAAAAATCTGCAATTTTGTATGGCTCTGATGCCACAGATATAAGAACTCCAACTGATTTCAGTTGCCTAGAATTAATTCCTTAACAGGAAAACCTCACTAAAAAAACCCCAACAACCAAACAAATTAAAAAACAAACAACAACAACAACAAAAAAAAACCATCCCAGAATTCACCAGTAGGGCTTGACGAAAAACTAAATTAAGTAATACAATTCTCTTGACATCACTGGGCTTTGGATCCTTGTCTTTTGAGTCTGTAAAATTTAAACATAGTTGAAGTGCTTTAGAAACATAGGAAAAAAAGATGCTTAGGAAAATTACTAAACAACATCTGGTGTGTTTATGTCTGCTTCATTCTATGCAACTGTGAAACAATGTTTTTCTTCTTTGCTGTGTTATAGGTAAAATGTGTAAGAGGAAATACTGTTATAAATAATCCTTTAAACCAATCATGTTTCTGCCTAACCATCAAAGCATCTTTCTATTTGCAGACACCTAGGAGCAATACTTTTCTTACTTGTAAATACTATAAACTTTCATCCTATGCAAGAAATTATCAGAATGACTTCTAAGGACTTTTCTTAAACCTTCCATTTTTTGTCTTTATTAAACTTTCTTTTTTCTCAAGCTCTTCATAATCTACATTGTGACTTCCTGTGTTTATGAAACTTTTCATGTTTATTTCAGTGCCAGTTTATATTCATCCTAATTTTAATTTTCCAGTTTTGATCTTTAATTTTAAAAGAGTATATAGAAAAAGCTCTCAGATAAATCACTGTTTCATTGACCTAGTTCAGGTGAATTTCAGTCAGCTAGTCTCAGTGAGCCCAGAATCAAACCTGACATTTATTAGGAACCTGATAAGTACAAAATTGTCAGTAGCTGCATAATTCACTATACTCTATGAACAGATCAGGAAGGAATATTTCCAGAAGTACATTCCATTGCCAGGGACAAGAATTATGAGTCCATATCTCAAATCTGAACCAAATCCTAGTCTGAAGAGTAAAGGAGACAGTCATTTTAATGCTTCTTAGCTTAAAGTTGCTTTGTGTGAAAAGTACTTTTTTGATTAAAAGAACAGTACTGTGAAGAGAAATGCTAACTCACTTTGTACTCTCTTTTTATGTAGATACCTTGCAGTCACAGCTTATCAATATGGGTGTTATTCCTACATTAGTGAAATTGTTGGGCATTCATTGCCAAAATGCAGCTCTGACAGAAATGTGCCTTGTTGCATTTGGCAATTTAGCAGAACTCGGTAAGTCCATTATACTAATTTCAAACTTACATCCAGTTTTCATAATGTTAAGTCTTAGTTAAAGACTAAAAAAAGCTTGTTCAAGTCCTTTTGGTACATTCAACAATAATATACAAGTAATTTTTGCTTATTTTCTCTAGAATTTATAGTTGTCTCTTTTTTTTTCCTCTTTCAGTAACTGAAATTTATTTGGGTACTTAATTCAACCTTATGTTTTATGTTACTGTGCTTCAGTTCAACTAAGCACATTTTAAATCATCTAAACAGTATTTCCATAGCACTGCTACTAAATGTGAATTATTTATTAATAATATAAATATTATATCCTGCTGTAGCTCCACAAAGTTTTATCAAGATTAAATTTGGCTCATGAAAATTTCTGAATGAAATTGAGACAGACACGGTCATTAATCTGCATATACAGTATATTTTAGGTGCAGGATTTTTATATATTCTAGTCTAAATACCTCCATGTATAAATCATGAATAGATGTTAAATTTAGTTACAACTTCATTTAAATTGAAGTTTGTGGCCCTGCTTTGATCTGATGTCTTTGCAAAGAGATCAGTTTTCATTGGAATTCAACCATATGTAAATCAATGGGTTGTTAAGGCCTGTGTTTTATTAACCTTTGTGGTTTATATTGTTCTTTTGCTAACATATTTGGGGAAATTCTAGTTTTATGAGTTGGGGTGTTTTTACACTAGTAATATAGTAAGTAATACATAGCACTTACGATATCGTCTAAGAACATTCAGCAGTTCAAAATACGAAAAATATATCTCTGAGTTTGTAGTACTTGATGGCCTGAGCTCACAGATTTCAAGGCAAGAGAAACTATCATGTTACCCAGTTTAGTTTGATCATACACATAATAAATTTATTTACAGCAGACAATTCTTTGTAACAAATCAACAGCAGAAAAAGCCATCAAGGCAGCACTAAAGAAATTAACAAATCAGAGGTCTGCGGGATAGGCTCTCTGTACTGTGTCTGCACAGCAGAAAGTATAAGAGTCATACACTGGAAGCTCTAGTGCTTAAATGTAACCAAAACCATAATGCTATTAAATACAATAAATGGTAGACTCACTGAGAATTTCCTTTCCCTCTTTGGAAAGATCCAGCTTTGTCTTGTTGAGTAATGAGAACCATGGGAAAGAAACTTTACAGCAGCAGCTTCCCTTCCAGTTCATACACATTGAAAAGGTGCTCATTCTTTAAGACTGGCAAAAAATTTATTTACTTTGTAATACTTTATTCTCCCTTAAGCAATAGTCAATCACATTGTAACTGTATTATTTTACTTTTGCCTTGTAACTTCAGGGAATTTTTTTTGTGAGGTTATCATTTTTCATCACTTACAAGACAACAGTATTGCACAAATCCCTTGAAAAGCATTATATGACTCTAATTCTCTGTCAAAGCAGGGCACAAACCAGTGATGGATCTGCTAAAATACTGGAAAGATCAAAAATCCACATAGAATATACTGTGCAACCATACACAGAGAGAGAAAATGATGAGATGTGCACGAAAGTGTCTAGGATTGCAGTTCATGCTTTTCCCAAGTCTTTAGGGTCAGTTCTACGGTAAAGTAATCCCTAAGCATCCGTGAGAGCAATAGCAAAGGTGCTGGAAGGTTTTCTGACTACAGATGGCCCATAAGAGGTGGCAAAGAATGCAGAACACCAGCCCTACCACCTGCATCCCTTGTAATACTGCCAGTGAGGAGGAATATGATACAGGCAATGGAATAAGAGATGCTTTTGTTGAATGTACATTTGAAGATCTGCTGGCTAGTCTGGTAGGAACCTCGCCCGTCTGTAAAAATGCTTTATGCTGTATCTGTGCAGTATGAGATGGCCCAGAAACAGCCACACACAGATTTCAAAAGAAATGTCACCATCATGAGACCATGTAAATATTAAAGCATTTGGTGCAAATCTTCATCTCTCCAATAGAAAATGCAGTATATAACCTGTTTTTCTTTCTATTAAGATGAGGGAAATCAAAGACTTCTTTTTGTACTATTACTGTCTCTATAGCTAGCTTATATTTTGGTGAGCAAAACCAGACCAAACAGCCTTGAATCATATATTTTAACAGCCTTAACCATAACTAATTCAGGTCAGCACATTTAAAGTGTTAGACATTTATCTTTTCATTTTGTGACAAGCATGAGTGTATTGCTCTTGTCTCTGAAGAGCTGTTAGTCATCTTCCTGAATAAACCCGGTAACAAAGAGAAAAAGTAGTTCTACCTTCTTATGTGGTTTTTTACTTTATACTGATTTTCTCCTTTTGCTTCACAGAGTCAAGTAAGGAGCAGTTTGCCTACACAAACATTGCTGAAGAGCTTGTGAAACTGTTCAAGAAGCAAATAGAGCATGATAAAAAAGAGATGATTTTTGAAGTTTTGGCTCCCCTGGCAGAAAATGGTGAGAATTTTTTTTTTCTTACTCCATTTTTTACTCATTCTCTTTATGTGTATTTTTTATTTCAGTATATGGGCGTGTTTTTCAGGCACTAAATGCAGAGTAATGGGCTGTCTCCTTCCAAAGCCACCACAGCTGATCCTTGTGATTGTAGTGTCATGAAAAGTGAATGGGTCTTAATTGTTGAGCATATGACAGGAGCCAGCACATTGTTGATGCTAATTCCATCACTGATTCACTCTGCACACAATTATGTTATATTTTACTGCCCTGTGCCCACAGTGGGAATATCAAAAGCTGCTTTTTAGTGAGCTTCACAACATTTGTCTGCAAACATTGGCTCAAGTGTTCATAGACCATTGGAGCACCAGAACATCATTTCCTGGAATCACAGAGCCACTGGCAGTTCCATTTCCTATAACATTACTTTTGCTAGGGACATATCAATTGCAGAGCTGAGGGCTGGACACTCTGCCCTTACTGTTCATTGAGAGATCATATGAATTTAATTTGGGTGTTTAGTGGCGTATCTTACATAGCCCCAGGCAGCCCCTGGGAGTTTGACTCACTGCTCAAGCCAGGGCAGGAATTGGTGTGCACCCCTGATCACCCCTCTGGGATGTTCCTCCAGAGGAACAAAGGATCAGACAAAGGTTGCTTGTACAATGTATCATCTGCCCTTAATGGAAATAAATGAGTTAGTCCAGGTGGAGCTGGACTGATGTGGGAAGCAGCTCTGTGCAGGGAAGACATCACAGTATTTGATGGCTCTCTAACCTCGTTTTAACCACTTCAGCATTAAAGCTTTTTTTAATTGAATAGATTGTTAGACAGAACTGCAAACTCAGATTTACGTTTCATCCTATTCTGTTCTGCATGCACACTCTGTGTGTGTCTGTTTTACAAAGTATAAGTCAGGATAAACTTTCACTTCAAGTTAAAAAGGTATTTTGACTTTTATTTTAAGTGGCATGGAAAATCAATTTCTTTTTTCAACTCTAAAAATGCGCATCTTTTCCAAAATATATAATTCATTATATAATAATTTAAAATCTGTTTTAAGATAGTTCCATCCTCAGAATGACACAAAATAGGGTTGAACTTTTTGTGTGTTTGCTATATGTCAGTTCAAATGCTTAATTTTTCTTAGAGTATGTTTTTTAGTTGCAATAAGGTTTGAGAAATTCAGTGCTGCTGACCCTAACTCAGATGCTCAGATGTTGAAAGGTAGTCAGAAAAACATTTCCACTGTGGATTCAAGGCATTCTTAAATGAGTTCACTTTGCTGGTACTGTTTAGGTGCTTTTCATTGTAGATAATGAGCAATCGGTCAGAAGGGAAAAACATCTCAATTAAGTATTTGCAGCATCTGGATTTTGGTGGTTGGGGTGTTTTAAGGGGTTTTTTTTCTAATTTACTTGTTGATTAAGGATACTGGTATAGCAATTTCAAATCACAGAACATCTGCAACTCTGCATTCTATGGCTAAGGGAATTCTCTATTTTTTTAAAGCACCTCAGTGCAAAAGAGCCTATTTTAAAAAAATCCCAACTGGAGATTTTGCATTTCCTTACAAAGTTCATGAGAAGGTCGGCCGCTCTTAAAGGAACAATGAATTTCACTGAGGCAAAAAGCCTAGGGACACCAGGAAACTGACAGTCAGACACATCCTTCACCAGAGATAGAACACACTTCCTCTCCCAAGTGTGGCTTGTAAACCGTATGAAAAAAAATATTTCCAAAGCCCTGGCCTAAAAATATTTTAACTTGGGTTAAACACCTTATAATAAAAACACCATTTCTTGTAGAAAACTGAGAGAAATCCACTTCTTTTGCACACTTCTGCAGAGTTTTGTGACTATTTTTCAAAATCAGCCAGCAAAAACTACCAGAATCACTTTAATGTATGAAAAGACCTTACATAGCATAAGACAGCCTGCTGTCTCTTAACAGAAAGGGAGTTTAGGCATGTAGATTCCAAGGGAAATACCTGTTAAATATTTTCTTATTTTAGAAACAAGGAAAATATATTGTTCCCAGACTCTATGTCACCTGAAAAAAATATTTATTACCTTCTCAAGCCTTGTTTTGAATAACAACTAAGAAATTAGTTTGCCTCATCAGTTTCCAGAACAAACTTCTCTGCCAACCCAACCTTTTGGATTTGGCCTTTCTGCACTCCTCCTGGAGCCCTTTCAACAAATGGCAGATATACTGTTTGTCTTTGGAAAGCATGAACTCAGCACAGTCCTTATGAGTCTGCTGTGCCATGACTCAGGTGCCAGAAGTCTGTTGTTAGAGAAATATCCTCATTTTTAGAATTGAAGAGCTCCATACACCTTCAGCTTATGACTGTGCTCTAAAGGCAGTCCAGAGCCAGGGAAAGCCTGTTAGATGGACAATAACAGAAGCTGGCCATAAGAATTTCAAATAAAGAACATGGGTTTATGTACATAAGTTGTCAGTGAAAACACTGACATGACTGTTTCTTACAGTCCATCCTGCATATGTGTGTAGGATAGAAGCATTTAAAATCCTGATTCTGACTCTGTTATCCGTGCTATTTTCCAGATGTCATTAAACTGCAGCTGGTTGAAGCAGGTTTGGTGGAGTGCTTACTTGAGATTGTCCAGAAGACTGTGGACAGTGACAAAGAGGATGATATTGCAGAGCTTAAAACAGCTTCTGATCTTATGGTTCTATTATTGCTTGGAGGTAAGGATGGGCTGTCACTATGTTCTGCAAAGCAACAGCAGATACTTGTAACGCTGTTTGGCTGCTGAATTACATTATTTATTAATTTTTTAAATAACCTAGATGACCTGCTGCACACCAGGCAAACATTTAACAGGTCAGATTTTGTCCCTCACTGCAGGATTGGATTAACTGTAGTGGAACCAGCAGAGCTTCACAAATATAAAGAGAAGTGTCCCTAACAAACACTTTGGCTTGCTAACTCTCTGTGCTTTTTACCCCAGATGAATCCATGCAAAAGTTATTTGAAGGAGGAAAAGGCAGTGTGTTCCAAAGAGTACTTTCATGGATTCCTTCCAATAGTCATCAGCTACAGCTTGCAGGAGCACTGGCTATTGCAAATTTTGCCAGAAATGGTAAGAACATGCCATAATAGCTTATGTAAATTTATGTGTGCCCCTCTGTCATGCTCTGTCTGTAGAGCTGCACACAAGAACTGTGTTGCAGTAAAGCTGCTGCTGAGTTACACAGCAACATCGCTTGTTTTAAACTTTACAATCCTCAAAAGCATTAAACCTACTTTAAAATATTACTTTGCATTTGTAGAGGGGTAAAGGGGATTTCTGCCTTCTTCTGATTTCTTCTGTCACTCCTGTAAGTTTGTCACGAGCACTGCAATTCTCGCAGATGATGGTGGTCAAATTCTCAACAATGAAATCTAAAAAGGAACAAGGAAACAACCCTTCTATTCATAAGAAGCTATTGTAAAAATCTTAGTAATAATCTTCCCTTCACAAATAACTTGTTACATCTCGCACAGACGGAAACTGCATCCATATGGTGGATAATGGCATAGTTCAAAAGCTGATGGATCTGCTAGACAGACATGTGGAGGATGGAAATGTAACTGTGCAGCACGCTGCACTGAGTGCACTCAGAAACCTGGCTATTCCTGGTAAGCCTCTCTTTGCATTGCTAACCATCCGAAGGTGAAATTCTGTTCTCCCACTGTACCCCCCAGGGAATGTGGGTGGGAGCACTGACTGACAGTCCTAGTGGCAGGTCAGACTGCTGCTTTTCATTCTGGCTTATCACTGCTTCTGTGTCACTGTGCTTTTTGCACAGCAGTTCAGAAAAGTGGTTCAGAATATCTCACAGGCATAGTGACTGTCCCTTGCCACTTTGATCCCACAGTATCCCCCACCAAAGAAAGGGTGAGGAAATGAGGAGGCCTTGAATATGTTTTCTCAACCCTTTTTGTCCAGAGCACTGCATATTTATTTTTCTTTCTGCTTGCTTCATTTGCAATCTGTCTCACAGCTGAGGGTCCCCACCAGAGAACAGTGTCCACTTTGTTAAAACACTGCATCTTACTTAAGACACTGAAAATTGCCAAATTAGAGCTGGAGGTAGACCGACAGAATAGCCAGCCTATTGCAGTTAGCTGCTATTTGTTGGCAGTAAGCTGAATGCTAATTTTGTCATTTACAGTAACTTAATTTGTGTGAGTTTTGATTACCCAAGCATAAAGGTAGAGCACACGCACAAAACAACAAAGCAAATCCGTAGCACTTGTGTATGGTTTCTTGTGCCAAGCCAAAAATAAGTCTATCACCCACATAACCTTATTTTACTATTTTTGGTTTTGACAAATCCTAACTTTTAGAAATGATTGTGCATACATAACTAAACCCACTGAGGTTTAGCAGTATTCCATTTGCTTACCTTTCTCGGATGAGTCATTCTTTTCATTTCCATCAGTCAGCTTGCCTGTAGCCTATGCTGAAGGGCGTCTGCCAGAGACCTACATAACCATCCCTGTACATTGTTAGAAAGAAACAAACAAGTAATAACTGGCCTCAGCGATGAGCTCTGTGTCAAAACACTATTTCAAATGCCTAATAAGTATTTTTTTCCAAGTACACTATGGGGCAAGGTTTGCACCTTAAATGCATTTCAGAGAGTTCTGTGAAAGTGGAGAATATGGACTAGGGGAAGGGATGAAAGAGAGGTTGGAGAGGGGAAGAAGGCAACAAAAGACTACAGACGCCAGGCATGTCAGGCCAGAGTATTATTTGTATGAAGTATTGGAACTGAGTAAGAGATTATTCTGCTAATTGGATGCTTTCGTTCCTTTGCCTGTGAGAAATAGAAGAGTGTGGTTGGGACTCAGAGAAGTTTCCTCATATTTGGGGGTGCAAGTATTAGCCTGGGCATCTGCCAGATGGTTTTTTTGGAAGACTCCTTTCCTACACCAAAGGGAGGAGTCTACCCCTTCAATGGTGCTCAAGCTGAATACAGAAATTTAGATATGCATGCTAGGAAAAAACACTTTATTTCACAGAAACCATGACATTTTTCCACAACACAGTATCATCAGCGCACACTGTTCATGAAGTCTGTGCTCACAACCTCTTTTTCAAACCACATTTGAAAATGTGCTTCAAGACCAGCTCTGAAATAAACTGCATCTTCCAGAAATGTTTTTGAGATCAATCCCTGTTCTTTATTCATGCAGTTGTAAATAAGGCTAAGATGCTATCAGCTGGCGTTGCAGAAGCTGTATTGAAATTTCTCAGATCGGAGATGCCCCCCGTTCAGTTCAAGCTGCTGGGAACATTAAGAATGTTAATAGATGCACAAGGTAAAAATAAACTTTTCTCTATGTTAAGTGATTCTCTTTGGTTCAGTCTGTGATATGCTGCCAAGATTCTTAAAAGAGAGAAGCAGAGTTTTTCTAAATTTCATTCCTGAAGTCAGGAATAAATCTAATACATATGCAAAAGAAGAGGAATATGGGTTGATTTTTTTTTCAGAACTCCTAAACTGACTACCAGGGACCCTCCAAATAGGTGTCAAATGCTTATTTATTTTTGAACTTCTTTACACTGTCACATTACAAGTGTGTATTGAGGTGTGAGTGTTTTAAGCTACCACTCCTGTTTTGCTGTTCACTTACTGTATTCCCTGGCTGTACCTCGGTCCTTGGAACAGGATAATACTCTATTAATTGATAGACTGCAATTCCAAAAAGAAAAAGCACCTTTTAGTTACCAGTTTGTTCCAGGATGAGGATTTATAAAATCAGAAGTCTGGTAAAAACCAGAAATAGTTCATGAGGTTAATTAGCTGTGTATTTATTTTTGACTCAGTCCTACAGATTTTTTCAAAAGACCCATTCTAATTCCAGCAAAGCTATTGGATGTGAAATAGACATTTTTTAAAGAAACTTACGTGACTTACAGTCTATCAAACCTGATCTAACTGACCACAGTGCTCCCTTCTGGCAGCAGTGCCTCCTGGTTTTTAATTCTTGAGCTGGCTCACATCTCAGCTGGGGGTGTGATATCACCTGTATTTTCCCTGCTCTTCATCAGTGCACAAGCTTCATTAACTGGGCTGATAAATTGTTTCAAAAACTGGATTATGAATGTTTTTCTGGATTTTTTTAATTTCTTTTCATTTTGATCGGCTTTACTTGCTTCAATGCAACGTAGACTTTTCCCGCTGGTAGTGCGGGCTAGTGAAGTTCTTCTAACTTCTCCAAGTTAGTAACTTTCAGCTTGTTTTTCTAGCACTTGCTTTAAAAAAGTGACAACCTTTTTGTTGTGTTGTTGGCTCCGGCATCATGTAGCAGAAGCAGCTGAACAGCTGGGCAAAAATGTAAAACTGGTGGAACGATTGGTGGAGTGGTGTGAAGCCAAGGATCACGCAGGTGTGATGGGAGAGTCCAACAGACTACTTTCTGCACTTATACGACACAGCAAATCAAAAGTAAGTTAGTGGAGAAAAGGTCAGCTTGTCAGAACCAAGAGTTACCCGTGCCCTTGGTTGGTAACCTGCCTTGCAATCCTTCTAGCGAGCCAGCTTGGGTATTCATGTGTTACATCTCCTCTGCCCAAGGCTTGACTCATTTTTATTTTAATTGTATCCTGCAGAAGTTCAGCATGCTGTATTCTCTATGTTTTAATGATGCTATATATGAAGAATCTGAACTCAGTTTTTAGGATCTTGCTATATATTTATATAAAACTGAGATCCAGAAATAGTCTGTCTCCCTACTCTTCAGACAGCATATTTTGGAGTTTTAAGATTCTGATAGATCATTAGAAATTATAATTTATTCCAAATTCTAACAAAAGCTTGCTTGTATACGGCAAAAGGTATAACATTAGGAAAAATTCATCTGCCTCTCCCATCACCCTCACATCAATCAGATATCTTTACCTAAGCAGTCCGAGTCCATCATTCTTGTTCAGCTGAATATTAGATGAAGCAGCCTTATAAAGGACAAACACATCTCTGGAGACAGGCTATTTCAGGCTCAGACTTCCTTCAGCATGTTCACTGATACGAACACAGGCTGCATTACTGAAATTAAATATAGCAAGTGTGATTTGGAGAGCTCGGACTGTAACACTGACCTCTTCATTCATCCATGGCATTTATTAAGTGAAAAATATAGTAGGGGCCTGATGTGTACTGAGTGTCTCCAAGAACAAAGCAACAGGCCTCACAGGGATTTAAATCTTTGTTGAATGCTAATATCACTGTCTCGGTCTAATACCCTTTTCTCCGTTTTATGTTCAGCCTCTAAAACTGATCAGGGTTCATTTTTCTGGTCTTCACTTCTTCTGCCCCCCCTCCCCAAAGTCCCCAACATGTATGCATGGATGGTAAACACCACCACAGATGTGAGACTTAATAAATATTCTCTATAGGACAACAGAATTCAATTCTAAATATGGAGACACTACTGATGACATCAAATAGATATTAAGGCAGAAATTAACAGCATTATCACAGCTGAATTAATTTTTGTTGGGTGCATGTACTCACAGAGGAAATTTGACATGAAGAGGATAACAGCTGAGAGGGTGGAGTTTTTTAAGCTTTTGCTGCCCTCTAGGTTTGAATATGAGTACAGCTGTATGGCTCTTAATGTCAGGTTTGAATTTGGCTTTTAATTTTAAATGGCGTAATATTTACAAAGGCAACAGCGAGCTTTAGTCATTCTACAAAACTGGAGTAGGTACCTGTGATTTCAGCCACACTAGCACCAAACCTGATGGCTGTCATCTACTCGGTACTGCCTTTTAAAGGGTGAGGTTCACCTACAATATAAAAAATTTTGACGTCAAAGATGCCGATTGGTTCTTAAGCCTTAGATACCCAAAATTCCACACCAATTCAAATAGAACTTAGCAGTTCCCAGATGGTCTCAGTCTGAAAACTACTTTGGAGTGTTGGTTTTTGTTTTTTTGGGGTTTTTTTTTTGTTGAGGTTGGGATTGAAGGTATTTGAGATGGTACTTTGTGTTTAGGTTTAGATGTTTATATTTTTTATTTCTGTTATAGTCTCAACAGTAGTGAGACTATACATCTCACTATTTTGCTTATGGCTGGTGTAAGAAAGGGGGATGTGTTTTAAATGGAAATTTAAGATATAGATGAAAAATTTAAATAGTCTTCTTGTTTCAAGAAATAAATGCTACTTCAAGCCTTTGTGTACTCACAGGACAAATAAAAATAATAAAAAACCAAACCACATTTCCTTAAACAGTCTCCTTTCACCATGCCAGGTTACCTGATTTTTCAGGCAAACATTTTGCAAGTATTTTTGGGATATAAGATGGTGAAAACATGAGGTGCACAACCACTTTTGAAATTATCACTAATACCTGTAGAGTATTAGTCTACTATAATCTTTATCTCTTGTCACATAAGTTGGATCAAATTTTGGACATGAAAACAGAATCCCAGCTGTGTATTTTTTATCTACTTTAGACAGTTAAATGACATTTTAAGTTCCTAGATACTGAACAACAGTACTGCACAACAGTTCATTTTAACAGCTGCCTTTAGAACAGGAACCAACACATTGGTGTCCCATACATACCTTTTCCTTACCTCCTTTATATTTGAAGAAAAATTCCATAATAAGATACCACTGCTCGTTTTCCTGTCTATGTCTAAACAGCTTTTCAAGTACGCCATTTCTGTTACATAGTAAGTTGTCATATTTGTGATCTCACCTCTCTGAACATTTTGAAGAAACTGAAAATTCGTGGAGAGATGAAGCATTTGATAACTTTATAATAACTATGTTTGTGTGCTTCCTTACCGCAAGTATATAGTTTGTTGGAGTCTTTGAACCCCTAATTATTTGATGATTGATGGTACAGCATGAGAACTTGAGTTAAACGGTATAACCTGGAAAAGAGTTCATTATGTGTGCCTTAACTTACTTATGGGGTTATCTGTCTTGGTTTAACACACTGTACCTTACAATTCCCGAGCAGTAACAGATAATATGTAGGCCTGTATATCTGTACATTGATGTATAAAGTGATTCTATGTGTACAAAGCCAATGAGTACCCTTACCCAAAGACAACACAGCATCCCTGACAGTTCCCTTATTTAATACAGTTTGTATGCAATGCAGAATTTTGTCATCTTTGCGTTATTTATTTTAGGATGTAATTAGGACCATTGTACAGAGCGGTGGCATCAAGCATTTAGTAACCATGGCGACCAGCGAACACGTAATAATGCAAAACGAAGCTCTCGTTGCACTGGCATTGATAGCGGCTCTAGAGCTAGGTGAGTATCCCAGGAGTTCACCTGTTTCCAGTCTGTGCCCAAGAGAAGCCATGGAGGGAGAATGCAATGTAGAATAGCCTCCTCCTTCCACCTGCCTTTCAGTATTTCCGTGGTGGTTCATGCAGACACGGGCAAGCCATCATAATATGCAGGAAACTGGAGAGTGCTGGTTATACGGGATCTGCTCCATCATTCTGGTAGGTGGTGCAGTGATCTAGAAAGGCCCTCCAGCTTAACTTTCAGATTTGGGGTAAAACTCAGAAAGCAAACATACCTTAGACTAGAAACTATATGACCTGACCACATTCCTACACTGGAATGTTAATCTGCTTTTGAGAGAGCTTTTTAAGTGAAGAGTCCACTTACCTAATAAGTAAGAACTAGAGAATACATAGAAGTGGTTAATGCTCCCAGCATGTCTCCCTTAAATTACCCAGGATTAAGTGCAAGAATTGCCAAATGGAGGCAGACATGATTACATGTCCTGCGTTTGTAGTGCCTCAGCTTTTGAAACAGGCAAGTACATGCTCAACAGAGGTTTTGGTTATTCTGGTTACTTACTTATTAACTAAGGAACTAAACAAACAACCTTACGTATTTTTGTTCTTGATTTCATCTCTTGCCATTGTGTACTACAGAATGCTCTGTTCAACTTTCAAATCACTGCCAATACATCAAGGAAACGTTTTAAATAAAAGGAAAGATGTTCCTATTCACATGAACCATCTCTTTGTCTTGTCTTCAGGAATTTAAAGGTTGAGCCCAAATTCAGTACATGTATCTTAGAAAGCTACAGAGGCAGTAACTCAAATGGAGATCTTGAAAAGTTTTCCACAGGCTTTATAATGGACCCTGAGCTCCTTCTACCATGGAATCAAGAACTACGCAATCTTTATTTACTCAGAATTTCCAAAAGCAAATTCAGGCAATGGAAGTGTTGAAAGCTGAAATATTCCAGGTGTTGGCCTAAATGGCTAGAAAGCCTCATGGCTTTTCTATCAGCTTACTGAACATTAAGACTGGAGTTCATCATTAAACTCTGTGACTGTCCTTTCAAGCAGTTAGACAACTTCACATTTTTACAGCAGCGAGCTGTGATTCTTGTCATCATGCTATCAAATATGTGCTTGAGTTTTATACCAATGAGTTATGTACCACAGCCTTTCACTCTGGTGAGAGATCGTGTTTCAATAAAGGGATAACACATGGAAGCATCAAAGCAAGTGGCACTTCCAGACTTAAAAATTTTCACTTGTATTTCAGTCACTGCTGAAAAGGATCTTGAAAATGCTCAGCTTGTTCAGATTCTACACAGACTGCTCTCAGATGACAGGAGTGCTCCAGAAATAAAATATAACTCCATGGTGCTGATCTGTGCTCTTATAGGATCTGGTGAGTATTCAGGAGAGGCTGCTTCCCAAGATTTATGTATGCAATATAGTTCTCTCCTACAGCTGAACACAGAGCATGTGCAAACATACTGTGACTGGTTCTCTGATCAGAATGGATGTAAACACAAATGTTTAGTTTACTGTGACTCTCTAGTGTCTGTCTATATTGTCAAGGATGAAGCTGTTAACTCAGTTTTGGATATTAACTGCAGAAACTTGACCCTGGCTTCTGTAGGATGCAGCTAGCTCAAACTTTGACAGGAAAGAAATGAAAGCATTTAAAACTGTACAAATATCAAGTTGTCTTTGCAAATATGCAGATCACAAGAATTTCATTTTCATTTCTAGCTCCAAGTTCCCTGTAATTGATGTGTGATGGTGCTTTAGAAAGGATTCTTACATTTATGTCACTAGGAAGACTCCTTCCCTCAACAGCCCTCGCATACTCAGCCCACCAGGCACAACGTGCACTAGCACACATCAGTGCTGGACACTGTAAACTCTCATCTCTCTGAGCTCACCCTCTGCTAAAGGTCAGGCTGTTTTCAGGCTCTTCGAGCAGGCTGTGGTTTGATATTGCAACTTCACACCTGTGTGTGGGCAAACAAACAAAAACCACAAAACAAAAAAGAGCAGGGTGTCATGAGGAAATTTCATTCAAGGTTTCAAGAAGTTGCTACATTTCTTTCATTCAGTTCTTTAAGAAAGATTGAATCTGTGGAGAGAGAACAAATTTCATTCCATAAAGGTCTAGGCATTTATGGTCAACTAAGATGACAAAGAACTGGAATAATTACAGAAAGGTGGAAAGTCAGAGCCTGTCTGCACAACTTGGCAAGTGAGAAACGTATGAAGGTCCTCTAGAGGTTAGTTTACAGCAATTCAATTAATAGGTTAAAAGTTACCACCGTTAACCGTGTGCTGTCTCTGTAAACAAAGGTGCTTTTTTATTTAAACAGAGTTCACTGTGCCTACCAAGTGTAGTTTTGGAGAGCTGTACATCCATGCATGTGAATATTGTATTCCTGCCATCTTATAGGAACAAATGCTCGGTTTTAGAGAGTATACACATCTCAGTGTGCAAAGACTGTGCTCAAAATTTGCTAACAAGCCTCAGCTGTCAGTAAGTACTCACTTTAATGCTAAGACATGTAAACGTAGTTGTTACTCACAACCTTCTTGAGCCATTTCATGCTTGGGACTATCCATGCATTTTAGAGCAGAAGCCTTTTGCCAAAGGTTCACAGTCAGCCTCACTGTCTTGATCTTTATTTCCACTGCTTCCAAATAAAATCATCTTCAGAAAATCCACCTGACAGTTGCATTTTCCCTTCCTGAATCTTGTCACCTGCAAGCGTGACAGAGTTATTTAAAGTCAAATACCTGTCTCTCTTGTCCACCAGGATACAGAGCAGTCTTATCTAAGGGGGAGTATTTGAGGATTATCTGAGTGGCAGAGTTCAGTGTGCCACTGCACTGTAAGCTTTGCCTAGGCATAAGGCTCCTTACCCTACTCCCAGAGAACAGACAGCAACATACTGCTGTGAAGTTAAGGCCCAGTATTTGACTGACCCAGTGTTCTGCCCTGCTTCCTGACGAACAGACCTGTGTAAAAACAGTGAGAAAACAAGAATAACAACTGAGCAACCCTGGTATTAACTTCTTAGGTGGGAGGGGAGGTACTATTATAACCAAGGAGAGGAGAATCAAGGAGCTGATTGCTCTTTACAGGAGAAAATACTAACATACACCTCTTACAGCTCTGTTGCCTCTAAACTGTTTTCATTACCGTCTCCACATCATGAGCCACATTTCCTTATTCTACTGTGAACAGACCTGTGTAGTTATTCTTAAGGTAACTGACCCCAGTATAGTTCAATAAAGACTTGAAGCAGCTCCACTGGTTTAATTATTGGTTTCATTTAATTCTCCAGGGACTGCTGTTGTTACTGTGCTTTGTTATGGGGTATCTGGCATCACATCTAACCTGATGTTGCCAACATCTGTGTTCACAGAATGGGTCAAGTTGGAAGGGACCACAGTGGTCCAGCCTCCCTGCTCAAGCAGAGCCATCGTAGAGCACATGGCACAGGATTGCATCCAGAAAGTCTCAGTGAGGGAGACTCCAGAACCTCTCTGGGCAATCCGGTCTGGTGTTCAATCACCTGCACAGTGAAGCAGTTCTCATGTTCAGGTGAAACTTTCTCTGCATCAGTTTCTGCCTGTTGAATCTTGTCCTATTGCTTGGCATCACTGAGCAGAGCCTGGTTCTGTCCTCTTCACACCCTCCCTTCAGATATTCATAGACATCGATGGGTTTCCTTCTCTGTCATCTCTTCTCAAGGCTGAACAGACCCAGCTCCCTCAGCATTTCCTTCTGAGAGATGCTCCAGTCCTTTAATCATCTTTGTCACCCTCCACTGGACCCACTCTAGCTCCATGTCTCTCTTGTACTCAGGAGCCCAGAACTAGACAAAAGCACTGCAGATGGTGCAGGACTGGGCAGAGGGTCTCTTGACCTGCTGTCCATGTTCTTCCTAATGCACCCCAGGATACCAATGGCCTTCGTGGCTACAGGGACACACTGCTGGCTCATGGACAGCTGTTCATCTACCAGGACATCCAGGTCCTTCTTCACACAGATGCTTTCCCCAGATCAGCTCCCAGCCTGTGCTGGTGCCTGGGGTTATTCTTCCCCAGGTGAAGAACTCTGCTTTTGCCTTTGTTGAACTTCAGATGGTGTTAAGTAGTTAACAGATGCTTATTTTTATGTGATTCTTTCCATCTGGAAGTTCCTCTTGCAACTGAGTGAATGGACAGGGAAAGAAAAATGAGGACAATGAAAAATGGATCATCCAAAACATTCTTAGCTAGCACAGTCTTCTGTAGGCAAGAGTCTCCATGAAACCAGATGTTACCAGCCACAGTAAAGCACAGTGAAATACCTGCTTAAACATGTTGATATCTCAGCAGAAAGCAGGAAGTGCATACATAGCATGAACACCCCAACAGCTTCACTGACATCAGTCTGTACATACACATTCCCAGGTGCACAGCAGCATGAAAGGTGCCAGCTCTTACATGGTAGGGGTTAAACTGCATGAGAACTAAAAACATGTGAACAAGAAAGTAGGCAGGGATGGGAACAAATGCCAAAGCTTGCTTTAAAAAAAAAAAAGTAAATAGCACAGCATAAAGCATAGCTATCTGAAACAGGTGGTTGGGTTTTCTCCTGGGAAATTCAGAGATTAGGCCTCCAGCAACATGTGGAAAGCAAAACAATATGTATTTATTGAGTGGGATTTCACTAGAGAGGCATGTAAGAAAACCAACCATTTTAGATCAAAACTGTAAGATGTTCAGAGTACAGGGCTTTGAGAAAACTTGTCAAATTTCTTAAAATTTCTGCTCAATTTTATGAGTTGCTGCCAACCTCAAATAATACAGTAACATGCAATCCAGGATCAGAATCATCAGACAGTGTCTCCTAGTTTTGAGTAGAACACTGCATCCATATGCACAGCACTGGGCAGTGCTCTGTGTGTTGTTGTTTGCATTAACTTCAGAACTGAGCTGTAAAGGGACAGCAGTGACCAGGTGGTGACACATCCATTAAGGACCCAGCTCACTTGGTCAGGCTAGTTTAAAAAATAAACCAAGAAAGTGTTTTCACTAAAAATATTCCTAAGCATCTGTTTTGGAAGGCAATCCAGGTGGATATTCTAAACTGCTATGCAGCAGCTTGATCATTCATCATGATCTGAAATCCATGGAGTTAGTGTGTGCTGAAAAGGCCCTGAAAAGTTGTCTCTCCATTATCAAAAGCAATTCAAAAAAGTAAACAATAACCAGATTATGAGTACTCACAGCTGTGTGCTTGTGTGTACAGGATTTAGTAGAAAAGTTTCTCACAGTTTTCTTCTGCCTATCTCATACAAAGCACTGTTTCTTTTAATATTTCCTTTTCCAGAACCTCTTCAAAAGGAAGTGCAGAGCATGGCGTTTCTAGAAGTCATATCAAAACTCCGCAGCCACGAGAACAAAACTGTTGCCCAGCAGGCCTCACTAACAGAGCAGAGACTTGCTGTAGAAAGCTGAGGAAGGGTCTTGTTTCCAGTGCATCCCATCACAGATTTCACCTTTGTCCTCCGTCCTGCTGCCGCTCCTGCTATGTTTTCCACTGTATCACTTGTGCATGCGTGTAACGTTCCCACAAATTGATGAACTGCTGTAGGTACCTGTCCAAAAAGGTTTCTACAAATTCATAGGTGGCGTTAACATGAACCTGTCTCCACCCGTAACTGTTCTACTTGTATTCTTGTTGCTTGGGCCACATAGTAGAATGTGCATGTTGTAGTCCTATGATGATGTAGAAGTGGTACTACACAACTCACTCTTTCCTCATGCCCCCTAACTGCATAAAATTGTACTACTAAATTAGGGACAACTCGAGATGCAGCAGCTCCAGACTAGTGTGCTGACTATAGGATTAAGAAGTAAATCTAGCTCAATTTTTGGTGCTTTGAAGATTCAGGTTTGAATGCAATGTACTGCTGCTCATTCACTGGTCTTGCCTATTAATGTCAAACTCGTGGTACCTAGAGGTAACAAATAAAAATTTCAGTGCTCTCACTTTACCCTGTGGTTTGTCCTTTTTTCTAATCCCACACAGAAGCCGTGACTGCACCACCGTGCACTGGTGAGTTCTTTTTGTTCCTGGCTCTGGCCCGACGCGATCACTGCCTTTCAGCTGAGCAGATACAAAGGAAGTTATTCCAACCACTTTCACTGTGTGTGCTCACACAGAGGCACTGTGTGGCATAACAATCATGCATTTTAGCAGCAACGCATGATACAATCCTTATCTTATAAAGCCATGTGTGTACGAGTGCTCCTGGGCTTGCTTGGGATTGCTTCTTTGTTTACTGGGGGGTTTTTATAGATGGATTTTTAAAAGAATATCTTGCAGCAGCTGTTCAACAGAAGCCCATCAAGTGAGAAATGGAAGATGCAAGAGACTTCCTTTTTCTCCTTTGCTAGGTAGGGAGATGGAAAACTACCAGTCTGAGCATCCTATCTCACAGCTGCTCTTTTGTAGGTCTGTAACATGCCAGCAAGCAAACCAGCAGACAGCACTTTGGCAAAACAAGGAGCCAGTCGGGATAGCAGTTTCCAACAAGACAGCAGATGTTATTTTGGACTGTGTGATACCATTGCCTAGCTTGATCAAGCCCACCATGGATAAAGATCACAAGATCTGTAACATTTTAAAGTGAACTCAGCATTCCCAGTGCTGAAGTGCCAGCCTCAGAAGTTCCAAGTTTATTTTCTTACCAGCAGAGGCAGCAAACCCAAAGTCCAAGCACCTGTGAGATCCCATGCCAGGTAATTGCAAACCACTGCTTTTGACCTTCACAAATTCACTCCCCAGTTCCATGAAACCACTGCTTATCCCTCAGATACTGTGATGGGAAGGTGCCAGTCATGAGGGTAAAGGGATTTTTTACACAAGCTGGGTATGAAAAGAAACTTGCTTCCAATAGCCAGCTTAAGATCTCAGACTGTACCAAAACACAGCAGATGCTACAGGAGTTTTCACACTGCAGAGATTCCACATCCATTTAATCCAGGGCTAGAAACATGCAGAAAAATCCTCTGATACCAAACTGTACAACAGCAAAAAAACAAAACAAAACACATTCAAAAAGGCATTTGCTAGTACTAGTGCAATAAAGCCACTGACAGAGTGCAGAACTGTCAACACAGACCAGGAGGTTGTGACATCAGGTTCCAAATAACACAGAACTTCTGCACTGCTGATGAACATAACCAGCATGTTTACAATCACAGCTCACAGGCCCTGAGAAGCCCAAGTTCTCTCAGGCACAGAAACTCTAGTGACTTAAACAGAATCCAAAATAACATTTGAAAGGCCAGTTATCAACAACCTGCCTGGTTCTTGAAAGAGACTACTCCTTTTGACATTGGTGTAAACTGCAAGTGCTCACACAAACTGGTTGTGACGCTGACAGAATTCACATTTAGTTGTCTAACTGGAGCTGTGGTTAAGCATTAGCTCTATTCTCATCACCAGATGTTTATCAGGAATATCACTTTGCTTGTCACAGCAAGCATAAACACAGGCCAATGGTGATACCCTACTTTCAGATAGTTTCCCTGGATGGAATGACTTGCATTCCTAGATAAAATCTGTGCTGAGCCTACAAAGGACAGCCCACGTAAGGGCTAAGATGGGTGTTATGTCACAGTAGAAGGGGGTAATTGAAGAGACTATCTAGCCACACAAATGCTGTGCTGTCCTGAGGCGTACTGCAGTCTGCAGGTTACTTCTATGTAGTTGGTAAATCATTTATCCTCCAAGCACCTTTAAAAAACAAATGGGATCTAAGGACGTTTTTATCACATGCATTTCACTACTAACTGGACTGAAGTCAAGTGAAGTGAAAATGCTGACAGTAATTCCAATTAAATGTTTACTAACTAGATTGCATCTAAGCAAACCTTGACATCTGCTGCTCAGACTGTTTCTATGACAGCAATGCCAGACATGGGGCCTTGTCTTCGTCTTAGTGCCACCACAGCCAAACCAGAACAATCAGAACAACCAGAACAATCCCTATGGCCATAGCACAGGGCAGGCAGCACCTCCGTCAAGTGTCACACTCATCGGCACCTGTACAAACTTTTGCCAAGCATCTCGCTGTTGGGAAGGTGAACACATCCACATGTTTTTACATTTCAGTGTCCTTATTACAAGGAGAAGCTTCACTCTGGGTAAGGCAGAAACCCCAACAATACTGGCCTTGCATCCAGAGCACCCATTGGAAAAGGTAATTTGTTTTAAAATGGTAACCAGCCTCAACTTCAAGAATCAGTGTACAAGCCTGTTAAGAGTCAGGTAGCCACTCCTAGTCTCCCCCTCCATTATGAAAATGCTTATCCAAGTTTGTCATAGCTATGAGGCAATGGCCTTGGCTTTTCTTCTTTTTTGTTAACTTTTGGTCATTCCTGTGTCTGTGTGCCAGTCTGTCCCCAGTTTAGATGCTTATTTTGCCAAATCATTTCCATACATTCAGATAAATGCCATATGCCTGAAATATGCAAAAGGCATTAGACCTCAATCTGGACATGGTTTTTAATTAATCACAGTGCCATTTTGTGTACAAAACCTAGAGGTTTTGAAAAAAGTCTGCTTCCTCCTCTATCCAAAGTAGCACGAGACATCATTACCCATTTTTACCTGCACAATAACGTAAGCCAGTTCTCACTACTTCTGTTTAAGGACATGCTGCACTTATTTAAACTTTTGAGAAAGGAGGTAGGAATTTCATTTGTCTAAGCCTTGCAAAGCATCAACTTCTGAACACACCAGTGTCACCAGAATAATTCTGGGGAGAGCACAGCCATTGCAGCCTGAGGAACACCAGCAACCTGTTGGAAAGAAGCAGAGCATGTTCATTAGGCAGAGACTTCAACAACAGCTGACAGCAAATAAGGCATCTCTTCATGTGGGGACATGTTCTTCATGTCTTAGCTTATTATTCACCTAAGGGCAGCCACTGGGGGCATACGCATGCTTTGTGATTTAATCAGAACAATCAGTATTCTACAACACATATGAGAGATGGGGATTTATTTCCCCTGCTAGTTTGGAGGAAAAGAGGTAGGGATCTTTTCCTGAAGAAACTTTCCATGAATGTATCTTTCTATTGTTTATATTAAGTGCTACATCAAGAGTGCATACACATTCACAACATCATATTTCACACAATTTTATTTATAAAATTGTAATTATCTAACAAATTGCATATAAAATGATTTACTTCAAGTAAATACAGAATACTGCACGACTATTAAAACTATTGTATTGTCCATCATAAGTGTATTAAAACATTCCTAAAAAATGCCTCTATTAAAAAACAAAAAACCCAAGAACACAAGTAGCATGACCAAGACCATTTTCAATAGCTTAAAATGAATTACCAGGAAGTTGCATAAACTTCCTAAGTAGACTCCAGTTACATCCATTGAGATCAGCATGTGATACAATACCACAGTCTAATGCTAAAGATGACAAGTAATACATTATGCACCTGATCTAAGCTTTTCTCCTAGACTGAAGGGAACCAGTCTGAAATCAGAAAACTAAAGCTCAAGTCAAACTCTACTGGGCATGCAGTTCTGTTATAGCAATACTTTCCTTCGGTAAGTGTAGTTGGCTTTTACAATCAATTTTACAACTGATAAAAAAGGAACACAAGAGAATACATTCGTATAAAAAGGAATGATACACAAAGGGTAAATACTGACACCTTGCTGTACACCTTCAGATGAACAAGAGAGAAAGATTCAGCTGGAACTAATCTGGAATATATGTATCAGGAATGGATCTGAGTCACAAACCCACATCCCAATCTTCCCAGAGCTCAAGGTCCATCTCTACAACATACACCGTGTGAACATGAACACACATACAGATGGAGCTTTTTATTAACATACTTATATTGCCAAAACACAAAAGACAGCTAGCAGTGCTGCCTCGTGCACACTAGTAGTACTTCTTCGTATGCTGCGTGTTAAGGGAGACAGATTTTTTATTTCTTTTTTTCAAGGGACAAAATCTGGTAGCTAATGGATAAAGGCAGTATTATTTCATTTGTTTTAGACAGTTTCATCACAGGTATCTGGAAAAGATTCAGAGAAAAAAGAAAAATGGGAGGAACTGCAACATTCAGCAGTACTTGACACCTTTTGAGGTCTAATCTCCTTCCTAGGTATTTGCAGAACTGCTATTACAATGTACCCAAAAGACATACACAGCAAGAAGGGAAACAGAACCAAAAATTCAGACAACAGTTTCTCTCGTAACCAACCATATTAACCAAGGCCAATTTTAACAAGGGCATCTCTAAAGTAGTAAAAACACAGAATGACATCCAGGACAGTTCTTATAGCACCATGTTTAGTTCTGCCACAAGTAATGGCAACCTCCCATAACTGGTAGGAGGTGCTGCCACCGACTCTCCACTTTACAGTCAAATGCTGTTCTAATGCCAAGCAGCAAAGGGAAAAGGCAAGGGAGGCTCTGCCACTAACCAGGGCCCAAAGGGCTGGCCAGGGCTTCGCCTTCCTCAGGAGCAGCCACCCACTCACAGGGCAGACACTGAGCATGGGCAGCTGAGGCGCTCCTGCTGCTCCATCAGGGCGAGGGACAGCCCAGACAACCACTTGGGACTCTCCTGGTGGAAACCTTTCCTCTCCATCATAAACACTTTCAGGGTGAAAAGCAGTCATGTGCAAGAATCGTTTAATCTGCATGCTACTATTTACATTCCAAACACTATTTACACACCAGAACTACAATAAGGATCTCTCTCAAAGGGGAGAGAAGAAGGCTTTCAGGACAGAGTACACTTGAGAAAGCACCCCCACAGCTTCAAACTCTAAGAGACACAATCAAAATGATGGATTTCAAGCAAAGAGATCCTACTGCTACCAAAACAGACACAAAGAGATGAATCAAACATTTGTGCATTAGGCTATTAATCAAAAAAACCCCAAACCCAAACAACAGAAAGGCCTGTGAATACAGAGGGTATTTAGAAAGCAGAGGATCAAGGACTGTGATGCCCTCTGGCAGGGCTCAAAGGAATATATGGAAATAGCTTTAAAGCCAGTGTGCTGCTGAGCTACCAGAGTCCTTGTTAGCAATGCCCCTACTCCACAGGAATCACCCAGCAAACAGAGCTGTTTCCCACTCCATAAGCCTGACAACAAATTTCTGAAAAACTACTGCACATTAAAGATAATTAGGCTGATCTCTGAACTCACATGTACCCCACCACCACACCAGGCAGGAAACTGCCAGGAGGTCCTAGTGCCTACCACATCTTATTGCTTTAGACACTGAGCCCACATAGCCAGCAGTTGTGCTTTAGTTGCAGTTCACGTGACCTTTTCAAAGTTTCCTGGGAAGAAGTTTGCTTGTATTTGGCAGGCTCTGACAATAATACATTGATTTCCAAGGCCTCCCAAAAGCTTTCACAACTGGACACCTAAGCTGCTGAGTAGCTGTTGAGGGAACATTTCTAGGACATCTTACCTGATCTGTAGACAAAAAAATGTGGGATTTAAATGTGTAACAGCTAAACATTCAGTGCACATCCATCAAAGAATGCAAAAATTAGTAAGTAAGTATCTCTTGGGAGCAAGGGAGCAAGAAGGATCAACAATCACAGCAATAAAGACAAGCTCTAGAAAAGTAAGTTATCTAGTGGTTTTTGTAAGAACAGTCAGTCATTCTGGGATTCAGCAGAAGTGTTGCACATTTGTGTGTAGACGTGCAAGTTGTGAGAACAAGAATTGCTCAGCTTGGAGCATTTACCCTCCTATCAGTTTGACACTGCCAACTGCACAGCCAGCAGACTGGACCTCGGAGAACAGCGTGACAAGACAGAAGGCCAATACAGTACAACTGCAGAGATTCAAGTAGAAGAATGAAGCTATCTTCAGAAACTCAGAGCAGCAACAGTAGTATTCAAGATCAGTGGCAACAAGGAATGTTTCTGTAATTAGGCTTTTTGTTTTCCCTCCAAGCCAAAGCCCAGGATCACAATCAAGGCTCTTTGGTGGAGGGGTTATTTCCTCAACCCCACTTCCCTGATTCCTCCCTGCACCATTTTGTCTCAGTGCAGCAATGCTGGTGCTGATAATCTGTCTGTCCTGCCCCTATGAGGCAAAATGGTATGTCCCTCTGGGGAAAAACAACCAGTAACTCCTCAAATCGAGGAGTGGCTAAGAAAAACATAACGCTGTGCTGAGGTGGAACCAACTTTATTAAGGACAATGAATTATAATTGCTTTGAAAGGCTTTAAAAAAATACTCTGAGTCATGGCTGGCCTTAACAGCAGATACCAAGGGATATGGAGGCTGCCTGATTCAGAGCCAGTCAGTGTGAGTTAACCAGAAGAGGATGAGGTAATGCTCAAAGACGGGAGGACAACAGGTCTGTCTGAGGCATCTGTGAAGCACAAGTGTGCCCATCACCAGCCTTCAGAGGGGAGAAAAACCACGGCCAACTAAAGCACAGAAAGGCAAAATGTGCAAGGGTATGTATATTCATTTGTTTAAGTGTCACAGGACCAAAAAGGGCCTTAACAAGTCACCAGATCAGCCTTCTATCTATCCCCCAAAACAGGGAAGCTTTGAAAGCAATGTGTTACTCTCTTCTACTCCATATACCTCCTGGTTTAGGAAACTCAACACAGAAAGATGCTACATCCTTACAAGGAGGTGCTACACACCCTTTGCCACTGTCTTGACTAAAGCAGGACCACAGCTTTCAGGACTGGTATGGAGATACTGAGACGGGTCATAAAACACGCTAAATTTATACAAAGTGCAATAAACTACCCAAGCCATGGTCAGGTCTTTAGGTTCACTATTATTAGTGAAGAAGAACAAATCAAAAGCGCTAAGCTGGATGGAGCCTGATTTAAGTCTTCTCCACTATTTGTGCTTTTTCCCACATTCTGCTTTCTTGTGTCCAATTCAAAAGGGTCTGCCTTAGCTGATCCTAATAAATGCTTTTATTTTAAGACTTTTATTCTGTTGCTTCAAGAAAGCTCTTTGTTGCCTTTAGAGCAAGAAAAGGAGTCATCTCCGTAGCATGGATTTGTTCACTGGAGGTAAGCATTTACTCTGACAAAAACTGTTCTCTCCAACTTCCAAGAGAATGGGAAATGATCTTTTCATAATCACATGCATTTATCAATAAATAAGTTTGGATTAGACTGTATTAAAACATATGCACATATTTAAAGCACTGGAGTGTCACAGATTCTTATTCCACAGCTCATGCAAGTAAAAAAAAAATTAAAAAAGAAAAAGAAAAAAAGAAAGACCAAAGCCCCAACTAGGAACAGACCAAAGAAACAAGCTTCGCATGAGTATGTCAAAGCATTAATACCAGTGAGATCCCTAAATACATCAGGTTACACTAAATTTCAGAGAAACAAAAGATTTTGCCATATCAGATACATAAGTTTTGATTTTTTTTAAGTTAATATATAATTCATTCTTTGATTATTATTCTTCACTTGGACCCAACATCCACACTGCTTTCATACATTTATACAGTTATAACCCATCCTTGCCATAAGAGACTGATATCCAAAGGTATGGCAGCAACCCTTGTTCATCAAATATAAAACTCTTTTCCCTTCAAACAAGAGTGGAGAAGGAAAAAAGATCTTGACAAAATTAAGCAATTCTCCCTTCTGCTGATTCCAACCTCAAAGTACTACAGGGAGATAGTTGGAAGCTTGCATAAAAATAATTTCCCTTGTTTTAAAAACAGATTTTTTTACTGTACAATAGATGCATAGAAAGTTGCTTCCTGCTTCATGGGTTTAGGCCTGTAGCTATGTTTAGCTGTGAAAACAAGAAGATTGTTCCTTTACAGAGTGGTGAGGAGATAGACCATCTCAAGAATATTTGGCAGCTATCAAAGAGCTCATGACATGAAGAATAAACAGCATATCCACAGACTACAACAATGCAACTCTGTCTCACTGAATACACCAATTTAAAAAAGTGTCCACTTGTTACTCAAAATCAAGAATACAGTAGAGATTCACAGCTCAACAGCTTTCAAAGTGGTGGTTTAAAAGAAAAAAAAAATGTCAGTGAGCAGCAGATTTTCAATAGCCCACTCTTCTCTCCCCCACCCAAAAGAAACACAAGTTCACTGCAATATCAGGAACTTAAACTTGAGACTACTTGGGAGAGAAGGCTTCCCTGTCACCCATGTCCATACAGCTTGGTGTCGGAGTGACACACTGGAGGTTTCAGAGGGTTTCGGTTGTCCAGTGTCTTCTTGTGGTTACTTCAGCAGTTTTACCAGCTGGCTCTGACAGCCTCAATGTCACTAACCAAATTCTGGGCTAAGCATATCCCAAATATCTGGAAGAGACAACAGTTTATTCATTTGGAGCATTAGTCAACTTTTCACAAAGGCAAACTCCTTAAGTTATACAGAACTTAGAAAAGAAAGAAACAGCAGAGGTAGAAATTAAATTGACAGTAAGTGTTTGAAGAAAAAAGGATATTGCAGAACTCCTGTAACCCCAGTATATTTATGGTGGCACTGGTTTCTAGTTAATTAACAGTTCTAGTCTTGTTTCAAAGAAACCCTAAAGGCTCTCTGCTGCTTGTTTAAGCACCACTAGAAACAGTAGGTCTGTACAGGCCTGAAAGTCTCTACGTAAGGTTTATCTAACAGAGTGTTAGTTTCAACCTGCTGAGAGTTGAAAAGAAAAAAAATGCATCCCTGTAGATAAAAATTAAATATTCCTTAACACAAAGAAAGCCTCATACGTTTAGTTCCCACTGCTAAAACCCACAAACAGGCAACTGGCACTGCATTTCCCATTCTCATATACAGTTTACCTCCTCATATTCACTTTATCTATTATTCCTTCGTGCAACTCATTTCAGGGAACATGATGTTTACCTGCAGTAATGCTATCCCAATGAATATACCAGCAACTATGGTAAGGTTGTCCTGCAACCATTTCTCAAACTGAGGGACACAGCCTTTAGTGTAGATAACAATCTGCTGATCAACTTCCTGCCAAGGAGAAGAGGGAAGAAAACAGAGATAATTACATTCAACTACACCATCAGCAGAACAATCTCGTCTTGCAACAGGGATTCAGATCCTTAACATACCACATTAGGAAGAAAAAAAAAAAGCTTACTGGTTTTTGTCTTGCATCGTAGCCACACTGAGTATTAATAACATCTTCCTAGAGGGGGGAGAGAGAGAGAGAGGGAAGAGAGACAATCAGTAAAATGTCTCCCAAACACCTTCTCCCAACTCTCTGGAGTTGGTCCTGTGCGTAATAAGAATCACCCAAACTTTGGTTAGCATATTGCTTTAATAAAAAAACCTTCCTCCTTCACTCTGCGCTATTAATTATTTGCAGCAAACAAGAGCATACAGTCAAAAAAATGTTTATCTCTCAAGTCAGCAAGCTGGGAAAACCAGTCCTCCACCTAGATGAACTCCATTTCCCGATACAAGCATTTAATAAAGTAAAAGGACTAGGGAACATCTATGGTAAGTGAAAGAACCTTCTGCTGAAAAGGTTTTGTCTGTACTAAAAAATGTGCCAAGAGTACTGTTGTCACTTTCAGGGTTCAGTCTGTGCAGAATGAAGAGGTGACAAGGGGCAGTTCTGTTGCAGAAACTGCAAGTTCTGAGTATGTCTCTAGAAATATGTACAGTTCCTTACCAAAACCTGAAAGAAAAAATAACAGATGGAGTAATGTGTTCTTAATGCTTGTTCTTTCTTATAGGAGCTTGATACCAATGGGAAAGGAGGGGCTTTTTCTACTCCTTTTCCTTTAGTAGTCCCAAAGCTCAGGTAATAAAATAGGCTCTGGCAGACTTTCCGTAGTGAACAAGTGCTTCCCATTGGCAGCTGAAGCTGTATTTTTACTTTGTATACAGTTATTTCATGGTAATAAAATGAAACATGAAACTTTTGGCATCAGCCACAATGGCACCAAAATATTAAGTTACTGACTTATCGTATAATGACAGTGACTAGAAGAAGGAGTACTCAAGAAAGTGAGAAAATTACCCAATCTTAGCTAGGTGTACCAAACACCACAATTTAATCAAATTGTGGGAAGTGAGAAAGACAAGCAGTGTCTTTGGATGGATTTTAAAAAGCAGCCATATGGGAAAAAGTAATCTCCTATCGGCATGGAAAGCTCCTCTGTTTCCTCACTGTGCAGGACGTCCAACAGATTGCATTCTGTCAGCTGCCAAAACTGGATTCCCTTAATGGATCTTCAAAACTCAGGCAACTTTTATCTCCTAACGAGATGAAAGCTCCTGTCTCAGGACCTAAGTGCCACAGACTACAAGGATGTAAAAGCACCTAAGATTCTGACAAAGGGATTTTAAGTTTTCTTCCTTGTACTAAATGCCTACTTGCTTCATGATTAAGGTCTTCTGCCTTTAACCTTGGAATTTGTTGACCAAAAGAAGGTACAAAAATGCAATGGAAATAAGTAAGTTTTCTAGTTTTGCCTGTACAAGAATTTGGAACACTTCAACCTCCTCAACTACATCAAAACCAACTATGGTAGTCAAAATTTGTTTCAAGAAACTTATTTTAGCCTGCCTTTAACTTACCACTTCCTGATTCAAGCTAAACTAAAAACAATAAAGCATCCACGTAACTGTCTGCATCAGTCCAACACTGAAACCTAATTCTAAAAGGGAAAAATTTGCTTTCCCACAGAACAAATCTGTGTTTATCACTGCAACTGAACCAATCACAGGTTGGTTACAATTATTTTATTTGTATGTATGACTTCTAATGTTTTCAGTTTTTAAATGCCATTAAGGTTCTTTCCCCACAGCAAATGAGACTTATCTTTCAATTTCTGGTTGCTGCATCACACCCTACCAAACTGCATAGCCATTTACACAACTAAGAGAAAGAGAACTTTAAGATGGATTATGTATTTATAGGATTACCTTGTACTGCTGTCACTGGTTTGGTTTTATAACAGCTATATTTTTAAAACTGGGTTGTGATGACCTCTGTGTGCATGGGTGGGCAGATAGGCAAAAAGCAGAGGGAATCCTAAGCATAAGGTAATGTTTGAGCCTAACCTACATTTCGTTTTAATATCCCATTAAAACATTTTCAGCTTTGTTTGTGAGAAAAAGTCAAACTACTGCGAAGTCACATTCACTGCAGAGGAACCAGAACCAGCTTGTGCAAGCGGCAAGTGCCTAATCAGGAGAGGGGGAGAGCAGCAGCTACTGGATGCCAGGAGCGGCGACTGCATTGCATTATTAGCAAGGCAGGAAGCACCTGAGGTGCCTTTTGGCAACTTGCCTAACTTCAGTCTGTGCTAGACTAATACATTCAAGGAACTGTAAGTCGTTCCAGGTGAAGACAAAGCCACAGCTGAATTGCTAGATAATACAAGCACTCAAAGCCAGCTTCTTTCAAGCTGTATAAAGTCAAATGTATACAGTGCTAGGCATGTAACAGTTTCCATGCACACATCGATCCCTGTTCCAAGCCTTTCGCTGTTAGTGAACTGATTCCCTACACTTCACTCTTCGTCATCATATCCATATTAGCAATGCATGGCTCCAGCATTTTCCACTTGATGATCCAGAACTATAAATATTTCAAAAGACATGAAAATTTACCTAAAAGCTGCTCCCACAAACAATTTCTGACGTTTCAAGTCTGATTTCAGGTGACTGTAGGACAGGCAGTAATTTTCAAGTTTAAAAAAGAGTACGTAAAGATACCCATACCCAACTGAAGATTCTAATGCGAACATGTCAGTTCCTCAGGGCACAGACTGTCATTCAGTACCACACCTGGCACAAATTGGCCAAACTGGCTGCAGCTTCAAGACACTGCATTAAATAATAAATAATACCTCCTTTAAAGTGTCTGATATTAAGGGCTGCTGTTCTGATGAATTTCAATTGAAAGCTCACATCCTTCAACTCATTAAGTGCTTCTCCTTTTTATACTTGCTAAAATTACTATATATATGTTCAGCCGAGCCCATGGTTCTCTCCTTCTTAAAATGAAGACCTAAGTTACCTTATGAGTTTTGCTGACTGCAGAAAAGTTAGTGATTAGGCTGAGCTGCAAGAACATAAAAAAATACAGGTTGGTGAGAAGTTAATAATTAGGCTAAATTTCCAGAAGAAATGAGGAAAATCTTGAAGTGTTATTTACGATTGGAACAGCACACCCATCCAACCCTCTAGACCGTCACTTACAGCAGGGTCTTTAGTACAGCAAGAGAATGGCACACCACAGCGCTCTCGGCTCGCGTTGGAATCTGTACAATTGAAGTAAATATTAAGGTTCCAGTCATCGGCTCCAAAAGCCCCACAGCACTGCCACTAGAACAAAAAAAGAAGAGCTTCTTAAATTTCAGAATGAAAATCTCAGCATTAGTAACATGCATGGCTGCTGCCAGTTTCCCTCTAGCTTTCAAAACAAAATCTGAGACTCCCACTGCTTTAACTGAAACTGTCCTTTTTTGTTTGGTTGGGGATTTTTGTAATTTTTTTAAATACCACTCCAAATGGGTAAGTTGTTCCAAAGTTATCATATGATTAAAGTTACGTTCACACCCTGCTATGCTGCTCTCTGGAGAGAAACCCATGGGTGAGCTGATAAGACTACACAATACCACAGAGCTGCACAGGCCTACAAGCTCAGGCCCAAGGGACAGCAGAGCCAAGAGTACAATATTTTGCCCAGTCTAATGAGCCCTGGATTTTCAAAAAAACAAGCTCCAAGGGCTACACTGGTACAGCTACTCCTTTTGCTAGTTTGGGGGAACTTTGCCTGGCTGTACATTGGACAGTGTGAACACATTGTTCCCTGAGAATTACACATTGCACAATGAACACTTTTAGTGAATTCTTCAGAGTAAATCTGCCAAAGGCAGGCTTAGTCTGGCAAAACATGTTGAACACACGAGGAACTGATGTGTTTTGCTGAACATACAAAGAATGGACTGGAGACCTGAGAAACACTGATGGCTTACAGCAAATAAGGAGCTAGACCAATGAACCCATCTATGTCATTTAAAATTTAAAAAAACCAAAAACCAAAAAAAAAACCCCAACCCACAACCATATTTTTAAAGCATTGGAATAGCCATTCTCTCATTCTAGATGTAGCAATTCTGTTTGCAATACCTGACATGTTGTCTTTATGCACTATCTCTACTGGCTGAAGAAGTAACTCGCTCTCACAACTCGTGCTGCCCCTGGCTTACCTGCTGAGGGCTAATGCAGTTAGAAGAGAAAGCCTTAGGAAGTTACTGCAAATTTGGACTGTAGCCTTTGGCTGCACACAAGTGGACCACTACTTTCAGTTTGTGCGACCTCTGACCTTCTTGCAAAAGATTCAAAACAGTGCAAGGATCCACATCCTGTTACTCACCATTTTTCCCCCAGGCACAGAGAAGCAAATCAAGCATTGAAACTATTTTAATTGCAGAATGTACAGAAATTTGTAAACATTAATACAATCAACACTCAGCCATGTTAGCCACACAGTGCCAGATTCAAAGAGGACTTCATCAACACCGGCCAGAACTGAGTACTGGAGAGGGAAGGTACTGGCAGACTTTGTGTGCAAAAGTCAGTGCAAGAATTCTTTACACACACTGACAAATTATAGAACTTAACCAGCACAAACAGGTGCACCACTGGTTTCACCCTTTTCTCCCAAGTGCAGATGCGGCATCACTTAGAGGTGTCCTACAAGAACTCTACAAGTGGTCCACTTCATTAGGCTAATTCCATTAAGTCTAGTTCAGAAGAAATAAAATTGTATTTTCATTTGGACCAACTAAATACCTCTGCCACTCTGCAGTGTTGCTAAAACTACACCAACATTCATCTTAGGACCAAATGAAGCTTAGAAAATGAGTAATTTCTTAAAAAGATGTGACAGCTTCTATAACAAAATATTTTAACTTTGACACACTATTTCTAAGTCTTCAAGAAAAATCACCCCAACTCTCCATCTTGTTTTATGCAGTCATACATCAATAAAGCCACTTTACATAGGTGCTGTATGCTTGCAGTTCTGTAAAAACAAATATAAATATATTCAAAGGCATTATATACTAGAATATTTCTGTTGCTCCTTGAAGAAACAGAACAGATGGAAAGTAAAAAATAAGAGCAGGTATTTCTTAAAAGTAAGCTTTACAAAAAAATAAACAGTCCAACTTACATATTCCTGTGTGAAGTCTATGAGGTTTTGTAAATCAATGTCATCTCGGTATGCTCTGATGTTGTTGTTTATAAAGAAATACAGCTGGTCCTTTATCCAGTCTTTGAAAACAAATGCTAAAACACCAGCAGTGAGCTCCAAGAAGAAAATAATTCCAAGAAATACAGAGAACTATGAAGAAAATAAAAAAGGCTAAAATTATTTTCCTTTATGACCAAAACTTTTTCAAAGCTCACAATTATATGTAGTGATAAGGCTTTATCTGCTTCAGCGCAAGTTCAAGCCATTTTGGCACACTGGAAATTTTAAATTAAAAACACACTATTTTTATCGTAAGCATTTTTATTGTAAGCATTTTTATGGTATTGGAGCTGTAGCACAGAAATCTTAATTCTATTCTAACAAATAACAAAAATGCTAACAAAATGCTAACAGAAGTCCAGGGCCAAACCCTGGACATTTCACTGAGGTTTTCAAAGAGTTCCAAGAGAATTCACTGTAAATTTCAAGACACAGCTAGTCACCACCACATGTAGGACCCTTGAAAACCCATCTTAAATTTCAACACAGGCATTTACATTTTAGAAGGCATAATCAACCAATGTAAAATGTGCCAGTAAAATGCTTTCTACGTGACTTTTGCTTTAGAAGCTCTCACTGGCAAAGCTTCGCCTAAGCAGACAAAGCAGAAATTGGTAACAGCAGAAATTAATTAATGACTAAGTCAGAGCGGAATGTCTAAGAAATTACTCACATCCACATTAAAACTAAATGAGGCTGCTATGATTAATGCAAATGCAATGGATGCCAAAGGCATTACTAATGATCTGCCACTTTCCCTAAGCATTTCCACTGAGTCTACACTGTTTTAAACCACACAGGGGTCCTGGTATACTGGAAGTCCATCCCTTTTGCAACTGTGCCTTTGAGTTTCACTTTAATGTGCTCTCTGTGTGTGTTCAGATACATTTTTAATTTCTCCTGCAGCTGCTGTATGGGAAGCTATTTCTGGTACAGCAGATGGGTTCATTTTAGGCAAGCTAAGAAGAGCAGCAAGGAAGAAGGGAAAAAAAAGTGTTACAAGCTGCTTTAATAAATGCCTCGAGAACTGTGACTCTCAATTGCCTCCTCCCCTTACACAACATGTCTGTGGGAGCCAAATGTGTCACTTGGAGCTAGTTATTTCACTGGAAGCTTTTTCATGCGTATATTAACAGTTAATGTTTATGAAGACACAACTGTATCCACAGGCATTGCCCACCTCTGGAAAGGGGAGTGGTGGAGGAAAGAATCTTCTTTATCATGAATTTTCAATTTATCTAGATGTGAACATGATACTGTCACCCTCATTTTCAAAAGTCACAGGAGGAAGTCCTTCAAAATACAGAACCCAGCTACTTAGCTGAAGAATTTCTGCATACTGAGGTTCATTTGTATACCAGCAGCTCCTTCCCTAACCAACAATCCAGCCCAGAATTCAAGAAAACTTCCATTTTCTTTCTGCATCCTGGACAAACTCTCCTCCCCTTCTCATTCTCAGGCCCCAGCACTGAAAGCAATGAAGCCTCTTCCAGTTAGCTGAAGGGCAGGGACTGAGGGTATCAGCAAGACTGAGGATACTGTAACAGTCTTATCTCCTCTGTACTATGAGGGGCCCTTGCACAGCACAAGTCCCATGGGTCACATTCACTGCTGCATCTACATCCCTCATATTTCATAGGCAGCTTGTTATGGACTCCAAGTTTGACACACAGATTCGCACAAGAAATTTTTCTTTTTTTGTGACATGGAAGCAAAATGTTAGGCTACATCCATACGAAAATCAGTACTTCCAAGTTATGATTTTTACCATCAATAGTCTTGAGCTTTAAAAAAAACCACAGCCAGTAAGCACCAGAGACTGAAGAGCTGCAACGTTTTAAAAGCTAAGTGCTTTCCTGGTATTCTCACATTGGACAACACCTTCCTCTCCAAAATACATTTTAAAAGCTTAACACAGTTTAACAGAACAGACAACATGACATGCTACATAAATGAGGAATGTCACAGTTGCGAAAGCTACTTACAAATTTGAGAAGAAAAGTGTTTTCTCGTAAAGCTCCAATGCATCCTGCAAATCCCAAAATGAACATAACTCCTCCCACTACTAGGAAGAGCCAAACAGGATCAAAGCCTCCCAGGTCAGTGATGGAGGAGATATTGGACAGCACTCCCTGAGAAAGAGACAATGCCAAGGGATAAAAAGTATGTTCAGCTTTCTGTTGTACAAATTCTGCCTACATTTTTCTTCTTAAAAAGGAAGAAGACTACAGCAAAATAAATGTTCTGCAGTACAGCAATTAAGAATATCTTTGTATCCCAAAAGAAACAAAAAGTGCAATTACATGCAATATTTCTGAATCAACGTGTGAATGAGTAACAAAATGTTCTTGAAAAATTCTCTGTGAAAAACCCACAGGGCATTTTCTGCTTATGCAGCTATAAGAAGTAGTCTGCCAGAAACTCAGAACAGATATTTGAACAAAACTTAACTCTTATTACTCCTGCTGAGACACCTTTTATGTATCATACACATCATCTATGTAAACACACAATTACATGTTATATAGAAAAAATGTTAAAAGCAATAAAACCACCATGAATTTAGCATTTATTCTCAGTATGTACAGCAATTGTCAGAAATTATTAGTGAGCTCCTATCTTGCAACAAAAGTTTTTCAACAAATTTTGACAAATGACATAATCTAGCCAATTCAGCTTCAGGCATCTACAGTGTCAAAACCTCATCCTAGAAATAAAGTATGGCTACTGACTAATTAGCTAGCAGGAAGAATTTGAAAATATCAAAGTCTCTTAGAAGATGAAAGACAACTTAAGAACTTGTCTTGGGACATGGTTTACACTAACTTAGAATAGACCTATCATATGTTAGACCACATATGCTGTGTTTTAGATATGACAGTCAGCACAGTCTGCTTGTAATGCCATTTCTGCCTTGGAAGTAAAGCTTGGGTTGCGACACCAGTAATCCTGAGGAACTATTTAAATTTTTTGAACACATTTTAGACACAGTTTGGCTGATGTTGAACAAATGGGTTGTATCAAGAATCAAGTACAAAGTTTACCCTATTCCAGTGAGTTTGCACAGGAACGATTACAGTTTCCTAAGGCTTTTCAGCAGAAAAAAAAAACCACTGAAGTTTCACTATTTCTTCATTCCCCTCCCCAGTGCTGTAGGTCAATGCAAAGCACACTGCTGTGTTTCCTCACAGAAGCCTGAACTCAGGCTGAGTGCTTTAGACTACTGCTTCCTCTAACTCCTGCACGATGCTGTGGCTTGAGAAGCAGCAACAGAGATCTCTACATCTTCAGCTCCTTATATGCAGAACTCTACAGTTAATCCTTTTTCTTATTTCTGTTCATACCCCTTTGTTTCTCTGAAGTAGTCCTAAAACAGCAAGAGGATGTTACCATAACCTCATTTCCAAAAGTTTAAAGTGACATTGACAATGATGACTGCTCACAACTGTGGCTTTAGACCTGTGATTTTATATATATACACACCCCCATACATATTCATTTTGGACCATGCAAAACGTATCAATTGTCATGTACCCAATATCTCTAACACATTACTTCATGTAGTCTGCAACCACTTTCATAGAGTTTCCCAAGCAAAACTTGAGCAAGCAGTAAATATAGACAGTACTCAAAGCTTTTATTTCTGCAGAAAAGGACAGAGTAAATAAAATATACATGTGAATTTCACCAATGCACACACCAAGGAGCTTTAGAAAAGGTCAAAACCCAAAGAAAAATCTGACTGTAACCCAATTTTAAAATACAAACAATAATCCAACAGCATGAATAACATTTGCTAAGTATATTCTTTTCCCTCCTACTAGAGAATACTATTGCCTGACAGGGATGAAAAAAGAAAAAAAAAATCACATTCATCACTTTCCTCCTACATCATGTAGTACTAGCCTTACTGACATTCATTAAAAAAGCAAAAAAGAGATGTAAGGAACAAGGTAACACAACTCAGAGCCAGCACTGCTATCAAAGTGGAGCAGCTGGCCCGTCCTTTTTTCTGGTACCATCTCAGTGAAGAGACAATGCACACTGTTATAAACAAAATGCCAATTAAACCTGATCAATAACTCGCAAAAGCCAAATTATGATAAAATAACAAAGTATAAAATTTATTTTGCGTTCGAATTTACAATTTAAGCCAGCCACGAATCGGAAGGACAGAGCCAAGCCCGGGACTTTGGCTCTGGGTGACACACGTACGCAGCTCTGAGCCCCTGTCGCATCAGAGAAGGTAGTGGCACACCTTCGCCATGTCCTAGTCCAGTTTTTATACTCTTTTTCTTGCCCGGAGCCACGGTTTCTTTTGTCCTTTTCATAATCAGACGAGTTTCCAATGTTCCTCAAGTTTCCAATGTTCCTCGGTCGGAGGATAATACTATCAGATGGGCAAACAGTCCAGTCTCCTGAGTCTTGGGAATAAGTCCCTTGTCTTCATCTTCATCTGTCCCTTGTCTTCTGCTAGACGCTAGACGAGTCAATATAAAAAACCGTGTCCGGGAATACATACATTAAACAGCATTTACCTGTAGTCCTTTACATGTTAGTGGATTTCCCCGAAACAGGCTATGTGTTAGGTGTATTATCATAAAATATGCTATCTTTCAGGCTATCAGTGGCCAGGTGTGCCACTGATGTCTTACTCCCTGATTTAGTTAAGATTTCCAGCTCCTGTGCTGCCTCCTCTTCTTCACATGTAAATTTTACAAGACTATAGGTGGTATGTGTGAGACAACTGGTTTCCCAGTCCTGACAGTTTCTGTGTAAGCCCCCCACTCTTGGTTTTGGAGACTAGTCTGGGCATGTTTCCCTTGCCAGTTTCTTCCTTTGGTCAATATAACTAGATTTCATTTATCAGCAAAACCTTTAATATTCTTGTAACAGAGCTATGTTTAGTAGGTTCATAACAATATACTTGTAACAAAAATACACTTAATATATTTATAACTTAATAACCTTTTATCTGCCTATGAATTTTGATATACTTATAACAACACCAAGAGGAAATGAACACTTACCAACATTAACACTTACATCAACTCGTGCAAAAGTTTTTCCACTACTTTTGTTTCACTACATTTGTTATAGAAAAGAAATCCAAGCCACCTTTCTGGCTAATAATAACAAGCAATATAAACAGGAAAATCCAACAACACAAAATCTTTGAAAAAATCAAGGCCTTGTCCCTACACAAGTCAAGAAGCATGAGCTCTGCCTCAAGAGGAAAAACAAGTACAAAAATTATTTCTTCACAAAGTTTCAAATTCCTTTCCTCTGTGTTTACGTAGTTACCATAAGATGAGAATAAATTCTACCCTAAAGGAAGCACTGCTACTCTTTTCTTTTAACATTAGCAGATTTTTGAATTATGGACTGTGGTGTAGTAGAGTGAAAAAAACTAGTCACTGGAAAAAGGATGTTGCCTTTGTTATTACTTGTATTTACTTTTTCAAAAATCAAAAAAAGATGCAGATTTAAGTCTCTCTTCATAAGACACTGTGTCTTTCCTTAAAAACAAAGTAAACAGGATCAACAAAAAAAATCTAAGCAAATTGCTACGCTAAGTCAACTTCTTTCCATATGAAAGTAGTCAAATTCAAACAAAAAGAAATCCAAGTAAAATTCAGCTCGCAATTGTGGACAATACTGTTAGAGAAGACAGTCATAATACAAAAGTGGTAGTGAGAAACACACCCCTTTGCATTTTGTTACTGTCACATTAAATTCAATGGCAATGAAATTTATTGAGCCAGTTTTATGCTATTTTTCTACTCCTGACCTTTTTCCCTTTACTTGATTTTCTAGAACTGCCAGGCTCTTGGCAGCCTGTAATGCCCCATGTTGGCTGGTCACTCCTCAGGGTAGCTGTGATCGAACACAAACTGCATAGATCAACACAGGCTTTATCTGCCATTGTTTGCTGTCCTTGGAAAGCACCTTTATGTGCATCTGTTGCTAGTCCACATATGGCAATCATAAGCCTAACTTGGATAAATCCCAAATAACACATCCTGACAATGCAAAGCACATACTGCGTAATTCTCATTTTACTCCATGTGCTCTCTGCATATGAACCTCAAGTTAGCAGTATTCTGTAGAGGCATCTCAGGATACACAATCTTCAGAGAGTTTTTGTCAATAAAACAATAGCTAGCAGTAGGAATGAGAAACACAGACAATGCTCTGTGATTACAGCTCGAGATACGCAGAAGTAGTCTGATAGAAGATTACTGCTTCCTGCTTAGAATACAATTTCCAGTCTTGTACTCTGGACACTTACAAATAAGCTCTCTGAAGATGCAGCAGTGCAATACCCTGAAGAAAAGCACCTTTTCCTTCAAGCAGCAGGGCAACAACTGGGGAATAATATCTCACTTTATATTGTTAAGAAGATCTAAACGTGCAGTCCTCTAGGCACATACTCTTCCTATCCACTACAAGTTTCTATAATGCCTACTACCACAAAATCTTTTTTGGCTGCAACAGCTACTCCTGGGAAAAGTTTGACACAGATGTACAAACATCTGGTAGTGACCAATTCTGTCTTCAACCCATCTTTAGCAGAAGGAAATATGTCTAAAGGTGCTTGGGCAGAGAATCAGTAATTTCATATTCTAACAATGCACCCTCCACAACATGCTCTGAATCCTCAGGCTGAGCAGTCAGTCACGGAATATATGGTGACTGTCCACTTCTCTCATGCATCAATGCAAGATCAAAACAAACCACTTGTAAATACTTTCAAGTAAGGCTTTTTACAAATGCAAGGTATTTTTCCTCAGCAACATTGCTGCAGTTGCCCACTACAGCCACAACTGCTAAACTGCTGCCAGTACTGTGACACTTTAGTATCTAAAAGGAGGAGCAATTTCTTCCTCTAGATGTATTCTCGTTTTAAAGTATGGTTATTTTTGAGGTACACACACATCACTTCCTCAGTAGTTCAGCATGTGTGTAATCGTATTGGCAGGAAATGCTTTGTTTGTACAAAGCTACATACTCAAGTAATTTACTTCTCACTGTGGTGTCAACCCAGGGCTCTGCTGTAGTCTCACAAGGAGAGCCAGCAGGACATGTTCCCTGGCTGATCTCCAGCTCATCTGTTTGCTCTGTTCCTCCACCCTCCACAGCCTGTTGTACATTACAGTCCATGAGTGGCTATTTAATACTCTAATCCAACACAAGCCAAAATCTATTTGGTGTACTGAAACAACAAAGGATCATCCATAAGAGAACTGTAATAAGCAACAGTCCAGTTATGGAAAAGTTCCTTTATTTGTGAAATGTACTTCAATCATTAGGATACAATGATGCATAGATGGAACAGGAAAGACTGACCCCACATTGCCACCCCACCCCAAATGCAGAAGTCAAATGAAATGGTTAGGACTTGACTCTTCTTCAACACAAGGGTGAATTCCACCCACAAGGAAATGTGAGACAACCAAGCCAGGCAAAACAAACTCCTGCAAAACTGGGGTCTTCTCCTCCTGGTATGTGAGCACAGGTAGGAAAAAAAGCCTGAGAGATGCCTGACAGGTCCTCATGTCATGTTTTCCTCACGGCCAGAGCAAGCAGGATTCTCATTTACAGCTCAAGGGAGAACAAGGCAAAGGGAAAATGTTGGTCTTGAACATGGGAGCTCGTGAATGCCCCTCCTGATGTTATAGCTGCACAATAGTTTGCCTTTATCCCATCAGTAAAGAATAAGGAAGCAGTGGTGCAATACAAAAGCGATAAGGGTGCACACCTCACCCTTCTCCATCTTGTACTCTTTAAGATCATCAGAACAGCTTGTACAACTTTCCAGAGACAGACCCCTGACTCCAGCTCCTGCCTGTGGTGCACATCTACATTAATATTTCAGGTCCGAACCAGCAGTGTTTTTGAAGTGATCACACACAAGCTGTGCTTCAGCTCAAACCTGGAACAATCTCAGAGCACACAGACTGGATTACTTATAAATGAGGATGTGGCCCTGGAACACAGCTCATGCTCCAAACACTAGCAAGAATTCAGGCCACAAGATCACACTAGAACTAGCTAGAAAAGAACTCAAACCTTTCAAAACCTGCAGTGTGCAAGCTGGATGTTCAGCACCACGTCCTCACTGCCTGCATTTAGCAGTAACAGTCCTCACAGGCTGAGCCCAAAGCCAGACACACTTCTTGGCTGCAGGAGTGACCCAGTGTTGTCACACCCACACAATCTGATGTGTTCCTGGGTTCCTAAGAGAGTCACAAATGCACTAACAAAGCAGTGACATTTCCAGAACAGCTACTGCTGCAACAGGCACAGTCACAAACTGCAGGACAAGGGAAAATGGCTCCAACTGATAGCACTCCAGGCAGCAGCAATTTTGAAAAGCTGACCCAGTAATGAAAATTCAAGGCATAATGAGTCAGAGACAACTTAGGAGAATCATCAGACTAAGAAACAAAGAGGTGATATAATGAGTGTATATGGAATTTGGCCCACAGGATGCACGTAAAAGAAGGAAACTCAACACTACAGGAGGATGGGAAAAATCCACTATTTTTTATTTTCTATTTCCGCCAAGATGGGAAAAAAAACCCCAAACTTTTCTGCTGCAATATCTCATTACTGGGAGGAAAAAACAAAAACAAAACAAACAAAACCAACCAAACAACAAACAAACAAAAAAGCACCCCACACCATACATCCAAGAAATGCAGGAGATCAGAAAAAGATACATCAATACAAGATCATCTGAAACATCCATTTTTGTAAACAGAGGGTTAGCCTTTTCACAGGCTTGTCTGCAGGACTTAGTATCACTGGCAAACAGTAACATCTGGGAGGTGACGGAAAATAAAAGTATTTTCAAATGCATGGTTTTAAAACAGAAGAATGTCTCTCTGCTTTGTTAGTCATAAACTCCGTGTAGTTCCTCCATGCTGCGCATCTGAATGAACACAGGGAACAGAACAATACTCACTGAAACATGCCAAATTAATTCTACTCCAGAATTTTGTCTCTGCAAGCAAGAAACTAGGTGGGGGATGTTTACAAATCTTATTTCTTTGATTTGTGTTGGTTTTGCATTTCCCACAGCAAACAGTAATAGCAGCAGAACTTTATTTTTGAAGTGTCTAACAGAGGAGAAGAGCTAGTCTAACTTTCTTGTGCTGACATAGCAGAGTTCAAAAGGTGAATAACTGGCATAAATACATACAAGATACAGAGTTTTCGACTTTTCAGGATTAATGATTATAAAGTGTTGGAACACTAGGAAATCATTTAAGAGTCTGCCTGTTTAGATTATGCATCTTTATGTACTGAAATTGAAATGAAGTGCAATAGTGGATCCGATCCCCTCCTCTCTTCTCCAGTCCTATAAAACCCACACACAGCTCTGTCTTAGAGGCAAGATATAGGCCTTGGGTATCCTTCAGCCTATAAAAAACATAGAATATGAGCAGTTTCCTTGTTGGCAATAATTTTGGAAGAACTGTGTGATAGACATGTATGCACAACAATTATGGTGTGACTAGTGCACTACTCCTTCCTGCTGTCAGCCACTCACTGGGACAATAAGAGAAGTGAAAATTTTTTTCATGAGAACAACTTTAGTTTTCACTCCAGGGTAAGGAGAGACAGGTTTGATCTAACAAATTGTGATTGTTTCCATGTACAGAGTTTAGCTTGTCCAAGAACCCCAAAGAAAATCTAAATCACCTTAGACAAGTAAAAGTTCATCTTAAAACTTCAGATCAAGATTTAGAGCTCCTGCTCACTAAGAACACTATGCTGGCACCCAGAGATACCACACCAGTACTCCAAAATGCACACAACTTGACTTCTGAGCTGAAGCAACTTATTGTTATGCTGATTTGACTGGAAGACCTGAGAAGCCAAACTCATGTACACTGTCAGCTTCTTCCACTTCTCCCTCTGCATTTCAGTCAGCTTCATACACAAACAAAATTTCATCAACAAAATTTGAAAGATTTCTTTTGCTACCTCCTACTTAAGATTTTACCCCAAAACCACAGTGCTTTCCTTCTAAAAAGTCCTTCTCCATGGGCAATCTGACCTTTTAAGGTCTCAGGAGACATAAACAGCAATTCATCACTTAGGCTCACTACTCTAGAACATAAATCTCCTGCAGGTAGCCAGGAAGCTTATTTTCCCAAGCACCTACTGGTATCACACCACAAACAGCCTTAAGGCTGCAATATCTAATACATACAACCAAGGAGGGAAATCAACATTTTGTACAAGTCCAGTTCATTTTTAAAGAATCAACAGAAGACATGACTTGAAGTGGTTCAGAAAAACAATTAAATATAAACATTTTCCCCTGCTGCTGAGCAAAAGTGCTGTAAGCTGCTGAGGTTTCACACAGACTCTTTGTATGCTAACAATGTTCATGTCACTGTTGCAGGGAGGAGGGTGGAAATGGGCCGCCATGGATGAACTATTTAATGGTAGAAGCCCAAGCCTGGCATGCCCGAAAACACTGTGAGACTGTGACCTATACAGTGCCACCATGTATAGATAGCTTTGTTCATCCCCAGAGCTTATTGCCCCCACCCCACCCCCAGCTCTCTTTCAGGTTCATGGCTCAGAATGCTAATTGCCCAGCTTTTGTCTAGGGCTGGCTCACTGGCTGTCAAGCCAATTCTGTTGCCTACTTGACAAATGAGCTCTTTTGCCTCCCTGCAAAGGCCTTAAGGAAGGCCACAAGACTGGATATTGTGCTTTTCTTCTTCACAAGAAAGTTTAAAGGGAAGAATTCAAGCCAACCTAGCAAAAGAAGAGAAACTAGGCACCAAGTCCACAAATCTGTCCCAAATTTGTTTAAACCAGCAGCCAATAGGACTCCTGTGAAGTCTGGATTATTTTTTTATACCCTGCAGTTTTAATGTGACCTGGAACACTATCTTTTTACCTTTTAAAGATTCTGTGAAGCAATCAAAGTACAGACAAGTTGATGGCCAGGCTACAAAAGCCACACAATTTAAAACAGAAGTTAATCAAAATCCTCCCCCACCACCAAATGAAGTTTACAGTAGGAGTCCTGAAGATCTACTCCTGCAAAAACCCCTTACAAATTTATACATTACACAACAGCAGTGTCAAGTTCAAGTTTGATAAAGTCAAACATTGCTTGCTGCTGTTCATTGGGACAGCAGCAAGTCTTCACAGAATAGCTGAAGTCATCTGGCCACCTACCTCTGGCTGCATAGAACCATGTCCTGATTGCTTTGGAAAAATCTCCAAAGACAGAATCTCCAAAGACAGAGACTTCATTCAAATCCTCTCTGGGCAAACTGTGCCAGTACTCAGTCATCCTCACATTTAAAAAAAAAAAAAAAAAAGGTGCTCCCTGATGATCAGGGGAAACACCATTTGTGTTTCATTTTGTGCCCATTGCCTTTGTCACTGGGCCCCACTGAAAACAGGCTGGCTCCATTCTCTTTGTGTTCTTCCTTCAGGTACTTCCATACATTATGATTCCCTGAGCCTACTCTTCCCTGGACTAAACAGTCTTAGCCCTTTCCCTGTAGGAGAGAAGCTCCCATACCTTAATCATCTATTCAGCCCTTTGCTGAATTCTCCAGTATGTCAGCATCCCTCTTGGGCTGGAGAGCCCAGAACTGGCCTAGGTGTGGCCTCACCAGTGCTGAATAGAGGGGAAGAATTCCCTTTCTCAACTTGTTGGCAACACTCCCGGTACAGCCCAGGACACATTTGCCTTCTTTGTCACAAGGACACAGTGCTGGCTCATGGTTTGACTGTGTGTACACCAGGCCCTTCTCTGACAAGCTGCTTTGTTGTCATACAGTGTACCATTACAACAGCCCATAATGCCTAAGGGATATCCATCCTAGCCTCAGGCAAGCAGCCTAGCCAGAGAAGTGCTTCTCAGTTATGTCACAGATCTCTCAAGTCCTGGGCTTCACCTCCTTGGCTTTCATCTTCAACTCCTCATCAGCAGTAAGAAAACACTGGGATCTAACCGACCCCCTCTAAAGAGCTGAGTAAAATAAAAGACTCAAGTTGGTTTGAAACAAGTCAATTTTTTCATAATTCTTCTACTCAAATTTGTCTGTGCTTAAGAGGTCTGCAGTTCAGCTATACTTACACAGCATTTTGATTGTTACAACTATGAACTGAAGCATTCCATACTAAGCACTTAGAATAAAACAGTTAAAAGAAGTTGGGGAAACATGATCATTTTTCAGGGAAAAACCCATGCTTTAAACCAATAAACAGTACTTTATTATACTTGTTAGTTTAGAAAGAAACCTAAAAAACCTACTACATATAGAGCCTGAGTTAATGCATATTAAACGGTGGTGGTTTTATTTGCTTGTCTTTAAACAACATGGCGTTTTCTCCCACTTTCAGAATCTGATTAAAAATGGTTTAAAATTACTTGATAACAGATATCCAAATCTCACATAAAAACAAGAGCTTTGGCTTCTGGCGATTAGCAATTATGAATTGAATGCATTTTCCCTAGGAAAGGGTACATACTTTCCCACACAGAAAATATGTAAACCCTACCAAACCAGAACACCTTCTAGCTGTTGAGACTGGCATTCTTTAGACTTCAAACACTTTAGTTGTTTTCCCTTTACCTGCTCATTCACTCTAAAGAAGAATCATTTGTGTTACCTACTGTAATGATACAAAAATGTTCAAATCTCCCCTGTAAAGCCACTCTCTGGAACTTAGGACACAGGTACAAGATCTGAGAGTGTGTTCAAAGTAATAAATACAACATGTTTTTACATCTTTGCTGAATTAGAAAAGTCACAGCATCTCTTTCTAAGCCTATCTGAGCTATCCAACATCAGTATCATATAGTATGTAAATATACATACATATCTATATAGGTGTACATAGAGTGCAGTAATTAATATCTCATTACTGTTTGTGATGATCTCCTTCCAAGGCACACATACAGAGCAATCAGAATATAAGTTAAGAACTCTAAATTTGTCCTAAATTTTTTAGAGGCTGAACTCTGGAGCTTCCAAATCTGTTATTTGTTCTGCTGCAAGCACTAGTTATTATGCCTTAAGTGAAGATCAATTTTTAACTTACTCAGTGTTTTCCATTAAAAGAAGAAAAAAAATATTATGCAACCAAATAAGACAGCATTTTTAACAGCCAGGTTTTATTATTTTTTATCTTTTAAACAAAGACGAAAAGGAAATATGGGCTTTAATGTCAGCTGTTGTCTTTTAGCAAGCCAAACTCTTCATCCAGTAACCCAAGACATACTGACTATTTTTGTAAATTATGCCTTGACATTTTATCTTCTTCCCAATTTGCTTCTGCAGCAAGCAAACTAAAAATTAGTCTCTGGTTCAGAAACGTTTTCTCTTTCCCTGCCTGCTCACTCCAGACACACACACACACTTCCATTTCAAAGCTGATTTCAGAGTCTTGCAACAAAGGGTGTTCTAGTGGCCAGTTTCATTTGCACAAGAAAAAACAACAGTTATTCTGCCTCATGTTTGCATTGGTTTTCAAGGCTCATCTTGATTTTCAGTTTTTTGGGTTTGTTTTATTAAGAGCAACAGCCATTAACATGCTATGTTAAGGCAAAGCTTAATTGGGTATTTTTCAGGAAGCTGCCTTCTAAGGCATGGAGGCTCCCCCTCCCTTCCTGGGAACACACTGCCCCAGCAGGGTGCTCTGGTATCCGAGCTGCAGTCAGTGTGCAAGGATTGAAACGATTAGTTTATGGGCAAGTGTCAGCCACCGTTTCTTGCCAAGGTATTCCTGGGAAAGATTGCAATCATGTTCCTCTAAGTGACCCAAGCTAAGGTTTTTATTTGACAGAGAGGCTTGATTTTGTTCCCATAGAAACTGTGAGTGAACAAAAAATATGCAGCATATTACCGTTTCAATATTTCATCAGAAAAAGAGAGATAAAGAGGAAAAACAAAGTTTGGTGCTATACTCAACTTACCTTTTCATTCCATGCCCACAATCCAATTCCAAGAAATGCTATGCCAAGGAACTAAAGGAAAATGAAAAAAAAAAAAAAAAAAGAGCAAGAATTAGAAATCTGTGGTGGGTTTTTTCTGGTTTTTTTTTTAAAGATACATATTGACTCATCCGCTCTGTTGGACAATAATTTTATCAGGACTGAGGGGTGCTCAGGGAGAGTTTTACAATATGTATCTGGTTTATTTTTCAATTCAACTACTTTCAGTTGAAGAATTTAAAACTTGCAGAACTCAGGGATGTCCCACACAGGAACAGTAGGTGCAACAGGTGTCACTTTATCAGTACTGAGCACACAAGGTTCTTTTTGAGTTTGTAGGACTCAAAGCAAACTGCACAGTAAAACAATTCTTTTGTTGTTTGCTATTTTACTATTGCATCACCGCTGCCTGCACAAAGCTATTACCCTTTCAGCACTTTCCCATTGAGAACGTGGTTTAAAAAAAATCCTAAATACACATTTATTATCAGTTTTAGCAATGCTGTCCATATAAAATAACCCATTGTTTCTGAGGGGGGAAAAAAAAATAATACTGGTCTAAAAGACTACAAACTTTTAAAAGCCCTGCAGCTGATATTTGATAACTGTTCTCAAAGTTATCAAACTTTGATTTTGATGTTGACTGTTTCATAAGGGAAGATCTATTTCCTTTCTCCCTCAAGGGATTCAACAGCACCAAACTCAAGAGATGGTCTTTCCCCCATGATGAAAAAGGGAACACCATCTTTGATTTCATTACATCCATGTTCTCCATTCCACTGAATAATTTAAAATGCATCATTTCCCTCCAAATCTACAGGGATTCCATACAAAAGCTACACTAATGATCAGTGAAACAAGCAAAACAGGCAGAATAAGCACTCCATCTCCCAACATCATTAGTGCATATTTGGCACAGTACAGTATCAAACATGTAACATGTTTAAAAAACATGTAGTAGATGTCTGAGCACACCTCTAAATGTCCATCTGTCCAACTTGCATATCTGATTTTAAAAGTGCCAACTAAAAAGAAAACGATTTTCACTGTAGTTTCAGGGCATGCAACAGAATGTTGCTCAAACATAAAACTGATTTTCTTTGTCATTTCTCCACACTGCAGTGTACAGACTTATTTTGGCACATAAATATCCTTTCTCTTAAGATCTGTGTAAACAACGAAGAATCCTGGTGATTTTTCTTTTGCAAACAAACAAAACTGCTTTTCTGTTGGAAAGTGGAAGGAGGCAGGAATGTAAGTTTTAAAACCTTTTCCAGACAATTTCAAACAAAGACTCCTTCCTTACAAGAACTTTTTTTGAGCGGGCAATCTTAGCTTTGTATTACAAAGATATCTGTAACTCATTATCAAGCAAAATACACTCGCTACAATGCCCTGAAGTTCCCAAACACCCCTTGCATTTCTGTAACTTTCTCCTCCAAATGTGCTGTGCCGGCTACCCAAAGGACCATGCATACCGGGAATGAAACTTTTCCTTTTCGACTTGAAGAGTCATGACTGTAAATTTGAACAATACTAGAAGTCAGCATTCTTCAAAGGAAACTGTTGCAGGCTTGGCTGCATTTTAACAAAAGATAAATGGAATTTTTTCTTAGATAGAAAGCAGGACTGCTGGTCAAGAAAGTCTTATTTCAACAGCCTTAATTATTTATAAAGTACAAGACGTAGATTTGATAAAGTCAGTACAGCATCTTCTAATGCACCACAAAAAAGCTTAAAAAAAGGTCATCTTACCTGTATCAAAACTGCCCTTTTTTTATGGTTATAAAGCTTGCCAAAAGATTATGTGTAATCTTTCTGACTGCAGTGATTATTTGAAACTTGAGATAAAGCTGTTCAAGTTTCCAAATCTCTCTCAGACAAATGCAGCTTTTTTTGCAGTAGTAACAGGCTCCTTTCCTTCCTTCTTACACAGCCAAAGGCACCACAGCTGAAGGAACAGGGCGAGGGGAGTTATATACTATAAAAATCCTGAAGTTACATTTTGAAGTGGCTAATTGTTATTTGTAAAGGGGCACAAAACATTATGTTTTGTGAAGAGGTTAATATAGTTTTGAACAAAACAAGCATGGAAAACTAGAATAGAAGTATTTGATCAGCGCATGTAACTTTTACATTCATACATATCAGCTGCAGGTCTGGCCCAGCTTCACTGACTTTATACAAATTTAATCCAGTCACGTGTCCTGATCCTTCACTAGAACTCTCTGACACCATCAAGTGTAGGATTACCTCATGGCTTGCAAAAGGTGACTTAGAGTAAACTACACAGGTCTCAAGCCAGGCCATGCTCATCCCCATTTACAGATGGGGCAATCAGACCGTACTGTGCTAAACTGAAGCACCCAAAAAACAACATGGTCTAGCTTCTGTCAAGAGAACATACAAAACTCAGCTCTCAGAATTTTCAAAAGGATAAGAGAATACATGCTGCTCTGTCCTCTCCATATCCTAACCCAGAAATGCTTTTTTGAGTAGATGAAGGACAACGAGCAAGATCCATTAGGAGAAAAAAGATTCAGAATGGAATCATTAACTCTATCACAGGATGCTGTGGAAATCAAAAGCATAATGGCATACAGAAAAAAATATAGGTAATTAACAGATGGCCTACAGCTACTGAAATGTGATTCTGATGCAGCCTCTGGCTCAGAAAGTTTTTACACTGACACTCATTGGGAGATTGAAATCAGGAAAAGATTGCTGCATGCATGTTTTGCCGGTTAAATGCCTCTTGCCTTGAAGAAACTTTATTTGCTCTACTTGAGACAAAATACAGAGGTAGGCAGACCACTCACCTGAACCCCTTACAGTCACACCCCAGGAAGGGCCCACCGTGGCATAAACACAGCCTGCTATAGGGATAAAGCACACAGGAATGCTCTCTGTAACCCCCACTGACAAAAAACAGATGTTCATGAGAAGACTTACACCTCTCACCAGGATTAACTTTGGATTTTTTTGATAATTATGAAAGAAACTCCTGCATAGCCTGAAATTATTTGGAAGAAATTCCAATGAGCAATAAAAAGGTGGAAGTTTACCTCATTATCAACAATTCATTTTACAGAAAAAAGCCTCAATTCTCCACAGACATCTAATAAGACCATCTGGTCTAACTATAAATGGTCACTGCTGCAGAGCATGTAAAATCTTTATTTCCTTTTTTTCTTTCCTTTTTCATACAATAATTTCCAGGAGAATATTGAAACATTTCTCTGGAGCATTAGCCTTACAAAAAACACTTGCATAGCAGTATTTTCCCAGCTGTAAGTTTTCTATTCACAAACAAAACCCAAATGTTTTTATATTTCTTTTCTATAAAGATTAAATGTATTTAAAAGTAGAAGGTGTAGCAGTACTTGCACTGTTAGTGTGCTTATGAAATTCACATGCTGGTTTCCAAAGTGAATTGACCAGCAATAAAATATACGTATTTTATTCTCAGTCTTGCCTGCATGGAGGAAAATTATTCTTTTTTTTTTGTAAGGATGCAGCATCACACAGCACAGCACTGCATTTAAAGGCTGTTGGGGCAAGCACTAACAAAAAGGCCAGAACACCTTTGAGAGGCACTTATCGTAGAGTGACCAGCCATTACTAAACATAGGGAATTTCTCACCTCAGCTGACATTCTTAAATAACGTGGCACCAGTTTTCAACTAAAAGAACGACAGCAGCAGGCCAAGCAGTAAGAGGTTGGTTAATGTGCCACATGCATAAACCAGTGTACATTAAAGTGTGGTTACATTAAACACTTGTGAGAGGTGGAAGCCTTGGGCAGGCACCTCATTTCACCTTCCTTGTGACAACACAAACACACAGCTGAAGCCTGCCAAAGCTGTCAGGGCTCAGAACCAGAATTTCTGGCTAGAGCTTTTCTGGTTTATTGGGGCGGGGGGTGTTTAAGTCCTGTATTTTGGCAGCGTGAAAAACTCCCACTTGCCCTTCCCTTTGAGGTGCCACAAGAACTTTGTGCATGGTGTTAGCACGGAGACTACCAGGATTCCCACGGGCACTTCAGTGTTCCTGTATGCTGTAGGTTATTCACTGAGCAAGGGCTCCTGCTGTGATTCAAGCAGCACAGCACAGAGCACAAGGTACAGTATTTTACCAACAGCACAGCAGTGATCAGGACAACATGAAGTATAGCATTTCACATCCTGAAATATAGTCAGGGAAACACACGGCTCCGGAGCTTCGTACATACATAAAGCAGCACTGATAAGTTTCTAACTGAACTCTAAAACCCCAAATGGACAGTTTTTCCCAAAGAACTTCCTCTGCAGCAGCCTGTGCTCAGACTCAAAGTTATTTTAGCTGCAAGACTCACTGCTTCTTTAAAGTATTTTATGCCAAATAAGTCCTTTTGCTTTTTAGGCCAGGGCAAAAAATAAGCTTAATGTATGTGTCAGTTTTTGTCTGTGTCAAAAAAGGATTTAGTTGTTGGTTTTGTCACTTGTTTGCTTTTAAGTAGCTCTGACAGAGAAAGTAGAAATCAAAATATCACAGTTTTCTTCTCTCCTTCGTGTCACTGATGCATATGTACTCTGCTTAAAATACATCACCTAGCGTTCTCTCAAGCACAACAGATAGGACATCCTCCCAACTCTACAGCTTTCACCTGGACCAGTATCACATGGAAGGAAAGTACCAGAAGTCTGCTCTTATTTCTGTTTCCATATGCCCCAGTTTCAATGACTTTTCCATTCTCAACATAAATTGTTAAAGCATTTCATTTTCACGTGGCTAAAAAGGTGTGCTGATGAAAGGAGAGGCAAACTGCTCAAAGCAGACCTATACATTTACACATCTATGCTAATGCTTTCTTCTAAAGCCCATTTCTTGTTTGCCTTGAGACCAGCAGCAAGAAAGCTCCATGTACTACAGCCAGTGAATGAAGGTGCTGATGAAGATGCTGCGTAGGTGACTAATTACCATTTTAGTTCATGGCAACATTCAGACATAGAATACAAGATGTCAAACCTATTTCCATTTTATATGCACTCTCTAAAATACATTATACTATATTTCGCAGATAACTGTCTTGGTAAAATCTTTTCCCTCCTTACACAAAACCCACACATGTGAAATTAAAAAAAAAAAAAAAAAAAGATTTCCCAATTTCCACACATTTTTCTCAGCTCAATAAGAGACTCAACTGATTTTTATAGAATTATCCAAAGGAAAAACAGACCCGAGAACACAATGAGAAAAGCTGCCTGCTCCATCTTGCAAGGATCCTTTGCATGATGTTTTCTAATGAAAAATTAAGCACACACGACCGCAATTTTCAGAGCAAGACACTATGGCTTGTTAATGTATGTTTTGTTTTCACCAGTATGGGGTTTTCCATTTTGTCTGACAAGAAAGCTATATATATATATATATATATATATATATATATATATATACACACACACCCCACTGCAGAGTCAATTGCCATCAGTTTCTTACTGTCTTTTCCAGTTCTTGAATTGTAAAAGCAAGAAGCAAGACATCTGCTTTCTGTTACTGTTGCTCTACGCATTTATTTTATTGCTTTCTGGTGGTGCAATTGTATGCACTGCAAATCAGCTTGGAGCAAGAGTCCCTTAAGACTGAAGTCCCTCTCCTCCTGTCCACAGAACTTGATATTCTGGAAAACACAAAATGGAGAATGAATTATGCCCTATTTCCCCTGGTCCAACTTTTGAACAACTCCTCTCAAGCCTAGACAAAATAAATTTAACTCTTTTCAAATGCACACAGACTCTTCAAACTCAGGTCCTGATGCTTAAGGAAAATACTTCATTTGGAGCAGATTTATTTTAAAGAATAAAAAACTTTAACATACCAGTCACTTTGTAAAATTATTCAATAAAAGCTTTTAGGAGTTTAATATTTTTGTTTCTTTCAGATCTATCTCATTTCCTAAAACTAGTACCTTTTTTCCCCTCCCTCAAAAATCAAAGACCATTAAGGTAAATACCCCACCACAACCACACAGAAACATTCAAAAAGCCTAGAGTCGAAGTAACAAGACATCTCCATTAACACTCACTTTGGTGCACTCATCTCACATAGATTTCATCCTTTCTCTTCTTTCTACTCTCTACTGGAATTTGTTTCTCCATACTCTCTCTCTTTGGGGTCTCCTTGAGCCCAAAAGACTTGGCAGAAAGACTGAGAAATTGTGCTGTACGCACCTTTCCAAAGATCTGTTCCCTGCCTTCGCTTCTGAACTACAGTAAGTGCTACATGTCCTGTTTTTCCTATTCAGCCTTGTTCTCATCAACACCATCCCATCTCTAGCTCAGTCCTTGCCACTGCAACATCCATGGCTGAAGTCATTTTCTGTTTGCAAAACCTTCCAAAAATTATGTAAGTGGTGCTGTAGCAGCATATATAAACAGTATGGGCTTAAAATACAAACACACGCAGTAGAAAAGTGTAAAATAAAATAATTGGGAAGAAACTCTAAACCTGAATTTGACATCCTCTATCATTACATTCATCATTTATCTTAGGCAGGTTTACAATGCAAAGTCTTCTCATTCTGGCATACAAGTCAGGTATAAGAAGAGATATAGGGGCAAAGAAAGCATGTTTTGCTTCAAGCCAGGGTGAAGGAAAAGGTCTGGAAGCAGAACTGCAAACAAGTCATTTTCCAGCTGTGTTTTGCTGCCCAGGGTTAGCAGCTTCCAGCTCCTGAGGGCAACTAGACTTCTTTTGTCTGTCTTCTTCCTGCTGCTGTGCCAATTTTATTCATCCCAAACCCCTCGACCTGAGCTTCAGACTATTTAGGTGCATCCCACCATGAGTCTTGACATTGTTTTCCTGAATCCGCTGTTCCACTAAAATTTTGAAAAGTAACACCACATCCACAAAAATACAGAGAATACATTCAGTCTCATTAGGAATCTGATACACAAGTGCTCACTTATTCCAGTTGAAAGAAGTGAAGTTGTAACATCTACTTCAGGCATTTGATACAGTAAGCAGAAACAATTTCAGATAGCCTTTTTCCCTAGTAACAACTGGGCAATTACATTGCCTGCACAATTGACTGAACAGCTGAGAACATCAAGAGCGCAGAGCAAGGAAACACAAACAGGTTGGCTTGTCAACGCAGCAGGATACTCTGAATGCTCAACATTTCCTTTTGGGAAAGCAGTCTCAGCTCCTAGCTGTGCTTGTAGGCTGCAGAAAGGAGTCCCAGCATCATCTATCCCAGCTACACAAGCTGCCACATCCCAGATTGTTTCATAGGAGATTCTTTCTCAGAGATTTCATAGGAGATTCAAATGTCAGAGATTCATTCTCTTTGCTTTGCAGAGAAGCAAATACATGTGGAGGATGAGGGAGGAATGAGAAGACTGAAGCAGTCTGGACAGAGAGGCAAGTGAACACCACCAGCTTTACAGAAAAACTTAAGGCAAACAATTACCTTTGCTCTCTTTCTATTTAAAAAAAAAAAAAAAAAAAAAAAAAAGAAAAAGAAAAAGAAAAAGAAAAAAAAAAAACAGCACAGAAAAGAGTGAGCATCAAGCAAACGGTGAACACACCCCCAAAATGCAAATACACACAGAACTTTTCCTAGGAACTTCCCAACAGCTTTATTGCCTCTTCCCTCCACCAAATGCTCATTCTTGGTTCTCCTTCTGGAGTCCCCCACAATAAAATGTTCAAAACCATTTGAAAGTTACTGGTACCAAACACATGAAGAAATCATAGCTTGAAAAGGTAGGAAGTGAGTCAATGCAATTTAATAACATGCCAAAACCCAAGTTCAGGTGTCCAAAATCCTGGCCTTGATATGATGTTCCTGTATAGCTTATCACACTTCTCATCTGACTCAAGAGTTACAAATTCTCTAATGGCAAATGCCCAAATGTGTGGCATGTGTTAATACATTAAATAAATCAACTTACATCAGGTGTGGGGTGATGTAGGAGAGAAGCAGACACCAGAAGGGCTGTGGTGGGTTTATCAAGAGTTGACAGCCTACCAACACTTCACTTTACAAAGGTGCCCCAAGATGTACAGAGGCCAGCAGTACTTTGTCAACATAAACAAAACCAGGACCTCAAAAGCCAAACCCGTGCACAATTTCATTTTTCAGAGAGATGTAGGGGGAAAAAAATAAAGCCAAATGCTAAATAGGCAGGTATCTAAATTATTTTCTAATAACCATGCAAAATTGCTATCAGCAATCCAGACACAAAAAGCAAAATTACAAGACACATATTGCATCAATACTGACAAAAATGCTTCATCGCTTTGCACTTTGTAGTCATTGCAAGGGAGGGAAATGTCTCAAACAGAGTACTATTTTTTAGCCAATATCACCATTTCCTGTGTGTTACACTAACTGCCCAGAAGGAAAAATTTCAGATTATGTATTAGAAATGGTTCTGCAAATGTCTGAGTGCAACTTCCAGAGACACTCAATATCTGCTGACCAGAGCTTTGAGAAATTCTTTTCCAGAAGGTAATTCAGCTCTGCATTTTGTCTTGCAGTGTGTTGCTTCTTACTAATTCTAGAGGTTACTGTACATAGATTTAAGACTATTCACCAGATAAGCTATATTTTTAATTATGTTGACACTAACCCATGCTTTAGTATCTATATTTATACTACAAGATATCTTTCCAATTTCCAATAAAAGTAAAATATGCAGGGATTGACACCAATTTGTCCTTTCTGCAATAGCACACTTCACAAGGGCAAAGTAAACAAAATTGTGATTTGAATTTCTTCTCAAACACAAGCGACATGGAACAAACCGGAGGCAACAAATGGTCACAGTGCTGTTTACCTGAGGGGTTTGTTCCCAGGCAAAAGTTCCACAGTTTGGCAGCAGAAAAAAGAAAAAAAAAATAAAAGGGCAGCTATAAACCAGCTGCTTGTATAAATTAAACAGACTGCTGACCCTTTGTCTGGTTTGCAGACAACACCAAAAGCATCTCTATTATTTGTCATTCTCAAACGAGGTGTTGGAGGCTTGACTAAACAAGCAGACAAAATCCTCTTCACTTCTGTTAAGATGCCCCTTGAGATCACAACTGTTCAACAGCCTGGGGTGGCTTTGCAGCTGACACCTTTGCTGGACTCGAGCTGAAGATACAAATACAATGTTATCACTGCAATTTAATTTGAGGGTTAAACTTGCTTTAAGAATAAATGCATTGAAAAAACAGAACTACACTGGAAGATTTCCAGTTCACTATGACAGAGCCTACTCTTCTCATATAATTTCAGCTTAGCCAACAGTATGAGCAGTATCACATCATATAAAATGCTCATCTGCTTGCAAGCGCAAACTTTTATTCCCAATTTTAATGCCACTTGGAACTACATTATTTCCATAAACTATAGTTCCTGATGAATCCACCAGCTTACTTACTGTTCGCACAAACCTTCTCTGCTTTGCACAAAAATTAACAGCTGATTGCTCCACCGACACCTTGCAGTAAAACAAGGACTAGAAAACATCTTTAAGGGATCTGGAAATGTAATTGTAGTACATGCAGATGGCTCCCTAAGAGAAAAGCTATAAAAAGCAAGTGACTAAGACCCTTGTGCTGCAAAGCTGTGCTCTTGCAGTCAGTCAGTCTTTGCACACAACTTTTTCAAAACAACACCCCGACAAAAAATCCCCAACAACTGTGCACAGAGGACTGGATTTGGTTTGACTTCATGCACTCACTCATCACTTTAACTTAGTCCAGCAACTGCTACTCCTCATAGGAAAAGTTTCTTTCCTTCTTTTTGCTCAGCCCAAGAAGGGTTTCAAGGCACCAGGTACATGAGCAACACAAAGCAGTCATTTAACTCTAAAAATATGAATACTAGGTAAGTTTTCATACCCAGCTGGACATTGTTACAAAAGTGAATAAAAGAAAGCATTTATTTTTTACTATTGAGTGCCAGCAGTAAAACTCATTTTAAAACTTCAGCTGTTTCCCATGGAACAGTCATCCTGCACAATATCTCAGACGGGACATCCACAATTCACGCTCTCAACTCCAGCCTTCCAGGCAAAACCCACTACACTTGGCTTGCTCAGTTGGAAGATAACACACTTTCTAGAGCACTGCCTTTAAGAATCCCACAGAATCTTGTTGGAATAGCAATGCATTAGGGCAAGCAGATCTCTGTCAGACTTAGGGGCTCAGAAAGCCTCCTGACCACGCCGATAGAAGATTTCTCAGCACCAATAAAACAGTCAAGGATAGAAAGAGATAAGAAATGTATGTTTTAACAAACCTGGGATAGAAACCAGGGCAAAAGCACCAGCCAGGACATTTCCTCAACTTTACTTAAAAGGCTTCATGCTCTAAAGAAGTACAACTCCACACTACAGATAATCCTATATATCAGCCAACAGATAATTCTAATGATGCATTTCTACAGCAAAGAAAGTGTATCTCAGCTGCTAACGGGGGAAAAATAATTCCTGCTAAAAATACCAATGTCAAGAGGGTACCCTGGTAGAGGAAGGGTAAAAACTTGAGCGTAAAGGAGAACACACACAGCATCAAACTGCTAAACCAATCTTGACAACTCTCTGCCTACACTGTAACTTCAATCCGTGCTAGAAGAGAAAAGAAACATTTTGCAACACAAAAGTGCAAGCACAACACTACATAGAAAAACAACTCATTTGGGTTTTTCCCTTATCTGAAAAATAATGCCGAAGTTTCACCCGAAGTTAATAGCGTCAGAATTTCACTTTACAGCCACTTAACTGACAAACACAAGCAACAGGAAAGGATCCAACTTGAAAGGAATGTTTTCCCAGAGAAACGTTTGGAAAGGAAACCAATCTTAAGACAGCTTCCCCTGGTTTTCAGCCTTGCTTTTGTTTAAGAGCAAGTATATTTGGAAGCTGATTCTAAATTTGAGAAGTAAATGCAAACAGAAAAAAATAAAGTTTAACTGACCATGAAAAAGCAGTATCAAACACATTTTTCCTGTTTTTCAATAATTCCATTTACTGATCCTCTTTGAAGCAACTGAAACTATTTGTATATTGACAAACATGCCCAGGAAAGTCCAGAATGCTCTGTCTGCCTTCTCTTCCATTTCAAAACACTTCAGCCTAGAAAATTTCCCCATTAACCTGTGCTGTTGTTCATCCACTACAAGGACATTACAAAAACCTTTCAAAGCCTGAATTGTTTTCTTTTAGCTGTATTTGCATACATTTAGATGTTTCTTTATTTGAGCTGAAACATCAGGAAACACAAAGAGACCTTTAAATCTGGTCCTTCCCTGCTGCACAAACACTGCAATTAACCCTGCACGGGGCTACCCAGAGACAGGGGAAGAGAAGAGGTCTTCAACATCACTCAGCTGTACCAGCTGTAACCACGACTGTGGAGCTATCAGCAAGAATCCTTTCCAGCTACTCATGTCCTTTCCCTCACATAGTGAAGAAAGGTGACCACAAACAAATTGGAACAGCAGGAGGGCTGAACATATGGGACATACAGATGGAATGAAATCTAACAATCTAAACACAGTGTCATGTACTTAAAGACTAAGAAAATAACTGCTACGAGCTGAAAATTTATTCACTGGAAACACAACAGAAGACAGCCTTGAAATTGCATGCATCAATCTGTGAGCTAGCAAGTTGATGGAATACAGAAGGAGAAAATACTTGACATTTAATATAACATTCTCAGATACAATGTAGCTGCTTTCTAAAGGTTCCCTCACTTCCACTGTCTCTGTAAAAACGTAAAATGGCCAATACCACCAGTACAGCTGTAGCCTAAAAGTTTCTGGGCTCTTCTTTCAAGTGTCACATTGCCACTGGCAGTGTCCAGCTGCAGGAGTGAAGCATATGGGTTACAACTCCCATAGGAGACCCCACAAACACTCACCAATTAAAATGGGTTCTCAGGATTTTTGTAAATGGACCTGTAACACTTCCTATGTGGCTGGGCATGTCAGCATAAAACTGCACCTTCATTAACTACACCTCAACCTAAACAATGCTAGGAAGAAAGGCAGCCCAAAGAGTGTAGACTTAAATGCAAACACACAAACAGAAGCATACAAGATTACAGCCCCTAACTCCTTAGAGTGACAGGGTTTTTTTATTAAGGAACATGTTTTCAGCACCTCCATCTGTGACTGCTGAACTCCTGGTCTCCCTAGTAAATCACCAGGCTTCTGTCACACAAACAGCAAGTAGGAGGGTTTTCTAGGATCAGGCCCATAATTGCTTTGCTCCAAAGTCGCTCTCATTCATTCAACCGCTCATGATTAGCCCCTTCCCCTGAAAGCACACACACTGTTTCCAGTGTGGGGCGGGGTTCCTCAGTCCGTCCCATTTAGATGTGTCACCGCCTAATTCCATGACATTCGGTACAGCGCGGACCCCCATGCACACGGAAGGCATGAAAGGAGCCCAGTGTAGTGGAACTGCGTTCCCGGCACGGCCGCGCTCTTCTGGCTGCCCTCATATGACCTCTGCTTGGTTTCTGTCACTGCCAAATGGGCAGAGCACAAACAAGTGCAGGGTGGCGTGTCACATCCTCTCTCTCGACGCACCAAATCGAGCAATTAGACTCTACAGCAGGCACCCTCAGGGCATTGAAAAGAGCGAGCAAGGGGAGCAGAGTGTGTGAAGACAGGGACACCACGGATTGCTTTTTGTCTCTCCTTCATTTAAGCCGGTAATTAGCACTACCAGCTCTCGCCTCAGGCAGAGCAGAAAGAAAACCCTGTATGGGTTGAAATGATACGTCCCAAATTAAGCAATGGGCTTGCCGCCCTGCCTGCCGTTACAGTCAACATACATGATTTTAATGTACCAACGCAGGACAACAAGTCCATCCATAGTTTTCTACGCTCTCAGTGTGGTCTATCACCGACTTGCTTGGAGCTCCTACTCCTGCCTCTCCTACACAATTTGTACATGATACGGATGTTTGAGGCTGTGCTACAGGAACTTATCAGCCCAAATTTGTAACATGTACAAGCCCCTGCACTCTCAACCAACATAATCACATTTCTGCACAAAGAGCTTCTAATCAGCCACGAGACCGTGTGGAGGCTGGAGCTGCGAACGAAGCAGCAGAAGGAGAAAGCCCACACTCCACAGCATTCCAGTGACTAAGAGAGATTAGATTTGGCTGCTGGCTGAGCTGCCTGTCCCCATAAGACACTGCATCTATTATCTATCTAAAGACATGAAATACAACTCCTTTTTTTTTAATGTTTGAAAAAATTACACTGTTTTAGTTCTCCAGGCAAAAGATGCACAACAATCAGGATATACAAACATACCGAATTGTGGCACAATTTCCTCTAGTTTCCCTTTTGACTTTAACAGTAGCCAAGAACTACTAGACGCTTTTGAAAATTCTCTCCATAATAATTGCTAATGTTCACAGTGCCTGACTTAAGAGAAACAATTTATTACAATTAACTTGTTAAAACTGAGAAGTGGACCAAAAAAGCATAATGGGAAACTGGTAAACTCTCCCTAATTCTATCGATATTAATTCACATCACAGAATTAGAAGGCTAAAAACAGTACCACTGTCTTTGAAGCCACCTGCTCCATCTCCTCTTAAAATGTATTTTTATTTAGAAAGAAAAAATTTAATGAGTGTCTACCAGCTTTACCAGATTTTCTGTTCCTTAAAATTGCATGCAATCAGTGTTACTAATGAAATTGATTTACCTCTCCATTTGAGAACACCTGTATTTTTCCATTCTCCCACAGTTTGTTTTTAAATGGTTATCCCCCTTGCAAAATTGGGGCATCTTATAGATCAGAGATTCCCTGGAGAAGAAAAAATAAAAAGAAGTTCCACAAATACAGATTCTGTTCTTTCATCAATTGAAGAATTCCCTCAATTCTTGGCTCCCAGAAAATATTAAATAACTTAATCCAGTTTGAGTCCCAAGATATTCATACATGCTTACAAAATACATCCATTTCTTTCTCAACACATCTCACTAATCAATGTAACACAAAGAGATCCTTCCTATTTCTGCCACATGAATCAGCAATAAATAGGAGCAAAACCAAAGATTGCAAGCTGCCTGATACTGTGCCCTATGCACAAGAGACTTTTTCAGCTACTTCCCATATATTTCTATGCAGCCTTCCCATAAGACAGGAGTGAAAAGACTGGAGGTTTGCACCAAAGTAAGGAGACAGCTCCTGTGGGTCAATCTCCACTGACAGAAGCAGAGCAATTAAGAGCTTAGCTTAAGCTTGACTTATACTTTCTACTTAATTCACTCTTCCAAATCCTGCCACCGAGGGCTTTCTGATGAATCCAGCCACCCCAGGACTGCAGGTGCACACAGGCAGGCAGTAAGACAGCGGATAAAATCACCCCAAATACACGTATGTGGATGCTGGCCCCATGCAAGCATTTAGCGCAATGGACAAAAGATCTCTGCCACCGTGCACGGCCTTCTAGGTCAATGAAAGACACTAGTAAACGCAAAATCAGAACTTTGATACATTTTTATAATAAAATTTTTCATATTGATCAGAATATTTTTCTGGCTTTAAAAGATAAAATATGATCAGACTAACAAAAATACTACCTGGATCTCAAACTCTTCTTCCCATTTCTCCTTTCTTTTCTTTAGAGTGTGTGGCTCTGAGTCCTTCCTAATAATTGGTCTGCAGTTAATCTTACAAACTGAGATTTTTATTCCTGTGTTCAATGATGCTGAAAATTGTCCATGTGAAGAAATCCCCTTGGAATTACACCAAAACTCCTGCTATTCTCAGCATATACAATGCACAGTATGCTGAGCTGCATGGGAAGCATCCCAGTAAGTCTTCATTTGCAAAAAACCTCACTTCATAATGAAAATTAACATACCACCCTGCCACAGCTTGCAAAGCAAAATTGAAAATTTAATAAAGAGACCCTGAAAAACACAATATCTGTTTGTAAAACCAGAGGGGGTGAACTGTGCTCAATGATCTGCCTGGGGTCCTGCACGACATCTGCCAGTCCCAAAGCAGTATCTTGGCTGTGCTTCGTCTACGTAAATAATCAATGCAGCACAGTCCACCTCATTATTTAGAAGTTTTTTTTTAAATGCATTCTTCCATGAAAATTTTCACTTTAGATTTTTTAACCTGAATGGGCACCTTAGAAACTTCTTTGATTCACTGTAAAAAGGTAACAATCCAGTAACATTGACATCTTATCAAAGGTGATATAATCCAACCAGAAGTCCCTCATCTATCCCTGTTATGCCTTCACAAAAAGGCACTGAGGAACACCTTCTAATTAAAATGTATCATTTTTATCAGTCAAGTTGTAGGCATACACCTATTTTTAATACTTTTGCGTAAGGCCATTGCTACTGATTTTGCATAGGAAAAAAACTCCCTATGGAAGTAAAATTTCTTTGACCCTAAGAGTTGTCATCACCTGTGTTCTTCTACTGCAAAAGAGCTGCCAAAAAAATGTTTACAAAGAAACAACCTCATGCCCCCATCACCTCTCCATCTACCCAAGAGCAAGAGCTTTGCTAGAAGCATGGGTATGAACAGCAGTTTTTACACAAGACATCTTATCTACTTTTCACTGAGTCCTCTTTGAACAAGCCATGTGTCCTGCAGCACAGATAAATGCATTTCCATTGACTTTTCCTACCAATTGTTCAATTCCATTCCACAAAAGCAAAGCTGCGACTTGGATGATAAAAGGATCAAGAAGTGTTTATTCAATTATCAAGGGGAATTGTCCAGTGAATTATTACTGAGTGAATATGATATATTCTTACATCAAATTACAAAAAATAGGGCACATTTCAGTGAAATTGCATAGTAGTTTTTTAAAAACCAAAGAGTGGGAGCAATAGATTGAGATTGATACCATTGCAGCAGAGATAAAAAAAAAAGAAACCAGGCCCGAGTTAGGGCAATGACCTCTTTTACCATATTTTAGAAGTCATAGAAAAGCACCTAAATGAGTGTAGTATTTCTCCTGAGAAATCTAACACCTAATATTTAATACAGATTTCATTCTATACCATAGTTTTTATTCTATCACTGAAATTGGTAACTCTGACAAGCCTTTTTACAAATTTTCAATTAGGATTCTGGTAAAACTTGTATGAAAGACAAAACCACTAAGACAAAGAGTGCAGCATCTAATTGATATGTTTGGCTGAATGAAGATCTAAAAGCAAGCCTTTTTTTGTAGTCCCATGTTCAATTTAACATTTAGAATGCTTTATGCAACACCCAAAAGTTTTATCTATTGTTTTTAATTTGTAATGCTTTTCATTATTAAAATTTGATCTATCTACCAAATTCAGCTAACGGGGGATTAGGCCAATTAACTGTAAACTTATTTCCCTCCAAAATAAGAGTAATACAGGCAGTAGAATTGCAGCAAGTCTAAACAATATGAGAAGAATGAACTTCCAGCCATTATCAATTTCTTGTCCACATCCTCAGTAAGAGAATTTATTTAGCACAAAGAAGCATGGTCAGTTCTGCTGGGTTTATTCACTTGACATGGTCAGTTATAGACGCCCAGGACTAAGGCTGCTGCTTGTTTTTGAGAAGTGTTTTTCTCAAACACTATTTTTAATTTGCACTGTGGTATGAAACACAGAAAAGGGAAACTGTATAAGGACAAGAGATTGCAGTGGAAATTCCAGGGGAGCTAAAGTAACTCTGGCTATCTGTACTTGCATTCTGCACCAACACCACTGCACTTCACACAGAACCCAGGAGCTCCTCCCAGCTCTGGTGTGCTTATCACAGCCTACCTTGGGCCCAGAGCACTGAGCTTGGGGCAGGAGCGAGCACACAGCTGTTTTTAGAGAAGGGCTCTGAAATGTCTCTGGTTTAGCTCCCAGACCTTTAACTGGGAGAGGGCTGACAAGCAAAATGAATTTTGTCTTGGTGTACAGAGGAAGATTCTCTGTTTTCTGTTGAAGAGCATCTAACACATTACAAACTGAGAGCTAATCAGTTTTACATGTGCAAAGACACATGGAGTTAAATGGGAACTTCTGTACAGTGCTTATACTGTACATAAAAAAAGGATGAGTTCACTACCACAAAACAAACAAATGCCTAAAACTACACCCATGCTGCTTAAATCCTAATTATGCCAAAGGAACTTGAAATAACTTCGGAAGACAAAATCACCAAAAAGAGGATTACAACACAACACACGGAACCTGTTGCATGCTTAACAAAATTGAACATTAGCAGCAGTGCAACGTTACAGTTGCTGATAAAAAGCCTTAGGCCTGAACTACAAGGCACTACGCTCTTTACCTTTCACTAACCTTACAATCAAAATGACCTCAAAAACATATATAGACCTTTCTTGTTTTTTAGCAGTAGTAACTGGAATGGGGATTTTAGCAGTAGTAACTGGAATTGCTTTTATTAGCAATTCCTAAGGTCATGAACTTGTATTTACATACCAGACTGTTTGCCATGTAGTGTCAATAATCTGCTGATTAAAGGTCTCTCAAGTCCCACAGACACGATAGACCGTGACAGCTTAATGGCCTGCTTATTATAATCTGGTGCAAGATACTTCTAGAAATTTATATTTTCTCATTCCAAACTAGTCTTGGAAGACATTTAGAATGAAGTTTAGAAACCAGAGTGAGAGACCTGAAGCTATAAATCAGACAATGCACTGAAAGAAGAGATGACAGCACCACCACCAGAGTTAATGAGCAGCTTGACCTGCAGTACACATGTTACAAGTGGATTATCAGGAGTGCCTGGGAAGAGGTTGCCCACAGTAAGCAGGGGCTGACCCAGCAATGAGACAGCAGCTACAGCACCCGAGTTCTCACCATGGTTTTGCCACTGACCTGCAGCAAGACCCTACACAGGTCACGTCCCTTCCATGCCTCAGTTTTCCCTATCATCTTTTGTCTTGTCCAAATAGACTGAATTCTTCAGGACAAGGCCTGTCTCAAAGCTGGCGATTGAGCACAATGCCATCCCTGTTGTAGAAGCAAAAAACCCCAGTAGTTTCTCAGGCTCAGGAAGGGTAAAGTGTTGATGAAACATTGGTTTCTCATTGTTCAATTAAATGAGACTGAATCTGGGGGATCGTGACAGATTATTGCTGGTTCACTTCCACTTTAACATACTGAACACACAAAGAACACAGCATGTGAAAAAGCATTTAGCAAAGGTTTCATTTTAGCAATACTGCCAACTCACTGGTTTTGGCCATACACTATTACAGTGGATTACAAATGCACTATTTGATAGATTTAAAGTCTAAAGAAAGGGAAGGGAGGGAAAAGGGAGATAAGTATAGGTGTAAAGGAATGGCTCTATGGACATTTGATAAAAATATCTAGGAAAATCCCAGAGGACACAAAACAGAAATGCAGAGACCCCATCTTTTCTAATGGCCTGTTCTAAATGCCAGCAGAAAAGAAACATAAGAGCAGCTTTATCAATCATTCAGAAAATTCTGACAAACTTTCATCAGCACAAGGATATTAAAGGCTGTTTTGGTACCTTTTAGTCACAGCAGGTAGCTATACTTTAAAAGATGCAATTACCTTGTGTGACAAAGCTAAACACTTTTTTTTCCATTAAAAGCCTGAGAGTCAAAGAAGGAAGAAAAGAAAAATAAAGCAAAGAACATAAAAAGCAGGATAGAGGGGGTTCATGCGACTTGTGCTGTCTGCTTCATTTTCTCCTTGCCTGTCCTGATTAAAGTGCATTTGGGATCAACATAATTAAGTCTAATAATGCCACAGAGGACACTAAGAGAGCAAGGGCACTAAGCTTGTTTGCTACAAGCTGCATGTTCTTGCCCTTGCCAGAATAATACAAAGTGCTGACCAGATTGAAACCTGTCCCTTGTGATACTTTTTGCCATTCTAGGACATCACAAATACAATTCAGGAAACACCAAGCTGGTAGTGGCCGAAATCACAGATGGACCCCAGGCAAGTCAATGAAAAGATTCGAACAAAAACATGAAAACAAAAGAAATGGAAACCAATATTGCGTTAATATTTCTCACTGTAGCAGTACTGGCTACCTGCTATTTTGTTTGTTCCAAAATTCCTCATCTGTTCTGCATATCCACCCAGTTCTCAGAAGAGGAGAAATTCCCCTACGAAATGAGGCAGATTTCTTCCATTTCATTTGCACTGCAGATTGCATTCATTGCATTAGATTATTTTAAAAACAAACAGAAATCTTAAGAAACAAGAACAGAAACTTGTTCCAACATGCCTGTAGGCAACAACCAGCTTTAATCAGCTTCTCCAGAGAAACAAAAAAAATCCAAACCACATAATAATCGTCCCATGCGCTGAAACATGACATAAGTTTACTAGTCAGGGACAAAATGTTCATTTTTTAATCTTCCCTGACTGTGTTATTAGCAATGAAGACTGCAAAACAGATCTATCTAGTTTTCCATGTGAATTATCAACTTTAAGTGACTACTAATTTAATGTAACTTCAACTGAATATTAGCTGTGCAGTTCCAAAGGTGTTTAAAGGATAATTTCAAATTAGGATGTTGAAGGCCAAGTTGCTTTTGCCTTTTTTTTTTTTTTTTTTTTTTTTTTTGGGATAGGGTTTTTGTTTGATTTAGTAAGAAAAAAAGTAAATTACACTTAGAAGGATTTCTAGGAGATTCATGTTTTCATTCAAAATGTTGACTCTGTTCATTCAAAGACTTTTATTTCTTCCCACAGATTGTCAGCAATGACAAGACAAACTAAACTCTACATCAAGACTGGCAGAGCAGTCAAAGTGAGTGAGCGGCTGTGCGGTGCTCAGTTGGCAGCTGAGGTCAAACCACAACAGCGTATCAGAGACATGAAATAACACAGAATTCTTAAAAGCTTGGAAGCTTCACATGATGGCAGCTCTTTAAATGACAGAACCAGTTCAAGTGTTTTACCACACTCTTGCAAAGGTTCTTCCTTACCAAAGTTCTTCTGTGTTCTTCCTCACATCTAACTCAAATGGAGCCTCTTCAGTTGAAAATGTTGCCCTTTGTTCTATCACAACAGGGCCTCCTAAAACATCTGTTCCTCTAGGCCCTGTTTATGTACTGGAGGTTGCTGGAAGTTCTCCCCAGGGTCTGTCCCTTCCCCAGGCTGAGCAGTCCATTCTCAGACTGCCTGCACAGCAGCTCCATTCCTCTGATCCACATCCATGGCCTCCTCTGGACTTGCTCCAACAGCCCTATGGCCTTCCTGCGCTGAGGACTGCAGACCTCGATGCAGTACTCCAGGCAGAGCCTCATGAGAACAGCCTTTAAAATATTTTTAGGCATCAGTGGGAAAAGGATTTTCAGCTCCTGTTGCTGCTTTACAGTTTACAGAATGAAAACACAGGCTCCTGACCAGCTTTGTCATGTTTGCCATGTACCAAGACAAACTTCTGCCAAGCCTGGCTCCACATGGAAAAGCAAACGAGTAACTATTAACTCAGATATTTACTAATTTCCAAAATTAATAATGACTCTGAAGCAAATCAAATAATGAATGGGAAAAACCAGGCTGGCATTTGTCTCTGTACTCTTTAGAAAATAAAACATGACAAATGGCGTCCCTGCCTATGGCAGGGGATGGAACTAGATTATCTTTAAGGTCCCTTCCAACACAAACCATTCTGTGATTCTGCGTTGGGAAGACTATTATTATTTCATGCCACAAGACTGCACTTCCCCCTGTGCACTTCAAGTGCTCTTAATGACACCCACTGCATTTAGATCAAAAATGTTTCCCAAGGGACACTGACACTGTAGCTATGCATTCTGCTATTGAATTTATTTTAATGTCAATGTACAAAGTAAAAACCTTATTTTAACAGCAATATCCACCCACAAGTTCTCTGGTGCCTGTTATGGGCCCCGCTACCTTCAACAAGACTAGCCAGTCTTGAGCATTTTGAAGGAATTTTAATTAAAAGGTTCTTCTGGGTAAGCAGTCTTAGTGAGTCGAGCAGGACACAAAAGTGAGAATGGGGAGAATAGGCTGAATAAGCAAATCATTACCAATATCTCCCCACCAAGATGGAAGGACATGACAAGTAATTTCCAAGTGCCTGTCCTGTATCATTCAATATTTTTCTTACCAACAGGATAGAAGAAAACAGCACATTTAATAGGTATTCCTATAGCAATCAGAATGAGACCTCATGTTTATGTTAACCAAGTCCAGAGATCTAGGCAGAATGAAACCATCCATTCAGCAGAGGCAACACACAAGGAGCTGATGCGGCCAAGTGCAGAAGTGCAGTGCAGAGTGCAGCATGTGGCAGCTCCTCACAGAAAAGGATCTAATACAGGATTATTCCGATGCTGATGCTTGTTAAGACTCTCAGTGCAAGTAAATTCTGCCCAGACTTCGAGATCCCAGCTACATATACATATAGCATGTAGACTTCTCAGGATGATCCCCTACTTCCCATCCTTTTCCTCTCTCCAACAGCAACACCAAAGCACTGCTGTAATTTCAGCCACAATAACTATGTGCTTCTCTGGCAAATCCAGTCGCACATTACTTCCTTATTCAAAAGGCATCATTAAAAAAAATAAATATTAAAAATATTTTTTTAAAGAGCTAAGGTAAATTCTAAGTTTAGTCAACAAGAAAAAGCCATTACACAAAAACTCTATTCCATACAGGAGCTTAAAATTGAAGCCATATATCCTGCAAAATACAGACAGTAATCCTTATGTACTATTTAGTCCCTGTAAAGCTTAGCTGGATGTTACATCTAGTTTTAGGCACTTAACTTTTACAAAGACATAGATTGCTTATAGTATCTAAGAAAGCAAAGCAGTAACTGTTGGCCTAAAAAACCCCAACAGGCCTAGAATCTTTATTTACAACACAAAGGACAGCAGGCTGGTAATAGACTCTAACCACTGCATAAGGAAAAAGGAATAACCTGTACTCTCTGTTCACAACAGAAACAGCAATAGGCTGATATTTAATCAAAGATGAGCCGGATGAGATATCAGGTAAAGCTCTAATAGGAGGATAGTACAAGACATCACCTTCTCCGCTAAGTCCCCATTCTGCTGCATTCTTGAGCCAAAACACTGAATACTTGAGCCTTCCCTGTATGATCCATTATTAAGCTGTTTTCCTATTCAACAACACACCTGTCTTTTCAAAGAACTTTCTTTTGCTACTGGTATACTTGTAGAGGCCCTTCTTAGCCATTTTTAATGTCCCAAGACAGTCTGAACTGCAACCAGGCTTTGGCCTGCTGGGTGGCACCCCTAGTGCCCAAGGATGTCTGCACACACTCCCTGCCTGTCTTTGCTTGTGTTTCTTCTATGCTCTTTTTTTTACATTTATATTCATTAAAACTTCTTACTTAGCTCAACATCCCTTCTTCTCACATTCTTGGCACTCTGCACACTGGGATGATTTGTTCTCAACCTCTCAATAAGCTTTCCTTAAAGACCTCAATAAAAACAAACTATTAGCAGTTTTCTGTTGTCAAGTACCAATAAGAGAAGCTGATTTGGCTTCAAATCTTTTTCTTTATCTGAGATTCAAGAAACAGGTTACAAGGTCATGTTAAAATTTCCAGAAAGGCAAACACCACAAAAAACAAGAAAAACTTGTAGAAGTAAGATGTAACTAAAGCTAGTACAGACTAACCTACAAGCTCTCATTTTAATTGCCATGTCCCACGCCTTCAATGAATACATTCTTTGCTTTTGAGCTGAAAGCTTTTTCTTCTAGGACAAGAATATATTACATGTATTGAAAGGTTTTGTGAGTGAAACAAAAATTGCAGACTGAAGAGACTAATGTAGACTCCTGATCTGGCAGCATACACTAAGGATATTAATCCTCTATACCTCAACACTCGGTGTTATTGTTTAAAGTCGTATATTACAGGTCACTATAAAAGACTTGATTCATGCTGCAAACGATCACTTGGAGCAATCTGACAATCCTACCTTTCTTTATCCCCAGGTTGCAAAGGGATCTAATTCACTCCTACAAACTAGCATCTTGCTGAGCATGTAAGTGCCTCTGTCCTCCAACTGTGACAGACAATATATCCACTTTAGAATCACGGGCACTAAAGGCCTAAAATAGTTAAATGGAGTTTCATGGTGAATAAATCACATACAAACTAACTGCTGCTTATATGCTTTTTCTCATGAACCTTGTACCTTCCACACAATACCACAGTCTAGAAAAGACAAAATGTTAGTGCAGTTTGCCTTACAGCGACACAGATTTTTATTTTTTTTAAAGATCTGACTTCTACTACTAAAAAGAGGCAAAGAAGCTGCATCAATTGGAAAAATCTGAGAGAATATTCTATGGCAAAATGCTGGCAACTGTCACATTAATCATCATAATATGAACATCAAATTCTAACTCTCTTTAGCTATTCCCCCCAAAAGAATAAACTGAATATAGTAATTTTTAAGGACCACATAAGAAACACCAATATTAGCAATGAACTTTATTTGCAGCATTTCACTGCTTTATCCCCTAACGCCTTCTTTTGCATGCAGTCCCCATTTCCATCAGCATGCTGGTTTTGGTTGGGATGGAGTTAATTGTCTTCACAGTAGTTAGTATGACTATATTTTGGATTTGTGCTGGAAACAGTGTTGATAACACAGCAATGTTTTCATTCCCACTGAGCAGCACTTGCACAGTCAAGGCCTTTTCCACTCCTCATCCGACGCCACCAGCATGGGATGTGCACATGGAGTTGGGAAAGGAAACAGCTAGGACAGCTGACCCTGACTCACCCAAGGGATATGTCACACCAAATGACATGTTCCATATAATGCAAATACATAATGTGAAAGAACATTTTAAAAGTTTTAAAGCAAAAACCATATTAGACCTGGAAAGTAAGACATTTAACTGTCCTGCAAGGGTCCTAACAACATCCAGACCAAGAAATCACCGGATTTCTTGGATGGATAATCATGAAAGCTAACACCACAGAGTAATCAAGCTTCTAGCTGCTCGGAAATTTAAGACAAATACAAGACATTGTCTGCTAAATGCATTGTCCTGTTTTATTTCTTGATTTGTCTGACCCATGGGCTGAATCCAGTCTGAATATCTTCTGAAGACAGAGAGATGGATTAACCACATTACCAGCCAAACAAACAAGTCCATATTGAAACAAGAAACTTAGGAAAATACTTCCCCCTAAAAATAAATAAAAGCAAAAAATTAAGACACTTTCTTGGTTATATTTTAACAAATCTATATTTATTTATAGATTCTCAGGAAGTTGGTTAACCTAAGAAAGGGAGATTTTCCTTAATTTATTATTATTGGAAATAGTTTAATTTGGTAACACACAAAGGTTAGCAAAGAGCCTCTTCCCTCACACCCCAAAACTCCCACATATTTCCCCCATCTGTGCATTCACAGATGAATGCCCAGTTTCCAGGATCCTTGCCTGGACAGATACAGCCCCAGCAAGCAGAAGCCTTTGCTCAGCTTCCAGGTCACTGCTGGAGGATATTTGTTTAGGGCTGACACTGGTGTAAAACAGCATGACAGTAAATAGTGCTGAGCATAGGGTCACATAAGGCACGCTCATTTCCACAGTAATAACCTGGCTAACACAAGCAGCCTCTACTGCTTTGCAGTCCTGCATTGCTCTTGCTATGAGGAACTTCTTGTAACTTGCTCAAGTAGAATTGCCAAGGGCCAGACTTGCATCTACCACTGAGAATAAAGTGTGATGTCCCAAAGGAAATCACTGTTAGTACTTCTCCAGCTGAGAAACTGTAGTGGCATTTATTGAAGTACTTCTGCTGCTGTATTTCCTATAATTACTTCTTCAAACCCTCATCTGTTTTGATTGCTAAAGGTCCATGGCTAGCAAAGAAGCTAGCAAGGCTTCCTTCAGGGAAAGCAGGGATATAGCTTCACACAAAGAGGCCTTTAAATAAGCAGCACATTTCACAGACAAACTGGCCAGAGCTCAACACACGCTTCTACTTCTGGTTGGCATTATTTACAATATTGTATTAGCAGAATTCTGTCCCTCATAAGTTTAACATCTCCCTAGCCTTGGCCAGCCTACTTAGCATGACCTGTATCTGAATCCCAGCCCTGCATACTACCTTCACCAGAAAAAGCAGAAATCAGCACAAACATGATGCAGGCAAAGAGCTAGAAAAGAGCTTTTCTCTGTCCCTTCCCCCAAGATGATGCCAGTCAAGGAGTGACCTGAGGCTCACAAGGAGCTGGCAAATTGCTCTTTGGATGCAGAAAGCAAATGGGTTATGAGCCACTGGATACTGAAAGGCTTAGACTTAGAGAGGTAAGAAAGGACATTGTTTGTTAAACCCATTCCTCAAAATCCTCATCAAAAGGCAACTGTCCTTTGCTAGCAGGCAGTTCATCTTGATGTCAGATCAATCAGGGCCACTGGTGCTCCAAAGGCTGTTATGTTGATGCCTCAGAAGTAGCTGCCCAGCTCATACCCATTTCTAACAACTCTTTTCCAGCAATCTGCACAACTTCTCAGTCTATTCAAGAGTCATGCAAGAAACATCCAAGATAAGAGCTGAAGAAATGGGTATAAAATCTTGGATGAAAGCCAGCAGTTCCCAGAAAACAGATCTTAATTCAATACTCCGTTCCTCCAAGGCTCACTACAGGGGAACACACAGTAACCAATTTCTTACGGGAACTTTAATCTCTTTGGACAGAGACTGGGAGGAGTAAAACACAAGGAGTCCATGAAGGCAAAGAAAAAAGCCTAAAAGAGACAGATGTAAGGGAGAGGTGACATTTTCAGATTTATTTCACTTGACTGGAGAGAAGCGCACATCACTTGGGCCTTTTGTCAAAAACAAGGGAAGACTAGAAATGACAAGTGAAAAAAATAACCTGGACTGAAGAACAAATTCACCCAAGAGTTTAAGAGGGGCTAAACTAGATCCCTGTACTATTTATGTAACAGAGAAATACTGAAATGACTGGCTATTTATGAGTAATTATCACAGCTATTATAAAAAGATTTGTTAAGGGAATTTTGGCTGTTATATAATTATTCTATGGGACACCATCTGTCTTTAAGTCTTCATAAAATAAACATATGTTGTTTTCACCAACTGCTGTAGTAGACTCACATTCTGATCCTGCTTACGTGCTGCAACATAAGAAATCTATTCATATCACCGGGAATATGTCAGAGCCAAATACCAAGTAGTGCTCTGCAGCTCCTTTGGAAAGCCAGGCCTCCTCCTCCCAAGCTCAACTAATAACTTGAGGGTATCTCAAGGGTGGCACTAATTCATCATACACAGCTTAGCCTCTTGCTTTGCTGCAGCTTTCCTTTGGCAACAGAGCTAGGACATGAATATTAAGGGATATTTCAGTTATTCTTAGCTTTTTTAATTTTTCCCCCCTCTTCCAAGTTCAGGAAGAAGACAAATCAGAACTTTAACTGCTCAAAGTGTTCCTGTCAATAAAACAGGGTCCTCTGCAGCAGGTTCCTGCCCCACATCTTAGGATAAGGTTTTCAGGTAAGATCAAAGGTATATATTCATTTTCCTTCAAATAAATATTGCAGATGTGGGCCAAAGGGCTTCAGAATTATTACAGAGGAAGGAGGAGGGGATAATACAGTTAGCACCTTACTTTCTCTGTGTTCTTTACAAGAGTTCAGCAAAAGTTTGAAGAGTGGTGGTACAAGAATTGTCACATAGCAATGCCATCTTTCAGTCCACTGGTAGGCCATGGTACAGGAACAAGACTTTGCAAAAGTCAATACATTCCTCCTCCCCCTCAAAAATTAGTTCCAAGTAGTCACAAATTATGCTGGCTAGTCACAAATAAGCCTTGCTATTTTTAGATATCAGTATAACAAAAAATAACAAAAAACCCCAAACAAATAAAACCCAACAAACTCAAAATAAGATGAAACAAAATTAGCTGCTGAATCAAGAAACTGCATGAAAGACCCAGCTGAGCTCTCCAGAAGCAAGATTACATACACTATAAAACATGAAACACAATCCTTTACCCATACCTGTCAAGACTCTCAACTCAAGAGCCCTCAGAAACAACTATGCATCAAAACCTCAAGCTAACAGTGCTGCTGAAAACAAGTGAAAATTTAAACCAAAACACATTCCACCAAATAAAGCCAGCCCTTTGCATCAAGTCTATGTTTCCATTTCATTTTTTCCCTTAAGTACAGAAGAGTTAATACAATTTGTCATAGCTACTAGGACAGTTACAACACAATTAGCTGAAGTGGGCTGCCTCTCTTTCCAAGTGCTCACAGCAGGAGCAATAACCTCAGAAACTGGACAACCAAAGTAATCTGGTTTCATTTTTTTAAAAATTGTAGAATGACTGGCAATTACAAAAAAAACTGTCACATATAAAATATCCTCATTAAAAATTGAACAAACTGTTGATTTGGCACCATGCTTGAACCATTTACACGTTAGAACTGATAACAAGTCCTGCAAATTTAATCCTCTTACAGAAAATTGGCTACAAGGCTTTAAACAAAAGACGTGCAATGCACCGAAATTATCTAAATGAGAAAAAACAACAGTCAAAGACTGGAGCTTTTAGGTGAGATTTACAAAAGGTATTCTGTATAGATCCACACATGCTAGCTAGCCACTACTGGGGAGAATAACTGTCACAAGTCACCAGCTTCAGGTCTGAGAGCTACACAGCACTTTGTGAAGTCACATAGGTGGTGCTGGTAAGCTTGTGGCTTCCATCCCCACATAGGTCATGCACTTAAGAGCAAGGCTCCATGATTCTTATGGGTCCCTTCCAACTCACTAATTCTGTGAGAAGTCTTTTTAAAAGTAGCATTCCACCCGGCTGAGAAGGAAGGACAGTCTGTGGCAACAGCACTCAGGTCACTTTTGTGCAGCAGGAACAAAAGGAAATCAGCAGGGCAAAGCCCAAGGCCAGAGCAGGAGCTGCCTGGGCCCTGAGCCTGTCACAGGTGGGTGAGCAAGGCCCCCCTCAAGCCACCTGCGGTGCTTTCCACCCAAGCCTGATCGACTCAGATTCTGTGACTGGGGCACCGTGTGGCACAGACCATACAGTACTCACCCCACACTTACTGCTCACTCCAGCAAGTCCTGCAGTGCCAAATACAGAGCTGGGTAGCAAACAGACCCACAGAGAGGCTCTTTTACCCTTCCCTGACTCCAGGCTATGCAGATGTGCTCCCTCATGGCAATCCCCTGGTATCAGCCCAATTTAATCAGCCTGGCTGCAGCACTGGGGCCCAAGAGACCATTTATTCCTAGCATTAGGCAGCATGGACTGGACCAACTGACCAGCTTCCTATCAGAAAATCTACTCTGTTAAAAGATGCTTCTGGCAAATCTCCAATTCTTTCTGTCCCTCCAGATCCAAATAAGCTTGTAAGTGTTTGGCTTCGCCACACAAATAGCAAGAAAAGTTGTGGAAGAAGTTTTTAAAATCCTCCTCAACCTTCTGCATTCTCTGGTTAGAGCTCTTTAAAATACCTAATTAACCAGGTAGGATTTTATCATCCAAACTGATTATATGTAAGTGTTTATGATTCCATCAATAGTATTGAAGCTGGGGGTGGACAGCGGGAATAACTGCACATCCAGCAGTGCTCCACAGTGTCACCTCTTAGGAACTGTACTAAGCAGATATTTCAAATATTTTACACTTCTGTAACCTAAGGGCTAAAATAATTCCACCTGCCATGATCTGCTCAGTTTCAAGGCAAAAAACCCACACACAAAAACCCAGAGACAAGATCATCTGCAAACTGGCACATCTTTTTTCAAACACCTTTGCTAAGCTTCCCCATGTTAAAACTCTTTCTGGAAATGTGTAATTTCTGAAGTATTTTAAATTAACCTCCCCTTGGGAAAGCCTATTTCCCTACCTGCTGCCTCTCCCCACCCAATGCTGGCACAATACAGCAAAGCAGCTGCAAGGATTGCCAGCTTGGGGCAGCTCCACACAAGACAATAAGGAAATGGATGCTGCATGACTTCTGTATGAAAATCTCCATCTCAGGGCTGATACAGACACTCTAACTTGATCAATAACACAGGACTGGGGCACAGCAATATTTCCAGAATATGAACAAAATCAGCTCAAGTAATTGAATACCAGGGAACAATACTTACATTCTGCAACAAATCCATTGTTAGAAAGATTATTTATCACTAGCTACTATAGATGTATTGTGATAAGCTTCTGTTTGTTGATCTTTAAATTGCTTTGCTTCCCTACAGATCATATAAAAAAGGTAGAAAATAATTACTTTGAAACACAACCCAAGAAAAAATTATAGTGTTAAATCTCAGCTCTTGTGAAAGGTTTTAAAAGCATTCACCTAAATTTACTATTATACTGTCATGTAAAATAGGCTTTCAATAGCATCAGTGCCAATACATCTCACACAACAAAGCAACTTCTAGCAGACTCAGAAGTAGAGCTTCTGGGAGAAAATGTTAAGATAAAGTCTCACTCCAGCTGATGAGAAAAACCCATTCACTGTGAAACCCTTTTCATATGCAGGTAATTCTGCTGCTCTTGAATATTAAAAACAAGTTCCATCACATCACTCTTCCCAGCAGTGCTGCCTCCTTCCTCGAGCTCTACTGAGAGCATGAGCAGCTAGGAGTGGCTAGTGAGGGCAACAGGAGTACGTACACCTAACTATATCCGAAGAGAAACTCAAATTCATCAGTTAATACCAAAAGAATCTCTGCAACAAAAAGTTTTCCATCTGTTGCTTCAGAAGCATAGGGTTGCATTTCATTTAACTTCCTTGCAGGAAAAGCATATCCCCTGGAAAAAGGCAGGAATGCAGTGTTCTCAGCTAATTAAGGAAGCACCAGAAGAGAATGAGTGAAGACAGATGAACACCAACCACTCCAGGTTCAAAGGGCAGGTAGAACACAAAGATCACCTGTCCCCAGCAGTAGGTTGGGGTGCCACCAAGAGCCAATAAAAGTGAAAGGGCAGCACAGTAGCCACACAGCCTCTCTCTTGGCAACGTTCATGCACTTAATTCATGATCATGGCTACATGTCAGTAAACTCATCCACACAGGAGCAAATTCAAAGCACCAATTCCCTCTTCCCTGCAATTCTGCTGAGGAGAATCTGATTTAAAAGTAAGAGAACCTTCCTGTCCTATCCCATGCAGTATGCATGCACCAGCCACTGTGGAAGAAGAAAAAAAAAAAAAATCACACACTGGTGAAATACTAAAAAAGATACCCCAAAAATTTGGGGTCTAAATGACCCAAATCACACTTGCTATTCTGCAGGTTAATCACCCAACTCTATTTCTAAGGTACAAGGTAAAAATACCAGTTACATTTTAAAAAAAAGGTCAAACCAGATTGCAAAACAATGCTGAAATGCAGAGGTTTACATAGCATAAGAACTGATGACACACTGGAATGAAGCAAGGAATAAAAATAAATCTCACTATATAACTACTAATATACAGCAATTTACTTGTGAGTAAAAAATGATTATTTAGTCCTGCACTGAGCAACTTGCATTAAATTGAGAGGAAAAAAAAAAAAGTGAGGACAAGCCTGAAATACAGGTAGCTAAAAAGCAACCAAAGCATAACAGATTTAATACTCCCATTAAAAACAATCTTCAATAAACTTGTGATAACTGCTTGATGTTTGACATTTGCATGCAAAGGTAATCTTCCTCCCATTTCAAATTCACTGCACCACTGCATTTAGCCTGCAATCAGAAAACTGACAACATCACAGAGAACCTCCACTGCAATCTCTTACAGTTGATCCTGATTTCCTTTCCAGGAATATGTGGGCACATACTGATGTGCTTTCTGGCAGGGTTTGGTCCGTGCCTATGCAAGCAGCCTCTTATCAGCAACAGTTCTTAAGCCTTAGATCTTTCCTCCAATGCTCATTCCCCCTCCACCCTGGCACAGAGGCTGCTTCCTCCTCAAGACACTCCCTTCTTTAGCTGTTCTCTAAACTGGAACACGAATTATGTCATTTTCAAAGGAAACAAAATAAGACATAACAATACATTTGCAACCTATATTATTTCATCATTTCAGCTGAGAGAGCTGTCAAACCAACAGTGACACCAGTACAATTATCAGCATCGCCTGCCAGCAGATGGAGAATCTGCCACCAAGACAGTCACTTCATATAACACAGAGCTAAAACTCACCGAATTTTTTCTGAAAGGATGCTCCTCAAAACAAACTAAGCATGATTAACGCAGACAGGATTTTCTATTTTGTTCTGCAAGGAGTTACTGAATGTAACTGGAAGCATCCCAAAAAAGCAGGATTATTACTATACAAAGATTTGGAACTCAAGAGTCCTAATGATGAAGTACTTTGAATTAAAACGGCAGAGGTGTCATTTGCACCTCGCTACTCTCTTGCTGATCTGTTCTGCAGCCACTAGAACATAGTTAACAACGATCTAGATTTAAAACTTAAGCATTAATTTTGCACGCACAGCACTTAACAGAACTAAAGTTTTGATCAACATATGAGTCATCAGTGCTGAAGAAAACAAAAAGAACCAGCACATGAGAGCAGAGTCCTTATCTTCTGCTCCTCCTATCATCACTATGTCCTTACCATAGAAGGAACCCCAGTAAGGAAAGTGACCTTTCCCAGCAGGCACTGCCACATGCAGTTCACTCCACACCAAGGGACCCCAGTAACACTACAGCTGTTGTGAGAACACATTCCCACATCACCAGTGCCAGCTGACATCAGCCTGGGACAGCTGTAGCCACTGCTTGACACTGCTCTTTTAGCTGGTCACCAGTTTCATTTCCTCAGAGCACCTGGTTTCTAAAACCTTAGGCAAAAGCTAATTTTAGCAGTGGTGAGTAATCTTAGCAGATTTAAGAAACTCTGTGTGATTATGTTCCAATATCCTTTCCTACATTTCTATGTGTCCAGCTGGCTTCTTCATGGTCCTTGTGGTTGCAGGGTACAAACAGAACTCAAGGAAGGAGCCCACAGAAGTCCATTTTGGTTCTCCTTATCAAGCTACAGTAGGTAACAAACAGAAGGGAAAGCCCAGGGAAATCATCCTAGAATATCACCAACAAGGTAGAATGATATTTGGAGTGACTGCTTCCTTATGTACACATCTACCCCAGATTTTCAAATCTGAATTTCTTTACTAAAAGGAAAAAAAAAAGGGAAATTTCCTATGCTCATATAATTAAATAAAATGAAAAGCACAGTGAAACTAAATAAAATAATAACTTTCCACTAAGAATGAAGCACCCAAATGCTGCATCAGTGTTGCTTTGAATTTACACTGCACTGTGGAACAGTGGGATGATGCTAACACACAAGGACAACTCCTCTACAAGTTTTTGGCTTTTATTGTGAGAAGATATTTGAATAACAATAATCAGATGCCCTAGTTATGTAATGAACTCTTAAAACATTTCCACATGTATTTTCTACAACACTTGAGATCTTGCCTAAGTGGCACATTTAATTGTTCCCCAGCAGAGCGTGCCTTTACTTTGCATTTGTGTACACTCAAATACTGCTTTACACAAGTATGCCACAGTTCAGAGTTTTTATACTTGCATATAAGTGCTCTAAGAGCAGCAATAAATGTGCATGACATGTACTATCCAGAAAAACTACACTAAGTGAAACAAGAGAAGTATTAAAGATCTAACAGATGGCAAAGCTTAATGCAGAGACAGAAGTTACAGTCCTATTTGCAATTGCCACTTTGTTCACCAGAACCTCCTTCCACTTTCTCTCAAAAAGCAGCCAAGAGAAAGGCAACAGAGGTAAGCACTGGGTTTGGGGAGGGAAGGCACACAGCATTTTCAAAGAAAACAGCTTGTAACAGCGCTCACTAATGTCCTCATAGAACAGAGATTCTTATGGTTAAATTAACATGGCATGCTGCAAAATTTGCCACGGTCACTGCTCACAGGCTTTAATCCCAGCTGAAATTGCAAGACCTTCCCTCCCAGATGCTTGGCCTCTCCATTTTGTGCAGTTTTAGTCGCTGCATGAGTGTTAATAACTGAATAGTCAGGCACAGAGTTCTCCCTAAGACTCTCCCACCATCACTGGGGGAACAGAGCAAGCTAACCAGCAACTTCTCAGGAAATCGTTTCTTCATTCACATGCTGAGTATTTATCACACAAAGGGACAGGTCAGTTCCTACTTCAAGAGGTCTTCAACACCTAGATCTGTTTTTTTTTGTCTCCCCCTCTCTAGACCTTAGAGGTGAAAGTCTACTTTAGATGCCTAAACTGTGTGAGAACTGGGGTTCTTTTATGGTTTGTGTTGAAATCTGAAATCGTTTGCCTATTACTGAGTCCATCTGTTCAGAAAGTCTTATTTTTACGCACACGAAGTCAGATAAGAAAACCAGCAGTTCCACTGGCACACAGCTCTTGTGGGAGGTCCAAAACACATCATGTACAGCTGCTTTCACAAGAACTTGAATCACGTACTTGGAGAGATGATTAAACAATACTTGTGTCTTCAGATTTGTGTTTACTTTGACCAAATTTACTGGCAACTAGTGAAGAGGTGCAGTGCCATAATGTACTCTCAAGTCAGAAAAGCTGGCACTTGTAGAGTTCGAAGACTTGAACTTTCATTAAATATTAACAAAAATAAATCTGAAAAAACTCAGTAATATCTTTTATTACTAGCAGTCAGTCATCTTTTTGACCAAGCACGAGTAGGACCAGGTACTCATGAAGCAGTTGATGCTGGTATTGAACACCCAGAGCAATGTCAATCACTTACCTTCTTTCCACTAGGCAAAACCACTGGATAAGCTACGTGAGGACCATCTGTGGAGATAACCATCTAAGCAATTTGCAGAACTTAGCACACAATCTGAACCTCCCCCTAACCCCAAAAACAGCTTTCTCATAAGAAAAATAATTTCTTTCCCTCTTCACAAAACATGCTCCATTGTAGGAAGAGACCACAAAATATAGGGTAGATGTGGCACTTAGGGACATGGTTTCACTCTGTTTCGCTCTCCTTTCACCCCAGTTCTTGCATCAAAGTCTTAATTGAAAACTTCAATTTTCTAATTACAAAACAAACAAAAACATCACACAAGCAGGGACCTTCACTGCAGTTTATTATTAAAAGACATTTAGCTTTTCGAAAGTTCTAACCCTTAGAAAATACAATAAGTATGCGTTATATCCCTACTACCAGCAAATATGGACAAAATTACCTGTTGAATACCAAACCCTTGAGCACTTGCAAACAAACAAGCGCCACTCTCCCGCACATCCCCTTATTTTACTCCCCTTTTTGGGCAGCTCATAGTCATACACTGCTACTGTCAGCTACCTGTCCTTCCCTCAGCAAGGGGCCGAATAAAGGCAGCCCAAAACAAAGCCCTGACAAGAATTGCAGAGCTACATGGATTTCTCTCGTCCTGCCACTATTCCCTTCTCAACGTGCTGTGGACTAAGAGAAGAGAAAATTATCGGAATAACAAGCACCAAGCCCTTGCAGCACACAACTCAGGCACCAGTGCTGCGTGCATTGAGACTGGCACCACATGCCACACACTCAGTTCAAGCAGTCTGGAAGCAGCAGAATAAGTCACAGATTCCCAGAGATGCAGCTGTAAGTTACCTGCACCACTGAGCACTGGTCCTTAACTGAGTTTTTGAAGTCAGCATAGAAAGACCAAAGGGGAACCGTGCAGCAGTTTCAAACCTAAGAACTCAGCTTTATTTGTCACACACTACCAAAAGCTCACAGATGTTGCCTTATTCCTTCTCCTCTAATGTGCTCAGCAGCCTCAAAACTCAACAACACTCTCCTAACCACCTGTTAGTTCATTAGTTCATCAAACAATTCAAGCAGTGAACCAGTTTTTGTTCACTACTTGGTAACATTCAGTATTACCAATCCTAACACCATTCCACCACCACAGCTCCAAATTTAACACTGCAACAACCACACCTGTTTTTGTTTTTTTTTTAATGTTGCAACAACGAACATTGGGTTAAAAAATAAAAAAGTCAGCAGCAGAACAAACTTGAGACAATTATTACATTTAAAAGGTTTCCCACCCCTCTCTTTACCTACTCCAGTGACAAAATACTACTTCCTGAAGTCTACTCTATGCCAAATTCTGCACTATTGTTTCCATTCCAGACAATTCAAAACAAAACACTTTTAGAAATATGCATCTACAGCAAGGATGAAAAGAACAACCACTTACTAGTTACTCATTCAGTTTCTTTTGGTAAGCCTTCAATGGGAACATATACAGCACTTTTACTAGATAAGCCATTACAACACAGATACTCCTACTGAGAAAAACACAAATATATTGAGGAGTTGCACAGCAGTCTGAAACACATCCTTGTGCTATTTGGGTTAATAAAGATGTTTTTGAAAACTCCAGCTCTTTCCTCTTTAAAGCCTTCCACCTACAAGAGAACAATGCTCAGACAGGCAGCAGTCTCCATACAATAGCTGTTCTCTAGTATACCAGGGCATTTGTCTCCTAGGAAACAAGGAAAAAAAAAAAAAAAAACACCAACGCCACTAACAAAAAGTATCCAGTATGTTAAATATGCAAATAAAGTAGGTCACACCAGTCATATTTCACTCAATGGGGCAAAGAATCCACAACTCATTATATTCTGGAGTACAGGATTAGTTTTTCAGTAACTGCTCAAAACTAAATGATCTCTGTTTTTCCACAGGCACCTCTGAAGTACAGCGCCTTTTAGGAACAAATGCAAGATTAGCAAGAAAGGACTTTACCTATAGCATGAACATACATGTTGTTTTCATGCCAAAATAAATATTCTTAATGCAAGTGTATTGTAACTAGCTATCTGCACAGCCCACCCAATTCTGACCAAAGCACTGACAACAGCAAGCCACACGAAACCAAAGCCTATTATTTCAGTCCAAAACCTTACCAAATCCTGGGCAAGTTTTCACTCTGTTTGTCTCTAGCCTATAAGAGAGACCTACGAAGAGTAATTGGCTTCTTAACACAGAAACCAGACCAAGCCTCACTGCTGTAGGAAGTAGAGGAAACAGAACAGAACAAACTACCCTTCTGAACAATACTTTTCAATGTCCTCAAGGTAAGCAATCCATCAGCAGTTGTTTCCCAAGCTGCCATGAAAAAATTGAAGGTCCTGGGAAGATTAAGCAGGTCAGTGTCAAAAAATAAAACAACCCAACAGCTGCATGCCTCATTCTTTCTTACTAATCTGTTCTTCACTGTTACACTTAAGATGGCATTTCAATAATATACTAAGTCAGAAAAGAAGCACAGTTATTTATATTACTACAGTACCCACAGGAGTATGTAGGCCAGGACAGTCAACCCCAACCAAGCGTCAAAAAACTCAAAATCTCTAGATCAGCCTGTTTGAAAGCATTGCAAACACTCAGCACAATACTAACAAATGAACAAAGTATCTTATGTTGTGAAAGGGCCATGCCTGCAAGCATAAAAGCTGTCAGCTGAATCACACCAGTGCCAGGCCAATGAATTCCACACAGTAGCTCCACCCTCCCGCTCTGACACTGACCTTCTTCAGCTCATATTAGACAGGGAGCTGTAATTAAAGGGCATTGGTTATAACTGAGGGTGGAAAGAACAATGCCTGAAAAAAGAAATCACCACCGATGCTACTTATATTGCTTCTACAATTTTTGCAAATCACAGTGCAATAGTAGACAATTACAGTCTGCCAAATACTTCAGCTACTGCTCCCATTTGCTTATTCTCCTGCCTGCAGAAGAGAGCAGCACTAACATCAAAAGTGTCTTTGTGAACTCTTCATGTCCGTTTTTTAGTTATGGGATTAAATAAGAAGAGGATGTAGGTATGTTGCTTGGTTCTCTTCCTCCCCTCTAAAGGATAACACAAAGATATGCCAAAAGTTCGGAAAAAATGTTATTTATTTAATCAGCCAGGAAAGGACAGGAGAAGCTTTACACAAAGATCGATCTTCTGAACCCACAAGCAAGTCAAGTGACAGTGATTCACAAAAATGTATTCAAGGATGATACCATTTCAGAACCAAAAAAAAGTGAGCACCATCAGCTGACAGCAATAGTAAAATTCCTGCAATTAACGTCACATGTCCTTAACAAACTTCTTGGGTAATCTCATCACACCCTGGACTCTTTGTACCAAAATATTCTTGAACTCATCAGAATTAAGCAGACAAACAACAAATCAACGCACAGAGTACTTCTCATTCTCCCCCTGTAAAAAGCTCACTGTCTAAGACAAAAAGGAAGGAAAAAAAAAGAAAGGAAGAGTCAACCTGCGGGTACAACAGCTCTCCAGAAGAGCAGCTAACAGAGCCCAGTTTACTCAATGCCAGCCCTGGCTGGCAAGTTCACATCCCAGACCCACTACTGCATGTACCAGCTGGGGTGGAGTTACAGGGCACAGTTACCAACAGCTACAGAAGTGCTCTGCCACTGCATGGATGCTGCACAGCCACTCGCTGTCCCTGTCCCACACATCCTGCTCTGTGCGACATGGAAATACAGGATGCCAGCTCTTCATCTGCACCTGCTACTAGCATGGAACTAACTGAAGGAAAAGGACACACATTTTTCATCACCTGTGCATTTTGCTTTCATTTTCATTTAAGTTCACTTGCACTATGCTGTCCTCTTGCCCCACCACCATGGTAGCTTTCACTTGCCTAATCAGCATGATAAAAGGAGCAGCATGAGAAAGTCCTGATACTTCCCTCCCTCCAAAAAAGGACCATAAAGTTGACCCATAAAGTCAACTATAGAAATCAACACATTTTATATGTAACACAACTATGGATAAAAAGATTCTAAGCTTAGGCATGTTTTGTTTTTAGGCCTTCACAATGTGGAATATTACAAAGTATGACAAAACGGTACTCATGCTGTAACAATCACTGTTGCAGAGCCTTGCATTTAAAGCGAAAACATATCTACATTAAAAACAAACGAGGCACTGCACAAGTCATGGAGAACCTCCACATCCATTAACCAGAGAGCAGTGGATAAAACGAGCAGAGGAGCCGAACAAACTTGCATTGAGGACTAGCTGATAATTATACAAATGGAAATAAAAAAGAACAGGTTTTCATTTCTTACATGATTTTCAGGGACTGAAAATGAACCACTTACTGAAATGCTTTTCCTTAGGGCTGCCTTCCAATCCTGACAATGCCCTGAAGACAAATCCAACATGACAGAAGCTACAACACAAGAGGATGCAAGTTTAACATGGCATTCCATGGTGAGGAAGAAATGGGGGAAAAAAAAGAAAAAAAAAGATATTTCAAGAAGGGTTAAAAAATAAAAAACAAACACTCAAAACATTAATCAGTTTAATTTTTTTCCCATAAAGATGTTGGAATTCAGATGCTGACGGAAACAGATAAGACAGATAAAAGGACTAGCAAAAATGTGAGCACTCTATAAAAAGAGTATTCAATGTCATTAGCATAAGCCAAATGCCCAATAAGCCAAACCAGCCTGCAGGGTCTAAGGCAAGAAAAAGCAGGGGAAGCAGGCAAAGTTACTTTAATAAAACAATTTAAAATAATCATCATCCTCACCACTTACCAACTACAAGGAATGGTCCTCATATTTAAGCACACTGAGCCAAAAAACACCTATGTCAGACAAGCACAGGGCAAAACCAAGACAACCCAAAACTACTCCCTCAGGAAAAAAAAAAAACAAAAACAAAAAAAAAAAAAAAAACCAAAAAAAAAAAAAAAAAAAACACCCCACATACGGTCAGGGATTCCACAGAGCCAGTTTTGTGGCATGGCATTCCCTCCCATCACTAAGTAGCCCCCTCTCCACCCTCTGGGGTTGAGACCCCCAATATGAGCATTGTAAGACACCAGGTTGCAAAACAATAAAAGCCCACTGGAGAAAACACTTGTGCTCACTGGTGTGCCCTCAGTCACACACACAGTGGCAGCACAATGGTTCTGCTGTTCCTAACACTCCCACTGACTTCATGGGGAGATGAGAACAGGAATTAGCCCTGGAACTTCAGCAGCCATGAAAAGCACACAAACAGTCCATCTCTTCCCGGCAGTGCGAAAAGCAGAAAGACTTGAGCTTTTGGTGAAACCCACACCACTGATTCTTTTCTCTGCGAACTGCTCCAGCGACACAAGTACATAAAACATTTAGAGTTACTGGATTGCTGCTTCTATTCAGCTCAGTGGCAAAAGACTGTGACTGAGACAAATGCAGAGGAAATTCTTGAGAAAAAGAAGAAAGTCAAGTGAAGATGATGTAGGAAGGTCTGATCTGCCATTGCACTGCCAGCCAAGAGTGGCCACAGGAGACCTTTGTATTTTAATTTATGCTCTCTCAGTCAGGCTGAGGAGCAGCAGCTGCTGCAGTCGGAGTAGAGAAGGCCCGGCTGTCAGCAGAGCAGACGGGAGGGCAGTCCTTATGCCTGCTACCCTGTGGAGAGAAGAAAGAGCAGGAAAAGAAAGGCTTCCCCAGCAGGGACCCCTCACTGCAAAAACAGATTCTGGCTGGCAAGAGCAAAAGCCGTCCTCTTACAGGAGATTCAGCAGTATTGGTATGGAGCAGAAGTGAAAAAACAGTACAAAGGAAAAGAGTTAAAATATATACATATACACACAGCAAGCATACCTGTTGTATATGTATGTAAGTAAATGTGCTAAGACACACTGCCCACACTCGATTTTTTTAATGCTAGAAAAATCCACAGTTTTCTAGTAATTACACTATTGGAAGTAGAGCTAACCTACAGCATTAAATTCCATTTGCAAGACGGGTTTATTTCTCATCAGTAGAATCTACCACATGCAAGATCAAGGCACGATGCAGAACAGTTATACAGTGAGCAACAAAGATGGGGCAGAGAGAGAACAACTCTTTGCTGTTGCCAAGAAAACAGGAATTAATCCAAGTACTTCACATTTATGTAACCAAACAAAACCCAAAAACCACCCAGCCTCCCAAAAAAACACACAAAACCACACACCTAAAAACTTAAGAAAACCAAAACAAGCAACCAAAGTAGTACACGTTTAAATGCTAAGCCTTGAAGTGTTTTGCTCCATTGTCCAGCTTTTCATTGAAGTACTTCCAAAATAGATCCCCATGCAACAAATAAAACAGATCTCACGATGAACAGCTACCAAATTGTTTTCTCAAGGCTTTTCCCTTTTTTTTTTAGCTTTCCTACAGCAACTAGACTAAGTTCTTTACTTGGAAATCCAGTTCCCAAGGGGATCAGATCATGGACCTGAGCCCTGGGAATAAGAATTTACAAAGGCATTCAGAAGCACTTGTTTATTATTTTTAAGTAAAACAGAAGGTCTTAGAACTCTGTAAGCTATTTTTCCTTATTCTCAAGCCCAGTAAACTAACTTAAATCTCAAGTCAGTCTCTGTATGGTCACCTAGCTTTGAAGGATCTGATCATGCCATCAGGTTTATGTTGCTCTCTTGCCTCTCTCTTCATCGGCCAGTCAATACTAGCTGTCATCCACAGCACATTCCTCCTTCCTTCCCAAGACTACTATGTAAATAAATAAGATATTTAATTTATCAGATGTCCAATGCCGTCATATAAGGTAAGATGACTCTTAAAAACTTGCCTTGATTAACAAATTTTCTTGGGCTACAACACAACCTTCCAGATGTCACACTTCTACAGCACCAATGACCCCCCTCTCCTGCCTGGCCACTGATCTACCTTTTGCAACCCCTCAGGTTCTGCTCTCAGCACAACACTGATCTCTGCTGCACAGACGGCCTAGGCAGCACAGCCCATAACCCACACATTTGATTAGGAGCTCTCTCGGGGCCCAGACAAGAAAGGAACTTTACACCTTTCCTTCCAAAATAACAGGTAAGTGCTACATTTGACCTTTTATGTTACAGACAATTACTGGAATCTTCCAATATAGTAATCACAGGAAGACATCATCTGGCATCTGCCTGAGAACACCCTTCAGATTCACCTGCCCATGACAGAATTCTCATTTTTTGTACACTATTTTGTTACTTAATAAGAATGCACTGTAATCAATGGCAAAATTAAATAAAGATTCTGGGAGTTTAGGCTTGCACGTTTCTTCCTTTTGTGAAGCACAGGAAAGAGAGGATGAAAAAGGACATAACTGCAAGGAATTGCAATCCTACATAAAAAACTGCCAACTGTATGTCTTACTGTTACACATGGCCTGGGCTGAAAATGGTTATTTCATTGTAACTGGAGGAGCTGTGTGGAGATCCAACTAGGTCACCATCTGGAAACTTAAAGCTCCTCTTCCCAGCAGCAAGCTTTTTCATCTGTGACATCCAGCTGTAGTTGCCTTGGACTGGTGCACTCACTTGACTTTACACGCCTCCTACATTTGTAATTCAATCATCCGAACCACTGAAAAGGAAGGTGTCCAAAATTTGTTTCTTAATGGTATTATGAGGAAAAGCCAGGGGCATGGTACAGCAGGGAGCAGATAAAAGGTGTTTTAAGCTACATTCTTCAGATGCAGAATTTTCATTGTGGTTTCCCAGAAGCTAAGCAGATGAACATGAAAGTTAATTGACTCCAGGCTGCAGAATGCTTTATTAGATGCCTGTTGGAACTCCACCTCTCCCAAAGTAAGCCAATACTAATGGGAAAAAGGTACTGGATGTCATTTGCTTCAGAAAATTAGAGATTCAACGATCAACCAGATAAATTCACAAAGAAAAAAATCATACAGTGATACCAAGTACAAAGATACTAATTCTGGATCTGAAAGGCTGGGGATTCAGAGCATATTCCCTAAGATTTATCACTATGTACCTGCCTTATTTCTTACAGTTCTCACCAACTCTCTACCACTGGCCACTTTCTGAGGATATTTACCTGAAACACACCTATTGCCTGGTCCAGCATAATCACAGGTATGGCCTCTTAGTTGCATATCCAAAAAAGGCTGAGGTCCTCCTTGGCAGTGACACCTTATTTTATTTATTTTCTATATGAAGAAATGCTTCAACCAAGCGTATTAGACACCACAGGAAAAAGACTAGAACACCTCACAGCACATCACCCATAAAAGCTTCAAAACAACTTTCTGTTTAGCCCTGTGCAAGTTTTCATTCTTGAGTCCTATCCAAATCCAAGAACATTTTATTTTAAATGCAAAATACCCATATTAAGGGAACTGATTAACAGTGAATGTGTCTGGATTTAAAACAATGTTTTAATGCCATATATTTTCATTAAAGTAACAATTTCTTGAAAATTTCAGAGCTACCTTTAATAAGATCACAAATTTACTTCAAATACTAACCTTTGAACCTTAGGAGAATTTACTCCTTTTGCTTCCAGTTACTTTACTGATGATTATAATTTGTTAGGAACATTGTACAAACAACAAACACATAAACCTCACCCTACTCTCAGTGTGAACACTGAGAATTCCTTTTGAAATTTTGTAATAGCTTGCAGACCATGAAGTAAAAAGTGCTGGCATTATCTCAGGTTAAGCCAGAAAGAAAATTTTCACTAGACAGATTCATCCCAAAAGTTCAAGGAAAAAAACCTCACCTTTATTACCCTTCAGCAAAGTACAGCAGAAATACCATTCCAGACAAACTCCTACTGGGTCATACCAGACCAGTATTAATGGTTTCGTTTCCATAACTTCTCTAGTAACTATAACTCTGCAGATTTCACCATTCCTTTCATACCTTGGGCTTTCCTAACTCAGCCTGGGGTTGATCAAAGGTATCAGACTTTGAAAACAATATGGAAACGACAATGTGTCCACAGACTTGAGCTAATTAAGACTAAATATTCCCAAGGGACATTGCTCAGTGTACAGTAGGCAGGTTTTTACAGATTGGGTCTGTCCATAGAAATTACTAATTATACCAAGTACTAATTGCAGGATTGGTGTTTGACATGGGTATCACTCACAGAGAAACCCCTACCTGGCTTCAAGTCAAGGCAGGTAAACCAGTCTGGTATTCCAGTAGCAAAATGGTTCTCCCAGTCACATCCTCCCCGAGGGAAGTTGTTCTCTTCCCATATCACCCTTCACCAGCCTCCCACTTGGTCCATGAAGCTGTACCTCACACAAGCTTTAAGATGGGTTAGCTGGCAAGGACACCATCTTCAAATGTCCTCTGGGACAAAACCAAACTCCAAACTACCTTTGAATTGTATGGCACCCAGGCAGAAATTAAAGATTATTCAAAAATGTCCTTTTATCACATCTTTCACACCATATAAAACACAGCCAAACATATTTAAAAACAAACAAACCTGTTCTAGGTAAATTGTTAATCCACACAAAGGTAAAAGAAATCCAGATTACAGAATCTTTAAAGAAACATTTTTTTATCATTAACACTTCGACTTGTTTAATAAGAACTGTAGATGCCTTGTTTCTTAACAGACCACAGGGAAAAATAACAGCAAGATTCTTTCCCCTAGGGAACTCCCTTGCACTGAATGTGGTCAAAAGGCAAGGCTCAGCACTCACCTCCAAAACCTTGGAGCAATTTTTGGATTTGGAGGTTAATGTTTCACATAAAGGTGTGTGACAATGTAGCAGACTAAGGATTCAGTGCAATAGCTCAAAGTTCCTCATCTCACTTGGTGGTATGATGAATCTAAAATTAGAGATTGTTAACCTTGACCATTTTTTTTTCCCTAAACCATCAGTAAGAATCAGCTTCACATTTCTTTAAAGCCTTCCTCAAGGACAAAAAGAAAGGTGGCTCTTGTTGTTTACTTTTAACAGTATTGAAACCATTGCTACTAGCACAAACTGTAACTATCTACTCATATTACTTTACCACAAAGTGCTGAAACAATCCAGTAGTAGGAAATAAAGGCAACAGTCATCAAGTTCCGCACTTAGACTGTTTTTACTTTTTCTCTATCAATCACCAAAGCATAAACAAAACTAGACCTAGAGGTTCAATCCCCATTCAGCTGTAAATTGATTTTCAGGCATGATTTATATACACACCTTTTATGCTTTGTTTACAGAAATTCTTCTATCTCACACACTAGCTTACTTGATAAGACAGCATTAGCAGGAATAGAACATATTTCATACAGAAGCCATTATCTTTAGCCTAAGCTGTTGTTAAAGTTCAGATGCCACTAATAAAATGTGGAGATTTCTTATGTGGCTGCTGGTAGAGCACGTCTGTAGTGGTGCTTTAGAGCTGGGCATTAGCAGCTGCCTGGTACACAGATGTATCATTAAGTTGCTGTTATTATGTACATGCCTGGCAAAAGCAGGACTCAGTACTCAATGAAGTGCTGAGAATCACTGCTTATAAGAAATGACAGTAGTGACCAACTTGCTGCCCAGACTGGTAGCAAGGCGTGCAGAAACAGCCTGCAAAACCCACTGTTTTCTGCACATATTTCAGCACACGTAAAGCTATTTCATACAAGAACACCATTACTCTGCAATCAGAGAGAACACAGTCGCAACTGTGTGCTGAGGATGAACTCTGCGTCCTTCATCAGCTAAGTTCTCTTACTGCTCCAAGGATTAGAGTCTCATAGAGCTCCTGTTGCTGCAGGGAAGTTACGAGGCAATGGATGGCCGGGAAGACGCTTATTCTGAAACACAAATGAGCAGGAACACTCCCTGGTATGCTCGACTGCTCTCTGCCAGAGTTTTTGGTTGGATTACTCCTTCACCCTTTTTGCCAGGTCTTAACTACTTAGGCAACTGAAGTAATTGCTCCAGCTCCTTTGAATGACTTTTTAGTGTTTTGTTTGGGGAACCTCTTTGGGCTTTCTCACACATCCTCCCTTTTTTTGTTTGCTTTTTTTTTTTTTAAACCTACATTGTTTGAAAAACAATTATGCAGCTGCCAACAAGTGATTCCCACTGAAGTCAACAGGATCTGCTCTTATGCAGAGTGTCTTATGTAGTAAGTGCCCAGTCATTTACAGTGCTGAAAGCCTGTGCACTCTATGAGTGCATGAAGGGCTAAGCAGGGGGCTCATGCAAAATTAATAACACATCAGGAAGTGGGTGAGGGAGAGGGAAGGCACTGAATAATTGATCCACAGTTTGTTTTCTGTGAATTCAGAAACAACTTTACGGGTGTTTGTTTCGGTTTGCTTTTGGGTTTGTTTTTTTCCAAGGCAGAAAGTTTTTAACTAAAGTTCTACTAACAAAATGAAGTGAAACAATGACAAGATGGCACTTTGATAACAATAACTGCAGAAAAGTATCTTCCCAGAAGGAAAGACGGAGGTGGAAAAAAAAAACCAAGGCAGGTCTTTTATCAAACAAAAAAGGATTACCCTCTCACTTTTATAAGCTTACATTCTTAAACACCTTCTGCTTTATGGGCAAATGTGTATATCCCATTCCTCCTTGTTCTGGGAAAAATTACAGGTTTCTCTTCACACCATCATTTATACAGAAGCTCAATCACATCCCACAATGCAAAGTCCATCCTTCCATCTAATAAAGTCCTTGAAACTCCTCAAGTTAGGAGTCTAATACTGCTCACTTGAACAATTTTGACAACACAGCTACACCCAAAGAATTTTACCTTGCTCCACAAATATCATCTGCAGTCATTTTAAGGACATGTTACAGTGGCAGATGGGAACAAGGCAGCCTCTTAGCATAAATGGGAATCTGACCCTAGTACACTACGAGGATTTAAATAGCAATACTCGCTGGAGTTCTGGTACATCACCAAAGATACAAAAAAGGAGTCCCGCCAACTCTCAGCATAAAGTACTTAGGACTTTACAGAATGTTTCTAACTCATACAGCAGTGACAATGACCAGGCTATTTAAATTTCAGTCCTGTACTCCAGCCTCAAAACATCATTGAGATCCTGTGCTTCAACAGCAACAGGCCTTCCATGTGGTGCCAACAGGAGACACAGCACATCCCTCAAATCTCCATGATCATGCTAGTCTCTAAAACAGCCTCATCCATTCCACCTCACTTGATTCTACATGACTCAGTCCTGCAGCAATTTTCTATGAATTGTTATGAAATGTGAATTCTTCACATCAGAGGTTTTGATATTCACCAGACTTACAGTTTGACACAGTAACTAAAGAAGGATTATCTCCCACAGGTGTGATTTGGGAGGTCTTGCACCAACACGAGGCTTCCTGTTTCACAAGGAGATGCTTGTACATTACTCTGAAAGGGGCACACAAAAGTCAAATAGGAAGAAGTACCTTATAAAATGGTACAAAAATGAGCCAGTGTTGGGGTTTTACTTCTTCCCCCTTTCCTGCAGTCATGTGGCTGGACCCCAGTAACAGAGAGCACAAACTGCCTCTCTCGCAGCATGACAGGGACTCTGCAGAGGCTCCTGTGAGCTTTCTACTCCAGGTGTAAGAACACACACAGATACACGGAGAGCCACAGAAGGGGCTTCTCTGGAACAGAGAGAACAGCCTCTGCAAGCTGCAGTAGAGCACAAACTGAAAGGAGGGCAAACTCAACAAGAACAGGAAATTTACAAGAGGCGTGGTAATTTCTCTAGGCAGTAGTGAGCTGCTATTGACATGAAAACCACAAGTAAGTGGAGTACTTCATCACTGTCATTTAAAAGTCACGACATCTAAAACAAGATATGAAATACGGGATGATGGAGAGTTCACTGGAAATCCTACACACACCCCTATTTCTGGGATGAGGAAGATAAAAGCTACTGCAGCCCACAGCTGTCCTTTTCCCTCTGTCAGATGCCAGCCCCCCTGCAGGACACCTGACAGGATTATGAATCTGTGGGGCAGAGAAGGGTATTCAAAGCCACTAAAATGGCCAAATGGGAGCCACAATTCATTCACCTGCTACAGTAGCACAAACCCTTGAGTGTCAGACTCATCAGGATTTCTTTAATATGCAAGGACTGGTTTTCTTTAATATGCAAAGTTATTAGCTGCATCCGCTCAGGAGCTATCTCCTCTCCCACAGGTATGAGAATGGTTTAGGAAAAATGTAGGAAAGCAGAAGCCAACAAGGATATAAAACCACGTAAAAATCTAATTGCCTCACGTTCCTGAGTCAAACACACACTTATCTGCATGAAAAAGTTTCTGCAGAATAAAACATTGACTCAAATAACACCACAGACCTTTAGACTACCCAGGCAGTGGTTTTGCCTGTCTTCAAAACAAAGAATACAAAAAGAAAGCAATGTTTTCAAACCACACCCAGCCCCACAGAGCTGAAGTGGGAACACTACTTGTGACCATGCCAGAGCTCCCAGCAGGAACAGAGCAGTAGAATACAGTCAGAGGAAGAAAAAGTCCTTCTCTGCATGCAACAGCAGTTAGATGGATATCTAGTCCCTTCAAGTCCTGCTTTTAGGTACATAAACTAATAAACTCCTCCTCTAGCCAATCAGAACAATTTTTTAAGTACTGTGTTATTTTGTGTATAGATTATGTATTTACATGAGTGCATATATATATATATATATATATATATATATATATATATATATATATATATATATATATATACACACATATATATATATATATACACATGCATGCAGAGTGTTATATAGATATACAAAATAAATGCACTAAATGCATACAAACCTTTTGTATGTAACAAGCCACCAGAAAGGACACTACTTGGGAATGGATAATCATGACAAACTATCTCAGAGAGGTCGTTTCCCATCTAGCACACCACTCCAACGAAGGTTTAGCACTATCAGAGGGAGTGGCACTGTGTTTGGAATAACATTTATGGGAAGGAAAAGAAACCAGAGAGGTAAATGATGCAGCTGTCCACTTAAGTTCAAATTAAGTTCACATTACAATAACCTTGGAAAACAATCACTGCTTTTTGTTTTTCTAACCCCACTGAGAAAGCAGGAGTAAACAGATAACCGTCATAACTCTTCCAAAAACAGTGACGATCAAAGTGCACCGGAGCGGCAGCACTTACATACCAGTGCTCACTGGAGTGAGCCAACTCTTGCCCCAGCACCATGTCTTACATCTCTGTGTACTCCATAGTCCAAAACCACTTCACTTAGAGCTGAAAGGGGCCACGCTTGTACAATCACTTTAAGCTGATCTATGCAGGGAAAAGAGGAGCCGGTCCTACCATCTTCCCACACTTCATTCTTGGAGCCAAACAGCAAATCGATAGAAATTGACCCAGATGAGAAAGTTCTCACTGGTAACTGACTGCTGTCGGTCCATGAAGCTGCATTAACACATTTGGCTCTGCAGCCTTCTGCCAGCCTCAGCTGTCTGCCACCTCCTGCTCTCATTTTGATACCAGAATTTGCAAGGCCTCACATGAACACCAATTCTGAAAGGTTCCTACAACCAAAGGGGGAAGTGGCCCTGCAGTAGAAAAAGGTCCTCCTAGGCATTCAGAGATGAAACCAAAATTGAGTTAGGCAGCAGTTCACATCCCCCCTTAATGGCCACAGAACAAAAAAGAAACAAGAAAATGGTTGTGATATCAAGCAATATTCATTAAAAACTGGACCTTAGTTATTTTTAACTGCAATCTTATATATATATATATATATATATATATTTAACAGTCTTCACAAGCCAGATGGATGAATTTTCATCTAGAAATTAATTGGATAACTTTTTGGAAAATAGGAATTTAAATTTTACAAGTCTTAGCTCTTCTTTTTAATTACTTTAATTATAGATTTAATTATTGTTGGACTGACTGAGTTCACACTTTATTCCTTTAAGACATATACCTATGTGAATGAACTGGCAGTCAGGAAGACAATTTCTACAAGATGCTATCTCTTACCCACATGGAACAGGGAATCTTTCTGGTTTTATATTTAAATGTCAAAAATTAAAATTAAAAAATCTGAAACTCTTTCTCTGTGCACAGTACAACACCTCTCCAAGCTGAGAGGTGCCCGGGGTTACTTGGCAACCCTTCTCATTACCTGGAAGGACCCATTGCTGTGAAATGTCACCATATCCAAATTCTATGCTCCAGTCTGAAACACTCCAGTCACATGGCACTGCAGAGACATCTTCCACAAGGTGACACAGCTAACTGAAGCCCCGCATAAAGCAACAAAACCCTTGCCATTATCTGGGAACCTTTTTCCTCAGTGTCTCTGCTCCTACATAAAAACCATTTACAGCACATAGAGGCAACTCCCTTCAAGCTTTTTAAATCACAAAATTTTAAAATCACAGCACTGTGGAAAACAGAATGTAGCAGAAGAGATGCAGTTCAGTGAGAGGGAAGCACACAGAACCCAGCCTCACAAGGGTAAGTATATGCCCTACATGGGTAAGCAAAGGAAAGGTATCCAACACACCTTTGCTGGGGGCACCAGAGCTCATCTCAGAGAAACTGCCCTCTTGACACAGAGAAAATCCTGACACAAAATAATGTTCCAAGTCATGTAAGATTAGCCCCTAAATCAACAAAAATAAAGCCGGACTCTAATAAAGCATAATCCATTAACACTAGGAAACAGCCCACAGGCCGAGTTCCTGCAAACATTCTTGCAGCACCACTTATTTCCTACTCAGTACCCTCTAAGAGTAGCCTACTAGAGCAATGACAGCAGACATAGTCAGGTTACACTCACCAATATCATACTGACAAAGTGAGCAAAACAGAAGCCTCTATGAATCCAAAATGTTGTACATATCTGAAGATACCTAGTCTTCTTTTAATGCTTTTTTTAAATTCAATACCACAAAGAAGAACTAAATACTTTTAGAAATAATGTTTCTTGCTTATTGAGGAGAAATAGAAAGCACAAGTTCTACAATTCTTTGGTTGTTTTTCCCTGTAAGAAGTTTTGCTGTTGGGAAAACCAGGAGGCAACAGGTACAGAATAGGTACATAAAGTGTTTTCATAATATTTCCTTGCTTTGCTACAAAAGGAAAAAAGCTCTTCTGTCACCACACGTCAGGAACATTGCTTGAAATGGTTTTCTATATGATTTGATGTAACAGAGTCTTCACTAGGAGCAGAGGGATTTTCAAGGCCTTGAAGAGGCATATTGATTTTTCCCAGTTCTGTGGAAAATTGACAGTTCATTCATAAGATCCTGTGTGTGTGATGAAATACTTATTCTAAATGCTGTCCAGAGGAAAGTGACTGGAAAGCTGAAACATTAGCTGAAGAATCTGATGGTGAGACTGATGTGTATTAAGATAAATACTGCTAGAGCCTCATTTAGTTTATAAAGCTATAGAAGTAGGATCTGACTGTTTTTAGCATCTCTGCAAGTCAGGCCATCTGGAGGTTATATGAGATCACACTGAGTCAGAGTTTGATACCAAATCAAGCACCCCTGACTGCAAGCCTCAGTGTGCTAGTGACATTTTTAAATGCCAGCATACGGAGAAGGCTGAACTGCTCTAGATCTCTGTGTACGTTACAGACGCAGCTACACTGAGCACTGTGCCAACAGCGACATCCACCCACACCAACCCTTACACCTGCACAAAACACTGCTGAAATCAGGGAAAATCTGTACTCACAGAGAACCACAGGCGAGAGACTGGAAGGACTGCTGGCTCAAAGTACTTTGGGTGCATGTGTAGGGAATAGGTGGGTCAGGCTTTGCTCTGGAGAGGTGATGCCCCGCTCTGCACACACATATCCCCCTCTGGGCCTGTATCCCAGCCACACAGTGGTCACCATTGCCTGCCACACCACAGCCCTGGAGCCCAGTCTAGCCCCAGAGGGGACAGATGTCCTGAAGTCCAACCTAGGAGAAGGGCCCAGGAAAGCCAAAGGGTACTAAACTGAAGCATGAGGCAAGCACAGGTCTTGACCCTATCTCCTCTTGGAATTTCTCTCAGCTGGAACTAGGAGAGGTAGCCATATTTTTTCATATCTATATTTTATCTGTCTTTCTGTCTTCCTCTATCTTCTACTAACTCCCTCTTCTCAGAGTTCTGAGTAACCTAAAATCAGATGGACTTGGAGTTGCTAAGTTGAACGGACTAAGTCAATGCTTTGTGAAGTGTTTTATGTTGAGTGAATGCTGCTCTCAACGTTTGCCAAAGTTCTCTGATTTCTCTGAAGTTGCCAGTGAAGTTTTTTGTTGTTTTGACCTCTTTACAACATCTTATCAATATTTCTCCTGTGCATGTAATTCAAAGTATGTGAAAAACTGTAAACCCTTCCAGGAGTCTCACCCAGCAAGCGTTCTTTGGAGCCCTGCATCACAAGATAGGATATTTCAAGGCAGGAGCAGCAGCATAATCAAAAAAAATAGGATGTCTTCCAAATTCACGTGACAGTGCAATGAAATAGAAACAGATTATTCTTTATTGATTTAAGGCCTAATGTATTGCTGGATTTTGCACTGTAAAACTGTCATGAAGTACAGTTCAGTACATTCATTAAAAATTGGATAAGCTTTTTTTGTTTTAATTCTTTACTGCATTGTAAGAGTATTTTCTAATTTTTAATCAGAAACAGACAAATTGTACATGAGTACAAAGTCACTATAAAATTAAAGCTGATGGAAAAGTCAGATACGAAAAAGTTTAAAATACTACCATCCTGGAAGATACTTTTATGGCTAATGTTGACAGTGACTTCTGGGTCATCTCTAACAGAGCTGGGTTACTTCATGAGCTGTTCAGCTCCTTGCTCGCCTGTCTACATCAATAAAACAATTACAGTCCTGTTGACAGGCCATGCATTTGAGAAGCACGCTGCGTATTTTGGGCAAAACAAAGCTCCCCTACAGAACTATAGTTAAACACCAGAATTTCCTAACTGGTAGAATTAGGTCAAATGATTTTTTTGGGGTCAAAAATATTTTCTCTCACCTCCGGTTTTAACAGCAAGCAAAACATTATATTCTAAATGCCCATACCAAATCTTCACAGGTTACTGCTCCTGGTTAATGGAATATGAACTGTTGAAGTATTCAGCCTTAGCACTTAAAAACACATCAGCTTCTTGCTCCAAATTTATAACTTGTAGCAGCCCTGGTGCCAAAATCAGTTTATATTTCTTTTCCATCATAAACTGTAAATGTCTATTTCTGGAATGGGACTCGAAAGGAAATTATACTTCACTAACTGTAAGCTCAAGTTTCTCATCCTCTACTAATCATTAACTTGCATCTTAGAGAGTTTGAGGAATAAAAAACAAATTAAAATTCACTAAGAAGTACATCAGGATTATTGTAATCTATAGAATTAGGTTTAAGAAAGCATTCTTAAGTAACAGATTACATACATACTTTCAAACTCATGTCCATGCAGAGGACAGAGAAGTTCCTTACATTTTTCTTCTTACTATTGTCCACACAAAAACAACAACAGCCAAAAAAACAAACAAACAAAAAAAAAAACCCCTGTACTCCACCAACCTCCTCAAAAAAAAAAAAAATTCTCTCCCACATTTTCAATCTGAAAATTATCCTACATCAACCGTGCCTCGTATGTAATTTTTTTTGTTTGTTTACAAGAACATGTCTTCTGGGTTCCCATCTCAAAAAAACCAGCCTTTCTTCCCTGGAACAGCTTATGCCTTCCCTACACACCTATTACATCTTACACTGCAGTTGAATATGTACATACCTAATAGGTACACCAAAAAGTTCACAGTGCAAAGGCTGCCTTATTAGAATTAAGGTAGCACATCCGCCTTCAAATTCAGTGTTGCAGAACATTGATTTGTTGCTTTTATTATGGAAATATCATCTACATGCAACAAGGGCAATGGGATTAGGACCAGTGCTAACTTCTTTTCACACACACAAATATCCATAAGATGTTTCACTGGCACAAGTATTCTCTTGGGGCTGCCCGTGCTTTGGGTGCCGTTCATATGGATCAGCTCTTCCCTGACTGACACACTGAAAATTCAAAACTGACTCTTCATACTTTGAGATAGATGTGCCACCAGAAAAAATGTACTGTGACAATTCAGTCAAGGTGGAAGACTGGCAAATACAGTTACCAAATTCATCTTTAACACAGAAGGAAAGTATATAAGCTGCACATGATCGTTCCAGTAATATTCGCTTGAAGCACATTGACATCAAACAAGAGAAGCCACACAATTAATCACAACGGGTTTTCTCTAGTTCTAGTTCCCTTATGCTTCTTCAATCTTGCAGAAACTAGAAACATCGAATAACTTAAAACAGTAGCACATTTATAAACACTCAATTTTGGCAAAACAAGTTTTTAAGAGAAAGGAATAGTTTCTCCAAAGTTCCTCAGCTATTTCTTTTTTATATTACCTATGATAACAGCCTACCACAAAGTTGTGAGGGAACACAAGGCAAGGAAAACTTTTATTCTAAGAATGACCTCTACAGATCTGAAGCAAGTCTCCCACAGCCAGCAATTACTAAATTTTTATATGCATTTGAAAGACTGAGGCTACATCTGCTGAAAGAGACACTGAGGAATTCACGAATGCCAGCCTCACAATAATGCATCTATTTCATCAATATATACACCCCCGCCTTTCACTGTGACAAACCAGTGGAGTACTTGCCCAAAACAAGAATTGTTCTGTTTCTGGCAAGACCGCTGGTGGAATGCTTAGCTATGCTTCATCTGTGCTATGAAGAAATGTAAAATAAAAAAGTCATTTGATCATAAAAGGGGGAGAGGAGGGAAATGAACAGAATGCTTCCACTTCCACTGCAAGGACATCCTCCCAATGCAAAATTTTAAAGATCAAATGCTACAGAATGCATTTCAAAATTGCATGGAACAAGCTTCACATTGATTTGTTTGGGGTTTTTTTTAAACACTGTGGCAAGGGAAAAATTATAAAATCAAAACTTCCTTGCGCATCTCTGAAAATCAGCTGACATCAGAGAATTATCCTCTCCCCCTCTGAAAAACAAACTATCAACAATGTACAGAATTTAATAAGCGATCTATTGGTTGTCCTTTAAAGGTCAGTGTACTTGTCCAACATTTTTCCTGTAACACACTTACATAACCTTATTTTCTTCCTGCTACCTTTCTGTAATTCAGAAGACTATCTAGATTCCCATATGGCTGCCATCAAATATAGCAGATGCCAAGCAAATTAAAACACAAGTTATGATTCGTAATATGGTGATGTATCATAATTGCAGCATAGCTCATAACTTAAGAGTGAATCACCAGCTAAAGCAAAAGTTTCTGAGGTGTCACTGCTTTTTATACATCTTTCCAATTAGACCAGGGTCAGTGGAATGAAGTGTGGACTGAAAGATGGAACTCAACAATAGTACACATCCATGGTTTCCATCAAGTATAAAAAAGCAGAAAGAACAATTAAAAACAACTCTTGGAACTAAAAGTCAGCCTAAAACTGTCTTCCCAAAGTAAGGGGGGAAAGAGAGGGAACTAGTTCTTGCCTTTAGTGAAGCAGGGCGGCCTACTTCGACCTTTTGCACCATACCTTTGTTATCATTCTGCGTGGAAGCCAAAGGGGGAAGGCAGCATTGTTTGTTTGCTTGCTTTGAGTACAGGAAAGCGTTCTGTTACCTCATACTACAGCTTTCTGCTTTACCGAGGCAAGAGCGGAAAGGCTCATGAAGAAGCAGTGTCTCTGCCAGCCGGGAAAGGTGGCACACAGAGCACGTGGTGCTTGGCAGAACGGCAGAGGAGCCCAAGCACAGGTGTGTGCTCAGCCGCAGCACGGCAAAGGGAAACACTACCCCGGCTTCCAGCTTCAGATTTACATACATGTGTGCCTATTAGTTCTTTGTCCCTAAATATTACTTTGGTAGCTGCCCAATGAGCTTTCCTGTTCCTCACCAGCACAGTAGTCTCATAAAATAAGCTCTTCTGAACAAACATTTCCAGAGTATTCACCAACTTTAACACTGAATTGCCACAAGAAATTAAGCCTGCAAATATATCTAGAACATTAATTATGCATAGACTCAGCAGATAATATTGTCTTCTACAACAGTATGAAACACATATTTAGGCAAGAATACGCTACCTGGGCCAGTGCAAGCCTGAGAACAACCTCCAAAAAGCATACTGTCATCTTTAGTCACAACTACACACACAGCATTGGAGCACAATTTTTCCATATTCATTATTCTCATAATTCTGATGTGGTTTTTAAGGCATGAAATACCTGACCAACATAAAACAAAAAAGGCAAAAGGGTCTGGCCATTTTTTGGCCCCTATTCTATTTAAAGCCTCAGGTTTTTGTAATAACTTCATTTTAAGTAGCAAGTACAATTATTCCCTGCATAATTTCAGCAGATCTGTATTATTCCGCTATTCAAAGTGCTGACAATTTTCTTGTCAAAATCATTACTCTTCCAACTCAGTTCTCTTTATTTTTAGTCCATTGTTTTTATGATGCAGAATAGAGGTATTTTCTTTGTTTACATTAACATTTTAAAAGGTTGTGTTAAAATCACTATATAATAACACTCAGACAGAAGGCCTAACAAGGTGTGCTCCCTGTTTGCAAGATCCTGGAAAGCGTCATGGTGTTAGGATGACGACCTCTTCATCATTTCAGTCTATTTACAATGACTGCATTAGTGGCTCTTTTTGATGATCACTTTCTGTAAACAACCAACTGAATCTGCAATTTTCATTTACAGCTTTTCTGGCCCAGTCATTGAAGAGTTTGCTATTACTTCAGTAAAAATAATATTAACATGTATTCAATAACAATATCTGCCTATGTTTTCACTCCAAATCATGAGAGACACAGTAATAAATGCAGGCTTTCTCATAAAGAGATTACAATATTCTGAAGAAATTACTAAACTCTCAAAGCGCTTGGTCTTCATGAATTTCAAGAAGTTCAGCCAGGAACACAAATTAGACAATTAGCATTTTACAAAAGAGGAAATCTGCAAGCAAGGGCCTCACATCAAGCAACTGGCAGAGTGGGTGATACACAATTATATTTTTCCAGGCTCTCAGATCAGCATTCCAGCAGTATGAAGCCTTTGGCCCGTTCAGTGTACAACACAGGCACACTTGCCATCATGCAGAAGCTACACTGCATCGGCCTCAGGAATACAGGAGTAAGAAAAAGACTAGTTACAGAAAACCTCAAACATAACCACTTCCCCACTTGCACCATCCACACATTCACCTTCAAAGAATAAAATGAAGGAAATTACAGGACACAGAGCTTCTGAGACACTGACAGTGTCTGAAACAGCAAGTTAACATGGTTATATATATGCCACCATAATCTCCCTCTCTCAATCCAAGGACATGGCACACAAGTGTTCCTCACACTACTTGCTCCCTGCTGAAAAATATCCGTGTTCACAGCAACAGATGCCCAGCAAAATCAAAACAAAGAAACAGACGAGGGCAAAGAACCACGGCAAACTCAACCACCGAAACATGAGCCAAGAGCACAACCACATCAGCTCGGTAGGGTAAAAATACTACAAAGCTCACTACCGTTCATCTGCAGGGGTCGGTCTGGGGCCAAGTAAACACTGACATAAAGCCACAGTCGGCTTCACTCCGGTAGCATACCTTCTTGTTTAAGTAATATAGTATGAAAGTGGACTTAGTCAAAACTCCAATCCTTTCAAAACATCATCTTCAGATATGTTTATTTTCCAGGAACAGAGACCTGAGGTTAGCTATGGACACCTGCTATCCATGTAACCACTGACCTCTGCTCTCCCCAAGGGGACAGAGAAGCCCAGCACTGCCCAAAAGGTTTCCCTCCTCTGTTCTTCCTTACCTTCACCCATAACCTTCAAGCTGGTGTTGGGGCTTTTTTCCCCCAATTCTCCTTTCTAGTCCAAACAAGCAACTATGCCAAATACTCATTCAACTTGCTTCCAAAGGCTCTCAAAAACACATCCACACTATCCGGGTTTGATCCAGAGCTGAACTCAATGATCCTGGTGGGTCCTTCCAACTCAGAATATTCTGTGAATCTCTCAAGCTGGGTTTGTGCATGTTTCTCATTGCTCTGTGGAATACCTCATGTAAAAAAGGGGAAATGTACATGCAAGAGCCTTCACCTGACTTTAACATTCTGTGTCGTAGGAAGACCTCATCACTCACGTGTGTGGGAATACTCACCCCACCCCACCTTCCCCCCCGTAGTTACTAAATTTGGCATGAACATCCAAAACCAGCTGCTTCTCTTTCAAATCTAACACACTGAGAAGATGCTAGAAGTACTGTTACAGGCAGGTTACATTTCACTGTACAGTTCTCCTACTCCACAGCCGGTAGGCAATGGTGCAACAAGATACTGTGCAGGCAGATCAAGCAGCGCAGCCAGGAATCCCAACAAATGCCCAAACAGGCCTCCTACGGGCTTGCACTTTAGGTATGGGTGGAAATACCCTTTCCCCCCTCCTCCATCCTATTATTGCTACTACTACTATGTGTTAACAGTTAATAATAATAAACCCGTGCCATACACAACTTCATCACTGTGAAATCATTAAAACAGCACTGGCAGAAAACCTGAGCAGTGATTCTTTCTATTATTTGCATCGAACAGGGATGGCAGTGTGAAAACATGCAGATCAATTTGCTCTCCAGGCCTGGGTGCCTGGTTGCTCCTTTCCTCTCCCACCACAAAGCAAAGGTGGGGGAAGGAAGGAGGGAACACGAAAAAAGGAAAAGACGGGGAGGTGGGAAGAAGGCACGAAATCCGCTTCGTACAAACAACAAAAGCAATTAGGAGGGCCGGAAGGGAAGAGAACCGGCACCCTCGGGAGGTGGAGGAATGCAGCACCACAACTTGCCCGGGGAAGGGCTGACCGGGACGGTCGGCTCGGAGGCGGCAGCACCCTTGGCCTCGCACCGGCACCCCATGTAGAATGCCCCTGCGGCCTCACGCCGGGCTGCCACACGTCCCTGCCGCTCCTGGCCGTGCCCAGCCCAGCAGCCGGGGAGGAGGAGGAGGAGGAGGAAGCAGAGGAAGACACGAAACCGGCCCCACTTACCCAGAAAATGACATTGAAGCCGAAGATGAAATATTTGATGCAACAACTGACTTCAGGCCCCTTGTAGTGCTTTCCGGACATCCTCTGCGCTCATGAAGACGCTTTGCTCGCAGCCAGGGTGAGAACCAGAGGGGGAGGGGAAGAATTTTTTAAAAAACCAAAAAAAACCAACAACAAACAAAAAGGAGAAAGGGTCTGGGAAGACTAGAAGGAGGGTGGGGGCAAGATTATGAGGAGGGGTCCGGGTCCGGCGCGGCGAGCAGCGCTCAGGGCCGGCTCCGCGCCGCGGGGAGATGCGGCAGGAGCGGCGCGGCGGCGGGTCGGCTCCGACTTGCCGGGCGCCGGGGATGGCCGGCGAGTAGCTCCCACCTCCTCCTCCTCCTCCTCTTCTCCCGCATGGAGGAGGCCCCGGCTGCTCGCGGCGGGAGGCAGGAGAGAGCGACAAGGAGCGGGGCGGCCGCCGCCAAAGGCGCCGCCGGGGCAGGATCGGCCCGGGCAGAGGCCGGAGCCGCGCGCCCCCTCAGCGCCAAGGGGCCGCCGCGCGCGCCGCGCCCCGCCCCGCGGCGTGATTGGCACCGCTCCCCGCCAATCCGGCCGCGCGAGGGCGCCGGCGCTGGGGGCGGGGCGGGAGCGGCCCTGAGGCTCCGCCCGGGCCGGGCGTGCCAGGCTGAGGGGCTCCGGCCCCCCGCTCCTCCAGCCTCCCGCCCCGCCGCCCCTCCGTCCCTCCGTCCCTCCCGTCCGGCGGCCCGCGGTGACACGGGCCGGGGAATGCCGAGACGGCGAGGACTGGCCCTGCCTGGCACGGAGAACAGCGCTCCGCAGCGGGAGAGCTGCCAGGAGGGCAGCGCCGGTTCTAGGCTGGCTGCGGTAATGAGGAGGAGCAAGACCGTAATAGCGCCGTGCAGGTTGTTCTCAATGGGCGCCGTCAGATCGCCTCCCACATGATCTCGTATGCGCCACACGCGCAGGAACGCATGAAGAACCATTTCACAATGATTGCTAGGGTTTCTATTTTAACATCCCCTGAGTTTATATTGAACCTGACAGCCATAATGTTATGGGGCTTAGTTGTATTCATACGCTTCGGGATCCAGAGTGCACACAGTCTGGTATTAACAGCGCAATTAATAATAAGGTTTTCTTTGCTGAAGGATGTCGTCATTTCAATGGATCAAGCCTTCAAAGTTTTCCTGGTCCAGCTCTTAAGAGAGAGGCTGGAGAAGAGGAGGCTCAGGGGTGTGACCTTATCACTCTCTACAGCTCCCAGAAAGCAGGTTGTGCCAGGTGTGACAGGATGAGAGGAAATGGCCTCAAGCTGTGCCAGGGAAGGTTTAGGTTGGACATCAGAAGGAATTCCTTCACAAAAAGGGTTGTTAACACCTCCCCGGGCAGCCCATTCCGATGTTTTAAGTAAAGACTGGATGTGGCACTTAGTGCCACAGTCTGGTTGACAAGGTTGGGATTGGTGAAAGTTTGTCTCAGTCTTGGGAGGTCTTTTCCAACCTAATTGATTCTGTGTTTGTGTGATTCTGCAAGTATAACTTTGATTCAATAAATGGAAGATTTCTTTATAATAAAATACATTTCCTATCTCTACAGGATTGCAAGGTAACACACTTCAGAAACATGATACTGATAGAACTGCAGAAGACAGTCTTAATTCAAGATCACATCAGTTATGGGGCCTTGGGAGTCTTTTTTGAGAGCAAAGAGAAATATTTGTCTATTGCATCTGGTAGATGATGAGAAGAAAAAGCATCTGCTGAAATGGATCCATGAAAATAAGCGATGTTTTTGGTAAATGAGAAATTAATGCAACACATCTATACACTTTAACCATGACAGTATAGTTTATCAGGAGTGTTATCCCTGTGTCTGTTTTTAACACTGTCTTTGCAAGACCATCCATGGGAAGTGGGTAGACTAATTAGTAATGTACATGTTCTGTACCAGTGGATAAAGGCACATCACCACTTACAGTAGGGTGTGGTAATAATGTGTTATATTAAGGTGCTGTTTTTACAAACTGGTTTCAAATATTGGTGACAAACTATACAAACATTTATAATATCACTGTCATAACAAGCTTCTAACATCATGTGTTGGCACCCTTTAGCATTTTAATTCTTCACAGGCAGAGCAAAATATTGCAGAGTAATATTTATTATGATAAACTCAATAACAATAGCAGATGTTTTACCTATCAATCCATTAATCCAAACAACTCAAAAAGAAATGCAACCTGCGTCATTTATAGCGTCACATTTACATGAGTTCCCTTGCTTTCTCAATTGAGCATAGTGTTATTAGCCAAGTGTCCTTTTAGAGCCAAAAGCATTTCACGTTGTCCCATCATCTGATCAGCCTAAGGATGTCTGGTTTTAAGGGTTAGATTGCTCACTTGAAGAGGGTATTGAACATAGCACCCTGCTCTTTTTAATTCATTTTGTGTCTAATGAGCAAGCAGATAGCAAAGGCAGCAGAAAGCTTTGGTGTAGGTAATTGATCTTTCAGAATGCCAGCTGTAGCAGAGCCTTCTGCACCTGCAGCAGCCTCTCTGCAAACACATTCTGCCTCTTGTCCTAAACAAACAGGGATAAAAAAAAAATCCCCATCCTTCAGCTTTGTGCCATGTCTTGTGGATTGCTTCTTACATGCTTTGGCCACCTAGGCCTGGAAGCTGAGCAAGATGGGTGTGACAGCACTTTAAATTCACTGTTAGTTACCAGTCAACACTGAATTCTACTGTGATGTTTTGGCACAAAAGCCTGAGGCGATACTAAGCAGGAGCAATATTACCTTTTCTTGCAGAAGAGCAAGACAGTTATTCAAATTCCATCAGTTCATAATTCATCTGCCAAGGCACAGGAGTACTAATGGGCGGTATTTCAATGACAAAGCTGGTTCTAGCAGCACAGTGCTTCATAATGCCAGGGATGCTTTGATTTGCTACTGGCATTGAGAAAAAGTCCCATCTGAATGACTAAATCTATTTCCCATCTCTAAGATGCAGATATAAATGGACTTCTTCTGACTAAAGACTGGCCAACTGTAATATTAAGAAGTGTGTCAAGTTTGAGAAGTTCATATCTTAAAAGAGGTATAGTTGCAGACTCTGAAATTCTTACTTCCCACCAAGTAAAGAGTCCTCAACCCAATTCCTGAAATCAATCATTCCTTAGATCCAGTACCTCTGTCTTTGTGTCAGCTCCTGTTTTTTGATCTATGAATTCTTTGACATTTTCCAGGGAAAAAGAAATGCAAGCAGGAGTGACTCGAGAAGAAAAATAGCAGAGCAGCACAGTGAAGGCTGTGGCTCCGTAAGTTATCCCATTGCCAATCTCACCTCATGCCACATGCACTGAGATGGAGCTGTGGTCTAAGAAAAGTTCAGTGTCTGTGTCCATAAGTCTAGTTACTTTCTAGACACTCCATTTTAGTGGGAATTCGTAGGATAGCAGTCTTTCCCATGGGGAAACCACAGAGCTGACAGACAAGATTTATAGAGTCAGAGGTGTTATCTACCTCAGAATATTTTTAAATCTAAATAACATACTAGCTCATAATGCCATTTGTGTTAATTTTCTAGTTTTGCAACCATAAAACCACTTTGTTTTCTGCTTAGCAAAAGTGCAAGCACTGATGAGGGGACATTGTTTAAGTTTAGAAGGAATTCTGAGATAAGAATTTCATAGAACTAAACTCATGTAGTGATACAAGTTGTATTGGCCTTGGTGGAAGTACACGCTCTGCCCCAGATGTGAGCATGATTTCAGCTTCCCTTAAGAATAACAAGTGCAAGTACTGACTAATTACTGTTATGGGTAACACTGGTGAGTATTGAACTGCTTTTTCATCTGAAACTTGGCTCTCAATACTGGATAATAATACCACCTCACAGGACCAACCCAACATCATTATAATGTGATAACAACAATGTTGTTAGGATGACTCACAAAGCATGAAGCATGTCTATACATCTACAGGGTTAGGGGCCAGACACTGAAGCTGAGGCATACCAAATAACATCTAGTAACCAGTTGCATTGTGTCTGATTTTATTTTCTCAAGGCAGTGTGTAGCCGAGCCTTTATTTCTTTCTGTGTCAGGCACCTCGAGCTGCTGCACCTGCTCCTTGCGAGAGGAAGGGGTGGGAGTGGTGGCACGCTTCCTGCCCACGGCTGTGCGGGCAGGGGCCAAGGAGAGCCCGGGGCTGCAGCTGCACCGCAGTGCTGCTTGGGGCAAACCGCCTGACACACAGCTCTGTGTCTGTAGTGGTGCTGTGCCTCAGCAAGCCCCTCTTCTGGAGTTTTATACACACCTCCTTCTTATCAGGGATTAAGCCCTGACAAGTCTATACAACTGTGAAGCAGGAATAGCACAACATACCTGGTCCATAGCTCACTGTCACGCAGTGGCTGCAGGTGTGGTTCCAAGCACTCATACAATCAAACTGGCTCAAAGGACATTCATTAATTATCAGGTAGTTATTACAACCATTTTATGGGCACGACAGTGACAGGGTTTAATGAGATAAAACATATGCAGTATTCTACAAAAAGAGACACAGATGTGCAGTCCTAAATTAGGGATAACTGCAATCAGTGTGGGTAGTCACCTCCCCTTCCATTACTGGTGCTACTGGACCATGGTCCTTAAAACGGATATAAACTTGGACTCCAGTAAGTGCCAAATTTATCTTTTTCACTTTGTACTGCTAAAAGTACTGGACAAACTCTGCAAATTGGGAAGCTTCTCACTTCCCAAGCATGGGCTATTGCTTGTGTATACCTGAAGGTTCCTGTATAATTCTTGACGATGCTCTGTCTGAAAGGACAACCTGTGTTTATCCAGTAACAGAACACCACATGATCTTCTTAAGGTCCATTAGGTTTTTCAAGGCCCTCTGACTTGCTTTCAGTCATTTTTCATCATATAATACAGGACACACTCAACTCAGAGGTTTAACTTACAGTGTTTGCTCTGTAAAACCACTCAGGAGAGTGACTGTTTCCTCTGAGTGTGTTTTTAATGGCGATAAGATTTTATGCAAATCCACCATTTTAAGTAATCTTTGAGAATGTTTCCCTTCAAGGGTTTCCTTTGCTCAGGCCTAAACCACCTGAGCTTCTCCCATCCTTCCCTGTGAAGATTTTTGTTTCTCCTGGGAGCCTGGATCAGAGTTTACCACAAGAACAATCCCTCTGGAATCATTCTGGCACCTCTTTCCAGGAACATCTACAAACCTGTCAGAAGGTCAGGGAGTGCAAGCAGGTGGTGGGAAGAGAAAGTGGACGACTGCAAATCTGGCTGTTGTCAGCTTCAAGTTGCTGCCAGAGTGGTAGGAAGGGAGGCTAGAAGAGTAATTAATCTCAAAGCCGTTTCTAGAAGAGTTTTCCACCATGGCCTAGAAAATAATTGAACTAAAAGGCATTGGAATACCTGTTTGGCCAGCTTGGTCAGGAGTTCAGCCCCCAGATCTCTGTGCAGGCAGGAGCTTAAATTGTCTTGCTGAGAACAGAGTGGAAAAAGCCAACTGTGCAAAAAAAAAAAATCTCCTTTCAAATCCAAGTAACAGTTTTTTCATTGCTTTTTGATTCAAATGGCTATAGAGATGCTGTGATCTGAAGGGACTCTATGTCCTTGCCTTCACAGCAGAGAGCTGATCCAAAACCCTCTTGGGAGAGCAATGAGGTGCACAAGAGGGTCAGCACCTGCTGGAGGAGGGCCCAGATATGCAGTGTACCCTGGCTGCACGGAGCACCTCCCGCCCTCTGTTTGGAACAGGCTTGCTCATCTGAGCTATGGAAAGAGCAGTGACAAAAATGCTGTCATCTCTGCTGTGACATTGGCGTCTCCTGTCTGTCAGACTGCACAACAGGGCCCCTAACAGTTTATTAGGACTGTGCAAGTGAGCTGATAATCCCAAAGGAAGGTTTGTGATACGTTTAAACTGATTTCTTCACAATTTTGTGTCTGGTTCTTCAAACCCACCATCTCTATTCACATCCAGTGACAGCTACCACATAGCTGGATCAAAGATACCAGTTTCCTTTACCTTTGGTATTGACACTTCTGATTTCTCAGATGTTGTGCAGAGCTGCCACAGCAAATGTAGCACTTGTAACAGCACCGGGGAACAGGTATTTTACAGTAGTATTCTGTATAGCTCGTATCAGTGGACCTGCTTAGGAACAAGGTAAATAAATTTATTTAAACATTCCCAAAAGGCATAAAATAGCACTACTACTACTTGATTACAAACCGTGGCTTTTTGCTTCCCACAGTGTCATAGGAAGAATACACAATACCTGTGATTATGCTACATCTGACATTCTGGGCTCAGTAACAACATTCTGCTTGTGACAGGATCGAGTAGGACTTTGTTTCTGGACTACTTCCAAATGTGAGGTTGCTCTTCATAAATAATCTGCACATGTTACGCCTCAGGCACCTGTAAAAAGGAAGCACTTCAAAAAATTTACAATTTACTTGTCTGCAAGTCCACTAAATGGAAATTTCCAAGCCTTTCTTTCTTCTGTTGCATTAACAGAACCAGAAACCTTTCTGCAGATGAGAACAGAAGAGCCACTAATATTCTTGTTGGGTTGAACAATTGCTTTTGAGGTCTATTTATTCAGGGGCTCATCTTTGCTGTATGCATCACTACCTGTGTTTCTCTGTGAGTCTTGACGGGTGGAGTTCATCTGAACTTCCTGCTCTTCTACCACATTAGTTAAAACATCAGCTTCTTTTTTCTTTCTTTTTTTTTCTTTTTTTTTTTTTTTTTTTTTGCTGTCAAAGCACTTTAAGAAAACTGAACTGTGAGAGACTGCTACTTAGAAAAGAAAACCCTCCCCAGAGCTATTTCTAGATTCATCTTCACCTTACTATTTCATGTCTCATCATCTTTAGGCACATCTTCCGGCTCCCACAAAGGTGTTAAAGTGCCCTAAGCCTTCCAGGTTTGATATTTTAGATTATATTACCTTGGAAGCAGGGACAATAACTCACTCCTCCTTGTTCCTGCGAGTGGCAAGTGTAAAATGCCAGTGCTGTGACAGCAAAACAGCTATAATAATTTTAATTTAAAAACCTACCTCTCTCTTGTTTTGAACTCAGGATACAAATACATCTATAGACACACGATGTGAACCAGTAAATACAAGTAACAGAGCTGAAAATGTGAAGAGACTGATAAGGTAAAAAAAATGGTATCTTCAAAAAACAGATTCTTTGCCTATTCCTCTTGTCTGCTTTCAGGCAGGAGAAATCTTCCTTTTGAAGTGGGTCTTCTTGCTCTGTATAATGTATCAGTCTGCAATCATGAGGAAATTTGACATTTTTCATCCAGAGGTATTAATTTTTTGAGGATGTTGACTGTGGGCAAAATAATTTTTCTTAAAGGAAAGACATTGCTGCCCCAAATCACAGAGGCATGTATGTCAGTGTCTAAAAGTTTTACAGATTTTATACCACCAAATTCACAGGATCAAAGCACGTGGCAGTGACTATTCAGGACACTATGATGCTGTATTCCAGTCTGAGTGATGAACTGCTAAATGTGTCCCACTTAGGCATACACCTACGAAATACGACTCAGTGAAAATTGTCTCATACATGGAATGGAAAAAACCCCAAGAACAGGATTAGGGAGCACTTCCTTTTTGTCTTGCAAAAAAAGCTATGATTTTCTTAGATATTACCACAGTTCGTTCAGTAAGTTTCAAAAGTTTGAACTGTTCATCATGGAGGAAAATCTGCTAAAAACATCAGCTGTTTCAAAATGTTAAGCTATAAAGTTGGTGGGCAGAGAGCTTACAAGTCAACTCTTGTGGGCTAAGCACGGTCACTGAGCAGGGAACAAAACAGAGAGCTGGACAAAAAGGAGGTCCAGCCATCTAGTGGTAAATTACCCTGCTGTGCAGCCTGCTGCTCTCTGCCTTCCAGAGGGAGGCTGCATCTAGGGCCTCGGTGTGCTCCGGACTGGGAGAAAGGGACATTGCCCAGATTTTGATTGGTTCAGGACTCAGCAGCAGTGAGACATTTGGGGAGCAAGCCAAGGTGCATAGGACCCTGCAGCAAAACTAGGAGAAAGGGTGGCAGGAGCAGTGACCATGTCAAACACAAGGGTAGCTTTGTCTGGGTGGACAAGGAAGAGCCTGCACTCAGTTCTGCACTATAAAGGACATCTGTTTACAGGTGCCTGCTTACAGTGCTTTCCTCTTTCAGAATACATTTTGTCCTAACGAGCTTATACTTGCTACCCTGCCTGCATCTGTGCAGCAGCAGTCAGGGAAAAATTTGGGCAGTTTTCCATAATCCCACAGCAGAGAACACATGTCCAGTGGATGTGCACAACCGAATGATGCAATGCACTCGTGTCCCACTTCACACACGGAAAAGCAAGATTTAAGCCAAATTGTCACATTTGAAACAAGAATGATGCAATCAAACAACTACATGAAGAAAGCCATATGCTGAGTCCAAGCTGGAATGAAACACCCATTAATTTATTGAGAGTGAACTGTTTTATATTTTCTATGTGGTTACAAAGTAATAGAAAAAACACAACCTTGGCAAAGCCAGAAGAGACATCAAAACAGTAAACCATTAAATACTTCAAGGAAAGTTTAAAAACCAAACAATCTGTATGCCTGAATACCTCCCAGAATTCAGCCCAGTATGCCAGAGCTCCCACTGCAAAAGTGATCTTGATGCTTAGAAGACCAAGTCTCCTTGAAAGCAGTCAGATGCAAGTCCTACAGGGCCTAGTTTGCAACTTGCTTGGGCACTGAAAATAGGTATCCAGTGGGATGGTGTAAGCAGTCTGGATATGAAATGACCATTGGTGATCTCATTTGACTGCTACTCAACACTTTTGAAATATCAAATTTTGTCCAAAGCACAACCCTTTCTTGGTTTACAGACACATGATGCTGCATTGCAGCTTGTAGTCAGCTTCCAAACACTGGCCAAAGTGCAGTCATGGTTATACCAGGCATAGCCAGGTGAATATGGAATAACTCTGTGAAACTCCAAATAGTTAACTTTGTGCTGCGAGATTTTTTTATAACTGAAACCAAAGCTTTGTTCCAAGTGGTTACCGCAACATGAACTGATTGTAGCAGAAACATTTGTTCTTTATCAGAAAACACAGCACTTGGAGGGACCACAGAAGATAATGCTTCCCTTGAGGCAGGAGCTAGCCAAAGTCAGCTGACAGCCACTAGTGTAGAAAAGAAATGCAGCTGTGTCCTCCCAGAGTGGTATCAGCTACTATATCTCAAACCCTCACTTCTCTTTGTGAAAGGTTTCTGTTACTCACAGTGATAGCTGAAAAAAGCAGGGAGGAAACATCTGGTTGCTACTTTGAAGAGGTTCTTGCTATTGATTTTCCAATGTAACACTAGAAAACAGATGCAAATTCATCAGGCATGTTTTGACAAAGTTCTGTTCTAAGGAGTATTTGGCCATGGAAAGGGTGAATTTCCCAATGTGCAATTATGCTCAGTTTTCATTTGGCCTTTCCCAAACATGCTCTCTTACCTGGCTAACAGGAGAAATTAACTGCCTGGTGCCTGAAACATTGTGTTCCCCAGCGGGATGCCTCACACCATCTGGCTTTACCACTTCCATTTCATTAATGGATCACACCTGAAATTTGCATTGAATCCTACACCACAACACTTTCAGAGCTATCTGAAATCACAGACTTCAGAGAGAAAACAAGGATAAAAGTTGTACTTCTCACTTTTCTGTTTTACCCACCAGGAAGCTGAAGTAACAGGTAAGGTGTAATGGACTTTCTTAAAGCATCTCAGTAAATCAGTGGCCAAGTTTGCTGTCTGTTCCTGTAGTCAGCAGTAAACAGGCTAGGGCAGAACGCTGGATATGAGCATCCTGCTCCACAATCTGACAGTCTGCTTTTCCTTTCTTTTTCTGGTGAACAAGACCTCATCTTTGGGATGGAGTAGTACCCAAATCTGCATTCCTTTGCCATATGTTTTGGAGATTCATTGAAACAGGGTTATTTTTTAAAGACTTGAAAGTGGAATTTAAAAGCTGCTGACTTAACAAAAAGGGGTCAAGAAGGAGAGCAACAGAAAAGGGATCAATGTTTTTGGGCAGAAAACATGGAAACAGCACCTCCTTCAATTTGTAAAACACCCACTGGGGTCAGGTTGGAGTGGTTTGGCAATGAGTACACAATCCTGGAGACTCTTTGGGGCTCTCTGCGCTCGGGGCACCATTGCTGTCCCACTTTCCCCTACTCTGTAGGTCCCCTGCTGCGCTCTGCAAACACTCTCCCATGGTTATTTTTGAAGCAGCTCCTTAAAACAGATGTCCTCATATGTGTCTCTTCCCTGCTACACAAATAACATTTTGCCTCATGCTCCTGTCATCCTTTTGAACTTAATTTAAAAAAAGGAAAAAAAAAGGGGTAAAGAAAAATATCCTTTCTCATTGGTGATTTCTGTTTTAACTTTCATGGCACTGCCACTCTGAGGCATGTGAGTTGCTTTTGTGCCCTTCATAGAGCAACCTACAAAGGTTTTTTCTTTCTGGCCTTCTTCCTTGCCCTTCCAAGGATTCTTCTCTCTTTAGGCCCTTTCCAACTCTCCCCCTCTTCTCCTTCTCTGACTTCTGGATGCACTGCAAACACCACAGGTGTCACAAAAACTTCCTCTTGGGTAATACTACTGAGGAAAAATCCACATGTACCAGTTACACTTTGTCCTCCTTGCAGTCTTCCTGCAGCTACCAGTACCATTGTCTGGCACACAGGCACACCTGCTTTGGGCATGCCAAACTTCTCCCTTGGAAGGAATCACTCTCCTTAAATACTTTATCCTTGCTTTTCTTAGTATTACTAACACTGGTATTTTTTCCCAAAGAAGCAAATGGAATGTGTGCAGAATGAACTAGCTTGAGATGCAATGATCAAAGGAGGCGCTAATTTGTGGAAAAGCAAATGAAGTAAAATACCCTTGATAGAACATTTGGCCTAAATGTCATTATCTTGTGTACCTTTTGTGCACACAGACACTGATTCTGCCAGCCTTGCTCACTAAGTAGGCAGGAAGTATCCTTAGGGTTTAAAGGGAACTGATCAATGAGGGACTTTCCATGAGTGGAGGAAGCAAGCACAAGCCAGCAGAGGTGGAAGCAGAGGAATTACGTAAGTCTATGAACTTTGAGCCCACACGTGAAATCCCAGCTCTGAGAAAATCAGTAAGAGTTTGGGGATTTTGGCTGGGGGTGGAAAGGTTTTACCTCACAGCTTATTGGGCAATGTTTCTACCAAAGTGCAAAATTAAACTAATTTGCAGAGCCAGGGGCTTCAAACAAGAGAAGAATAGTCTCCCCTGTATTCAAGGTCCTATGTACAATCAGCAGTGACAGCCCTGGAAGCTAAACCAAGGAATTATAGTTTAGAAAATGCAACTTCTCAGAGGCAGCCCTGGTAGTATAATAGCATTCCTGAATAGCTGTTGTAACACTGTTGTTAACAAGGCTTCTGGAACGCCAAACAAGGTATCAACAATTGTTAATCCCACTCAGTTTCGTTTGCTTCTTCCTAGGGGACTGCAAAATTATCAGGCTGTCCATTTCTACTCCTCCTCTTTGCCTGATGTCTGAGAGCAAGGTCCTTCAATCTCCAGTGCCTGCAGAAGCTTTGTTACTGGTGGCCCAGGGATTATAAACAGGCCATTGTGTAGGGACAGGGTTTAAACTGGACTCATAAGGTTTGGAACTTGTTTTCTCAGTTTGTGAGTTTTTCTTTTTTTTCCAACCATGTAGCCTCTCTCTCAACAGCCATGCTCCCCCTAATGCTAGAGAAGGAAAACAGCCTTCTCCAATTCAGCGCTGTCTAAGAGGAGATGGAATGATGCTTGACACACAGACAGGCCTTGCACACCCTGTGGAGGTTTTTTAGCCCTAAGTCACATCTCCCAGCATGACTTGGCCAGCAGAAGAAACTGAAAATGGGAAGTGTTACCTGCTAGGCACAGCTCTGTGCTATGCTGCGAACCCTTACACTTTTGCTGCTGTAGCACAGAAAATGGGTCACAGTTGTGATTTCAGGAGGAGGTCATTGGCCCAATTGCTCAATAGTGAGAAAGGGAAAACTTTAGCTGCTGTTCTGCCAAAAAAAAAAGTCATGACCCAGCATGATGTGAGCCCGAAGGTAAGCACTGAAGTTACATACGCTGTGTGGTTCCAGATGAGTGAGCATGTTAACCGCACCCAAACACAAAATCAAAATAAAGCAACTTAATTAGAGAAGATAAAGTAAAATCAAACATCCCCAGCCTCACAAAGCAGCCATGCTGGGAAACATGGAGGCTCCAGCCTCCTTATGCCGGCACATGAAGCCCATTGGCAGGGATACAGACACGGCTACACAGAGCCTGGAGGACACACCGACAAAGGGTCGGGTCACGTAACAGAACACAGGCACATAATGATGGGAAATGGGGAACAGTTTTAAACTAAAGGAAGAGAGATTTAAATTAGATAGTAGGAAGAAGTTCTTTACTGAAGGAGTGCTGAGGCACTGGAACAGGCTGCCCAGAGCAGCTGTGGATGCCCCGCTCAAGGCCAGGCTGGATGGGACCACCCTGATGTGGTGGGTGACATCCCTGCCCACAGACCAAGGAACACTCAGTGTAGCTGCAGTACAGCATCTCCATCATAAACACTGAAGCTCTCAGCATGATAGGGAGAGAGGAAAGACAGAGAGGGTGGCAAAGACCTCTAGGTGACCTTACCCACTGCAAGGGACAGGGGTTTAAAATCCCCCACATACCTGTTTCAGTGACAACTCTAACATTTCACTGTCAGCACAAAATAGGACAGGGGAAGACATGAGGGAGCAGGTTGAGGGTGGTGGACAGTAGGTTAGGACACCTGCTGTTGCTGGCTCTCCACCAGCCCTAGGACACGCATTCCCATCACCACCAGGATAACACCTACCCCTCTCTCCCTGCACAGTGCAGAATTCACCTCTCTTTCCATACAGCCACTCTGGCAGGTGGGAAGATAGGTCAGGAAAACCCATCCAGGGTGGATGTGGCACCATGCCTCTGGCAATAGAAAGAGCTTGTTGCAGGTCACATCTCTCTTCACAGTGCCACAAAAGCCTGAGCCACCTCCTCCAGACACCTTCTGTTCCCTACTGTCACCAGCTGAGAGAAAAAAGACTAGTTTTGTTTTAGTTAATTTTAAACCAGTGAAAGCTGATTATTACTTAGTAAGCCTAATCCATGCCTGCTCTCTAAACACAAAGGGAAAATATATATGTTTTCCTTTATATAGCAAAGAAGAATAGGTTAACACAAGAATCTCTTCAGAATCTACAAATCCGAGGACTTGGTGAGAGCTGTCCAATTTTATTCTCTTCCTTTCTAACTACCACTGCAACCAGGAGTTGAAATTCTGCTGGACTGAAGCTTTCAGCAGAGCGTGGTCAGCTCTGTGCTATCAACATCCTCATCCTGGAGGCTCACTCACACTTTGAAAAAAATATTCCGCCGTGTCAGAAGCAGTAAATTTCAAAAGCAGCAAATTTCACAAGCAGCAGCCAATGAAAAATCATGGAAACTTAGGTGCCTGTGACAGCTGGAACAAAGGTTTAGCAATACATGTCATGCTGTCTGCATCAAACCACGGGCAACAGATGTACTTTGACACCAAATCCTCTTTCTTCACATTTAGGTGTATTAACTGAGTAAGGGCTTCCTCCCACATACCTATTTTCCATCGCCCTTAATGCATGGCATTCTGCCACCCAGAGTGTAAAATGCAGTCACCTTTTTCTTCAGGTCACAGAGCAACTCCAGCCGTGCTTGAAGCTAAGCAGTCTCCCAGCTGCCACCACTTGAGTCTCATAGCAGCTGAAGCTGATTTAAAGGCAGCAGACAGCAAAGTCACATCAAGCAAAACTGATCCATTTCTGCTGCAAAATTTACACGTGGAAAGGCAAGGGCAGGCAATAACAGTCCATGGATCTCTAAAAGAATTTGGTGCAAGGTGCAGAGCTGCGCCAAAATGAAAGCAATACAGGAAGGCTGCTGGGTTGCCCACATGCCCTGGGGACAGGGGAAGGTAGCAGCTTCATCTGCAACCATTACCTGTCTTGGCCCTCTGGCAACACAGTCAGGGAAAAAAGAGCAAGATATGCATTCTTGTTCCCCTTCTCTCTTTCTGCAGATGCAAATACTCAGATTTTTCAGACTGCTTTTATGTCTTCCTATGCTTCATCACAGCAAATATTTGCAGGAAACATAGTGCTTCTTTTTGAGCCATCTCCTCCTTAAACCTGGATTCTCCCTTCACCCTCTTCTGCTTTGTAGTCTTTGCTTTTCTATTTGTATGGTTTACAGGAAGGATAAAGGTGTTTCTCTCCCCACCCTCCCCACAGGGGTGAAACCTGACAGGTTTGACCTGAAGCCATCACTTTTCTATCGCTGTCATTGTAACAAACCCACTCTTCTTCCTCAGGGTTTTCATCACAGATGCATACCAGATAAATTCACCTGTGCAGGGATGAATGGCACTTTTAAAATACCTGAGTCCCTTAGAATTTAATCTACAATACAATTTATAACTAGCAAAATGGCACCTGCATGTCCTCATAGGTCTATAATCCCTAGCTGAAAAAGCTTATATTAATCCTGCAAGGCTTAAAATCAATTTCAGATACAGACTGAACAGAGTTAACCAGCAGTTCCATGGGTCCAGCTGTCTCACTCTAGGGGCAGACACCTTATCTAATACAGGCAAGATCGATATGAGTAACCCTTTGATAAGCATCACCCAGACTGGGCTGGAAGGGGTTTGTGATTGTTTGGTTTGTTGCAAGGAGCTACGAAGAGTTTCTTGTGGGTCTGTAAACCAAACCAGGGAGTTTGATGAGACCAAAACAACGAGCATCTGGGGCTTGATGACACACACTGACAGCAGAAAAACTGCAGGTGGGTGCCATCATCAGTAACAAGTAGTTATAAATGTTCATAAGCTTGAAAGTGCTTTTCTTCATGAGTATGCTGGAGCAGGGCTGGTCTGCTGCCCTGCAGATACCAGCATCTTCCTATCATCTCCAGTGCAGTTGCTTTATCCTTATCAGCAGAGCCCACAAAATTGTTTACAGGGGAGCAGGCTGGTCAGGTTATCTGGCAGCCTTAAAGCTGTCTCTTTCTGACAAATACCACACATTCTGCTCTAGGAAGGGGCTGGCCCTTACTGGGAGCAGTAAAACAAGCCTAGTGGTAAATAAATCTAAAGTCAGATCCAATGAATATATCCAAAGGGAAGCCTCCCAGTGTCAGGCAGGTAGGTGAGTTTGAAACCTGAACTTTGACAAAATAATAACTGACAGCAGCTGCAAACCAGAGCCGGCAGAGCTGGAGGAGTCACCTGCACTTTAAAAGTGGGCTTTGTCTTTGGTTGTGAGAAAAGGAGTGACCTTCATTTATATCATCTAAGGCAAGATAACTAGTGCAAGGTAGGTGAGGGAGCAAGCCAGCCTTACAGCCTGATTTGTAACAACCAAGAAAATGAAACAACCGACTGTCGTCCTGCAGTGCTTAGACCAGTGTGACTCATACTGAAAGGACAAATTGTCCATGACAGGATATGAACTATCACGTACAAATACCATCATCTTTTTCCCCAACCAAATGTGTGTCCATAAAGCCAGAGAACAGGAAGCGCATCCTTGCCCCTGGCATAAACCCACCTGATGACAAGGAACATCTGTCATTATGCAACTTTCCCATGAAGCCATTTTCTGTGGCAGATATGTTTGCCAAAGGACATCCTGTGGCAGATACCAAAATGACTGATTGGGGGAGAAAACACTTTTGTCTTATGATTCCATAAGAGAAAAGTCCCTTTTCTATGGGTTTTCCATGAGCATGACTGGAATCATCTGCCCAGGGAGGTGGTGGAGTCACCATCCCTGGATGTGTTTAAAAAAAGACTGGATGTGGCACTTGGTGCCATGATCTGGTTGAGGTCTTGGAACATGGGTTGGACTCGATGATCTTAAAGGTCTCTTCCAACCTAAAAATTCTGTGATTCTGTGTGATTCTGTGACTGAGTTTTAACCCAACTGGTTAGAAGAAGAAAGTAAGTTCATCCATTCACAGTTAACTCACAGGTAAATAGGATTTCATAAATATTCCCACAGTCCCTTGGCAGCAGTGGCAGCCTCCACTGCGAGTGTGCCTAATCACACCTAAAGAAAAGTATTAAGTCACACTTTGAGCACCATTCTTTAAATCAGTGAAAATTTCTTTACACCCCTAGTGACATCTGTCAGCAAAGGAACTGTTCTGATTGCTTTAGGAAGATGTTCTGCACTGAGTCAAAAAGCCAAAGCCCTAAATTACAGTACCAGAAACCCGAGGACCAGCAGCCACGTTCTTTCCCTTACTGTCAGCTCAGAGGCTGGCACAGCAGGTTCAGCAAGAAGCAAACTGAGCACCTGCAGTGCCTGCAGGATTTCCTTGGTCTTACCTCAATGCTCAGAAATGCCCTGTTCCCCTCTGAACCTTGATTAAAGCTGCCCAGGCTGAGCTGTCAGCATGACTCAGCAGCAGCACCATACCCAGAGCTCACACCGAAGCTCTCACTCTTGTGCAGCTGCATTACAGATCTCCTCAGAAGCTTTGTGTGAGACAAAGGCAGCAGACATGGCCTGTGCATTGCATCAAGGTCCATAACAAACACAGTTACCTCAATTACATCTGAGGACTGAAAAGAAATGCAAACTTCTTGTAGCTATAAATCTTACAATCTCCTCCCCCTCCATATTTTTTCAAAGGAAAGTAAGTTATAGCTGGAATTCTCTATTATTTGAGCACATCTTCAATGAGTTCTTGAAAGAATCTTGGACTGTAGAAAATATATCTTCAAGAAGTTATTATGTGGACTGGCTGATATTTTTGTAAGCTTAATAAATAAGATTTTTTTATTAGCAAATTACAGTACAGATGCCTCAAAGTTAATTTTATGGAAGTTCATTAAACTTCCTTTACTCCTAAAACTTGTGTACAAATAACACCATTAGTTTTAAGAGTATTTTTATCTTCAACTAAATTTGTCTAGAAAGGAGTTCACTTTTTCAGGAGGCAACATGATGCATCAAATCTGGTAAGACATTTCTTTGGCAGAGAAAGAACACAGAACTGTTCTGTTCTACACAGAACAGTTGTAGCAATTACATCAAGGTCAGGCTTTTACTCCTTTGCAGACACAGACTCTCTCAGCATGGAAACTCTGAAATTCAGAAATTTAGAAACCTGAAATTCAGGCTGCTGTAACAGGTCAAATTCCCTAAAAAGTAAAGTTAATACCTAGGCGAGTGAGGGTTTTATACCTATTAGTATTTATCAGTAACAGTAGTTCCTTCCTTTTTGCAAGCTTCACCGTGCATTTATTATTCTAGAATAATGAAAGGAAGAAAAAACAACCCACAAAAACCTTCCTCTCAAGGAGACCCAAGTATTGCTCTTGTTGATTCATACTTCTACATTTCCAGGTCAGCCATTCTGTCACCAGGACAGACAGGAGCTTAAAATTGGGACATAAAGAACAAGCAGAATAGAAAATAAAGAAAAAAATAATCGAGATCGTTTCAAAACATCTCTCTCCCTTCAGCCGTTCTTCAAACAGCACGAAGTAGGATCTGGCTGACAGCATTTATTCCCTTGAAGGTCAGCTTTGAACGAAAGAGCTACTGTAGCTACCTCAAAAGACTGTGAAGCTTTTTTCTTTTTTTTTTTCCAGTGGAGGAGGAAGCCTGAACTCTGGAAGAAGGGAGCAGGAAGAGACAGGCGTGTGCTCCCCAGGGAGATGCTCCCATGGAAATGCAGCTCTGCCCCAACGTTGGGGTCCGCTGGCTGCTCGGGCTGCGGCGGGTCCTGATCTGCAGAGCCCCGAGAGGGGAATGCAGGAAGCTCCCTCACCGCGACAAAGATGAGTTCAAAGATGAGTTTCTGTGATGAGTCACCTCCCTCTCAGTGCCTCTCCTGTTTGACAGTGTGGAGCCAGCAAACAGTGCCTTTCCGTGGCAGAATGCCTGAGTGAGGAGATTAGGCTGCCTTAGTTAGGGCTGTTTCATTTATTAGGTCACGCGGTTCCCGAAGTCATCGTGGGGCTGTTTGAAAACAGCAACACGCGAGGCCAGAGCGGGGCAGAGAAGGTTCCTTTGCCAATATGCACCATTTGCATTTGTTACTTTCAACCGAAAGGGGATTTACAGCATCAGCAAAGTGAAAATCACACAGTACCTACAGACAGCTCTGCCAAGTGGCATCTGGACTTAGTGATTTAACTGTTATCAGGGTGCTTGCATGAAACAACCTTGATCCTCTTGATCAGGTGAGACAGACTTGGAGAGGGCCACACAGTACTACTTTGGAAAAGCTGTGCTGATTATCAGGAGATGCTCTTTTTTCATTTGCAATCAGATTTTCTGTTTCTGTAATTCCATTATTTTTATGGCATTTACGAGTCAATTGCAAGACTTTTATTTGCATGCTGTTACATTTTGGTTTGCATAGCCCTAAGTGGAAGATATTAAGTTGTTAACCAGGCTTCCAGTACTCAGCAACGGAAACCCACAAAAAATATGCAAACTAAACTGCAAACAGGACTGGCAGAGACCACAGTCTGGAAAAAAAAAAGGTATCTCCACCCTCATTTGTTTAGTGGTAGTTCTGACATGTCTGCCACCAGACCGAATTGAAAGGGGAGGCTCAATCTGAATTGTTTTGTGGAAAGCTACAGTGACACAAATGGAAGTGCCTGCTCGCAATGCATCTCTGTGCTGGAAATTCAACTGCTGTGTCAGCTTCAAAAATCAGTATTATAAATTCATTCAGAAAGGGACTCACCAAATTAATGGAGACAAATCAATCAGGAGCTATTAAACACAGCAGTCTTAGGTGCAGTTTTTTTGCCAAAAGTGGACAAGGTATCCCAAAGGAAAAAAATCACACTATGGATCTTTCATTCCTCAAGCTGTTTCCTAATCATCTGTCACTGGCCACTGTAGGAAACAGGACAAAGTTCAGTCAATACTTTAACCGAGTCAGTAGGACACCTTTGCTGTCAGCCTCAAGTTTAAAATAGTGGTTGAAATGATGGTTGAATACAGTATGTGCCAAAGCAAGGCAAACAGCAGAGTTCCTGGATCCCAAGTGAGCCAGAAAAGTAGTTTTCTGCAAGTAGATTTCTGCAAAGTATCTCTAAGTAATGAAGTATCATTCAGTAATGAAACTCCTGCATTTGGGGGAAATTTTGGGTTTTTAAACTGCCTCCAGAGAATAAACAAGTCCTGAATTTTACCACACGGAGACAAGTAAAGCATATCCCCTTTTACTGACATTTGAGTCTAGAGAACAAAGGTTCCTATCAGCCCAGTTCAGTGTTATAGTTACATATAATTAATTCTTCCTACTTGTACCACAACTCATAGTACTAGATAGGAATTAACATATATGTGACATTTTTATCCTCCTACACTGAAGGGAGAACAACAGTCACATCAAACTGCACTCTGAAAAGAACTATCAGCATTTTCAAAAACATCCACCATGGTTTATGGGTTACCTTTCCAATCCAGGCAGCTGCAGAGAACTGCTGTAGCTATTGGCATTTCCAGCTTTGGACTGTGGCAAAGCACAAGAAAAATTCCTGCAACAGTTATTTTCCTCTTGAACATCTCATGCCACTATTTCTCTCTTATTTCTTGAGAGAAATAAGCTCTCTCAAGGGCTCCCTGCAAAAGCCAGCCCATGCCACAACCCCCTGCAGCAGAAGCCCATAGGCTTTTCCATCTGTGTTAAGTCCTTCTTGCTGGGGCAGACAGGAATAGCTTTACAGGAGAACACAGCGAAGGTGGTTTTAGGTGATCCTGAACATGGCAAACACAGTACCAGCTGTTGGGGAATGGCAAGGCACTGCTGCTTTGTGTGTCTCTTTTTACTGGAGCTCCATTTGGGATACGCTGCCTACCGCTGTATTGCCAAACGTCTCCTTCCACATGTGTTCACCACTTGAAGGTTTTTATAGAGCCATCTTATTGCTGCTTGAGGGCAGCTGGAGGCCTGCACCTGGAAAATGTGCAAGTATTTGAGTCAGCATCCAACCATTTCAGCCAGGAAGGAAGTGGGAACATGCCCAGCTGTCAAACCTTTCCAGAGACTATCTGGAAACAAAACACACACCTGGTGAAGCTCCCAAACACTGTGTGTGTGTGTGTGTGATCTGCAAGCCTGCTGCAGGGAAATATATGGCCACATGCCCCCAGCAGAACAGCCTTGCACAAAACAGAGAAAAGAGGATGCCTAAAAGCCAGGAATGGCACTGGACTCAGGGAGTTTGCAGCCTGGGTGGACTGGAGCTGTTCTTACCTGTGCCTCCGGAAACCATCTCCCTATGTGAGCACATCATCCTGCTGGATCTTCCTAATATCTACTCATTCTGTGTCATTGAGGAGTTCCTTTTTCCAGGGCAAAATTCCTAAACCACACATTCCTTTCCCTGAGTCTTCCTAGAGCCTCTGCAGCAAAATCTAGACCACGATAGATTGTCCCCATGTTGCTTAATGACAAAGCAAAAACGAAACTTTGCTGAAAGAGAAAAAAACCCAAATCAATAAGGTTTTTAAAGTTGTCAATGACTGTTTTCTCCATGGGTAACACTGTAGCAAGAATGGAACACACCAAATGCCACAGGGCTGAAGTTACTGGAAAACAAGAAGTCAGTCCTCAGTGTTCACTGAAATTTGTAAAAAAAACCCAGATGGCTAGGTCTCACTAGATGACCAAAACAAAAGATTTAAGTAGCAGCTTATCTGACTTGTTTCCCTTTCTAGGGAAAGGAAAGTTTGAGGAAGGCCTCAAATTCAATTGAATTACTTTTCTGTAAAATATCACAGAGACAGAAGAAAAGCAGGGAAGCTCTGTGATTGCATTTTCTACCCCAGCACAGACATGGAGACCAGGATGGACTTTGGCAGACTATCAGGAAGTGACAGAAACTTTTCTCTGTCTTTCTCCCCTTCATGCCACCCCAGACCCTTCTGCTAACACCTGAGCTGAACACTGGACCAGTGCTATGGCAAACTCCATCCAGAGAGCAGAAGCCTTTCTTTTCTTGTCTGGTTGATGTTTACACTGGGACTTTGCTGCACAGAGCTGCAAGCTTTTCTTCCCCTCTTTGTCTTCTGCTGTTAAAAGGCCTTTACAGTCAATTGTCCCAAGGGAAGAATTCCAGACTACAAACTGGAAAATATGAACTGCCCTGTCCAACAAAACCATGTCAGAAACTCTGATTTCTGCCCGCTGTAGTAAGGGAGTGGCACGGGGTGAACTGGGAAGACCAAAACTGCAGCATTAAGCAACCAATAGAACTGATATGTGCACAGCAGTCACCTCACAGAGCAGCTGCCAAGGAGGAATTACAATGTTTAGGACAAAACCTACAGATTTGAACAGCATTTTGGGTTGACCACTTCAGATCCAGGAGAAGCGGTTTCGGTGTCCCAGGAGTTCAGTTGCTTTTGAGTAATGGTTTCGCTGTCCTCTGGCACATTCCTGGGAGGATGCTCCTCTATCTGCTGCTGGCCACCCCTTCTCCACTGATAGGTAAACTAAAAGAATGCCTTTACTATCTGCAGTCTCCATTTTAAGGTTATGGCTCAGCTTTGGGAAAAAAAAACTCCTCAAACCAATCCTTAATACATGCATGAGGCAGCTAGGAATCTCTTCTCCTACTCCAAACAAAAACCAACCCAGCTGCAGCCAGCATGCAGGTGCACTAACCAGCATGGTGCTCCAGAACTGCTGGAAAATGTTAGCACTCCAATAACAGTTATATACATATCTATAAAGAATAGCTAACAGTATAATAACAGTTACCATGAGCAGAGCTCAGCAATGCTGGGGAAATCTTCAGAAACTGTTATAAAATGGCAAAAATAAAACCTCTGAAAATTGACATAGCACATGGAAGAAACGAGGATTTTAAGACAGAAGTATTCTCAAATGTAGTTAAGACCTGTACAAACCTCCTTACAAAGTTGGGACCCAGCACTGCAAGACACAGCACTTGGCAACAGGAGAGCCAGCAAATGATCTCACTGCAAACACCTCACACTGCCAAGGCATTTCATTCCCTCGCTGACACACGCCGATTCTGCTGCAAATTCCTTTAGGGGACGGGAAAGCAGACCTAAGCCATAGTTGAAGCTTATCTGTATTAAAACAAAGGCATAGCTACACTCCAGCATTTCCAAGAAGCTGATTCTCTGCTGTTCAAACCTAGAAAAACACTAAAATAAAGGCAAGGAGTAGGACCGAGTTGCCTCAAGGTAATTTAACTAGAGATGACCCCAAACCATAATACTTCCAGTGCAATTAAGTTGTAGCCTCGAGAGCACCTAAGAGGAAAGGTTTGTTGGGTTATATTCAACCCAGAATTAATCCTGTTCTGGCAGAACACCTAGAGTTTCACACGAATACCCATCTAGAAAGCCACACAAGGGGCGGGGTTAATGCAGCAACAGCAAGTGCACAGAACCAGGAGCAGGTTTGTCCACCACAGGAGTGCAGCTGGAGGAGACCATGTCACAGAGTAAAGTGAAAACCTCGTCCCAGAGCTTACTGGAGATAACTGAGAGCACCCACAGCACAAGCTCCGAGAAGAGAAGCAGCTCCCAGCTGCTGAGGGCTGCCTCAGTGTCCCCTCAGCAATGCCGTCACTCCTGCTGCTGTCTGACGGCTGTGCACAGCTGTGCAGGGACAGCTGGACAGCACCAGCCTCTACTGAGAAACAATGGCCAAGCAAAAGCATCAAATCCATTACAAAACCTAATTCTTCCCTTTGCATCATGTTCACATTTTGCACAAATGTGAAAGAATCATCTATTGCTTAAGAAGTCATCCATACCCAAACAGTGGTTTTTTTACAGCACATTACTCAGTTACTGCTGTCACAGCTTATGACTACTCTGCACCGCTCCTACAACCCCCACAAAACACTGGCAAAGCTCCAGCTTAATGAAGACAAAAAGAGACATTCATGGCATGAGGCCTCATCACCCTCACAAACTTCAAACAACACTGAGGGTTAGGGGCTACTGTAGCCATAATTAAAGGAATACCAGAACCATGAAGGGAGAATTTACCTTAAAATTCCATAAAACTGTCAGTGCTTGAATCTAGTTGCCAATTTTTTTCTCCCCAAATAACTTTTGAAAAACCCCCATGGCCTGAGGAAGAAAAATATATATATTTAATCAAACCTGTTTTGCCCTTGATGCCCACCTGCCCCTGACCCCCCAGGTGGTGGGTACACGGAAGACACCTCTACCAATGAAGCAATAAATATTTAAGGGACCTTTCTGAGTTTGTTTTTTTTGGTTTTTTTTTACCCAATCAATCTGGGATGCATCTGTCCCCACATGCCAGCCTGCAAATTTCTCCCTCGCTTTTAGGGAATGTACTGAAGGATGAATGGTCCAGAGAAACTTTAAAGCAGCATCTCTGCCTCTGGACTTTGGGAGTCACCGTTTCCACACTGTGCCAGAGCATTCCCTCTTCAAACACACGACATGAACATGTCAATTGAATGATACGAATGAGGTGAGCCAAGTCAAACATCTACTCTTCTATCAGAAAACCTCTCAGGCACTCAAGTGCAAAGCTGTGCAGCGGTAACATCTACAGAAAGTTTTTTTCTGGTGCTGAAGCCCCCAGTGGGCAGCCCAGGCAGACCAAAGCCCTCCTGCAACTTCTCGGCGCTGTCTCCAGCTGTTTGATATCACTGCAATGGCACAACAGGAGCTCCCATTAAGGGCTCAGCTGCACTTTCCTGCTGGTTGATCCGCTACACCGTATTTAGACCACTCCTTCTTACTGGAGAAACTCTGGTAAACAAGGGAAGAGCAGCGATTTTGCAACCACAGCGTTACAGTGTTGCAATCACTGCTGTTAACACCAGCTCTGCTCAGAACAAGGCTGATGTGTGGGTGAGCTGCAGGAGCCCCAGCGACACACAAGCTCCAAACTGAAGAGAGAACACAGGTTTCGAAGTAGTTCCACACTCATGTATGTTTGAGCTGCATTTCTCTACATCCCATAGAGAGTCAAGAAGCTGAGACATTAGTTCCTCAGAAACTTTATTTTCATTCAAACTACAGAAATAAAGTAGTACCTTCCAATTTCCCATTATATTTTCTGTGTATTTGTACGGCTCAGGGCGAGATGCACTAGGATAAACTACCCTGTACATACGGAGGAAGATAAGGCTCAAAAACTAGCTTTACTTCAAAGAATGCCAAACCTGACCTATGAGGTTGGCTCCAACTCTTTGATAACAATAATAGGCACAACATAGGAAAAAAGATTGATCTAAACTACCTATTTGTAAGCAAAATCCAATAAATCATTACAGAAAGTCAAAGAAACCTTTTAGAAATAACAAAACAGTTTTCTACTTTGAAAAAATAGATGAGTAATTTTTGCTTTATATACGATATATTCACACACACTTTCAAGTATCATTTTCACTATTATCATACTTACATGGCTAGAGATAAAAAAATGAAATCCCATAAGCAGATTATTATGCCAAAGAAGTCACACACGGTCTTTATCTGGGTTTAGCAACACCTGGAATTCTCCATGGTATCACAGTGACTAAAAAAAGCAGTGACTAGACTCAGTGTAATTTTTCCCTTTATTAAACATGTTTTAGTAAGGCTTGAAAAGCATCTGGATTTAGAAAAATGGAGACAAGAAAAGCATAGGCAGTCATAAACCCCACGCAGTCATAAACCCCACAAATAAAGCCCACAAATTCACAGCTAAGCTTGTCACACGCTCAGTACTAGCAGGGAATAAAAAAAAATAAATCTGAGTTGTTTGGTTAGCAGGCAAACTGATACCAACAGGCAGACTTCAGCTAGGATGTTTTTACATTTAAGGCATCACACAGAATAACAAGTTAATGCTGGGAAGCATAACAACCATCATGTGCACAGCCATAATTCACATTTAGCTCTGGACACCAGAACCTGCTTTATTTCAAAACAGAAAGGCTAGGAGGGAATCCCATAGTCTTTTGGGAAAGTGCCAAACAGCCACCAGGCAAGAGGAAGAGTGACCGTGGTTTTTATCACAGGGAAAGGAATTTAAGTGCTTATTAAAGGCTTTGCTGCAGTGCCAGAGCCAGACACCTGAAAACAAATTCTGGCAGAATACAAAACTTCTAAGAGCTAAAAGACAGAAAATCTGTTCAAGCAGCTGCAGTGAATGGGTGTCCCACAAGGAGTTTAAAAATGGCCAAGCCATTTGTTCAAGCCTTTGGGAATTAATAGCTCCTGGAGCTCTGCAGTCATGATGGAGAGGTGCAGCAGGTGCCTTCCATAGGCCTGGTTCCACACTGCTTGCTAATGCACTCTGCACTTCCACCCTCCAAAGAATTTAGATGGACAGGTATGAAATGCCTCAAAATGAAACAGACATGACCAGGAAGGAAATAGGCATCACATTTCCATTTGCCTGTTTCTTGCCCAATGGGAAAAGGCACAAAGTCTGCATTAAAAAGTTATTTTAAGACCTAAGTAAAACCTATTAGCAAAAAAATGTTGCAGAAACCACTGACTGTTTTCAAGAGGGCAAAGTCATCTAAAAGTTAAGTGCCAGCCAGGCAGCCTGAAAGCTCAATGGTTTTAACTATCAAACTTAACTGTCTGGAAGAGTACTTGAGTACAGATGTTCTTAAAAACTAGTTTTAAGACCATCAGGCCAAGACTCAAAAATTAAACTTGTTGGAAACATGGGAGGTCACATATCAAAGGGGAGATCCATGACACTTCCAGAGACTAAAATGAAAGGTTTTAGGTTTTGGGGTTTTTTTTTTGCATTTAGTAAGAGTCCCAAAATGGAGTCCACAGTACTTTCTCCAAACAATTTAGTAAGAAAGGATTCCATTAGGTAGGATGGAAGCTTTGAGCTCACTCCAAGCTTGGCTAAAAGCCACTACTCCAAGTTTCCAGAATTTGGGTAAGATTGAAGTTAAGTTTCCTGAGCTAGAGACAACTTGTTAGACAAGACAATGACAGCGCAGCAGGACAAAGAGAAGCGACAATGAAAAGCATCGCACAGTCCAAGACTTAATGTTATACCCAGAAGCTGACAGTTCTCACATATTCCTAATCTGTTGCCCCACCTTCACAGGCTGTATTTTGGCACATTCTTACACCTCTTCTAGCACAGCAATTTCTGCTGTCTTTCCTTGCTCTGGTTTTGTAGCACATAACCCCACTTCTGTAAGATGCTTTATACATTTACTCTGTAGTCTTCCCAGGCTTGCTAAAACCACACATTGACAGCAGCCTCTCCTTTAGCTGGGAGTTTAAGGACACCGAATACTCTGCAGCAATAGGAGACACTTCAACATTTACTGCTTTGTCCTCTCCTGAGCCTGTGGCTGTTCTAGTAATACACAGAATGGAGAGCTCTCAGCTTTCTTTCTCAGCACACAAACTACACCATTATAATCAGAAGAACATTAGTATGCAGCACAAAGTGATTTGCAAGCTGGAGAAAACAAGTTTTGTGGTCATTTATTTCCTGTAAAAATGAATTAAAGGCATAGGCTGTATGTTTGAGAAAACAACCATGCCAGCTAATTTCCCCTCAAGTCTTCTAAAAATACTGCAATTGTTATGTGAGCAGCAAAGAGCCTCAAATCAACGCACCTGCAGTTTTCACACTACAGTGCAAGTTAGCTGGCTGCTTCAATAGGTTCAGGCTCAAAAACCTGACGCCATACCAATCGCTTTTCTAGCTGAAGAAAACGCTGCTACCCTAAATAATACTCTGGTCAGTCTCATAGTGCAATGAACGAACCCAATACTCTGTAGTTCTCACAACAGCACTCGGGTTAATCTCAATGCTCTTCACAAAAAGGGCAGCAGCACCAGTTACCAGTGACACTCCTTTGAGGGAGCCTGGCTGCCATGCTCCCAAATTACACACACACAGTCACCACTCGGGAGGCTGATTCATCTTCACATTCCCATGCAGGCAAGCACTACTGATGATTAGCTGAAGCTGGCAAACAGGCATGGACTGCTATATTCTACTATCAATGGACCTATTAAACTAACCTGACTTGCTCTCACACCTGCTGAATCAGGACAGGCAACCAGTTACACAAGAATCCACAGACACCAGCCCACAAACAGCCTAGACAGCTCTGTCCACATTCACAGATATCCTGGTTGATGACCAATACTGAAGGCATAGCATCTTTAGATAGAGATGTCTGTTCTAAGTGTTTCTATTAAACGGCTGTAATAATGATCCAGACATTTTTGGCATAGTCTCATATGCTCCTTATGACACATTTCTGAATAAATGTACAAGAAAAGTGTTCAAATCTATTTCAGCACAGAGACACTTCAGTGTCTTCATCAGGCAGATGCAACTGAAGCTTCACTGCCAGTGACTAAACTTGCTTTAATCAGTTATCACAAAGATCAAAACCCCAATAAACACCTGCCTTGATACTTAGCTAAAGAAAGGCTCCACAGCCCTGGCAAGATCTTTAAGTACATCACTCACTTATAAAAAAAAAGCAAGAAATCAGCAATAAAGCACTGATTTTGCTGCATGCTCTAAGAGGTGGAAAGAGCAAGCCCCTCATCTTCTGCTCAAAATAAGTGAACTTGACCCTCAAAATCTCCTCCATCCTGTGAGCTTCCAAGTAAACTAACAGCTCTCTGAAGTAACTTACAAACAATGAAACAAAGCTCCAACTACTCAGACATATGTAATAGCAAGCTATCTAGATACTCATACTTTTTTTTGTAGCCATGTCTCTGGGATGCTCTACTTGTACTTTATGCATTATATCCTTAGAGCAGAATCACTCACTGAAGCACTTTTACTGTAGCTCCTACCTGAACTAAACAGCTTTCTGTGTACTCTTAAAATTCTTGGTTGGGCATAAAACAGAAGTCAAAAGAGAAACAACACAAACCATGATCAATCAGACCAACCACTAAGAAAGAACAGTAGCCACATGGATAGAATTCCACTTTGATTTAGGGTGCTATCTAATAGGTTTATTAAAAGTTTCAACAGACTATAGCTCCAGACTTTATCCTTCTTGGAAGACACTACAATAGAAGCCACAGTAGAGACTGCCTTGTCACAAGAGGTACAAATACTTGCTGTATAGATGGAGAAATAAAAGGACAAATCTAGTTGTCTAAAAGACAATTCACTGTACACATTTTATTTACAGTTTTGTACACTGTCTTAGTATGAATGGGACCGCTTTTCTACTTGAGCCATTTTAACCAAAGCAAAATAACCTAAGTAATACAAAGTGTTAAAATACAGCATAAGATACAAAAACAGACATACTATTTCTAGTAAGGAATGTAAATTATGGTGTTACATTAAAAAAAAAAATCCACATTTATGTTCAGGAAATCACACAAAAAGATCACTGATTTGACTGAAATGCATAAATCCGTAGCAAAGCTCTGATGTTACAAAAAAACCAAAAAATTACCAAAGAATGCACAAAATTCATGTTTATTCCACCTTTGTCATACTCCCAGATTCTTCACCAAGTGTTACATGAGCAAAAACAACTGAAATCAAAATATCACTAATGTTATCAAATAGGGAAAACAAATAAATTAATCTAGCAGCCATCAGCAGAGGTTACAGCAAAGATGATGCTGTATAAAAAAATTGCTAGAAAACTGTATGCACCATACTCTTTTCCAAACCAGCAAAATCTTACTGCATACAATGCAAATGTAAAACAGAGTAATTTCCTGCAGGTACAGAAATGCAACTTCTTTTCTGAATACTGTGGATAAACAAATTATTTTTTGCAATAGTAATGTTTCTACCAAGCTATTACAGAGTGGGCCAGAAACACACTTATGGATTTGGGGGGGTGAAGTGTACTAAAATTCCGATTGGTAACAGTTACTTCGGCCAAAATAGAAAAATTGAACATAGAAGTACAAGACAAAGGCGAATGAGACTTCTCACAAATCTTAGCAACATTTAGATGGAAATCAAATTTAAATGTAGTCCACTCTGCTTTTGAAGAGGCTTTGGTTCAGCTCCCAATCTCGATTGCTTGACGCAGTCTCCTATGAAAGAATACTCAGAAGGTGTCGTCTTAAACAACAAACCTATTTTTAGTGGTGGAGCCGCTCTTAGTAGCTGTGTCTGCATGGGACTGATAACCAATCACTATCTTTGGAGGAAGTCCTAATCTTTCCTTGTATACTCTCCTGGAGAGGAAAAGAAATAAAACAACAGTTTAAGCAAAGTCCGTAAGAAGGAATTAGAATCAGGACACCTGCTTTTAAGATCTGGGGACACCATAAAAAAAGAGTTGCCTATTTAGAAACAATTTCTCAGATAAAGGACTTGAAATATGATTTTTCTAGCGTACTGCATCTCAAACCCACCCAAAGTCTTGTAAAATGACTTACCACATATAATAGGACAAGCTCTTCCAAAAAAAATAATTACCAGGCCTAAATAAATGCAATATGGAGGGACTCTATACTGCATTCATGTGAGTATCATTAAACCAGAAAGCTGTATTTCCACATACAGAAACTAAACAGCTATGAGGAACTCATGGCTCATGATTCCAGAACTACTGAGATGATAAAGTCACCTGAACCAAAGAAAACAGCAAATCCCTGGAACAGTCAGTTCTAATCACTCCACACACCATGGCTGCGGAGAGTTGCTGTCTTTCCTTTAACTACTGACAGAAAGAGGAGTCCCACAGACCTGGTCACAGGCACCTTACCCAATAGAAGCTTTAAGAAAAACCACCTTGGATCTTATGTCTAAAGAGAAAGCAGCAGCAGTACCTGCCTTAGACACGACCACACACACAGTGCTCCTTAGCACAGAGTGAGATGCAAGTCACTAACAGCCGCTCCTGTCTGGAGTTAGGGTAATACAGGAGCAAGCAGGCAACATAACTCACACCTTGGTACTTGTGTCAGTTTGCAAAACTTTTAACTTTTTCATAGTTCTCTAAAGGAGTCAACTCCTTAGTTAATGGTTTATACCTTCCTAAAACGCTGTCTGATGCCTACTAAGTTTATTGCAACATTGTGACAGCAGAAGATGAAAGCCCTAGTTTTGCTTGTTTATTATTAAACACTTACCATTGAAGCCTGGAGACATGACTGTACAATGAAATTGTTAGTAGAAGGCAGACACATTCTTAAAGGCCCAAACAAAAGCATGCATCAAAAGAGTCATCAGGGAGTGAAAAAAGTAAGCTGCTATGCCTAACAGTTCAACTTTGGCTTAAGACAGATGCACTAAGCCAGGAAAAGAAATATTTTCCTTGGTTTGCATAAGGTAAATGGCCTACAATGACAAATTTAACAGCAAGTTATTCCGAAGCATCAGTTCTACAGAATCCAATAAACACTTGTGTAATTAGTAATTGTAATGACATCATTGTGTAAATAGTAACTGTGTAATTAGTAATATCTGCTACACACTAGAGGACAACATGCATTTTCCATAGCACAGACTCAATCTGAGATAATTACTCTTGCTTTACTTAAAGACTAGAGCATGCAGGTCAAATAACCCACAAATCATCAGCTTTGCTTTATCTGTACTTAAACAGAGGCAAAACATAGAAAAACACCTGTGGAGTTACACAGCTCATCACTGTACAGCTTTTTTCCCCTCAAATTTGTGAAACATCCTTCTGTGCTTAAGACACCTTTCCTATCTTATTTGTAAGCATCACTTTCCTGGAAAAAAATTATATCAATGCTCTACTCTTACTGACTACTCACCTTTACAAACTGGCAGGCTGGAACAGATTGCACATTACCTACAGTTGTTAATTACAACGCCTCATTGTGAAATGAGAATTTTTGCCAAGATTTGTGTATGGGCATCTGTTAGTAACTACTCTGTACTGCAGCACTACCTTCACTGTAGTTTAGAAATGAAGAATTGAACACAATTTGGCACAGTTACTTAGGCTTGGGATACAGCTCTGCACAGGCTCCACTTGCCTGAAATGCCTCCTCTATCAAGCTAACTGGCTTTACATGCATGGTTACACTCCACAGAGCTGAGGCAGCGACCACGTTACTTACCCTATATGCGTAACAGCATCCCTGTTTTCACATTCAGTTGTCCATATTGCTATTTTATCACCCTTAGTTCTAACATTAACAACAGCACCACACACATCATCACTGTAGTCATCGAATGACTCCCCAATAAGGCACAGCAGCTGTGAAAGAGAAAGCAGTTCAGAGTCAGCATCCTGTTCTGTAGGCAAGCACTCAGTGTACACAAGGACTGATTTTTTACAGTCACATTTTACTGCCTACAGCCACTTGCCATCCAACAATCACTTTCTATTTATTGCAATGTCTTCAAGTTCCAAATATTACAAGTGAACATACTCTAGTAGGGTATCTTCCTTCTAGTCTGAATTTTCCATTCCTCCTCCTCCTCTGCCACCTGCTGCAAGTTCTGACACAGCTAATCATTTCCATTGCTGCCTTCCACCCCATCCTCCCAATCCAAAACAAGAGAAGAATTGATTAAAGCACTGTATTCTTCTTTCTACAGCACACTTAACACAGATGGACCAACCTGAAATTTTAAGCGTTTCTATCCATTATCTAGGAAGAACCTGTTAAGGATTATTTGCACAACATCAGGTACATAAGGTTTCATTTCTATGCTGCAGTCTATCAATTCAGAGGTAAATCTGACTGCAGCCAGACAGTAAGTGCTATCCAGTGAAATGTTACCTCCTATTGACACAGAAGCTTCAGCATTTCCATAAACTCTAAAGTGGGCATCAACAATCCTGAACAGGGTTTAATACAATGCACCAATGCAGGTGTACAAGTAACACAAGATTTTTCCTCCCAGGTTTGTAGCAGTGAGGCTTGGAATTGGCCAGGAACATCACACCGAGCAGGGTCACAGCCCTGTGCAGCATGCTAACTGTGAAAGCGGTATTGACCATCTTCAGCTTGCAACTTGTAAAACAAGCAATCCTGATATTCAAAACGAATGGTTTCTTGTGCTTGAGACAGATTCGCCAGGACTACGCTGAATTAAAAATCTTTCTGCACACTGAATCTGCAAGTGGACACTTGTTTCCTTCACTTGCACAGTACATGAAATACACCGCAGTTATGTCAGTTTTGTGGTATCACTGATAACATTTGGAAATTCAACATGCTTGCAACTTCTCAAACAGAGCAGGTCTTCCAGTACCCATCAGACCCCCAAGGGCTGGCTCACTCAAGGAAATGCGAAAAGGACAAAGTGTGCTAATGAATGAATCAGGTATAACTAAACATGCTTTAAATGTTACACCCAACTGCAGGCTGCACACACTCACCAAATAATTCAAGCCATAAATGGTTGAGATCAAACCACACACAAACATGCAAACTATCAACCCACTATCTTAGTTCACATGCAAGCAAAGATGACTACCATGCTCAATGAACACTACTCAGGTACATTTTTCATGAGTGTTGCACAACAGGGAAAGAAGTCTTTTCAAATGAAGTTTAGCTTACAGTTAAGAACATTATATCATAATAAAAATTTGTTCCAAAGGGGAGTTATAAAGACTTTGATTTCTATTGCAGAAAACTGGTTGCATATAATTACTGGAATTACAAGTGACAGGGCTGTTTCAGGGCACATATCACAGTCACCTGGGTATTTAGGCTCTGTGCCATTGCTCACTGCTAAGCAAAAAGCAGAGCCCTCTAGCCTTTAGTTTGCACAGTCTATCTACATGTTTCCAAGCCATATGTCATGGCTATTAGCAGTCAGGACTCACACATGCTTAGGCCAAGTACATGCAGCAGGATGTTAATTTGCTCACATGCAGTCACACTACCCTGTACTGTAAAGCTCTCTTCAAATCACAACTACAGTGACTACAGAGATCCTGAAAGTTCTGACATTTTGGATACCTCAGCTTTGATTCTGAAGGTCATTGCTCCCTTTTAAAGGGGTGTAATACTCCTTGCCTCTCACAAAAACAAGGACAAAAGATGAGAGATTTGCCAAGACTGCTGTGCATTGTCCTGTCTGCAATCCATGTCCCTAATTCTTAGATCGCACTGAACTGTTTTAGGCTATTCTGAGTCAGTTCCTAGACACATTTTTCTGTAATACATTTACTGCAATCCACACTAGAAATATATTTACCATTCAATTCTATTCCAAGAGATAAGAGCAATGGAAAAAAGAAGTATTTTTATGGTGTGTATATACAGGATCAATGTGCTATTATTGTTTACCCCAGCATTAAGATAAATACAGCAAGAAAAAAGTAAATCTGAAAGTCCCTTGTTCAAAGCCAAAACCTGAAAACTATTCACTTTTTTAAGAGTATTTGTAAAACAAATTGTTTTATCAATTGAACCAGCAAGTTGCACTCAAGGCAATGTATTATTTTCACAGTAGTTCAACAGCAATGTTCCGCACATTACATGGGAAACGCTTCATCTGTCCTACAGAACTCTCCCTGCTGCTGCCTGTTACAAGGAATTAAGACAGAATATACCCACATGAAGGATCACTATTGAAAAAACAAGTTTCAAATACAGCCTGTCAATAAAACCCTACAGGACACTCCGCTGCCAAGAAGTGAGACTAGCACAGCACCCAAATATCAGACCAGTTAAATGTATTTTCACACAAACGTAAGACTCCTCAGCTGCCACTGGTGCTTACTGTTTCTAGCCAGAAGCGATCAAGGTCACTTCGTCTCTGCTGCTTGTTTAGTGTAATTAGCCATCGGCCTCCGCGCTTGTTCTTTTCATCTTCCCACATGGGCTCAATCCCATCCTGCAAAGAAAGGCCGAAAGTTAAATCACACTCCTTCTCTTTTTCCTAAAGAACCACCAAAAGGCTAGTGATAACTGGAACAGTTAGTTAAGAAAGAAGCGTACAGTTTACGACACGCACCAGAAGGTCCTGAAATACTGTTCTCACACCAATATCAAACTTCCAAAATAACAAGTGCACACTAGTGAATTTTTGGTTCTACAGAAGCATCACAGTCGAGGCAAAAGTCTTAGCTACATTTGCATTTTAAAAAATCCTGAGGCAACAAACAAAGACAACCACCTGCTTTGTCCTGCATTAAACCAGAACGTAGCTGCTAATTTTATCTGGAGTCCTTATTTTATGTCTTGCACTCATTGCAAGATCAGCCAAGTGCTTCACTCATGCATACAGATTATTTCACTGAAACAGACACCTTTGGAAGTCTCTCTCAATGACTTCCTTCACATACAAGGTGAAAGTAAGAGGATTTTCACTGTTGGAGGAGGGGGGGGAAATATCAAGATACCCTTTCAAAGCAAGATCTTGATTCACATTTTGCCAGTGGCCCTGCACTGAATTAAATGATTCTGCATGTGCTCATACAGCAAAGCAGCCAGCTACTGCTCCCATATCAACCAGCCATGCTGCACTTCAGAAAGTCATTTAAAAAAATAGAGTAACTGTATAGACAGAGGAATTCTGTTAAGAATTGCACGACAAAACTTGTGGCTGAAAACTAAGTGTTCAACATGCAGGATGGAGTGGTGTCATCTCACTTTAAATATAACACCCTCACTGGCAGCTGCAGAGCTTAAACTACTTCATCACCTTTAAGAGGACCTCTTAAGAGGTCACAACTGAAGGGCAGCAGTAAGAGATTGCCCAGAAGCCTGAAAGAGTTGCCAACTCTATACCTGTTCCATGAAGTTACATAATTATTACTGCTTGATGACAAGCAAACACAGAACAGATACATGTAATTAAAACACAAATTAAGGATTTATGCAAAAAATACAAGCATTATCCATAGGTATCCTAATCTCTGAAGGGCCAACAGCTTCTTAAAATTCTAGAAAGCTTTCTCAGTCACCTAGAATACCATTACCTTTGCAAACCCAAGCAGCAGCACCTCTTCACTACATAAAGCTGCTGGGTCTACAAACAGTGCACACAGTCTGCTGAGGAGGCCCAGCCTGCAGCTACATTTTATAAGCAAAGGAGGAAGCAGGCACCAGCACTTCAGGGACTGTTTAGGTGCTGGAATCCAGAAAGGAAGCTGCATGATAGAAGCACTACCAAGACGTTAGGATTTAACTTAGAGCCCCAATTCAGATCTCCACCCCAGCTGAGGAATGATTTCCCATACACTTTCCCTCTTCACTAGTCTGGACACTTCCTCAGCATGTTCTTATTGTCCATGTTGGGTGCACTCTCCTATTTCATGTTTAAGTAATACAGCATTTACCCAGTAGTATAAAAATTAATAGGAGTAACGTGCCTCTGGCTAGCAGTACCCATAAGGAATACTGGGCAACACTGCTGTCTCCCAGAGACATTTTAACTCATGTCACATCAAGTGACAGAGCTGGAAAACCTTGCATATTGGAAAAATTTACACTTAATTGTTTGCACAAACATCTCAAATGTAAAACAAACACTAAGAGAGTCACAGATTAAAATCTCCTGTCTGTAATATGTGTTAAAGCAAGTACTTGCAATTTCAGAAGTAGTGACAACATGATTTTCAGACAATGTTTGGGACTTCCCAAAAAAAATTAACACCTTTATGACATTCCCAACCACATTCCTAGATGTCTTAAGTGAAATATTTGGACAGTATCTTGCTTAGTCAGGAAACAACCCATCAACATCCTCAACTCAAGAAAAAATGCTAGCAAGCCTACCTTAAAGAGCGAGTAGTCACAACCAGGCATTAAATTACTAGAGAGCTGGATATGGTTGTATAAACTATTGGAGGGAAAAAAAGCAGGATTAGAAACTAAGCATTGTTTTAAGGTACAAAATTCTTAAAGAATTTAAGACATATGACCAAACAAAGCCCAAAAATTAAGGAGCAATAAAGTTATTTCAGAAGCAACCCTATTTCTTTAGTTTTTTTCAACAATATAAAAGTATCAGTATTAAGATGTTCTAGGCTTAAAGCAGCAAAATGGAATATGAACCCCACAACTGCTTTTAAACTACTTTCCAAGGCTTCTTTTAAACATAGTTCAGTTCATAGTTTAGAACTGAAGTTCAAAGTTATTAGGAACATAACACACTGAGCTTTCATGGCAAGAGGTTCTCTGTCCATGAGTATTCTATACCTTCATGGAATAAGGATAATTGTTTGTATTTCTAGGGCTACTCACACTGCTGAGAAGTTTGGTTTTTTTTTTAGGAGAAATGCTCAACCTTGCTATTTGATACAGCACTCTAGGTATGAATGCTGTAGGCCTGATAATTCAAATTAAGAACTCAAAAGGCAAAAACAGATGATAGACAAAATGTCTATTCACAATTAAATTTACAACCGTGCAATTCAGAAAAACAATCAAAGGAGTACATAGTGTCTCCTCCTCAAATAAGGAGATGGATGCCTTTTGCCATCCCTAAGAGGTCAGACTTCAGAAAGAGGCCTGCACATTTTACTGCAACCTGTAGCCCAAGACCAACTAATACCAAGGCATAGCTTAGCATCAAAAAGAAAATTGATTAGTGTGATGTTCTAACAATGAGAAATCACACACAGGAATTTGTAACACCAGTTACAAATTTAACAGTTTACCTCTGAGATTTTCTTCCCAGAACAACACACCTATTTCGCCCTCCAGCCACAAAAGAGGTGTAACTTAACTGCTGGTGGCTGATTTTATACCTTCACTGCAGACATCTAGATTACGCACTTTTTAATTACCAAGACTATCTTGGATATAGAAGCTCAAAAACTTACCCTTAACCAACTTCAGTAGTGAGCTTCAAACAGCTCAGATGCCCATCACATACCCCACCACTGTCAGATGAGTGAACCATAATTTGCAGTCACCCCCATAGTAGGAATGGGGAAGCTGGTTACAAGCCCAGAATCCCATTCCCTGTCGGGACTGCACCAGTAAAGTCACTGAAAAGGCTGAAGCGTATTTCCTCCCTCTGCAAATGGGTCACTGATGGGTCCTATTACTACACTCAGACTCCATCTCCCTCCATGGGATCACATTCAAAAAAAGTATGCAACAGAAATAAGAATTCTACCACTCAATGTAGCATGAAACACTAAGATCAAATTTATAATGTTTTTTTTTTCACTCTCAATTTCACAGCACCTGCATTTTCTCCATGTTTTAGCATTATGGCAGGCAAAATCTTGATTGAAGCAAGTGTTTGGAGAGCACAGGCCCACCTTCAAGGGCTTTTTATTGCTGTTGGAGCCTAACCACACTCACAGACCTTCAACTTAGAATGAAGGTAATTTCTTCTGTAACCTCTAACAAATTTTTTTCAAGAATGCCATTAATCTGCACGAGTCTCAATTATCACGCTCCAGATTCAGGCACTCTTGAACATGCGACGTGAGCCAGTGGTCAATTTAATCAAGGAGGAAAATGTGGGGCCATGGAAGTGGCAATCAGTTGGCCACCAGAATTTACAGGTTCATGTTACTGTGAGATAGCTACTGCACAAATTAAATGTTCTACATGTCTGTCACGTACACATGAACATAAGCAGTGTTGCAGTGTTTCAGCAAGACAAGGTACATTTAAAGGATGAAGAACTTCTCCATTTGCATTTTCTTCAACATACTTCACCTTTAATTTTGTAAATACTTCAGATTACAAACGAGAATTTGCAGTTAATGGGAGTACTTTATGGTTTTTTGACTTGGACAAAAGCTTTGCCAACAAATCCCAAAATTATCACGCAGATTGAAAAAATCTTTACTTACGCCCAAAAATCCTCAACGGTATCGAACTTTGAGATAAGACGAAGATTTGCTTGCCAAGTTTTGCTCTTGTCATTTTTAAAAAACCAGAGTGCCCATCTGAAGGAGAACAAAATAAAAACATCTAGAAATTAAAGTATATTAAAAATGTAGTTATTTCTATTGTTATATTCAAACTAATTGCAAACCTTAATATTTTTTGAGCATGGAAGTCAGTTTTCATCAATAAGCTACATGATCAATTCTTTACAGACTAACAATGTTTGTGCTTTCATTACAAGAATCCTGGAAGACTATCAATCCATTAGGTAAATATTTTCAATAGCTTTGGAATGCTTTTAAGACTCTAAACTTCAGATGTTTCTCCTTGCTGTCACTGCTAAACTGCAATCCCCTACCACAAACAACTGACTATGGTCTAAAACAACACCAACAATTCAAACTGGGCTCCCTGGCCAGTAATTTCCTTATAAAGGTTACATAAGCAAATTAGATCACTCCAAAGCTATGTATGACATGAAAGCTTCCCAAGCACTCACATACTAGGAAAGCATAAATTTTAAAATGCAAGCTGCATTGAGCTTACTAATGGCAACCACCTCAAATGCCCACAGATTGATCGTTTCAAGTTTTAAAAGTACCATACATAAAGATGAGACTGAATTAAAAAAAATCATCTCTGCTGAGTAAAAATATCAAAACAAAATTGAACCTTTCACACAAAGATGCTCTTTCTGAATCGAAAAGGCATCACTGCAGCAATTTAAAATGCTGGAAGAGGATACCTAATGAGGTACTTAATCAAACAGTTGGGTTTTTTTTCCACTTCGATCATTTCAGTAGTGTTGAAATAACTCAGGTTAGCACTAGGCTATATTTATCTTCTCTCAGCAGAGAGCTTTAAGTCAGTAGGTGTCAAATCTATTGTTTTGAGACTCTTCCTGACATTTCAAACCTAGTTTTAAAAGTTTACTCCATTCCAGTAATAGCCTCACTAACACTTATAAAGAACTGTTAGCATCAACTTGGTCAAGGTGTTTAGAACAAAGAGCAGGAAGACAGAAGCTGAAAGACAACAAGGAAAATGGGATACACGCAGCATAGCACTACAGGGAAGCACTGTTTTCCACACTTGCTCAAAACTTAAAAACTAAGAGTAAGGTATCACTTGGTAAAAGGTACCTGCCAACAATAAGTACTGAGCATTCCACAGTAATTTATCAGCTCACTTGGAGAAAATTACTTCCAAGCTGGTCTTTTCGAAGCTGTAAGTGGGCTTGAATTTCTAACTTCGAAATATAATTTTAACTACAAGTTTTTACCACCGACACCTTAATTTACCCAAGTACAAGGCAGAATGCAAGGTTTCCCAGTTCTAGTGGGCAGCAGCTTCACCTCAGTGTCAGCCTCTTAAAAATCAACAAAAGCTCTGCCTGCCTCCAACTAAAAGCAAAGTCATGCTCTTTCAAAGTACCTGGCTGCATTTTGAAAACTTGGAAAGATTTTCAGCTTCTGTAACTGCATTATCTGAAGAAGACTCTGAATATTAACATCTGGAGCAGATTCTTACTCTGCAACCCCACTGCAAAAATCTTCAAAAAAACCGCTGAGAATTCCCAAAATACTGCTAGAGAATATAAGGTTAACAAGAGCTGCAAAGACACAGGCATTTGTCTATCCCTGGCAAAACTACAATCAGTTTCTGTACCATTTACCTGTTTTGTAGTGGATGTTTAATATACTGTTCAGGGCTGGCAACCTCCTGACTAGGTGCTGGCTCGGTTTTCTCCTCTTCTGCAGGTTGGGGGTTGGGAGTGGTTTCCTGTTTGAAGAAAGGAGTTATCATACATTCCTTCACAATTTTTATTGAAGAAATTTAGTTCTCTGAAGTTACTTTAGAAAGGGTAAAGCTAAGAGTTCCTATAATTTATCTTGATTGTGGGCCCAAAATCACATAATGGAAGCACAATTTGCATCTCTTTATTCCTCAACATCTGAACAGGTCCTACAATAAACACTAACTGCAGGAATTTGCATTGTACTGTTCAGTGATTTGCTTCCTATGTAATTTATTTCCAAAATGGTTTACTATACATACTTGTCTAATTTTGAAGTTGTGTATTTCTAAAATAGCACTCAAAACTATGTAATCTAGAATATGCACATCTAAAATAAATTCAGAGAATAGTAACTTCAGAACAAAAATTATTTTTATCAGCTTTTGATAGAGCATCACTTGAAACAGCCTCTGTTATTTAAAAAAAATCTATTAATACAAGTAGAAGATAAAACTCAAATTCTCAGATCTAAAATCAGCTACTGCAAGCAGCTAGAAGCCAAGCCAGTAGCACAGTTATCTTTATATTTGCAACATCATCACGAACCAAACAGAATTTGAACATGCATCAGTTCTCAAGTTTCCAACTGAAATAAATGTATTTACTGATTTAGTATGTATTAAATTGATTGCAAGAGTTATTTTTCAACTTTCTAGAGACAGCTCTAGAAATGTTAAATATACTTTAACATAAAGTAGTAAATTATATTCTCTTTGCATGCAAACCCCCTCAGGCTTGTCATTCAGTTTGAGAAGTGACTGTGTCAGATTTGAAATTCTAGTGCCTTTCCTTCAAACCAGGGAAGGCAAAACTTCATGGCGAGGCCAAGTGTCCCTGCCAGTTACCACCATCCCTCCATAACCTGCAATCCATGCTGGAATATCACAGAAACACAGAATGAGGACCATAGCTCCTTCCCAAGGGCGAACACAAAAATACCTATACAGCTGACCCCATGAAAGAAAAAGCATTTCAGTAATATAAATAAAAGCTAAGTAAAGTAGACCCAAAGACTCTAGACATTTCCAAATGTGGTAATATAGGAGTAGTATTTAAAAACTAATTTAAATTTTGTGGTTTTAACAGGAAAAAGTAACATAGGAGTGAATTAAGTAATGTTAAGCAATTTAATTAATGGAACAGTTCACTCCAGACTTCCACATACATTTATCACACCAAAGCTGTTGAAAAGTGGATTTGAAGTGCTAAGGCTGTTCAATCTTCACAGACCCAGCTAGCAAACTCTCCTGGATAACACCTGAAGATCTGTCTTAACAGAGATTTTCTTTTCATTATCAATATATTTAGCATTATTAAGCATGATATTATGCTTTACATCAGAGAAGTTACTCCTTTATGGCTGAAAATAATCAAGTATGCTTTCGTTCACTTGAAAACTTTAGTTTACCTAAAAAATACCTCATGACATTGCAGAACACTCACATGCACCTGCATTCACAGTGAAGAGACTGACATGTCAAGATCTAACAGGAGTACTTGGCCAGTACAATAGCACAATTCCCTTCCTCTAAATAAAACTAAATGCTTTCTGAGGATCTCCCAAAGAGATCATCACTAACAAGCCCACAGAAGCACAGTGTTGAAAAAGCTGTCACATCTCCTCCAGTGTAACACTATAAAAAGCTAAGCAGACCTTCAAAAAAACATTGAAAGTTTTTCAAAATATATCTGAACACAATTTCTAGTGTTGTCCCCACTTATTTTTGGTATCATTCATCTTCAGTCACACAAAACCATCCCACTGAACAATTCAAGACAGACAGTGCACAGAAGCTGTATAATTCACCAAGGAAGCACTTCAATAGTTCCTCCTTCACATTATCTGCATTGTATTAAAAAGAAACAAGTATAGACAACTAAAATTTCAGTGTGGTTCCTTCAGGGGCTTCCAACTAGAAAATTTAGGAAAGTTACATGTGCAAATAAGAAAAACTCGGCTGATATTCTGGAATAGCACCAGGTTTTGTGATAAAGCTTGCTTTCAATCACAACACTCTGCAGCTGTGAGATCTAATATTCACAACTGATTTACAAATGCTATTACACTAGGAATTTTAACATCAAACAGACTCACTCTTGGTGAATCCAGATGCAGAGCATCTTCCATAAACAATTTCAGTTGGTAATCTCATGTTTGTTCAGCAACTAGCTTTCAACATACAAAGAGCTAATCCCGAAGTCTCCCTGGTCACTCTTCCAGAATTATCACAACTATATAAAATGGAAGAATCAATACAAAGCCACTGAACAAATGCAGGGCTAAACTGTTTCATAACTTCTGACAAAAGACAACATTAGAAAGGATTAAGGTAGCATATTCAGACAAAAAGAAAAAATGCAATGAGCCTCAACACTTGCCTGGTACACTGATAATCACCCTTCACATGAAATTCTGGTTTTGGACGAACAGAAGACATCTGACTCAGCACATGCATTTACTTAAGCCACCACAATATCAAGTCCCTTTAGATATGCTGAAAGCTACATGGCATTCATGAAACTCGGACTAACCATTATTCAAGCTCCTGTCCAAAACAAGAGAATGACAGCTCAGCTCCAAGGCCCACCTAACAATGACCTTGACCCAGAACTGTGCCACTCCCTCAAAAAACTGTGCCACCAAAAGAGACTTTTTCAGCACCAGGCTGCCCCATCAAGGATAGCTACAGGCCTACACACAGAACTTTTTATTAAAGAACATTATTTCTGGCTGGCCTCAGAGAGAAGCCTAAACCAGCTGATTTTCACTTCCTTCTGTTTCCCACAGCCATCAAGGAAAACAGAAAAGTAACCATTTTAATTTTTGGCTGGTTAATCACTATCAGCTCCTCTTTCCTTTCATCTTACCTTTAACTCACTGTTCTGAGTACCAAAATGGAATGTTTGTATACCAAAGCACTTCCTGTTATTAGTCAAATAGAAACTATGTAAATTTGTTAATTGGTATTTAAAGTCCATTTAAAGTCCTGATATCCAAGAAATTCTACAAGAAATTGCATACAGTTTTATTGTTCCATGTACAAATACCACATGAACTAATGTTACTGTGTACATTTTAGCAATTCACAGCTTGGAACCCTGCAATTGCAACACTATTAACCAAAGTCAGACTGACTCCGCCTGCAGTTTCTGGACTACTTTATTTAAAATCCTTCATAATACTTTACCATTGCATTAGTAAAGAATTACTAATGTATTCTTTAACCTAAAATTGACTCTATACACTAAGTAACCACTGAGTTTGCTGCTTTTAAAAGTAATAAAATAGGGTAGTGTTACCAGATAAACTGGAAAGCTTCACATGGCCAATCCCACTTCTCATACACAAGACAGCACATAATTAAGTGACATTTATTCACCACCCACATGGTTTTTGATGTAGGAATCAGCCTGCAGAAGTCCATGAAACATTTGCCTATTCAGCATTTAATGACTCTGTATACCTGCAATTACTTGGATTCGGACACTTGCAAATTTAATTGGCGTTATTAACTCTTTCTCCACAGCTCATAATGACCACCATATCAAAGAAAGGTGTGCACGTCACTGGGACAGGAAACAAAGCATTTACAATAAAAACTGCTTCATCAGGTTCGTTTATTAAGGAGAACAAGCAGCTTGACTAGGTTTTACCAAGGGCTTTCAGATGCTGCCCAGACCACATTCATGTCATTAGCTGTCTACAGAAGTTGTTCAGCAAGTCCAGTTGGAGTGCAACAATTATTGCCCAAAAGGCCATAACCTAGCGCTATTACGTGCTCTTGGTGAAGGTTAAGAGAATTAATTAGTGGAAGAGGCTTTCCAAGTCTTCTTCCATTAAACCAAAATAAGTTACATTCTGGAGTTTTCACCTTCCTGTTTAGGGTTCCCAAAAGAAGAAAACTGCATGCCCCAGTTACCTGATGTCTTGGGAAAAACAATTTCTACTATCTGCTGGTCCTTAAGTGTCTTGTGGTAACTGCTATGACACTACTGTTAGGATAATTTCTAAAGCACAATATTCAAGAGCTACTTATTTCAAAACATTCTGGACCAGAAGAAAAAAAGCACACCCACAAGCAATTATTACATCTTGTAAGAAAACAAACCAAGTGATGATTTGACACACAACTCTGAGGAACGAATGCAGAGTGGCAAAAATCATATGTAGTACATGCAATAGCAACTGGAAGAGAGGTACTAACAGCCACCTGTTACCAATTTAAAAGTGTGAGGTAGATTTCCAGACACGAGGACAAAAAAAGGATTGCTACTTGTTACACAGCAAGGCGTAATAGAGAGCAACTATTCTAACATCATCACTTAGAACACCAGAGATTTTTAGAAAGGGAGTCACTATTAGAACACAAGCATGAAACTTGATTTTAGCTGAGTGACATCCCTTCACTTTACAACAGAAGTGAATGCGTGTACAGGAGAACAGGAAGAAAAGACTCAATAAAAAAGTCACACGCTTCCTCCATGGTCAAAGGTTTTCTAGGAAATCTCACCTGAGATTTAAAAGACAGAGAGACTATTTACAGCCCTCTTGACTTCTGCAAAATGGGTTATGTACTCATGAATATGCCCATCAGATTTTCGCCATTTAATTCACAAACTTCTAGCTAGCATTAGCAAACAGCTTAGAAGGAATATCAAACTACCTCAGTATCTTTGTGGTTTTTGTAACTGCCTAAGCAAGATGACCTTGCGCTAACACCTCTTACCCCAGCCTGCACCCTGCTGCTGCCTTTGCTACTGGAACACAAAATCTACCCATGGGATGACTTACCACATATAATCTGTCAGTTCTTAGGCACTCTGACAAGAAAATTTCCCAAAACTGCTGGGGAGAACAGTTCCGATGATTCAAAGAACAAAAAGCCTCTAGTCTCCCCCAACACTGCTACACAAAAGGCCTCCACATTCTGCATGTATACTGAGCCCCTGGTTCAACAAAGCACAGAATTTTATATCAGCTGAAAATTTAAGACACATTCAGTATTCCAAAAATAATTTAATGTACCAATGGTCAAAGAGAGGTCTTCAAAGAAAAAGTACTGGATGCACTACTGGTATGCCTAGTGACTGCAAAGGATGTCATACATACAGGTTATCTGATGAACAGCACAGAGGACAAGAGAAACAAACCTCTAATAAAAATCTCAAAGAGTTAAAACTTTTCTGCCTTACATCCACTATACAGAATGAAGGACAACTGGCAGGTGAAGGCCACTAACAACAGTCATGTTACAGCACACTTACATCTGCACGTCACACACTCACACCTTCTTAACACCAATGTCCTATACAGGAACAGGTTTTAAACTTCAAGAAACAAGATAATAAATGGCTTCTAAACTCAAGTTTAACCTTGACTATAGAATATTTCAAAAGGGAAAGACAATTTATCTAAGGAAAAAGTGCCATTAATTCACATACAAAGTCTGCATTTCTCTTTCACAATTCAGGCACTCTACCAACATCCCTTATTTAATGCTCCCCTCTATCTCCTCAAAATTCAAAATAATCTTTACAAAGCTGCCAAAAGGACACATTTTCCATCAAAAAGTTTCCAATGTACCTCTACACCTGCAGGTAGTACCAGTAAATGAAACACAGCTTGATTTCATTTGCTATTTTTATGCATTTCTTTGAAATAAGTTTGGTATTTTATATGCTGTGTGAAATGTAATTATTCAAAATTGCTTTCAAAAGCAATACTTAAGAAAATACTTTAGAAAAGTGTTTATCTCAAAAAATTTACAAGATGTGCAACATACTCCACTTAGAGGAAGCTCCATACTCACTCAGATATGTTATTTGAAATTCAAAAGCTCGTGATAAATATTCTCAATTATAAAACAGCATGAAAGGTACATCTATCCTGTATCATTTAGAAAAATGCAATGAGCAAGCAACTGTGTTCACAATACTGCAGTTCAATGTTACACTGACTTCAAGCAAAGCAGGTCACTGACTTCTACAGCAGAAATACCCAGCAACAAGAGCAAGTCTAAAGTTGAATTAAACTTACATGCTATCTGTCTGCAAATAATGCAAAATAAATACCTTTCAGTCTACACTGAATTTTAGGAGCAATTATGAACTTTCCAGAATTTTGAGGAACTATACCACTATGCTTGTAACTCCTTGAGATAATAGTTTCATTTAAATAAAGTTTTGATTCCCACCTATGTATGATTACCTTCTCAAACAAGCACTTTTCAAATTACAGATAACTGAAACGTCACTGTTGTAGACTAAAGAAACCAGAGTTAAATTTACAAGAATTGTGTTTATGACAATAAATGCCATTAAGCAAAAATACAAAAGAACCATGATGCCAATTCCAATTTGCACAATGAGGGATTAGATTTATATGCACCTAAAAGTTACAGGCTTTGTGCAGATACATTTTAAAGTCACCTTTGGTAAATTACTGTTTACTAAAGCATTACTACTGGTGTTGTTGTGGACTTTCTGCATGGTTTTACCTGATCACATTTAATCCTCAAAGGCTGTATGAGCACTCTAACAGGTGACACTTGTGCATATTATCAAAAATTAATCTGAATATCTTAAAAAGAAAAACCTAGATATCACAAGAAAAACTGAGAATTCTAACTTGTCAGTGTTATAAAGGTTTACATCCTCCCTGTTAAGTGGAGAAGCAAGCCACTGTGCAATTGGTCTGTATTTACACAGAATAATCTTGCTTTTTTGACAACTATTATGGGACTCTCTACAGAACTCTCAACTCAAGTTTCTGTATTGGTTAACAGTCCGAAATATTTTTTCAAGCCTTTTAAGACTTTCAATGTATACTACTTTTGAAACCATGACAGTACTAGAAACATCACTGATCTTACTAGAAGCTGGTATTAAAAAAAAACCCAACCCATACTCAGTTGTATTTTCATTTCCCAGGCCACATTCTCCCACCAGGAAAGCATTACAGATGACATCTCTACAAACCCAGGTCCAGATTTTGCAGGTGAGCAACAGAAAGGCCTCCCTATGATGAAGAGGTAATCCCTAACCACGGATGCAATTAAATTGTTCAGCTGCAAAGCACGCAGCATTTCTGCAACACCTCTGACCTCAGTCACTGCACAAGTCTAACTTGAGGCTTAGGCAGGAGAAGGGAGCCAGCTACAAGGACAATAAACAAAGACTTTGTTATTTACTGCAATTTGAAAATAAGCAAGCACAGGTGATAGCTGACTCCTGAATGAGAACACACTGCTGCTACGGCAGAACATTCTGCAACTGTGTTAATTACTTCAACTGCTGTGAGTATTGCCCCATCTTCTACTTTTAGGGGTTCAGCACAGCTGCTCATGGTGAACTGCATCTAGGCAATCAATCTTGCTGGGACACACCATGACAAAACCAACTGTTTACTTTCTGCTACATTAGGCCCAGATCTACCACAATGTGCAGATGGAGTTAATGGAGAAAATGGTGCAAAGACAGCTTTTGTGCCAGCAGCACAGCAAAGAAAGCCACAAGGTGCAGGCCTTTAGAGTAATTTTGATTTCCAAAGGCTATATTGCAAATTATTTATTGCAATTCCTACTAAGCTCCACAGTCACAAAGCACTGCACTGAGAGGAAGCCCTCATCTTCAGATACGCAGGCAACAACTCAAAGACTGGCTTTGGATGTGGAAACAAGTGTTTAGCACTGGCTGAAGAACACGGGAAGGGTGCTGCTGGTGGTCTCTCTTGCTCTCTTAATAACTGACACTCTCCCTGTACAGAACTGCTGCCATGCCATTTATAAATGCTGACCCACATCAAGCTCTTCCACATAGGTAAAATACGGGGTTTGGTTCACAGAAGAAAGCCATTAAGAGAAAAATCAGTGTCCCTTACACAAAGGGGCAAAATTAAGTCTATATATACAACCACTGATTTTTAATTTTTTTTCACTTTGTCTAAGTGTTACAAAGCCTCCCCAAACAGCACACTGGCTATTTAGTCACAGCTGGTATGCACAGCAGCAAGACACCAGCCCTCTTTAACTGTGCTTTCTTGTAACCCTAACAGAGTCTTCTGCTGTCCTCTCCTCATGATACACAATCATGTGGGATTAGAATAACAACTGTACTTGGATCACTTCCAGCCGCTCCAGCTCATTATGGAAGTGCAGGCTGGGGCTACGTTTGTAAGACCGAGTTTAATACCATGAACATAACTTATCACCTGGAAAAAAGAAAAAAAAAAGAAGTACTGAATTATCACGAAATGTCTGAAAAGAAAAAAAAATAAAGCAAACACCCCTCGAATAAAAGATGACACAACCTGGGAAAGACAATTTCGTTTGCCGACTCTCACCAGCCGGGCTGCTGTCGCGGCTGCCCCAGCAGCGTATCTGTGACTTACCGACGCCGCGCTCCCTCACCGCGGCGCCTCTGCCCGGGCCGCCGGGCACAGCGTGCCGGGAGCGCGGCCCTTGCCCGCTGCCGGAGGAGCCGCCCCTCGCCGCCCGGCTCGCCGCGGCGGCGGGAACCAACATGGCCACCCCCACCGCGCCACATGCGCCGGGCGGGCCGGGCGGCCGCCGGGGCCGCGGGCGGGGCGCCACACAATGGGCGCCGCCGGACCGCGGGCCCCGCTCCCGCCGGGCCCCGGCGGAGCCGCGGCCGCCGCACCCGGGTGGCAGCGCCGGCACAGCCGCGGCGCCCGCCGCCCCCTCCCCCGCCCCGGCCCCTGCGAGCGTGCGCTCCTCGCCGGCCTCCCGGGCCAGCCGCCTCCTGCCTGCCCGCCCGCCCGGGCCCCCGCCGCGCCCTCGCTCGTCGCGGCCGGCGAAGCGGCGCCTCGACGAGGAGGAAGAGGATAAGGATGCGGTGGGAGGAAGGCAAAGGAAAGGCGGGCGGGAGAAGGGAACGCGGCACTCACCGGCTCCACCGCCGCCATCTTAGAGCGCTCGGATCGCGGACGCACCGCGGGGCGGGGCGGGGGCGGGTAAAGGCCCCGGGCCGCACGCGATTGGCAGCCCGGTGGTCACGAGAACCCGGCGGCCGTTTGGGGCGCGGTGCTAGCCGGGAGATGTAGTCTTCAGGCGCGGGGGCCGCCGGGAACCCCGCCTACTGTCGCCTGGGCAGGAAGAGGCGGGCCGGGGCAGGAGCGCCCTCTCGCGGCCGCTGTGGGAGCGGAACCGCCCGCCCGCGCGGAGCGCCTGAGCCGCTCGTCCCCAGAGCACAGCGCTCTGCGGCCTCCTGTGTCCCGAACACAGCGCTCCGTGGCCTCCTGTGCCACAAGCACAGCCGTGTGGAGCCCCTTGTTCCTTGAACACAGCGCTTTGTGGCCCCTTGTCCCCAGAACACAGCGGTGTGTCGTCCCTTGTTCCTTGAGCACAGCGCTCTGTAGCCCCCTGCCCCCAGAACGCAGCGCTCTGTGGCCTCCCGTCCCCAGAACAGAATTAGAGAATCACTTAAGTTGGAAAAGAGCTTGAAGAACATTGAACTGTTAACCCAGTACTTCCAAGTCCAGCTCTAAACCAAATCCACACGCGTCACATCCACGCATTTTTCTGAACAGTCAGGGATGTGATTCCCCCACTGCCCTGGGCAGCCAGTTAAACCACGTAAACCCAGCCATGGGATTCATTTCAGTGTTGTGATTTGATTAGTACTTATCAAAGGGTTCAATAAAGAAAAACACAACAAAAACATAATTGAGTTCTTAACCTTTTGTAATACTGCTTGATGAAACAAATACCATAACAGTTTTCAAAGAAAAAGAACTGGGGCATATCTTAATCTCAGGGACAAAACAGAAATTGAAAAAGCAAATATTTCCTCTTAAACCATATAATTTTAAATCACATTATGATGGCAAAACAAGAAATAATCTCTGAAAATGTTACATTCAGAAAGTACATGAAGCTTTTTTTTGCTTTTTGTTTTTGTCCAATGGCATACTGTTCATTTTACCAATTTCATAAAATTTGATTTATGGTAATTCTTTATAGATGGTTTGATGCAAACCAGTAATTAGTAAATCTTCCTATTTATTTGCCTAATATGTTGCCATATGGATCTTATATTTCCCTTTACTTGTTTGGCGGCCAAGCACATTCTTTGACTGCCTGTTTTAATCCTGCCTTTAAGTCTCTTAACATAAATAAAGATAATCCATCCAGAATCATCCCCCTCTCTAATAATTTTTTCTTCATCTTCTTCTGTGTTTAATTTTGTATTTTCTACTCTCAATGAGCCAGGTGTACAGATCTACACTTTACAGCCCTGAATATCATTTTACGAAGAAGAACTGTAAGTGAGTGTTAACCACCAAATTGTATTGAATGTCATATAGCATTTGGCTATTTCATTTCTCTCATGCAAGGCAGGGAGAACAGCTTGAAGCCCTCTATAAAACAGCTATGCTTATTAACAGTGTTTAATTAGCTAGATGAATATAGCACAGCTGAGCTCAGAACACAGCCTACCTCATTGCCACACAGGAAGCAAGCACGTGTTGCGGTTTGGGATATGTTTTTCTTTGATTTGTTGAGTTTGAGAGGCAAAAAGCCTCTAAAGATGACATCAGAAGTTATCCAACAACTTAGAGCAGCAATGAGAGGATTATGAGCTACTGTAATCTTTTCAAGTGGCTAACACACATCACAGACAACATGCTCAGAAGTGATGTGGCTGCCTTGCAAGCGATATAATCTTCAAACTAAAAGGAAATTTAAGATAGAAGGCAAAGAGGTATCACAGATAGAGCCAGGAAACCCCAGCTTTTGAAGTTACAGTGGAGAAAAGAAGGGGCTGAAGTAAAGAAATGCTGAGTATCTCGTCTTCAGCAATCCTGCAAGAATTTATCAGTTTCCAGTGTGAATTTAGGTAGTGCTGGGAACATCTTCATTCTGTAAAGTGTGGCATCCACGTCAGAGGTGTGAAGGTATGAGCTCTAATTGATCTGCATGCCTGTATCTCACTGATTTGAGTGAAATTACATTTTTACAATCATTGTGTTTTATGTCATTAAAAATCTGATCATCTTAGTTTGATTTTGAAACCTGAAAATAAAAAGAATTTTTAATGTCACATAGTATTATTCATGGTATCTAAAGTGGAAATAAAACATTGATTGTATTTTACTACTATTAGACCTATTTTTATGGCCCTCTGATGACACAAACTAAGTGAAATCTCTTTGGATATCAGTAACATTCCCGTTGAATTCATTGGGCCAGAACTTTACTCCATGATTTCTACTCTGTTTCCATAGCAAAGAATTAAATTTTTCTCATCTCCAGACATATTCATGGATTCTTTCAAATATTTCCAGCAGTAGAGTTTCTCTCTTTAATGCTTGCAACTTACTGGTTAAATAGGAATGCTTTTTATAAAAACACTTTTTTTTTTTTACAAAGATGCAGCTTGTTTCCCTTTGATCTTGTCCCGTGATAAAACAACCAGTTTCATATGCATACATTGGAAAATGCTAAAATTCTTGGATACCAGAAGAGTGTTCTTGAATGCAGAGAGAACCATTCTTACATCATAGTGCAAATTTGATGCCCTACATTAATGCAGACTCTGCAAGAGGCAGTACAGCTTGAAAAATCAAATCAAATCAAAACAAAACAAAAGTATGTAGGATCTTCCTTTTCACCACAATTAAAGCTTGCTTGGAATTAGGTTTGAGTAAGGCTGCTCCAGCCTGGATTCTGGCTGGAGTGGGCCTTTCAGTAGTTTACTTTACATCTGCACCAATGGAGGGGAAAAGAGTGATACAGGGGCTTAAAATACATTTCAACCTCTTTTACCTTACAGAATTGGACAGAACTTGAAATCCCACATGATTTTTCCTTAAAGAAGAAAAACGGAAACAGGTATTTCTTTAATGCAACTCTATTCATTTACAAAAGGATGTTACAATGATTTTTTCCCCCTATGCTCTTAGAAGACTATTTTGCTTTGAGCACAGGTTTGTCTTTTCCTCTGGGTAATGTTTCCTATAGGGCTGGTTTTCATTCACTTTTTAAGATCATGCTTTTGTGGCCATCTTTGAGGTGTATGTGATGGGTTTGCATTTCTCTTTTTTTGCATGCACATACAGACACACACAATGTACATAACTGTTGCATTTGGAATGAGAAACTCAGTGAGTGCCTGTACCATCTGGCCAAGCCACAGCAGTGCACATTTGCATGTGGTCTGGCTCCTGGGTGGCATTTTTGCATTGTTTCAGCCCTCCCTAGACAAAGAAGCATTTAATTGTGTCTGCAATGAGCCTGAACAGGAGACAGCTACCAAGAGCTTCACTGGGAAAGGGGGACTGCCCAGCCCCCCCTGCTGCAATGTAGAGAAGCAAAGCGAGGAGGGGGGACCCAAGCTAAGGTGCTCTCTTAATTAAGTAATGTCAAATTCAGTGGCCATTTTCTCCCTAAGCTGCAGCTGTCTCAGCTGCCAGCTGCTCTCGCTTTTCTGCCACTGCTCTCTGACCCATGAGACATCCCTGACCTCCCCTTTTGCCCTCTTTGCTGCCCTCACGTACTCCCAGCCTTGCATCACTTTGGAGAAGCTGGGAGGACAGCAGTAGACACAAATCAAGCATCATGAATGGGCTATAAATTTGTGACTCATGCGCTGATCTCTGTGTGCATTGGTCTGTAACACAGGGGGACAGGCAGCCAGAAAGGGACGTGAAAAGCCTGACAGAGAAAAAAGACCTCCGCTCAGGTAAGGTCATAGTAAAGGTCAGTGAACTTCCCTGGTGAGAAAGAGTGTGCCACCAGATAATGGGAAATGACAGTGGATGGACCTCCAGGATGCAGGAGCCAGTTCACTTTATAAATCAGAACATCAAGGCCAAATTGGAAAACAAAAGCATTGAAATACCACAGAAACCACATACTTTTTAATATGGGGATCATGATGTAGGGCTGTTTAAAAAAGCATTTCAACAGCAAACCCTAGGCCAAATCTTTCAGGGTTTGTTACTCTAGACTGATCTGCCATTGCAGTCTGTGTTCTTTCCGAAGACTGCAGAGAACAAGCACACAAGTTTGCAAATTCCTCAATTAGGGGGGTTGCTGTTCTTTAAATTACACATACTTTTAAATTGTTTAATTAATACATGTATCCTTGGCTTCTCTGAAGAAGCAGGGAAACAGCATGACTTTAATTTGCGCTTCAGAAATACAGTAAATAAATGAAACTGAATAACAGAAGGAACCCCATCTACTAGTTAGAGCAGGAGTCCTCTTTTTTCCTTACATGCCTCCTTGTTGACCGCTACAAAATGAGCACAAGCACATTTTCCCGGTAAGGCTGAAAGACAAAAATAGGAATAAATTGTGAATTTATATTCAGATATGAATTTGAATGTCAATTAGATGATCATAAAATTTAGTAAAGTATCCTAAATTATTAATAATGATTGTACTGAAATCTCATCAAGAAGCAGATGATGACATTTGAGCAGGAGACACTGAAACTAGATCAGCCAGTATACTTCAGGATTTTTATACCATGTCAGTGACAACAGGTACTTGCAAACCCTGCTTAACCAGGTAAACGATGTCTGCAACTCCTTAGGGTTCCTTAAATGGAGCAAAGAGGCAACTAAAGTGTATGAAGGTACCTGTCCTGCTTTGCTTGATAGCTTGGCTTGTTGGTTACTTGGAAAAGTAGCACTGATTTTTCACAGTACAGTACCTGCTAGCACAAGGGTCATTAAGGAGCAATTCTGCCTGCTCAGTAACATTTTGCTTTAAGAAGGTTAAAATAAGCACTCAATGATGTGTCCTTTAAAGATGTTTCATGATGTTGGTTGGCAGTTGGTTGCCTGTCTTCAGAATTTGGACACAAATACTGCCACAGCGTGAGCTGCATGAATCAGAACACAGATATTTTCACTTGTTTAAGAAAATAATTATTGTAATCTTAGTGTTTTGCAGGCACCCTAGAAACATTCCTAATTTGCTGACAGTGAATTCATGCTTTCTACAAATGGTAGGCTGATACCAGTCTTATCAGTACTGGAGAAATGAAGGTGAGAACTATCAGAAACACAGATGTCCACCTGCAACTACACTTCAGTAATAGCATGACATCAAATTCCTTTGGTTCATTTGCCATGCTAAGTGAAACAGCTTATCACACAGCAAACCTGGATCATACACTTTATCTGCTGCCCTTGTCCTATAGTTGGCTGGGCTCCTTAGCCACTTTTTGCCAATTAATGCTATCATAATGCATCAAGCAGATTTATATGAACACACTTATTCTGAAAAAAGAGGATGTATGCTTTTCTGTTCTGGGAAAGCAGAAATTCTCACCTAACCTCTAGCCTAGGAAATAAGCCTAAGCCTTCGAGATAAAGATTTTTAAAATTATTGCTATTCTTTATTAAAGATGGGGACAGAAGACCACGGGGAATAAGACAGTTGCAGAAAATACTGAGATTATAGTTTGGATTTTGAATCACACTTTCTGGCAAGTCATCTGGATGCCAGGAAATCAGGAGAATATTTTGTGTACTAAGATCAGAATAAGGATTGGTGCAGTTTCATTGAAGTTAATGGCGCTGAAGTAGAAAGACCGACAGAATTTAATCCTGCAAAGTTTTAACTTAAATCATAGTCTGTACTTGCCAGCAGTGGGAAGACAGATGAAATTTAAACAAGGAGTGGGATCCCAGTACTAAGGGCTGGATCTTGCAGATACATGCTCTGAAGTGTTTTGCAGCTATTCTCCCACTCAATAGGCATCTCCCCATACTCTTTTTGAAAGCAACTGCTTATTGACATGAACCAGTAAAAAGCATCTTGCACTGATATTAAGCTAGAGATGTTTTAGTACATAGGATAGTGATCGTTCCTCTGTGATACTGTTGAGGCTGCATCTCAAATCCTGTGTTCAGTTCTGAGCCACTCACTACAAGAAGGACATTCAGGAGCTGGAGCACGTCCAGAGGAGGGCAATGGAGCAGAGGAAGGAGCACAACTCTGGTGAGAGGCAGCTGAGGGAGCTGGGGGTGTTTAGCCTGGTGAAAAGGAGGCTCAGGGAGGATCTTATTTTTCTCTACAACTGCCTGAAAGGAGGCTGTAAGCCACGCAGGGGTTGGTCTCTCCCGGGTAACAAGTGACAGGACAAGAGGAAATGGCCTCAGGTTGTGCCAGGTGAGGTTTAGATTGGATATTAGGAAAATTTTCTTCATGGAAAGGGTTGTAAAACATTAGAACCGGCTGCCCGGGGAGGTGAAGTGCCCATCACTGCCCATCGCTGAAGTGTTCAAAAAATGTGGATATGGCAGTTGAGGATGTGGTTTGGTGGTGACCATGGTGGTGGAGCAATGTGACGACTGGACTTGATGATCTTAAAGGTATTTTCCAACCTTAACAACTCTATGATTCTAAATTGACACTAAGTTTGAGAACACCCAGAGAACATAAGCACAGGCATCTCACAGGCACAGGTAGTATCTTTTTTCACTCTCTAACCCATGCAAATGAAAGAAATATAATATGTGCATTAATCACATTTATTTTTATGACAGAACATTGGTTTCGAGTCTTTCCAGGAAGATAATCAGCATCCTTCATGTGACAATGCCACCTTGACTCTGCAGCCTATTTTTCTAATTTTAGTTACTGCCTTACCGAATATTGAATTTGTGATGGTTTTACCTGGGCTAAAAATAGAGCAAAAGAATTGTTATAAACCACACAGACAGACCTACATACCACAGCCCACACTCCATAACAAAGAAGATATGCTTGAAAAATTTATTGTACAGCCTCGCAGATGAAAACTACAGCAAGTTCTTCACGGAATCAATTGGGGTCGGAGGGGTCCTCTGGAGATCATCCAGGCAGGGTCACTCAGAGCAGGTGACACAGGAGTGCGTCCATGTGGGTCTGGAATGTCTCCAGAGAGGGACAATCCATGTCCTCCCTCCCTGGGCAGCCTGTTACTCTCATTGTAAAGAAGTTCTTCCTCACGTTGAGGTGAAACTTCTTGTGCTTTACTTTATGGCCATGAAGTCCTCATCCCGTCACTTGGCGCCACCGAAAAGAGTCTGGCACCATCCTCTTGACACCCACCTTTGAGACATTTATGAGATCCCCTCTCAGTCCTCTGTTCTCTGGGCTAAATAGGATAAATACCCTCTTTACTGTGAGGGTGGCGAGGCGCTGGCACACGTCGTCCAGGGAAGCCGCGGACGGCCCATCGCCGGGACCGTTCAAGGCCGGCTCGCATGTGGCTTTGCGTCCCCGGAGCCTCCTCCCTCTCCCCTCGCTCCCGCCCTCCGTCCTGCTCTCCCCGCCCGCCCCAGCCGGCGGCAGCTCCGGGCGGCGGCTCCTCCCCCGTGGCCGCCCGGCAGCATGGCGGCGGCGGTGGAGACCCGCAGAGTCTGCGAGACCGCCGGCTGCAGCAGCGAGGCCAAGCTGCAGTGCCCCACCTGCCTCAAGCTGGGCATCCAGGGCTCCTACTTCTGCTCGCAGGTGAGGTTCCCCGCGGCCCAGCCCCTCGCCCGGCGCTCCGGGCGTGCGGCGGGCGCAGGATCCAGCTCCCCGCGCCGGCTCCCGGCCGCCCGGGCCCGGCCCGGCGTGCCCGGCTCTGCCTCTGTGCCCGCCCGCTCCCGGCCAGCCTGGGCCAGCGGCGCCCGGCCAGGGACCCCCGCACGAAGTTCCCCCCGGGTTCTTGGAGCCGGGGGAGCCGGGCTGGCGGCCCCCGGTCCCGCCCCGTTTCTCCTCGTGGCCGCGGGCGATGCGGGACCTCAGCGGCGCTGAAGCGGGGCCGGAGCGCTCGTGAGAGGGTGCACGGATGTTCCTGTGCCTGAAGGTGTGGGTGGTCCGGGTGCCCCCCTCGAAAATAAAGGCTTAGTGGGACAAAGTGAGGACGTGCTCATCAAATTCCAGCGGCTGCGTTTCCCTGCCGGCGTCAGCTCTGGAGTTGCTCGGCTTTGATAGACACCGGGAGACTTGTTGCTCTGAAAACAGATTTTCTTTCAGTTATGAGTTTCTGTGAAAACTGTTTGATACTCTTCCTTTTGTATATTATTCCCTTTTCACTCCTAACTTTTTTTTTTATCCCCACTATGTCCTTTGGTGTTCTGCTTTGAGGGTGCCAAACAGGAAGGTTCAGGTTAGGCCACATGTCACAGAGCAGTCAGCTCCCACTGAAATGTGAGAATTGAACCTGTTCTGTGGGCCACAGCGGTAACAGAGTGTGGTCCTTCAATAGAAAGAGCTGTCTGATGACTGTTTGAGTGCATTTTTTGCTTGTGGTGTTTGTTTTGGTTTTGTTTGGTTTTTTTTATTAACTTTCAATTGTGCACTAAAAATCATAGCCTAATCCTTGGAACTTTTTGTGTGTGTAATTCTGTCAAAATCAGTGAGGATGTATGTGTTTAGTTCAGAGATTAACACTGCCTTTCCTTGTCACAATTATAACTCAGAGTAAAGTCACTGAACTTTTGTGGATAAACATAAGAAAATAATTCAGTCACATCAGCTAGATTAATTTATTAATTGGGAAGAAATTTTTTCCGAGTCAGGATGTAAGCTGGTAGTTTGCATAGGACTAGGGGAAAATTTCCCACGTGCTTGTGACACACCCGCTGCACATTTTCTGGTACTTTCCCCTGAAGTCTCTGTGCCCTGTGCTGGGTGCTAAATTAGAGCAACTGCACCTCAGAATTGTTCTGACAGTTCTGTATCTCTAGTTCCCACGTGGTGCTTGTGGTTAACTTCTAGGATTTGCTCTAGATTTTACTGTGTGTTTTGACATGTCTGATATAAAACTCATCCTAAATGTGACATTGGTATATACAAATATTGGTTGGTGATGACAAAACCATTTGTTAAGGGAATGAACAGGCCAGTGAGATGAGTTCCAGTTACATCTTCACTCCCCTCCTTCCCATCTCTAACTCAGCTAATTCCATATGGGACGCAGAGATTCTTGTTTTTTATATACTGAGTTTAATTATTTGGAAATATCTGCTACTGTTGTAAGGTAAAATGGACTTACTGGAAATACTTCTTGGCTTGTTAAAATAGGCTGCTGGATAACTGACTACATGCTTGTAAGGCTGTCCTGCCTAGAAAATTAAGTACTGAACTGGGAATCCCAGTCGTCTCATTTCTGAGTGACTTGGGGCATGTTTTGCCTTGCTGTGCCAATCAGGAATGTGGGTAAGCCCACTGAAGGGGCTTTGGAGGTTTTGGGGCGAGGTGTTACAGAGAAGGACATGCACAGAGAGGAGTTCCCATATTCATCCTGTAGCAAGGGCCCTTAGCCCCCCTTAGTGCCCTGTGTTGGCCCAGCATGGAGCTGTCCCGAGGCTCCAGCTGTCCTTGTCACCTGGTGTGTGCCATGCAGGAAACTCGCTGCTGTCCTGCCCCGGTGTCTGGCCGGCGCAGTCAGGAAGGTAGGTGAGGTGCTGCTGACAACCTGGCTGCTTCTTCAGGTAAGCACATGGCAGGTGAAGCACTGTTATTTTCTCTGAACTTCCAGCAAGTTTCAGCTGACAGCAGTGGACTGGTTAGCATCGGTGAAACTTCTCTGGCGTTCTGTCTTTGGTGGTTTTCTTTCCATGCTAGTCTTACATGCATACACAACTCTTAGATTAGCTGGTGAGTGGACCTAGGATGTTATTCCACCTCACAGCACAGCCTGTGTTGTAGCTGGCTTGGTGCTGCTCCCTCCCTCTAAGGATGCAGGCTTCTACCCTTTGCCTTAGGCTGTCCCTGATTCCCTGGTGAGCCACTTCTGAGGTCTTCAGAGTTTTCTTTTAAATGGAGGAAAAGCAGTTGCATTAATTATTTGGGGTTTTTTTTGCTGGTTTAGCACTGCAGGGTCATGAAGCTCTTCAGGAGTGAGCTGCTGAAGAGCAGGCTTGCCCACTGTGACCCAGATTAGCCCAGCCATAAAGTCAGCCTGTCCTTATCGAATGCACTGGTGTTAGCCAGGTGTGTGGGTGCTTCCTTTGGGCTGAGGGTGGATTGGGAGCCACAAGCTATCTGGCATTTCCTTGACAGGTAAAAGCATCTGAATGGGCATGGACACCAGGTGATTAATCTGCTTGGAAGCCTACAATGCAGCCAGACCTCCAATCAGAGCTAAAACCAAATTTGTAGGAATTTATTTTCTCTAGTGCTAAGATTAAACAACAGAAAATTGTGAACTGCTGTAGGATGGTAACCATGTGAAGCCATGTGTTTGGATTATAAGTTACTAACATATCATTTGCTAAGAAAAAATTGATATAGAACTGAAAGGTATAGGAGGTATAGTAAGTATAGGGCTGAGACTAGATTAAAATTATTTTTCATGACTGCACATAGAGAATTGAAGTGAACTTTCCAAGTAGATTGCATCAATACAATGATTTCCCTGGTGGATTTATCATTTGTGTTTCTCCTTTCCTGGAGAAAGGGTGGTATTCTGGTCACTTATATTTTTATCTTCCTCTGCATCAAAACATATGCCTCAGCAACATGCCCTGAAAATGCTTAGGCTGGGGTAATTTGACATTCTCTGGGATTTCTTTGAGCCAACACTGTTTCTCTGGCACCTTGGAAGCTGGGTACAGTTGCTAAATGATAGTTGTGCTTGTGGATCGTGGGTGGAAAGGGGGCCATGTGGCCAGGTTCTGGCCTAGCAGGGAGGTTTTGAAGCTTTTGAACTGGTCATGGAGACAAGGTAAAAATGGCTTTTAGCAGCAGAGAAGCTCTTGAGGTGGTGTGTTGAACCCTGGCTTGTTTTTTTCCCTGTCACTTCAAGCTGTAACAAGAGCAACTGTTCTGTTGAGGGATTCTGTCTGCTGTTAACCCTTAGCAATATTTTATGCTAGTAAATCAAGTACTGTCACTACCAGCTGACTTTTTTCATCATCTTGTTTTGTTTTTGTTTTGGTTTTTTTTTTTATTTAGAGACTTACTGCAGTGTTGTGTGTGTATATCATCTTATGGTGAGATACAATAATTCAGTCTATCTTCTGAATGTGGAAATCACACAGATGTCCAGCATCACATCTCAGGTGTAGAGTTTCCCTTGCTAAGATGAATTTGTTATTGTGAAATCTGCCTTATAGCTACAGTCACTTGCATGTACATTGTGTGTAGTATACATAAAGAGTTTGTGTTTAAGTAGACAATTGGCATTTCTTTTATTGGCATTTCTTTTATGTCTTTTACAAGTGGCTGAAGGATAAAGAAGGGGAGAGTAGTGACTGTTCTTAAGAACTCCAGTTACCATTTTTATATGAGCCTTCTAATTGTGAATGGATCATTTATTAGTGATTTTGTGTTGCTTTTGTGAAAAACTTTATCTTTCATACTACTTACGTAAGTATCTTGGACAAAACAGAATAGGTTTACTGTGGTGTGGACTAGATGCTGGTACAGGGCCATTTCTCCAGCCAAATTCAGAAATACCTACTTGTAGACACACTCTGGAAACATTCTCTTGCGCTGAAGTCAGTGGCCTTTGCCATTTTTGTTTCTCAGAGAGCTGGTGGCCATGGGTTGTATCCTAATAGTAGTCATAACTGAGTCAAAAAGAAGTGTTGCCCCCTCCTGTTTTGTGTGCCCTTGTGTTGCCATCCCCAGGTGTACGAAGTGGTCTGGTTATGGAGTCAGAAGTGAGGACTGGGGTTATCTGGTGACTCTGCCTCATGTGTTTTAGGTGTTTGAAGGGGTAGCATTTCTCTGAACTGTACAGTCAGGGCCAGTGTCTCTCTTGCACTGGTGGGTGCCTCCCAATATCTCCTGATATCTCTTGATACATGAAGTGGGGTATGACTTGTTCAGGAAAGAAATACTGTTTTGTTCCCTCAGTGAGTTTATATACAATGTACTGCTTTCTGGAAGGCACATTTTCACTGACCCTCAGCTCTGGGCCCTTGACAGCTTTGGATGCTCAAGGTGACAGTAATTTGTGAAAAATCGTGGACCTGAAGAGAAGATTGTTGTTCCATCTGCTGCTTTGCTGTTTCCTTCACTGTCAGTGTGCTGGGGATGGGGAGCAGGGAGCAATAGACCTGGATGAAACTATTTTTTGTCCTCTCTCACATCAGACCATAGGACATCAGTGCAGTGTTTCATCCTTGGTTCACTGTTCTTTGTGCCTGAAATAGGCTGAAACCAGCTGCTTGGATTCAGCTGCAGCACATAGCAGTTTCCTCAGGCATAAATGGCACTCAGCTGATACCATCTTCTAGAAAATCAGATTTCCTTCGTCAGGAAGCTGACATTCTCAATTGCCTATAAATCACCATGAATACCTGTGTCTGAGGTAAGCACCTGATTGTTGGTGAGATACGAAAGCTGAGCCCTCATGACTTTCTGAAAGTAAAACTTCAGACTCCTGTAGGCAGACTTGCTGAGCTAGTGTTCCACGTACTGACAGGAATTCCTCTGGAATTCCTCTGGTCTCTTATTCCTTCACTACACTCAAAAATCAGTTGTGTATTTCTGTAAATCCAAAGAGCTGCAAAATGCAGTTCCTTCCTCAAAGGAAGGGCTTGGTCATGAGGGACTCAGGAGTCTCAGGCTAAGATGGGGTCTTAGATGCAGGAGAAAGTCAATGAACCCTGCTGACACCAAGGTTCTGCATGTCGGTGCTTCTCTTGGAGTTGAAAACACATATTATGAAAACACATATCCGACTCTTCTGAAAAACTGACTATTCATGTGTGCTGCTTAGACTTCTTTGGGAATTTTGTACGGAGTTTTTCAGACTGGATGCTGTCTCTGTGGGCTTGTACTGCCCTAGAAGGATTTCAGCATGCTGAAAAGAATCAACTGTTTCATTTAGCATCAAATGTATTAACATCTCAACATACTTGTACTTATGGGTAAAATATGAATTAATCTGTACTGTATTTAATATGTATATATAATTGATAGCCTGGTATTAAACTAAATGCTGTACTTCAGAGGGGTTTTTTTGTCTTCTGTTTTGCATACCTTTAAGGCATTTGGTTAAAAATGAGTTCTCATTTTGCAAAATGACATTAAGGTTATTTGTAAAGCTTTAGAATGTAAAACTGTCTGGGGCTCAGGTTAAGCCCCAGACAGTTTTACATTCTAAAGGACATTTGTAAATTCTGTTAAAAAGATTGCTCAGAATATTTTTAGCTACAGTATGCTGCTTGGCACTTGCAATTTGTCCATTGCAGTTCAGGATATAATGACATGCAAAGAGACAGTCTGTCCTCACAGTCTTGATTCTGACTTTTTTTTTTTTAATTTTCTGTAAAGTAGATATTTTTTGAAATTCATTGCAGTGGCTCTAAATTATGACCATAGAGGATGGAGGGGGTATTTCTGTGTAAGTTGGGCACAAGTTGTAGTACTGACAGAGGGGTTGGCAGAGATAGCTTGAAATGAGCCTTTCCCATGCCAAGGCAGTTCAGAAGCACAGTCTGTCAGCATGTCTTGGATTCTGTGCTGTGGTGCCTGCATAGCTTCCTGGGCTTGGCTATCGTAGAGGGGCCTGGCTTGGAAGAGACCTTAAAGACCATCTAGTTCCAATCCTCTGCCATGGGCAGGGACACCTTCCACTAGATCAGGTTGTTCAGAGCCCTGTCCATCCTGGCTGTGAACACATCCAGGGATGGGGCATCCATGTCTCTGGGTAGCTTATTTAAATCTAGTTTGTTATGTCTGTGCCATACAGAGGTTTGTAGTGCAGTAATATCCTAATCTTGATTGAGCATCCTTTTTTCTTCTGGAATTTGCAGTTGACTGTACTTTTCCACTTCTTAATCAGATTGTATGCATACATGAACTGAATGAATAAGAAGCTTTCTGTTATTGTTGTAAAAATGACAATAAACATAGCAGATTTTTTTTTCCCACTAATTGCTTCAATAACTATTTTAAAGGATGTTGTTCTTTCAATGGTTGATCTAAAAAAAAAATCTCGAGGTATTTGGTAGTGATCAGTGTGTTCATAGTGAAAATGCACCATACTATAAAACAAATGCTGCTATGTCACATGATTCTCTTGATATTGGGCAAGTCCTTAAGGTAAAAATCATTTTCAGAAATAACACATCTTCCACAAGGGAATCCAACAGGAATCTTTTCAAATGGTAATTCTGGTTGTGCCTTTGGTTACCTTTTGATATATTCTGATGAACACTGGGTTGAACTTGTCTCTAAACATAAAACCAGTGGGATTGGCACAAGAATGCCCTGAAGCCAGAAATGTTGTTAAAGGTTTCAGTATGTTGATAGCCTCTGTCTAGAAGACACATTTATATTTTTCTTACCAATAGAATAGTTGTGCCCAGGATTTCTCTAAACAAGTCAAGGATTACTCTCTGCTCTTTTGGTTTTTTTTTGTCATACATGTGACCTCTCTTCTTTTACAGTCCTCTTCAGTGCTTCCACGTGTGTCTTGACTGAGGTGTAAAAGTCACATGCAATAAAAAAAAGAAAAATGGTTTAGGTGAGAAGGGTGGGGATATTTATATCAGGCTTGCTAATGGATTATGTAGTGCTTGAAATGACACCCAGGAAGTCTTCCAAGGAACTTGAAGCCAAATTCATATTGTTCCTGTGTACTTTCCCACTGAAGCTATTTAATGTTTTAAAATATAGCCATGCAGTGTTACATGGTCCTTTTTTCATTGTATTTGAAAAAAAAAACCCAAACCTTTATTTTCTTCATTTTAATATTAAAAGTCACCCTGGATATTTTTTTCCCCTGGATTTTGTTTATTTAGTCATTGAAAATTTTCTACCCTGACCTGAGTAGGGCATAGGAACACAGAAGAATTGTTAAGAGGCAGGAATGGCAATAGCCAGTTTGAAGTAGATGTGTCAGGAGAAGACTCAGTGAAAAGCATGATTTTCTCCGGAAAATACTTCAAAAAGTGGCCCAGATGGAGAGAAAGAGTAGGTTTATTCCATATCTTGTTGGGAAGTCTGCAGTGTAGAAGGTGACGGTCTTTGCAATGTGCAGTGGTACTTTGGGAGTGCTTTGTTGCCAGAGCTATGATTCTCCACCCTGTGAGATGACAGCTGCCATATTTTTATGTGGAGCTGCCAAGGCAGAGCTCTGCAGTCATGTGCAATGTGGTGCTTGTGCCGTAGGTTGTTGAATATAAATAATTGGTATGTACCCGATAAGTCCAGTGCTCGCAGGAAGCGTATGACTGATCCTACACAAAATAGATGGGCTGTAGGTGGATGTGCAGCATGTCCTTTGAGTGCCTTCCAGCAGTGTCAGACCAAGGCAGAGAGATTGATGGGTTGTACAGCGCGCTTGTAACAGCCCCTGCTCACCAAAAGGCTTCGGACGTACTGTGCGTGCCTCTTGCAGTTGATGGATGTGCACATGGTGCCGGTGTCTCGGTTGTCTTGGGCTACAGCAGCTTTGGAGCTGTGCCCTGGGAGTTCTGGCAAAGCTACTGCTCCTCTGGAGATAGAGGGCAAGTAAAATCTGGGAAACATGTTTGGGAGAACTTAGGCATATGGCAGCATTATGCGGAATCATCTTAGGTTGTCCACAGCTGCAGGAAATGAAAAGCCAAAATGGAGCCTCTCAAGTTATGCTACTGTCCCTGGTGCTGTGTTTGCCTGTTTTTCTCTGGTTAGGGGCCAGCAGAGAGGAAAGGCTGCTGGTATAGGACAAAGCAAGGGCATTGGAGAACATCCTCCAGAATTTCATGGGAAAGCAGAGAATGAACTACAGTCAGTAATTGCCACAGCTGATGTGTGTCTTCCTTCCCCAAATACTCCTTTATATTCAAAAAAGTGGATTCTGGGTTTGCAAACTGTAGCTGCTCTAAGTCCTTAGCTGCTTAGTCTTCTTTTATGCTTCAGAAAAAAGACCTCGTGTTTGAAAGGGGATTAAAACTTACTGGTTTTTCCAGTGTCCTTGAAATAGCATTTTTAGATTTTTTTTTTTAATTGTCTTTTCCCTAAAGCAGGCCTCAGTTAAAACCTGTTCCTTTTCTCCCAGCTCCCCAGCAGAGAACAGTGCGGTGCAAAGGTCTGTGTGTGCAGTGGGTTATATAAGTGTGACAGTAAACTTGGGCTGCTGTTGGAAGTGACGTTCTCTCCGGCCATCGGAAGGGTTGGTTTCAGAGCTCCTGGCAGTGCAGGCACTCCTGGTGTGTGGGGCAGCACAACACAGCGGGCAGCTGCTTCTGGTCATGAGGGGAACAGCACACACACAGCAGGGTGTCTTTGAGCGTAGGTGCGCTTGTGCACCACTGCACTGTGTGTTTGTGGGTGCACTTTGGTGCCTGCTGGTTACAAGACTAATGAGGGAGGAGGGAGAGGGTGCCTCAGCAGGAGCAGACTGCTCAGAGCACTCAAGTGCAAGCCTGAAGCAAGGGTAGAATGTTACAAGCTGGGCTCAGTTTGCAGATGTGTTGTCTTGGACTGGTTGAGTGCTGTATACTTTAGGTTGAATCAGTTGGCTCTGGATGGTAGTTTTACAGTGATGATTCAGCATTAGTATTGTTTCTCCTTAAAAAGAAAACCAGTTTGCTTCCTGCCTCTTTCTTCAGAAATTCAGCTGTAATTGTCAGTGATTGGAATTAGCAGTTTCTTAATGGATGTTTTGAGTGCACATAGGCATTGATTTAGAATTTCTGCTACAAACCCAAGTAATTTGCTAATTAGCACCTTAAAGGATCACCTTTAATGCTGCCTTCTGCGGTTTTTCTACTTAAATCTCTTTTCTTTCATGTCTTTTCTTCATCTTAGTCCTTCTTTATTGTCCAGCTGTTAGTCATTTCCATCTGCCCCTTTGCCGATTCTTTGTTCCTTGCATGAACTGCTCTATTTGTGCTTGGGAAGAAAAGACCTAACTCCTCCACAGCCACTCTTTTCTTGATTTCCATTTCAACTTTCTCAATATTTTTTTTTCAATTTCCTATTTTCACTCAGTAGCCCTCGTTTCCGCCCTTTTGTCTACTTCATTAGTTCCCCTGTGGTTGTGCTAATTGGCCTCTGTTGCTTTCCTGTGCTGGAGCAGGAGGCAGAAGGGATGCAATTAGCAGGAGGGGATCGCTTCTTGTAGGAGTCAGGGGAGGACCTTGCTGCTCACTGCGGTGCTGTAAGATCAGGTACAGAGATAGACTCTGCTTCAGCCAACCTGCAGCCACCACGGTGTTTAGTTACTCACTGAAATGATAAATAGTCAATATATAGGATTATGTCAGTGTATTTCACTGCCATGGGTGTTGTCTCTTTGGCTGTGCTTTTTCTGCCTTTTCTAATTCATAAACTTTTGACTGTAATATTTTCTATTGCTAAGACTGGCAGTTACCAGTAGCATTACTGCATAATGCTGCAAGAATTAATAAAAAGTCTTCCAGTCTTCCAGTTTTCTTGTAAAATACATTTGCTTCTCTATTTTGTCAGCTTGGCATGTCCATCCATGTAAATACTGCTTAAAACATGTATTTATACATTTTTGTTTGCAATTCTAGGAATGCTTTAAGGGAAGCTGGGCCACTCACAAGTTATTACACAAGAAAGCAAGTAAGTACATTACTTTTTAAAATGCATTTTCATATTTCTTTGAATTGGTTTTGTCCTGTGCAGTGAGCTGTTGGTGGCCTTGCTTGAGCTGGGTATTGGACCGGATGACCTCCAGCTGTCCCTTCCAATCTCAACCCCTCTGTGCTTCTCTGCCTAGGAATGGTATTCCATTTTTTCCAGGACACCTGACACTGGGTGATGCGTATCTGAAATTTTGTCCAGTTCTCGACAATCTAAAGTGTTGTGTAAAATTTTAGAGGCAGAGATTCACGGAAGTGTTTGTTTCTGTTCACTTTTCTATGTGTATGAATTATTGCTTAAGCTACGTTGCCAGGTATATGAACACAGAAAGAGGGGTGCTGAAATAAAGGGCAAGGAAAATAAATCACTATTGTAAGGCAGTGTTCCTTCATAGCATTTTGATGTCTAATGCAGTCAAAGGCAGTACAGTGGGAAAGGTTCTTGCAAAGTCTTTGTGATTAGACATTTGCTGGAACACAAGTGAGTCAGAGTGCAGCTGTTCTGTACATTTTTGGGAAAAAAGGGAGAATGCTTGTGCCCATGGTGCAGCCAGTGATAGAGGATGTATCATAGCCAGGATTTTGCTGAGTTCAGTTCAAGGTGGTAAGTGTATCTATGTGCCCTAGTGACAGCTGGTAGCTCTGTCACAGAAATACTAGGAGACTGGTAGATTCTGCCTTATATGAGTAGTGAAAATAACCCATAAGTTTAAAACCAAAGAGAGGGCAGACCTCAGTTCTGCCCCCTTGCCTCCTCCCTGCCACTACCCTCCCTATCTTCATTAAGCCTTGCTGAAAAGGGAGGTAGGATTAAAAAGTGATATGGAAGAAACTCACATCCTCAAATAATTAACCTCCTTTCCTAAAACCCAATAAAGCTTCTTTTTCCATGATGAATGTTGAATGGTAAATAGCCTGGAGTAGTACAGATAATTACAAATGTTTTCCTTCTTTCTACCTTCCCAGTGTAGGGATCTAATAGTTCACGCTTGCATTCTGCATCTATTAATTTGTGTGAATAGGAACAGCTTTGGACTTTTAACTTGTTATTTCTCAGTTTCATCTGAACGGAATGTCATTTGAGCAGATGGCTCAGATGTCAGCCACAGAGGCTCTGAGGAATTGACATTAGGCCTTGCAATGGGAGACCTTTTGCTACCTCTTCATCCTTCTGAGATGTAAAAAGAGAAAACAAGTTATCCAGTTATGACTTAAAGATTAAAGTTACTGTGCTCTTTCTTAACCCTTGCCTTCTCTTTCTAAGTACTTCTCCTTTTGGTATTGCTCAGGATCTGCTTGTTTCAATCCTTTATGTAAACACCTTCAATTTGCCCTCATAGGAATGTGTTATTTGTGAATCAAGTCAGTCATTGGACCACATCAGACATGAATTTCACAAGGTTTGGAGAGCTGGGAAGCTCCAGAAATTTGGGACCATCTCCTAAGGTGTGAGCACTGTTTGTCCTGACCTGCAGAAGTGGCAGGACCTGCACTGTCTCCATCAGCTCTGGAGGGGTAGCAGCCTCCATGTGTTGAACCTGACAGTAGGATGGCCTCCCTTCCACCTTTGGATGGTCTCCTTCCCACCTCAGGTCATTTTGGTCACTGGGTGCTAAGGGAGATCACAAGGAAGGAATGCTCTCCTGCAGTGCAAGGGTGTTAATTGAAGGAATACTGAGTGCCTCTGCAGAAACAGGCTTTTTTCCCAGGAATTTGTAAAACTACAAATGAAGAACAGCTTAATTACTACACTTCTTTTGTGCATTCAGTCCTGACATTCCCCAGTTTGCTGTTGAATAGGGTAGGAAGAATGTGAATTTGGAATGGACAGTACAAAATGATAACTGCTACTTACACTTGCATATATCAGTATCTGAAATTCCAGAAGGAGTCAGGTCTAAACTTGGGCACTTGTAAGTCACTTTCTAGACCTCACATTTCTCATTCTTAGTAGGACGGATTTTGCTGCTGCAACCCCTTTTCCTTGTCTTTTCAGAAGATGAAAAAGCTAAGCGTGAAGTTTCCTCCTGGAGCCTGGAAGGCGATGTTAACACAAATCCCTGGTCTGGTTATCGATACACTGGGAAACTCCGGCCACACTATCCCCTGGTAAGCAAGAGGTGCCACTCTACTGCAGCTCTGCTACGTTCTGTAGCAGCTAACGGACCACTCCTGACCTGATGACCTCCCACATTTTTTGCTGAGAGAGGAGAACTTCTTGATCTGAACCCGATGACAAGGACGTACATGGCTGTCCTTATCGTGGTTCATTTTAGTTTTACTTGTTCTATCTCCTGTTATATTTATAATTAAGGGAGTGCCTGTAAGCATCAGTAACAGGCTTAAGCTCTGTTTCCATCCTTACCTTTTGGATGTACACTGTGACATTTATTCTGAAAAAAAGCTACTGCTGGTTCAGATGGTGTCTCCCAGCTGTTTGTTGTCCTCACCCGTTATGGAGCAGTCTGTTTCTAAATGTTCAGGTGATTTCATTTAGAATTTAAATAAATGGTTTTGTATTATATTATGTGAGTGGCTTAAAATAACCTGGTGAGTGAACTGGTGAACAGCTGAAAGAACAGAGGTTATAGTAATCTCCTGCACTGGAATGGTGAAGAACAGCAGAGGTCAGTAAGATCTTTGGTTGTGAAAGGTGGGTTTAGAAGATGATGACATATAACTGTGTATATGTATTTATTTATTTATTTATTTATTTATACACACACACACACAGTGGAACATACAGATGTAACTATATTTTTAAATTGGTACAAGTATCAATAATAGCATTTTATTTACATTTGTCTTTTCTAATTGGCCTGTGCTAGAAAAGCTGCCCCAGTGGCATCCTCTCTCTAGTCTTCTCTATGTTACAGGCTCACTAGAGAACAAATTAGCTGAGCCTGAGCCCATGTGTGTTTGTTAGTGTTGCTGGAGAAAAAGGTATATGGGACATTTCACTGGCTAAGTAATTTAGTTGTGTTACCTCTGAACATTGGCTTTTTTTTCTTGTGACTGCTGTGAGACTGAGGCAGATGAAATTAGAGATTTTGACTAAGGTGATGATTAGAAGTAGCAATCTTGATAAAGAGAAGAGGTATGTATTTGGAATCAGTGCACTTGCAGTCTGGAAAGCAGCAGAAAAAAAAGCTACAATAAGGCATAATACATTATAAAACCAGTTTGATTCACTTGACAATAAAAATTTGATTTTTAAAAAGCTGTGCAGTTGGCTATTAAAAGTTGTATAATATGATAGCAATAGAGGGCAAGAGCAGAATGTCTGAGATTGAAACTTGGAACTTTTGGAGTGTTTACATACATTGCAACTTTTTCTAAATGGACTTAGCCGTATTTCACATGAAATATTTCATATTGTATTTAATTTTGCTGTGTGACTCTGTTTTTGTGACTATAATAAGTGTTGTTGCAACCTAACCAGCTTTGCCTGTGATTTATTTAGACGCCCACAAGACCTGTGCCAAGTTATATTCAGAGACCGGATTATGCTGATCACCCACTAGGTAACATGAAACAAATCATAATTATGAGTGTTACGTCTGCTCTCTCTTTTCCTTTCCATTGAAAAAGCCTTTAAAGCATGAAGGAGATTCTGGAGAAGGGAAGCTCTTTTATCTGTTCTCACTTTACTACTTATCCACAGTAACTTACTGATTTTTAAAAAATCATTGTTGCAAGTATTTTTTCAAAGTCCAAAGTTTGTAATGGGCTGTCTTTCAAAGGTGTACAGGAAATTAAGAGTTAGTTAATTTGGTTTGGGTTTTTTTTTAATCTCAAACATACAAGTCCTAGTTCTGTTGCTAATTTGATAACAAACAGCAATCAGCTGACTGTCACAGATGAATTCTACTAAACCATTCTCTGTGGCATCAGTGTATCTGTTGAAAATTTATTATTTTATAATAAAACCAAGAAAATCTTGCATTATGCAACCCCCAAAAGAAAACTGGGGTATGAGTTCCAGCTGTTTTTGGACAGAGAGGGAATGCACATTCAAAATTACTTACTTACTGGATTGTTTTGGTGTTTTCCTCTTTTTATACCAGTATTGGGGCTTTGCATTTCCCTAAAAGGCTGCTATAAAGTCTGTTAGCATTATTTTTTAATTTTAAGATATTCCACCGTTATTTTTTAAAGAGTGTAAATATTAAAACAACACAAAATACTGGATTTTATGGGGTTGCTCATCTATAAAGCTGAAATGGCACACAATTTGGTAGGAGTAATTTACATGTTTTTGTCAGCTGATTATTGCAGTAGTATAACCAGATATATTCCCAAGCTCATGCAACCCTTTATGACTGTGTTAGAATGTAATTTTCACTAATTATTTTCTAAGAGCAGCTGAAAAATGCTTTTCTATGAATAAAACAACTCCGTTGTCAACCTGGTATTTAAGGTTGTGTTTTGACTAACTGGACATGATGGTTTTATGCATGGGCTAAGTGAATGGGCTTCCTGAGCACATGGGGCATTATGGTATTGTGGAAGGCTTATGAATGCCAATTAATCTGAATAATGATGATAATACTATGGCTTGGTAGGTTTCTTTCTTCAGGCTGTGGTGAGAAAGTCTGTACTTCTATTGCCCATGGTAAGCTAAGGAAGTTCCTGGATTGGATATGTGTAGCAATCATCACTCTACATAACATGGAGTTTTTAATTTCTTTTTTTAATCCTCTCCCTTTTTTCTTTTCAGGAATGTCTGAATCAGAACAAGCTTTAAAAGGAACCTCTCAAATAAAAATACTGTCATCTGAGGATATAGAAGGGATGCGAGTAGTGTGTAGGGTAAGGGGATTTTGATTTTTCTTGCAAGGTGCCTTTATAGTCTTTAAAAATCTATAATGATCTTACCACTTTTTCACAGCACATTTGGGAGTACAAACTTTCAAACCACTTCAGAGCACTGAAAAATAGCTTAGGAAGCTTGATATTTTCTGGCTTTTTTCCTTCTTGTGACCCCAGTTCCCAGTAAAGTATTTTGCAAGCAGAAGGATGACTTTTATCGGTTTCCTGCATTTGTTATTAATAGTAAGACAATCTGTGCCTGACACGTTGTTTCTGTTAAGAATATGTTTTATAGTGCATAAATGAGAACTTTTTCCTCTCCTGGAGTTGGTACTAAGTAAAAACTAAAAAGCAGAACAAAGCCCCATCCTTAAGAATTTTTGAGAAAAAGCAGTTCAATTGTAATCACTTCCTTGCGCATAAAGTCAAACTTTGAAATGCATTTAGGTAGTCTGATTTAAGATTATGGCATTCAAGGAAAACGTGGTCCAAACCTTAACTGGGGTATTTTCAGCTCTCACAGAGTGACTGAGTACATGACCTGGAGGCATCTCAAAGTCTTTCTAGAGCCCAACTCCACACAGCTTTCCTAGTGATCTCAGTGTAGCTGTCAAAAATGGGTTACAAATTTTGTAGAGGGTACTCCTGGCCTATTTTAAATCAACTTAAATTAGGCCAATAGATCAATTTTAAATCTATTTTAAATTTTAAATTGTTTCATTTGCAGCTTGCTAGAGAAGTATTGGATGTTGCTGCCATGATGGTGAAACCAGGAGTAACAACTGAAGAAATTGATCATGCTGTCCATTTAGTAAGATAAGTTTATTATTCTTCTGGTGTTTATAAGTGTTTTCTTCTGTCTCTTTATTTTTAAATGATTATTGTGTGGTTTTCTTTGTTGCATGAATTCCATTTCTTTATTTCAAACTGTTTCCCACTTTGAAGCTGGTGGGTAGTGCAGATGGCAGAAATGTGTTACAGTGCAATGGTAGGTTCAAAGTGATTTAGGAACTCCTGGGGCTCTCTCTGTATCAGTTGCTTCCATATTTCTGGCTTCAGATTTCTTCTAAGTATCTTCACTTGCTTTCTCAAATAACATCATGTTTTCTTTCTTCTAAACCCTTTTTGCTCCACAGATACCATTATATAAAGAACAACATTTGTAGGCCATGGACTTTTTGTACTCTGTGGTTGGCTAAGATATATAGAGGAGAAAGTGAAATTATTTATGATTGGGTATCAGAACTGCAGTGCCTCAGAGAGAACTGAAACAAGATGTTTGATGTAGTCTGCCAAAATAAAGCCACAGTCCAGTGAAGTGTTTAAAAAACATGTTCAAGAATGCTTCCTGCCTTAACTTTCCATAGATATTTGAACTGTGTAATTTTTTTTTGCTTTGCTGTCTTCTCTGTGAATCATTTAATCTGGTACTTCAGGCTACTTCTGTGCATTGTGAGAAAGGAAACAGTTTTGGTATAGTTAAGTTTATTAGAGAACTTTATTTTTATCTGCAGCTGTTGAGCCAAGATTGTCTGCTTTTATTAGGCTGGAGACTTCTGTTGAACTGCGTTAAACAATTCAAAATTGTTAAACACAAACTACTGCATTGAACATCAAACTGCTTGCTTAGGCATAATGTCTAATATGAACAAGTAGTAGTTAACATGGAGTTACCCCTCCTCAACACTTTATGGAAACTTTGGCAGGTTGTTGATACCGACTGATATCCCTAATTGGTATTTTGCAGTTTTAAAAAACAGTATTATTTTTCTAAAAATTAAAAAAAAATGTAAGGCAATATTTTTTCAGCACTTTGCTCAGTATGTCACAAAGTATGTGTATGTATGTATGTATGTATGTGTAAGTATATATGAAATGTGTCGGTTTTGCAAAAATACAGAAAGGTTATTACAGTGCAAGGGAAGCAGCTTAAGGTTTTAAAGCTGGGGGAAAAATAGTGCTAAATATTATTTTGTTTAGCTAGTGTGTCTTGCAAAAATCTTGGACTGGGTGCTTAAAAGCGGTAATTGAAAATTACTTTTTAAGACTGAGTAAATATTGCCATGCATTGTTTCAAACCTGAATATCTCAGCATTTGCAGTCAAACATGAAAATTAGTAGAAACAAAATGAAGGTAGCTTTAATTTCTTCCTGGTAAGAAATGCAAGGTGTAATGAAAAGATTGCCAAGAAATGCTTGAAGAATCTTATTTTCTGGAGTCGCTGCTTTTCAGCCTGTCATTCTTACTGTGAAGCTGTTGCACATATCTTTTTTACAGTGTTTTTTCCTTGTACAAAACTTACTAGTGTAAATTGCATTTTCTCTGTTTAGGCTTGTATTGCAAGGAATTGTTATCCTTCCCCTCTGAATTATTATAATTTCCCCAAGTCGTGTTGTACGTCAGTGAATGAAGTGATCTGTCATGGAATTCCTGACAGGAGGCCATTGCAGGAGGGAGATATTGTTAATGGTAAGTGCTTTGAAAATGAACCTTCAACATTTTTACCTTGTGTGCAGTTAAACCGTGCAATAAGGTGAGGTTTCAGAAGCTGGTGACATCACTGGAATAGCTTCTTAAGAGAGGCTTTTGTTCTCAAATACCAGTTAGGTTGTTCTCATTTACCTCTGCTCTTTACATACTTTAATTAATGTATTTATTTAATAAAATGATTTCAAAAGTTCAGTCCACTTTAGAGCTTTATAATTCTTCTACCCTGATCTGTGCATTAGTATAGTACCTGAATATTCCACTTGTAGACTAGATTGCAGTTGTTCCAGGCTGTGTATATATAGTGAATAGAATGTATATTGAATTATTCAACTGGATTAGTTCCGTGTGAATTCTTGATTAGATGGCTCCAGATTCTTACAATTTTGCTATGCTCATGATGATTATAATGACTCTAGAGGGTCCTAATGTGCAGGCATAGTATTTTGTATATTGTATTGTTACCCTTTTTTGAGCATCTCACAGCCTAACAATACCAGCTGCTTTTTGTTCTTGGTACTCAAGGTCCTTAGGCCTTCTTGGGTAGTGAGAGATAATTTTATAAATTATTTGACCATGTCTTGTTTTAACTTTCATTTCTTCTTGGTATGGCAGTAAAACTTAATGACACTTTTTTTGTACAAACATTTTCACCTTTGTTTATTGCGTTGGTTTGCTTTTCTCTTACCTTTAAATAAATGCACAGAGTATGCTAAGGTTTGACCTGCCTCTAGAAGCAAGTTGTAATATTTTTAGATTATCAGATATTTAATATATATTGGCTTGTAATAATAGCTACTAAGTCTACACCTCAGTGCTGTGGGTACCAGCCTTTTCAGAACAAGTCTCACGATTGTTGTCCCGTCTAGGTAAGGTGTGGTCTGGTTGAAAGCTCTGAGCTTGTAGGGTACATGTAACAATGTATGCCAAAGTTCCTTTATCTTACTTTAATTTCAAAGATGATGCCTTTGGAGAGCTCTTTATTATTGCCAGCTATTCAGGCAATTGCTGGCATCCAGCCTAAGAAGCCCAGCTCATAGAACCATGGTTTGGCTTGAAAGGGACCTTAAAGATCATTTGGCTTCAACTCTTGTGCTGTCAGCAGGGGCACTTTCAGTATAAACCAGGTTGCTCAAAGCCCCATCCAGCCTGGCCTTGAACATTTCCAGGGATGGGGCATCCACAATTTCTTTGGGCATCCTGTTCCAGTGCCTCACTACTCTCGCTGTAAAGAATTTTTGTTTAGTATCTGATCTAAGCCTGCTCTCAGTTTGAATTCATTCCTCCTTGTCCTCTTGTAAAAGTTACTCTCCATCTTTCTCCTTGGCTCCCTTCAGGTGCTGGAAAACCACAATTAAGTCACCCCAAAGCCTTTTCTTTTCCAGGCTGAACAATCTGAATTCTCTCAGCTTTTTCTAGTTGAAGAGGCTCTCCAGCCTTCTAATCAACATGGTTGGCTTCATCTACCCAGTGCCTTACCTCTTTGCTGTTTGCATGCCAAGGCTGTACCTCAGCCCTAGAGAACACCTTCTGTAAGAGGCTCTAGTCATACCTTTGTCCACATTCCTGCACTTGATTGGGCTTGGAGCCTTCTGCTTTGTTATGATAAAAAAGAAGCCCTTCTTTTCTCTCCTGTGAAGTAGAGGCTCAAAAGCCTGTTGAAAAGGACCAAAACAGTTCACAAGGAGGGATAGAAAAGGTACCTTGAAGGGAATGTACCCAATGAACAACTAAAAGGAAGCGTCCATCTTTTTCTTTATTTAAAACTTTTTAGCCTGGAAGCCATGCCAAAGTCCAAAACAGTTTTTTTGAATCACAGGAACATGCCTTCCAGAAGGTACAAGCAATTATGTCTAGTTGTTGACACCAAAGTGTGTTTTCCAACATCTTCCTATCAAAATTGTATTGGTCTCTCTCAGCAGCTCATGTTTGATATTCCTGAAGTATTATTGTTCACTACAGTTCCCTTCATGACAGTTTACCTGTGAGAGGATTTGGATGTGGGTTTCTTCATGAATAACAGAGCAATAGCTCTTCTAGTGGGTTTGGTGATCTAGCAGCTATTAGTCCTGCCGGCTGACCAACAGACTTAGAAAGAAAAGTTCCCATTCTGCCACAGCAAGACAACTTGATATGCAAAACAATGATTACATACGTTTTAAAATTTAATTTCCCCCTATAAATGCTGGAATGAATTCTGAGAAAGTACTATAATCAGGCAAATCACCATGGAGCAAAGAGCTTCTCTTTCCCATTTTTATATTTACCTAAAAAACCAATGCTAGCTTGCTGTGTCTGTGTTGTGTTGTTGGGGGATTTTTTTCCTCCCCCTCCTCCTTTTATTTTATTAAATCAAACTGTTCACCAGTGCAACACTGACTTATAAATTATTATATAGAATCTACAGGATAAGCACAAAAGAACTGATTCTGCTGGAAGAGTTTTCTTAGGGAATTCTTGTGAACTAATCACTTCCCAGTTGGAATGCCCCCTTTTTACAGGTTTGCTCTTTGAGCAGCGGAGAGGCAGGAGGTGAGGAGCAGAGCGCTAATTTCCCGTGTCTGCTGTTGTTTGCAGTGGATATCACCGTCTATCGCAATGGCTACCACGGAGACCTGAACGAGACCTTTTATGTCGGCGAGGTGGACGAGGGTGCCAGGAGGCTCGTCCAGACAACCTATGAGTGCCTAATGCAAGCCATCGATGCAGGTGAGACACGCCTGCAGCAGGAAGCTTTTGGTTCTCAGATGTGCTTGCTCATATTGCCACTGCTCAGGGTGACTTCTGGTGAGCACACAGAAGCGCTGGTGTGTTGTCACCAGCTGATGATGGGTGTTGTGTAATGCAGTCATGCTTCTGTGAGTGGTGGCTGCAACTTCTTTTTAAATGTGGGCTGATGAGGAAAATGTATTTGATGCTGAGCTGATGTGTGGATGATACTGACATGGAAACAGCCTTTTTTTGACCATTGATGAGTAAGCCATCCTTGATCTGAGTGACTTAGAGAATGTAACAAGCAAATTATGTTTTGGAAAATCCTACTTTTATAGTTTGTATTGTGTTGCACAGTGAACTGGTAAGGTAAAACACTGTGTGAGCACCTAAACATGTCTCTTTAGCCCTACCAAACCTGATGGTTATTTCATAAAGCTAGTTATGAGCTCTTGATTTTCTGTGGGAGGGTGCCAGAGAAGACAGATCCATATCTTCCAGTACCTACAGAACTTTAATTATCTTGTTTAGTTAACAGGGCAGCTGCATCAAGATATACAATAAGCTAGAAAGGTAGCTGCTTGTTTAACTTCAGAAAACAAAAGAAGAATTTCTTAAGTCTCTGGAAGTACTTGTACCATCTGTATCCTTTATACCTTGCAGCTTCTTGAAATCCCCATTATAATTTAATCACTTCTTGGCCTCTAAAGATTGAAGTATAGGGTACTATATGTAGTAAGGCTTTAAACTTGCATTTAATGAAAAGTAAATGTAAAACAAAGAAATTAAAATGAATGCAATTTGGGTTAATTGTTTGGAGATAGCTAGTCCAGTTGAAAAGACAAAAATACATAGGATTGATGTCTTGTGTGTCTGTTGTGTGATCAAGAAAATACTGCCAGGTTGAGCTGTGAAGAATAGAGATTACCTGTTTATGTGGGATTACTGTTCAGAAATGACCACTTTGTTTTTCAGAGCTAAACCAGAACAGTATGTATCTTTGGTCCTGTACTTTTTTTATAGCAAGTGTTACATGTGTTGTCTCTTATCCTTTGTGTCCTGGCTTTGGTGTAGAAACTGTGACAGAAATTTCCCCGTGTTTGTTACAATGAGATTAAAATTCTCTCTGTAAGTCTTTTTTTACCAATTTTTTAGATGCTGTAATGTGTTTTAAAGGGTTTTAGACATTGCATGTGAGTAGGAATTCTGGAAGCAAATGTCTCAGCTTCCAGAGGGGGTCACCTAAAAGGGGGTCACCTCTCCCCTCTTTAAATCATCTCAACATCTTGGTGTTGGACCAGCAGAGCTCTAGCTGGGAGAGCTGTATGAGAGAGAAGCAGAGGGCTCCGTGCTCCATTGAAATGAGTTGCACGTGCTGTCAGGCCCATACTTCACAGCTGTTCAGCACAAACACAACAGATGAATCTCTTCCCCACCATGTCCTTTTTTTAATTTTTGGAGAAGCATGTATATTCCAGTAGTATAAGTTTCTTGTTATTTTCTGTAAATTCAGCTTAGGGGTTTCAGTTGTAGTGGCTTACATTAGCAGAGAATTGAACTAAAAGGTTGCTTTACATAAAGCTTTATTTTTGTGTGAACTCCGCTCAAAATGGCTCCACACAACCACACATCTGGCTCCTGAGGGGACAGCATATATTCAGGGAGTTGGGAATAGTCTTGGAAAAGCTTGATACTTTGTTTTAAGGGGCTCAAGGTTGTTTTTGGGATGAATTTTCATTAGCTGAATGATGAAACATTGTTGCTTTTATGGTGTTATTACTCCCTTTTCCAAGTGCTCAAAGTTAATTTCTCACACCATTTTCATGTGTTTCAAACTCTTTAACTTGTAAGGCTTCCTAAAGGGGCTGTCAAAATAGGTAGACCGGAATATGAACATTTTTATTTGCTGTAGCGTTGTCACTGAGAATCTTGTCTAAGAGTAGAGATACCCGTTTTCCTTTTATTTCTTTTTCTAAATATCAGTCCTTTGTGTGCATTTTCCACATCGTAGAGGGATAAGTGTATATTAAAATATGGTTCCTACATTGATTGCAAAAAGCACTGCATCTCAGGGTGTGAGAGCTCAACAAGTACTTTGGAAGTCCTTTATTTTTAATTTCAAACTTTGACATCCTTTTAATGTGAGCAGTTGCATCCATGAAAGGAAGAAAGTAGTATTCTTGTGAAAAAGGCATTTTCTTCTGTCTGTCTTGTGGGTTTTTTTTAATATGAGACAGTTTCCTCCCTCTCCCAAGTTGTTGCACTCACATACATACCCAGTGGATTAAGTGATCATAGGAAGATGCATACTGGATCAGATGGACACACAAGCCATGAGTGCTGCAGAGATGGTGTTTGATGGTTAGTTGTGTTGAAGGAAAGCTCTCTCAATTCCCTTCTGTATCTTTAATTTTGCAGTAAAACCTGGTGTTCGGTACAGAGAACTGGGGAACATAATTCAGAAACACGCTCAAGCAAATGGATTTTCAGTGGTTCGGAGCTACTGTGGGCACGGAATCCATAAACTTTTCCATACAGCTCCTAACGTGCCCCATTATGCCAGTGAGTATTCACTCTCTTTGTGCTGTTCTGTAGACAAGTGATTTGCAGTGAATGCACCCAATTTACTTGAGCCATCAAGTTGGCATTTTGGCACTTGAGAAATAATTTTTGGTTTTTAACTCTGGACCATAGCATACTTTATGAACCTGTGCTTGCATTATCTGCCTGCACTAATGGTTAGTCTTAGCTCTCATCAGTACTGGGTAAGTGCTCAAAGTTTTTGCCTGAATTCCCAGCTGAGTTCCCTTAGACATTCTTGTCTGATGTGAACTGCCAAGTGTTTCTCTCCTTAGGAGTTCTAGGCCAAACCTTACTGCCATTTACAGATGCAAATAAAAAGCTCTTTGAATAGTATAGATGGGTGTTGTGCCTGAATATGGATCCTGTTTTTTTCCCTTTTCTTTGTTTGAGTGTTGTCGTTTGTTTTTTCTGGAAACTTCATCCTAGTGTGTAGCAGAGGAGGAATGAACATTCCCCCAGTAGTGATAGTTTTTGGAAATGTCCATGGTGCCATAACAGTTTTTCCAGCAAGACTAAGAAACAGCATCCACAGAGGCAAAGGACAGAAGGTTAAGTGCCAGTGGACAGTTAAGGGCAGAGTAAATATCATGAGGCAGTGATCAACACTTCACACTCACTTCAGCTGTAAAGCTGCCCTGATAATAGGACACTTATTCCTCAGACCTGGCAGGTGCCTCCATCTTCCCATCTCCTAATGAGCTTTAACACATGTTATGGTCATACAATATAGTCTAGCAATTCCTGACTTTCCATGTCATCATTTCCCCAAGTTATTTTTTCTCACAACAGCGCGAATCTGTTAACTGCAGAGTAAAAGGGTATCAATTCGTGGTATGTACTTTTTGTTGTGTAAAATGAAGAAAATACGGATTCTTTGGAGGTGGAGAGCTTTTTATACCAGTTAAAATCCAGTCCAATACAAAAGGAAATTTCTATCTTTCTTGGCTATTTAGAACTTTCAACTTTTTTTTTTCATTGGGCGAATATGTCTGTTCCCAGAAAGAAAGATGCTGAGGGTTTTTCTGGTATTTTTAAATACAAAGTCACAGCAAAAGTGGCAATATCTGAGGGACCTAAAGCCTCTTGGAGAAAAAAGAATGCTGCTGCTTATTTCTAGCCTACTATGAAAAGAGTTTGAAAAGCAAAAAGATTATTTTCTAAGAAAAATGTTCTGTTGCTGTTGTGGCAGCTTGATGGCTGAGATTTTTTAAAGCCTCTAGGTGATTTAGGCAGTGTAATAAATTAACACAATTAAGGTTAGCTAGGGGGATGTAAAATGAATGCAAATTGTCTACAGCAGCAAAGTAGCTTGGAGCTAATGGTTCCTGTGCAGTTCTGGAGTTTGTTCCAGCTCTCAGGCTCAGTTACATCTGAGCTGCGCTGTCCTTCCAGGTGAAACAGGACAGAGAAAATGGGCTGAAGCCTTTCTCCAGTCAAACTGCACTCCTGGAGTCATGCTGTCCATCAGTTCATGTGCCTCCACATAAGCATTTTTGGTGCATTTAACATCCAAAAGTTCCTGTGCTATTGTCCTGTATGCCTCAAAACGCTCTGCTGTTTTATGTCAGCTAATGAGCACAGCAATATCACTCTGACACTGCTGTGACCCCATTATCCAGGTAATGAGGAGGCAGTGTGTCTTTCATTAATGGAGTCACGGGATTACTTAACCACTGTCACATTTCGACAATTTATTGGAGCTAATGGCTCAGTGCAACCAAGTAAGGAGATTCCAGGCTTTCTCTGAATACCTTAAGTGCTTCTTACTTCTGTTTTTTAATTACAATTTTTCATTATAGAAGGGTGCAGAAATTCCTGTATTATATTTTTTCAGTGTTTTATAAAACTAGAGTTGAAATTCCAGTTGTTGAATAGAAAGGCAGCAATTAATTTTAAGCTGCTTGAGTAAGTATTACAGTGTTGGTGCATGGGGAGAAGGAAAGAGCTAAGGGAAATTTTTATGTAAATATAAAAATGGAGAAGTTAACAGATCATCTCAGAAAGGCTTTTCGGACTTTACTGTGTTTCTGTTGTATTCTGTTAGGACAAGGATTCATTCATTTACTAAGATGGTGTTCTTTTTTCTAACTTGAGTGTTTATTTTATTGCAGAAAACAAGGCAGTTGGAGTCATGAAGCCAGGTCATGTATTTACAATTGAACCAATGATCTGTGAAGGTGAGCAGTCTAGCAGTAGAGTAAAATGGTTGCTCTCATTTGCTCCTGAGTAGTGATGGAACAGGATGCTGGTTCTATCCTGTAGAGCTGATAGATTTTTCATTTCTCTTTGGGGGGACCGATAGCTGTTATTTAAAAGCTGGCAAGATGTGATGCTCTCTGTTTTCAGGTGGCTGGCAGGACGAGACCTGGCCCGACGGTTGGACTGCGGTGACGAGGGACGGGAAGCGCTCGGCACAGTTTGAGCACACACTGCTGGTCACAGACACGGGCTGCGAGATCCTCACCCGCCGCCTGGACAGCGTTCGCCCCCACTTCATGACCCAGTGATAGTCCACACTGAGCAGGTGCATCAGAATGAGAAATATATAAATATTTTTTGCCCCTGTACTATGCATTTTTTTAAGAGTACAGAATAGAAAGATTTCACCATTTACTTTGTTCTCAGTGATTGTAGATAAGAGGAATATCTCGAAGAACCTGACCCAATATCTGCAAAAGCAGAGAAGAATTTAAAGAATTTCCTGCTTTCCTCCTACCTACAACACTCATGCTGTACTTTCCTTTTTTTCTTCAATTATCTCTTTAGCACCTTTCTTCCAATTAGACCCACAATTGCTTCTGTTGCTGCCATGATATTAGCTAGAAAAGCGTGGGTAAGCTTTCCCACTGGGACTTGATATTTTGGGATCCAGGTTTTTTTTCACCATTTCAGTGTGCCCTGTCACTCTTGGTTTGTGAGAGGCACCTGAGATTTTAAGCATTTCTTATTCCAAAGACTTAACTCTTTACTTCTGCAGATACTATTTTGGGCCTTGTTTGTTCATTTGAGAATGGGGCAGAAGGGAGAAAGACATGCACGTACAAGAACGGGCTACCTTTAATTCTGCCCCCATCTCTCTGCCGGTGGTGATTGCCACTGTGGGTGGCACACTGTGTTAATGGCAGGACTTGTTTCTCTTGCTAGAGATTTGATAGGATGGGAAGTTAACAAAGTCTGTCTTATATGCAGCTCCCTGGAATAAGCTGCTTTTTGGCAAAGCAGTACTTGCAGGCAGCCTCCTGCACCAAAATCTTGGTGAAGCTGATGTATCAGACTTGCCTAGGTAAAGGAATGCAACAAGAACCAAAAAGATCCCATGATTCATGGGATCCCTATGTCTGTTAACTGTGGGACATTTTTAAAAAGTACATCCACAGTAGCTGTGGGGGATTGGTTTTGCAAGACTTACAGTGAAATATCTCAAAACAAGTCTGAGTGTGTGAAAATGAAACACGTTCAACACTGTATTCATTTTCTTTTGGTAATTTTTAAACGGGTCATTTTCTTCCCCCTTGGTTGAGTGAGTTTCAGGCTTTTGGGAAGTCTTAGGGGGGCAGCTATGAAAATTGATCTTTTTTTCCTCAGACAGGGTATAGAGTGGGCCATGTTGGTATATATACCCCTTTATATTTTATTAGTGGGTCATGGTGAGCTGAAAATGGTTATGTTAAGGAGTGTGGATTGATTAAGCCTCTCTTTTCTCTACCCTTTCTTTTTCCATGCCCATTTCCCTTCCATCATCTTTAGCGTCTCTGCTGAGGGAATTAATTTTTTCTTCTGAATTGTAATGAAACATTTTTCAGACCCCATTGTAGACTTCGTCTTACACCACTGTAACACAAGAAATACTTAAGCCAACACAGACATTAAATCATACAATCATGGGCATAAAATACACCTCTTACAAAATGTCTGGTGAATTTGTTGCCACAGATCCAAGAACATGAAGTGCTGCATACCCTTGGCTCCCCTTGGCACTGCAGAATTTAGGTGGGGGAAAGGGTTTAGTGCTTCACAGAACTGGACTCATCTACTTCCAAATTTGCCAGAAAATGTCTTCTCTGCCCTGAGTGCCTCAGACCTCTGTTGCTGTATCACTGCAATGTTTTCATTACTTTATTCTTGTTTTAATTATGCAGTAAAGTGACCTGAAACGATGCACAGAGAGCGCGTGTGCGTGCGTATGCGTGTGTGTGTAGAGATTTTTAACAAAACAGACTGTAGTACTTGAGTGGGATTACCTGTGCTGAATGAGCTGTGTTGAGGAGATGCCTGTCCTGGAGGTTTGCCCACCATATCCTTCACTTGAATGGTTACAATGGTCTTGCCTTTTCTATGTGTGTGTGTATGATGCAGGGGGTGGGGAGCTTCATTTTTGGTCTATAAAATAAAAGTTGCAGCTGCTTTTAACAGAAATAACTTTTTTTTTTGGTCTTGTAATCCAAACCCAGACATAGAATTTTTCATTACATCCAGGTTTGCTTGCAGCAGTGCAAGCCCCACAGGTATATGCATGCACCCAGTTAAAACTCACCCTTAAACCCACACATGTGCCACTTGGATACCTCTTTGTTGTTGCACTGATACGACCAAATTTAGCACATTTTTAATGCAGGTAGTCCATGACACTATGCATTTCTGCCTATAAATTGAAATCACAGCATGGTAACTGCTTATAGTGAGTTCATACTATTGCAGTATTTTTAAATGAGTGGAAAGCTTAGTTAGCATCTACACCAGATCTTGGAACATAAGAGGGCACATCAGCCTCGAGAACAAAATTTATTAAATAAAATATTGATAAAAACTATTTTTTCACCTATCTAGGTGTGTCTTTGCTTGAATATGACGTACTAGACTTGTGCTGACTGGATTGTGGAAATTAACTATTTTTTATTCTTACATAAATTGCTATCCACTTAAATAAAAGATCCTAACTTAAATCTACTTTTTAATGACATTTTTAGCAATTGTATACACTTTTACCAAAACCACAATCTTGCACTTAGTTCTGAATCAATCTCTTAATGTATTTTCCCTTTACTGTTGTAAAAGGAAAATACATTAAAATGACTTACTTTACTGTAAGTCAGTGTGGAAATTCTTCATGCTGTTTCTGCAACTTGACTTGAATATTTAAGGAGAGAAGGTTTGGTAGATGGTGTTGAGTAAGAGTAACAGCAGGAGGAGAGTGGCCAGCCTGCATGTTTTACATGACAGCCAGCAGAGTTCATGCACATTTCATTCACAGTGGATGTGCAGTTCAATACAGCACCTTGATCACCAAAAATGGGGTAGAAGCTCTTGGGTTTGAGTCCTTTTGTTTGCTCAACAACTTCAAAAAAACCCTATTTCAAACGTGCTCCATTCAATCAAAAGCTTTGCAGGATGAAGTAACGGCTGGGACATCAACTCCTCAGGCTGGAAAGAAGCTGCAAATCTTTGACCCAAGCGCTCTGGTGTCACCACATTTCTTTGTTGTTGGTATTACAGCATGGCTTCGCACAAACACTCTGAGATGCAGATTCTCTGAAGTAATAATGTAATTCAGACAAGATTGTGTGGTCTTGACTAGTCTGTGCAGCACAGAGGAACAGCTGTTCCAGTGTAAGTATGTTATATTTGTTAGATCCAGCTGGAGGGTGGTTTGCCAGGTTAGCTAGCATTGTATTGATACCACCTTCTAATTACTGAGTACTCTTACTGGAACTGCTTAACAGCAAGTTTTCTGCTGGATTTTCTGCTGTTCAGCCAGCCTTCCTGGAGCTATGAGGTACTGAGAATCACCTAACTGCTGGGCTAAAGGGCTCACTTTCTTGGTACAAATTCAGTTTTTATTTCCTCCTGATGATCAAAATTGAATTCTTACCACATTCACATTCATTCTTTACTGTCTGAAATAAAGTAGAAATGCACTACCTCAACTATTTTCCGAATGCTGTAGGGGATATTTTTAAATGAGAGATGGGAAAGATGTAATTGTCCCAGTTGTATGGCAATGGCTCGGAGTAATTGTTGGTGATGAGAGGGAATTTCTTCTAATAAGATTATTGTTTGCATTCCGTGTTCGCTGCTAGAAGTTGTTTTGACCAGGGTTCTTTAAAACATGAAACTTCTCACTTAATCTGTGTCCTTGATTCACTGAAAAACACAGAGTTTCTATGTCTCTAACTTTTTTTTTTTTTTTAACTGGCTGGGTATTCTGCCTCTGCTTTGCAGTCTGTTTTCTGCTATTTCTCAGTTTTTATGGATGTGAGGCACTGATTCCAGGTTTCAATACAAAAAGAACCTTTTCCAGTCAGTTCACTTCATCTAGAGTTAAGAAAATCTGCAACTCCAAAACTGAGACTTAACCCCTCCCCCTCCAACAAAAAAATCCCTGAAAACCCTGAAGCCATCATCACACAATGCTCTTTCCTGTGCCCCTGCAGCCCTCAAGAGCAGACTTGCTCTAATAATAGTATTTTCTGCTTCAGTGGCATGATCAGGTTTCTGACTAGAGGTAACAATCTCACTCTGTTTTTGCAGTGTTGGCTGCAAAGTTTGCTTCATTTGCCAGTAAGTTAAGGAAATGGGACAACTGTCCTACTGAAGCCTTGGAGCACACTACTAGAGCAAGTGACCAGAGGAGTTTGTGTCATGATCTTTACAAGAGGCTGCCAAAGAGACCAGTGAGAAATAAGGCAGAACATTGACCACCCCAGTGAACATAGGTACCCCTGGACACCAAAGTCTGCTCTACATTTGGCTTCAGGATTGAGCTGGATGCTACAATCCACTGTTGTCCTAGAATAGCCTCAGAAACGTGACAAGTTCTGGACCCTCTCTCAGCACAGTTGCAGCAAATGCATGCTGCTTCTCGCCCCTGTGCTTAGCTGTGCCTTGGGCAGTGAATCCCACATCATTTGCTGTAGACTCTGCAGAACACTCCCTCTGTCACATACACACCATGATATCTCTAGAGGAAAATATGTAAGACACAGCAATCACAGTCACTCTTAATGCTAAATAATTCCAACACTGGGTTTAGAAATAAGCTTTTATTAAGTAGATTTGAGTTAGCCACTTATTGAATTTGAAGAATGAGTATAGAAACAGAAGTTCTATAATCTGGACTAATTCCATAATGCTATTCAGTGGTTAATTTCTTATTATTTAGTACCCAGAATGCTCACCCTAAAATACATGGTCTTCCTAGTCCGAGTGAGTTTTCAGTTGCTTGATTCTATCTTCTATCAAAAATTCCATTGTAAAAAGGCAGTTAGCATGGTGCTGGCCAATTAGAAGATCCACATTTGGCTCTAAAATTTCAGGACAGTTCGAATGCTTAAAATAAAAAAGAAAAAAAAAATTACCAAGAAGTCAATTTTCTCCCCATCTCTCCCATCACCTTCATTGCTGAGACATATTTTAACTTCTGTCTATTGTAACAAATGAAGTCATGCTTATGCCTATAATATTTATTAAAAATCCAGGATACTGCTTGTTCTCTTCAGGTTTTTTTTTTGTCTCTCCTCCAGTAAAATAAACTCCAAATTAACTCTTTTTCAAACTAGGTGTCAGCTTTCAGTAGTAGCCAAGACTGATCAGGAGCAGTAATATTTACAGGCATTCTTCCTTTTGTCTATTTGGAAAATGTTAGATAGCTTTCATTATTAGTTTCCTAGGACATGCTCACGTATGAATAAAGCACTGAAATGATACTGAAGTTTATAACTGGGACGGGGATCAACTGCTGGATGCAATTTGCATAAATGCAGTGTTTCCAGTTGTTACAAATACAGTCAACTGATTTATCCCAAATAGAATCCATATGAACTAAAGCAGTAGAGCCAGTACTTTCTCCAAAGTTATATACAATAGATAGATATAGATTGAGATCAAATACAAAGACCATGCTGGTTTCCGGACATAATGGTCAAAACTATTTGTCTGTCTGCAGAGGAACCTAAATATTACAGAATAATCTTCAGTCTCTTTAAACTCCTTATTATAAGGGAGAATGTTTTAGCAATGGTGAAAGCCTGAGACTGACCTATCCCCTTTACCAGCTTTATATCTCTATTTCTCTTTTACACTGTTGCTTGCTTTTTACCGTGTGCCTGTATTTTGGCACTTGCCTGGAAGATCAGGTAAGTGTGTTTGTATGAGAATCAATGCATGTGGTCTTATGTCACCCTTTAGCTTCCCTGTTTAAAACATGACAGTGGTCAGGGAACCTGTACTTTGACAGTATCTGATCAGGAAGTGTCTTGTATACCTTTCAATATTGTGAACATTACCTTTTTCCTGAATGCATCAGCTCAAAAGCCTCATTAATTTTGTCAAAAGGCAGCGTGTGAGTCACAAATTCATCAACCTTGATCTTTTTGGACATGTATTCAGTCACCAGTTTCGGTACATTGTCTACACTCTTCCAGCCTGAAAGAAGGAAAACATGCCTTGTTTCCCTTTTCCGCCCATGTCAGAAAATTAAAAACACAGCCCTAACACAAAACTTGTATGATCAATATGAAAAGGAGCAGAGATGAGTGACATGTTTGTCCCTCCTATGGAGGTCTAGCATAAGCACACATTATCCAAACACAAGTGTTAATGAAAAATCTTTCGCTAGCTGTTCCAGCATTCGACATTAACAGCAGCCCTCACAGAGGAAAGCATACATAAGGCATCTCTGTCAGGCCCCCTACATATCTTTATAACCCAACCCAGTCAGTTGTGTATTGCTTGGACAAAGAGCAGTGTAATAATTCAAAGTCTGAAACTGAACTTCAATCAACTTCAGTAATTACTGAATTTCCAAAAAAAAACCAAACTCAATGTGGTTTTGAGTTGACAGCAGAAAATATGTATCAAGCACTTGTTCCCTTTTTGTTTTAAATGTCTTAAGAGCACATTGTCATGTTGGCCTCACAATTTACTTAGTGGTTAAGCAACACAAACATACTGATGTGAGTTCCCATCTCCCCAAAGACCAGGTCCTTTCACTGGACCAAACTGAACCAAACCTTCACTTGGTGGTAAAGCAGTCTGCCTATCCCACTCCTTTAGTATTGAGTGGGATATAGATCTATTCTCTCTTCAAAATATGTTAGATGTGATACCAATGTGTTCATCTGTACCCTGTCTGTAGGAATAACAGATTTTAAGAGTCTTTATCTTAAAAGCAACATAGCATTTATGCATAGCCTGTCAATAGTACATTTCTTGCACAAGCAAAGCCAAGGGGGTGTGATCTGCCCAGCTTTAGCCCAGAGTAAATTATTTTTATTCCCATAGCAAGAGAGAGTTACCTCCAAACGCGGTCCCTTTCCACGTCCGCCCAGTTACGAGCTGGAATGGCCGTGTGGCGATCTCCTGGCCAGCAGCAGCCACTCCAACTATCACACTGAGTCCCCAGCCTTTGTGGCAGGCTTCCAAGGCAGCCCTCTTCATGGACAGACAGGACAAAGAGTGTTTATTGCTAAGGTTTACACTGCCTGGACTGGTAGCACTTCCTTTCCCTCAATTAATGAATCACCACATCAACATTTAAGGAACAGTAAATACACTGAAAATTACATTATATTTTCCATTGGTTCAGATTCCCTTACACTGTTAAAGGTTCACTTTGCACTTTTTATATTCTATCTAGCTTTCAGAGAAGTCACTCTGAACTCTCACTGAGAGCTGGGATAAACTGTAATCACAGGCTATATTACCAACAGTTAGGAATGCTACTGTGATTCCTGAAAACCTAGCATTACATTTAGTAATAAAAAACTAGTATTACATTTAGTAGTACTTCTGCATTTCCAAAGGTGAAATGAATTACTTGAGAAATTAGGGAAATACTGAGTGATCCCTGAGATTTTACTGTTCATTGCACAATATATTTTATGTGAGTTTTGTTAATTTCAACTGTCAGCACAGAGAAACTCAGGATGTCAAAAAAGTCTGATTTAAGGAGAAAACATTTTTAAGTGCCATTTTCAACCCAAGCAATATCAGCTGCTTCCATTTTATAATTAGGATTGAGTGTAAACTGTCCTTATGAGTCATAGCAGGTATCATGACTATTAAGAAAAAAAAAGGTTAGTGAGTGTGACATGTTTTGTGTTAAGAAAGCAGCTGATCTTGCTGTTGAGCTGAACTGGTCCCTCCCTGCACATGCTCCTGTTGTCAAGCACTCACCATGACTCCGACATTCCCGATGCACTCAAATGAGTAGTCCACACCACCATCGGTCATCTCAACCAGAACCTCCTGGATGGGCTTCTTGGAGTCTTGGGGGCTGATGCACTCAGTAGCTCCAAACTCTTTGGCTTTGGCATACTTATCCTTGTTAATGTCAATGCCAATGATCCGGGATGCTCCTGCTATTTTGCAGCCCATAATAACCGCCAGCCCAACTCCTCCCAAACCAAACACGGCGCATGTAGAGCCAGGCTCCACCTAGGAGTAAGAAAGGAATCATGAGCAGCAGAAAAAAAAATTTATCCTCCCAGGGGAAGAGGAAATGCAGGTTAAGGAGGCTGTAATAAAGGAAAAAATGGAAGCAAATATGCATGGCTATGAGATTTTACAGACAAGGGAAACTATATAGAAAGTTAATTCTAAAAGCTCTTTAGGCACTAAGCCTTTTCTTTTGCCTGAAGACTCATGCCCACACACCTACCACCTCTATCTCATCCTGAGCTTCACGCTATCAGAATGACTTGCAGCAAGATGAACATGAACTGGAAAAGTAATTCTATACAGCTGCTGTCAAAAGGGATGCAGAATACTCCACCTGAATTTCCTCCAAAGGGCAACAGGTTCTTCTAACCTGATCGGGCCTCTTATGGGGAACTTAGAAATTCTTAGCTAAACTTAATCAGTTGAAGGGGAAGAAGGAACACAGATTTGGTACATCCCATTTACAGTCCTAGTGTAGTCGCTAAGCTGTGTGTGCCACAAGCCCAGCCTTTACCTTAGCAGTGTTGACAGCAGCCCCATAGCCCGTGGAGATGCCACAGCCCAGCAGGCACACTTTATCCAGAGGTGCTGCAGCATCTATCTTGGCTACGGAGATATCGGCCACCACGGTGTACTCAGAGAAGGTGCTGGTCCCCATGAAATGGTAAATCTGCTTTCCCTTGCAGGTGAATCTGCTGGTACCATCAGGCATGACTCCTTTCCCTTGAGTAATTCTTGAGGCAAAGACAGGAAAGTGCTGAGTTTTAAGCAGCAAATACTCTAACCAGACAGAATCCACTAACCAGCACAGAGAGGCAGCTGCATACTTGCACCTTTATATTTTGACCACTTCAGTAAAACTAGGAGTTCACAGAAGTGGGATGCTAAAGTCCTAAAACTTCATGCAGTTAATTCCTCCCAAAAGAAATGGAGTTTATTCACATGATGACCTTGTTAGTTACTAATGCTAACTGTGCCACAGCACCACACCACTGTCTTGGCCTCCTTCAGTACCCTCCCCTGAACAGCACCTGTCAGTTATGTCACTGGTGCTTTTTTTGAGTTTGGGAGATTTTTTTTTTCAGAACAGGAGCTGCAAATTTATCTGGGAAGCAGGTGTTAAGGGAAAAAAGAGCTGCATGTATGATTTTGTACCACTTGAAAGCTTTCGTGTTCACTCCCAAGAGCTAAATTCCCTGAAGTGGTTCCCTTCAGTATGGATTAAATATGGAGTCAGAGCATTTATGTTTTCCAGCCTGTGAACACGAGGCAGTAGTCTGCCCCTTCACATAAATGGAAAGAGAGAAACAATTTTATTTCAGGGAAGAATAGAAATTTTAAGGAAGACTGGAAAAAAATTGCCTAAGTGGCTCCTGAAACACCTACTTTCCAAGTTATTAAATGATGCATCAACAGATTTATTCTTCAGAGAAAATTCCTATCACTTACTTTTGCTTACTACAGCAGGTATACATTGAACAAATACTATAGCATGTGTCAAAGTCATACAGACCTTATCTTCTGGCACAGGTTAGTTTTAGGATTCTTACAGAACTTGCACTCTCCACACTGAGGGATGTATAGAGGGATAACAGTGTCCCCTAAAGAAAAAAATATTCTGTGTCTAGTTATTGAGTCAAGCAAGGCATTCTGAAAAAAAAAAAATGAAGCTACTTGATTCTGCTTATTTTTCTGTGAGCTTGAGTTCACTTAAAACCTTTGTGTACTAAAAGCTGTTTATGGTATACAGAGGTATTACAGAGTGCTAGACAAACCACTTTAATCCTGACTGAGCAGACAACCCATCTGAAATTCATCATTCCAGAACAAGTAGCAATGTTAATGTGAAACAAAACAACCCCAAATCAACAGTGAACAACAAGACTAAACACTTTAGGCCTTTTAATTAAACCAACAGGTAAAAAAACTATAATTTAAAAAAATAATAAACCCCCAACTCTCTTGTAATTACACACTGATCTGATTTCAAGTAAAAAAAATGCTATTCTGGGCTCTTTCAAGCTTTAAATCAAGAGCTCATTGAATAGATAAGTGTTTTGTCTCACAGACACAGAAATCTACACAGGCATATGCCCTAGAATAAAATATTGTATTAACTCCTGCAATATATGGCATTTCAGTGACCCAATTTGACAGTTAGTCTTCAAATAATGTTTCAAGGAAGGCAGAAAACTTGTAAGGTATTTCCTTACCCTTCTTTACTTTTGTTACTCCTTCCCCAACACTCTCTACAATTCCAGCTCCTTCATGTCCCAGGATCACAGGGAAACATCCTTCGGGATCAGCACCACTCAGAGTATAGGCATCAGTGTGACAGACAGCAGTGGCAACTATCTGTGAAGAAATAAATAATCTGAGACACCCTGAATAACAGAATAGTAGCACAGATCTAAACTATTCCCTTTGGTCAGAAATTAAGAACAATTGCCAAATCAAAGTTCTGGCAGCATTTGGGATATGGGCCACATACTTTCAATTCCTGGCAAGGCAGTTTTTCTTATTTCAGAAAAGCAAAGTCATGACAGTATTTTTATAATTTCCATCAACCAAAATGTGACACTGAAAGGGGTAAAAGATGACCTGTCTTTTCCTATAGCTAGAAATCAGTGCTCAAAGTCATCTCAAAGTAGTTTAGCATCTCAGCTTTGAAATAAGTTAAAACTCAGAGGTAAAATTTCCAGAGGGACCATGCAGAACTCTCACTACTGCATAAATCCTGCTTTAGTCTTCAGCACCACACAGAAATCCTTTCCACAGGAATAAATTTCAAATTAATGCGTACTTTTTGGCAGATACAGGCTCCTGGAAAGTCCTGACGAAATCAGAAACTTGGGTATAGGGAATCCAAGAGACCAATCCCAGCTCAGCAGCCAATAACTTATGGCCTGACTGAAGTAAAATCCAGCAGGTTACACAGCTGCCACAAAGGACAAATTGCTGTCTTTGAAACAAGATAAAGGTGTTCCCAGTTCAGACATTTTGAGGGAACTTAGGTTGTAACAACTGGAATTGATCCTCAAGATTAGCTATTATCCTCAGACCAGACTGTGAAGTGAGACTAGCAGAAATTAAAAGTGTTTTTCATAAACAGAAGATCTAAATGCTGTCATTTTCTTCTCTGTAAAACCAGCTGAGATACTAATGAACTAATGATATCTATTCAGCATTTCTTCTGTTGGCAAACAAACTATTAATCTTTAACACTCAGTCTCCCAAAATAGAAAACATACAGAAAAGAATTTATGTAATTACCTTGATACGAACTTCATGAGCTTTTGGTGGAGCAACCTCCACCTCCTCAATAGAGAGAGGTTTACCTGCCTCCCAGGCAACAGCAGCTTTGCATTTAATAACCTAAAAGACAAGAACAAGGAAAAAAAAAAAAAGAGGACATCTGTTATATGGTTCATTTAAAATAATTCTTGTTCAGCCAAGTGAGAAAATAAAAGCAGCTCTACTGGCTTTTGGAAAGAATCCCAGATCTGAAATTCATAATTTCAACACAAAGGTTTAATTGCCCCACATTTGCTTTCAGGAGGCTAAACAATAATGAGTAAGCCAAGATCTGAACTTTGGATGTCATTCTCTTACTGTGTGAAAAATATAATAAGCCTGGGAGTGCTTGGGAGACACGCTGCAGTGAAGGGAGCAAAATGAATGGAAAGGGTGCGTAATAAAAATGGTGGTTTAAAATCCAAGACTGCCATTCATTTCAGGTATGTTCATTAAACACAGTGTTTGAAGTTGGTAAGTTCAGAAAGGGAACCGTGGAGACCCACTTCAAGATTGAATTTCCTGTTCCTGGTCAGTATGGTTTCCAAGTAAGATTCCAGCAAGGAGATGCAGCTGACGTGCAGAGCCCCCAGTGAGGCAGAAGGACCAGAGGGACTTTGCTATAAGGCTCTAACACCTCGGTAGTGGCCACAGTGAAGAGTATTAGCAACTCTTCACTCACTGCTCTCAGTGCCACGACAAATCCTGCTCTGCAAGCACACCTAAACATCCCGGGAAGCTTTTCAATCCCAACAGTGAGAGCCTGGATAAGAGAGCAGGATTTCTGGATCTGTAAACCCTATTGACAGGTACATACACACTACTGACTGAGAACATCAGCAGGCATCACAGCCATACACTCTAGAGCAGCTGCAGGATAAGCACCTGGATTACCCTTAGAGGCTGGTTTCATGAAGATGACAAAATCTAAGCCATTGCTATTAGAAATATAGATTAAGAAAATAATTTGACATTTTGTGAGTTCAAAATAGCTGTGGTGTTCCCATGGAATGCTTGAAAGAGCGGATTAATGTAAATTCCCAAGATCAGCAATACAGTCACTCAGCGTTTTTGAAGTTTCACTTGCTGGAAGAAATAACAGTGCCAAGACCACCTTTTGAGCTTGCCAGGCCTCATTCATCACCTGTGATCAGGAGAAAATAATGGCTAGTCTACGCCTTTCTGCAGTATTTCTGTTATACAATAAACAGTGCTAGGCTTTGCCAGAGCCAGTTAAAATCCTCACTGTACCTTAATTTGCTTAAATTTGATAAAATTTGGAATATAAATACTACAGAGCCAAAAAGCTTTGTAACAGAAAACAGGTAATCAAACAGCCGGCAGGGGTCTAAATTAGACAGAAACATCCCTAACTAGAACCATGAAATCTTCTTGTCGTGCTTTTTAATACCAGGGTTAATATTACAAAAATGCATGGAATGTGCCATAGTAACTAACTGTGGAATTACAGTGTGAGCCATCAGCCATAATCTCTAAATCTACCAAAGATTTTGCAAGAAAATCTAAATTCAAAGCACAAAGTGCAAGGGGAGCCATCATTCGGTAAATCATTTACTGGTTTTCAATCCATCCCCTCATCCTCCCCTCCTTAACTCATCACTTGTTCTTACATGTGAGACTGCACATTCCTAAAATTTGATTTTCACAAGCTTAGTTAAACACAAAATTAAAGACAGAGAGGAGAAAAAAAGTCTCCTTACAGGATGATTTCTGATCATCTAAAACTAACAGTATGCATTTGGAAGCACATTTTGAAATAGTAATTTCTGATTCAGTTCATACAGCCCCAAAGGCCTCTGGACTATTCAGAGTAGGTATCAGGAAAGCCCCATCTTTTTCTGCCCTCTTCTTATTCACAGCTTTCCACTGTTGCTTTGCTGAAAGTCTTGAAGCCAACAACTGGAAATAAAAAACTGGAAATAAAAACCAAAACACCAACTTCCAGCAGTTCTTAATTTCCTCTATTACCATGCTAGCACTGGAGCACAGCTGTCGGGTTGCTTGTGGCTATGCACACCATCAACTATCTCGGTCGGGATGGAACCGAGCTCTGGCAGTGACAGAAGCTGCTCCAAACCCAGTGCCAGCCTGGAGCAGCTTCAGCGTCGGCCAAGCGCGGCCACCGACCCCGCTGGGGCCCCGGGCACTGACCGCCTGCACAGAATTCGGAGAAACACTGGCAGAAGGTCCGGGCTACCGCTCTGTTCCTACAGCCATGCAGCAAACGCGCCAACAGTGGCTTTGTGAGCAGGCAGGGTCTTGTTTTACCCCTTCTCTCCAGCCGATTCGGTCGCACCTGCCCGGAGCCCACAGGAAACACGCAAAGCTCAAGGTCTCCTGCTCGTTCCTCCGCCGCCGCGACCCAGGAGCGCCCGGAGCGCAGCCCTCAGACCCACGGGGGTCGAGTACAACACACGGCGGGCAGCAAACGCGTGTTTTCCTCCCCACTCCTGCAGACACTCACAGCGGGAGCCTCCCACGCCAAAGCAGCGGTACCGGCTCCGCCGCACGCCTCACACGCGTGGGGCAGGAGCGCGGAGGCGCCCGGACAACCCCCGCGCCCCGGCTCTCAGCGCTGGGACGGGAGCGGCCACGGCGACCCCAGCCCGCGGCCCCGGCAGCGACGGCAGGGCAGGGCAGGGCAGGGAGGGGAGGGCTCGCCCGCCTCGTCCTGCCCGGTGCGGGACCCTCCGCCCGCCCCCGGGCGACCTTCCCGCCGCGGAACGCAGACGCTCACCCCGCTCGCCATCGCGCACGGCTACGGCTGCCAGCGGAAGGGGAAGGGGATCCCGCCTCCTTCTCCGCTGCCTCTCTCCCCGCCTCCCTCTCAGGGGCGGGCGAAGGAATTGGCTCCTTCCTCCCTTTTTCGCCTCCCACCCTTACAGGGCAGGGGCGCGCTGGGTCGGTCGCAGCCCCCGCTGTGGCGCTTTTGTTCCCGCAGAGCGCGGCGCGGGCCGCGGTCTCTGTGTTTCCTGAGGGTGCCCGCAGTGTTGCCTTGCCGTGTGGCCGGGTTTGTGGCTGCTGGCGGCTGCACCACCGCTGTCTTCCATCGCGGCTCCTTTAGTCCGGCCGGCAGATGGACATTGCTGTGCCCGTGAGGGAGCAGGCCCGCTGTCCCGGCCGGTGGGCCTGTTCCTGCCGACTCCAGGTTGCCCAAATTCCTTCCCGGCTAACGGGACGCCGCGGCCTCCTCTGCGCCGCTCCCCGAGGGCCGCAGCAGTGCCTGGATGTGCCTGCCTTCCCCGGGCTGGGTATCCCGCCCTGGCTCCCGTTCTGGAGGTGTTGGTACCGCCTGTGTCCCACCTGGGCACAGGGGGAAGCTGACCATGTCTGCAGAGCATTGTCCTTTGTGCCTGAATCTGTTCTTGGCTGGAGGAACTGCAGCGGTGCAGGATTTACTGGGTGGCAATGTGAAGACACTACTTCAGACTGGGTGAAGGCAGCTCGCTGCCAGGGTAGGTGAAGGGCTCTGCAGAGGGACAGAAATTTTGACTGGGCTTCTTCACATTCCATTCATCAGCCTTTGAAGCAAAGGAGCTATTGCTGCAAGATGGGATCATTCACTGGCTTATGCTGTTGTTTAATTTTCCAAAAAAACGTTTTTCTTCAGGCAGGGTAGGGAGGGCTTCTTGTGAGCTCTGCTGACATGATTGTGTAGGATGGGGGGGAACAGTGAGCTCTTGGGATTTTCCACAAGAGGTGATGGTGCTTGGGGAATGGCAGGGTGTAACTAAGTCCCCCTCAGTAAGGAACGGAATTTTTATTTTCCAGTGACATGCTAACAAAAGCTTAGCAAATACTACAGATAGACAACAGCACCAGCATGTGGAAAATTAATAACAGGACATAAGCAACTATGGCATTTAGTAAATAACATGAAAGTAACATAACATTTAATAACAAAACTAAAATGAGAAACTAAATCTGTAGGCTCCTGAAAGCTGACATGGAACTGGAAGGTAATTTGGCTAGTGAGGGTGGTATACAGGTTACACACCTTGTTGTTGAAATCAACACAGGCCTTGTCCATTTCCTTGGTTAAATTCAGCTCTGCCAACCTCTCCAGCTAATTTCATGCTCTTGGCCACCCCTGGTTTGTCAGTGCTTCCAAAAAGCCTCCAAGCATTTTATGTTTAGCTAAACTCCACAGATGCTCTGGTTTTTTAAGTATCTTTGACATTCTGAACATTGTAGTTACTGATTATGGTGGACAAAGGGACAGATACATAAATCAACCTCTTTAACACTCGTTGTCTAATTTCAGAGGTGAAAGAGATTATTTTTTCATCTTTCCTTCCCTTGCAGTTTTGTGATGCTGCCCCCAGTGTTGCTGTGTACTTTTGGAAGCCCCTGGACACTGTAAGTGGTTTTGCAACTTTCTTTCTGTTCTCAGTACCGTGCAAGCAAATCAAGTTACCACTCCATGACCTTGAATAAACTATCCACGCTTTGTCACATGTTTCAGGTTTATGTAGGTAAGTTCTATAGGAGAGGACTTCCACTGCTGCTCTGGATTTTACATTTGTTTGATTTTGGTGTTCTTCTATCAGGTGTTACATTTTAATCAGGAACATCAGCTTGGATCGGGAAAAGAGGAGGGCTTGGAAGCACTCTGAGTATGTAGGAGGGAGACTTGGCAACCATGTTCTTGTTTGGTGGATGTGGTCTGTAAAGCGGAGCGAAAAGTGCAAAATAACTAGGGATCTGTATTACATTTTTTTCCTTTTTTTTCTTTTAACTAATGCGTACCCTAGAGGCATTAGGGTTTTTTTTAGTTTTTTTAGTGAAGCTTTTTCTGTACCTTAGTTTAAGTTTGAAGCACAAGAAGAAGTGGGGGAAGAAATCTCTTGCAAGCTTGGCAGGCAGTGTATGGCTGAACGAAGATGGAAGTGATCTGCCAGGGTGCCCATCCTGGGACAGTGTGAGTGCCAGTGGCAGGAGCTGCCTGTGTGCCTCCCTGAGGAGGAGGAGCCGGTGCTTTGGCACTGGAACTGCTGGCTGCAGCCTCACATGCTGGTGAGCAGATTGGCAAGGCACAGGGAGGCTGGAGCAGACTGACAAGTCTACCCAGAAGCAAAACTGAAATGTGTTAATACAAACATTGCCTGGTTTGTTTTCCCCAGGCAGATATGGTTGGTTCTACATTGTCCCACAGGTAATTTCCCTTCTATTAATACTGTTAATTTTACAAATAAAACCACTAGTTTTGATAGAAATATTTCATTAGAGCAACCCTCTTAGAGCCGGGATAACCTGTGTGCTAGTTCCAGCAGTGGATGCTTGAGTGCAACTCTCTTTTTGTGGGGCATTGCTCTCAAAACCATCCTTTTGAATTTTAAGTTTCTTACATTTTCCTGTGAAGTACTGGAAGATAAGACTTGTGCTCAAAAATGCTCAAAGCTGCTTGGTATTTCTTTGGATAATGCTTAGGTAATTGCAATATTTTGTAAACATAAATATAAATCTAAATATTATCTGGTAATTCAAGAAATGGTTGGTTCCAAAGGAAAAACTTTAGGAATAATTTCACTAATTGATCCTAGTATAATTCTAAAGTATACTAGAGTAAAATAACTTTTCAAAACTAATCTGATGTACTCAAAATAAGTGTGAAAGTGACCATGACAGTTTTGCAGTAGAAACACATGAAGTTGGGATGCTGAAAGATGTTCAATATTTTAGATATGGAAATAAGTAATTTGGGGAGTTTTGTGATTAAATACTCTCGGGTACTCTCTGCATTCCCTGAAAACCAAATAATACACAAAGCTGATCTAATAAGTGCTGATTTTAATATGTTAATATTAAAAAACTATGCAAGGGAAATTTGAAAGATCAAAGTGCTGAAAGAGTTGTGCTGTCACCTCCTTTTTTGCACTTGGCAGCATTTTCTTCTGGTTTGTATTAATGTCTTTGCTTTCAAATGTAATTATTTGGCTAGCTGTGAAACAGGTGATGTTTTAGGGATCAAGCAGAATTTGAGGAGCTCTCTAATTATCTGCTAAAATTTGAAGTCCTGCCCAGTTAGTGATTGTTGCCGAAGGGGCAGGAGGATCTCCGAGATCCGAGGCAACATGCCCGGGGAGCAGGGACAGGTGACCACCAGGTGGCCCTGCTGTAGCAGAGAGCTCCTCAGTACTCAGAAGGGCTTATGCAATTTTTCATGTAACAGCAGTTCAAAATAATTGGTAAAGTGCAAGTTTACCAATGTGCAAGTACAATTTACTTTAGGAAGATTTTTTTTTTATAGTGATCTAACTTTTTTTTTTTTTCAGCTAGGTCTAGATTTTTTCCAAAAAGGATAACATTATTGTCTTTTGTCCCAGTCCTGCACAGATTTATGTGTTTATATTTGTTAGACAGATACCTGGCAAATTGATTACATTTTTGAGACTTGTCACCTGTATAAAATTAAGACTGTGCAGATGCATGTGCAGTATTAGGGAAACATTGTTTATTGGAAGTTCTTGGAGTTTTCTCAGTAGGGAAGTGCTAGAACTCAGTTAATTAACATTTATTGAGTTATAATGGTGTTGACTTATTACCATCACTCTTATTGTCTTATGTTTAAAAAGTAGTTAGGAGAATTATAGCTAACTTTATGTCATGGCAGAGTAATATGTGCAGAAGGTACCAAAAATTGGTGGACAGGATGGGATTTGTTTAACTTCAATAACACATTTGTGTGTTCTTGATATTCTGTGTAATTGCTGATTGTGCTGAGGGGTTTCCAGAAGTTCAAAGGGCTGTGGGATGTGATAAGTGTTGCACAAAAGAGGTCAAAAGGCATGGTAGTGTTATGGGTCCAATGTTCAGCACTGAAAGAAGGATCTGTTTAGCAGAATGACCATCTTGGAGTGACAATCCTGTTCTTTGGGGAAGATTTTTCAGAGTTGTACTTTAATATACCGTGGGACTTGGTTTGGAAAATATATTAAAAGAACAATAGCATTTGCCAAAAATGAAACAGCATCCATGGATGCTGTATGAGTGTTACATCATTATAAGAAAGTTATCTACTACTTTATATAATATGCTTCAGAGCAGCAGCAGGGGTGGTTTCCCTGCTGGGATTTGCTGGAAGCTGCACCATTCACCCAGCTGAGATGGGGGCAGAGAGGAGAGGGCCGAGTTCACTGAGGAAGACGAAGGTAGGAGGCAGCAGCAGAGGACGGGCAAAGGCCTTCGATCACTACAGACAACAAGGGTGTGGTGGAAGGGATGTGATGTAAGGGGGAGCTCCCCCTGTCATCTGGAAACACTTTTGTTTTAATGCATTACACAGGACAAGTTTGACAGAAACCCTTTATTAGTAAAAGCATTTTCCTGGGAGAGACGTCCTTCAATGTCCTGTCCGGGCACAGCAGGACCAGCAGTGCCACCAGCACAGGTGAGTTCCTCACTCTCTTCTCCTGGTGCCCCACAAGGAGAGGTGCTGGTTGAGAAGGGCCCGGGCCAGGAGAGCAGCTGCTGCTGTGCTGGTCCCTGGCTCGGCTTCCTTGGCTGTGTCCTTCAGAAGAGCAGGACAGTGCGGATACTGAAAAGTGGAAGGGAAGGGAGGGTTTGCTGCAGCTCAGGAGCAGGCAGTTGTGGCAGGCAGGTGTGCCTGGGGACCGGCCACCTGCTTTGTCATCCAGCCTCTTCCTGACTGAGCTGCATGAGGCGTGCAGCAGTGGGGCAGCCTTCAAATCCCTGCTGAGGGGAACCCCCTCACGGGATCAGGCCACAGGATCTGTGCTGAGCAGAACCATGAGCAGGAGGCTTCCCAGCGCTGAGCATGGGCTCTTCCCTCTGGGCTATGGCAGATCTTGCCAGCACTCAGCCGTGAGGAGGCCCTGCTTCCTCAAAAGGCTCAGGTGCTCTTTGGGAAGCCAGTGTTGCACGCTCTGCCCCTTGGAATTACAGGACGAGATGCTGAGGTTTGCTGAAGCTCCTGCTGGTCAGGGTCTCACCTTCTTCCTGCACGTAACAACTCAAATCCCTCGTTCACTTTGGCGAATGGCAGCGTGTGTGTGATCAGCAAGTCTGAATTGAATTTCTTCTCCAAATAGCTGGAAACTAATTTGGGGATACAATCTCTTGTCTTCCAGCCTAGAAACAGGAGAGAGCAGGAGCATGAATAGTGGGAGGAAGGCTGTTTTGGTAAGGGAGTGTTACTGTGAGGGCCAGGACTGAGTGACCAGTGCTGGTGCCACACACTTGTGAGATGCTTTCTGCTCTTTAGGATGAGTGGGTTACTGTGTGAAACAGGTAGAGGATTATTTGCATGTCTAATGCTATTGTTCGATACAGGCAATGCAGTGTTCCTCTTTAGTTGTCTTTTACTTGAAAACCCTCATTTACTCTGAATTGTCAACTGCCATGAAAGAGAAAGCTGAAATATTTAGACTGCCTTCCTAAGTTCACTACCTCCAAGTGCAGTCCCCTTCCAGGTACGCCCAATCAGCAGAAGGGTGGGATCGATGGAAATCTCTGAACCAGAATCCAGTTCTCCAGCCATCACAAAGACACCAGTGCTCATATTGCAGGAAGCCAGGGCAGCAATCTGATGGGACAGGCAGGAGAATGAGAGAAAGCCATGATGAGTTGGTCAGGGGAGTGCTCTTTTTGTGCAATCTCCTGCTCCTCCCTGGTAATCTGAAAACACACATCTCCCCTTGTGGAGCACACCTGGAGAGCTTGGAGCCTCTTTTAAGATTTGTACACTGTTTTATGCCCAAGCCAGCAGTCTGCCTTTGTGCATCCAGCAGTGCAGGCAGCTTGTGAGGAACTTCCCATGGGTTGCATTTAGCCCTGAGAGGAGCCTGTGATGATGTGGGAGGGAGGACAGGTGCTGAGGTGCCACCTACCATGGTGTCTGCGTGCCCGATGGCCTCAAAGGAGTAGTCGACGCCCTGCCCGGTCATCTCAGTGAGCACCTCCTGGATGGGCTTCTTGAAGTCTCGAGGGTTGATGCAGTCGGTAGCTCCCAGCTCCTTGGCCTTGGCAAACTTGTCGCTGTTGATGTCCACAGCAATGATGCGGGAAGCTCCGGCTGCCTTGCAGCCCATGACAACAGAGAGGCCAACTCCTCCGAGGCCAAAGACGGCACAGGTGGAGCCTGGTTTTACCTGCACAGATGGGAGCCTGTGAGTTTCCAGCAGGAAAAAGAGTAGGAAGAGGGGGAGGGAGAGGATGAGGACAAGGAGAAGAAGCAGGAGAAGGTTTCTTTTGCACAGGATTGATGAGGTAGTGAGGGTGGCCATGAGGTGCTAAATATTCCAACCTTGGCAGTGTTGATGGCAGCCCCATAGCCTGTGGAAAACCCACAGGCAAACAAGCAGACTTTGTCCAGAGGTGCTGTAGCATCTATCTTGGCAACAGTGTACTCTGGGACCACGGTGTATTCTGCAAAGGTGCTGACCCACAGGAAGTGGTGGATCTGCTTCCCTTTGCAAGAGAAGCGGCTGGTCTTGTCTGGCAGCAGGTTTTGTGGTTCAAAGAAACTGTGGGGGATATGCAAGTATTTGTATTTGATTGAGTGAGGCACTGATGGATGTGTCAGATGTGTCATCAAGTCAATCCCATGTGGGTGTAGGGGAAGGCAAAGTAAACTTACTGGGACTTCTGGCAGTAGTTCGATTCAGGATTCCGGCAGAAGCTGCATTCCCCACACTGAGGGAGGCACAGGGGGATCACTTTGTCACCTGGAACAAACAATATCCTGAGTGATGTGGCTCTAAGGATGCTGCCTGTGTGAGAGCTGATTCCTGGGCATGTGTTTGTGTGTGTGTGTCAGTTACCTGGTTTCAAAGAGGTCACTCCTTCTCCAACGCTTTCCACGATTCCAGCTCCTTCATGGCCAGGGATAACTGGGAATTCTGCGTTGGGAAAACAGCCTTGCAGAAGGTGTTCATCTGTGCGACAGATGCCTGTGGCCACAAGCTATTGGGAGAGGAACAAGTAGATGTCCTTGCCTCTGTCTTACTCAGTTTGTGTAAGCGATTTTCTCAGGGGTGTCATGATGCCCCTCAGTCAGTGCTGGCACTCTACGGCAGCACACAGAGCCCAGGCTGAGCTTTCCCCTTCTGCTCACTCTGGATGCTCCATGTGGCTTTCCCCTGCACTGAGCTGGAGGTGGAAATGGGAGGGAGGCCACAGTGTTGTTACCAGAGCCCTGTCCAGCAGAGCAAGGGCTGGAGACAGGAATTCCTATGTGACAGCTTAGGCAAGGCTTGGTCCAAAAAGGAGCCCCTGGCAGATGGTGCATTTGAGCCAAGGCAGCTCTGGACAGTGCGAGCCTCTTGGAGGACACAGAGCCCTGAGTTTTACTGAAGGTCTAACAACAAGAAGAGCAATTCCCACAAGGTAGGAAGAAAAAGTTATTGAAACGTATCTTTACCTTGATCCGGACTTCCCCTGCCTTTGGGGGTGCAACTTCCACCTCCTCAACAGAGAGTTTGCCTGGGGCCCAGGCAACAGCAGCCCTGCACCTGATAACCTGGAAACAACCAAGAGGAATACATTGCATGGGAAGATCTGCCTTTAGCACACGCTTGGTGGAAGTCATCCCGCAATCACCTGAACCCGAGGTGTTCAAACCTGGTGATGCTCAGCTGCACCTGAAACCAAGTGCTGTCCAATAAACACCGGGCAGGTTTGGGGTCTGAGGAAACCCCATTTGTGGTTTGTGACCAAAGAGTATCAGGTGTAGCCTTGGAAAATTATTGGGCTCTGAATGCTGTGGTGGATTTTTCCTAATATCCCCATGTGTTACTGGCCAGACTGTGCTGTCATGAGGACTGCGGACCCTACCTAGTGGAAATGCCCATGGAGAGCTTTGATGTCAGCCCTGTGACACACTGGGCTGAAGGTGGGAGAGAGGAGTTATGGAATTGTCCCCATCTGCTTGGCACCTGGATAATTCTGTTCCTTTAGCAAGGTTTGATTTGTGTGTGACATGGCTCAAAGCCTCCCCTGATCACCTCAAAGCAGCTTGGCATCAGCAAAATGGGGCTTGCAGCCTGACAAGGGCATTGCCGTGGACAAGGCTGGGTGCGGGAGGTGAGCAGCTGAAGAGAGCACCACTGAGGAGCTGCGTTTGCTGCCAGAGCAGGAGCACAGAGTGGGATTGAGCGGGAGCACAGAGTGGGATTGAGCAGGAGCACAGAGTGGGATTGAGCGGGAGCACAGAGTGGGATTGAGCAGGAGGGTGTTTTCGAAGGCAGCACAATTCCCCAGTTTGTCTCCTGAGCAGCGGGGCAGGACAGAGGGGGAATGCACTGCCGGCTGCAGGTATGGACACGTGCATTTGCCCGAGAGCAGAGTCTGGTGGAATTCACAGGGGTTTGGGAAAGGTGGGGGAGTAAGTTCGGAGGAAAGAGTGGTGTGCAGGCTGAGCCTTTTGCAGCGGATTTGGCCAAGAGCAGGGCAGCTCGGAAAGGAGGATGGGAGACGCCTCGTCCTTACTTTTCCCGCAGTGGCCATGTGGTCTTAGCCGAGCTGTGTCTGTCGCTGTCGCAGGCTGGAGGAAGCTGCTGCCTCGGCGTGTTGCAGGATCCCGCAGGCGTGGAGCGGGAGCAGTCCCGGTGCGGCAGCGTCTCTGGAGAGCGCAGGTTAATGTGTGCCGGGTGCTGGATGCTGGGCTGCACTGTGTGCTGAGGGGAGGAGCTGGCTAGCGGCAGGGAGATGGACGGGAGCAGAAGTCCTGCAGGGAGGGAGGCTTTTATCAGTGACTCTGCCCTTGGGTCATTCCCTGCTCTCGCTTCCTGAAAGGCTCAGAGTGCTGCGAAAGATTGGTTGGTTTCTTCCAGTTTCTTCTGGAAGGTGTGGAGGGAGGAGATCTGCATCACTGCTGGGGCTTCCTCGCAGTCCAGTTTTTGCCAGGTCGGAGCCTTTGACATGGTGGCCCTTCACACCATTATATTTGCAAAAGGATTAAAAATTAAAAAAAAAAAAACAAAAAAAACCCCAAAACAAATCAAAAGTCAGTGAAAATGTTGCGTGGTGGACAAAGGCAGGTGTCCTCCTGGTTTGAAGCTTGACTGTCTGTGTTATCGCAGCTATTTTCACCAGATCAGTAATGGCAGAAAGTGTCAGAAGAGGATTTTTTCCCCAAGTACCCATTTGCTTCACTCCGGTGTAACCAGGTTTGTCGGTGGGTTCATTCCATCCAGGCTCTTCAGGTTCCCCCAGAGCTGTTTTCTGCTGAGGCATTGGACAAGGTGATGCATTGCAGGGATTGGATGAGCGAGAGCTTGTTGGAGGACCAGGCTAAGATTGCAGCCAGAGTGTGATGTAACCCCCTCAGTTCCAAAGGAATCTTCCTTGTGTGTGGCTGAAAGGACACTTTTGCAAACCTAAGGAATGGGATAATTTCCTAGAAGGCTGGCACTAATGACATGAACCCTCTTTTTTGTTCACTAGCCATTTAGAATGATATAATGGGGAGAAATTAGCACTTTGGTTATTGAGATAGTTCATATGTGTGTATATATATAGAGATTTTTTTTTTTTAATCAAAAGCCATCTTCTGGCATTTGGATTAGCAAAAATGGGCCAGACATGTTTAGAAAAAAATGTAACCTTCATGAATGAGGAGGGCATTGCGCTGTAGACTCAAGCTTGGCACGTTCAGCTCTACAGTTGATTCACATGTCCTTCACAAAATCACAGAATGGCCTTGTTTAGAAGGGACCTTAAAGATCATGTCCTTCCAGCCCCCACCATGGGCGGGAACAGCTCTCACTAGAGGAACTTGCTCATAGCCACATCTGAGTGGCCTCAAATGCTGCCTGGAAGGGAGCATCCACAACTTCTCCTCAGCCTGTTCCAGTGCCTCAGCACTGTCACAGTAAAGAATTACTTCCTAATATCTGGATTAAGCCTACTGTCCCTCATGCCTCTTATCCTGGCAGATCTCCCACCAGATGTCGTGGAGCAAAAATACACTTCTTCTCCAAGATTGTCATGTACTTTCCTGTGCCTTTCCTGTGCCTTTCCTGTGCCTTATACTTCAGCCTGAAAGTGGGCTGATTTAAGTGCTCAGCCAAAACCAAAAATACTCTGTAGGCTGTTCAGACAGACCCAGTATACAGAACTCCTGGGACATAGATCAGTTGGCTTTGATTCCCGTTCCGTTTTCTGCCTTGCACAAGGGCTGGAAAGCCATTCCAGAGGACAAGTGCTCTGTGGCTGATATCCCATAGGGTTGGCAGTATTTGAAGTTGAAACCAACACATTTCAGAAGTCCTGTAACAAAGAATGAATTTGTTCACCTGCTTCCTAGATAGCATTCCATACAGGTGGCTTATGATTTCATCTCACACCTAAGGGCATAAATGTGCTACTTGTGCTGGCACTTCGTGGCTCTCAAGATGTGTCTAATGTCTGCTGTTGAGTGTATAACCGACACAATGGCTGTAAAAAGATCTTTCAAATACGTACTGTTATTTTTCCTTAAAACATCCATGCGATGCTCTAGTCCCCCAAACTTGCAAACCCACCAGTGATGTGAAAGGAGAATTTCTGTCGGCCCTGCTTGCAGCTGTGAAGGGCCCTGGGGAGCTGGCACATCTGCAAAACACTTGAAATGGGTAGGTATTGATTGTAGGGAGCTGATACTGAGATCCTGTTGCTGTGCAGCTTTTTGTATCTCTTTCAGACAGGTGTTTGTTGTTGTTTTCTTCTTATCCAGGTAATAGAGGGAAAATAAGATCCAAGTTGTATGTCAGCAGGCATGGATTTAATGATTGACATTTTAATGGCAGATCATTTGTCTCCACGTTCTACAGTGTGTGCTCCCCTGAGTTGCTGTAAACAGTCATGCATTTTATAAGCTTTAATAGCTGATTGGTGAGGTCAGATGTTAGTACACACACAGGCACAGAATTCAAGGTGTGTGTCTTCATCTTGGTAGTCAGTTTTGTGTCCCCCTCTTTATGTTCTGGTTGTTAGCTGCCTTTATCAAAGAGGTGGAGAGACAGTAGAATATTTGCCAGAAATCTCTGTGGAACAGATGCTGAAATGCACTTATGAGGGCTAAGTACAAATCTTATCTTTTCTGGTGCCAGCAGCAGGCTTCTGTAATTTTTAATTACAAGTCGGAGTCTGATATGAGTGCCCTTATTAATGACCCAGCATTACATTTCTGTCCACAGTGTAAGTGGGCACCTGTTGCAGAGACAATGTTTGCATTCTGCTGTGAAGGACAAACTAGATGATATCCTAGCAGGATTTGTTAGCAGTATTGATAATTCACTATTCTAAAAGATGTCCTGGTGCTTTAATTTCCATAAGAACAGAAATATTGTGTACCTCTTCCAAAATGATAGCAGTATGAGGCAAATGAGGTAAGGAAAGTGGGAGTTAGATTCAGCCTGGTGTATTGTACCTGGCAGAGATATAGAAAAAAATTCTGATAAAGATCCATTAAAATGAGCAATTGGTTCTGTTCAGCCTAGTGGAGGAGAATGGCTGCGGGAAAAATGTTAAAATAGAGAACAGGACTCTTAGAGCAATTGCTGATTTTGAGTCCATGCTATCACAGAATATTAGAATATCTCAACTTGGGGGGCACCCATTAGGACCATAGCCTTGCCTTTCTTTTTTTTTTTTTCCTCAGAACAAATTCCTGTGTCAGACCAGCTGTGCTCATAGTACATCCCACAGAATTTCACTCTGCAGTTACATTGCCGAGGAGGAATTTTACTTTAGGATTTCTGATAGCCTAGGGATAGCACCTCTGGCACCCACATGTGAGTGTGATGGGACAGAAATGCACGTTCAATGTCTCTTCCCCATTACAGTCTGTACATTTCTCTGAGGATGTTTCAGAGTGAAAACTAGAGCAGGAGAAAAGCCTCCATACATCAGGATGTAAAGAGACAAATAGGAATCAAAGAGGGAAAAATTAGGAGAGAATAGTACAGAGCACAGTGATGGGTCTGTAGTAGATACCAATGGTGACATCCATATAATTTGTTTGCCCCTTGATTCTCACCCAGAGGCTCTTAACTGGGCCAGTTCAGCTCCATACCTTCCAACCCTTCCATTCCATGCCGTGCTACCTCCCTGCCTCTTCTGCCCTGCCTTTCCCTCCTGAATAGCCTGTAACCATGCAATGGGGCACTGCAGTCACAGGACTTGTCCCACCAGTGTCACTTATACCCAGGCTGTCAAGTCTCTGGCATCGGGCGACAGCTTCCCGGTCATCATTGCTGGTTCCTCGAGCTGCATTCATTGGTATAGAAACATTTTCACGAGTGGTACTTTGTAGCCAACACTTGTGAAGCAGATTGAGGCATGTCCTTACTGCTCCTTTCCTCACATTTTGGTACACAATCCCACTCTTCATCACAGGCCAGCCTGGTATTTTCCCATTGCCCTTCCCAGACTAGTGTAAAGCTCTGTCAAAGAGCCCTGCTGGCTCCAGTGCTAGAACTCCTTTTCCCCTCTGAGAATGGCTCATCCTGTCAGGTGTCTGTAGATGAGATGGTGAATGGATCACCCCACAGTCAAACACCCAATATTTTTTTGCTCCCACCAGCCTTGGAGCCATGCCTTGACGCCATGGATCTGCCTATTCCTACCAGTATAATTCCTCGTTACCGACAGGTCAAGGAAATCACTGCGTGTGTTCCTGATCTGCCAACCAATTGTCCCAAGGCCCTGGAGCCTCTGTTGATTGAGTGCACTGTGTCAGATGAGTTGGTTTAAAAGCCTTTATTAGTACAAGCATTTTCCTGGGAGAGACATCCTTCAATGTCCTGTCTGGGCACAGCAGGACCAGCAGTGCCACCAGCACAGGTGAGTTCCTCACTCTCTTCTCCTGGTGTCCCACAAGGAGAGGTGCTGGTTGAGAAGGGCCCGGGCCAGGAGAGCAGCTGCTGCTGTGCGGGTCCCTGGCTCGGCTTCCTTGGCTGTGTCCTTCAGAAGAGCAGGACAGTGCGGATACTGAAAAGTGGAAGGGAAGGGAGGGTTTGCTGCAGCTCAGGAGCAGGCAGTTGTGGCAGGCAGGTGTGCCTGGGGACCGGCCACCTGCTTTGTCATCCAGCCTCTTCCTGACTGAGCTGCATGAGGCATGCAGCAGCGGGGCAGCCTTCAAATCCCTGCTGAGGGGAAGCCCCTCACGGGATCAGGCCACAGGATCTGTGCTGAGCAGAACCGTGAGCAGGAGGCTTCCCAGCGCTGAGCACAGGCTCTTCCCTCTGGGCTATGGCAGATCTTGCCAGCACTCAGCTATGAGGAGGCCCTGCTTCCTCAAAAGGCTCAGGTGCTCTTTGGGAAGCCAGTGTTGCACGCTCTGCCCCTTGGAATTACAGGACGAGATGCTGAGGTTTGCTGAAGCTCCTGCTGGTCAGGGTCTCACCTTTTTCCTGCACGTAACAACTCAAATCCCTCGTTCACTTTGGCGAATGGCAGCGTGTGCGTGATCAGCAAGTCTGAATTGAATTTCTTCTCCAAATAGCTGGAAACTAATTTGGGGATACAATCTCTTGTCTTCCAGCCTAGAAACAGGAGAGAGCAGGAGCATGAATAGTGGGAGGAAGGCTGTTTTGGTAAGGGAGTGTTACTGTGAGGGCCAGGACTGAGTGACCAGTGCTGGTGCCACACACTTGTGAGATGCTTTCTGCTCTTTAGGATAAGTGGGTTACTGTGTGAAACGGGTAGAGGATTATTTGCATGTCTAATGCTATTGTTCGATACAGGCAATGCAGTGTTCCTCTTTAGTTGTCATTTACTTGAAAACCCTCTTTTACTCTGAATTGTCAACTGCCATGAAAAGAGAAGCTGAAATATTTAGACTGCCTTAAGTTACTACCTCCAAGCAGAGTCCCCTTCCAGGTACGCCCAATCAGCAGAAGGGTGGGATCGATGGAAATCCTCGAACCAGAATCCAGTTCTCCAACCATCACACAGACACCAGTGCTCATATTGCAGGAAGCCAGGGCAGCAATCTGATGGGACAGGCAGGAGAATGAGAGAAAGCCGTGATGAGTTGGTCAGGGGAGTGCTCTTTTTGTGCAATCTCCTGCCCTTCCCTGGTAATCTGAAAACACACATCTCCCCTTGTGGAGCAGACCTGGAGAGCTTGGGGCCTCTTTTAAGATTTGTACACAGTTTTATGCCCAAGCCAGCAGTCTGCCTTTGTGCATCCAGCAGTGCAGGCAGCTTGTGAGGAACTTCCCGTGGGTTGCATTTTGGCCTGAGAGGAGCCTGTGATGATGTGGGAGGGAGGACAGGTGCTGAGGTGCCACCTACCATGGTGTCTGCGTGCCCGATGGCCTCAAAGGAGTAGTCGACGCCCTGCCCGGTCATCTCAGTGAGCACCTCCTGGATGGGCTTCTTGAAGTCTCGAGGGTTGATGCAGTCGGTGGCTCCCAGCTCCTTGGCCTTGGCAAACTTGTCCTTGTTGATGTCCACAGCAATGATGCGGGAAGCTCCGGCTGCCTTGCAGCCCATGACAACAGAGAGGCCAACTCCTCCGAGGCCAAAGACGGCACAGGTGGAGCCTGGTTTTACCTGCACAGATGGGAGCCTGTGAGTCTCTCGAGGGAAAAGAAGCAGGAGAAGGTTTCTTCTGCACAGGATTGATGAGGTTGTGAGGGTGGCCATGGGGTGCTAAATATTCCAACCTTGGCAGTGTTGATGGCAGCCCCATAGCCTGTGGAAAACCCACAGGCAAACAAGCAGACTTTGTCCAGAGGTGCTGCAGCATCTATCTTGGCAACGGTGTACTCTGGGACCACGGTGTATTCTGCAAAGGTGCTGACCCACAGGAAGTGGTGGATCTGCTTCCCTTTGCAAGAGAAGCGGCTGGTCTTGTCTGGCAGCAGGTTTTGTGGTTCAAAGAAACTGTGGGGGATATGCAAGTATTTGTATTTGATTGAGTGAGGCACTGATGGAGGTGTCAGATGTGTCATCAAGTCAATCCCATGTGGGTGTAGGGGAAGGCAAAGTAAACTTACTGGGACTTCTGGCAGTAGTTGGATTCAGGATTCCGGCAGAAGCTGCATTCCCCACACTGAGGGAGGCACAGGGGGATCACTTTGTCACCTGGAACAAACAATATCCTGAGTGATGTGGCTCTAAGGATGCTGCCTGTGTGAGAGCTGATTCCTGGGCATGTGTTTGTGTGTGTGTGTCAGTTACCTGGTTTCAAAGAGGTCACTCCTTCTCCAACGCTTTCCACGATTCCAGCTCCTTCATGGCCAGGGATAACTGGGAATTCTGCGTTGGGAAAGCAGCCTTGCAGAAGGTGTTCATCTGTGCGACAGATGCCTGTGGCCACAAGCTATTGGGAGAGGAGCAAGTAGATGTCCTTGCCTCTGTCTTACTCAGTTTGTGTAAGCGATTTTCTCAGGGGTGTCATGATGCCCCTCAGTCAGTGCTGGCACTCTACGGCAGCACACAGAGCCCAGGCTGAGCTTTCCCCTTCTGCTCACTCTGGATGCTCCATGTGGCTTTCCCCTGCACTGAGCTGGAGGTGGAAATGGGAGGGAGGCCACAGTGTGGGTACCAGAGCCCTGTCCAGCAGAGCAAGGGCTGGAGACAGGAATTCCTATGTGACAGCTTAGGCAAGGCTTGGTCCAAAAAGGAGCCCCTGGCAGATGATGCATTTGAGCCAAGGCAGCTCTGGACAGTGCGAGCCTCTTGGAGGACACAGATCCCTGAGTTTTTCTGAAGGTCTAACAACAAGAAGAGCAATTCCCACAAGGTAGGAAGAAAAAGTTATTGAAACGTATCTTTACCTTGATCCGGACTTCCCCTGCCTTTGGGGGTGCAACTTCCACCTCCTCAACAGAGAGTTTGCCTGGGGCCCAGGCAACAGCAGCCCTGCACCTGATAACCTGGAAACAACCAAGAGGAATACATTGCATGGGAAGATCTGCCTTTAGCACACGCTTGGGGGAAGTCATCCCGCAATCACCTGAACCCGAGGTGTTCAAACCTGGTGATGCTCAGCTGCACCTGAAACCAAGTGCTGTCCAATAAACACCGGGCAGGTTTGGGGTCTGAGGAAACCCCATTTGTGGTTTGTGACCAAAGAGTATCAGGTGTAGCCTTGGAAAATTATTGGGCTCTGAATGCTGTGGTGGATTTTTCCTAATATCCCCATGTGTTACTGGCCAGACTGTGCTGTCATGAGGACTGCGGACCCTACCTAGTGGAAATGCCCATGGAGAGCTTTGATGTCAGCCCTGTGACACACTGGGCTGAAGGTGGGAGAGAGGAGTTATGGAATTGTCCCCATCTGCTTGGCACCTGGATAATTCTGTTCCTTTAGCAAGGTTTGATTTGTGTGTGACATGCACAAAGCCTCCCCCGATCACCTCAAAGGAGCTTGGCATCAGCAAAATGGGGCTTGCAGCCTGAGAGGGCATTGCCGTGGACAAGGCTGGGTGCGGGAGGTGAGCAGCTGAAGAGAGCACCACTGAGGAGCTGCGTTTGCTGCCAGAGCAGGAGCACAGAGTGGGATTGAGCGGGAGCACAGAGTGGGATTGAGCAGGAGCACAGAGTGGGATTGAGCGGGAGCACAGAGTGGGATTGAGCAGGAGGGTGTTTTCCCGAGCAGCACAATTCCCCAGTTTGTCTCCTGAGCAGCGGGGCAGGACAGAGGGGGAATGCACTAGCGGCTGCAGGTATGGACACGTGCATTTGCCCGAGAGCAGAGTCTGGTGGAATTCACAGGGAGAGGTGGGGGAGTAAGTTCGGAGGAAAGAGTGGTGTGCAGGCTGAGCCTTTTGCAGCGGATTTGGCCAAGAGCAGGGCAGCTCGGAAAGGAGGATGGGAGACGCCTCGTCCTTACTTTTCCCGCAGTGGCCATGTGGTCTTAGCCGAGCTGTGTCTGTCGCTGTCGCAGGCTGGAGGAAGCTGCTGCCTCGGCGTGTTGCAGGATCCCGCAGGCGTGGAGCGGGAGCAGTCCCGGTGCGGCAGCGTCTCTGGAGAGCGCAGGTTAATGTGTGCCGGGTGCTGGATGCTGGGCTGCACTGTGTGCTGAGGGGAGGAGCTGGCTAGCGGCAGGGAGATGGACGGGAGCAGAAGTCCTGCAGGGAGGGAGGCTTTTATCAGTGACGCTGCCCTTGGGTCATTCCCTGCTCTCGCTTCCTGAAAGGCTCAGAGTGCTGCGAAAGATTGGTTGGTTTCTTCCATTTTCTTCTGGAAGGTGTGGAGGGAGGAGATCTGCATCACTGCTGGGGCTTCCTCGGAGTCCCCTTTTTGCCAGGTCGGAGCATTTGACCTGGTGGCCCTTCACACCATTATATTTGCAAAAGGATTAAAAATTAAAACAAAAAAAAAACCAAAAAAACCCCAAAACAAATCAAAAGTCAGTGAAAATGTTGCGTGGTGGACAAAGGCAGGTGTCCTCCTGGTTTGAAGCTTGACTGTCTGTGTTATCGCAGCTATTTTCACCAGATCAGTAATGGCAGAAAGTGTCAGTAGAGGATTTTTTTCCCAAGTACCCATTTGCTTCACTCCAGTGTAACCAGGTTTGTCGGTGGGTTCAGTCCACCCGGGCTCTTCAGGTTCCCCCCGAGCTGTTTTCTGCTGGGGAATTGGACAAGGTGATGCATTGCAGGGATTGGATGAGCGAGAGCTTGTTGGAGGACCAGGCTAAGATTGCAGCCAGAGTGTGATGTAACCCCCACAGCTCCAAAGGAATCTTCCTTGTGTGTGGCTGAGTGGCTGAAAGGACACTTTTGCAAACCTAAGGAATGGGATAATTTCCTAGAAGGCTGGCACTAATGACATGAAACCTCTTTTTGGTTCACTAGCCATTTAGAATGATATAATGGGGAGAAGTTAGCTCTTTGGCTATTGAGATAGTTCATATGTGTGTATATATATAGAGTTCTTTGGTTTTTTTTAAAATCAAAAGCCATCTGCTGGCATTTGGATTAGCAAAAATGGGCCAGACATGTTTAGAAAAAATGTAACATTCATGAATGAGGAGGGCATTGCGCTGTAGACTCAAGCTTGGCACGTTCAGCTCTACAGTTGATTCACACGTCCTTCACAAAATCACAGAATGGCCTTGGTTAGAAGGGACCTTAAAGATCATGTCCTTCCAGCCCCACCATGAGCAGGAACAGCTCTCACTAGAGGAACTTGCTCATAGCCACATCTGAGTGGCCTCAAATGCTGCCCGGAAGGGAGCATCCACAACTTCTCCTCAGCCTGTTCCAGTGCCTCAGCACTGTCACAGTAAAGAATTACTTCCTAATATCTGGATTAAGCCTACTCTCCCTCATGCCTGTTATTCTGGCAGGTCTCCCACCGGATGTTGTGGAGCAAAAATACACTTCTTCTCCAAGATTGTCATGTACTTTCCTGTGCCTTGCCAGCCTCACTTCAGCCTGAAAGTGGGCTGATTTAAGTGCTCAACCAAAACCAAAAATACTCTGTAGGCTGTTCAGACAGACCCAGTATACAGAACTCCTGGGACATAGATCAGTTGGCTTTGATTCCCGTTCTGTTTTCTGCCTTGCACAAGGGCTGGAAAGCCATTCCAGAGGACAAGTGCTCTGTGGCTGATATCCCATAGGGTTGGCAGTATTTGAAGTTGAAACCAACACATTTCAGAAGTCCTGTAACAAAGAATGAATTTGTTCACCTGCTTCCTAGATAGCATTCCATACAGGTGGCTTATGATTTCATCTCACACCTAAGGGCATAAATGTGCTACTTGTGCTGGCACTTCGTGGCTCTCAAGATGTGTCAAATGACTGCTGTTGAGTGTATAACCGACACAATGGCTGTAAAAAGATCTTTCAAATACGTACTGTTATTTTTCCTTAAAACATCCATGCGATGCTCTAGTCCCCCAAACTTGCAAACCCACCAGTGATGTGAAAGGAGAATTTCTGTCGGCCCTGCTTGCAGCTGTGAAGGGCCCTGGGGAGCTGGCACATCTGCAAAACACTTGAAATGGGTAGGTATTGATTGTAGGGAGCTGATACTGAGATCCTGTTGCTGTGCAGCTTTTTGTATCTCTTTCAGACAGGTGTTGGTTGTTGTTTTCTTCTTATCCAGGTAATAGAGGGAAAATAAGATCCAAGTTGTATGTCAGCAGGCATGGATTTAATGATTGACATTTTAATGGCAGATCATTTGTCTCCATGTTCTACAGTGTGTGCTCCCCTGACTTGCTGTAAACAGTCATGCATTTTATAAGCTTTAATAGCTGATTGGTGAGGTCAGATGTTAGTACACACACAGGCACAGAATTCAAGGTGTGTGTCTTCATCTTGGTAGTCAGTTTTGTGTCCCCCTCTTTATGTTCTGGTTGTTAGCTGCCTTTATCAAAGAGGTGGAGAGACGGTAGAATATTTGCCAGAAATCTCTGTGGAACAGATGCTGAAATGCACTTATGAGGGCTAAGTACAAATCTTATCTTTTCTGGTGCCAGCAGCAGGCTTCTGTAATTTTTAATTACAAGTCGGAGTCTGATATGAGTGCCCTTATTAATGACCCAGCATTACATTTCTGTCCACAGTGTAAGTGGGCACCTGTTGCAGAGACAATGTTTGCATTCTGCTGTGAAGGACAAACTAGATGATATCCTAGCAGGATTTGTTAGCAGTATTGATAATTCACTATTCTAAAAGATGTCCTGGTGCTTTAATTTCCATAAGAACAGAAATATTGTGTACCTCTTCCAAAATGATAGCAGTATGAGGCAAATGAGGTAAGGAAAGTGGGAGTTAGATTCAGCCTGGTGTATTGTACCTGGCAGAGACATAGAAAAAATTCTGATAAAGATCCATTAAAATGAGCAATTGGTTCTGTTCAGCCTAGTGGAGGAGAATGGCTGCGGGAAAAAATGTTAAAATAGAGAACAGGACTCTTAGAGCAATTGCTGATTTTGAGTCCATGCTATCACAGAATATTAGAATATCTCAACTTGGGGGGCACCCATTAGGACCATAGCCTTGCCTTTCTTTTTTTTTTTTTTTTTTCCTCAGAACAAATTCCTGTGTCAGACCAGCTGTGCTCATAGTACATCCCACAGAATTTCACTCTGCAGTTACATTGCCGAGGAGGAATTTTACTTTAGGATTTCTGATAGCCTAGGGATAGCACCTCTGGCACCCACATGTGAGTGTGATGGGACAGAAATGCACGTTCAATGTCTCTTCCCCATTACAGTCTGTACATTTCTCTGAGGATGTTTCAGAGTGAAAACTAGAGCAGGAGAAAAGCCTCCATACATCAGGATGTAAAGAGACAAATAGGAATCAAAGAGGGAAAAATTAGGAGAGAATAGTACAGAGCACAGTGATGGGTCTGTAGTAGATACCAATGGTGACATCCATATAATTTGTTTGCCCCTTGATTCTCACCCAGAGGCTCTTAACTGGGCCAGTTCAGCTCCATACCTTCCAACCCTTCCATTCCATGCCGTGCTACCTCCCTGCCTCTTCTGCCCTGCCTTTCCCTCCTGAATAGCCTGTAACCATGCAATGGGGCACTGCAGTCACAGGACTTGTCCCACCAGTGTCACTTATACCCAGGCTGTCAAGTCTCTGGCATCGGGCGACAGCTTCCCGGTCATCATTGCTGGTTCCTCGAGCTGCATTCATTGGTATAGAAACATTTTCACGAGTGGTACTTTGTAGCCAACACTTGTGAAGCAGATTGAGGCATGTCCTTACTGCTCCTTTCCTCACATTTTGGTACACAATCCCACTCTTCATCACAGGCCAGCCTGGTATTTTCCCATTGCCCTTCCCAGACTAGTGTAAAGCTCTGTCAAAGAGCCCTGCTGGCTCCAGTGCTAGAACTCCTTTTCCCCTCTGAGAATGGCTCATCCTGTCAGGTGTCTGTAGATGAGATGGTGAATGGATCACCCCACAGTCAAACACCCAATATTTTTTTGCTCCCACCAGCCTTGGAGCCATGCCTTGACGCCATGGATCTGCCTATTCCTACCAGTATAATTCCTCGTTACCGACAGGTCAAGGAAATCACTGCGTGTGTTCCTGATCTGCCAACCAATTGTCCCAAGGCCCTGGAGCCTCTGTTGATTGAGTGCACTGTGTCAGATGAGTTGGTTTAAAAGCCTTTATTAGTACAAGCATTTTCCTGGGAGAGACATCCTTCAATGTCCTGTCTGGGCACAGCAGGACCAGCAGTGCCACCAGCACAGGTGAGTTCCTCACTCTCTTCTCCTGGTGTCCCACAAGGAGAGGTGCTGGTTGAGAAGGGCCCGGGCCAGGAGAGCAGCTGCTGCTGTGCGGGTCCCTGGCTCGGCTTCCTTGGCTGTGTCCTTCAGAAGAGCAGGACAGTGCGGATACTGAAAAGTGGAAGGGAAGGGAGGGTTTGCTGCAGCTCAGGAGCAGGCAGTTGTGGCAGGCAGGTGTGCCTGGGGACCGGCCACCTGCTTTGTCATCCAGCCTCTTCCTGACTGAGCTGCATGAGGCATGCAGCAGCGGGGCAGCCTTCAAATCCCTGCTGAGGGGAAGCCCCTCACGGGATCAGGCCACAGGATCTGTGCTGAGCAGAACCGTGAGCAGGAGGCTTCCCAGCGCTGAGCACAGGCTCTTCCCTCTGGGCTATGGCAGATCTTGCCAGCACTCAGCTATGAGGAGGCCCTGCTTCCTCAAAAGGCTCAGGTGCTCTTTGGGAAGCCAGTGTTGCACGCTCTGCCCCTTGGAATTACAGGACGAGATGCTGAGGTTTGCTGAAGCTCCTGCTGGTCAGGGTCTCACCTTTTTCCTGCACGTAACAACTCAAATCCCTCGTTCACTTTGGCGAATGGCAGCGTGTGCGTGATCAGCAAGTCTGAATTGAATTTCTTCTCCAAATAGCTGGAAACTAATTTGGGGATACAATCTCTTGTCTTCCAGCCTAGAAACAGGAGAGAGCAGGAGCATGAATAGTGGGAGGAAGGCTGTTTTGGTAAGGGAGTGTTACTGTGAGGGCCAGGACTGAGTGACCAGTGCTGGTGCCACACACTTGTGAGATGCTTTCTGCTCTTTAGGATAAGTGGGTTACTGTGTGAAACGGGTAGAGGATTATTTGCATGTCTAATGCTATTGTTCGATACAGGCAATGCAGTGTTCCTCTTTAGTTGTCATTTGCTTGAAAACCCTCTTTTACTGTGATTTGTCAACTGCCATGAAAGAGAAAGCTGAAATATTTAGACTGCCTTCTTAAGTTACTACCTCCAAGCAGAGTCCCCTTCCAGGTACGCCCAATCAGCAGAAGGGTGGGATCGATGGAAATCCTTGAACCAGAATCCAGTTCTCCAACCATCACACAGACACCAGTGCTCATATTGCAGGAAGCCAGGGCAGCAATCTGATGGGACAGGCAGGAGAATGAGAGAAAGCCGTAATGAGTTGGTCAGGGGAGTGCTCTTTTTTGCAATCTCCTGCCACTCCCTGGTAATCTGAAAACACACATCTCCCCTTGTGGAGCAGACCTGGAGAGCTTGGGGCCTCTTTTAAGATTTGTACACAGTTTTATGCCCAAGCCAGCAGTCTGCCTTTGTGCATCCAGCAGTGCAGGCAGCTTGTGAGGAACTTCCCGTGGGTTGCATTTTGGCCTGAGAGGAGCCTGTGATGATGTGGGAGGGAGGACAGGTGCTGAGGTGCCACCTACCATGGTGTCTGCGTGCCCAATGGCCTCAAAGGAGTAGTCGACGCCCTGCCCGGTCATCTCAGTGAGCACCTCCTGGATGGGCTTCTTGAAGTCTCGAGGGTTGATGCAGTCGGTGGCTCCCAGCTCCTTGGCCTTGGCAAACTTGTCCTTGTTGATGTCCACAGCAATGATGCGGGAAGCTCCGGCTGCCTTGCAGCCCATGACAACAGAGAGGCCAACTCCTCCGAGGCCAAAGATGGCACAGGTGGAGCCTGGTTTTACCTGCACAGATGGGAGCCTGTGAGTCTTCAGAGGGAAGAGGGGGAGGAAGAGGAGCAGGAGAAGGTTTCTTCTGCACAGGATTGATGAGGTTGTGAGGGTGGCCATGGGGGTTAAATATTCCAACCTTGGCAGTGTTGATGGCAGCCCCATAGCCTGTGGAAAACCCACAGGCAAACAAGCAGACTTTGTCCAGAGGTGCTGCCGCATCTATCTTGGCAACGGTGTACTCTGGGACCACGGTGTATTCTGCAAAGGTGCTGACCCACAGGAAGTGGTGGATCTGCTTCCCTTTGCAAGAGAAGCGGCTGGTCTTGTCTGGCAGCAGGTTTTGTGGTTCAAAGAAACTGTGGGGGATATGCAAGTATTTGTATTTGATTGAGTGAGGCACTGATGGAGGTGTCAGATGTGTCATCAAGTCAATCCCATGTGGGTGTAGGGGAAGGCAAAGTAAACTTACTGGGACTTCTGGCAGTAGTTGGATTCAGGATTCCGGCAGAAGCTGCATTCCCCACACTGAGGGAGGCACAGGGGGATCACTTTGTCACCTGGAACAAACAATATCCTGAGTGATGTGGCTCTAAGGATGCTGCCTGTGTGAGAGCTGATTCCTGGGCATGTGTTTGTGTGTGTGTGTCAGTTACCTGGTTTCAAAGAGGTCACTCCTTCTCCAACGCTTTCCACGATTCCAGCTCCTTCATGGCCAGGGATAACTGGGAATTCTGCATTGGGAAAGCAGCCTTGCAGAAGGTGTTCATCTGTGCGACAGATGCCTGTGGCCACAAGCTATTGGGAGAGGAGCAAGTAAATGTCCTTGCCTCTGTCTTACTCAGTTTGTGTAAGCAATTTTCTCAGGGGTGTCATGATGCCCCTCAGTCAGTGCTGGCACTCTACGGCAGCACACAGAGCCCAGGCTGAGCTTTCCCCTTCTTCGCACTCTGGATGCTCCATGTGGCTTTCCCCTGCACTGAGCTGGAGGTGGAAATGGGAGGGAAGCCACAGTGTGGGTACCAGAGCCCTGTCCAGCAGAGCAAGGGCTGGAGACAGGAATTCCTATGTGACAGCTTAGGCAAGGCTTGGTCCAAAAAGGAGCCCCTGGCAGATGATGCATTTGAGCCAAGGCAGCTCTGGACAGTGCGAGCCTCTTGGAGGACACAGATCCCTGAGTTTTTCTGAAGGTCTAACAACAAGAAGAGCAATTCCCACAAGGTAGGAAGAAAAAGTTATTGGAATGTATCTTTACCTTGATCCGGACTTCCCCTGCCTTTGGGGGTGCAACTTCCACCTCCTCAACAGAGAGTTTGCCTGGGGCCCAGGCAACAGCAGCCCTGCACCTGATAACCTGGAAACAACCAAGAGGAATACATTGCATGGGAAGATCTGCCTTTAGCACACGCTTGGGGGAAGTCATCCTGCAATCACCTGAACCCGAGGTGTTCAAACCTGGTGATGCTCAGCTGCACCTGAAACCAAGTGCTGTCCAATAAACACCGGGCAGGTTTGGGGTCTGAGGAAACCCCATTTGTGGTTTGTGACCAAAGAGTATCAGGTGTAGCCTTGGAAAATTATTGGGCTCTGAATGCTGTGGTGGATTTTTCCTAATATCCCCATGTGTTACTGGCCAGACTGTGCTGTCATGAGGACTGCGGACCCTACCTAGTGGAAATGCCCATGGAGAGCTTTGATGTCAGCCCTGTGACACACTGGGCTGAAGGTGGGAGAGAGGAGTTATGGAATTGTCCCCATCTGCTTGGCACCTGGATAATTCTGTTCCTTTAGCAAGGTTTGATTTGTGTGTGACATGGCTCAAAGCCTCCCCCGATCACCTCAAAGCAGCTTGGCATCAGCAAAACGGGGCTTGCAGCCTGAAGAGGGCATTGCCGTGGACAAGGCTGGGTGCGGGAGGTGAGCAGCTGAAGAGAGCACTACTGAAGAGCTGCGTTTGCTGCCAGAGCAGGAGCACAGAGTGGGATTGAGCGGGAGCACAGAGTGGGATTGAGCAGGAGCACAGAGTGGGATTGAGCGGGAGCACAGAGTGGGATTGAGCGGGAGGGTGTTTTCCCGAGCAGCACAATTCCCCAGTTTGTCTCCTGAGCAGCTGGGCAGGACAGAGGGGGAATGCACTGCCGGCTGCAGGTATGGACACGTGCATTTGCCCGAGAGCAGAGTCTGGTGGAATTCACAGAGGTTTGGGAGAGGTGGGGGAGTAAGTTCGGAGGAAAGAGTGGTGTGCAGGCTGAGCCTTTTGCAGCGGATTTGGCCAAGAGCAGGGCAGCTCGGAAAGGAGGATGGGAGACGCCTCGTCCTTACTTTTCCCGCAGTGGCCATGTGGTCTTAGCCGAGCTGTGTCTGTCGCTGTCGAAGGCTGGAGGGAAGCTGCTGCCTCGGCGTGTTGCAGGATCCCCCAGGCGCGGAGCGGGAGCAGTCCCGGTGCGGCAGCGTCTCTGGAGAGCGCAGGTTAATGTGTGCCGGGTGCTGGATGCTGGGCTGCACTGTGTGCTGAGGGGAGGAGCTGGCTAGCGGCAGGGAGATGGACGGGAGCAGAAGTCCTGCAGGGAGGGAGGCTTTTATCAGTGACTCTGCCCTTGGGTCATTCCCTGCTCTCGCTTCCTGAAAGGCTCAGAGTGCTGCGAAAGATTGGTTGGTTTCTTCCATTTTCTTCTGGAAGGTGTGGAGGGAGGAGATCTGCATCACTGCTGGGGCTTCCTCGGAGTCCCCTTTTTGCCAGGTCGGAGCATTTGACCTGGTGGCCCTTCACACCATTATATTTGCAAAAGGATTAAAAATTAAAACAAACCCAAAAAACAACAACAAAACAAATCAAAAGTCAGTGAAAATGTTGCGTGGTGGACAAAGGCAGGTGTCCTCCTGGTTTGAAGCTTGACTGTCTGTGTTATCGCAGCTATTTTCACCAGATCAGTAATGGCAGAAAGTGTCAGAAGAGGATTTTTTTCCCAAGTACCCATTTGCTTCACTCCTGTGTAACCAGGTTTGTCGGTGGGTTCAGTCCACCCGGGCTCTTCAGGTTCCCCCCGAGCTGTTTTCTGCTGGGGAATTGGACAAGGTGATGCACTCACTGCAGGGATTGGATGAGTGAGAGCTTGTTGGAGGACCAGACTAAGATGAGCACCCAGAGCATGATGTAACCCCCACAGCTCCAAAGGAATCTTCCTTGTGTGTGGCTGAAAGGAAATCTAAGGAATGGGATAATTTCCTAGAAGGCTGGCACTAATGACATGAACCCTCTTTTTGGTTCACTAGCCATTTAGAATGATATAATGGGCAGAAGTTAGCTCTTTGGCTATTGAGATAGTTCATATGTGTATATATATATAGAGAGAGATTTTTTTTTTTAAATCAAAAGCCATCTGCTGGCATTTGGATTAGCAAAAATGGGCCAGACATGTTTAGAAAAAATGTAACATTCATGAATGAGGAGGGCATTGCGCTGTAGACTCAAGCTTGGCACATTCAGCTCTACAGTTGATTCACACGTCCTTCACAAAATCACAGAATGGCCTTGTTTAGAAGGGACCTTAAAGATCATGTCCTTCCAGCCCCCACCATGGGCGGGAACAGCTCTCACTAGAGGAACTTGCTCATAGCCACATCTGAGTGGCCTCAAATGCTGCCTGGAAGGGAGCATCCACAACTTCTCCTCAGCCTGTTCCAGTGCCTCAGCACTGTCACAGTAAAGAATTACTTCCTAATATCTGGTTTAAGCTTACTCTCCCTCATGCCTGTTACCCTGGCAGGTCTCCCACCAGATGTTGTGGAGCAAAAATACACTTCTTCTCCAAGATTCATCATGTACTTTCCTGTGCCTTGCCAGCCTCACTTCAGCCTGAAAGTGGGCTGATTTAAGTGCTCAGCCAAAACCAAAAATACTCTGTAGGCTGTTCAGACAGACCCCGTATACAGACCTCCTGGGACATAGATCAGTTGGCTTTGATTCCCGTTCCGTTTTCTGCCTTGCAGAAGGGCTGGAAAGCCATTCGAGAGGACAAGTGCTCTGTGGCTGATATCCCATAGGGCTGGCAGTATTTGAAGTTGAAACCAACACATTTCAGAAGTCCTGTAACAAAGAATGAATTTGTTCACCTGCTTCCTAGATAGCATTCCATACAGGTGGCTTATGATTTCATCTCACACCTAAGGGCATAAATGTGCTACTTGTGCTGGCACTTCGTGGCTCTCGAGATGTGTCTAATGACTGCTGTTGAGTGTATAACCGACACAATGGCTGTAAAAAGATCTTCCAAATACGTACTGTTATTTTTCCTTAAAACATCCATGCGATGCTCTAGTCCCCCAAACTTGCAAACCCACCAGTGATGTGAAAGGAGAATTTCTGTCGGCCCTGCTTGCAGCTGTGAAGGGCCCTGGGGAGCTGGCACATCTGCAAAACATTTGAAATGGGTAGGTATTGATAGTAGGGAGCTGATACTGAGATCCTGTTGCTGTGCAGCTTTTTGTATCTATTTCAGACAGGTGGTTGTTGTTGTTTTCTTCTTATCCAGGTAATAGAGGGAAAATAAGATCCAAGTTGTATGTCAGCAGGCATGGATTTAATGATTGACATTTTAATGGCAGATCATTTGTCTCCACGTTCTACAGTGTGTGCTCCCCTGACTTGCTGTAAACAGTCATGCATTTTATAAGCTTTAATAGCTGATTGGTGAGGTCAGATGTTAGTACACACACAGGCACAGAATTCAAGGTGTGTGTCTTCATCTTGGTAGTCAGTTTTGTGTCCCCCTCTTTATGTTCTGGTTGTTAGCTGCCTTTATCAAAGAGGTGGAGAGACGGTAGAATATTTGCCAGAAATCTCTGTGGAACAGATGCTGAAATGCACTTATGAGGGCTAAGTACAAATCTTATCTTTTCTGGTGCCAGCAGCAGGCTTCTGTAATTTTTAATTACAAGTCGGAGTCTGATATGAGTGCCCTTATTAATGACCCAGCATTACATTTCTGTCCACAGTGTAAGTGGGCACCTGTTGCAGAGACAATGTTTGCATTCTGCTGTGAAGGACAAACTAGATGATATCCTAGCAGGATTTGTTAGCAGTATTGATAATTCACTATTCTAAAAGATGTCCTGGTGCTTTAATTTCCATAAGAACAGAAATATTGTGTACCTCTTCCAAAATGATAGCAGTATGAGGCAAATGAGGTAAGGAAAGTGGGAGTTAGATTCAGCCTGGTGTATTGTACCTGGCAGAGACATAGAAAAAATTCTGATAAAGATCCATTAAAATGAGCAATTGGTTCTGTTCAGCCTAGTGGAGGAGAATGGCTGCGGGAAAAAATGTTAAAATAGAGAACAGGACTCTTAGAGCAATTGCTGATTTTGAGTCCATGCTATCACAGAATATTAGAATATCTCAACTTGGGGGGCACCCATTAGGACCATAGCCTTGCCTTTCTTTTTTTTTTTCCTCAGAACAAATTCCTGTGTCAGACCAGCTGTGCTCATAGTACATCCCACAGAATTTCACTCTGCAGTTACATTGCCGAGGAGGAATTTTACTTTAGGATTTCTGATAGCCTAGGGATAGCACCTCTGGCACCCACATGTGAGTGTGATGGGACAGAAATGCACGTTCAATGTCTCTTCCCCATTACAGTCTGTACATTTCTCTGAGGATGTTTCAGAGTGAAAACTAGAGCAGGAGAAAAGCCTCCATACTAAGATCAGGATGTAATGAGACAAATAGGAATCAAAGAGGGAAAAATTAGGAGAGAATAGTACAGAGCACAGTGATGGGTCTGTAGTAGATACCAATGGTGACATCCATATAATTTGTTTGCCCCTTGATTCTCACCCAGAGGCTCTTAACTGGGCCAGTTCAGCTCCATACCTTCCAACCCTTCCATTCCATGCCGTGCCACCTCCCTGCCTCTTCTGCCCTGCCTTTCCCTCCTGAATAGCCTGTAACATGCAATGGGGCACTGCAGTCACAGGACTTGTCCCACCAGTGTCACTTATACCCAGGCTGTCAAGTCTCTGGCATCGGGCGACAGCTTCCCGGTCATCATTGCTGGTTCCTCGAGCTGCATTCATTGGTATAGAAACATTTTCACGAGTGGTACTTTGTAGCCAACATTTGTGAAGCAGATTGAGGCATGTCCTTACTGCTCCTTTCCTCACATTTTGGTACACAATCCCACTCTTCATCACAGGCCAGCCTGGTATTTTCCTATTCCCCTTCCCAGACTAGTGTAAAGCTCTGTCAAAGAGCCCTGCTGGCTCCAGTGCTAGAACTCCTTTTCCCCTCTGAGAATGGCTCATCCTGTCAGGTGTCTGTAGATGAGATGGTGAATGGATCACCCCACAGTCAAACACCCAATATTTTTTTGCTCATACCAGCCTTGGAGCCACGCCTTGATGCCATGGATCTGCCTATTCCTACCAGTATAATTCCTCGTTACTGACAGGTCAAGGAAATCACTGCCTGTGTTCCTGATCTGCCAACCAATTGTCCCAAGGCCCTGGAGTCTCTGTTGATTGAGTGCACTGTGTCAGATGAGTTGGTTTAAAAGCCTTTATTAGTACAAGCATTTTCCTGGGAGAGACATCCTTCTATGTCCTGTCTGGGCACAGCAGGACCAGCAGTGCCACCAGCACAGGTGAGTTCCTCAACTCTCTTCTCCTGGTGTCCCACAAGGAGAGGTGCTGGTTGAGAAGGGCCTGGGCCAGGAGAGCAGCTGCTGCTGTGCGGGTCCCTGGCTCGGCTTCCTTGGCTGTGTCCTTCAGAAGAGCAGGACAGTGCGGATACTGAAAAGTGGAAGGGAAGGGAGGGTTTGCTGCAGCTCAGGAGCAGGCAGTTGTGGCAGGCAGGTGTGCCTGGGGACCGGCCACCTGCTTTGTCATCCAGCCTCTTCCTGACTGAGCTGCATGAGGCATGCAGCAGCGGGGCAGCCTTCAAATCCCTGCTGAGGGAAAGCCCCTCACGGGATCAGGCCACAGGATCTGTGCTGAGCAGAACCATGAGCAGGAGGGTTCCCAGCGCTGAGCATGGGCTCTTCCCTCTGGGCTATGGCAGATCTTGCCAGCACTCAGCCGTGAGGAGGCCCTGCTTCCTCAAAAGGCTCAGGTGCTCTTTGGGAAGCCAGTGTTGCACGCTCTGCCCCTTGGAATTACAGGACGAGATGCTGAGGTTTGCTGAAGCTCCTGCTGGTCAGGGTCTCACCTTTTTCCTGCACGTAACAACTCAAATCCCTCGTTCACTTTGGCGAATGGCAGCGTGTGCGTGATCAGCAAGTCTGAATTGAATTTCTTCTCCAAATAGCTGGAAACTAATTTGGGGATACAATCTCTTGTCTTCCAGCCTAGAAACAGGAGAGAGCAGGAGCATGAATAGTGGGAGGAAGGCTGTTTTGGTAAGGGAGTGTTACTGTGAGGGTCAGGACTGAGTGACCAGTGCTGGTGTCACACACTTGTGAGATGCTTTCTGCTCTTTAGGATGAGTGGGTTACTGTGTGAAACAGGTAGAGGACTATTTGCATGTCTAATGCTATTGTTCGATACAGGCAATGCAGTGTTCCTCTTTAGTTGTCTTTTACTTGAAAACCCTCATTTACTCTGAATTGTCAACTGCCATGAAAGAGAAAGCTGAAATATTTTGACTGCCTTCCTAAGTTCACTACCTCCAAGTGCAGTCCCCTTCCAGGTACGCCCAATCAGCAGAAGGGTGGGATCGATGGAAATCTCTGAACCCGAATCCAGTACCCCAGCCATCACACAGACACCAGTGCTCATATTGCAGGAAGCCAGGGCAGCAATCTGATGGGACAGGCAGGAGAATGAGAGAAAGCCATGATGAGTTGGTCAGGGGAGTGCTCTTTTTGTGCAATCTCCTGCCCTTCCCCGGTAATATGAAAACACACATCCTCCCTTGTGGAGCACACCTAGAGAGCTTGGAGCCTCTTTTAAGATTTGTACACTGTTTTATGCCCAAGCCAGCAGTCTGCCAGCAGTGCAGGCAGCTTGTGAGGAACTTCCCATGGGTTGCATTTAGCCCTGAGAGGAGCCTGTGATGATGTGGGAGGGAGGGCAGGTGCTGAGGTGCCACCTACCATGGTGTCTGCGTGCCCGATGGCCTCAAAGGAGTAGTCGACGCCCTGCCCGGTCATCTCAGTGAGCACCTCCTGGATGGGCTTCTTGAAGTCTCGAGGGTTGATGCAGTCGGTGGCTCCCAGCTCCTTGGCCTTGGCAAACTTGTCCTTGTTGATGTCCACAGCAATGATGCGGGAAGCTCCGGCTGCCTTGCAGCCCATGACAACAGAGAGGCCAACTCCTCCGAGGCCAAAGACGGCACAGGTGGAGCCTGGTTTTACCTGCACAGATGGGAGCCTGTGAGTTTCCAGCAGGAAAAAGAGTAGGAAGAGGGGGAGGGAGAGGATGAGGACAAGGAGAAGAAGCAGGAGAAGGTTTCTTCTGCACAGGATTGATGAGGTTGTGAGGGTGGCCATGGGATGCTAAATATTCCAACCTTGGCTGTGTTGATGGCAGCCCCATAGCCTGTGGAAAACCCACAGGCAAACAAGCAGACTTTGTCCAGAGGTGCTGCAGCATCTATCTTGGCAACGGTGTACTCTGGGACCACGGTGTATTCTGCAAAGGTGCTGACCCACAGGAAGTGGTGGATCTGCTTCCCTTTGCAAGAGAAGCGGCTGGTCTTGTCTGGCAGCAGGTTTTGTGGTTCAAAGAAACTGTGGAGGATATGCAAGTATTTGTATTTGATTGAGTGAGGCACTGATGGAGGTGTCAGATGTGTCATCAAGTCAATCCCATGTGGGTGTAGGGGAAGGCAAAGTAAACTTACTGGGACTTCTGGCAGAAGTTGGATTCAGGATTCTGGCAGAAGCTGCATTCCCCACATTGAGGGAGGCACAGGGGAATCACTTTGTCTCCTGCAACAAAGTGGATCTCTGTTAGGTTCCTTTAGCTCTGCAGTCCCTGAGGGCATTACCTGTTGAATCACCTCTCCTGAACTTTCTCATGGGAGAAACCTACCATGAACCCTCTGCTTTCCCTGTGAGGATAAATGCTCCAGGCCCCACTCATCTACATGGGGAGCAGAGTGGAAAAGTGGAAGAGTGGACATGAGAGTCCAGTGCATTGAGTCCACAATTACTTTTTTAAACAGTGACTCCGGAGCAGGGGGAAGTTTCTGAGCTCTTGACAGAGCTTTGAGTCCTGAATCCTGGGCATGAGTTTGAATGTGTGTTGGTTACCTGGTTTCACAGAGGTCACTCCTTCTCCAATGCTTTCCACAATCCCAGCTCCTTCATGGCCTGGGATAACTGGGAATTCCACATTAGGCAAGGAACCTTTCAAAACGTGTTCATCTGTGTGACAGATGCCTGTGGCCACAATCTGTTTGGAGAGGAAAGAGTAAATGGTGATTTCTAGACATAGTCCAGCCACTCTTTATTTCAGGTTGTGGAAGAATTCTCCACAGAACTTCTCTGGGCAGTTAAGGCCCATGGGTGGACACAGATCACTCGGTTATATCCCAGCTACAGCCACAAGAAGAGCAGCTCCCTCAAGGGAGAAAAAGTTATTGGAATGTATTTTTACCTTGATCCGGACTTCCCCTGCCTTTGGGGGTGCAACTTCCACCTCCTCAACAGAGAGTTTGCCTGGGGCCCAGGCAACAGCAGCCCTGCACCTGATAACCTGGAAACAACCGAGAGGGATACATTGCATGGGAAAGGTTCACCTTTGACAACAGCCCAGGACAGTTGTCCTACAATCACCAAAGCCAGGGCTGCACAGCACGTGTCTCTGCACCGTGCAGCACACACTTCTAGAGCTACACAACTGTCCTGTGCTCTTTTGTGAAGGTTGCTGGTTGGGTATAATTCAGCGGGAGAGCAGAAACATTGGTGTGCTCAGCTGTATGCAAAGCCAAACAATGTTCAGTAAACACTGGCTTTGTGTGAAATGTGAAATACAAAATGAAGTGACTGGTTCATCTGGTGTATGGGGCAGATGTGAGCAACATGAGCGCTTCTGCAGCTTAACGCAAGCAAGACAGAACTTTTCATTTCAGTGAGCTGAAAGTATCTAAAAAGAGGTTACAAAACAGTCCCAGCCTGGCAGGCAACTGGATCATTTCTCTCCTTGCCGAAAGGATGATTTATGTGTGACATGGCACAAGCCCTCCCCCAATCACCTCAAAGCAGCTTGGCATCAGCAAAACGGGGCTTGCAGCCTGACAAGGGCATTGCCGTGGACAAGGCTGGGTGCGGGAGGTGAGCAGCTGAAGAGAGCACCACTGAGGAGCTGCGTTTGCTGCCAGAGCAGGAGCACAGAGTGGGATTGAGCGGGAGCACAGAGTGGGATTGAGCAGGAGCACAGAGTGGGATTGAGCAGGAGGGTGTTTTCCCGAGCAGCACAATTCCCCAGTTTGTCTCCTGAGCAGCTGGGCAGGACAGAGGGGGAATGCACTGCCGGCTGCAGGTATGGACACGTGCATTTGCCCGAGAGCAGAGTCTGGTGGAATTCACAGGGGTTTGGGAGGGGTGGGGGAGTAAGTTCGGAGGAAAGAGTGGTGTGCAGGCTGAGCCTTTTGCAGCGGATTTGGCCAAGAGCAGGGCAGCTCGGAAAGGAGGATGGGAGACGCCTCGTCCTTACTTTTCCCGCAGTGGCCATGTGGTCTTAGCCGAGCTGTGTCTGTCGCTGTCGAAGGCTGGAGGAAGCTGCTGCCTCGGCGTGTTGCAGGATCCCCCAGGCGCGGAGCGGGAGCAGTCCCGGTGCGGCAGCGTCTCTGGAGAGCGCAGGTTAATGTGTGCCGGGTGCTGGATGCTGGGCTGCACTGTGTGCTGAGGGGAGGAGCTGGCTAGCGGCAGGGAGATGGACGGGAGCAGAAGTCCTGCAGGGAGGGAGGCTTTTATCAGTGACGCTGCCCTTGGGTCATTCCCTGCTCTCGCTTCCTGAAAGGCTCAGAGTGCTGCGAAAGATTGGTTGGTTTCTTCCATTTTCTTCTGGAAGGTGTGGAGGGAGGAGATCTGCATCACTGCTGGGGCTTCCTTGGAGTCCCCTTTTTGCCAGGTCGGAGCCTTTGACCTGGTGGCCCTTCACACCATTATATTTGCAAAGAGCAAATAAAAAAAAGCGAATACAGGCAGTGAATATGTGGTGTGGATGACAAAGACACATCACTGTGTTGAAGCTTTACTGTCCGTGGTATTGCAGTTATTTTTACCACAGCAGTAAGGGGAATGTCTGTCATGAAAGGATTTTTTCCCAAGGACACATTTACTTCACTCCTGTGTAGCCAGGTTTGTGGGTTCACACCCCCTGGCCTCTTCAGGTTCCCCCAGAGCTGTTTTCTGCTGAGGCATTGGACAAGGTGATGGGTAGGAGAGACAGGATGAGCTAGAGCTTGTTGGAGGACCAGGCTAAGATGAGCACCGCGTGTGTTTGGGAACTGTTTCTGTGTTTGGGAAGACATCAGTCCCACGTTTATGTGTTCAGTGGACTACCTGCAGAGGTTTGTGTTGGTGCTTGCTATTGAATGTCCCAGCTCTTTTCCATGGGCTGAGGGGGAGTTTGGTAGCAGCTGCAGGACTCAAGATTTGGCCGGCCAAGCCCCCAGCTCTCAAGTTCCCTGAACCTATCTCCAGCTCTAGGGATGCAGCCCAGCTGCTCTATCCTGCCCCAGCAGTTGTCTGAGCTCTTGCACAGAGCATGGCAGCCCTGTGGTGTGACAGTGGTCCCAGCCACATGCATGTGCTGCTTGGCATTCAGTTCTTCAGCCCTGCTGGTCAGCCCAGCCTCTAGGTGAAGACATGCTTCTGTCTTGGAGGCTCTAGAGCAGAGATGCCCCTGCGGATCACTTTTATCTGTATTTTAGGTAAACAGGGATGTTTAACAGTTTTTCCGAAGAAATTTCTACTTTTTCATACATTTGTTTGCACACCTCTGGTAGCCTCAATCAGACCATGAATGATGATGATGATGTATAATTTCCCAGAAATAAGGAGTTTTAGAATGAAGTTTTAAAGATTTTCAGTATGCAGCCTGGTCAACCTGTTGCATTAAAAAAAGAAATAAATCTATCATGACTTCTAGTATGATTTGTGTATCTTGTAAGAGAAAAAAAAAATCACTTGTCTAGAGCAATTTTTTTCACTTGTCCAAAGATGTGATAACCCCTGAACAAAACATGGGATTGTTCTCTCCCAGGTATCTGTGTAGCACAGTTGTTCTTATTACTGGGATCTGTGGTCTCCATCTGATAACCTGGAAGCACTGGAGACAATTGTGTGGGAATGATCATTTGGCTTTGATGCACTGTCAGGGAGCATGATCTTAAAAGCACATGAAAATAGAGCTGCACACTGGAGAATGTCCCATTTCCTGGGGGAGTGTCTGGGTGGGTGGGGTCTGGTGGGAGAGCAGAAACATGGGAGTGCTCAGCTGTACGCAAAGCCAAGTGACGTTCAGTCAAACTCTGCCATAGTTCAAGGTCTGGGAAAACACCATTTGTGCTTTGTCTGGTAGTTAGTTTTTTTCTTGGGAAATTACTGGATTTTTCATGTCTTTGGTGGATTTTTCATGCTGTTATCATGTGCTAGTGGACAGTTGGTGCTCTGATGGGGCATGTGGTCTCTACTCGCTGCCAGGAAAGCTCCTAAATGGAGGCTTACACAGAGCTGTGCAAGAGCTGTCCAGAGCTGTCCAACACTTCTGGACCCCCCCCCAGGAGTACCTCAGAGCCAGAGTGTCATTAGGAAAGGCCATCAGAAACCTTCTGTCCAAGTTATACAAGCACACAAACAAATTCATCTTCAGCTGAGTGTTCATGAGGGTCTGCAGGGCAAAATATTCTAGGAAAGTATGAACTTTTTGTTGTTTCCCAGTCAGAATACATTTCATTCCTCCATGTGAGGACAGATCTAGATGGCTGCCTTATAAAATATCCCTAATAGAAATGATTTAATGGGTTTATTGTTTTGGACTGCAGCAGCTATTGTACTAAAGATACTAACAGCAGGCATTTACTATGCTTGGCAGATGACAACCACAAAAATGGGCTTTGCATCATCCTGAAGAGGATTGAAGTGAGGTTTGTTGTACTTCAGCTCTTTTGCACTGATGACTGAAGTTCAGCTCTCAATTGTTGTGCAAATTTCATTTATAAACATGTTTAAGGTTAAACTGTAATCTCTTGATTCTCAAGTCATTAAACTGTGATCTCTTGTCCTCAAATCATGAAACTAGCTGGGCCACTCAAAGACTCTTTCTGCTGACACAAACAGGTAAGTCATCCATAGCACAGTCCCCTTGCTTCACAGGCTCTTCTACCCAGCTGCCATGCGTGTGAGTGCCTGTGAGCTGTGATTAGTCCATGCTAAAGATATGTCAATGTTCACCATATTTGCCCAAATAGAAATAGCCTGTGTTTCTGTTTCCACATTGCAAATTCAGAAAACTGTAAGATGCTTTATGTTTGGGTTTTGCAAACTGTTACGAGTCACCCGTTTCTTCTCATTTATTATGTATTTATACTTAAGAAATTGAGGAGCGTCCCCTTTGTATAATGAAACAAAAAACAATACTTGATGCACATTCGTATTTCTTCACACTGCTTCCCAAACGTCAGAGGCATTTGTATAAACTGGCCAAAGGTCTTAAACCACACTGATCAACAACTAAAACAACCTCAAGAAAGAGGCATAAAGGTAAAAAAAACCCCAAACCACCAAATACAAACCACGACACAGAACAACAACACACCAGTTTTACGTAAAATATTTGGGAGTGTTAATCTGGTAAAATACTGAATGGTTAAACATTCTCCAGTCTCCAGTAAGTCTATGATTTACTTAAATTATTAATTCAAACACATGGTCACCATAAATTTTAATTTTTGCTATATCATTCCTTGCTTATTAGGCACTGGAATAATACAGTCATTCATTATGGATACTCAGTTCTAACCTAGAGTTTCACTATGCTGAACTGCATGTACAAATTTCTTAAGTTTGCAGTGTTATGAAAGCCTAAAGAAACAGTTTCCTTCCTTTTTATTTTATTTAAAGATTGCATATTATAAGTAATTTTTTAAAATAAAAACTTTTTAGAACATCTGTTTTAGAACAGGAGGAGGTCTTGTAATTCATAACTGGCTATTAAAAAAATATAAAGCACAATATAAAGGATTTAAAACAAGAATGAGGAGAAAGAGGTAGAAGGAAAAAGATGGTTTCATTTATAAATTATGTGCTTGAAATGTGGGGTTTGAGCTTGATTCTTTTATTCCAGGGTAGTGGTAGATCTTTCAGGAAAGCCTTGGTTTGCATTTCATGTAAGTTATATTGGAGGACGGTGAAGTTAGTACTGGTGCTGAGCCATCTGCTGCTTAACGTCTGGGAATCCTAAAATGTCAGGACACTGCGGATGCTGCAATATAAAATGACAAGTTAGTGACTAGAAAATCCCCTGGGCTGGCATCTGCAGAACACTGCTGTTTTCTCTGATAATCTGTGCTATTGCTGTCAAACAGGTACTCCCTCCCTGCCTGCCCCTGCCGCAGCTTGCAGTAAAATGACAGAACAGATGTGCAAACTTTGCTGCAGATGTAGAGAACAAAATTCACAGAAGACTGCAAAGCCTTCACTGATGAAGTCCAGGGCTCCTGGTAATTAATTACTAGCTACAGCCAGAGAAGTTCCTCAGAGAGGGGCTGAGACACATCTTTCCAATTACAGAGTAACTGGTATAGCTTATTCTGCTCTGAAACACTGAAGGATTATACTCCGTTAAAATGATCAGATGCAACGTGCCTCCATCTCCAGGCTGACTACCAGTATCTTAGCAAAGCTGCTGGCATCTCTGTCCTCCCCACTTTCCTGTTTGTTGTACTAAAAAGTAAAACTAACATTTATAGCCTATATAAAATAAGGACAATCAAAAAATGAAGTGTGTGCTGCATCGTTAGAACCTGAGAACAAACCTCAGGGCCTGAAATTCTTCTGTTACTTGCTTTTTATATTCAGAGTGAGGAACATCTAAAATAACTGCTAGTAAATGACAATGAAAAGAAAACATGAATGTAATTCTTCAGACTCTATAAGTTATAAACATCTAGAACTTTCAAAAAGGGTAGTCTCAACACATACTAAGGTATACAAATGTATTTCCAACTTCTGCTAAGGACAATTTTCAATTCCCATGGTGAGTCTTGTTAAATGTCTCTGTCAAAAAATATTTCTGATTTCATTACCCTGTGAAAACAGTCTGAGCTGAATTTTCACAATATTTGAGGAAAGCACAAGAGCTAAATTCTGAGTTTGCAATGTATATATACACCAAGTTCTTTCCTTTTTTAAAAGCTCTGATGCTGAAGGTAAAGTTCCCAGTGACTTTAGGACCAATTGGACTGGGACGCTGTTCCCTAACTCACTAGAGGAGTAGGCTATTTCTGTGTTCCTGCTCCTCATCCTGAAATGTTTCTTGGAAGATGATGTAGCTAACCCTTGGCACTCTACAGCTTGGCACTCCCATGCTCCCTTGGTTGTGAGCCTTTTTCCAGTGAGTACTGGGACTTTCTCAATTGTGTAGTCTTTTGTCCCTCTACCGCTCAGTGACTCTGCCCAAACTAGAATCTGAAAGCTCCTCTGCAAGGGCCCGCTGCATTTCAAAAGCTGAAGGTTTGCTGGCTTTATGACTCCAGCTGCAACCCATGGGAACACACTGGGAGGGAATAAGGGGCATGCTGGGCTGCCTTCCCCATTCTCTGCCACGAAGTCAGACTTTGTCTTACCATACATCTCCTTTAGGTTATTTTTACAGAACCTTTACAATGAAATGATTTTTACCTTTTTCCTGTCCTTAGAAGATCAAATCCTTCATTGATCTTTGTGAAAGGTAGTGTGTGGGTTATTAATGGATCCAGAACAAACTTTTTCTTCATGTAGTCAGCAACCAGTTTGGGAACTGCATCTTTACTCTTCCAGCCTGAAAAAAAAAAACCCACAGAAAATGCATAATGAAATTAAATGCTTCTGAAAATACATAAAACCCAGGGCAGCTAAAATCTTTAGATAAACTTTCTATAGCAGAGTAATAGGCTGAAATGTGGCAGCATGGCGTTACCTTTGTAACTCAGGGTGCCAGCAGAAAACACGGGACAAAGTGCAGCTATTCCACATACGACAAATGCAGCAGAAGACCAGTACAAATGCCAGTCTTTACAGAATCCAAACTTTCCCCCACATGAAACACTGTTTCAACTTAATCACATTTCATACAAAAGCCAGAGTGCTGACATCCATGTTGGTAAGTTGAAACGTGATTATCTGCTCAAAATTGGGGAGTGGGTGGTGGATGTGTCTCTCTTTTCTTACAAGCACCACTAGATAAAGCTGTCACAAATAGTAGAATGCCCTTACAAAGGAACCTGATTTGTCTATGCTGTTTTATTCAGGTATCTTTTTGAATACATGAAAGGAACAGGTTAGGAGTAAGAAAACCTGTTGTGGAAACAAGTTTTCTGTGGCCTTTGAGTTGCGTGAGCTAGGACTTGCTGAGTGTGGGACTGCTGAAAGAGCTCCAAAAAGAGAAAGAATGGGAAGGGACTGTTGGCAGCTGGCCAAGGGCTAAGCTGGGGTCTGACATTTGTGGAAATCAGCTGAGTGTATGCCCTGATGTCCTTTACAGTCCTGACTCTCCATCTCTCCTGCCATCTCTCCCTCTCTTTCTATTCCTTTCATTCTTTTTTGCACTTGCTCTTTTTCTCCCCTCCCTCTGTCCTCTCTCCCTCTTTATGATTTTCTCTCTTTTTTTTTCCTTTATCTTCTATCCTTTATCTCCTCTTATCTCTCTCCTTATCTTTTTTCCTCCTCTTTATTTTTATCCAACCTCCTCCCTCCCCTCCCCCTCATTTCTTTTTCGCTTCTCTCCCTTTTTTTCTCATTTTCATTTCTTCTTTCTTTTTCCTCCCTCTTTTTCTCTATTTTCTGTCTTTTTATGTCTCTCTTTCTTTCTGTCTCCTCTTCTCTTTCTTCTCCCTCCCTCCCTCCCTCCCTTTCTGTTTTTTTTCTTCCTTCACTTGCCATTATAGTTTCCATAATTAATTCCCTTTCAACTTCTTTATCAGCAAAACAGCCATCAATACTGCTTCCAATAACACAGCCTAAGCAATTAATTTGATGTGTCCTGTTTCATTCAAGATGATTTACAAGTTTCTCAAGCCAGTTAAATCACATCTTTCCAAGTCCTTACCTCCAAAGATGGAGCCTTTCCAGCTGCGACCAGTGAAGAGGAGCATGGGATCAAAAGTGATCTTTTGTGCTGCAGGGGGCACTCCCACGATCACACTGACTCCGTAGTTATACTGACAACTGGCCAAGGCTGCAGTCTACATTAGAAACAGAGGGACACCCAGAGTCAGGCAAGATATGTCCTTGGGGCACAGAAGTTTGAACTCCATCTCCTCCTCTCAGGGCTCTGCTTCCAATTAATTTTTTGTAACTGAAACCACATAAAAAATTGTCCTTTGTATCTGCTCACACCATTGTATCTGCTCTCACTGGTTAAGTATATACTAGCTTTGCTCCTTCTCACCCATTTTGTCTAAACTATTAGTGATAAGCCACTTTTGGAGAGCATGTGAAATATGTGACATGTAGCCACCCTGGTTTGGCCAGGGCACTATAGTGAAGTTCCCTTTCCTAAATTTCTGAGCATGCTTCTGTCCCTGCATCTCAGTGGTCAACAGTTGGACTTAACAGGTTTGAAGTTCGCTTGGTACGCTGCCAGTGGCTCCCAGCTCCTCCTTGGTGCTTAGTGGCTTGGTGAAGAGAGTGCTAAGGAGTCTCAGCCCATCTTTTGGTTGCATACCATGGTATCCGTACGGCCGATGACCTCGAAGGAGTAGTCCACACCCCCGCCGGTCATTTCCATCAACACTTCGTGGATGGGCTTATTGAAATCTTTAGGGTTGATGCAGTCGGTGGCTCCCAGCTCCTTGGCCTTGGCAAACTTGTCGCTGTTGATGTCCACGGCAATGATGCGGGAAGCTCCGGCCGCCTTGCAGCCTATGATAACAGAGAGGCCAACTCCTCCGAGGCCAAAGATGGCACAGGTGGAGCCTGGTTCCACCTATAATAACAAGCATGTAAACATGGCATATTGTTGCAGGCTAGGGAAAGTACCACGCATTTCCTCATTATCAACAGGATTTCACTTAAGCCACTTCTTGCAATTTATTGATTACCTGCTGAGAAGGAATTTGCACATGGATACCTGCTAGTGCAGTAGCCAGCTGTACTGTTATAATGCTACATGTGACTAAGAGAAATTCTCCCTAAAATACATTTCTGAGACCAGGTTTTCATTATAGGTCTAAGTTTCAGGTTTAGACACTTTTTTTTAATGACACTTTATATATTCCACTGGTGTTAAGATCTGTAGTGTCACTCAACTCCTGACAGTGCCAGCTCTAAAACTCACATTCATATATTGCTACAATTGTGAGCGTTGTCTATATAGGCTTCTATGTATTCCTAGACCTCAGTTACAATAAAAAAAGAATGAACTCTGTTGTGACATTTTTCTAGGGGTGATAAAGCTCTGAGGCAGAACATTATAGATGGTAATAAGTAATTTTACTGCATTTTGAATTGAAGATTTCTGAGTACCCTAGAGACAGAATCTGAAGATACTAGGCAAATAACTAGTATCTTCTTTCCACACTGAACTAAACAGAGTCTGTACCTCCTGGCTGCCATGCTGACAACCCACTTGCAGGCTACACAATCTTGAACAGACACCATAAAATATCAGAAGCACCCACCACAGTATTTACCTTGGCAGTCTGCACAGCAGCCCCGTAACCAGTTGAAAATCCACAGCCAATTAGACAAACTTTTTCCAGAGGAGCAGCAGAATCGATTTTGGCCACAGCAGATTCATGCAGTACTGTGTATTCAGTGAAGGTACTTGTACCAAGAAAATGGTGAATTGCTTTTCCTTTACAGGTGAATCTGGTGGTGCCATCAGGCATTAATCCAGCATTTGCACCAAGGCTGTTTGAAAGATGACCAGAAATAATGGCGAGTGAAATTCGTTGTTTGTAATCAGTTTTGGATAAAGTCAAATCAAATTAGGGTTGTAAGTAATCCAGGAAAACTCACTCAGTTTTACTGCATAGGTTACCCTTGGTGTTTAAGCAGTTCTTGCACTCCCCACACTGTGGAACAAAGAGTGGAATAACCTTGTCTCCTAGAAATTAAACAGTAATGACAGAGGATTAAAAAAGGCAAACAAGAAGCATGCAGGTAAAAACATGAAGCAAGCATATTTGATCTCCAGGCAAATATGCACTAGGAATGCAGCCAGGTTTTATTTCCTTCTGCTGCATTTTTAAGATGAACCATCTCTCTGTGTTTTACATAAAAGACATAATTAGGGCAAAGTTATGACAACTAATTTTGATATGCAAAATTTCTGGTGTCTTTCCACGGAACTGAGTCAGACCTATATCATAAAACCATGATATCTACTGACACTTCTGAAGTACTTATTCAGCAGTTTATTGCATCTCCTGTGTAAAAATAAGGTAGTAATACACCTTCTTTCAGTAAAGAAACTGAGATAAAAACTGACATCCACTAGGAGAGCAGATTGGAGTGCCAAGATAACAGGGCTGTAAACCATGTATACAAAGAATGTGGAATTAAACATTAATTTGCCAGTCCTTTTGAGCATCTTTACTATATAGCAGTCCTGTTACTGTTGTGTTGAGTAAAGGTTGGTAAAATACTTGTCTGAGAAGCAGTAGCACACACAATCTAAGCCAGCATCTCTAATTCTCTAGCACAATTCTGTGATTAACAAAGTAACACATAGCTTCCCAGTGCAATTTTTTACTCCCAAGCAATTTCCACAGCAATGATATATGGTAAATGCCTAATAATCTCTAAACAGGTGTTTCCTAATACATATCAGTTTACGATTTGTCAGTTTTAAAATGTGGCTAATCCTTGACACATTGAAAGTCAAGCGAAATTTTTGATTTCCACCAAAAAATGAAAAATACCTACAGAACATTAAAAGCCTCCACTACCTGGATTCTGAGTTAACTTAGAACTGTGTTATGGTCTTAGTGATCATGTTGCTAAAGAAATATTGCACAAGTAGAAGCTCTTTTTCAGAACTTGGAGCTGTAAATTAAGCAACATCTGAGAAATGTGCTTTTGTGCATGTATGTGTTCAGGCCTGCTATTTCAGCTCACCTGGAAACACAGGGCAGCTAGAATTAGACAACAGAGAGATTTATGAACCCAGACATAACAGAAAAACAGCTAGATCTGTCACTGAAATTTTCAATACACATATTTGTTTGGAGGTAAAGCAGAAATCTCTAATAAATTTTTTTGTTATATATAACCAACCTGCTTTGGACAGACTTCATACTTGTCAGTATGGACAAAGACACTGGAAGTAAAGAGGTGTTAAAAGTGGGCTACTCAGGTATCATAACAAACTAGCTGGAAATTGAGTGATTCTGTGTAGATTTTTTTTCACTGCATATTTTTTCTTAATAATTTAGCCCTTTTTTCGGTCCTAGAAAAGTAGAGGAAATCCCAGCTCATCTTGCAGCACTTGGCTGAAAATTGTCATCCTTTACTGGCTAGCTATGCACTGTGGTTCAAAGAAAACTTAGGGTGAGGAGCAGCTTGTCCAGATGAGTGTCCTCAGAGCAATCCAGCCCTCAGGGAGCAGTGCTGCTTCACCTGCACTGGTGCTGCCCATATGCAAAGCCTGCAGCAGGGTGGGCACCCCAGTTGTGCCCTGATGCTTTTAAAGTGAAGTAAGACCTAAGTTCTGGTCAACTGAAGTCAATGTATTCTTTAGCTGTTAAGAGAATTAAAAGGTGCTTTGACTTGTTTGTCATCTAGTGCTTTGCTTTGCCTTATCCTTGAGAAAGGTGAGCTGTATAAACTGTTCAGAGAACCTGCAGCTAATGCCTGATTTCATATCAACAACAGCAAAGACTCTATGTTCTTAGTCCCGCAACAGGAAAAACATTATGTAGATGGAAAGCAAGCTGCAGATGTTTTTTGCCAAAACCAAAAGAAATTGGGTAGAAAATGTGAAAGTATACTGGGGACACAGAAAGGCATAAACAGCAGGTTTATATCCTTTGAGGTATCCTTGAAAAAATTGAAATTGGAATATTTTCCTGTGCAGTAAAAATACTCATGAAATAAATAATCTTTGACTTGAGGAGTCTAGAAACTCAGCACAGGATTTGTTTTCAGTGCTGTTTCATACCTGGCTTGACTGCAGTCACTCCCTGCCCAACACTCTCCACAACACCAGCTGCTTCATGCCCAAGAATTATTGGGAAAGGCATAACCATTGCACCAGTTATCACATGGTCATCAGAGCGGCAGATCCCAGTGGCCATGATCTGGTTCACGGGAAAGACAAAAATATTTCTGCATTTAACTGTGACATGTCTTATGTGGAAGTGAAACAATGTTCTTCATTTGGAGAAGCCACTTGCTTCTCTCCAAAATCCAATCTGCACACAATAAATCTACAGGTAAAACAAATGTAGTTGTCTGATTTAAGATTTTTATGGTGTTTATTAATCTTTAATCTACAGGGCAAAGCTCCTTTGTGAATGTTTGCTATGCAGTACTGAGCTCTATAGGGAGTCCAGAGATTTTCTGTATTTTCTGTAGAACCAATGTTCTAGCAATACAATTATATAGGGAGAACGGAGTAAATTAAATTATTCTTAATATTAATATATAAATCCTTAAAAAGAAAGTGTGAAATATTATATAAATAAAATTATGTAGATATTTAAATTATTATGTATTATAAAATTTTGTAAATTAACCATCACATATTATAAACTCAGAAATAGTGTGTATATTTTGTATTTATTACATTTAGATTATATGACAATACATAATAGATATTTTATATAAATGATGTATTAAAGAATGATTTTCTATTATAGATAATTATACAATAATTATATTATTGTGCTTTGTAGATATTTAAAATATTTTTATATATTACATTAAAAAATTAGGCTAAATAGTGTTTTATATGACATTTTGCCTTTTCTTCCAGCTAGAACAGCACTGTTTCTTTTGAAATATTCAGGTATGTGTTTACAACTTTTATTCTGACAAATGGATTTGTCAACCACAACAGAGGGTTTTCCTCATGTGTGTAACACTTGAAACTGTTCAAAAATTAAGGCAGCTGCTGAATTCCACTGAGGCAAATACTCGGGTAGAAAAGGAAGCTACCCGGAAGGCCTAATGAGCTATTTCCTAGCACAGATTCAAACAAAGTAAAAGAAATTTTCTTGCTCCACACTACAGGAAATTCTGATTTTTGCCTTGTACTGTAATTTTTTCAGCCTATATAGAAAAACAGATGTCAGTAAACAAAAAATACAGCCCTGAAAAACTTTTTTTTTTAAAGAAACTCATTATCAAATTAAGGACTTTAAACATGTTTCATAGGAGCTCACTGATTAGTAACTACTTTCTAGTAGAATGTTTTCTGATTGGGTCTTAAAAATTTACATAGCTAATTCTGATTAAAAGCAAGATAGAATGCAAGTCGTAGGAGTTGTTTCAAATTTTATTTTCAGTACCTTTACGCGAACTTCATGTTCTTTTGGTGGGGCAACTTCCACTTCCTCAATACTGAATGGTTTATTTGCTTCCCACAGCACTGCTGCCTTGCATTTAATAACCTGCAGACAGAGCAAAGAAAATGGGAATGGCACTTGCATTTTCAAGTCACCACACAGATTCTTCCCTTTCTGCATGTGAAACTCCTGCTCATATTTGTGGAGATGAGAGGGAAACGACAGGGAAGAAAACCAAACCAAACAACAAAAAAAGTCAACACCAAAGGTCAGTGTAAGCCTGTTTTTTCCCCCAACAAGATCATGTCTGATTTTGCTCATCATTCTGTCACATCAAGTTTTCAGCTGCATGTGTAATAGCCTCCTAGGTAATGGGATACCCTCCCCATTCTCATTGCTCCTTTGCTAACTTCCTTGGTCCATTTCTTTTGTCGTGTTGGATTACTTGTCTGTATTTCTGTCTTCCTTAATGTCACTTCCTGAATGATGTCACTTATCAGGCGGTGATGAAGTCTGTATTGCCTAGAACTGTCTGTGTTGGGAACTGACAAAATTGCTAAAAATGGAATTCAGAGCCTAGTACAGATTTATAAACCTTCTAGTAGAGCCCAAGTTCAGCCATGAGGTGAGGCTGAAAGGACACCTGTACAAACTGATGTAGCACTACACAGAGGTAATCTTGAACAGTCCCTTTAAGTGCAGTATTATCCATGCTAAGGTACCCGCCTTCTCAGAAGGGATATATAACTCAGGTGGATTTACTACCCAACTATCCAGGACAGTTTTTCAGTCATCTCTTAGACTGAAGTTTGTCCATTAACTCTTCAGGCTTTGTCCTGGTAATGACAGGCCTTAGGGCTCCTCTGACCATCTGTCACTGGGAGAAAAATCCCCTCAGAAAAGAGAAGAGCATTGTCCACACCTCATCCCAGGCTCTCAAACAGGTTTCCTACTTGCAAGCTCAATCCTAGTGTATTCAAAAGCAGTGGGACCTCTCTGTCCCCATAACTGCTGTTCCTCCTTGGAGGTGTTTAAAGATCTCATCCTAGGTCTTTAAACAACCCCAGTCCCTGAAATATGATTTTCTTGGGTGACACACTATAAAGTCCTCAGTCCTTCTGTTAAGTCTACTGACTGCAAATGTTCAGGTGGCATTATCTTGAGAAGGAAATTGAGTGGAATCAAATCCAGGATGCAAGAAGTTTAGCATATGCATATTTATCTTGTGTGACCAGGACAACTTAACACCAGCATGCTGCAAAAGTCACAGGGGAAAACAAAAAACAAACAAATTTTTAGTATCAAAGCTTTTGAAGTAGAAGTAGAAATAATGTTTGATTATCCACAAACTGAAAACTGGTAACAAAGAAAATAATTACTAGGAAATACTGAACATATGAAATAAAACAGCAGCCTTCCAGCGGCTAGACACAGAAATGGGATGGGCACAATGCTTTGAAAAAAGTGCATCAAGAGATATTTTCACTAAATTTAAATTTAACGTTTAGATGCAAGCGTGATTAGTGAAAAATTCACAAGTGTGGTCAAAGATCACATTTCAAAGGGCACCAGCTTACTTTAAAAAAAAAAAAAAAGGCAGTATATATATATTTATATTGCATCCCACGTAACACAGTGATGATTCCATGACTTGCACATGCAAAGCACACGTCGCGCTTCTAAGAACAAAGGTGGCCAAGAAGTGTGGACTGCTGAGAACAAACAAATCTCTCGTATAATGAGACTAATGTAAACTAATAATGTTAAAATAGTTAACTAATGAATTAGTTAATAATGTTAACATTAACTAATGTTAACATAGTTAACTAATGAATTAGTTAACTATGTGTTTTTGTGACTGCTTAGTCCCTGTGAGCTTTTACGGATTGCAACAGGATCCCACAGATGCAGCAAGAGCACATTATCACCCACTTCATCTGCTAAGACAAGCACTGCCCTCGCAGTTTTTTCTCTGCTCCGGTGTTCTACCAGGCGTGTGAGTTACTGCAGTGGGGGAGGGCAGGTGTAGAAACACACCCTTTTATGGGACACAAGGATTATGCTGCTTGGTTACATAAATTGCACTGTAACTCCCGTGTTATTCCAAAATAAACACAGTGAAATCAAAGCAGTTAAGCTACATCACAACCCTTCATTTACTGTGCTACATCCAATGCTGAGTAGAGGACTGAACTTGGTGAATTTACCTACAGTAAGCTACAATTAATTTTGCACTTGCAGTAACTCAGAGTTAAAGAGCATTTTTTCCTTTCTCTTTTGGTTTTGGAATAGTGAAGACAGCTGGCAGTAACAGCAAATGATCTCGGAACTATCTTAAGGCACATTCTATCAAGGTGCATGCTTTCAGTTGTTTTCCATTTCTAGTTGCTTGTCCCATAATCCCTCTTGCAGGTGCCTGGGTGCTTGTTAGCATCTTGCCAGCAGTGCAAGAAAGAACATGTATTGGTTGGTATCAACCTCCATCTCTCTTGTCATCTAATTTCTAGCAAAAATGTAACTACTCACTTTAATCCAGCTCAGTATTGCATTGCATGTGAAATTTACTTCTGGTCTTCATTAACTAAAGTTTGAGACTTTTTATATGCATATTCAAATTTAATTACTGTCCTAATACCAGCACAATTCCCCCTGAAATTTAACACAATATTAGCTATATCTTCTTTTGAGAAAACAAGCTGATAGCATAATAAATAAACTAAAAATATTTTAAACTACTGTAGGATCTCAGAATGGAAACTGGTATATAAATACATTGATCTAAACACTCAGTACATGCTATCATAATTTAAACTATGCAATCAGAGATTGAAAATTTTGCTAACCCAGACAGGATGTTATACTTATTGTGATGCTTTTACCTTATGTTGCCTCAAATAAACTATTGTCTTGAAGAGTTAACAACGATTTCCTAGGAAACTACAGTAGCCTGCAAGTAAAGGCAGCTCTTCTGTACCAGCTTCCTCCTAAACTCTAATCTGTGCTATACCACCAGGATTTACAGTGTCCCTGCAAAGAATTCACATTTAAAAACGCATTACTCAGCTGCAGCAAAGAAATTTTCCCAACGCAAACTGTTGCTTACTTTTCCTGCCATGCTCATGTTGACCGGTGTGTCTGTTTCGAATCTTGCCACCGCTGATTTCTTGCACCAAGAACTCAGTCACCCCCAGAGCAGCTGGGTTGCTGGTACCACAAGTCCTCTGCAGCACACTGGAACCTGGTTGTGTGAAGCACTCGCATAAGTGGACTGCTCTGATCTTTTAGCCAAGCCTCCCAGATCAGAGTCCCACCCCTTAATCAGAAAAAGTGCTATAATGAGAGTGAACCAACCACTCATCTGATGAAAGCTCACTCTTTCAGTGCTTCCGTCTTCCTGACTCCTTTGTCATGCTCTTCCCTACCCTTTTTTTGCAGCTCACCTGTGGTTGCCATGGGACAAAAGCAACAGCCCTGGCTGGAAGCTATTTCCCTTTTTCCACCTCCCTGGAAGCTGATTTCCCAACCCACTACTCTCAGGGGCACTGTAGGTGCAAAGAGAAATGGAGAGAGTGGCTCTTGAATTCACAGCAGCAGGGACACAGTGAGAACATGAAGGTGTTGCTGATGAACTTTGGTGACATTTATAAGAGCCCAGGTCATCCATTAAAACATGGGATTGTGCAAGCTGCTTTAGAAACATACACTGACTGTGTGGCTGTGGCTGTATGTGCTGCTGAATTCTTAGTGTTACAGTCCGGCTACTCATTAATCCGTTGGAATGGCTTTCACTTCACTGTGTCCAAGGACAATGTGCCAATCATGCTGATGGCAGAACAAAAATCAGTAAGTCAGAAGTGCTGTGACAGAATGTTTCTTACCACATGCAACACCCTGCTTGTTTTGTGCCTGACCTGTTGGTTCTGTCAATACCCACAAGCACAGCCCCCTATCACTGCTCACATGCCCACACACTTGCCCTCTCCTGGCACTACATGTTGGTGCAGGGAATTGGGTGGAAGTCAGCACTCATGCCTTTCCTGCGGACTTCAAGCCTCATCTATTTTTAAATTATGCCCAGCATCCTGAAATCAAGATTTTTTTCCTTCATAAACAAGTAAAAAAGAGATAAAATGCTGCATATAACCTGACTGGGAATTACTAAGTGTAGCACTCTCTCCTGTTTACCTGTATGACTGAATTAATTCAAGAAGAGATTCTTCTCTTCCCTAATCATGCTGGCTGCTCTATTTCTGATCCAGGCCAGGATGCCACTGGCCTTCTTGGCCACCTGAGCACATGCTGGCTCATGTTCAGCTGCTGTCAACCTGCACCCTCAGGTCCTTTTCCTCCAGGCAGCTTTAGCTGTAGTTCTGCCTGGGGTTGTTGTTACTGAGGGCAGGACTTGGCACTTGGCCTAGTTGAACCTCTGTGCTGGTTTTGGCTGGTGCAGTTAGTTTTCTTCACTGTGGCTGGTTTGGGACTGGGTTTTGGATTTGTGCTGAACATTGGGCTGATAATGTAGGGATGGTTTTGTTATTGCTAAGAATGGTTTATAGAGCAAAGACTTTTTCTGTGTTTCATGTGGCCACACTGGTGAGGAAATTGGGGGTGCGTGGGAGGCTGGGAGGGATACAGCCTGGACAGGTGACCCAAACTGACCAAAGGGCTGTACCAGACCACATGACATCATGGTCAGTATATAAAGTGGGGGAAGAAGGAGGAAGGTGTGGACATTTGGAGTGATGGCATTTGTCTTCCCAAGTCACCATTACACATGATGGGGCCCTGCTCCTGTTAATGTATTTATAGAAACATTTTTTTATGGTCTTTGATGGCAGTGACCAGATCAAGTTCTACTTGGGCTTTGGCCTTTCTAATTTTCTTCCTGCAAAAACTCATAATGTCTTTGTAATCCTCCTGAGCTCTCAGCCCTTTCTTCCAATGGCCATAAACTCTCCTTTTTTGTTCAAGAGTTCCAGCCAAAGCTTTCCAGTCCTCTCAGGAGGTACAACCTAGTGATTTGCACTTCCTAAAATAACTTATATCAGAATGAAGTATTTCTACTCTACTCTATTTCTTGATGTTTATCCTTTCCTCCCTTCTTTTGTCCTTGACGATTTTAGAGGTCTTTTCTAACCATTCCCATCCCTTTTTCTTATTGGATTATGTCTCATATCCCTTTATATTTCCTTTCCCTTTGAAACTTTCCTCATATCTTTAGCTATATGCATATCAAGGCCATGGCTTTTTGTTTCTCCTACTCAGAACACAGGATCAGACAGTGGATCCTGTCTGCAGCCTGTGCAGGGGTAGGTGTCATGGTCTTTAGGCAAAAAAGGACAAGAAAAGAGACTGCACAGGGTTCCAGTGAAGCACGAGCAGACTTGCATAACCATGTTGCAGAAGTTGCTTTATTTGCCTTGCTCTGCCCGATTCCTAAAGATAAATGAGGGTGAGGCTCCAGCTCAGGGTATACAGTGGCCCTGGAATGCAGGGAAACCACAGTGCCACCCCTTTACAACTTGCTTGCACAGGCCCTCGGCTGAACCCTTTGACAAAAAATACTTTCTAAAATCTAGCTGATCCCTAGACCTCTCCACTTTTAGGGCTGTTCACTATGAAGACAATTTTCATCTGTGTTTATCTACATGTTGTGCAATTAAAATCTCTTCTTTCTGGTGACCAGTGACATGACCCAAGGGGATGGCATGAAGTTGCGTCAGAGGAGGTTTAAGTTGAATATTAGGAAAAGATTTTTCACCTATAGGGTGGTTGGGCACCTGAACAGGCTCCCCAAGGCAGTGGTCCCAGCACCAGACTGACAGAGTTCAAGAAGGGTTTGGACAATGCTCTCAGGCACACAGTGTAACTCTTGGGGCTGCCCTGTGCAGGGCCAGGAGCTGGACTTTGATGCAGGTCCCTTCCAACTCAGGATACCCTGTAATTCTATGGAAATATGATGCATAATTCCTTTATCTTTTTTTTTTTATCTCACTTTATCCAATTGAACATGATGCAGTAATAGCCCCTCTCCAGTGATTTACTAACCTCAGCAGATTCCAGTGAAATGTGTGTCAGAGGCTGAAGACAAAGAACGTACTGGAGGTGTTCATGGCTGGTGAGCCTGCACGCAGAAGTTGGAAGCAGTGGGCAAAGGCCTGTTCTTGCAAGTGCAGGTTATCTTCACTTGGGGACTGTAACTTGGGCAAATGTTATGAAACAATGACCATGCTCAGCAGATTGTAGCCATAGCTACAGTTTCTGCCTACAAGGCACTTGTAGGGGAAAGTGGTTCTTTGCTGCCACTTCACAGGCAGCACAGCTTGCTTCCCACTCCTTAATCCTGCCAGGGCTGAGAAACCTTGCATTGCTTGCTTGCCTGAAGCGGTGCATGATGTTGACTCCAGGTGAAGAGAGCCAGTGCTTTCTGAAACAGCTTTCTTGTAATGAAAAATTAGTTCTGCACTGAACTTGGCTCTATTTACAGGCAACTATTTTAACACAGCTCAAGTGACCTAGCTCTTTAGAGAACAAAAAACAAACAAAAATAAAGCTTTTAAGAGCTGCTATGCATCACAGATTTTACTGACAAATAATAAAATGCATACTAGCTTCAACTAAAACTTTAGCATTTTTAAAAATAGGTTACTTCTTCCATGTTGATTTTTAAGCTTACCAAGGTACCTTTCTTTCTTTCAGACAGTGAACTTAGCTGTTAAGAAAAATAAACCTTCTGGAGGGTGTTTAAATTGAAAATCCAGCATTTCTTCCTACTCTGTGATAGCAATTTCCAAGTTACCCTCTTATGGGTCACTTCTGAAGAACTTGGTAACACAAAAGCTCTGGGACACAGATGTTAGAAGAAGATAGGAAAAAAAGAGCAACATTTCTGAAGTCCCACCCTACACAGTATAGAAGCTGTAACTGCTACAACCCCTTTGTATTTTACCACCTGCACATTTAAGGATGTCCAAAAGATTAGGTATACAAAATACAAAACCCTGCAAGTGTTCATTGTTATTGAAGCACAGAGATTGAGCAGAACTAGCTGGCAGGGAAGGTTATGCCCTTCAAAAAGTTTAGGGATTGTATCTGAAGATTATACAAATGTGCATGACATGGCAATGGAGCTGAATTAAGCACATACGGGATGACATCCAGTTTTGTGAGAACATGAACAAAGACATCGAGAAATAAACACCTTTCCAAACACACACAGGAAACAAATCAACTGCTCGCAGGACAATGCCTTATTCATTTTAGTAAGCTGAAGAAATGCTAAAGGAGAAAGGTGCAAACTAGCTTGTGGGTTTAGAGCAAGTTTTAGAAGAATTTGAAGGGGAAAATAATATCCAAGTAGAGTACTCAATCAAGCATGAACACCCCTTTTTTAAATAATGCCTTTTCTTCCTTTTAGGTCTCTTATCACAGCCAAACAAGGCAAACAAGAAATTAAAAAGCACATCTTACAGTACTTGAAGTAAAAATGCAGCAAAAGGGAATGAATATGAATCAAAAATTTGATTATTTGGCTTTAGGACTGTCAGTAGTAGAGTCTATTGTTCCAGCTAACAAAGCCACCTTCTTGGAAGAGAGACAATTAAGGTAGACATTTCAAAGATGGGCCAAAGTTTGTTCAGCTTCAGATTTGGAAGTCACACTGAAGTCCATCTCTGCTTTTCAAAATAACTTATGATAAGAAGAATGTGTGCTTACTGATAGCTTATTTTAAAACCCTCCTGCAGAATAAATGGATACTTTACAATAATATGAACCAATACCAATAATGATGCAGTGAACCTGTGATCTTCAGTGTGATCTACAGCACAGCATGAGCAATAAAAAGTTCTGTTTAAATGAGAGAAACACTGAACTCTTCAAACTTCCCTGACCTTAAGCTCTAAGGCTTTTAGGAATGCCACATCCTGCACTCCTGCAGCTGGCAGTCACATTGCCCCAAGTCTGCCCTGAGTGCATGTGCCTTGTCATGCACACAGGATTTTGGAATAACCATCAGTGTGGATCCCCTTGGGCAGCTACACCCCTGAGCAGCATGCCAGTGTGCACTGCAAAACCCACCATTGCTGTCAACTTTGCGACCAAAAGCCTCTGAGATGGGGCAGTTCAGAGAGGCTCTTTTCCACTCAGATGCTCTTCTGCAGAATCATGTCTAGAATCAAACACTACTGCTCCATAAACAAACATAGGGTCAATGAGCATTTGGGATGTGTGGAAGCCAAAGCAAAGGCAAATTGACCTGAATCCAGGAAATGGACAAGAAGGGGGAAAGTACAGTAACCTGCAGCAGTACAGTGTTTGGGAAATTGTCACAACATGGATGAAGATAAACACTGCTGAGGTCCCTGACTTCAGAAATCTGAACCAAGGAGATTGAGGCTCAGTGGGAAGAAAACAGGATTACTTATGGCACCTTGCTGTGATCTCCCCACTGCATGCAACTAAAAGAAAGTTTGCCCATTTCAGTGAGAAGGTTTGACTTTCTGCCATATCCCCTTCCTAATTTCTGTTTCTTTCTTTTCAGGTTCCTTGAGCCATACCTTCTTTATTGCCTTTTTAATGCTTTCCTGCACAGGTTTAAAGATCTCTGGATGTATTCTGCTGCCCGGCATTGCTGAGCAATAGTTCTGGCAGTACCTGAAACTTTACAAAGCTTGTGATGAAAGTCAGAGCTTTTTTAAGCTCAGCAATGACGCCTGGTGGTGAAACACAGGGATCCTGTTCTTCTAGAGCTTCTGTGCAGATTGTCTTTTTAATGTTCTGTTCTTCAACATCGTGGCCCGGGAACAAATCACATTGGAGGTCTCTAAGTCTTGGTTAGACAAGCATGTCAGAGCTGATCTTCCCTGAGGACAGCAGGGTGAAGCAGAGAACTTCTGGTGTGTTTTCCTATGGTATCATTAACTTCGTACAGCTAAAGCTGGTTCAAAGAAAGATCTTTCTGTAAGAGGTGCCCTGAAGCACTGCATGTAAATATTTATTTCTGTTATCAGAAACAAATGCCTTGTCATTTCTTATTATAAAAAAGTACAGTGATTTATCTCTGCTTCCAGTGTAATACTTAGTAGGCCATGCCTGAAATATGCAAGTGACCATCTTGAAAATATTGAGAGCAGCCAGATCTGTAGATTGAAAATGAAGAATAAATGTGCTTTCTTAAGTAGCATGCCACAAGCTAGAACACCAGAGTGCCAAACAGGGCTATACCTTGTACACATACAATATGTACACTTTACAATATGTACATCCAAAATGAAAAACCATTAAAAGTCTTCATCCTCACAGTAAGAATTTCTTCCTAATATCTAAGCTAAACCCACCCTCTGTCAGTTAAAAGCCACTCCCCCTTGTCCTATCACTACCTGCCCCTGTAAGAAGTCCCTCTCCAGCTTTCCTGCAGGCCCCCTTCAGGTACTGGAAGGTGCTGTAAGGTCTCCCCAGAGCCTTCTCTTCTTCTGGGCTGAACAGCCCCAGCTCTCCCAGACCGTCTGCAGGAGAGATGCTCCAGCACTCTGAGCATCTTCATGGCCTCCTCTGGACTTGCTCAAACAGATCCATGGGCTTCATATGGCGTGAGCCCCAGCTCTGGCCACAGCAGTCCAGGTGGGGTCTCATCAGAGCAGAGCAGGAGGATCATCTCCCTTGAGCTGCTGGCCACACTTCTTATGATGGGAGACAGGAATACCCCGTTATGTGGGTGAGACAAGCAACATGAATGAACAGGAAGCAGCCACTGAGCTGTTGTGACACAGTGCAGTTGGCATGAGCAGCCTTTGAACAGCAACACACCCCAGACCATGTTTTCCTTCTATTTCTTCATAGATTTTAAATCTTCAGATTTAAAGAGCTGGATTTAAAAACACCTGTATGTGTGTGGGTGTGTGTATCTTATTTCACTGGTAAAGTTGTAAGGCTGTATTTTAAGTTGCCAAACAGTTCTGTAAGAGACTTTGGAGCCCTTTCAGCATGTCTCTAAAAGTCCCCAGTTTGTCTGAGCCATCTGCTCCTATAGTCTCAAGCCTGAGTAAATGAGGCACGTGTATGAAATGGTCTTAAGGAAACCTTGGACAGACTGAGGAGTCTTAGATCAGGTTTAATAGGTGCTACATGCATTAACATGAGGTTCTCTCAGCTGTAAGTTTTACACATTTCAGTTGGAGAATCAGTGTGATACATGCTGGGTACACTTATGCTGCCTTTTTTGTTACAGAAATAAAACCAGCAGTGTTTTTATGAAAAGGCTGCACTAGTTTTGGCAATAAAGCAATCTCAGTATCATAAAGCTTCAGAAAAGCCCCGTGGAACTTCAGCAACAAACCACAACCCATCCTTTTAACATAAGAAACTTTTCTATTGGCCTTCTAGAAAGTGTAGAAAGAAGTGCACTAAATGTGTCAGTCATAACCAGTTGGTGCCAAGCCTTCACAGACCATAGGGACCCACTTGCAGTCTCCACTTGAAAGCAGTAACAACGAAGGGAAGAAGAAAAATGGGCACAAGGCAAATCATACTTGAATCAGCCCTCTGACTGCAACTCAGCAGAGAGGAACACTGAGGATGCCATGACCTCAAGCTCTTCAGGCATGAGAAACCTGTGTGAGAACTGCACTTTTTTAGGCACTGCAGCTACCTGGCTACTCCCTGGAGAAGAGAGGGATAGGCAGGCTCACAGGCTGAAGCACAACCTCACTTCCAAGATGTCCACTTCACTACTCTGCCACAGCACTGAAGTCAGTTGATGAATCAGAATCAGAACATCCAGCCAAGACTAAGATTGTGACTTTTTTTTTAAAGGAAAAATATTTGATAGGCAATACAATACATACAGGATCCTGTGATTACACAGTAATACTGAATCTGAGTGACCTGTAAGGAAGAATTCCTCTCTCCTGGTGTTATTCTGAGGCTATGTGATAAATTTTGCTGAGAATATGAAGAAATAATCAAAAGTGATTGAGTCACCTCAGTGTGCACCATGTGCCTACCAAGGCACATGATTTGCACCAGTGCTAACACCCATCCCTCTCAAGCCTCAAGTATAAAGCACTGGCTTAACCCCACATTCATATTTCACCTACTGACCCCAGCTAACTAAACACAATATATAAATCAGGCAGTTCAGTTGCTTGTGATTGTCTGTTGAGATGCTCAAGAAAATCAGAATTTTTGTTTTGAGTGTTCATGCGCACTTTCCAGCAGGCACTAGTGGCACAGGTTTTGGAACCAAAGAAGCCCTTGTCATTCATTGCTTTTAAGAAAACTTTTGAAGAGAAATGGAGACAAGACTGTATACATTAAAATATTAACTACTAATGAGTGTTATGCATTTACATCCAACTTGGTATGTATAAAAAATAATATTTAAAAAATAATATTTAAAAAATTAAATTAAACAGCTTCCCTGGGAAAAAATAAATGGTGCATTTTCCATTACTTTTTTTTCTTCTCTTTTTAAAAAGCTATTATATTGAAGTTTCAGGGTAAAAACCTGCAGTTAACGTAACCCTTCATGCACAGAAACAGCTCTGGTACCACCGAGCACCGAGACAATTCAGCATTGCAAGGACTGTAGATGGTCTTTGAAGTAAAACTACTTCATGTCCCAGTTTTATTCCACAAACTGCATGTCTCATCTTTCCCATCATCCAATTCTGAAGCCTAGTTGCTGTCCGAGTCATTGTCTTCATCTTCTTTTCCAGACAGAGCATGTTTGGATGAATCATTGGTTTCTCCCAAAGGAACAGCCCCTTTCCTCTGTGGCAGGACACTGAAAAAGGCCTCCTTCCAGTCTCTCTTCTCCAGGTATGCAAGGATGATCTCAAACACTGCAACATCAGAAAAGCCCATCAGCTCTTTTACAGGGAGGTAAGTAAATTGCTGATAGCAACACACCCCCAAATCCATCTTTACAGAGGATTATGTGCATTCTCTTGTGGCATCTTCAGAGCAGAGCTGATGAAATGCAGGCAGGAACAGACACTGCAATTCTGCTACTACTGCAGCCTGAAGCCAAGCACAGCCCGAGTCTCCAGCTGCATGACAGTATTTCTCTTAGGGACTGAGACAATACAAATACGTCAGTCTCACCAGTGCCTTCTGTACAGGCTCCAATGCTTTCACATGTTTGACAGGAATCCTGCTGTGGATGTGCTTTAACAAAGATTTGACCCCTCCTATAATTAGCTCTAATTAGCTCTTCCTTTCTACATAAATCAACAGTGAAAGATCCAATTTTAGAAACATGTAACTTCTTACAAATACATAAGGTTTAATAATTTTTAAGTCCTGTGCCATACTATAATATTCTCCTCCATGCTTAAGTAATTGTTATTATCATACAAATGCCAGCCTCATTAATACGGCACTTTCAAAAAATAAAGTTATCACTGAGCAATGTGTTACATAAAAAAATAAACTTGAAGTAAAGCAAGGTAAGATAAGCTAAAGAATGTGCAGTGGGGCACAATAAAGACTTGGACACCATGTGAGAAATTTCTATGAGGGTCTGAGTAGGCTCCATTTTGCATGTATTTTTGTATAATGATACTGAAAGACAATCTAATAATAAAGCTGAAAGTTTAAGAGGAGCAGGATTCAAGGCTTGGTTAAGCAATTAATACTTCAATCAGAACCAGGAAATCAGGTAAAAATACAGTTATGAAAATTCAGTAGTTGGACTACTGCTGCTACCACCTGAGGAAAGTCTATAGGTACTGAGGCAGTTAGTGCTGAACGAAGCTGTTGAAAGAGGTGAAAACATCACACACTTTCTGGGCATAAAGTGTGTACCCTACAATAAAATATAACGTTGGATAGTTTCCAACATTCTACTCACTTATACAGTAAACCTGGAAACAAGACCAGGATGGTAAGAAAGCCACAAGTAATCCTCAGACAAGCCAACAGGATACAATGTTCACTTCTAAATGGCTAAGACACCGTCATTTACATGTAACCATAACTATAATATTTAAAGGTCAGGGCAATCAGTGTATTCTGAAGGTAACTAAATTCAAGAAATATCAACATAATAAAACAAGGTTTAGGCATCTGCACTACAGTGCAGTGGGTTCCAACTGTGACTATTACAGGTATATTCTAAAATAGTGTAATTATTTTGTGATTTAGAACTTACCATGATTGACAGCTAACACTTTCCGACTGTTCATTTTAACAAAGTTTCCAAGTGGTAGCTGGGCGTGACCAATTCCCTGCTCTACAGCTTTTCTGTAAGTAATTCCCTGTGGGAAAGATACCAAAATAAGTGGATTGAGAATTACTGTTTCAGATCAGACCATACAGATTCACTCCAAGTATCATTTTCTGGCAAGAGTTTTGCCTGTGCTGCCATGATGTTGCTTTAGAAGTTGGTTATAAAAAAAACCTGATTGGACAGCACCTCCCTCAAGGGCTGCTACCTCTGGAAAACTCAGTACTTTATATATATGTCACACTGTACCTATGGTCAAAAGGCTTGTAAATGAAACCTGTTCATCCAGCTGCAGATCTAGAACCACCAGCTGTTGCCTGTTTTAAAAGCGCTTATGTTAAAGTACAAAGTTCTTCAGGTTGCAGTCACTCAATATTTTTTCAGAGGAAGAGTAAAGAGTAAGAAAACTCTGGAACACAAGCCACTGCTACCACCACAAGTGTTTTTCACGTTTCTTCAACACTTCTTGAATTCTTTTTTGAAGAAGATTTCTCATTATTAATTATGTTAGTTTACACATGAACAGCAATAATGTCAAATAAGGTGCCAAAAAAAGCTGCAAAGAAGCAGACTCACAGTTTACCTTGTGGTGATTGTGATCCACCAGTCCTCCAATCACATAGGCTTTCTTCTCATCAAGCTCTCTGAGAACATCTGGGGAATCTGAGGTAAGATATACTAGGTCTTCTTTCTTTATTAGCTCAGTATAGTGCTCTGTCCTAATTTGGATATCCTCAAGGAAAAAAGGTAGTTAAAAGAAGTTACATTCAACTGATGAATTGCTGGCCAAGCTTTACAGACCCAAGATGGGACTGGCAAAATAAATCCAACATTATGTGGTCATTCCACATTCCTCCTTCACGTTCAAATACGTAGCACAGTGCAGATTGATATTCCGTGTAAACAATCCAGTCCCTGGAGCACTGATTTGTAAAAATCAGCAGGAAATTTTCTGAAACCCAAAAGAACTTTACAAATCCTTAAGTTCTTGTGATTCCCTTCAAACGTTGCCATATTTCTCCTATGGATCCAAGTAGTTTTCAAGGCCATTAAAAAAAGTGAACCCAGAAGCAAGCACTTTGTTAACATTAATTGTTCAGTGAGAGAAATTTATGCTAAGCTCTCATGAAGCAGCTATTGCACAAGAACTGCTGGAAACAGGACTGCTTTGATTTGTTCTACGTGCTCTTCCTTTGCAGTTGTTGGAATAGTGGCTTAACAGGGAGTCACAAAGAAGAAGCTACTTCTCTCCAGAACACTTCAGCGCTGAGAGGCAACATGATGAAAGTGAAAGTGCACACCGGAGAATCACATCCCAGCTGGCAAGTCTTATTTTGGACATGGATAAAAGAGCACTGTCAAGACAGACAACTGCTGTAACTGACTAAATCAAGGAGTCCTGCTTAGTCTATCAAGAATGGAATTTGTTCAGTAAAAGTAAGTGAAAATGGATCTGTCTGTAGTTTTTCAAGCAAAAACCAAATCTAGATTCAAGAAAAGCAGTCTTTGGCTTATTAAAGTTAAATCAATTAAAAGGACAGAAAGCTACACTTTTTCAAATAAGCTACTGCTCACATGTATTACAAAAACCCATGTGGAAAAAAATCATGTTCTTCACAACTAACAATATAGTTAACAACTACAATCAAGACTTTAACTTTTTACAGAAATACTCAATTACTCACCTTCCAATTCACCCATCCTTTGTCATTTTCGTTCATGTTGGTCTTCAACTGTCCCCCATGGCTGGTCAAGTAAAACTTCAAACAGAACAAACAAGAGGTACAAAATACAGAAACGTCAATTGGCCACAATCTGTTTCCTCTCTTTCTATCCTTAACTGCTAGCTAAAACTCTTAATATTTTTCAGATGGAAGTGGTACTAGGACCATATTCATATAGTTAGTGATATGTTTAAAAGACAAATTCAGACTTATAGTGACTTGTAAAAACATCTACCACAGCTAAAACCAAGAGTATCAACAGCCTCTTACTGGCACACCTGGATCTGGCACTTTTCATCTGCATGCACATACTGTTCCATATGTAGGGGTATCCTTAGAACATGTGGGTGTTACAATAGAAGCAATTTTCTTATGAAGGAGGCAGCTTAAGTATTTTCTTTTCCTACTGCAGTTCTCGTGTTTGGTACTTGGCAACAGTCAGTGTTTAGTTTGTTCAAACTTACCTGCACAGGATGAAATGCCTTGCGGTTTTCTGCGTAACATCTCTGAATCTGCTTGTGAAGCTTCTTCACATCCTGTACACAACACAGTTTGTTTTTATTTAGGCCTTCATACAGACCATCACAAAACGCTTTATCATGAGCCAGTCAGAAGCTAAAGAGAGAAAAGGAAGCTTTTAACTGGCTAAAGTGACTACTCAGAGAGTGTGGGCATCAGATCCTGAGAGAAAAAAACACCCATTGTGAGGGGATTACACTGACAAGGAGACACACACATCTTCCATACGGGTGTACTAAGATACCTCAATGCATGTGCTTGATTTACGTTATTCTAGGGAAAAAAAATCACAGGGATTTAATTAACATACAAAATTGATCTGAGGAATCAAACAGGTTTATCACTGTGACAACACTTGGTCTGTGACCCATGGGAAAATCCTGAGAACATATAGTCTATATTTAAGAGAATTAAATATGCCTAGTTAATCTGAAGTTCCTTTTACCTTTAACACCATCAGGTCATCAAAGCTGCAGTCCACGACAAGGCGAAGTGTGCTAGGAACAACTTCCCTGCGCATGCACTTTCTGTCATTCCCCTCACTACTGGAATCCAATTTTGACTGACGTTCTAGTTTTCTCTTCTGGCGTTTTTCTTTTCGTTTCTGCCTAAGTAAACAAACAAATCAATCCTCAAAAGGTGCTGCCAGCTCTGCTGAGGTACTGTGTTGTGCACACAAATGGAGACTTTTAGGACCGAAGTGGTTGTCCTGTGACTGTGATAGTTTAAACTCAGCCTGTTGCCTGCATTTGTGCCACACTGAGACCAGCACAAAACACCCCCCCGGCCTTTGTGGAGTTCTGTAAATACCTACAAACACAGACATCTGACACAAATTCACTTTACTCAATTAACTCAATACTGGGAGTTTCATGGATTTAAAGGTGCTCTGAGTCAAGTCTCGTAACAGAAGTAGCCAAAAAGTGGTTAGTTTACACATGAACAGCAATCACAGTATCAGGATCAGAATGAGGAAGACAATTTACATCCTGTTTCACTGAACAGTTTTTCAAAAGGCTTCTGAAGAAATAGTTCCATCCTCCTGTCCTCCTGACAGGAGCAGGCTGTTGGGAGATGAAATTTCAGAGACAGCAACAACCACTGTCTCAGGAAGGAGCACCTGGCAGTCAGTGTGATAAGAATAAACCCCCATCAGTGCATTTGCAGATACACTTTCTCACAACACAACAAAAAAGAAGCTCTGTATAAGTTAGCGTAACTTGTAGCACAGCACTTCATGTGTCAAATGTGGCTGCTTTTATTCAGTGTCTTTGTAAGAATCTCAATCTGACAGCACCAGGAAAAGAGGAACGAGGCCACACGGTCTGTCTCCCTTCTGACAAATGAACGGCACGCACGTCTGAATCCCTCCTGACATCCTCTTGAATCCGAGGAACAATTCTAGTATGAGGAGGGGATGCTTACCTCTACAGCTTCTTCAAGTGCAGGCCAAGTAGCCTGGGGCTACTGCTTTAAACTTGGTGTGGGAGAAAACTGGTTCAACTGCCTTGATTTGATGAAGCAATTCACAAGCACATTCTGCTGACACGTCGTTATTATTAGCACTAAATATTACATGGGAACCATGGGAAGCTGCTTTGCAAACCATACCTCCGTAGATCTTTCTGTTCTTCCCACTGCTTCTGCTTCAACAGCTTCTTCCTTTGCCTCTTGGACATGGATTCAAGGCATTCTTCCTTGCCTGAGCCTGCCTCCAATCTCTCTACTGGATTGTCATTTGACTTCGCCTTTCCTTCCACATCAGGAACTTCAGGGAACGGGGTATTTTCCATTGGCACCTCTGGACTGTCTGTGGGTGTTTCAGACGACATTAGCTTTAGGCTGGGTTTTCTGACTTGTTTCTCAGCGCATGCTGGATATTTCATTAAAAGCAAGTCTTCTGCTCACCAGTTCTCTAGGAAACAAAGTAATAGGAGTGTCGTTAACAAGATGCTCCACTAGAACAAACACCACTCAACACCTACTATAAGCCTGAATAAAGAATAAGAGAACGCCTTTTTTGTTTGTTTAAAGCCTCTGCAAATAGTAACATAGAACATTTTACAAAGACTATAACCTATTTTCTGAGAGTCTAAAATTCTGCCGGCTAGATCTGCAAGCAGTAAATAGTTTCAGATTAAAAACTTTGCGAAAGAACAACAGCATAAAATTCGGGAATCATACTGAATCAAATGTACTAGAAAAAAAGCATTAGCAGTACATGTACACAAACACAATTAAAGATGTATCTTGCAATATAACAACAGCATGTTAGAGAAATGTAATTTTAAAGTGACTAAAGCCATATGAGAAAAAAAAAAAAAAAAAAAAAAAGAAGTGTGAACGAACTGTACTCCTTCAAAATTACTTTTTATTTCCCCTGAAAACAGAAGACACTGGACAGTAACAGACACCGGCCACTGCCAGAAGACAAACACAGCAAGTAAAACGATGAACAAGTGTAGTTCAGCAAAACACTCTCGGTTCAAACAAATGACAGTTACAACCACTCCTTTCCCATGGCAAGCACGATTTTTCCGCACTAGCAGCTCCTCTGTGCTCGACACCCACACAATTCCCCGAGGACAACTTCACCGGAGAACACTGCATCTCCAACAGGCAGGAAACAGCAACCCCCTGCTTCCTGCAGCGACAGCAGAGCCAGGAAACACACGGGGCACCAGGAACCAGAGGAGGTTTTGCTGTTACATCCCGATTTCCCTGTCTGAGGGCGTTCACACACCGAGCCCTGCGCGCACACCTGTGTGCGTGTATACAGGCGCGCACACACATATATATACACACACACACACACACACGCAAGCACACGTGTATCTGTACACGGACACGCCATACGCCCCTCCTGACAGCAGAGGGCCGGGCGCGGTGCGGGGCCGCGCCGAGGGCCCCCGGGGGCCGCCATGTTCCCCCCCGCCCCCGAGGGGCCGCAACGTACCCGCGAGCCGCCCCGCGCGCGCGCCCCGCGTGGGAAGGGGCGGAGCCGCGCACGCGCAGGCGCGCGGTGTGGGGGGGGAAGAGCAGCGCGGCGGTCACGTGAGGCCGCCGGGCAGGGCGCCCCCCAGCGGCGGGTGGTGTGAGGGCGCAAGTAAACCCACCCCCAGCCGTGGCTTTGGGGGCTCCGTGGGGATAAAGGGCAGCGGAAAGGAAGAGAAAAGCTTATTTTTATCTGATGGTTTGATGACCCCGCTGAGTTCAGGCAGGGGCCAGCGAAGTATTTTTAGCTGGTGGCATTCCTCAGGGCAGATCCGTAGCTGCAGAGGTCCCCGGCAGTGCCGGGCTCCCTCCGCCCCGCGAGGGAGGTACGCGCCTTCGTGCTTCCTATTTTTAAAGGGCACCGACAATTCGCTTTTTAAACTCCGCTGTCAATGCCCAGCGAAGGGCAGCGTTCTTTCGCCGCCAGATAACTTCACGAAAGAATGCTGCCCTGTTGCAGGAGTCGGTTCTGGAGACTGGGATGATATTCTGTGGGAACAATGTGTTTTGGGCAGCCTGAGTATGCAGATGTCTGTTTGCCCCTGGTTAACGCGGCGCACGAAGTTAGCAAACACACGAGCGTGCGCGACCATAATCCCCTCTTGGTGTGCATCAGTGTTTATCTCAGGTTTCATTGGTGCCAGATATACACACTCGCACGGTTTTAGTGCTGGTTTCAGGTTCGCCACAGCTGTGTTGCACTCACAATACTGTGCGGTGTCACTATAGTGAGACACTGACCTTTCAACTGCTGTTGGAATTTAATATTTGCCATAGTATTTGATCTAATTTGTGATTCCTATTCAGTGCTTTACTTTAAAAATAGCTAGATTTGCATTTGCTGGGGTCTATTTAAAACCTCACTCGCGTTACTATTAATATCTAGCTTGACATGCCAGCATCATAAAAGCCCAAATGCTCCAGTCTCCCTGTGGAGAATCCTTTGGTGTTTTTTGGTCACTGAAAGGCAGCAGACGAGTTACCAATAGAAGCCCTTTTTTTTTTTTTTTTAACAAAGCAAAAGACATCTGACAAAGTCATGTAATACTCAGATGTGCTTTTTCCTAGAATGAAGAAACTGCTTACGCAGTTTGTTTTTCTCACAGTGCCCTCTGCAAAGCGTCAGTATTGCTCATCCAGCCCCCTGTGTGCTCAGACACCAACAGAGCGTAATGCAATGTTTTCCAAAGTCTGCCAAGTGGTGACAAAGTGAAATGAAGAACTGAGCAGTTGCAAATATTGAGAAAGAGCTGTCTGTCTAAATTTCATTATTTTTATAGGGCCTTAACGTGACCTTTTCAAGATGCTGATCCCAATGGTGAGTCCCCCAGCAGCAACGGAAAGAACTAAATATTCCACATCTTAAAGCTGCAGCTCAAGAGGCAGACTATGGAGAAGAAAAAAGTTACTCAGGGAGGCTCAGATGTGGACAATGACACCCTGTAGGCTGGGTCTGACTGCAGCGCTCTTGAGGAAGGCTCAGGGTGCAAACTGGCGTTGGCCAGTGGCTTGGATGGGTATGTCTGACCCCCTGTGTCAGAAACAGGGGGTCTTATTCACTCAAAGCCTAGGAGCACACGGGCAGCAGCTGAAGGGCAAAGATGCACTGGGGTACTTTGGTGTTCACACCTGAAGGTTTGAGTTGAAAAGCAAGATCTTTGTGCTGTTGCTTGAGAAGGCAGAAAGAAACATTTTGTTGACCTCAGAACATGGGAGGAAATCTCATTAGTTTTATTAGGCTGTATAAAGATATGAGCCCTATAGTTTGAACTCTGGAAAATGTGCAGCAGCAGGAATACTTTGACCCCAGTCCGTATGCCAGCATGGCGTGAAGCATCCACGAGGGGCTGAGCCCACAGCCTGTACGTGGTGTGGACTTTGGTGGGCACAGCGCCGTTTTCACGGGTGTAATCTGACTGAAAGGAAGTCACTGCTGATTAACTCTGGCCATAACTGAGGTGAGGCTCAGGCCTCCTGTTTGTAAGATGTCTGAAGAGCGACCCAGCTCTGTGTTACAGGTATGCCTGTGGGTATATAAATGTGTGTGCAGGTGGAAATGCATTTACAAAATTTCTTTACATGGCAGTTACGTCCTTAGCTCTGTAATTGGCACAGCTGCAGTGGTGTCCAAAGAGAGATGTGGATTTACATCAGCAGGGGATCTGGCCACAGACATTCTAACAGAGACATTTTAAAAAAAATATTTTATTTGAAGGAGGAAATAAATTTCTTGTGTCTCATGAGCACGAAAGAGGACAATTGTTCTTCTTCAGAGTTCAGACCAACATCACCTCCCTCTTCTGGGTAAAATGTCAATGCTGCTTTTCTGAAGCAGGATCCATATCTCTGGTCTTTCTCTAGCTGGAGTTGGTTTTACACCAAGAAAATGTCCTTATTTTTTTCAAAACAGCACAGGAAAGCCTGGAAAGCTCCTTGTTTACTAAATGCAGCAAAAGGAGTCCTCTGCTCAGCCCCTTGAATTCGGGAGCATGTCACAACCTGTGCTGAGAAAGCAGGATAACCAACCACAAATAGGGAAGAAGCAATAGCAGACCCCTGGGGTTTCCTAATCTCCTCCTCCCACGTGTGCACACACAAACAAAATAGAGGAAGAGGCCCAGGGGGAACTTCCAAAAGGTGCAGATGAGCATGGGGGAGAAGCAGTGGCATGGACCTGTTGTTTCCCACTGCTGAGCAATGATTGACATCCACAGTGTTTGCTCAACTTCTCTTTTACCACAAAAAAACAACAGAGGAGGCATTTATACCACTCAAGGTGAAGGCTGCTCTCACTTTACCATCACTTACAGAGGATGGGGCCCTCTGGGAGCATCTAATTGCTGCCTGGGATGGTACTTGCTGGGTTGGGGTGTGTGCAGATTGCAGTCACATGAAAGCAGCCTGTGGAAGTGAAGTGGAAGACTGTGTTGATGGCTCACTTGTGTGTTTCCCTTGCTGGCAGGAGCAGATCCTACCTCCTCAAAGAGCTGGGAAGGCTTTGTGTGCTGGGGGAGAGGCATGCAGCCTCACAGGCTGTGTGCCAGGGCGTGCCAAGAAACACGGGGGGTTGGCCCGCTGCCCCACTGACACCTGAGGGACAGCTGAAGGACATCCTTTAACCAGCCCTGTGGCCATGAGGTTAGTGTGAGAGGGCCTGGCATTTACTGTCAGAGGAAAAGGGAAGAAGCATGTGGTTAGTCAGCCAAGGCCTTTTCAAGGGAGATGGTGAAGTAAGCACAAGAAAAGGGAGAAGGGCTTAGTTTGCCCTGCTCCCAGCCCTTGCCAAGCAGGTACCCTTCACGGAGATGGGACAAAATGTCTAGTTTTATCTCATCTTTCAGGCTCTAACCTCTGCCACTGCAATGATGTAAGGTGGGGGCTGGGGATGCTGAAAGAAAGAACATTGATTTAGTATGGGACAATGTAGCAGGCACTGACATCACATCTGAGTCTGTAATGAAGTAGAATCAGTTTTTGGGATGGCACTGGTAAATCCCATGTACTTCTGCTTCCAGGAAGACCCTTAAAAAACCTCTGCTTCTGTGTTGCTCAGAGATGATGACAGATGATGCAAGACAGTGGAAACAGTGGTCAGGATCTGGCCCCTGGCAGCAACAGACCCGATGGTCCTTTCGTTCAGAGAGAGGAGAGGTGGCAGGATCTCCTAGTTCTTCCAGCACTGGAGGTGGGCTCTGCTGCTCAGAAATGGGTCTGTGTGGGCTCAGTATTCAAAAATGAAAGCCGAGGTGATTGATAAAATGGGGTAGAATCTGCCAGTTACCTTAGTTCTTAATAATTAACTGGAAGTCCTTTAATGAACTTAGTACCTGAGTGTGGAATTTGGAATCTGACCTTTACTACATGTAGATAAACAGTGTGGCCAAGCCTGTGGCTCTCTCTGCAAGCTCCACTCTCAGCTCACTTCTTGGAGGTTCTCACACTTCATGCTGCAGTCAGGAGCTCGGCAGAGTCCAGCATGATTCTTCTTACCGTGCTGTTCCTTTGCATCATTTCCACCTACTCAGCCTCTGTGAAAGGTAGGTCTGTACTGGGCTTGGTTCAGCTTCTGCCTCAACAGAGGCAAAACCAGTGTGTGTATTCAGATTTCTGTTTTGCCTCAAAAATTATCAGCTTTACTCAGACATGCTTGAGTAATACAAGATGCATTTACTAGCTAGGTTTAAGTGCTCGTGGCATTCCTCTCAGCAGAGGTGATGGAGGAGATGATGTTTTCAAGTGCACAGGGCCAGTGGTGTGACCAGGAGATCAGAGATCTTGAACTTGCTTAATCAGGACATACTGTGGGGGCACTGACTTCAAAGGGACTTTTCACACGCTCAGAAGTTAAACACATGGAGTGCTCCGTGGAGCAGAGCCAGGAAGTGCTCAGGGCTGTCCAGGTTTCAGCTTCTGAGCAGTTGACTCAGCTACCACTGAAGTCAGTAAGAAGCATCCTGTTAATTTCATGAGAACGTTGCTCTGTATTAAGTCTTGAAAATCTGGATGTCTGCAGAAATCCTGTGAGCAGAGCTTCACTCAGGTGTCCTGACAAAGTCAAGGGTATGAAATCTTGGAGACTGTCTGCCTCAGCAGTGCCAACGTATGAAGCAAGAGGTGTTCTGTAGTAGTGACTCTTCATGTACAACTTCGCATTAAATTTAGAGGAGCAGCAACCTTCTTACATAAGCTGAGTTTTTAGTTTAATGAGGATGTCTTCATCATGAGGGAAAGCAGGGGGACCATGCCATCCTGGGCTAAGCTGTTAAAAAGGCTGTAGAGATGCTCTTGTGAATGCCACCTCCTGCTTCCTGCAGGGAATCCAGGACACTGTGTAAGCACAGAGCAGCAACCTTCCTTCTTCCCTGCCTCTATACAGCCTCATTACAAGAGTTATAAAGGAGAGAAATTTGCAAGCAGTGCCTTTACCTGTGATTTTATTTCATGAGACTGTCATATTCAGTTTATGGCTAGGTACCAATGTGCCACATTTCTGGTGTCTGGTCTTCCCAGTTTCCCCTTAATATCAATTAAGCAAAGCTTCTTGATGTGAAGTAATATTTGCTTGTCACATTCCCCAGGATACTGAGCAAGCATTTTCCCTTTATTTAGTCATCCCTTCAGCTCTGCCAGATTTCCTCTCTCTCTTGTGCAGAGAGATTGAGAGCTAAATTACTGGCCCAAAGGCCACTTAGGGCCTCAGTGTGAGAGCTGGGATCAGGATTAGTGTTTTACCTTTTCATCAGGCCACACTGCCTTTTGGAAATATTGAAACATTATTCTATTCAATTCAGTTAGGTCAGCACATGTAAAACTTTCCTACTGCAGTTCCACTTGAAAAATGTTTTCAAATAAGCGGATGGGGTTTGCTTTTTAAAGCTATCTGGTGTCAGAGATAGTGGCAAATATGATTTATGAAGGTAGAGCTAGCAAGTAGTTAGAGACACACATGCTGTGCATGCCATATGTATTAATAAAAGGCACAGGACTTGACAGCTGTCTCTACTCATGCAGTGTAACCTTCTGTATTATACAGTATCATGATTTAATTATAGTCTTGGCATGTTACCCTTAATGACAGACACTTAACATTACTAGTCAAACTATGTGTTATGCACTCTACCTTGGAAGCAGCACTTCTGACCCCCAGAGAGCTTGGCTGGGCTGGTGGCAGTCTGTGTGTCCGTCTCTCCTCCCTTCTCAGGCGGTGGGACACTTGCCATCAGCTGAAATGTCAATGGCTGCACAGGCAGCAAGGATTCCAGTGCTGTGCTGAATACAAAGGAAGGAGCTTCTAGAAGGGTGACTTTCTATTAAGACGAGTTTCTATCAGAAAGGTGTTGCAATATTCCTTTCAAAATAGTACTGGTGTTTTCTTCATGGAAGTTGCCATGAAAATTGAGTTGTGTTGTTTTGAGTACTGGTTCTGGTCAGTGACCCTGTGCCTCTGTCTGTCATCTGTCAAGATCCCCCTTGCCTCTCAGCCTGACCACGCTATTCAGTTTTCTCTCTTGGGTTCCCCATTTCCACAGGGATAAGTGCAAACTCTTTGGGGCTGCTTTCAATACTGCCTCATCCCTGCTGCTTCTCTTACCATCATTCACTCTTGGCCTACCCTTTCCAAGTCTGGCAACTAAAGGTGTCTTCTGTCCTGGCTCCTGCAGTGTTTTCTGTGTGTGAAGTGGTGAAAGCTTTCAAAGCCTCATGTTCTTCTAGCTCCCAGGAATACTTGGCAATTATTCATTTCTTCCATGACACTTGCAAGAAGCTCCTGCATCATTTACTCCTCTGTTTCCTTTAGGGTGGAACAGCTCTATTATATGTGGGTACAAGCAAATGCTAAAAGGGAGGAGGAGGGAAGGAACTCTTACAAAAGAAGAATAAAACCATGTATGTGTTCAGCTGTGGGGAAAGGAAGAGGGTAGGTGAAAGGTGCTTTTAGATGAGGATAGCAAGGGAGCAACACCACAACATGCACCTTAACTAATAAGAGACTTGTCTCTGAGCTATTCCCCTACTTTTTTTCCTTTAGATGGGACTGTGTTTAGAATGCGCTTAGGGGATAGTATTCCTAAAATCTCAGCCAATACTATGTCCTTTGCACTGCAGTTTCTGCTGCAAATGAAGGACATTTTGAACCAGGAAGCAACTGGCTCTAAGGGACTGCAGGGAAGCTGGGGTGTCCCTGAAAGGCGCAGCTACCTCTGAGCAGGCACTGAGCACCCTCTGCTCTCGAGGGTAAGGTAGCTTCAAAGCTGGGAATTGGGGAAGGAAATTGGCTAGGAAATTCACAGTAAACCTCCAGGAAGGGTTATATGCCTCTTGGTGACTTTATTTTGAAACAGACACACAAGACATGAAAAACTAGACAAGCCTCATTGTGCCAATATGAATCCTTCAACCTCCCTGGGAAAAAATCAATAGTTACAGCTTTGGCCTCTCACGTGTGAACATGCTGAGCCCACTGGGATCACCAGACTTGCTGCACCACATCCCCAGCTGGCATAAAGTCTGTTTAGTTTTGTAACTTTGCCAGTTTACACAACTTGCGGATTAAACTTGCTGGAGTGTCCATTTTGCTCAGGGAAAGGTTCTTTGAAGCTGACCTTAATCCACTGGCATGGTATCTGGGTGAACAGGGGAACAATGTGAGCAAAATCTCAATGAAGCAGGATTTTTGGACTCTTTAAGGACTGCAGAATGTATCCATCCAGCCATGATGGAACTACCCTGTGCACCCACCTAAATGGGCTTTAAAATATTAAAGTGAAATAAGACTGATTTTCCTTTCTATCAATGCAGTGATTCAAAATTTGTTTAAATGAGTCAGATAAAACAGAGGGATAAAACATAAATCAGGATAGCCTGATGAATCTCTGCAGGGGACTATGAAGACACTGATTCCATTACAGCATGCTTAAGAATTTTTCTGAGATGTTGTGAGAGATTTTTCTTCTTTCCCCTGCCCTTCCCTGCACTTGTCGTAAGACTGAGATGCATCTCCTTGAGGACTGCACTTTGTGTTTCTTAGATTAACTCTGCTGTGAACTTGTTTCTGCTCTGTACCTCCTGAACTCCATGAAGAAATTTCCAGTACATTCAGTGGTGCAGCATTTGGGTGGGTGAGGCTGGTGCTGTGCTGCTTACAGATAGCACCTAAGGTCACTCTGTGTGTGTTTGCTTTGAGTATGTTAAGAGAATTAAGTGTACAGACAGCTTATTTTCCCTTCTCTTCCCTTTTACATTGCTTAAAATATATAAATTAAGAACAGAGACACAGCTATGGGGACAATTATTTAGTTGAAAGAACAAGAGCTTAATTATTCTATCTAAAAAATACATTCTAATGTTTTCGTCACATCAATGTCACCCTTGGGCAAGTCTCAATGGGAAGACTCCCAATAAATGTGTGAGAGATGCAGAGTATTATTTGGGTCCAACAAATCACATCAGTGCATTTCACATTGCTAAGCACACAAATTGCATGATTATTAACAGTATTTTGAGTTGCAATTAATTCTGGATTAATTTGTAATGCTAACATAGCTGAAGAAAAGAATCTGACAGTCTTAAAGACCTAGAACAAAGGATTTTGTCACCATTCTTAAATATGTACGATCAATGTCGACTTAATCACAAAAAACCCCAGCTGCTTCAGTGAGACAGCCTCTGTAATCAAGAGTAGCAGGATCAGTCCCATAAATATTTTGCTTGTAATTAAATTTTTATTTTTTCTAAAGGTTGGTTAGAGAAAATGATAGATTATGAGAGTTAGTAAATTCTAAAATGCTGTTTGTTTTTGCTTTTCAAACAGGGCACACTACTGGGCCAAGCCTAAATAATGACAAGCTATATAAGTTTGCTTACTCAGCTGAAGTCTATGTTGATCGGGTGAAAGCATCACTGCAGAAAAGTGCAGGATATCGGATTTCTTCTGGTGTGGATGTCAACCTCCTATGGAGAAATCCTGACAATGATGATGACCAGCTGGTCAAAATTACGGTAATTATTGCCATCAGACAACTTAAAACATACACAATCTTCTCTGCACTTACCTAGCTGCTGATCTAATCTCAGAGAACTCACTTTCAGAACAAGAGCTAAACCTTTTATTCTCCAGTCTCATCAACTAAACCCAGCTGCTTTGATGATCTAATTCCTATAGAATAAGATTTCACAGGTATCTATCTAACATCATAAGCCAGCACTTCAGAATATCTTCTGTATTTAGAAATTGCTTCACACAGCACCTATAGCTTCAAGCAACTGGTGTGCAAGCCCTTACCTGAGGGGCAGTATGTTGTCCTCAGTTGTGGCTGCAAATATTTCTAAATAGAAACTGGGTTTGGTACTTAGCTTTCTGGTGACATTTTCTGGGACTTATTTTCCCAGTGGAGAGCGCTGGCTTCTTTTGTAAACTTTGACATAGTAATCATGGAAGATTAATAATCAGAACCAGAAATGCAGAAATAAAGAGCATTTATTATGTGATTTACTCTATCTAGTCTACTCCAGGCCAATTCTACACTGCTCTCTACATTAACTTTCTCTGCTTTTACTTTACTAGATGAAAGATGTTCAGGTTGAAAATGTGAATGAACGTCCAGATGCTAAAAACATCTTCAAAGGAAAAAGCACCGAGAAGATCATCGGGAAAGAGCATCTGGAGGCTTTACAGAGGCCCATAATGGTTGAGCTAGTCCGTGGAAAGGTAAGAGTCTGTCTTTTAAAATTCAGTTCCTAAGGAAACATGACACATATCTTTTGTAACAGACTTGAAGAATTTACCAGTTGACTATTCACTCAGTGTTTTTAATAAGGCATTGTGGCCTATCATTCTGTGTGAAATACAGTAGTTGAGAACAGACTGTAATTTACCTTCTAGCCCAAGTCTATTGTGTGTTGAGAACACCACACAATGGGGAAGTAAAGAGCAGACTGTCCACAAAGATAGGTACATATGTGGATATATGCACAATTGCTGTGTGGGATTTGTGCTATTGACTTCGGCAAGGGCAGGATTTTGTCCAACATCTGAAGGCAGAAAAGGAGATACAATTTGTCATGAGGGATATTCTGTTGAGTCTGTGAGGAACAGTGTTAATGACTTTAAACCCTTATCAAGTATTTTACCAGGATTGCTTTTCCCAGCTCTTCGGTTTTCTTATTTACTTCTGTGTCACCTGCAGTTTCAATGGTGCCAAGTTAATGAGCTTGATGCTGAAAGAGCTACAGCCTTACATGTTTTTCCCCCACTGGAAGACTGTCTCCAAAAATCAGAAGAGAAGGGTCAGAGAGCAGATGTGTCTCAACACGTGCCTGGGTTTTATATCCCACCTTGAGAGAGCACCAAAGCGCTGTCCCAGCACAGGAGCACCCGTGTCCATTTGTAGCTCTCAGTGTCCCCATTTCTCTGAGAAGGGGATTCAAGTACATCCATCCCACTCTCTTTTCCCCTGCAGGGCTGCTTATGAGAGCTGCCCTTGTACTCAGCCTACTCTTGTGGCCAAGGAGTGGTGAGGCTGGAGCCATGGCTGCTCCTGCCTCCTGCCCCTGGTCCTTCACCCTCCTTTTGCTTGTGGCATTGGGCCAAGAGCCCCATTTTCCCCTCTGCTGCCCAAGCAATGCTCAGCAGGTGGGGCAGGAGGGGCTGTGAGAAAGGAGGAAGGTTGAAGGTCACGCTCCCTTTTCCCGTCTGCAGAGCACAGTGAGGGCTGTGACACTCTATCCCAGCAGGATCTTTACCTCCTGCTGTAAATAGGTACTGAGCACATACCCTGGCCACAGCTCAGCCTGCTGAATTGCAGCTGCTATCAGACCTGCTCAGTAACTTTCAGACTCAGCCTTGTCATCAGTTTTACACAACATAAAAAGAAACAGGGCAGCGCTGGCTGTGAACTGTACACATCCCTACATGAGAACAGAGGTACCAGAAGAACACAGTTGGAATGCATATACTCCTCATCCATTGCACACTTTCACATGCTAAGGCTAAGATGTAATATTAAAAACTTGGGCTTTTTCTCAGGTAGTAGGGTCTATATGCTCCTTTTATGATTTCTTTGTGGTATGACAATTTCATCCCTGGTACAGTAATTTCACTTTTCAGGGTTACCCCAAGATAACACACTGATTGTACTTACAGTTCCAGATAAAGGGGCACTTTTAGAGCACCTTGAATGCAAAGTGGAGGTGCAAAGTCTTGTTACCAGAGGAGAGGCTCAAGCACAATAGTTGAACCATGAAGTGCAAAGGTTGTGATATGTTTGACACGTCATTGAAGTAATTTTATCTGTGATTTATCTATGATTCACCCTGAGTTTTTGTAACCTGTGATTAAAGTGCAACAGATATTATGCCCCTGTGGGGAGCGATTACCTGAGGATTATGCAGAAAAATGAGTCGCCTGTGAAAGTATGAAAAGTTTCCCAATTCCCATCTAAATTTTCTCTAATTCCAGAAGAGAGATGCTCACTGCACTGAAATTGTACTTAGGTTCAGCTGAAGGCCAAAATGTGTTTGTACTGTTATTGTCAGGCCCTGCAGCCTCCACAGTTTGCTCAAAATAAGCAAATAACAGATCCAAATTCAACTTCCTAATGAAAAAAAAAGCAAAGGAATTTTTGCTAGAGTGGATCCTCACTATTCCTTTCTCATTTAACCAGATTTGTTATACACCTTGAATGGTTTTTATATACTTTTTTTTTCATTCCTACAGGTCAAAACCTTCTACTCATACCAAAATGAGCCTGGTTTTACTCAGAACATTAAGAGAGGTCTGGCTAGCCTTTTTCAGCTACAGCTGCACTCTGGCTCTTCCCGTGAGGTATGGTGCAAGATTATCATCACCTGAGGAACAGGCAGAGCCTGATCTGCTCTGGAAGGCAGACCTGTGGCTCCTGCTGACTTCAGATAGTGTGACCTGTGATAGAAATCAGTCCCTTGGTAACATATGAGGTTAGGGACATAAAGACAGTCTTCTGAATATTTGGTGACACAAGTCAAATCACTGCAATTAGCATAAAGAAGTAGTGCAATCCATTTGATTTAAAATGCCTTTATAAATTTAGCACAATTTGGTAATAAACCACCTTAAACCAGGTCACTATAAAAGTGATTCTACTGCTGAATAAAGTTGGTTGATTCCTAAATTCAATTCAGTGGTGTCCCATTCTAAATCCGAGTACTCGCACAAAGTCAGCACTGATTTACCTGCATCCATTTCAGTTGCCTTCCATTGTTAAATTTCTAAACCAGTCCCCTTGAACAAAGCTTGAATTTAACTCAAATTTGTGAGTATAGTATGGAGATGCCTGGCATTTCCTAATTATTTTGATTAAACAGCCATTGTTACTTTTCTTCCTAGCCACCTAATGAACAGTACCCCTGCCAATCCAAAGCAGATAGTTAGAACCACTGACATCCTCAAAACTGTTAAATAAACTCAAGCAGTGCAGCATCTAAGGTACAGGATTCCAACAGTGGAGAAAATGCTTCATCTTTGGAAGGTGTTGGGAGGTCCCAAAGACAAATTCAAGAAACTGTCCTAACCTAACTCTCTTTTCCAAGGTGGACATTTCTGGGAAATGCGATACTACTTACCATGTGCGACAAGATCAAGTGACTAAAATAAAAGACCTGGACTCCTGTGAAATAGAAAAGAAAAGATTTACCAGCCACAACCGGGTATGATTTCTTTAACAAAATAAAATCTGTTCTTCCCATTTAAAATATATTCTTAGCAGCTACTACTCATCTTCTAAGAAGTCCTTCTAGCATTAGAGGAAGCAAATTCTGTGTGTAAATTTTGTAGTTTTACTAGCCCAAATGTCATATGTAGTTCCCAAGGAGAGCAGAGGGAATGGATTCTCGTGTGGTGTAAACCACTTCGGCTCAGCTGATACAGACACAGTCATAGTGATAATAGTAACCTTTTCCCCACCTGCTGTAAATGCCAGGCAAGGTGCTGACTCCTGAATGGAGCCTGGTCAGGCTTGCCTGGAAGGTCAAAGGCTTCCCTAATGCACAGGTGTAATACAGGAGATGTGCTATAGAGGTAACTGAGGCCTCACTACAGCCCTGGTGGTTCTCCACTGTTAGTAAATGTCTTTCTAAGTAGTCACTGCTGAGGGCAGGCTGGACACTGCACTGCTGGCAGTGCTGAAGGCACTGGGGTTCTCCACATCAGAAACTGACCTTTCTCAGCTCAGAGAAGTACAAAGACACCACACACTCTCTTAATAAACTGCCTTAACACTGTGACTGGGTTCCCAGGTTTCACACTTACCACAAAGACATCATCTTGTTTACAAAACAAGAAGCAAAGCTAGCCACCTTGTTTGATCTGAGTGTGAACATGACAATCTCATTTACAAGACATTTCTCTGGAAAATATTCTTGTCTTATTTAAGGCATATCTTAAACTAAATGTAGTACGGGGTGTTTTCTCGGTTGCAGCGTGCTCCGTAACTTCCTGCCCTGCTCCTAATGTCTTTTACCCTGGTGCATACTGAATTTGAAGCACATGGTGTAGAAGTGAGTGGCTACTTACGGCAGAGGGAATACGTGAAAATCTGGTTCATAGGCTTGATTTGAGATGCCAGCCTGTATGCACGTTCCTCATATGGCTTTACTTCATTACAAGTCTTGCACTTATTTGGAACAGCGAGCTCTTTTCCTATTTTGTTGTTTGTTGAATAGTCCTCTTTCTGTTTTTTTTTTAAATTATTTTCAGATCTTGGATGTCAGTACAAAAGCCACATCTGCTACAGTTTATGTGCTGGAAGATGGTTTCATTAAATCCATTAAGGCAGAAGAAAATTTCGTTTTCGTTCTGAATTACCGACGAAAAACAGGTGCCAAAATAGTTTCAAAGTAAGTTGGGCAACTGGCCTGTCATTGATGCTAGCAGGACTAGTGATTCAAGTCAGGTTACATGTGTAGGTCTTATAGAATTGAGATCTAAGGCTGTGAACTCTCCAGGTAAGGATTTAGGTCTCTTTTTTTTATCCATATACAGATCCAACTGTGCAAGGTACCAGGTCCAACTTTGATTAAGGGTTCTACCACATTGTAAAAAATAAATAATGGCATTCATAAGAAGTTAACAGGAAACAGCAGAAATTGGCCAAACCCTTTTAATCTACCCATTAATGCTATAGGTGTTCTGTCTTCTCATTTCTCAAGAAATACTTCTGATGGATTTCCATTTTTAGCATGTGAGAGTTTGGAAGTACAGAAAATAAAATCTACTGCATAGAAAGGAAACAACTGTGAAACCTAGATCTGTGTTAGACTCCAGACTCCAAAGCACTGAAAGTGTGGAGACATTCAAAAATTTCACTTTCCAGATCTTTTAAGAATGAATATATGAAACATTTCAGAATGTATGTGAATACTGAAGGCTGTTTATTAAGTGTTATAAATCTGTGCTTTAGAAAGTCTCTCATATAGGTATTTTATTGCACATAACTCTAGCAGTAATTTTGCTGGTAACTTCTGTTACCTTAAAAACCCCACAGACTTGCCATGTTCTGAACATTTTAAAATAAAACTTCAGTAAGTCTGCATTCTACTTTTTTTTTTGTCTGTGGAGGGGTTTTTTGTTTCTTCTTCTTGTGATTTCTGCACCTCTGTGCTGATGGTTGGGCTCTAATGGTGTCCTCACTGTGTGGATGTACAGGCAGAGGCTGGAACTGAAGTCAGTCCAAGCTGGGACGGGACTGATCGCTGCAAAGCAAGTCGCTGGTGTGATCAAGACCTTGGACCCCAATTATGCAGCCATGCCCCTCGAAGCAGAGCCAGTGAAATCCGAATGCAAAAAGTGCCCTTCAGTAAGTAAACACAGGTTCATTGGACATTGGGTTGCTTAGCTGAGCAGGACAAGTGTGAAAGCAAATTTTCTGTCCAAGCAGAATTAGGACAGGTCCAGCATAGCAATATAAAGTGCACCCTGGAGTAGGGAGGATGGAAGTGTTGCAATGGTGCTCACCCCACAAGAGTGTTGTAAGATCTACCACTAAAAGTACCAACCTTTTTTGCTCTCTTAAAGATTGCAGTATTTCTCCAGATCACTAGAAAATACAACACCCTGTTGTTTTATCTCACCTTGCCAGCCTTGGGCTGGGTTCACCTTATTTCCTCTGGGTGGAAAATTAATTTTAAGATTGCTGACTGGTGTTTGTAAACAGTTTTGTCACGGAGGCGCCAAACTGTTCCTAGGAATTCAAGTTCATTAGCCATTCCTCAGGCAGGCTAAGCATTTGTTGGTACTATATTTAACCTCTTCTTACTACCTGACCCTGAGGAAGTCTTTTGTTTAAAGGATTTTATAGGTATTTTACAAGTATAAAATGGGGCTTTAGTATTCTCGGGGAGTCCAATAATGTTCTCATTTTTCCCTGGGAAAAAAAAAAAAGCCTTTTTTTTTAATATTTAAGACATCTGAAGGCTAAGAGCATGGCACTGTAAATGCATCATCTTTTGTTTTACTAATGAGGTTCATCATAAACTAAATAGATTCCTACAGTGACTGTGAGCAAACAGTATTAATGCTATTACCATTGAGGAATGAATGGGAACATTAATTTAAGGATCATTATTCTCCAGTGCTGATAAGCAAGATATAGTTTCTATTCAGCACACATAATTTTAGTCCTCCAGAGATACTCCTTATGAGCACAAATATGTTCCTGTATTGGAACTTTTGCTAATTATTTTGAAGTAGCATTATACTGCAATAATTTTTCTTGTCTAATGCTTGTTGAGCCACAGGGAAGACCAAAACTACATGTTTGGGGAATATAGAAATGATGCTGCACGTGTGCTGGGGCAGTTCTGAGCAGGGAATATCGAGGCATCCTAAACAGAGTAGGGACAGGTGGTTTTTTCCTGACTCTGTCTGTTGGGGTTTGTGCTGACCAATTTGTCACTTGGGACTGAGTTTGTCATAACTGTTATAATTTTCAGACCAAGATAACAAACACGGGGTATAATTCCAGAGCACTGCCTGGGGACTGAGCTATGTCATTATAAACCTAATGGCACGAGGAGAATGAAGTTCTGCTTTCTCACTGTATTTTTCAGTAACTGCTATGAAAAGATGGGCTCTATAAACAGAACACTGTATCCAAAGCAGCAACATAGCATATGGTACTTATATTTCATAGTATACATTAATGCCCTGCTGACATGCTATGTCTTAGAGTTTTACATTCTCAAAGCCCTTTTTAAATTGTAACAGGTCTTATCTCTATCTTTATGAATTTGATAAAGTAACCATTACTACCATCATTTTTCAGATGGCAGCACTAGCTTCTCTAAGGTTATGGCAAATGTTTGCACTTAAAATCAGACCTAGATTTCTGTGTTTAGACAACATAAATCATGCTCTTTTCAGAAGAGCTCATGTATCTTATACTCTTTTATGCTCATGGTTCATATGGGGAAGGATTCTTGCCCCTTCTGAAGATGAGGTGGGTTTGTTCTGTCTTGTGCAGCCACCCTTTGTACATTGGTAAACAGCTGTCATGCACTGACATTCAAAACCAACTCCTGCTCAGTTTAGAACCTCTTGGTTTGGCTGGAGTTTTCCAAGATTGCCCACAAGACCTCTGCTCTGATCTCTCTGTCAGAGAAACACAGGTCCGTGTCCACGCTGAATTGCCATGTGGAAGTGTGTGAATCTTGTGCCTGAATGTTTGGGGTATTAAATCCAAACTGCCTGACATTCACATCAGGAAAATGAGGGCCCTCAGAAAAGTCAACTGTGAACAGTGTTTTTAATGCCATGGTCACTGCAGGAGATGGCATCTGCTCCTGAGCACCCCCCAAAAGGAAGGCTTGGTCTCCACTCTCTTTTTCTTGAGATGGCTCCAGCTTGCATCTCCCACCTTGCTTGTCTTTAGGGTATGGGCCAAACTGACTAAGAGCAGCCCACACAGCTGGGCTCTGCGCAGGAGAAAATATAGGAGTAGTGAGGTTAGAGGGTTTTTTTTTTGCTGGACTGTGGTGCAACTTTAACAGGGGGAATAAAAAGTGACCTATATATTTATCCAATTTCAGTTAATAATAGCAACACTGACCTTGGTGCTAAGCACTAATTACCAGTTGAGGTTAAAAGACCCATCTGTGCCTCAGAACATGAGCTCCTCCCAGCTGGTCATTAATCCTCAGGAAATATCCTATGTCTCAATCATTGTTGCCTAATTATTGTTTGTTACAGTCAATAGAAGTTGCACTCTGTACTGATGAATGATACTTCTAATTGCCAGCAGGTTCAAGTGCTATTGCCCAACACAAAATCCACAGAGGGGAACTATTTTAGTGAAGGTCAGATGGGTGCTACTGTTATTTCCCACTCAGGGAAACTGCAGTAAAGACTGCTGCAAAGAACAGCTGAGTTTTCACCAAGGAATGTTCTCGATAACTTGAGATAACAGAGGCAAAGGCGAGGGAGAGAAGAAAGGTCAAAATACTGGCACCAGTTTCTTATGGGAGTGTATCTGCAAGGACAGATATGGGTGCTTTGCTACCATGTTGGCTCGTTCAGGTAAAAAATGTGATGTGGAAATAAATACAGCAACCACCATCTTACCTTTCATTTTGTACAATAGCTACAAATCCCTTTGTATGAAAGTTTATGAATAAAAAATGAGAATAACTTCTCGGACATTTAATCCTGTTCTATACTAATCCAAAATTACCATCTTCTCAAAAAACATGATCAATCTGTAAATTGGGAATTGTGTATCTCCCTTAAAAAAAATCTACTTACGAAAAAATGGGAACATAAGGCAAACACCATATTCACCGAAAGCACAGTAAATTTGCCAGAGAAGAGAATTCACTTTATTCCAGTTACAGTATAAATAGATTTTATTGTTCCAAATGATATTGCAGTTAAGGTCATGTATACATCAGGAAAATAATAAAGAGTTGGAAGAGAGACAGCTATAGAAAGATTTCTAAGATATTTGTGCTGGGATATCATAAATTACCTAATACTGAGCTAAAGGATCATCAGTCTGTTGGATTTCAGCTACTTTGCGCAACAGCTGGTCTACATTTGAGAACTGAAACTATAATCTGAGAGATTTGACATAATATGAATTGTTTTGCAGCTTTCTGAGCACTGGAAGAACATCAGAGAACAAATGCATCCTGACAAACTTTCCAAACCTGAAGCAGCAAAAAGCTTTTTGTCCTTCATTCAGAACATCAGAAAAGCTACGAAGGAGGAGATACTAAAAATTATTAAAAGTGAAAATAAAGAATTTCTGTAAGTTACCGTGAATAAGCTTTTAAAAGGTTTAAGTTACTGACAAATGCAGAAGGGCAAATTGCATACAAAGAGATTGAATTCTACTGATGATGTCCTGGCAATGCAAACCCAGTGTTCAGTACTGTCTACAGGAAAAGGATTTTTTTTTTAAAGTTATGTTTGTTCTTGTAATATAATACATTTTCAGCACATCCTTCAGCCACCAGGGTTGTATCTACAGTGCAAGGCCAACATGCTTTGTAGTTTAGCCAAAGGTTCTCAAACCAAATGGTTGTTCTGAAACACCTTATAAGTTGTTCTTGACTTCCCATTTGTTTCCTTCAATAGGAAATACAACAAAGAAGGGGGACATTGATGCCTGGGAATTGTCCTAGTATTAAAGTTTGGTTGTGAACACCATGCACACTGAAACTTGAGAGTTCAAATGCATTTCTCAGTCATATGGTTGGGATCTTTCAAATAAATTGTAGCAGTTGTTAGCAGTGGAGCTAAACCTGAGAGTCACTCAGGTAGCACGGAAGCCTTTTCTCTATGTGTCATTGTGCATACAGTACTAAAACACTTCTTTATAACTGCAACCTTTTCCTGTAAACTTTAGTACACTTGTGATAGTTGTTGGGTTTTTAAACTTTTTTTGGTCCCTTATTTGCATAAATTCAAATATTGTCCATAGATACAAGTTTGTGTACCATTTTCTTTGGTTCTTTGTGAAAGTTCAGGGACACTTTTTCCAACAAGAGTAAAACATTCTCTTACTTGCAGTGAAGAGCTATTTCAGTACATTAGCTTCTTTCTCTCAGTATGCAACCATGTCTTTTCAGTATTGACTGGCTCATTGCAATATGTTCATTTAATTTGCACTTCTTTGTAGTCCACAGGTAGTGGATGCTGTAACCTCAGCTCAGACCCCAGAATCGCTGGAGGCAGTACTGGAGTTTCTTGACTTTAAGGATGCAAGCACTTTTATCCTGCAGGAGCGGTTCCTGTATGCCTGTGGATTTGCTTCTCACCCTAGTGAAACACTCCTGAAATCATTAACTGTAAGTCCAAGGACAAAACAAATACAACAGAGCTAATACTCTGATGCCTTGTCCCAGTCAAAGGCGAAGAGAAGAAGAAACAACTGTTGCTGTTTCTAATTTTCCTTTCTTTATGCCTTCCAGGATTTCCTATAAGTGTACTATTAACATAGAGCCTGCAAAAACAAACATTCCTAGGTCCAGACTGAAAGTTTATTTACTTTGTAAAATATTACCAAAATCCATTACTTGAAAAAGAAACATAATGCTGAATGTTAGGAAAATAATTTGAGGATTGTTTCATTGTTGCCTTATGGAAGTCCTTTAATAAGAAATGTAAATTCCTTTTTTTTTTTCCCAAATGAATCTGCTCGAGACACTGAATGTAACTGAAGGTGAAAATGGCACTGAGTTATTTTATGTAATATATATGTAATGATAGAGCTGTGCTGTGCTTAGCCTGAGCCCAGGCCATCATGGTAATCACTGCCCTTGCATTGCATTAATGTTGACAGAAAATGAGGGAGCCTGTTGAACCCATAGCAGTGTGGCTTGTCATGTTTACACTGAGACACTAAACAGCTTTACTTTTGCATGACAGGAGAAGTTCAAGGGAGATGTCGCCAGTCAAGAAATCAAAGAAACTCTTGTCATTGTCATGGGAGCACTCATTAGAAAGCTGTGTGACAGGGAAGGCTGCAAGCTGCCAGTGAGTATCTGATGGTCACTGCTGCCCAATTTCTGGTCTGCAACACACGGGACTGATCCCCGGTGACATTACTGGGGGAGCATGAAAGACATGGGAAGCAGATTCTCCCACTTAAAATAAGTCCATGAACTCATATGTTTGATAGAGGATTGTATTTTTTTTTTAATAATGACCTCTACTTTGTCAGATTTAGGCTTTAATCTTGTCTCTTCCCATTTCTGTGGCTGAACCTGTCAGCAGAAGCAGTGCTTGTGCTGCCTTGTCCAAAAGCTTTGCATATCCTCAGAGAAACACTGGCAAATTCAGGATCTGTTTATTATTTTCAGTCACCTTAGGTTATTTCACCTCTGTGAAGGAAATTCATTGATTCAAGCACTCAACTGTGCCCCGAACGTGCAGAGAAGGAGGAAGAATTTTACTCTGAGCATGAACTGAGTAGATGCTGGTGTTAGAGGATGAGAATGATCAGACAAGGCTGCTGGATCTGTGCTGTTCAGCACTGCAGCACACCACTGAAAAGACACAGAGCCCTTTTAATTACCTGAACAGGGCCTTTTAATCTCCCTTGTTAATTGCCACGTAGTTTTATAACATTACGTTATGAGGCACTGAAGAGCACTTCCCTTGCCTTTTTTTGTGGGGACTTTTTGGCCCCACAAGGAAGACCTGTGAAGTCCCTGAATCAGGTCAGGAGCAGTTAGCAAGTGATAAAACTTTGGATCAGGTGTCATTGTGGCTGCAGTCACTTTGGTTATGCTTGAAGGAAGCCATCAATGTACAAGAAACCTTTGCTAACCCTGTGCCACAAAAACATGCCAGAACACAGCCCTGCCCCTTCTACTCCTGCAAGGGGAAAAAGGGAGGTTTATGATCACCGTTTAATGTGCTGTTGATTTTCTTAGGCTGTTATGGAAGCCAAAAGGTTGATTCTAAACAGACTGGAGAAGGCCAATAAAGACGACAACGTGCAGATGTACCTGCTGGCACTGAAGAACGCGCTCCTTCCCGAAGCAATTCCAGTGCTGCTGAAGTATGCTGAGTCAGGAGAAGGGCCCATCAGCAGCCTTGCTGCCACTGCCTTGCAGAGATACGATCCTTCTTTTCTCACCAAAGAGGTAAAAATTATACTGGCCAAGAAAAGATGTGAAGGAGACTGTATTAAAGACAGAGGGTAAATTAACAGAGCTCATTTCTTGTCATCACCAACATGGACAGTGAGGCTGAGTCCAATCTCAGTAAGTTTGCTGATGGCACCAAGCTGTGTGGTGCAGTCAACATGCTGAAAGCAAGGAATGGACTGGTGGACACATGCTAGTCAGCCCTCGGCTCCAGAGTCACACACAGCCGCCTAAAGTTGGCATGCGGTCTGCGGGGAAAACCGGGCTCTGCTCGCCAGAGGGAGCACTTGGGCACCTGTGCAGCCCCTGTTCTTTCTTGTGCTTTCACATAGGGAGAGCGCACGAAGTAAGAGAAGGGTGAAATAGCTGCATTTTACCCTGCAGCTTCCAAGAATAGGAAAAGACATAGAAAACAGTGGGACAAGAGAGGTCCTGCCTCTGCTGCATTACCTTGTATTCCATTTCATAGCTGCTGCTGGCCATCAGGATTGAGGCTGACAGGGTGCTGCTCTGCAATGAGCATGTTGGAGGCCGTTCAGTGGGACTGCATGGCTTTCCACAGACTCCCCTGTAACAAAGACGTGTCACAATCTTCTCAGGGACACACCACCACAGGCACTATCTAGAAAATTAAAATAATAACATTCGTGGTTTTTAAAGTACATGTTTCCTTAACAGTCAAGAAAATCTCTGTCTTACCACTGCCACATTTGTTCTTAGTGCTGCTACTTATTTACAGCCCTGCTTTGAAAACCAGTGTGTAAGGCTGTATTTGGTCTGTGGCTGAGAGAACATAACAGATGTCCCACTTGTCCTTGTGGTCACTGAGCTATACATGTCTCAACATTCCAAAAGGACCATGAAAAACATGATGCTGAAAATATATCCTTATGTATTAGCCTTAGCTATGGAGCTAACTAAGCTAACTTAAGCTGATATTATAAACGAGATTCCAACCTGTACTTTGCCCAGTCATCTGCATGAGCACTGAGTGAATAATGTGTTTCCTGACCAGGTGAAGGAAACAATGAACAGGATATACCACCAGACTCGCAAAATCCACGAAAAGACAGTGAGAACCACAGCAGCTGCCATCATCTTAAACAGCAACCCATCCTACATGGAAGTGAAAAACATTCTGCTCTCCATTGGGGAGCTGCCTATGGAGATGAACAAGTACATGCTCTCCATGATCCAAGATATACTGCGCTTTGAAATGCCTTCAAGGTACATTAAGTTCAGTGTAAATAAACACAGCCCTTCCTTACAGAGAACGCACAGGTTCTCATGAATTACTAAAACTTAAGGAGAGTATAAAAGGATATCTTATTTTTATGTCCCTTGTATTGTTATTTCAGAATACATCCCTTAATTTCAATGTAATTATTTGAATAGCTATTCACATTTTCACAAGTACAAAAAATAATTTGGCATCTGACTTGCATTACTGTGAAAAATGTCTTCTGTTGATCTTACTTCTCTCAATGGGTTCCTTGCTTTTATACTTTCAGAAGCAGTGATGTGGAAAAATTTTAAACATCACAGTGTGAGAATGAAAGTAATCAATATATGTCTTCTTCTCAAAACCATTAATTTTCAAGCAAGACCTTTGCTTGCCTTTCTTCCTATGACTGCAGGGAGTACCTGAATTTGAAAGAAACACTCTTGGTTAGGGCAGATTTTTAGTGGGAAGAGGTAAGGGTTTTGAAGACCCTCTTTCCTACTGGGAAATTCACCCTCTCTCAAATTTGATCTTTCTACCCAAAAGTAATACATTTGGTATTGTAACATTTCTGTATCTCAGTGGTTTTGTTTGTTTTGAAATCCCACAGCAAAACAGTTCGGCAAGTTCTGAAGGACATGCGTGCCCATAACTACGATCGCTTCTCCAAGATGGGCTCTTCCTCTGCCTACACTGGATATATCACACGTATGTAACCATGAAACTGCTTTTGAACCCTCTTTGTATTCCCAAACATTTCATTAATCCACTAGTGTAGTCACAGGTACCTTCTTTCTTTTTCAATTAAGGTGGTCCTGATGTGTCATCCACATACAGCCTTGACATCCTCTACTCCGGCTCTGGCATTTTACGGAGGAGTAACATGAACATCCGTGTTTTTGACAGAAGCACTGACCTTCATGCCATCCAGGTAACTGCCACACTGTGCATAATAACTTAGCCAGTATGTGGTCCTTTTCTTACAGCTTCTAAATCAATTCAGCTAATGCTTAAGACCATAAGGTTTGCTGCACTGGGCAGAGAACAAGCCAATAACAGCGGAAAACCAATAACAGGGGAAACCCCCACACTGTGGCATATGTTTGCCATAAACAAAACAAGTGTTTTGTCCTTCATCATACATTGTGGTCTGTGTCTGTGTAAAGCCTATGCTGTTTATCTGATGTAATCAATAAAAGCTTTGTGAGTTTGTAAAAACAGGTCCCAAATCAGGTATGTCACAAAATGGAAATTCAAGGAGTAGCTCAAATGTACAAATCAAAGACTGTGTTTTAGAATTTTCTTGATATTGGCAAGAATCTTCAGTATTATAATTCTCCTAAATTTACACAGGACAAAAACTGTGCAGGGGAACATCTCTGGCTTTTCCTCCCAACTGTCTCTGAAAAATAGTTACATGAATAAAGGCAACTGTGTTTGAAGGAAAACTAGTCTCAGGATAGTGATCTGCATGTGCGTAAATTCTGCTCAGCACCTGAAGGGCAAAAGCATGGCATGAGATTATTTTATTTTCCATTTTTCTGAGTACTCTTCCTAGTTCCATTAAGTCTTAATCTCATACCTTTTCCACTACAACTACATAAATTAGCATTAGGCATTTAGACATTAAGAAAATATGTGGTGTTGTTAATAGTCTGAGTCTGGCAGGATTTTCTCATTGATTCTGTATCACTGTTCCTTCGTAGGTGGTTCTCGAAGCTCAGGGTCTGGAGTCCATAATAGCTGCAACTCCTGATGAAGGCGAGGAAAACCTGGACTCCTTTGCTGGCATGTCAGCCATCCTGTTTGGTTTCCAGCTCAGGCCAGTGACATTTTTCCAAGGGTATGGTGATTTAATGTCTAAAATGCTCTCAGCAACTGGAGATCCCATGAATGTGGTGAAAGGACTTGTCCTCCTCACAGATTTCTTACAGGTACTAGCAGCACACTATTTGCTTCTTTTTCTGTCTCTTAAGTACAGATGATTCCTCCCCCATCCTGCTATTGTAGGACACCTTATTTTCTTTATTCTCAATGCTGATAAACCTGACCAGTGTTACACAGGTTACCTTTACTAGGAGAGCAATAGAAAAGTCATGGGTATTAAAAACCAGAATGAAATTACATGAAAAGCAACCTAGAACAAAGATGAGAACAGATATTCTAGAAAACAAACCAGAAACTTAACAAAAGCAAATCCATCTGAGTTTCCTGTTGAAAGCTCATATTGCTCTCAGCTATGACCTCTCCTCCCACACTTTCTTGTAATACAGTCTTGTCTCATGTGACCGCCTAAGTTTTTCTCTTCACAAGTTGTCCAGGGACCTTGTGTCTAGTTAGGCAATAATTTTCATGTGGATGAATCAGATAGCTATCCTTCAAAGAACAATGCTAAGAGATCCAAATTTCAACTGTTCATTTCTAGGCAAAACAAGGAATTAAAATGAGGCTTACACAATTTTTATGCAACTGTCACCCCAAATGATTTGCTAATTTTGTGCTTAAATAGATTCACATATAAATATAACTGGCTACATAATGTGTTACTGGAGGACTAAGAATCTAGACATCTCTCTCGAAGTGCAGGGTCAGCACTTGGTTTGATATCTTTGCTCTTCCCAAGCTGGGATCTCCTTAGAACCTGTGGATTTAACAGCTGTACTCAGCTCACAAAACATCTGCAGCCTCAAACTTTACTTTTGGCTTTTCCCATTTAATTCTGAGCAAAAGAAAATGCCAGGAGTAGATGATGAGATGATCCACTCTGCTCAAAATTACACAGAAACACCCTCTGCGCATGACAGGTTTTCCCATCCAGAACCCAGCTCAGCTCCTTCTAATGGTATTTTAAGTCCAGAGGGCTTCCCAAGTAGTGCCCAAATTGGCTAACTAAAGCTCATTCCAACAGTGCTTTACAGTTCACACGCAGATTATGGGCAAAAACTTTGCTGTGACCTATTTAACAAACAGACCGCAGAGGTGAGAAAGATAATCATGTCTAGTCCTGGGCACAGGGAGCATTTAGAGAACTAAATATTTCCAACTGCTGTGCATGCACAAAGCTCCAGACATACTCTGGCTGAATCAGCTGGCTGGGCAACCCTAGAGCTCTGCCCGCCAGCAAATTCTCCACTCCTTGCCTTTGGAGAACCTCTCAAAAGTCTGGGGCAGCCAGGGCTGGGACTGTGTGCCATTTTTAACAATATCAGGGTGCAGTGTTTTCAGTCAGTCACTGCCTTTTTGGAAGCCTTGGCATCAATGTCTTACCTCCACACCCCACAAGGGCAGGAATGATTTAAAACACTGTTGAACACAGCTTCAGGCTGAGCTGCCTTTTAAGCACAGCCCATCTTTCTAAGAATGGTCTTAAAGCTACACTCCAAATGAACAGCACATCAACATGGTTTTGGCACTTCCATGTGGCCACAGTGTGGTTTGAGGGCTAAGAATAACCCAGAAGTTATATTCCTGCTAGAAAATAAACAGCTCTCATAAAACTGTTTTTGAGACTCCTAAGTCACCTGCATTAAAGTTCAGCAGTGTTAATAGTTCTCCTAGGCAACACACCTGCCAGGAGCCCAGAGAAATTAAATACTGTATTGATAGGTCAGAGAAGCCACTTGAAAGCCAGACCTCAGTGGAAGGTGGCCAGTCCCCAGAGAAGTGCTTGTTGCAGCCATCTCTGCATTGCATTACAGTAAGGTTGCATTACAGTGCAGTACATAAAGACACTTTCTTATTGAAACATGGCACATTTCAGCATTTTATACAGTAACAAATGACTGATTCTGATCTTTTGGGTCACATTTTCCACTGCAAATGAGACACAAAGCTTAAAATAGGAAAGCAAAGGAAAATACTTCTCCTTAGGAGGCTGGGTTCCTGTGATTTACACCTCCCATCAGCCTGGATTGGATTTGCACATGAGACGAGGGACAGGGCTGAGCTATAAATAAGGAAATAGATGAGCTAGTAAAACACAAGACAAGTGCTCCTTAACTTCTCTGCTGGTTTCAGTGACAAATACAGCTTAATTCTAGGTAGCATTTAAGTCTTGAACCTCGCAGCCTTTGTAAACCCAGCCTACTTTAATATTCTTGGGTGCAATTTGACAATACATCTAAAAATATCTGCTCCTCTGATTGTGTGTACATATCTCTGCCAGCATGTATACTGTTACCTCCTCACTCATTAGCAGCTACCCACCAATCCAGTCCCAATTAAAAACAAAGTAAAACAAGTTTTATGTCCGCACCTAAACAGACCAACAAGGGAAGTATTTTATGCTCCATTGCAATCAGTATAAAAACTCCCTTTGATTTCAGGAATATTTCAAATTCAACCCATGATTTTAACTTGGGTGAAAATAAGAAATCAGAGCATCATATGACCACACTTGCTGGGGTCATGCTGGATTTATAAGCCACAGCCAGCCCACTGCATTCTTTAAATCTCAAGCCCACTTTAGCAGCAACTGACTGCCAAGATGGCTCTGCCAAGCTGGTTCTGTCAAGGAAATAATTTCAAGGATAATTAACTTACCCTAAAAGGTGAAGTAACCATGTACAGCTACCATAATTATCCGAGTCTTCGATTACAGCCAGATAACTTTAATGTTCTGAACAAAAGCTTCCCTGATGTTGCTCCTTGCTATAGGGACTAGGAAGCTTGACTGACTCTGCTTGCTTCTTTCTTAAATCTTGGGACAGCATTAGTTGGAGCCACTGGACTACTGAATAGCTAAGAAGAGAATAGAAACTTCCAGGGTGCCTGGACATCAAAAAGGGGCAGGAAATTCATATTCCCACGTGTCCTATAAAGGACTGCAACATTACAGGTGCTGAGAATACCACAGGCACAGAAATCTAAGAGGAGGGAGAAAACCATCTGTGAGACTGGAGAAGGTGTCCTGTATGTGAGGCACATAAACAAAAGAAGCTTTTCCCAAATTATGTTTCTTTTAAAATGGTGAATTAATCCACTAGTTCTTAGGGAAGCAGGACAACTATATAAAGAGAGTTGGATTGCCAAGCTGGGTGAACCTTGAAATCTTGGCTGTGTGTCAAACCTTAAAAGGAATGAACTGCCATGACCCTGAGCTATATTACCACTTCCGAAATTGACTTTATGGATGTGTTTCCAGTCCAGCCTTACAGGTTTCATGAAGCCATGAGCACATTTGATATTTGATAGAAAATGCATTTCATGTGAATTAAGGTGCATTAGCTGATGTGTTTGGCCACCCAGCCCCTGAAGACATAATTCCTGACATATGGTGGGTTTATGATGCTGCACAAGTGGCAGCATCCTACTGCCAGTACAGACCTGCTCAGGGTGCTGGTCACACTGCACTGCACCTGTGCTGGGCTTCCAGCAAGGAGTTCAATCTGCTTTAGCTGGACTGCTGTCACAGCCTCCGTGAGGCTTGTGTGGTAGCTCTTGGAGACATGATATTCCCTGCAGTGACACTCAGTGCAGAAATTATGCCAGCTGGCACACAGGGAGAGGGGAAGGATGCAAGGTGCCTTGCTGTAACTTCATCCCATTTTTGAGGGAGGGAGGCGCATCAGGATGTTTTGTCTATCCTTTCAGAAAATCCCTCTATTCCTTTTTGTTCCTGCAAAATGGCAAGTGGTGTGAGTGCAGGACCAAAGGGAATAAGGAAACCTCAGAGGTCTGCAGTCAGTAACCTGTGCTTTGCCATGGCTCCAGGAAATCCAGCTGCAGTCTGGGCCCACAGCCAGTGCGGAGTTCATGGGTGGACTGGCCATCGACATCTCCGGAGGGATGGAGTTCAGCCTGTGGTACCGGGAATCCAAAACCAACGTCAAGAACCGGTGAGATACTCCCAGCACACACAGTAGCTGTAGACAGCTCAGGCTTCTGAGCCAAGTTAGCACCAATGACACAAATTTAAATATAAAAGACCTTGCAGATTAGTTAGAATTAAGCAATTAAATAAATAGAATTAAATAGTTATGTGCATGGGAGAATGTCTGTACTTCTCTTTTCACCTGCATAATACCAGTTTCCACTGGTCTCGTGTCAATTTACATACCTTTATGTGAAGAACAGGCTCTTTTGAGGGCAGTTTTTATGTATGTATGGTAGGACTGTTTGTAATTCAATTTCCTCTTTTTTGATGTGTTTTGATATAATTGTAATGCCTAATTTTTTTGTAGGGTAGCCATGTTTATAGCTGGTAACACCGAGGTGGATTCCTTCTTTGTAAAAACTGGTATGGAAACCACTTTGGAAACAGAAACAGCTCTAGACTTCATCTCCACGGTGCAGTTTTCACAGTACCCATTTTTGGTCTGCATGCAGATGGATAGAGTGGATTCTCCGTTCAGGTAAGAACTAAGAGCACACACTTTCTGAAGTGTCTTTCCAGCCAGGTGCTGGAACTTTTGGTTTTCACAGACACGAGATTAACCACTGAGGCCAAATTCCAGCCTAACATGACCAGGTGCAGTGCAGGCTGTTACGCACACTGACCTCTCTGCTAACCTGTTCCTCCCTGTCCCTCACCCCTGAGATTCAGAAATAACCTTTCTGAAGATCACAACTGATCAGCTCTGAATGTGCACTTCAGTCCTATTTTAAAATTTGATTTTGCAAGTGAACTAACTTAAGTGGCAGGACAGTAGTGCTCTTGTGTGCAGTCAGTTGTGATGGTGACCTCAGGCTTTGCCAGCAGTAGTTCTCCATTACACTATTGAGAAAGGAAGTGCAAAGCCATACATGAGCTGAAGTGGAAAGCTCTCGTCATCATCTGCTATTTACTCATGTCAACAAAAGTACCTGGTCTGGTGCTCCTGCAGCCATTGTGTTCTATCATACTTTATTAAGGCACCAGTTTTCCTTAAAACTAAACAACCGTGTAATAGGGTTTAAAAGATGCTCTTCAGTAGCCAAAGAATAGCAATTAAATTGCCTTTATTGGGTTTACTGCTCTCTCCTAATCCCTATTTGCTAGGACCTAAGGAAGATAACATTTGTAGAGCCTGTGCCAGATTTCCATTCAGGTTTTTCTCATCCAAAAGATGGTTAAAAACCTGAGAGGATTTAAAGACATTGAGAATCTTCAGGAAATCCTAAGAAAACCGTGTCTGCTATTCTGCAGCTACTGAAACATCTGCTGAATATGTCTGCTCACTGTGGAAGGGCCACCTGGCCTGTGTGCAAGGTGTTGGTAACAGGGTGCAAGCTCTGCCTAGCCCTGCTGATGCCAGAGCCCGGTGCTGTGTCTTTGCAGGACTCACATGACCAAGTACGAGAGCCTGCCCTCCGGCAGGCGCTACACCGCCAGGAGGGGGAAGGCAGCCACGCTGGCAGGGAATGAATACCCCCTCCACCAGGAAAACTCCAACATGTGCAAGAAGGTGTTCGGCGCAAAGTCTGACTCTGCCGGCAGCTGGTTTTGAAAGCAGCCCCCGGGGTCCCGCTTTCCTGAATCCCTCAATGACTTAGGCCTGCACACACCTTACCAGCGTGGAGCTTGACCTTGCACTGCTGCAGTTAATGGGAAATTTGCCATTGATTTCAACGGGCCAGGATCAAACTCTCAGTGTGTGCACAGTGTTTACATATTAACCTATATTTAAAACTTTTGTAAAAAAAAAAAGCCCTAAGGCAAATAAGGACCAATTTGGTAGCGTTTCATGCACTCCCATAAGGGTGGTGCTTGTTCTTCATTTTTACTTTTTTGTGCCAAAAGCAAAAGTAATCCTTAATTTTTTTTTTTCTTGGGGAATACAAAAGTCTGTGTTTTTGATGTGTGGAAAGAACAGTTATGATGTATAAAGAATGATTATTTATAAATGTATTTTAAAGTATTTAGGTGTTTTAGGCCTATGACCGATCCCCATTCAAATATTCAAGTACAATTAACATCCAGATAGGACCATGGGTTCCTGCTTACTCAGTATTGCCTGTTCACAAAAAAAATCCAGATCTTGTTTTACATTATTTTAAAGAATTGTGTGGGGTTTTTTAAGCAGGCAGAACTTGATTATTATTATTTATCTTTTGGAGTTTTTTTTTTTTTTTTATTAACTGCTGTAGTTAAATACAACTGATTAGCAGTGTGGGGGTTTTGTTTCCAGAAGGAACTTACAGTTGCCTTAATTCTGTTCTCATTGAAATCAATGGTGTAATTTCTGTAGCTACCAGAAGCAGGAGCAGAGTTAAGCCAATATTGGCAGCTCATCAAGGTTGCCTCCTAAAATTTTGTCTCCCTGTGTGTAATCAAGGCAGGTACATTTCAAAAAATGAGCATGCACTAAGGCAATTCTGAACTATGAAGAAGGAAAGGATCTTGAAAGAAATAGATTTTGGATGCACAGTCTAGCAAAGCCTGTGCTGAGCCAGAACATTTTTTTTCTAGTTAAGTTAGGCTTATATTCCAATGCAAAAAATAATCACTACTCAGACAAGTCCTCTGATTAAAATTACTTCAAGCAGTGTCTTCATAGGATCTGTGGGAAAAAAAAAAAAAGTTTTACATCAGCATTGCAGATTAAAAAAGAATATACCCATCCCAGCTCAACTGATCTCTGATCCATCTGATTTAATTTTTATAGGACAAGATGGGCAAGTGCTGTTCACAAAAAAAAGTAAAATAAAAAGCTAAGAAGAATTGTTTTATTTTTTAAAAACCCAAACCCAAAAGCAGGCAGGAAAAACTCATAAATTGTCATGAAAAAAATTTATTACAAGATTAAGGAAAAAATCCAAATTCTTTTGTGTTGTGAAAAACTAAGAGTGCAGAAATCTGCAAAAATCAAACTGTCAGTGGGATGAAATGGTCTGCTTGTTGTCTTTCCTGAAAATGCTGGCACATTTCTAGTCAAAGCCTAAATAAAACAGGTAAAAATACAGTGTGAAGAAATTGTTTCCAGTCTTATTGTCTGTTACTTTCTGGGTAGGGAAAGCCTCTTCCTGGGGAAGGAATGCTGTTGATTGGGGTAAGAGGACTCATTTTACTCACCTTCATAATATGAAGCAATAAGTTAAATTGGCATTTGTCCTCAGCTCCCTCTCTAATCAGGAGACCTCCAGCTGGAGGCACCACGGGCAGGAGGTACCTGCCCAAGCCCTCTGCCCAGAGGAGAGGAAAGACTCAGGCACTCCTCCTCAGTGTCAGTTCTGCCCTCAGCATCCCCTCAGTCTGCTCCCTGCTGTAGACACTCTGATACCTCCACTGCTGTTTCAGGAACAAACTGAAGACAAGCTTTTGCATTTGTTACTCGTACTTGCTCTTTGTGTCACACAAAACAATAATAAGAGCAGAGCTACTTACTCACTCACCTAGCAAGAGTCAGTCTCCTCCTTCAGTGACCTGACACCCTAAATACAGAAGGTGGACAATGAAATAGCTGCTTTTTCTTGGAAAGAGTTGAGATATCAACAGATGACACCTCAGCCCCACTCTGCCAGGCTTGCGTATCAATTTACCACCCAAAATCAGAATAAAAAGGTTTTAGATAATGCAATTTATATCTGTAAGATCTTTGTCTGATATCAGCAATCCTTGCGCCTTACCAGCAAGGCTTACCCCTTCAATTGTGTCAAATTGAAGAACCAGCAAGTGAAGGGCAGTTGTGGACCTTCCACAGCTTTGACACTTAAACAGAGCCCCTGAGACCCCCACTGCTCCTTCAGAAGGGATACGTGTCTTCGTGGATACCCCCCGGCACGGCAGCAGATGCTTCTGCAGCTATCTGACCCCAACAGCTGGACATAATGGGGATTCCAGGAGAGGTTTAGTCCAGCAGCTGGGTAATGGAAGGCCATGGCTTCTTTACTTGGGCTCCATAGCTACGGAAACAACAAAAGTAACAAACTTCTAAAAATAAGGTGAAATGAATACATTGCTCGAGCCTGCATTTGAAAGGAAAACACATTTAGGGTTACAAAAAAGCAAATGCTCTGTTTATCCAATCGGTGGGGGTTAATCAAGATGTAAAATACGTATTTAATAATGGTATTGCATGTACTTTTAAGTAATCAGGCAGTGGTAGCAATTAAACAATAATTCCTACATGAAGTTCACAGAAGCAAACAACTGCTCAGTCTTTTCTAATTGGAAGCCACAGAAGGAACAGTGCAATGATAATCCAGCTAAGTGCAAAAAGCAAGCCATTTGCAATAGAGACTTGGAAACTTTCCCCTTCAGGTTTCCAGGAGTCCTAATTTTTAAAGAGTGTTTTTCATCTACTCTTAAAAAAATATTCATATATATAGGGATACAGTTTGGATTTGGCAGGCAGATTGCATGTTCTCAATAGCAACAAGCCTAGGGGTCAGAAATTCTAATATAGGTGCCTTTTTTTTTTTTTTCTTGTTTGTTTGATGGTTTTTTTAGGGTTTTTTTAGTGTTATGTTCTATGTTTGGATAGCTTGTTTAGATCTGACATTAGGGAATTATCTGCTTCTCATTTTACTTTGTTCCTACTCCTTTTCACAATAGAGTTGCACTTTTACCATCATTCCTACCAGTGGTATTTTGATGACTATGTAGAAACTTACAAGATTTTCTCCAACAATCCTTGAAAACCCCAGACATATTCTACCTTTCAGTTTATTTAAGGTATCGTAAGAAATCCTCATACTTTAATTTCTCTGGATTCGTGTGGTGTGAGGCACTTTGTGGCTGGACAAACACTGGTTGCATTACTGGGCTTCTTAGGGAAAGGTTACAGTTCATGTCTCTCAGTTTATTTACTTTTGACCTCTCTTTTGTGGAGGTTTCAGCTTCAATTTTCCATCTATTGTGAGAAACCAGCAGTGCTGTGAAAATCTTCTAACCGAGCTCCACAGAAATCAGGCTCCAGGAACTCTCCTTCAAGAAAAGCAGAGTTCCCAAATTTTCCAGTTCACAAGCCCAGGTCCCTTTGCAATTTCAGACTTCTCTGATTTTAATAAAGGGATCCAAGGCCTTTCTCTCTGCTCTACACTCCCACTATTATTTTGTGTCTGTTTTGGTCACCCTTTATCTCCTGGTAACCCACCTTGCTTCAGTTTTCATTTAAGCAAAAGCGTTCTTTTAAACTGCAAAAGTAATAATTTGGTTTTCGAGTCTATTTTGGGGTTTTTTTGGTGTTTGAGTCATGCTTTTTTAAACATTGGACTTAACAACAGGAACCTTTTCAATCTCCATGAAGATAGAAGGAACACACTAAAGCAGCAAAAGATTTTTCCTAGTAATAGTTCAAGCAATAATGCTATACACTAATAAACTCATCTTATCTTTGCTTGTATTGCAACATTAGGCAATGAAGATAACATAGAGAGTGAGCAGAAAAAAGTTATTCACCCCACCAACTGCTCTCTCTGAACACGTTACAACAGACAAAGGTGCAGTTCTTTGGGTACCCAAACCCATTCACCAGTCAGTTAGTTCACTGAAACTGGGGAGTTCTTTCTAAATTATATTTGGGTAAAAAAAAAAAAAAAGCAATGCCAACTTGCCTTTGTTGTAAGAGGAAAGAATAAAGAGAGATCAGGTCAGAAAGAGACTTTCAATACTGGGACAAACTCAGGGAGACTCTGAGTGCAGGGTTTTTGATCGGCTGTCTGGTGTAATCTTCTTTTGCTCTTTACATGTTGAACCAGGTAATGCCTCTGTTTTCACTTGTTCTGCACAACAGCCAAGCTCACTTTGCAAATATACAACCAAGCAGGACTGCAGGCTTACTTGCAGTGTGTCTTTTACTGAAAAATACATTTTATTTATCATAACATTCAAGAGAAAAAACAAAAACAAAAACAAACCCCAACATAATACAAATGCCAACTCATTCAGCTACAAACTTTGGTACTTGGCAGTTTCAGACGCTCTGTTCTCACGTGGCTGTGACGCTCCAAAGTGTTCCCGCTGTGCAATTCCCAGAGCGACGCCGCCGTCCTTCAATCCCAGGCCCACGGCACCCTGCAGTGGGATCACTTTGGGTTTCAGCTACACACTTGCCACAGTGTTGTCTCCATTGAGAGCAGCTCAAAGAGTCCATTTCTCTCCAGTTAGACATCTTCTGTTTCTTAATTCTTCCTCCACAGGCAACAGTCATCAACACGATGCGTTCACGGCGGTTTCCCCTTTGGCTTACAGCCCACCCCTCTCTCATCAGACATACCACCCACATCCTCTTAACAACCATTAGCCTTACCTCACATTTACACTTTTAAATATCTTTACACTGGTAACTAACCCACCCCTTTAAAAAGGAGAGGAAAAAGAAAGGGGCGGGGGAAAAAAAGGAGAAATAAAAAAAAAGAAATAGGTGAAAAAAAGCATGAGCATTTTTGAAGTATGTGTTCTCAGGTAGCCACAAGTTAATGGCAATATATGAGCATAAGGAATGACACTTTGGCCATCAACACTAAAGAATAAAGGTAGCATTGAATACAGACATGGGGGAAAAACACCCCACACAACCCATAAATAAATTTCAAATCATTCACCAGTTGATTCACCAAGCGCTTAATTTGATACTGAGTGAAGCCAACCCTGTTGCAAAAGACCAGAACAACATTCAGGTGCATCACTCCAGTCCCGCTCAAACTTTTAATTGGATCCTGACCTAAAATGCATGGACAGTTGGCTGGTGCGGCCCTAAAAACCCTGACAGCGGGGCTGGGAGGGAACTTGAGTGGTGCACAGGATTTGCCCTGCTTTGCACACGGGGTGAATTTCAGCTGTAACATACTATGACTGCACCGTGAAACATATAATACTAGCAGCTTGTGAGCCCTGACATGGAGGGCTTGACTCTAATCCAAGATATGTGCTTACACATCACCCCATCCACTGGAGAAATTCACCACTGGGTATACATGGAGAGCACCATATTAGCAGAGCTTTTTTCTGGTGACCTTTTGTGGCATTATCTGCTGGGTCCGGCTTGACTCAAGCCCAGAGCTCGGGTTCTGCAAAGTGAAGAACCTGGTGCTCAGGTCTGCAAGGCATTCAGCACTCTGGGATGAGTTCAGCAAAGCTTTGCATAGATGAGTGAAGGAAAAAAAATCCTTTCACCAGAAGTCCCCAGGAATCTGCTTAAGTATCTGGAGTTGAAGATGCACGTGAAGGCTTTGCTGGGTTTGCAAAGCGAAGCACCTTGCAAAACTGACCCCTTGATGCAAACAAGAAGTCTTTTTAGTAATAGACAAAATCAAGTAAACATTGTTTGACATTAGGATTGACACATTCCACTGAAGTAAACTCCCCTGAGAAAATAAATAGCTGTTGGTATTCCCTCATTTCATTGCTTTCATCTCCACAGGCAGTGAAAAACAAAACCCTGCAAAATTTACCTCCAACAAATACATGTTGAAATCCTGGGCAGTTGTTTTCTATGCTTTTTTTTTTTCCCTTTCAAGTACACCGGGTGAAACTGTAAACCTGAGGTTGTGTGTGCAAACCTATATCTTGTAAACTGCAACGGGAAACTCCGCTCCGAGCACCGATATAGGAAAAGGTAGGACAGGGACATTGTGGAACAGGGATGCTAGTATTATACTGAACGTCCTGCACACGTGTATGTCACAGGGAGCCATCCACTCCGGTACCTGCACTGTCCTGCAGTCCCAAGTACGGTTCTCTTTAACACTGATACTATAATCACAACACCTACGGACCTATCAGCCATGAGAAAGGGGGAGAAGCATTCATCTCCTTTAAGAGGCAGTCAGCCCCAATCCCAGAGGGAAGTTAAAGCTTGTCATGCAGGCTGTACATCTGAGGAGCACAGGGATCAGCCTTACACAATCTGTGCTCTTTAAAAAGGGTTACAATATTCACTGGATTTCCACAATGATGAAAATGAGTGAGAAGGTACATGAGAAATCAATCGCTATCCGCACACTTGCAGTGCATTTCATCCTGAGGGCAATTACAATTTGTGCCTGTAAACAAATAAATTGCATTGAAATACAATCTCACACATATGGTTAAAGACAGTTCTACCTGAGTTTTCTGTACCTCGTGAGTTACTCAGAAAAATGAATAGCCAGGGCTTATTTTAAAAATAGGAAACACTGAAACTTTCCTAGCTGCAGGAAGCCTTGAAAACAGGTGGAGAAAAATCCTGCCTGTGGGCAAATGCTTAAATAAAGACTTTTGGGGTTTGCATTTAGACTTTAAAATTCTAATCTGTTACCTCAAGAAAGCTTTATGTTATATAATTTAGGTTTGGTCTTACATTTATTTGCTTCCCAAAGCGCTTCACTTAACCAAAATTTTGGGCAGGGAACAGACTATTGAATTTTAGTTTTGGTGTCATAATAGCAACTCTCTTTTGGTGAGACAAACTAGTTGCTGGTAACCAAACAATCAGTTTGAGCAGAGTTGGACATATAAATCACTGCACTGTCAGTAATCTTATTGCATATTTTTTTGTTCGAAAGGTAAATATTTTCTCAGCAAATTGTAATTGTAGCCCTCAGATAAACTTGTCAAACAGCTAAAGAAAAAACTGAGGCTATAAAATTTAAAAATAATCTCACAGGGCAGTGACTAGGATTATGTTTTCAACAATGTTACAATTTAAGGAAGAATGGACTGCAGTCTTAAAGGAAAATAAATGCACTTCTCTCCTTTAGAACCAGGATTTTAAAATATTACATTCAATTTCTGGTTTCCCAGTATTTAAACGCTGTCCTAATTAAGGCAACTTGTGATATTACACACAGTACAGAGGAGCAAACAAAAAATGAAAGCAATCAAATGTGTTTTCTGACATTTACACAGTTGGTTTTGAACCATGGCAAAAAATAAACACTAAGGATAAATTTACCACTACAGCTCTCTTCCTTTGCAATTCCAAGTGAGAAGCAGAGAGTACTAAAAAACCATCTGATTGCAAATTGTGACTAAAACCTATACAGAAGACCCTCATTTACTGCAATAGGAGAGAGCTGAGGGCTTCATTTCATTTTTGAAGAGCTGCAGGGCTGCACTGGATCATCACAACACATTCCAGAGACCTGAATGAAGCTGTGTGGTGATCCACACTGAAACACTGCTGCATTTACACCCTGCATTTTACAAACAGCTGTAGTGGCATCACTGCCATTAGCTACCAGCACAGAGGCAATGCCTAAAGCCTGCAGATTGGCTTCAGCACAAAAAGAACTTTGCACAAACTAATGCAGCAACTTAGTGCTGCTCACATCATTAAATGTAGGCATACTCCAAAACAGGGGGGCATTTAGGAGAAAACAAGAAACTTACATGCTTGTTTTGTATGATGAAGCAAAAAAATTGAGAAAACTGTAGAAGCAGTTTTTAGGATTATTGTTGAAGAGTTACCAAGTGTATTTCAAATTAAAGAAGCATAATTCTTCTTCCTTATCCCTGTGGAAAAACAAACAAACAAAACGAGAAAAGCATCATTAATATAGCTTGTTAGAGAGCTGCCACAACAATCTGAACAATCTCTGCTCCTCTAGAGAAGTGCATAAATACCTCCTTTGTCATCACACTACTCTTGCTGCTCATTTCCTAAGCCACGGCCAAAGATCAGCCAAGGGCACCCAGGTTTTCAAACCGAGTCAGTTGTTGGGCAGCCCTGGTGTTTTGCGCAGAACCCATCCTTGCTGCTCAAGGTGTGGAACCTGCCGTGCCTTCCAACCCCACAGCTCCCAGCAGACAGGTCCTGGGGAGCCCCGTGGCCATAGGTGGAAAGAGGCCAATGAGACCTGTGCGGGATTTCAGCGGTCCATCGCTCGGTTAAAGACCTGGGAGCTTTCCTTACCAACACAGCAGGAACACATCAGGAAAAGGGAAACAACCCATACCCAGTGCTCTAAGATACTTAATGCTCTTAAACACTGGCTCAGGAAGTCATCCTTGGTAGGAGGAGTCATTAAGGCCACCATGAACTTTTATTGGTACCAAGGTTCAGCACTATTGAAATGTTTCCTGAGTAGCCACAGTTTTGAGCACAAGGTCATGCTTATTTCCATTTGTAGACTGATTTACTGGATCAAATGTTAGAGCCTGTTTGGTTCTTGAAATATTCCAGTACTTCCCACTAAAACTGGATAAATTCTTTACTAAATTCTCAGCAAAGGCATCAGCATAAGTAAGTCCTATGTACTGCATATTACGCTCTAAGTTGACTTCTTGACTTAGTAATGTGGAACAAACATCCTGCTGAACCGGGAACAACTAAAACAAAGTGTAAAAAATACCAATTTATGAGGCTTTAAAATAATTTTTATATACTATCCACACAAAGTTAATTTTTAAATGAAAGCATTGATTATGTGATAGCAGTTAAGAAGAAAACACAACTGATAAGAATATTTGCATATGTATTCCTGTACCTGTAAGGTGTTTATGCTCATGGATTGAACAGAACAATAAAAAATACCCTTCTAAGATTGGCAGTACAATTTACTACAGTTGCTTTCTACTTTGCTACCTGTTCTTTTCTCATTTATTTACCTAACACGAGGCAGCAAATCCAGAGAGTGAAATATGGGAACAGATACAATAGCTAAAAACACATTTTCATTTACTCATCCTGGGAATGAGCTCCTGTCAGGCAGTTCACTCTCTACAGGTTGTTCTGTCTAGGTTTGGATGCAAGTTTATTTGAACTGAAAATTAGCATCAAGGAAGAAGTGCAGCAGGCAAGGATAATGCTGCTAAAGCTCCCCATTTACTGTGAGTGAAGAAGAGGAGGAGAGAAGCAACCATAGGATATCACTCAGAAATATGCACATATTTTCCACTATTTTCTGCATATCAAAAATTTAAGTATAGTTCAGAAATGGCAGCTTGGATTTTGTCAGAACACAAACTGATGGGATCCATTTTATCCCAATGATTATGCAGATAAAAGGACCAGATCCAAAGGGAAGTGCTGGAAGAGCAGCAGATGTGCAGGAGATTTGGTGTCAATCCAATGACTCCTCCTGCTCAGGATGATGGCATCACACCATTTACAAAACTTCAAGTCACACTGACCTCCCACAGGTGACAGAGACCTAGATGGAGCAGTCCTTAACACAGTGATACAGTTAGTGAATGAAGACGTGGAAGAAATAGAGCAAAAAAAGGAAGAAGAGAGTGTGTGCAGTGCAGAAAGGAATTCAGGAGTGGAGAAAAAGAGCATTCATTCAGCTCATTTTGCCTAGTAAAAAAAAAAAGGGACCTGAAAGGACAGTACTTTATTCAACTCTCACACTCAAAGGATGAAATCTGGCTGGTTTCAAACCCATTTTAGGATCTGCACAGCATTGCTGCGATCAAAAAACCCTGGTCTGGTGTGAAAGCAACTGACTGGAATAAAAAAGTTAACAACAGTTCACCCTTAGATTCACATGAAATTATACTGCTGTTCTTGGGGACAAACAGCACACTGAGCAAACAAAGGCTTTTCATTAGAAATGGAATGACAAAAGATAGAGGAAAATAATGGAAAACAAAAGTAGTTAATGGAAGAGAGAAGAAGAGGAAAAATTATCCACAGGGACATGAAAGTTATGTAGGTGAATGAAAATGACAGGAAGAAGAAAGCTACAGATGTGATTCCCCTGTGGCATATGCCTGATTTTGCACTGAGAGATAAGAGTGTCCAACCAAAGTCTAATGACAAGTTAAAGTCATCCTGCAGCGTGCGGTTAAAATTATTTATTTTGAGACTGTCAGAACAGGTCAAGGGGAAAAGTGCATCCATTGTCCAGCAGCAGGACACCTCCCTCAGCCGCTCTGAGACAGCCCAGAGGGGGCACCCCTGTCTGTGTTAGACAACAAATGCCTTGGCATGATCAAAGATTGAAAGGATGGTAAAATGAAACTCAAGTCTGCACACTGCTGAATGATCTTCTGTACTGAGCACACACCACCAGTGTTTTGGGACAGCTTTCACACAGTTCTGCAGTGCTAGAGCTCTGACACAGCACAACAAAGCAGGGCTGCTGTTTTAACTTCACCAGGGAGAAAGAGCAGTTTGGTGAGAGCATCACCTGCCTCACCAGGCACTGAAGGCAAGGTAAATACATGATAACAGGATAACCCTTTGGGAACTGAGGGGCAGGGCACACCAGGAAATACAATGTTTTTCACTTTTAAAGAGTGAAAAAGACACAAGAAAAGCTGGAGGTCTTTGTTTAGGTGCTGTTACAAATACAACTACTATGTGCCCCACCTTTTCAAAACCATCAAATCTCTAATCTGAAATCTAACAAATTCCTTCTCCTAGCAGTCTCAATTTAGCCTCCAGACCAAAGGGAAAATAATGAACTACTTTCTGCCATTTCATCTAGGTTCTCTGGCTTTACTGGCAAGATGAACTCAAGTAGCACAGCTGAGCTCAAGTTAAACTGGCATGTTGCCTGTCCTGAGTGACCCATAAGGGCCAATGAAAACAACTTCATCCACAGCCAGGATAAAAGAATGGAACCTCCAAGATAAAATAATTACAAGCAGAGAAGTGTGTGTATAAATCACATCAATAAGGTTTCATTCAGCAAATAATCTACTATGTAGTAGATGATGCAAACAACAACAACAAAAGAATTAAAGCAAAATAAATAACCCAAGTGCTGGAAGACAAAATTTACCCTCAAGCATGCAACAGGGCAAAGCTCAGCACAAACTGGTGACAACCCCAAACTTCTGGCTGTTGCCACTCTTCCACTCTTTCTCTTTGCCTTTTCATGTACACCAAAAAACCAACTCTGTGACTTCTTGGTAAACCTTGGAAGATTTGGCAGCTCTGGCTAATACTGCACATGATGAAGATGAGCCACGCATTCTAATGCAAGAGGCAGAAGGAGCAGTGACATCAATCCTGAAGACACTTATGTAATATTTCAGGTCTTTTAAAATGAAATGTTCCTTGGTTATTTTGCACAGGACATATTGCACCACACTGGTTTCAGTGCACGCTGTATGCCCAATCCTGTGCCCTCCTCCTTGCTCTAGGACAGGAACTCAGTGTCCCTGCATGCACACCCCTGAATTTGGGGGCTGGCCCTGGGTTACAGCCCCAGGTAGCAGGACACTGTCAGGACTCTACAAGCTCAGAGCTGCTGTGTAAAACTGTGCATTGCAGCAGCGCCCCGGGGAGCCCCCCTGCAGCACAGGCAGCTGTGGGCACCTCTGCCCCGCCAGCAGCCCGTGGCATCAGGAAAGCACACCTGGGACTGCTCCACGCATCCTCACCCCACTAACAAGAAGGACCCAAAAAGGGTTTGCTTCCGTTACACCCCTCTCCCACTCTTCTTGAGGATGAGGAGAAACAGGTACAGGGGAAAGAGAGAGGTGCTCACCTTCCCTTGGGAGGAAGAGGTGAGAGGTGAGACAAGAGGAGGATGTGATGCTGAGGTGAAGGGGCTCTTTCATGGCTTGCAAGATGGGTCCAGATTGTGGATCCAGAGATGTCCAACCACACTGCCATCCCCGGGAGCAATGGGAGGTGCCCCAGCCACGGGGCTGCACAAATACAGGTTGTGTGATGAGTGACTATGGTGTGCTTCTCTGAAACTGCCAAAAAAAAAAAGAAGCTCCAAGTTCCACCGAACTGCACCAAGGGGTGTGCCTAACCTTTCTATATTTTACACCCTAGGGAGGGCCCCTCTGTGGACCCTCTCTCCCCTGAGGAGAAGCTGCGGCACTGCTGTTATTTGGCCAGTAACCCGCTCTGCCCTGACCATCGCCGGTGGCAGCCGCGCCCGACGGGCAGCACCCACTCACCCGCGCTCTTCACCGGTGCTCCACCACGAAGCGCATGGTGGTGCCGTCGAAGGAGGGCGGCGCGACGATGCGAGGGCCGGTGGCCGGCGCTGTGATGCTGATGACCGGCTTCGCCTCGGCTGCCCCGTGCCGCGGCGGCGGCGGGCCCTTGCTGGTAGCCACGTAGTAGGGGGTCTCGGCGAAAGCCGCCTCTGGCGCGGCGGGGCTGCCGGGCTCTGCGGGGGCGCTGCCATCGCTGCCCGAGTGGGACAGCGGGCGCTGCAGGGCGCCGGCGGGCAGCACGGTGGCGGCGGGCAGGAGCCCGGGGTAGAGCATGTACGTGGCGCCATAGGCACCGGCATTGAGGGCGAGGGGCGAGAGAGGCAGCGGGACGGGAGCCACGGCCGGCTGCTGGGGCACCGGCACCTCCACGTACTGCCCGGTCTCGGGGTCGAAGAGGCGCCGCTTGAGGGGCTGCTGCACAGGCGTGTCCACCAGGTAGTACTGCCCGGTGCTCACGTCCAGCAGCACCTTGCGCTGCGTCTGCGGGAAGGGCTCGGCCGCTGTGGCCGCGGCGGGCACGGAGGGCGAGAAGCAGAGCAGCGGCGGCGGCGCGGCGCCGGGCAGGGCGGCGAAGGGCAGCGGCGGGCGGTACAGGGCGGCGGGCGCGCCCTCGGCGGGCGGCGGGGCGGCGGCGGGGGGCTCCTCGGCGGGCGGGGGTCCGGGCGGCGCTCTGGGGCTGCCGGGGGGCTTGGCGGCGCCGAAGGGCTGCAGGCTGCACAGCGCCGCCGCCGCCGCTGACGCCGAGGCCGGGCCGGGGCGGACGCCGCCGCCCTCCGCCGCCGCCGCGGACGGGGGGGAGCCGGGCTCGGCGGCCGCCTTCAGCGGCAGGGACAGATAGTTCCCGCAGTCGGGGCCGCGCTCCGCATCGCCGCCGCCGCCGCCCGCGGGCAGCCGAGGGGAGCGCGGCGGTGCGGGGCCCCGCGGGCCGCCCTCGGCGGGGAGCTTGGCCGGCGCGGGGGCCGCGGCTCCGCCCGCCCCGCGGAGCGTGAGGAGGGCGCGGGGGGCGGCGGAGGGCTCGGCGCGGGGCGGCGGCGGGCCGCGCTGCCGCTGCCGGGCCAGGCTCTCGAAGGCGGCCGCCTTGGCCGAGACCTTGTCGGCCGCGCTGTTGGAGGGGCGGCGGGGCAGCCGCTCGCTGCTCGAACCCTTGCCCGACGGCTCCTCCGCCTTGTCCGCCGGCGGCGGCGGGGGCGGAGCGGCAGCGGCGGCGGGCCGGGACGCGGCGCCCCGCTCCTGGCTGGCAATGAGGGAGAGGACGTGGCTGTCGGTGATGGGCAGAGGGTCGCTCTTGCGCTTCCACTCGCGCTTGTTGAAGCTGTAGAGCTCCTCCATGCTCCGCACCGCCGCCGTCAGCTTCTCCAGCGCGTTCTGCACCGGCGCTGCCTTGCTCTCCTCCCGCGGGTCCTCCTCCGGTCCCCGGCCCCTCTCGGGGGGCGGCGGCGGCGGCGGCTGGTGCCGCCAGGGCGCGGAGGACTTGGAAACGATCTTGAGCACAGCCGGCTGGCGAGCATCGCTCTTGTTGGGGGCGATGGTGGCCACTGGCAGCCTGCCCGAGGTGCGGTGCACCAGCACGGTGCCCTCCGGAGGGCAGGCGGGCGCCCTGCCCGCCGCCTTGGCCCCCGCCTCGGTGGGCTTGGTGCCGGTGTGGCCGACCGCCTGGCAGGTGATGACCACGGGGGAGAGCGACCGGGGGACACCGGCGATGACCAGCTGCTGCCGGGGCTTCTGCTCCGGGCCGCCTTGCTCGGAGGCGCCGCTGCCCTTGTCGCTGCTGTTGTCTCCCGAGTCGGCGCTGTAGGAGCTTTTGATGAGCTTCCGCACGTCCCGCACCTGGTGGAGGATCCCCTGCGCTCTGTACTTGCTGTCCCTCACGTCGCGCACCAGGAACTGTGGCACTTTGTCGGGGCCGTCGCCGGCCTTGAGGGGCTTGAGCGGCTGCCCCCTGCCCTCCTCCGGCGGCCGGCCTGCGATCTGCGGCGTCAGCAGCTGGGCGATGCTGAAAGCGGCGTCCCGGGGCTGCTGCACGCTGCCCAGGCTGATCTTGATCTCGGGGGCTTTGGGCTTGGCGGCGGGCGGCGAGGTGGCGGCGGCGCCGGCGGCGGCCGAGGACACGGCGGCGGCCGCGGCGGAGCACTTGGTCGCCCTCTTGCCGGGATCCTTCTCCCGAGGGGTGTGCTGAATGGCGGGGACGAACAGGCGGGACATCTTGGTGGACTTGCCGGCAGAGATCTCGCCCAGGTCAGCTCGCCAGTCGTTCTTGGGAGACAGCTTCAGCTTACCGACGGGCGCCCGCTCCTCCTTCCTTTCCGCCTCCCGCTCCTTCCAGGACCTGAAGGCGCTGTTCTGGCTGCGGAGGAAGGTGGCCTTGATGGCCTCCGAGGCGCTGCGCTTCACCTCGCACAGCTCCTCCGACAGCGCCCGGTCCAGGCTGCGGTTCCCCTCGCGGGGCGTCGACGCCTTGGAGGCCGGAGAGCGGCCCCCGCCGCCCTCGCCCGCATCCTCCGCCGGCGCCGCGGTGCAGTCCGAGCCGCCCTCCGAGTGCCGGGAGTTCTGCCGCTGCACGCCACCCTCCCGATGCCGCTCCCGGCCGGCGCTGCCGCCGGTGGGTTCAGGCTCCCGGCCCGCGCCCGGCCCGGTGTAGGAGGTGTCGGTGATCTCGCCCCGCTCCATCTTGAACTCGTGCTCCAGCTGCATCTTCTTGGAGATGACGTTTTTGAGGAGGCTGGAGGCGAACCTGGACTTCTTGCTGGAGCCCTTCCCGCCGCCCTCCGCCGCCGGCGGCTCCCCGGCCTCGGCGGCATCGCCGAGGTCCAGCAGGGTCACCACCCGGGAGCCCGCCCGCAGCCGCCGCGGCGTTTCGACGTGGGCGATCTCTCCGTCGAGCTTGCTGACCACGAACTCGAGGGCTTTGGTCTGCGAGCGGCCGGAGCGCAGCAGGCTGGGCTCGGCTCTCGGCCCCAGGCTGCCGCACTTGAGGTCCAGGTAGGTGGACCAGCGGTTGATGCCCAGGGCATTGTCGGACAGGGAGGCGGAGGAGGCGCGGGAGCCGGGGCGCAGGGTGTCGAAATAGGGGTACGCCAGGCTGCGGAAAGCCCTGGCCGTAAGGTTTCGCACCTCTTTGTCGGCATCGTCCAGCTCGCTGACGGCGCTGGAGGCGCCGCTCGAGTGCTCCCCTGCCCTGGCGGCCCCGCACCGCGTCTGCAGCCGCGCGGGCACCGCGATGAACTTTTTCGCGTGGTCGCGGACCGCATCCTGTTTTAAACTCGCACTGCGGTCGGGAGCCGCGGCGACACGGAGACTCATGTCGCCTTCATGCTTGGCAGCGTAAACAGTGTTTTGCTTTCCGTGCACGTTGCTAGACTCATTTATAGCCCGGGAAGCGGCTTTGATTGATAGGAGAAGCTGGGCGCCCGGGCTCCCGCCGGGGCGGCCGGGCTGCTTGGACCGGCTTTCCCCCGAGCTGGCGCGCTTGTCCCCGCCGGGGGTGTCGTGTTCGGAGGTAAGGCTGACGATCTCGGTGCTGCTGGTGTTGTCGATGCTGTCGGTCTGGTTGTTGGGGTCGCTGGTGGTCGTGCTAAGGTAGCAGCTATTCTCCTCCTCCTCCGTCAGCGTGTCCCCCGGGGTCTCGTCGCTCCCGAAGGAGGCGTAGTCAACGAAGGAGTAGATCACGTTGTTATCCTCGAAGTCCCAGCGGGCGGCCAGCCCCGCGTCGAAGTCCATGTCGTGGTCCACCTCGCTGAGCTGGATCTCCTGCGTGCTGATATAGTGCGCCTCGTCGCGGCCGCCGCCGGGAGGGGTGCCCGGGGGGGCGCCGGGGGGAGTCGCCTTGCGCCCCGCGACCTCATCCTCCACTTCGCTTTCGTAGCCGAAGGACGACGAGGAGGTTTTGCCCTCCGTCGACACCGGGTCGCCCACGGAGGGAAAGTCGTCCGCCTTGGTCACGGGCGAAGGGCAGGAGGAGGAGGAGGACTCCGGGCAGCCCCCCGCCTCCGGCGTCCCGCCGCTCCCCGCCGCTTCCACGGAGCCGGGGCCGGCGTCAGCGCCGCATTCCGCCGCCGCCGGGGAAGGAGGGCGATCCCGCCCGTGGTCCAAGGATGCTGGCCCCGCTTCCTCCCCCGGGGGTCCGCCGCTCGCCGAGTCGCCATCCCCGGTCCCACCGGCTCCGCTCTCCGGTGCGGGACCGGACGCTCCCTCCGCGCCGCCGGCCGGGGCCAGCTCGGGCTTCTGGCGGCTCTCCTCCGGCCCCTGCGGCGAGCCGCGGATCTCCACGTACGCCGCCTCCCTCTCCTCCTGGGTGGGCGCCTCCGGGCCGCGGTTCGGGCTGGGGTTTGTGCTCGGGTCCCGTTCGGCAGCCGCGCCCTCCGGGCCGGCTCGGGGGCTGGCGGGCCGCTGGCCGGGCGCGTCCATGCCGGGGCCGTCGGGGCGCGGCAGTGGCCCGCGGGGGCGGGCAGGCACGTGCCGGGGGGACGGGGGGGCAGCGGCCGCCCACGCCCTGCCCTCCCCTCCCCTTCTTGCCCTCCCCTCCCCTTCTTGCCCTCCCCTCCCCTCCGCTCTCGTCCCCTCCTCCGCCCGGCGCGCCGGCTCCCGGCCCGGGCGGGCATCGCCGCCGGGAGGCGAAGGGGTCGGGCCGGGCTCAGCTCCCCCCGCGGCGCAGGGCAGCCCGTCCGGCCACCGCGGGGGAGCTGGCCCCGCACATCCCAGGTCCTACGGGTTTTCCGAGATGGTCTTCGCTTGCACGGCCCCAGGCGCGGACTATACATAGAGCCGGCGTCACTTAGGCCGGCTGAAATCCTATTTTAAACGTCTGTGTTTGCCGGAATAAGGGCGCCCGGACACCCCTTGGAAGGGGAGAGTTGCCCATGCCTACAAAGATGCTGCCAGTGCCCAGCTCCCCGGGGAGCCGGCGGCACGGGCTGCAGGAGACAGCTCCCAGGGCACCGGCTGAGCGCGCAGCGCGTCAACAGCAAGTGCACCCTGCTCGTTCTACACGCAGCAGTGGCTAAACAGCTGTTTTCTTCCCTAAACTATCCCCCTGCACCTTGTGTCCCCATTTGCAGGAGGTGTGGTTGCATAGGGACACCCTATGGATGGCAGCCTGGCCCTGCACCTTTACAGTAGTCCAGAGATCCATCAGCCTCCAAGAAATCTTTCTCTTTCCAAGAAATGCCGGTTTAGACACAACGAGCACCTAAGACCTATTAATAGGCATTTCTGTGGCATGCCTGACCTTTGGCGGCTGAGAGCTTCAGTGAGCAGTCCCCAAGGTGACAAACCAAAAATCAGTCCAGCACCATGGAAGTTTTGAAAAGGCAAGCTGTTAAACACAGAGGAGGAGAAACAAAGGAAAGCGAGCAATTTTGAGGAGCAGCCCACAGGTACACGATGCAGATAACATCCCAAACTTACAGTACTTGAACACTAAGGTGAGCAAGCTGGCATTGGGCTGGTAACACTGAACCGAGGTGCAGGAGAGTTGTGGAAATCCCTAAAGTGATTACCAGGATCCAGGACCTTACAGCTGCATGCACTGGCATGGTGTGCAGCTCTGCCAGGGATGCCACAGGAATAGAGGAGCCAAGATGCAAAGCTGGCGCCATCCCAGAAGTCTTCCCAGCACTGTCCATGTCAAAACAAGGGTTTCCCAGTGCTCCTGGCTCCTCATCCCACCCTGTAGCCAGGTGGCTCCGCTGCCATCCTCCCACTCTTCCTGCTGCCTCCAGGAAAAATGACCTGCCTTCTTTACTGCACCCAAGTCTTGTGAGGCTCCCTGCAGCAAGGGCAGGTTCATAGCCTGTATCACATAAGGGTCTGTGGTGCCTAGAGGAAAACAAGTGAGGTGGCTCCAGCTTTTAGTACTCTACATAGATACATGGTCGTTTCTTAGGCTGTAGATTGACAGGATGGAAAATATTACTGAAGCACCACGTGATATTTTAACAGAAAGACACATCCTCCAAACCTGGAGGGTTTGGAGCACGTCAGATCACGTGCAGTGAGGCTCTCCCCAGGCAGCAGGGATAACTGATTTGCATCCTTACTGAGTCTGTCCTGCCCTCAGTGTGCTGTAATGAGAAGCTGGGCACCAGCTTTTATGGGTAGTAGGCTTCCTCAGCCTCAATCTTAGCCCACGTATATGTAACTTCAACTCCCCTGGTGCACACAGCGACTGCAGTTCTCCACAGAGCTGTGGTAAGTGGCATCCTCATCCCCAAACAACTTCACTGGGTTTGTGTCCCATCCACACGTTTTACAGGCTTGCCCCTCTGTCTCAAGCAGCACAATAAAATCATGGCATAACTAGAGAAAGACAATATTTTAGCACATTATTAAGAGACATCTTAGTTACAACTGATGATGGGCTAAGAGTAGATCCTCAAATACAGTACTTTCCACATGCCTGGGATGCCAAGGAATGCATTTTAAACCCTGATCATTCATTGTACTTGGGTGACGGCTGGCAGCTGTAGCAGCCTGGCCTTCTGCTCTGCCTTCTACCAGATGCTCCTCTCAAGCAAGGTCTCCACCCCAAGTTCTCAGTGCCCCACACTCTGATCTCCCTAACCAGGGTCTCAGGTGTCAGTCTCTCACACGTCACTCTCCCCTCTCCTGTTTGGTTTTCCTGCATTAAGAGTACACAATGAATGAGATCTTTGCTCCCCAAAACTGCTCAGTTAAGAGTGGTGGTGTTTTTTTGAGTAACAGTTGTTCGTATGTTCCTGCCAAGATCCTCAGACAAGATCCCCACCAAAATGAGCATCGAAACTTGACTCTTTATTTATCTATTTTCACTGTCCAGTTTCTAGCTATGGTCCTGAGATGGTTTTTTTCTGCCCTTTTCCTTTGGGGGTACATTGAACTTAATCTACTCAATCTTTCAAACCCAGGCAATGATTCTCCCAACTGAGGCAGAAACCACAATGGAGCACTCATACATGTATGTTTATGATATACTGATGTCTCCAGCACAGGGAATTTATGCCCCTGGTGACAAAAATACATACATAAAATCCACACCTGTTCCTCTCCACTTTCAGTCAGGGCTAGTCCTGGAGGCCTGCATGCCTTAGGCTGTCAGATCAGGGTATTTCCCGTGGCACTAAGACATCGCTGGAGGGTACAGAGCCACACAAATCCTAGTGTCATTTGTAAAAAGTGAGTCTCTGGCACCCAGCTTAAGTGCTCTAATCACTGTATGGTGTTAGAAGAGTGGGGGGAAATGACAAGGATTTCCTCCTCTTTTTTTGTATCACAGATTTCTGCTCTGATGTGGTGCCAGCTCCTCAGAGATGCTTTGCTGCAAGTCTGGCCTCGAGCAAAGCGTAAAATTCCATGGGGTTTAGGCTTAATGCCTTCTCTCCAGCCTTTCCTCTTAGCTACCATAGTGTCAGCTTTTGTAAAGCCAGCTTTGGAGGTGTCTAATAGCCTCCATGCTTCGCATCCAAAGCTTGGGTACACAGCTTGGACCCAGTGCTGGCTCCCCGGGACTGCTCCCCTGTGGCACTGCCTCACAAGGGATCAGAGTGCTTCAACAGCTTTGCAAAGGGGTAGATGATTTTGGGTTTAAGTTCTTTTCTGTATCTATTACAGTTGCCAGGAAAGCGCTACAGCAAGCAAAGTGTTAGACCTGTTTGGTCACAGTCAAAAGTACACAGAAAAATTGGAGCTGCATCACATCTTGCAAAAAGCAATTTCTTGCTCTGTGCTGGCATGACATCTCCACTGATTAATAATCAGATCAATGTGATTTGGTTAATAATGTGGGATATCGGTAAATAACATGTCATCCTTATGATTCTAGCAATACTCAGCTGAGGCATGCATCAGCATCAATTACTCTCCTGTGGTTTCCAGCTTCAAATCTCTCTCGCTCACCAAAGGTACCAAAGTCTAAGATTCCTGCATCCAAATCTGCCATGAAGTGTTGCTGGACCTCTCCCCACAATCACAAAAAACCTGTATGATTAATGCCTTTTGTAACACAGTAGGTGCTCCACTTTTAAACTCTTTCTGGTAAAAATAACAACATACACTGTTTAACCACATTCTGTCCTTTGCTCATAGAGGTTAGGTCACACAGGTAAAGGTGATGGGGGAAATGTAGATAGGCTCAATTAGCTCTGCACCTTAAAATACATTACTCATGGAAGTAACAGGGAAGTGGGATTTAAAAGGGATTTGAGAAGAGGCACTTAAAAGTGGAATCAAGAGATGAAGAATGAGGTTAGGGAGACTGTAGTTATACAGTTACATAGGACACCATACAGAAGAAGGCATAGGGATTTTTTCCCCTTTAACTGAGACAGACAGGGAAGTGAACAACTGGTGGGGGAGTTTTAGTTGAGCTTTCTCTGACTAGGGAAAGGTAAAATATTAATCTGTTAATTTAACCTTAGGAAACACTATTACCACTTTAAATATTTTAGTTATTACAGTGTTAAGTCATCAAAAAGGAGTTATAAAAATCAGACTCATACAGTAGAAAAAACAAAATATTATTTTCATGGAGATGACAAACACTGTTCCAGTAACTAAGATGGTCTGCAGGAGAGGTTGTGCTTCTTGCATGGAAAAAGATATCTTAAAAAAAAAAAAAAGAAAACAGCACAAGGATTCTGTTGAATTCTGTGCACACAGCAATAAACACTCACTATAGGTTTAGAGAGGTGAAGAATGATAGAGTCATAGGGAGAAGCTTTCATTTTTGGCTGATTATTCTCTTGAGTAGTATTTTAATACTGCTGGATTAAATTTTTCTCTCAGTAGTTTTCTGGGAACATTGCACATTGTCAAAGTGAGCTCTGTGGTAATCTTTGAAATCAAAGCAAAAAAAACCAACATTACTGGAATTTAGATGTATTTCTGTGTGTGTGTGTGTGTGTGTGTGTGTGTGTGTGTGTGTGTGTGTGTTAAGGAGAAGAGAAAACTGAAAACAGCACCCTGATTTTCTCTCAGGACTAGTACTCAAGAAGGAGCGAGCAAACTCCACTTTGGAATGGAAGAGGTGGATTTGTGGCTTTGCAATAAACAGTGCAGCCCAGCACACATTATACATCTCTAAGTGCCACCAGATATACTGAGAGGAAATACAATACTCACACACGTATGTTGGTATGGAAGCTTTCTAGCAAAACCAAGTGGAAATAAAATGAGATTTTTGTAGCTTGCACTAAAATGGAGTTCCTTATGGCATTTAGCAAGGGTCTGACTGAAAAGGTACTGAGCAAAAACTAAGTGAAAGCCAACACCTGGATGGCTCAATCCTTTCTCTCACAGACACTATGCTAGTCAAGGGGATCTTTCCTTTTCCATCTGAGCCTGTTGAAGAGATTGAGGGGCTCTTCTTAATATTCAGCCTGCAAATGTAAACCAAATGTGCGCTCCTTCCTGGCAGACCTCTCCCTCTCAGTGAGTGTCAGACCTTTCTAAAGAAGCTCCAGAGCTGGGTGGATTTCAAGACCCTAACCTGAGTGCTTGAACTTGCAGGATCCAAAGACCTTGGCGTGGCTCTCTGAATGGGAGGCCACCTTTCCTCCTAGGATGAGAGAGGATCAAGTTCTGGCCGCTGCCCTACGCTGTGCAGTGCATTCCGTGTAACTGAGCCCCTGCGAGCAGCAGCGGCTGAAGTGCCGGTGGAGCAGCACCCCCGCCCTCCCCGCAGCCCCCTCTGGCCCCTGCTATTAGCAGCTCCTGCTGGGTGCCTTACAAGGGCTGCAGAAGATATATATGTTTTTAAACCAGATCCTCCCCCTTGCTACCCATCCTTCTCTTCCAGACCCCAAAATCTCATGCCAAAACAAACAGGCAGGAACATAATCCCAGAACGAGTTTAGATTTTCAGTTGTGCTGCAAATACAGTCTAAATATGTGTTCATGTATTTATATGGGGTGTCTGCTCCTCAGACAAAATAAATCAAATACTTGCTGAATTTTGTGCATGTGTCTACAATGTCAGTGACACAAGAGAATGTTCTGGTGGCTGTTACATGTGGACAGCAATAGCACATGCAAACTGTGGGAATCTGTTGAATCAGACTAATTATAAACACTTTATTGCTTTCACAAACATCCTGGCTGGTGCCTGTCCAGCCTGCACTGACTAACTTCTGCTTGCAGAGACTTCTTGGCTTCCCCAGGCCAATTCCCTGGTACCTGATTATCCATACACCATCAGAAAGACGGTGCTCAGGTCTATCTGGTTTCTCCCTGCTGTCAAATCCATTATTTCTGCCACAGATGGAGGAAGAAGAAGATTCCCACTCTGTGCTACAGGGTTTTTTAATAACTAAGGGTGACGAGTGTGCTTCCTTCAATCTCCAGCTTTTACTAGGCCTAGGTTCACTTTTTATTTACCCATAGGACATGTGGGGTCTCACCCCTGGACTGGGGTGACCCCAAAAGATGGAAAAGTCTCTCCTCCAACCCGTGCTTTCAAAGAAAGACTCAGTAGTCCTCTGTTGTCTGGTCTCAAGGTTGTTTATTGTTGGTTATCTACAAGATTCTTTTCCCGAACTGCTGTGGCCCGTTCAGCAGCTCAGACAAAGGCACTCTGCCCTCCCAGGGGGCTGGTGCCATCTTTTATATCATACATTACGTGTTACATGTTTATACTTTTTCCCCAATGGCTACTATCTATATTGAATGGTGACTTTCTACTCTAAACCAATCTGTGAGTGCCAACATCACCAAAGACATGGAGGCTAGGAAGGAGAAAGAAAGAGGACAGGGCACACCCAAATCCCTCCATCTTAGAACTCCTGACCCCTGTGTACAAAACTTGGACCCCTGCGTACAAGGCTTAAAACCCCCTTGTACAGCACTCAAAAATCCTTCCTTTCACTTCGTGACTACTTCTACTACAATAGCTAAACTTTTGTGTGTGGCTTGTAATTCTTCATACAGAGTTGGTAATTTGCTCCACAGGCTAAGATCAAAACCCCACGTGTGTCTTTGGCTGCATGCCAGGGTCTCAGAGCCCCCTGCCAGCGGCTCTGGCCATCCAGGGCACCCAGAGGAGTGTCCTGGGTTCCCACAGGGACATACCAGCTGCATCTCCCATTGCTGCTCTTCAGACGTCCTTTAGCCCATCTGTAGGGGCCATGAGAAGTGGTGCCTACGACATACCAGGTAGAGCATCCCCCACAGTGAGAAGAATAATTTTGTGTCCTGCTCATCCATCCCTGAGTAACATCCATTGTTTTCATGTTGGCATGACTGTGTCCTTCAGCCTGGGCCCTATCCTGAGGATGCTTTCCATTCTTCTGCCAGGTACTAATGAAAATACTGAACAAACACAATGGCGTTGACCCCCATAAGTTCACTGCTTACACAAATGATGCAGTATTTGTAATTGACCCTCAAGCACAAACCAAACAGGCTTTTCTCACCTCATAATTTCACCATCACAGTGCTTCCCTACCTGGATAACAGAAGAGAATCATGCCCTGGGAAAGGCAAACATAATTTCTGCTCCCTCTGCAAAGCCCATTGCCCCATTTTAGAAGAACTCACCATGAACAAATCCCATCACACTCACATTGTTATTTATCTCTTCTTTATGTTTCTCTCTCTTTGCCTACAGAGTGCAAGTTTAAGCCCACATTTCTCCAGGAACTGAAGTTACACTGACTGATTTCAACTTTGCTGCTCCTTCCCCAGGTCTCTCAAAGTCCCTTTCCAGAGAAGCAATTCTCCCAGGTGGCTGGGTCTGTTCAAATCTCCAATCATGGACCTGCTTTGGAAATGAACTTTCCTCAGTGACCCTATTCTTTGTACAGTATTATTGGGTAACCCGAGAACTGCAGATGTATCTGATTATTGGAACTGTGGAGATGATTGCCAAAAAACCCGAAACCATGACCTTTCCTTGAGTTGTTATCAGCCAAGCTGGTGGGGGGAAAGAGAGATGATTTATGACCATTCATTAAAATGACACAAAACTGATTGTAGAGATAGATTTCAGCTGAGAAGTTCAGGCTAAAAACCTGCCTGCAAAATTCAGAGTATTTGGGCATGAGAAAACAAGGCATTATCTCTTGAAGCAACATAGATTATATTTTTATGATGTTTTGTGTTATACTTTAAAGTACATTTTATTTATACTCAAGGTATCTTTCTTAATTTTCTCATGGCTTGTTAATTTCTTATTTTTATAGCTAGATTTTGTTAAATCTAGTTTTATTATTTTAATCTTTTAAAAAGTTCATCTTTTAACTGCTCAGGGTCCATCACACAAAAACATAAAGAGGTACCAATTTTTTTCCCCACTTACTTTAGAATTAAAAATGCAAGCAGTCCGTCTGGATTTTGTATGGGATAATACCATTGCTTGATGCAACCAACTGCTTTGCAGAGGGGTTCTGAACTCTGGCAACAATTTGTTGACAAAGAGGAGCTCCCACAGACAAAAGTGCGCTCCAGCAGTCGATTGCAAATCTGCTCTGAGACTGTAACATGAAATTGCCATGCTTTGGAGAGCAGCCAGTGTGGGATTGGGATTAATTTGCTGCCAGTGTTCAATAGATAATGAGGGGAGGGCCCCTGGAAAGCGATCCCTGCTGGTTCCGCACAGCTCCTGCCACGGGGCCTATGTTTGGTCACCGGGCTGGCTGCGTGCGGCGGCCGTGCCCAGGCATTTCTCACTGGGCTTACAGCAGAAGGCAGCTAAAGTGCCTCCCACCCCTGGCACTGACAAGGGGGATCAAGCAGCCCCCGGAGCGAAGCTCCCTCGGGATGGAGGGGCTAAATATAGGCCAGCTCAATAAACGCCATTATGATCCGCATGCGTGCGCCTGCCCGGAATTAAGGTCACATCCACGCTTTTGTGTGTGCTTCTCCGCCCGCTCGCTCGGCTCCCAAATTAAAGAACTGCAGGTGAGGAGCTGGCTGCGTAATGGGGACTTATAAATCCAGCCAGTCTCCATCTGACAAAACCTTTTAGTCAGTACAGGAGGCAACTGCAGAGCAAAGTAAGAATAAGATTTTTAAATCCACGTGTAAAATCCATTGTAAAGGTCAGGTTTATAAGGAGACCATCCCAAAATGCTAATGACATGACAGTTTTATGAGGCTGGAAAATGATAGCTTGGCAGAAGCTGAGTAATACTAGAGCTAGGGATTTATTTAAATTGGACTACTTTTTTTAATTTATTTTTTTTATTTTGTCCTTGATCCTTCCAGATCTCGCAGAGATGAAAACTGTGTAAGTAGCTCCCCATATTCAGTTGACAAGTGAGTAAGAAAAGGTTATTGATGTGACGCATTATTCTGTAATTTTACCCTCCAAAGGTTTTGCATATTTTTCTGCAGAATATGTTATTGAAAGTTATACAAATGTTAATGCCTATACTTTGCAAAAAATACATAAAACATAAACTCTTAATAGCTAGCCTCAGGAACAGAAATAGTAAGAGTTTCTACAGGAACTTTAACACAGTTTTAACTCAGAGAAACCACATTTCTCCATAGAACAGGAGGACAACCTGTCCAGAAGAGCTTGCAGTCAAATATATATATTTAACAGAGGTACATGTGCACCCTAAGAGTAAGGGAGTAATATTTGTGTATCTAACCAGAGTAAAAGTACTTTTTAATTTGCAATATAAAAAATCTCTCTCATCTTAATACTGTTTCTCCAAAAAGCAGTATCAGCACCAAGTCTGGATTTGTTGGCTTATTTTTTTAACGTTATGCAATGAGTTAATTCACCCTCTAGAAGACTGCAAGCACCTGAACACATCCTTCATCAGCTGAGCAGTTCTTGTCATGCTGAAGCTCAATGCAATTTTCATTAAACTGCAGTTTCAAGTTTGGCATCAAAACATACAATATCTCTCAATCAAAACATAGCTGTAGATATGCTACAGCAAATTATCTATAGTTACACAAAACATACAACATTTATCTACAGCTACGCTAGAGATTTGCTTATCCACTTCAGTGTTTCCGACAATTCCTTTAATCAACAGTGAAAAGTAGGAATATTTTTTAAAAATAGGAAAAATAGGAACACTTTAAACACAAAAATGGTGCATTCTCTATTCTGCAAGGAGGCTGAGGCTCTCTCTCCAGGTCTGCTACTTTCCTTTGCCACGGCATTTTGAGAACACAGATGGTGCCTCGGCACCCAGGGGTGTGGGGTTTAGTAGGGTGCTCTGCACAGAGCGTGCAGGTCTGATCCTGGGAGGTGTTGAGTGCTTCCCAGGAAGCGATGAGCCCTCTGAAATCCCTGTGACTTACATCCCCAGGCTGGGCAGACACTGACCACATCTCCCGACACCCTCCTGGGAATCCTGCTCTCTGCAGCATGCACCAACCTCCTCCTCAAGTGTCACCTTTGTGGAGTCTCTCCATTAATAAATTGATCATCATGGTAATGAGGCAGGGTGAATTTTGGGTAAATACTCGCTGCTGTGGAGTTCATTCTGCCAAAATACTGAAGTTTTTGTCCCCTTTGTGATTAAAGTCTGTAGCTGCTCAGCAATAAGTGCTGGTGTGCAAACCCTCTGGAGCGATGGGCTCCCTGTAGAGCCCAGCTGGATGCTGCAGGTCACCCCTCTCCCCTCAGCCCCAGAGCCCGGGGCCAAACCAACCCCCATGGGGCAGCATTCCTTCTCCAAAGAAGCCTCTTCTGCTCAGAGGCTCTTGCAGTTGCCAAATGGCTTCTTATCCCTCCCTCTGCACCAGCACATCATGGCTGGGAGATCATGGAACTGAGCATGGATCGTATTCTGCTTCAGATAACTCTCAAGGCTGAGGGAAATAAGAAGGAAAGCCTTCCCCTTCCTGTCTCTGAATGGTTTCCAAACCTCTCTGTGCATCAAGTTTGGGAAAAGAATGCAAAAAAACCCTCTCTGTTTCAGAAAATTTGAACACTTAACAACTCTTTCTCCTCTCATGAACTATTTGCTGAACTCAACCCAAATTAACAGATAGTTCTGAAGTGTTCAGGTAGTGAAGTGACCAGTGGGGACTTGTATTTGGCCACACTCTGGTAATTGTTATCTTTTACTACCAGTACAAGCCTGGATGGCACAAAGGGTTGCTACCCAGTGACACAAGTTAACAACTGTATTAGCTCCTGGCTGCAGGGCAGCGCCAGCACAGAGATTCTTGAGATAGCTTTAGATTGGCTAGCTGGGGTACTGGCCATTTGTTCACCTGCAAAAGCAGAGCAGTTAAGTTGGGGCGTCTCATCTCTGCACATCTTTATGTGAGCATTTTCCCCTCATCATCACAACACAGTCCCTTCTGCAACAGTGAAGACCCTTCGAGGGCCAAACCTGAGAATGTGCTCCTTGCCAGAGAGATTTTGTTTGTTTTAGCATTTGTGGTGGGAAAGCGATTAAAAATAATTTTAAAAGGAGAGCGAGCCTAGATTTATTTTTTTCCCTAAAAGCTCTTTCACACCTGCTACTCTGTACTTTAGAAGACAGAAAAACTACAACTTTAGCAGAGTTTTAACTCTTTACTTTACATATTTCCATTTCTATGTCCTGACCCTGCCAAGACTAAGCCCAGAAAGGAGAAAAGGCTTCTAGAGTATAACTTCTCACCAAAACTTTAAGAACAACCTGCAAAGGTAGAGTTCAACCCACCTAAAGCCCCAGCTGGTCTGTCATTAGCAGTCAGTAATTAGCTTTTTACTTCAGATGAGTCGCTTTGGTGCATAAAGTTGTGTATTGTATACATAATTATGTGTACTGTGGGGTCTCAGTAAAAAGATCTGCCAGATGGACTGCTCTATCCGAGCTGGGATCAGTGATCTGGCTGAGCCTATGTAGTTTAAGGGAAAGCAAATGAAATCTACTTTGTGCCTTGTGTTGTTTTATTGAATGGTATAAACCCATATGAGTGGGTCTGTGTGGAAAAAATGCAGTTATATATAAGCTTCGTGCCTGATACCTTGACAGCATTGCAGGGATATTTTTAGCTTGAATGAACTCCTGAGCCCTGGTTGAAATGCATTCAACTAGGGCATGTTCCTCTCCATGCTGGAAAAAGAGGAGTCCATTAAGGTCTTATTCTGGTGTGCCAGCAGCTCAAGCCACTTAACTTTCCATGCAGTAAGTCACATGAATTGAATATATAAAGCAAGCAGAGAACACAGCGTAATGATTTTTTATCCCTGGCTGATGAAAGGAAGCACATGCTGGTCTTTTTGGACAAATCACTGCTCTCTGCTGAAACCTCCAGGCCTCCTCCTGTGAATATGTTGAAGAGGATGGGCACTTGAAGTGGTTGGGCAAAAATCCAGCATCCCTTGACAACAAAGCCTTACTTAACACGTATCCTGTTGCGGCTGTACAGTTGTTTTAGCCATCAGATAGATCCAAAAAGCAGTTACAGGGATATGATGGCAACCTGAGAAGAGCTGAGCAGCGATGGAGAGAGTACAGCCCATAGACTGAGCCGAGCAGACCCAAGCTGATCTCTACTGTACGTGGCCAGGCTCTCAAGTTACGCGATTGAGGCCATTGCTTACCGGGCGTGATGGAACTGATCACGTCTGTTTGGGGCAAAGGCACGATTTATCAGATCCTAATCCACAGGTTCATGTTCTCTCCCTTTACCCAGAAATGATGGTCATCCAAGGTTACGGGAGAAGTAGCTGGGAGATCAGCAGCAGCTCTCCTGGCAGCTGCCTTCGTCTGTTAGGCAGCTTTGCCACCCCACAGCACACGGTTTTGCAGCTGGCACAAAAGCCAAACAGACAAGGCAGAGGCACACGTACAAAACCTTTCTGCCCCCACATGCATTAATACCCGCTGAAGATGAGCCACACTGGGCTTTCACAGGGAGCTCTCTGGGTACCAGTGCGGAAGAAAGTCATTACATTCTTGTTTTTAACAAAGTAGTTTGGTTCCTAAGCTTTGTTGGAAATAGTTGGGGAGCTGAATATTCAGTACTGTCACAGTATGCTGCTGCAAGAGGTGAAGACATGCTTGTCCTTTATCACATTCTGCCCATATCTTATTTTTAGATGTCATGCTTATAAAGTTAAGTACTAGAAGTGGTGAAAAAAATACTTAGTAAGAGCATATTAAAAATGCACTCGTGTTAAAAGAATATCTCAAAAACTAAACCACTGAAAGTTCAAAAATAGCTTTTCCTATTGTTCTTGTCAGAGGATGATAAAACCTGTGGCTGAAGCCAAAAACTGTGGCCTTGTTTTGGGAGGACACCATTCCCCTCCTCCATTAGCAATCAGAAAAGTCAGCAAAGCTATTAATATTCCTGATAATGCTCTGATTCACAGATTCATGGAAAATTCTGAGTTGGAAGGCGCCCACAATGATCACTCACTCCAAAGTTTTCTGGAATTCTATAACCTTGCTGTTCTTTTTTTGCAGAGTGTTTCCCTGCAAATGAGTATCATTTACAGAAGTAAACCCCAACGTCCTTTTAACAAAAAAAGTTTATCCAATTTTTTCTATTTGCAAACTAGAGGTATAAAACTATATCCTGGGCTCGTATCTGGGTACTTTCCATTGATCAGGTGCCCCTGAATGTGAACCTTCTTCCATTTTGACCAGAGGAACAGCTGTTTTGTTGGTTTTACAGCACATCTCCAGATTTACACCAGCATGAAAGCACAACTGAATGCTCACTCCACCTGCTGAATAACCTGCAGCACTGGCTGCTCCAGCACTTTCACCAGGCACCAGATGGAGATTTCCACCCAGCTGGACATTACCTGGCCTAAATTTCTAAACAAAAGAGCATGGCACTGTACTGTGTTGGATTTGTATTGATCAGGCAGCACTTTAACAGCTCTACTCAGTCTAATTCTAAATGCAGCGTACCATAGCAAGAATCCCCATTATCTCCTTTGTGCTGGACAGGACCAAAATATATCTCAATAGATGACAGGAACAAGAAGTGAGACATAATTTTTTTTTTGCCTTAAGAACCTGGTGTTGTCCACAGACAATTTTTTTTCTGTCACATTAATGTGGTTTTGTCACCCAAGTGTTGAGGCGAGGATGCAATAACTGCACTAGCTATTTATAGAGGCACTGTATAAAGATCCACAGATGTTTTCAGCACAGCCCTGTACTTCAAAGGTTACTAGCAAAGTAAGGGCATTAGAAAAAACCTTAATTCAGAAATTCACAATAAAAGCCCTGAATTGTTGATGTTTTCTAGAGGATCCACCAGTTGTAGGCTAATTGCTGTTGTAGTCCGACTGTTGGGGGCTACTTCCATTTTGATCAATCTTGGTTTAAAATAATATTGAAAGGGAAAGTGTGGAAAAGCAGGCCAAAGTTTCATTCCATAAAACAATATGGAAGTGTGGAAAAAGCAAGCCAAAGTTTATGATGCTGTCAATAATCACAGCAACACCTCAGACAACGTACATGTTAAATTCTTGGCTCTTGACAAGAAGTTAATTTTGTTGCCAATCCCAAACATTTAAAAATGAAAATTAATCAGATTTTTTAAAACCACTGTAGATAGATGTACTGGTCTGGAGCATCCATTGGTCATGGTCAAATTCTACTATTAAATCACAGGTAAGTTTTTAATGAGAGCTGATGCTGAAAACCAGCCTGCATACCAGAACACAACACCAATTCTACCTCGTCATGGCAAAGTTGCAGTGCAGCTGTGGGGTTTTGCTAAAATCATACAGTAAGTACAAAGGATCCCTTTCAAAATACAGCACATTTTGGTGACAGACTGATTGCAGAATTCTTCCAAGGCAAGTTTCAGCTAAGTCACTACAAATGTATAATTATTGGTTTTTTCTTGGGTTTTCTCTTTGGGGTTTATTTTACCCAGACTTGTTTAATGCTAAAGACTCTTGCCAAATTTGCAGGATGAGCTGTCTCAGCAGTGAGTTATTTCAGAGTGCTTTAATCTGCAGGGTAAGTGAATGCACCATGTCTGCACAAAAGCATAGGTAGTGCAGGCTGAGCAGCTCTCAGGCATCCCCATGGTCAAGGCTTTTTTGTAGGGACTGGGAGCTAAGCGTAAAAATTATCATCATTATCACTGTTAATGAAGGATGAAGAGCTCAAGCTAACCATGTGGTAGAGCCATCAGGAAGGATGTCAAAAATTGGCTAATAAAATTTAGTAAGTGCGAAGTTCATTTGACCTTTCCATATGGAAAGTGAGCTCTCCATACAGAGCGCGCTCTCAGAGCTGCCAGATGGGAGGAAATATCTGCCACAATACCTTCCCTGCTCTCACTTTAGCCTGGTGAGCAGAACAGAGCCTGTGCTGTCACACATCTCTTGTTACATCTGACGAGCAGCATGGATAACCATCAGGGAGAATACTCTGACCTTCATTAGACATTCACAGAGCCTGAGCCAGAAGCAGCCAACTTCACTGGCATCCTGACACAATTCACCTCCTGCACTTGAAGGCAGCCCAGAACAAGGCTGTGCTTGGGTCCTTTGCGTGGTCTGCTTGGGCAGTGGCACAGAGGAGAGGCAATGAAAAGTTTCTGTCCAGAAGGTCCCAGTGAGGCTTCAATAGCCTTCATCAGGTGGTCGCCATCCTTCCGCTGTGCTCGGCCTAAATTACAGTCCTTGTTGCCTTAAAACGTTCCAAGTGGTACAAAGAGACAGAAGGCACAGCTTCCCACTGAGGGGTTAGAAGTGACCTCTGCCCAAAATTCTTGACTACTTTTGCCTAGAATGATGCAAAGCTGAGCTGCCTTTGCTTTTGCGGGGTACGGATGGGAACTTGCTTTATTTGAACTTTTTCAAGCTGATCTGACAATCTCATGGAAAGTCCCAGAAAAATTCAGGTTGTTGTGGATTTTTCCAACATCTTCTTGTCTCCCAGCTGTAATTTTTGGCTTATGTTCAGTTTAGATGTTTGCCTCTTACAGGCAAATTATTGCAATACTGCACGATGCAACCACGTTTTAAACAAGCTAACACCTGGCATTCTCCTGGATGGGGCCAGGGTCTGCAGGGACCTTGCAGAGTCCCCTGCTAAGCAGCAACAAGGGAGATGCATTTAGGGGCACCTAAGGGGCAGACTGGCACCTGTGGGACAGAAGAGACATCTGTTGTGCCCATATTTTAGCAGCTCTAATCCAGGTCAGGAAGAGCAGGTTTAAAGCCCTCGGGGTCCAAGTCAATCATATTGAAATGCTGTGGGCGGTAGATGGTCTAATCAAGCTCTGCATGGGTCATGTTCATTCAGGGTAGAAGACATTTGGGAATTTTAAGGAAAGCTAAATCCTTGCCAGCCGTGCCTGGCTGAAGTAGGTGGCAAAGGGGAAGAGAGATCAGTTGCAGCTGTCCTGTCTTAGTGCAGGAGCGTGGGGGTGGCTGTGCAGCTCTCAGGAGCTATTTGAGAGGCTCTGGCACACGGGAGCAGCGTGCATGGCAAGAGGTGCACAAGGACACCCAGAACGTGCCCACTCCGTGCAGGGCAGCTCAGGATGAGTGTGTCCCCCATCCTTACACATTCCCGCACCTTGTGACCTTGCTGTGGAGCAGCACAGACCCCAGGGACAAGGACTGTATCCTGCTGTGACCAGGTGCCTTCAGCTGAGGCAGCTCCCTCCTGCACAGTGCTCGGGTGCGGTGCCTGCATTGCTGCTGACTCCAGAGCCAGCTTACCTGATGTTAACTCTGGCACCTCGACACCCTGCGCCCTTGCACGTGTGCTCTTCACTCACTGGAAACTCGGAATTTACTGCCAGTGCAAACAGCCTCAGTCAGGCACACAGAGACATGGAGTCCATGCAGTTTTCCTCCCTGTGGCCTGGGAAACCATGCCCCATTATGACTTGCCTTCCACTCCCTCTTCTAAGGGACCAATATATTTCTTAGCACGCCCCTCAGCATGCCCCTAGCTGAGTAAATGCTACTACAATAACAGCCCGTGCCCACTGCACAGCACTGTTAGTATCCAAGGGCATTTAAAAGTATCGAGTTTCTGCAGCTCTGAGGTAGAGACATTTATGGTCCTTGTATCTCTAGGCTGTAAATAATTTCTGAATTTGGCGAAATACATGCAGAAATAATTGAAGAGATTATGGCTATAAAGCCACTAGCAATTTGGAGAAAAATGTAACACATCAAAGTTCTCTCTGAAAGGAACAGAGCAGAGCAGCTTTGACCCCATTTTTGATGAGAAAAGCTTATATGTCTTTGTACAGAAATATCCCTTTCACTGCTCCTATAGTTTATGGATGTCATTGCATTTCATTCATTTCCTCTACAGGCCACAGGGTGGCAAGGATTGCTTGGGGCTTGGCTTCTGCACAGTGAGATGACAATCTGGAAACTGAGGTCCTCAGCACTTGGATTGGTGGACCCAAACAGAGCCCCCACTTCCCTGGAGTGACCAGAAACGGCAGCCACAGCAGCATGAACTCCATCGTTGGGATATGCAGGTTACAGGCCCTTCCCACAGGAGGGACACAGGACGAGGAACAGAAGAAAGATTCAGATGCCACAGCAGAAGATGGGCTTCCAGGTGGAGTCCATAAAAGGCCAGGTCTTCATGTGTTCCAGGTCTTCAGAGCCTAAAATGGACTGATGGCACTTCAAGGCCCCGCTGATGATGATTCATGCTGCAAATAAACTTCAGGAGGCAGCAGGTGCCAGGACTCATCAGAGGATGAAGTGCAATTGTTTTCTAGTCAACAGAGTAATTAGAAAAGTATTTGTGCCATCTTGCTAAAAACACAAACTGTGTCACATTTATTTTTAGGAGCAGATATCCGTCCAGGAAGAAACCACAACCAGTTATGTCACATATCAGTAAGAGCTACCTGCTGACACCATCACAGAGTTAACTACGATGCTTTTTTAAATGGCCAGCTACCCAAATCCAAGGTTATGGTTTTCCTTGCTACACAGCAAGGTATCTAAACTTTAACTTACATCTAAAACGACCTGCTTTCTCAGGAAATAAAATACTCCCTGGGATGGAGGTGTTGGGCAGGGAAGAGAGACTCTGAGGAGCAGAGTTGCAGCCCTCTACTCCTTGACACCCTTCTATCCCACACTTCTGTCTTTTTAATCATAAAAATTAACCCACACTTCTTTAAGTCATAAATACCCCCAAACAACTCCTACATCATCAGCAAAGCTAGTGCTACAGAGCAGACACATGAGTCTTAGAAAAGGATGTGTGAATCTACTTGTATATGAACGGGGAGGGTTATGTCAAAAGAAGGAACTTTCTGAAAGACTTCCTTAAAATTTTCTTGTTCTTCTTGTGTCGTATGGTATTGACAGTACTGTCAGTACCAGTACAATGGTTATCCATTGTCTCACACGTCCAGGCCTAAAAGGCTGCTTGACTCTCAGTTCTTTCTGAAAATAACCATACCATTCATGGTGCATGGTTCTGAAATTATGCTTTCACTATTGTCACCCAAAATTAGCATTTTTCTACATCCTCTTCACTTTTTTGAAAATTAAATCATCAAACCCAGTGTGAGCAAGCACTACTTAATTCACTAAGGCCATATGGTTTCTGACTACATAAATGATTTTGAATACATAACTTATTTTGAATACTTAACCAAAAGAACAGATGCAAACCCATACATATCAGTGGGTAACATTCTAGATTCCTAGCTGTGGTTTAACTCTGATGTTAATGCTGGGGGATTAAGAGTTAAGAGTTCTGATGTCATTTTGTCTTTTTTCCCTCTGAATTTCAATCATTATCCTCACTTTTTATGGATACATAATGAGATAACTATGATGCAATTACTGCACTGACAAAAACTTTTTAAAACCTCGTGCAAGTGCCCTTGATTGGTGCACAGAGAGTGGGCAACAGATCTATGGATGGAAGTTGGACTGGATGATTTCCACAGGCTGTTCTGACTTTATTTTTCCCCTAATATTTTTATATGCTTGTTTATATGCCAACATTTAACAACATTACCCTTCCGTTCATGGGTTCACGCAAACAGAAATATCCCCACAGGGCAGACAGGCCCTGGAGGCTGACATTGCTGCACTCCTCTTGACAGCCCAAGCTCTGAGGAAGGCACTGTGTGTTCCCCAAGTACCACAGGGGTACTGGGGTACTCCCACATCCCTGGGGAGCCCAGCAGCCCGGGAGGATAGGCACACAGACCTGGCAGCTATTGGCATGAAAAGACCTGCAGAGAGAGCCAGTTCCTCCAGACACCAGGCCTTCCTCTCTCCTTGAAGGGCAAGGATGAGGTGCTGCTGTGCATCATCACATGCCCTGGGAAGAAATTCTCCAGCATGGGGGATGCTCAGGATGAGGAGCGCTGAGCAGGATCTCCCCAGCTTGTCCCCTGCTATCATACGCCTCTCGTCTTCTGCCTGTGTCTCAGTCACTTCACAGCTCTCAGCGGTCTCCTGAGCCTGCTCCTGATGGAGTTGCACATTTCTGAAATCCCTTGTCCTTTGAGTGCAGCCCATAAAATAACGGGGATAAGCCATTAGTGCTTTGGCACCGAGAAAAGCAAGAGGGTCACTTCCCTCTGTCTGTTCTCCCAAACAGCCTCTTCTGCAGCATGAGATGGAGAATGGTGGCAATGTGTCCAGCAAATGCCATCCCTGTCCTGCTTCCCAACAGTGCCAGCAGTGTATAGTTCCTGTGTTTTCCAAAGCATGGTCCATCTTGGACACAAAACTATAAAACCAGCAAATTCTCCTGTTCCAAATATCCACCAGCCTACCTCCTGCCCAGCACCCAGGCAGCACTTTACAGGTAGGCTGGTATGCCTGCTTCTTGCTCACACAGCTTTCTCCAGCTCCTGCCTGCTGGTGTTTCCCTCCTCCTGGGTACACACACATTAATGCATCACAGGGACTTTGGTATACTACATCATTTTGGGAGCTACAGATAGCAATGGAACCTCAGTTCCTCTACCACAGATTGTATATGATCCAGAGACAATTAGTGTTATGGTTAATGAAATATATAATTTTAATTCAGCCAAAGATTAAGATTTTAATTCTCATTCTAATGAAAATATGTATTTCCTACCACCATTCTTAAAACAGTAATACAATTCCCTACTTAAACTCAGGAGCAAATCCATCAGATATTCTTAACCTATAGGTTGTATTAGGATCCCTGAGACTGACATTTGTTTACAAATTCCCTTTTTTATTTCTCCTCAATGATATTAGCTTTGAGGAGGAGCAGCTGTTTATACCATGACCCACAGGTACTGTAACCTATTTAAATACAGTCTGCAAAAAGTAATTGCTAGGACTACAACAACTACAACCAACAATGAGGCTCTGGGCTTTCTCTTTTATTACCTGCCTCTCACCTCTCCACTCCAGGTTGTTTCTTTCTTCCATCTTTCCTTCTTCATTACTTCTACCCTGTAGATAGTTCTTATCTACCCTCTCATTAGTCTTTTGGTAGCTTCTCTGGCTCCTTGAACATTTGTCTGCAAGTTTGATGGTGCATGTCCTGTGCTGCAAGAAAACATCTGGGCTTTCCTTTGCTCTCATGTTTCCCAAGAGTTCACAAACTGCTTTCAGCACCCAAGTCCCCCAAGTGTGTTGTTATGCTGCTTCAGTGCCTGGGGCTACTCTCATCCATCTTTCCTCTGCTGGCATTATGGAAACACTTGTCCAGGGCATCATTTCCACCCCTCAACACAGAAAGCTTCAGTGATTTAAAGGCTCTTTCTCCATGTGGTATATCAAAGGATTCTTTTCCTCAGTGGTTTCTCACAGCATATATCAAACGTGCATAATCTTCCTACCCAATAGTTCAGAATTAGGTATATTTTATCTGCTCTAAAGTAACTAGGAACAAAAGATTGTTCTGATGCTTAGTTTCATAAAAGGTATGAGATTGCCTGCATTTTTCTTTTGGTAACAATTTTTTCTCCTTCACTGCTGCTTTAGTACAAGTGGTAAAAACACTTAGAATACCATGAGCTTGCTGGTTATGAAGTTACAATGGTAGGAAAAAAAGTGTGCTTGGAAGACTGTTTTTTGCCCTCATAACTTCTGCACTCCTTTACATCCTCTCATGGTATTATTCTTTTCCTAGTGCCACAGAAATGCTCAAAGTCTTTGATTTTGATGAATGACTTAATGGTGGCTTGACTTGAAAGGCAGTTTTTATTCTGCCTTCAGTGAAAAGGTAGGGGTACAGCTTGGTACAACCAGGCAAACCAGAAGTCCCTGGCTAATCCCCAAGACATGGATGTGACCTTCTGAACCTCTCATTCTTCCCACTCATCTCCCGTGGCCCAAAGCAAGGCAGCCTGGAGGTCGAGGTGCAAGGTCAAGAACAGCATCAGCCATGTTACATTTGTTTGGTCTGCAGTATTCATCCTTTATTTTCTGTTTCTGCTGGGATGAGGCAAGGATGCTGTGATATGACAACTACACAAAGAGTACATCTACCTGGAATCCTGTGTTCGTCTCTTCATTAAAGCATAAAACAAACAAAATACTCTGACTAGATAATAGTCAGCTCTGTAGCTGTCAGAAAAAGGCTGACAAATCTGCCAAGAAGGAAAATTCCATTTTTCCACTCTTCTGGCTTCAGATTTCACATTGCAGAAATTTAAATCTGGTCTTTTAATTTAGGTGATGAGCCACCTCTATGGATTACCTGGACAGCTGCAACTCTATCCCAGGTGGAAGGAGAGGGGTTCAGAGCAATCACTTAGTAGCGATTGATGAACCCTTAGGTATTGCCTCAAAGGGTTTCAGGATGCTCATACCCCTCAGGAACTGCAAGCTGTCATTGCTGTCTCTACTCTCTGTCCACTCTCTTTACATTTTATTTCATATGACTATATTAAAATTATATTCAGGATTGCTCACAAAAGACCACGTGCCTTCATTCATTTGTAGACCATTTGCGTTTCTGATTAATGCTCCCCAAAAAGGAGATCCGAGAGCTCTTGACCATCATCACACCTCCAGAAGCCTGTGACCACTCTCCAGGGATGCCTGTGACTGGTTTCCCTGCTCAGGTGCCTGTTTGCAAAAGCAGAGGTGGGTGAAGCATGACTGCCTCACTCTGTACCACTTGGAGAGGAGCCAGTTCTGCCCAAAATTAACAGTATGTTAGCTGGCCCATCAAGATTTGTAGTCTCCTTCACTGCTATAGGAGCAGCAAGCCTTATAGCTCACATCTATGATGGCACAGCTCAAAACAATGCTGTCAGCAACAAAAGAGGTTTGTCCCAAGGTTGTCCCGGCTTCCCTCAGTGTACATGCAGGCACTGAATCCCAAGGTGGGAGCTCAGCAGTGGGAGAATTCATGGTGTCAGAAAGCAGCTCAAAATTCTCCCAGCACAGAAACCCATTGCTAAGCCATACTAGTGCCATCCCGGGGCCTGTCAGGACAGTGACAGGCGTGACAGATTGCTGTCTGGCAATATTTATACCACAGCCACCAGTGCAGTATCTGGGGAGTGCAGTATAAATACAGAGCCAGCAATAGCCAGGGAAGCCCAAAGAGTGGGCAAGGAGGGTGAGCGGCCAAGGCAGCTGAGAGACGTGTTGATTACGTGCATCTCCCTCAGCTGTCCTCAGCAGCAGGTTGCCATGGATTAGAAGTTGGGAAGATTGAAAAACTGATCTTTCTTTTTTCCCCTCCCCTTCAACAGTTCTTTCTCACTCTACTTGAGCCCGTAAGGTTCTTCATTTGAGTCTCCAACCACAGCACTTTGCATTACTACATAAAGTAAACATGTTACTATTTCTTCTTAGGAGATGATTTGGCTCGTTCCTGGCAGCTTGCAGCACTCAAAAGATGAGGTCAGAGTTGTCATCGCTGCCTTACAGCTGGGGAAATCCATGCAAAGGGAAAGTACAGAAAGCACCTTCCCTCAGAAGGCCTGTAGCTCTGCTCAAAGGAAAGAGGTTCATGTTCTCCCTCAAAAATCCAGTCATAGGGCTTTTAAGACAACAGCTAGAAACAGGTTGAAATGCAGAGAAAAGGAAATGGTTGTTCAAGACCTTCTGGATGTGCATCTCTCTGTCACATGTTTAGTTCCCTCCCAACACATATTAAAGACAAGTATTTTCAACTGTCTGAACAGCAGACTTTCTGCTGTAAAATCAGTGAGAATTTGAAAGATGAGCTTTGCACATATTTCTTTCTGTTTATTTCTTTCTGCTCTATAAATAAATTACAATTCTATATTCTCAAAGGAAACCTTTGAAATAACACATAGGTGGGGAAGAATCCCTCACACAAACAAGGGATTTGCCGCAGGTGTTTGCAAGCACGTAGCTGGCATATGGGAGCCCGTCCACTCTAACAATACTTGAGTACACCTCCTTGCTAGAGAAGGAAGGGCACTTTGCTCTATTTTTTCCACTCAAGATACTGTATTTTCTTCTGAAGGAACGTGACTGCCACAGCAGCCTACCCACTTGCTGCAACTCCCAGAAGAAGTGTTTCTTTTTGGACTCAGCTGCTCTGCAGGGAGCTGGACTTGTCAGCAGCACCCTGGTGCACAGATTAAATGATTAGCAACTACTTTTTGTCACGCCTTCAGAGCCTCTTGTACAGATGGAAAGGCTGGAATGAGCTGTTCTTGAGAGTAAGATCAGACTGGGTGAGCGAGATCAGATTTGGAAGCCCCTCTCTGCCTGCAGCAGTGAAAATGGAGGAGTGCATGCACTGCACTTACAGTGCAAAACTCACCTATGGCTTATGGAATTATTACCATTTGACTGATTTGAGCTATTTCTGCCTTTGCAAAAGAAATATTCCACTTTGATGTTGCAGGAAAACACTAAAATTACTACTCACCTCTTTGCATTCAGAAGAGTACATGGACATTACCTCCTGTGAACAGCATTTTTCCATCTGTCCTGGCTTGATTCAATTAAAAGCCTGGCTAAGGACTCTCTCTCCCTGGTAATTTGTCACTTCAAGCTCTTTAGTAGATCACCAAGGCAGTCTAAACCAAGTCCAGCTTTATGTGAGACCCTTGCCTGTCTGTGTACAATCACTGGGAGGGCTTTTGGGAAGAGCTCTGTGACAGATACCTTCTTAACCCACTTCTCTGAGTAAGGCACCAGCTTGCCTTGCCTTGGCTTGATTGCAATGTATACTCAATAATATTTTGCAAGCACAGGATATCCTTCTAAAATATCTCTAGTCCTAAACATCTTTTCCCCAGTTTTGCAGCAGGCTTCAGAGGCAATTTCCACAGCAACCTTGCTGTGGATGCCGCTTTTTTTGCAAGATAAACATCTGTATTAAGAAAGATTTATTTATCAACCTGACAGGATGAGGGCCCCCTGAAGCCACGGGGTTTGATCATGGAAGATCTGCTGCAGCCTTTATTTCCTTGCAGTGTGTGCTCCTGTAGATAACCATCTGCTCCTGTATCAGTCTGAAGGGCCTGAAAGACCCACAGTACCAGTTATGTGCCAGCTCCTCTTGGATAAGATCTCCCCTTTCCTCCCCTGCTGCTGCTGTGATTGTGTGATTATCACCATAATCACCAGTGTGATTGTGTGTTTATGCTTGGACATCCCTGAAACAGCTCTGCTTCAATGTATTATATTTCTATAATTTTCAAATGTTAAAGCAAAATAGGAGGACAAAAAATAAGGGGTGTTCTGGCATCAAGCTGTTTAACTTGCAAGGAGGATCTGTATTTAAAGGAAGCATAGAGTACTTAACTACATGCTGGTGGCAGAGAACAGCCAGCTGAACCTTCCCACAATGTGAAGTAGCCCAGAAATGTGAACAGAACCTGCCACTTAAAAATCCAAAAAGCAGTTTTCACCTTGAATCCCAAACAAGCAAAAGCTCATTTTTCAAAGTGCTAATGGGAGCTGCTGCTGCCTAAGTTATTTCTTGTAACCATGATAGCAGATGAAGAATCAAAGTGACATTTTAATTCTTGGCATCAACCAGACTGCCCCCACCTTCACCCTCACACCTGACTCCACAGTTTGCTTTTTTTTTTTGTCTGGAGATGCTGATTAAGATCCCTATTTGTGCACTGGTGAGACATCTCCAAGGTATGCTGGGTGTGCAGCTCCCCTTTGATGAACATGATTATGAACATGCACCTGTTATTTAAATTGGATTTTTATCACTTACAAAACAGAGAATAACTGCTGTTCAGCTTCTTGGAGCTTTGCTACATCCAGCTCAATTGCTATCAAGTCAGTGTCTGCAGCCTTGCCAGAAACACTCTGACACGACTTGGACTGAAGTCAAAACAATGTTCACTAACTCAAGCAGATAAACATTTTGCTATATTCTGAGATCTCTACATTGAACAAGCATTTTTTATACTGGATGGTTTTGTTCAATGAACTTTTCATCTACAGAGTTTCAGTTTATTTTGGTCAGCCTCAGGACTGCTATTAAACCTGTACTAAACCAACCTTGAATTTCAGCAGCATTTCCCGAACAACTGAACTTCATTTTTGCAGCTTAAAAATAGTTTCAATCTTATCATTGCTTTTCTCTGCCATGCCTTTTCCATCCCAGAAGACAATGACTTTCAAACTTTCATTAGTGATACAGAAAGAAAGGGATTTGCTTGTAAAAGCACCTGTGCTCTGCTCCTGGCTGTGGTACAGGTTGCTTGGTCTTACTGAGCCTCGCAGCCCATCTGGGCTTCTAGCTAAGTATCTCCAATACTTGGTGCTATTCTGTGACCAATTTGGAGCCATGCCAGGAGCACAAAAGCTCACAGATCTCTGTCTGACACTGGCACATGCTGTGAAACCTTCGGGTGGCACATTTCTGTGTTTCAAATAAAACAGCAGCATGCATGTGGGGAAGTGCTGCAGGCGCCTGCAGCTCTACAGTAAAGCCTCTTTGCTTTGGTGGATGTTTACCTGTTTTATCTGGTCCTCAGGACTGTGAGGATGATTAGGGGGGATCCTGTGACCCCTGCAAAAATATTACAGGAAAGCCTGATTTATACATGAAGCCCTTGTGCTTTTTGTATTTGTGCAATATTTAATTTTTACACCAGTTAGTAAAATGCTTTCTGTGGGTATAGCGTATATACTTTGGCCAGCACTATGTTTTTTTTTAAGGCTGCAAAGATCTGGGTTATTATAGACAAGAAATGTAGTTTAAATAACTGAAATTTCCTGGATGTAAGTCGGGGGCTTTGACCCTTATGCATAATTACACTTCATAATAGATTACAGACCATGGGGTTTTGATTTTATTCCAGCTCTGGCAAACAGACTCCTGGACTATCAAATCCTTTCAAAGAAAGAAAGAAGTTAATTAAATTTTAATGTTTATAAAAATAATGATGTAGAGAGCTAGCACCTTATGAATTTCATGTTTCAAACTTGGGATTTCCTGTGAGCTCACTCATAGACCAGTCCCCCTCCACCCATGACATGCCCTACATGTAAAAACTGGAGAAATGTCAAGAAATAAAGGTGGCCTACAAGAGGTCCCAAATTCTGGTTCCAGGTATTAAAACCTACAGTCTGTCAGAACTGAGGAGGAAAGCTGACTCATGCACTGAATAAACATGCAAATTCAATTTCTGAGTTCAAAGAGGAGATTCTTAACCCCCTGAAACCAAATCAGGCCATAATAACAATAAAAGCCCCGTGTTTCTAAGAGGCTCCTCCATTTTCTTTACAGTATCAAGTTTGCGTCTCAAATCCCAATTTCCTTAATTCTTCATCTTAACCCAGAAAAATCCTCACTGGTTCATCCTTGGGTCATCCAAAAACCCTCTCTTTGTTCAATTACAGCTTGCGTCTCAGGCACCGGTACCGCAGGACACAACTGTCCTTTGATTCGTTTCGCCTATCTGCAGTGAAATTAGATCAGTGGCTGGACTTGGAGCACACCCACAGTGTTGACAAGGCCTGAGCTATATCAACTTTACAGCAGTTAAACATGAGTGCACCCTGCTCTGCTCTAAGGTAACAGAACCAAAGACCACTACCTGAAAGCTGTACTTCATTCAAACCAGAGCCCGCCTACTCTGCCAAAATCACGGTGACAAAGACACATCTGAGCACACTCCCCAGCCCCTCACTACTTGACTTGTTCATGTCAATCAGTTTGGAGATTTTTAACGTTTAAGTTATGTTTATCTGAACCGGTTTTCAAGGTCTAATTATAACACGTGAAGTGGGGTGAGGTTGCTGCTATGAAAGTCGCAGTATAAATAAGAGGGCTTGACGGGCTGAAATGCTGGCACAGGCCAGCCCTGTGTGTCACGTGGCTGCCCAGTGCAGCTGTTGTGGTCCATGGTACAAGAAATAGCTATAGGGAAGGGAAGCATCGTGGTCAGGAGGGATTTTTTTAATACCCCCTACTGTGCTACTTGGCCAAATGCACTCTCCTTGGGGGAAAAAAAAAAAAAAAGACAATATCTGCAGTTTAAATACAAGAAAAACAACAGTCCTGGTGCTTTTTGAAGGCTCTGCAGGAAAGCATGGCATGGTTGCCTGCATCCACTGCCCTCTCCTCTCTTCACACAATCCTTCATAGGTGACCCCAGCTCGGCTTTCCCCTTACCAAAACCAGCAGAAGACATGCTCTCATCCCCTTGAGCAGGGAGAATGTGCTGGGCACAGCAAGGTGCACAATCTCTGCCACTGTTGCAGGAGAGATCCACTGCAATTGCCCCGAAATGGGCACGCAAAGATCATGCCTGCAAGTACGCCAGATGGACATCTCAGGTAAGAGCGGCCAGGCTTCTGGAGAGGATCTCTGTTTAAAACCTGGACTCTGCCAGGAGACTGCTCTTAGGTGTTAATGTGACAGAGTGCTGGTTTTTAAAGTCACTGAAATGTCTGAACATGGAATGGAATGGAAGATGAAGCTGCTGCTGGCTTGCAAATGGTCATTGATGCCATGTGCTGGTAGGAGAAGCAGCCAGCCATACCAGGCATTTGCAGTGCATTGAACACCCATTAGACCAGTTGGGGTCCACAAAATATTAGTTATAAAGCTCCTGCATCCTTTCTGAGGTTAGGCTCTCATTCATTTTAGAAAAACAAAATGATCTGTCACAAGGCATATACATCTTTAAATTACCAACTGGCAGTGAACTGTGCTTTTGGCGAGGCACTGAAAAATGCCTGGCATCTGTAATTCCAGCAAGATGTCTTCTGGGATAACCCTGACATGTATTCTCACATAATGTTAACATATTAACCCATGCTCCCTCTGCAAGGAAAAGGCACCATAATTGCAATCATTGCTCTCAGAAAGCAAGCTGCATCCTCATTTTGACCGAGATTCTCAGTATCCTGCTTTATGCATCAGCAGAACCATAAAATGCAAAATGATGCAACATTCAAACGTTTTCAGAGCTACTGATGTAAAATAATTTTGTTTGGGTAAAATAATCTTGTCTTCTGAGCTCCTTTCTACTCAGGTCTTGGTATTACTCCTAAAGCTTGTCCCTGTATCCATAAACAGTTCCATAAGATGACAGGGCTATCAAGTTTGATAGTGCACAGATATATTTGTATTATATTATTATTGTTATGTGTTATTGTATTTATAATATATGTTATTTACAATAGATATAATTTATTTATTTTATATTATTTTAACATAAACTTTGAAGTTGCAAAAAGCAAAAATGAAAAAAATCCCAATTTTTGAGCTGTAATAAGAGCACTCAACAGATTTTTGAAACAGCAAGTCAGACTGTTCTCAGCCTTTTTTTCCCTTACCCCATCTTTAGTTTAAACAGTTTCATTTTGTATTTTATTACACTTTTACCTAAGCCTAGCTTTCCATGAGACTTTTACCAAAGCCTAGTATCATATGCTGCATCTCCGTCACTTTTTGTGTATGGTGGACACTGGTGTGTGGGGTCAGTCTTGCTCTGGGTGCAGTCTCTGCCTGAGGCTCGACCATGGGTGCTGCAATGCCATCTGTGAGGAGCTGGCAGCCAGAACAGAGGTGGAGCTGACACCCTGGGCTCTGCTGCAGGACAGAGTTATGGGGACATTCAGGTCTCCAGCCCTGAAGGTGCTCCCCTCCTGGAGTCTGGAGAGGCTCCTCCTCTCTACAGCTTTAATTACTGGGTAATCTCGGAGCACAGGCTTGCCAGCCAGGTCTGATTCCTCTTGGAAAGAGGCTGAACCACCAGCAGGTCACTTGGCTCAAGGCACCACGTGCCCCACAAGAAGAGCTGCCTTTGTCCAACCTTGCCCCTCACCCTGGCCTTTGGCAACAAGAGCTGCTCTCCCCCACCTCCTCACGTGTGCTGCCATTAACAGCTGCTGACACCCACATTTTCTAATTTAAAGATCATTTCTAGGTATTTGGGTTTATTTCTTGGGGTTTGGCTGGACAGGAAAAACATTTGCACAACATTCAGAGAGCATGACACTGCTCTAAAGTGGGAAGTTTTAAAGAGACTTTGGCTGTGTCTAAGAGGACATGAAAAAGTGTTGAAGGCTTCAAGCGCACATGGACATTAAAGAGTGGATTGACAAAGTTCCTAGAAAGTTTTCCTTGTAGAACTGAAAGTGGAAACACATAATCTTCACATCATTATCCACATTATTGAAACTGTGAAAACCAAACCACGTGCAATAACACAGCTGTTCTAGCTAGAGGCATTTAATCTCCCACCATCATCTCAAAATATACATGCTCCAGCTCCTGATTATGCACACAGCAATCAAGGGCTAGGGAAAAATTTAGTAAGCATCAAGGGAAACTTCCTGTACTTATTTCTGTGTCCCTGTTTAAGTTCAGAAACCAGAAAAAAAAAAAACAAACCCATCCTCCTGCACTTAGCCCTAGAGGAGTAGCTGAATTTCCTAGAGCAAACAAGAGGAGAAAGTGCATGATGTTAGAAATCATAACTATGTTTGGTCCCAAAAGTCACATCATGAAGAGTACAAAGAATGCTAGTTTTTTTTACTAAGGGCAGAGTTAACAGACTTATAAAGCTGAATTATTAAATTAATATCTATGGGATCCCACACATAATCATATTCCTTTGTGACATGGCTGAGCAGGAAACTCCACAAAGGCTTGGGAGGGCATGGCTGTTGCACCTCGTGCCTAGGTGGAGACGTGTTCCTAATCCAAGTCTGGGGAATGAACCCTGAGAGCAACACAACCACTGTGATCTTTAGCTATAGAAGCCCTGCCTCTCCTAAACTGTGGAGAAAATGGGGCAAGAACAGCCCTTCCTTTTGCACAATCTGTCTTCAAGCCATTTTCCCCTAGGGTACCTAGGGGACCTGGGTAATTTCAAATTCCTTTTCTCACCACTGTTCTGTGTTTCCTGTCTGAATAGATTGCAGCCAACACAGGGCTAGCTGGCATGTTCTGGAAATGTGCCGAGTGTGGACTTTTGAAACACATTGAATAAACATGCCTTAGGTGCCTCAAAATCCACAAAGTAAACTCATCACTATGCTGATATCCAGTATCTGAAGTGTTTTCCAGCATAACAATTGTTTCCAATAAACATTCCAAGACAATCTGTGCCATATTCAGAAGGGAAGAATCAGGTTAATTTCAGAAGATGATGTTAGTGTGCATCCTATGTTTGAATACAGCGGAAAGATTTCTGTAGCTGCTTTAGAGGGTTTCACAGAATCCCTTGGGGTCTTACCGGAGTGTAATAGGGATTAGATGTCTTGGGCACTGCAAAATTATCAGATGCAGTCATCTTAAAAGGAATAAATCAATGGCCAACTCCCTGTTGTGTAGGACACCTGTGCTCTGCAGGTGCCCACTGTGCTCCATCCCAACCTGCCCCTCATCCCAATCATGTTAACAGTGGGTTTGTGATGTTTCTGGGGGTTTTTAACTTTCATTTGGGTGAAAGCACTGTCTTTGTGACTGACCATCTTTGCTTGGATGGTTCATAGTTACCTATAATCTATTCAGGTTATTAGAAGGTGGAATAGTAAAAGGAAAAAAATTAAATTCTCAATTATTTCCTGCCACGTTCTATCAAGTAACTGGAGATATTTAATTACGCTTTTGCAGCAATCATATCTATTTATTAGTCATATGCCTAAGTTAAATTCTCCTTTATTAATTTAGTATATCTTAAAGTACGAAATTACAGCTACCTGAAAAAAAAAAAATTAAAACTTTCAAACAGTTTTAAACAATTGCTGCATAAAAACTCAAAAATCTGAAAGAACCATCATGATCCTGGGACCTGACCACTTGCAGGACATGTGATATAAGCTCACCTAGCAGTCCCACAATTTCTGCCTGAACAGAACACAAGGTCTCCAAAACCACTATCACAAAAGCAAACACCTGATGGACTGAGAGACCTGGTGGCTGTATTGTAAAGCACTCACTGGGTTTTGAAGTCTGCTGGTAAATACGGCATTCTGGAATAACTCTAGTGTGAAACAACACAAGGAATAATTGCACATGTATAGATCATTATTGACCCTCCCCATTTTGTCACTTTGTCATTTTGTTCTTCTGTTTTTCATGACCTAAACTGAAAACAGTAGGGGTTTGGCGTTTGTTTCCTGCGAGATGGTGCAGTTATTCAAGAAAAGCTTGAAGAGATTGTTGTTTTTTTTTAATTGAATCCCACTTTGGTGTTTAGCTGACAGCTATTGGGGGATGAGTAGAGAGCCAAACTGTCTTTTGGGGGTGCTGTGTGGCCAGCAGCACTCGGGCTGAGCTGCAAGCACCAGAGCACTGCTGCTATCTACAGGTCTGCTCTGCACAGCACTCACACCGCGCACGGAACAGGGCTCCAACAGGGATGCCCGTGCTTGGGAACAGGACCAAAACACAGACACTGAAGTGTTCTGGCTTTGGGGAAGTGCAAGCTGGCAATCTGTACCCTTTCTGCCCAGTGGCTAACCTGTGCCAAAACCCCAAAATCAAGTGGACTTCATTAAAGGGAAAGATGGTCTCTGCTGCATGAGAGTACAATTTCTGCCTCTTTTTTTTTTTTTTTTTAATTTTTAAATTTTTTTTCTACAAATGAAGAGGAAACATTGCACTCTCAGGTGCAGAGTAAGAGGAAGTGTCTCCTCCCAGATGGGAACCCCCTCCCACCGCAACACACCGATGCACAAAACACAGTGGTGTACACAAGGGCTGCAAACCACCTTTGAGCCTGCACTGCTGAACTTTTAAGACCACTTGTGATACAAGTAGAATTTACTAAAATTTAGCTGTGGCTCTTTGTTGCTTGGAATTTAATTAATTTTTACTTCTGTGCCTTTTCCTCTGTAACCCATAAATTCTCATAGGTGCTTTTCTGCCTCAGTCAGTGAGACAGACAAGATAACCTGGAATGGGTTCATCACTGCTGAAATCAAACACAAAAGCTTCCAGAACAGGAGAACAATAATAAATAAATCTATCCAGCAAATACAAGCAAAGACTGGAGACATCAAAGTGTCTATTTAACCAAATGTTGTGGATTTCAGAGTGAGATTACCAAAGAGAGTATCAGATCACAAGCTTTCAACAAGCAATAGAGGAAGGGGAAAACTCAGAAAAAGGGAAAAAGTATTTTTTCCCCACTAAAAAATTATGTTTTCCTAGTGAGGAAAAAAACCCCAGCTTATTTGCAAAATCTTTATCTACAACTGAATGTCTGCCTGTTGACATGAACAGGTAAGTACAGAAGCAGAGCACCTTGCAGCCACAATTAGAAACTCAAACAAAGGACAGTCTGATCTGACACATGGAACCTCTCTGAAGATTTTCCCCTTTGGGAGGCTAGAAAAGCTCTTTCAAAACTGATTCCCCAAGACCAGCAGGATCTGCAGGCTAAGAAATCCTGTTCCAAATGACTCTTAGCTCCACACTGAACATGCAGTTCATATGACTGCTTGTGGGAAAATTGGTAGCTGTTCCATCCTCTCTAAATACCAGTTTTTCTGGAAACAGGCGATTTTTAGTCCTGAATACCTGGTGGAAACTTCAGTATGACTGGAAAGGATAACCTCTAGTATTGCAGGAGATTGTTTAAGCATTAGAAAGAACAGACACCAGATAATGCTCAGAAATTTCTCATCCACAAAGCTCAGTCCTCTTGTTACTTCCAAAGAGGGAATGAAGCAGTACATTTCTAGCAGTTTAATGTTCCTATTCCTGTTTCAGAAAGACAGCGTGACCCCTTCAAAGCCTGCACGGAGGATCGCCACTGAAACCAGCGGGTCCGGGCGCCGGGGCCGTGGCGAGGCAGACCCTGGGCAAGCAGCGTCCCCCTTCCCTGGCAATCCAGCGGCAGGGCCAGGGAGAGCTGCGATCGGAGGGGCAAGGCACAGCCCCCTGGGCTCTGCGGGCTGGCTGGAGACAGAACTGAACGCCCGGCACTTACAGAATTATCCACAAATTTCACCTCCAGAGATTTCCTCGCTGAGTGCTTCGGCGGACACAGAAGAGGCGGGGGGGCATTCACCGATTGATCGCAGGAGAAAAACCAGCGGACAACGAAACGCTTTGGAATACGAACCCCTGGGAGGGCCAGCTTAAAGCAACGGGAGGCATTAATTATTGTGGCGATAAACCAAGGTGTCAGCAGTGTGGGAGCGACACCGGGCACCGCTGGGAGCCGGGGGCTCTGGCTGCTGCTGCCAAGGGCAGGGGTCTCACGGTCGGGCCGGGGCGGCGAGGGCCGGGCCGGGAGGGGATGGGATGGGATGGGCCGCGCCCGGGGAGGTGCCGGCCGCACTTCCTCAGCCCCGCGGAGGCGGCGGAGCAGCCGCGGCAGCATGGCCCAGCGCCGGGAGCCGCGTCCCGCCGCGCCGCTGGAGCGGGAGCTGATGGCGCTCGGGTAAGCGGCGCCCTCGGTGACAGCCCTGGGCGTGCCGGGACACCCGGCGGGCTGGCGGGGTGGGAGCTGCTGGGTCCGGCTCTTGGGTGCCGGTGGTGAAGTGAGGGATGGAGGTGACGCCGGCTCTGTCTGAGCGAGGCCGCCGAAGCGCTCCGGTGCTGCGCGCCCTCGGAGAAGCCCAGCGCCTGGTTGCCCGTGCTGGGGGGGAGAGGCTGGCACAGGGGAGCGGCAGAAATAAAGAATAGTTAGACAACCGAGAGCGCGGGCACACGGTTCGAATGTAGTGGGGGCTGGTGGCAGGGGTGCCCCTTCCCTCGGAGAACCTCTGTGGCCTTGAAGCCATCGCCATCGGATAGAGCCCGGGGTGTGCCGTGCCGCTTCCCCGCGTTTCCAGGGAGCACCAAACCCACACCTGTCCTCAGATCCCTGCCCTCCCCGTGCCATCCCTTCAGCTGCCTCCTTGCAGCTTGGCCTGGGCTCTAGTCTGGAGAGCTGCTGTCCTTGCTGGGCCCCGGGAAGCAGCAGGATTCCCAAAGGTGCCTGGAGCATCAGGAGGGAGAGCAGCGGACAATTCACAGCCGCTGCGAAGAAGACATCATCCTCACCGAAAAGCAAAAGCCCAGGAGCAAAAAGGAAGGCTGAAAATTGCAACAGACCTTGTTCCCGGTCTTATGTGACTCGCCCATTTTTTCTGCCAGTTAGTTTTGGTTTTTACAGGAGGAAGGCGTGGGTCACTTTGTCACCGGCAGCAGTGCTGTGGGCATGGAGAAACACGGGCAGGAGGAGCAGCACGGCTGGGCACAGGCAGGGTGGGATCAGTGGCAGCAATGCAAAGGGGAGGCAAAGCAGAAGAAAGGCCAGTGATCATTCTGACAAAGCAAAAAGGCTCGGGTGTCAGCTCTGCATTCAAAAAAGAACTGATGAAGAAAGTACAGGTGTTTTGCTTCCTGAGTGCTTGCGGATTCAGGCCAATTCATTGCTTATTTTTGCGATTCATTCACTTAGTGAACAAATCAGAGTGCAACAAAGTAGCTTGGAAATTTTATCTCCACACTGGTGCTACTTTCCCAAATTTAAAAGAACCTTTTAATGCAATGCCTGGTAACTGAAGCACCTAACAGGTACGAAATTCAGTAAAGTCACTTTGCAGTGGTACCCAGAGTAGCCATTTTATACGCTTTTCTTTACATCTGTAGATTACACTCATCCTAAAACAGAGTCTACAGGGAAGAAGGAAAGAAAAATTAGTTTCAGCTGTTGTGGGAAGCATGATTCCCAATTACCAGACTTTCACTGATTTCCACAATGTGGTCTGAGTTAATACATGCCAGAAACATGTGCCTATAAACAGCAAGGAGCTCATCCTCATACATAGTCTTGTAGAAATAGAGCTTGATGTGGTACTTAATGTGGACTTAATGTACCATAAGAAGGAAAGAGTACAAATTAGAGGGCTACAAATATGCATTTTTAAAGCTGTACCTTCTTTATTTTACTTCCACTTCAATGGAAAATCTAAACTTTTCACCCTTCCACAGAATACTCAGCATCTCCTTCAGGGAAGTGTGTTAAATCCATTAAAGTTGAATAAGCAATGCCTAGTAAAGAATCCCTTCAAATTATTAAACAAGGCCCTTTGTTTTCACCTAGTACTAAAGCCACTTTTATTCTCTTCTTTTTTTTGCCTAAAGATGCAAAAGAAGCCCCCATGCAGCATACATTCTTGTAGCATAATCTGAAAGATCTCTTAATGTAAATACTTTTTCAGCTGTGACAAGTAGGTGTATCACTCTCCAGACCATACAATGAAATTTTCAGTCATCACAAGGGTTTTCCATCCTAAACTTAGTCCCCTATTCTCACAGAGTGCAGGGTTCCCCTGACAGCTGATCAAGTATCCAGCAGAGCTGAGACCCAGTTCTGGTGAGGAGTGTGTGTCCATCAGAGACAATGGTCATTCAAATGAGAAGCAGCTTCAATATTCACGTACCTTTCGGGGGAAATTTGAAGCTGTTTATTTTAAAGCTTCTGCTTTCTGGTACAAAAATCAAAGAAGTTGGATAAGGTTTAAAGAAGTGTGAAATGGGAAGGACTTTACTCTTAAGAGAAAAGGCCGAGTACCAGGATTTGCTCGTAGTTTACCAGGCTAGCTGCTCAACAGAATGGAAACTTGTCAGCAGTGTAGGGAAAATTCAGATTACAGTCAGCTTTGTTGTATTGATGTGTACATAGGTGTATAATGCTCAGTGAAAAGGAAGATCAAAAGCAGAACACATTATTAAAAACTTGTTGTCTCACCCATTAGCTTTGTCCCTAAATCTACCAAAATGTTTCAAAGGAAGCACTGAAGTTTGCCAAATGAGACATAAGCACCTTGGCTTAAAAGGAAAAGGAAACTGACAATGAGATTCTTCTCTGAAGGCCTCTTTGGTTATTGCTGGAGTCAGTCCATTCTCCAGTTGCCTTTGTTGCTGTTAGAGCTGAAGCACAGCCAGAAAAGCGCAGCGTGGAACTCCTGTGGCTGAGCACGTACTGCGAGGCCGGGGAATCCCGCTGTGCAGTTATTTGCGCAAGAGGGGAGAATGTGGAGTATCCCGTCATCCCGGTAGCTACCGGCGGCTCTGGTAGCACAGTTTGCATCCCAGTACAGCATAGCCTGCGTGACACTTTGTTTATCAAAAGTGAAAGGCACAGGGCAAGAGGAAACAAATTTTTGTAGCCTTTTTTCCTTCTACAGTCCAAACTTTCTTTGTCACCCTTTGCAGCAGAGCTTTTATGCCTTTTCAGGTCTGACAATACCATGACAGATGATGTCTGTAAGGCTGGACAGTACATTTCATACTTAGTTTTAGCAACAGAAGAGAAATTATGCCACAGGCTTAGATCAGGTGATAATAACATTGTGGAACGGAGGAACATGTTAGACTGGAACAGGGTAAATGGTCATAAGAATTTTTTCATCTCTATTTTCTAATTTAAGGAAGATAAAAATTAAAGTGACTAGAAAGTGGGCCAAATAATGGGTGAAAATCAGAATGAAGGCAGTTGAAAGAAGGGGGAGAGAAAATGGAAGTGAAAAGCAGAAGATGAACTAGTGAAAGTCTACAGTTAGAAGACAAACCTTAAGACTGGATACAATGATGTTATTTCCTCTTATTTCTATTTTAAAATTATTTCCCCCCATATAATGGCCTCCTTGTATTCCAGCAAAGTAAAGTACTTTACACAGCTTAGTGAATTCCAGTGTAACACATTGAAAGGATGTCTAATAAACACCAATTTGGTTGCCTGACCTCTGTAACTTCTGCCTTAGCATTTCTGCCCTTTTGGAGATTCTCTGGAGCTCTGCCAACTCGTGCACCATTAAAAACATGGCCAAAACTTCACTTTTAGTGATGTGAGGTACAGAGAACTCTTCTGGAGTTTTCAGATGATGGGCAATGCTTCTAGGGTGTGATATTAGGGAAAAAAAAAAAAATCCCAAACTACTAAACTTGACAGATAAAAGCTGGAAGTTGCTGAAATGCAGAGTGCCAAAAATAGAGAACTAGTGAGTCAGTTTTACAGTAATTTCTGGAGCACAGGCGTGTGAAGGGCATTGCATCCAGCCAGAGGAGATAAGTCAGTGCTTTCCCATGCACTCCATCGAGTAGTACTGGGGACTACTGCTTTAACCTAAGAGAGGGGATACATCTTTGAGGCTGGAATATAGTTTTAAAGTGTGAGCAAATTCAACTCCTCGTGGTAGAAGATATAGTTAATTAAAAAAAAAACAACAACAAAACACAAAACTTCCCAACATCTACCACCACAAAAAATCGCCCACAAACAAATGACAAAAAATCCAGTCAACCAACTGAAGGTAAATAACTGCTGTGAGCACTATGGGAGTGAAGTCCTACTGGGAGCACATGTGGCTCATCTTCCCAGTGCCCTGGGTCATTGTTACCTTTCAGAGGTGGACGAGAGATAAATTAGACTTGCTGTGCTTCTGCTTGGCTCCTGCAGCTCAGAAAGCCAAAGTGCTTTCCACCCACCACGTGGCACCAGCACTATTGCCCCTGCTGCAGCAGGGGAGGGAGCTTCTGGGAAGAGAGCACAGCTCACCCAGCTGAACACCAAGAATCTCCTTCTTGCTTCACAGAAGGAACTTTGAATTGCCTGACTTTTCCACAAAGGCAAGCCAAACACGCACACGGTTACTAATTCTATCCAGGCTACCCCCGTCTGAGAACATCTGAAAAAGACACAAAAAACAGGTGTGACCTCTGCCTACTGCATTTATCTGGTAGCTGGGCATACTGCAGAGTTATCACTCCAGACACACCAAATAGCAACCAGAACACCCAGCTGTGCTTTCTTCTGGTGCTACTATCTTTCATTTTTGTGAGGAAGAAAAGCAAGTGTTTCTACTGGATGTTACACAGTTTGCACAAAAAATGGCTCAGAAGAGAATTATGCAAGTCACTCCGCATTCACCCTTTCATGGATGAGTGTTTGTGTTCCTTGTGTGTTCTGTTATTGCTAAAAAGTTTATCCGCCTGATGCCAGCTACGAGTTTATTCAGCAGCCCCTATTAACACAGGCAGAATTTTTTTGCAAAATATCCACGTGATTTCTTTGAAAACAGTATTATCAGAAATGACAGATGCCATACCTAAGGGCACCCGTCTGCAGGGCACACAGAAATGAAGTTTCATTAACATTTTTCATTAGAACAGCTTGGATTGTTAAAATGAATGAACATTCTGAGGCCTATGTTCTAACCTGAGCGAGGAGTTTCCCACCCCAGACTGTGCTGTAACATATTCCTGATCTTCACCATGGTGTAGGTAGCTCTAGTTGCTGCATTAACTACAGAGAGATCTTCCTAAGAAGAGATTTTAACGTGAGTGCATCCTGTTCTGGAGTTGTGATGATCAGCACAGCTGCAGAGGCACACTCACGGCTTGTACTGCAGCAGCCACCAGCTTATTCCATGGGAAACCCCATGGGTGGCTGGAGGGACAGATCTTCAGGGCAAGGCTGTGTGCTCTGATGAGTTTGGGCATTCGGGGGCACTGGGTGTCTAATTTCCTTCTCCTTCCTGTAAAAGCCATCAGTGAAGTCCTTCCTCTAGGCCATCACCAATGCAGTGTGACATAAACAATAGGCTGATGTCTGAAAAGGCTTTCTTTTTCAAAGAGTAGCAAAAGTGATCTCACTGGCTGTGCTTGCCCATCCTTGCCTACCCTTCACTGGCCATTCCAAAGAGCAGGAAGGATGGCATGGTCATTCAACCACACACAGTGACAACACAAGCATGCTTACATGGATGGGATAAAGAGATTTAATGTCATTTAGGATGAAGTTAAAGTAACAAGAATGGATAAATGACAGCAGCTATAAACTCTGAACCCGAGACTGCTAGTCAAATTGTAGAAAGAGAACCCCAAAATGTTGACCACAGTTTGTTGGTTTGGTTTTTTTTATTGAAGAAATTAAATAATTAGAAAAGAGAAACCTCCCAGAAGTATGTATACATATCAAGAGGGTGTACAAGGCCAAGGGCAGCCAGAAGATGTGGGTTTGAAGCAAGGAAGGAATTTCATGTATCTTTCTTCTTGGGTTTCTCAGAGAAATCTCAATCAAGAACCTCAGGCGATTTTTACACTACTGATGGTTGTCAGTCTGAATGGTGTCAAAGAACAGAGCAGATTTCTGGACTTGTTTTGTAGTGAATACAAGACTCTATAAAGATGACTTTTGGAGGGACCTTCAGAAACATCCTGATTATCCAGCATGTTCAAAACCAAAGATTAAAGACAATTCAGCTTTATGAAGGACTTTCTAGGAGCTTCAATGAGATGGGTGTTTCTAAATTTTAATTTCCTTAATGTCTTATTTTAAGACAGCGTGAAGGTAGATACAGTATTGTGTTTTGTATCAACAGTTTCCTGCCCCAGGTGTAACTCAGAAGACAACCAAAACTTCAGCTGAAGGTGGACTGTCTTTTACAGTTTTGCCAAATGAGCCATAAATCCCATCTTGATTTGCTTGCTAATTTCAAAGAACTGCTTAGAAGTTTTTTTTCTGAGACAGGAAAATAGAAGTATTCTCCCAGTGAAAAAAACTTAAATTTACCTGAAGTATACCTAGTAGTGTCTAATCACAGACTGTTTGGGTTTATTTTTAGTCCTGGTGATTTCTACTTGTACTGTCAGCTCAGGCTTGATTGTGAGAGCAGGCTGCATTTGTTTACCTTCCTGGTGGTCTGTGATGCAAATTCTAAATTTTCTGCAGCATTTTAATATTTTACCTGTGTTTATGCAATTGGAACAAAGTTTGTATGACCATTTTCACAGTGGAATATCAAAGTAACCTGACCAAACCATCTGTCACAGTCAGGAAGAGAAAACCCCCAAAACTACGTGTAACAGTCCCTTTGACACCAAGATCTGCATTACTGTCTTCCATCCACTTCTATTTTTTGAGCTGAACAAGAGGAACATAGTAACATTTGAGGGATTTTTGTCTGAGACAGCATATTTAGGCAAGAAACTGGTACAGCCTTGTCAGCAAAGTTTTAAAAGTGTGCTTTCAAACAACATAATTTTCCCAGTTAAGGGGTTTGTTTTTGGTTTCTGGTTGGTTTATGGTTTTGTTTTGTTTGGTTTGTTTTTTTTTTTTGCATAGTAGTAACATTTCATCAGTCACCGGTCTTTTATGTGTAAAGAGAGTGTGGATTTAAACACAACATTTTCTAAACTTTAGTGACTTCTCTTTCAAAAGTTTAGTAAAAGAGGCTTTTTTGGAAACAAGGTAACAATGCAGTTATGAGCAACCTCAAACTAAATCTGCCTCCTTCGTGACAATGGCCACTCACAGATTTTTTCAACAGCTGCTTCTTTTGCCCAGAAGTGAGCCAAATAGCACTATGAAATCCCACCCAAAACACAGTGCTGCATTCCCAGCTGCAGGTCTGGCCATGCTGGTACCATCCTCCCCACATCAGGAATGACCTGACCTTTGCCTGTTACTTACTTGGGCAGTTAATCCCAAAGCAGATTTTGGCTGACAGGTGTTCCAGAGGATGACACTTTGACTCTTTAAATATTCATTATTTTATTCTACTGTGTAGATGGACCACATTCTAGAGCCAAAACAGTAATGCCCTGCCTGTATTGAGTTTCACATGGATCTTCTCTTCCTCTGGGTTAACAGTCTCTCATAAAGCAATTCATCAGCCAGCTGGCCTTTCAAATAGGCAGCCGTCCAAATTCAGAGTTAAAGCTTTGTGTGAGGTGCCAAGTTTGGTGGAAACTTGGGAGGAACAGCTAAGGAGAAAGAGGATACAATTACACCTGGTTTCATTTCGAAGACTGCCACCATACCAGTTGTGGAAAGTGCTGCCATGGCACTTCTGCTTTCAGTGAAACTGTGTTTCTTTGGCTGAAGCAGTGACAGGCTTTGCTCCCGATGCTACAGGCGTTTGAAAGGAAGGGAAAGGTGACCTGGCACCACTCCGCATACAGACAAGGAAAGCTTGCTCCCAGCAGAGCCTTAGGTGCAGTATCCTTCTGTCCTTCTGCTCCAGAGCCTCATGTGTGTGTGTGCATGACTATGGTTATTATCACGTGCCTTGCAGGATTTCAGCTCCAACCTTTTACAGCTCCAGCTTTTTGTGTTCAGTCTCAGGCTCGTTTCTAGTGAGATCCTTGTCTCTTGTAAAAAACTGGGGGTTTTCATTGTGGAACATTCTGAATGGAAACAAACCCATACACTTCCTGGACTTGTTTGCAGGGTTTTTTCATGTTAAGTCCTTACAAAACCTCTTCTATAAAAATGAAGTTCATTTTCACTGAAGATAGATTGAAACAGTGTTTAGGTGTTTTCCTTTGTTGCTCAGATCACAGGTGGCCAAGAGGCAACAATGGCAAGATCCCTTAATTTTCACTGAAATTTTGTTAGTTAATTTTGTTCCCTTTAATTCTAAGCTTAGGCAAGCACGTTTAATTGCAGTTCTTGGCAGTGAAGACTCATTGAGGGAAATACAGAGTTTATGAGGAGTTTAAGAGCTGCCTGTTTGCCCAGAAGAGGATGTGACCCAAAGAACATACATATGTCAGGAAGTACAGCTTCTGAAAATAGACAGAGGATTCTCTATACCTCCCAAAACTGCTTTCACCTCATCAGCACAGACCTGGGTAATTTGTTGCTCATGCAGGCAGAATTTGCAGGGGTTTTAGATCCAACAAAACAGTCAGCTGTTTGTATACAACTTTGTGATAAGGAAAAACAGGTTTTTTGACCGTGTCAAAAGGCAGCCACTGCAAGGGACACAGATCTGTGGGAACTGTGAGTGCCTGTGAGGACGGTGGTAACTCAAAATTGCAGAGGAAGGACTACAACTAACACTGCTTTTTCTAACCCTGCTCCAAACAGCAGCATGAGCCAGTCAAGAGCAGAGTGAAGGATGCTTTAACCCCTTGTGTCTCCCCAGGTGGTACCATGACAATCTCACCCGACACGCAGCAGAAGCGCTGCTGCTCTCCAACGGGCAGGACGGGAGCTATCTTTTGAGGAAGAGTAATGAAAGGGAAGATTTGTACTCCCTCTCTGTAAGGTAGGCTGTGGACAGGGTGAGCTAATCTAAGGCTGCACTTCCTTCCATGTTTGAATGTCCCATGCATTACAGGTTTTTCTTTTTCCCTAGGGCTTAAACTATTTTGAAATCTATTCCTGTTGGTGTAATAGGAATGACATTTTGCTAGAGGAAAAAAAATTGGATCAGATTTGATAACTGCTCTAAGTTTTCCAAATCATGAATTAATCTTATTAATTAGACAGAAAACATAATTCTATAGAATGACTGTAAATTTTCAGTCTGCATGGTAAAAATCTGCATGCCAGTTAAAAGAGCTTAACAGACAGCTGGTGGGAGTGGAAAAGTTTTATGATGAGGACCGCAGCAAAGATTTAACAGGTGCTAATCTTACTAGTTTCTGAATCCCTGTATAGGAACCATCACCTCTGAGGGATGATTCAGTGTTTGGCTGGTTTTACTCCTCCATTCTGTGCTAAGGTTCAGTCTTAGCCAGGTCTGCGTGACTAAATTGAATAGCACCTTGTGAGTGATCAATGCCAGGGCCTTGAAGTCAATTCCAGCAATTTAGGACACAACTGTTCAGGATACAACCACAGAGCAGAGGAAGGCTGGCCTGGTTACTTCATTACGGAATCACATTTAAAGAATCTTCTAGAAGGAAAGAAGCCACAACATTTTAGTGAGGAAACCAAAGGACACATGCATTAGACACACAAGGTAGTCCCTGCGCGTTGGCTGGGTGGAGGTAACCAGCCCTAAAAGTACTTGTAACCTTTGGCAACTGTGTGATAAAAGCAGCCTCTAGACCAAAATTTTAAACTGGCGCATGCAAGCTCATTCCTGCTGCACACTGAGCCTCTGAACAATTTGTGACCCCCAACTCAGCTGAATCACAGTAACTTTCTAAAGTCACTTTGATCTGTGTAATGCTGCTGGTTATTTACACCCTGCCAGGAGCACAGCATATGCCCTTGAGATTGTGGCTTTCTGCATATTCAGTACCAGGAGCTGTTACAATGTGGAAGAATAGTTGCTTGGGAACTGAGGAAAGTCTGATCTGCACATACCCTGTTCCCCAGGAAAGGCAACAATGAGGTGTTTCTCCCATTTCTGACAGAAGATCTAGGAGCAAGTGTGCCTATGCACACACTGTTGAAATTATTACCACTATAGGCAGCCATTGATACAAAGGGTGCCCAACAGATCTGAAGGTGATGTTACAAAATGAGGATTCAGAGTAGCAATGACTGAATTCAGCACAAGTGTTGCCAAAAAGAACAGTGGCATTTATAAGCAATAGCTTTCCTTTAAAAACAACAGTAATTTTAAGTGAGTCATTGTTTTTCTGGTTAATATTTTTTTACTCTAAATTGTTAAGCATTATTTGAGATAACTACCTCAGCCAATTAAAAAATATATATATATATATGTATCTTGAAGGTAGTTTTAAAGGGCATCCAGGAAACAACTTATTGTAATAAAACAAAATTTAAATTGTTTTTTTAATAGGAAGCAGAAAATAATAAGTGAAATATAATTAGTGAAAATAAATTTGCTACTTGAACAGATTCTAGCCTTAGAAGACCTACAAAAGTCTATTTCAGGCCCATTCCAATCTCTTGTTCAGCTTTTCATGTAGTGAGAATTACTTACTGCATTACCATATGAACTGAATAGCCCAGTCTGAAATTTGATCTTTTATTCTGTTCTGTTAGTTTCTGTTGTTTCTGGTGGTAAATCTCCTTTGCATACTGACTTTGATTTTAAAATATTTTACAATTTTTCTGCTGGTTAATGTTATGTTTTCTTTCAGTTTTTTGACGAATATAAAAACTTAATTGTAGAATAAGTAATTCAATTTTATTCTGATACATTTCTGTAGAAAGGATAACTTCAGCAATTCTAGCCGTCATTTTCCTTCTGTCCTGAAATATTTTCTGCAGCTTTTACTTTATTTTCTGCCTCAGCCTCACAAGGAACTTTGGTCATGATTATAGCTTGGGGTTTTTCAAGGAAAGAACGCTTAGCCATCCCTTGAGGTTTTTATTGACAGCTGACGGAAGAGAGATCGCGTATTGCCTGAAACCCCCTCCCCCAGCTACATTAGCCAGTTTGAAAAGGAAGTAGGAAGCAGAGTAGAATTTGCTCCAATTGCAACATTGTCTTGAGAAATTAAACAAAAAGATGGAAACCCCTGTAACTGCAGCAGAGTCACAGCAGCTCTTCCCTGGTGCTGAGCATTTGCACTTGGCTTTTTGTGCCCCAGCTGACTGTAGCACAAAACATGTGGGAGGCCCACAGAGGTCTTCTTCTTCTGTTTTCTACAGTATCATAAATACTGTTCAAAGATAAATCTTTAAATACCAGTTTGAAACCATAGTCTTCTTTGGAAGTGGCAATAAACAATGAAAGGATGCTATAATTCATTTTCTTCACCACTTTTCCAGTATATTTGCTGTGTATGTTTTTCCTCGGACAGTTTGTTTTGGGTGCTAGTAACATGAACAAAAGTAATTTTTTCACTGGAGAAATACTTGCAATAAGTGCTTCATTGTCTTTTGAAGTCAAAATAATTGCCTACCCAGGAAGTGAGACCTTGCACACTTCTCTAAATGCCATCAGGTTTCATAAACAAAAGCTATTACTTCCCTTACAGAACAAGGACCCTGGTTCATGTTTGTCAGTGCCCATCCTGGTGGAACCAATCATCCAAATACAGAGACAAAGCAAACCCATTTTAAAGCCCTAGATGTTTAAAACTAGGTTATTTAGCCCCTGTTTGGGTGTAAAACAGAGACATTTTTTCAAAGGGAAACAGAAGACATTTCCAGTGAAATTGCGATGCTACTTGAAGAGCAAGGCACATACTGAGTATACCCTCAAGGCTGAAGTCCAGAAAGTGAAAGGATTTTGTCCTATTTGGGCAGAAGGATTGAAATCTCATTTGGGAGTCTTTTTGTTGATGCAAGAGTTAAATTAACCAACTTGGCCTTTCTAGGCTTTTATCATCTCATATATGTAAGTCAGGAATTAAAATCTGATTTTCAGATGTGTTGAGTATTGGAGAGGGAGAGTAATGGCAGTAGTATTACTACCAGGACAGTGATTGGCAGCCTGTGATCTGGGTCCCTGCAGTGATATATGCTATTTAAGGATTGTACATGCAAAAAATGCCTTTGGCATTTACGTCTTGACAAATTTTCCTCTTTTGTTTTAGGGGAAAAGATTCTGTGAAACACTTCCATGTTGAGCACACAGGAACTTCATTCAAGTTTGGATTTAATGAATTTTCTAGCTTGAAGGAACTGGTCATGCATTTTGCAAACCAGCCTTTAATTGGAAGTGAAACAGGTAAGGAGTGCCACGTTGTGTGCATGTACATATTTGTAGCCATGCTTCACAAAGATCTAACTAAAAGGAGCTTCTGTTGTGCTAGCAAATAGATCTTCTGCTAAAGTAGAAGAACTGCTAAAGAAGAACTGAATTTACGAACTGCTAAAGTTCATAAATTCACATTTGTATTTGTATCTAAATAAATTCCACTTCAAAAAATCTTTCAAGTTCTTTGAAGATAAACCACACATAAGCTTATTGGGCTTTTTCTAACCAGGGCTAAGAGCTCCTTTCAATTTCTCAGAGGAAGAAGGATTTCAAAATACCGGGAGGATTAGAACATTCTCAAACCCAGCAAAACCAAAGCACAGTGTTAGTGAGGAAATAAATATTCATCTTTGAAGTTGAAATCCCCCAGTAAGAATGAATGGAAAACTACTTGAAATGGTTTCATCTCACTATTCTTTGTCCAAGGAAGGAGCCTACAGTGTTCTGCTCCTCTTTCCTGTAGGGAATGTGTTTTTAACCAGCTCTCCTGTTCTGCCTGCAATGCCATCACCATGCTGATGCCATCTGCCATCGCAGTGATTTTTCTTGCTTTCAAGAGGAGAGAGAAAAGCACAAGTTTCTCTACCAACCAATGTGCTTTCTGAATTAAAGGGTCAAAATATTAAACTTGATTCCTACAAGTGAATTGAGCACCATCGGGCTAGAATCCCTGGAGAAACAAACTGGATATTGTCATGGCAATGTCAGTTTTATGTTTAGCTTCAAGTGTAAGAGTTGAAGGCATGTCAGTACAAGTTAATGCCAAAAACTTCAATATCCTCTGTGGCAAGTGTATGCAAATAATGCAGAGCAGTACTAATTATGGATGCAAGAGCCCAGTTGAATGATAGTTGGCACATGCAATAACTGTGACTTTTCACACACTAAATTTTGCACCAGTGCTCTGCTAACCCAAACATTAAATTCAGGGGCTCCTTTGCCAATTTCTTCCCCCAAGAAAAATGCAGTTGCACATTCAATATGGCGCTTGTATCTTTCAAAACACTCTCTTTTTAAATTGCTTTCAAGAGTGTTTCAAATACATGGCTCCCACATGTATGCTCTGTGCCAGTGAGCTATTTTTCCTGGGAAATCAGGCATGCACCCACAGGCCTAGCCCTGTAAAGATTTCAGATGACATAAAACTTGTATTTCCCCATTCCTCACTCCTTCACTGCATGTGTTACAGACACTAATAAGCAAGACATTAGTTTTATCTGATCTCTATGAATGAGATCAACAGTTGCCACCTTAAGGTTTCCTAATCAGATTCTACTGGCTCTGTGAAACCTCTAAGTCAGATGTGCTGCAAAATAAATTAAAAAAAAAAATTGAATATCATATCAAGAAACTTTCCACCTTACCGTACCATGGAAAACAGTAGAGGGGAAGAGAGAATTAAACTCAGGCAATATTCCTTCAGATACAGGTGTCAAATTTCTCCTGGGTCATAACCATGTTTTGTCAAAAATGAGGTAGGGGCTCATCAGAGTCAACTCCAATCCAAGCATCAGTAGATGCAGATGTGGCAGAATAATCTTGCTACAGTGCAGCTTTTGCGAGATCTTGTGTATAATTACCAGATTATTCTGTACAATTTTCTTGTGGAGGCAAAAAAAAAAAATCCACAGAGAAGTTATTAAAAAAACAAACACTGTATAAAATGTTATATTAGTCCTTCCATTTCTGCAATGGAGCTTTTTATCCATGGTGTACAGATTATGATACTCTGATTCTGTGCAACAGCTCAGGAGTAGTTTCTCTGGAATGGTGATGGAGCTGTTCTCAATTTTATTTTAAATGGTAAAGCATATTTTTTTCTGCAAAGCCAGATAGAAATAAACCAATGTTGACTTTCCACCTACAGCAAGTTGAATAGATCACATTTGCATACACCCCCTGTGCCTGCAAACAGATTTCAGCTGGTTACTTCAAGTACAAATTTTCCACTTCTCTTTTTAGCCCTTCCCATTACAGAATACTTTTAAATTACTCATACATCTGCAGGTTTCAAGTCCAAGTTGCTACCAGTTGTAGCATCCCTCCTCTTTAAGAGCTGCAATATCAGCATAAAATGCAGATGGAGCAGCATTTGGTATGCTGTGACATTATTTTTAAAGAATGGAGTTAGACAGTGGAGCAGTTACTATTTCAAGGACGTTCTTCGCTGTTTTGAAAAGTACAACACATTCACTACTGAGAATGCAGGGTTTTTTCAGGGAACATGCAATAAACATGACCTTACTTGGAGAAAAAGAAGAATGGCTATAATGAAAAGTTAAACTGGGAAGAGCTGTGGTAAAAACAGTTGAGGGCGATGGTAACGTGGGTTTGCTGTTAGGAAGCCTGTAGCCAAAGCTTGGACAGATTAGGTGATTTAAACACCAGCTGGTGGCATGTTGGCAAAACCAATGACTCTTATGGCTCCTGTCTAGTTTTGCATCCTGCCTACCCTCCAAGCCAGCCTCTTGGGCAGGAAAGCAATTAAATAAGTAAAGAGATTTTCTTGCAAGCATTTGCAAGGGTAAAGGTTTCAAAAAGGTACCATCTATTTACAGTTTTCACAGCTGCCTTTTTAATTTTAGGGAAAAGATGAAATTAACCGGAGATGTAGCTACTGACAAGTTATTTTCTAAGCTGGACTTGGCAGAGGACTTAACTCCTGCTCTTTTCTCTCCAGGAACTTTAATTGTATTGAAGCATCCCTACCCACGGCAAGTGGAGGAACCTTCCATTTATGAGTCAGTCCGAGTTCACACTGCAATGCAGACAGGAAGGACAGAAAGTGACCTTGTCCCAAATGCTCCCTCAGTAAGTTGTGTTCTGGTGGGAGGGGTGCTTCTGGCCTGAACTGTATTTGAGCTATGGAGTAAGACTGGTTATTAATCCCTCTATGGGTTTGTAAATCCAGGAAGTCTCTGCCAAACAAGGCAAAACAAATACAGGCTTGCTCAGTACAGGCCCATGGCAAATAAAGGCTTTTATAATTGTCACTTCAGTGCTGTCCCTGGAAAAACATTGTCTGCAGCTGACCTGGGTGAGTCTGACTATCCAAACAAAGACCATGTGAAAGATTTTCATTCTCCTGTTATCTTTTAGAATAATTTATCATTATTTAACTTATCATGAATTTAAAAAAAACGCATACAGACACACACAAAAAAATCATCATATACTTTTGGGCCACCTATTCTGACATTTGAGACTCACTTGAACAGCAATTAGAGTCTTTAAATCCCTTGTAACTCACGTCTGAGACAGGTGGTTTCTCCAGAACAGTTTGCTCTGAACAGAGAGGAAAGTATTTTAATTATATACTGTATTTTTGGGGGGAAAGAGGAAGAGTTATGGTAATATGGGTTAATGAAGTTGCAAGAAGAACCACTTCTGATGTGTCTCACAACCAACCCTTCATCATCAAGTTACACTTTAACCTCCAAAGAAGCTTGGCTTCCACATACCACCAATAAGAAGGTAATATTTTTTCAAGAACAAGTGGTAACTTGTCAAGATTTTGATTTTCAGAGGTCTCACAGCCAGGTCCCTACAGAGAATTTCAGTATCTAAGAAGTCATAAGGGCTAAGTGCCACTCATGATGCCGGACAAACAGTTCAAACCCCAATTTTTCAAAAAGCACATTGAACATAACAGGTTTTTCCTGTCAAGGGTGGGCCTGGTTGAGAGGAGAGAACAGCTCAGTACAACAGCACTTGCCCCTGGTTGCATTTGAGGAGCCTTTCCTCAGGATAATTCCACTGTCAGTTAAATCCCATGTGCTCCTGATCACAACACCTACAGGGGCAACCATCCAGCCTTCCTAAATTAAGTGTGACTGCAGCTATTTTGGTGTCTTTGGCTGAGCTGGTGCAGGGCAGAAGCTTCCTGAGGGAGGAACAGCCCGGGGGGGCTGCCTCCAAAGCCAGCACTGCTCCATGTTCACCCTAAGGTGGCTGGATCAGCCCAGGGGGAGCGTGGAAGTGAGGGCAGGAGGCTATGGAGAGTTTCCCAAAGAATTGCTATATCTTCCTGATATAGCAAAGAGGGGGATGTGGGAAATAGAAGCAGAGCTCAGCCTCTAACCACAATTCCTTCCTTTGTTACTTCACAGCTTGGTACCAAAGAAGGATATTTGATAAAACAAGGCAAAATAGTCAAGGTAAGGAAAACTCTTACTTGTTGCTTCCACTCTGTGATCACCCACAGAAGCTAAAGACAACCTTGAGCTGAAATTGCTCCACCTGTATTTCCCTGCAGAGAGGAACAATTTGTGTTTTGAGCAACAACAAAGCACAACTGTAAACCAGAGCAAGCCAGCAGCTTTGAAAGTTTTTCTTTCCTAAGAAGTTTTAGGCTAAACTCTTCCAAGACAGTTACCATTCATTCTTGATCTTTCAGAACTGGAAAACAAGGTGGTTTACACTGCATAGGAATGAACTGAAGTACTTCAAAGACCAGACAGTAAGTAGCAAACACCAATTCCACCCTTTAAACATCTACACAGGCAGCTGCAGCCTCCTGGTATCTCTGGCTTCTCACATCTGTATCACAACTTTCCAAGCTAAAGCTTCCCAAACTGTCAGAGGAGTCAAACCTGTCAAGTAAAGTCAGTTTTGCTGATGACTTTAAGAAGAGAAAGTAAGTTTTACACCTGGAAAACCTCTACTGTGCTCTGCCAGTCTTAAGTTACTGGATGTAGTTTACAGGGATTTTTTACACAGAATCATGGAATAGTTTGAGTTGGAAGGGATCTCAAAGATCTTCTTCTTCCAAGCCCTCCACCACAGGCAGGGACACCTTCCACTAGACCAGGCTGCTCCAAGCCCTGCCCAACCTGGCCTGGAATACATTTTTGTTTTGCTTTGTTACATGGATTTTAAGCTACCAGGACAACACAACCTTTATTTGTAGCTTAGACACAACCTGACAGAGAATATGCTGCTAAAATAGTTCTAAAAATACTGGTAGTAGCCTTTGCATTTTTTGATTTCATCCTTTTGTTTCAAGTGGTCTCACAGGATACGTGGAAAACCATTCATTTAAAAATTCCTTCTGATAAATATTAATCTGCAGCATCCTTACAGCTGCTGCTCCATTTCTATCTTGATCTGAGTAAAGATAAGAACACATCTGGAGCTTCTTTGCCCTTACAATGCCTTTGTTTGAGGTTCTTTCATAAACACAGCCCAACTGTTCACCTCTGCCAAGCCCTATTTCAAGCCTCTAGCAGATTTTTACACAAGAGCAGAGCCAAGAGCCTTCTCTCACCAAACGTTACCATTTCTAAACAGTTATGTTTTTGCAGGGCTTTCCATCAGTTTTCATTTCTGTTCAAGACGACTTGAATTAAGTTTGCAGGATAGCATTTCAAAGAGTAGCACTCCATTAGTGACTTAGCAGGCAAGAAAAACTCCTGTGTTTGTCAGGACTACGACCTCCTTCCAGGCAGCAGCTCTAGTGTCTCCTGGCACTCCTGTTGTTGCTGTGGGGCTGCAGGTACCTACATGTGAGCAGCCTGCAGCTGACCCTGGGATAGCATTTGGTATCTCACCACAGCCCAAGGGGCTTTCTTCTAATGTAGGGTATTACTAACAGCCACTGAGTCAGCAAAAATATTAAGGGAAGATGAGAAAGGAGCAGACACCTCCATACACCTGATGAAGGACCATGGAAACACCTAAGGGTGTTTGGGCAGAAAGCAATTAAGCTGTCTCTTCTGAGGCCTTAACAATGTGAGGCTGAAACAAATGGAGGAAGAGCTCTCAAACCTAGGGAGAATGAAACTCCTACGGGAGATGGGTTGCTGTTATACACAATCTGTGTCCCTGCACCTGAGCTTGTCCAAAGAAACTTCTATACACATACATATATGTGTGTGTGTGTGTTTGTGCACACGTGCTTCTCAGGCAGCCAAACCTATCACTCCCTCTGCGAGCACTACTTTGGCTTTACTTCTACATTTCTCCTCACCCAGCTTTATCCTTTTGAGGTGCTTAGGAATTAATTAAATCTCCAATAGCTGGCTAATCTGACAGGACCTATACCCATGCTTTTGTCTCTGTAAACCTTAGCCGAAAGTGGTACTAGGTTTGCTCCTGTGTCAGTAACGTTACACGACATCAGCCAAACCCTCAGCAGCCTCCATGTAGCTCTAACATTCCTGCAGTAGAGATCTCCTCTGTTGCTTGTCCTGCATTTTTCATATTAATATGTGAATTGTCCTGCATTTTTCCTATTAAGGTCACTTTGTATCATACCACTGATGTTATGCTTGCTAGTTTGTGCTTGTAGTGTTACAGCTATGGCAACTATGCCTGGAAAAACCTGTGGAGGTGCCTGTAGATGTCTAGATGCACGGAAGATGAACTGAGATAACCTTATCTTCTGTTTTCCCGTGTCCACATTTTAAAAACATTTTCTCTTCAAGGCTACGGAACCAATTCGAGCACTTGACTTAACTGAATGCTCAGCTGTGCAATTTGACTATTCCCAGGAAAGAGTCAATTGTTTCTGGTAGGTTGCAGGATTTTCTCTACATTGCTGGGAAGTTCAAAATAGAAAGGGAATTTTGAAATGTAAACCCTTGGTGGTTGTAACCCTGCTCATCCTCTAACTCACAAGTCTGTTTCTCTCAGCCAGTCTCTGTCAGTCCTGCATGGCTTTGCCAAATTACTCCTGGCAAAAGATGGGCCCTTGTGTAGTGGGCATTTCTAATTCTATAAGCGTCACCTAGACTCGTGGATCTTGGGGTCAGACACTGATACAGGTCACATGGTAACCTCTTCTGTGCCCAAATGTGGGTCTTTTATCTTTAGAAAGGTCCTTGTTCTTAAGGGCCCTGGGCTGTAAATTGCTGTCACCCATTCTTGGTTAACCTCCCTTCTGGTGGCTGAAGGGGAGCACAGCCTCCCTGTCCTGCTTTGTCTCAGCAACTGTTGGCACAGGCCAGCTGGGCTCAGTTTTGGGGTGAACTGCCAGTTGTTCTAGCAACTTAAGAAAGCTTTGTTTGCTTGCAGTTTAGTGTTCCCACTAAGGACATACTACCTGTGTGCAAAAACTGGGATAGAAGCTGACGAGTGGATTAAAATCCTGCGGTGGAAACTGGTAAGGTGATGAGTGCTGCTACAGGGCATCCCAGGCAGCAGCACTGCTACTGCCAGCATGATCCCCCAGGACTGGGGCATCCAAGTGCTACAGCTCTCAGCACCTCCAGCAAGGGAGTACTTGTTCTGGCTGCCAGGCGTGCTAGATTGGAGTGTGCAGTTTTCACATAATCATAGAATCAATTAGGTTGGAGAGGACCTCTGGGGTCATGAAGTCCCACCTTTGATCAGTCACAACCTTGTCAACCAGACCGAGGCACTGAGTGGCACAGCCACACCCTGTCTTTTGTTAAGCACTTCCAGGGATGGTGACTCCACCACCGTCCTGGGCAGCTCATTCATGTCTAAGATCCCCTTCTGTGAAGAAATTCCTCCTTATGTCCAGTCTGAACCTCCCCTGGCACAGCTTGAGGCTATATCCTCTCATCCTGTCACTGGTTGCCTGGGAGAAAAGACCAACCCCCAGCTGGCTACCCGCTCCTTTCAGGGAGTGATAAGGTCACCCCAGAACCCCTCTTCCCCAGGCTAAACACCCCCAGCTCCATCAGCTGCTCCTTATAGGACTTACGATCTAGCCCCTTCCTCTCCACTGCCCTTTTCTGGAATGAGGCACCTTCCTGAACTGAGGGGCCCAAAACTGGACACAGCAGTCGAGGCGGGGCCTCATCAGTGCCATGCACAGGGGCATAATGTATCTGCCTGCAAACCCACTTCAGCGTTTTTGGGATGTACTTTTAACAGACACACTCCTTAGTAAGAGAAAACTACTTCCATCTCTAAGGATGTCATTATATGTGCTTGGTAAACAATATGGATCATCAGCCCAGACCACATGTCCTGAGTCATGATGGCAGGAATGAGGAGACCATGTAAAGGCTTGAAAGCACTACTTCCTAAAAAAATACCAGGAATTGGGTGGGTTGTACTCGCCCACACGCACATGCACGCAGACAAGCAGTAATGGACTGTCCTTCTGTTCCAGTCACAGATACGGAAGCAGCTGGAGGAGCGCAACGCCGCCCTCAGTTCCTAGCGGAGCGCCAGCGCTCCCGCTCCGCTGGCAGGAATTGCTTCTCTCCAGGGGGAAGGCATTGCTTACCAGAGGCCAGCCTCAGGTCTCCAGCGCGGTCTGTGCCCCCACACAGAGGTCACCCAGCTCTGCACACACGGGATCCTGCGGCTCTGGGCGCGCCGGGGCTGCCGAGTCACGCGTGGGGACGGCTGCAGAACCAGAGCGTGGGTTTGATACGTGTGGTGTGTGCCTGTAATGCACTTAATTCAAACACCTGCCACCTAAGCACAGAAGTGGTCACTGTCCAAAACTTTTGGGGTTATTCAGAGCACTCGTTAATTTATTACAAGCTGCATCACAACTAAGCATTGGTATCATATTCTGTAATCCTGAACCTTTTATTTAAAACAGGTCCTTCCTGGAAACATTAAATATCTTTTTATTACCTGTTTAGGCTTTAGGCCAAAAGAAAAATGACAGAATTACATTTTGTAAATAGTATCTATACTGCAATCCAGAAAGTAGTATTTCAAGGCCCTTCAAGGCCAAAGTGACAGATGTCAAACAAGTTTTTATATGGTTTAGCTTCATACCACAGTGATGGCTACAAGGGAATGCTTGTTTCAAACAGCATCTGTAGGTAACGGTGAGCAGCATCATGTAAGCACACTTGTGTACAAACCAGGGATTTGAGAAACCATAGGACACACATTTAACAGCGTTGTGGCTCACTAGAGAGACAAGAAGTGGAAGCCTATGATGTTGGTGCTGTACTCTAAACAGATGTTACATTTTGGAAGCAAAGTTTGACACACTGGAGAGGCTCAAGACCAGACTGACCCAGCTGCAAGATCCCCTGAGCAATCCTGTGCCTCCTGAAGGGCTGGCAAAGAGGGGGGACCCTCTCTCCCTGCATAACAATCCAATTTATGCTGAAACAGCATCTGCAAAGCTCTCCTGCTATGCAACACTGCAGTCTGTGTTTGGTATTGATCGTGCAGAAGGTGTTTGATAATTGCCTTTGCTGGGAGAAGAGTGCAGAAGAGGAAGGCAAAAGCACATTGGAAGAAGAAAGAAAATCTAGATTTGGACATATAAATAGCATTTTATTTCAACTTAGAAATTTAAAGTATTGGTAAATATTTTTATACAGGCTGTTTTCTGAATAAAATGTCATTATAAAACTACCACAGGTCTTTTATATTCCTGCATGTATTTCTAAGCTTTGTCCTCCTTTTTCCCTTAATGAAGCTTTAACAAACTGGCATCTCCCATTTAGGTAAAAACCTTTGCTGAGTTTGTGTGAGAGAGAGGCAGCATAAGGGGAAGAGAGAGATGATATTCTCCAACAGCCTCACTGTCCTGTGAACATGGCTTGGAAATGGAGCTTGTAGGGAAACCACAAACATAGCCTTCCCTTTTTCACAGCAACAGGCTGCTTCACAGAACACTGGACGCAAGTTCAGAACATGGTGTCACAAACTGAAGCCAGTGAAAGAAATGGCACTTGGGTGGCCTTGGAAGCCATCATAGATGGATGGGTTGAGCAGAAACAAACAGCAAGGGGAGGCCTTTGCTGGAACACAAACACGTTCTGCCAGAAATACACACACCTTCCACCTGCTTCTGTAATGACCAGCAACCAAAGTCCCATTCCAGCTTAGTTTAAATGGAAAAGGGTTGACTGACAAGCTGTTATCTCTTTTTGAGCCAAGAACTCCCAGTTGTCATTTCCAGCACCACTGTTTGCCCCCATCCTGCCTGATGCACCAGAGGTCGATAAGGTGTGAACTCAGGGCCATGGCATCCCCCTTCCCAGCCCGGGGCACAGACCTGCCCAGAGCTGTCCCCCAGACCTGCAGTGCTTGGCAGGTGTCATAAGGGGACGGGGGGGGAACAAGAGGTGGGGCTAAGAGCACAGGCTTGATCCCTAGCAATGGGATCTCTGCACTGCCCTCGGACTTAGTATCCTTACTGCCCAACTGAGAGACACACTGGTTAGTTTTCAGTGTATAAATTCATGGATTTTGGACATTTACAAACAGTTAAGAGACCTGCTCTCTCTAGAGACAGATGTGCTGTGGGGTATTACAGTGCAACAGAAGAGTGGACCAGGCTCTGTCATTTAAAAATACTGTATTTTATTTATATTTATTTACTTAAGAAAACCTAAGGGTAAATAAGCTGAGAGTGTCACCAGTGATGAACCCACACAAAGACTATGAGACATGAGATCTTCACAACCATATTACACAAAAAAACCCCATGAAGAAGTGAGACATTGTTTGGGTGCTTTTAGCTAGGCATCGTGAAAATCCCTACAGCAATAGCTTCCATAGAAACACCTTTCTTCCTAGTGGAAGCAGGATGCAGCTAGCATCCAGATGAGTAGCACTCCCTTGCCAAAGTGCACCCCGTGTAAGGAAGCTGGGACACTGATTGTACCGACACATCCCCGCTGACTCGCTTGCTCTCACAATGTCTCCAAGCATGTCTTTGCTCACTCCCTCCACCTGATGTGCCTTCCCACACATAGTGGTGGCTGGCCTGAGGACACCCCTGCCATGTGCCTGGTGCCCTGTAAAGCAAGAGATCTGGGGGCTGCTCCTTTGAGCCAAGGGCATCGCGCCGGCCTGGCTCAGCTGGCTGAGCTAAACTCCATGGGAGCTATTTTGGTGGGCTCTCCAGTACTGCACAATACAAGAAGCATGGCCTAAAGTAACATCCACCTACAACACACTAGTAGATCATTTCAGATTCAGTACTATGTACAATTTACTCTTACTTAGTATACTAAGGAGCTGTGGTATTTCTTCTGAGATGTGTTATTTGACGGATGATTATTGAATCTTTCTGTCCACTGGGCTGCAGAGGAATGCTGCACTCTGGCTAGACCATCAGGTTAAGAAACTTCAACAACCTGCCTCAATTCTTCAAACAGGGGCGTGAGCTCCTTCTCCAAACTTACAATCAGCCCTGGAAAGAGTAGAGACAGAATGTTTCATCAAACAACATCACTGAGAAGCCTCTCTCCAAAGCCCACAGCTCCCTCCCCCTCCCAAGTCACAGGCAGTGTTTTTCAAAGCCTGAAATGTTTCATGTGAGCTACTCACTTTCCTGTGAATTGTGGAGCACAACGCTCCCCCACTGCTGCCTTTCTGCTTCCACAGCTGCTGTGGCCCAAGAAGCTGTACCAGAACTAAATCCCTTCTGCTCACATTCATTAGCCAATGTCCTCACCAGCAAGGCTAGGGCCTGGCTGAAGGACTTCCCCACCCCACAGAACTGAAGACAAATCTGCACATGTTCCTGCAGAATTTTAACCTGACTGACAGAAAGAGACCCAACAGCTGGCTTGTACAGCACAGTACTGCCCATGCAGCATGGGCAAGGTTAACCACAGGAGAAATACGCTTCTAGAAGAATAACAGCTCCAGCAAGACACCTAAAATCTGCCAATTTTTACTCACACTTTTTCCTTCTCACCTTTCACAATATGCTGATAAATTTCACAGCAGGAACAAAGTTAACACAGCTTGAAGTGAACTCAGGGAAGTTATTTTAAATTATTAAAACACCCAGGCCTTCAAACACTGCAATCTTTAAAACAAATGTGTAGACGTACCTGTATTGGCATTGCTGCTTGCAATGAAACTCACCACCAAAGGTAAGCGATTGAACTGCACCACCTGTAAGGAGAGAGAAGTGCTCAGCCAGCAGCTAACACATCATCGTGCATGTCAGGGCTCTGATAAATTCTTTCCACATGAATTCTTTCTGCAACAAGCAGCCTCCTCAGTTTAAAGGACAAGCAGGAGCAAGAGCCACAGAGGTGACTTTTCAGGGTACCTGTTTCCTAAGATTCATGGCTAAAAACACCAACAGAACTTACACTACAGTACAGGCAGCTGCATATGGAAAACCTGGCACTTCCCTCCACCTCCACATTCTGCAGTGTGCTGTCCACCAGAACCCTACCCCAGCTGCAGGCCCTGCAGATTACACTGTGGAGACCACACCCTCCATAGGAAACAGGAGGGCAGGCAGGCTTATTGTTTTAAAATACTGTTCTCTGTATCTGTTGTTCCATTAACAGGGAAATGGAGCCGTGGGCACAGCAGTAAGCTAGTAGCATCAGGAGAGTCAAAGCAATGTACTGATGTGGGCAAACTAACTCACTCACCCGCTTATTTCCAAACAAAGCTTGACACACTGTAGGCTAAGCAGCTGGTCAGCTTACTGCAGCCATAATTAAAAGCTCTCAGGACCACCAGAACTCATGAAGGAGCAGAAATGTAGTAGATGATGGACTTTTGGACACAAATAATCAATTTATTTGTGAAAAAAATGTGAGTGGTATTTTGAAGCATTCTTACCTCAAAGCCATACTGGCAGCAAGATTAGCTATAATGCAGGCTGCATGTGCTTTAATTGATGTTAGGTGTCACTAATTATAAACATTGTTCATAAAAGAGAACATAAACCCTTCACAAAAGATTCAGAAGACCATATGAGCAACATCTCCTGCAAATTCACAATTACTACACTTTCCCATTGTCAACAAGTAAATCTCAAGTTTTGAGAAATACAACAGAAGTTTAAGAAATACTGTGAAAATCTGGCTTAACCATTTAAGCTGTGTAAGAAATAAACCAAAATTACTTCAATAGCAGCCTAGTGAAAATCTACCAGAGCTTAAATAACCTTCTTTCTCTTGCTCAGTGTAATGCAGGAACAGCTTAAGTTGCTGAGGACAGGGCACACTGAGGTTACTCACCTGGTAGGTATTGTAATAGCAGATGATACTTTTGTTTTTAGAGAGTCCTAACTTACTGCCCTGATCTGTGGCAAGGGCAAAGGTGGACAAAAAGCCAGGTCGCAGTGCATGCTCTGGAGCATTATCATTGGCAACTAGAAGAAAACAAGAAAATCCTTATCTTTACATGGTGTCTCTGACTGCATCCCAAACCCTCATCCAAAAGCAGAGAAACATGCAAGACATCTGAGGTGCTCCCACAGCAACACCAGACACTGTTTACGAGCTGTACATCATTTAATGCTCTCGGGATGATCAAAGCTCTTTATACCAGAATCGTTCCTAGCACACCCAAGAAATTTTTAATCCTTTTCCTTTAGGATGCCTGTGCTGATGTCCCTTTGGTTCCATGTCCCATAGCACCCATTCCAGCCTTTGAACTGATAACTGGCACACAGTCACTTGACTGCAGAGAGGTGAAGACGTGCAAGTTCTGCTGGGTGTTTGAATACTCTGGGGCATTGAACAAAATAAATCTGCAATACTGGAATTTTTGTATCCTTAAACTATAGTACTCACATACCAAAAACATCTGAAACAAGGACTGCAGAACAGAAAAACTACAGTACCAAAAAGGCCAACAAAACACTGCTAAGCTCCCTCTACTACTATCAATCAGCCTGTGAGAGACTTGAAGACACAAGGACCTTACAGCACTCCAACCCCTGTCACAGAGGAAAACTTCCATGGACTACAATTACTGAGGGCACAAACAAAAGGACATATTTAAAGAGGTACATAATTAACTACTGAACTTCTACTTAAAGTCCAATTTAATTCTACCACTTGGGATATTCGGGTATTTGGCATAACCAAAATACTTTTCTGTACTTCTCCACCCCCTGCTGTTCAATCAGGATTTCAGCTGCAGAGCACAGAGAGAACTGAAGTTACCTTTGATAACAGGCACACCATCTCTGTCTGAGACTACGATAGCATGAAGACCTTCAACGCTGAGAAAAAAAAAAAAATAAAAGGAAGAAAAGAAGAGACACCATTTCAAAAACACAGCAATTAGTAAGAAAGGGCTTTTTTTGTGTGAACAAATGTGCAAGGAAGGGGAAAACTTTGGAAAAAAATGATGCCTTCATTAATTTAGTATTTGTTCTGTTTAGAACAGGTCTGGAGGCCGCAATAAGAAGGACAGGGAGCTGCTGGAGCAAGTCCAGAGGAAGCCATGAAGCTGATAAGAGGGCTGGAGCACTTCCCCTACAAGGACAGGCTGAGGAAGTTGTGGCTGTTCAGCCGGGAGAAGGGAAGGCTGAGTGGAGACCTCACAGCAACCTTCCCATATCTGAAAGGGATTTACAGGAGAGCTGGAGAGCGACTCTTCATCAGGAACTGCAGTGACAGGATAAGGAGTACTGGGTACAAATTGAAAACCGGGAAATTCAGGTTGGATATCAGGAAGAAATTTACTGTGAGGGCGGTGAGATACTGGAATAGTATCCTGTTGCCCAGGGCGGCTGTGGATACCGCACCCTGGGAGTATTCAGGGCCAGGCTGGATGGGCTCTGAGCAGGCCGGTCTAGCGGGAAGTGTCCCTGCCCGTGGCAGAGGGCTGGCACCGCATGGCCCCCGCCGCCCGCCCCGCGCAGCCCCCGCACGGCCCCGCGTTACCTCGGCAGCTTCTTGTACAGGAACCGCTTCAGGTCCTGCGGGCAGAGACGGGCGGCGCGTTACTCACGCTCCGGAGCTCCCTCCCCGCCCGCCCCGGCCCCGGCATCCCGCGACCCCACCCCCGCCAGCAGCCGCCGCCCGCGTCCCGCCCGGCCCGCAGAGCCGCACTCACGTCGGCCATGGCTGGGGCCCGCCCGGTGCTGCTATCGCCGCCGCCACCTCCGCGGGCCTGCGAGACAAGACGAGAGGCCGCCCCGTCACCGCGGGCGCGGCCGCCGCCTCCGAGGAGGGGAGCGGCCGGAGGGAGGGCGCGCTCCGTCCCCGAGGCCCGGCCGGCCGCCACCCCCCGCCCCGCCGCCGTGGTACAGGCGCTCCCAGCCGCACCGGCAAGGGCGCTCGGTTGGGCCGAGACCACCGCGCACCGGGAGGGGGGAGCGGGGGGCGCTTCTTGCCCGCCCCGCCGTACCTGCCGACGGCCCCGCCGCCGCTTCCCCTCGGAGCCGCTGTCACATGAGCCGCGGCACCGCCCTGCCGGCCCCGGAACCGCTTCCCCGCCTCCGCCCCGCTCCGCCCCGGCAGCAAAACAAACCAAAACCAAAACAAAGCACAGCTTTTCGGTTAAAGAAAATCAACAACCCGGAGCAAACGTCTTCTTCTGCCGAGCAGTTACTGCCACTCTTCCGCTGTTGCCTGTTTCCCCTGCTTTTGGATCTAGTCCATCAAAGCATGGACCTGCTGGCTAATTTAACAGCTAATGTGAGGAAATAAACAGATTAATTTAGTAGATGCCTACAGTGTAACAATGGTAACTGCATATCTTTAAAGTCTTCTATCAGAATGCAGGACCCTCATGATGGTAGATATAAAAAAAACCCCAAGCTTGCTCAGCACATATCAATGCTTTTTCTCTTAAAAAAAAAAAAAAAAAAAAAAAAAAAAAAAAAAAAAAAAAAAAGCTACTACAGGCCAAGCACAGAATCACAGAATAAATTAGGTTGGAAAAGACATCCCAGATCATCAAGTCCAAACTTGGACTGGACACCACCACGTTAACTAGACCAATGTCCTGAGTGGCACATCCAGTCTTTCCTCAAACACCTCCAGCAACAGTGATTTCATCACCTAACTGGGCAGCCCATTTCACTATCAGACACCTTTTCTATGAAGAATTTCTTGCTAACATCCAACCTGAATCTCTCCTGGTACAGCTTGAGATAATTTCCTCTCATCCTGTCCCTGGTTGTGTGCTAGAAGAGGCCGACCCCCACCTGGCTACACCCTCCTGTCAGGGAGCTGCAGAGCAGTAAGGTGCCCCCTGAGCTGCCTCTTCTCCAGGCTAAACACCCCCAGCTCCCGCAGCCACTCCTCACAGGACTTGTGCTCCACACCCTTCCCCAGCTCCATTGCCCATCTCTGGACATGCTCCAGCACCTCAGTGTCCTTACAGTGAGGGACCCAGAACTGGATGCAGCTCTTGGAACTGTGGCCTCGCCAGTGCCCACTACAAGGGACAATCACTGCTCCTGCTGGCCACACCACTGCTGATACAGGCCAGGATGCCCTTGGCCTTCTTGGCCGCCTGGGCACACACTGGCTCATGTTCAGCCGCTGCTGACCAGCACCCCCGGGTCCTTTTCCACCGGGCAGCTTCCCAGCCACTGCCCCCAGCCTGTGGCACTGCCTGGGGCTGCTGTGACCCAAGGGCAGGACTCAGCACTTGGCTTTGCTGAACCTCATTCTGTTGGTCTCAGGCCATTGATCCAGTCCAGATCCCCTGCAGAGACTTCCTGCCCTCCAGCACAGCACCACTGCCACCCAACTTTGTTTCACCTGTGGATTTACTGAGGGCAGACTCAATTCCCTCACCCAGATCGTCAGTAAACATACTGAACAGGACCGGGCCCAATACTGAGCCCGGGGGACACCACCACTGACTGAAGCATTGTTGATACCTGAAGATTTTGCTTAGATGCCAGTATCAAATCAAAATTTTAAAAAGTGTAAATTAAAAAAAAAAATAAAAAATCGCTTGCTATATGTTTCTGAACATATAGGTCCAGAGAAGTTTCCAAAAAGCCTGAAACAGAGATAAGCCACTTTTTGCAAGTAACAGAGGAAAAGGTCATTCAAAAGAACAAATTTATTTGAATACTAAGAATCCATACCTCCTTCTTAATCCAAGCCATGCACACACAGCAATTTGATAAGGACTTGGTCATATTAGAGAGATGCTTAAAAGAAAACCCCATAAAATCATCATGTGAGCTTCTGGTAGTATTTTGAAAATGCTACCTGGGACAACCTTGGTCTTCTCATTTATTAAAATATTCCCTACTATACACTAAAAATGTAACTTTTTAAAAAAATATTTGCAGCCATGATGCTCAGTGATCAATTTTACTTATTTCCCTGTCACATTTTGAATAAAAGCTATGCAAAAGCATCTAAGAGATGGCTCCTGTATTGCTATTAATGGGAATGTATTTTCCCTTCCTGACGACAGTCATTCTGTACATGGAATAAACCAGTACTGAAGGGAGAAGTGTATTCTGCATGAAGGATAACTTCATAACTAAACAGTGCATTTTAATATTACTTCTAAAAATGTGGAGAACCCCAATACTCAAACCTAATTCCTGCCAGACTGAGCAGTATGGGAAGTATAGTTTATAATGGTGTCCTGCTTTCAGCTGGGATAGGAGAGCTACTTTTCTACCTAGCAGCTGGTGCAGTGGTACAGTGGTAGAGAGCTGGTACAGCTCTGGATTCTGTATGAGAATAATGTTCGTAACACACTGATACTTTGGCTGCTGCTGGGCAGTGCTTACCCTAAATCCAGGATTTTTCAGTTTCCCACACTCTGGCAGCAAGCAGGTGCACAAGAAGCTGGGAGGGAGCACAGCCATGACAGCAAACCTGAATGTGCCAAAGGGATATTCCATGCCATGGAGCATCTCATGGTCAGTGTATAAACTGGGGAGGTTGGTCAGGAGCTGCTGACTGCTCGTCAGGGACAGGCTAGGCATTGGTCAGAGTATGATGAGCAATTGTGTTGGGCATCGGTTCTTTTTCCTGGGATTTATTCCTCTCTCCCTCGTCTCCCTTTTCATTGCTATTGATCACTGATATCTGATTTTGTTTCGATGATTAAACCGCTGTCATCTCAGCCCACAGGTTTTACCTGAGTTGGGTTCTCCTCCCGTTGTGCTCTGGGGGTGGGAGCAGCTGGCTGCACGGAGCTTGGGTCATGGCCAAGGCCAATCCACAACAAATGGCCTAGTTCTCTCCTATATTTATTACATTATATGTAAGTTAATAGCTTCAGGAATTTATTTAATATTACCTGCTTTTTTTAAAAAACAAAATGCTTTTACCATTACACTTTCCTTCTATTTGACAAAAAGAGTTACAAGAAGTCAGAATAACCACTGCTTAAGGGTGAATGAAATTTATGAACAAATGACCTTAAAAATATTCTATTCTTGCCCTCCCATTTTAATCCTTTTACAGCATTTGTTACAAAATTATATTAAAAATATTTATTATTTAAAGTTGTCTCTGCTGTATATTTAAATGCATCTGTTACATTTTTAGTGCTGTAATGTTCTACCATTTCTTGGAAACTTGTAAAAGAAAAAAGACCGTTTAAAAAAAGGTAAAAAATTCCAATTTAGACTTGTTTTACCCAAACAGAGAACTTGTAGGGAAATGTTCATCAGATGTGAACACTGAACTCGCTTGTGACTCAGGATGCTCCATAAATAGAACACATATTGATGTTGTATTTCAGCAGATGCAAATCACCTCCTTTTTTCATTAGGCTATGTCAGAGTCATGCCAAGATTTTTCTCTTTTTGCAGGGCTTTTCTGCCTGCCTTTTTAAAGGATTTAACCAAGAAACCATGCTCATGCTATCTTTAACTCTAGATTAAATGAAAGGTAATGACTAAATAAAAACAGTAAGGAGCAGGTAACTAAAATGTTAAGGGATTTTTAGTCAGGCTGCTCAAAACCAGTTCTGTTTTCCCCTTTTCTTTCCATCATCTTATTTTAATGGGAACTTTGCCTTCTGAAGAAAGGTCATCTGAAAAGATTTAAGTACTCCACCCTCTTCAATTTGCATTTTGTTCATGAGAAAATTAATTCTGAACTTTCCAGCAGATTCCCTCAAGAAATCCAGGGAAGATATTGACATTTCTAAAGAAAAAAAACCCCTTCAGACTTGAGGAAAAAAAGCAACAATCATGAGGAGAAAAACACCCACTTGAAATATTAAAAGAATGTTTGCAGGCCATATTTAGAGCAGCTTAATCTTTATGCTACAGGAAATCGCAGCATCTTTTTGCACATTACTACATATTTCAAAGTGTGCACCTATTTAATCTGTTAAATGCTAAGCAGCATACTTCCACCAGTATAAACATATTATTTCCTTTTCAGAAAGTGCTAATTGCAATAGGTAGTCAAATGAAATGTTGCAGTCCAGGTCTAACTTTTAACCTTCTGGGATGTCTGTGCTGCCATAGGGCACAGCCAGCACATCATTCCAGTTTGCAGAGGCACTGACAGCAATGGAACCCAGCTCAGCATCCATCCCTTTCCCCACTTCTCACCTGCGCCACAAGTGGCTGCAGGGCAGACACAGCTCATAGGATTATTATAGGCAGCTTTGCTAAGACCATCTGTTCACTCTGACTTCACAGTTCCAATATTTGATAAATGTGTTATATATCCTTTTTCCTGTTAACTGAAAGATCACTTGCAAGCTCAGACTCATTTGTAAACAGGAAGCCCCAAGTACTTGTTAAAGCCTTTGGAACAACTTTCTTCTTTTAAGAAGACACAGGAGTACCAGGATGTACTTTGATAGTTTGTTTTCATTAATATAATTACAATACATTCTGGACAGTTACAAAATCTGGGGAATCTGGTTTTCTCCATAGATTTTGATTGCATATTTCAAACAACTGGATGCCTTTCCATTACATCTGAACCCTTTTACTATAGTCTTAGTAAGGACATTCAGTACAGCAACCCTTTTTTTTCCGTTGTTTCAGCAACTTTTAGTTCTGTTTTGTGCCCCAGGCTTTTATGTCCACCTTGAATGCTGGTTTAGCTGCTTAGTTAAAAGCCTGCAGCCAATCTCAGGTTACACCAATTCAAGAGAAGACATTTCCACTGGGACAATCTGGAAAAGGGATATATGCAAAATGTTTTCTGGGTCACTTGGAGTAATAGCATTTAGTGTATTTGTAAAGTCATATCCTACTGTAGATCAGAAGGAATTGCAAGGTAAGTCAGACAAAGTATTTAAATTTTCAGTTTAGGAGAAATATTTGGCTCCACATGAACTGACAGCATTGTTCAAAGATAGCAGTTTTCTCAAACAAAATATATTGCCCATAATACAAGCTATCTGGCATTCTCAAATACAAGAAACATTCCCCTGCATAACACTGTTAAAATGTAGAAAACATCAGCTACTGAACCTAAAAACATTTTCAACACACTTTGATAAACTTTAAGTACATTGTACTTAGCTGCTTCAGAACACCTCTTTGCATCAATAGGTGTGGCTACATATAGTTTCCATTTCCAGGCCACTGAGTTACATGATCTTCTTTGTAGGAGCCAAACAGTAGGCTTGCTCATTTCTACCAAGTCAGTCCAGCTACATTCTGGTCCCAAAAAACACATACCCTACCTCTTCTGACAAGTGATAGGGCTCTGACCATAGGAGCACACTGCAAAGCAGCAAAGCATTTGAATAGTTGGCAAAAGGGTTGAAAGGCACATAGCTTGTCCTTAGCAAAATTTCCCTGTTCCACTTGGGGTGCCCATTGAGGAATCAGTATTGGGACTTAGCTTGAAATAAAAAAGTAGTAAGAAAATGGAAGCCTGCCAGGAAAAAAAAATTGGGTTGCCTTTTTATTTTAATGTTAAGATTTTAGTGTTGCATGTTTTCCTCTACCTTTCCAGTGAAAATTAAGGAAGCTATGGATGCGTGTTAACCGTACGTATGGACTTACTACTACTGGAATACCAAATGGTAGAGCTGCTGTAAACTGTTGCAAGTACTAAAAGCAATGTTTATAATGGTCTGTACAGCATTTGCAAATATTTACTTGGAAAAGATATTAGTAGTTCTTATTTTTCTCAGCATTGCTTAGAAATGCTAAAAAACTACAACAGCTAAACTGCTACTCTACACCAGATCAATTTACCCCAACAGATATTTAGGAATATATGCCATTATATTTAAAAATACCAAGTTCCTCTAAGTGGTAAACCTAGAAGATTTTACATAGAGTTAGAGATAAAATATTAAAAATTATTGTTTCAACTCCACACACTTGACATCTGAATAGGAGTGATGTAATCATACTATTTATTCCATCAGTGAGACAAAATGTAGTATGGAACTAAATTTCTGAGATTTTTAAATAGAAAGTCATTTAACTCATATATACACAAAGAGTTCTTTCCACATATATTTACATGGCAAATATGTTAGAGGAGAACCACTATGACTAAGTCTCTACAAGTATAGCATCCTTTCTGAGCTATTCTCTCTGCTGAAAGAATTCACAGAAGCTTTGAAGTAAAATCTAAACAATTAAAGTTACCTATATTTCACAGTAGGTAAAGAAGCCGTTAAATGATATTTCAGCATAAGGTTTCTGGAAACAGCTACACAGTAGAGTTTTACATCCACCCTCTTTTCCAGCATCCATGGTGAAACTAAATCTCTTCTCAGTTTCAGGAGAGATAACAGCATAGGTAAGATGTGTGTGTAACTGTAGCTCATCCTCCTCGGTAGAGGCTGGTCAGCCGTTCTAGTTCTTTGCAGTTCTCCATGGACATGGACTCTGCTTTCTTTCGGAGGCGGTCGTCTCGATATACTTTTGCTGCATAAAGTAAGTCTGTTTCTTTAAGGAGAAAAGAGGAAAGGTTTTTTTTTTGGTTACAAACTGAATACTTGGCACATGACAGAGCTGTACAAAACACCTCAGGTTTTAACCCTTGCCCTTTTTTCCTTCTCTCTATTCTAACTTCCCTCAGACACCACTGAAACAGCACTGCTACAGTTTTCCTTTGCTGAATCTTTGTAAAAATTCCATCTTTTTGAGCAGGTAAAGCTGTATCGCCTTCCAGCTCCCTCAGAGTTCATACAGCAATATCTGAATAACAAGAAAAAACCACACCCTACAAAAATCCCCGAGAACAAAATAACAAAAAATCCCCTACTACTTCTGTCAGACCTCATTAAACATTACAAATATAGGCCAGTCTCAGTGATCCTGCATTGTTATTGATACCTCTAGCATCTTGTCTGTGCCCCAAAAAATCCAATCTTAATGTTAAGCCCTTTACTTCAACTGATGCTGATTCAGACTGTCAATGTTCAGAGCTATTAATAATTAAGAGCTCTCTATATTATACTGGTGCTCAACAGCTTGACATTGCTGAGCATTGTAATTCTGTAAAATCTTTTTTGTCACTTCAACTCAAAATGCAAGACATTCTTAAACGTCAATTAACCCTGGATAGATTTTAACTGTCAAGGAGATTTAACACACAACAGGTATTTCAAATCCATAAAACCACAAAATCAGCTATTTCTATAATCGGGGAAAAAAAGAAGAACCATTAGGAGCCTCTTACTCAAAATTGGTTTGGGTAGTTTTCACAACCTGATAAATTACAAGTACCAAACAACTGGACTGCAGAGACTAAAGCTGGACAGGAACATGTGATCTTACTCAGAGAATTACATTCTATTTGCTTCTGGTCAGTTTACGGCCAGCTCATGAATGAATTATTTTTCCAGTTTTCTATGACTGAAGCTCACCACCTGAAAAGTTAAAACCATCTGGTTTCAACACTGATGTAATTTTAGCAGTGCTCTTCCCACAGAGTTCACAAAATGGTCACAGATAACAGAATAAAATTGTAACAGATAACATGTTAAAACTGATGCTGATTTAGAAAAAGCTGGTGGTGCTCTTCAGTATTCTTATGCTTTAACACTGAATTCTAGGTTTCTGAAAAGAAGTAACTCATTGTATAATACTACACTGGAGAAACAGATGGCAAACTAAAACCCCTTGTTTTACAGGATGTGCTGCCTGTCCTTGGTTGCCTGGAAAAGCAGTGTTTGTATGTACTGTGGTCCAAGGCAGATTATTTTTTCATCTCTCTGGAAACACCTATGTAAGCTTCTGGTTTATTTATTTACTTATATAAAAGCACCTAGGGAAATGAGCTATTGCCATGATAAATTAATGTGGAAGACATGAGAATTCTCAGAAATCCCAGTGAGTTAAGGACAAAAGCTTTGTCATTATCAATTTAGTGTAGTCTAATTTTCTGAGAAATGGTCAAAGCTAATAAAGCAGCAGGTTAAAATTGCTGATAATTTGCAAATGGTTGTTAGATCACTGAGTAAAATTCAAAAAGTAAGTGAAACTGGGGACAATTTTAAAGTGAGAAACAGCAGGGCACCTTACCCTAACTTTTGCGTTGAGATATTTTAATAATACAAGCACTTCCTTCTTGCCTTTATTTTTATAGTAGTGCATGATTTCATGAAATTACACATATTGCCAAACTTACTTTGTTGCCTCTCCTTCCAACAATTATTACGAATGTTGGATACATAATCTTCTTCCACGCTCTTTTCCACCTTCTGTAATGACACTCCTTTGTATTCATTTCTAAAGTCCTTATTGACATAATAAATGACACCCAAATTTTCTGTCTGCATTTTTATGGTCTGTCCTGTACTTCTGCAAAAAAGGAGGCATGGGGGAGAGAAACATTAAATATTAATTTGATTATTGCTTTTATACCAAAAATAGACTTTAAAAATATTGCCATTACAGAATAAAACCAGCACATTCCTAAATTTGCCATTTCGAGACAAATAATGAAAAGAATGGCTCTATAATCTGCTAGAGAATAAAATTATTGCATTTACCTAAACATTAAACTTCTGCTGCCTAAACACTTGATCTCAAAAAAAAATCCACTTTACTAAGACACTTATTTCATACCTCTTTAGCCAAATATAAGTTTTAGTAATAGAAAATTACATTCAAACTCAACAGAAACAGGTCACTATTCTGTAGCAACCCAGTACAGCATCACCATTCTGAAGTGTTTGCTGCCAGCCCTGATAAATTCATTTTCCTGCTGGCATTCTGTAGATTAAAAATCAAAGACCAGATGCAAACATTTTGGCAGAAAAGCTTTTCTAAGCATCACAACAGCTTAGTTGTAGAAGGGGAAAAAATCCTACTCCAGAAATAGAGAACTTTTAAAATCAGGAGAAAAGAACATGCTTGATTGAAGTTACTTATTTCTCACAAGAAAAAGAGGTTTAAATATCCTACTGTGTGAAACAGGTAAGTTTCACAAGTAAAATTCTTCACAAGAAAATGAAGATTTTGCCATCACCTAGAATGGAGCAAAGAACAGACAATCTTCCCAGCCGTCATCATGTTTAACATTTAAATGAGGATGAAAAAGTTGCTTTCAAGTTCTTCACCTTCTACAAACACAGATTACCCCCAAAAGAGTAATGAGCCTTAAGAGATGTCAGGTTTTGATTAACTATGTTGGAGATGTAAACACCTTTGCAACATGCCATGTTGCATGGACCCACTGCCTTGTACTAGACCTCCTGAACTCCAGGTACTGCTGACCTCTTTTCTCCAGTATATTTTCACAGCATGTTCTTTGCACCTAAATTTTTTGTTCTGTTTCATCTACACCTTCCCTCCCTTTCTTCACTGCTGGAAATCAAAGATCAACTAATGGAAGACTCTCCACAATGCTTCTAAGTGGGAGAGGGTGATGACAATACCTTCCCCTCTGCTTTAAGGTAATGTAATTAAGTATTACTTACGATCTTGGGTATAAGGCGTAAGGAGGGTTAGATACCATCAACTGGCTCAACAAGGAGACAAAGATCAACACAATAATAGGCATCAGCTGAATGACCATAGAAAAACCTCCCTAAGGAACAAAACCGATTCAGGTATTTCATAAATCATCAGGCAAACAGGTAAATCTGACAATACTTAATGCTAAGTGTGACTTTTTGCTTTAAGCCTCAAAAGCTGCTAGGAAAACAGTAACTGCTAACACTGTGGTATTATCTGAACTTTCAAATGCATACACAATTTCACACAGTGCTCAAGCTGCAGGAGCTCATGGGTGAGCATGTACGCACAAGCAGCTACCAAATAAAAGCTGGATTCAGCTACGTTGTATGCCATTATTTGGTCTCATCTATACAGTGATATGTGATTATACAGGTCTAGAGATAATTCATGTAGGTGAACACTGAGCCATAAGTTCAGTTCTTACCTCAGCCCAAATAAATTTTTCAATGCATACAAGGATTAGTGGCCACAATCAGTGGCATACATAGGTTAATAATACCAGTCACCAGTAAGAGAGTGACATACAACATCAGGTTTACAAAACTAGGCTATTACCTTCTCTAATTTGCATGCCTATTTATCAGTCAGTAAGTGAACCACCCACTGAAGTTTAAAATACCCAACTGGAAGGTACAAATCCTCCTCTACAGTACAGAGCTCCTGTACAATCACAATACTGAAAGCAAATTTTGTAGTTTAAAGCCCATGGTGCTTTAACTTACATCACCCCTCTCTTCCTCCCTCTCGTGCCCACTCTGACGGTGCTGGTTTGGATGGCTGTAGCCAGCACGACCATTAGAAAACGAGTGTACACTACCTGAGGAAGGAACATCCACATTTAAATCATGTACAAGAACACTATTTAGAGGTCAGTACAGAAACAACATAAAGCACTTTACATTACTGCACAACAGCACATAAAATGACGTTAAGGTATCTTGAAATTTCAAAGTTGCTTAAAGGAAGTATTTTAAGCTGTATGATAGTAACCCCAAAGAACTGACATTTTTGGGATTTAGCAACACTTGAGAGAAAAATAAACTGATGCAGATTGTAGAGTTGGGGTTCAAGGCTGTCTGGAATTACTCTACTATTGTGTAACATCATAAACTCTAATGCCACTCAGGGCAGTATGTCTCGACAATTATGCTGATGTATACAAATACCTGTTGGAAAGGCCCCTCCAAAAAACATGTTGAACAGATCCTCTGGAGTAATATCTGCCTCACAACCTCTATGGAAGTTGAATCTGCCATTGCTAGGGTGATTGCAAGTTTGCTCTTCACTGCCTGTAAGGTCATACTGCTTTCGTTTTTCTGGATTACTCAGCACAGCATACGCATTTCCGATTTCTGAAGCAAGGAATAAAACACAACTCCCATAAATGCATGATAAAAGCTATTCCAGCATGAAAATTGCAATTTCAGTGTCAAAAATAGGCAGCTAACGATGCAATTTACTGTATGTTCCAAAACAGCTACAGTAGAACAAGGTCCAGAAACATCTCCACTTTTCTTAGAATAGCTTCCACAAAGTTTCCCACCAACGCTATTCAAAGGCCTTTTATCCTGTTACACAAGGCAGAAGGCAGGAGAGCTTTGTTTCCTTTTCTAGGGGAACACCTACCCTTGTGGAAATGTTCTCTCTCACTGCAGTTACAAAAAAAGCATCAAGCATTACAATGAGACTCTGAAGCTGGGTAACTGCAGTGTGCTCTGTCAGCCTAGCTTAAAAAACCATCATGGACTCAGCAGGTTTTCTTTAGTTTCATTTGGTAAGTGGGCATTTTTTGGAATGCACCAACTTCATTGTCTACAAGTGTGTGAATGTATTTTTCTTCATGCTTCTGAAGGTATTTATGGATTACATAAATAACACAAAGTTGTGCATGATGTAACCTGAGGAGTACAACATGCATGCACGACAGGAATGTGTGTGTTGCTTGGGCGGTCAGTATGACCACAGCGTTTGGAGGGCCTGGCCTGGATGCTTGTCCCTGTTTATACTATGGTATCACAAATGAACAGCATCCATTCTGGCAGTAGAAAAGAAAAAAAACCTCACTTAGATAAGCATGGAAAAAATCAGCAAGAAAACCAATGTATATTGCTGACTTTAGAAGCTTTTTTCTTGCTGTGCACAGACATAATGATCTAGCACATTGATGGAAAGTTTGTGTTGCCACTTGATGAACAATCTTCACTCAGTCATATCTTCATCAAACCCTTTCTGCCTTCCTCTCTACTCTCTCCTCCAGGCCTCTCCAACAAAAGAGTTCTTTTGCAGCCAAATAACGCAAGGCACAGGATTATGATTTTCAGTGTTGAAAAGCCATCAGTCATCAAAAGTTCGTGAAAGGTGCAACACTATAACCTCAACACAAGCAAATACGACTGTGGCTTTATAATTAATATTTTAAACATTATCCAATCTAAGCAAAAGTTAATGAGTTTTAGCTACATGTATTTTAAGATGCCCTTAGGAAAAAACCTAAGCAATTCCTTTAAGTGGAGGAGAAAACCCAAAGAAATGAAGCCTGGTGTTTTGCACTGAAGCATGACACAAAAACATCAAATATTGCTCTGTTGCTCAGTACAAGGATAAAATTGGTAGTAAAAACTTAAATTTTCCCAAGAATTAAAAACTAAGAGATAAATCAGGTGACTGCACATAAAGTGAAGTTACCCTACTGTCACAATATGCCTGTTTGTTACTTGCTCTTCGTTGGTGCTAATTCACAACAGATTTGATTCCAATACAATTTCCTTTTCAAAAAGGACATAAAAATTAAAAAAGTCACTGTTCAAAAGTTTCAAAGGAAAGATTTTTGATTAAACTGATAAAAGATGGCAGAAGTTATTACATTTGCACAAACTTTTTGATTTAAAATTCACTTCAGTGAGACTGCTCAGTACAATACAAGTATTAGGTAGATCAAGATCTAAGTAAGTACCTGACCTATCATGAAACACAATTCTGTTTTATAAGGTGACCTTTCCTTAAAATAAAGCATTATTATGAAACAAAAATTATGGTTGTAAACTCCTTTTCTCAGATGGATATCAAAAGCTGATCAGATATCTTTAAAAGAAAACTAAACCATGAATTTACTCAGCCATAAAAAAGGATTAGGATAATTTCAATGCAAGAAAATGCTAGTTGCCATTAAATAATTTTTGGTCAATGAGATTCCCCTACAAAATTTTCTGTTCATTTACTCATCTAGTTAAAAACCAGAAAGTGAAATTCAGCTGAAGAAATTAGACTTGAACAAAGTGCTCACATTAAATAAAATATTAAGAAGCTGATTTTTAACATTTTAAAGATGATTTGAAATGCTATTAACAAGGAAGAACTATTTTATTCCCAGGGCCTGAGACAATTTTATAGAAATAGTATCTTTTATATAAAGACATCACATAGCTTATTAAATGAATCAATAGCAATCAACTTTCCTGCTCTGCTGTATCTACTTTTCACCTGGAATTGTTAATATTTTATTATAATTACCTCTTAAAGTCTGTATCAGAAGTCTTGCTCAGGACTTTTTTTTTTCTTTTTTTCCCTCCCCAATTTAAGTGTTTTATCCGAATGATTTTTTTCAAATGTCTGCATGTAAACCTCACACAGGAAAAAAATAAAAAGATGTACCATGATCAGACTGTTTATGCATTATAATTTCTTACAGATTCATATTTTTCTTCATCTGAGATGAAGCTGTAGTTTTCTTTATAAAGCTTTTCTTCAATAACTTCCCTTGTGTAGGGCTAAGCTGGGCAGCCGTAAATAAGGTCAAGTGAGACTGTAAATTTTACCTAAAAAATGGTCAAAGGCAACTACTAGTAAGGCCATGATTGAACTCAGGTGTTTTTATGCAGAAAACGTAGTAAAACTACTCACATAAAAGAAATTCTAAGGAAGAGGCAACTTAGTGTGACACATGATTCAGTAAAAACTGCATTTTGCTATCAAGGATTGCTTTCTTTTTTCCTAGCTCAAGTACAGTAAAGATCCAAGGCAATAAAATTCAATGACTACATTAAGTCAACAACAGTAAAAAAGTGCAAATGGGTTTCACAGATCAAGTATTTGTTCCCTGTACTGAACATTACAGTCAATTTTTTGAAACCAAGCCCTACTGCCAAAGTCCATGCTATTTATCTATACTTCTAATATAACAAAGGTCAAATATTTTCTTGAATAAAAATGTCAGTTCAACAACAGCTAAAAAACCCATTTACATTTGTAAAAATACAAGTGATGAATGCAGATAAATATATTTTATTTGGATGGAGTCTAATCATAAAAGAAATTTAAAGTAAAAATGGTGTTTTACTTTTAAAAGCCTCTGTTGCTCCAGGTGCATGGTTTTTGTCTGGGTGGAATTTCAAAGCAAGTTTTCTATAAGCCTTCTTTAGGTCTTCTTCACCTGCATCCTTTGACACTCCAAGGACTTCATAATAATTTTTACATTTCTTTATACTGCAAAAGAAAATGACATAAAATGTTGCAAGCAGAAAGATGTAAAGATAATGGGTTAACACACAGCCGTGAATGAGGTCATACACTACACTGGTGCATTATATTACATCTTTTGCTTTCAATATAAATTATTTTTAAAATATCCACTCTAGAAACAAAGAATGTCATTCTTTCATAATAAACTCACTACTGAGCTTATTATGTACATTTCTTTTACTTCTACTGTAGAACTACCACAGTTGTAAGAAAGGGCTTCAGTTTGCAACTACTGTAGCATTTCCTTAGCCACAATTACATGAATATTGCTATTAATAATGCATAAAAAGAAGGTTCCAAATTTACTTTGCACAACTAGCAGATACAAAAATGTGTTTTGACTGTAAACAGCAAATGCACTTCAGTATGAAGGATATAAAACAAAGCAAACAACACCTCCCTTTCTCCAAACAAAAGTCAAATCATACCATCACTCAAGCATTAACTTTTCAGGGAATAAAACATGTGAGAATACTTCTGCTGCTGGGAATGCACCAGGATCTTAACAATCTTTCTGTAAGTGTTTATGTATATTCAAAGTCACGCTATCAGCTCCAGCAATTACATATTTAGCTTATCTCATATAATCACGTGTAGCATTTTTTAAAACTCAAACCTCAGAAATATTCTTTTTGTAGGCTGTCTAACCCAGACAGGAAAAGCAAAATCTGGAAATGATGTAATGATTTAGTATACTTCCCAATACCCCAGAAGAAAGAAAGAGCACATAGAGGAAAAGTGAGAACATTAATTCTTTGTGGGCAGGAAGAACTGATCAAACCAGTAAATACAGCTTAACAATCAAACCAAGTTACTTGGGTAAGAATTCAGAAAGAAAAGGCTGAATCCCAAGCTTGCCCTGCAGAAATAAGGCACACTGACACAGGGCACATGCCAAAAAAAAAATGGGCTGGGCTGAGCAAGAAATAGAAAATACATCCAAAAATACTTTAAAAGCTTCATGTGAGTCTCTTCACATGGCTGTAATTGTATCTGCATTCTCTTACATGCACAAATGTTTACATAAATTTGGGTTTAATGTTTCCAAGACTATACACAGGGCAGCCATGTGGAAAACAAGGGGGCAAGCAAGCCTTTGACATTCTCATGGAATGAGAATCCTGTAATTAAGGGAATGTGAGCATCACAAGTACAACCACACCATCATGTGTGGTCCGTGCTACTTCACAGATTGATCAAATCAAGTTTCATTTGAGGGATCCTGTTTCCTGTGTTCAAATACAGGAGCTTTTATGGAAGCCTCGGTGTAATGCTCACAAGAGCACTGAATTGAATGTATGCAGGCAGCTGCCAACACAAACATCCTGTGAAATAAGTATAGCTCATTATATTGAAGTAACATTTAATAAACTCCAATTAGGAAGCTGATAGAGCTAACTAAAAAGAACACAGTGAACCCATCAAGAAAGGAGGGAAAGAAAATACATTAAATTATACTCTTGAGTATTAGAAACTTTTTTTTTTGGTAATCTGTACAAGCAGAAAGAAATGTGGTAGTATACAGATCCCTTAATCCATAGCCTCAAGGCCAGGATGACTTATGAACTGTACCAAGAACGGGTAGCTTTATTTAAATGTGTAACAGTATCAAATTAAGCAATTTCATGAAATAAATGCTATCTCAGCATCCAATCTAAGTTCTCTTCAACAATTGCTTCTGAGCTATCTGTAGGTCAGACTCTTCAAAACTTTGGTTGATAAAAAATTACATGGCAAGTTGTCAATGTTTAGCAAAGTTGTTACTGTTTTAGCATTAAAACTCTGGTGTTAAACATTAATTCACATGTTTTTAAGCACTGTGCATCTTCAACAGCTCTCTCCCTCAACATCATATTGTCATTTTTCATGAAAAAAAAACCTAACACAGAAGTTTATTTATTTGCAATATACATGCATTTCACAACTCCAGGATGCCAAGAGGAAAAATATGGGGAAAAAAAAGAACAATGCAATAGATGCCAACCTGTTCTGCTAACTCCCTAAAACCCACTTGAGAGTTCCCTCCTGTTCACAACCAGTGGATGTTCCACAGTGGATGACCCTCAAAGGAGAAGCAGCAATGGTGGGTATCTACCAAAAGATCTAAAGGATTAATGCAATCACCTCCATGCAACAGCTTTCCTGAACCTGGCCCACAAATGAGGTATTTTTATCATTGAGAAACATGTTCAGCCAAGGTATAACATGTTTTTGTTTTTTCTTTGCAAGTCTTTCCTAGCGGTAAATGAAAAATTCTACAAACACAAATGTGGAACATGCATATACATATGGAAATTTTGCAGTTTAGCAAGATTTTGGATTAGGGAGATCAAACTTTGAAGCTAAGAAACATTAAATGATCTTACAAATGCACAGGGGGCAAAAACCACACCTATGCCTGGAATTTTCAGCAGTGACCTTGTGCTATGAAGCCCTTGCCACACTCTGACAATTAGCCAACAATTTTATACCATTGCTTGGCCACCTCAAGGCAAAAACCACCTGGACTAGAAGTTGCCAGCATCTGGCTAATGCAGTTTCCTCCTGGGAGGGAGTCAGTGACTTTTGCCAGAAGGTTCCTGATGGAGCACAACTCAGGGCAATCATAACAGGATAACACCTCTATTTTTCCCCCCTCAGCTGAGTTCATGTGAGTTCTGCACCAAAACTTGCACTGGGGATGGTGGGACAAGCAAAGATGATTAGAAGGTGCTTTCCAGTTCAACAAAGTTATCAGTGCTTGTGATGTACTCCTGAGAAGCCCAACTTTAATGCATCACAAATGGAACCTGGTAAGTCAGTTTATCACAGGACAAACTGTGGGATCACCACGGTGCAGGTCATACACAGCTGTGCAGCCACAAGGCTTCTCTAACACAGCCCATCCCCAGATGCCCCAGCACACAGCCTCAGATGCTCCGTCCCTCCTCATCTTTTAAGAGAGTTCCAAGTCTTCTTCCTCCAAGTCTTCTGCTCCAAGTCTTCTTCCTGCAAAACTCCACTCTCCTCATGAGAAATTTCTCTCCAGCTGCTGGAAGCTGCTGGCAGCCATGGCCAACTTGATTCTTGTCCCTCAGAAGATGCAGACATTTTTGGACATACTCCTCACCTCTTTACTTTAGCAGACTGACCTCTGACAATCCTCACTCAGCAAGAAACTCTCAACTGCACCACTGAATTATCCTGTGGAGATTTGTCATGGGAAGGCAAGTGGATGGAAGGATCCACTCCTTTCTCACTTATCTCTTACAACAGGGCACAAAAATCGGCCAGTAAAGGCAGGGGAAAAATTAAGGGTAAATCAGTGGAGGTTCTGGAAAAGCTCCATCACTTATGTTACTGCTGGCTTTTAACTGCACCTGAAACCCCTGCAACACTCTCAGCATGAACAACTTTCTGAACGCTGCATTTCAAACTGCTGTTTGTTTGATCTTGCTGCCCTTAAGGCACTGCAGTTCCTACTGCTAGTTTTCTTGGATACGTAAAACTCCATGCAGACATTTATTTTTAAAATTCTGAAGTACACATCACTTGTTTACTAACTGCCCATTCTATATTATTTTTGTTGCTCTTTATTTCTGGCTTATTTGAAGTTTGGTGTTTTCACTGATACTTTGCTTGGGGTTTTGGTTTTTTGTGAATTGCTTTTCTTGTACTTTTCATTTCTGGTTGGATCACATTTGTATCTGAATTTCTATCAAATTATTTCTGTGATTCCTCTCCTTGTTGCATTGTTAGTCCCCTGCCAACACCTTGGCGCTGTCCTTCTGATTAACAGATTTGCTGGCTGTTCCTGAAATAACACCTGACTTTTACAGAATAGACTTCTCAAACTGCAGGAGAGCAAGTGATGGCCTACATTCATCCCGAATCTGTTGACAGAGGTATCGCATCACGACCTGCAAAGCTCCACTATCCCAGCTGACAAGGTACCTGCAGCAGAACTGGTCAGCCAGCTCCAAACTGCAGCACCAACAACTCTGCTGGATGCTGGGCTCCTCTCCATGCTCTGATGGCTGACAGCAGACGAAGCCCTTCAGGTCCTGAAACATCTCTTCTCACCTGCAGAAACCCTAGGGCTGCCACCACTGGTTCTCCTGTGACTACAAAATGATGTGATCCTAATGCTGTGCTTGTCAGATCACTTTCCAAATCTACAATTCAGATTAGGTCAGCACTGCCAGCTTTTATCAGATTAGCAAAACCTATCAGAGATGCTTGCATTACTGTATCAAATACTTGCAGCAATGCACAATCATGAAATTTGGAGTATGATGAGGTATTTCAAAGGGTCTTCCAAAGCCTCACAGAACAGCCCAAAAGACAAATACTTCAACCAGAAGCATGTCAAGGGAGCCACAATTATTTCTCCCAATGGTAATCTGAACTGAGCAGCACAGTGAGCAGCAATGTGAATGTTAGTGACAAAGAACCCAACAAGAGGAAGCTGTACTGACTTCAGATCCTAGAGTTAAACAGAAAAACACAGTAAAATGCAGACCAAAATCTATACAGGTCAAATTTCCAATTATGCCAGAGAGCCTGATGCAAATGGTAGCTGAGCTGGGAATGTGCCAGTCACAGTTTGGGTGACAAATGCGGCCTGAAAGAAGTGCTCTAGATTGGGAAGAGAAGGGCACAGCATTGTCAAGGAACTCGAGCTGGTACCAGCATATCTCTAGTTTCTGAAACAAATGCAGCAGAACTCTCAGACTTCTGTTGCACTGATAGATTCAACCACACATTAGGGTGCTTGTCTTACTACCCTGCTCTTGGATGTACCTGATCAGTTTGTTTCTACTGTGTGTATTATATGAAACAGTCAAGGCTGTGTTTACATCAGCATACTTTTCTCCAGATTTTATTTAAGCTTTTGTTTTAGTTATGAGCTTTCTGACAAAGTCCATCACGTCTTCTCTGTCACTTTTCTGTGACATGTTCTATGACTATGATTTCCACCTTAATTTCTCAACCATTCAACTGGATATTTCAAAAATTTATGGCAGCTCTACAGCCTAATTAAAGGCATGCCCTGATTTCTTTGCTTTGGTGGTTTGGTTTTTTTAACACATACTGATTGTTCTTATTAATCCACTTCCAATTAATTATCTTCTTGACACTATGCAAGAAAAGAACCAATATCTCTCTTTTTGCTGGATTTGCTTAAGTGTCAGCAGAATGCTTGGAAAAAGTCAGTCACACAACTTCTACTCCTACTTTGATCTATGAAATGTGTAGAGGCAATTTTTTGGTTCGCTACATGAATTCAAATCAAGCTACTGATTATTCCTGACCACTACTCGATGATACTTAATCCTGCCTTGCAAGGTTTCTACAGAGCTCATGCCTCTATTCGTTTGTTTTGGTTCTATCTCAAAAATCCAAGTACAAAACTTGATTCTTGTGCTTTCTTCCAAGAAGCAGGCACTGGCAAGGCAGGAAAAGCACTATTTCACCACAGTTTTCACAAGACAACAACGCAAATTTAGCATACTAGTAGTCATGGCAGTTTTCTTTCAGATGTCAAAAAGGCAATATGGAATACATGCTATGGCTTATTGACTAAAAAAAAGAGACCAAAGAGGTCAAACACCATGTGCATTTTAAGATCATTTAAAGAAACCCTCTAGAAAACATACAACATGAAAATGCTTCAATTTTTGTCGTGCACATGATTCTCACACATTTGTCTTAAGCTGACATGGCTTGTGTAGCTTTCAGTTGCCTAGAGACTTGTAGGGCACTTGCTCTAAGAAGGCATTAAGTCTGCTGTGGGTCCTAGCATACTTCTGCTAGTCTCCTGTAAATATCTCCCACATGCAGGACCCCTAAGGGTGTTAAGGCAACTTGATCCAGTTCTCAGTGACAAGGTAAGAATCATTAAGAAAAAGATCCATGTACTACAGATGGGATTTTCAAAGCATTTCCACTTAAAAGCAACAAAGTGCTGCAGTATCTCTCAACCTTCAAACTGTCACACTGAAATAGCAAGCACAGCTCCCACAAAGAGCAGCATTACCCAGCACTTATGCAATCAAAGGAAATATGTTACATCTTACACTTCTCCCTGTTGAGCAGCTTGCAAGCTCATGTAATACTCTACAGAACTGTTATGGTAACTTGCCAGTGATCAGTGTCCCCTGTGTATGTGGAAAAAATGAAGCCAGTACAGAGGTGCTTGTTTGTACTCATAGCTACTCACATTACTAGAGTAACCCTGATGAAAATTAATGCAGCTAAATTAGTTACATTGCTCCAAGCACATCCTCACTATGCTTCTTAAATCTGCTGTCACAAGCAAATTCAAGATAGCTGTACAATTCCAGGAACTTTAATCAGTGATCCAAGCCAGGGAGCTCAGAGTCAGTCTGACAGCTCAGTACAGCTTACAACAAAAGCATTGGAAATGGCATGGAAGTGTAGCTGAAAGCGGAAGCGCTTTCCTTATGTCTGCATTCAGTTACTGAACCAAAAATTCCTAAAGGGAAGAGTATTTGAGGATAATGACTTTTTGAATCATGCACATGCAAACCACTCTGTTTGTCCAATGTCCATGCTGAGTGTCAGAATTTATTGAAGTTTGGAGGTTTTGCTACCTTGCTGTCTATAAACTTCTTCCCTTAGAGAAAAAAAAGACAACAACTGGGCATGAAACACTGTTTGAAACCACCTCTGTTCACACTCTATTTCTTTAACCAGTTCAAACATTTGAAAACCATTCCACTGCAGTACATCAGAAGCATATGGTGGTGACAAACTATTCTCTAAAGAATACCCTCTCCAAAGGGGCATGTTTCATTTAATTGGAAAAATCTGGGGCCTGACTGAAGCAATATCATATGCTGTCTGTCATGTTTCCAACTAGACAGCTCATACTCACTGTGGTTTAAACATGAACTTTCTCTCAGCTATCATCACTGAATGTGTTATATTTTTCCATTTAGTTTTAGGCCATCATTTCTATTTAATTCTGCTCTCCTTGGCAAGGCACGCATGTTTTTTAATTCTTAACCACAAATTTTTTAAGTGGTTTATGTCACTAAATAATAACATGACAAACATTTTTGAAACTTTCAACATGAACTCAAAACTTGCTCTGTTGATCACTGCACATCTAAACAAAAAAATTCATCTCTCTCTAAAGGTTCATGAACTGCTGTATTAAAGGATGGCAGCATTCCCCAAGCGAAGGTGAAGATGTTGTTTTAACATGATTTTAAGTGATATGTTAAATAAACAAGTATGTGTTGTTCTGTAAGGTACTACAATTGCTTATTTTGCAAAGATCTTGGTAAGTTTTAAAACCCCATATTAAACATTCAATATTCTTGAAGCAATGTTGCATCAAGATTATTCTCAATGTGCAATTCTTGAATACCCCTAACTCCGGTCCTGATCTCAACAAACTGGATTAAGCTCTTATAGCATCTAACAAATCCCTTCAAGAAACCAATACCCATACCACAAAAACCTACCAGAGAAAAAAAAAACTAGCTCTACAACACTATTTCAGTCAAGACAAAGTAGGTAACATACCTTCTGCTAAAACAAACAAACTGACTGATCTTGGAGGGAACCTGATGTCAAAGCAGACTGCAGCTCAGAATGGCACGTCACAGGTGAGTGACTACTGGCACCAAGACAGCCCTCCTTGCAGCACCTTTCTGGGAGTATGTGACATGTCTTATTTTGACCTAAGCCACATTTACAGAGGACTTCTTTCTGGATATTTTGTCTCACACACGTGTGTACAAGGACACATTCTACATTAATTTTACCAAAAACATACAGGCTTATCCAAGTTTTGTATCACAAAAGGTAATAACATTAATTAAGCAGAGATGATGGTAAATGAAAAGCACTAGTAAATAACACCAACAGGATAACCATGTGAGAGCTGCTGCTGTCTACCTGCCTGAATGCAGAACTTCTGTATCAACAAAGAAAAACTACTTCTTTCGTCACTGTTAGCACAGCTGAACAGATTACTGAAATTCAGGAAGATCCCAAGATTGTATCAACAGTAACACACATTTCACAGATGCACACAATCCACCCCCTCCTTAATTTCTGTTATGCATAACATCCAATATACACAAACCAGGAGACGGGGACCTCTTGATTTCCCTTCAAGCTCCCTTGAAAATATTTGGGCTAGGCTTATGTGAAAATACCAGGGTTTGAGCTGTGCAATTGCCTTGCTACATCCACATTTCTTTAGCAGAAACCCAGGCACATATGAAACAATATTTTTCTTGCTTCTACAGCCAGCAAGTATGCAATAATAGCATGACTTAAGACTTACTTGCCTCAAAAAGGCATTTTTATTGACCTTTGTTTCTTTTCACACATCCTTTCCTGATGTCACCTCATCTTAATACTATCAAGCTGCACTAAGCAGAGTTTATACTGCAACTCAGATGATGTATTCTAGTGTTTCTCAGACACCTCTACATCCAAACCAAAATCATTTTAACATTCGTCTAAGACCAGCCTGTACAGCAAGATTAGCTTGAGAATAAACTTTAGGAGTGACCATGTATCTTTAGTATAAAAATATTTAATAGAAACACTGCCTTGCAAGTTGTACAACAGAATTTTCGTAACTTTTTCCATTTACCATGAGATCTACTCAATGACTATTTTGAGTATTATTTTTCCATAAAGTATCCTTACTAGTTTGAATCAAGGAGTAGCATATTTCTTGCAGAAAGTGACAGCATCTCATTCAGTGTCTAAAACCAGCAAAACTCTTCCTTCCAGTCAAAATTCATTACAAATAACCCCTCTGAGCTAACTTCAAACTTCCTGTGGCTCCTTTAGATGATAGAGTTGAAAAGGTAAGTAGATAATACACAGAATGAAAAGCAGTGACATATTTAAGCCATACCTTAATACTCCTTCCATTTGGTCTTTGTTGTAGCCTTTTCCACTTTCACCTGCAGCAGATGCATTGCTCTCCTTCGTGCTATTGGGCTTACTTTGATCACTGTTACTGGCTGGTTTTCGGCAGTAAGCGCCTCCCCCAGCAGTACTTCCATTCTTCATAATAGCTTCCAACAAAACTATGAAAACAACAGTATATCATAGCATCATTACAGGTATTAGTGAATAAGTCAGGGCTCTCAAGCATCTCAGATGAGAGCATCACGTGACAAGACTAGCTGCTACATCCTCCTTCCTTATTGATCACCACTTTGCGTCACAAAAGTTTCTGCAGCCAGTCTAACAATTCCTTTTCACGGCAAAACTATGGAAAAGTGTTTCAAAATTAAATGACCGGACTCCTCCCATCCATATCTGCCAAGGTAATGTAACACTGGAGAGAATATGTCCAGGTGCTTCATTTCTAGATGCTTTTTAGAGGCACTGAACCTGTGCCTTGGGGTGAAAACATCTGAACACCTGAATAAGCAACTGCAAATTGAAGAAGAGGAACTAACCTTACACTCTATAGAAAGTGCAAATTATTCCACACAGACATCAAGCCCATCTCCAGCACATTTCAGTCCCTGCAGTACATATCTATCAGTAACCTGAGTCATTACTGCCACAAACTGATGATGCTCTGTTCCTTCCAGGCAATATCAGCTGAAATTCAAACCACTGTTAAAATGCCACAACCAGCCAAGGACCAGCCAAGTACACCCAACTCAAGACCTGAATCTTGAAAACCAGTTGGCTTCTGCTAGTTCTTGAAATCCTCTTTCACTGCATGCTCCAGCAGATCTCAAATTTAACAGTTTTAATAAACATTATACACAAAGCCCGGTTTCTCTTTCTGTATATAAGCCTGTATTTTGGGGGTATTTGTCTTAGCAATGAATCAGGAACAATACCATTCTAACATAAGGGACTGCACACAAAGTACAATACAGATCAGAGATCATTAAATAGTCCACCTTTCATGAACACAGATTCCTTCAGAGCAACATGGCAAACCACACAGGCTAAATTTGTTTCATAAAGAAAATGAGTTACTATCTACATTAAAAATGCACTAATAAAAACTGCTAAGGAAAAATGTCCTGTGCAATGTGAAAGCATAGCACTTTCTTCTAGAAAGCAGCCAGTGGGAAGAATCCTTAAGAATTTTCTCTTAAATTAAAAAAAAAAATTCTCCTCTGCTTAGCATGGTCTTTCTTAGAGCAGCAGAAAACTGGGATCCTACACATCACAGCTTGTGTATCAAAGAAAGTAGAGCTTTGTTGAAAAGGAGAGCCACCACTTCTTAAAAGCTCCCCAGTATTTACTTTTACATTCACTTCTTAGTGAATAGCTACACTCAGCCTGAACGAGAAAGTCAGCTGACTTCAGAGCCGGTCCTGCCCTCCGCCTGCCTCAGCAACACTCATGGATTGATCAGATCAGGCTCTTTACAGCAGATATAAGGAAACAACCAAGCTCTAGATGTCTAGTTGTAACTGAGGGCATGCTCTCACTACAAATGAAATGTGGAGCTTGGAAACAGGAGAGCTACAGTTGCAGTATGGATTATAACTGAAGGACATATTCAATATTTGCAATACTTTATTCTAATATCCTTGGTTGTGGCATATGAAGTTCTGAGGTAAATGAAGTAGTAACAACTCCAACGAGGTGACCAGGTCTGCAGATTAAGAACTAATCAAGAACAGAGCCTCGAATAGACAGTGCCCTGGGAATGAAGGATTTCAGTCTGAATGTGCCCCAAAGTGCTATCAAAAAACAAAACAAAAAAAATAATTATCTATCCAGTGAGTATGACATTTAACGATGGCATCACATAGAATCCTACTGAACATGTGGCCTTCTTGAAATGATGCTTACTCAAAGTTTTGCAGTTCCTCCTTTTATATTGGTATTGCTCTAGAAATTTCTCATCCCTGCACCAACATTTATGCAGAATCTGTGGGAGCAGAAATGGCAGAAACACAGGCATGGGCAATGGTTTGCATTTTTAACATCCAGTGTTTCTTCACAGCAAGCATGGCTCTAAGCCTCTTAATGAATAGGTTTGGTTGCAGTATACTTTAAACATCACTACTTTCTAATCCCCACCTCAGACCTCATAATGGAGCTGCATTGCTGAGAATACAATGCAAGATGTTTGAAAAATAAAATTCAAATATATCAGTGTGAACTTCTTAAAATAGCAGGACACAGCGTACACAAACATGCTATTGTCTTCCACTGAAAAAGAAAACCACACAAAGGGTATGGGGCCATTGTTTCTTTCAAACAGAAGATACAGTTTAGATATTCAGAAAATACTCTGACTCTTCCATGAACTGCTGGTGATAAAACCAGCTGTTAGAATGGAATACTAACACTGCATTTAAGAAAACTTTCACTGTGCATCTAGTATTTCAAAATAGGGCACACGGGGAACCAAAGACTTATTTTATTAGCAGGTAAGACAACGAATCTTATCTCTGAGTGTGTCTGAGGCCTCTCTTGTGTGTACTATTACCTGCTGTTGAATGAAAGATCCTTGGACTACATTTGATTCCATTATGCATTGAACATGACCCCCCCACTTTCACTAATGGAAGAATTCTGTTTAATTCAAAATTTGTCCTAATGCAACAGCCTAAAAACTAAACTGACATGCTCCCCAAAAAAATTTGTTTTTAAAGGCAGCATCAGAAATGGGGCAAGAAAATTTGAAGAAGCACTAAAAAATAAAGTTTTCCTTAACATTGTTTTCTGCCTTCAAACAGAATCGCACCTAAGTTTGAAAGGGACATTTTGTCCTTTGTTATCATTAAACTCACTCTAAAAAATCTTTTCCAGACAAGTGATTGGGTTCTGTTCAGTTGCAAGATGAATCACTAGCAAAAACCAAAATCAAACACTTTTTTGAACAGCTGAAGCGTAAAACAATTTTCTAGCAAAGAATGACGTCAACGTGGACACCGCTACTATGAAGTCATTAGCTCAGTATCATTAAATAAGCACTGACCTTACATTTCACACTAGTAAAGCCTTAAAATAGCACTGCTGCAGTCAGCGTATTTCAGGCAGAAGCTTTGTTTAGCAAAACTAAACTTCACTGATGACTGAACTAGTGCTGAATGCCCTTTAAACGTAAATGTTGCCAAAAGCAGATCACACATGGCATTGTTTTAGAGACAATAGTTAAAACCTATTCTCTGCCCTTTTGTAATCCACTACAACATCAGGAGGAGGAAGCTCCCACCAGTAAAAGATTCAGCATTACCATTCTCATTGCTTTTATGACTGACAACTTTGTTTGTGAAATGGTGGGCAATTGTTCTCAAAACGATACTAAAGGTACAGCATACGAAGAATCTGCAACTTCAGTGAGAAATTAGTTCAACTACCTTCCAACCTACACTCCAGAGAAAAATAAATTAGCAGAGAGTCAACTGGGGCTGCACCACATTGTCCTAGCACCATAAAAACCCAACACATTATGACTGTAAAATAAGAATTTGTGTTAGAACTAAAGGGACTCACAAAACCTTAACTGCTTCTTTCTCTCTGGTTAAGTGCTATGACACATTTTTGATTACCTGAATTATGAATTACAGGTTGGATTTTTTTCTTCAAGTGGACCCCCAACTAAAAGATGCCAATGAGAGCAGTTTAATTTGTTCTTAGAGTCAACTGCCAGTTGTAATTTACTGCAGCCCTTCCAGAACCTGTCCTGAAAAAAAGACATCTGTGTCCTTGCACTTTACTGCACTTTCAAGAGGGCCATTTAAGTACCTCAAACTTTAAAACCAAAATAAATGCAATGAGTTGGTGTTGTTTTGGGAGGAAATGAGTTTAAAAGAATTAACAACCTCCACAGATAGAAAACGGAAGCACAGAGATATTAGAAGTTTACAGAGTCCCCTAATTTCTAAGTACCTAGTTCAAATCAGGCCTAGGGCCTGAACTTTTTCAGTGGTATTAGGGCAGCTGCAATTTTCTTTAGCTTCAGATGGAGCTTTAACTGCCCACCAGTTCCATAAATCAGGCCCTTGTTTCAAGCTGAATACCTGAAAAACGAAGCAAAAACAATTAGCTGGTCACTAATGGAAACAGCGTGAACTGACTTATTTAACATCACACAGAAATTCTCTGAAGCTTTTCGGTTTAGGAAGATGAAATTCCCCAGATTACAGCCCACTACCACAAGGCCAAATTCTTTTCCACAGGTTTGTACCTCATTTGTGATTGACTTTGCTAATTTCCACAGTGAATAAAACAAGTGTCCTACAGACAATAGCCTAATTAGCCGTCTATTTCTTGCACTGAATACTTGATAATGGTGGTTATGTAGTGGCAGTCCTACTTAAAAAAAAACCAAAACAACCCAAATGCTCAAAACAAGTCAGACTTTTTTTCCGGAAAGCTACTTCAACTCTTTGAGATATAAGACGATAACAAGCTGTGTGAAGCAGACGAAGATTTCAATTCAGCTTCTTTCTCCTTGGTGAAAGAAGCTGAATTGAAATCCTCTGCCTTCCTGCCTCCTGACCAACACAGATTCCAAAAAGCTCCAAGTATTTTCATGCATGTCATGTTCTCAAGCCACGGAAATTTAGGGGAATATGGCAACATCCATGCTGTCTTGCAGGTGAAAAGAACACTTGAAAAAATTAAACACTAATTAAAAAAGAAAAGCGCCAGTGAAGTCTTCATTTATTGTTTGCATATAAGAAGAAGTCAGGACATAAGAGGCCCAAAAACGTTCACTGCATCTCCTCACAGCAACTCCCAGTCAAGATTTGGCCTCAGACTTCCACTGCAGAAATGGCAAATGCTGAGGCCTTTAAGTGGTACAGAGCACTGAAGTTGTTCCTGCTCCTTGCACAGCACAGACCACGTAAGTGAGAACCAGAGGAACACAACAAGTCCCTGCTGTGTCCAAAGGTGTTTTGAGCCGACTTCTGGCACTGTGTGACAGAAAGGCTCCAAGACAGGTAACACTTCTACATGCACTGAAACCTTACTACTGTTCCTTTGAAAGAATTATTTCTAAACACTTTTTGCTAAAAGGTTGCTAACTATTTTTTTTTTTTGTTTTAGTACGGAATAGTCAGGAGAGCTAATTAGGTCTTGGGGGTGCCACATATTCTATTTTCTCTAGCAAAGGTAGACCCGTGTGCAATTCCTATGTGGCTGCTCTACATCCAAAAGGGAACCAAACCCAAAAAACCCCAAAATACAAGTATATTAGAGAATGAAGACACGGTCCGCTCTGGAGCTGCAGCTCTCATTGCAAGCTGTTAGAGGGGGTGATTCACAGTGACAGAAAAGAAGCCAACCCAGACTGTCTCGGCCTGGGGCCTGAGATGTCCTGATGTTAATCGGGGCTAAGCCTCGTCTGTATGGCTGCGCTTTTACTGATTGCTACAGGGAGGAGAGGGAATGCAGGCGGAGCTGGGTCGGCCCTGGGAGATCCCCGCTGGCACCGGGGGAGGTAAACCCACTCCTCCGCAGCGCCTGACGCCAGAGCCATGCGCTGGCGGGGGAAGGCACCTGCCCTGAGCGCTGCTCCCGGGCACACACTCCGGCCTCCTCTGCCAGCCGAGCCGCACGCCCCGCCGGATCCCCGGGCTGCCTTTGGGGCCGGCTCCGCTCGCCTCAGCCTGCACGGCCCCCCGGGGGAGACCCCCCGCGCCCGCCCTCCTGCGGGCCCCGCGGACGGTCCGGGCTCGTCCCGACGGAGCCGGGCAGCGGGAGCGGGAAGGGGGCCGGGCTTCACCTCGGGCCGTCTCGGTCGGGTAGAGCTTCTGCGCCTTGTTCAGGAAGCGGAGGGCGCGGTCGCGGTTCCCGGCCTCCAGCGCCTCCCGCGCGATCCCGATGCACTTCTCGGCCTCGTCCCGGTTCCCCTCCATGGGCTTCTCCTTCCGCCGCCTCCGCCCGCCGCAGCGCAGAGAGAAGGGGCCCGAAGCCAGAGCGGAGGCGGGCGGGGCGGAGGCGCCGAGAGCGGCGCGGGGCGTCAGGCGGGGCTGCGCTCACTCCGCAGGGCTCATCCCGCCGCTGCCCCGGCGCTGCCGCAGCCCCAGCGCGGCGCTCGCACCGGCGCCAGCCCGGCCGCCCCTTCCGGGCCCCGCCGCGCATGCGCCGCCCCGCCCGCCCGGGGCTCCGCCGCTGCCCGGCCCGGAGCGGCTGGAAGGGCCGCGAGCGCTGGGATCGTCCCAGCCGGGAGCGCGGCCGCCCTCAGGCCCGGCCCCGCGAGGGAGCCGGCTGCGGTGGAAAAGTACCGTGCGCGCTGCCGCAGCACTGCGGCCCCGCACGGAAGCGAGAGCAGCCCGCGCGGTGGCCGACTCTGCGTTACGGCACTCATTAGCACCGCGCAGCGGCTGGCTGCAATTAGCGACAGCAGCTACAGCCCCGCAAGGACTGCTGCGCCGCGGAGGAAGCGCTCGGGTGCTGATCCAGAGAAGCACCGCAGCGCCGGAGGAGTGCAGCTAGCACAGGTCTCACCAGCGTCTCCGATCTAGGTCACCACCTTCCAGCTAGTGCTGCAGCAGAGATTACTGCCTCCGAGAGCTTAGGGAAACAAGAGCCGGTTCTCAGCACAAGCAAGTCTATTTACAGTATTGCACTGCTGACTGCAGTTCTGGAAGGCAGGGAGCTTGCTACCCCCAGCCACACAGTAACCATTCCCCTCTGCCTTAACAAAAGGAGGTTTTCCCTTACCACGACACGCAGGACTTTGCTATGCAAAATGAACTAGCAGAGTGGGGGACAGCTGAAGGTGTGCCCAGACCCCCCTGTAATCCACTACTGCTGAGGATTCCACTGCATGGCACAATTTAAAGGCTGCTGCAGTACAGTCCGTGCATTCGCGGATGTCTGTCCAAAGCTTTTGCAAGCTGAAATAGTAAGAGAGGCCCTAACACGAAATTATGCGAAGCATGGAATTTCAACATACCTTCAGCTTATCCTACCCTCCTCCATGACAGACCCTCTCCCTCTGTGAAGGCTGACACTGAGTAAAACTGGCCTTAAATAACATCAGCCTTTCACGTGCCCTGCTAAAGACATCTTCAGCACACGACACAGCAGGTTCAGTTAGGAAGAGTGTAACTTTACAGGACAAAGGCCTGTGCCCTTTCACTACATGGTATTACTGACTGCAGTACTCTTAGGCTGGGTTTCAAGATGCCCCAAGCCCAGCAGGAGGGTCTGCCGGTGACATGCTCTTGGAACAATTTCAAGAGCTGCACAGTGGAGACCAGATTTTCCAGATAATGAAAAAGAGGCAAATCAGTCTTGACATAACATTTATTGAGTATTTCCACTCTAGTAGATGAAAAGTCTGTACAAAACCAAACATTTCCTTTACTTAAACCAATCTAAAAACAGTCAGCTCAATTACAACCCACTACAAACACAATAGCTTCTTTGAAGCCATGGTAACACTTAAATATGGTTAAGACTTCAACGCAGAAATTTGGTTTGTTAGAAAGCTCAAGCGAGCTTTAGCTTCTCAAAGTTAAAAAAAGGCAAAATTGTGTTTCACAGATACAGTCCACTGGAATCACCAACACTGGACAAATTAAGTACTTCCGAGTCCTGAGATAACAAGGAATCCTGGTATCCTTTAGACAGTCTTCTGCTGTCCTTTCTTGCCAATGAGGGACTTGTGGATATGTGGTATTACACCTAAAAAAGAACAATAGTTAAGACCATGCAATTTCTCTTCAACAACTTTCCTAAACTTCATGCTTCAAATAAAATGACAACACTAACAAACTTCCAAGTCTGTGACAGTTCATGCCACCCAAGCACCCATAAACAGCAAGCACTGACATACCACCACCAGCAATTGTTGCCTTGATCAGAGAATCCAGCTCTTCATCTCCTCTAATGGCAAGCTGCAGGTGACGGGGAGTGATACGTTTCACCTTCAAGTCTTTGGATGCATTTCCCGCCAGCTCAAGGACCTGAGACAAGACCATTTTTCAACAATTACACAATCAAGGGAGACCAATGGCACAGTCTTAGCTGTTCAATTCTCTGTTCCAAATACTGCTAGTGACAACAAGACAGCAAACAATATCTCTTTTCAAGGGGTTCCTCCTTTAGAGCTAGGCATTTAGTTTTCCCAATGACAGAGTAAGTGCTATACAGTAAATATGACACACTGTAATGGCCCATTTTAAGTTATTTCACACACTGCATTTTTCCTACAAGGCACACTGCAGGATTTGCATGAAATGCAGAGTTATATTTCATGGTCTTTTGCTCTCTGGGAGACTTTAAAGGGTCTCAAAGCACACAAGGAGTTTGCAACCCAGTCCAAACTGTCCAATACAGTAGGTGCTGGTCGTTATGCCTTTTGGGCCTTGACCAACTTGCTCGCACCCCTTGCAGGCACTTTACCTCAGCTGTCAGGTACTCCAGGATTGCAGCACTATACACAGCAGCTGTGGCTCCTACACGCCCGTGGCTGGTTGTCCTGGACTTCAGGTGCCTATGGATGCGGCCAACAGGGAACTGGAAAATAACAGAAGTGTGAACAGGCTGTGACGACAAAGGCTCTGCACAAAACCACATTGTGGGTAGCAGAATGCCAGTGGCACAAGCACGGGCTGCATTTCAGAACTTGAGAACCCAGTTAACACACTGCACGCCAAACTCACATCAGCAACTTTCACGATTCCCAGCGCAAGTTGTAGCAACAGCCACAAGGGAATTACTTTCCTCCCTGCACAGATATGCAAAGGTCTAAAACCGGCCGGGTATGCGAATATCTGGTTTACGATCCTTACATCATTCCAGACAAGAGCCAGAGAGCAGAGTGTGAAAGTTTCACACTGTACAAACAAATCAACAGATGGAAGGCCAGCCTGACTTTCACTCACCCACACCCCAGCCCCTGCTCACCTGCAATCCAGCCCGTTGGGAACGGGACACTGCTTTGGTCTTGGTCTTCCCAGAGTCCTTCCCAGCTTTCCCACCAGCCTGGCAATGCCAAAAGAGCAGACGCTGACGTCTCCCATCGCGCATGCGCCCGCCTCTCCACTACCCCCCCCCCCCCGCGCCACCCGCGCGGCAGCGAGGCGCGTGCGCGCCGCCCGCCGCACCGCGCGGCACAGGCCGCTCCCCGCGCGCATGCGCGGCCCCCGCTCCCCGTTCCCGGGGCGCCACTGCGCGTGCGACCATCCCCCCCCACCCGCCCCCGCCCTCCCCCCACGGAGCCAGAGCGCGTTCCCCCCCACCATCAGCAGCACGGAACCGGCCCGGCCCCAGCCACCGCCGCCCGCCCCCCGAGCGCCCCCGCGGTTCCTCACCATAGCGAACCGGAGCGCAGTGCCGCGCAGGGGAAGGCTGAAGCAGAAAGCGTCCCGCACACACCGAGCCCGGGCGATAACACCGACCTGTCCCGACCCGCCGCGATTCAAACTGCGCCCACTCCCGCCTTCCCCCGGCCCTTTATATCCGCACCGCGCGGCCGCATCCGGGAACCCCGGCCTCGCCGCCAGCCAATGGCCGCGGGCGGGGCGGCCGCTCTGCCCCAGCGACAACCAATGGCGAGCTGGGGCGGGGCCGGCCGCGCGACGCGGGGAGCGGGAGAGGCCCCGCCTCCGCGCCCGGACACGGGGGGGAGGCGGTGCGGGTGTCTCGGCCGTGTCGCCCGCGGGGTGAGGGTTTCTTTCGGCCCGGCGCCGGCCGCCTGCTCTGGGTATGGGGCTCCGTGGGGTCACCGGCGGGAGAGATCCTGCCCAGAGTCGCTCCACTCATTTTGGCGGGGCTCCGTATCGCCAGGTCCCGCTCCGAGCCTCGCCTGTGTGCTCAGATGGCTCCAGAGCCGCCGCACTGCCGGCGAAGCTTTCTGTCCACAATGGAGTTAATTGGCTTTGTGTGCAGAGCGCCTCAGGAGCAGCGGGAAGGAGATTATGTGCCGGGTTTGGGATGAGGAGCTATTGCACTGCGTTAGCGAGGACACGAGGCTGCTCAGGGGCGTCGAATAAGGCTCGCATCAACTCCTCGAGATTCCGGGCGTGGAGAAGTGCCAACGACTACACACGTGCTCTGATTTTTATTTTTACCTCTATTGTAATACGTAGGGCCACCCAGCCTCAGACCCCTTTGTGTCCCTGGATGTTTTACAAAGTACAGTTGACAGCAGTTTATCATTAATTCTGTTCCAAGTGTAACAATTAATGTAGTGCAAATTTCCTCACCTTGGGCTCTTTGAATCCCTGCCTGTGTTTCCCCAAAATAAAGCCTTAACCTGCTTGTTTTTTCAGGGTGCCATTTTCAGTATGTTAACCATTGAACCTCAGAGCTCAGCTGACAGTGTTCTTGGTTAATCCTATATTTTCAGCTTCAAAAAAGTAACAATTCACAGTGCTCTTCCAGAACGCTGTAAGTCTGTGTTATCTGAGAGATTTGCAGTTCATCTGTGAGCATGCAATGAGCTCAGGGAGAAACCTTGGCCTTTAGATGGCTGAATAGCTCTTCAGAGGGAAGACGAGCTGGATCTGTCATGCACTTTAGCAACCTGATCACAAGCCCACCACCTGGGTAGGTGTAGCTTGTAGTTCCTCTGCCTTGATATTGAAGGGTCCTGAGCACAATGAATACTCTTACAGCCAGACCTTAAACTGGAGGTAGAGCTGACAGCATAAAGTTCTCATGAGGATGCTCTCCACACCATAACTTTTCCCCTTTATTCAGGTCTACAACAACCAAAGTACTCGGAGCTGTAAGACAGGAGGATATGTCCCGATCCCCAGAGCTTCACTTAAAGGTCTTTTTAAGCTGTTCACACAAGTAGTAAAGATTTAAAACTTTGTGGCTCTTCCTCTCCAATGTCTGACTGCAAGTACTTGGTCCCCTGGCTATGAAGGACCCTTTGAATCGCTGCACGGCCTAAGGCCACATCATCAGTGCCTGCAGCACCCTGTTTCAGCTCGGGCTTCTCGAACCAGCTGCTATCGCCTCCGGGTGGGGAGACCTACTTCCAGGCACATTCACAGAGAGGCAGGACTGAATTGAGAGCAGACACTCCCACATGCAGGGATCTGGCAGTTTGTTTTTATGTAACTGTCTGGTGCTTCTGTCTGTTTGAAGCATCAGTTGTTTATACTCTCCTTCAACAAGAAAAAAAGATAAGAGGGTTTGAAGGATTTTGGGAGGCGGGGGTTAAGTTTAAAAACAAACCTCAAGGTTTTACGAAAGCCTGCAGAACTTAGGATTTCATTCAACATGCTGTTTAAAAACTATTTGTTCAAAATCAAGGATCCATGGGCCCTTTACCTTGCAGGAAAAGAGAACCAAGTTGCAGGCCGTAATACCCCTGTAGAACACCATTCAATATGTAGGAAGAAACAAACAAAAAAATTTTCTCTTTGGTTTCTGTCCACGGAAGTGCTAGGAAGAGGAACAAAAAGGCCTCCTAATCAGATGGAGATATCCCTGCCACAGACATTCCCTGTTTCACACATGAACTTTCCACATGGCTCACTTTGGCTGCCTGGAGCTCCTTACAGCTGGCATTACCAGGCAAGGCAGCCTAACACCAAAGGTGAAGCCAAAGCAAGGGTATATATTTACCATACAGGTCAGGTTAGGGACATGTCAGGTAGAGTACATGAAACCAGCCTCAGATCACCTCATGCCAGCTAACAAGACACTGTCACGAGCACAACCCGAACTCCCCTCTCTGCTATTTAAAGAGATGAATTGAAACAAACTTAGGTACTCAGGAACAATCCCAAAGCAACTTAAGACCCAGTTGTGAGCACAAATAACTCAGTCCCACAATCCCACATGCACAAAAGGAGCCAAAGGGAGCACTTACCACCTCCATGTTCCTAATGATATTTATAATGATATTTGTACTGAAAGCCTATCCCCAGGTGTCTTACCTTTGAAGGCCACAGTGGTGAAAGGGTTTGCATCATTTACTCAGTCCTTGCGCCCCTGCTTTTTTACTGTGAGGTTTTTCTGGTGCTTCTCATTGTTGATGTTGAGTGGGCCCTGCAGCGCTGTCTGTGCTGGGCAGGCTGTGCCTGAGCTGCTTCCGCTGCAGTCCATCACACACAGCCCAGCATTCAGCCTGCTTCTGCCTTGTCCTGGACCACTTCCCACCTGCCCTGGGAAGCTGGATGGCTTTGCTGATGCCCTGCCTGAGCCGGCTTGGGGCAGCTCCTTGCTGAGAGGCCGTCAGCCTCGCAGTGGGAGCTGCTGGGTAAAGGTTACCTCTGCCTTGGAGACAGAGCGGTACCTGAAGGAGCTTCAACTGCCCACCTGTGTTCTCAGAGCTTTAGGAGAATTGGGGTGTAGTGTTGCTTTTTTTTCTACTCTGCCTACTACTTGATATTATTTCCTTATTATTTCTGATTGCCTCAAAAATATAAACAAATTCTCTAAAGCAGGTACTACTTCTCCCTACTCAGTAAGTACGGGGCTGTGAACATGATAACACTTGGACTTCCATGAATTAATTTTTTGCAGGATTTTAGTTTCTGCAGAAGTGGTGGAGATCATCTTTAGTGGGCTGATGAAGCATTCCCAGAAAGCTCGTTGTGCCACAGCCTCCAGAACGTTACAGTTTTTGCATCCTGCATAGGTTTAAGTGGGAGATACATGTCGAGGTGCTCAGCTCTGCCATGGTATTCCCAGGATACCAGTCTGGATATCTGTGGAACTTCAAGAGCCAGGCAGCAGAGAGCATTTGAGAAATTAATTTTTTTAGGTGACAGCTAAGCAGTTCAGTTTTTAGTACACAGTTTTTAGTCAGATGTTTTAGTATGCTGAACTTTGAACCAACTCTCCTTAGGTGAGTAATATAGTTCGTACGGGGTTTTTTTTAGACACCACTTAAATTATTCAGGCTCTAGTTTTTGTGATATGAGTTCCCGTATGACTTGTGTTTGCCCCCAGAGTTTTTTCCCCTTGCAGAGGGCTTCCCTTGTACCCTTTTCCAGGATCTCTATCAAATAGCAGGGTTCTGCTCTGCTGGGTCTCCCCACTGGCTGCTGTATTTGGGTTCAGGAAAATCCCACCCTCTGCGGCTGCACTGCTGTATTGTTCGTAGTGATCAATGGATTCAATTGTTCAGCTTAACAGATATATCTATTAATCTGTTATCTCTAAACAGCTTCACACCTCATAGGAATGAGATGTGGTGTGAGATATGTGGTGAAGGGATCACCATGGGCATGATGACTGCCCTTGGGGTGATAGGTTATCTTATCTATAGGTTGTAGGTGATTCTCATCGCTGCAATCCAGCTGGAAGAGGGAGTAGCACAGGTATTGCAGTCCTGTTCTGCCCTTGCCGAAGACATACAGCCTTCATAATCTCTCTTTTTGTAACTCTCAATATTGCTAATTTAGGTATAAAGTGTCTACCCTTCCCCTTTGTGATAGCAGCTAACAGAATATTTGACTACATTCTCACTTCCAGTTCTCCAAAAAATGTGATTTGGTATTTGAAATCCTCTGTGGCAGAGTTTGAGAATACTACCACTTTGCAGACAAGTCAAAGGGTTTACTCCTCTCTCCTTCCCCAAAGCTGGGATGCCTCTTTGGTAAGATTTGCACCTCTAGAACATACCTGGAAACACTTGTACACAGTAGTATATGTTTATATTTTGCACATCTAGCGAATCCATCACTGCCAATCTGTAAGCATCTACAATCTGTTGTTCCAATAAACTGCACTTTTGGTGTGTCTGTGTTTGTGCAAGTTCTTCTGAACTCAACCAGACTACAATGTCTCATTGGTAAGCTGCACTATTTCTGAATTTCTGGTTGTGAATGAGACCCACTGTATTGATGCCTCTGGGATCTTACTGAATGCAGCTGAACTTACAGTGCTGAATTGTTTATAATAAAAAAAAAAAATAAAATAAACCTAGCTGCACCCAGACCCTCTGAGCACCAACTGGAAAGCAGGAGGGTTTATTTTCTGATAAATGTCTATACTTGTAACAAGATACAAGTCTCTATAATAGTTCTGCAGGTAACACTTGCATACTGATTTCAGAAAGACTTGAACTACCCCTAAAACCACACTGCTGTTCATGGTACACCCTTGTATTTGCTATTAATAATGTCACAATGACTAGTCTGTATCGATTTTTATCTTGTTCCTGTTTAGCCAGCTCTGAAAGGAAACCACAGCTAGTTGGGCAAGGTGAAATGAGAGTCTGTCAGAGATGGTGGCAGCCAGAACTCCTTAACCTCATCCTTCCCACTGTCTTACGCAGAAACTTACCCCTCAACACTATTTTGCTTTTTGCTTTGGTCCTCCCCCTTCCTCCTATCTGAGCTCTGTTCAATGTACTAATTGAAGCTATATTTACATGATATTTTGTGTTGGCTACAAAGTCATTTGCAAGCACTTACTCCAATTGTGTTCAAGTTGGGGAGCTCTCAGGTGAATCTAGTTTGCCTTGTGATACCTATGTCCCGAGGGCATTGTAGTCAAATAGGCTTTTGCCAGCTATAGGAAATTCTTTATACCAGTTTCTTTGCCTAAGAAAACAACTTGGAAAACATGAAAAAAAAAATAAGGAAGAAAATTGCATTTTCCTGAAGGTGGCTTTTTCCAAGTTCTCAAACAAAATGCTCCCTTGCAGGAGCTGAAAATGGTTCTACACAACTTGCTCCGTAAAAATGAAAGGAAAAAAGAAATTGCACCTGCTCTTTGGAAGTCTGGAGAGAAAATTGAGGGGCTTAACCCTTTCCTTGCTGAAGTCATTGCAAGTAGAAGAAGTACCAACTCTTCTTAGGTAGTAGGAGGCAGCTGCTACAGTTATCATTTCTTCCTCAAGGTGTAAGTTGGGTTTTGCAGAGAAGTAACTGAAGATCACAACTGGAATGAGATCCTGTACCACACCTAACTTGTGGCACAGACAGCCTAGCCCTCACCGAATAGTACATAATTAATAATAACATGTTCTCCTTTTTAGTCATCTGCAACAAAGAACTGCAAGCTCCAGGGCCTGTTTTCTACTGAGAACTTACCAGTTACACAGAGTGAGTCGAGGTGTCAGCACAAATTCACTGGATTCTGTGCTTTTCAGCATGGCCCTGGCAGTGGGGGACCCTCACTACCAAGAAGACCAGATGGAAGGGAGAAACCAGATGTCATCGGGACCCCTGGAAGGGTGATACCTTTCTACCTAATCCCTGTCATTCCCTCCCTTCCTTCCTCCCTCTTTTACTGTTAAATAAAACATGTCAATGTTTTGGCACCAACATCTAACCTTATTTGGTTTTAATCACATTTTTGGGTGTATTTCAAACCTTTCTGGATTTGATCCTCTTTTTTTCACTGAGACCTCATTTCCTCTGCTCTTCTGTGTTTAAACCCGATTGTAATTTTCCTCTCTAGTTTAAAATAAAAAAAACACAGTAGAAAGTTGCACTGCCCTAAGGATGCCATTTTCGCCCTTGTGGCAGCAGCAGCAGCAGGAGCAATCATAACACCAGGCCAAGACCAGAACCCTCACAGGAGGACAAGAGCACCCCAAAAAGGTAGGGACGACACGTGCAGGCTGCACTGACAAGCAGGGGCTGGGGGCTGAGGGTTACACACCGGGGGTTTGGGGTTACAGGACACAGCAGCCGGTCTGGGTACAGACAGGGCAGATAGTTAAGGACCAGGCTCCAGAGCCAGGGGTCAAAAACTGGGGGCCAAGGAGGATAAGAGATAAAGGGTAAGGTCAAGCGTCAAAGGTGAGGGGTCAGAGGTCAAGGGGGGATAGAATTGTTAGTAACATACCTTTACAAACAACAGCAAGATTAATTCAGGAGTTCACTTCTGCCAAAATTTGGGATTATAGCTAAGGCCGTCTCATTTCCAAGAGCAGTAAGTCCCAGCAAGCTTGGTTTTGTTTTGGTTTGGTTTTTTTTATTTATCTTTAAAAGTTAGTAATTGTGCCTAAAGAAGAAGAAAAAAAGGCAAGTAGGTAAGTAGATTCTTCACTTTGTTTCATCTCTTCTTACTGTTTGCTGCAGTGAAGGGCCTTTTGTGCTGGACTTGTTTTGGAAATTTCCAAGTCTCCTTAATGCAGAGGTTTGCACTTGGAAGCATTTGATCTTGCAGTATGACTATTACTGCCCAATTAAATTTGATATACTGTGAAAATGACTCACACTTTGACCAGGGCTATAAAGATGAATCTCTTCAACTGTAAAGGGGCTGGGACTGACCAAATGAAATTGTCCCAATGGTGGCAGCATAACATAAGAAATAAAATACCAAAATATGAAGGGTTTCTTCTTAAGTAAGGCTTTTTAGGCTGAGTCATCATCACCAAAGTGGTATCCTTGTTTTCTGGGGTTGGGGTTGCCATTAAAACCAAAGCACAGCACCTCTCCCGCTGTAAAATTGGAAAGAAAAACATTTTATTTTTTGTGGTCAGGAGACCAGACAAGGTCAGCATTTCATGCAAGATGTACCTTGTCTGGCTGCCATCTGGTTAAGATCCTTTGCTAAGACTTCAGAGCAGGAAAGATAAAATGCTTTAGAGATCTTGTGTTAAAAATGTTTTTTTTTTTTTCTTAGATGTGAAAGCAAAACAAAATCTAGCTTGTGAAATTCACTAGGTGAAGTTACTGCCAATGAATAGAGGCATAATTGTGCAGCTATAAAATGATTGACTTTAAAAAGTGAGCTCTTTTCTAGCTTAAAAAAACCCTCCCATCCTGTCAAATTTTGAGGGGGGGGAATTGTATGTCCTAATAACTTTAGATTATACATAATTTGCATCTTTTATAATTTTCTCACCTGGGCCTGGGCCTGCATAGTCTTGCATTTGTCCCAAATCCATGCATGTAAAAAGCAGAAAAAAAATGTAAACAAGTTTGTCAAATACAATGATTTATTGATAAGGCCTTGCAATGCCTGGGAGCATTGTGAAAGAAGAGAAATATTCAGCACAGGGAGAGTTAAACATTGATGGTTTGAAAGGCTTTCGTGAGGAGCATCTTTTCTGTGACTCTTCAAGGGGATGTGCATCCATCCCTCTTATCTTAGTGAAGCAGCTGGGCTGCTGCTGCTGTAAATCAGGAGCAAAACCAAGGGCTGGTGATGGGTAAGAGTTATGGCAGGGCAGTGGTGGTGCCTGGTGAGAGGGAGAGAGCAGCTTAAAACGAGGTGCTCGGAGTTCCTGTGGGAGGGAGAGATGGGGGACACGAAGCCTGCAGCGCGGTGGCGGCGGCAGGGAAGGGGCAGAGCTGATACCCGTGGGGCAAATCCTTCTCTGGGGGGTGGGAACCCCCACCCCCCGAGCTTGGCGTGGAGCAGCTGGGAGGTAAGCGTGGGGATGGGCTCAGGGTGGGAGTGCTGGCTGCAGGTGTTATGTCACAGCCGGCCTCTGAAAGCCACTGGTGCCAGAGTGGGTCAAAGCCACAGGAGCTGCTTGCTCCCAACAGCCTCTCCAAATTGCAAGGCTGGCAATGTCTTTCTCTTGGGGAGCAGAGGCTTTTGCTAGCACACAGTAGTGTGGTATCTTCAAACGCAGTGATTATGGGTGGGATTTTCAGGCATTCCTCTTGGTCATCATTTTGGTCCTGTTCACCTGGCTTTGGCACAGGGGTGATGTATAGGAACCGGGTTGCATAAATACATATGCACAGCTTGATTTGTCTCCCCCACTGCCTGGTTCCCCAGCAGAGCCCCAACAACAGCACTGGGCTTCCCCATGCTTTAGAGCAGCCCCAAGGATGTAGGGTTCCAAGCATGCAAAGCAGTTTCTGATGAGTCACCACAGAAAAGGGTGTGATGAGCAACTGAGAGCTGCCACCCAAGACTACAAAGGTTGTTTCAGGGCAGTGATCCACTTCACATCTGTACATGCAGTGCAACAGGCTCCCCATTTGAAGTAGACTAATATTTGTTGCCCAGCTGGGGTCCCTGAGGAGCTCTTGGTGCCTGTAGTCCCTGCTGCTGGCTGTGAGGGCAAAGGGCTGCAGAAGGAAGAAGCCCAGGGGACTTCCATCTCCTTCCTTCATTCTTTCTCCAGGCAGACCTTACTTCAAAGCGACCTCCCATCCACCAGCAGCTGCATTTCCCTCCTCTCTTGGTCTTGGAAACACTTAAAATAACACAATATTTACCTGAACTCAGAACGGTGGAGGACAAAGGAGTATTTTTGCTAATGTCTCTGCTTGTGTACAACTTGATGTAGATGCTTGTAGATGTATTTTCAGATGGTGGGCAGCCAAGCAACAGCTGTTTGTGATACCACCTTCTGGAGCTGGGATCAGTGCACTCCAGCACGTTGTGCACTTGCCTTTTGCCATGCATAGGTCTCCTTTTTTTCTTGCTGTTTAGGAAAAAAAAAATAGAAAAAAACCCCCACACAATCACAAAACCACAACCTCTCCCAAACAATCAAACAAATCAGATTAGGGGTGCTCAGTGACCGATTTCTAAGGGAACTCCCTGTGAAATGTGAACTTACCATACATGTCAGTGGCTACACAACTGCAAAAAGCTGAAGGCCTCCCCTCAAAAAACATCTCGGGACAAAAAGTGAACATCCAGAAGTTCCTGCACCACCTCCCTCAGAGGAGCCAGGCACAGCATCTCTGCAGTACTGAGGGTGGAGGCTGCCAGCAGGGCATGGCTGATCATTATGGACATTGTTGTGGAAAGGTGGTGTCCCACAGAGAGAATATATTCCCTGTGACCTTGCTTCTGACCATGTCCTTTCCCCTTTCACCTTCTTGGTCATTTGTTTGCTGTCACATGTATTGGATGTTCCAGACTTGTAATAGGAGCAGCTCCTCCAAAACACTACATTTCCTACTCCTTTCCTGAGGCTTCAGGCAACCTGTCATGGAGCACAAAGCAGACACCACAGCTGTGAGCACCTTGCAGGTCACACACCTGCACCTATAAAAGCACTGCCACTGCCCCTTGCAGTATGGTGCACTCTATCTCCTGCAGCCACATGAAACATTCCCTGAGGTGTTCCAGCCCCAGCCACTGCAACAGTGACAAAACAGCACAGTAACAGCCCACGGCCCCTGTGTGAAACCAGTTCCCCCATCTCACTCATCAGCTTTTGCACTGCTTCAGAAGCACTGTCCTACTCTTCAGCTTCATCTGCACTCAGTTTTGCCTGAGCTGGACCTTTAACATCAGCCACGTCTCCAGCAAGAAGCACTTTTTTTTGCCAGGAGTATCATTTCCTCCTCTTAAATAAGATCAAAAGCTTTCAACAATAACCAGTTTGATCTGTGACTTGCATTTCCTCTGGGACTTGCCACTGGCTTACAGGGATTTACATAGCCATCAGCACTTTCAGAACAGCATCACACAGGCTGAATGGGGGAATGTGTGTATGTGTGTGTGTCCAAGTTTCCTACATCCCTAAACTTATCAGTCAGAAAATCGAATGTTGGGGTATTTGCATGTCATTATTGCTTACCTATTTTATCATTTAGCCTAATTAGCTAACTAGGCTCATTTAATCCTCAGCATTCACTAATCCCAATTAGAGACGGGACCAAACCAGGACCTGGGTCCCAATTAGGAGATAACAAGCTCTTGGCAATCTGCTGCCTCCAGCAATCCCTGCAGCTGATAGTGATGTGAGGGAGTGCAGGAGTCCCCATGAAACAGCAAGGAATTGCAGACCCACATCATCTCTGTGCTCAAGCTCTAAATACAACTGAGCAGCAGATCAGGATCTAAATGCATAATTTGCTTTGCAGTGGTCTGCATATATCTTGAGCACTACACCCTCTCCTCCTGCCCCCCCCCAAAAAGTGAAGGAGAGTTGGTTTTTGCACATGTCTATGTCAGTTGCATCAAACCATCCATGGTGGCCAGAAGAGCCCTGACTATTAAAGCACTTCTATCTCATCATCCTTTGCAGTTGCTTCTTGTTCCCTTTGCTCATTCTGAATATGACCTCATGATAAATGCACACACATGCCGTAGCCACTATGCACAAGTAGCTGAAGCAAGAAATTATGCCCAGATGAAAAAGTGAGCTTGTTCTGCAACAGCTGTGGTCAACTGGACAGACCTTGGGGCTTGATTCTGACTTGGCTGTTGCAAAGGTTTACTTGTGTCTGCTCTGCTTCCTCATGCACAAGGGAGGGAAGTGACGTGCAGTGCACCTGCAGGCACTTCAGCATGTCCCCGTGAACATCAGCTCCAAGAGTCCATAGCTGTTTCACCAAAGCTACAGAGCTGAAGGATGAGGTATTCGTGGATACCACCACCTCCTGCAGATCTCACACCATTGACATGGTTTCTTTCAGCACAGAGCAGCACGGAGAGACTGATCAGCACGTGCCTCCTTGATGTATTCAAAAGCCATGTCTTCTACCCAGGACTGTAGCTGGTCCATCTTCCCCTGTAGTAGGGGAGGGTTTTACTTTCTGCAGGGCTGGCACCTCTGGTGAGACATGCTGCATTCCCCTCCAGGGAGACAAAGGGCTTCTGGTAACCTGTGCAGGCAGGAGGCTCCATGTGGGCCTCCTACAGCCTTTTCCTAAGTATGTTCTTCTTCCCCCAGCCAGGAACACCTGACTCTGCCAAGATGTGGATGCATAAGTTGCCAGCTCCTCTCACTGGAAGCTAATAGCTAGCTCACCGAACAAAGAAAATCCAATTTGGCAAAAAAAGCAAACAGTCTCATACTGGTCTCTCATACATTTTCCCCTGCTGGTGCAGTTCATCAGACTTTTCTCTGATTTATACCTTGGATCAAGAAGAGTTTCAGACTGAAGGTTATTCTCTTGTCAGGTGTAGGCATGTCCTTGCTGTAACACAGAATGAAAGGGTTTATGAGCTGTGGATGTTCAAAGGGAGCGAGACATGGAGCTCCTGGAGCAGGTCCAGTGCAAGGCAATGAAGGTGACTGAGGGAGGATGGCAGGCTGAGGGAGCTGGCCTGTTCAGCTTCAAGAAGAGACAGCTGAGAGGGGAAGTCATAAGCATTTATAAATATCTGAAGGAAGAATGTCAAGAGGATGGAGTCAGGCACTTGTCACTGGTGCCAAGCAATAGGCTAAAAGGCAATGGGCAGAAACTGATGCACAGGAACTTCCACCTGAAAATGAGGAAGAACTTTACCGTGCAGGTGACTGAGCACTGGAACAGGTTGCCCAGAGACGGTGTGGAATTTCCCTCCCTGGAAATATCCAGGATCTGTCTGGATGCAATCCTGTGCCACGTGCTCTAGGATGACCCTGCTTGAGCAGAGAGGTTGGACCAGATGACACACTGTGGTCCCTCAGAGCCTGACCCATTTTGTGGTTACGTGAGTGTTCACATCTGGATGACAATTATATGGACAGTGGTGGGCCACAAGTCCCCAGGTGCCTGGAGAATGAGGCTTCTTCTGGTAAGTGTCTTTGATGAATTGTTTCTAAAAGCCTGATGGCACCTTAGGGTTTCTTTTTCCCTCTTTACTTCAAGAGGGCCACTAGAAAATTAAATGATTGTACTTTCTTTGCTGTAGCAGAGCTTAAGGGGGAACTTAATTTGGGAGCTCATACACTGCTCACTGAATTCAGCAGGGCCTTTTCTGCCAGCTTCAGTGGAAGTTCTGGAACCAGCTCTCTATCAAAGGTTACTTTGATTTTCTGCAGTTGTGTGGGCCTTTCCTCCCATTTCTCTGTGAGGAACAGCTTTGGGAGGCTTCAGAGTTCAGATGAAATATTTGCTGTAGCTAGCCCTCAGCTTATTTTCTCCCTTGCATCATGACTGTTCCTCTCTTTTACAGCTGGCAGCTGTAATCACTGCTGGCCTCCTCCTGCTCTACATCCTGCTGTGCTATGAGGATTTCCATTTCCATGTGGTTCATGCGTATGCTCACCTGGGGTACCCCAATGCCCAGCACATCCTGGGACAGAGGTATTTGCAAGGTAATGTTTCTCCAGTCTGTGGCTAATTTGCTGCCAGAGTGTGCATGCTGATAAGCCAGAACCACAAAAGCAGCTTTGTGGTACCAAGATGCTGCTGGATTTTGGGCACTGTATCTTATAACCTTTACTACCTTGTCTCACACCCAGGAGCTGGAGTGGAAAAAAATGAGGACATGGCCATGCACTGGTTCAGGTGAGGCTCAAAAATCCCCCAAGCAATTCCTGTCATGGGAAACTGGCTTCTTCTGGGGAAAGGCTACTTGTGGTATGGGAGGCAGAAAAAGCTGGCAGTGCTTTTGGGGGGAAACCTGCACTGAGCTGTCCTGTGCTGGTGGGAAGGAGGTTCATAGGTGGCAGCAGGGACAGTGGAAGCTCCTGACTTTTCACTGTGGGCTGCACTATGCTTTGCTCTACTTTCCCCAACCTACTATTGCTATTGTTTTTAACCAGGGGGAAGAAAGGAAGTATCTTGACAGTGGGAGTGCAGAGGGATGCTGGTGCTGCTGTATGGCTTTTTTGGGGAGGTTTGAGCAGGAAGAATGCACAGGTGCAGGAAGGGAGTGAGCCAGGAGTTGCTGAGGCAATGGGAAGTCAAGTTACAGCAGTGTATTATTTTCCTGCTCTCAGTACACTCTCCCAAGAGGTTTCTGCCACAGGAGTGATACAGCCATGCCTGTGTGTGCATTTGCTGTGGTACCCGTAGTACTTACACCTGTGGTGGGAGCCTAGGCTGTGTCCCCTGAAATCCTACCATTCTTGGTGAGAAATGGGGAGGATTAAGGACTGGGAAATTTACTGTGCTACCCAAAAAACAAGGAGAGAGAGATAGGCATGTTGGATGGTATCTCTGCCTGCTCAAGGCATAGAACAGTACCAAGCTGCAGCACTTTTAGGGTTGAAAGAACTATGCATGTGACAGCAGGAGATGCAAATCAAGGAGGAGTCATTAAAGATGTCCATATCAAGAGAAATGCCGAAGCCTTCATGCTTTTCTGAATAAGGATGTTTTCCAAATCGGGGCCTGAAATTTCAAAGGAGTCACATTTCTGAAAGTGAATTATACATAACTTTTCCCTTATTTGCTCTGTCCTGGTTTAATCTCAGCTAGCAACTAAGTACTGTGCAGCTGCTCACTGGTTTCTCCTCTCCTCTCCTGCTCCTCTCCTCTCCCGCTCCTGTGGGAGGAGAATTAGAAAAACGTAAAATCCGTGGGTTGATATAAGAGCAGCATGATAATTGAAATAAAGTAAAATATAACAATAGTAACAAAAGAGAGGAATAAACCCCAAGAAACAGAACTGATGCCCAACACAATTGCTCACCATGTTCTGACCAGTGCCCAGCCTGTCCCTGACGAGCAGTCAGCAGCTCCTGACCAACCTTCCCAGTTTATACACTGACCATGGCATGCTCCATGGCATGGAATATCCCTTTGGCAAATTTGGGTCTGCTGTCCTCCCTCCCTGCTTCTTGTGCACCTGCTCAGTGCCAGAGCATGGGAAACTGAAAAACCTGGATTTAGGGTCAGCAGCAGCTGAAGTATCAGTGTGCTACAGTGTGTTACCAATATTATTCTCATACTGAATCCAAAGCACAGCACTGTACTTGCTGCTTGGAAGAAAAGTGACTCTCAGCCAAAACCCACTCTTACCTTGCTTGAAAACATTAAAACTCTGGTTTTCTTCTGTACTTCTCTTACGATTTTCTCTGCTTGTTTCTTCCTGGCTGCAGGCAGGCTGCGGGACAGGGCCATCCCCACTCTTCCTTCAACCTGGCAGTGGGGACACTGAGAAACATGACTGTGGCACTTGAAGAAGGGTAACCTGAGATAATCCTCTTCCTTCCTATTACAGCTTCATTCCGAGCTCCTCTTGGGGAGGAGGGGGAGAACCTGGTGCTGTCGGTACTCCATGCACAAAGCCACTCCAGCATTTCTAATGCTCTCTTTTTGTATTGTCAGTAATGCAGTACCTGCAGCAGGGAAATGGAAAAACACAGTTAGTCCAATGACATTTAAAACTTGAGTGTCACAGTACCTAAAATACCTGTGGTCTGATTGCATAAGTTTTTCCATGATGGTTTCCCAATGAAGGCAAGGGACAAGGGACCTGTACTGGTATGGAAGGAGCTATTGAAGTGACATGTGGATTTTCTATAAAGACCTGTCTTTCTCTTTTGAGGGAGTTCCCTTTTCACTCTCCTTCCATCCAGTGGGGTCAATGAGAAGCTTCCTGTTGACTGCCTGGGGGTTTGGTTGAAACTGCCCGGGATGAGCTTCTCTCCCTGATGTGCAAGTGCACGTTGCACACCAGTGTTCCCAGGAAGGCCCACAGATTGAGAAAACTTGCCTTGTGCTTCGTACAGTCACTGTGGCAACTTGTCCTAGGGCTAAGTGAAGCTGAAGAAACTGATCCCATTACAGTGAAACCCAGCTCTTTTTTGATTTAATGTATTGTTTAATTTTGATTCTTTCCATTTGCTTCAAGCCTGAAAATTAAAATTGAGGTTGGATAGAGCAGTTGTACTGTAAATTAAGCTAAAAAAGCATTGTTTAGACAAACCTTGTGATTTGAAGCCAGTGCATTTTGTTTCAGTCTCCACTGCATATTGCATGATCAGACTCATATATTGGGTGGTATTTCAAGAACTCCAAAACCATTTTTCCTTCAATTAAGATGAGAAAATCACCAAACCTAGAACATATGAGCTCAGACCACAGGAAAAAGCAGAAGGAAAATCAGATCATTTTCTGAATAGGGGAGAGTTAACTTCACAGATGTTTTCATATTCAGTAGCTGTTTTCCTCTTAAAAAAGCCTGTGTAATTAAAATTTAGCTAGGAATGAATTTAGGACTTGCTCCTATATTTTCTTGAAGAAGGTTTCATGTCCTTCAGGGAAGTGGAGAAACTCCTCAGTGTGGCAGCAGCCCATGGGCTCCTAGAAGCTCAGCAACTTTTGGAAAACATCTTCAAGAGCAGAAACCTTACCTGAGTGACTGCTGCAACACCGATGCTCATCCAACTTCGCCTTCTTCTGCACTCAGCTACCCCACCTTCTCCCTGCTGAGTGTCTAATCTTCAGGAATTGGAATAATTCACTGCACATTACATTCGCTTTATGCTGCATCTCCATGGTCAGGTCTATAGCAGTCATGTGCTGCTGCTCCTTCTCCATTTGCTTCCTGGCTTACCCCTTTTGAAGACCACTGGAAAGGTGAGGTGGAGGAGATCAATGGCCTTTAAGGTTATACTGATGATGAGCATATGAATTTTTTTGAAAAAACTCCAATCACTCTTGCACCAACTCATCTGCTAATGCTAAGTTAGATCCAAATATTGATCTGGGCTTGGTGCAGTGTTGCATGCATGTTTGTGCCACCTTTCATGCTCTGCTTAGGCATTGTGATAACTGATCACAACTAAGGCTTTATCACTTAAATCAGCATGACATGCACGCGTGATCCATTTGTACTGGAAACGACAGTGATTTAATAGAAACTATAAATGATGCTCTCACTTAACAGCTATTGTTCCTTATCAACATTACCATTGTCATGCCAGTTCTGGGGAAAAGTAATTCAATTTAATGGAAACTGCCTTCATTTTCAGGGTGGTCGCAGTTTAAAACCACAGTGAGCAATTGCATTTCACGGGAAAGTGCACTCACTAAACAAAGACCTGCAGAGTTTTGCTAGCAATAAAATTGTTTCCCAGGGCTTTTGTTGGTGTGCGATGTTTCCCTTCTTCCCACCATGATTATTCAGCTCACTTGTTGCGTGACACAAGATCCTGCAGTCCCCCTGGGTGCATGAGGCCACGCTGGTGAGCCTGAGAACAGGGGCTGCCACCAAGGGAACAAATGGGATGGCAAGTCCATGGTGGGGTCCAAGATTTGGTTTCTGAGAATTGCTGTTCTGCCACGACTCATAGGCAAAGGTGTGAAGGATTTTATCCAGGTTCCCATTTTCCTGTCCTCTCTTGGATGTCAGCCTCAGTATCTTTCTGGCTGATCTCCTGGCAACAACTGGGGGGCATCCCACAGGTACAGCATGCCAGCACCCTACACAGTGGAGACGGGTGGAGGCTGTGTGGTGGCCACACATTAAGGAAGGGATGGCCAGACTTTTCCTCTTCTTCACCTGGTTGCCCCCAGGCTGGGCTCCTCAGGGCCAGCTCTCTATCCTGCTCCCAACAGGAAAGGACAGAGAGGAGAGCTGTGGCCTGGCTGTCCTGCCTGCCTCAGCTTGTCCCTGTCAGCATGCTGCACACCAATGCTCTCTGGTGCACTGCAGCTGCCTGCTCCCCCCACTCGTCTCCCTTCTCCTTCCCTTCTGTGCTCCCTCCCACACAGCTCTTTATTAAACCTGGTACCACAAACTGCGCAGCAGAGCAGAGCTCCAGGTGAGTTTCTCTGTTTCTTACTCCTCAAGCAGAAAAGCAAGACACCATTTGCCAACTCAAAAAGGAGCTTATTTCCATGGTCTCTGTGGTCCATGCCCTGAGCCAGGACCCTTTGAAGGCAGGGGAATATTTCCCTTGATGTGAGCTTGTGCTGCATCACATGCCCTTTTTTCTCATAGAGTAAACATGCATGAGCAGTAGCTCCTGATTTAGAAACCAGACCTATGCTTTACATCTCATAAATAGACGGATGCACCAATTAAGTGTACCAGGCATCCTTTCCAGGCCTCTGGTACCCTCCTTTCTGTGCCTGTGAGCAGGAAAACCTTGTCTTTGTGTCCTCAAAACAGCACCCACCAGGCAAGTAATATGAGGAGCTGTCTCAAACACCCCACTGAAACCCAAAACCGGTGTGTGTTGCCACTCCTCTACCCCAAAATCATCCTCCTTGTTTTTTCTCCATCCTCCCTAACCGCAGCAGCCAATGTCAGAGGGACATCCAAGCATGGCTGCAGCGAGCCATATGCTGTTGCACACTTCTGCCAACCAGTGATGGCCAAACTCAGGCACCTTTCACACCTTTCCTATTGCCACTGGGCCCAGGATGATGCTGTTGGTGGCCCAGATATGACATAAGCTCAGTGAGCTAAGGCGTACTCACCTGGGTATGTGAGGAGCAAATCCACTGAGGGCTGGTGAGCAGGGTCATTGCATTTCACAGTAAAGTGCTGGATTGCCCCTGGCTGGATGCCAGACCCCCATCAAAGCCATTCTCTCACTTCCCCTCTGCAACTGAACTGGGGAGAGAAGATATAGCAAAAGGCTCATGGGTTGAGATAAGGCCTGGGAGACATCACTCATCAAATACTGTCATGGGCAGAACAGACTGAACTTGGGGATATTAATTAAATTTATTAAGAAGAAAATCAGAGCAGAATAATTAAAAAGAAGATAAAGTTTAAAACCAGCTTCCTCCTCATCCCTCCCTCCTTCCCTGGCTCTACTTCCTCTCCTCCCAGCGGTGCAGAAAGATGGGGAATGGGGGTTGTGGTCAGTTCACCCCAGCTGTTTCTGCCACTGCTGCCACCTCAGGGAGAGGAGTCCTTCTGCTCCAATGTGGAGTCCCTCCCAGAGGAGAGAGTTCTCCACTAACTGCTCCAACGTAGGTCACTTTTCAGGAGGTGCAGTCCCCTTCTGCTCTTCTTTGGCCACAGTTACCTCTATGCAATAACTTTTTTCCCTTTTAAAATATGTTATCACAAAGGCATTACTCTCATTCCTGACTAGGCCAGCCTTAGCCAGCAGCACATGTGCCTTGGAACCAGTTGGCATTGGCTCTGTCAGACATGGGTGAAGCTTCTGGCAGCTTCTCACAGAAACCATCCCATACCCCCCTCACTACCAAAATATGGCCACACAAACCCAGTACACACAGGACTTAAGAAATCACCTTTTTCAGTCCCCCAGCCAAAATGAGAGAGCAGGTTTTTTATGCTGATCAATTTTCCCACCTGAACCCATGTCATTGCCCAACAACAAAATGGACATTAGCACCAACCATAAGATTCTGCAGCTACCAGGCAACGAGTCAACCTCAAGGTTCATTCTGCCTTCGCTTCAGTGACAAGGTGTAATTCTTCTGTTTGCTTTCTCAAAAAAAAAAAAAAAAAGCTGTTTTGGAATATAACACATCTGCAGTAATTTCCTTACAGGTACACATGGTCTTGTACAATGGGTGAGTGACCTATCATCCTGGGCTATCCAGGTGGCCCTAATTACTAAAAAAGAGTAGTAAGATCTGGACAATAAATCTTTGCAAACAACTTTGCATATGATTCAATGGAATGAAAACAATTGTTGGTTTAATAAAGTAAAGTCACTTATCAAACAGCAGCAGGAGGAAGCCATTGGAACTCAAGGTGGTGACAAGATTTTACCAGAAAAAGATGCTCACTGTTTTCCAGCAATTTACAGAATTAGTGCTTGCATTTTAACCCAAGCACCACCTCCCCTTGAAACACAGGTGTCTCCCACCCTAATTGCTGTCCATACCATTTTGCCCTGGATTTTCTTTCAGTTCCTGATTTTGCACTTGGTGGCTGAGTGTGCACACGGTCCCATTCCTCCTGTTTTTTCCCTTTTTCTCCCCAGACCTGCCTTGCCATGGCTGTTCTGGCTGCTGGTAGATGTGGGCACCCTGTCCCCCCTCAGGGAATGGCCCCACTTGTGGGGCACTTGTCCCACACAGCACTGGCTGGACCTCCCCAATGGCTGCCAGCCCTCCCCTCCCTGGCACTGCCTGTACTCAGGCAATTAGAAGGATTTTCTTTCCCAAAACACAGCTCTAATTATAATCTAATTCATCTTATCTGAAGTACAGTTTGGTAGTCTTTCCATTATGCAAATATCAATTTATTATCCTCACATCATGTTTTGACTACAGTTGTGTTGCTAATTAGAGGTAATTTAAGTGCTTTTAAAAACCCCCTTCCTCTCCATGCACCCTTACTTCCTAGCAAACCACACAGTGCAGATATTTAGCACAGAGTCAATGATGAAAACCTGCAGTTATAAGCTCTGTTTGCATCACTCTAATTGACTTTCATTATGTTAGAAACCACTTAGAAAGCACAATTTTTTTCCAATTTACTTAGGATTGGAGATGGAGATATGAAAGAGGAAGGTAACTTACTCCAGCTGCATTTCTAACATTTTTCTGCCTGGACTTTCAAGTGATTTTGGTGTGGTTCTCCCAGTAACTGACCACTCTGTTGCCTTTAGCTGTGGGGGAAAATTAGAATTATATTAATGCTAGTCTAGGAGAGAAAACACATGCCTGTCATAAGAGAGAGAAGAGCTGACCCCAGGAATCTGGCTGAAAAAATCCTAAACCTGGCTGTTGTGGAGGTGTTTGTGTGTCCTGTTTAGCCCCTCCAGCAGAGGCACTAGGAAACTAGGATAAACTGGGATAAACCCTAGGATAACAGCAATCTGCCCTGGCTAAAGACAGCAGGAAGACTGTAGGTTTTGGTCATGGAGGCTGCCCAGCTTGGTATGGGCTGTAGAAGGTGAGCAGTGGAGATTTTTTTAGGGGCAAATGAAGCAGCCATGGGGAGATGTGTGGGAATAGGGACTAGGCAGTGGGAGTTTATGGAGGACTAACACAGTCTGTCACTGACATCCTTAAAATCCCCACAGGATTACTCCTCCCAACCCCTTTTACAATAACCACTTCTTCTACTCACTTTTCTTCTGCAGACATTTCTGTTGGGCACGTTAGGTGTGTCTGCTGTCACAGCTCAGGGCAGGGAGGGATCCTGCCTGCTGTGCAGGTGGCAAAAAGGTTTCTGCCTCCCAAAGCATCTCCAGGGCCTCCTCAGTTTGATTTGGCTGGCATGTCTTCTGACCATAGAAATGTTGTTTTACCAAACATTTTGAGGAGCTCTCAGACCTTCCCAGAAAGATGACTTTTAGTAGGGGGAAGGGAGTGTGATTGCCTGTAATAAAAGCCTACCAGAATGATCAAACCCATAGATGGCTAGAGAAGCTGTGCAGCTCTGGCTTTGAAGTGCTTGCTTCAGCAGTAGCTGAACATTAGGGGTCCCCAGTGGACTTTGAAAAGCTTTGTTAGGGGAAAAAAAAAAAAAAAAAGGACTGAAGCTTTCCTGAATTTGTCTACAATATAAATCCCAATACCCCACCCACCTACCAGGCAAGCTCTGTTGATACCAGGGGCGAAACAACAGCATTAATGCTCTGACGTAAAAAGAAGACAGCTGCCGCTGTGCTGTGCCTACAGAAACCCAGGGCTCTCAGAAAGGGCCTTTTCTTTCTGCCCAAAGTCAAGCTTCAAAGCTTCCAGCCCTGTTTTGTTCTTAATTGAAAGTGCTATTGCAGTGGGAAGGGTTGTTTTTGTTTTGCCAATCCCCTTCCCCGCTTTTAGTTTATTTTCCTCAGGAGACATTATCTTTCATTTGCAGAGTGAATTCAGTGCCCTGTAATGGAGACTTAATGGTTGTGGGTGGGTTTAGGGGAGGCTCTGCTGTGGCACTGCCACGCTGCACCAAACCTCCTCCAGCTGGGAAGGAGCGGGCTCTTCCCGTGGGAGAGGAGCTGGCAGTGGGGTTAGGCAGATCATTTGCCCTGTTTGAATCCATCAGATGTTGAAAGGGCAAGGGCCACCAGGCCTGCGAAAGTTCTCTGTGTCTTAGGAAGCTTGCTCAAAGCCCCTGGCAGCCCATTGGTGTGGTTCCTGTCTCTGGGAAGGGAGGAGATCTTGCCTACAGTGCAGACAACTTCAAGAAAGCCACTTTGTTAAACATCCCACTACTGAATAGCAGTACTTTAGGAGACCCCCAGAAAGGGAAGGCACAATGACTTGTCTTCCTGAGGCTGAAATAAGCATTATGATAAAAGTATCCGACAAGAGCTGACAGCACTTTAAAGGGCTGTCATTGCAGTGTCCCACAGCTGACAGCTCTGTCATTCAGCTCTCAGACACTGTCACATACGATACTCCACATTGCTTTCACTCATGAATTAAAAAGGTACAAGTACTCTAATACTGTAATACAAGTGTCCTTAGAACGCTAAGGATTTCTCAAGGTAAGACAGATGCAAGATGAGCTTTGTATTCCTACTTGGTTCATGTTCTGCATGGAATGCTCCCTGGCAGCTGCCCCCAGAAGGATTTAGGACCTTTTGCAAAACCATCTCTGCCCCACAGTGGGTACTGCTGGGACAACACCTAGCAACATTCCCTCTCCATTGGCAAATTCCTTTCTTTTTTTTTTTTGGTGAAAGTCACAAAGCCCTGAAACTACTCAAGGTTATCCAAAGTCTGGATGGGACAGTGTTCATTAAAGGTGGGTGTGAACCCTCAGGCCTCCCTGGGAACGCAGCTTGGCATGAGGCTGAGTGGTGCAGGAGGTGCTGTAGCTCACAAGAGCTGGCAGTGCACTGTCAGCCCCAGCACAGCTTTGCATCACAAGCCCACAGCACAAGCCCAGCCTTAGAAGCAAACACCGAGGTGGGTCTGGCCTCACCCCCTGACCTGGATGTACAGGGAAGAAAAGCAGTACAATGCAAAAATCCAGCCCATCTCTGCTCTACCGAGTGCCCTGGGGCATGTCCTGATGTCCTGTGGCTCTTTTAGAAGAGCACTGTAAGATGGAGGGGCTACTGGGTTGAAACCCAGAGAAATCCCTGTGGATGGGGAGAAGGAGAAAAAGACCTTCAAAGGAAAAAAAAAAAAAAAAAAGGAAAGCCAAACTGTAGTTCTTTTTTCCCCATCTTTACTATGCTTGCCTTCAATATGGGATTAATAGGAGGCATTGAAATATAGTCACATTATAACCCAAAATGAGTTCACAAAAGGAATTAAGTGTCCCTTAGGAAAAGAAAAATGCCTGGGCACTGTCTGGAAACTAAAAGCAAAATAATCCTCTACAGCTGAGGTACAGCAGCAGGTGGCTATGACAGAAACAAGGGGATTCCCTTCCCCCCACCCCCCAACTTTCATCTTGTCTGCTCAGGGAAGTATTGGTAGATTTTGGGAGAAGAGACGCTCAGAGGTGGAAAATGTTTTCTCAGAGTTCAGAGAAAATAGATTAATTGGGATGACAGTCTCTACCTGTCGTTACTTCACATGCAATACTTCTCCAATTCCCCATAAAACAACCATTTAATTAAGGAGTCAGCTTGACAAAATTAGGATAAACTCTGCTGGAGCTTAATGATGACCAGATCCTTTTTACTGCCAGTTTTCCTCCAAAATGAATAGCAGGCTATCATGGACTCTGTCATAGCTGACTTTCGCCTGGCTCTCCTGTTTGCTACTCACATCAGTATGGCTGACTGCCTTAAGAATAGCAAAATCAGCCAAATTTCCCCCTTTCCCATATGACTTATCCAGTACAACACTGGTTGGTACTCATTTGTTTCCCGAAATGCCTGTGTGGTGGTGTCCAAGTTATCACCAGCAGCATTTTATGAAACACTTTTAGCAAAATGTCAGTGGCTTTGCCCAAGCTCTAATAAATATCTGCTTAAGATGAACTGAATCCAGCAGGGACTTTACTCCAAAGTCCTAATTCAGCAATTATTTTCTATTAAATTATTTTATAAAGTGGGATGAACCAATGACTCAGGGCCTTGGGTCTCAGCATGTTCAGCAGTTCCCAGGCTGTTTGCCCAAAGCCTAGTCACAAAACAGCAATAACAACTGTAACAGAACTCACCTTTCAGTGATGAGGGGAAAACCCAGTTGCACACATTTTCCTTCTTTCATGAGGTAGGAACCAGACCAGTAAGTAGTTTCCTGTAGCCATTGACAGATATGATTTGGATTTTTTTTTTCACCCTGCATATATAATGGCTGAAAAACTGTAGAATGAAAAGCCTTATGTGAATGCTCCAACATTTAGAAAAAACTGACTAAAATGTATTCTCATCATCCAAAGGATGAGTGCTCAGCAAAGAGGAGGAGGAAAAGCTCCACTGCCCCTGAGGACTGGCTCAGCATTGCCCGTGCAGCTGGTCCTTTCCTGACCACCTTTACACCTGGCTCTCTGAGGGCAGGAAGTTTTGTGAGAAAATCTCCCTTCTTTCTGATACCCTATGGACAAGGACCATCTTGTCCTACCCTCTCCAGAGGATGAGGAAATTAATTCAGTGTGAGAAGACAGATGAAGGGCCACCTCATCCTGGTAGCCAGCTCCAACAGCAGGATTTGTTTCTCACTTCATGGCCTGAGGGTGCACCATGCTGGTTTCTGCTCTCTAGTACTGAGCAGGCTAATGTACTTCAGACTGAAGTAGGCTCCTCCAAGCCTAGCATGGCTCTGATTGCATAGCCTCTGCAATCTTGAGTAATTATCATCGCCAAGGGCTCCTCAGAGTTCAGCACAAGCACCTTTGAAATTGCAGTACTGCAGAAGAGTCCCCTCCCCCAAAACTCCTGATGGTCTCTTGTGTTTCTGACCCCAATTGCTGCTGGGAGAATTGGGAAGGGAAGGTCAGTTCAAAGTAAGAGGGCCAGGTAAAGAAAGAAGGCCCCCTTTCTTCAGTTTAGAGGGTGCAGCACTAACACACCATTTTTTCCCTGCTGCTCACAGCACATCTCCACTCCACTGTTCTGGAGCAGCTCATCAAGGGAGGACACGTGGTCTCTACTGGCTGGGACTATGAAGCATGTCCTTGGTGGCGAGCAGGATTTCACACTGCAGACACCCTCTGTTGAAAACTAAAAGTGTAGTCTTGAGTGTCAACACAGACAAGTTCATCTCTTGAATTTAAGGGTAGGGCTATGCCAGCAAGTAACTGCCTTCATGAAACTAGAACGATGAGGGTGGCAGAGGAGGCTAACAATTCACGGTGTAAAGATCCAGCCCCTGCAAATGACATCCCACTTGAAGACACGGCTTGACATTAAACCCAAAACGTGCTTGCACTGGGGGCTGGGGTGGGGGTGGGCACAAGATATTTTCTTGTAGCTTGAACCACAGCTCAGTTGTGACTGTCTTGCAGCAGCTCAGGAAAAAAAAAAAAAGGAGAATTGCTGGATATCTCAAAAACTGAAGAGAGAAGACAAAAAAAGCAACCACCAGCCTGGGGTTTGGGGAAAAAACCATTAGCTTGAGCTGCCAAAGAAGAACAGAGAAACCAGCAGGGAGGCTCTGGAAAAAGCTAGCAGAGAAAAGGTCAAAATACTGATGCTCCACAGTGGAGCTAAGGGATGGATGCCCAGGGCAAAGGAGCTGCCACAGGAGCTGCTTTTCACTTAGTCCTGTCCCTGTGTAGTGACAGGGCAGACTGCAGGGTCAGGAAAGCCCCTCTCCCTAAGGGCATTCCTCTGGTGCTGCCCCTCCCGCCCCATGCCTGGGGAAGCAGCACAGCAGGAGTCTGCAGAGCCCTCCCACTGCCAGCATCCTCCTCTGCCTCCTGCACGGCATGCCCGAGCTAACTCACCTCTGAGCTGCACTTGGTTGAGATGAGCTTCAGCAGCTTAAACTGTTTATTAGTCCATGCTTCAGGAAGCCATTCACCACTCCAGAGGTTTACCTGGAAAGCCCACAGCGTTGTACTTGTGATGAGGAGGCCGTAGTCAGTGCTGGGAGCATCCGTGTGCAAGACCCAAAACACAGGCAGTGGCTGTGCCGCTGCAGGCAGGTTGCCACTGTCCTGGGTACAATGCTCAGGCTCCACAGACATATTGGGGTTCTGTTTTTTTTACAGGGTCCCTTCCCAAAAGGGCTTTAGGTAACTCAATGATTTATAAATTTTCTTCCACTAAGAGCCATCGGGGTGGATGGGTGGCCAGAACAGCTCCAAAAGAATAAAAAAATTATAGTCCATGGCTCATTAAGCTAGCATTACTGCTCATCTGGAACACAGGAAGCTGCTCCTCTAGACCAGAAAGAGAAAACTCCTTATTTTAGGCACCAAAAGGCTTTCCATGGTTTCCTGCTGGAATAACTGCAGCCACTGAACAGTAAATTCACTTCCAGGAGAAAACACTCAAGAGTCCACAGGGATTCACAACTGTATGCAGAAATGAGTGCCTCAAAAACTTACAGGTTTTTTGAAAAATAAATGTTTGGTTTGCTTCCCTCTTGGAAAGAGAAAAATAAAAAAGGAAACATTCTGACAAATAATTCTATTAATATTTACATAGAACATAGGTGTATATTTGCTCCATAGTGTGTTAGCTGGAGAACAAACCATCTGCAACCTTCTCCCCCACAAAAAACCCCCCCCAGAAAAACTCCCAGGTGCAAGTACCAAAAAGTCTTGCTAAAAGTCTCCTGAGCTAGTACAACCTCAGGCCAAGAAAGATAAATAAAACCACCCTACTGCTACTCCCTTGGAAGTGGTTCATATTAGCACTGGGGGTTTTGCTCCTCCCTGAAGCCACCTGTGGACAACTCCCATCAGAGCCAGCTGGTGCAGCTCATCTCATCACAGGGCTGGGTTTGTTTCCTCTTTATTTGGAAACCAGCTTTGCCACCAGCTTGATTTGGCCCACGTGGAGCATTGTGCTGCTGTCCCTTATGTTATGGTTTTAAAGGCAGCCACAGTGGCTGACCTGTGAATGATGTTGACTGTGTCCCACTAGTCTGCCAAGGTTTCCGTGCATGTCCTTGATCCCGAGAACAGAAGTGATAGGCAGAAGTGCCCAAGGAAGAAAAGGAAGAAAAGCAGAGAGGTTTCCTTTTTTCAATCTTTTTTTTTGCTTGTTTTAAAATAAAGTTTCTGCTTAAGCCAAAGGAAAATCTGAAGTTGTGGTCTGCCCACTCCCTGTGTATAGCAGCAACCTGGCCCTCTTGTGCATCACTGGGCTCAAGACATGTGGCTAGCTGCATTGGAACACAAGTTTCAGGACACCTTGTTTATCTTCTGCCTTCCCCAAAAATTATTACTGATATTTTGTCGAATCTCTTTAAGCATTTAAGAGATTGACGTCATTGACCATGATTTCTGACAGGCTGTAGTCTCTCTCTGCAAAGTTTTGTACTGCTGAATTAGATCAAATGCTGATGCCTTTGGGGGCAATAAAAATAATTCCAGCTTATAACAGAAAATGAATTATAATTCAGAATCATTCTTGGTAGAAATAATATATTGTTTAATTACAGCCATAAGAGCTATTTGATTTTGAGATAAGAAGTGGTTGCCATAGTGACCCAATTCTTAGAGATAATTTTTGACTAACACTGTATAAAACACTATATGATACCTGCCTTCACAAGAAAGCAATTTATGAAGATGAGTTTTCCTAGTGTTAGGTCTGGGGTGTGAACAAGCAACGTAAGCTATATATGGAAAAACATTTTCCATTTGGTTACTGCCTGAAAAGCCCTATATGCACATTTCCCTGCAAGCACACTCATAGATGTTGCCTCAGATTCAGAGCAAATCTTGCTCAGCTTTCAAGACCGTGTAGACTCTGTGGAGGAATTTCAAACCTCTGTGGAGTATTAGAAAAAAATGGGAGAAGGAAATCAGAGACTTGTTTGTTCTGCAGAACAAGCCACGCCTACTGCCTACCATCAGGGAAGGTAAAAAATGTTTTTACTTTTAAGAGTCTTCGAGGAAGCATACCCTGAAATCACAGCCCTTGCTAGAGTCAAGCAAAGGCACATTTTGACACATGAAGTGAAATGCAATCCTCAGTGAAACTGGTACAAATTATCATTTGTCAAGACTATCAGCCTTTTGGGGCTTCTTTTGGTAATCCTTGCCTATTTGACCATATCCCTGTGGTTGATTTAGAGAGACTGGTCTGCAGGATTGCTCTAGGAATTGCAGACCTGTCCCTGTGCCAAGCTGTGTGGGAAGCTGGGTGTCTGGCTGCCTCCCGCCAATAACATGTCCGTGGCAGCCTGTGAGCACAATGCAGCCCTTTTGTGTGGCAAAACCACCTTGCCCATGGGCAGGACCCCTGTGGGCAACCACGGCCATGGGGCTGAAGAGCTGGGCTGGTTGCTGGACCTTTGCTGCCTTGTGGAATCCAGTTGTTTGTCTACCCACAGATTAAAATAATTTTGGTTATTGAAGATGGTGAGTCGGAGAGAGAGAGGCAGCACTGATCCAGCTGGGGTGGAAAGTGGGTTTCTCATGTCATTGTGGGTTTTCTTGTCAACAGTGATCGCCCTGCAGTGCTTTGGTATACAACACCCTACACTACATTCACCCTTCTTAAATCACTTCATGGCCCTTGCTCTGATCCTCGGGGTAGCCCTGATTTGGGAGAGTACAGAGCTGACAACCCCTGTCCAGTGAATCCTGGCTTTCTCACTCCTGAAGGTGTCTTCTCCTGCCAAAAATTCCTGGCAAACCATAGCTAATCATGTGAAAACACCAATGCTCTAACTCCAGGTGTTTAATATACCAAACCAGCTCAATATGAGCTTAGTTTAGGCTGTTAGCTTTTAATTTTGGAAGTCAATATATGCAAACATCTTCCTTCCCAAAATGGAAAAGCATTGGGTGTTTCAAAAGTCTTGCACCTTGCTTCAAAGGTGACACACATGGGAGGAGATGAAACAGGAGTGCAGGAATGTGGTCTTTGCAGCTTCCTTGGGATGCGCAGTGAAGGGGCAGGAAGTTTCTCTCCCTTACACCACCAAGCTATGAATATTTTGAAAATGTGCTTTAATTAAAAAGTGTTGGGCCTTACAGTAAAGGTCTCCCAGGCCCTGCTGCCAATGTCCACCAGGGATGAGGGTGATAAAGCCTTAGAGCCTTCAAATGTTTGACTTACTAAAATCTGCCCCTCTTCCTCAGTGCTGCCCCGTCCCTTACCCATGATGACATATTTCTGCTAAAATCTAGTGCTGTCCCAAAACACACATGGTGCTGAGTCCACGTGGACAACCTCAGCTGCACCTGGAGCATGAGTGGACAGGCTCTCTGCTTTAACACATGGGATGTCTCAGACTCCTGTAAATCCACTTCATCTCAGTTTAAACATTTTGGGATCAGGGGCTCGGAAGAGCTGTGGGGGTCGTGAGACATTGGAACAGGCTGCCCAGAGAAGCTGTGGGTGCCCTGTCCCTGGAACGTTCCAGGCCAGGCTGGGCAGGGCCCCGAGCACCCTGATCTGGTGGCTGGCAGCAGCAGCAGGGGATGGTTGAGGTGCCTCCATGGCTGGTGTTCTGGAACTCCATGGGTGGGCGCAGCGGACACCCGTTACCTGGGCATGGAATGTTGCCACCGGTTGCCAGGGGCACTCCTGCTCCCAAGGTTCTGTTGGCACGGAGTCTGTTGAGCCAGTTGATGGATTCTCTGCTGTGCAGCAGACGTGGAGCATCCGTCTTCTCCATCCCGGGTGGGAATAGAGAGCGATTTGCTGACATTTGCGAGCCAAACTCTGGACTGACTGTACAGGTGAGTGCAGACAATTCTTGGAAAGGCTTCTGATGCTGAGGGGCTGGGCTGGGCTGCAGGATGGGCTGCAGGTGGGCTCAAGTAGCAGAGTCACAGACTTCCCCTCTAGCTTTGGACAGGAACTGGGGACTCGGGAATGGGAGTCTTGGGGCATGGGGGTGTTCAAGAAAACTGGCATTCCAAATAGGTAATCTCCCCTCTACTTTTCTGATAGGTTTGGAAGAGCAGTTTCCTGTCACTCCGAAAAATCTGCAGTGGGCTGCCTAAAGGGACCAAAGGGATTGATCACATCCCTGACGTTCCTTTTTTGGCATTTGCCCCACTTACTTTGACGGTAGTTTTTGATCACAAAACACCATGAGCGCTGTAAGTACTTTGCTACTCAATGCAAATCTGATTCTTGAAACATTTTCCAGGGTACTTCCAGAAAGGATTTCAAGACTTTGTAGCAAATGCATGGGAACAGAAGCCTTTGAAAACTTGATGTCACTTGATGTTCTGGAATAGTGAAGGTTATGAATCTCTGTGGGTGCTAGCTGTAGTGCAGAAATGCTTACGGTGTGAGCAGCAACCTGCTGGAATTGGGAACTGGTCTCTTCATTCTCAAGCCATTGGGACAGGCTCTTTCTTGGGGAGGCAGCTTGTGGAGATCAGGGGTGATGTCTTTTCCCTGATGTGATCCCTGTGCTCAGGTGGGAATGGCCCAGAGCACCATTTGTGTGCATTCCAGCCTTTGCAGGAGAGTTTTCTGTATCCTTGTGTGCTGTCATTGGTGTTGCAAAAACTGAGGACTGTGTTAAGATTAGTGCCACAGAAGATGCTAAAGCTTTTTTCCCTCTCAGCGTTGCCGAAAGCGCCCTGGAGGAGCAGTTGATTCCAGACCAGCTCGGAAACGGAGCAGGCTGCTGCCCTCCAGCGCAGGTGGAACTTCGCAGACAGAGCCAATAGATCTTGAGGAAAGTGGTGCACCTGCTTTTGAGCCTGGTGAGAGCAGAAGCTGCTTCTGGAGGGTTGAAGACCATCTGGCCATGTGCTTTTGCCAGTTTCTAGGTCCTTTACTGGGGAGAAAGGGAAACCTTGGGATTGAGGAAGCATCTGGTATGGCATCCCTAAACAGCAAGCCTTCTGAGAACTGTTCTGGTTTGTTACTGGGCTCCATACACTGGCTGCTAGTGGGAGAGGAGCTGTGTAGCCAAAGTCCTCAAGTGCTGCTCAAAGACCTTTCTGTGTGTTCTGATGAGCTGGCAGTCACTGCAGCTGCCACAGTGGAGGGTGGCAAGCTGAGTTTGGGATCTCCCAAGCTGGATGAAGATGAGGAAAACCTGCCATTAGCTGTGCCCCATCCTTCAGGGGAACATGTACAGCACAATACTTTAAAATTAGGACCCTAACTATGATTACAGTTTTGGTGGGGCTTTCTCCCCCCTGTGTGCTAAGCATTCCCCTATACAAAATGAATCATCTGTTGATGTGAACATCCTGTAAGGTGGTGTCATCCAAGAGAAGTTGTGAGGAGCTCAGCTGCTCTTCCTCTTGTTTTGCCCCTTCAGAGTGACAGGGCTGGCAATTCTCCCTGTGGATTGTTGAGGGCAAAGCTTGAGTGAAATGTTGGATACATTCCTGAAATAAGAGACCTAGAACACAGTAAATCCAACCTCAGCCTATTCCACAGTGGCAGCCCATTTCATTCCTCTGCAATCTCTGGTCTTGACTCCAATGTTCTCTTTTTCAACTGGTGAAGAAGTCATAGATGTCACAGATGAAGAAGTCATAGATGTCACAGGTGAAGAAGTCATAGATGTCACAGGTGAAGAAGTCGTAGAACTTCCAGGTGAACCTTCTGAGCCTGAAGTCATCACTATCAGTGACGATGAGTCTCCTATGGTAAGCAGAAAAGGGCACACTCCTCTCCATCTTGTGTTCAAATTAGTTTCTCTTGAGCTCCTGGGCCTGTCTTCTGGCATCTAACTACCTCTTTGAGTATCACTTGCAGAGAATGGAAAAATAATCTAAAAGAGCTTGTTGCTTCAGTGGTTTAAAGAAAAAACAAGGGAGAGGACAGGAAGTCTTTGACTTCCCAAATAAGAAGCGTTTTCGCTGCAACATCAGTTTAAGGTGCTCTTGTCACTGAGGTGCACAGTGCAACTGCAGCTGACTGGGGTACAAACTAGTATTTTTATTACTCCAAGAGGTCTTTAAAAATGCCACTTTTTCTTTTCATTTCCCCTGCTATTTGAAAGAATAGCCCTTGATACAGCCCACAATGTAGTTTATTCCCTCAGTTTTGGGATGTCACTGCTGCTGTGCAAAGCAGAATATGCAGCAGGCATAACATAAAGGGTACCTCCTGACAGCATTATTCCTGAGCCTTCACCAAGAAATGGCCTCAAACTTTACAACAGAACCTGCATGACCCAGTTCCAGTTCCACCAAAAGCAAGAGTGGGTTTGGATTAGGGTTCTTTCATCAGCAACTGTTAATCTAATACAAAATATTTTTGGATACCACAGCACATTTGCCAGTTTGGGGGTACGAGAGGGAAAGAAACAGCTCCAGGCCCAAATGCAATTAGGAAACTGAAATGGGGGAGCAGGGAGTAGAGTGTTCAGGTGGTTCCTAAGTGCCTCCATGTCCACCCCATTGCAGGACAGGGAGCAGAGCCAGCAGCAGCTGCATCTATCCAGAGCGTCACCTGAGTCACTGGCAAGGGATGATGAAGAAGAGCCAGAAGATTTTGATGAGTATGTGACAGATAAATTGACTCTCTAAAATCTAATTTCTGATACATAGCAGAAGGAGATTTTGCCAAGCTTTCAGGTTCTGCTTGATTCTGTGCCAAAACTTCAGAATTGGAATAGATTGGCCTGACAGAAAGAGAAGTAGTTTTAAAAAAGCCAACAAAACAAGCAAAAAAACCCCAGTAGAAACCATTCTTCTCTGTGCATGAAGCCATTACTGAATGTTTCTTCAGTATGGCTTGAAATGCTTGCAGTATGTAAAAGCTCTGGGAATGATTGTGTTGCGGGGCTGAGATACTGCTAAATCAAAATAGGGGATATTTTAAGTATCAGTGTTTTCTTTGTTGGTAACCTTTGGTGCCCAGTGAAATAAATGTTTAAACGGCTGCATGTTCTCCTCGTTCTGCTCTCTCTAGTGATTGGCTGCGATTTGATTTTGATCGTCCGTTTTGGTCAGATGAGGACTCAGAGGTGAGGACCCACATATTCTTGTCCTTTCTGGTGTGTGGGAGGGAAAGGAACAAAAAGGGAGCTGCTAAACTCAGTTGTTTTAGGTGGGTGCCACGGGCAGCTGGCTGGAAGCACAGACCTTGCCGGGAAGCTCCAACTTGCCCATCCCTCCAAGCCCCTCCTTGGTGGTGTCCATAGAGGGAGAAGCTCTTGCCAGGATGGCACTGACACACAGCTCGGTGTGTTCCTTGTAGTTCTAGCATTGAGTGACAGGCTGCACATACTCCCAGTCCAGTTTGCCTGGTGCCAATAGAACAGCAAACTGGAATTCTTTACTTCCAATGCCTGTTGTGGTTTCCTTTCTTCAGCAGTGGTTCACCTTATACTGAGTGTTTAGGGATATCACATTTGAATTTTCCCTTTTGAGGGAGAAAGAGGGAAAGATACAGCTCCAGGCCCAAATCCAGTTAGGGAGCTGAAACAGGGGGGAGGAATGTGGTTCCTAATCTGTCTCCATTTCTACCCCATTGCAGGACAGGGAGCAGAACCAGCAGCATCCTCATGTTTCCAGTGCAGCAGGGAATTCAGCTGATCTGCAGGCAAGGGATGATGAAGAGGAACCAAGGGATGTTGACGGGTATGCAAGAGAGAAAGTGTCTCTCTAAACTCTGATTTCTGATACATGGTAAAACCAATTTTTTTGCCAAGTTTTTGGGTTCTTCTTGATTCTGTGCAAAACACTTCAGGCCTGCAATAAAGTGGTCAGTCTGGAAAAGTAATAATAAAAAAAAAAAAAAGAAAAAGAAAAACCCAACCTGCAAAATCCAGCAGAAGCCTTTCTCCTCTGTTCATAAAGCCATTTAGCAGAAAGGCTTCACACATGCTGAAATTCTTGCAGTACATAAAAGTTCTTGGAATGATTGTGTTGCTGGGATGGGATATTGCAAAATCAGAATAAGAAATGTTTCAATAACTGACTTGGTTCGGAGTGACATTAATGGCTGCATGTTCTTTCTGGTTTGGTTCTCTCTAGTGCATGGCCAGCAGGTCCTGCCAGTCCTCCAGCTAGTGAGGATGAGGACTCAGAGGTGAGGATCCACACGTTGATTTATTCATCTAGCATGAAGTGTTTAGAGCTGTGACAGCAGAATTTGCTCTTTTTGGGGAGAATGAGGGAAAGAAAGAGCTCCAGGCCAAATTGAATTAGGGAACTGAAACAAGGGAGCAAGGAGGAAGGTGTTCAGGTGGTTCTTAGGTGCCTCCATTTCTATCTCACTGCAGGACTCGGAGCTCCCCAGTTTTTTCAGCATAATAGGGAATTCAGCTAAGCTACCTGCAAGGGATACTGAAGAGGAACCAAGAGATAATCAAGGGTATGAGAGAGAGAAACTAGAGTCTCTCTAATTTCTGATATATGGTAAACCCAATTTTTCGCTAAGCTTTTGGGTTCTGCTTGATTCTGTGTCAAAATATCAGACCTGGAATACAGTGTCCTGAAGAGAAGTAATGAAAAAACCAACCTGCAAAATCAGTAGAAACCTTTCTCCTCTGTTCATAAAGCCATTTAGCAGAATGACTTCACACATGCTGAAATGCTTGTAGTACATAAAAGTTCTTGGAATGATTGTGTTGCTGGGATGGGATATTGCAAAATCAGAATAAGAAATGTTTCAATAACTGACAGTTTGTGTGCTGGTAACTCTTGGTTCGGAGTGACATTAATGGCTGCATGTTCTTTCTGGTTTGGTTCTCTCTAGTGCATGGCCAGCAGGTCCTGCCAGTCCTCCAGCTAGTGAGGATGAGGACTCAGAGGTGAGGATCCACACGTTGATTTATTCATCTAGCATGAAGTGTTTAGAGCTGTGACAGCAGAATTTGCTCTTTTTGGGGAGAATGAGGGAAAGAAAGAGCTCCAGGCCAAATTGAATTAGGGAACTGAAACAAGGGAGCAAGGAGGAAGGTGTTCAGGTGGTTCTTAGGTGCCTCCATTTCTATCTCACTGCAGGACTCGGAGCTCCCCAGTTTTTTCAGCATAATAGGGAATTCAGCTGAGCTGCCTGCAAGGGATACTGAAGAGGAACCAAGAGATAATCAAGGGTATGAGAGAGAGAAACTAGAGTCTCTCTAATTTCTGATATATGGTAAACCCAATTTTTCACTAAGCTTTTGGGTTCTGCTTGATTCTGTGTCAAAACATCAGACCTGGAATACAGTGTCCTGAAGAGAAGTAATGAAAAACCCAAGCAGCAAAATCCAGCAGAAGCCTTTCTTCTCTGTGCATGAAGACATTGTTAAATGTTTCTTAAATAAGGCTTGAGACATACTCAAATACTTGCAGTACATAAAAGCTATGGGAATGATTGTGTTGCTGGGCTGGGATGTTGCTAAATCAGAAAAGGGAATGTTTCAATTTCGGACAGTTTATGTCAGTAATCCTTGGTGCCCAGTGAAGTTAATGCTGCGTGTACTTCTGGTTCTGTTCTCTTTAGCCGATGGCCAGACAGTGTATACGTTGCTCGATTTTGGATGCATTATTACTCAGAGGTAAGGAACCACACCTCCAGCCCAAGTCCAGTTAGGGAACTGAAACGGAGGGAGCATGGAGGGGCGTGTTCAGGTGGTCCCTAAGTTGCCTCCATTTCTACTCCGATGCAACAGTGGTGGTATTTGCGGCGACAGCCGCATTTCGTCAGTGCAGAAGATAATTCAGCTGTGCTAGTGATGGAGAACAATGAAGAGGAACAAAGAAATAATGATGAGTAAGTAAGAGAAAATGTCTCTTCAAAGTCTAATTTCTACTATACACTAGGAACATTTTTTTCCAAGCTTTTGGGGTCTACTTGATTCTGTGTCAAAAATTTTGATTTGGCATATAGTGGCCTGTCTGGAAGAGAACCAACTAACTTAAGAAAAGCAAACACTAAAGTCCAGAAGAAACCTTACTGCTTCCTTCAACAATATTGAATGCTTCTTAGAGAATGGCCTGAGTTGCAGTGCAGTACATAAAAGTTTTTTGAATGATTGTGTTACTGGGTTGGGATGTTGCAAAATCAGAATAGGGGATGTTTCAATCACTTAGAGTTTATTTATCAATAACCCTTGATGGACAGTGGAATTAATGGCTGCATGTTCTTTCTGGTTCTGTTCCTTCTAGTGCACAGCCAGCAGGTCCTGCCAGTCCTTCGACTAGTGAGGATGAGGACTCAGAGGTGGGAATCTACATGTTCTCATAATTTCTACTTTGTGGGAGGGGAGGGGGCAACCCTGTTCTTTTAGGTGGGTGCTATGGGCAGCTGGCTGGAAGCACAGACCTTGCTGGGAAACTCAAACTTGCCCATCCCTCCAAGCCCCTCCTTGGTGGTGTCCATAGAGGGAGAAACCCTCTGGCAGAGGGCTCTGGCACTGGCAGCTCGGTGTGTTCCTTGTAGTTCTAGCATTGAGTGACAGGCTGCACATACTCCCAGTCCAGTTTGCCTGGTGCCAATAGAGCAGCAAAGTGGAATTCTTTACTCCCAATACCAGTTGTGGTTTCCTTTCTTCAGCAGTGGTTCACCTTATACTGAGTGTTTAGGGATATCACATTTGAATTTTCCCTTTTGAGGGAGAAAGAGGGAAAGATACAGCTCCAGGCCAAATTGAATTAGGGAGCTGAAACAGGGGGGAGGGAAGAGGGTGTTCAGGAGGTTCCTCCTGAGCTGCCTCTATTTCTACCCTGTTACAGTAGTGAGAGCAGAATCAGCAGCACCCACTTCTTTGTTTTTCAGGGCAGCAGCTCTTTGTGCTACTGCTTTGAATGCTCTTAACCAAGCATAGAGGGTGATACCTTACCCTTCCTCACCTCCCCTGCTGTAACTGCTTTCTGAGCTGAGGTTTGTGTGAAGTACCAGGGGGGTTCACAAAATCTAATTGTATCTTCTTTCTCTCCCTTTCCATGTGTGTTGATGGAAGTTTCTTGAAGGTGAGTTGATGTTTTACAGTTGGTAATGGAATTGTCCTAAATGTAATACATATATATATATATATATATATATATATATATATATATATATATATATATATATATATATATTAAAGAAGCTCAAGCAGCAGGGATTGAAACTGCCTTTAGCGAAAGGCAAGGGACAGTGCTTTAATAGAGCAATAGAGCAAATGTTTTGTGTTGGTCTGTAGCAGAAAAGTCACAGTGTCTGGAATGGTTCAGCCTTACTATTTGGGAAAGTAGTTTGTTTAAGATTGTTTTCAACCCAGCTGAATAGAGTCCATTTAAAATAGGAACCATTGCTGACTGTTTATATAACTCATTTCAAGGGTAGCTCCAGGGAGAGAGAGAATAATAGATCTAACTTTTGAAAATTAAATTGCAGTGCCTGAACAAGAAAGGAGAAATGTTACACTGAACAGCCAGGAACAGGTGGATGGCTCTGGTAATGGAACAGGAGCTAATGATGCACCTGTGGCTGACTCAGCCCCTGCAGAACAGGGAGCAGAGGAGAACACTGCACATTCAGAGTATGTATGGCTCATGCCCTACCAAACACAGAATTCTGTGCCTTTCTTTCTTTTCTGTGTAGGACTAAGTTATACAGGTATGCCTGGTTTATCTGTGAGGCCTTCCCATACTCTGTGTATTTCCCTCCTTCTCCCATGTTGCATGATGATCAGATGATACCATTTGCATTTTGGGAGAAAAATGCAGCCCAGAGCAGATGCACAACTTTGCACAGAGGGTTAGAGATGAGTGTGGGGGTATGGCCAGGAAGGGGGATTGGTCACAGGCCATAGCTCAGTATTGCATTTGCTTTTTCTGACAAGCTCTAGTAGTGATGTTAGATATGGAAATGCTTCCATTGTAATTCACTGAGCTTGGCATCGTGGAACTGGCAGACAGCAGCTGGGCAAACTCCAGCAGAAATTCCCTGCTGGAATGGTGCCAGCTGGTTGCCTTTCTCCTGGAGCTGGAGCCCTTCTTCCCAAGGTAGACTTGCACACAGGTGGTTGTGGAGGTCATGCTTTTATGGCCAGTACTGGATGTCACAAGCCCTGATTTGTTTTGCTTCTGTGGTGGAGATCTTGCAGTTCAGGTTGGGTGTCTGCACAGTAAAATCCTCATTCTGCAGAGAAACAGGGAAGTCCTGCTGTAGAAGCACTCCATCAGGATGAGAAAGATGCAATTCATTAGACTGATTAAATTAAACCAGGTGTCTGTGTCACTAGGGAAGACAAAGAACATGAGAATTATGGTATAAGCTTTTCTGAAGTGTTTTTTGGGGGTGGGGGGAAAGACACAGGTTTTTAATAAACCTGGTGTGCTTTGAGCCTTTTGGAAAGGCAATATAGGAGAAAACTTCAGGATGGAACTTTTTAGGTGTCAGGCCTTAAATGTGCCACTAAAGGGCTTCTACTATTCTAAACCATAATGCATTTTGCCAATGAATTTATAGATGTTTAAGTTTTGGTTGTTAAGTCTGTTGGTGAACAAACCCCACCCCTTGCTTAATATAAAAAAGGAATATTTCGTTCCTTCAGTCTCAAGCTTCTCAGTCACTGAATGTAACTGCTCTGTTTAGGTAAGGCTGAAAGAGCTCAGTGCTGCAGCACTGAGGTCAATTTAAAATTGACCAAATGCTCCTTCCCAGGGCTGGATCTTGCCAGAGCCGTGTTACTCTGTAATTTAGAACTGGATCCTGGAATGAATATTCCGGGGTGAATAGTTCCCAGAGGACAGCTGGATGCTGTAGTTACAAAGCTTTTGTTACTGATGACCTGCTGGAAGTCCAAGTCGCCATACAGAAACTGGCCAGTGCTGGAGACTGCTGTTACTTCAAATCCCAGAGCAGGGTGACTGACTGCACCTTTCTCCTGGTGAAAAGCAGGACACCCTTTAGCTCAGGGCAGGGAGACCCCAAATCCTCATTAAATGCAGGAAACAGAGACTTAAAGACAGCAGGGTTCCTCAAAGGAAATGTGTCATGGCTAGTCAGTGCAGTTGCATGATTATGTGAGATTTTATGTATCAGTAACCATTGAAGTGTGGTGATCTTAACAGCTGTACTTTCTTTCTAGTTCTGTTTCCTCTAGTGCAGAGCAAGGAGTTGTTATTAGGTGTCCGATTTGCATGGCATTTTACTCAGAGGTAAGGATCCACCTGTTGTTGTCCTTTCTGCTTTGTGGGAGGAGGGAGCCAGAGGGGGAGTTGCACAAGTCTGTTGGATGATGTGGGATGCTGTGGGCAGCTGGCTGGAAGCACAGCCCTTGCTGTGAAGCTCCACAAGTCACTTCTTGATGGTGAATGTAGAGGGAGAAGCCCTTGCCAAGATGGTACGGGCAGATCTGTGGGTCCCTCATTATTCTGATTCCAGGTGCTCTAAGTCTCATTTGCCTGGTGCCAATAGAGCAGCAAACTCAAATTCTTTCCTCCCAATACACGTTGTGTTTTTCTTTCTTCCAGTTAATGCAACGTGGACGACAGCTTATGTCAACCCTGTGTGGCCATGTCTTCTGCAGTAGATGCCTCCCTATTGCCCTGGAGACTTTTCACATGTGCCCAACCTGCAGGATGGAACTCAATCCAGAACTGTACCATCCCATTTATTTATGAGTGCTTCTGCTTCTTAGGACAGACTTAGATGGATCTTAGAGAATAGGCGATATCGAGACTTGTTTCTTCATGTATATAGTTCTTCCTGGATATAGTTTTGTTTTTGCTGAATTCAATTTAAATAAAGTTTTGAATAGTTTAAATATAGCCTGTCTGCTCTCCTGTGTTGCACTGTGCTGATAGACAGAGATGATGTCTAATGGGTGGAAATAAGGCTCTTGGTTGGACCTGTCAGAAGTTTGTTCTTTTTATCTCCCTCTAGTCATTGATCTGGGGCCAATGTGCTAAAGCCATTGTAGTTCTTGTGGCCAGCGTGTGTTGTACGGGGAAAAAGAAACAGGCCTTGCTTGGGGGGCAAGGTGTTGTATTTCTCAAGCCAGACTCTGGTGGATGTTTTGGTGCAAATATCACGATTTCGGTGCTCTGAAGATCGAAAGAACAGCAAGTTGTTCACAGATGCAAAGAAAACAGTTTTCTTTGAGAATAACTTGTAGGTATCCAGACAGCTTGTTTATGGTCCAAGCTGCTCCATTATGTTGTGGTTAAAGCATTCCACTGATTACTGCCAGCTTCTCTGAAGCTCTTCACCCTTCTAAAAAGCCTGTAAGCTTAAGGGTAGTCAGAAGAATGTAGATGTGTAGACTACTGTGTTCAACACAGCCTGCAAAACAGAAGACAGAAGTAAGTAGTCAGATAAAGAAACAAAGCAACTGCCATGAGCATCACCATCATTATTATCATTATCCTCATCACCATCACCATTTACCTTTCCCACTGCAAAAGCAATTGTCTCCAGAGGGGACAAGGAGCTAGTAGCAGCTCTTAGACCCAGGGTGCTGACCCAGGCTGGCTGCAAGTGGCCCCACCCATTCCAGGAGTTACATGGGACGTGGCCAGTGGGTGCCAATGGCATGTACCTGTCCATATATTTGGAAGAATACTTGTGCTGAAGGCACAAGTCTTTAACCACCTGCAGGGCTAAGCGAGACCTGCGCTTCCCAAGCTCTGGTTTCAGTGCTGGTTAACACCTCCACCTGCAAGCTGGCCATGGTACTTCACAGCTCAAGGGCTGCTGAAATATCCTTCCCTGCATGGAAGTCCTGCACAAGGGCTCGTTATGCATTTCCCCTTGAAAAATTCTTCTGTTTCATCAGAGGAGTTTTCACTTCCTGGGGATGGAAACCCCAAGGGAAAATAAACCATCATGGACTTCTCCACCTACCCACTACCACTACATGTGGTGCACCCAGGGTTCATCTAAGGGCATTTGCAATCAGATGCTGAACTTCTTGCTGCTTGAGGAGAAAGATAAAAAAAAGATGGTTATTTTGTTACACTGATATTTCTAGTCTCCCTGGATTAAAATATTAAATTTTACTGCAAGTTGCCCAATACAAAAAGCACTGCTTCCTTTTGTAAAGCAACTTTTTAATAGGTATTTTTAGGATAGGAATTCTTTAGTTCTCTATTACAGTTTATGGATTTCATAGTTGTATATTTGGGAAGCTGTGCTTTTGTGCTTTTACATCTCCCAAAAGATCCAAACCCTGCTTTGACTTGTTTGCTTGTTTTACACCTGCTCCAGAAATTTTCAGTATTTCTCTAGCAATTTGCTGTGTTGTGCTGGACATTGCAAGTCAGCTTAGCTAAAAGCAGACCAGTTTGGATTAATATGGGAGATGAAAGCAAATGGCAAGCAAAAAGAGTGGTTGACAAGGCGTTGATGCTCTGAGGTGGCCAGAGAGGCTGATGGAGGCTGATGTAACAAATTTGCCAGCTAAATATTTCTGGTAAGGCACCTGCTGTCACATAGCATCAGGTAAGCCATGAAACCATGGAGGGTGAACAATTAAAAAGTTAACTTAAATTTAAATAAAAACAAAAAAAAAAAAAAAACAAGATGGATTAACATTATCCCAATATTAGCCTCTAAAAAGACGATTGGTCCTTGCAATTTCCCTTGGTTTCTATTTCACCTTCAGGACTTCAGGCATGAAATGTGTTTTCCTGGGCATGAAACCTGTGGAGCAAAACAGGAGTGAGGCTTGGATGGCTGCTGTCCCTGTCCTCACCACAGGCATGTGCCATGCCTTGGCAAGGTGAAGCTCTTTCACTCTTGTTTTTCCCCCTTGGTAACGTGGGAATAATGTCTCTCATTTTCTCTTAGAAAACATAGACTCTAGGTATTCATGTGCTCCATTGCAAAGAGTTGTCTAAAAGCTGTGAGATTATTTGATCCATAATAGTTAGGGTTTCTTCTTCCCTGAACACCACCTTGAATACCTAAAATTCTTTCTCCAGTACTTATGGTCATTAACTTTTCCCTATTTTTCTCTACCAGGTATGTTGTTTATACTGTACACTTATTGCTGCTGCTTCCAACACACAGGGGCAAAATAACTAATTTAATATGTCAGACACAGCTACGGAAAATAAAAACCGTGTGTGCCTAATGACTGAGGCTCAGCTAAAGTTAGTGCATTGTCTTTGCACTGCAGCTGAATCCTAATGATTCTGTTCCTTAAACTGGCACAGTAAACCAGCACGTTAGGTGTCCTCATTTAATGAGGAGGGAAATAAAAAAAGTCTGGAATATTTTCAACCAAACATCTCTGGATCTAGAAGTCATCTCCATTCTGCAATCCGTGGCAAGGCTCAGAAAACTACAGTTTCTTCAAACAAGTTTTTTTCCAAGTGCAAGAAAACAAGACTCATTCTCTCCTCTTCAGACCCACACTTCTGCCTTGCAATCCCTCAGAGACAGCTGCAATATTATCAGATCACATAGTGCAGCTCAGGAAAATAGAGGGTGACGTGCTTTAATTTTATTCTCCCAGAGGATGCACAGGTACATAAATTCACACCTGCTTTCCTCAGGGATGCAAGAACCCCACTGACATTTTCAGTGTCAGGATTCCTCCTCCTTATACTTTGGATTTCATGTAAGATCTGTGTGGAGTTAAATAGCTGAATGTGTGCACAAAGCACCACAACAGCTGACCAGCCCTGCTGTGTTGAAAAGGGCAGTTTTTAACAAAGCCACGTGGAGAAAGGCAGGGATGAGTTTTCCAGACTGCAGATGGCACAGGAATGACTCCTGTGCAAATTCCTCCAAGGAGTACATGGTGCACGCCCCATGAAGGGGACAATCTCCAAACAGCTCATTACATCACTGATTGGTAGGCACAGGAAAAAAAAAATAAAATTGACAGCCCAAAAAGCAGAGATGCAGCATTTTGGCACACTTCATTTATCAAAATCCACCCCTTACCTTTACTCCCAAGACACTGCATGATGGAGCAGACTGACCCTTCCCTACCTGCCCAGCTCTTATATATGCTTCTCATTCCACATTTCTCCCTCCAGGGATGAGAATTCCATCACCTTCACTGTGTTGTGGTCCTGCGCATGCTATAGCTTCAGGCCAGCAAAGTTCCAAAGAATGGCTAAAATGCTGTTTAAAAGAAGACTAAAAATTATAAGCCATGAGCAACTGTTTGAAGGGGCAAGCATCACTCCAGATTGCATCTAGTACAGGTTTTGAGGCAGGGCACTGGGAACAGGGAGTTGGGCACCAACCTTGAACACTGAGCTTAAAATGGAGTTTTGAACTGTATGTTTTTAGGTACAGAGCTCGATACAGAGCAGGCTGTGTGGAGGGAGCCAGGTGGTGCCCATCACAAAGGGCTCTTCTCAGCATGCAGACACCTTCATGGCTGTGTGGGGGCAGCAGACACAGCCTGGAGAGAGGTGGGTCTTTTCCCCCTTATAACAACGTGTTTTTTTTAGAAAAGGCAAAAGCAGACTGCCTGAGGGAGCAGATGGAAGCAGCACATCTCAAAAGGGAAGGAACATGGCTACAGGACAATAACAATTTTCCCCCCTCTGTGAGATCCATCATCATCCCATGCCAAGGACCAGGAACTGAAATGTATTGAACTACTGCACAGATCCCCAGTAAACTCCTCCTTCCAGCACTCAGCCTTCCTGCTCCTAAGTGGGCAGCCAAGCTTGGCCAACTGAAAGCAACCCAATATATCCAGTTTTTTGGAGGATGGAAGATGCCCCAAAGCCTCCATCCTTTGCCAAGAGAAGCTTTTAGGAGAGTGCAAAGCAGCCCCAACAATAAAAAGCCTACCTGGGAGAGTGGAAGGGCAGTACATGAGGCAAGATCTCCCTGGTGATTACACAGTAGTGGCACCTGAAAGAAATAATTGGGGTGATGTGGAACACAAGTGCCTCAGGGCCAGCTTCCCTGTGGAGAGGGCACCTGGAGTCTGTGGAGGGCAGCCCCTCAGCCATGCACAGTCTGGCACAGGTGTGTGACAGCTTGTCATGGCTCCTAAAGCACCTGGCTTAAAAAGCATGAAAGCGCAGTCTGGTTCACATCCCGGCCCTGTTTATCTCCATCCCCCAGAGGTGCAGGTCAGGCCCTTCATGCAGAGCACTTAGCAGAGCTTAAACTGTATTGCAGTAGGATTAAGTCTTTTCTGTCTCTGTCTGCAAGAATGCCCACAGATTTGGGGATATGAAAGAGGGACCTAGGGAGAGTGTGGTAAGCAAGCCCAACAAGCATTGGGCAGACGAGGGGCTTGTTGTACCCAGTAGGTGCTTTCCCTCCCATCCTGCCCCTTGCTCTCCCTTCCATCAGCAGGGGCTCTCACTGTGAGGGAGGAGTGTTTAGGCATTTCTAGGTAGCTCACCTTTGAAATTTGACCTGCAAGTCCAATGCAAAGCCCTGATAGTCAGCAGAGCAGCTGCAGGTACCCGCAATCACCTCCTCTCTGCCCTTTCCATCAGGTGTGTGCTCCAATGCAGTCAGCTGCTAAATCCCAGGGAAAAAAACATCTCCCTCCAATTACTTCTTTTTTTCTAGTAGCAGCTCTTTGTTGAGCTTCCTAGTACTGAGTCTTTGGAAATATGCACATGGGGTTCATGAAGATAGGACTGAAAGTGAGTGTGATCAGACTGGCTGGCACGGGACACCTGCAGCCGCAGCCTGACCTGCAGCACACAGCACTTACCATACTCTGAGGGCTGAAGGTCTGATATGGTTTTCTCCCTCAAATAGTTTTTTCTTGGGTTGAGGTGAGCAGCAGAGTTCAGCTCTGGCTCTGAACTCCCCCAGGCTATGTGGATTTCATGCTCTTCTTCACCCTTCCTTCCTCACTTTGCCAGCTAAATTCAGACAAGGTGCCTGTTTGCATAAAAGCTGTCAAAAGAATAACTTACAAGTACAGGAGCTAGAAAAGTCTTGAAGTGTAAAGCTGGCAGCCCCCAAAGACCTGCAGGAACTATCCAATCCATCTGGTGCTCCAGGGTGCAGAGCAAACAGGCTTTTGACTAGTTCATAACCGCAGCATATGCAAAAGGCTCAATTATTGCTTCTTGAAAAGCCCAAATTATCTCCTGGAGCTGGAGACTGACAGCCACACAGTCTGCACAGCGTTATGCATGACTGAATTTTTGCTGGCTTATTCTCTGCTGTTCCGTACTGCCTGTAATTGCATTGCATTTTAACTGTTTAGCATCGTCAGAACTTCAGCCCCAGGGGCAGCGGAGGTGGTGAGAGCTCAATACATCAAATTACTACCCAAAGAGCAAGCAGACAAAAAGCAGAGCAGGGAGGGAGGGAAACAGACAAATGAGCCACATTCATTAGAAAAACAGCAGCCCTGACCAGGGAAGCGTCCTACTGATGTAATGAGAAAGGTGAAAGTTGTTAATAATAATAAAGAACACAGTAACACAGTTGCTTTTCTATCAGAAAGCACCGAATCTGGAGAAAATCTCTGTGGAAAGCAGAGATGAAAACCAATGAAATGCACCTTGCCCACATAGCCCTTTTTTTCTTCCCAGTTTTATTTAGTGGGTTTTTTGTGGCAGTGAGTTCTGTAGCTGCTCTGTTTAGTGCTGCTCCCTTGAGTGCTGTGATGTGGCCCCAAAAGCTGGCATTGCTGCTACAGAAGCCCTGCCATGTGAGGCAGTGAAGCACTTTCCCACAGGCAGGTTTATGTTTCACCCTTGGCCAGCCAGAGGTCCTGAGTACTGCTCCTCTCTTTGGAATTTTGCCACCTGTGAGGGTCCTGAAATGTAACAGAGCTCTCAATGGGTCTGCCCTGCTGAGGCACCTCAGTAGCTTTGACCTCAAATAACTGACTAAGCTCTGTGCAGCTTAACACCCTGGAACTACAGGACACTGTTCCAAGGCACAGGCCCAGCACAACGCAGAGGCCACAATGATACAGCCACGGAATGAAGGGTTACCTGTGGATGCCTGAAGAACAGCCTCAGAGCTGCCCATCATGGTACGGGGTTGCCAGACCCAGCAGGACCTGCTGGGTGTCCCTTGTAGGCCACCAGCAGGCTGCTTGTGGGTCTTTGTCCTGCCTACCTGCAAAGCCATGGGAGAAGATCACCGAATAATTTGTGATGGAAGTGACCTTTAAGGTCTAGTTGAACCCTCAAGATGAAGGCAAAGAGAGAGGCACATCAACAGGCACAGCCAGCGATGCCAGCAATAAAGATGGTTGTGGGAGCAGAGAGGTTTCTGTCCCTGTCCCAGTGCAGCCCGACAGGGAAGCCACAGCCACAGCCTCTGCTGTGGCTCTCCACCCAGGGAACATGCAAAGTGGATGCGAGGGAGCTGAGAAGATCCTGCAGCTGTCTATGCTGAAAATTTTGAGGGTATTGACATTTCATGTCAGCTGCATTCACCAGGGTTAATTAAAGTCTGTGTTTTATAGATTGCCCTTGGCCATAAGCGGAAAAGCTGCCTCAATTGGAAATCGATAGAGTAATCTTTAAGCTCTTTTATTTTATTAGATATAGGGTTCTAATTTGAAGAAATTGAGGAACCATAATTAATGGTGCCAGAGAGGTCCTGAGATACATGTTTAAAGCTTCCTGAGAAGAGTGCTTTGCTGTAGGCAGTGTGCTGGAGGGGGCCAGCATGCTGGGGCACACCACTGAGCCTGGGGAATGCTCTGGTGAGTGAGTTCCCAGGAGCACTGCAGAAATACAACAGCAAATCAATAGCCAGTACTCTGCCCAAAAATTGAAGGAAAGGCTTTGAAGGCAGCGCTGCCACCACAGGGCACAGCAGAAAAGCCAAATCCTAGGCTGCTGACAAGCAAGGAGTCTCAGAGATGCTGTTGATGGCTTCCCTGTCCTGAGCCAGGGAGACTGATGAGCTTTATGCCTTTCTGTAAGTCTGCTGCGCACTGGTATGCAGTGAAATGATTTGCCCCTCTTCAGTGGGGTGGAGTCATTCCAAAACCACAGACGCCTCTGGGGGTTTCGTAAGGTGAAGTATCCTGACAATGCTACTGCTCTCCCTTGCAACAGCCTTGCTAGTAGGCCGTACAACTTCCCCACAACAAACAGACCAAGGAATATTTTTCATTTAAACAGCTTTCTAACCAGTGCCTGTAAAACAATTCTGTCCACAGACAATGGAGTGTCAAGACCCAGAATGATTCCTGTGATCCAATAAGCAAAATAAAGCCCAAAAGACTGGCCCATTCATGAGCAGCCATCATGAGGCCCTCAGCCAAACGTGTGAGAATATGTAAGTACTTAGAAGGCTAATAAGCTGCTTGTGCTTGAAAAGCACTTAATATGCATACCTTTTCAGCATCTACCTTTTAGAAAGAATTATTTTCAACTTTTCTATGTTGTTTTTCTCGTTTCTAGACCTTTTCACTGTAAATAGTGATGAAAGTATTTTTCTTCCTGTGAGTCAAATAACTTACTTGATACGGCATCTTCGAGTAGAAAACCAGTTGTCAATAGACTGTGGCACACCTTTTTTTTGTGCTTCATTGGCTCTTTTTCTTCAGTGCCCACTTGTCTTGTTTGGACCTGTGTCTAAAATCCCAGTATGCTGCAACTGGTCACTCTCAAAATATTGCAAGTCTTTGTACTGAGCAGGGTTAGACTCTGGGAAGAGCTCAGGGAAATTTTCTGTGCTTGAAGACAGTGATTCACCTTCTCAAGTTAAGCCTGAGATGAGCAGTCCTGAAAACACTTTCTCCTGCCAAACCTGAGCCCTGCACACTTTGCTGGCAGTGATTAATGATACCCCAAAGTCTTTGCCAGCCAAATATGTTCTGTAGTCTTGGATTGTAACATGTAGATCAGAATAATATACTCAACCTACAAACTTGTTTAACAAGTAACTCATGAGCTGAACTAATTTGTAAGCAGATCCAGTTTAATTACGTTTCTGTGGACATGTTCATTCCACAGTGAAGTAGATATCATTCACTTCTTTAGCAACTTAGGACACAGAAGATGAAGAACATGAAATTTATATGTGACTGTCCCCAGAAGATTTAGTCAAACTTTGGTGAGAAGATTTATACAAATGTAGATTCATTTTCCTAGTATTCTCATCTAGACAAACCTCACAGTGGAGGATCAACTTAAACTTCTGGAATTTTTTTTTTTTAGGTACTAGTGACTAGAAAAACTCTAGTGTATCTTTTAGACATGTATTAACAGCGGAGCTGTTGAGCCAGACAACTCAAATGGGTTTTTCATTTCTTTTTCATCTACCTAAGCCATTGCATGTAACTTCTTTAAATACTGAGCTCTCTGTGCAGACAGTTCATCACCTCCCATTAAAGGCAATTCCAGCACCTCCAACTCTGCAGAAGAAAAGCGCCCCAAATATTCTTCCAAATCCTTTCTAAATGGAACTTCATATTGTCTCCCTTTACCACAAGTTTTGTCATTTCAGGGGTTAAGAGGATCTCAGGCTCTTATTTGTGCTGTCCTCTGAACTCACCTCTTTTACTTCATGCACACTCAGCACAAGCCAGTGTGTTTGAGAGATGTTTCCCAGCCTTCCGATGAGCGCTTGGTGGTCTGCCATGCCTGTTATCATGAAGAGCCCAAACACCTTCCCTGTTTCGTTGTTTTTCACTTTTCCAGTATCAGGATTTGCAAAGGCCTGTCCTCTCCCCATCACTGATTGTAATGAGGAGGAGTTTCCATATGCCACCTCCAGCATGCCTTCTGCAAGGTTTCACAGAGCCCCTGCCACCACCATGCCCAGGATATCTAATGTCTGCTCTCCAGGCTTGTCATAAAGGGTCTACCTCATTCTGTGAAACAGGAATGTGGAGTAATGGACAACAGTTGTGCTAGACATGTGCAATGGATTGCATTTCTGCAAGCAGAAAAGGATAGCTGCTTAATAAAGATAATAAATTTTAATAGGCAGTATTTTTTTTTTCTTGACACAACATGGTAGTTTCTGAACAGATTTTGCACAAAAACACAAACAGATATTTCACAATATTTCTCTGCTTTTCTCTACTGTCCTTTCGCTATGATACAATACACTACAAAATACCTTGGGTTTTTAATCAACATGAAAATCCACAATGACTGCTTTTTTTGGAAGGAAACCTCATCAATCAAGAACCAGAATAGTTGCAGATGCCAACTAGGATATTTTAGATGGCCTGACCTTTCCAAAGTAGGCATCCAAGACTTCTCTGCTCCTGAGGAACACAAGTGATCCAGGAATACCTGAATGAACAATGTAAGTTCAGCTGCAGCATGGACACTTGTTAGTTTCCCATCTTTTATCGAGCTTCACCAAAAGTCTCTCATGGTGCCACTAAGAAAGAAGATTATCAGACACACCACAGCAGAAGTAAGAGCAATGGTCAGGCACAGGGAAATAAACACTTTTCAGATTTGTCTGTAGACATGAAGTAATAAATCTGCTCAATCTCTCACCAGCATGCTCGGCAAGTTTTAATATTTCAGAGAAGGCAATTGGAGAGAAAAGTTCCTCAAAAGCATTGTATCAAGAGGTATCAAAACGTAGATGATTTTCCCAGATCTCAGCCCTGCACTTAGACCACCAGTTGTCTTCTTTCCATTTCCCAATTTAAAAAAGGTAATTCTTGGAATGCTACAGTCAATGGATTGAGACTGAGCAGATGCTCACAGTAACACAAATTTCAAACAGTTACAGTTCTAGAAAGGTAGGGTACATGCAGGCAGAAGCACTACTTGATATTTTGGAACTGCCAGCTCTGTACAAATTAAGAGTGTCTGTAATTAGCACTTGAAACACTCTTTGAACTTCTGGAGTTATTCAATAACCCGCAGGAATCCCATGCATTACTCAGAACACAGGGAAGAAGGTTCATCTGTGAAATTGCTTACCTTGCTGATTCCCACTGTGTGCTCCAGGCTATATGGGAGTCATATTTGCAGCACGCATAATGCAATTAGCCAAGGAAAAGGTGAAAACCAGCTATTGCCTGCTACATTGCAAGGATTATGTTCAGTAATTTACAAAATTTCAGAGTCTTAGTGCAAGGTATATTCCTCCCTTCACAGAAAAGAAGCACACACTTCAGCATCTCAGCCAGGCATCCCACCCTGTAAACATTTATGACAAGCAAAGCATGTGCTACAGTGAGGAGTCTCATGCAAATTACTGAATTAATTTTCATAGTGGCTGTTTGCCCAGTCCTGTTTCAAGGGTCAGGTCCTGTTTGTATTCTGCTACATACAACTAAAATTTCCCTAGCTACCATACGTTCGACAAAGTATTCTGACATATTCCTTCCTGTGTGTGCAGAAAACATTTTTAGTAGCTACTATGCAAACATCACCAAATTTTTACATCATCTTCACTCATCTTGTTTTTACATTCTCTTCAACCTTGTTTCCCTGCTTTTACTATATGTGAAAATAATAAATATACATGGTATACCAGTTATTAAGCCATCAAAAAAATTACATGTCATTCCAGAAGGGAAAGGAGATGCTTGAGATTTAGAAGTCAAAACCTGGTCATTAACACAAGTGTCCTGATGGTAAAAAGCTTCAGCTTCTCCACATTTCCCATTGAAACACAACTTTGGTGAGATGTTCCTGCATATTGTGATAAAACAGGCTGCTTCACATCTGAAATGACAAGAGCATCTCAAGATTATTATTCCAGGTAAGGTTGTTCAGGAACATATGAGTAAGCTAAAAGAGAGAAGAGAGAATAAATCCAGCATGGGATAGACAATAAGGATTAAATTTATGGTCCAGGCCCTTGTCCTGGGTCCACACAAATTGAACCACCTCTGGGTTTACAGTAATGTAGGCAAAACTGTATTCTGCTGCTCTAATTCAAGGAACAAAGGAGGTAATTTTGTCCTTACTACTGGCATCAGAAAAGCTCAGTCTCTACCTAGAAGAAATGAGAATAGGTCAAAACCATAAAGATATTCTTCACATTTCTGGTCAACCAGGTATTTCTCAGGGGAGACTGATGGGACCCATTCTAGAGGGGCTTCATTCTAGAGTGCTGGTGGGAGTCTGGGCTTTGCCAGAGCCTCTATGGGGTCCATCCCATGTGTGCTGTGACACCCAGTTCCTCAGGACATCCTTGCCCCCTGCCTCCTGCTCCACCCTGGTCACACAGGGCCCTTCCACAGCTGCTTCCTTCTCCCACCCTCAGCAAAGGACCACAGCTCTCCACAGTTCTCCACAAATGAGAAAAGCAGCTCCATGGGAAGTGGATATTGTGGTGCCTGAGAAAGCTCCATATACGAAGAAAAATTCAGCACCAACATCAAAAGCTGTGTTTCAGAGTGCTCTGATGGTCTCTGCCCTTTCACACATAAAAATACCATCCAGCACTTGCTATGTTTTAACCACCTAGGATTTCAAGCCCTAAGAAACCACCTGAATAAAACTCCTGGCTTTTGCATGAAGTGAAAAAAGATTCTGATTTTTCATGGGGGAAAAAAAAAAGGAGTAAAAATAAAGTCACATGCTCTTGCGTATAAAGGACTGTCTGTGAGCTGGCAGCTTCTTCAGCCCCTCAGTTTGCCTGTGAATCTGGTCACGATGGGGTGCTCCAGCTGAGCTTTGTTTAAGCCACTTTTCCTTGAGGTTGCTGCTGCCAACTGAAGTAATTTCTCTTTCTGGCTTGCATTTTTAACCCTTTTTTTAAGTTACATGGCACAATACTGAGACTAAAAAGTATTAAAGGGATTAACAAATACTAATGTTACAGAATGGAAAACAAAGGCAATAAACTTACATATTTATTGCTGAGATGTGAAGAGTTGCCGAGTTTTATTCTTCCCGTGAGATGAGTGCTCTCCTAAGAAACAGAAAATACATTTCCATCAGATAAACATGGAAAGACAGATAAACATGGAAATGAGTCTAGCAGGAACACATCACTGACCAGTGTACAAACTAGCAAGTCTCCTTGTCAGATTTACTTAACAGCAAAAAACTGTCCACAAAATAGATTTTTACCACTCTTCCTATTTTATAGATTATTCCGCCTGTGATTTGCTCATTAATGCTGGGTTACTACCACAAAGTATTTTCCAAGGCAGTTCTCAAGGGGGTTGAAGAGGAATAAGACTTTAATTAATTTATAGCTATGATCTGAATATTGAATTATAAAAATAAGAAGATAGAACTATAAAATTAATTTTTGCCAGTAACACTGACATCAGCTCAGTTCCTCCAAAGCAGAAGGATGAACATTTAAGAACTTGACACAGTTCACCATATTCCTTCTCTGGAGAAGCCAGAGCCTCATGGAAACAAGCATGAGGGCAGGAAAACCCAAATATCTCCTTCTGCCTCCTTGCTCACCTGCAGGAGACAATTTAATTCCTCATGCCTCCATAAGAGGCAAGGAAGTGATGTATTACATTCCAGGAGAAGTGAATATGCATTAATGGCCTAGGGTTGCAAATTGTAATACAGATTAGGATTATGAAAAAATTCACTGATTAGGCATTTAAATAATTAGCAGCCAAATTAAATAGTTGCACTCCTGAAGACAATGGAAAAGACTTATCAATAATTTTCAGACAGTTTTTTTTTTACATCAAAAAAAGGCTCTTTAATTTAGTGCAGCTTTTAGGAGATGAGTAGAAGACTGCTGAAAACTGTTGAACAATAGTGTGCTGGAATGGTGTTCACTTCCCAAGTGCTCAATTTTGAAAAAAAAATAAATTAAAATAACTTTGAAGTGTTGCTACGATGGAGTTTCAGAAGCTCATGTGTCAAATTTCAGAGAGGGCAAAGGAAAGCACAAGTTTTTACTAGGAAAAAATGGTATATCTTAATAAGACATATTTTTGGTAGGTGAAATGTTTTTGCTAGATAAAAATCTTGTACTGAAAAGCTAAAGTAAAGTGAACCAGTTCAAATATTGTGCAGTTTTATACTAGCAAAGGAATGAGATTTTCAAGAACTCTCATTTATTTTTTATTTTTATTTTTCCTTCTGCATGTTTCTACTTTCCTTCTTTAATATACAGAAATAGAAGATTAAATAGGAGACAGAAGAGAGAAACTGGCAAAACTGTTTAAAAAAGAAGGTGTTGGAGAAATTAATTGAGAAATATATTACGATGCAGAAGATAAAAACCAATAGTAGTAATAAATATCAGTACTTTGTTATCAGTTCCACTCTCAGCTGGTTGTTCTGCAGACAGATCTACATGGAAGCACCCCAGGAAAACAGCATGTCTAAGGGCAGGCTCCAGAGTAACGTAGCTCCCTGGATGACATCCCATTTGTGCCAATAGACCGTGGATCAGAGTATGGAGCAGGGCAGCAGCGCTGGCTGCACAAGGCAGAGTGCTTGAGAGGCACCTGCCAACAGTGGTGGCCGGGCCAGAGGGGCGACTCTGCCTTTCTGCAGAGCCTGAGACTGCAGCACACAGGCAATCACATGCCCTATCCAGATGTCCTGGTGCTATACCCCTTATCCCTGGAACAGTGAACTGCCCCCAGCTATTGCCTGGGGCAATGTCCCCCTACAATAGCAGAGTGGTGAGGGATGGATGCAAGCCATTGCGTTGCTTTGCTGCCGCACTTCCAAAAGGGCAGGAGCCTGCAAGCCTTGGGAATCAAAAGGAAGTTATGGCTACTCCATGGTTGCAAAAGTGCCTGAAGATAATTGCATGGTAAGGTCTGTAATCGTTAGTGCCAGCCAACAATTCAGTGACCAAGAGACGATGATTATACACTGGAGAAGGAGTTGTCACGGATGCTCTCTGTTCAAGAGATAAAAGGGTAGTGGATGGGTTTAGATACAGGGCTGCAGCACACCTGGAGACTGCACAGAGAAGTGTCCAGATCAATTTTGGAGTTCAATGGTTCAGCAGTTTGATATTCTGCTAAATACCCAGATGCAACTCAAAGGGCAAACCAAGAACATCCAGGTTAGCTGCAAGTAAGAAAACATTTATATTGATCTCAAAACAGCCTTAACTGACACAAATAGATTCCAAGACTGGGATTCCAAAACCCAAACTTGTTCCCTAACCCTCATCCACCAAAACAAACGGACTCAACCTTGCTTCCCATAAGGGGAATGAAAAACAAATACTTGTGTTTAGTATTTTGTTAGAATAGATGGCATTTCAATATATTGAAGACATCATTTCACACTGAATTTTTTGCTGATTGAGAAAATACAGGGTGCAGTGGAGGTGCTCAACCAGTCCAGATACATTACAAGGCCTTGAAGGCTGTGACAGGATCATAGAATTGTTGAGTTTGGAAAAGACCTTTAAGATCATCAAGTCCAACTGTCAACTCAGCAACATCTCCATGTTCATCACTAAACCATGTCCTCCAGTGCCACATCCACACATTTTTCGAACACTTCCAGTAATGATGACTTTACCACCATCCTAGACATGCTGTTCCAATGCTTAACAACCCCTTTTGTGAAGAAATATTCCCTAATATCCAATCTAAATTCCCTTGGCACAACCTGAGGCCATCATTGAAAGAGAAAGGCTATAGTTCCACAAAATATACCAACAAGAGCAACATCATCAGTAAAAAACTGGGATTTTATTCATAGATTATGCATTTAGAGAAGGATGACATGCAAGCTCTAGCGTTATGCCTCAGGAGATGGAAGATATCAGGAGAAACTTGAACCATCAGCATCTCACAATATAGATATTCAGTATCTTGCATAAAGTATTAGTTGATCCAATCTGATGGCTGCTACAGCAATAAATTTCCAAAGGGGAATGAAATCTTGAAACTGGAGGGCAGACTTAAACAAACACTCCAGAAAGGTCATGGTGACATGGTCAATCAAAAATGAAATTGAAGAGAAACAGAAGAATTGAAATTTCAAAAGAAAAAAAACCCAACCCTGCTGCAACGTGAAAACAAGGAAAGCCAATGGGATGACCTGAAGTGCAGGAATATGGCCCAAAGTTTGCCCAATTGAAGTTGCAAGATTTCATTTCCTTTCCTGACAGGAATTTCTTCCTGTCAGGAAAGGCAATGAAATCTTGAAATCAGAGGACAGAGTTGAACAAACACTCCAGAAAGGAGATATGGTCAATCAAAAATGAAATTGAAAAATACAGAAAATCCAGAAATGGAGTGACTAAAATCAGTTGTACTGAGATGAAATGTGGTGCAGGGAAAAGAACCAAAACTTGCCCAAATTATTCCCTTTGAAATCCCTACAATCAGGAAAGAAAGGGAAACAAAGAGACAGAAGAGAAACAGAATAATTGAAATTTCAAAAGGAAAAAAACCCTGATATGACATGAAAACAAGGAAAGCCAGTGGGATGACCTGAAGTGCAGGAATATGGCCTGAAGCTTTCCCAATTGATCCTGACTGAAATCACAAGATTTCATTCCCTTTTGTGAAAAGGAAAATCAGAAAAAATGAGATACTGACATGGAAATTTTAGGTGACATGCCAAACCTGCTTTTACACCCTATACTCTCTTTGCCATCTTCCAGTGTTGCATCTCTTTGTTGATTTTTGTCTGAAATTGGATTGCAAATACCAAGACATAAGCATCATGAAGTCTCTATTACTGTCACAGAGCAGACAGATCTGTAGTTAAACTGTCAGGTTTATTGCGGCAGGAGGCTGCAGATACCACTGCAAACAAGACAAATTTGTGGAATTAAAAGCCACTGAAAAGTATGAAACACCAAGGATAACTAGCCTGATTAAGGATGTCTCCTAGCCACATGCTGCTGGAAGACTATGGCGCAGGACACGTTACTGGACTCCTTTCCTGTTTGTCATACTTCCTTTCACCTCTTGTGGTCCACCCTCTAACAAATCCTTTGTCTGGATTTGAGGATACAGAGATCCAGGGTTCCAGCAGGTACAGCTGGCTCAGCTGATGGTTCCTCGGCCTCAATACTAAAGGAGATGGTGCACTAACAACTTGCACAATACAGCACTGGCCTTTCATACACACAGCCTCCATGTGGCACCCTTTGAACACTTCTGCCAGAGCCTCAGTCACTGATCCACCCAAAGAAATAGGCAGTGTGGGCACAGGGGCTGACCCAATACGCCCTGCATGCTTCCTCCTCTAAAACATGGTCATGGTTCAAAAGGATAAGGACAAGGAAGATGTACAAGGAAAAAAATTGTACTCATAAATCCTCATCCTTCAACACATTTGTTTTAAGTGCAAGGAAAGCAGACTAGGTACCCAGCTACTGAGAACTCTTCCAAGCTGAAAGGTGACCAGAAAAGAAAGAGTGCTGCAGTGAAAATGCACTGTTTTCTTCCGAATTAAAATTTCACTTGTGCAGTATTTGTTTTGATTTTCCCTCACAAATACACTCATTTCCAACCATTACTGTTGCATTCTGATGCCAGTGTATGTGAATAAGTAATGGGTACAATCAGCTGAAATTACAGATTGCAATAAGATCAGTTTTGAGGCTCTGAAACAAACATTACTTTGTCTCACTGTTGTAGAAGGATATTGTATTAATATCACTGCAATTTTCCCTCTCCTCCTGCCCCTCCACATTTGACTCAGAATATGAATATGTTATTCAGAATACACATACACTGCAGAACATAATGACATAAAAGAGAGTACAGACTGAGTACTATGAGTACAGAAAGTAAAGGCTTGGGTAAAGCCCTCTGACATTATTGGGAAAGCTGGAAGAAAAAGGATGTAAAAACAGTCTTTCATATAAAAAACAGGTTGTACTGCATCTCAGATTACATTGTCTGTAAGAAGAAATTAGTTGTGCTGTTATTTCACTGTAATATCTGCTGCTGAGAAATTGCTTGTAAGTGGCAATCAGATTTGGAACAAAGAATTAAAGCAAGCTTTTAATAAAATCTGATTGCAGATGCCTATCTTTTATAAAAGTATAAAACTACCTCTGCCGACACAGGAATCAAAATGTCTATTTTTACCACACTGAACTAAAAGAAAGATGTTGGAGAGCAGCATTAAGTGGGAACCAGTGGCTGGGTTTGGTGTGGGCCAGTGAGTCCAGCACCTGCAACGTGCTGCAGCTCCCCTGGCACACACTTCACCATTTCCCTGCAGACTGCTCCTCACCACTGCCAGCACGACAGAAGGGTCTGGACAATCCACCGGGGCAGAGAGAGGGTGTGTGGAAACCTTCAGGTGAAGGACAGGAAGGCAATTCCTGCTCAACGGGCAGCAAAGGGCAGGAGGTGCCTCCCTCACAAGGAGAATCTCAGAAAACTGCAGGCTGGAAAGTCAGCGAATGCTTCACAGGGGAAAACATCACCTGACCCTCAGCAGGCTGAATGTAAGAGACTGCTTAAAAAACCCTTGAAAATATGCACAGCTCACCAACCAGATTAGAAATACAGAAAGAAACATATGCTATTTTGACTACAGTTTGACTATGTTTTTGACAACATTTTTGTCCAAAAGTTTCAGCTGGAAGTGTGTGCAGTCAGAACTTTGTGGTGTGAGTAAACACAAACAGAGTCCAACCACAAGCTAAGAAAGTTTATTCTACAGTTCCTGTCAAGAAAGAAACAGACCTTCGGGCTATTATACAACATGAGGTTAAAAAATAGAGTATCAGCAAATGAGAAAGAAAAGGAGAGGGAAAGAGGTACTTGTTATCTTTCTCTGCTGCAAGGAGACCCTTTTTTATAAAGCAGCTCCTAGGTGTTCTATGTGCAGGAGAAAAAACACAAGGCCCTGAAACTACATCTCAGACTAGGAAGCAGAAATAATCAATACCCTACATTAGCAGGAGCACCCACTCTTACCACTCCTAAGCACGCAGCGTGCCAGCAGACTGCTCTTCACTGACCTACACTGCTTATCCTGCAAGGAAGTGGAAGAGGGAAGGGAATTTCCATTGACAGAGTGACTCATCTAGTGACTCAGATTCTTCACTTGCTCCTAGAGACATCCACACAGATCCTAGACATAATGAGAAAGAGGTCAAAGTCCCAATGCATGTTAAGAAACCTCATGGCCCACTATGGAGTCATGCCCCCGTGCAGGGATAAGTTTACCCAATGAGGTAAAGCCCAAAGATTTCTTACCTACTTAAAAATGCCACGGCCCATGCTCAGCATAACAGGAAACAAGGTCTGCACCAGCTCCTGATATGTCCCATGGTACCAAAACCACATCTATGGTTTGATGAGTGAGGCAGAACAATTAGTCTCAGCACTTGCAGGGTTATGGAAAGCAGTGATGAAGACACTGTCATCTGACCAGCCTGTTTCAGAAGACCACAGGATTTACCATGTCCAAGCCCTAGCCCTGCAGTGGGTTATCTTGAGGCACATTCAGCTGAAGCAGCAGGTAACAGCTTTAAGGCCATCATTACTGTTGAACAGCAGCAGCTTTTGGAAGAGATGTGCAGCATATGGAGGATGCAAATTTTCCTGCTTTCTTGGTTCATGCTATCTTTGTACTGCACTGCCATCAGAGAGCACCTCTAGGTATTAATTGATCTCTTTCTCCAGTGTGGTTGCAATAAATTAAAGGGGTTTCAAATGGAACAGGTTAGGTGTCTCCCAAAAATCCATCCTTGCCTGATATATTTTCCCATTTCTGTTTAGTAACAACACTTGAATTTTCTTTTTTTTTCATTTTTTGAATTTTCATTTTTTTCATTTTTTCATTTTTTGTCCACAGTGGGTATCTAGGGAAGCCCTAATGCAGACATGTGCCACAAATCCTTCTCTAGCCACCTGCCATTTCAGGTGCCTCACCAAAATCTGAGCTACCGCAGCTCTGACACATTTTAAACCCTTTCAGCAAATTCAGTGCAGAACAGGCAATATCTCTGCAAGCCAAGTAAGTCATATCCTACCCTTTCACCTCAAATCAGCTCAGTCTGGTTATAAATCATGCTTTATTGGATCAGCTTATGCTTAGGTGCCAGGATTTTACCTAACATGTCTGAGATATTATGTCACCTGCACATCCCTATGAGACTTTACATTGAATATTGAAATGGTGTGCTTCTACTAAAAAGGCCTTTCACATATTTTATCTTCTCTAGAACAGTTATTCCAGGCTAGGGCCATAAAAGAAAATCCTGAAGTTGGGTATCAATGCTTCTATCACACATCATACACCTGTATGTAATAGTCTTACCCAAATTTTTATTCACCAACCTTTCTGTAACTGAGAAATTTTCATCCCTCAACATTTTTCATGAGTCCTAAAAGGGGATCAATACCTTTGCTGTTTTTCAGTGTAATACACAAGAACCCTTGCAGAAAAAGTTAGACCTGTTTTCAAGGCAAGCAATACTTTAACCTCATGGCTGATGTTATTGATCTCTTAGTCATCAATTAGAACCCTTCATCTTATATTCTCAGGAAATATAACTATCACTGACAAGCTAAGTGTGCAGTTCTGTGGGCTGTGTTGAATCACAAATAAATATTTTTGCAGGTAGATTTTCTAGAACGCTGTATTGTAAAAGACCATTTATTCTGCTCAGGAGGAACCTTCCTAAATTTGCCTGTACCATCAACATGAAATGGCTGCCAAAAAGTCCTGCATTTGTACATTAGTGTGAAACTTTTGAGATGATTTTTATCTTAGCTGAGTTTTCAAGTAAGATGCAAGAACAGGCATTTATCTTGCATCAGGTGTTGCAGTTCACTGATAAACATGCATGAAAAATTTTCCCAGTCTAGTTTAGTTTTCTCTGGTTTTATACTTTACATCCATTCTACACCAGTTGTGCCTTAGAGCTCAAGGCCATTAGCAACTCCATCTTTCTAAGAAGAGTTATAAAAATGACAATTTAAAGCTCCATTTTATCTAATTCTCTTGATGACACTACTCCATTAAAAACATTACTTTAGTCCAGGCTTAATTGAAAACTATTCTTTTCCTGCATTCTTTCACATTAATTGTAGGTATTTGAAATAATATTCTTGATTAAATTTAACTCAGCCGTGCCTCTGAAAAAGGAGTCTTTCCTTTTGCTTTCATTTCCTATTCACAACTTAATTTTAGAAGTCCTAAAATAGGATCTTTCATGAGTCAATGGACTGCCACAGGTCAGCCCATTCTAGTTCAAGATAGATGTCCAAGGCAGATGGGATAAACAGCCCTCTGGACACATACATCTCTTTCAACTATGTGCAGCTAGCATGGTTTTCAGACAGATAAAAGAAGGCAGGATTAAACTCACCATAACCTTTGATCAAGATCTATCTATGCACAACACTGACACGGGGTCTTTCTAGGTTGCTTGCTTGAACAGTTTGTAGGTCCTTAGCTGTCCTGCATATATTTTACAAAATTATACAATCTCAAAGTCTTCTGTTTGGAATGAAAAGCAAAAATGAAGGGAAAAAATTAGAATGTATACTTCTAATAAAGCTTAATTTGATTACATATTAAAGCAGAACTTCACTGTAGATATGCTTGAGCTTAGGGAGGAGCTGCCTATTGATAGTGAGAGGATGATAGAGCCCTGCTTGTGAAGTTAAGGCTGCTCTTTAGATCTTTCTAATTTCAGCCTTTCTACTCACTACTTTTTGTAGTTTTGTTGGTACGTACAGAGACAGCCACAACATACACTTTCTAAACAACTGGACGAAGGAAAAAGGAGAACACTTGTAAAGAAGTTTTGTGCAGGGCAATTGTTGTCAGAAGTTGTGAGAAGGCCCGAGAGCCAGGCAGTTCTTGTGTCTATACCATGAGAAGTGTCTGCCTTTATGTCTGAGCTTTTAATAAAGCAAGTAAATCTGATTCAAATGGGGAGGCATCCTAACATATTTAAAATTCCTGTATGAGTGACAAATATTTCTGGAAGAAACAGACCCCTCTACCAGAGTGCTTTTAATTTAAGAAGTAAAGTGACTCTAAAAACCTAGGCAAAAGCAGGACTTCAATTTCAGTGAAAGTATGTTTAATTTTAAACCTATAATGATGTAAGAATTCTAGAGAAAGTGGCAGCTAGTTTAAATATGAATTGTATTAATGAGCAGAGGGCAAGAATCTTGTCTTTTAAGTGGTTATGACTTCAACTTTCTAATTATAGCATGCATACATCATAGTTCAGTAAAAAGAATATCAAGCATCCTCTGGATGGAAGATGCTCCAATATTTGGTGAACAGTAGCTGATTAACAGGCAACAGAGCTCATATTGTGGAAAAAGGAAAAAAAAATAAAAAACAACAAAATTGAGCCTGTGTCTTCTCCCATTTACCCTGCTTTAAACCACAAACAATTCTGCTACTGTCAATGAAGTCACTTTGTTTTTGAAATGGCATGAGGGCAGAATCAATCAAAAAATGTCCATTAATTAGTTTCTAACTTCATTCAGCTTTCAAAACAAAACAAAACAAAAGTATGACTTTAAGAAAACATACACACAACTCCATACTCCAAATAATGCTACAAGTCCATTCCCAAATCATGAAGCTCTCTAGTGAAGCCTCTAAAGTGCCAAAATGTAGTTTGCCTTTACGCAGCAGTAGCAGGACAGAACTGATGTGTCCTGTGTTGGAGCAGGCCCTTCCTGTCCCCCTCTAGCCCCTAGCTCTGTGTCAAGAGGCCATGGGGATCTTGCACAACTCTGGTTTGCTGCAAGGGCTGCCAGAGATGCCCTGTGGGTGTTTTGGATTGCACAAAAGGTTCTGGGAGTTGCAGAGAAGGCTGGAGAGTCCAGACTGTGCCTCTCCAGCAAGCAGAGAATAGTTCAGATGAAGTGCTGTATTTCAAAGGACTTCCCAAGGATTTGGAGAAAAGGAGAGAGCAGCTATTGGTCAGATTAAGAAGTGTCAGTAGGAGAAACAGATGGCCAAAAAGCTTAAAACCAAAATAGGAGTATTATACCTAAAAAGTAGAAAATAAGACACTGTTTTTCAGGAAGGACTTTTGCAGTCGAGGTGGGACCTACTTGACTGAGAAAGCATTGGGTGAAGGTGTGAAGTTTCACCACGACTAGCTCTACCATGAGAGATTTAGGAGTTTTGTTGTTTAGTCAGAATTCTGTTCTGCCTCAGTCTTATTTTGTGCCACTCCATTTTTTGCAGAACCTGTAACTGCATCCATCTCTTTGCTTTGAGATTTTTCTTTCTTTTGTGTATGTTATCAGTAACCTTTGTTCCTTTAGGCTTTATTACCACTGATTTTGTAAGAATCTGAAGCACAGGACAGAGGGATTTACAAGGAGAGCAGGATTTTTAATGCGAAGGGTGACTGAGTATGGGGCTGACTGAACACTGCTGACACCAATTCCAACAGAATCCTGATTGCAGACAGCACTGGCTCCCAAACCTTTTGATCCCTGGGATATTAGCTCAGTTGCTTGGAGCATGGTAATAATAACACCAAGGTTGTGGGTTTGATCTTCACATGGGCCATTCACTTAAGTTCACCTGAGGGTCCCTTCCAACTCAGAATATGCTGTGATTCTGATGTTACCAGTCTTCAAACTTCCTTGCACAGCCAGATCTAGCTGATAAACACCATGATCACCGTTATTCCTGAACATCCCTAGCTAGATCGCTTACCATCAATGATTTAAATAAAATATTTTCCTAAACCCGTCACACTTCTCATTCCCAAATACTGACAGCACACACAGTACAGCTGAACAGCAGCTCTACAGGATCACATTCTGGGGATTTGCTCTGTAGAAGAATTGTTTGCAGTGACTTTTACCTGAAAGGGACCGAAGATAAGTTTGCTATTGGAAATGACATCCCAAAAACTGCTCTTCTCGGAGCTCAGACAGGGAAACAGACATACACACAAATGAAACACTCACCAGTCTCAGAAGAAGTTGTCTTCACAGAAAGAAGTTTGACTCCTTCTTTATCTGACTGGGCCCTGTTGAAGTCAGAAAAAATTTAGGCAGTCAGCCCACATGTTGGTCATCCAAACAAAACTGTAAGAGTTTGGTCCTGAGGAGGCAGCACCTACTCCATATCTCTTAAAATATCTAATAAATCAGGTTTCATTACTCCAGGTTTAATCTAGAACTTCACAGAAGAGGAGGGAAAAGGAGGAATATTTTTTTCTGTCAATGCAACCTTTTAGCCATGTTGAATTGCAAAAAAGGACCACTTCAGATGTCCAGGGAGTCAGGGCTACCAAGTTAACCAGCAGCCTAAATGTTGCTTTTGGTCATGCAAGTGGCCACTGCCAGGCTCATTGGCCTTTAGTTTGTAACTTCTAATGGATCTTTCTCATCTTCCCTCTCCTCACACTCCTTAAGCCACTACTATTTCAAGTATGCAAATGGTCTAATGGAAACAAGATGGGACAGAGGAACATGGTATAATGGGGAACAAGTGAAATATATATAAAAATAATCCAGAATAAAAAGGAAACATGTTAAAAAGAGAGAAAACATGAACAAAAGAAGTGGGGTGGGAAGAGATACAGGGGTAGAGGAGAGGGATCAATGGGGTAAAAAGTGAAAAAAGGAAAGAAAAAAGACTGGGCCAGTGAGTCCTGTGGCACAACATAAGCTGTCTATCCATTTCAAAAGGATCAATTGCAAAACAGTTGGGAGTCACCACATTTCTATCCATGCTGAAACAGCTGCTTATCACACATACAGGTCTACAATAACTGCAAGTGCAGCACTTTCAACAGGATATTTCTCTTTGGGGTGGCAATTTATTACTATTTTGAAAGAGAAAAAGATCAAAGGAAATCCCATGCAAAATCTGCTACATTGACAAGTGCCCTGTGATAGATCCCAAAGCAATGAAAAGGATTCAACCTACTGTTCAGCGCCATTCTCTTGTCTCTCTGGAAGACAAAAAAAAGTTAATATCATTTTGATTGCTGGAACTCAAACCCCAAACATTTAGACATGGCCACTGCAGCTGCTGGCAGAAGGCCCAGTTGTAATTTTGCAGTATTGCATTAAGTTCATAAACACAATCAACCAGCTTGAATTGTAATTGTAATTTTTCTGGTCATCTATGGAAGTGAACTGATGTTTCTTGTACCAACACTTCTGGAAACCAGGGAGAATGACATTTGACTTGTCCAAGAGCACAACAGAAGCACATTTTTCCCTGCAGCTCCCAAATCCCTGGGTAGCTGGCACAGAGGATGTGAGCATGCCATGGTTCTCAAGTACACAACAATTGAGCTAAAAGATGCAGGGTAAGGGGACTAAGGGAACAAGGGTGTTCCTGAGGCTGTACCCCCTGGGGGTTCAGCCTGGCATGACATCTGGGAACAGTTTGTCATCCCCATCAATGAGGAACAGGTTTGTCGCCAAAATGAATCATATGCTGAATGTATTTTACGCCTATGTGCAAGTGTGGGCAGATGGAAGGGGCCAGGGGGTTACATCAGAGACATGGAGCCAACTCCATGACACCAAGCACAGGGGAAGTGCACTGGATAGACCCGGGCAAATCCCACAGGAAGCATTACAGATATCTAGTCTATCTTCCAAATGAGTTTGCTAATAGAGTGCCTGATGACATTTGTGCATAGGGGAGGCTGGAAAGGAAATGTTCTTCATCTCACGTCTTTATCGCCTGACTCTGAATATTCCATCATTTCCTAAGTAAGGATCACACCTTCCTCTGTTTATCTGGGTCTGGTTTTCCATGTCATTGGCTAAATTGGTTGTGACACACTGTTTGTCTTGGTTTACAGCTTCAACACCCTGTTGTGATTTTGTATTTCCAAGGCCTGGTGATTTCACAGCTCTGCACAGGTCTCCTAACTGATGCCAGCTCACAGGGACAGAAAAACCACAGTCTGGCTCAGATCTGGGTTTTCACTTAATGGAAATTTACACTTACCTGTGGTTACTTGGGCGACCCTGAAACATTTGGCAAATGGACTTTGATTGAAATATAGCCCATTATCTTGAGTATTTAATGGACAGCAGAGAAACAGATACTGACTTTAGCTACTCTGTCAAAATGACTATTTCTGAAAATACTGTTTGCTCAGGGATTTTGCTCCATGCACATTTTACTGTAACTGGAAAATGTTACTCATGCATCATGTGCCTCTGTGTATGTATGTATGTATCAGATATATTCCTGAAAAACCCACTGATATTTCTTTGCCTGTATCTAGAAGAAAGATGAAATAAATAAAGTGATTTCATTGAGTATTTTTGAATTTAGTTTTCACTGTCCATTTCTATCTGTTTGGTTGTGTTAGCACAGGTGTTTGTTAGCTCTTTGTAGCTGCAAAAGCATGAACAAAAAGCTTTACAGCATTATTTATTCTCCAAAAATCATTTTGGCTCACTCTGGTCTTCCCACTGATTTTGAAAATGAAGTGTTAGTTTCCCCCTTCAGGCAAAACACAAAATACAAAAAGCTTTCCCATCAGACTACCACAACAGTGATGGTTAAGGTAATCCAAAAGAGATCTTTTAATAATAAAGAGCACATTGATTTCCGCCCCCTGCAGAGAAAGCAAACCAAATACCTGGAGTTTTCTTCTGGCACATTTTGTACAAAGCCACCAGTGAGAAGACAGAGAGGGTAATGACTATCAGGGTGATGACAATTGGCAAGATAACGTCTGAAAAAGAGGGAGAACATAATGTTGGCTGCTGCCTCTGACTTACAGGCAGAGGCCTCTGACTTACACAGACTAAGGTGAGAGGCACCTCCAGCTCCACTTCACCAAACATTACCCATTTCTCTGGAGAGGACAACCTACTGCTCCTGTTATTCTTCCTGCAGCCACTGAGCCTCAGGCTTGGATGCTTTGTGAAGAGAAGACAGCCTTGTTCCTTCTCCCACCCTTACTCCTTCCCCGACACTCACGCTGCCCCGTGGAACTGGTTTCACACATTTTTCAGTAAAAGAACAAGGTTTCAACACCTGCTCTGCTGGGCCCATCTTAATTTCGATGAAAACTCTCATCATTCAACCCAGAGCTGATGGCCTCCAAAGGTTTTGTGAGAAGTCATGTTCTAGAAATAGTTTTTTTAAACATTTTTTAAAACATTTTATTTTTTCCTCTTTTTTTGGGGGAAAAAAAAAAAAAGGAAGAGCAGTCTGAAATTCAGCAACTGAAGCAATTATTTTGCTTTTAACATTGTGCACCTAGAAAGACACCAAGGAATTACATAATACAGTAACATTCCCCACAGCACTTAAAACCAGGGATAGAAAATGCAAGATCTCCTTTTAAAATGAGGACATTTCTTTCCTTTTATTATTTCCCACCATCTGTCATTTCCTGACAGGTGTTTCCCAGCCAAGAAGCAAAAAAAAAAAAAAGGAAAGAATTATGTAATGAAGAGAAGCTTTCCCTGGGAAATATATAAGCCCAGCTTCTCCCTTTTTTATCATTTCTCTGCAGCAACTGGCCACATTTAAATTCAGCACTCTCCTGCCTGCTGGCCTAAGCCCTGTGTCAGGGGGAGGCTGCACTCAATGGCTCTTGATGCAATTAATATTTAATGTTCATCCTTGCATCTATGGAACTAGAAGGAGACAGTTTACAGCGAGAAAACATCAAACATATTTTGCTTAGTCAGTACTCTGGCTTGGAAAAAGCAAAGCTGCAGCAACACTCTTGCCCTCGAGATGCATAATATTAAAATGAAAGATTAAGTAGCATGCATCACACAAATATCAAGTGCTTAAAGAGTCTGCAGAAGACTGCCTCCTAGACCTCTCCCATGACAATATGAATAATATATTCATATCATACATTCACAACAATACATTCATATATTGTGTACAACATGTATATGAGCAACTTTTTTGTATGTTCCTTTGTGTCTTCTCTCACAGGGGATGACTATTTTTGGGGTTTTTTTCAATTTCACCACTTTGAATCAGTCCTTGGGAATAATTCTGCTGCTCTACAGTGAGAGCAGGGTCAATTTATTGAGCTGTGTTTCTCTCTGGGAGGAGTTTTATAACCAGCATTTAAATTTGGTTTGTAATAGGGCCTAAGTCTGGTAAGGCTAGAAATAAAACTGCCAGTTTCATTTGTCTGCTACTCCAATCACTCATCAAAAGCAAAGTTGATCAACTGAAAACTCAAAATCCAGACAATTAAGTAAGAATACTCACTAGAATAGCTGATATTACTCCCTGTATGAGTCTGGTTTCCAGAACTGCTTTTAGGACTTTCAGAAGGTGGCTCTGCAAAAGAAATAGTGCCTTTCAGGTAAAAATATATTGCCAGAATTCCTCAAAAAACTCCCTCTGAAAAATTACCCTCACAAAACAACTTCTGTGTCCCCAGTTCTGGAGCTTCACTTGGTGCTTCACGTCTATATTTCTTCTCAATTATACTTGGATAACTTGGCAAGAGAGGTGGAAAAGTTTATCTAGCGTGACCTAAAGAAATGCACACTTTGTATGGGTGCAGAGTTCCCTAAGATCCTCTGCTTGTGCACTTACAGGTTATAAGCTACAAACTTTTTCACTTTAGGAAGTTATGGTACTGTTCAAAATTACAAGAGAATTTTTAACAAGTAAATAAACAAGAAAAAGGGTGAAAATTAGACCTGTCTCCAAGAGAAGAAAGACCACAATATTTCACTGCTAGTTTAAAAAAAAAAAGGTGCTAATAGTAGATGAAGAAGTCAGAGGTGCAATATTAGTAGATAGCAAGTTTTCTTGAGTGTTGTTGTAGAGGAGTGTGCATGCTCTCTGCCCCATTTGGAGAGAGCAATGTTGAGAGGCATCTTTTAGGGCTAGGTTTGAAGGAATGCATTTCTACCTTCAGGTGCGAATCTGAATTTGAGTCAGGTATCAACAACGCAAATTATTTATTACCTTGCTGCATACAGCCTGTGAAAAAAACAATCACTGAACTTCCAGAGAGAAAACAGAAAATGCCAACATTGGCATTTCCCTAGGTACATTATATAGCACATGGGATTGCATTCCATATTGGATGGAGGCTTGGGTGAACAAGTGCTCACTGCCTCTGAAGGAGCCAACCGCCTGGACAGACATGATGCAAGGTCAAGCATTTCCATTGCCTGGCTAAATATCAGAAGTGGCACTCAAACAAAGGCGTCTGGGGAAGTTGATCTGTTAAAAAAGGGTCCTAGCAGACGTTATAGCTCCATACATATGTAGTGAGAATGTGGTGGCAGCCACTGAGGTTTTGTTGGTCAGGTACCTACTCACAATCCACACCTGTAGGATTACGTGGTTCCTCTTCCCAAAAAACAGAAGAGGGCTCCAATTGTAGGGTGGAAGCTATGAAATTAATTAAGTCATTACAACCAATACCCTATGGTCATTTTGAGGTCTAGAATACAATTTTGTTCTACTAAGTCTCTGAAAGACATGTCCCTATTTTTACAGCAACTTTTACATAGGCAGTACTTGTAACACTAATCCATAGAGTTACAGTAACAAAGAAGGTTTCTTTGTCCCAACCATGTAGGAATTCCTCTTCCTTGCAAAACTGATTTGAAACCCGTGCCCACTATTAAAAAATGTTTTGGTGGTTGTTTTCTTTCCCCCTTCCCCACTCTTCTACCTTCATTTGTCTGGACACAGATAGAAGCCTCCTGGGGAAAAATGATCACTTACTAAGTGCCTGTGTGATGCCTAAACAATACAGTCACAGCTGAGACATTCTGATGCTATAGTGCAGGAAACAATCATTGTCCAAGACTTTATCTCTAAAAAAATCACTGTTTCTTTAAAGCAGTTCTCTTTCCCTTGGTGCCTGTCTGCTGAGGGGTGATAATGTAAGGTTGGAAACTGAGCCATCACCAAGTGACTAAAATAATTCCTATGCATTCTTAATTCCATGTGATTCCTTCAGATTTCCCAAGGAAATACTACTGCCTTTTTGTTACCTTATCTGGTATACTACCAACTGCCAGGGCAAGCAGGCAATTATCACGGCAATGAGTTACCCTGGATACTGACTGGAAATGTCAACAGAAACAAACTGCACTGAAAAACAGGAATGTGTATCCCCACATTTGTGCATGAGATCTGAGCCTCTCCTCAGGAGAAAAACTGAGGACTGAAATCCACTGGGTTTTTTTACTTGTTTATCTGTTAATTGACCAAGATGTGAGTAATAAAAGAAAGAAAAAAATCCATAGGTTGGCATTTAAACTACTTGTGACCATCAATAAGAAATATGACAGCTGAAAAGAAACATTACTGAATAAAACAGAGCAAGGAACTAAAACCTTAAGCTCATTTCCCCACTTCTTTCATTAAAGTCTCTCACAAGTCAGCCCCTCCTGTCTAGTTTGTCTGGATCTGGAAGGTATTTTCCAGTTATGGAATAATCTGGGATCAGAATAAAAATGAATTGGAAAAATACATCCATCATAGTAACAGGAGGGCCACGATTTTGCGGGCAGCAGCAAGAACTGCAGGGAGCAGTACGAACTGCAGGGAGCAGTACAGAAGAGACTATTTCCTGATAAGCCCAGAGAAAGGAAAATAGGACAATACAGGTTCATTAGCACAGGAAACTTGCCTTACTCTGGGACTTGCTGCTTCTCACTACAGGACAAGGAACGAGAGCCACTGACAAGAACAAGCTCCTTGGTAAACACTCTATTTATAACAGCTTCCCATTGCATCATGTAATATACCAGGCCTGGTTTTTTTTCTGTGGTCCCACCCTGTTTTCTTTCCAGTATCTGCCGGTCCAACATGGTATTCAGCTGAAATCACAGCAAATTACTCAATGCTACAAGCTGAACATCAGTCTTCCTCTGTACTGCGTTTCAGGTACATTATTCCTCTAGATCCTTCTTGTTCCCCGAACATTTCCTTTCCTCAGGCTGTCCTCCCACCCCATACCAGCCTTTTTCACCAGTGTGCATAGAGCAACTTCTTCTATTGCTCTTACTTGTTGGATTTGTTGGAGAGCTCATGGTAAGGCCTGCAATAAAACAGAAAGAATAGGTTTGTTACTATCTGTTTTAGATGTCCAGAATCTTCACATCATGCAAACCGGCAGACTCTGTGAACATCCTCAGTAACACCCACAACAAATGCTTCCCCAGAAGTGACATGCTAACACTGTTCCTAAGCCCAGAAAGTCTGAGCTGTAAAAGTCTCCAGCCATCCCTTATAGATGGGAGCAGAATCCAAAGTCTCTGCTAGGTTGTTATTCTGCTCAAGAGAAGAAAATCCTGAATTAATTGATACATTCCTTAAAAACTCCTTCCAAAAGCAAAAAAGTGCCTGGGAGTGAATAGCTAACATTTAACTGACAAGTAAGTATTTTAATAAAAGAAACTAATTGAGACACATCTTCAAGAGTCACAAAACCCTTTAAAAAGAAATCTTTGTTTATTATCTTGGTGCTTTTGGCTAGCAGACTGCCAAGCAGCAGAAACAAGAGGCACTGCTAATGAGGAAGAAATTGACCTTCCAGAGCACTGGGCACAATGTTCACTGGCTCTACTGTCAGCTTCCCCCAGCTACTTCAGAAGTTTTTGGTGCACAACATTTGTTGTTGTTGGTGTTGTTGTTGTTGTTGTTAGCATGCTGCTGTTCCTGCGTGTCTAGACTGTAGCAGGCTTGGAAATTAGAGTGGCTGTGTCCTCTGTGTCCTAGCTGTGCCTAGGGTGGGGGATCACAGAGGCAGCATCATGAAGGCAGCTGTAACTCCAGGCAAGCATTAAGCCTGTCCCCTGCCTGCCCATGTTGCAGCGCTCCTCTAAACCAGTTTCCCCAGGGAGCACAAATCCCTTATATATATATATATAATTCTTATACCCTCACTACACCTTCTGTGCTGTGCCCAAAGACAGCTCCTACCAGCAGAGCTGTAACACACATTGTTCTATTGCTGTGAACATACTCTTTGAAAACCAGAATGCTGCTCTTGTTTTTCTTTCTCTCTACACACAATTAAAACCATGGATCACTTCAGCTGCTGGGGTGCAAATAACCACTTTTGCTAATGGTACATGTGACGAAACTTAAACTGCATTTTAATCACAAATGTTCATGAAAAGTATGTTTAGGTTGAAAAGCTAAGCACTTAAAAGTCAACAGTAAGAGCTCTTCTTGAACATACTAAATATTTGTAATGCTAAGTGTCCCAAATGTATACAGTTACCTCACCCTGGCTTCCTAGAATGCAGAGGAGACTGTTTTCCTAAGCTTTTTGTCATCTCATCAATCCATCTGCAAACAGCAATATCACTGTGCTCTAAGAGGATCTCTGTGATGAATCATTAGGCAATGTTTATAGCATGTTTGGGCAACATTACCAAGCAAAAGCCTTCAGGAAGTTAATAAATCACTTGTCAAAGGAGCAACACACAGTACACAATGCAGGAGGACACATACCTGGCATTAAGAAAACATCCAAATATGATATGATTGCTTATTACCAGAATACTGCCTTTCCTTCAGCCTATAAGGTGTGGGATGCCATGATAAAAACACCATGTGATCACACAGCATGTGGGCAAACTAGCAAACGGTGAGGCCCCGTGTGTGCACATTCTCAAAGGAAGGCAGAAGATTCTGTCAAGTCTTACAAATAGGTCACTTTTGAACCTTGTCTCTCAAGCCTGTGGAACTTTTCCTTGAAAGAGCTCCAACATTATAACATAATTGAACATTTTCCCTTACATTCACTCTTACAAACAAGATGCAGCATCTTGGCTCAAATTAAAACAAATAAATAAATAGAAAAAGCACATGAAGCCCAAGACTGATACCCAAGTTCACCTCAAAGAGTTAACAACTTTTCAAACCTGAATGCAGGTAACATAAGCACAGGTGACATAGGTCTCTTCAAACAGGAAGAGCTGGAGGACATGTGCTTCCATACCCACTGGCACAACCAAAAGCCATGTAGCTGTCCTGGCCAGACCTTGATAAGCCTGTCCTTGCCTCTTTGATAAGCCCAAACAGCAGAAATTATCCCAGGGGGGAAACGTGACAGCAAACACCTGCCCTGTCTTTCTGGGCCTCTGTTATTTTTTAACAACTGCACACACCTACACACAATAAAACTACCAGCATCTTTCTGGAAGATATCTCCCCCAGATTTTGCTAGAGCATGGAAAATTAAATAGGAAAAAATCTCATGCCTTCCTCTCTCTCCTTGTCTCCAGCATGCAAGTGAGGCACCGGTTCACCCTCTGTTCAGAGATCGCTCAGTCCTGCCACACAAACAAAGCTGTGCTTATCCGAGTGATTCAGCAGGTGCTTTCAGTTTGCATTTTCTAAATAACCATCCAGTGCCCTTTTTGGTGTGGGCTCACATGCTGCTGTTCTCCAGAAAGAGAAGGACAGAAGGAAAAGCAGCATTTCACTTGGTAACAGTTACTGTAGTTGCTCTAGCTGCCTGTACAGAGCTTTCTACCTCCTTTGGGGCTGCTAGCAAGATGCTCTGCATAAATAATCTGGGAAGATTTCCAGATTCATCATGAAAAGTGAGGTGTGCAACACTGGCTGTGCTGGGTTCCTCCTTGTGCAGTAAGGAGGACAAGGATAAAAAATTTGGCACATGACCATGGTTTGATTTGAAATTACCTGCCTGAGTCAGTTCAGCACTGGTGAGAAGCTCGACAGATGGAGGAAGAGACCAATAACTAAACTCTCCCCACTCTGTTCTCCAACAGCCGCTACCTAAGCAGCCTGGATACCCTGCAGTTTGCTACTTCTGTTTTTTGGAGTGCAGCCACATCCAACTGTGTTCACTGGCAAAACAAACGAATACATTTGGCTGATTACTCAGAGGGGATATACCACAATATAAATCAAAGCAAAATTGAAAACTTGAAAAAGCCTTTCTTGCCTTGACCACACCATAGATCTGTTATAGTGTTAACTGAGGCTTTGCTATGTTTTCCATCTCCCAGAAACTTCTGGTTTTGTGTCTCTCTCTTTGTGAAGCAGCTGAAGATACAGTGGGTAATTTTTATCTAATATTACTATCCAGCGTTCCTGCAGTTTGTGTACAGATAGAGTCAGACCCTACTAGTTTTACTCACAAAAATTTCTCTTAGGGAGATGCCTCCTCTGAATCAAGTGAGTAGGATTTATAATTGGAGGAGTGCAATAAAGATATCAATAGATGAAGCAGGTTGATTCATCTGACAGTTTATTATAATAGATCATTTAATCTTACCACCCTGCTGGGTGAACTTAAGCTCATACTGCTTTATGGATTTTTTGGTTGTTTAGATCACAGAGTAAAAAGCCACAATACTTGCAGTTTCTCAGATGTATTTGGCCTCTAATCTCCAATTTTTCATTAATTAAACTAAAGGAGAAAATGAAATATTAGCAAGCTGTGGAGGTGGAGGAGGAGTGGGAGGTATATTCTGCATGACAGCCGAAGTTAAAGAAGTGCGTGTGTCAATGGCACGCATGCAGGTGGCTCTCTGCTAAAAACAGCCCTTATTGCCTCCTCTAGCCTGGGTGAGCACTACGCAGCACCTCCTCTGTGGCTGGTGCTTTCAGTCTCCTTTAATACAGCAATACTGTTCTCTTCTGTTCCTACACGTTCTTTCCCAGGCTCCCTCACTCATCTCAGTTGCTCTCCAGCTCTCTGTAGCACTCCTCCCACACCCTGATCTTTTGATATGGCTGATTGGAAATTTCTCTGCAAAATGTGCTTTCTTCTTTTTCTGCATCAAGAAAGGAAACTTTCACCAAAATGGCTTTTTTTTTAAAAATGGAAAATGGTCTCAAAACTAAACATATTTAGCCAGCTGGATTATTTTGGTTGGGCATACCAATAGAAATGTTCTGGTTTGGATCCATTTCACATTAATTTGTCTTCTCCTGATCTCCCACGCAGAAGACGTGGCTCAGACACCTCCAGCTTGCAAGCTATTCTATCCCCCATGGGCTGCAGCCTTGGCACACACCAGCCCCTGCTCTGGTGAACAAAAGGCACGCAGCCCCTGAATGTGAAATTCTGGAGACCCAGAAATAAATAATCTAATGGCAGTGAGAGAGGTGGCATTTCCTGTAGTCTCAGCACAGGATGAAACAACTGGCTTCACACTTGCATTGCCTTAAAGTCATTAGGGTGCAGCATATGGCTTCCCCTGGGCCTGAGCAGAGAGGAGAAGAAATCTGTTTAGAAGGAACCAAGACATTTTCCTTTAAGCTTTAAACACACAGAGAGAATAAGGGAGCAAGGGTGGTCTAAGGCTTAACCATTTGGAATAAGCTACCTAACACATCAGGGTGAGAGAGGGGATTTCTTCCACATACAATCTTCAAGAAAGAAGCCAGGGGCTGGTGCTGTGAGGAGAGAAGAAAGGTGATAGTGTGGAAATCCTGGTGTGGGCAGAAGTGATTTTGAAAAGGCAGTTTTATGGGAACTCAGAGCACTGGCTATGCCAATGATACCTAGACTGACTGCCCCTGGATGGATGGGTTCTTTCTGTCTCAGCCAGGCAATTATAGTTCTGGCATCTTGGGTAGGCTCTGAGCTCAAGAAGATTTATTGGTTTTACAGCAGAGTAAGCTGAGTAAAATGATGACTTTTGCAAACAGACCCCAGGAAGGTTGTAAAACTTTCTTGACAAATTTTAAGTGTAAAATGTAATTATATACACAGCATAGTAGGTAATTCAATACACATGATGCACAGTCAGATATGCATTACAATTTAATATTAACCTGGGGAATTTACCTGAGTGAGAGACCTTTTAATTAAAAATGTTGTAATTTAATATTTTATTACAGCATAGCAATGGTGAGGTTTCTGTACTATGCCTATATTTGCCAAAAGACATGAAACCAAACAGGAAAGTCAAGTAACCACAGGTCACAGTATATGCATTATGGGGAATGGGCTTATTAAAATAATTGCAAAGACTTCTCTCTGAATCAGTGGCCTTGGGTTGACTTTAACTTCCTTAAAATGCTTATATACTTTTTGCATGCTTCCAAGCATTTCACTGCATAGTGAGAATATTGCTCCACTTTTATAGCCAATACTATCCTTTATGAGGAAAAATCACAGTACACGCACACATGCTTATCTCCCACAGACACAATCCAGAGGTTGCAAAAAGAGTCTTGTATCCCTTGGGGGATGTTAAGCATTACTATTAATAATAAGGATATGCAAACAAAGACAGTGTCCTTGTTGGATTTACACACATGTAGCTAAGAGTAAGTACTAAATGAAGGGAAGGCCCAAGAGACCTTAAGCAAGCCTGAATAAGTGGTTCTTCAAAACCTAGGAAAGTTAAGCCAGCTAGAAGTATAATAAATGATCATTCATAAGACCTGGCATCTGTATTCACCACAGTGTTTCTTAGTGAATACATACAGCAAAACACATTCAGAAAAACAGTAAGACCAGACTTGAGTTGAGAAGAATTGATACATTTTTGACCTTGCATGCGACCATGCTGTACTTTGAACAACATCATTTAATTGGTAATACGCATAAAATTTCTCACCAGATTTTTTAACAACTGTGAGAATTATAGCTGTTTTCTCCTTTGTCTCCTCTGCCTTGCAGCCAGGGAATTTATCTTGATGACCTCCTCTGACAGTCAATGCTACACAATGACCTCACACAGCATATATGAAGATTACTATTATCACTTGTAATTTATATCCTCCTGTAATGACACCATGTATCTCAACTGAATGTTTGGAAGTTCACCCATCACTCAACACAACTTCAAGGCTAGGTGACATGGACACAGTGTACCCTGCATGAATAAGGAGATGTGGACCTCATTCCATCACAATGCACAGAAAATGAAGAAAACACTCAAAATTATTTGCATCCTTTTAATGGCTTGTATAGAGGAAGAAAGTGTATGTTTTCAAGTCTTACCTGAGATTCCGGAAGCAGAAGTGTTTGTTTTAGGAGAGACCGTAGAAGAAAAAGACTGTCCCGTAGTAGATGCAGCATCCAAACTCTCATTTTGTGCTGACTGTGCTCCACTTGCTTGTGTAGCTGGAAATGAGAGAGATGTTCAGGTAAGAGGCACCTGCACAAGCGTTGTCTTAAACCCTGGACCATCCCTCAGACAAATGCTCTGGCCATTACAGAAAAGACTAAATGTAAGAAAGCACTGCATGTTCTAGTAACTTTCTCCCAAGGAACAAACCATCCCTATGGAATTGTTACTACTGGCATAGCTGAGGCACCTTCAAATCATATTGTAGCAAGAGAAACAGCCTCATCATATCTGTGCCAGAAAACAACCCAGAGCTCTGAATTGGGACCCTAGAATAGTTAGACAGTGTTGCACCAAGAGCAACATGAGCAGGAGGAGCTCAGCTTACTGCCCTCTATAGTTTCCTTCATTTCAAAATCAATCAATCAATCAGGCTTCAGTTACTGTCACATAATGTGATACTGCATAAATTTTAGGGATTGCAATTAAACCAAGAATTAATTATTTCATTCTGCGCCATTAAGCCCTAGGAAATAACATATCCCTAAATATTAATGTATGAAAAATAAATTGTCTTATTTTTCCTCTAATTCAGTCAACAGGAGATCAAGGCTATTGTGTCACAAGATTTGCAGCCTAAGGTGAGGCCAAGACAATGATGCAGGACATGACCTGAGCCTGTGGAACTGAAGGTCACGGAATAACCAGAAAAAGTTTAAGATATTCCAGCACTGCCCATAATTCCTACGTCTGTACTCAAACCTCAGAATAACAACAGACAAGAGAGTGCCTACTGAATAAAACATAGAGATGCCCAAGAGTAACCTTCTACTTTCTGTCTGATATAAATCAGAGAGGCTACTGAGCTGTAAACTGTTTTCAGTCCTTCGTCATATGAATTTTAAACACTGGAACTAAAAGAACTTTAAGACATGTTTCAGTCAGCGAGCAGCATCTCACACATGCAACATGTAAATCTTGATGAATACTTCATCACACACTTTATCTAGAAACTGATTACCAGTTTGGTAATCAAAGAACCCAAAGCTCCTTATTCTACAACTACACACCTTTAACTTGGCCTTTCCCTTCCCCTCTTGTTCAGTAAGTGCAGTACCTTAGAAAGGCAAGCTTCAAAAATCAATAAGATAAGAAAGAGTGAGCCGAAGCCACTGGAGTTGGGGGATTCATATAATTTTGGAAACTGAGAGAAGCTGGGCAGCCAGGGATGGTGTCTTTCAAGGCTGAGGCATGAAAATGATGCAAAACAACATAAGTGCCTAAAACTTTCACTGGGATTCTAGTGAGGAGAAGCAGAATTTCATGTCAGCTTTCTTCAGGAACTTCAGCACTGTACCCCTTCAATACACAGGTCTGCCTGCAGTAGAGAGGAGTGTAAAAAGCCCCTCTACCCCTCTACCTCATTTTATACTGTAGTATAGTTCAAGGATCTGATAATGTTAACAATTCCTACATTCTCTTTATGGAAGCTTTGATTCACTCTATAGAAGCAAACTTTTTCCACATTTGATTCTTATTCTCGTGGCTTCAGACTCAAATATTATACATTGAATTTTATTCTGAGATCAATTTTTAAAAAGGACAAAAAACCCAAACTGAGGTACCTCCCTCTCCCTATAAGATGCACAGGCTTGTAGCAGTAGTAGCAACCATCTTAAGGGTCCCTTTTCATAGGTTAGAAAAGGATTGCATGGGAAAATGAAAAGTAACTCAGAATAACAGTGCAGAGATACTCAAACACAAATATGCTTTGTGAACACTGCAAAACAATCAGGTGTGTGGGAGAGAGGAGGAGGGAGGCAGCCAGTTACCCTGTAACCCCACAGAGGGCTGTTTTCCCATGGGGATCACTCATTCCACGCATCCTATCAGTTCTGGCAGCAACCCAGCCTTGGGTGCTCCTCTTGTGTTTGGGAGCTGTGAGAACAGATTGTTCTCAGGAACACGGGCTGGATATGCCTTGGCAGGGGATTGGGAGAGGGGGGATGATGGCATTTCCATTTTATTTTACTTTTTTTTAATTTAGCCTAGATGAGATTCTCCTAGTGACCCAGGTAGCACCAGGTATGACTTACACCTTTACCTAGGGCTTGGCACAAAGCTTGTTGCATTTATTTCGCCAGACTGCAGAACAGGCTTAGTGCTCCCTGTGTCAAGGGGTAAAGTTGATGTGCTACAGGGCAAAAATCCGTGTGCCAGTTTTCACCACTTACAAGATGGAAAACGCAACCTGGCGGATAAGGCTCCCTTAATTCCACTGCAAGATTAAATCCTAGCAACCCAATTCTCTGCTGACTTGTGGCTTTGAAGCAGCATCCAAGCCTCATGCCCAATGCACAGCACAGGCTCTGCCACCAACACATTGAGCAGATGAGACAGCTTCTGCACCAAAAGCCTGGGGGAACAGGGGCATCCATATCCAGCCACTGCTCATGTACTTAACAAAGATGCGCCTTTTCGCTAAATCCCGTAACTCATATCCATGCCAGCTTTAATTCGGTCTCGGCGGCAGGAGACGGCGCAAGCCCTCGCTGCGGTGCCCGTGCTCCGCGCGGGGACAGGCGGGGGACTCAGCGCGGGCGCGGTGACTCAGTCCTGCCATCCCCGCTGACACATCGCTGCAGTAATTCATCACGCCTCGCCTCCGCCAGCTGCAGCACCGATCCCTGCCTGCTGCCAGGGGGAGGCCTGGCCTTGCAGAAAAGCAGCACAGCGCAGAAGGGCGGCTGCTGCTGCTGCTGCTGCTGCTGCAGGAGCGCTCGCATCATCGGTTCGTGGGTTTGCTCTTAACAGCTGATTAAGAATAAAAATGGTAAAGCAGTGCAGAGTGTAAAATAGCTGTCCAAATGCGGACGATGGCTGCGGCAGCAGAACTCTCTGGTGGTGATGCAGCTCTCCCTGCTGATATTTTGATAAGATAAATGACAGTGTGTTAACACATATTTGGCAAAGGGATAATCAACAACAGGGAACCTGAAGCTGCCTTTCAAAGCTGCTGTTTGAGCTTCAATAATTTCCTTACTCTCTATGCTTTGAAAACCCTTCATTTTCTTTAACTAGCTGAAATTCGACACATATCCTCACTTGATCTTAGCATGGTTTTCTGCTTAACCTAAGTATAATCCACATACATTTTGGCATTTCCCAACAGTACTTTAAATTTTCTTTACAGTAAGCTGCTACCTAATTAGTTTTGACATTTTAAGATGCTTCAAGTAACCCACAAACACCCTGCATATATTCTGTGCTCCGTGAAGAATATGGACATCTCTATGCGTGTTGAAACCTTCCTTGACCAATAAATCACTCAAGGAAACACTTCAAAGGGGCAAAATGAACTCCACCTAAACCATGTTAAAATACCAGCACAAAAGCTCTTTTAAATAGAAGACTAAAGCTTTTCCTTTGAGCTCGTATTTTTAGCATTAACACACATACAGGCCTTGCCCCCATAATCAGTAGCCTGAAAGCCATTTGCATGAATGAGTGCACAAAAGCTTTGAAAAATCACATTGTAGCAATCTCAATGACATTTTTGCCCATTCAGAGGAATGAAAACTGGCTAGGGAGGTAACAAAACAGATCCCAGTTTTAAAGTATACATCCATAGTTGATTGCAAGTGCTGTCTGCAGCTTTATGTTTTCTGGTAAGAAAAACCCCAAAGTATTTCAAAATACATATTTTAAAACTTCTCTCTGCATAAAACATCTCAGCAGCCAGTGTTTCACCTATAGCATGTGCTAACAAACTGAGGAAAATTGAGCAATACCTGTTACAAGAATGCTTTTCTGGTAGTGTTCCTGAGGAAAAACTTACTTTTTAATTACCAGTAGTTTGATTTAAAAAAAAAAATCCTCCACTGTTACCCTTTGTCACTTTTTAATATTTAATATACCACTGCACCATAATGTACCATCATCCAGGAGAGTGGCATAACTCAGCAACACTATAGTCAAAAATCCACTCTTATTTGTCATGTAACACCTTGAATACTGATCTTACATAAGATGCTTGCTCTATATCCAAGGGAGGAAGAACAGAAATTGTTGCATTTCATTTCTTATTCTATTTGATAATTTCAAGTGTCCCAGAATATGAAATCCTGATTGCAGATGCAATTTTTTGCGGTGTGACACCATACAAATTCTTCTTTTAAGGGCCTGAACCACCCAAGCGAGGTCACTGACTAAATGTGAACTCTTGCATTTGACACCTTATATTAATAAATAAGAAGGAGACCAGTCTGATGTTGGCTTCTAATACAATAAACAGGGTAGGAAGGCAAGCAGGAGAGATTGTACTTGTTGCCTGCAGAGGAAAACAACACTGAAGTCTTGAAAAAAAAATAAAGGACAAAGATGTTCGCATGATTTCAGCCTATGGAGCACTGGGGGCTTTTCCTGAATCTGTAATAAAAGGTGACAGCAGCCACAGAAATTGCAGCAGTGACAAGAAGCCCTGTCAAATCTCAGTTGTGTGAATGCAATAGTTTGCTGGAGCTTTTAGCAGGGATTGAAGCAGAGAAAGGGATGGCTTCCATTACAAAACAACCAAGGTGCCTGCTTTTTATTAAAAATCAGGTGTAGCAAAAGTAAATTTCGAGGTGTCATAAAGGCACCACCAATTTCTGCCTCACACAGCCAGTGCAGAAATGGGGAGAAACGAGTGCTAGTGAAAAAGCAAAAGAGACAGCAGCCAGCTTTTCCCTCCTGCCCATTCTGAGAGCAGGAGTGTTGCTGTGCCTGCGCTGGCTTCAGGGAGCTGCTCTCACAGCCCGGTGCTGCTGCCGGGGTGCGCCAGGGGCTGGGAGGATGCAGGGAACGGAGCCAGGGCCACCCTGCTGTGCCTGTGCTGCGAAAGCGGGGCGGCTGTAGCCAGCAGCCAGGTGGTGGCCAGGGGGTCTGACGGTTTTCTGCAAGGCTGGTCACACACACAGAGCCCCGGTGCCACACCCTGTGCCCCCTCCCACTCCTTTCTGCTGAAGCCAAGGCTATGATTTTCTTGAAATGTAGATCACAATTTTATCTTAAAAAACCTACTAAAATTGGTTTTCACATACAGATATTTCCAAGTACTACTTCTGCATTAAAAGATGATACAATTTTTGAATGCAGGGTATTTCCAATGTCCTGGACATGCTGTGCCAGTTTTCTTTCTTACAAAGGGGACTGAAAGGCAGAAAAGCCCTATTTTAAAGTTAATTTACCAAGCATTTTTTTACCACAAGTCTGGGGGGAGAGGAGGGCTTAGCTAAAATGATGAGTTTTAAAACCAAACCACAACACAAGCAGCTAGGGACTGAACTCCACCTGGTGAGAAGAGAATGCAAGAGGAATGGAAAGGAAGCAAAAAAGCTTCCTGCCCAACCCATCACACCTCCAGCAGCAGTTTTTCAGCACAGAGCAGTGGCTGGAGCTAAGCTGCACTGGCAGGCACGCCTTTCCTCATTAGCTTTCCTTCCCCTGCTGGGAGCTGTACCTGTCACCAAGGTTTAGTTCCAGGTGGCTGTGCTGCTCTGGTAGCCACAAGCCAGGAACCTCGGCCAAATTGAAAGGAGCAGGAATTACATCCATAATGCAACGTGCCATGCTGTGGGCTTCTGACAGGCCTGCAGTGCCACAATCGCAAGTTTTAAGAGATGTTTTTGTGGCCTTTGGTATCACTTTGAGCAGCTCCTGCATTGGCCAGGCGGTGTGTGTGCTGTGACTCATTGACAGTGGCATTTAAAAGCCAAGCCAAAACCCCAAAGATTTTGGGCTGACAATCAGACCACTCCTTACACAACACACAGCAGGAAAGCTGCATCATTAGAAAATGAAACCATGAAGTGAAAGGGGAATAGTTCTCCAGGAAGCTTGGCAGGCTTGGGTCCATGAGGGGTGCCTTTAAAGGACAATTTGCACAAAAAAAGCATGCCGAGTGTTTCACAGGAGTACCTTTTCAGACAAATAAACCAAGGGAAGAGAAATCACATTCTAATAATTTGTAATAGTTCAGTATGCTGTAAACATCAATTCAGAGCACATTGGTGTACCACTGACTGCTGAGGTAAATATCTGGTGCATTTTATTTTTTTAGTAATTAAAAAATAAAAAATGGAGTGTTCCAAAGCTCTGGTTCATCAGAAGACTGGAGCAAACATTTACAGTGCATATTATAGACAAGTGAGACTGAATTTCATCTTAAGTTTACTGAATTCCTTTGGGATGTTATTATACTATTTAAAATTAACCCAGCTACTAGCTGGATATGTGGGTATGTGGGTTTGATTTTTTGTTTAGTTGGGGTTTTGTTTGGGGGTTTTGTGGTTTTTTTGTTGTGGGTTGTTTTTTTTTTTTGGGGGGGGGGTTGTTTGTTTTTGTGGGGTTTTTTAATTATTATTATTTTTTTCTAAAATCCAATCTGATATTCCAGGCCAACACACGTGATTCTGAAGTTTTATGGGAAATAAAAGTATCTCCTTAGATTGATGCAGTAATTAGTACCACCTCTCTTTCAGTATTATGGCTCACAATAATATGAAACATAATAAGCATAGTGTTGTAACACATATAAAAATAAGAAACAAAGGGATGTTGTTCTGATACCATTCTGATCACATAAAATATTTTTTTATTGCCACTTATTAAAAAAAAAAAAAAACTAACAAAGAAGAAAGTAAAAAAAGTGAAAACCCTTCCAAATACATCTCTCCCAGATACACAATATGGTAGGATGACTAGGTCTGCTTTCCTAAACCATCAAACTACTTTTTTTGACCTCCTTTTACTGTTTTGCAGAGTTTTACAGAAATGTAGCATAGAGTGACTCAGAAATCATCACTTACTGTTTGCTGTGCTGAGGCTTGTACTTTCTGCTGAAGTCACAGCTGATGGTTTTTCTGCTGTGCCTTGTGTTGTTTGCGATGTCACATTAAGTGAAGAAGACGTGGGGCCTAACACAGGAAAGACATTCAATTTATTTCCTTGATATTGTAAACACTCATAAAACACACCTACTGCCCTGCTTGAAGACTAATTTTAAATTATCAAAAGGATATTTAACTGAAATTCAAGATCAACACGGGCAGGGCCCCATTGACTGCAGGGAAAGCCACTCCCTGTCCCATAGGTGGGTCATCCCACGGCAGACAAGTGAGTGACAATGCAGTTGGAAGGGGCAGCTCGGAGCTGCTTTTAAGCCTGACCAGAAGGGACACATCACACACATGTAAGGTTTCACCAAAGAGTACACTCCCTGTGAAACAAATTCCCAAGCCAAGGAGCACTGCTGCCTAATTTGCTCAATGACCGCTAGGACAGCATCAATTAACTCAGAGATTTTCACTTACTGCTTGTGATGGTTTCATTTGTAGCTCCGACTGTAGCTGTTGTTAGCACTGACGCTGCCAATGTTGCTGTTTGTGAAGTTGTTGTAGTCACAGATTCTCCTTCTGCAAGAAAGGCATTCACATCATTATGGATTTATTTTATCATGCCTAAATAAACATCACGTTGCTCTAGCTGTGTTCTCTTACCAAGGCAGTGAATTTCTGTTTAAAGGCTGGCCCTCACAGAGCTTTATTACCCACACATTTTGAAAGAGGATTCAAAGTACATGTGGTTGGTTTCAGAGGGGAGGTTTGGCCTGTGAACAACCTGAAATTGCCTACTGAAAGGGAGCAATTGTACTTTCTAGCCAGCCTCTAAATGAGAGGCACATGATCTTTGGGGGTTATGCAGGGGTGCTTGGCTTGACTTCCAAGGGAAGAAGTGAGGGGAACAGAGCCTGGAGGGGATGGATGGGTTCAGTGTGCTGCTGGACTACCCCTCTGAGCAGCACTTTTCTGCACACCTGCTTAGCAGGAGGGATGTAAAATCTCCATAAAAAACTGTGAGTGGCACACGGGAGCACAGCTTGTAGATTACAGGTAAAAGAGCTGAAGGGGAACAAACTCCACTAGTCTTTTGGCAATTTTTCCCTGTGTTTGCCCACTTTGAGACATGTTCGAGTCTTCTTCATTGGCCAGCTTTCCCAGACCTTCTTCCTCTGCACCCAGATTTCTGGGGAAAAAGGAGCACCCAGCAGGTCGTCCTCTTTGGAGTATGGTAGAGCTTAGGACATTGTGGATGATATGAATAGTATTTTCTAATAAATGATATTCCTTGGGGTGAACTCAGTGCCCTTTGTAAGGTAACTCCTGGTTCTCTCCTCAAGAGGAGTGAGACTTGTAGGCTAAGGGGAGGGGGGCTCCTGCAGGCAGCAGGGATCTCTTCCCAGCCACTGCTGCTATGGAGAGATGGGAGCAGAGTTGCCCAAATATCACTAAAGCAATAGCAAGGTTTAAATCACCTTGTCTTGCTGTGCATGGATGGCCTACTGCAGGTCCCATGTACCCCCAGCACTTGCTCGAAGGAATGGGTTTACCAAATTACAGTCAGGGAATCTGGACTAAAAAACCCTATAACAAACCAATTTATGAGTTCAGCTTTCAATTCTGTGATCTAATGCAAACAGGAAGTGCTACTGTCAGCTAAATAGACTCAGCTAAATGCCTGACTACTATCTCTACCTACATACTACCTCTTCTAGCATTTTTAATGGATGACATATGTGAAAGAATAGGAATAAATCATTGCACCCCATCTAATTGTTTCTCATAAGACTTAAGTACTTCTAAATTCAATGTTCCCACTGGAACTTTTGAAATATAACTTATACTTTTTTTCTTTGCTCTCAGTTTTCTGGCTGTTGACCTAGAATAGCAAGGAATGGGCCTCCTTGTTCCACACTCACAAATTGTTTTAATCTCATACTGGGTTTCTAATGCTTTTCTCATAGTGGCATATATACCAACACTGCTTTCCGTTCCATGAAAAAAAGCTGCAAGAAAAATTTCAGTGAAGCATTCAAAGAGTTAACTCACTATGAGGTACATCTATGAAGTGTCTTTTAAACAGACATAAACATCAGGATTTTTGAGAACTGCATACAAGAGTTCTCAAAACTCTTGCAACACAATTTGAATAGGTCAAAACCTTTGCTGTAACAAACATAATATACACATATTTCACCTGGTTGCATCTTATCCACCTCCATTACTAGCACTTCAAGTGAATACTTCATGATCTCAGCACTTTCAGCTCCACAGCAGACTCATTAGTATCCCCAGTTATCAAAAAATAGAACACTGTCCATGTTTTCTTCTCTCATATGTATAACTTAATAAATGCAGCAGTCTTGAATATTCAGACTAATAAAGGAGTTCACATGATTGAAATATGGTAAATATTGATTTTTCATACATAACAGAGCTGCACAATAAAGAGAACTGAATGTGACAGTCGAAGATGTAGACCAGAATCACAGACTTTTAACATCTGAAGCATGTCTTTTCTCTGCTAAGTCCTCTTGAACTGGGAGTCTTTGGTAATTTATGAATCTCTGATCTCACTTGAACCACTCCTTGAGAGCACAGGAACTCAGAGAACCTTTTTTACCTGAAACAAAAAGTGCAGCCTGCTCAAACTAAGTGTCTCCATACTAAGATAATTCAATCCTTTCTTTGCAAGAGTTTCATAAGAGATTTGGGGAAATACATTGCTCTATGATCACCCTGGATGAAATATTTCACCTGGTTTCTCCCAGAAGCTGGAAAAGCTGAAAGCTAGAAAGACAACAGGATCTTCAGAACACCAGATAACAGCAAATTGGAAGTCTTACCAGCTTTTGATGTTACTGCAGAAGCAGTTGTATTGACAGTAGTGGTTGGAATGCCATCTTCTGAAAGAAACACAGAAAGAATCATATCACTTCTGTACCTTCCAGATCTGTTTAGCACTACATAGTCATAATAGCAGTGAGCAGCACGGACCTTCCTGGAAAATCAAGTTCAAAAGCTTATCAGCAGAAGCAACCAAATCATATAACTCTGCTACCAACATTTTCAAGCTATAGACTAAATCTCTTCATTTTGCCCTGACTGCTGTAATGGGAAGCATCTGCTGCTGCCTTCCACCTTGGACTGCATGCTCTTTTCCCAGACTAATTGGGAGGGGGGAAATAGAGACAATTAAAGTGTTTTTTGCTATCTCCTCCTCTCATTGAATACAACCACAGCTGCTCTGAGTCTTCAGGGTGGAGGATTAACTAAAATAACTGGCCACAGGAGTAAGCAGCCCTTCTCCTGCCTTGAAGTAACAAAATTGTACTAGCTCACTGGCCAGTACAAGCACTTCAGGAGGGCTTTTCAGCATCACCCTGGTCCCTAAATGTGAGAAGAGAAGAATTCCCAGAACATGGTTCGATAAGCACCACATTGAAAGACTGACTTTCCCTATTGCCTTCAATGCAGTGCTCCAGCTATTGAGGTTTTACTGCCATGAATGATGTCAGTCTTAAAGGTCATTAGAAGGTGGCTCTTAAATATTACAAAACAAAGAAATAACCCAAAAAAGAAACTTCAGCAAACAAAAAGCAAAATAATGTCTGTCTCTGTCTCTTCTTACTGTGCTGCAAGGTTGTAACATCATACTCAAAAAGTGTTTTGGCTTCAAACAAGATTTTCAGTCTTATTGCTGCAGTGTTCATATTTTTCTACTAAAAGAAGTTAGGGGGTGTTGAAAGGAGTGAAAAAGTTGCACTGACACAGAAACAGGCATTTCTCAACCATTTCAGACTGCTGTGAGACAAGTATAGGTACATTTGTCGAGGAATAGATCAACTCTGTAGCTGAATGGGAGAGGAAAATGGCACAGGCTAATCCCCATGTGCTGTCAGGTTTGAAGCGAGACATCCTGTCAGGCTGCATTAGCATGCTGTAATACGGACATGCTAAACTGAGTCAGGACAGCATGTCAGTATTCTTGTGTGACTCCATTCATGGTAATATCTGCTGGCATTCTCTCTTTTTCTGGCTACAGGGCAGAACAGTCAGTTTTGTTCCCTTTGCTCGTTGTACTGCACTCTGATTAAAATTTCATGAGCACCACCCGAAGCCTGCAAGAGCCACAGATCTAACCTGGAAAAAAACCCCCCAAACATCATAATACAACTGCAGGGGCTCTGCAGAAATGTATTAAGGTCTAACCAGATGAGCCCTTTCAACTCCCCTCCAAGCAGTGTGTTATCAGCCCTCGTGGCACTTGCATGTTTCTAACAGGTCTCAGCCCCTTCCCAGTGAGCCCCACTTTCTTGGGCATCTTTTCTAGGTATGCTGTTGCCTTCATAATGCCTTGTCATAGCACATGCTGGCCCAGTTTGATATGGGCATATCCTATATAAAATTAAATGAGTCCCCTATGGGTCTGCTGCTGCCCCAGCTGTACTCCCCAGAACATGGGGATGCAGTCACACCATGCACAGACTCGTGCACACTGCATTTAACATACAGGTTTTCTTGCCATGTGGTTACCCCGTCAGAGTGAGGCTTCATAGCCCACATTTGAAAAACTTGGAAAACAAATCTTATCCAGGGAGACCTAAAGGCAATGTTGTTTCCCTAAACAGCAAGCATTTTTCCATCACTCCATTCTCATTATGTGCTGCTGACAAAGCTCCTGTAATCCCCCACACCACAAGGCCACAGCACTAGAACAGAATGTTTTTTCAACAGTGCCTACATTTCATATGGTTTTGTTTTAACATATCTCAGTAGCTACCATGTCTGTAATGCCAGCTAAATGTAATAGCTGGCCAATCAGCTTGTTCCCAAACTCAATCTTCCCAAAACTCTTCCTCTAACTCAGCATGACTTTGTGGGAAGCTCATTGCAATATTTAGATTATTCATCCTTTAAAGGTGTTCCAGCTAATAACCGTCTTGATAGGCCAAGGTTTCCTCAAAACTAAAAAACAAAGTGAATATAAGTCACGGTTTCATTATGACTCACTATTTGTTGATTTTATCACAGGTTAGAGATAAACTAAGATAAATTCAATTAACAGAGTACAATAGAGCTTTGTGAATTAATTGTTTTCTTAAAATGGTGAATAATTAACTATACTTTAAAAGTAAGTTGAAAACATCGTGCAAAAGTGTTTAAAACTTGACAGGATTGTGGGGGGAACTGTTTGATTAAAAGATATGATAGAACTGGCGGCTTATTATGCTCTTATTTGCAATGTTAAATTGTAACTAAGGAGAATCCTATGGGGGATAAAAGCAAGAGATTAAAAAAATTATAGAGAAAATAATTTTCACCATGAGAGATGGCTGATAGACAAAGAGAGGGACAGAAATCTTCATTTTTCTGCTCATGTCAGGTTGGTTGCAGGCTCAGATGATGGACAATTAAGTAAAGTTACAATTGCCTGCTTTTTTAGCAAATTTGAATGTAATGATCCCTTTGATATGAGAACACATGGATGTACTCTGACATAGGAGTAGCCAAAATCTACTCAGCCACTGTTTGCACACAGAAACCACTGCCATTTGCTGTGTTTGCTGGCAATAAACCCAGCTAAAGGAGCATGGGTGACCTGTGATCCAGCACTCGTGTGTCTAGAGAACACACATGGAGCTAAAAGGCTCTCAGACACAACAATGTGCTGAGTAAAGGGGGGATGCTGGTGGTGGTAAGATCCAAAAATAAAAAAAAACCCCAAACCCACCATGTTTTAAAGCAGATAATAAGGCAAAAAGAAATCCAGACTGGGAGAAACATAACAAGAGAGGAAGAAGAGGAGAGAAACATAACAAGAGAGGAAGAGAAGGGCAGAAAGGTCTAGAGACAGTAAGACAAGGTCACAGGGAAAAATACAAAGGAATTAAGAAGAGATCCAAGAACATGCAACACAAGACCAAAGTGAAAAGAGAGAAACTGTTGTGGCTTGTTTGGGTTTTTTTCTCAGGTTCACAGAATTTCCATTTATTGTCTTTCCTAGGTTGGATTTAAATGATATATTTGTTCTAAAATGAAAGCATTGGTCTTCATATTTTGAAATGGATGAATCAAGCTTAATTTCTTCTTTTAAATTCAGAAGGAGTCCTTGAATTTAGACAGGACTGACTTATGGCCACAGTTGTCCTCAGACTGCAGCTTTTGTAGGCTTCAGTCTCTAAGATCTGAGCTTGGAGTTCTCATAACCTTTTCTCTCTCTCTCATTCTTTTTACCTTTACACTGGAAAGATAGACAGGTTCTGACCTTGTGTTAATTAGGTGCCTGTTATTGCTATAATCAAGATATAAAAAAGAGGGGAATGATTGCATGTTATTATATCAGTACTTCCATTTATACCCTACAGGATACCACAGGTTACAAACCACAAAGTTTAAAACACCACATGAAACAGATAATACAAAACTGAATGCCAAAGCAAAAACATTTAAAAACATTAATAGATGGTTCAAAATATATATTGCTTATATTCATTACATCAATTACTGAATTTAAGTGCTATCTGGTTTGGCATCAATACCTAACTTTGAAAAGAAAATATTTTTATGGAAAAGACACTCTTGTTGCAGATAAGAAGTGGAATGGCCTGTTTGACATTTCTCTCACTTGACATTGCACTAGATAGACAAAGCCACATGGCTAAAATCCTTTCATTCAGATGAAGCACATGGTCCAGCTTCAGAAGTGTATGAAAAAGGATGTGGATTCCTGGAGGTGGGGAGTTAGCAGAGAACCATAAAAATCATGAGGAGTCTAGAGAAAAATGACCTCTCAAGGAAGGATTGCAAAAATTGCATTTGTTCAGCCTAGAGAGGGAAGGATTAATGGAAGGCACAACCACAGCAGTCAGTGGGTGAGGAGTTGCAGCTAAGACAAAGAAATAAACTTATGTCCACTGAAGTTTGAATGAGAGGTAATGGGCAAGGGAAATTTGGACTACAAACTCTGCAGGTATTTCGGTGCTGTGTCAAACTGTAGGCATAACAGCCAGCAGCTGGTGTTCTCACCATTTTGCTGATGAGGATGTGATATATTCCCACTCAAAACCCAACCAATGCTCTATAGGCTCTACCTGGGAGCAATTGCCAAAGAGGTGTCCTGAGGAAACCTGCACATGGTAACTCCTTGCTTCAAGGTTATAAAGCAGAACCTGCAGGTGTTTATATTACGTTTGTCTGTTGTGTATTGTCATAGAATCACAGAATGGTTTGGGTTGGAAGGGATCTTAAAGATCATCTAGGTCCAATCTCCCTGCTGTTGGCTGGGAAATCCTCCACTAGACCAGTTTGCTCAGAGCTCATCCAGTCTGGTCTTGAACACTTCCAGGGGAAAAAGCATCCACAGCTTCCCCAGGCAACCTGTTCCAGTACCTCACTACCCTAAATAATTCTACTCTAATTCTAGTAAAAAATTTCTTCCTAATATCTGATCTAAATCTACTCTCTTTCAGGAGGTTATATTATGGGTTTTTTTTGTGTGACCCTGGGCCTTTGCAACTACACACAAGTCATGGAGAAGTTAAAGTTGCTTTTTTGATTTCTGTTTTTCCACACCATCAGGAATAAATAGTGATCTCTTTCTAGCCCATGATAATTCTGCCAGCCCTTGTGACCATGAAAGAGCCTCCTGTAACCACTGTTCCCGCAGTACCCATGTAAAGACTGTATAGTTTGGAAAAAAAAAAAAAGTCCTTTTTCAAGAAAGTGATAGCTGTCCTTGTAGAAAATCTGGTACTGGGAACTCAGAGGTCCCAAGAAATAGCTGCTGCCTGACACCAAGTAAACAACTTGTTTACTCTTACCTTGGAGCTCTGTTGTCTGTTACATTTTCTCTTTCATTTAATGCTGCTTCATCTCTACATTCTCTTATCTGATCTTTCCCCAGGCCCAGTACAGTCCTTGCACTTCTCCTATTTCTGTTTTTACTACTCATTTGTCTTTCTTTCCAGTGCATGACCGTTTACCCTAACCCTTGAGATAAATTTATTTTTTCTTTCATAATGCATTTTGTGTAAAGGTTCATACATTATCCAAAGAACAAAATTACAGATGTACTAATAGAAGAGGTTTAAGTGCAATTTTAACAGTGCTGTTTGGAAACATCAACTCCTTTCTTGCTATTCGAAGGTAAAAAAAAACAAACAAAAAAATTAATGAAATACTCCAGAAATAAAATTTTAGGGAAAAAAAGGGAATACCTCCCCCCACCCCCCCCAGATTTTTTTTTTCAGAAAGAATTAATTTTATAGAAGTAATACCGTTTCTAGTATTTGATAGTTTCTAGCATTTAATCCTTAAGGACTTGTACTCAAGATTTTCTTTCTATAGTCACATAAACTAGATTTTAAATGGGAACCAAGGTTCTGATGTAATCCTGTGAATGACTGAAGCTGATAGCAGCTGACACAGCAGATTAGTATGTAGAAGGATAATAAACTAAACAAAGCCATTTGCAAACTTCATGAATTTGAGGCAAACTCAAAAAACCCCAAAAACTTTGTGTTTTCATATTTTTTTAGTATGCAAAGCAATACCCAACGTGTTGGCATCCCTCACACCTGCATTCAGATGTGCCTGTAACAGGACCTGCACACAACCACTCAGGCTGTGACAGCCCCTGGTGAAAGGAAAGCTGTTCCCAGTAACAGCCCCATGCGGGTCACTGCCACTTCACTATCACCAAAAGCCAGAATTGCAGTGTTTTTCCAGCCTGGTCTCACAATGGTTTTGCACTGCTGCAAAAGCTCTTAACACAGCCTCCTGCAACATAAATCATTTTTCCACCTCAGGGTTTTCTCTGCTGTGACATTCTGACATTGGTATCTGGAAGGACAATGCAGACCCTGAACAGAGTTACACTGGCCGTGTTTATGGTGAATCCCTGTGAGGTGTATTTAGATACTACGGGCAATGCTAAAACCATAAGGCAGGGAGAAAGGCCACAGCCTTTGCTGCCTGATGCCAGCCAGCTGGAAGCCTGTGATTCCCGCTGCATAGGGAGGTGGGAAACCACCTCCAGTTTGCCAAGCTGTTACCTTCCTTCCAGTCACGTCTCTTCAGCAACAAACTAAAAACAAACTATACAAATCCTACACGGGGAGATTTTACACTTAAGGTCCACTTTCTACTTCTTCTCTGTAGCTGCTGGTCCTGATTTGCAGGCTGGTGTCACACAACAGAGACAGCCTGCTGCACAAGAGTGGGGAAAACTCACAGGCACGAGCATAGGGGAGGACACACAGGCAGGGAGAAGTTCCTGGGCCAGAGACACGTAACCCTCTCCCCACAAAGGGGAAAAGCACCTGAAAAGAGCTGAAAGAGATGGACATTAGGGAAGGGAGAGCATAAATGTAGAGCCCCATAGCTGGAAAAGGAGACAGGGACAGTGTTCCTCCTGCATTGCACGGGAATGGGCAGCAGCAACTGGGGCAATGTGAGGTTTGGGTTCTGCAGAGGAAACATAAACTGGGTGGGCTGGAGGCAGCCAGCAGTAAGAGTTGAGGGGAGGAAGGAAAGGGAGGTAGCTGCCACAATTTTTCCAGCAGGGAACAGAGAGAAGGCAGGAAATGCAGCTTTGGTGCCAGCACTGCCCCAGAGCTCCTGCTCACCCAGGCGTGGGGCTAGCATGACCCAACACTAAGCACTGGCAGAGAGCTCCTGGGAATCACCAGTTCCCAGGCAAAAGGCTCCCACAAAGCCTGCTCACAGCACCCAGCAAACAGCTCCTGCTTAGGGACCTGCTGCACAGAGAAATATTGACAAGGCAGATGCCAAGGACCAGCCTCAGCCAGCGTGGCTGTAGGTTGGTGAGGGCTCCCCTCCTCAAAACATTATTGAGAAATGTTGGATGAGTGCCCCTGTGTTACTGAGTATTTGAAACAACCCAAGCACAGTATGATTTGCCTCTCTATGTGTGGACATAGAAATCTGGGCACTTAAATAGCCAGTTTTAAGGGGTTTTTTTATTGCCTTAGAAGAAATACAAACTCCCTACGAAAGGCTTTTAATCACAAGTTTTCTCAGTGTGCCTTCTTCTCACGTGAAGGTTGGTGGATATCTCTATTACTGTGTAATACAGAGGGATGAATACATTGTTTGCACTCCATAGAACAATAAATGTGCTCAGCATGCTCATCAGCACTCCAGCCTTCCTTGAATGAAAGCTCCAAGCTCTGCACTTCTCTTTATTTAAACCTGTTAAAAGTATTTAATAGGTTTTAATTAAACCCTTTAAAGCTATTTAAACTACCAGATTGCCACCCTTTGATTGTGATATATTTGTTTGTCCATGTGTAAGATAAAAGGCAGGAGTTTCTGAGGACTATATTATAGTACAGAAAATGAACTGCCACAACCCCTCCCCTTGTGTTAGTCAAGCTAAATAAATTTGAAAAATGTCCTCAGAGGATGCAATTTTATATAGAAAGCTTTACACATATTTTGCATTGCTGAGCAGCAGAAGAAAAAGAAATAAAGGAGAGCCCCTTTCCTTGCAACAGGAAGGAATAAGGGTTGGTACAAGTCACCCCCACCCAGAAGGCAGAGAGAAAACTGTAATGCTCACAATGCTTTTTCCTTAACCTACTATTGGCAAGCCTAAATTTTTTCCCCATGAAAGAGCACGTTTGGGCAGGGCAGATACAAAACAGCCAGAGTGGAAGCTGAGCCCGGGTCAATCAGCAGCTCTCCTTTTCAATGTGCTGCAGAAGTTAGGAAAGTCATATACCTCTGTGCTATGTTTGTGACCCAAGTGCATCTCCAGCAGCATGACTAATCGTATAATTCAGGAAAGGGTCACTGCAGTGTCTGCTATGATGTATTTATTTTTAGAACATCCAGGATCAGCCTAGACACCCATTTTAGCCACACCCGCCCATGCCATTCTGTTCCTGACAAAGCTCTGAAAGCCTCTGGAACATCAAAAGGCAGTTCCTGTCAGAAAACTCTGTGGAAACACTGTAAATTGCTTCTATAATTAATGTAATTCCATGCTCAATGGCGCATTGAGACTCTCTTCATCTTTTCCACACTGCCTAGAACAAAGGTTAAATGGTACAGAATATCCCAAAGGGAAGGCCCCAAATGGGCTTTGCAAGCCCTGAGTGCAGTACAGCCTCACTGGAGTTACTTTATATGCAAGGATGAAGGGTATACTTCGAAAATATCTCATTTCTCTAATTGGCACAAATAGCTGATGAAGACCTCCTCTTGCCTGTCTCTATCTTGCCAAGCTGATTGAATACTCACGTTGTTCTGAATTTCTACCAATCCGATACAACTGTTAAGGTCAGATGCAAAACCGAAACTCTTAGTACAAGCTTTATGAAATGAAGTATTCCCATTTAAGAACAAAGTTGTTACTACAAAGAGCACTTGAAACACAGTGTCAGCACTGAGGACTTACCCTATCAAGGAGCAGTGGGAACTGCTGCATTAGCCACGCTGGCTCCCACTCGGAAAAACAGCTTCCTAGGGGAACAGGGTGGCCCACATTCAGGATGCTCAAGCCTGTCAAAATTCCAGCTCCCATTCAGTGCGCTGGGAAGCCATGGTGAGCTGGGAACTGATCCCATCATGCTGGTGAACAGCTATAAACATCCCTTGTACTTTTATTGGCAATTAGAGCAATTGTATTCCCATGACAATTACAACTATTACATTACAATTGTGAATAAGCTGTTCCATTCCTACACAAACCTTTCTGCTCTTCTTCAACCTTTCCTCCCACGAATGATCAATCCCCACTTTCTATTTTGCATCTGGAAACAGCAGTTTCTGCCAGCTCTTGGAAATGCAAGGTGAAAGCAAATAGGGAAGAAGCAGACAGTGCACTACAAGAAAGCATCTCTAAGTCAGTAAGATAAATTGTGCACTACTTCACCTTAATTCAAGACCATTAAGACACGCCAGCCACATGACTCCATTAGCACTGGGAATGGCTTGCAAAAGCAGCGGAATCCTCTGGAGCCATTTGAACTAGACAGGATAAAATGTGCAGAGAACCAAAAACCTGTCGTGCACTGGGAGGATTTTTTTTGCCTCTAGCACGTGTGCTGTGTCCTTCCCTTGCACATCTCAAGGACTGGGTTATTTGGCACAGATCTCAAGTAAGTCCTTTTTTTGTTATTGTTGGCATGTTGGAAACTAGTGAGTTGTTGCAAGCCCAACAGTTTCTTAAATGCTTTTGCTATCTTCTGAATAACAGCAAATATATTTATAAACTACTCTTATAAGAAAAAACCTTCCTAAAGAGAACCTAAAATTGCTCTGCTGGAAGAGCCTTTCTGGGCAGCCAGCCTTTGGTGTAGCTACAACTTCCAAGGGTTATGTGATCTGAGTCAAAACAGAGGATGTCCAGGCTCCATCTGGACTCTATAGGATGTCCAGAAAGCTCCATAATGCAAAGAATTCAGTAGTTTTCAGAAAGAGGTTTTAACAGTCCTTTCTAAGTATGAGTAACAACAGTGGAATTGCACACTGGTCCCAAACACTTCTTTCAATACACCCCACATTTCTGACTTTATGAGCATCTGTAGGAGTTAGGGGTAGATGAGGTTTGACAACTTGGCAGGAGTTTCAGAGTGTCTAGAATTCCTGGGTAAAGAAAACCCCCAAATTATTGCTTTTGTGGACTTTGAATGGCCATGGAAGCATTAGCTATGTATCATGTCAAAAGCTGTCCCTCTCTACTGGACAAAGAGACCAGGGATTTGGGTGGAAAGCATTTGAATTACACATTTCTTTGCAGAGTAATCATCCCCCATTTTTGCCATTTTGTATAGAAATATTTGGTGATATTTTTGCTTCTATAACCTTTGAATGAGTTTGCAAACACCTATATTTACATCATCTATATTGTTGTGATATAGAACCCATGCTGAGATGAGGAGGAGTAATTCATCTGTCTAGGAAAGATGATTTCAGGCTAGCCTCACAATGGGATAGATAGCACCCATATAATGATGTTTAGAAGGTTATCAACACTGCATTTCAAATAAAACCTTAGACTCAATGTACAGCAGGAGAAAAAGTAGGAAAAGTAGTAAAAAATTAAGGAATATATGGGGTTCTGATAATTTCAAGTAATTATTATGCAGTGAAAAGACAACTCAACAAATAAGTACTTTATAGAGGAAAAATAATGCAAATTGGCCAGGAAGGTTAGAAAATCTCCCGGTACTGTTTTTCTCAGACCAACTAAAATCCAAAGCTTTGCCATTCTTATCAGTTGTTGCTTCAATAGTTGAATTTCTTGAGCCCAAAACCAACATTAATCTCCTGCTAAAGATTAGGAAAGAAGAACTCTGCAGGAAGAATAAACATCTCATTAATATCACAATGTTAATTGATTTAACCCTAAAGTTACACTCCTCAAACCAAGTACCACACTGAGAAATCACATCCTTAAGACAAACTGAATGGGCTTTTTAGAATGATTACTTGTCTTGTAGAAATCTTCAGACAGCAAGGCTGGTGTAGTGCTCCCATCCCAGCAAAACACAAAATTTTATCAGAGTGATAAGACAAGGCAGAATGGCTACAGCCATAGATAATTGTGATGCAAAATTATGTGCCACCTGCTCTGTGGTTTCAGCAACCTGAGATGCATTGCTATCTACAACACGCAGCTAACACCCAGAAGCACGTTACTGCCGTTGAAAAAAAAAAAAAAAAGAAGAAAATATTCAAAATTGTTGTAAAACTACTCTACTGCTCTCCTGATAAACAGTATAGAATTTGCACTTGTACCAAAGGCAAGTATCCACTTTCCACATAAAAGCAGTCAGAAAATCCTTGCCCTGTTCCTAGTTTGAAACTTAACCTTTGGAGCACCAGCTAGTTAGTCTGGCCTGAAAGGGGTTGTTGGCTACTCTAACTGCTGAGAAAAAAAATACTTTGAAATTAATTTGGATCCTTCCAGACCAGCCTCTAGTACACATGTGGGTGGCAGCAGAGGGCTTCCTACCCCTTCCTACAATACCCCAGAAGAGCACACTTGCTGAATTTTATTCCAAGTCATCATATCAGCAAGTGATCATCAGCTCAGTCATCTCTCATGGGGCGGTAGGGCCAGAAGGCACAGTGCGGAGATAACATCATATTAAATTGTGTCAAACCCCTTTTCCTGTGGCAGGTAGGTCTGGCTGATACCACATGCCACTGTTAAGGCATCCAAGGATCCATTTTCACAAGAGGAGTGCCAAGTTATTGCTATCTGATATGTCAGCTGCTGGAACAATGACAGTGACTTGCAGGGCAGGACGTGGTGCAAATCAGAGTTTTGACCTTTCTGTTTTAAAGGGAGACCTATTTTAATGGAGAAACCCATTTTTAGAGTGCTATTTGAAACCAAAAGTAGTTGTTTGTCTACCAAAGGAGCCAGGTATTTAATTATTGACTTGTATTTGGAAATAACACCTGCTACACACAAATCCAACTCTGTCTCTCTGTTTACAGAATTGCAAAATAAACCCATTAATGAGTCTTCCTTGAGCTGCTGCAGCAAAAATTACAAACAACACCACCATCTTCCCCCCTCTGCTCCTTCATAAGGGCCATAAATAAAAATGATGGTTTTCCATGAGATTTTACTAATTTTACATATTGAACTTAGTCTGGCTATCAAATAGTACCAGTTAAAAGTACTCCCATCACAAGATTAAGAGTTTCTTAAAGATTATTTTCAATTTTTACTTTTGCAGTACAAACTATAGTGCAACAAAAAAAGTCAAGTACTTTAGGAAGTTCTTCCATGCAGGACTCAGATGTATAAACAATCTGAGTCCGAATTCGAGGTACTTTCCTAATTAGGAAAAAAACCCCACAAAACCAAACCAAACCTCAGCAGATCTTTTTTCCTAATTTATAAACTAGTGAAGATTAATAAGTACTCTAGGTTTGAACACAGATAAAAAGAGTCGGCTAAAGAAAAGAGAAAACATTCTGCTAAATTTTCAGAAAAGACAACCAATTTTTGGGCATGTTGTACAGCATTATGTATTCCCAGGTTTGGAGCTGAATGCTGTAGGCAACTTGCCCTTCATACTCAGTTTGCATTTATTTTGGCTGTAAATCATAACCAAGCAGGTATCAAGCCATCTGCCTCTATCCTCAGTAAATGCAGTAAACTTGCTTTCAGGTTTGTGGATACAACATGCAGTTTTCCTCTGTCCAGTAATAAATACACCTTTAAACTCCGTTAGTCAAAAGCTGCCCCAATATGCAAGGGATCTAAGGAATGAAAGGAATGTGGCAGCAGGGGGGAAAAAAAGAACAAAAAAAAATCTGCACAGGAATAAAAATTCAATATTCCATTAAAGGCTGTCATAAACTCCAGCACTACCATTTGATTTTTCACAAACCTAATCTTGGCAAACTGCTAGAAACAGTGAAAGCACCAAATACAATTTTTTTTTTTTTCACAACAGGCAAATTCTCAAGACATCCCAAGTTTTGGCTCAAGCAAGTTAAAGGTGTAAGGAAGTCATATCTAAAGCCTATCACATTTCTCAAATTTTCAGAAATGAGACAATGATCCAACTTTGACTGTCTGTGCCTTGCTGGTTGTCCAGAGAACAAACATGAATAATAACCCAGAGTGAGGTGAGACCATTCTCAAAAGCTTTCACTGCCCAAAACAGTTTAGTTAGTATTAAATTTTAAAAATTAATTTTTAAAATACTTGAAGGCTTGTGAGTGGAGAGCACAGAAGCTGGAAAGGGAAAAAGCTATCCATCTCCTCTAATTTACATCAACAAGAGCAGCATTCAGACAGCTGCAAATGTGTGTAGTAACTACAGGAGCCCTGGCTCAGTAGAACTTTTCTCAAGCTATCAGCCTGTGCTGTAGGTTTGGGATGTTACACAGCATCCCCATAATGAGAAAGGGGTCTGAGAAACTCATATTTTAGGGCTGATCCACAATGAAATGGGGCAGCTCCAAATTACTTCAGGGGCATTTGGACCAAACTCTCAATGCCAAGATTTGCTCCTACCTTTCAAAAAAGAACACCTGTGTTTCTTTGTGGTGCCAGCAACTTTGACAGAGCACTTGAATAAAGCTACTTCTGGTTGTCAACAGGGGTCAGCAATCTGGTGTTAACACCCCACCCCTGGAGGCGTCCAACACAGGGTGATTCATTCCAGCCCCTCTGCTCAGGTGCACAACCTGGACACGTCCAGCCCAATGCCAGGAGGAGCACAGCCCACTGTCCTCTGCCACCACTTCTGCAAGAAACCAGCCTGGGTGCCTGAGTGAGAAGATTGCAGTGCTGTGCTACCAGCACTGTGAGGAGGATGTTTGCTGTGCTGTGCAGCCACAGCCACGCTGTATTCCAAGACCAAGGCACAAGAAAATGCAACATCTAAGCAATTACATTATCAGCACATGCCAAGGCTCCTCCTCTCTCCCCTTAGAAGGAAACAAGTTCACTTTTACACATTTTTAAAGTAATTACATCCTAAGGCAGATTCAAGAGCATTCATATTTGATTACTATAATTTGACATTGCATTTTTTTGACACATTCCAGTGCTGCCTGTTTAAAGCTGAAAATGCTATGAACCAACCTAGAAAGCATTTTTATTTGAGCTACATTTTGGAACAGGTAAGAATAAAGGGCAATATGCCAGGAGAACTGAACACCTTGAGATGAGCATGAAGGAACTCCTATTTTAGGCATGTCATTTAACTCCCAGAGGGTTGAGAAAAGTCTAGGTAGGAGGAAGAAGTTGTCAGGGGGCTATCAGCCTCCACATCCGTACCTAACTGAGCCTCTAGTAATGTGCTGACAGAGGGCAGACTCCACCAAAACTTGACGGGCTTTTGAGGATGAAAGATCCCAGGACAAGTTAGAATATTGCACAGAAAAGCACTATGAGCATACAGCTGAAGAAAAAGCATGACATTTGGAAGCCCCACAGGAGACCAGGCATGTTCTTTACCAACCACAGGGGAAATATCCTAGTCCACTTTTGTATGATGTACAAAAGATGTACAGACAAGCACTTAGTGTGTAGCATATGAAAAAGTTGGAAGCCCGCACATTTGTCTTGGTGAGCTTTGAAGGCAAACTACTCCAAAACCTGGAGGAGGGAGTATTAAAACACTGGGGTGTGATTTGACCTTCTCTAAAGATTATATTATATACAATAATTATATTATTATTTATAATTTTAAAATACTACAAACAGCTGGAGGAAAGTCTTGTTGCTGTCTCCAATGCTCAAAAAAGGGAGACTGGTGTGAGTCTCCTCACCATCACTTCCCAGCTTCAGATTATAAGATTCTGCTGCTACAGCCCAGATGACCAGAGCACTTTAGAGATCACAAAAAGTGGAAATCCAAATACTCTGGTCCAGCTTTGCACAACAGACAATAAAACCACTTCTGTCTTAACAGGTTGGTGCACGGGGCTGCCTGAAGCAAGCTTGACCAGAGCATAGGACTTTACTTTCACAAGGTAGAAAAAGACATACTCCAAATTTCCCCATAAATTTTCTTCATTTTCTAGTGTGAATTTACCGACAGAATTTCACTACTACATCTACCTTGCAATTAAGTGTTAAAAATTACTTTTTTTCTGTTTTACAGAACCAAAATTGTTCAGAACAAATGTATCATATATAAAATCTGCTTATTCACTGTCATCAGTTCTGCCATGTTCATATCATGCAGAGGAGGAAAAATCCTTTTTTAAGAAAGGACTGTACAAAATTAGCAGGATTCCTCCCACCTTTGCATGTTGCTTTCTGGTAAGCTTTATGGACTGTTGTGTTAAATATGCTCTTTTTGCTGCAACTCCACTTTGCTTTTCAGAAATTGTGAAATTAAAGCTTTGACAATGACAGGAAGACTATTTTTACTAGGAGTAGCAGACAGAGAATAAATAGTACCTCAACACAGACTTGTGGGGCTTATACTTACTTAACATAACTTTAAAAGCAGTTCTTTCTGTGGCACAGGTTTATTTTTATTCTCCTTTATTGATCTGTTTTCCTAACAGCAATGAGCCTAAGCAATAGCATAAGATACACCACAAAAGACTAGATTTCAACACCTAACCTGAGCAAAAGTTGATTAACTTCATTTAGATCTGTTAATCTAGTATTATCAAATTTTAATTCTGGTTAATAGATTCTTTTCAGGCAATCTATAGGCATTTGTGGAAGTTGTAGCCCAGAGAGAAGGGAAATGAAAGTACAGATAAAAGGCAGATTTTACTTCAAATGTATCTTTTGGCAAAGGTGATGATGGACTCTGGCCCTTCTTGCAGGTTCTTTCACCCTTTCAGGTTTTACTAGTTAATTCCATTTTAAAAGCATGATCCTTCAAACTGAAGAATAACAAAAATATCAGTTCAGTGACCACCTGAACACTAAATGTTGTATTAAATCTGTGCATTTGAGAACTGTATCTAAAAGATACTGCACCCAGTAACCAACATGACCCCTAGGCTTGCACTCCTCATTATCTGACACTTCACAGATGTTGTAAAACGCCATTATCTTTGGGGCCAAAACTAAAATAATAAAGACATTCTTGGCCAAACCTATTGCTGGCATAGTGCCAGGGAAATCTATCAGGACGGATCTAATTTGGAAGAGCAAAAAATTGCAAAGTCTTTCAGGCATTTCAATTGCCCCCCTAAAGCCATCTTTGCAAAAAATGCTTTAACATATAGAAGAAAAACAGAACTGCAAACTTTTGTAAATACTCCTCTGCTTTTGACCTCTCAGATTTAGGAGCTTCATGACACCTAGAAAGAAAGCTGTCACAAAAATACAATGGCAGGAAAGTTTTTCACAGAACACATATATCTCAGCTGCCAGTTAGTACCTTCTCCTCCAACACACAGTCTTTCAATCACGGCAGTAGAAATGAAGAAAAAGCACACACCGACTGACAGCTCAGCTTTTGTTCACAAACCACTTGAGAGATGTGACAAGTCTACCCAAAAAAGCCAAAGAACTTACCTCCTACAGTGCAAACACAGAGTACAGCAAGGAAAAAGAAGGTAGTCCCCAGGAGCTTCATGCTTGGTGGTAGTGCTGTCAGCTCTCCCTTGTGCAGCTGGGCAGGGAGTGCTCTCTCACTCTGAGGCAGGCCTTAATTACTCCATGGAAAAAGGTGTGTGGTGACTGTGCCTGGTCACTGCCCATTCCTGCTTATTTTGGGGACTTTGATAAAGAACAGGAGGAAACACAACATACTCCCTCTGGGAGTTCAGTACAGAGGAGATTTATTGTTTCAGTCCTTACAGGAACTCCTTTTCTTTGGCAGTGAACCATGTTTTTGTTAATACATTATTTTGTTCTTCTTCAGTCATGAGGTCAGGAAGGTTTTTAAACAGAGGCAAATCTTCCCTTAGGATATGCTATACATCACCATCTTTCATACTGGAGCTTAGGATACTTTTAAAGCACATGTTTGTGAGCAGTGAGTGAGCCCAGGTAGTGGGGGATAACACAGCCAGGAACAGAGTAGCAAAATGAGCAACAGGAGCCGTCATCTGGCTCTTTTCTGGGCTGAGTAAAGTGGCCCTGCTGAAAATCACAGCTGCCTCATGTTAAAGGTGGAGAGTCTCCCTGAGAGAGCTGCCATCCTGCAACCAACAGGATGCAAGGGCCACCAGAATAGGGACAGGAAGTGGCCCCAACAAGGTGCCTCAGCAGCAAGAGGCTCTGGGCTGTGCAGAGTTAAGGGTTGGGGTGGGGGTTTTTTCTTTACATGAGAATAGGTCCTCTTTTTTTTTTTTTTTTAATTTGAGAAGTTGCATCTAGCTTTGACTGTATCTGCTCCAGTAGTAATGGAAAGGGTTTTTTTATTCTTCTGTTTAGGTACTTACTGTGCCATGGGATGGAAGTACAGATCCCAAAAGCAAGCCTCTTACCTGAGCTGTCTAATCAACCAGCACAGATTCTCTCTCTTGTCCTCCTCAGGACACAGTGCAAAATTTTGGTATCCCTCCTTCTTACAGCAATTTCTCCAACTTCTGTGGAAGAAACCTTGGCAGAGCTCTAGAGGCTATCAAAACATGATCTTGTAATAGTACTGAGTATAGAGTAATAGTACAGAGCACAATAGTGCTCTGCCCCTTAGAGATTCAATGCAGCTGATGGCAATTAATCACAAACCTTTAACCACAATGAGAATGAAGTGCAGTATGTTTGCTCTTCTCCCTCTTTGTCACCTCTCAGGAAAAACTGGAAAAATTGACCTAATAAACAACCTCACTGATTAAATAGTCAGCTTATTTCAGTAATTTCATTTAAGTCTACTTATTTCAGTAATTAACATCTTTTTTCTTCATGACAGGTTCTAGCTGTAAGGGGAAATTTTGGAATGGCTTCACATGCAGGAACTTTCAAGAGTTAACCCACAGTGCTTCCAGTCACAGTGCTGCTTCATCTGTGGGATGAGGAAAATGGTAGCAGCTTGGCATTATGTATGGAATCATAGAATTTTTTAGGGTGAAAAAGACCTTTAAGATCATTGCACCCAACCATTAACCCAACATTGCCCAGGCCACCACTAAACCCAGTCCCAAAGTGCCACATCTGCATGTCTTTTACATATCCAGGGATGATGAATCAGCTGCTTCCCTGGGTAGCATTTTCCAATGCTTGACAACCCTTTCTGTGAAGAAACCTTTCTTATATCCAAACTGAACCTCCCCGATACCACTTGAGGCCACTTCCTCTTGTCCTCTTGCTTGTTAATTGGGAGAAGACTGACACAACTTTTGTTTAAAGAAAATACATTGCTACATTTTAAAACTCTGACACATCCTCTGCAGGAGAGAGAAGCTGGCGCTCAACAGAAATCTGATGGTAGACAATGAATTTCCGGCACTTCATTTGGACAAACTTGGGTATTTTTACCCATGAGAGATGCAAACATGTAAGTCCTCCAAAGCTGGACTGTGTTCTCAGCACTACTGAAAAGGATCTCACAAAAATAAAAAGTTGGCCCACAAAGTGGTGGGCAACACAATGACCCTTTTGCCAAGTTCATCAGAGCTTATGCAAGGGAGTTGCACCAGTGCTCTGTTTTTATGCTCGTTTTCTGCTGATGTAGAGCTTAAAGTTAGAATGGTCTAGGAAAGAAATAACTGCTGCAGCAGAGAGCTTTCAATAAAGATGACAAATCTGAACACAGAGAGTGAATTCATCCCAGGATAGTACTGTTCCTAATGTAATAAGAGGGACTCTAACCTTTTATTGCTACCACCTGAAATGTTAATGCTGAAGAAGGATACAGAAAGGGATATTATTTTATTGACTGAAATGAAACCTCTGCAAGATCGAAGAGGCATGAAGGTATGAGGACAGAATCCCTTCCTTGGGTTTTGAGACCCAGAGAAACTGTCTGAATGCCCAAATGAGTAATGGTTTGCTGTTTATCTGAACAGCAGCTCCCCAAGGAGTTGCTGCAGCTTAAGATGGTGACTGTGGTGGTTCCTTGCTACTCACTGAAGGCAGAAAGGGCACAAAGTGTTGCAGCCCTGCAGTAGCCACCCATATTGTAGGTAAGAGTGTGGAAAAACCTCCCCAGCCTCACACAAGGGGTTGGGAGGGAAAGAGAAAGAGCCAAGTGTCTTTGCCTTACACTATGGCATGCAACTCAGCTTCTACGTCAGAGAGCCCTAACACAACTTTCTGCTCCCTGGAACATCATGAGAACAATGTCCCCCTCAGATACCCATGTCAATTTTGAAGGCAGCTAACTTCTGCTAGATCAAACTTGGGCAGCAGCAGGAGCATGCGCATAAGAAATAACAGGAACAGAAGAGGGACGGCTCAAATAACTCACAGAAAGAAAAATACTGGCTAAAGCTGAGTTGTAGCTTCTGACTTGGATTATCTGAGCTGCAGAAGAGATTCTCACAACTCTTGTCAATGGAAACAGTTTTTTTTTAACAAGAAATAATTTAGGGTTTCAAAAGCTTCTAGAGATCGTTGCAGCAAAAGACTATTCTTCTGTGTGTTCTCTGAAAAGAATTCTTTTTTTTCCCCTTCCTATCAGCAAATAAGTTTTGCTTTATTGAATAAATGTTTTTCTTTCTTTCCTCAAACTGCGAAACTTAGCTTCAGTGCCAACGTGTGCTTTGTTTCACAGAGAAATTTGGTCATCGGTACTCCTGCCAACTGTGGTGTTACTGCCAGTGTTGGGATAACTGTAGTTTCCCTTCAAGCCCCAGAACAAGTGACTGTATGACTCAGTTTCTACATCTTTTCATGTAAGATTTTAGCCCTCCTAGTTGCAGAAGAAAACTTGAAACATGACCAAAGAGCACTCTAGAGAATGAAAGGACTCTCTGTTTTAAAATATCATTATTTTGTAGTCCAGTAAGGGTTGGGGTAGCATGAGTTATATATTCATTTCTGCCAGTGTGGTATTTCATTATTAAAGGGGAACCATTTAGAGCCACAGTGGATTGCAGTTACAGCTTTATTGGTCTCTGGCTGTATTTATATATTCTTTCTTAGTTCACATTGCTTCGAGCATAACACTGCCTTTTCATGCACAGTTTTCCTATGAGGTTCAAATAATCCCCTTCAGATTTAGAGAATGTAAAAATTTTACATATTGTTCAATATCCTTGAAGCACCACTGCATAAAACAGGTAATAATGTGGACAGCAAAGTGCTACCTTGCTGTGGGCTGCTGACAATTTCCAGTGTGGGTGTGAAGAGTCAATTTGTTAAAGTCTTTACAAAAGCAAAAATAAAAATATTCAAAAAAATACAGTCTTTGGTGTTTTACTAAAGCAAAGAAACAAACACACTAAGTTTTTCAGCCTTTCCCACTGATGCTTGCTATCCTTTCAATTGATGGTTATTTTAATTCTTATAGCACAATGATAAAAAAAGAGCAAACTAACCTCAAACTCTATTGCTTTGCTCCATCTGTATTTTAGAAAACACACCCAAAGCAATATTTGGTGTGCTTGCTAAAATACAGAAATTTGCTAAAACCAGAAATTACCCATGACTTACCTCTATATTTCATTACACTTACTTCCATAAACAGGGCAAATTTGCATTGAAAAATGCAGTTGTAACAATGCAGGAATATTTTGTTTAGTTATGCTTTCTGTCCTTTTAAAAATTGTTTTTAAAAGTACTTGAGTTTTTGCCTATTACATATATTAAAATTTTTATATAAAAGTAGAACTTCAAAGAACTTGAATTTAGCAGTGGAAAACCAAGATATTTTAATGGCTATGTGTAGTAAGTTTCTCTAAAAATTCATGCTGTGGGACATATCAAAATGTAGATATTTTGTTCTGAACTTTTTAATGGAAACATTGGACTATTTCATGGACTAGAAATGTAAGTATCCAAACCCGGCTGCACAAAATAATATAAAAAATATTAAAGACCAGGCTCATAAATGTATTTAGGTGCTTAAAAACCCCAACCTTTTCTTTGTAGGATGGAACTGCTTCAATCTCAATTGCTCAATCTTCAATTAATGTGAAAAATTCCACTAAATCTCTAAGTGCCTTTATGTAGGCAACTAAAGACAAAAACACAATTAGTCTGTTGGCTTTTTTTCACAGAAGATTTTTTCAAGGCCAATAGAACTACTGCATCTCTGGCTCTCAGAGGATTGTTTATTTGCTCTACCAACAGACTCTATAACAATATCCATTACCACGTGTTTTGCCTGCTCTTTCCTACTACACTACATGTCCTTCCCACTCTTACACACCTGGAACCCTACTGATTCACCACGGGGACTCAAAACATGCTTGAAGGATCTGGCTCAATGTTTATTCACTTGCAGCAGGTATAACTCAGGCCCATATTTGTAGAAATGGAGTTGCAATGTGCGGCTTAACAGCCCAGGTCCCTCCAAGGGCACCATCCAAGGTCCATTCTTTCACTACTGGTGAGCTACTGGTGGGTAAATATTTGATTTTGTTAGTCAGAGAGAAACTTAAGCAGAACTACTGTGGCTGAGGGAAGTAGGTTACGAAGGGAAAAGTTACTGCAGTCCTAAATCATATTTCATGCTTAGATATGGGCAGTCAGAAGAGCTGGAAGAGAGAGACCATAAACAGTTGTTCCAGGGCTATGAAAAACAGTGGGTTTGCAAGCTTAGAGCAAGGAACTCCATGTCATGTAAAGCTTCACACGGAATGTGTTTATAGGATCTGCATCCTGTCCTGAGCTAATTAAATGGGAAACAGTGAGTCAGTCTCAGTTTCTCATGTTATTCAAAGTGCATGGAATGACTTTTATGGCTGGCTGTCTCAGAAGAAACAAAACACAAATATGTGTTTGAACCATGCCTTAATTTTCCAAAAGGATGGATAAATCCAACTGCTATCTATCCAGAGAGATATCTCATCTTTATTGTGGTAAACTGCAATGAGCTCATTCTTCTTGAGCCTTGTTAAAAATCAGGCAGTGGTATGAGACTGCAGTGGACCCCAGAACTGAAAAGCAAGATGAGTTTTCTGTTCCAATTGTACTTGTCATTTTTACTGTGCAAGATGTTGTTAGACATTAAGCTGCTGAGTTGAGTTTCTGTGGTTTCTCTTTTCCATTTGGTTTCCTCTACACAAGCAATGGAAAAATGTATCCGATTTCTTGGCAGTCTTATGAGGGGATACTCTGTGCATTGGTCTCTCTAAGCTACAGTTTCTAACAGTGTCAGCTTTGTTTTTAGGCCACTAACATCAGAAACATCTTAGAACATTATAAAATATCTGATCATAAAGAGCCTATTGTACTTAAATACAAGCATTTATAGCTTTCCTAGCAGCCAACACTATTACTGTGCTAGTATCCCAGCATGTATTATAAACCCAAATTTTCATCCACTCATTAAAGGAGTCACTGATAAAAATGTGTTGAGATTCCTCATTGCTCAGTTTTGTTCCTGTTCATAAATGTTGTGAGATTTGGAGGGCTTGGGCCACTTAGAAGACCCTTGGAGCTTCTGAGCTGCAGGTCATGGGGCTGGAAAAAGGAGAGTTACAGGAGATTTGGCAGCTGCACAGAATTTAATGCTGGACAGATAGGGAGTATGCAGGAACAGCTGGGCCAGAACGCTCATTTCCTGCATCTCTTATTCCATCAAAAAAGTGAGGTAAAGAGATGTTTCATAATGAACAGCTTCTTCTGGAACTTACAGCAAGAAGCCAGAATTCACATATCATGAATCTGAGACTAAGTTATACTCCAAGGCAATATCTATCAGACATTTTTTTTGAACAGAGCCTTTCAAACTAAGACAGCTCTTCTCTGCTTGGCATTTTTCCTTGTGCAATTTTTTTTTTGTTTGTTTGCAGCTACCTACAATCTCCTGCAATCCAACTTCCAGCACTGATAGGCTTGAACTCTTTGTGGCTTAACCTCCTTATCCAGAACAGCTATTACTGCTGCTCCTCTGTGTCTGGCTTCCCAAGCCTTCATTCCTTTGGTGTATTTCAGACTTCCTGTTGCTGTTATCAGAATGAGTCCTGCTGGCAAGCACTTTTTGACACATGCAAAATACAATGCATGTCTGGTCTGATAAGGAAACAACGTTGCCAAGAAAAGTAGGTAAAATCCCTGTGCCAAAATATACCCCCAGCATTCCAGCTTCCTAGAAGACTGCATATCTGCCCCTTCACAGATATCAAACATTTTCCTGTTCTCTGCATTTCTAGTTTCCAATTTATTCAGCAATCCAGATGGGAATAAATGCTTTCCACAGCATTTAAAAGTTAGGCAGTAGGTAGCCAAATGAAAATAAAAGCATCTTGGGCACCTGATAGAAGCAGGTATTTTAGACGATCCACGAATAGCTGGAAAACACACAAAAATATTTCACACTCCCATGCTTTTGGAAATCTCTTATACTACTGGGTAGCTTGTCATCAGGAATGCACTGACTGACATTCATCTGTGCTTACACTCATCTAAACTTTTGTTCCAGACAGCTGGGATAAGACTACAACTTTTTTAAGGGAAAAAACCCTACACCAAACAATAGAAAAAAATGAACAACCAGCATTCTGTTCTTCTGCATACTGCTCTTCAGGCTGTCCAGTAGCAATGAAAACTGCCTGTAGTAACAAAAAGCTGTTAATAAACCACTACACATTATGCCAATCACCTTTTAAAATTAACTTTATGGTATACACTGTCAGATATTTGGAGTTATAAAACTATGCTCAGGGACATTAACACCATGAGGTCTTTGCAGCAACAACACCCTACCTCACTTTAACATTCAAAAGTGCTGATTCACAGCCCAGACCTATACAAATTAGTTTGGGGTACCATTAAAAGATGTCTAGGTAAAGAACAGGTTTTAGAAATTGCTTCTCTCCTACATCTTTCCATGAAGAACAGGACTACATACAATCTACGTGTAATGCTCCAGCAGGTTAAGATAATTTATTTTCCTTTGCAGCTGGATTAGATTAGGAGACTGTTAATTCCTATGGCTCGTCTAGAATGCAAAGCCCCGGTGACTTGTGGTAAAACAGGAGTTACACGCAGGAGTTCAGCACTTTGGACACTGAAGTTAATATTTAGCTTTAATTTTTGTTCAGTGCCTGGAGTAGCAGGGGGACAATTACTTCTGCAGACCAGTTATTTTTGTTTCTGAGGGATGGGCAAAGAAAGGAGGAACAATGTCAAGGCTGTGACAGTGCTATTTACACAACCATCATTTCAGGCTGAGTACCCTCATCACTTTAATGAAGGAAGTAAGCACTCAATAAAAGCACAGCGTATTGTTTTCACCTGACTTTCTAGTGTCTGAATAGTTTGGCTGAAGATGGAGAATTACCATCACTGGGAGCATGTAAAAGCAGGTTAAGTGTCTATCTGAGATAAAGCACCATGATTTCAAGCAGAAATCTGACTTGTATTTCTGCAGAGCCCTTGCTATTCTCAGAGTCTTGAAGTAGAATCTCAGTCTGGAAAATGTATCCTTTATCAATTTATTAATCCACTACTTATCTAACTTCTGTCATCACCCACAGATATGCAGGGCCATTTTCAGCCTGCATGTGCAGACCGTAGCTGGAGATCCTGGGGGTTAGTCCATCAGATTAACAAGATGAAGTGCAAACTCTAACTTTGGCTGCTCTAGGTGTCAATTCTTCAACATGGCCTGTCAAATCCATGTGTTAGCAAAAGATGGGTAGAAACAGCCCAGACCTGTGACATGACATCCTGTATCGTCACATTTACTGAAGTGGACATAATGACTGCACAAAACTCCTCTGCAGGAGTATTAAAGCACTGACAGAAAGTTCACTTTTGCAGAGTACCTTCATCTGCATTAGAAGAACTATAAAGTATTGGCACTTGTTCAGTACTCCTTGAGAAAAACCTAAGATTTTTATTTCATTTAATTAGTATAACCATTTTCTATCATCCTCACTGCACTATAGAACTTTATGAGAAGCGACTGTTTCAATCTAGCTTATAGCTGCTGGAAGTCACTATTTAACCTGATACTTCGCAGCTTGCAGCTAGGACTGGATCAGCTCAGTAGCTGAAAGCAAAAAAAGCATTGGAAAGTACATATGTTATAGAAGTAATATCTAGACATTAGAGCGAGTGTTCTGTTCCAGCAGAACACCAGTGAGCAAGGGACGGGAGGAGCAACACCTCACTGCAGCCACAGCCAGCCCCCTCTCTGTGGTTTCCCTACTTTGATTGAGTACATCTTTATAGCAATCATACCTTGCTTTTGGTTGTTGGGGGTTTTTTTGGAGGGAGAAGGGGAAAGCAGAGCTCCTGCACTTCAGTCTTTTGGTAGCAACCGGTGTTAGAGGTACTTTCATTTCCCTGGGATCCTGTTGTTTGGCTGGGAGGCCCTGGGGTGAGTCACTGAGCCACCCACCCCAAAACAACAGGAAGAGTCACAAAATTCTTCAAAAACAACAGTGTCTGGGAGGCGTCTTCATCCAGGCTAGATTGCTGGTTGCTGACAACTCTTGCAACTGCATTAGAAATATGCTTCTTTCAGGCCATATTTTTATTTTATTCCCTCTTCTAAAATGGATTTTTTTTCACAAATCTTTCAAACAGTAGAGCTGATGGAATACTATTTATCAAGCTTAAAATTTAGTGAGCTTTCCTACATTTTGCTAAAAGATCTGTTTGATAAAGAATTGTTTAAATATTTGATCATCTTCACAGCTGGTGATAAATGTGCTTTCAATGTGTGTTTTGGGGAGTAAATAGCAGTATTTGCTGAGGAATTTAACTGAAAATAATGTTTCCTGGTGCCCAGCCATACCAGATCTGTGCTCAAGCCAGGCCAGATCTGCTCTCCAGATAAAGTTACTGGAGATTCATCAGATTCTTCCAGACCAGTCTAACTGTACCCTCAGTGAAATCAATGAAAGAAATCTAGAACCATCCTTTCAACAATTTTGGTAAGCAGCAATAGGACTGATTACTTTCAGTAGAAAAATTACTTAGATTACTTTCAGAAGAAAAATCTTCTCATGCCTATTCAATATTTACTTCAATGAGTTAACAAATCCGTATTTTGAGTGTGTAATCATTATTCCTATTAAATTCAGCTGGACATCTTAATGCTGAAAGTTACACATTCAAGTTTTCATAGAAACAAGCCCTGGAGAAGGAACAGTGGCATGCAAATAGCAGTCCTGTATTTCTATTTTCTGCAAATCTCCAGAATCCCATGCAAGTCTCATATTGCTTTCCCATACACATTACTAGGTTGGCCTCACTCAGGGTGGGGACTATATGGAGTAGGGATAATCTTTATTTCCATTGGTCATTAGCCCAGTTTATGTGACAGAATGGAACCTGCAAGTTAGAAACAATACCAACAACAACAGGAATTCTCTACAACAACAGGAATTTTCTATCACATCAGATCTAGGGCTGAGGTTTTTGTGAACTCGATGAACCATTATCCCGTGACATTCACTGGGCATGAAAACAAGCAAGCATATGCAATTCTAAGTATCAGGGCATGGAATGAGAAGCATACATCCCATTCACTTGGAAAGGTGAGGCAGATGTGATCTATACCTCCATAAAGCACCTGATATTGCCCTTCTGCAACTCAGCTGCTCCTTGTGCAGGAATCAGCTCTCTCTCATAGCCACATGTGACCTTGCTAATGTGACCTGCAGATACCTGAGTGCCCAGCTGTAACCAAATATATGCCCTTGCACATAGACTTGTCATGGTAATAAAGAAAGCACTCTAAGGAGGCCAGTTCTCCTGGTTTCTATAACTCCCATAACAACATGGAGCTAAAAGCTTGGCTGGACACCTCTTTTTTCCTGCTTTCACTTCTGCAAGACTTCTAACATTTTGTTTCACAGTTTTTAACTCTTTTGACATGCTTTCCTTTTCCCTGTAACAAATGTTACTCCTGTTGGCCTTTCCCCTCTCTGTTGCACCTCTACATATTCTTCTCCCCTTTGTACCTGCATTGAAAATAAGCAATATTTTTCCATGTTTATACAACAGGCAATACAGTTCATACTCAGCTGGAGTGGGTTCTGGCCATATGACTGCTTGGCAGATGGACACAACTAAGGTCTCCCTAGCCAAATTATCCTCTTGGAGATCATGAAAATAAGATAAATAATTGTCAAGGATAGAAAAAAATGAAGATAGAGCTCACACTTCTGCAGCTGGCTGATATTGCTGCTTAAGTTACTAAGGAGAATTATATCAGATGTGCAAAAGCTGAGGCTACTTTACTTCTAACATCCTCCTTCAGTTTAATGCAGTTTTCACTTTTTGCCAAATGCATTTCCTTGGTCTGTAAAGCAGGGAGAACTGCTGGCAGACTACAGTCAGCAAATCTGAAATTCTGTAATAGTCAGTGATGGTCTTTGGGATAGATTTGGGCAAATGCATTGCCAACACTATCTATTAACACAAGACATTAAGAGGAGTTTCTTGTATTTGGAAAAAAAACTTCACAGAAATAAAAATACATAAATCAGGAATGAGCTAAAACTCAGCGTGCTCCAAAAATGAGTGTCTAATGTTAGGCTCCTAAATCCTTCTTAGCCACCAGGATTAGTAGCTTGATCTCTGCTACTGGTAATTGCCCAGCAGGTTCTGAGAAAGTAGCTCATTTAGGCACCTAAATGTCAGGTTTAGGAACCTAATTTCAGCTTCTAAAATAAGAGCACCAGGATTTTCAGCTACTATTAGAGTTTTACTTTCAGGTCAGACACAAAATCAGAAGGGCTCTAATTTTCTCTACTTCCACTTTAGACACAACCCCAAATGTCACCACTGCCATAATTTTCTGTAGGCGGACAAGAGGAATGATGGCAGGGCCATGGAGGAACACTGAGCACCAGAACAACTTTGGGACCACAACTTTGAGCCTTGCTTCCCTTCCTCCTTCTGGCTTCTTGCGAAGTGCTCTCAGGTCTTGCTGCATTTGCTCCAGTTGCTTCCTCCCTTTCCTCTCGTTATCTGTGCAAAAGGCACTCATGGCTTATCTGTCTGCCAGGGCTCCAGCAGGGCTACATAGGCTCTCACAGAACTTCCAGCCCATGCAGTGGCACCATTCCCACCTTCTGCAAGACAAGGGACCCCTGAGGTCCCAGGGACCTCCTACACTCCAGCAGCTGAAATGACCTGCCTTTTTCTGCTGAATAAGTGGATTTGCCACTGCTATGCAACAGGTAACAGGATGCTCTACAAGGAATTGGAAACAAAAAAACCCCAAAAAACAACCAACCAACCAACCAAAAAAACACCCACAAAAACCCAAAAAACCCCAAAAAACCACCACCAAAAATAAGCTATTTTGATTGGCTACTTTAAAAGAGGTTCTGTAGTCCTTCTCAAGACCCTCCAGAACACAAAAAGTATAACTCCAGAGTATGCTTGAAATCAAAACCAAGGCTAAACTTAAGCCAAAGACTTAACAGAAGCCAAAGCCAAACCAGAAGCACAAATCAAAACCAAATGTATTGCTCTATTCCTAGAAAGTCCTCTTCTCAAAAAAAAAGGTAATTATGCTCTTATTTTGTCATGTCTTGCCAATACACAAAGCTGTAACCATTTTACTAAGCCCTTTTAGAAACTGATTTTTATTTTAATTACTACAGTCCTTTTATATTCTTTTGGTTATCCTCAGAACACCTTGCACTAATTTCTCTTAATTTATTCCTTACAGACCAGGGCAGCTTTTGTCTCTGACGTCCTCAGAGTGCACATACTACATCTTTTCTGTCTGGAATTTTTTTAGAGAGTACATTTGAATAATTTTACATAGAGCAAAAATCTTTCTGAACTCCTTAATTGAATTTAGTGTAAGATGAATTCACAAGAGTCATCCTCTGCAGGACTGCAACGCAGACTATAAGATTATAGTGTTGACTGGTCATATACAAGTAGGGAATTAATCCAAAGAGGCACTAAAAATAGCATGAAGAAGAAGCTTTCTTAAAACTACAGCCACCTTCATCAGTGAGTACAGCAAGGCAGCAAAGGTTTTTGCTGATGGGACTGAGAAAACAAAAATCAGAAAGGCAAGATATGTGATTTTGATGCGTTTACACCTTTAAATATTTCCTGGATAAAAGGAGAAAACATTTTTTGCAGGAGATCCTTTTACTGGGGCTCCAACTTTGTAGAATGACTTTGGGTTTATCTTCTAGAACTGCTTACCCTCTGAAAAAGGGCAGAAAGCAGGGTAGAAAAACTAAATAAGGATGGATAGGACAAGGTAGGATGGCTTTAAAGTGAAAGAGGGTAGGTTTAGATTTTATTTAAGAAGAAGTTCTTTACTGTGAGGGTGGTGAGACACGGGAACAGGTTGTCCAAAATATTGTAGATTCCCCATCCCTGGGATTGGTTTACGGCCAGGCTGGATGGAGATTTGAGCAATCTGGTCTAGTGGAAGGTGTCCCTGCCCATGGGGATGGGGTGTTGGAGCTGGATCATCTTTGAGATGACTTCTAATCCAAACCATTCTATGATTTTGACAGTGGGAGATAACATTATGTGAACAATTGCAGTGCCCTGTTGAAGCTGTACTTTAAAGAGCTCACCCAGGAACAGTTTTTTCAAGGATTTTAGTGCACATTTGTGCTCAAGTACAATGCCAAGAAACTTTGCAGACCAATTTTTAAGGGCTTCCACTTGGAGCATTGCCATGTGTGCAAGACTCAGATCATTAATTCAGGAATGGCTAAATCCTAGTTTTATTTTCACCATTCTTGCTGGTAAAATAAAGTTAGTAAACTGATAAGAACTGTTTAGTGGTAGATATCTTCAGTAACAGAAATGCAGAATTGGATTTGCTCTTTCCTAACGTGTCTGATTTGGTTGTGATTGAAGAGTAATTCAGTATTGCAGCAAAGGAAGCTATAAGAGCAAACATTACTACAATTATGAAAATATCCCACCTATGATTTGCTTAAAGCATGGTCCCACAGTAATTAACAGGGCCTTATGCGTTTCAGCTCTATCATTAGTCAAAGGCTTAACGAAATGTCTCTAATGAAAAGAAAGCAGGAAGGGCTGTGCACAGATTCCTGGTGATTCATTGACTTCCTTCCTTCCATCCCCAGCTACTGTTTTACTGCATTAGTCTGCACAGCAACCACTGCGGTGCTGCACTAAGTAATGCCCAGTGCAAGAGAGACCCACCAGCTCCTCCCTTGCCTTCCATGGGAGAGCAGTGGCAGCACCAGCAGCATCCCACAAACACCCCCAGGGTCTCCAGGTGACCCAATGGGCTCTTGGAGGAACAATTCTCACTTCCAGGGGTACCCTGCAGTCCCCATCAGTGAACCCTGAAGCAGGCAAGCATGCCTGTGGCCACCAGCCTTGTCTTGCTTTTGTGGCCTGACAGACCTCTCCATCCTGTGTGCCTGAGAAACAAGGAGATTGATCACCAGCTCAGACTATCCCCCACAAAAGCAAGATGTAAAATAAGAAAAACATAGATTTTAAATAAATGTGAAGGTGTTTTCTTCCCTCAGCTGTCATGCAGGATTTCTCCAAGGCATCTCTTTGCTGCACTGATTCAGATAAACACGGTAAAACCCTCCTACAGAGACCTGGCTATTTCAGTGAGATCAGAGATTTCTGGAAGGGTGTTACTATGTGGAAGTATTAGCTCTTGAGTCCTGATTCTTTTCTTCAAACTAAAAATAAAAATATAAGTAATTTATTCCAGGGGATCTCAAATGTGTGTCATGGCTTAAATGAGCTTGTGATATCTGCAGAGGTATAAAGGACACTGTGTTCCAAAGTGCCCTGGAAAGGTCCTGCAATAAACTGATTTCTCCAATTGTACTCCAATGCTTCTTAAAAAACAGCCCAAAACCAGACAAGGTTATGTTTGCCTATTTCATGACCATGAAACACACCAGGATCCTCACGTCCCAGCTGAATGGCTGCTGGATAGTCCAGCTGTGTGCAGGGAATTAAATTATGTTTTCACCTGTGTTTTAAGAATTCCTTGATTTTTATAGGATAACTTCAACAAAGAAGGCCAAGAGACTTTCAAGGTGGCTGGAATAACTTTTGTCCAGCTTTTTGTACAGTAAGCTCTAACTAGCAGTGTGCTTTTATCACTGGTCAGACTAACAGCAGTAATTACATGTATCACTGCAGCCAACCATAGAAAATTTATATAGAAATGCTAACCTTTAATTTTTTTTTCCATTAGGAATCGACATTGGGGAAGGACTTCCACTGGGCTAGGGGCTGTAAGTGGGCTTTGATTTAGGTTATGTTCTCTCTATAAAGCATTTCCCTAGCCTGCCAGTGTGAAAATCCAATTGACTTGAGCAGGAAATCCCTGTTGAAAAGGCCACCCTTAGTCTTCTTTTTATCTTCAAAGAACCCATGTAAGATCAGTGGGACTATTTCAAAAGGAAGTTTTAACATAAAAATGCTAAAAGCAGCTGCTCCTCAGTTTCACTGAATTGATGTTTCAACTTGCCATTCCTCATATATCTTGACTCTTTTCTTGTAGCAACTTTTGCACAAAACTAATAGACTAAACATAATTTATGTGTTACAAACTGAGTGGCATTATTCCCCACTTTTTAAAGTCAGTTGAGTTTTCTCAGTAATGTGGAAAGAGGCAAAACCTGATCTCTCATGGCTGTAACTCCTGCCCTATTAAGAGCCATGGCAAAACAGCTACGGGTTTTAATGGAAACTAGAGCTGCCATTAGGTTCCTACATCCCCTATGTGCATTGCAAGAATGATTCAACTGCTCTATTTTCCCCTCTCTTGAACAGGATTTCATCACCTGTTCTTGTCCAGACTTTTCCCTCTATCAAAGTTCTCTATGTTCAATTTCAGAGTCCTGTCGCCAAGTTTGCGGTGGCATAATGCCACCCTATCTTGTAAAAGGACTTGGCTCAGCTCCCAGCAAAATCAGTAAAATCATTTCCATTTCATCCTGCAAGCTGAATCAGACACAAGTTTGTAACTCTGAGCTTTCCTCCACGGCCCCTCTGCTCTTTAGCCTTGAATTCCCACAGGCTCTCAGGAATTTGCTCTGCTTTTCCTTCCAAAGCTTTCAAAACAAAACTGATAAAGTGATTTTTCTCTCTGCACCTCTTCAAGGTTCTTTAGACAGAGCAACCAAAGGGTGAATGAGAAAAAAAATATTTGGCATAATGTTCTGCAAACAGAGGTCTCAGGAGGGATGTTGTAAGTAAGACGGGAACTGCTAAGCCAGGATACATGAGTGGTGCCTCTGCTCCTCTATATTTCTGTGGATTTCAGATCAAACAAAACTGACAAGCATTATTTCCTCATATTTTCCTCCAAATCAATATCCTGTATACTGAAATAGCTATACATGAGAGGGTGTTTTCATGGCTGTGAAAGTTAAAGAGCAGCTATAGCCCTGGCCTGAACAGGAGGGTAGGACAAAAGGAAGAGCCATTTACCCTTGGAATTTACACAACAGCAACAGGACATTGGAGCCACTGCTAAGATTCACAACTGGCTTGCTGCCCATCAAAGATCCAGCAGAGCAGAAGGGTTCAAGACAACACTATTGGAGCTGTTGAAGGGGGCACACAGACCCTACTGCACTGCATAACTTCACGTGCTGAAATTCCTCACTTGTGGCAAGGAATGCCTTGCTCTATTCTTCTGTCAGACTGACACAACCAGCCTCTGAAAACTTGTTCAACGAACCAGTAGCAACACTGTCTATCCCTACAGGCGCAAGTTGTGAGTCACACTTTAGTTCTCACTCACATTCAAATCCAGTCTTTTCTCACTGCAAGCGGTCCAGGATGTTATAACACGTGTAGAGAGGATGTGCATCATTGTTTTAATAATGTTAATTTATTTTTAATAAATTAATGTTTAAATACAAAATATGGTAATTTTTTTTCACTTTCAAAGGCATTTTTTAAAATTTAAAATGCTGGTTAAGCTTCATTCTTTTTCATTCACTTTTCTTGTTGCAACCCTTCCAATTCCAAAGTCAGAGGTGCCGAGCTGTCCTGAAGGAAATTTCTTATCAGAGTTGTGTTCCAAATACTAATAGTATTAGTATTGTCTAAACTAGATAATTGACAATCCCTACAGAGCAGAGAGGATCTGTTGCCTATATATTACTAGCTCAGGGCTATGTAATGGCCAGCACTAATTGATTTTCTTTCTTTCCAGTCATACAAGTATAAATCACAGTTAATAATTATCTCAAGTCATTTCTAAGATAGTGTCTATAGTAAGCATGCTGCCACCACGAGTAATATCTTTGATATGCTTTCCTCCTAGGAGAGACAGAAAAACACCATTCTTCATCCTGTCATTAAGCACAGACTGGAGATTTAAACATATTTGGCCAAAGCTCAGACTACAGTGGTACATGATGTATAGTAGAAGTGACTGCATATATCTGAGTTCCACAAAAAAAAAAAAAAAAAAAAGAAAAAAGAAAAAGCAGACACTATTAAATGTAATGATGAAAATGTAGCCTCCCTGGCTCCCACCACACTCAACTACACTTAACAAGTCACACAATGCAGCAATAGCTAGCCTCATAAACCTTTGCACAGAAAGTGAGGCATTACTGCGTTGTGGAGTTCCAGGACTGTTAAAAAGCTAGTTAACTGGACCTTTAAAATGTATGAAATGTCTACTGAAAAGCCAACTGTAACAGCCCCTAAAGGAGAAGTGCATTAATAGCTTTACATATTTATGTACATACGTGTTTAGGCGCAATAAATACATAATAGAAACATTGCTATTTAAGCATGTTAAAATAGGCATAGGATGAAAAACACTTCTTACAGGAACATATGAGTACGAGCATGCAAGAGCAGCATTGGTGAACACAAGGTTTAAACGTACGAGAGATAAATTCTTCAGGCAAATTAAAAAACAAAGCACCAAGGCTTTTTGTTTAAAGACATTCTGCAACATCCCTGAAAAGGATATAAACACCACAGCAGCCACAATGCTCTATCTCCTCAAACAAACAAATGACGTTAGCTAGCGATTGTGAGGGACTGATAGAAACTGAAATAACGTCCCAGACCTTTTAGAGCAGTTGAGCTGTGCTGGGTGCATATCACAGTGGGAAAAGCAAGCAAATCTGGCAGTAACAGAGTTTCCTTCATTTAGAGCTGGCTGGTAGTAGCAGGAGTGATTCTGACATTGCCCTGCACCACGCCGAATGCTGGCTGCCCTCATGGGCCAGAACAGCAAGGTGAAGCCATCTGACTATAAAAAGGTCTCCTTTTCACCAGATTTTAACACAGGAATCCTGGCACGTATAACCAGGTACAGGTCCATCTGAATCAATAAAGCAAATGCATCCCACAGCACCCACAGAGGGGTAATAATCATTACCCTGCACAGGGGTTCTTTATGCTAAGCTCCTTCCATATTTAAATGGAAATTTTTATGGCAATTGTGTCAGGTGCACCAATGCCTGAATAAATCTAGAATACTTAGTCTCAAATTGGACATGTAGTCAGTGAAGCTATTTGTATACTAGAGGTGTGTTACCTTGCACAGCCTTTGTCCTTTTTTTTCTTCCTCATTCTTTACTCAAGCAAAGCTAGTGGGAGTTTCTCCCAGGGTGAGAACTGAGTTGAGTGCTAAGTCAGTTAAGCACTCCTTTGTTTCAGGTTCTATCAAATTAATAATCTTACACTAATAAGGCTTTCACACTGCATAGACACACTGACGTATGTAAAAATTGCAAGTCATTCTGTCATGGCTCACCTTTCATTAAAAATTCAGACCAAAGAACTACGACAGTGAGAATTTTCAGGTGGCCTGTCTCAAATTGGTGGAATTAGTTAGGATAATGTGAAAACTGTGTCTCATTCAGATCAGTCACCCTAAGACTGGGGCTAAATTGCATCCCACTTCCAAATAAGGAATGAAGTTTCTGGAAGGGGTTCCTGCCACAGAGGGGTAGCATCTCCACCCACTGATTTCACAAGAAGTCTGGTCAGGGCCTAAGTCAAATGAGGAGAAAAGTGGTCTTGTGTACTTTTGAAACTCCCTTTTACTTTTGGACATCAGGATACAGAGGTTCAGATGGGTGAATAGGTGGACTACAAACAATGATCTGTGCTTCCATATTTACTTAGGAATGCTGTACTTGGCAGTGCACATTTCCAGTGGCGGAAATCTCACTTCCTGATGTAAATACAATATTTGGCAGCAGTTAACACATATTCCCCGAAGAAAACCCTGCCACAGTTTGAACCCAATGTGCAAGGGACTTCAGTGTTCAGAAAAACTGGCTAAGCTCTTATATTTTGACAACTCTTACACCAAAATGTTCAATACAGAAGGGAGAAGGCTTAGGCTGACTTCAGACTGTTGTTCCAAAAAACACTGAACAGCAACTATTGGAATATTTTCATATGAATGAATTGCAATAATCCCTGAATAATAGCAGGTCTTTGGTTATTTTGTGGACTAAATATTTTCCTTGTGTAATACTGCCCAGTGGATTAAAAAATCAAATGACGTACAAGCCTGTGCCTACATTATCTAAAGCTCCAGGATCCCAGGAACCACTGTCTTGCACAGGATCCCATGCACAGAGCATCATTAAGAAATGTCAAGGTCATATTTTACTCTGCTTCCTTCAAACATACAAGAAAAGAATATTTGTTACAAAAAAAAACCCCATCTCCCTAATTTACCCAAAAAGTATGACGTTTCCTTGGGAAAAATCATGAATTCTAATTTGGTTTTGAAGGAAGTAATCTTTTTTCTTGTAGGATCTGATAAAGCAGGGGCCCATGATTACCTAATCTGAAGGTCATGTCACATTCAAATAACTAATCTATCCACACAGTGGATGGGAACTGTGCTGTCACCACCTATCATGACAACTGTCAGCAAAATAAAAGCAACACCGCTCCCTGCCTTCCTGGTACATCCCAAATTGTCTGGATGATAATTCCTCAGAACAAACAAACAAAAATCTGTAATGTGTGGATATACCAGTAAACTTTCAGAGAGGAGATAAACAGAGGTCAAGAGGAAAAGGAGCTTAGGTAAAAACCACATGTTTGCAGCTGCAGGAATTTAGCCATGCTCAATTTGGGCGAGCAAGAGGGGAGGATAGTGTAGGTCTGAGAAGCCAACACCCCAAACTGTGAGATGTGTTGACAAAGCCTGGTCTTCCAGGAGCTTGAGCAGCTCCTCTCTCTCCTTTTCCCCACTCTTAGAACGCTCTCATTTTCCCTATTCCGACCCCTCCGCACATGCTCCCAGCACACATCCCTTGTACCAGCCCTGCCTTCTGCCCTGGCTCCTCTCCTCGGCCCAGCTGCGAAACACGCCCCGGCCAGGCAATGGGGAGGGCAAAGCACAGGTCAGCAGTGTCCATTTCCCTTACCAGGGGCACCACCAGGGATCTCCCTCCTCTCTCCAGACGCCAATTTTCATTTAATTCTTCTGGAGCTCGTGTCTCTGCTCTCGCTGCCAGGTGTGGGTGACTTCACCCCAGGCACTGCTGCGTGAAGCGGGCTCTGTGGGAGCCGGCGTTGCGCTGGCCTTCAGCCAATCCTCGGGAAACAAAACCACAAAATAAGTACATCGTCAAGAGCAACACTTGTTAATAAACACCAGCGGTGCTGGAGCGCTCCTTAACCGTGGTGGAAGTTGTGAATAACCAGAAGTGCCCAGGCCTCGCTGCCTGTCCAGCCATCCCAGGAGCCTGAGCCTGGGGTTGTTCCCCCTGTCCCTGTGCTGCCAGGAGAGGGAAGAGGGGGCAGCAACCACCCCGGGGGGTGACACACCGTGGCTGCCAAATTGCAGGTGATGCTCCTGGCTCCTCACGGCACCTCCCAGGGGAAGGAAGAGAGCTGCCCGCAGGAAGATCCCTGCCACTTCCCCGGCCCTCACCAGGTGGCACCAGCATTCAGCCAGGATTCCAGCCAGGATTCCAGCCGTGATTCAGCCAGGATTCCAGCCAGAATTCCAGCCAGAATTCCAGCCGGGATTCCAGCCGGGATTCCAGCCGGGATCCAGCCAGGATTCCAGCCGGGATCCAGCCGAGCTGCTTCTGCTCGCCCCGGCGGGCCGCCGGCGCTGGTCACTGAGCCCCACGATGAGGCCTTCTGAAGTGAATGTAACATAAAACCCCCAAAAACCAAAAAAACGAATACCCCCCCCCCCCCGCCCAAACTAAAGCCCACAAACATTCCTTGCCTATACCTGAAAATCCTCGTTGTTATTTAAACAACATGTTGCCTTCTTCCTTGCAATGTGAAGGGAGCCAAAGCCAGCAGCTCTGGTGACCAAACCCTGATTCCAGGCTTCATTTTCGTGAACCTACTGCTCTTAGTTCCCTGCTGCTTAACCATTCCTATATTGTTAGTTTGATGCAAAAGGAAGGGCAAGGCTTGATTCAGTCAAACCTTTTCAGAGCAAACCCAAGCAGTGTAATTGTTAATTAAATCACCTGAACGAATTAAACTATTTTGAAAAATTAAAGAAATTGGAAAGCAAGTGAGAAAGAAAACTCTTCTCCCTTAATGTTGCTCTACTGAGGTGTGCACCTGGAATCGTGGATACATTTTCCTCCTCTGAGTTTTTGCAGGTTTAAAAACAGTGTAGTCCCCAGATCCTTTGTCTCTGCATTTGAAAACCTGGCAAGGAAATAGCAAATGAGAAATAAAACTTCTCATGGTTAATACTTACACAAACAGCAAGCGTTTGCCACGCAGCTGCAGCATCAGGGGCTTTGTGCAAGGGCCCACTAAGTGCCATGTCCAAGGCTGGACTTGGAAGTGTGCTAGAAAGGCAGTTTTCTTTCTATTGCAGCAAAGGCTGCATGAGAAGTAAAGAGAGGAACACAGGTAGAAAATTAATTTAAAAAAAATCACTAGATCTTCCCTTAGGTTCTTCTGCCAAACTGCTCACACATCTGAGGAACCTGAGCCCAGTCCTGGGAAGGAAAGGAGAGGAGATGCTTCCCCTTCAGTGAGGATCCAAGCAGCTTCATCTCCACTGGGAGCTGCTGGTGCTCCCCAGCCCCCTTTGTTGATCAAACCTCATGTACTTGGTATCAAAGCACAGTGGTTTACATTTAAGTGGTATCTTTACACACAAAGGCCTCCACATGTCTTTACAGTCTTTGTATCTAAATTACACCAACTCCTGCTGAAATTTGAACAGATATATTTGATATGCAAAATAGCTGTAGTCTAATTAACAGCACTGCAGCTAGACTGCTCTGCATGCCAGGGAGTCTAGCTGGATCCAAACAAGACTTTATCCTGTATATTTTATGAGTTAAACAGCAGTTGTACGGAAGGAAAATCACATCATCAGGACACAAATGAAAGGCAGAAAGGAAGATCATAATACAATAATAATAATTTTTCAAAAACAGTCTAATAATAATAAATGTTACAATCTTCATGACATAGTAATTAATTACAAAGCCCCATTTGGAATGAGACCACAACAGTGCTATCACAGTTATGTCTCAATAAGAATTAAAGGTTCTGCTAAGGTTTTGAATATCTTTCCTCAATTGTCAAAGAAATTCTGCAATTACATTTGACATCCCATTCCATCTACTTGGAATATATATTCCCACAATCTGGTTAACTTTGTATTCTTCTCTTAGAAGATCTTCATTAAGGTTCTACTATTTGAAATTACTTTTTACATTAAATAAAGACTGAACATGTGCAGTTTCTAAGACATTCTGAATGTAGAAGAGGAAACAATAAAGAAACTTTTTTAGTGACTGAACATAACCAATATTTCTTCCAAAAGGAACTTTTAGACTTCTATCTTTAGACTTCATGCTTTGAAAAAAACAGGGCAGGTTTCGTACATGATGAAGTTCATGCAAATAGATTGACTGAGGTAACTGCAATGAAGAATTAAGAAGTAATTATTGCCTCATAAAGAAATTTTTCTTTGAAAAGAACCCATATCTTCACATTATGACCTGCCCCTGAAGACGAGGGTAACTCAGGATCTCCTTAATAGATCCCTTGGGGTGGATTAAATGATCAATGTTTGTAAATGTATATATATATATATATATATACATACATATATATATATATATGTAGGGTTTATTTTAGAACAATTTGGTTGCAATGGAAAGGAGATATATAGCCTTTTTGGTTATTACCTGTAGGAATGCAGCAATATAAAAGCATAGAAACAACAAGAAAATGTGTAAAAAAAGGAAAGAGAAAGAAAGAAAGGATAAGAGTAGCAGGATGTCACCACACATGGATCCTGTGATGAGCTTTTGGTTAAGGTGATGGTTGCAGTCCTGATTCATCAGGGGTGGGGATGAAAGGCTCCAGAAAGGAGTCTGGGGGCACTTTGGGGGTCTTTGATGGTTTACAACCCCTTCTAAGACATGACAGCTCCTCTCAGGTCAGCGTACATGAGTCAATTACTCACCTCCACAAATGGCTGATTGTTTTGAGTCATTAACCATTATTAACATTGCAGTCTCTCACACAGAGTGAAGCAGGAACACTAGAAAAGATTTTCCTTTCAAAGCAATTAACTCTTAATGTCTGTTAGGGAAAACAAAGTTACCTTAATAAAGATATTTTTTTCCTCAAAAAAATCTTTGTGGGACATTGCAATGGTTTTTTAAGAGTTCAATATCATTTGTATGAAGATTATCATACCATGTGTATATGCTTATATTTGAATCAGGAAATTCTGGTATTTCACAGTTTACAGATAACTATAAACTATTATTTATGTTTCCAGAGTTTTCCTGTCTTATACTTTATATATTCTTTATATATCCCATAAAATTTGTGGAATCTTTTCTTATGTCTGTACACCTGGACAGACCCCAGAAAACTTAATACCAGCTCTCTGGGAGCAGAGTGCAAAACTGAAGCCAGCTCTAGCTATTTCTGTAAAGAGCCCCATAATACATATATGGGGTTTCAGTGAACAGAGGTATCTGAAATATTTTGGAATTAATAACACTCTTCACAGGTGAGCAGAGGAGAGAGGGAAACAGGAGAGAAGGACACAAGACTACAGCCCAAGGCACACTTAATAAACCAAGATGTCGGAAGAGCAGTGTTAGGAATGTAGGATAAACTAAGCAGTTAAAGTCACTCTGGTGAGCTTTGAGACACTCAGTGCAGCAGCCCACAGCTATCACAGGCCATCTGCTCTTCACAAAGTCAGGAGCCACTCAAGGCAGATGAATATTATGTTCAAGTACTGAAAAATATCTAATTTGGAGGGATAGGAAAAGAGTTGTGGCTGCTCCTTGTAAGGGCAGGACCACAGAAGAAATAGAATTTTGCATACAGCTAAGATTTTCTTTTATTTGCTGCTTCCGTGAAAAGGCTTTTTCCATTGTAATTTGCCAGTGCATGAGCTAAATAAATATGTGGGTAATGGCAGTCCCTGTAATACTGGGGATATGCTGGAAAATCCTTTTTTTTTTTTAAAAAAACCACTCAGTGGAACAAAACATACATTTAACATCTTAGCCATGGCCTCACAGATAAGAGGCCACAGAGTTCAGTCACATTTGACCAACTTACTGAATGCTGATTCAAGCCTGCTGAAGACAATTTGTTGAAGTCCGGTAAATACCTGACAAATGACAGTGACGCAGAGTCAATGCCATATAAGAGCATTTTCCAGATGAATTCTTTGGTAGTCAAAAATTTTCCATTGTGAGCGCATCCTGGTCACCAACATTTTCCCAAAACTTCATGGCCATCACACCTGATGGTCTAAGCTCTGTTCAAACTAACAGGGACTCAAGTGCTTTGAAAGTCTGTGTTCAACTTTTGGCTGACACCCAAAAGACTCACAAAGAGTGTTGCCTTTCACAACACTTGGAGCTCTTTGAAGCTGAGCAATGGTGTGAGTATGGCTTTCAGGAACAGCTGCAAGTTGCTGTTCTACAACAGACAGTAGAAAATGGGAGCTTAACAACATCCAACCTATTGATCTTTCAGAAAAGAAGTTACCAGTGCCACAAAGATTACAGAAGCCAGTGCATCTAGCAAAAAGAGTGGGTATTGTGCTCAGCCTAAAGCTGCAAAGGGCTGAAGAAAACTTTATTCCGATTTTTAACCATCCCCATGAATGACCCTTGGACATGAAGTACACTGAACTGGATAAAGAAAATAAGCACTTGGCATAAATGTAAAAGAAGGCAGAAAAGCTCTCTCGTCTCTGTTTTTCCTTTCCTGTTCTGGCAATTTCTTGATGTTACTTTGCTGTGTGCCAGTAGCCATTGCCCCTGTGCCATGGCCCTATTTTAATATGCACCATGTTGGCTCTCTTCAGAGCTCCTGATTTTCACAATCTGCCTTCAGATTTTACCCAGCACATCTCCCTTCCTCGCAAAATCTTTGTCATCTTTGCTATTTTTTCTCCATCTCTTGCCATCAAACAGATTGTTTCCCAAACCTCCCACTCCAGGTTGCCTGGTGTTTTGTACTGGTGCTGTGCTTTGTTTGCAGTCTGTCATCCCACTGCAGTCAGCCCCAGCCCAGAGGACGCATCGCTACCTAGCAGAGAGCAGTCATATTTTAGCTCAGGTGGAGGCTGCTCAAGCTCCCAATTCTGCTCTGTTTTCCACTCTCTAGCTGTACCTCTGCACATAACCAAGAGGTGCCTCCTACACTGTGCTCCGGGCTCAGCAGACAGGTCTGTGGGGAGAGGATCCACACCCTGCAGAGCTAAAAGTTGAGGGAAACCAACAGGACACATCTATAAGAAGCAAATCCTTAAGCAACACAGTCTTGAGAAACAAGTCTCTGCTGAATGCAAGTGTGCTCTGCTTGTGCTTTAAGGGCTTATTGTTACTATTTTTTTACTTTGGCTAAATGTGCTTGGTTTGCCATATGTTCAGCAAACAGCCTTTTCACCTACCGGCTACCACCATGCCAAATCTCAAAGCAAAGAAATTGCAGTGATCTTTTAATATGGAATAAAATATTGCCCCCCCACCCCCTCACTTGGCTTTTATCTGGAAAAAAATTACATCACTTTTTTTTTTAAACTTATATTTCACAGGTGGAGGCCTGTGCCATCCCAGCAGGTCAGTCTCATCCTAAATGGTTAATGCTTGGCTAAAATGCAAGCATCTAAAAACAGGATATTACAGCAGAAAACCGGATAAGTGCAGTAACAGTAGGAGCTGCAAGGCCCTTCCCAGCTGTCCCCTCTCTCCTGCCCATCAAAACAAATAGAGATAACATCTCAGTGCATTCCTGTCTGGTTAAAACCCTGTGTGCAAGTGAGTCGACAAACTTAATGCACATTTCTGACTTGTGGCAACTTTTGGTTGTGATTACCAGTGCTACAAAAGCTGACACAGACGTTCAGAACTGTGGTGGAAAGAGTACTTCTCGAAGACTTTCTCCTCAATACCACAGAAACAGCATTTCCCTCCCTTCCATCAAAACAGGGTGACTCCAGACATGATGTGCCACCTCCTTTCCCACTTGCATTTTTCTGGCCAACTGGTGGGTTCACCTTCACTGTGTCCTGCAAAGCAGAAAGAAAACAGGCATCCCAAGAGGGGACCAGCCAAGGAGTGAGATGATAAGAAGTGACAATTTCTGCCTTCATTCCCTTCCACACCATTCATTTGTGAACAGAGGAGGAGGGGACCACACCTGCCACTGGTCTGTGCAGATGGCCCTGCCTGTGTGAGCAGATTCACACCCGAGATTAAACCAGCCAAATATTTGGTTTGTGGAGTCAGGGACACAGTAGCTTTAACTCAAAAAAGTTCAGATTCCCTGTTTTCTCTGTGCAATGATGCATATAGGAAAATGAAGGGGACTGTGTTTCTTCCTGACTCCTTTCATAACCTGAAAGAGGCAATCTCATTTTCAGCCTTGACCTCATCTTCTGGACAGCAACTTGTTTACTTGCATGTGTTCAGAGCCAGAGACTCCTGTGGTGGCATAGGATCTGCTGGGATGGCAGTGGATGGCAAAATATGAATGCCACACCAGAAATCAACTTTTTCTCCAGCAAAATTTTTATTTTACATGGCTCTAGTCATGTTGGCTTTTGCTGTTCAAACCCATTTGTGTGTTCATTATGTCACCAGAAGAAAGGGAGAAAATTTGTCATTCTCTAGAAATTTAATCTTTCCATGAGAATTCCTGAAGTTCCTCTCTTTATTAGATTTCCATTTAACTTTGTGTTTTGTTTTGTTTTAATGCAGATGTGCCTGGAGCTATAAAGCAAGAGGCTGATCTGCTTTTCCATTGCATTTAGCTGCTTCTTTGCCAAATCTCAACATGTCCCAAGTCATGCACACTTTTTCCCTGCTTTAAAAGAAAGAATACATGTTTCCCAGAAGAGCCATGAAAAGAGGGGAACCAGTCTGATAAGCCCCATTTCTTCCTGAAAGGGAGAAGTTGCAGAGAAGGGAAGAAGGAAAATCGCTGATGTAGGATGTGTTCATCCTATTAGCCTAGCAACAAAACACACTGGAAGGCAGCAGTGCTTTTGGCATTAAACACACTGAAAGTCTTTATGTCAACAAAACAAAACAAAACTGCATTTGTGATGGGGAAATTTCACCTTCACTTGATGTATGCAATTTTGCCAGTGCCACCACTAAGGAAATAAATCCGGTAATATCCATTTTATGTGAGTCTTTATTTACCATAACAAGATAGATTTGTTCTGGAAAATTTTTTGTCAATATATCCTTTGTTAGGCATTACCTTCATCTCCTAGCAACAGTGTGGGGAAATCCATCAGAGACATGGAATTTAACTGCAAAATAGGATGGCTCACTGTACCTTGTATGCTTTTGGAAACCTGCACTGGCATGCAGATACTCTCACGCACTTACACTGTTTATGTCCATTGACGGGCTGATAAACCAAACTAGAACATGGAAACTGGGAAAAAAAGAGAACAAAACAAAACAAAACCCCTACTCCTTCCCTCATTAAAAACAAATTTACCAAGACACATGAAATACTGAAATAACGGCTCTACCTCTTGCTCTTGGGAAAATTCTTTCATACTCATACACATTGCTCACACTTTGTGGGACATTGGATACGCACACCACATTTAAAATTATTGTGATGACACCTAAAAAGTTTAAATGTCATCAGAACAGAGTTTTTCCAGCCTCAGAGATTTGTGGGGTAATTTTCCTGAAGGTTCAATAGGAATAATAAACCTCTTGCAAACAACACAGTCACTGAGCAAACAGGTACAGAAGATGGCAATGCTCCTCAGGTGCCTGCGCATTTCAGGGCATGTACCAAACCCTGATCTTCTTTTTCTTCCAGAGAGAACCTGTGCTCCTTTTCAAGGAAGTTAAGGGTGAGCTAAAATGCTTTTAAAAGTCTCTAAGGGATCTCTTGCAGCTGAGCTCTGCAGTACCCCTTTGATCTGCATGTCATCCTGCTGGCTGTTTTTCAAGGTTGGATTTGTCCCTCAGGCTGGTCCCAGGAGGTGGCTCCTTGCCTGCAGTGGAACTGACATTATTGCAGCTCAGCCTCTGCACGCACAGAAAAGAAAGGGATGGTACTGCAGCCTTGTGGCTTGTCTGTAGCATAAGAAAATGGGAATTCCCCGTCTGTCCCAGCCTGGCCACATCTGGAGCCTTGCAGCTGACAAAGCTCAGCCATGTCTTAGGGCACTCCTTGAGGTGTGAACATTTTGGCCTCATTGGCTGCTGTGCTTCCAGAAACACACAGGCTGCAACAGCAGGTCTAGAGTGTGGAAATACTTTGCAGAAGGGACATTGCCAGAGACTTTGGGGGAATGACTGAGAGGATTTCCTTTGCTCCCCAGTTCCCTGAGCACATTACCACATATAGAAGCTTCCACATAAGTAAAGGTGACTTATCCTAGAGATCCCCATGAGACAGCACTCTCTGAACCAGTCTGTCACCTACAACAAGTTCTTAAGGACACAATTCAAAGCCCAGTAAAGATTCCTGAAGTCTCTGTGGGTTTATACCCATGCTCCATGGGAAACCTGATTTTAAAAGTAAATTACACCGTTTAATCTCCTACAGGAGCACAAAAGCAATTTGTTATCTGCCAACCAGATGAGTGGATTATTTCTGTGCCCTTTACCCCATCTTCACAAAGGGGACACTACAGTAGGAGATTGCCTTTATATGTATATAGTGTCCTGCAGATGGGAAATCTTCCAACATACATTGTAGAGGGGTTTTTTAATAAAAGAAGATGTGGCCCAGAGGTACAGTCAAGCATTCTGAGGGACTTATGAAATGTGCTGTTCTCAGAGATCCATATTAGCTCAGCTGGGGCGAGAGGAGGCAGCTGAGGGGACACCTCCATGTGGCTGAGCCAGCCTGAGGCTGTTCCTAGGAGGACATTAACAGATCAAAAGGACTGTATTAACTACACCTTATAGATGTGCAAGGGCTTTAGGGGAGGGTTAATTGGCAACAAGGCAAGTAAATAGCTCCCAATACAAAACCAATTATTCAGATATCCGCTGAACTCTGAAAAGGAAGCTGGGGAGACAGGTGGGGGAGAAAAACAGTTTTGGCAAAAATCTGTGTTTCCGGGGGAAAAATACCACCCAATGATTGGGTATTGCTGCTGCATGGGGGAAATCTGATCAGTGACCTAAATCCCCTTCTGCCCATCTCTGGAATGAAAAGACTTTTGCTGCAAGGAAACGCCAAGACGTCTTCTCACACTGCCTGACCCTCAAACATTGGTATAAGATGCAAGAACCATCCCAAGTAAAACTTCTCCTTTAAAAAGACATTTATATTGTTGTTTCTGACTTGGGAATAATGATTTCAGTCAATTTGAATTTATTTCCATCTAAGCTGTGTTTGTTCTCAAACTTTTTGCTATTGACTTGCACACATGTTCAGTACACAGAGCAAACACTTTGGTGTGAAACAACATCATACACAATGAGTCATCTGTGCTCTGGTCCACAGCCATCCCACAGAGAGCTGGGGCTGTCAGTAACTCTGTCAATTGCAAACATAGCTACAAACACTCAGAACGAGACAGTTATCTTGTGTAACACCTTATGGAGACTCTGCCTAAAGCAAATAGGAGCCATGTTAATGTATTTTTGGAAGAGCTAGAATAGAAAGATAGATTATTTGGTAAGGAAGAAGATTTTGGAGAAGTCCTGTGTACACTGATGCATCTGAGCAAGATGATTTTAAAAATAATTATAAATTAACCTTTGACTTACAGAAGAACCTGTCCTGGTTTCTATGGTGATGTGCAGCTATCATCAAGCATTAGCTTCAGAAGTACAGAAAAAAATACATTTATTCATCCTGGGGAATAGCACTAAATAAATTAACAGCGTTAACTCCAGGTATCCTGATGACACAGGCAGGTGAAAAGGGGAAGAAAGGGGAGGAGAGTGGCACAGGAAGGCAGGGAACAGCAGAGAAGATGGAAGAAAAGAAGCGAAAGGGAGTTGGAGGTATGGTCTATCGTTATGGCTTTATAACACGGGCGAGAGCAGGCTACAGGAGATGAAGAAGGACAGAGAAAGGCAAAAAAGGGATGAGACCAGTGTGTAGAGATAGACAGGCAGTGACCAAGGGGCCAAAAGGTGTGTAAAGGGGAGAAAGAAGGGCAATAAAATCAAAGAATGTCAAAAAAGGGCAGAATGGGGCAGAGCTGGGGGAGTGCTGCAGAAAAGAGCAAAGGGCAAAAGATTGACAAAGAAGGGTGAAAAAGGAAGAGAAGAATGGCAGAAAAGAAGAGTGGAGATGGGCAGAGGTTAAAGAAGGGCAGAGAAAACAACAGAAGTGAAGAGAAGGTCAGATAAGTTCAAAGAATGTCAGAGAAGGTCAGAGAGAGCTGGGCAAATGCAACAGAACAGCAGAGAAGAGGGGTGGAGATGAAGGAGGAAGAAGGACAAAGGATCAGGAAAAAGGAGAAGGTCAGAGAAGGCTGAAGAAGGGCAGAGACAGGAAAGAGGCAGAGAAAGGAAGGAGAAGAAAAAGAAGAAGGGCAGAGAAGGGCAGAAGAGAATGAAGGCCAAAGGAAATGGGCAGAGACAGAAGGGCAGAGGAGAAAGGTGAAGAATGACTCAAAGATTGTAAATTCACTATACCAATATTGGCACTAAGGGTGTACCAAGGAAATTCATCCTGTGATTTATCAGAGTTGCTTAAGGATCCACAATAAACAGAGTGAACCTCATTTCCCTCAATAATACACACACACCTATATCTAAATCTATATCTATATGCGTTTTTCAATCTGAATGAGAAACGTGGGAGTTTTGCTCTCCACTTTCCCAACCCCATTCCTTCTGATCTGGGAACAGAGAATTCCAATTATACTCGACCCTGTCACTGCAAACAATTTCCAAACCATCTGCTATCTAATAAAACAACTCGTCTAGACAAACCCTAAACCAGGCAACAAATCTGATATCGTACTTGAAATCATCTAAGTATTAACAACCTGCCGTTGCTAACCTGTCAAACTTCTTCACTGGGAAAAGGACTCACATTTACAATCTCAGGCAGAAGGACTGGAAATGGGAAAGATTTTTTTCTATGGTTAGATACAGGAAAGCTGCTTAGAAGATGGGACAGGATCCAGCCAGCCCAGCCTGAGCACCATTTACACCCACTCAGTCCATGCCTGTGAAAGCAGTGAGCAGTGGAGAGAGATGGGTGCTTTTGAAGGGACCCATCTGCTCACACTGGAACTCCTGAAGCGGGTTTGGTGATAGTTACATAGCTGGGGCCCATCAGTCTTGCCTACTCCAATAAGATGGAGAGCCCAGTGTATTCAGGATTTGCTAAGAAACTGCTTTTGATTCACTATGCCTGAGAGAGTGGAAACAGATCCCAGGTTCACTAAACTCAGACTCACTTGTGAGAATTAGATTAAAAATATTGTCCATCTCCAATGACACCAAAATCAGCTTTGTGTTGTGTGAGCTGAGAGGTTATCTTTCCTGTTCCTCTTGTGTATTTTTTTCTCTGAGTTGATTTGAAAAGAAAGTTCTTGTCTTGATGAAAGAGCTCTTAAATACTCAGAAGCACTGATCAAACCTGGCTCCAGTTTCTGAGCATTTCACTGTGCAATTCAGAGCCAAAGTCAGAGAGCGGCAGTCTTTCCAGGGAAGGGCCACAGGGGCAAGAGATAAGCTGAGTTCCAGCTGCTTCAGGGAAGAGGTTTTGAAGCTCCTTTTTTCCCTGAAACCAGGGAAATCAAGTTATGGAATCATGTAAGCTGTTAAAAGGCCTTGCTGAATCTTATTTTATTCTGTTCAGAAAGAGTCAGTCAGGAGATAAAAAAGGCAAGAAATAAAAAGCATAGTGGTATAACACTTAGACACTTACTTGTCTGGAAGCTCTTATTCCATAGTCTTGATATCAGTTTGGTCCAATAGAGCTACATCCAGAAAGAAAATACCTCTGGTAGGGTTTGACCCAACACCTTCTTTAAGGCTTCCATCACTCAATCTGAGCAGCAAGAGAAATTTAATTAACAGGAATTAGGGATCTATTTTCAGTAGAGCTTTTGCCTAGCCTACAGTGCTGGCCTCCCTCAGAATGCCATCTTACCTCTGATCAATGGAACGGTGTTTATGTATCCAAGGTTTTGCTCAAACGTGCAAGTCTGAAACTCCCTCTCATGTGATGGCTCTGAAGGCAACAAGGGAGAGTTTGTGAGAGGGAGAGAAGTTGGCCAAACTTCTTTTGGGTGCATTTGGGCTGAGCAGTGGCCAAGACCCACAGTATGCTCAGAAAGTGCCTGGCAGTTTCATTGAGCGCCCTATCCCAAAAACGTCCTGGTACTAGTTGGGTGAGTTTTCTTCCCACAAGAGAGCAAGGAGGATATACTAAGTAGGGACTGGTGCCCTCTAATATGGGAGGAGCGTGTGCCTGAGGCACGCTCAGAAACACACTTGGGTCCTCCCCTGAAACACAGTCAAACACTGACAAAGAATGATTATTCAAGGTGCAGATCATCAACTCCAATCCTTTGAGAAATCTGTGATCTTCATTCTATGTACTGAGCTGAGTTTGAGCTGCAGCTCTTCCCACTGAAATTGAGCCTGGTTTTGAGAAAAATCATGGTGAACTGATAGACACAAATTGGGAACAGAGAAGCATATTTGGACAAGTGTAGTGAAGTGAGGAGTTGTTCTCACCCTGAGTTATCACTCTAATGGGATGATAAGAGAAAGTTTATGATCCTCAGGGGTTAAAGAAGGAATCAGACAGCTGTACCCACCAGCAGTATCTCCTCTGCAGTAGGCATGGATGTGTTATAATGATGATGGATTGAGTCATTAGATGTTTTGAAATTCTTTCATGATATAACATTGCTGCTCATTGAACCAAGCCTAGGTGAAGGAAAGGCACTGAGAAATGAGGAAAATAAAAAAAGAGCTAGTAATTAAGTCTTACTGGGTTTGGTAACTGGAACTGGAATGAAACAATTGACTGTTTGGAAATGGATTCTGCAGCAGCTGGATGACAAATTGCAGGACATCCATGTCACCTTTAGCGGCACGGGCAACACTTAAAAACCTATTTAAATTCTAAGAATTATACCTATATTGATTAGGAATTACAGTCAATTTACAGTTTCCTTGTAGTAAAGTGGAAGTAAGCTGTTAATCTAAACTGTGGTGAGTGTTATAAACACATCCAATTTTGATCAAACTGTTACTGATGTAAACATATCATTATAATGAAATTTAAGTAGTAGCAAGAACTGTGGTACAAAGTTCTGGCCAGATCTCAGTGATACCAAGATAATTGATAGAAGAGGAAAAAGTATTGATCTTCCGTGACTAATAGGCTGCTTAACACAGGCAGAAGGACTTACACAGTGAAGAACTGAAGATTAAAAAAAAATTAATAGCAAACCTGAAGTGCTGCTTCAGTGCATGCTTGAAATATCACAAGATGTTGGAAAAACTCATTTACAAATTAATATTCCTTTCATATTTATGAAGTATGAGAATCTAGGGTACTATATCTAGTATTGGTACATAGAACATTGTAATGATATAAATTAGACATAACTATACTGTGAGGGTTTACTTATATTTGAATACAAAGTAAGAATGCAATTCTGTTTAGAGAGAGCAAAAAATATGCTTTTTCTTTTGTTTTTCACTTAACACCATAAATCATGTGTTTATGTCCTTCTATTTTTCCATTTGTAAGTTGGAGCTAATATTGCCGCGACATTTAAAAGGACTGTTCTGAGAAAAGAGTCGTAAAAATAACAGAGAATTCAGCTATTGGAGCACTGATTACCATCTTAATTATGTATTTTTTCTCATTACATCTTATAGGATGGAAACACTTGCTGTTTATTTTCCATCTGTGAAAGCTATGCCCAGTTCAAATTCAGATTTCTACCCTGAGGATAACTCTGGGAGAAAAGCTTCCAGCCTCTGCATTCAGCAAGTGAGAGGTGAGGGGAGCCTTACCCACTTGTAAATACTGATAAATGCTCTCCCAGGTTTCACAGTGCCGGGTACGACCCAGCTGCAAGTCACTCAGCCACAGCAAGACAATAACTGTGCTCAGAGGAAGCCATCAAAGGCTTCCAAAAGAAACCTGCTCTGAGATGAAAGAGAAAATTATTACGGTAATCAACTCTGCTAAGAGAAAAGGAAAGCTGTTTCTCTTTGGGAAGCTTTCCAGTGTTGAAGAAAAGTGGGGGGAGAAGGCGAGAAGGGAAGATGATAAGGTCTCACACGTTCGATTGATTGTTCACATCTAACAAAAATAGCCCCAGCCTGTTCCCATTGTCCTGCAGCTGCTGGCTTCATCACACTTATTGTGCATTTCCTCATGGCTGAGCAGTGCAGTTGCCCAGTTTCCTCCCCTTCATTTCCTAACAAGATCTGTGATGAACTGTAGGAAAAGCTACCAACCCTTCAAAACAATGCCTTTCAAGTTTCCCTAGGTCCATCCAGAAACCGAGGCTAATGTTTTACAGCAAAGCAAAGCAGTTTCAGACAAGGCCCAGTGCAGGTACCCAGATCCTATCCTGAATCAGGATCCTATCACTTGCATATTTTTATTTTTTTTCATTTCATTCCTGGGGCACATCTGAATTTATGTGGACTTCAGGCTTGCTCCTAAAGTGACAGGAGAAGCTTCCTGCACTCAAGGCCATAGCATCTTGAGAAAAGAATGTGCACAAAGAGGTGACCATTGTGTTTAAAAGGTCTCTTTTCCCCCTATGCATTTTACAGCCAGTGTTAATTCTCCAAGGAGCCATTCCTGTATATGGATATGGGTTTCAGATGTAGAGCAAGACGTGAGAGGTGTTCCTCCTCATTCCTTCAGTGGTCTTGGAGCCATTTAAACTGAAACAAATTCACCTGGTATGGCCAGACTGGTCACAAACCTGCTCAGCCCTTGTGGAAATAAGCTACAGAAATCAAATTATCATTCCCAAGAAAGGTATTTTTTGCATACAGAAATTAAACTTCTAAGCATCATAACTGAATACCCTAAGATTGAAAGGTTGAAATCATTCCTACAGATATTTTAGAGTCTATTAAACCTTCTTTAGCTGAATTTTCTCTCCCTTTCATTGTATTCCTGGGAAATTAAGGAACACTTTTCTATAAATAGTTTACAGAGACCAGTATTTTGCATCTATACCCTCCTTCCAACATGGATACCAAATGAAAGCTCCTTTTCATGCCATGTGATGCTTCTTTTTCTTTCAGAAGTTTTCTTCATTGAGGAGTTACACTTCAGCAGAAATAACATCAGATGTTTCAGATAAAACCAGCTGAGAGAAAGATTTCCTCTTTCACGGAACCATAGAATGGTTTGGATTGGAGGAGTCTTCAAAGACCATCCAGTTTCCACCCCCTGCCAGGGACAGGGACACCTTCCACTAAAACAGGCTGTTCAAAGCCTCATCCAACCTGGCTGTGAACGCTTCCAGGGAGGGGGCACCTACAACTGCTCTGGGCAACCTGTGCCAGTGTCTCACCACCCTTGCAGTAAAGAATTTCTTCCTAATGTGTAATCTAAACATACTGTCTCAGTTTGAATCCATTCCCCCTTGTCCTATCACTAAATGCCCTTGTGAGAAGTCCTTCTCAAGCTTTCATGTAGGCCCCCGTGAAAGGACACCATAAGGTCACCTCAAACTCTTCTCTTTTTCAGGCTTTCAGTCAGTGCTTTGTTGTTATTCTTTGTTATTTGTCAATACCTTAAATGTTCTGGGTTAAATCAATGGGAACAAAATCCTGTGGGTGAAACAGAAGTAACTTCTGGTGAGAAGTGCTGGATAAAAGGTCCAGACAGCTACAGACCAATCTCAAGGCTATTGTGAAGCTCCCTGCCCTGATATTTCATCAAGAAATTGCCCTTGAAGTGCAAATTTCTGACACCCAGGTGGCAGGTGAGCCTTGCACACAGCTGAAGGAAAGAAGATTTTTGGGAAAAATTGTCAAAAGGGAAGAACACCTGTGAAAGTACTCTCAGTGAAAAAATATTTTTCCATCCCTGCTCCTCCCTTGGGAATCTGTACACTTCCTGCATGAGGGACTTGTTAGCCCTGGAAATCCAGCCAAACAGATAAGCTGCACTTCGGTTCACCTTATTTGCTGCCAGATCTTCAGTCTCAAAAACACTCAGAGCTCAACAATTCTTAATCCAAATGTCAGCCTTCTCCTCTTTCCTCTGCTCAAATATTTTGCATAGCTTGGAGCAAGGAAAGCCTTTGTAGGCAATTTCAGGGCTGCTCAGGGTCCTTGTTGCAGACCTTTCCTGCTCACACTTAACCCTTGAAACATTTATTTGGACTCTTAAACAGGGGCTTAATGACACATCAAGCCTTTAAGAAAAACTGAGGGGGAGAATAAATGCATTTCTGTGTTTCAAATTTAAAAAGAAGAAGGGATAATATAATGACCAGTCTGTGAATTATCCATGACTGCAGGCAACACCTCGCACAAAGCTCATTCAAGTACCTGAAACCCACAAACTAATCAGGGTCTTAAAATCACTCATAGGCTCTATTCAGAGCTTCTTTTTACTGTAGTTTGACCTAAATTCTCTAATAGCCACCAAAAAAAACCCATTTGACTGGAGAGAACATAAAATAAGCTCATTTCAAATGCTGCTACTAATGCTCTGGCATGGATTTTAGCAGCTTTTCTAATACTTCAGCAATGGAATCAACATCACAGCAATGGAATCATTCTACCTGCATTAAGTCCCTTGGATTTGTATTCCAAAGCAAAGATGAAATTAAGAAAAAGAAGAAAAAGCATTAATTAGAAAACAACAGGGTAAAAAACGTAACAAAGCAGTTACTGTATCTACCTTATCAGTTTTATGGTTGTTTCAAACATGCCATACTTCATTAAGTTGAACTAAGACGACTAGAGATCAATTAATATTGATTAAATGTGAGGAAAAAAAGATATGACATTAAATAAATGTCAGGTTCATTCCTACAGCATAAAAAGTGAACTGTGCTGTTTAGGCAAGGCATTTTCTTCTGAGTTTGTCTAAGTCTAGTTAAAGAAGGAAGCAAATTTGTTCAATAAACAATCCCTATTGATCTTGGAAGATGTAGATATAAGAGCAAAGAACAGGTGTGCAAATGGATAGGGACTGTGGCTATGTCATGATGTACACAGAGAAATACCATCCAGAGAAGTAATCCAGTATTATCTCCTCCTAATCACTTCTTTCTTGGAAATTTCCTGGACTAAATTATGCATTTGTTGTCCCGAAAAATTTCTAAATCCTTACAGAAATTTTTCATTACTATGGTAACTGTTTAGAGAGGAGCTGGTGATACAATCAGAGGCAGCCATCACTACACAAACTAAATCAATCTTTGTTTTATTAGATTTATTGGCTGCTTCATACTCACAGAGCTAAAATTGGAAAACAGACTCTGCTTGCTCCCTGGCCTGAGGAAATTTGCACTTCAAGTTGGATAGGCTGTCTAATGAGAGAAACTGGGCTTTATATCCCACCAAAACCAGTCATATCAACTGCCTAAAAATATTGAATCCTCCAACAGAGCAGCACAATTTATTTAGTTTTCCTGTTACATCTCAGTCCTCAGGCATGTCAGGGTAAGCCTTCAGAGGGCTGTGCTTGAGATGCCCTGCCAGGAACTGGAAGCAAGCCTTGTGCAAGGAGAGGTTCACATCTGGGCATATGCACAGCTGCTGTATTTCAGCACCTTGTGCTTACGTCTCGATTAGGCTCAGGAAACTAAATAGGGAAGCTCCAGAATGAGTTTTGAGGAAGACATGCCTTTTTCATGCCTACAGCTTTACAATTACAAAACTCGTTGGAGATCTTAAATGCAGCTTTAAAATTTCTTAGGCTGGCAGGAGATTTGAATGACACACTTCTAGTATCTCCAAAATGCTTTCAAGCAAGAGCTACCACAAGCCCCCTTCATATTTTCCAAGACAAGAAAAGCCAGCTCTGCTTTCTCACAGACCCGGGGTGGGGGAAAGCTGCATCCTCAGGAGAGGCAGGAGCTGCTGTTGTTCCTCACAGCCCTGAGAAGACACCATGGATGCAAGAGTGATAATAAATATTAAAAACAAACATTTGTTTTTCCCAAGGACTACTCTGGGCAGTGTTACTGTAATATTTTCAATCAGAACCATAACTTGGGCATGCTGACATCCGATTGTTCACTTCTTACTATAATTCTCCAATTTATTCCTTTCCTTGCTCGCATATATGAGAGTTTTGAAATCATTTTGCAATTTTTAAACAGGATGACTCCTGATATCTTACAGAATACCATTATCCATGGATCAAAGTCTGAGGAACACTTTTAGCAGGATTCCCTACTCTGATATCTGTTTATTCATACCGAGATGAAAACCACTTACCCTGTCCCAGATATCTAGGAGTCATGCACTGCAGTGCCTGAAGGTATTTAGGCTGGTTTTTGCTCTAGTTCTACAACCATCACAGAAGAGTTTTCAGCCCAAAAACCACGCCAGTATGATTTCTGCCACCCCCAGGAGCACCAGAACTTTCTCAGGCATATTTTGGAAGGAATAATATGTCTGACTGGTTAACAGTTTGATGAGTTTTGAAATACTATAAATGCATTAGGGATTCCTGCTACTGATACTCTTCTTGCCAGCAGCTACTCATTTTTGCACATCCTATGACAACTCATAAAACTCCTGCACTGCCATTTTGAGACTGAATTGAGAATTTTGGCTAGAGACAGGCTGTCTCCCGTTCTTCTACAGGCAGCTAAATAAAGCTAAAACACACATGTACATCCTTTTTGAAGATTTCCACAACTGTAGTCATACTTTGTGTCAACAGAGAGGTTTTAGCAGTTTTCTGTTTGGGTCTGCTGCAGATCCCTGCAATTATCAGTGCCACCTCCTGGTACAGAAACATACTGAGATCCAGCCACTCAGGAATGGTAGGAGGAAGAAACACAAAATATCCCAACCCTCTCTTCCTGCTTAATATTTTTTGTTCTCTATAGCCTTTTATAAACAGCTGTCTATCCTACGGGAAATCAAAAAGTGGAATACTTTTGTAGCTATATGTATTGAATGAAAGGTCAGGGGAGCTGTCAAAGGCAAGAGGTTACCATGGATTTTCCTTTCCAGGATATCCATTACAAAGCTAAAACCAAAAAATAAGTGTATATATATGCTTATCAAACCAGCTGAAGCTGAACAAGAGAAAGCTTGTGAGTTTAAAGTTTTATTCAGAAATGTCTGCATTCATTTCAGGACTGAGGAAATAATTCTTGCAGCGTTTATGAACCTTGGATACAAAACCCAAGATTTTGACTGAAGATTTGAAATAGTGTGGGGGGGAATTTCATGTCCCCACATCTTAGGTATAGAATTTCCACTGATCTGTCCAGGCAAATGAAAGTGAGAGAGGCAAGACTACAGGTTAGGACGCAGCTGCTGGCAGGAGGCTGCAGAACAGGACTCTAGTCAGGGCTTTGCCAATTTACTTTCTAAAAATGACCAAGATGTGCCTTTTCTTACCACAGCAAGTCAGATGTTTTCCTTAGCTTCTATCTACTTCAGTAACCTAATCCTCAAGCAAACACCTTCAGCATTATTCCTCAGTGCCCCCATGGGATGGGTCACACTTTTACCAGCCTATTTACAAGAAACCAACTCCCAAAAATACAGGTGGAGGGGAGACATATATCCAATGGAGACAAATATTTCCAAAAGTTGAAGCACAGGATCTATTTTTTCAGTGATACTTCCCATTCCTTTCCCGGTCTCACTCAGAGCCTTAGAGCAAGAGAAATCTCAGGCTCAGGTCTGAAAAAGCAGCAGTGCCGTCCCTGTGCCTCCAGTATTAAAAACATTTTTGCTGGTGCTGGGGTACCAAAAAGGCCTAGAAAGCAGCAGAGCAGGCAGCCTCCCACTCCAGGAGAGGGCAGTGAAATACGGTTTAACTTGTCCAGGAAAGGGTAGATGCACCATGAACTGCTCAGCAGCGCCTGCTTAGTCAACCCAAACGCTGACCTTGGCAGCACAAACACGGGCAAATTCAACAGTGGGGTTTCAAGCATGGGGTTTCACGTGTCACCAGCTCTGTAAATTGACTTGGGTCACGATTTCCTAGGAAAATAATTATGCAACCACTTGTTCACTCCCTGTCCACGAAGAGGAAAAAGTGTCATTAGGAGGCAGTGTTTTCTTGTGCTTAGGTTAATAGGTCTCATTTGTTCTGCCAGCGTGGAGGGAGGCAGAACCAATGGAAGAACTTGTAATTCTCTTTTCTAATTAAGTTAATGTGCCACACCAGCCCTCAATCATATTTTTGGGATGCTGCAGTGTCCATGACACATCTTGGAGAGACCGCAGCTGTGATTAAACATTTTTGATAACCCATAAATATAACATTAGTTGCCTCAGTTAGGTTTCTGATAACATCATTCATTTCAGATCATTCAATTAGTGTAGACAAAAGGGCTCTTTCCAGGAGACATAATGTCATTGTCTCTGGGAAGGAACGTACTTCCCAATCACTGTTTATCACTCTGTAATTACAGTGCTGTAGCAGCCATGCTCTATATTACAAGGAGTCCTTTTTGTGCCCAAGGATCCAACAGTTCTTTGTTTTAATTTATTTTCCTCTTAAATACCTCCTGCTATTTAAGCAATAATTCCCTGTAAATCAATTGTTAGCAGCAGTTAATGACTGGTTGGTTAATTAATAGCTGAAAGCAAATCTGAGGGTGTTTGCCACTCTAACAAACCAGCAGACATTAACTGTGGGGTTATTGCTCATGTACCCTATAATCAAGGACTTCTCATAGCCTATGTATAATTTAAAGAAGGGACTGTCTGGGTTGCAATAGGTGGTGGCATTAGGGGGATCTGTGTTCTGCTGGAGAGCTGCATTAAGATGTTTTTAATGCAACAGCCTGCTCTGCTGCTCTCTCCAAGGGACAGATTCTCAGATAATCTTTTTCACAACATTGTCAATTAATATTTATATAAGCCTGTTTTGTCTCTTATCTTCCACAAAATAAGATTTGGAGTGATGCTGCCATGGAGAAGGAAGGAGAGTCTAAAGCAGGCAGTAATTGATGTTACAAAGAGGGTATGTGTAATGGACCAGCTGGCTTATTATGAACTAAAAGTCTGCAGTATCTTCAATACAGAGGATGGTAATGGGGAATAAATGTTGACATTTTCATGGTGAGCAATGCAAGACCATCAAATCAAACAATTTCTGGCATATAATCAAAGCAACATTTAAATGGAAACTGGAGAGATAAGAACATTTTTTCATATTTTTTTTCTGAGTAGAAATGTGCAGCTGTAGGAGAAACTGCGTGGCATGAGTTCTCCACACTGACACAAAGCCAGGAGTTCCCAACAGGGACTGTCTGACTTGTCCTATGGAAAAGAAAAAAATCCAGCAGCAAGGAGCATCCTTGCATGACTGCACCATGCCTTCTCTCCCTGACATTAACTGGTAAATCTAGACAATTTCTGCTTGCTGTCCTCTCCATGACCAGGAACAATTGCTCTCTGTTTTGTTCACAGCCCCCACCTCTGCACTGGACATCTGCTGCCGTGTTACTGTCAGCCTTCCCTTTGCTAAAGTGAACAAACCCAATTCCCTTGGCATCTCTTCACAGTTTGTGCTTCTCATTGTCCTATGTTCTGTCTGATTCACCTGGATTTTTTTGTCCTTCTCTTCATCTGCAGGGTAAGGGAGCACCTGGTTGCAGTACCCCAGCGAAGAGAGGAAAATAAATATTGGTTGTATTTCAAGGATGATGATTCTGAACCAGAACCCAGAATATTTAATTCATTATTCCCTTCAATACTCAAGTCTTCTACAAATATGCTGCTGCCTGGTTATTTCCCCACCTTTCACCCACTCCCATCTATTTGCAACTCTCTTTTCCGACCACAGAACTTCGTATTGTTCCTGAAGGAATTTAATTTAAATATTTGGGAGCAGTTTCTCCAAGTTGTGAAGATCACTTCAAATTCACATCCTGACCTCCAAGGACTTCTATCATCTCCTAGTTTTGACATGCACGGATTGACCTGGCTTGCTTGTTGTTTCGTTGTCAATTAAAAAAAACTATTTAAAAGAACTGAGTATAAGGAAACTGCTGAGTGACCTTCTTAAAATATCTTCTCTGACAGTGATCCAGTGATAGCTATTGCTGAGGAGCTATTTTTCAACAGGCTGTGCACCTACCCCATTGTAGTTATATCTATACCATATTCTTTAGTCTGTCGTGTATGTCAAAAAGCGTTACTAAAAATCAAGCACCAGTGCATTTGCTGCTTCCTCTTTATTCATAGACATGCTACTGTGACAAAGAAGGGAATTAGATTGATTTGACATCAAACGTTCTTGACAAGCCTATGTTTTCCTGTATCAGCCGGCTACTTCACATTGATTGTTTAATGATTTGTTCCTGAATCTTTCAAGGACTTAAGTTAGATTGACAGGTCTGTAATTCCCTGGGTCCTCCTTTTCCCTCTCTTTAAAATATAATACACTGTGTTTGCCCTTCTCTTGTCTTCAGGGACCTCCTTTCTCCTCTGTGAGTTCTTAAAGATAATCGCTAATGGCTCAGCGATTGCTTCAGACAGCACCTTTAAGTACTCTGGGGTGAATTTCATCAGGCCCTACTGACTGGAATACATTCATCTTACCTAAATATTCTTTAATCTATTCTCCTCCTCTTCCAGTCTGTATTTTTTGCCCCCTTGTATAAAGTAAGTTTAAACAACTGGTTGTATACCCTGCTGACTGGTACACTTCATAATTCAAAGCAACTGAACATTTGTCAGTACATTTTAATTTTTTAATATTTACCAAGCATTACATTTCCATTCTCCACATTACAAATTCTAAAAACCCAAACTCATCAACCCCTATTCACTGGATGCTAAACAGACACACCACTCTTAAGGACAGATTCATTGCTGAGGGTGGAGCAGAAAGAGAATATGTGACTAAAACACCGTGTTTTGTCCCACAGAGCTTCGGCATTCACTGACAGGCCTTTGCTGATTGCAACAACAGGTTCCCATTTCCACCCAACCTGTTCCTAAAATGTGACTGGCACCTTCATATCTGAGAGTGCACCCACAGCAGCATCCCTGAGCCAAGCACTGTCCTTTGAATTGGTGAAACTGCTAGGGCTGTTGTCTAGATTTGCTCTAAATTACAAATATTAAGGCCATGTGTTGTTTGGGGTTTTTTTTAATAATAAACTTGAAAATCTGCCAAAAGTCATGGTGGGTTTTCCATGTAAGTACCACGTGGAGATCTACTTCCTGTGCTCTGTCAGACACCTCACGCTATAGTACTCAGTGGGAAAACAATTCAGGTTTCTACCTGTGATAGCCATGCAGAACAATCTTTATTTCAGTCTCTAATAAAATCTTCTTTTGTCCACCTCTCCTCTCAGTAGTTCACTATCATTACAGACCTGAGTGACAGTGTTTGCCTAGCAAGGCTCTCTCTAAAGTAGGGCATTTGTACAGTCAACACTCTCAGGTTTGCTTTTACTAGCAGTTCAAGGGCTTTCTGCCAGAAAAAAGGATACTTCATAGGAGAAATTAACTTTTTAGAGGCCTCTAGGCTTAAGTCCCATCCCATTCCTTACAAGTCAAGATGATTGCAAAAAGTCAGCTTTTAAATGAAAAGCACTGGGCTCAAGCGAGTTTGCTGACAAGCCAGTCATCAAGGGAGGAGGAGGAGAAAACTGGAGAACCACTGAAGACATTCACTTGACCTCTCCACATGGCTGAGTCTTGCAATGCACATTTTCTATTTGACCCAACAAAGCCTGGATGACCAGGCAGCTTTTTTTTTTTTTTTTTTTTTTAATTATTATTCTTTTTTTTTCTGTGTCTTGAAACCCTGATCAAACTCTCATTTGAGAATTTGCCCACAGTGACCCTGATCCATGTGATTCCTCTGCAAACATCCTCTTTACCTGGTGCTGCATGTGAAGAGCATGTGAGGGTACCAGCTGGGGGAGGGTCAGTCCAGGGTTGCTCACTTCTTTGCCTTCTCTGAGTCTAGAGGAATACAAGAGGTTTATCCTGAAGGACTTCTATTTCTTAGCTTTACCTTAGTGTGGTTCAGACTTTAAACTCAGGGTTCAGCTGTGCCAAAGTCTGAATTTTAATGTATCACTACCAGCAGCTGCTGTGTGTTTCCAAAACAAGGCAGCCATAAAAATCTAGGGTAAAGGTTGTGATGGCTCAGAATAAGCATTCTCATTTGAAGGGGTCTGTCTCTAGGAATGCATATTTGGAGGAAATAGGTAAAACAAAACCTTAGTCCTGCTTCCACAAAGCTTTTCTTTTACAGAAAGAATGACAGTGACATTTGAGATTAGAGCTGGCTTCAGAATTTTCTATCAAAAACTTTTAATAAAAAAAAGTATTACAAGTAAAAGTATTACAAGTCAAAACTCACCCTTTCTGCAGTAACATATTGGTTTTGATGAAATTCCCTGGCAACACTGCTCAAGTCTAGAACAGAAATTATATGACATTCAAGAAGGGGAGAGGCAAACCACAGAGGTGGCAATTGCCAGTTGGAAGGGCATTCACCCAAGACACAGGATACTCTCCCATTTGCACTTGTAATTATCCACATCCTATATGAGTACTATCCTGGTGTTCGGTCATCAGATCTACCTTCTGACAGACAGAAGATTTTACAAACCCCCACAAACAGACCAGTTCACTGCCTCTTAAATAAAAATAGATCTGCAATTCTCATGCCTGGGCTATTGTCCTATGGAAAACAACTTTTGAGCCATATTTGAAGGAATTAACTGCCAGATACAACTTTCCCATAATGCCTCAGACTTCCTTTCTCATTTTCTTTTTGGAAACAGCACTGCTGGGTTCCTCAGCTGGGACAGCTGGCTGGAGTCTATTCTCTGCTACTTGTGTGGAACGAGCCTCATGTTCATCTCTATTTTCTGAGTTTGGGAAAATCATGTAAAGGGAGTAATTTTCTTCTCATGAATCTTCTATACCCTATCTGATATAAACAAATAAATGCTGCTTAAATGGTCCTTTTCTTTGAGTTTTAATGCCATCCTCCTTTCTTAACCCGTCCTCATTCTTTCCACTATTTTTCCAGATATTTTATTTTGAAGGACCCTTAGCAGTCTAAAAATGTTCTGTGTTTTTAGATTGAAGAATCTCTCCAACATACACTCAGGTTATTATCTTGAATTTTGCATTTCTATAATATATTTACATTTTCATGCCTAATTTTAAACTCCTACTTGTAATTTTGACTTTTGTTATAAAATCCTCTTCATAATTCCTCCAGTGAGACAACAATAAGCAATACAGTCTCCACTGCCATCTTCCTCAAAGTTCAGTAACTCAGCAGGCCAGATTCAGCAGCCAGCTTTGAGTTCTGAATTTTCCAGTTCTTCAAGCACTGGAGGAGCCAAGACTATAAATCAGTTTCAGAATCACTTGATAATGACCTATCAAAGATTGGCAGGTTGTTGGTTGACAGGTTGGACTTAACCAAATGTTGAGTCAATTTAGAAGCACTCATGACCTTTTTCCCTTGTCTAGAATGGCACTGAACCTTTGAATCAAGGTTTTCAGAGTAAGTATCAGTAACAAAATAAAATAAACATCATCAGAATGAGGCACTTCTCCCTGTTTACTAATATCTTCAGAGAGCAACATAATTTTTGTGAAATTAGTTGTCCATGGGGCTTCAGTCCCCACTGAAGACTCTCTAGACAGGCCCCTTATCTTCTCTGCATGAATTTGCTCATCAGCAGGAGAAGGCAAAACTTGACTACACTTCATTGTCTTGAGTAAACAGCACTGCTTTAGTGATTTTTAATGCTACGCTTCTGATCCTTAGAAATGGTAAATTTTTCACTAGAATAAATTCCCTAATACTGCATGAAGGATTCAGAACTTCCCACTGAGCAGCTCAATAAAAGATTTTTTTAAAAGGAGGGGATTCAGTGTTATCTTTATTGGGAAGAAAAAAATATAGCTCTTGGATCAAGCTGCTGTCCATGGCATCAAATTATTTGTTTCCACCGCACAAAGAAAAAAAAAAAAAGAACAAAACCAGTAAAAAGAAAATTAGCTACATTGATTGCTGGCTGGGGTTTCATTTTGGGTTTCCCCTGTGACTGCAGCATCAGCAGGAATGGTTACTTAGTCATGAATGTGCTGCACAGCAAGAAATCAGATTGCTCCATGTGAGAAGCCTGGCTTTTTTTTCTGGTCTCTCAGTTGTGTGAGGAGGAAATCCAGCTCCCCTTAATCACAGCCTGCCACCACACAGGACACATAACTCACTGCTACAGCCTTTATCATGTGGCTCCCCAAAATGAAAAGAGCCTGTAGATCTTGGCTGTGGGGTATTGGAAATTAGTATTTTCCAAAATAAAATTCTAGCAGATCAACTTAATACTGCTTTTTAGGCTTTTTTTTTTTTTTTGAAACCAGGACATTTTTAACTGTATCTTGATAAAACTCTACCTCTGTCTATAATGGGTTATTAAACCCTTATTATAATATGATCACATATTTAAGCTTCAATTATGCTTAGCTTCCCCTTGTGCCAGAAGCCCTACAATAGAGGTATAGGGCTCTTTCTCAAGTAGTAATTACACAAAAATATAATTTAAAAAGTACAATATAATAAGTCATTGGGAGGAAAAGAACAATTCTGGGTCAAGCCAGAAGAAAACACTCAAGCAGGTCAGAAAGCCAAAGTTACCTTGTACCCTGGTCCCTGTTTTCAGCTAGAAAATGGCACCAAAAATATCTCTACTCATTTAAAGGTTACCTCCCCAAAAGTGAGTTTTCTACTTATTGTAGCAAACATATTTCACTTAGCCACTGATACAGAAAAACAGTGATTCTCAGAAACTAGAGTCCCAAACTAATCATCAGTGATTACAGTGCACCCGGGCAAAAATCTGAATTCAGATTTTGTTTCTATGCCACAAACATGAAATTTCAGTCAGTGCTAACCCTACAGCAGATGAAAAATTTTATTTGCATTTTCCTTTCTACAAAACCAAAACTCTTCCTTTGTAAAAGTCTGATTGTGGAAGAGCCTCCATTCAATATGAAATTCCTAATGGATAGTATTTACAAGCATGTGACAGGACTGCAATGAGCCTAACAAGGGCTACTCAGTTATTAAAATATCCAGAAGCAGATTAACAATTTTTCATAATCAGAGCAGCAATATCAAGTGCAAGAGGGTTGAATAGATAGAAAACTGCAGAGGGAGGTGGCACTGGCTCCTAGTCCCTTACACAGCCCCTCCAATAAAGATTTTTTTTTTTTTTTTGCCATTCCCTTGAAATACTCATGCTCCCTAAACCCTCCCTGATAGCCTCAGTGACATCCCACTCCCTGGTTCCTCTCACAAAAGATCTCACAGCCGGCATGCTGAGGCTAAATAACAGCATCATCTTTTCCAAGGTAGCCTCTACCCTGCAGCGTGAAGCAGTAATTTTCCACTTTACAAGCTGCACACAGTGCGTTGCCTACAGCAGCTTGTTTAAGCACCTCATCCCTCGGAAGAGAGATGCTCAGAGGGTAACTCCTTGTGCTGCACCACCAGTCCCTCCTCCTCCTCTTCCTCACTCGGCTGAGAGGAGCCAAGGCACCCCCAGAGCAAAAGGAGGAGGCTGCAGTACAGGCACAGCACCACTGTGGCTCAGCACCGCATTATCCTCCAAACTGAAAGGAAAATAAACACAAGTAGCACAGCACATCTTAATTTTCACTGCTGGTAAGTGACAGTTTTACTCAATTTTAGTCAGCTATCAAGTAATCAGAATGAATTAAGCAGCAGAAGGAAGGGCTGTGCCAGGATCCAATAAAGCGGTGTGCAGTGGAGTGCTTCAGGGAGTCACTGCACATCTTCCTCTTATCATCATCCCCGTGGGCTCCCCATCACTGCCATCAGACAGCATCTCTGACAAGCTCCAAAACACCAGGAAACCAGCACCTTCTGCCACTCCTATCACCAGAATCAGAATCAGCTGTCAGTCCAGCTTGTCTCCGTGGGATGGTTCCACACACATGCCTGCCTGTCTTCCTCTGCTTTGAAGAGCCTAATAAGTAGGCTTGAAATTGCTATTAACTCCCAGCAGGCCCCACTCACACCTTTAACTGGGAGCAGTGCTTGCACTTGGTCAGCACTCACGATCCCTCCTGCATTCCACCAGCTGAGATGGACATGGTGGATTGAAAGGTTTCATTGGAGGGCCAAAGGCAATTTCTCCTTTAGATCTCCCAAGGAAAGGAGTAGGCTTGGGGACACTTCATTCCATGTTTGCACTTCTCTAAATATTATACCTGCTTTGGTCTCAAAGGTCATCTCAGGTGCAGCCTTCCCATTGTAGGGATTGGATATTGTTGGCTGTAGTAAGGAGGGTATTTTTATTATCTCCCCATGGTCAGAGATCGACTTTCAATCCTCAATTCCGTGTTTTGCACACTGTGCAAGCCACGAGGGTATTTACAAATGCAAACTTCCAAGGATGTCTTTAGGGCAACAAATTAGAACAACTCTGGTGAAATCTCTGACTTCAGCTGTGTTTTACTGCTGCCATTAAGCTGTCACACAGGGGCTGTAACCTCCAGTGATTCCATATATAACCGCACACACAAGGCAAACTGTTAATAGCTCCTTCCTAAATCCTGGCGGTCCAGCAGTAAGGAGGCTGTGGACACAGCCTCTGTGAATTTAGTCAAGCACACACCTTCTCTTTACAACACTAATAAATAACGATTACCCTTTGGGACAGGACTGAAGGCACACAATGGAAAAATGTCCTGGCAGTCTAGAAAAGGACATCCAAAGAAAAGTGAGTTTCAGCTCAAGGTGGTTGTTCCTCACGGCTGTGGTAGCTTCCCTGATGCAGGGCGATCCTAGCCCACATTAATTCTGGTTAGAAAATAGATTTAGCCAGATAGTGGTCAAATTTATACTGAAAGGGATGGAAAACACTTCTTCTGTTGCATGAGGAACATGCAAACAGCCTTTAATTATGGAACATTACAAAACTACACTGATCCAAGACCCTAATTATTTTTTTTCTCCAACAGTTATTTGCCTCCTCCTACGTGAAACTCCCCCACCTCTCGGCAGCTCCTACTTCAAGCTCTTTGCAACATCTCAAGAAATTCAAATGCCTGCTCTTAGAGGAAAATAGTTTCTAATTAAACATAGAGCGTGGGTGTGAATGAAGCTGGGCCCACTCCTTGCCTCACTGAAGTCAACAGAAAAATGTTTTTCTTTTTTACCATGAGCCTCAGCAAAGACAGGGGTGATGGGTCATTGCTCCCAGGCACAGTCTTGAGGAAACACAGGGTCACTGGTACTGACAGCTAATATGGATTTTCTTTAGGTTTGGGAAAAAAGTCGGAAGCTTCCTAAATTTCAGGCTTAGTGTGCAGTTTTGGCTGAAAACATGTACACTAGAGACTGGAGCATGACCAGTGGGCAACAGCAAGCCAAGAATATGGAGGGCTCATGTAAACATTAACTACTTATAGGTCCACTCCAGGTGGGAACATCAGAGAATGTCATCTTAAAAACCTTCCTCTGCACCACATCGGAGCACAGTTTTGTGAGTTTTGAAGCAAAATTAAGTATTTGGGAAATGTTACTTGTCCTTTTCATGGCAAAATAAGGTATTTTGCAGACTCAGAATCTACTCACACAATTTTCAAATATGTTCTTTCATTATCTGATGTCTAAGTTTAAAAGAAAATATTCTAGCTCATAATTTATCTCTTTCTACTATAATTCATCCACAGAAACATCCAAAACGTAGAAGAAAGGGTTGGAAGTGCAGACAAACACAAATCCTGCCAGCATCACAACACAATACAGAAAGACAAAGACAGACCAGGGTTTCTATTGATCTAGGTGGCAATCCTATCAGGCCAAAGTAGCTGTAGATGGTGTTCAGGCTCCTGATGATTTGGTCTCCACTTCCTCAGTTCCTCCGTAATCTTCCCTCCACACACTTACACAGCTCTCTGCTCCTCAAGCACCACAACAGCATTTTGACCAGTGTGGTTGTGGCTTACATTTGGTAGTGACTCCACAGAAAATACTCACTTGGAAAACTGGAGAGGAAAAGATAAGAAGCTGAAAGTTTTTCCTGACACCAGTAGGACCCCCGTAGTTTGTTTGAGATAATTTTGTTTACAACAACACAATGGATCCTGGTGATGTTAGAAGAAAGGTTCTGCTCTACTCCAGAAAACGCTCCTGCACTGTGTGCAAGAAAAGCTGAGTGTGCTGATGGGTTATAGCACCTCATATTCTATTTAAATTCTCAGTTATGAACACTCCAGTTATTTTTGAAGCAGTAGCTGGTAAAGTTAGGGCCTGTGTGAAGTAGGAAGAAATGAGAAATTGATTTTATTTCAGTAACACAAAATTACATTTTCCTTGTAGAGCTACTCAGACTCTCAGGAAAAAATAAAAAAAATCAGTAGCTGGTCTCCAGAGGTCCATCCAGCCCTACATGCTCATCAAAGTTCATATTCCTGCAGCTAATGATATATTTTCCTTCAGAGTTTAGCTTGTCTGGAGATGGGAAGAAGAGATCTGTTTTTTTCATTTTGATGAGGCTAGCACTTTTCAAAGTTCACCTATGCATAATCTTGGCAGGGAGGCATGCATCTAGCTGATTTAGAAGACACATTTGTGTCAAAATCCATCTCTCCTGATTTTCACTGAAGTGCTTCAATATGCTATGGTACTTCACAAGATTGAAATAAATGCATTTCATAGCTCTCATCTCCCCCAACTCTCACCTTCCCTGTAACTACATTTCCATTCCTTTTTAGCAGAAATACCTGAGGCTGCTTTTGTTTTTCTTAACACCAGATTCAAACTCAGGGTGATTTGAAGACTTCTCTCTTGGACTTGTTTCTCCACAAGTCATAGCTCATCAGCATGGCAGCATCTCTTCTCCTGCATAAGAGTGGCTCCAGGGCTTTTCAGGTGCTGAGTTTGCCAGCAGAAGAGAGCAGTGCCAAGACAATCTTCCCTTGCATTGATTATGCTTCCTCCACCACCACCCTCCTCCCTCCAAAATGTAAACATGTCACAATTCTTGCTCTCATTTAAGGCTCAGATGGGCTTTTGGGGGAAAAAAAGTGTTTTCTCTTGTCTGTAACAGACACCATGGCAAGGTTTTTGAATTTTCACAGGATATACTTACACCCTTTAAAAAATCCTGCAAAAGACTAATCATCTTCAGGAATACCCTGAAATTGTGGCTCCAGCTGTTTTAACTTCCTACTCAGCCTCTTGGAAGAGTGATTAAAGCCAAAGTTTGAAAGATTTTGATGCAAGGCTTAAAGGTAGTCCCACCCTCAGCTGCATCCTAGCAAGCATTATTTTTCTTGCAGGGAAGGCAGGAGACCAAGCTGTGGGACCACCCTCTAGTCACCCTGGTTAGCAGTCCTACTGTGATGCAGAGCAGTGATCAGTGGTTTCACACTGTGTTTTCAGTGTCTGAAATGTTGGAACATTTTCTTTCCTCACCCCTGGGAGAGGGGTGCAGTAGGGGCAGAGAAACAGAAGGTGCTGAAGGGGAATCTGCCTCAGGTTCTGGTAAAACCTTGGGTGGAAAGCACAAGCCCTGAACTGCAGGTTCTAATTCTACTGAGCACGGAAACCCTTCTCCTTTCTGACCCCTGTGCAGCATGAGGGGACCTCCAGAAGGACTCAGTGTTGAGGGGAAAAGCATCCTCCAACCTCAGGTTCTCAGCAGCTGCCACTGTGGTTGTCAGTGAACTAGGCCCCATTACCTATGCCCAGGTGGCATTTCACACTGACTGTTCAAACACCACAGGATGTAATGTTAATGACTTTCATACTTCTTATTAGAGTTAACTGATGGGTACAAGTGGAATGCAATAATTTTTTTTTTTACCTGAAGAACGTTTTTTCTGTGTCTAAAGATGGGCCTTTACATACAGCACAGAAATGCTATAATAATATACAGAAAGGGACAAAGATACCGATAGCAAAGGACAAAATTTTTTCTATGTTAACTGAGCAGCATTATTCCTCAGACTTATTTAAAACTGAACCAGTTCCATCTGGCTTAAAGAATCCCCCAATACTATGTTTCTGTGTCATGACAGGAAAGATTTGCTGTGCCCCTGGGATAGTAGCTGGACTCCTACAGATGTCATGCAGGAAAGCAGAATAATGAGTGTAACGGGAAGAGCAAGAGAGAGAAAAAGAACAGAGGATTCTCCAATCCTCGTTATTTTTTTAAACCTAAATTTGAATTTTACTTATGTAAAGGCATGGAACAGATCTTGTTTCACCTTAGATTGCTGTGACCTTGTAACAGCAGAATGCCTGGCTTTGTCTATTTGCTGGGTTCCATCAGTAAAGGATATAACGGGTATCAGAAATCCTAGGGGAATGAACTTGGGGGTCTGGAGGTTGAAATATCCAAATAATCTTGCCAGTTCAAGAGTTTCAAATAATGACTAGAGCTGCTGAATTCTTATTCAGCTTAAACTTCAAGGGGATGACTACTTGCTTGCCATGCTAGCACCAGCCTTGTAGGGTTACAGGCGCACTGCATGGAAAACAGCTCCCCATCCTGTTCCCCATATGTCTGAGCTGCTCCCAACCCGAGATACAATCTGTCATGCTGATCTGAGAGGAGAAATTTGCCCTCTCAAATTTGCACAGAAGATATTACTTTGTCCTTCAGTAGAAGAAAATTCTATCCTTTCTGAAGACAGTTGCATTTCCTCAAAAAATGCAGAGATCTGGGGTTGGGGTGTTTTGGAGCCTGAGTAAGATCTCCCATGCAACAGCCCATCCAAGCCCCTCAGGAGGTTTTGAAGAGCACAGGCTTTCTGTCAATGCTAGACCATAAAAAACCACACAATGCATTTCTGAAGAACATGAGGTTTCTTTGGCCCTGGAGTGAATTTAATGTGGAAGGGCCTAGGGAAAGGGAAAAAAATTGACTAAATGGGGGAAACTTGTCAGCTGCCAGAGTTTTACCTGCAGATGCTTGCTTGACCCTCAGATAAGCTGGATTTCCTGAAAGAAAAGAAGAGCATGGAGGCAGAGAGTCTATAAGGAAGCATCAGAGGAACAGGGGCTACTCCAGTATCCCAAGAAAACACAAGGACATCTTTCACCAGGATGCCGTGGTATGTCTCGTTATAGCTCATTCTAGCAAAAGTTTTGGCATGTGAGTAAAATGATTGATGGCATACAGTGCTCAAAATTTTGGTCTGATAAAAAAGCCAAAATGGTACAGTGGTGATTTGCTCTAAAGTAGCATAAAACAGACAACCTACGCTCAATGTCCTTTACACCAAGCACCTTTTTTCACTGCCCCGATTTTTCCAGAGGATGCAGCACACACGTATGCCTTGTCACACACATCTGTCCTTGTCATTAAACCCCCCCTCCCAAGGGACAGCTTTGTAAGACAACTTTCAACCTTCCACATAATTGTCCAGTGCAAAACTGCTGTATCACATATGGTCCTCCACTTAAGCCTTCTGGGACTAAAGCTATTCATAGGTTTTCTACCAAAATGATGGAGAGGAATGAAATTCAGAGGAATGAAATTCAATGAAATTCTGGCATAGGATCTCTTTTGGCATTAGTCCCTCCCAGTTGGTAACTTCCTGCTCTTGCTTTTCCCCTCTCTATAGGGGAAAAATAGCCCAAATAATCTACACAGAAGTTTTGCTGTTGAGTGAAATTTCACAGCTTTTTATGGGTTTCACAGAATGACTCAAAGAGCCTATTAATTTGCTTTTCAGATTTTTTAGGTTTAAAAAAGAAATGTCTAGCAAGTCCTAAAATCCTTCTACAGAGCCCGGCTGGTTATGTTCCTCTTGGAGGCAAGTCTTTTTGTTCCTCTCCTCGGCTAGAAATCCGCCACCTCCACCATCTTAATTTAGATTTTACTTCTAACAGAGCAATAGGAGTTGCACCACAGCTTCCTCAAGGGACTGCATGCTGGTACCCATGAAAAGCAGCATAGAGTGAAATCTCCGGGACTCAGGGAGAGTGAGGGATGAGCTCTATGCTGCATTGGATGGAGATGTGCTCTCTCCTTTGCACAGACCCCTAAGGCCTCTCAATTTCCTTGGTTCAAGCTCAGGACCAGCACGGCTTTATTTTAACTTAGAGTTCCCTGTCAAAACTAGACTAAGAAAACACAGAAGTCCATCCAGTCCTGGAATTAGTTTTACTTTGGAAGGTCAGGGGAAAAAACCAGTCTGTGAGTCTCTGAAAAATACAGATTAAATGCAACTTGGCAACAAATCATCATGGAGCATCTCTTGCCAAACATGATCTGGTACTTGCAACTTCCACTGAATTTCATTCCTATTGTAGCTGAACTTGGGGGAAATGACAGGGGAAGGATATTAATATATTAGGGGCTGAGAGAGAGCTGTTTTTCAAGTGAGACAGGAGAAATGAGTGTTTCAAACCCCTCATACTTCAGTGAAATCCAATTTTCTGTCACAAATGTCGCACTGAAGAAAGAATGCACTTGAAAGTCAGAACCTGGGATGCTAAGCAGCATCTATAAAATGCCTAGGAGATGAATACTTTCTGTGCCCCTGTTGCTTGCAAATGTACCCTTCATCCTGCAGCAGGAGCAAACATTAACCACTGGTGCAAGGCTTTGTACTCAGAGGGCTTTGCAGAGAATCCAAATTGCAGCTTATGGTTCCCTGCCAAAGGCTGAAGAAAATGGCTGTGAATTCCCATGCTCAAGAGTAATGTGTGCCTTTAAACATTTCATAAAAGTAGGGATCTCTGCTGAGACAACAGCTCACGAAGGCAGGCTCAGCCTTCAACCGATATAAGCTCTGGCCAGCAAATTTCTGTGTTTAATCCTTGGAGAGTCCCCTGTGTCATGCCTGCTGGCAAGCTCCAGTTGGCTCTGAGTGAGACCCAAAGGGTAGATGGAGGGAGTCCATGTGATGGGTTACAAGCCTGGATTGTTTGGGATGGGATGGCAATCTGTAATCTTCTGACCAAATTTGTCCTGCCAAAGAACATGATAATAATAACAGCCCTCTTTAAGGATAAAGGCAAATCCCAGCACTGAGATTGGTGGGATCTCTAAATTCTTTGCAGCTTAATCACGGCAAAGCGGTCAACCATGAGGTTAGTTCTTAAGGGGTATGTGACAAATGTGCTGGCTTTTAAATACAGCAAACCTACAGCTATTTATTATCTCCTGGCTGTTCTGCAGGCAAGAGACCATGGAGGTAGCAGCAAGATGCTGCTGCCCCTGCTCCTCAAATCTGACACCCTGAAAGCATAAATGGAAAGATTCCCACTGTCACCCCCACTGAGAGCAGTTCCTTAAGTCAGAGCCTTCCTGAACTGAAATATTTCATTAGCTTTGGCTGAATTGGATATAGCTAAACCCTCAGACTGTGTCCAGAAGAAGTAATATGCATTTTACCTCCTGCCCAATTCACCACTATAAACAAATTAGAGATACACATTAAGCATGTCATAAACCACTCCTGGCTTAAATTCATGCAGTCTTAATAGCATTGCATTCAGAATAAACTTCCAAGTGAGATAAACACAGTTAGAAAATAAGGCTTTTGCTCTCCTGGAAACAAAATATATTCTTTTGTCACTACTAAATAATGAGAACATTAGTTCAAAACATCAGGAAACATTTCATAGGACTAGGAGAAGGATTTATTAAAAAAGAGTACATAATGGCAATTCTTTTCTATCCAGGGAAGACCTCGTGAAGCCATGCCACACAAGACACCAGCATGGGGCCCTAGCTGTCACTTCTGCCTTCCCATCCTAGGAGTGGGAGCCATGGACAAGCACACAAAAGCCTGTTTCTTAAAATAGGGTCGGTGACCTGAATGCAGGAGCCGCTGGAGCTTGAAGCTTTGTTTTATTAATCAGTTTTCATGCATTTACTTGAGGATTAACATAGGCTGCCAGCTTTATCAGCATTAATTTAGAGTACCTTGAGGTATTGAGGACAGAGCTGTCTGCTGCTCATACAGTGTCAGCACACCACCCCTGCTCCCCTCCTGCTCAAGATTAAGACACCATTAGGACAAAGTGAACACTTCAGATGCACACTGCTTGCTACAGCTCTGCGCTGTGACCCAGCAGAGGGGAAAGGGAACATGCCAGAGACAGCACTTGCAGGTTATTTTGCAGCCGTCAGAGTGTCTGGGGCTGTGAGGCTGAATAAGCAGCGAGCCCTGTGTGCTGCTGTCCCCCCGAAGCAAATCTGATGCCTCCACAAGAGAGCACAACTTCCCAAAAGCACGGAGGTCCCCAGAGCTCAGTACCTGAAGCATCTTTAAAATACAACACTAAAAAGAATAGGACATGAGATATGTCCTATACACTGTGGTGCAGAGGCTCAGCAGGCCCCCCTGCAGCTCAGCTCCCTCCTGGCTGCCTAAACACCTCTTGCCAAAGCCAGTCCAGCAAGCCTGGAGGGGCACTCGCTCCCCTTCTATCTTACCTGTACTTTCCGTGGATCTTCTGCCATGGCAAAGGTTTCTGTGCTGCAGCAATCCACATGGACTCCAGGAACCATCCTGGGGGTGGAAGGTACTGTAGCACAGTTTGCTCACAGCCTCAACCAACCAGCTGTAGCTGTAACAACACAGCAATTAATGCCTCCCTAGCTTAGCACTTAATTGTTCTCTGCTTCAGGTGGACACCGGGACACAGATGTGCTAGAAGAGCTGAACATCTCCAGACATTATCTAAATCCAAGGGCCCTGAATCAAGGACCACCACCCACACTGGCAAACATCTTCTCCTGACTGAATCCAGGCACCACGTCAGGTGTTAGTCATAAGTCTGTGACAAACGTCTGACACTATTTAAGCAGCTCACGCACCTGTGGAGTGTAACTATCTAGTCTTAATCTAAAGCACCTGTCTGGCATGGGCCAGAAATACAGACTGGGGTCTTGAAACAGAAGGACTGGGAACTGTGATCAGATGAGAGGGACAGTTTAGGCTCTGGGAGCAACTGAGCATCTACAGAGGCCTCTTCTTGGCAGAACATACGGCAGACCTGGAAGAGCAATTGTACTCTTGTGTTTGACTACAGTACACTTACCATTTCCTCTGGGATGCAATTATGAGATGAGAACAAATTAAATTCAGAGGTACATACACCAACTGCACAGCAACACTGACGCGCTACCAAAAAACAAAAGGCACAAATCTCAGAAAGTCACACTGAGAGGACGTAATGAAATAGCAGCTATGGTCTGTCCAAACCAAGTTTCTTTAGACCCAAGCCTTACTTGATCCAAGAGGTTGTTTTGCCAACACCGAAGAAAAGAATGAAGGACTGCCTTGGGTGAGGCACATTTCTTGGCTGAAAACCACAGTCCCAAAACCACCCGAGTTTTACCTCAGGCATCCACATGGTTTGGGACCTCTCCTACAACAGCTGTGCTCCTCACTGATCTCTGCCAGATGCTGCAGCCCTCTCACATCAGTAGCCTCTTACCATATCCCACTTACAATCAGCTGCATCTCTTTTCTCACTTCTTTTGGATGGAAAGAGGTTTGAGAGGACCTACCTGATCCCCCACACTGTCATGTTGGAGGTGGCATTCACATCATGTGGGGGCCAGCAGCTTCAGCCAGCACCACAGCAGCTGGGGGAAAAAAAAAACCAAACCAAACAAATAAAAAAAAAAAAAACAAACCCCAGAGAGATAAAGTTATAAACCAGGAAATATTTTCCCAGGGTGAGGTACCTTCTTGGCTGACCACACCCAGGGCCAGCATATCTGGGCTGCCCACTCCTTAGGGACTTTGTATGAGATGGTGTCGTGCATTTGTTCCACTTGGATTTTGGCATGTGTCAGTCAGAGAAATTACTTCTGGACTCATGATTGTGACTTTGTGCTGCTCATACAGATGAGGAGAAATCTACAGATTTACTGTTTGGGTCTAAGACAAAAGCTCCCTTGAAAAAACAGCTTGTGACCTATGGAAAGGGTAGGTTATGCAGTCAGTGCTGTTTAGCCTGCTCCCTTGCAGGAGGGGGCTGCTACCAAAAGGAATGAACCAGCAGGTACTTACCAGTGTTCTCTACAGGCAGGGGGGACTGGACACATCTGCCTTCATCAGTGCCTGAACAACAGAAATGAGGAGTCCACAGAGACACTGAAGTTCTCCAGGAGCAACTGTTGTGGAGATGTACAGAGCACTAAGGCACAAACCCTCATGGTACTGAAAAACAGCTGGCCAGCAAACCAGGTACTGCGTGGGGCTGGGAGCCAAGTTAATACAGTTTCTGAATTGCAGCTGGCTCCACTTTCATTGGCTCAGGACACAGGCAGTGGCCTGTGTGCCCACCCACAGCCACTTCACCATGCCCTGGGACAGTCGCCATCGACTAGAGCAGTGACAGTGGCCGATGCTCAGCTGCTAATAAAGCCTTCTCAGGGACAAGCTTCCCATTAATCGTTTCTTTGAAACAATTAATCACCCCCCACTTCTGTCCAGGAGGGCTGCCATGAAATCCAGCCAGAGAGTAAGATGATTGCTCTCATGCCACTTTGTGTGACTCACCAGAGAGAAAGGAGCACAGCAGTACGGGGACGATAATTACTCTTTTTTTGTGAGTCGGTGCCTGGTTTCAGTGTATTTAAGTGTTGTTTAAGTGTCTAGTTCTTGGCCATTGTATTCAATCTTATTTTTATTAGGGTCTTAAAATTTTTACAGCGTGGAGAAGTTTGTACCTCAATGGGAGCTTTCAGAATACAGTGAAAAATACAGCCATAAAAAACAGAAGTGCAGGTTGCTCCCTGGCATTTACCTATAGTGCTCTTCTCTTGCCTCATTAACTTTATAAGCATCCAGGTTTGCTAGAAATCATGGTAATTTATACTAAATCAGTAAAGCAAGCGAGCTAAAATGCAAACATGCCGAAGCCACTCTTCCACCATGCATGTTGCTGCAGAGAGAAAACTGTTAGCTTGAGGGAGGGACAGCTGTCAAGGCCACCACAGCTGTGCTATTTCCCTGACAAATATCTCAGTGGACGTGTACCCAGGAGAGGTGTGGCTAGGGACATGACTACAAAATTCCTGTGGGCAGGAGCAGCACCCGGAGTCTGGGAAGACTGCCAACCTGTGGATCCAGGTGTGCAATATCCTGTCTCTGGTGCACTTTCTTCTCTCCATAGTTTTTCCCCCCTTCAACTTGTTCAAGTGGCTCAAGTCTTAGAACGGAAAAAGGCCAGCCTGTTTTGCTTTGTGGGCTATATTTCTATGGGATGCTGCTCCTTAAAGAGCACAGCTGCATTGCTGACAGGCAAACACACCCGTCTGCCAAGGCTCAAGTTTGTTCTCTATGGGTGGCCAGACTGTATTCTCTAAAAAACATCCAAAAAACACTGTAAACTCACAAAAAAATTACCAACAGGCATGTAAGCACTTCCACATTCCTGCTTGCTTGTTCTGCGTAAACAGCAGAATTTTATTTTTCTTTCTGCCACATACATTTTTAACCAGCTGTATATCACTCCTGTTTTAGAAGTGATATTGCACAGAAAAAAGGCATTGGACAGACATTAGACATTGCACAGAAAAAAAAAAAAAAGAGGCTGCAAAGAGGCTTTGCTTTTATTGATGGAGAAATGCCTTATCAGGTATGGTTCACAGGGCTAGTCCCCCCTGGTCTACCAAGAAGATTTCAAGACTTTGCAGATTTATTTTCATATTTCCTTTGACCAAATAGGTCACTAAAATTGTTACACACTGATGAAGTCCATCCAGCCCACTATCCTCTATTCCCTGGGAAGGTGGATAATTTCCTATGGGAATTCCATGGGAATGAATGAATGAATGAATAGGAAATAAGAAAGAGCATACCTATAAGAAATCCTACCTGTTCAGCTTCCTCATTCATAGGTTGCTGTTCGTGTTACTGTTTGCTTCCAATGGGCAGTCAAATCAATACCACTTCTAAGCAGGAAAAATAGACTTCAGAAGGAATATTGTTCAGCATTATTGAACACAGACTTCCTCCCTCTCCCCCCTCAACCCCTTTTTACGAAAAAAGAGCTCATCTAGCAGGGACTTTACCTTTCTTACCTAGAGGACACAGGCGGGCTCCTCTGCACGATGGGTCAGGAGGGCTGGGTAGCAGTGAGAGGATCTGCAAAGAACTATCAGGACATGACAAGCCAGTTTTACTGAGTTTCACTCTTGCATTACTCTCTGAGAATATGTATTTTTTCTGTTTCTAAAAGCAGGAAGAGATAAAATACCATAATTACCTTGGAAAGGTATCAAAAAGCTCAATGAAATAATATTTGTAAAGAACTGAAGGATCTTTAAATATTGTGCGCACTTTTGTGGCTTTACTTTGTCCTGTGGTGGTCGTTCAGAAAAATCCTGAAATGAAGGGCAAAATTTGAAAGTGACTATTTCCACAGACATCAGCATCCCCCAAAACCGCTTGTGTGAGCGTGCTCTGAGGTAGTTAATATTTGCCAGGTGTTGAAATGCTCAGACACATTTCTCCCCAAGGTATTTAGAACTGCGATCCATGGAGGCAAATGGAAGGGACATACTAGGAAACACATTAGAGTTCTTCCTGTGATCGTGTGATTTTTTTCCCCTTAACGTTTTTGCACCGTTTCAAACCAATGATTAACTTTCCATTGGCAAAATCAGGGCTGTAAATGTCTGGGGGAACTCGCTAGACGTGCTCCTGCACTCACGCTCGGGCTGAGCTGGCTCACGTGCTGCTCCGGCGCTGACGCGGAGTGGGAGTGCGCAGGCCAGACAGCGTGCTGCTAGTGCAGGCAAAGGCCAGGAGAAACTTCAGCTGCAGAGACACTAAACACTGCACCTTTTTACCTCCACACTAGCTGATCAACCAGATTAGGCAAGGCTGGAGTCAGCTGCCTGTGCTGCAGGCTGGCTCCCCACAGGGCACGAGGCTCCCCGAGGTGCAAGATACTCAGGTGACATTCCGCTGGGTCCTTTCAAGACAAGCAAGAACAAGGATCCTCAGGGGGAAGACAAGGGGACTTCTGCAAAATGATCTCTCCAACACAACCAGTAAAACACCCAGTGTAAAACAGCAACAACAAAAAAATCAGCCAGGAAGATAAGAGCTGTCAAGGATCTTGAAATGATGGTGGCTGTGGCAGATCCCCATGAATGGGAGTGGGGGAAAGCTGCTGGGGCAGCAGGACATTGAGCCACTGCTCTGGCATGGTGGGTAGGGGCTAGCACAAGTCAGGAAAGCAGAAGAAAGAAACTGCATGGTTTTCACATTGATGCTGATTGTGGTGGCCTTGCAGCCTCCAGGATGCTGATCATGGAGGGCTGACACACACAGTGTGTCACCAGTGCACCATGGTTTGCTCACCAGCTGATCTCAGCTCTCAGCAGTTGCTAAAATATGGGGAGCAGAGGTATGTATGGAAAAGCTCAGTGTTTTTCCACTTGTGTTCAGCCATGCTGGAGCTCAGCTTCTGTGTTAGGCCCCTTCATACAGCGGGTGGTATGCCAATAAAATTGCTCACAGGAGAAAATTCTACTAGGTGAGGGTAAGAGTGGCAGAATGAGGTTCTTAACAGTCTTGATAGAGGCTGTAAGCAGTCTAAAGAGAAGCCTAATTCAGATGCCTCGGTATCCAGCCTTTTTGATTACACCCACAAACCACCCACAACCTCCAAATTGCTATTCTTTAGAAACACCCTGCAGCATTTTTTGGTTTCCAATATACAGCAGTGCTCTAGGCTTAGCTGCTGGATTTGTGCATGCACATGCAAAAATAACTAATGGAGAGCTTGATCAGACAGCAGGATCTTTTCTCAAATGACACATTTTAGTAATAAAGGAAATGTATTCTGTTATCCTGCTAGCATGGAATAATGAAACCACAGCTTTCCCTTCCCAGCTTTTTTCCCTTCCTCTCTTTTGAGTGTTGCAAAGCACAAATGATCCTTGGCTTGTAGGCTGCAGCAGCCCACAGGAGCTTTAAGAATAGTGTCAGAAACCCACAAAGCCATGCTTTAATTGAGGACTGGGTCAGTGGTGACACTTTGGAGAGCTGTGCTCTCATTCCAAAGCAGCAAGGTACTCTGCAGGTGCCAAAGCCTGACATTTCCATGCAGAAGGAGGAGGGTCCTGTGCTGCTGAGACACGTTAGTTTGGCAGCTTTGTCAAGCACACCGTGGCCTGGGAGATCAAACCCTTCTTCCTGCAGGTCTGTGCCCATGATCTCTGCCCCTCCACACCTCTGGGAGGTGCTGCTGTCACAAGGACCAGTGACCATGATGTTTCCGTGTTTTCTTTGTAAGACGTGTGTGCTGTTATTCAAATCTCTGTGTTCGCACTGCTGCCTGTATTGCCCAACTGCTGTAACTCTCAAAGCAGAAGGTTAAAGGAAAACAAGATAAGGCTGATATTTAGGCCGCCTTGTGAACTTCTGTTTTGTTTCTTGGGCAGCTAGGGTTTCATTTTAATTGCAATCTCAATTTAAGGCCCAGGACGGAGGGAGATCGAAGGAGAAAAAGAAAACCTCAACTAATTTTCTTCCCTTTCTGGCTAGTGAGTGTGGTTTAAGAACAAAGTCTTCCCAGACAGCTTCTGTAATCACAAGTAAAAGAGACAAGAAAATAAAAGTTATGCTCCTGCTAACACTCCTGGGTTTAAAAAAATTTAAAAATATTTCAGTGTTCTTCTCATGTTTTTATTAATTTCAGACCTCCATAATACCTCTTGTAACCACCATCTACACACAGACCTAATAAAGTGGAAAACTCCAGAATCTGCAAAACCTCCAGAGATACCAGAGGTAGAGAAGCATTGCTGGTAGGGAGCTGGCTTCTGCTGTCATGTCAGAAGCAACTGGGGAGGTAGAACTACACATTTATTGGCCTTTTCATCAAAGGAAACTGAGAGCATGAAATGCAACTTGTACTCTATAATACAAACTCATCAAAACAAGAGCACAGGAAGCTCATCAGCTTAAGCTAACTCAAACAAAGCTCCCTCCAAGGCTGCCCTCCAGACTTCTGCCTCCTTGGCTCCCAGCTCTTCAAAAAACCCTCCCCTGCCAGGCCCGTGGCAGGAGAAAATCCCATCCATCCTCTCACTGAGAGTTTTCCCAGTGCAACTCACGCCTACACGTATAACTCAGTTTCTTGCCTCGCTAATGATTCTATAAGCTATCTCAGAGGCCAGCTGCCAGAAGCTGATGTCTCTGCAAAGTGAGAATTGTTTGGAGCATGCAGGAAGGTACTGTGTTCTCCTAGCAACCAAAGTTGTAAAATAATGTAATCATATCCAAGATAATGTGATAAAAGATTATATGATGCTTGTATCGGGTTGTTATGGCAACTGAAATAAGCTTAAATGCGTGTATCCAGCGTTTCAAACAAATAATGTAATTGTCTGCAAAATTACCTTCCTAATTAACCCCATTCAGTTTGCCATCCTCTCCATTCATATAAGCCTACTACAGGGCTGTTGTGAAACCTTGTTTTCATAGAATCATAGAATGGTTTGGGTTGACAGGGACCTTAAAGATCACCCAGTTCCCAGATCACCCCCTTTGCCATGGGCAGTGACACCTTCCACTAGACAAGGTTGCTCAGAGCTCCATCCAGCCTGGCTTGATCCAGCCCACCAGGGATGGGGCATCCACAGCTTCCCTGGGCAGCCTCTTCCAGTGCCCCACCACACTCACAGTAAAGAATTTTTTCTTGTGCCTGATCTAAACCTACTCTCTTCTGGTTAGAATCCATTCACCCTTGTCCTGTCAGTACAGGCTCCTGTAAAAGCCCCCTCCACCTTTCTTGTGATCTGTCCATCCTCACCTGCCAGCACCCCCAAGTACTCCTCAGCAGGGCTGCTCTCGGTCTGTTCATCCCAAACCTGTCTTGATACTGGACGTTGCTCTGATCCAGGTGCAGCATCTCATGCTTGGTCTTGTTAAACCTTACGAGATTTCCGTGGGCCCACTTCTCCAGCTTGCCCAGGTCCCTCTGGATGGTTACCCCTTCCTTCAGGTGTGTCAGCAGCATAACTCAGCCTGGTGTCATCTGCAGATATGCTGAGGGTGCACTCAATCCCCCTGTCTGTGCCATTAATGAAGATATTTAATAACACTGGTGCCAGTACAGACACTGACTCTGACATCCACTGACCCCTCAGAGCCATTGGGGTCACTACCCTCCGGATGTGACCATCCAACCACTTTCATATCCATCGAACAGTCCACACATCAAATCCCCCTCTGTCCAATTTAGAGAGAAGGATGTTGTGGGGGACCCTGTCAAAGGTTTTGGAGAAGTCCAGATAAATGGCATCTCTTGCACCCTTCCCTTGTCCACCAAAGCAGTCCCTCCATCATAGAAGGTCGCTGGGTTGGCCAGGCAGGATTTTCCCTTGGTGAAGTTGTGCTGGCTGTCCCAAATCACCTCCCTGTTTTCCATGTGCTTCAGCGTACCTTCTAGAAGGATCTGTTCCATGATCTCTCCAAACACAGAGGTGAGGCTGACAGGCCAGTAGTTCCCAGGCTCCTCTTTTCTACCCTTTTTAAAGATGGGTACAGTGTTTCTCTTTTTCCTGTCACTTGAGACTTCACCTGACTGCCATGACTTTTCAAATATCAAGGAGAATGGCTTGGCAACCACATCAGCCAATTCCCTCAGGACTCTGGGAGGCATCTCATAGGATCCCACAGACTTAAGCACACTCGGGTTCCTCAGACTTTCATGAGCCAGATCCTTACTCACCATGAGAGGGACTTTGCTCCCTGGTCCCCATCCTGCTGTCCATCCGCTCAAGAGGTATGAGAAGAGAGGTTGCCATTGAAGACTGAGGAAAAAATTCTTGAGTACCATAGCCTTCTCCTCATCCATTGTTACCATTTTTCCAGCATAGCTTACCTGGCGGGGAACGGGGAGCATTGCACCTTTCAAGGCCTTTATCCTGTCTCTGCCCAACTCTTTTTTTTATTTTGTTTGAAACCTTCATTTTTTTGACCCTGCTGATGTAAAATTTGTTATTTCATCCCTGCACGTTTGAGTCAACAGCTATTTGCATTTCAGTGCATCATCTAACATGGGCTTTTTTTTTTTCCTTTTCAAAACAATTTTGTTGCTTAGGGAAATGTCCTAATGGGTTAGGATTTACTTAACTCTTCCCCCTCCCTGTATCTTGAGGACTTCCAAGAAGTGAAAATACCCAACCAAAGCCCAAGTGAAGATGACCCATCATCTCAGCCATGCTGACAGCAGCCAGGAAAAGAAAGACACCCAAGAGAGGGCGCACTGCAGCCTCATCCATGCTGGCAGAATCTGGCACCCTTTCCTCAATTTCAGCTTCCCCTACCAAAATAATAGACAATTTCTCAAGAAAAATCAATTGTCTTGCTCCAAAATTTCCAGTTCTTATCACAAGATACACTTTTAAAAAACATTTTCCACATCTTTTGATTCCTTTCCTTTGAGGCTTTATAAAAGTCTAATTTCCATAGAGTGTCGTTCTGAAATCAACCCATCTTCTGTAATAGTCCCAGTGGGCTGATGCGGGGAGATAATTGTTTTCTGGATCAGAGTTTTAGTCTATGGTTCATTTCTGAGCTGTGATTTTTAAAGTGATTCTAATAGATACAATATTTAAACTGATACCTCTGTCAAAATTTGGGGTTTTTTTGCATTTTCTCTCTTTCCCACTTCCCAATCCTTGCTGTACATGGGAACAGTGGTGGTGGGTGGGGGCTGGGTCCTGTGCCACAGTGTGGGCAGGAGGGCACAGAGCACCCTGCAAACCCACTGGAGCTGTGCCCTCCACAGGCTGCTCCTGCTGAAGATGCCGAGGCAGCTCAGCTGGAGGCGGCTGCGCAGGTGAAGCAGGAGCAGCCCCTTCCCTGCACCCCGACACAGAGGAAGGTGGTTAATGATCTTTTCCCTCTGTTCTTCCATTCCCTGCCTCGTGCTGACAGCACAACCTGCACTCCAGGTGCTTTCCCTGCACTTCATTCTTTCTGACCTGCTCACCACTCACCCGAAGCAGCACTAACGTACCAGTGAAAGCTTTGCTGCTTTCGACACCTCAAAGGAAAGTCCCCATAACAAAACAAAGCAGCAGTAAAGAAGTTTGATGAATAACCTCAGCTGCCCCTGCAGAAGTGTACCAGAGGGCACCACCTGCTCGGCCAGCGCCGTGCCTGCCTGCCAGGAGAGCCCAGCTGCACACCCAGACATAACCCACTCTCTGTGCCTGCCTTCCCATCTGCTGGAATATTTGGGGTGTTTACCCTGCACTTCATGGGCTGGCTCCAGGCTCTTCCCCATGTGATTGCAGCATCAGCCAAAGGCAAAGACAACCGAGCCCAGCAGGTGCTGTGTGGAAACCAGTGCTGGTGATGGGCTAAGCCTAAAAGCATCAGAGCCATTTGCCACGTACACCTGACATGCTGTTTGGTTTTCAGCCCTGCCAGCAGGTTCATTTCTAGGCTGCAGAAAATTCCCCAGAGGGCATAAACAAAAGGAGGGAAACAAACCCTTTGAAAATATAATTTATTTAGGTCTTATTGCTTTTTCGCCCAATGACAAAAACAAGACAATGTCCTTTCTGTAAAGGCACAAGTAGCTCTTTGGATGCACTAAAAATGCTTTTGTGAAATAGTAATATATGGACTTTTAAAATAGTATGCTCTATAACCAAATTACAGTAGCATCATGCATAACATTCCTTAAATTTACTGATAACTTCCCAGCTTCCAGTTCTTCTTGGGTACAGGAACAAGATTAATTTAACTTGGATACTGCACTAAGACCCAGGGAAATGCCTGAGTGACATTGTGTACATCATATGTTTCACACCGACTGCACCATCCTTCTGCACTTGCAATTGCTACCAGTTAACCCTGGGCTGCAATACCTTTCCTCCATCTGAGCATGATCCAAAAAGCCACCCTGGTAGATTCAACAGGAGCAGCCAACACACGACGGGAACTCTGAAGGACATAAAGTATATTGCAAGGTGGGCATTGCACCCCACAGGTGCCTGTTCTGAAGCCACAAACCAGGAGCTCTAATTCCCTGAGCACATGCTGAAGGACACCTACAATATGAGCAGCAGGATAACATTTTCTTATTTTATAACTTGTCTAAGTGCCTCCAGACAGTTAGGGTTAGGATTCATATTTACTAGGAATTTACCTAAAAGGGGATACCTGGACACGAATTTTATCTTTTCATTGGTCTTGTTTTGCAGACAAGAAAATATCGAAAATTCGGTTCGCTCACATATGAACATTAAAGTGAAAAGAAAGGAAAAAGATCTGTAATTTTTGCCTCCTTAGAGCTCACAAACTTCATTTGAAACTCCAGCATCTCTGAGCACTTGATAACAATCCTAGTGTTGATATGTAAAGGGTTGGAGGGGTTTCATACAGAATTATCTTGCTTTAGCTACTTCTTTCTGTGAGGCCCTTTGCGTGGCTTCATGAGAATGAGTTATGCTGGCTTTATGAGAGTGGATCATTTATAAAGCTCATATAAATGATGTGTTCAGAGAGTGTTTTGTGTTCCTCTTGATAAGCATTAATTGTATGCAAAATGGCATACAGCAACTAATCACACCTTTCTTGCCAGGTAGTTGTAGCCATTCAGGTAGGAAGCCCATCTTTTTGGATATTTCTAAGCTAGCCTTACAAGCATTTTTAGCTCTTTCTTTAAGAAATGAGCAAGGTAAAATCTGTCCGATTGTTATAAATTAATAAAAGATGCAAATCTAGTCATCTGCATGAAGAAAATGGGAAGGTAGGAGAGGCTGTTTCTGATCCAAATCCCCACGCCGACTCCCTCTGCAGCAGCAAGAAAATTATTTTCTCTACTCTCAGCCCCAGTTTTCCCCCTCAAGCGCTAGTGCTAATTATACCTGCCTCACTGAGGTTTTGTAACAAACAGCCTGCGTGTGAAAACTACTTTGATGCAAGCAAGTGCCAAGTTTTAGTAATAAACATATGGTGAATGACATTTTGCCTGGATTTATGCACTGGAAGAGTTTATTTAAATCAGATTTGGAAACCGATAGCGAGCCGGAGAAACACCGCACCGTTTCTCAATCAATAAATAAATACTTGCTTGTATCCTCTGCTCTAAATGCATGGGAGCCTGGCTCTGTGCCAGGCATTAGGCAGACGGCGGGCTTGGAGTTTTTGCCCTTATCTTCATTTTTTTGGAGCTCGTTGTCCTCTCTTCCAATGCTTAGTTTAAGGGCAGAGGGGGAAGGTGGGAAGGTGCTGGGACCATCTAGGGTGGTATTCCAGCACCAGGGCAACACCCTTGCACAGGGAGAATTTTAGAGCCAAAGAGCATAAGGAGGGGAAGATGGACTGAATCTAGATCCAGCCATTCCTAAAACTAGGCAGAGACAGAACTACGCTTTTTAAAAACTTTCTCCAATAACCAGGCTACTTTAGCCAGAAACACCCTAAAATAAAACCTTACCTGGCGTCTGTAATCCTGAACTTCAAACTACTGTACAAATTACACCAGTGCACTTGAAGACTCTATGTTAAAAGGGTAGCCACTGACTTGGACAATTGACAGACCTCAATTTTTTACATTTTCCTCTTTGTCAAGGTGGGAGAAGGAGGAGGAAGGGAGAAGACTGAATCCTGACAACACTGCAGTGACCCTGTGCAAAACCATGGGCACACAGAGGTTTTCAGCAAAGAGCTCAACCCCAAAATGCTTTGTTTTAATTGCAAGCCTCCTAAGAGGGGAACTGTTTTTCTTTCGTTCTGTGCTCTGGAAACTTGTTTTTCATTTTCAAATTATTTGAGCCAGGCTGACTTTGTGGCGGCAGTCTCAGCCCTGCCAGGGTCCAGTAGCCTTCCATGAGGTTGGGAGCACCCTGCCCTGGGTGTGCAGCCCCCACAGCTGCAACCCCCTGTGAACACTTTCCTGATGGCTTCCCAGGCACACCTGGAATGCTCAGCAGAAATTGCTTTCATTTTTTGTTAATATTTAATACAAAAGTTTCATCTTGAAGGAGAAAGACCTTTTGGTTCAGAGGCAGATCTGAAATGATTTTCATATTAAGGCTCTCAATTACTCCTTCTCAAATAAGTGTTTCCATATGGACAATTGTATGACAAGTGGGATAGAGTGGTTTCTGCTTTCTTCAGCTGCAGTTACTGATAATTTCTGTAGCACAGGATGGATTTCTTCACTTCAGACCCAAATTAACTTTCCAAGATACATGCATCTTCTCCTCTCCCTCCCCCCCAGTCTTAAATTACCAGTACCACAATCCCACTGGGGAACTGGGAAAATGAGGGTATAAAAATGTTTAATTTTTCTAATAGTTTTAATTACCATATATTTTTAAAGCCCTGTGATTTCTCACGTCGCTGTGGGATAGCTGTTCTAATTTGAGTGGTGACAATGTACGTGGGTCTGGAATTAAATTTAAATCCTCCATGGTTACTAACAGCTATCGTCACCACCCTGCACAGCATAACCCTGATGCTTTGCTCTGGGGCCTCCCTTGCCATGGCCGTTTTCCCACCTCAAGATTTAAAAGGGATCTCAGTGCCTGAACCTCACCAGTTCTTCTAACCAGGCTCTGGAAACCAGAGCCACTTACATATCACACTGGGACTTCTTCATCTGGCCATGGGACTGCTCTTGATGAGAAAATGAGACATCAGAGTGCCTGGCCGAGCCACACTGTGGGCCGCTTTGACATTTTTCCTCTGGGCCTACTTCTTCAGTCCTGTTATCTGAGGTTTGAGACACAGACATGAGAGACGGGTTTTTAGAGTTAGTCAGGATGGGCATGTCCTGGAGAACAGTTCTACCAGACAAAGAAGGGGAAATAAACCACCAGAAGCATTCATCACAGAGGCCCCTCTCTGGGTTTTGTAAGTCTCATGCGAGGAAGAGGTTTAGGGCAGTTTGTCACTGCACAGTGTGGCAAAATTTGAAAGCCCCAATGACTGCAGAAGGGATCTGAGGGTACCAAGGGTCTGGGTGGTAGAAGCAGAAAATCTCCCATAAGAAAGGTCATGTTGGCAAAACAGCCTCACTCCTTGCAGCCCAAAAACACTTGGAAGAACAAGATAACCAAGCAGCTTTCCTTCAGTAAAGACAACGATCACACTGCCTTGCCTTCTTTTCTGGTCTAACCTTAACATTTATGAGTGTACCTAAGCCTACAGGAGCAATTGGGATCATCCCAAAGCACAGAGCAGGGAGTCCCTCCCGCAGCATGCATGAGTGATCCAGCTTTTGGGCAGGCAGCTGAGTAGCCTGTCTATGCTAATAGAGGATTAGGATGCCTGTCTTAACAGAACATTAACATGTAAAAATAAAAGCCAAATGACAACAAGAAAAGTGACAAAATAACAGCATAAATTACTATGTATTATGAACATATTAATAAATTACAGGGATAATGATTTTTAAATTATCACCTCATTGCTGATGTATTTCTGCATTAGAGGCAGTATTTCACAAGCTATAGGAACTGTGCTGCTTTACAGATGTTACGTTTTATAATTCCCATTGAAAAACTGAAACGCTGATCCAGATGACACAGCTGGTTAACATAAGTATTGTATTTTCAGATTTCCAAGAAAACTGTCAGGATGACTTGAAAAAAAACATTTAGTTTATTATTTATAAGAAATGCTAGCTTTCCAATGCCAGCTAATTCACTTAAAATGCTACACCAATGTGCTAGGTTCAGCTGAGCAAGGGATTTCCAGCTTTGCACAATTATGGCTTTGGCAGCTAATACTGCTTGCAGCAGAGTTTTTTCCCTTTGGTTTTTGTTGGTTTTTTTTCATGCAAGTTAACTGAATCCCTGAGTTTCTTCACATGCCCTAGAATATAAATCTGCTGGTTTCGAGGCAAATTTGTTTCATTTTAAATCACGTTAGTTTGCTTTTAAAGGTAAACCAATGATCATTTAACTGCTTGAAAATTCTCAGATCACACTTCTGGATGTGTGTGTGATGTCTGTCCAGCATGGTGAAACCTGTGGGACCAGAAGATCATCAATAGGAAGATGAGGACAAGAGGGGAGGGGAGATGTTGGGGTTTGCAGTGCATGTGACTGCATGGAAACTCTTCAAACCAGATCCTGTAGCGGCACAGCTGAGGTGAGGCCAACTCCAGTGGGAAAAAAGCAGGGCCTGGAAACCTCTAAGTGGCATTTTTTTTGTGTGTCAGACACTGCAGAAGGGTGGTGAGCCTTGAGTGCATTTTTAATACCTAATGGAAGACAAGTTATTAGTAACAACATTAATGATCACAAGCGTTGGCAGTGTCAGCCCTCCAAGATTTTATGATGTGGAAAGAATAACTGGACATGTCAAAGGTTGGAGGGATTTGGACTCTTTGCTCTTCCATTGAAAAATGCAGATACCAACTTCCATTTCTCTCCCTCAACACCTTTGTTCTCTGAAAAGACAAAGGCTGGTGGAGCAGCAATAACCTAATACTTCCCAGTGCTCTGTCTTCTGAAGATGGAAAAAAAGAGAAATACCTCAATTTTCAACAGCAGGATGAGGGGTTTATTTTCTCTCTTCATACTTCCTTCATTAGGAGCTGTCAGGTTTCAGAGGGCATCAGAGGCACTGGGACCAGTCAGGTACCAGCTCCTAGGCTGTCTCTGGAGCTGGCACGGAGACAGAAATGGAAATGGGCATCATCAGCACATCCCCAAGGAGCAGAGCTTTTGCACAGCTCCTTGCCAGACAAATGGACTGTTTCTACAAGAGCTACCAGGCACGGGGGAAGGTGTGTGTGGAAGAAGCTCCTTTATCCCCAGAACTCTTGTGAGTGCTGTGCTCCCTGGTAGAGGGAAGAGAGTGGATGCTGTCCCACAGAAGGTGCCTCAGGAATGTGAGTTCTCCCCTCCCCACCAGCCACTTGTGCCAATGTGACTTTGTGCAAATCAACCAAAAGCCCCCAGATTTCCCCCAAAACCTGAAACAAAGCAAAAGAACTCCACCCAAGGAGGAAAAACCCTGCTGGCAGCTGGCCACTGCACTACTGCTCTGAACCATGCCAAGGTGGTTGAAGGAGATGATGGTTGATGGGCTGAAGGAGATGATGCAGAGCCAAACTTGCAAGGCAGAGCACTGACCATAGGAAACACTCATCACCCCCATTTTGAGAACAGCTTGCCTGATTTTTCACTGGCCTGAGGCAGCCTGCTGAGGGACCTGCAGCCAGAAAGAAAGGTGAATAAAAACAGTCACGGATGACTTGCTGCAGGGAGCCCAAACTGACTGAATTGTCGATCTGATAAGGTGCCAGAAAGATTTATTAATTAATTGACTGGCAATGGGAACCATGGAGGCAGCAGCAGCCCCTACCTGCATCCACTGACAGCTCCCTCTTGCCAGCCCCACCAGCCAAGACACCAGGAGTCTGTGGGGAGGAAGCAAAAGGAACATCCTGGGGATGCACGTGCCCACCACTGCTCCCTCCCTCCCTCCTCCTGCTCCTCTTACCAAGGCTTGAGTCTCTGCCCAGAGGCAGCACAGGTGCCTTCACATTTGTTTTTAATGAAGGATACAGCTGTGCAGTCCAACAGCACATGGATGCAAGGAGAGCCTGAGACTTCAAACATAAGCTCTTGAGATATGCTTGCCATAAAAGCAAACATCTCTGCCAGCACACACAGTGTGCAGCACACGGTGCTTCCCTGGGCATCCCCCAGCAGACACCTGTCCCACCCTGCAACCAGCAACAGCCCCAAAAAACTACAGGGCTGGGGCAGATTCCCCACCCTGGCTATGCAGATGTCCCCAGACAAGACCCTGACACCAACACATCTTGTGTCAACAGTGCAAATGATGGAGACCAAATGTTGCCACCAGTCCAACCCTGAGCCAGCCAGACTCTGACAAACTGCTGCCAGTAACTTGCAATGTCCCTGGAATACAGCTGTGAGCTTTGCAAAGGGAGGCACCTATATTCATGGATTCTGGTGATGGGGCTTTTCATTTATTTATTTATTTCTCTTTGCCTCTCTCCTCCGTGTCCAAACAGCTCTGGGCTGTAATTAGCAGTGTGCTGCTTTCCCACTGCTTTCCCAAAAGTGCAGAGAAAAACCAGAATGTGGTGGGTAGGGAAACACAAGCGGGATTAAATACCAACATAAATCATTCTGAGGGTGTAGGACCAGGAACAATTTTTTCACATTTCACTCACTATTTAAAAAGTACAACCACCTCCAACCTCCAAAAGACACCTCCTCGCCTCCATTGTGAAATGGAAATGAGGGTGATGTGTGATTTCCATCCTCCAGGCTCCCCCTCTGATTCCCACCAAATTCTTCTCTGCCCCCTTGGATGCTACCAGCCACAGCTCAGCCCCAGCCCCATGTGCCCCACACTTGGCCGAGTGCCTTGGAGCAACCTGGAGACCAGAGCCAGCAACAGAAGCCACTGGTCATGTACTGGGCACCTGCTGAGGGTGGATGGCCCCGGTGGCCTTTATGGCATCTCAGTAATTCCTGTTGCTGACCTCTCTTTATGTATACGTGGTTTTCATCTGGAAAACTGGTGTGTCTGGCCCCCCTTTCCTCTCTCTGCTTTTCTTGCAAAAAGCTGTTTATTGCAGGGCTGCCTCACAGTCTTCTTCCCTCCCTCTCTGCCTTTGCTTCTAGGTTTGTTATGTATCAGCTGCAATGGCTTCTGGAAGTTTTGCAGCATCGTATTTCTCACTCCTTGCCCTTTTTCTCCCTATGCTTCATACCTCAAGAATGAGCTGTTTGTCATTTTTCAGGAAATCTGTCTTACAAAGGTTTTGGCTGCTCCAAGAATCTGGGAAGCTCTAGGAGACAGCTCAAGCAGGAGCTGTAACCTCTAATTCCCTTCTCCTCCTCCTGCGAGGCACAGGGGGATCCTCACCTTGCACCACTTCCCTATATGCTCCAGCTCCATCTCATCCCATCTGCATCTCCCACGGCTCGCAGAGATGAGTGTGTGGCTCCTGCTGGGCTGCCTTGCTGGCTCCAAAACCTGAGTGGAGCTTTTCATCAGTGGGGGCTGGACCCCTGTATCCTGCCCCACACTGCGGGGAGCGTGGCACTGAAATCTGTTGGGAGGGGAGCCCAGAAGCTGCTCAGGCTGTCACAGGGAGCTGGGAGCACTGTGGACTCACGTCCTGCTGCTCCAACAACCCCCAGCTCAGTGAGAGAGCAGTGCAGATGGGCAGGCAGCACAGAAAAGCTCCCACCTCCTGCGAGCAAATGCCACCCCCGTGCCTGGGAGGGACGAGCATCAAGGGGACTGCCAGAGTGTGAACCTCCTGCCTCTCCTCAGTGGGACACTGCCGAGCAGAGCTGGATGGACACACACACAGAGACAACCCTCCAGCCTCACACACATTGCTGCATTTCACACCACAGCTCTCGATGAAAGCTGCAGGAAAAGGCCTGGCAAACGCAGTTTTCCTTAGCCTGTAACCCTCCCATGCCTGAGTCTTACTAGATTCGTACAGTAACCCCAAGAGAGAGTCTGGGGCTGCTCCATGTAATTACAAGAGCGATAATTGTATCAGGTGTAATCTCACCCTCCCTCCATGCAGCCCTGTACAGACACGCATGGGAATGGCTACATCGCTCTAAGCAAGGGACCCTGCCACGTCAAGGAGTGAAAAGGCTGCAAGTCCCCCCTGCACTTGTCAGATAAATCTTCTGCAGCCTCTTACCAGCTGCAGCGCAGGGTCCCTGAGCCAGCCTGCACGATCTGGGGAGCACCGAGGTGCTGGGGAAGATAAAATCAGCAACCCATAATTAACGCCACCAGCAGAGCCGGGGCTTCGTTCACTCACCACTGCAAAGCCCTTCCCCCGCGGCGAGCCACACCAGCGGGTCTGTGCCGGCAGGGACCCTGCGTGCACCTCAGCTGTTGCCACCCACGAGATTTTGGGCATCAGAGGCCATATTCAGTAAGCCCCACTGTCACCATGGCAACCGGTTTCGCTTAAGCGTAGGGATGCAGGGGCCGGGATGCTCCGGGGGGCCCTCGCACGGCACGGGGGGATGGCACCGGGGCCGTGCTGCTGCCCCCCAGCAGCATGGCAAGGCGGGGCCCATAAAGAGCCTGGCCCTCTGAGTGCTTTTGCTGCATGTTCAAAGGAATTGCCTGTCATGAAAAAAAAGAAAAAGAGAAAGGAATGACAGTTCTTTTTTTCCCAGGAGGTGCAATTCAGATCAGGGAAGGTTCTGTAAGGACCCCCTTGAAGGATGTAACTTGCAAGCCTTTGTTGTTCTGGGCTGCACTCGGTGAAACTGCAGCTCCAGGAAAAGGCTGTGGAAGACATCAGGCAGCCACCACCAGGGATGGCGGCAGCTTTTGAGGAGGACAAGGTCCTCAGCAAAGGCCTGGAAGTCTGGGTGATCAGCAGGAATTCTTAAGTTGGAAAAGAGCTCTAAGATCATTGAGTCCAACTGTGAATCCTGACCACCGTGTTCACCCCTATCCACACCCGCAAGGCTTTTGAACCCTTCCATGGACGGTGATTTCCAAGGCATTGCATCCCTCAGTTCTCAGCAGCCACTATGGATGTGATCCACTGATGGAGCAGCAGCCTGCCTGTAACCAGGCAAGCCCATCCTACAACAGACATCACAAAGATTTTAGAACCCAAGCCAATCACAAGACCCCAGGGTTTTATTCCCGTGATGTACAAATGCTCACACAAGCATGACTTAATTTAATTTTCAGTGCTCAGCAGAATGCATTTTTTGTTGCATCTCAGCTGCGTTGCAGAGATAAATGATGCGTTTAGTCTTTTGACAATTTTGCTAAAGCTTTATTCCCAGCTGATCTCTTTCAAATGATGTATATTTCAGGGATTTTTATCCTTAATTAATCTTTGTTATAAAAAGAAAATAGGAGTTTTGGAAAAAATGTATTTTCTGTTATTAAAATCATATTTTCTCTCATTCCTCTCTTATTTCCTTCCATTCCCTGTGCCTTGGCCTTTCACTGCCCTTGCAAACAGGCAATCCCTGAGACCTCTGCAGTACATTTGATACTGCAGGAGACTGGAAATATTTCAGAGCCAGGAAATAATGACAGTTATTCCATTAGATACAAAGATATTCCTCCGTAAGCCTCACTAAAAAAGCATTACACTGTTAATAATATTATCCAAAACTCCCTTCCAACTCTAAGCAGCCCAGACATCCCTTTGTCCTGCTGCTCTGCACTGTATCCCTCTCTTCTCCTGGGAACACTTTGGCAAAGTTTGCTGAACTGCACAGAGTATTTTTGCCACAACACGTGCTCTTGTCATCCTGATGTGAATCCCAGGGACTGACTGGGCAGCCCCCGAGCTCCCACAGGCTCAGGTTTTCTGCAAACACCTGCAGTGTGCTCGGAGCAGGTGAGCTCCTGACCTGGCTGCTGCCTTTGGCTTCCCTGCAGCCCATCCTCACCTTACAGGGTCATCTCTGGCCTCCTGCTTCACCTGAAGGAAGTGCAGTTAAGGGCAGGCAAGGCTGCCAGGCCAGCAACAGCAGGAAAAGCAACAATAATGCTACCCACACATACACTTTCAGCTCCAAAGTGCTGTTCTCTGGGCTGTGCTCTGATTCCTGAGAAATTCTGCCTCACTGAGCTGCAGTTATCCCTCCCAGCTCCAGTCCCCCTGGACCTGATGCTGTGGGCATAGGCTGCAGGTGCTCTTGGTGCTGGTGCAATTGCCACACAGGCTGAGAGGCTTGAAGCCATCACTGGGTCATGTCTGTGCTTCAGCTTTCCCAGAGAGGGACTAGAAAGTCCCTCCGATTTCCTAGGAAAGGGCAGTGAAGAAACCCAGAGGAAGGGCCAGATTACACACGGGAACACAGCAAGGGGGGAAAAAGGCAGACATGACAATATCCCACTTTTACATCTTGTCTCTTGATAACTGTGTGATACTGAGACAATCTTAATGCTGGAAAAAAAGATCATATTCTCTCTGCAAAACACCCCGTGCTAGCCAACATACATACATACACACACACACACATATATATATACACACATATACACACACACACACATCTACGTATGTAACTTCTTGGAGGTTGTGCTGACGCTACATTCACACTCCATGAAGCTGTGAGGAGCTAGGAGTAATTCTGATGCACTATACACAAAGGTGAACTTGGGTTAACTGTGTTAAAAAAAGATAATAAAAGCACAATCCACAGGAGGTGGAGAAAGTTAAGTATTCCTATAGATAGTTTTACTTAAATCTTCATACTCTTGGACTGGCGTAGGAGCAAAGATGCCAAAGAGCAGCCCAGCAAGAAATTCCAGGCACTGCAGAGCAACTGTCCACTCTGTAACTAGTGCATGAATATCTTTATTTTACTGGCGAGCTATACCTTAATAGAATAATCACTACAGATTACAGAGTCATAGAGTGGCCTGGGTTGGAAGGAAACTCAGTAGTTCCAATGCTCCCTGCCATGGGGGGGGTAGGTTGGAATTAGATTCCAGTAGATGTCAGAGCACATAGTCTCAGTCATTATAGAAGACCACCCCAGAGGCACCAAAAGGATGAACCCTTTGAGTTTCAGACAAGCCACATGATGGCTCTGGTGGTTTTACAGAACACATGTCATTTAGGAGCCGCCAGCTGAGCCACAGTGGGAACCGTGGCTGGGAAACTGGGTGAATCAGGACCACAAGTCCTGACACATTGTTCCCCCATTCCCCATTGGGAAGCTGCAGAAAACACATCCCCAGGGAGCCTGGGCCAGGGCATGCCTGCTTTTATACTCCTTTGGGTGTAAAGCTCTTGGTCCCCACAGAAGCAATTTGCTCTGACTTGGTGGGCTGGATGGCATCTCCTGGTGCAGGCTCTGCCAGGAGCTGCTTCCCTGGCAGGGAGCTCTCCCTGAGCCCCTGGCAGCAGCAGCAGCAGCGGCAGCAGCGGGGCTTTCTGGGGACGGGAATCCCTGCACCCTCCCAAAGCCTGTGTGAGTCATGGAGCTGTTAGAGATGGAAGGTTATTTCTGGATGTAAGTTTCTGGACTGAGGGAAACACTGCGGTGTCAGCACCCAGCTGTGCTTTTAGGAGGTGTGTTGTTTGGCAAGTCTTGCAAATCTATTTCCATATGCGGGCACACGCATGAATCACTCCTTACAAGAAAAAGCTGCAGGGGTGAAAGGGCCAAGACAAACTTTGCTGGGAGCAAAGGGAAGGCAAAATCATTAATTTTTTTCTCCACTATAAATAAAATAGCCACACAGAGGCAGAAGAGGCCAGAAGCCCCCTTTCTCCCCTCACCCAGAGCTGATCCCTCTGCTTGTTTTCCCCACCAGCTCTTCAGCAAGGACCAGTACTATCACCTATTGATGCCAACCTACTTCTGCAGCAATGTCAGCACCTTTCACAATGTGCCTATAGCTTATTACCAATATTATTTCCCCATCTGCTAAGAGAAAAATTATCTTCTTTCCCCACAAATATCAGTGTTTTCCTAACACCACCTATTCCCAAGGAACAAAAATAGGAACTGTTTATAGGAACAAAAAGATTGAGCCCAGCACGCAGGCAGCGTCAGTGCCCCAGAGGATCTGGGAAAAGGAACCAGGGGCAAAATGGTGGCTGTGATAAAGCAAAAGAGCAAAGGAGAGAAAAGAAAAAGGGACAAGAGGGGAAGAAAATAAGGAATGGGAAGAGAAACGTGGAAGAACTTCCCTCCAGCAGGGATTCCTGCTAGGAAATCTTGATGCCCCTCAGTAATCCTAGCCTCCCTAGGAAAGTAGAAACCTAGGAAAAGTCTCACCTAGTCTCATCTAGGAAAGTGGACAGAGGCAGGTGCAAAAAAGGAAGCATGAAACAAACTTAAAATGCCACAAGCATTTCTTGCTTGGCTAAATTTCTACCTGCTACATCTGAGGAACCTTTTTGGTATCTGTGACTTCCTCTCCAACCTCAACAGTTGTGATCTTCCCTCCATCTGGCTCCTTTCCGCTTCAACTTTCATGTATGCATTCCTAACATTCATCATTTGTGTCTGTTTGCCCCACAGTACTGCAGCAAACAGCCCCTCACACACATTGTGGTCAGTAGTTCCTTCAAGATTTAAATCCCTGCATATGATTACGCTCACACCAACCACCCTGTGGTTGCTCCTGATTTATATAAATTTCCGTATTTATATATTCTCCAAGTATATTTTCAAAACACACCACCCATCCAGAGAGCTGTTAAAGAGCACTGCTAATTTGACGAGCAAGCAAATGTGGTATTTTCTATTGTGACTAGGAAAGAAAATTTTGCAATTTCCTGGAATAAGTGCTGTCAACTCTTAACTTGCTTCTGTCTCGACTCCTGTAGTCCTTGTTTCCATACCCTAAATCTCATTCTTGGCTTTCCTTCCATAGTCCTTTAGCCAGTACTTTAAACCTCTCCCTTATCCTCATTGCATCATTTCCCACTTATTTAACCTTGTTTTTTCTATTCAAGTGTCTGGAAAATTTTCTGCTGCTTTTCAACCATGATCAGCAAAGATAACTTACTTAGCTGGACTCCTGCTGGTTTTCGCTGTATTCCTAGACTTTACTGGTCATGTCCAACTTACTTGACTAACAGGTCATCTTTCCATTACTTGCTAGCTTTTTATTTTTCTCTGACATGGTTAGTTGCAATCCCTACCTTACAAGGCTAGTTGAGATTTAAGGTCCTCATAATTCCTGCCTTCTTATCCTGCAGAGAGCCCAGGCTTTAGCCAGTTATCCCAGCTGACTTCATGGCAACTCCCTTGTACAAGGTCCAAACTCCTTAGTAATACCATCCTTGCACTAAGGCTGAACTGATTCAACTCTTCAGCATGTAATAAATGTATCACTCCAGTCCACAATCTGTGCTTCTTCCTCTGCCAGGGCTCTGAATCCCAGCTCATTCCTTATCACAAGTCTGCCCTCCAAAACTTTACTTCCGATGCCATTGCCTGCTTTCCTTTTCTACACGACTGCCTTTGGTCAGCGCCTGAACTCTGCTGTAATTTTTAAGTGCACATCTAGTCTAAGGTGAATTTTATCAGCCTAGTTTCTGTCATGGCTGACTCAGAGAGCCCTGGGAGCTTGGCACAGCTTCCTTAACTTGTCATCTCAGACTCACAGCGTAGCACTGCTTCCACAGTCTCTTCTCCCATCTACCTTGAAAAGGGAATGAAATAAATAACCCAATCTCTCCTCCCAGTTCCACTTCTCATTCCTTTCCTTTCTCTGGCACTCTGGTCCATGGCTGCAGGGCCTTCTCAGTCCATCAGCTCTGCAGCTTTATTCAAGCTCAGGCAGAGTGTCAGACCCATATTCCCTTCAGAGTGCTCCTTCTCCTCAGAAAAATGCAGTCTGAGTACAAAGCTTATTAAATATGTAGTGAAAACAATAAACAGTCAAGTGACAGATAAACAAATCACCTCCTCCTCAGGCAACCTTGTCAGAAGGTTATTTCTCCCTCCCCAGGGAGGCACAAGATCACATTTATGTGATGTCCGGATAACGTGCAGATCTGCAGCACGATAATGACTTTATAACATCACATGCTTCAGGGCTTCAGCCACTTGCTTGCTGAATGCAGGAAGGGACTACTTCCCGCCATACAAATTTGGGGAGATTTTTTTCATGACTACTTCACCTTCTGAAAATTCAGCAGCAGGTGTGGACAAAGCACAGGAGTGGACTAAGAGTGAAGAAGGTCCTCCCTCTTGCAATTAATACTTACCTGGATTATCTCGCAATCAAATTTATTACCAAACCTGGCAAACAACTACTAATCCAGTCTTTCACTGTACTCTCAGTCTGGCAAGGCATTCATTTTCTCTTACCTTCTTGGATCTGTACCTTAGTGTATCTCAGCTCTGCACTTGCAGTGTCCCTCTGCTTCTTCCACTTTCTGAGGTATGGCTCTCATCTCTTCAACTTACAATGCCAGAAATGTCTTCACTTGTCTTAAATTACTGGCATATATTGTGGAAATTTAATGGCACATACAGGCAACCGGGTCGAGAGTCTTTTACCCCCTCACCCTCCACTGGTGAGACACACCTGGAGAGCTGTATCCAGGTCTGGGCTCTCCAGCACAAGGCAGACATGGACTTAATGGAGTGAGTTCAACAAAGGACCACAGAAGTGGTAAGGGACTGGAAGACCTGAAGAGCTGGAGAGAGCTGGTACTGCTCAGCCTAGAGAAAAGGTGTATAAGTACTTGATGAGGGGAGTAAAAGGCAAGAGCCAAGCTCTTCTGAGTGAGGCCTGGAAACAGGACAAAAGCCACTGGACACTGAGATACAGCAAATTTTTAAATGGAAGAAAAAGTCTTCTGTACTCTAAGAGCTCTCAAGCACTGGCACAGCTTGCCCAGAGAGGTTGCAGAGTCTTCATCCTTGCAGATACTCAAGACCTGGCTGTACATGGCCCCAGTCAACCTGCTCCAGCTGATCCTGTGTGAGCCGATCTCAGCAGTGCCTGCTGGCCTCAGTGACTCTCAATGCTGTAACATAGCAGCAGTTATGATCCATGCCAGTCTCCTCTGGCATAGAACACTGGGAAATCAGCCCAGGTCACAGTGTTCAACTGCTTATTTAAAGCAAAGGTGATTCTTAAATAGCCAAATGTTGAGAGCAATGGGCTTGCTCAATCACAGCATGGTCATCAGCATCAACTGCCTCAGGAATGCAAAAGCTAAAATGCGAAACAACCGCATCTTGCTCAAGTCTTGCTGCTGTAAGAATCGCCTAACTGGGTGTCCAGACCCAAACTACCAGCAGACAACCATACCAGGTTGCTCCCCAAAAGGGAAGGGGGGCCGTGGGGAATCCCAGAGCAACTAGTGACGGCCACAAGTGGGGCTGCACAAAGGAGCAGACACTGTCATGTCTGTCACCATGCCTGCAGGCTTCCCACTGGTGGCTAAATCAGTCCTTTAGCACAAGCTTTGCCAAGTTACTTTACCTAAAACAAGCTTCTGACAGGGATGACAGAGCCAAGGCAGCCCTTGCCTTTGCAACCATTGGCAGAATACTGCCCAGAGCACACAGCTATCTGTCAGCCTGATGAAACCTGGTGTCACATGTAAAACTGAAACGGCTCCCAAGTTATTTAAAAAATATTTTAAAATAAAATCAGGGCCTCACAAAACTTTTTCTTTTATAAAGTTTAGCAGGCCTGATACTGCAATGTCAGCTCAGCAAGACACAAAACCCCAACACCTATCTCTAGCTCCATCAGCTCATCTTTTTTTACTGCCAGGAAAGTGCCTACAAGCCTGAACATTTACATATGAAAATGCGAATGTAGATATATTTTTTTCCAAAATCATTGAAGACCAAGAAAGCTCATCCTTTTGCATGCCCAAAATGGCCTTTTTTTGAGGGGACTAAACATCATTCCAAAAGCAACTAAGAAAGCAAACTGAAAACTATTTTTCAAATGGTTGTTTTGGTGGTTGTGGTTTTTTAACATTTGGAATAGCTGATTCTCACATCCCTCTCTCAGTCAAAGAAGTGGGAAGACTCATCAATCTGACTAATCTGAGCAACAGCATCTTGAAAAAAGAAAGGAAACTGATTTCTAAGGACTAAAATTGTAAATTCAGCTTGTGCCTAGAAAAAGCCCCCAAATTTTCATTATTTTACACTCTAAATGCTACTTCACTAAAAACTTAAGCTAGGGAGGAGAGAGGTCAGGACTCCTTTAGAGGCTTCAGAAGATGAAATTGCTGAAAGAATTCCTACCTGTGCCCAACAGTTGTCAACAGTGGCACACTCCTAAATAGGGTTAAATCTACTGCAGTTTCGAAAGAAAATCCAGAAAAAATTCAAATGTTGTCTTCTGCAAAAAATATACACTAACAGCTAATGTACTTCATGCTTAATAGCTGTTGAAAAGCAAAATTATGAATAGTGTGGAAAATATAAGACACTATATCAAACACTATCTCACACAGCAAGATTCAGGTGATTAAAAAACACAGTAAAACTCTCAAGTAGGCACCAATGATGGTTTTGGCATTAAGGTGGGGTATTTGGTAAGAAGGAAGAAATCTGTACTGGGAGACAGAGTCCAGTGCATGGCATGTCATTGATGAGGCCACAGAATCCAAAACTCAGCCTTCAGTGGCAGCAGGGTTTTTCTTCAAATTCATCCACAGTTTCTTCTCCATTAAAAAAAAAGAAGGAAAGCTGGAAGAGGCTGGATGCCCTGAAATGAGACAAGCTTTGGAAATTGTTTTTGGTCCTTCCAGGAAAATTTGAGAATAGCTCAGACTACCCCTTGGAGCCATCCAGAAACTGCCCCTCAGTAGGATGGCAGGGCTTGCTTCAGGAAGGAGCCAGGCCATCCTACCTGGATACACAGGACACTGCTGTTTTGCATGCTCCAGACACTTTTCATTCTTCTGAGATGCAAAAAGTTCCAAAATCTCCTTTGTGCCCAGACACTTTGTACATACCCGAGTGGATCACTCATTCTGGGCTGACTTGCTTATCTAATAAACTTGTCAGCAACCACAAGAGACATTTGCAGCCCCGCCGCTGATTGGTAGCACAGACCTTTTGGGTTAAATCTACCAACTGAGAGCCTATGCACAGTCACTGCTGAGCAGAAAATCCCCTTCTGTGCTGTCAGACTGGCTAGTGGAACTGCCAGGGCCCGAGTGAAATGCAGGCAGACAGCAGACTGTGCTGCCCAGCAGCGCTGCGGTGTGCGGCACAGGGCGTCTCCAGAGCAGAACTTACCTCAGGTAACCTGTGGCGTTCAGCGAGCACGCAGGGCTCAGCGGGCAAGCCAAGTGGTCACGCGAAGTGTCACCATTCCCTTCTGCACACAGCGTGCCCCTGAACCAGAGGGACAAACAGCTCCACCCGGCAGATGAGCACACAGACTCTATGCGTCTGTGCTGTACCTCTACACAATCTGAAATGAAAAGTTACATCTGAAATAGTCCCAGATGTTATGAAATCTCTTTATTTTTGCCACGTGTCATGTTTTGTCAAAATTAGCAAGAGCTAAAGTGGGAAAACATATAAGAAAGCAGGCACTGAGCCTATATTTAATAATGGTACCTGAAAGGAGGGCTAAGGCAATACCCACATCACTGCACCATTTGGCATCATCTGTCAGCTCTTCACGGGATGATGGACTTGGGAAGGATGCTGAGCACAGTTAGGGAGAAAGTGAGAAGGCAGAGCTTTGACAGTTCTTCTCTGACTAAAAGAGAGAGCATTTGAAATAATCGTAATAATTGTAAATGATACTCGTTGACCTTTTCAAACACTCCAGATAAGGGGAAAACACACAGAGGACTTTTTTTTCTTGTGCACTCTACTTGTGGCTTACATCCTACTAATTTTAGTGAAAACCCAACGTTCTAACCAGACCTTGGGAGAAGTCTGCAGACATTCAGTAGCCTAGAACAGCTGGGTAACACACGGGTTTATTTCTTAGTAAAGAACTGACCTTGAATCTTGAAACAAGTCACTCATCTCTTACAGCAGCGGTCCTCTCCTGCCCACAGCAAAAGAGAGCAAGAAGCACGCGCGTGTGGTGCCTGCGTGCTTCTGCCACTGAGACAGCAAGAAAGGGCAGAATGCTTAAGTTCATGCACATTTTTATTGAGTAGTAATATAAAATGCTTCTTTCATTGTTACAAGTGCATGCTTTGATTGCCAACATTTCGAAGTCAAATTACAAAGGCAAGGCTGTAGGCTGTAGTGAATTACTTGGGCACTTATACAATTGTTAAAAAATATCAATGGACTGTTTGTTTTGTTTCCTTTTCTTTTTTAGAATGAACCAGTTGAAACCCGTAACTGATATACAAAGGGAAAAAAGTGAAAAAATTACACATTTTGTGGCACATGACAAAACAGAACAAAATGACTAAACCATTATGACATTAACAGTTATCATGCATTTAGAATTTCACATGTAACTACAAACTTATTTAAATTTCACAAGGTTTGCTAAACATGCTACCCATCTATATGTGCACTGACAAGCTTATGTTAAAAACTTTAAGAATACTCTCCCCCCTTAGATTTTTCAAAGCTTTTTTTGATTACAAAATTTCAAAGGCATTAAGCATTTTCTTTTTAGAGAATATAAAGTACGCCAGTATACATACATTTCCAGTATAAGTCAGACCACTAAGCGCATTACAGTCCCATACAGGCCTATACAGCCATTTTTTCTTAAAAAACATGCATAGGCAGATTTTTTACAGAATATAGATGCTTTTCACTGCACTTAATATGGTGTCTTGTTCACTATACTTAAAAATGCACCACTCATAAATATTTAAATTTAGCAAGCCACAACCAAGACTTGTTTTACCAAAAAAACCCCAGAAAACCTCCCAAACCAAACCCCCCTAAATATAAACAGCAAAAAAAGATAAATGTTATTGTTCCAGTTTTTTTTTAACAAAGAAAAAGATAATTGCTGCCAAATTAGTAAGGTAAGTGTTATATTTAAAGAAGGGCATTGAAGCACACTAAAGAAACCTGAGGTAAGCATAATCTGTACAAAATTAAACTGTCGCTCTCGCTCGCTCTCTCTCACTCTCTCTCTCTCTCTTTTTTTTTGGCATTTTAAACAAATTTCCAACTTTTTTTTTTCTTTTTTTCTCTATATTTTTAAAGAGTGCCTAATTTATTTCATAGCCATTGTCTGACAAGAGTAGCAAAACATTATCAATAAATAGTCCTTATTTAGTTTGTACATTTTGTTAAAAATGTTTTGATGTTGTAGATGTTGAGTGCTGCAACTGTAAACGTACAATAGTTAGTAAGAAATTAAACAAAGTTTTCATGTCCAGTAACATAATAAAAGGCCTTTCAGTAACATAGCTAGACGTTCCCAATGTAGTAGGAAAACATGTTCATTCCCCTAACTTTGCAATATATACCAGCATGAGCTTTCATTTTTCTACAAGCATTTAAAGGCATATCCAAAGGAGGTGTCTCTCCCCCACCCGCCCTCCCACCAAATTAAAGTTGACGATCTCTTTGTTGATGATTTTTGTAAACTGAATCCAACACCTGGCCCCCAGAGCAAATAAGCTATTATCAGAGGCAAGAACATCCCAGTGCTGACGTGCAGCAACCCCATCGCGCCCTGCAGCACAACCCCCCTCCCGGACAGTGGTCACTGGATATTGCTGCTATTACTGCCGTTGCTGTCCGTGCCATTAGTCTCTGTGGAGATTGCCTTGTTGATGGAGTTAAGGTTGGCATCGGATGGCACGTCTCTGCGCGGAGGCATTCGCTCATTAATTCGATCTAAGCCTTTGGCCTCTTCGAAGCTAGTGATCTTATGCTGGGGTGAAAATCCTTTGATAGCTAAATAAAGGATTATTGAAAAATAAAATTAGCAAGATAAAACTCTCAGCAGCTTTTCCCCCAATTTAGCAACAAGTGCGGGAGTCCTTCTTTGGGAAGGCAGCAATGAGAAGATCCGACACCACCACCAACTCCTTACCATACTCAGAAAGAGCTGGGGGCTCACCACCACCATCCCTTCCAACACAGCTATTGCTTTCAACACAATCAACTTCCAGTATTTTGTTGTCCACTGGGGTTCAGTTTAGAACACCAAGACGCTGACGTGAAACTACAGTTTGCACTTTGGAACCATGCTGAGGGCACAGCCATGAGCTGGTGAGTTGGCATTTGCTGTCATTACTTACAGCCTTAAGGACACTGTGCCTTGCCCTAGTGCTCTTCATCAGGCAAAACTCCCACCTGACTTTCAAAGATCATGCAAAAAGTGCTGGCTACTTCCAGCACTTGATGACATGTTGAGGCCACTTTGTGGGATAAACATCAAAGCTAGGGAAGATCTGGGGTGACCCTGCAACAAGTTGCCTTCTGTTCTCAACACCGGCGAGCTGCTTGTTGATTGCCTGGGGCAATTATCCTCCCTGATACAACCTTGGACTTCTAGAAAGCAGCTTGAGTCAAACGGCAGGGACACTGTGCAACACAGATCAGGGATTGTCATTTTGGAACAGCTCTACAGTTTAGCTTAGGAAATGCACTGACAAAGGACCAAAGTTCCAACAGAGGATTTATGATCTGCCTTTTAGCAGCGACATTGGTGAGGCCATACCAACCTCAGAAAGAAGCTGCAGGCTGAGGAATGTATTCACAGACTGCAAATTTTATTTTGTTCTCTCTCTAATTGAAGTGTTGCAGATCTTTAGATTTAAGCAAAAGAGAAAAAAAGCACTGTAGGCAAACAGCAGGTCACAGCCCCGTAGATCAGCCTTCTGTGTGTTTTTTCTCTTATCTGTACCAAATCAGTGCACTGCACTTCCAGAACTGGAATTTCTGCTAGGCCTTTATCATAACATGCCATTGAGCAGAAATAGTACTTTAGTACCAGGAAACTGCCAACTCCCTGGGGAGAAAACCAATAGGGGAGTTTCAGGGATCCAATTCAGTATTCCTTCTCCCCTTTTCTCTTCTCCTTACCCCCAAATACTCTCCTTCCTATGTGCAGTCCCGATTCTGGACAAGCTGGTAACTTCTGTTAAAAAAAAAAAAAAGCCTAACACATCCAAAACCCCAGAACATCCCTGGTACCAAGCTACCACTCCTTGTACTTAGTGGGGAGCAAGAAAAGGCATTTTTTCATGCTGGTCGTGCCAACCTTTCCTGTGAAAAATGATAGATCCTGTTTGCCTCAGGATTTAGTTCTTTAGCCAGTTTAACAAAGGTTTCATTGGAACTCTATGAAGTGCACGGTTTTTAACATGTATTATACTTCAACTCAGAAAAACAACAACATTATGGTGATTAGTCAAGTGAGCAGGGACGGAGCAGTGAAAACAGAACAAATCGTACAGTGAATTTTCTTAAGGTTTGCCTTTTGGGTTGGCATTTTTTTATTTACCTCCTACCACAAAATGAAGATGTCTAACAAGCACCCATGCCAATCCCTTAAAGCAATAGTTTAATGGATGGCTGCATTGAAGCCGAAGCAGTTGCCATGTCCTGGAGCTTGCCAGCAGCACAGCCCAGTTGGTGTTATTGGGCCCTGAAGGACAACTGGTGAAACTTCTCCTCCATCAGAAGCTTCACCTGTGTGGAGCAGTAGTTGTGACTATGGTGACAGTGTCTAACTAGCAAGGATGGCAAATCAAGAATGAACTTGAGGGGTGCATGTTGCTGGCACAGGGGCACGTTAAGGGATTGTATTTCCAGTAGACACATTATTGTCTGTAACACTAAGGAAGGTGCTCTGCTGTAGTTGCTGGTCAGACAACGAATATTAGCAGGTTACATTGAGAGTCTACTAAAACACAACACATAGTCACAGAAAATCACAGAAAACAGCCAAACTGTCAACAAGAATGCACACTGCAGATTAGAGATTGCTGATAGGAATAGATAATTCCAACATAAATAGCAGCTTACTCACTGCTATTTAGAAAGCAGTTGTATTTTCTCTTACTTGTTTGTTCTGTAATTTTATTCACTGCTTTACAAAATTCAAAAACAAATTCAACTGGCCGAAAGGGCACATCTTACCAAAGGACAACAATCACCAGATTTTTTTTAAGTAGCTAAAAAAAATACCCACAGAAAATTTGAGAGGGGCAAGAACAAAATACAACTGAAGAATTTTGTTTTAAAGGGGAATTCTGAAAATTCTTCTTCCAAAACTTTATAATACTGAACAAATATTGTACGTCTACATTGCAATACATCGTTACTTAGATTTTACCTGAAGTGTTAAAAACTGTTAAGAGTTAAATCAGAGGTCTGTCAACAAAACACCAGTTTTCAATACTGAGCGTTCAGAAATCTTCTAAGGCAGCCAGTCAGTTTATATGCAGCTAAAATGGTGCCTGTGTTAATGGTTGCTCTAACATAAATATCCAGTGTGTAAACTGCCACTACCAAAAGAAGCAGACATCTTGCAGACAAATGTCTCATGTTGTTTTACTTTTAAAGGGTAACAGAAACACGCTGTACTATAACAAAAGACCAATAAATTTTTTCATTGGTGACCTTAAAGAAAGGAAACAAACTGAAGCATAAATAAAGAAAAAGTGGAAAAGAAACAACAATAAAAAGAGAGAATATATAAAAAGCTATGTGTTTTCTTTGACCAGAAATTGCTGAGGATAGTTTGAGCCAGCCTCCAGCGCCCAGCTTTTGAGCTATGTGTCACAAAGCATTTACGAGCTGCTGCCAAGTTGTGTCCCGTGAAATCTGAGTTCCCTGATCTCCTCCTGTGGCATTACTCAGTGCTTAGTTGAACATACAGCAATTCCAACATGTTTGTAACTTACAGAAAGAGAAAAACCTCAACAGCAGCAACAGAAAGCAAAACCAAAAAAAAACACCTTCCCCTTTAAAGCAATTACATTTTGGTTAATACCGAGCCACAATTGTTAGCCCAACACCCACACAATCTGTACAAGCTACAGCAAAATGAATACACCCAGCAGAGCCCTTATCTGTTGTGGCACCAACAGAAAGGGGACTGGCCAATTTACCTTCATCAGCCTCAATAGCCTCAACAGTAGCTGAAGAGAAGAAAGGGGTAGCAAAACGAATGAGAAAAAATGAGCAGAGGATTTCAACTCTAAGAACAAGTCAGTGAATAGCAAAGGAGCTACAACACTAATGTTACTATAAGTGCTGGATTTTGGCAAAACAGACACACAGAGAAATGTTTAGACAAAAACAATAATTTGCAGATTGAATTAAGCTAGAGTTTGTTTTAAAGCAGAAGTTTCACAAACTAAAAGTTTTTAAAGACACATTTAAGAAGCTTTCGTTTGACTCAAAAGAGCTACAAAATGTAAATGTCTTCCATATTGCACATCTGACCTGAAAAGGTCATTCTATAATTGTCTCAGCTTTCAGTAAGAGCAGTTTGACTTGCCCTGTCAAAAGAGAACAAAAAATGGCATAAAGCCATTGCACAAAATTCATACAGCTTATACCACCAGCCTGAAAATTACTGATGCCAGTACAAGGCAAAGGAATTCCATATACAACTTAACAGAATTATTTTTTTTCTCTCTCCTGACTAAAAGAAACATCCCCACAGCATGGGATCCTCAGAAAGCTTTGCCTTTGCTTGCAACCTTGCCCAGTCTGCTCCATCTGTAAACTTTATTTTTGTCAACCCAGTCTCTGAAAAAGAACATTTCACTAATATTTTATTTGAATCACTGGATGTAGATGTAAGATTGACTGTTGGACCTCCAAAGTTGCAAAGCCTGGTCACAGAGCAGAGCTTGTAACTGGGAGATTGCTGCAATGTTATGAATAACATGTTACCACTGTTATGAAACCATGAATGGTTCTTAAACATATACTTTCATTTGAGTTTTACCCATCAGCTTTGGTATGCATTTTTTTTTTACAGTCAGAGATTTAGAAGCTGATGCAAATCATTAAGTGCAATCCAATACAGCAAATATTTTAAAAGAAATTTCGATTTTCAAGAATTTCTCTGGTTTAGAGAATGGTTCAAGAAATCACTTTTTTAGGAAGTCATCTCTTCTTGTCTTGTTTTCCCCTACATAAAACCCAATTTTTTTTTAAAGTTAGCATGTTAAATATGGATTAAGATCTATTCTAAAATATCTACACTGTTATCTTGCTGCATGGGGAAGTGAGAGGATTTAACCCTCATGCACCAAGGTAAGCCTATGCCTCTCAAGCAGCACAGCAAGAGAGATGGCCAACAAAGAAGGAACAAAACCAACGCAAACTTAAAAGAAAAGGAAACATGATAACTAGGATGAAAAATTAAAATGAATAACCAGATCCAAACCAGCACTGACACATTAGAAAAAATGAGGACTAAAATGTGTACTTCCACAACAGAACATACTACTCGTATTTTCTGTTAATGCAGATGGCAATATGTGTGCTTAACAGAAACTAGATGAACTTCAGAGTATTTGGTGAATGGGGTACTATGTGTTAACTAATGCAGAAGCTTGTGTATAGTAATGTTTTACTGAGCCAGAATACTGCAGTATGAGGAGATTTTCCTTTTAGCCATCGTAACAAGAATATTTGGCAGTTTTCTCAATTTTATTTCTATTCTTAATAGTTTGCCAGGGCAACAATAGCAGTTTCCTTGGACCAAATTTTCTGACAAATGTAAAGCAACTATGTGGAGAAAAGCCTAGGTGAAGACCACAAACCCATTAAGAAAGGCCTCCTGTGAAATCATATTGCAGCATTTCCAAAGCAGAACGTTACTATGTCCATAACACACAAGTCAAAAGAGAAGGGAAAAAAGGGGAAAAGGAGGTTTACCACCATATACCTGAATCTTCTAGATAAGAGAGACAGTAAAGGGAAAAATACAGAGAAAGAACGCTCCAGGAAGGAAACAGGAAAACAAGAGGCTGAGACTGTGTCAAGGTTATAAAGCATTTCTATTTCTTACATCTACTGCCAATAGAACCTCAATAAATGAGAGACCTTTATGCGTGCCTGCAATATATCCTACAGCAGTACACACAGGAAAAAAAAAAAAAAAGGAGAGCTTCCAGTAATAAATTAAACACTTTGCACTCCTTATTCCAAAAGGAAACAAAGGCAGCCCTACCACAGATTTACCAATTTCCTGTAACAAGAAGCACTTGGTATAAAACTGACAATCTGTATTGTGTTTGTGTACAAGGCAAACACTATGTTTGTAAGAGCCTCCCTTCACTTGGGCTTAAATCAGAGTGGAATTGTTCTCATGTTGTCGCCTAGAATTTCTAGGAGAGAAAATCTAATTCTAGACCTATTTTCCATTGGTTGCTCTCTATGAGGAAGAACAAATCAGATAAAATAAGAGTCTGAGTGTCATTAGCTAAGCTGAACCTGCAGTAGTCCATGTATCAAGGGCTGCTCTTTGAAAAAACCCCAAAAGATGCTCCAACTGTGGAAAGAGTGCACTTCACATACAATCCTGAGCTACCATTCTCAACAGTCGATTTTCAGGGCTCACCCCTCCCCCCTTTCTCTGAAAATTGTACATAGTAAGCTTGAGATGTGGCCTTACATGAACTGCTCACAAATGCTCCAGCACAACAAACTGCGTGCTTTTTTTCTGTCCTTTGTTGTTTTTCTCTCTGAGACAGCTGTGGTTACTTTTCTTAGGTTCTGCAGTTGAAAACCAATTGTTTTTCGTACACAGGACAAGACACACAGGCAAACAGGCTTACCGCTTTGCAGTGTTTGTTTTCCTCCAGAGAGCACACCACTGGGCAGCATTCCTGTTGGAGTCAAACCCTTCAGCGTCAGCACACTCTCACTCTCTTCCCTGCAGAAGTTAAAAAAGAAATGAAAAAACCACCAAAAGTAAGTAAATGTCTTTTTTAAAAACACGGGATATGTTTTAGACATCTTAAGCTACACAGGCCCTGCAATGATTTTGTCATCTCCAATCTCCTTGCCAAGATAGACTGAATTTGGTGGTGACATCAGCACCAATGAAGTCCCCTTCACTGCTGTGCACATGGTTAACCTTTGCATCACACCTTATTCAACTCCTACTGTAGTTAACACTATAACCTGTGCCTATGGAACAATACATCTGTCAACTCAAATCTGACAGGAGAAGGACCAGAAGGACCAGATATTGCCAACAATGCATTTAGGCATTTTACACTGTGTGGTCCAAAATCAACTTAAACTGTTAGTTTGCTCTTATCTGCACTAGCAGGCAGGTGCATTATTTATTGATGATCACCAGCCACTAAAAGAAAGGCAGCTAAAAGCTCTTTAAAATTAATAAGCACTTCCATCCTTGCTAGTACTGTCCTTAATAGTTTTGTATGCTAAAAATAATATGGATTAAACAAAATTGTTTTAGGAAACCGAAATATGCTTTGCTGGTCTCCAAATACATAGAGTTTTAAAATACAAGGCTAGAGGAATACTACAGTTCTATCCAGAGAAGCCTTTAAGTAAAGCTTTCTACAAGGACTGTAATGCTGCCTGTGATGACATACTTTCTCAGCAGCACAACTGACCCCAATTCTTTAAGAGAAACCTATTTTGAAGTGCTTTACTTTGAAGTATATAATGACATTAAGCTGGAGGAAACAAATACAAAGACAGAATTTAGTTCCACATTCACTTGAGGATAATGTGGTTTTGTCTATAAAAACTGTCTCTCAGCAATTCTACTACTTACAATTTTCTTTGGACCTACATGCCCTGAATGACTCACGTATTTGAAACAAGAGTTGTTTACCTACTACATATACTCGTCAAGTTCTATTTTTAGTTTGCAAATAATTCTGCTTGCACTCACTTTTCATTATGTAATAGTCAAAATCAAATGGTGACCATTTCGTTTGCAAGTTTCCCAAGCAATCAGAACTAACGCAAGAGCAAAATATTTTCAGAATGAACACAGTATTTTTATCATCAACAGTTGCACAGCAAAGCTTTTGCTTTCCCTCAGTGCATTCATATCTTTCATTCAGTGTGTCACATATATATATTTTTTTTTAATTAAACTGCAATGGCACTTTTAGCTTTACCCTCATGGGTTAGGTTCATCGGTTGTATTTTTATTATCTTTAAACTGAGTATGCACAAGAAAGATGTGTGTCACAAATATCATGATGTTTTAGCCTTCAGTGTTCCTTCCTTTCTATTTGATGTCATTTATAAAAAAAGGATAATAGACTGATTAAGTATTTTATTTACCTCTCCAGTCTAAATACATCGAATGAAAAGTCAGACTTGAGAAACAAAGTTGGAGAGAGTCAATGACAAGGAATCATGAAGTCTTCCATTTAGCTGAAGCCAATCTTTCTACAATATCTATTTTCATCAAAGCTCATTTATAACATTTGAAACTCAATACAACACTATTTTGGTATCTAGTTTTTTTCACTAAAATGGCTGAAATTATTTCAGCTTTACATTCAAGTTACATCCTTGAGGAATGGGACCACTCCAGCCCAAAGAAGAGATGACTAAGTTCTTTGCAGATGGTCAGATTAGGTGCTAATCATTCAGAAAGATTTCAAGAATTAGTGAAATAAACTTCATAAAGCACAATGACTTGAACAGGAACTTCAAAGATTTCCAGAGCAGGTTGGTGTATAGACAGATGGTGATTTCTTCCTAGGGTTACACACAATTGCCTGACACTTGTGTCTTATGTGGATTATGCTGGCAAGACAGAAACAATATCCCAGGCCTTTCTACAGGAATAGTATTTGCAAGATTACCTAGTGAAATTTTTACTGCCTAGCAGCCTGCCACCTAGCTGAGGAGAATCAGCCTTTCTCAGAAAAAAAGAGAACATATATCCCAGAGGTGGCTGGGATGAAATGTCACTCATCCCCCGGAAGACTTGTCACCAAAACCATGCACTGCAGGTACCTGTTTATTTGCTGACTATGCCTTGGATCACAGTGAGGTTGTGCTGTATTCGCTGGTTAAAGCTAAGGGAGAACAAATCTACTCTTCATCTTCAGTCTTTCCTGCAAAGCTTTCAAGGCCATCAATAATCAAGAGCTGTAAAAGGTTGTAGTGGTTTTGGCTGAGATAGACTTAAGTTTTGAGACTTATGTGTATCATTGCAGACAGAGCACATGCAGGAATTATTCTGTATCCCTCTTCCATCCTTGAAACCATTGAAAAGCTTCTGTCCTACAGATCCCTTTGAAGAAGTCTGATACATGGCTGATGTCAATCATCTGTAAGTGGTAAAACTCCAAATTTATCAGCTAATCATCAAACTTCAGATCCTTCTGCTTAATAAATTTCACAACTCTTGAGAACTATTTTAAAAGGTGGTTCACAATGGAATACAGTCAATCCAAAGCTGTGGTTCAAGGTTATGGGAGAAAGCCAAGTTTCCCAAACTTTGTTTGCTCAGCTATCATTAGAGGCAAATAGTTGTGCTGTTTTATGAAGGTGGTAGCAGCCACCTCCAGGCTCTCTGCCAGACTTGGTACAGAAAAGCAGGTGGAAACATTTGATTGCTCCCCCATCTTGTTTAGGGAAAAGGCATGATGCCAACCTGGGGTTTTTTTATGGGCACCACTTAGAAGTAGCTCGTGCATCACCAGTAAGTCACTCGTAGTACTTTAGGATCCCCAGGTACAAAGCCCTCCATCTCAGTTTGCTGTTTAAAGCTGTGCTGCTGCAATCTGCAAGGCGTGGGTGAGCTGCTGTGCCCATGCAAAGCCCTACAGAGAACCTGCCCACTGCTGCCATGCTGCATTCGAAGCAAGCACGTTGGACAGTTTCCACCGAAATTAAATAGTAGATTCTTCAAGTAACTATTTTATTTATCCTTCTTACATAAATCATGAAATCATAAAAGTAAATGTTTTAGAACTCCCATGATTTTTCATGCCATAATAGCCATTCTGACTCCAGCAGACCAACACACAGCTTCCTGAGGAAAAAATCGCTCGCTGAAAGGGAGGGAGAACTGTATTTTCTATATTTAGACTTCAGCACAGTACAGCATGTTTTCTCTTCTGCTCAGAGACATCAAATGGAGAGTTCTAAACATTGGGTAGCAATTTGTTACTCATGTTCATGTGTTTGGGGGAGTGCAGCCCAAAGGAACAAGCTGCTGTTGCCTGCACAACCATTTCCTGGATTTCTTGGATTTCTAGGTAAATGACCCTAACACTTTCGTCTTTAATCATCGTTACTTGTGGCTGTAGCAACATCTGTGGGTGACAAAGTGTGACAGCTGATTTCCTTCTTAATGAGAGGTGATGTATAACACACCCTTTCCTCACATTTAATGCTTGCCTCACAGGGGCTAGAAGTTAATCAGTACACCTGGTCAGTTGAAGTTTTTAAAAATTATAATTGGATTTTTTTTTGCTGATTTCTTTTGTTTGTCTGTTTTATATTCAGCAAAAGCCCTGAGCATGACTATTCAGAGACAAAATAAATAGCACCATAGTATAAATAAAACAATCTCTAAAAGGTTGCAGTAGAACCCAGTTGGGTGGTACACTAAAATAGCAAATTTGCTGTTTGATTAACAGTTGAGTGCTCTAAGTAACCATTCAAAGGTATCATTCAACACTAAAAAAAAACTAACCCAGCATAAAGCCTTACCTTAACACTGAGAAAACTCTAGCCATCTTTCCTATTGCTCGTATCTTGTTCCTTATAACCTCCTTTCGAGCAGCAGCTGTTGCACCTATGGAAAAGATATTAAAAACTGTTATAGGGATTTGCAAAGAATTCATCACTAAATACTCTCAACACTAAATACAAGAAACATCATATTAATGCTACAATTTGCCAAACTAAGCCACATTTGCAATCAAAACTGAAAACACTTTTTCTCATTCCTAGTTAAAAATTATTTAAAGAGAATAAAACCTAAGGGCAGAGTTCTGGAGACGAGCATGAGATGGTAGGGGTTGTGTTGGCTGGCAGTGGCAGAGAGAGTTCCACAGAGCAGCTTCCTTCTATTCACTGCTATGGACTGCTCAAAATTACAATTGCTTTGAAATTTGTGAACTCACACAATACTCTGCCTTAAAAAAAAGGTATAGTGCAACACAGACTACAGTTTGGCTGAGTTTGAGGTGTACTTATTACTCAGATATCATCAAAATCTGTACATGCAAGAGAGAATCACCTGAATAGAAAAAGCAACCAGGACTTATTACATAGGATCCCCAAGAAAATGTTCTGTTACTCAGAAAGCCACTCATTAATTATCACAATCAGAACCACATACATCATGAAGACTTGTCCTCTATAGAGGTTTCTGAAGGACAGCTAACCTTGACTTGTGTTGATGCTGCCTGACAACTCCTGCCTGTTCAGACACCACTACACATCACAGCAACGCCTCCTTCTTTGTTACTCCAGAATTCAAGGGCAAAAATGAAAATTTCTGTTTTCAAATCCTAACAAATTGATCCATTTTGTAGAGCCCATCAGGGAAGCTAAATCAGCAGAAAGTGGCAAAAATGAGGAGGACAACATTAGTGAGGAATATGCTTGGATGAAACCAGACAAGTGGCGATAGAATCAGAACTGGCTTCAGCATGCAGCAGTCCAACACCTCACAACACTACACACCATCCCTTCCTGCCCTGAAAAACTGTTATGACAGGAGCTCAAGGTCATGGAATTCATGAACTCAATGGACTTTTTTAGGGATAGCACACAGACTAAGGGGAATGATATCTGTGTGTTTCTCTACCAAAAACAGGAAAGGTGATGGTGTACTGGAAAATGTGGGACCTGCTATGGTATACCAGGATACTGTCCTGGTTTTGGGTGGAATAAAGGTAGCTTTCTCCTTAAAAGATACTCAGAATGATGGCTTTCAAATCTCCCACACATAAAGATAAAAATATAGAGCAAATATTAAAACATATAAAAAGAGATATGAACACTTGGGCATAAATGTCTAATTCTAGACAATAAAGAGTGGGAGAAACAGCTGTAACTGAATTAATATACTATACTTTAAACAGCTTAATGAAAAGTTTTACTAAAACAGCACTGTTTCAGCTGGGTTCCCCAGGAACAGAAGGTGGTACATTCCTGCCTCAGTACTACAATCTCACAGAACTGTACTTTCAAGACAGACAAGACATGGTTTTCAGCCTTTCCTATTCCAAAAACACTTGAGCATGATTTTTCTTCCTTTCTTCCCCCTAAGCATCACAATCCCTACTTGCTTATGACAAGTCCACAGTGTTCTGGTGTATCTTATAAGGATATTCAAAGAGTTGAACAGCAACTAAGACTATAGGATATTTGAGAACTGAAAACTGGAACTGTAATTTATGACTGAAGTGAAATATAATGTCCTACACTTAAATACAAAATAAGAATAGAAAAAAACCCTTTTCTTAATCATAAAACAGAAGAGGCTCAAAGGAAGTATTTTGCATCTCACTGATACACATAAAGGTTACTAAAAAATATACTTAAAAGAATTTGGTCCCCATTGAATTTCCTAATGTAACAAATCTGAGAAAATGACATACATTTACTAAATATTAGTAATAATTCTATTTATCCTCTCTGGCTTTATTAACAAGTGCCCCTGATATTCACAATGTTTTATTGCTCTGTTAGTTTTGACTGAATGTCACTAACCTCACAGTATGTGGATTTCTTAACTATTTATACATAAATCTTAGACTCACATTCCAAGTGTGTCTAGTTTGATATTTTGAAATTCACTATTACTGCAAATCCCAATTAATTACCTGAGCTATACTTAAGCACACATCTATGTGAAAGTAAATGCATCAAAACCAGAGAACTGGCTACAGGTAAAAGGGTTAATTTTAGCCCTTGCAAACAATGCCTGATATCCTCTTACGATTCTGCCTTCCTTTCTTAGAACCATAGACTCATTTAGGCTGGAAAATATCTTCAAAAGATCTTCCAATATCTAAACAAACCCTTTTTGAATGAAAGAACTTTAAAAATAGTTTAAAGGTGAAGTGTAAAAATTATTTAGAGGTAATATAAAAGCTTTGGATCTTACTTGAGTGATTTAACAAGTTCTATTGGATTTTGGATTGGTATCAAAACACAATCTGCAAGCTGGATAAGAAAGATTTATATGAAAGGTAATTTAAATGTTCAGATTAAGAAGCACAACAAGGAAAAAAAAAGACTATAAATGCTGACAATACTCTGAGATGTAGGATTGAACAGATTTAAAACAGTGCTGAGTAAAAAAGTCAACCCCAAATCTCTCACTGGTATCCTAATATATACTATGTAGTTAAGCATTAGGAAAATGAATAAAACTTGAGCCTTCTAACTTATTGAATACCTTTCTTCTGTGCATAAATGGGATCTTCTTATGAATTCCAAAGAGGGGAAAAGAAAAAGATCAGTGATGTTTGTAGAATGAAAATAAAAAATAATACAGAACATTTGACAACATCAACGGAAGTGTAATGTTTAAGTAAAGTCTGAAAAACAGAAAAGAAACAAATTAAGCAGAGAACATCCAAAAGGAAAGAAACAGATTGAAAATGAGAGGGGAAAAAGAAAAAAAAGAAACCTTTTCAGCTTAAAGACTTGTTAGTAGTTTTTGCGGGGAATCAACATGCAGGCAGGAGACCAGCAGTTGTGTCACCACCTCTCAAACACAGACTTTCTCCTACATTATTGCTGCTGCTCTAATAAAGCTGATCGCTTCTCAAAACCAGCCCCACCCCGACCATATGGGGTGTGCCTGTGTGATGATGCCTCTTTTGTTAAAAGGGTCAAACTAATTGCTCCAGTTCTCTCACAGAGTAGCTTACTGTCACTGCCATGTCTGCTGCTCCTACCAGCATCTGTGCCACCCGCTGGACGCCTGCGTTTGTCCAAATGCTCCAGCAGCTCTCAGTCAGCAAATTCAAATGCCACCACCGTGCAAGGTACTGCATTTTAAAATCAGCTCTTTAAGGGCAAGACAAGTGCAGCTTTTGGTGCCCAGGCACAACTGCACCACGGCACATGCTCTGGGGACACCGGGCATCTAGTGCGTGCCGCTAGGCTGGTCCAGAGGCAGAGCACACCGGTGTGCCGTAATGAGGTTCACAGGAAAAATGCTTTGGGCATGGAAACAACCGCATCTGACCAAATCATAGAGCAAATAATTAATACAGAGATCACATTAAAATGCCACTCTGTCACCAACTCACAGAAATTAAGTATGCACTGCAGCCCAGCCTTGCTGGTTTGGAGGAAGAACAAGTGCAAACCACTGGGAAACCCCTCAATTTCTCTCCCAGCTAAAAATCAACTCATTGGCAAGCTAAGACACTCTCATCAGGCAGTACCATGAAGGTCTGTATGAAGATATTTGTAAGTAACAGACCTGAGGACAAGACTCTTGCTTTTGCTCTATCAGTCTCTGTCAGTTGCTGCTGAGCTGGCTCCAGGCACAGTTTACTGTACTGAGATGTGGCAAATGTCACACTGTTCACAGCAGAACCAGGTTATGACTGGCAGGAGACAATTTGACTTGGGAATTCACTTTAAGTTAGAACTACAGCACCGTTTTGGGAAGCTGTTTTCCAACAAAGGAATAAATGCTAGTCGCTAGGTAGTAGCTAATGGCTCTGACGGTGGCTTTTCTGTGAGAAGGCTGAGAGCTACATTGTTGAAGGTAATAAAAAAAAAAAAATTGTAGATAATTTAGGAGTGTCTTCATGCCAAATCATGGTAAGGATGCATACAAAGCAAGCAGTGCATTTGTGTCAAATTTTTTATTGCATTATTGTATCCTTTTAATTAGCAGTTTAGTTTATTCAATCAAATGCATGAGGCCAGAAATGTTGCTAATTAAAACAAAACAGAACACTGAGTGTATGCCTGCTAGGTAGAGGTATTTGCAGCTCCTGTTGCTAAGTGATATGTTTGATGCACAAACATACAGCACATGAACTAACATTTGCCCAAGACATTTTTTTCTGGATCAGATTATATTGCAAACACCACAGCAAACAGGAAAGAGAAAGTACAGCAAGAGGAAACTATCAGAGATAAGGAAACTTGACCTATCATGTTCTCTCATTTTTAAAGTGAGGGAAACCAAAAGGCCAATACAGGCCAGCAGGGACATATGGGATAAAGGGCAGTACGATATTTAGGCTTTTTTCACAGTAAGCTTACACAGAAACTGCCTACAACAAATTGATCAGATCCCCATGATGTGTTTCCTTAGGGGGGGGAAAAACAGTGAGGGGGCAGAGGAAAAAAAAGGAACACATGCTGTTGAGCATCCTGCTCATGGCTAGATGCAACATACATGAGTCAGAACTAAAAATAATAATAAATAAAAAAGGGCTCACAAGAACACCATGCAGTGAAGTCAGGCAATACTGACGGGGCTTTGTTTTGAAGGAAGGAATGAGAGGGGAAGACAGAAGGCAAGAAAACGTAAAAGAAGGGAATGAATGATCAGCGCAAACCATAGTGATGGACCATTCTCACTACATGTGGGAACCCGGGTCAGGGCATGTTCAAACTGCAAGGAGAGAAAGGAAATCAGCAGCGAGCCCTGAACACTATTGATGATCTAAAAACAGCCATGATTTTTAAGAATCATTCCATAAAACAAAATGCATCTGCTGTTGCAGATATCAGGCATTTCCCTCTATGGGAAATACTGCTAAAAAAAAATCAGCCGGTAAACAGGACTAGTCCTCCAAGGAAGCTGGACAGAAATTACTGAGGAAGAACAGTGGAAATATTGAGCCACTACAAGACTGTCAGAAGACAGTCCTTACAGAAACAGTTTTGACTAAGCTGGTAATCATTCTGGTCTGTTTCACTGAGAACACAAATGAAACACATCTTGTACTTCTCTTCCCCAAAAGGCAAGGCTTTTTTTTTAAAGAAAAAAAAAAATTAAAAAAAAAGAAGAGGGAACTCAACTTGAGAGCAAGAGAATTTTTGTTTGCTGTACAAATAAGAAATCAAAACCCACTAAGAAATCATTACAGATATCAGCTTCTATTGAAATTTAAATCGACCTCAAATTTACTTCTATGTCAGAATCTTTCAGTCTCTTCCATGTGCATGATCCCCATGAGCCTAAAATGTCCAATGGGCTGTAGGTAAAAGTGTGAGCCCACAGCAAGCTGCAGCACCAGTGCCACAGAGCCCATTTTACAGCTCCAAGGGGACCGATTACCTGGGAAAGCAGACATGAACATATGCCAGCTCTGGTTTTTAGCTACACATGCTAAAGACAACTACATTTCTAGTATCTTCCTTACCATAGTGTTTTACACAGAGAAATCATTCATACAACAAGACCTGAGAGCAGATTTAGGTAACTGTATTAGTGGTACAGCAGCAGGAATGGTTTAGTTATTCCTCAGCTGGAAACTTTACTGCTGTTAGATATTGTTACACAGCACACACACATGCGAGCCCAGAGCATTCCAGCCCTCTCCCTGCTCAGACACCTGCAATGCTGCAAACTCCAAGTGTGGAGCAGTGCCATGGCAAAACTCCCAGGGAGGTGGGATGGGGGTTCACTCGCCTCTCAGAAAAAACACAGAAGACCTCCTACAGCTGCAGAGGGCTGCTGTTCAAGACCCCTAATACCTCCCTATTTCTGATTCTGCTTTTGAAAACATGCTCCTGAACTGTAACCTGGGGATGGGAATGATGACACTCCAAAGTTTTAGAAAAAGAGTACAGGCATTGGCCTGTCTATGCCCAATGAAAGATTACAGTACAACTTTAAAAGGAAGTATTAGGCCAAGGCTGAATTAATTTAGAAATCTTTCCCACAAAGTCTTTGCTTTGGCATTGCAATCAGTGGGATTTCAGCCTGTGCTTAAGAGCTTTCTTGAGCCAAGGATTTTAAGCACATGGTTTGTTGCTACTGTATTTAACTTGACATAGTTTTTATTCATCGTATGCCTCCACACAATTTCACACGCTACTTTAATTACACAGTAGTGTCTTATTTAAATTTCATGAGGAAAAAAAAATGGGCACAATATTCCAACAGGTGTTTTCTTCTCTTCACTGATTACCAGTTTCAATAATTCAGTCTTTGTCCCAAGTCCTGCAAGATAATTGTTCATGTCCACAATCTGTGGCCGATGCAGAACAGGGAATTCTATCTGGTTTTTCAGAATAAAATCAAAGTACTATCATCTATACCAGTCTTCTCCATCACAAAGGAAATGTTTTGCAAAACCTGTGATCTAGCTTCCTGTTCCAAAGATTAAAAATAAATACTTTAAAAGAGAATCTTAATTATTAATTACAACTTCATTAAATATTTGTCTTACTTGAAAGTTCTCCATTCTCCTAGTTCGTTCATTCTGCCTAAAACATCCTGAGAAAATTCAGTAGCGTTAGATTTTTCCAGGTTCTTCTTCTTAAAAATTATTTCTGAGTATTTCTGTCCTTGTCATGTATTACTTTTGTTGGATAGATTGTCTATGATTATTTTTCATAGATTTTTTTTAAAACATTGAGAGCATTCAGAGCAAGAACGTCAGCGATACACGGGATTTTTTCAGCTTTTCTCAATTGAGAAGGGACATTTTAGACAGCTGCTATTGATTCTTGCAGAGCCTAGCAGAAAATTATGTCTAAGAAAATAAACTGACTTTTAAGAATCTACAAGTTTCAAGATATAAAGTACCATTTACAGTCAAACCAACAGGTACAAGGCAATTAATCATCATATAAACTTCAACCCAAAGGATAACAGAACTGACCATTTTTTCTCTTGGCAGAAATGTCACGTTAAAACATTTTCTATCTGTGTTTATAAGCTTATTTTTAATGATTCTATTGCTCTTGAAAGCCTTTTAGACACCCAAGTGCATCAAAAGAAGTGACTAAAGAAATACCTCAAGTGCAAGTCTTCCAAAGTCGCAGTACCAACATTTTGGGAAGGAGCTCTGCAGGAAGCATATTTCATTGACATAATGAAACTCACTATGAGAATACCTGTGATCTTTTGCATGAGATTATCTGACCCCTTCATGACAATATAATCCAGATTTTCGTGGAGGGAAATGCAGGTTTTTTAACCAGAAGGATGAGATAAAGAAATGGTTTAGAACAGGGCAGAGCCATTAATTCTTTCTGAAGCATAATGGAAGCAAATCCATTGGAGTGTAGCACAACAGTTGCTTTTAGTGGCATAGAACTCAACTGGGACTCAGAAAATTATTTCACGGTTAGTAAATAAACTTTTAAAGCAATTCCAAGACAAACAATCTCAACCAAGGGTAGAGGCTCTTACCATCAAATCCATCTTCCTCTGTTCCCAGTTCATCATCTGAGCAGATGTTCAGCACGTTTACCAGCATCTCTGTCACTAAAATGGAAAACAAGTGCAAAATGTTGATATTAAGCTTCCCTGGTCTGTCAGAGAGCCAACTCCAGCTGTAGTAGTGTGAATAAAAATTCAGCACAATAACAGCACCCACTTTTTAAACAACAGGACCTGTAGTATGAGAAGTTGAAAGTGTCCTTTGTAGCTAATAAAAAGTACAAGTTTCCGCAAATATTTTTCCAAATACAATGAACACAACAAATAGACTTAAAAAAAATCTGCTAATGATCTCTCTTTTTGCAACTGTCAGTGATGTAGGTAACATTTGTTTTCTCCCCCTCAACACATTTTTTTGTTTTCACTCAATTTGGATAACAAAGTGACCCCTCTCCTCCTGCTCCTAAACTGCAATAGGACTTGATTTCCCTGCCCAGCAAATGGGAACAACATTCCAGTGGAAAGAGGCGCAACAAGAGGGATCATAGAGGATTTTTTTTATTTATCCAGGTTTTGGACACTACTTCAAGTTCAACGAAACATTAACCTTTGTACAATGTCCTTGGTGTCTCTTGAATTCAAGGGACAAACAGAAATAGACCAGACAGTGTACATTCCTTAGAAGTGGAACTATTCTATGTTGAACAGATACATCATTATTGGAAAATTTAGACCATATTCAGCTTGCTTACTTTGAAACTTGGGCATGAAAGGGTCAGCCACAGGCTGTCCCTACCTTAGTCTCATTTCTTTCCAGAGAGATAACTGTGAGACACTAACCAGAGAGCATACAGAGTAAGAACAGTGAAAAAAACAACCCCAGCTAAAATGAAAATCAAGAAAATGCAACTTAGAGAACAAAAAGGCCAAAGTTATGATGTAAAACGTGAAGCAATTAGCAGATTAAGAAAAACTTCACTACAGCTACATGTAGTAAGCAACATTAAAAGTGTTACCAGCCTTGTCTAGCCTTGTACTAGGCTACACAAGTTGAAACTTTAAATTTTTTAGTCAAGCAGTTATTAAAATCCTCTTCTGTAACTACTATGAAGGCTTGGAAAATTAAAAGGGTGGGACAAAGCTAGATTTTTTCCTACTTTAGTGAAGGATTTAATATTTTCCTCTGACAGTGTTAGTGGAAAGACTTTCCACATTAACAACAACCAGTGAAGCTAACAGCTTCCTACCTTGGTTGGCCTTTGAGGGAAAAAAAATCTACATTAAGAAAAAAGGAAATAAATAACAAGTTGTGTAGAACACCAACTCTTACATCCTTGAATATCGCTTTGCATAGAAAGGAAAATACTGATTTCACTTCTTTGGGCTCTAAAATTTCCAAGAAATTGGTAAGTGTGACCACTGGAAGAAATGAAGGAGGAAAAAACAGCCCCAAGACGTAAGAAGAATGAGGAACACCACGCTGTCAGAACCTCAGCAATACTGACTATGCATCCTGCAGCCCCACCTGAGCAGGCTGCTGATGGGAAGCCTCTGAAAAGTGACCTTACAGAACACCTTACAGGACTGCAATATGTGTGGAGAACATGCCCAACCTAAAAACAGCCTGGCTGAGTTTACGGCCAAAAAAAATGAAAGCGTTTTATCTGCTTCACAAGAGGCGGCAACACGCATCACTGAGGATTATGTAATGTCTCCATTAGTGCAAGCAGCTGCCTATTCTTTGTTAATCCCTGTTTCATTGTCTATCTGCTTTGTCCACAGAGACCTCAGGTGTCTCACCAGCAGCTTTCCTCAAACAAAAGAGTAGCTCAAAACAAAGCTGGTCATGACTGCAGGTATGAGACACAGCTGGCTGTATTTCCAGTTGCCTATTAAGAGAGAACTGTTATTCCAAGCAGCTTTTAAGAGTTTATTAGAGTTTTCTGGCAGTAATTGCTGTTGCAGCAATACTCTATAATGGATGGATCAAAGCAAGCTTCATTTTGGGCACTGAATAAATGACTTGGGGTTTAGGCAGTTTGTATTTTGTATTAATTTAATACGCTAGACCAAAGTGTCTTCATGCCTTTTGTGCGCTTGCCATTCACAGCATGAAGCTGCATTTAGGCAACATCAAGAGCATCAGGTTTCAATAAAATATAATTTGTGTTCTTTAGACTCTTCTTGCCAGCAATGAGGCACAACATGTCCTGTGCAGAGAAGGGGCTGAGGAGCAAGTTTTTCTTCCTACTGGCATCCTCTACTCTTTCCAGCAACAGTTAGTCAGACTGGCTCTTAATATCACCAGCTCTGTGTTTGCTGATGAAAAAGCAACCCACCACGTAATGTGAGTAAAGATGTAACCCCATGTAGTGAAGTCTGTTGAGACATCCATTCTGCAGTAAGTGATATCACAGTATAACAGTATAGGGGATGTTCAAGAGCTTATAAGAGAAAAACAAATCAGAATTTTGTTTAGTGAATGCACCTCTGGCCTGCAATGCCATAAAATCTATTTCTGCAGCAGAAAGATAAAGGCGTCATCACCTGGAAAGAGTGGAAATTATAAAAAAAATATGAGAAGTGTGATTAACCACTGGTAATTGCTTGCTCCTCGGAGCCCCATTTCTACAACTTTGTCTTCAAAAACAGGACACCCGTCTTCAAATTATTCTTGTCCTTTAAAATAAATGAGGCCACATGCACAGTGACTAAGAACCCATTTTGCAGCCTTTGTGAACAGAACTGATTTACATACATACCCTTCTCACCAACAAACGGCAAGGACCAGGTAAACACATCCATGAAGTTTGGAAGCCAGTACGGATGAGGGGAGCAGTTGAACTGCCTGATATTCATAACATTGTTCTCATATTTCAATACTGCAGCTGGAAGGTAGAAAGAAAAGAAATTGAAGAGACATCAGCCATGTGTGTAACTGGCTAACCAGACCAGGAACTTGGACAGGATGCACAGCTCACAGAGCTGCTCACCAGCTTCCACCCACTTGATCCAGTGGCACCACCTGAATGCTAGTTATAGTAGGATAAAGCCTCACTGAAGTGGAAAGCTGTTTTCAGTCTGAAAGCAGTGTCAACAGCTTTCCCTGCCACTAAGACAGGCTGGTAATGAAATAATATCTCTGAGTAGTCAAGAACGTGAGCTCTAGGATCTGCCACCAGTGAGGAATGAAGCAGAGTATTCAAAGCCCCCCATTTCACAGTTATCTGAGCTCCACACAACCATGCTTTGGAGATAACAGAAAAAAGCATTTATGACTCAGAATCTGAACACTGCTCTTCTGATGGACATTTTCAACATATTTCATTCACAGTATTGTACCTGAGATGACACTTGCTTCTCACATTATACAAACTCTAAGCACGCCAAAATGTGCTCCCTATAATATGAATCAATACTAATACAATTTGTCTTGCACCATTTAACATTCTCATCATTCTTATCAACACGCAAACACACAGACTATGTCTGTTCACAGGCAGAAATATCGGTATTTATGCCACACCCACTTTTTAAAGCACTGCACCAAGTTCAGTGTTAACTTTTGTTAATGGCCTTCAGGCTCATATCTGAAATGGTAATCCAAAAAGGTAATTTTGAGATTATCACCAAAGTGACTTAAATACATGAAATTCTTTAAACAATGCAGTTACAGGAGACTGCATGCAGGATATTTAATCAACACAAGGAACAAAAACAGTCAACATAAGGTGTGTCATACTATGCTTTCCCCTCTCCTCCAGCCTTCCCACTTCTGTCTCCCCAGGGAGGAATGTAGTTCCAGGGACTGGTTATCACTTAACAGCCAGCAATAAAGTTGCACAGCTGCAATGTGAGACAGCATTGTGGGAAATGCAGTGTTGGCTGAAGGGGCTGAACAATTCCTTCTGATTATTTCTCCCTTTGCTGATTATTTCTTTGACCGTGTGTCAATCAGAGAAGAAACCTTTTTTTTCATGCACTAGGCTGTTGCTTCACAAATATTTAATAGGATGTTAAACGTCTTCCATTTCGTGGTTAATGACAGAGTCCAGAGTGACCTGGGAGTTTCTGAAACATACTCACTGACAGACACAGAAAACAGCAATAACGTGAACTTTTGCCAGGCAGACACCCTCCATTTAAATAAACCACATCTGACTCTTGCTCATTCCAGTCTGACAACTGGCAGTCAATTGGCTGCCCAGCAGAAGAAAAAAATGGTTTAATACTGCTATTAGCAAAAATGAGAAAACTACTGTCAATGCTCTGAATATTTCCAACAGATTTTGGCTGAAATCACATGCAGCAGATCGAAATTCATTCTTCTTCTATTACTGTGACACAATTGCATAATAAAAATAAATAGTTTGTGGCTTTACAGAAAAAAATTAGTCAAAACCACACAAAAAGGACCACTTAGTGGTTGTAAAGATTCATTTAGAAGGACTAAAACTTCAAATTCATCATCTTAGTGAGCTGAGGTAGTTCCCCTTCCCACTACTTCTTCAATTTTTCTATTAAGTCTACTTCTAAATTCTGTAAAATATGAATAAAGAAATCATTTTTACAGGAATTTTTTAAAACTGGCTTCTGAAAAAGCCTGAACCCCATTCAAAACAGTTGCAAAACATAAACGTAAATAAAAATGGCTTTAGTTGGGTTGTTTCCTTTGAAAGGAAGATAATTTAAGATTACTGTAACACAAATATTCTCATAACACTTTATTATATACCTGAGTAACTTCCAAAGTAAAGTTCTCATAATAGTATTTAAAAAAATTCTCCCCTCTAAATGACTTGTACCTCTTCTCAACAAATTACTTCAAAATAGCTTTACACACTAAAGCAGGGTAATAACAGAGAAGCCTTGGAAAATAACCCTTCTCTTAAAAGAATAAAATAAAATAGGGTAGTTACCAGGATCACAAATACTTCTTGGCATTTTCAATTAAACATCTGTAATTTACAAGTACAACACACACACAATATTTTTATTATGTAAGTAATGAAGATTATATTTAACATGCAAATCAGCTCTTGTTACGAATGTACAGTTCTGACTACTACTACTTAGTAGTCAGAAGAGGAAAACTTCACCTGGATCAAGTAGAAAATGCTTCTCAGATAACTGCAGGAGTTTCTCTGAGCTTATCTGCCTCTGCGGTTTCTTTTGGTCATAGCTTTCTTTTCCCCCTCTGTTGGCTCAGAAAAGACTGGGGGTTTCCCCTCTGCTTCACTCCTTAGTCCACGTTAGCTCGATGCCTAAGAAGCTACAGGAGAACCAGCAGCCATGAAAGAGCACACAGCTTTTGAAGGTTACAAGAGTGGAGGTCACACAGTCACTGATGGAGAAGACAGAAGTGGGATGGGCTCCTTTGGTTATGAAATTTGTAAGAGAGAGAGGAAAACCTGACTCTAGCCAACATTTGCTTATTATTCCAGGCTGCAACCTCAATACTTTTCTTTCCAAACACATACTCAGACAGATGCTAGCAGACCAAGCCACCAGCCATTATCATGTATAATCTCCAACCAGAGCAAGATTCTTATTTCATTATTCTTAACAGATGCACACATTTTAACCTAATTTTGGTGCTTGCTGTTGTAAAGAAGTTTTAAAAGCTAATGTTTTGTAAAGTGAAGATGTGCAGATAGCCCAAATGACATTACGCTTCTTTCCGATGCTGGTAAACTGAGATATTGGATGCTGAAATCACATCAGAGTGAAATGAAACACTAATGCAGCAGGCAAAGGGCATTTGTACCGTTTAGCTGGAAGCATCACAGCTACCCTAAGGCTGGGAATATGGGTGTTGAAAACTGTGCAGGTAAGAAACCTCCTTCCTTTGGCTACAAATGGGGACAGCCCTTCTAGTGCTAGTGCTGCACCTCCTTGGTCTCCCTCAGTTAAAGATGAGCCTGGAACAACTGTGTCACACCTGTCAGATCTGAATGGATGTCTCAGACCCTCTGGCATCTCAAATAGGGCTTTAAAAGATTATACATTTGGAGGTAGGTTAAGGCCTGAAGCCACGTGAACAACATTAAACTGTGTGACAGATAGCTCAGAATTTCTCAAAGACATTACATATCCTGCTTCATGATCTGCCGAATAATTTTTCGGGGTAAATGAATTAATAGCATTTCCATCAGAAAAACACAATCAGAGGAAAAAATGAGCTTGGTAGAAATACTAGCCCAGAATATTTTTAGATGAACAACCTAAAAATATTTTTAGCAAACAATTCGACTAATTTTCTTGTAATTTTCTATCAGAAAGCTCATCCTGCATTTAGAAAATGAATCAGTGAAAAGTCCCTCAAATTCTTCACACCTAAGAAAGAATTTCAATTTCTGATTTAATGCCAAATGAACTTCAGCATTAATTGTGCAACTGGGAACAATGCCTTCTCAAGAAGAGTTGCTAAGTAACCACAGCATTTTCTGCCCAAGTCAGGTCAGGTATAAGGGTTAGTAAAATGAGTTTAAATATTATCAAAGGACAAAAATTATTTACTATACAAGGCAACGGCCTAAATAATCCAGTACAGAAGTGAAGATAATTGTAGGTGGAAATAGCTTTCCTTATAAAATTTTAAAGATTTTTATTTTACATGTGAAACTGCATCTTGCAAAGAAACAGCAGAGCAACATTCAAGATTTAATCAACAGACTGCAAAAATCACTTCTGGCAAACTTCTCTGCATCAGCAACGAGATGGCCTAGATACCCTGACAACTCTTCTTTAAAAGATTTTGTTTCCGTGACAAGAACTCATCACAGCTGCAGAGATAAGGCATTAAAGAAAACTGATAAGGCAAACAGAGGTTACATCTCTCTTCTTCCCCTCAAAGTGCTAATATTTCTCACAGATCATCCTTGTCTTCCAGGTACACTACTCTGTCTTTTTCTGGGTGAAAAGAATTTTCCTATTAGATCCACGTGGATCAGGTACACTTCCAAATGGTATACTTCATGCTGACATATAACGTATGATACATTAACAGGCATACAGATTTACAGATGGTTTTCATTTTTCTATTATCCCAAACTCCCCTGCATACTGACTCCCTTTTCCTGCTTTTCCTTTTGGAAACAACGCATGTATGTTGCAGCACGTTGGAAGAAACTTCATGCTGGGGATTTCTTCAATAACTTCGGATTCTCTGGTGGTTCTCTCTCCACTACAAAACCTAATATTTTTTAAAGTGTTCAAAAGATAATAGTCTGTATTTAAACAGCAAGTTAAAATTGCTCACTCAGCCAAAAAGCACACACTTACTGAAGTGACAGCCAGACACGAAAATGCCAGTATTACCAGTGTTTTACAAGTAACTTTTCTACCTCTATAGAACTTCTGTAGAATCTTTCACTTGATTTTCATTTTTTAAAATTTTTTGGGCAGGTGTGCATAAACAGCATTACAGCAAACCCTAATTAAGGCATTAAGAAATACTGGATGCAGGAATGAAAGTTTAGACACAATACAAGGCCAGATCATATCACAAGGTAATTTTTGTCACCCTCTTATTCTGTTGCTACTGAAAATTTCTCATAGCTATAGGCACCCTGGAGCCCAGGGGCAAATCTGTACTTACACAACTTTCTCTGAGTTTCTTGATCAGCACAGATGATCTCTGAGGCCCTGAAGTCACTGGTAACTACCATAAATCAATTAACATTTATCTTCTTGCATAAGCTTTCTCTCCAGAAGCGGCAGTCTTAGAAGAATCACCAATGCACTGGTATTTCTTGTAAGGAGCACTAATAACAATCTTTGAGTATCTTTATCTCTATGCCTTTCAATAAAATAAAGAAGAAATGTTTGAGAAGGCTATGAAGATACTGAACAGTAGCTCAGAAGTTGCCAAAAACCATATAAAAATTCCCTCCCTTGGCCAATGCTTTCCATTATAATGAATATGGAAGGAATTAATAATTACCCCCAGTAATGGGGTAGGATAATAATGGAAAAAGGAGGACACGAGGCTCCCAATATCGAGGCAGTTTCTGAGTCTCTGAATCACCCTCTGAAAGCATCTCTCTGTCTCTCCCTTAACTACAGAGGGAAGCCCTGACAGGAGCCTCCCAATTGCAAAAACCTCCCACTGGCATCCGAAGCTCTGTGTGTGTGGCCTGGGGCTGTGACAGAAGCTGCAGCCACATGTGCATGAGTGACACACACAGCCTGCACGAGGCCACAGCCAGCAACCAAAGGGATACAGAAAACTCCCTTTGGTGCCAGAACCCAGCACAGCCAGAGGAGGTTCCAATGGTGGGTCAGCACTGTGAGGCAGCCCATGCAGAGGTTCCACGGCAGCATTATTAACAGCAGATTTGCTGAACACAGGTTTGTTTGGGTAGCTTATCTTCAGCCACTCCTGTCAAACCTTCTTTTGCACTGATATCCTTGCCTCCCTACTGCTCTTTGAGGACATATCTGATCCCAGATCTGATCCCATGGCTGCTCTCCAGCAGGGACTGAAGGGGCCCCTGGATAAAGCTGTCAAACAGATCTACGCCTGAAGTGCTTTGAAGAAGCTCAAGAAACTACATCTGCTTTAATGGGTGTGAGAACTATCAACCTGGGGGAGAAAATGGGCATTCTTAACCTCTTGCAGCTTTTAAAAAAATGTATTTATCCTAAACAATACTGCATTTAAAAATGACCCATTTAATGTCAGTGGGAGCTGAAGCCTCTCAGGAATTTATTCAGGGTGACTGTTGGCTGACAACCAGAGGAAGACTGAGAATGCATACTAGACAGGAAGGTGCTTACTAGTAGGAGAATAACTCCTTTTCAAGGACTGACAGTAACCAAACCTCCAGATGACCTGTAAAAATCAATCAGGTTCTGCACCAGTGCATGATGAGTCAGCTAGAGCAACTGCCCTGACAACACCTCTGGATGGAAATACCTTCCTTTTTCTCCTGAAATCAGTTAGAAACTGTACTCTCAGTAAATTCATTTGCTGCAAACCAAGGAAGCCAACAAGTAGCCATGTTTTGGACTCATTCATTATGATAGTGGGTTTTTTCCTTGAAGAGGGAAGCAAGCACCCAGAGACTATCCAGATAAAGATGTATGAGCAATGCAGCATGATAAACTATGCATGATATACTTTAAATGCCAAGAGCCAGCGCAATCAGTCACATGAAATAATGTGTCAAAACTTCTAATGAGAGAAAAGGAGGCAGATAATCTCAATGGAGTTCCATTACAAAGCTGCTAAAGGTCAGCCTCTGAATTCACATGAAGTTATATATTAAGGAGAGGCACATGGGTGCTGATGTGGCATCAGTGCTGATTTGCCTGAGCTCACTCGGAGCAGGTATTGCTGGCAGTGCACACCAACTCCAGCTGTGGCCACAGGTAACCCCTCAGCAAATGGTGCACAGCTTTCCATCAAAATAGGCTTTCCATCACATGTAAGACCTGCCTGCCACAGTGGAGCATCCTGGAACAAGGGAAATGATGCTCTCTTTGGAAATGGAGATAACAGAGAGGCACTTCTCTTTACCACCCAAACTCTGTGGTTTCAAATTCAAGGTTTTGAACATTGTGAATCATTGCTTTCCTTTTAACATTTGCCTTCAAGACAAAGTTTCACATAATTCACCCGCTGCCTTCATTGCACAGAACTGCTCCCATGCCTAAGAAACAAAAGGTGAACACTTTCTACCACATTCCTTCTACAGACTTGTGATTGCTCAGCCTTTGACCCAAAGCAGCCAACCAGGAGAGTAAACACCAATAGCAACGATCCTACCAAGAAAATGAACACATTCCTTACTTCATCCTGCATTTGTTAGGTTGCTAGCAGAGCCCCTACATCATTAACTTTCACGAAAGTAGCTACCGACAGTTCTGCTTGTATGGTTTTGCAGAATAACATATTAATTTTTCCACAAGTTAACAGGCATATTGAAAAATCTGAGGTGTACAAACCCCATTATCCAGCAGTGAAATGCTTCCTTCCCTTGCATACAGTTCATGGCATAAAAGCTTTTATATTATAAATTTTATAACGTGAAACAATGCCTGAAGAAAGCTTTCTTTTGCAAGTTTGCTTCCTCTGCAAACAAGCGTCCAGATTAAAAATATCCCTTTGCAAGAGAAACTGATCCCTTTGCAAGGGAGCAACTTTCAAGAATATAACTGAGGAAGAATTATTTTACTTTGTTCATAGAGAAACACAAATAATTTTATCATTATGGGGACTAGGAGAAAGTAAACAGTACTGGTCATTTCAAGATATAGGAAGACAGGTTTATTAGAAAACTCTACTTTTAGAAATATGATTCTTTTTTCCAGTTCATTAGAGATTTCCAGGAATGCAATAAATGAATAAATTCAAAGAAGCTGCAAAAACTTGTATTCAGTGGAGCCTTTTACAGTGACCACCGACTCTTATTTCTGTAGTAACCTTTTAATTTTTTTGGCTATTTATATTTAATTTTCTACATTTTAGTAGTCAAGGATTAAAACCCCCATAATGTAAAGGAACTCAGACATCCATCTCATGCTTTATCCACTCATAATCTGTCAAAGTTTAACTGGCTAGACAGTTTGCACATACAAACTCCAATAATTTTATTGGAAAGAAACAAGGAACAGATAATTAATTATAAGCAACACGAGGTTTTAAACATCTCACCCAGAGCATTTCTTAATGTACTTCTTCATTAATAGAGCTGCGATAAGTTTTGCTTCCCGTGTAACATTTACTTAATAACTTGCAGTCAAAATACAGAAATATCCTAAGGCATATTAAAATACACAGATATGTTCAGAGGCATACATCTGCCTGTAATGAATTTAATTAGGTTTGTATTATATAATAAGTGGAATGGGCAAGAAATAATAAAAGAGGAAGAAAATGGGCATGAACCGATAAATACAGGAATGAAAAGACACCAACATATTCGAGTAAACAGAAGTACAGTCTACTGTACCTTAACAGGAATTAAATTCTTACCTTTGTTATTGTATACATCTAGATAGTTTGGTGCTGAAAAAATTGTGATTAGCGAAGGGAAGCCTGTTGTTTGGCTTTTCCTGTACATACGATACCTAAGAAAGAGAAGATGCTAATTACTACAAGTGTTCAATGTGCATTTGTCACTGACCCCATACAGTGCAAAAAATGCCTAGTACATTAGGGCTCTGGCTGCTAACACATGCCAAGACTGAAAAACACGCACATGAGCTATTTAAAAGACACAGGAGAGAAGTATTTCCTGCAGACTTTCTCATTATAAACATTTGACACGACCAGGGATCCATGCTTGAAAGTGGTGTCTCTGAAATTCAGTGAGCCAGAGGTGGGTTTTATTGTGAATTTGCTCAGTGCCCAGGACATGCCCAGACTTTCCCTCTGCAGGACTGTGGATGAAGCAAGCACTAGCAGGTGCCTTCAGAAGGGGAGTGGGCATCCTCCATCCTCCTGCTGCCTGCCTTCTCCAGGCATGGAAGCCATGGAAGGGGTGAGAAGGGAAGGGAAATGGGGCATCTGATACTTTCAGTGCTGTGTCTAATCTTATCCACTCTATCAGCCAGTTTATTAATGTCTGCATGTTTTCATTACCTAACCTTAATGCCGCATGAAAAATTGGACCAACAAACAATCAATCAAGCACTAAACCTGCAAGTAACTGGAAAGAAAGCAACCAAACAGTACTTAGACACAAGTACACCAAACACTGCTCTTCAGTCCTCAGCTACAAGAAACCCAAGAATTTAGCAAATATTCACAAAAGTTGCACTGAAACTGTTGTACAGTTTTTAAATGCAATCTCTTCTACAAAATTTCAATTTTCACCCTTTATTGGAAAGCAATACAAGAAAAATGAAATTTCATTACCCTTGCATATTTCTTGCTAGGTATTTGTGGCATAGTAATAGCTTGCTTTTAATTGCATTACCATATGGAAGTCATGACAATTCAAACATTCAGAATAGCTTTTAACAGGCATAGTGAATATTGACCTTATTCCCACAATGCCACTAATTTATTTTTTATTGCTGTTCAAGTTGGGTAAAGTTTCTATCTCCAAACAAACATAATAATAATAAAAACAACAATAACAATAATAATAATAATTTAGGCATGATATGCGAAGCTATTTATTCAGATTCCAAACATTCATTAATATCTCACAAGTATGGTACACTTCAAATAGGAGGAATTTTTAAAGTAATTTTTTAAAGCAGCACAAAAAAATTCTGCCTTTATAATGACAGTAGTTTCATGGGGAACCATCAACACCACCTGATGCTTGACTTGGACTGTTTTTGCATTGAATGGCTTAGACTTCTTGAATTCATTAATGATACTCCTGCAGAAAAATTTATGTGCCTGTAGAGTTTTATAATTTTTTTTTAGTGAAGTATAAAACCAGTAGGCCCAAAAGTTTCACGTAGGTGACACAGTCCTAAAAGATGGCATTTCTGGCTTTTGTGAGCCTAATCAGTTCTCTGGTATCATGGCAATGAGTGTGCCAAAATACTCTAGCACATTTGCAAACCTTTTTCTGAAATGAATTTTTTTCTTTTCATGTCTGGCATCAAAAAAAATTTGGTCATTTTATATCAGTTAAAATCACTAAGGCTAAGTAAGCGGCATATATAAGGATTCATTAAACTCTGTAACTCACTAATACTAATGTAAAAGACATTGTAATGCCAGTGTGTATTTTTGTAGCATTAGTAAAAAGTGAGAGCTGTTGCAACCTACATATTCCAGTTCATTCTCACTCATCTGCTCTTCTTTTTGTGCTCTGTTTGAGAATGGTAGGCCATTATACATAATTGTTATTATTGCCCCCTCTCCACACATACTTACCCAGCATCCTGGGCTTCATGAGCTCGGAGTATGGATAACAAGTTATTGTGCTGTAGGAATTCACATACAGCAGGGTAACTGTTAGGAAAAAAAAATGTAATAGCACCTGTTATGGCATTATCAGAAGCAGCACAAAGAGCTCTAGCTTTCAAAACATGTATCATAAAACATGCATCATTCATGAAATTAGCTCCTGCTCTGCAGGCAGATTTCAGTAGAGACAACATCACCAGCAGTGTCTTTTTAAATCCCACCCCATAACTGCTTGGAAAGGAATGCTAGAAACTGCAATTCATTACATAACAATCAGCCAATGGCTTGTCAGAAAAAAAGGGTACTTTCTTTTATTAATCTAAGGTTTTATGTATTCTAAAAAAGCAAAATGTAATACAGCAGTTGCTTGTAACAGAAAACTTCCCCCACTGACTACTGTATGGAGTGGCTGCTTGCGGCCACCAGAAAATAATGTGGTTAAGTGCAAAGAGAGGGAAAGAGATAGAAAGAAGAAAGGCAAATCAATCTTCAAACTAGGGATGTTTATCTTCCCGAACTTTATCTCCTTGATAAACAAATTATCTTTCCCCTTAGCAACTTAAAATCCTGTGACTTTTAAAACCCCAAAAATGTGTTCACTGAATACATCTGTGCAAAACATCCTGAGCAAGATTAAAAAAAAAAATCCCAACTATACATTATACAAAAAGCTGCTATCCCAGGCATGGTTTCATGGTTTCACATCAAGAGCCCACTTGCAATCAGTAAACAGCCCCATCAGTTTCTAATTTCATGCATGAAAAAGATGAAAACTTACATTCCTCCCTCCCCCAATCTAATACACCATCTTCCTTTAGTTTATCCAAGAGAAATGATACTACTTGCTTCCAAACCTTCCTGAGTATTTCGAAGCTGAAATGTAATTTGCAGCTAGAAGCTACAAACCCAGTGGAACGCTGTATTGCTGTTTCTGGACTTGAGCCACCTAGCATGTATTCTCAGATGCAGGACTGGTATTTGGAATTGTCTAAAAAGATTGCCATTATAAAACAATTTCAATTCCCAAATTACGTGGGGTAACGTTTTGGCAACTGCAATGATCTCAAATGCTGACAGGCTGCCATTCAAACCACTGGCAAATGAGAACTGATTTGCATACATTTCTTTTCATAATTTATTGTGACTAAATGCAGACTTACGGTACATTTTGTTTAGAAATTTTTACATTAACTTCTGAAAACTGGGGTCTATCACGAAAATCTGATAGACAGTTGATTATGTTCATTATCAGTGCAGCTGCTCAAAATGGCTAGGCTATTACATTTTTTCCTCCATAGTATTCTTTTCATCCAGTGTTAAGTACTGCTTTTAAAGAAGACATAATGAAGTGGTAAAAAACCGCTCCTAAATAGATCTGATAGGTTCTTCTTTTCATTTCAAGTACAAAAGTGGTGGGTTTTTTTTATTGCTTAATTATCTTGTTCTTTGTAAATTTGTGGAAAATAAGAGTTCTACTAGCAGAATTTGGCTGATTCTACAGGGCCCACACCTACAAAGGCAGAGGTGTCACAGTGCTCCACGCAAATTTACAAAAAAAAAATCTCCCTGCCTTATTTTCTTACAAACGAATAGCATAGGACCTTTAATGTGCCAGCTGCCCTATTACCCACACCACCACAACCCATGAGCAGTCTATCAGGATGTTTTATTTTGAAAAAGGCAAAGCAACTTGCAGGCATTTTTCTTGAGCTTCTTGTTGAAGCAGAGGCTGGGGAGTAGCAAACTTTGCATCATTTGCAGCTATTACATATGCTATCCAGCATTTCCTTAGTATGTTTGCTTTAGATTAAACAATATTCCTTAACACAAAAATACATGTCCTAAAAAGCAGGTAAAAATAAGAAGTCCCACAAAAAGCCAATAAAACAGACATTACGGCAGAAATAATCAGAAACAAAATTCTACAGAAATTACTTCTGCTTGGAAATATTTTTACAAATATTTTTTTTTAAATGACTGACTTGCAATCAAATTCCCTACTAGTTTTTCAGAGTGCTACCCTTCCAGAAACACCCTCCTCCTTGCCCTGCTTTGCAGAGCCCAGACTGTAACTCAGATGAGCCAGAAATAAAGCAGTTGGCCAAGAGGGAAAACAAACAAACAGAAATCCCCCACGCAACAGGCTTTTCCAGAGCGACCCAGCCTCCTGCCTTCATGTGTCATGCTGAATCACGGAGGAGCGGTGACTCACAGAGAAAACAAAACACCCCTCTGCTAAGTTAGAGGGATGTTATTCCCCATGGAGTACGTGACTGTGATATTCCCTACTTGGGCATCTTCTTTCATTAACATGCCTCATGCATAGTTTACTAGTTCTGAGGTCTCTTTTGCATGGTATCTGATTACTTCTGGCAGTTTTAAAAGAGAAGCAATACTTTGCTAACATGAACCAAAATGGCAAATGTTTTCAAATTGTTTTTCCACCAATAACTAGGAAAAAACAGATGGAACTAACATAATTTTTTTTCATGTCCCTCATCATGCCATTGAAAGAGAGGCATAAGCACTTCTTTCAAAACATTCAAATTTAGTCCCAAAGCTTCTGTATCATTACATGCTCATATAAAATAGGTTTCCTGCAAAATCCATTGGCCTCACACTTGAGTCTCCAAAGGCAAATGCTTTGTTGCTGTCCTAAGCAACTCTCAGAACATCCCTTTCCACCAGCTTTTGCTTGCTCTTAGCTGCGCTGTCTGCAGAGCTGCACTGGGAAGTGGAACAGGGAACTGCATTAGAACAAATAAACACATCATTTTTTTGCAGAGTCGTTCTTTCAAAACTGGATGCTTTCCCAGGCCTGATGGAGCACACAAGCAATTCTACCAGTACATCTGGGCAGACAATGTGAGGGCAGCAAAAAGCTTCTGGTCTGGGAGAAAGAAGAGTAGAAAAGTGGGCAAAAGAACCTGTTTAAAATGCTATTACTAAAATATATATAAATATAAATATAAATATAAATATAAATATAAATATAAATATAAATATAAATATAAAATTCATACTACTGTGCCTCCCACCCTGAGCTGAAACACACTACAGTCTTCAAAAGCTTTCACCAGATATTTCTTTAATCTTTGCATGCTGACAAACTTGCATGTCAAGTGCACCAATGAAATCATGTGCTTGTAGGGCCAAAGTCATAACTCTATCCCGGGGTATCTGTAAGGTTGAACAATTTCACTGCTATCCAAGACTGGAAAAAGTTTCTTGAACACCTCCAGGGAAAGTGACTCCACCACCTCCCTGGGCAGTCATTCCAATGCCTGACCACCCCTTCAGTGAAGAATTTCTTCCTGGTGTCCAACCTGTTTCTTACAAAACGGCCTGAGAGTTACTGTACCACTAGCTTATGAAAGAAGTGCAAAGGGTCATTGGCAAGATCAGTATTTGCAAAGAGCAAATAAATATTTGTTAGAAAAATTCAAGGCAAGAACTAGATAATCTGGTAAACAGGAAAACTTTTTTACTGGCTGGATCAGCTGAAAAACTGTATGCCTGTGGGTCTAATATCACTCTGGGACAAATTAATTCCCTCTTCTTTATAATATATTCTGAACACAACATTATTTTAGGTATAGATGAAAGAAAAGCTTAACTCATAATAAAGGAACAATTTAAACAACCAGCATTCCATTAATTATTTCTACTTTTTCACAAAATTGCATCAAACATGACCATGACTACAAAGGACATACAATTTTAAACTTCACATAGGGAAAATGAAATCCCATCCCCATCACTTTTTGTTCTCTTTAAGGTGCAGAAACTTTAATGTATTTTTATTAATTCCTTATATTCCACAGTTAATGTTTCACTTCGGCACTGGGCTATTCTGACAATCCACAGTACACAATGCTGCTAGATGCTAAAGGTGTGCACTAAGTGCTGGCTCTGAGCACTTCTGAAAAATCAGACTCTTTATTCTGTATTTGTATTGGGAGATGTATATTTATTCTGTATTTGTATTGTAGAGATGTATTCTTTACATCTCTAAACGACAGGTTATGCCTATAGTTTCAAGATGTAAACTAGCCAAAGCAGTTTCAAGAACTCTTACATAAAGGGACATTTCTTGAAGAAATACTGGATCAGTTTGAAACTGAATAGGCTGTATGAGAGTGATCGTGTAAGAAATGCAGTGAGAAGCTTGTCAGACTACTTTAAGCTACAGTCTTTACATTTGCTCATAGAAATGGCCCAACATTTCAAAAATAGGTTTTGGCTGAATGCAGAGGATTCAGCCTTCTGAATTCTCCTTCTGAGATGGAAGGTCCAGTTCAGGCACTGTCAGAAAGGCACATTACTGTTACTTTCCTCACAGCACCTTCATATTAGGAAATAACTTTAAGTTAGAGCAAAGTAACTTGCAACTTGTCATAATAAAGAACATCTCTGATAACTGAAAGTCATTTATTACAGATATTTCCTGCAATTGATTAGGAGACCTTAATCAGCCAGAAATTCTTTCACTGATTCACAGGCATGACTGAAATCTTCCTGACCTTCATTCAAAATTCTCATTGCTACTTCTTAACTTGCCGTTCTGGAAATGACTGAAGAAACTTAAGAAATTTTATTCAGTGAAGAATAAACACAATCATTCTATTAACAGGCATCCTTGAAGGAGGACTGAGTAATTCAGTCCTTCCTTTACAAGCCAAGCTGCCTGCTCAGGGAAATTTGTTCCTTTACTCAGGAAGTAACTAGAAAATGCAAGGAAAATTAGACATTCCACAATGATGGATACCTTTTTTACCAGGTATTATCATTAGGCAAGTAATTAGTCATCTTCCAGGGCAACTAGGTACTCCTTTTAAAAGGAATGCTTGCCTTTATATAAACTCAGATAACATGATTCCAAGCTAGCCTTCTGACTGAATCATCAAGCAGTTATATGTCCCTGACACGACATGATAATTAGCTGTCTTCTGAATAGTTCCTTGTCTCCTGAAAATGCGCTTTTCTGAATCTGTGTCAGGACACAGACTAGGTCTGATACATTTTCTGAAGGAAACTGATATACATATTAAGGAAATTTTATGGCAACTGTATGGAGCAGACCTCTGAAAAAAACCCAACCTAAAATCTAGAACTTTTTCCAGTATATAAGCAGCTCTGTATTTAAGCACAAGCCATGTCTGCTAGGCTATTCATGAGGAGAAATCACCATTACTCCCTGTGTGTGCAGTACCTGGGAGTCACACTCCAGCATTTGCTGCTGCTGCTGCTGCTGAGAGGATAAGCAATGATTTTACTCCTCAGTCATAGTCCATTTCTGTATTGATCAATTCTTTGCAGCAGTGTGCCATCCCTTTCACGATGAGCCCAAACACATCCACTGAGCACCTCCCAGATGTCACGGACCCGAGCGCGGCTGCCGGACTTGCCCACGGGAGGCGGGTGCCAGCAGCCCGGGCTGCAGAGCCAGCTGCTCTGTTCTTCACTGGCCCCATGCTGCAGCAACGGGGCTCCGAGAGGGGAGCCAGAAATCTTATTTCTGAACATCCAACCATCTGCCTCCTTCCTGATAATGTTACCAGCAAGGAGGTTGATTCCAGCGGCTCTGTCACCTGGTTGCTGGTGGAAGCCATTGAATTACTTCTGACATGTTACTAAACAGCTACAGTCAGTGTTCAAGGTGAGATTTTCTAAGGCAAGCGAAAGAGCTGGATTCCTCCCTTCCTCTGAGTTTGCTGAGAAAACTTAGATTTGTGTGTAACTTAGCATGGGCTGAAGCAGAACTGTTTCACTTCGAAAAGTTCAACAACCTCTTAACATTTCAATAACATCTTCACATTTCTCCTGAACAAAAATGGATTTTTAAATTAATATTTCACTGACTACATTGTTCATTTTGCCATTTAACCTCTTCCCCTGCTAGTTTTGCTACTCTGGTGTCCTTGTATATTCTTAACTATCACAATAAAAAAAACAAAAGCCTAAATTCCTTAAAATCCCCACACTGTCAGAGGAATGGTACATGCATGTTTCTGCAGGAACGTTACAGGCACTTTTCTGCATTTCAGGTATTACTAAGTCCCATTTAGCAAATGCTCTTCAAATATTGAATTTTTAAAGAAGAATTACTTCCAAACAAAAAAAAAAAAAAAAAAATTGATCAAACTGAGAGGAAAAAAGTACCTCTGTGGGGGAAGTCACAATTTTATTTACCCTGCAGAACAATAAGTAATCAGTTCTTCAGTGCTGGCATCTTTCATTGGAAATTACATTTTTATTTTCAAACTAGAAATGAAGTTACGTAGCCCTTTTTAAAAGTGACACACTAATTCTCTAACTTACAAAAACAGAGGCAAAATACACAGGCTTTGGTGAATAAAATTAAGTAATTTAGAGTTTTCCCAGTGTGGCATAACAGAAGAGATTCGAATAAAGCAAGCATGAATTTTTCTGAAAACAAGGCTAGCCTGCAGAAAAAAAGGCCTAATTACCTAAGTAGTGCCACAAAGTTCAAGCAAACATTTATACTGCAAAACCAGAACCAGTTCACCAACAGAAATCTATTCAAAGTAATAATAATCACCTGTAGAAGTACGAGCACCCCCTGACTGTGTTGTGAGTAAAGTGTTCCTGAGTCTTCTCATTTCCAAAGTCCTCCAACGGGTCTGACCACAGGATGTCACACATAGGTCCATATGCAGGTGGTTCCTTGAATCGATCTAACTAAGAGAAATAGGAGACAAAGAAATACTAACTTCTTTCAACTATGTATCACAGAAACATGGAAGCAAAATTACTATTTTTCACTCCATAAGCAAGTGAACAAGAGACTCGTAGCAATCTGTGCTTCAGCTTTAAAGCAATGGAGTTTGAGCACCAGCAAAACACTCCTTGCAAACATTGATGGGGATAGAAGGAACAGATCTTGCTGAAAATTAAAAGATACAGTGGATTCACATTCTACATGAATTTTTGTTTGCTTTTTTTTTTGCCTTTTTGCAAGCATTCCAGTGGACAAGGGAGAATATAATATTTCTGTATTTCATGATTTTTCAAACCTTAGAACATTCAATTTATGTAAGGCACTTCAAGAAAATACAGTAGTTATTTCAAAGCAAGTTCCCACTTAGATTTATGTACATTTGCACAAAAAATTGTATCTAAACAACAAGACAATATCTCTGCATTACAGCACCTTGGCATGACATTCCTGTAGCTCCCGTAACCTCAACCCTAATTAAGAAGCTAAAAACTTCTCATTTTGATCTTCTTATGGGTATTTAAAACTTCAAATTACATCGAATCATAATGCAAATAAAATGAAGTATAGCAAAATAATAAAAATCAGTATTCTCCTGCAAGAACTCTTTAATATAAAAACATCATGTCTTATCTCAAGAATTCTTTCATAAAAGAACAGCCCGGTTAAGATAGTGTATGAATAAGGCTTGCAGTCTGAAATATTCTCTATTTTGACCAGAAAGATCAAGCAATGATTCAGTAGCTAGTAGACACCTTCTCCCCCCATTAAAAAAAATAAAATCAAAGAGAACTAATTGGTTTTGTAAGTTTTCAACACTGAAAGTTTTAATAAGAGACCTCTACAATTTTGCCTTTGTGTTCTCGTCTTGACATAGGCACAGCATATCTACACTTCTTATTTCAGCCTTCTCCAGTTAATGCTTATGTAATTACAATTCGTTTACACAAAAATTCATAAATATGCAAACCCAATTTCTGCTAATTGCCAAAGATAAATAAACCTGTTGGGTTGGGCAGGGGGAAGAGAAGGTGTTAATGAACCTAATCTAGAATATGAGAGCTAAACAACTTTACTCTGCCATTATGCTGTTGCAGAGCCAGCTAATTTTAACGCAGAGTATTTTTGTTTACTGAGATAGTGAACCTTTACCTCAGAAACAAAACTTTGCATTCAGTAATTTTTTAAAGTGCAGTTAATACCTTAAGCTAATTGCTTTTAAACCAAAACATGTAATTACTGTCTCAAATTGGGGTTTTTTTAAACTATAGTAATTTCTTAGTAGATTACAAGTTAACCTCAGAATATAAATTACTTTTTACTAACCTGAAAGCTCAGAAATAGATATCCACGTTTGCAACTCTCAAACAGCAAACAAGACGGACTTTTTTTTCTGAGAACACTAAGAATGAATGGTTTAAATAGCTCTTCCTAGAAATATCAACTGAGATCTCTTCTACAAAACATGTGAATAAAAAATTAATCCTTGATAACATGCAATAACACTGGATTATGTGAAGGAGCTGTTTGACATTGTTCTCTGAACTTTCATGAGATTTCTGAGAAACTTTTCAGAACATAAAGCTACAGCAAGCATGAACTTATTAAGCCTCAATCAGACCACCTGCTGGGCACTCAAATGCAGAACTATTAAAAATATGGCGGGACCTATTGAGAATGAAGCTCTTGACTATTTAAAAAAAATACCAACTATATTGATTGCAAGCATATGAGCCTTTTTTTTTTTTACATCTTTGTATATTGTGAGGTTCTTCTAGAGCTCTTTTGTATCTTCTCCAAGAAAGCAGAGAACACTTAACAAGGCACAAGGAAGTTGTCAGATGGGCCTTATGTTGTGCTAACAGGTAATACCTCCAAGACTTACTTTTCTGATGTCATCTAAAGTGTTGATCTCCGGAGACAAGCCACCATGTACGCACAGGAATTGTTGGTTCATCAGAGCAGCCAAGGGAAGGCAGTCGAAGGCATCCATGCAGGCATCATATACACGTTCTGAATATTTGATTTTACCTTTTAAAAATTAAAATGGTAACAGAAAGTGTCTTTAATATTTAAGAGGAAAAAAGGATCCTGCTTAATATCTCAAACCTTTTCTCTCCGGTATTGAGGACTGTACCCAAACTTTTGCTTAATACAAAAATATCCTCAGGAATCCACTGCTGGAAAACTTCTTCCTGTTCTGAGGTGAAATTAATAGGTTTTCATATTTTTTCTAAAAAAAACCTGTAAATCAACAACTAAATATACCATTACAGTCTACCATTTCCACTCAGTATGAAATCTGCACAGCAAGCCTTAAAACATCTGCTGAATGGTTATCATCATTATCACTCAATATACTCTCTATGAAATAATCAGAACTTTAGCCCAGTCCCTTATAATTAATTATCTACAGAAATGCCATTATGAAATGAACGAGGTGGAATAATGAAGCTGAAATGTTAATTTACCAATATGCATATTAAACTCAGTAAACCATGAAGCCTTCGAGCCAATTAACATTTCCTTTATCCCCAGTGTAAAAAGAAAACACAGACTTATGGCAATAGTTTCATCTCACAGTGTCACAGGGAAAAAAAAAAGCTTCATTGTGCAGGTAAAGGTCTACATCTAATAAGCTTTTATGTGTCACTGCATCCTTTCTTGCAACACAGAAAGGAATTCATATCAAAAGAGCATATTGAAAAGTTTAAGCCTACACACAGGATAAACGTGAAAATGCTATACCTAAAGGAAAAACAAAACAAAAATTCCTTGCATTTTTCTCCTGCTCCATGAGATGAGACCCAGTGAGATGAGGTCCTCCTTAACTAGCAGTCAGGAACCTGTCACAGGTGCCAGGGCTGGTGTGCCAGCAGGTTCTGCCTGCCAGGCTGCTGCGTGGGGCAGCAAACCCTCAGCGGCTGCCAGCAGCATCAGCAGCGGTGCACGCTTACCGAGAGCATCCAGGCCCAGATGGACCCACAGCAGCCCCACGATGCTCCCATGCTCAAATCTGGGGGGGTCTAAGCCCTTCCATTCCACACCACTGAGAGGTGACTGCCCCCTCAGGGAACAGGGACTACCATTTAAAATTAATGGCAGTAACATGAAAAGTACACGAAAATTTACTAATCGTGAAGCAGTACCAAATATTTGCAAAATAACAAATTAAGCTGCTGAGAAAGGAGTTAAGAGGAGAAAGGTAAGACAGACTTACATTCTTGCTTAAATGTGAAATACTCTGTTAAATGTCTACATTCATGGTTCCCACGAAGTAAAAACAGTGTTTTGGGGTAAAGGATTTTCAAGGCCCACAAGTACAGCACACACTGTGAATCAGAACAAGAAAGAAAATCAGAATTCATAATTAATGACAGAACAATTTACATTCCACTCCATCACCAAAAACTAGCAGAAAAAGTAAAAGTAATCTGTGCAAAGCATTTATTTTCAACTGATTAAGTTCATTCTTCATATGCTACACTCAAACACTTTTCTGCACTTCAGCCTGGACTGGCTGAAACTCGCGTGGGTATATTCTGTCAGAGTTTTACACTTCTTGCTGAGTGGCACCGCCCTGGTCAGCCATGCCAGGCTGCCTCCAGCAGCCCCAGCTCTCCCCCAGCAATTGTGTGCATCCCTAGGAGGAAGTGCACACTCTCCACCTGCAAGGTTAGGCAGAAACCTCCCGTGGAAACAATTCCACCGGAAGACCTGCATTTCCTGCATAAGGAAAATTTGCCTCAGAACAATTTAACTCACACTTCAGGAAATACCTCAGCTTCCAGAATTACACAGTTTTTACATGAGAGATTGTTCATTTTTCACTTAACATTGCTCTGTAAATACAACTGGGGTAAAAAATCCACAAAGCTCTTGCATTAAATGAAGTTACTACAAAGCTTTTATAATGCCTTTTCTCTTTCCTAAAGATTTCTATTTGAGATGACATTTCTTCTAGACATGTTTTTAAAGATTAATAAAAAAGACTTGGAGAGGCTAAGCTCTGCTCAGACCTCTCTAAACCACCCAATTAAAAATATTTGTTTTGATAATGAACTCACAGCTCCAAGAAAGTTGATGGAAATAAGACCCACTCATCCCATGAGATGAGCCCAACGCCTGCAGGGACACTGTACAGACCATAATGTCCTCTCAAAAACTAGAAAGCTAGAAAAACTGTCTGAATGGTTTTTCCTCCAGCCTTTCCTTACTTATATAACCATGAACTGCTGAAATGCTGTGCAAGAAACAAAATGTGTCAAAAAAACCCACTTTCATTTACAACTACACTTCCTTTTGTTCCATTGGGAAAAAAATCATTAACTTAATAATCAATAGGTCGGAAATTCAGAATATACTCTATGTTTTCAGATTAGAACAACAAGAGTATTGCTGTGAGTGCAATGCCTCCACACTATAGTGTGAACTCCCTTCTACAGTTCAGAGTGTCTTGAAAAACAGCTGAATAAATTTCATCATCTCAACATGTAGATTTCAGATCCCTTGTTTGTTACTCAGTCAATTTAGAAGAAAAACAGGAAAGGATGAAGAGATGCAACATTTTAATGTTTGTGCCCACACTATCCATAGATAATCACACAGTAGCAGGAGTTTTATACTACTACTTGTTGCCTTGAATTTATTACATGTAAACATCTGAATGCTCTGCCTGTCCTTTGTCTGTAATTTCTGTTCTATTCAGAGGGTGTACAGACAGAGAAAAACAGCAAAAATACAGGCAGTATACTCGAGGAATTGCAAAACTAATTCTCCCTCTTGGAAACACGTGGGAGGCCTCCCAGCTCATGCCAATTCTTCCACCTCCCTGGCGCTATTGCCACTGCAGGAAGAGATGCCAGAATGCCAGGGAAATCATGCTAATGTAATCCAGCATGGAATTATGGTGTCAGGTCACAGGAATCATCTGTTGTGGCCCAAAACAACCACCAAGGGTGTGGGTGGAGAAAGTCTTCTGTCTCTGTGTAAACTCCAGCAGACTTGGGTTTGAGGGTTTCACTCCAAGGGAGCAAGAAACCTGAACTTGTCCACACCACCAGAGCAATTCTCTCTCTCTCTCTTTGATGATAACTCCTTCATTCTTCCAAGAATTTCCAGAACATTCCACTTCAAACTTACTAACACATGCACTAATTTTATGTAAATGTTGGGAGACAAGAAGTCCAAAGTGACACCCCATCCATGCAAGGAAACCTCCAGCTTTTAAAGCCCTGGTCAAGTTACCTTAGAGCTTCCACTCCTGCCTAAACATGTCTAGAAAAGCACAATTCATGATTAGATGAAACAGGTAATTTTTTTTTTGTTTGTCCATATTGCCCTAATAACTAAGTTTTTCATTTTCCTAAAGCTCTGGCAAGATTAAAGCAAGCACTCCATATTTAAACTATTGTCCAGATCTGGAAAGTAGGGAAAATGAGGAGAGATGGAATTTCTGACTTTTTGGCATTAGGTACTTGTTTACAGGTTGATTGCTCTGTATTTGCTCATCATAGATTTCTTTTTTTTCCCTATGCTTCCTTTGAAGTACTCATGAGAACCAGACAGAAGATAACAGAGAATCAATACAGTCTACTCAAAGTTCTATTTCTCTGCCACTATTCAAGCAACATCAGCCCACTATTCACATTTTGTTTTCAGCAGTGCTATATCAAAGGTTTATTTTGTTCAGATGAGTCCTTCAATTTTCTCCCTTTTCAGTAGTTCAGTGAAGTAATGTTGTAATAGTAAATAAGAACTAATTTGAAGATTTTTTTTCATGCAAACTAAAGAGCAAATATGAGGGCAACGATTTTCATGGCTTTTCAACTTACAATCATTTATATACAATAACCCTTATGTCTAAACAACAAATCATGAGCAAACATTCTGGTTTTGATTTTTTCCTACCTGTGCTTTGCATATCATAATTCTTACTGAAAACAAAATATTTGTGATAAATTGCCCTTGTTGAAAATCTGAGCTTAAAGTCTTTAAGTATTTCATAATACTGCTTCCCTGTTGTAAAATTTTTAAATACCTTTCTTCCTTCAGCATTTTCATTAAGAACATACTAAACATCAGCTGTGCTGTAACTCTATGCAAAATGTACAGCAGAGACCTTGCCATCTAGACATCTGTAAGGTATTTTTGCCTATTTCACTTCAAACTATCAAAAGACCCATGTTACATATATGTATGTATCTAATACTGAGGACCCTCAAACCCCTCTTACTTGTTTCGAGTCTTTCAGCTGTTGAAATAGCAGATATGTTAAGTTTGTAACAAAGAGGTAATCTGTTCACCTCCCAGCTCCCATAGTCAAGCTGTTTTCCAGCTGAGGTTCTGGCAGCCTCAGCTTCAGGGAAGAAAAGGTCTGTGCAAGCCCAAGGCCCACATTTTCAAAACAGACTTGGGATTTAACTCCACTGTCGCATGCTGAATTGGAGCATTTGCACAATTCCACATCTCGGCCCATCCTGGAAAGGAAAACCAAAGGCCCCACAGCCCTTCTATGCATATCAAGTTATGTGATTAAAAGAAAGAGCCTTGAAAAATCATCACCATGGCCACCTGAGTACAACCACAGCATCACAGTGCTCACTTCTGAGTGCTCTGGCACTGGTAGTGCTAGGAAGAGAGAGATGCAGCTCACTGCCAGCTGTGTGGCTTTGCAGGGGCCACAAAAGTTGAACTCCCTCTCCAAATGACTGACTCTCCAAAGCACTGGGCACTCCTCAGCAGATGAAATTAAGTGTAAGAGTGAAGTAATTCATATTTGAAAGGATAATTTGAGCCATACATTGCTAAGGTCTCTACTGATGCTCTGTGACCTGTGGAACTGGCATAGCTTCCACACTCTCTAACACACACCCCACCAAAATATAAAAATTGCATTACTGTAGGTGCACTGAAATAATGATACCATCACAACATCTAGTACAGATACAGCTTCCTAAAATGGAGTAACCATCCCAATGGAAACCATGCACCTTTTTACACACATAGCTGCATTCACGCTACTGGGATGAATATTTATTACAGCACGATTTCAGAGAAAAATAAAGCTGTAGCCAGAATATTCACATGAGATGCAACTTACTGCCATTTCTGAACTACTATCCCTTGAGCACAAAGAAAATTATGAATCCTACTGCAAATAAAGAAAAAGTCATATTGTCTTCACTACAAGTAGGATTTCAGCACAATAGCAATATACCGTTTGCTAATGTTTAGACCACATTACTCCCATTTCAGCCTTTAAAAAGAGTATCTGCAAAGTTTAAAAATATCCAAAAAGAAGTACTCTTTTCCAACCAAAAAGTGACTAGGAATTTTTTTTTTCTAAATATTCCTATAATTCTTATAGCTGGTACTTTCTAGATGGAGATGGCTCCTAACTCTCCTTTTTGAGATCCTGTGTCTAGGTCCCAGCTGTTCTCTGAGAAGATGGGTCCCACAGAGAGATGGCATCAGTGCAGGGGAAATGGTGCCATCACATGTTCTCCCCCTGCAGCCAAAAGGGGTTCTTGGCATGCTGGGGACTCACACTGGGAACAGCTGGCACAGGACCAGTCAGGCTGCAAGGATGGCCCTGACACAAACAGATGTTCCGGTCTGGGAATCTAATACATATAAAAATAATCTGAATTTGCAGAGTTACTGAATTTTCACAGCTCTGAGGAACAATGCTATACAAAAATGAGATCTCTCAAGATGCAAATTTCTGCTATGAAGAAAGATATTCGCTACTGGTCTACAGAAGAAAAGGGCAAGGAAACTCAGGATAATTAAAGTCCTAGGATTTTCTTTGCTTTAAGAGAACTGAAAAAAACTAGTGACTTCACTGGTGAAGTATTCTTGATCAGCCCAAATTATTTTAAATCAAGCTGTTTACTGGAAAACATTAACACACTACAGTAACAGATGATGCTGAAAGGTGTTTATTCTTCCAATGAAGTCCTCAAAAGTTCACAGAGACTTGAGAGACAATAAACACACAACTTCACCAACATTAACTTCGCCCACTGTTTACTAACATAAATTTATGTGTAATTCTTTTCTTGAGAGAGACCATTTAATTTCCAACAGTTCACCAAGTTCAGAAGCATCTCAAGTGCCAGATACTTTTTTTTTAAATTAGTGTAAGGTCCAGTGGTCAAATGCCAGACACTACAAACACCTCAGTTTGTTCTTGCTGGAAATACCACAACACCAGTTTCATCTTCTGCAATGTCAGCCTGTGCATTCAGGAAGGAAATATATGAATGTTCTGAACATTAAAACATAACTCCATTTTTGTTAGTTATGAACATTGGTTCAATTCTCCATATTTTAACTCTTTCCTCTGCCAAAAATGATCACTACATGCCTTATGATGGTGAAGTGACATATGATAGTACACTGTTACACGGAATTGAGTAAGAAAATAATCCCAACAGTTGGTATACATATTATTATTATTAATGCACTGTAGTTGGTTTTTACTCTGTAATTTTCCTAAGACTGTGATGAAAAATTGTCTATATGTACACTCCTCCCTACACTGCATAGCATTTGACTGCTTTTCAAAAAAGAGTTTTCAGACTCAGGTAGAGAGATTAGTCATTCTCCCTTACAACCTATTCCTGCAGAACCACTTAGGCTCTAACTATTCTTTACATTTAAAAATAGCCCTCTGTTTTGATCACTTGGGTTTCTACTCTCCATGACCACAAAACTTATTTGAAAGTGAAAACTAGGGGGTTTCTGCTACTCTGGAGTCAAACCCCTGGAGCAGTGCACAAGCACAAGAGGGAAATGTTATCAGTTATACAGCCAAGGAAACAAATGCACTGTATTAAATTGCAGAAATTAGTTATTTTACGTGAAGAAATACCCAGGCTCTGCCAAAAGGTCAAATGGAAAAGAGAAGGCAGATATGGAATAAAGATTCCATCTGTGCCAAGAAACTTGTATCATTCTACTTATGGCTTGACATTTTTTAACTTCACCTGTTGGAACTTCTCTATCAGTCTCTCATCCTTTGAGTCATTGCTTAGAGCTAATATAAAAAACACAAAACACGCACCCCCTTCAAGCAGTGAAGTAAAAATGGAGCATGCACATGAAGAATGGAGCCCTTGGATCAAAAGCTCCATAGAGCAAGGACCGACATTTCTGCTGAGTGCCTTATACAAATACTTTTCTCTTTTTCCCTCTGAATTATCAAATGCCTTCCACCTACCTTATGCAATTTCTTTCTCTGTTCTTAATGATAATAGCTTGCATTATGTAGTACCTTTCATCCAGAAGAATCCCAAATGCTTTGCAGCCCACAGAGAAGGATTATCTCGCCCACTATCAGAACTCAGCTCGGTCTAAGCTCAATGGTGTCACTTTTACACTAGAGATCACACAGCAATCAAGGGGAATGTTTTTAAAGCTTGTATTACTCATGATTAGTAACCTGGACCAGCCACTTAATTCTTTTGGAAAGACCCCAGAACTGCAATACTCTCCTGTCTCCATAGCAGAAAGGGAAGCCAGCAGATGGATGGAAGAAAGATCACTATGTGATTGGCATGGTAGAAATATGAACTGAGGCTAGGGCTGTTTACCAGCATGACTTTCCCAGCACAAAGCACTGACAAGAGTTGGTGACTGCTCTATGTACTTAGGTCCCCTTTTCCACCAGAAACATCTTCCCCCTCTAAATGCCAAGTTGCATTCTTCACAATTTTCCTTCCCCTGTCACTACTTATTGCGCTGAGTTCATGCCTGAATGCACAGCTCTACATCGAAATACACTTATGAAACAGAAACTTGCCTTTCCTTTCAAAGATATCCTTTAATCAAGGTGACAGGTGGGGAAAATCAGTTATGTGACCAAAAAAAAAAAAAAAAATAGAGATTTGAGAACCTAACATACAAAAGAAATAATATAAGTGATAGCTGAGATATTTCCTTGGTGCTGGCAGAAGCTAATACTGCTTCCAGTGAAAAAGCAATGTTCCTGAATGGAAAAACTGTATTCAGAATACAATTTGCTAAGTATGTATGCACAGGTTGCTAAATGAGAGATTTTAAGGGGATTATTGCCTAAACATAGGCTGTTTTCTTTGTTTCATATGGCTTGCTATTTCTTTAATTGGTAATAGCCCTGGAACAGATTTTGGTAAACTGTCAGAGAAGCACTTGAAAGCTGTTCTGTTTCTTTTATTAAAAGCCTACGTGTATAGAAGTGAAGACAAAACTTTCCTCTTCCAGACACATCTTGTCTCAATCAAAGACTGCAGGAGATATGAATGAGGTTATCACAACTCAAAAATAGTAGTAGTTCAAGACAGAGCTGCACAATGGTTTAAGTCTGTGAAGCTCTTCGTGCTCCTCCTTCCCAAGCCATCCAGCATGGTAATCCACAGCAGAGATTACCAGCTCACTTGAAATGAAGTTTTAAAATGAACTAATAAAGCAAAATTAGTTTTATTGAATCTAATTTTTCAGAAACTTCTTCGTTTAAACATAACACTGGCAAGATAATACACTGATCTGTTTTCCAAACACCTAACTCAGCTGCTTGACCTTATATACTTGTATACTAATATGGCAACAGTGTACTTCGATGTGGGATGTACAATGAAACAGCAGTGGATGTGCGCTCATATGATGCCATCTAATCTAGTCACAGACACACAGACACGTATCATAGGATCTATATTCCTATATTGCTTCCAATAGGTAATGGGCATTCTGCCCTGACTCAGAGGGAATTCAAGTCTGAACTTTTCACAGAAACAGTCAAGCTGTAGATCAAGAGTTCAGCAAGGATTTCTGATTGACTGTTCAATAACTAGATCAGCTATAACCTAGACAAAAAAAAATCCACATCAGGTTTTATTCAGTAGTTGTGCACTTCATCTCGTTAGTTTGTAAAATCAAGCAATAACACAGGATAGAAGAAAACATCTAGTTTGCTTTCCAAGCAATGGAACAGAGAATTTGGGCTTGGTATTTGACTCACTTCTAGTCAAAGCTGGCAGGCTTTATAGGACACTGTTTCTTTTACAAGCCAGCTAAAGAGGCCATTTGACCTCCACATTCTACGGCCTCACCTGGAGACTACACCAGGTCTCAGCACCATCAACAGGGCATTTGTGCATCACTTCTCAGTGGATTCAAGTGCTGCATCAAAAGCCAGAGATCATGCACTCCTGCATGCCATATCTAAACAGAATTTACTCATTCTCTCCAGCACAGCATGCTGCGTGCTGGCTTTTTGTCCCATTTACCTCTCATCTAGTCCTTCCATTCTCCTAAAATTTCACATCCAAGAAACTCAGATCAAATAAACCTAAAAGTCAAACTAAACTATGGGTTAAGTTTTTCTGTTATGTCTCTTTTCTAATAGCTCACATCTACTCAGGCTATTTAGCTTTTGCAAGCTGCAGAGCACGCTGCTTTCTGTGCAATATTTAGATGGCCACTAGTCTGCACCATTCTGTGTCAGCTTTCCAGCTCAGATATAGTGGGATTTGGCCGGATTCCAAGCAACCTTTATAACAACACCACCAGCAACATTAACATGGTATTTGTGAAGAGCCTCAGTATTCCTGAGCTAGTCAAGACATGATGGTAAATATACATAATATGTTGCAAGTGATTTTGTACCCAAACCCAGAAATTAGAAACTTACTTCAATGCTGAAGTACCCTCTGTCCACGTAGTCCCCCAGGAAGAGGTACCGCGTGTTGGCAGGAGAACCTCCCACTTCAAACAGTTTCATCAAGTCAAAGAACTGACCATGGATGTCTCCACAAACTAGAACAGAAGAGGAGCAATATTTAGATTCACCATGCAAAAATCATCTTCGGTACACACAATCCAAAGTCACTGTGTTGCAAGACGCGTTATGACAATTTTGTGCGTCATTCACTAGTTAAACAGTTTAACAGTCTGTGCCTTCAGGGGAAGAGTTCAGCTCTGCTCTCTTGTGAAACTTCAAACTCCCTGGTGGGTGATTTCAAGCATCTGCAGGAAGGTAGGCAATTCTTTTGGAGAACCCCATGGATAGCTAAGAGTGCAGTGTCAAAACCTGCTTTGTTTCTCCTACTCAAAAGAGAACCTCCCCCCAACACATTCCATTTAGGGTCAAACCCAGAGTTTTTATGGCAATGATCCTCAACCAAGGTGATGTTAATAGCCTTGACTGGCACTGTTTAAACTGGCCCTTCAGTGACCTTAAAAAAAAAAAATAATCTGATTTTCACACTCTAAGGGTGATTTTGAAGTAACTGAAGAAAACCAAGGGTCCAAAATAGGCCTTATCATGCAGCAGCAGGCCACCTTAAGTAAAATTCAGATGCTCTCTTTCAGGTAATGCCCTTGTTCCACTGCAGATAAGCTAACCTCACATTTGTCACCATGCCTTGGAGACGCTGAAGTCACAAGTCCATATAGATACAAAAGGACTATATACAACAGCTGCAACACCAAATCCAACATACTCCCAGTGCAAAATGTTCATACACTACTGTCTTTCATTTAAGTTCAAATTATAGTTTCATACTTGTATCACTTTTCCCTGAACATATACATTAACATCCATATAGTACCATTCCATCAAGAAAAACTAAATACAAAAGCCAGAAAGAACCCCCATCCAAACCAAACCAACCACCCACTCTGGGTACAGAAAAAACCCACTGATATCTCAGTCACTGCTTTCATGAATATTTATGTGAAATTGGTGACAATTCATGATTCCTGGCTAGCTGACCATTCTTCTGTGATAGTAACATGATATTTTCCCCATAAAATAGCATCTTTTATCTTATCACCACTGTGATACACTGTACAATCTTTTTACCATTTGATTCTCCACTGTGACTTTCAGATGACAACTTTCATACTAAAGCCATCAACAATTACAATTTCAACCTAAGAATAATATCTGCCATTAATTGTGCAAAATAAATACTATTTAAATCCCTAAGTGGTATGACACCACCACTGTTTCTCTAAAAAAAATGTTTGTACCTCGAAGGAAATTTTTTGGTAACATCTTTATCTGAACATATTAATCTACCAAACCAATACACATTTCTTGACTGTACTCCTCTGCATGGACACTGTGGGAAGATTAAAAACACGTGTCGCAATTTGATGGCCAGGCAATCTGCTCTCCTAACTTGCAGCAGAAAAGCTTTCAGTTACATAACTGTACAGCTCTACCAATTATCGCCCGCCCCCATTTGCTCCAACTGCAAAAACCTGAAGTTGAACAAGACTTACAGATTTTTAAATGGATTTAACTTTTTTAGTTTCACTTCAAGCACAAAGAAACTAGACCTTCTTTTTTCTTTTGGTATGCAGACATGTGTAAACAGGTAAATACACTGGGCCCATTACAATGAAACCAGAAAGGTTAGAAAGCTTTCTGCAAGGAATTGCATGTCCCTGAATTTGTCACAAGTCAAAAAAGCAGTGTGCAAGTCAGTGAACAGGACAGAAATAAAAAGTGCAAAGCTCTGCAATCCCACAAGTTGCAAAAGTCTGAACTGGACTCAAAAATGGGTACTTGATAGATGTTCTAGGCATTCTGCACACAGCAGCCTACCTCTTTTATACTTAGCAACAGATGCTGAAATGCATCCAGGAAAAACAAAACCAAATCCCCACAAAGATGGAAAGCTGAAAAGCCCAGCACTCAAAACTAACCTTGTCAATTAAAGTAGTTCCAAAAGAGAAGCTTAAAATCAGGAGGTAAAAGCAGAGAGAGGAAGAAGCTCAAAATAAGAGTCAGCATTGAGGTTTAATTTATTATGGCCAAATCCCAGAGTTCCTACAGGGAAACTACAATGCCACATACAGTTAATCCAATTAGTATTTTGCCTGGAATAGGATGGAATAGCTTACAGATTTTACACTTTCCAGGTTTGCATGTATAGGCTTGAAATGTCCTTGTAATGTAAAACCCATATACTCATATTCTGATGAATAGCCTGATTTACAAATGAATTAAAGGGCCAATTTTGCATGCATACACTACTATGCTCAGTTTATCATTTGAAAAGAACTGCAACTGCTTCTAAAGCTATAGTTCTGCCACCTTTCTTTTCCAACTGGAAATTCCTATGAACTTCATATCTGGAAGATTTCCCAGACAGTTGAATCAATGCTTTATCTTTCATTAGGTGAGGGCAAAAGAGATCCAGCATGGCAAAAGAGATCCAGCATTATATTTCCATTCATAAAGGCAGAAACATCCACCAGCCAAAAATTCTAGCATAGTCTTCATGTCATGTCGCAGCTTCATATCACTATGAAAGAACTTGCAGCACTGTCCCACCAAGAGCCCACAGGAGAGGTTCCATATCCACGTCACACTGCTGAGTCCACTACCTTCATCTTTCTTGTTACAAGAAAAAAGTAATTAAAAGCACACTAGTTATTATATATTCAGGTTTACTCTCTTACAAGTATTAGCATTGAATCTGTTGTTCCTGTTGATTTTGCCAGACACATCCTGTTTTGTTATACCTGTGCAGGCCCTCTTTTGGTACTGGAGCTCTTAAGACTAAACAACACATGCAAAGAGGTATCAACATTCTCCCATCAACTAATAACCAAAAAATCCTCAGTACAGTAAAGCAGGAAAAACAATTTTTAATGAAGATCTCCAGGATCAACGTACTTATGGATTTTAACTATGAACACAGGGAATGTAAAGCACGGTTTCTATGTGTGCAGGATTAACGTCAAAGGCACCTGTGTTCATATTAAAAAAAAAAAAAAAAAGAAAAACAATCCAGAGAAGGAGTTCACAAATTCACGTACAATCCAATATCAATGATTTCACAGAAGTGCCATCAAGTCATGGCCTTTGTACACTCATTAATTTATAATAACAAGCTAATCTGACAGCAATTTTTTCTTCCCTAAGAAGACAGCACTGTGCTCTTTAACTTCCTTTGTATTCTAAAACTGCCAGCTGGAGAACAACAAAACTTTTTCTACTCACTTACTATTTCCAGGGCCAGTTCAGGCATCAAGTTTATTGCTTCAGAATTTGTCTATTTGAGCCTGTCAACATCTGACCTAAACTCTCAGGGCAGCAAGCTCCAGAACTGCACAACACACTAGAAATGTTTTAAATGTAAAGAAATTTTTAAGTTATTTGAAACTAATGTCCTGATCTGCAAAAAGTTAATTGCTGGTACAATCGGAAAATTTGAGAAACACTGTTTGTGGACTCCTTAGAAATTTATCTCTGTTGAGGAAATTTTCAAGGAAGACACGAGCCCCTTCACAAGATTCAAGTTCACAGGACTGCCCTTACAATTCCTGAGAAATCATGTTTCTGAGCAGCTTTTTCAACTTGTTATGATGGGTAATTTGATCCATTACACAACCTTTACCTATAAAGCAGATTTTTTCCAATTTAACTGTCTATAAAATACCATTTTATTATAAAAATAGAAATTGGACATAGGGAAACACAGGAGAAATGGTTTTGCCATCCTAATACAAATTAAATTATGTTTCTCATGGCTTCACTGTGAGGATGTCTCTTCAATTTATGTCAAAGGAATAAGCAATACTGAAACAGGAACAACTGATTTCAAGTGGTACTAGCAGTGGAGGAAATTTGAAGCTGAGCAGTGCATTTGCCAGTTTATTTAGAGATGACAAAGTGGTATAACAGTGATTTAGAGTGCAATGTCTATTGGCACAAATAAGAAGTCTGTGAATGCTCTTCACATACCTTCCTTCTGATAACTAAATGCTCTTCACTATTTACAAACTCAGTCCAAAGACTATTCTGTATGGTTTCCCACTCCAAATGGACATTAAGAACACAATTTATATTCATACTATATTAAACATTGTCAATTCAAAAATTTTCTATCAGCAACAGTTTGGATATACTGCACTTATTTTCTCATTTATCAGGTACATACTTAATTGGTGTAACATAATAGGCTGATAGTAAAATACAATTACTGTTTCAATTGAATTTTCTTTCCATGTATCACAATATTATACTCTCATCTTCAAATGCCATCAGGTATTAGGAGCAGGTATGTAACACCCTATCACCAGCTCTAGAAGCAACATTTGCAAACTCATACATATATGACAATTAATAACAATCTAGCAAAGGTATCTTTTAAACCACTGTGTAGGGAATAATATCCACCATCACTTATTCTTTACATTCACTGAGCTGGAGATGTTTTTGCATTGAGTTCCAAGAGACTGCACTTGAGCAAAGCAACACACAATACTAAAAAACCTAAGGGAGGCAAACACCCTATTGAGTTTCACTGTAGAATGCAGACTGCAAATCCCAAAGGAGGTTGCTTTGTACAATGTTTTGGAAGCATTTAGCTGCTTACCATTCCATTAGTGAGCACATGCTTCCAAGAACTTACTGCTTTGCAAAGACACCTGGTACTTACAAAGCCTTACTGACAAAGGAACGACTGCACCATGCAAACCTGCACGTGTCTGAGCAGACTTGTGGCTGGTCACTTGTACAGATCTACAATAGGATGGTAAAGAGGCTGCATGTCCAATGAGAAGTATGCCCTAAACATTTCTCCAGGCAAGTAGTTTGAAGGAACGAAAAGTTATGAAAGGCTAAGTGAAGAAGCCAAGTAGGAAGGAGTACTTACAATGGGCACACAAAGGCAAAGCAAAATCAACTAAACCAACTTCTGTAGCTCAGTTATCAAAGACTGGGCTTCCTCAGAAAACTCATAAACATGAGGGAAAAAAAATACAAGAGCTATATGCATGAAATTCTCACGTGCTTCGAGAACAACCACTGCATTGTTTTTGAGGGATTCAACTATAAACCACAAGGCTCTGATTTTTCTCAAAATTTAATAACAAAGTCACATATAAGTGTCACATGTCTTTGATTACACAACCTTACAGCTTGAGGTTTGCCAGCAAATATGTATCTGAGGAATATTGACATTCCAATAGTTCAGAATGCCACAGTTTCATTCCATTTATTTTTTTTTTAATCACTAAAGAAAGGGTAATTTTCTTCCTTATTTTCTGGAGAAAAACAAGGAAGAAGTACAAAATGAAAGAAGAAACCCCAGAAATTTTTGTTTGCATCTACTCACTAAAGGGCAACTCAAGACACAAAGTTTGTGGTTAAGTTATGTACATTGTTTCATTGCCATACAATTCTGTTTCATTGCCATGCAATTCTGTTCCTGTTTGTGAGCTGTTTAAAGAACTTGCAGATTTCATTACTTACTGAAATTAAGGTCAGAATCGTGTAGACAGCTCACCAAGTAACTCTTCCAAAGAAAACAAGTACAAGACTCAACATAATGGGCTTTAATATAAATGTTTGTTATACTTAGTCTATTGAACAACACAGCTCTATTTCCAAAAGAAGCATGATCTCATTCATATTCATATCTGGTTATCTAACATGATTATAATAGGCTTTCATCTATTTTTTTCCCTCCAATCACTGCATGCAAATTGATGAGTTTATACTACCAGAGTGAACTGGCACTAACAAAAAACTTCAATTATATATTTTCATAAAGAGGCCTGGTTAACCAAAGATAAACCCAGAAACCATTGAACATACAGGTACAGCAAAGAAAACACCAAAGGAAGCATCAAGGCCACATTTGCCAATGTTATTTGACTGATAACATTTCTCTTTGCAAACAGAAAAAAAAAGGCAAGGAGCATCTTGGGAAAATCTGTTTTCTGTGCAACACATGAGGATACTATACCGTGTTCTGCTCTGCCAACACTTGCAACTCCAGGGTCTGTAAAGATCACCCACACTCACTCCTTCTAATAGGAGTTAGTTTTCTCCCACCATTCCCTGAAGGCTAGAACAAATTAATGACACTTGATTTGAAGAGGCAGAGTGAAAAAGAGTAGAGAAAGGAAAACATCACATCAGGAAAGACCTTCAGGACAACAGCCATTAATATTCTCTGATGGAGGAAGCAAGAAAACCTCCAAAGTCTCACCCATGCAGCAGAAGCTCTTCAAAAGGTTAAGCCTAGAAAAATGTCAAGCCTAGAAAAATGTCTTCAACACAAAGGTTTTAAAAATAGCTCTACATATTAATTTTCACGTCACAATATTTTTTGCAGTGTCTCAAAACAAAATAAAAACCAGGTACATAAGCTAAGGAGGCCGAGGAGTGCCTTTGTGTATACAGGAAATACCAGAAAAAAGTCTCAGGAAACAGGCTCTACCACGTGCTGGAAAACCTACACTGGCAGAAAAATTCCTTCTTTCCATGTCCCTACCCCAGCTGAATTTCTCAGAAGAGTAAGTTGGTAGCACTTGCTGGCAATGAGGTACCAAATGAAAGTTTTAAATTCCAGATCAAAGCCACTTAACGGAGTGGTAGTAGAAAGGAGATGGTGTTCTAGTGAATATTTTACAGATTTTTTTCCCCAAGATCAACATAGGTGCTTTCATCACATATACAAGACGCTGAATTAGGTCACAGAGGGAGAAACAAAATGTGACAGAACTAAATCAGCATTCATTCCCATATTCACCAAAGAAGCAACCAGCTCTTCCTCAGCCATCCTCCCAAGGTCAGCACTGCCCCTGAGGATCCTCCTTGGCAAATATAAAAGCAACTATACTGTCATTATCTCCTGTTAATGCACCCTTAAAATCAGGGAGCAATGCATATTCCACAAACGACCCCATCAGAAGGACTTCTTGTGAAGAAAGTGTTTCATTGGCGTTTGGGTCAGGATTTCCAGCTCATATCCTGAGATCAAGGTTATTTTTAGCAATAGGAAAATTCTCTTATCCTCAGTTTTACAGATGTGAAAAACAAAGGCCCAAGGAATTTTAACAGTTTATAAGGTGACAGGTGTAGTCAGCAGGGATAGCCTGAGAGGGAGCAATGCTTGCTTGTATTGCTGCATCCAGAAGCAGACAGTCCTTCCAAGGAGGAAGGAATATTGTGCAGAAGAGGCAGGCACAGCCTGGCTTTAAACACAACGTTCCAAATGAAATTTAGGGAAGATGAAACAAGGCAAAATGAGAAAACGACTTCTGAAGAGGAGAATCTCAAATAACAGGATGATTTTGGTTTTTTGCTGATGATTTAATTCAACTGTTAGGAACAGGTTTCTCTACAATCAGTATTTCCCTCAGCAGCACTAATCCCAACCCCAGTAAAACTAAAACACAGGCACTAGTATTACATGGATCCAGTGAGAGTTACATAAAGCCCAAAGAAAGCCTCAGTTTTATTTACAGGGCCATGATGGATAGTATAGTTTGCTCTTCTTACTACAAAATTTTAGAGCAGTATTACCATCACAGACTGCAATCCAATCACCTTCCCAGCATCCAAATGCACAAGATTTTACAGGTAGCAGTATTAGCATGTCAAGCTTCAGTATATGAATAGCTAGTATCTAAAAACCTAACCACAAAACCTTCATGTTGGCTGGTAATACAGGTTCTCCATTTTCACCCAGGGACAACATTTGCTGTCACAGTTTCCTCATTTTGTGCCATCACAGCCCTACCTGATATTTTATCCCACCCCTACTAAGTGTTTTATTAAGAATAAGAAGCAACACTACTACAAAGAGCATCCTCTTTCTTCAGTGCAACAATTCGTCTTATCAGTGGAAAACAAACATTTGCCCACCACAAAAAACTGCATTTGTTTGTTACCTTTGTAACTTTAGCACTCTGTACATCCCAGATACAGAAGAGAAAATTAAAATAAGATTTCTCAAATTCCTGTGCTCCCAATTAGCAACCATCAGTATCAACATGAATACTTGTATGCCTTCTGAGTTGGAAGAACCAGCACAATTAGCTTAAAGAAATTCAGTGTAGTGCAGCATTTGGGCTATATTCAGAGCCATGAATGAACAGAAGCAGCAGCAAAGACCTACTGAACTTTTAATGTCAGTTCTTGCACTCATCTTAGTGGGCTTGAGCCATCACTGTAATCCAGCCTTTCTGTACTATGGGTGTTCATGTGATGGTATTTGAGTAAAATGTAAAGGAAAGCAAGGAATTTGCAAGATTCCCCAATTCCAGTTTAAGACACAGAAAATGACTTTTTGAAACTATAGAATCTAAATTACATATCCAAAGTCTTATGCAAATCTAAATCTAGTGAAAAATGCTTAAGTTCTGAGGAAAGTGCTTTCAAGATAAAGCTCTCGAAAGTAATTTTTAGTCCTGGTAAAAGGACAAAAAATTATCACAGGATAATTAGTGAGGAGAGCCAGTGCAAGGAGTTGACCACACTGATTTCCCCTTGATGAAAACATACTTAAACATGATCTTGAGTAGATGGCTAAATCCATATGCTCATCCTAAATCAACATGAATCATAAAATGGTTGGGGTTTAAAGGCACCTTAAAGAATACCTAGCTCTAGAAACAAACTCCTATCACTCAATGATCATTATGAAAATAAACACAACGAAGTCATGTTGATGAACTGTATAGCCTTAATTATGTTTCGTTCTATAACCTTGTTATTAGGCAGAGTGCAAGCAAGTTAAACAGGACTAAGGGCAGCACTAAGCGGTGTCAGTCTGGCAGATTTGGGCTAGCTCTTGCTCTGTACTCCCCAAGCTAGCTAACCAGTCCCTCACACTATATTCAGAATTGTTTTCCTAATGTCTGGCTTGAGAGCGGAAAAAACCCAAAAAGTCAGAAGAGGGGAGTGAAAGGAAAGAAGTATTATTTTAGCAGACAGCTACCAGCCACATCACATGCCTTAAGTTGTTCTGAGAGGTAAGAGAGTAATGCCGTTCAGAAACAGACGTGAAAAGACCACCAACTTGCAGAGAGAGTATCAGGTGAAAAAAAAAATGAAGAAAAATTCTGTTACACTGAATTGGCATTTATGGCACTCTTCTGATCTGTAGTCTACCAGTAACCTCAAATATGACATCCTTTCAGGCTCCCAATGTAGAGTTAGTAAATACAGACCAGACATTCCAAGGCGAAAAAAGTAAGTGTTTAATATGCTGCCTATCAGTGAAAATGCCTATCACTGACATTTGATAAGTGAATTAAGTGTACATGAATTCAGTATCTCCAACCAAGGATCTCCTTGCACTTTGCACCTGCAGGATAAGGGACTCTTCTGCTTGAATGAACCCCAGTCAAACAGATAATACAATTATATGTAACACAATCCCATCAAAGTACACAGCAAAATCATGCTTGAATGGGGCAGTAAGAGATGAGCATTTCCCTGTTACCATTCCATGCAAGTTGGGTATTGATGATTTTTAAACACATCACTATGCTCACACAGATTGAAAATGTTAAACCCTTATTTCAGAAGAACTTTCCTCTTTAACTCTCTTGCTCCCTAGAATGACTCACTTTTCAGAAAGAACATTGTCTGCTTTTGGCTAAGATCCAATACATTATCAGTTTAAATCATAACACAAAAAGTTCTTTCCAACTATAATATACTACAATGCTAACCCCCAAACCAGCCATAGATTAGTTTACTTTTGTCCTGAAAATAGAAAAAAATCCTTTTCATGATATTAGAAGAATTGCATTTCTCTTCCTTGTCTCTCTTTAGCATACATTTCCTGCAGCTTTAAATTCAGCTCCCACCAGTAAGAAACAAGAACCATGAAAACATTCCTGGTGAAAGATGATTTGACGACAAAAGCCATCAGTTGAAAATGCTCACAGTAAGAGTATCCATTTACTTGAAATTCTTAATCTAGCATATTATTAATCCATCTGTGATTCCTCATAACCACTAAATTTCAGAGAGAAATGCCACTTTTCACCACCTCTTACAGGCTGTGAGGTTCCATCTTGTGAGGGCTGGTGACAAGTTGACCTCTGCAGTATGTGCTTCTGTTCAACAAAGCAGAGTCAAGCAAAAACCCAAGGAAGTGCTCAAAATCACTGATCCTTATCAAGGCAACTCCAGGAGTCTCTTTGACCAGAGTCCTTCAGTAGAACAATTAAATCATCAACCAAAATGGTGAAACATCATAGGAAGCTGAACATTCACTAAAACAAAAGTTACTATTACAAAAAAAACCCCCTCAAAACCCAAACACCAAATGAAGAGAGTGAACTTCCCCACACAGTCAAGGCAAATGCAGTAAACCCAGCAGTGTTACTAATTGTCTTGCAACAAAATTGCTGTAATTGGTTAGGAAAACAGCCAACACACAAGATGCCATTGTGTTTTTAAGGAATCATGTGTGCATCTATCCTGGATTTATAAGGCTGTATAGGGCCATTGACACTTGCAGATGCTTAAATTTTTACACTGTTGGTTATGACCATCCACAAATTGTCAGACAAAGTTTGGACTCCAGCACCTTGAAAGAAATTTTAACTTGTAATTAAATAGTCCTTTGCTACAAGGAGTGGGTCCACTCCAATTTCTTGTTCATTCATTTCTTTATTGATGTCTAATTTCCTTTGTTTTCTATAATGAGCAGCTTAACTAACTGTCTTTTTTACAGGAGAAGAATACTGAACCTGGTATCTTCTACACTGATGGCATTTATATTATTTTTATGCATATTTCTAGCTATTCTATTCCTTGCCTGCAAACAGGCAAGAGGCTTTATTCCCAAGAATATCCTGCCTTGATTTAATGAAACAAAATCCTTTGCCCTCGTTACACATTCCTTTATGAAACACCAATTGCTGCTGCTGCTTCTCCCTTGTAATGGTTTGCACAACTGATCAGCCAAAACAGTCCAACAATTTTAGGGAAACAGTTCCTTTGTGGATTTGATACTGTCAAGTGAAAAATGTGTACTAAGAAAAAAAATATGCTACTTGCACTTCATGGACTTTCCAGCTGTTTGCTTCTCTTTTGGACTGCAATAACCTGGTTATCTGACCTAGAGGCAGAAACCTTTCAGGCACATAAAAATAATAAAATTCTAATGTATTCATATGTTTGTTAGAGCTTGCCTGTGCTTCACTGAAACTGTAGATACTGCTTGGCAGTTTCTCTTTAGCCTCTTGTATCTGGCTAAGTAATAAAATATCAAAAAAAAAATCTCTTGGATCATAAACCTGTATTTATTGTATCCGTACATTTTCATGTACTCCAGAAGTTTTATAACCTATATATTCATTGAAAAGTTCATACAATATTTTTGTGTATCTATATTTCAAATTGAAATATTTACTACTGAACTTAGTAAAGAAAATTCAATAAAGACAGTCTGTCTACTATAAATAGACTGCTAAAAAGCTGAAAAGCATGTGATGTGACCAAAAGAAAAAAGAAGCAGCAAAATCAACAGAAGCTTCTTATAAAAAAAGGAAGACATATCATTGTGGCAAAAAAATATGAGTCAGTGCAGACAGGACCTTATCTTCAGAAAACACACAAGTAAGGCAATCAGGTTTTAGAAGATCATCACTCACAAAAGAAGATAATTGTGCGTGTGTGTCTTTTTGGTGACCAAGCAAAGCAGGGATATCTATGCATCACAGGAAGTAGAGCTGATGAAGGTGCTATGAAATAACACAAGTAGAAAAGAACAGGATTTAAAACCATTTTTCTCCTTTTTCATGCTGTCTCAGACAACAGACAATTCTAAAACAAACAACAACAACAAAATTAAAAACCCAACAACTAATTCCCTTACCTCAAAAGAATGCACATACAGCTAGGAAATACTTGAGGTTTTCCACCAAAGAACAGACATATACATGTTAGTCCTTTGTTTAAGAATGATAAAAGTCTAAAAGACTATTTTAAGAATTAAAAACATGAAAAAAGTCATATTTGTTGATTTCAAATACTTGTCCAGCTTTGATTAAAGGCTCACTGAAACTGGACCACATAGGAAAGACCTAAAACTCTGGAAATATTTTGACAATTTTTCTTACAGGATGGAGGATTACAAACTTGCCATGGACAACATTACTTCCATCAACAGTGGACAGCAGCATCCTGTTGATGACAAGACAGTCATCTCTTCCACTGAGGACTGGCCAAGTACGCAGCTACAGGGATCCCAGGATCTGGGCAGGGTCTGGAAGATCCTCCTTCAATTCTGAAAGCTTCTGAGCTGTCCCTTCCAAGCTGAGCAAGGAAGAATTTCCAGTCCCAAGCTTCAGCAGGAAAGGACTCAGGACTTTCCTTAAGCCCCTCTCATTGATCTTCTTTTAGAAACAATAAGCAGCAATACGGGAACTGAAAGAACAAAGCCACATCAGACTTGTACAGCCTAGCAAGGCTTCTGCACCAGGCACAAATTCTGCAAGTCCAGAAAGCAGTTTTCTCCTTTTCTTTCCTTTTAAAATTGTTACAACAAAGTTCTACTCCAGGTATTCATATATCTGATAAAAAATCTCAAACCAACAAAATAAACAAATAAAAAACCCAACAACAAACAACAACACCGCCACCACAAAAAAAACCCAAACTATTTAATGCTATTTAAATTGGAGCAAGTTATCAGAAGTAGCATGGATAACAGTGAGGATCAGATGTGCTTTGCATTGGAGCAATGATTCTTAATATTCCCTGTACTCCCTGTCACACAGATCTCATTTACATAGTAATGTCTCAGAAAAAAGACACCTCCAGAAATACTTGCAAAGGAGAACAAGATACCAAACTAAACACTGCTTGTTTTCTTTGTGGGTTTGGTACTCAAAGTTACTATCATTGTCTTGCTTTGCTTTGCTTTAATTATACTGTCCTTTTGGGCACAGAGGATGATGATGTGAAACACTAAAAGTCTCACACCCTTGGAAAGGCATTACAACATTGTGTCATCAAGAACTGGACTAACGCTGTCATCTTTCTGTAGATCATTCATAATCATGATTTGTGGGATTATTTCACACCTCACTAGCTAAAATGCTTTTCCGCATCAATGTTCGATCTTGAACAAAGGTTTTTATTTGCCACCTACAAGAACAGTATTATGTGAAGTTCCTTTTTAAGGAAAAGGGTAAAGAACTATAATTTAAGGTAATTTTTCAGTGGACTGCAGCAGTGCTGTGGTTTTCAAGGCAACCCTTGAACATGGATGCTCTAATTATCTAAGCTCATTAACTAGAAAGATATAAATCATCATTACAGCAGGAAATAGAGTGCAACATTTAAAACTCAATTAACGGCAATGCAAGCAAGTGGTAGGCTGCAAAACCTGACTTTTCTGTCAAATTAAAAATTTAATGGAAGAATCAGCACCTGCCTCTTTTGCTACTTTGGTGCTGGCCTATCAGGAGATATTTCTCTGTTGTAAATGGCAACAGTAAAAGAGTTTATTTGGTAACTTAAAAGGCCATTTCTATTCCTTGCACATCCACTTCAGTTTTTATAATTCTTATCTACAGTACTCTAATACTCATTATTGGCTGATGCAGTTTTTGAGCTGTTAAGCAGCATGAAGTGATTTTGTTAGCATTTGTAAAAACAGAAAGCAATTCAATATTAAGAGTGTATGTTGATTTTAAAATACATTAATTCACTAAACTTCTAAAAACGGAAAATTCACATTTTGAAATTGCTGATGGATACGTTCCTCAAACCAGAGAAATGGAATGTCAAGAGAAGAGGAAAGTACAAGGGGTAAGATGAATAATTTCTAAGCTGCAGGAAGTCACTTTACCTGTTCTTCAAACTCCCTTCACAAACAAAGTGATCATTCTACAAAAAAGAATGGCAATTTTCTGCATTCAGGAAGAAATAAAAAAGGCTGTATTTTTCTTCAAAGAGCATGTGTATCCTGAACAAAATACATATTAAATAACACAAGTAAAAACATTTGTTTCTTCTACCTGGTTAGGTAATCATTATAGAATAAAAAGGGTGGCTAAATACAAAGAGAGGGAAAACATTGATTTAATCGCGTTTTAGCTGTTTTTTCTTGCCTGACTGTTTAGGAGTGGAGACAGTGAGGGGTTCAGTGTGACAAATGAAGACTTTGCAAGAAACTACATAAACAGCAACATAAGGAAAAAATATGATCACGCAAATATATCCATAAACTTTTGAAATAAAGTATAGGCACAGCGTTAAAATTGTTATGAATGCATCCTTTACAACTGTGATTTCCCACTTTAGCTTTGCTCTTCCCCTTGTTCTTCACTTCACCTTATTTTTCAATATGTCAGGACAAAGACAGCAGAGCTACAGCAGGAGAGAAGGAAGGGAGCAGTTTTCTAGGATCCTGCTTGTCCTGACACTGAGACTGCATCAAAACCTGTGACATACAGAATTGATTCCCAGTCTCAGTGCTGGAACAAGTTCACACTTAACTGAAAGGCCAAGAATAAATGAAGTACAGATGTGACAAAAATAATTCCTGAACAGAATTTTGAAACAACAGCCGTCATCTAATAATCTACCACTGTATTTTATTTTTTAAATTACGTAAGCCAAAAAAAAATCTACCATTTTGAAAGGAATGAGTAAACAAAACCAGTGTATATTCAAAGTCAGAATCAAGTTTCATGCTTAGTTGAAGGCATTTTTTACAGAAAATGGGTCCCCTGTAATCGTCAGTCTAATGCTACCCATGTACGTGAGTCATATACAGATTTTGCATCCCAGACAAAAATTCTCCCTCATTGCTGCTGTATTATTAGACAGATACTTATTTCAACAGAAAACAAAACAAAAAAGAGAAGTATGTTGCTGTTTTCAGTGAAAACCGTCAGAAAAAAAAAAAGGGAGAAAAATAGCATATGAGGCTGCAAAACAGCATTGAAGTTGAATACTCTCTCCAAGCCTTTAAACTCTGCTAAGTCCTGTAATTTTTATACTTTATCTATCAAGAAAAGCTGCATCAGCTCAGACTTTGATTTGGTATGAATCAAGCATCTGTGTAAGAGTGAGCATCAAGGCCTCCTCATCACGAAGGCAGCATCCCCTCTTGCACTGGACTTACACTGTAGCACCCCAGGTGACATGTTCATGGTGGCACTGCAATGACTGGTGTGCAGCCAGGTCATCCTGCCTTGTACTGCCAGGCTGAGCAAAGACCAGACTGGACAGCCAGTAGACTCAGGAACTGCTGGAAAACATCTGATGGCCTACAGCAGGTGGTATTCCTTTCCATGACTATCTACATCTCCCTTTTTCTTGTTAAAAAAATAAAAAGACTTCGTGCTGTTAATCAAGGCATAGTACTCACAATGCAAAATGCCTGTCAAACATTAGGTGGCTACTCTGCAATAAAGTAAGGCAGTATCTGCTGGCAGTGTCCATATAATGCAGGGGTAAGGTACCATGCTACACTGAGGGGCCCAATTTGCACTAGCCACTAAATTGAGCAGGTGTACAGCCTACAACACAATACACTCAGCCCTCACTTCAGAAATGCATGCAAATTCTTTTTCCTCTCAATTCAGCTTTATTTGATTTTCCCATTCAAACCTAATTCTGCTTCTCTGCACCTCCGGGGGAAGCAGTTCCTGCTGTATTAGGTTTAGAGAGGGCATGCCTGATGTTAATACTGCATGGGAATGCATCAGATAGACACATTATTAGCAAAGGATTTACAGCATTTCCAGTTGAAAATAAACAAGGTCAACTAGAAATCACTAAACCTAAACAAAACCTGTTCGTAAGATGCCCTTGGCATGAACAAGAATTAACTAAAACATCCTGAGTACTACCAGTTTTTACAACTAATTACCAACAAGTGTGATTAGATCATTTCCTTCACCTCAGCTGTTCATCTCAAGGGTTTACCTTTGGCAGGGTGACAGCAAAAGGAAGCAAAAAAAATCCACTTACTCCAAGCCTAGAGTCAACTTTTGCTCAGAAAGCGGAAGTCCACAGCTCAAAATACAATCTACTGCATAGCACAATAACTTCAGAACAGCATTATTATTTAACTTAGACTGGTAAAAATTATAGTGGGTATGACTAAAACCCCCAGAAGGACCTGATATACTGGAAAAAACATAATGTTATAGATTTGAAATAAAGGAAATGAAAGACCCATACAGTAAAACTTTACTATCACAAAGTAAAGATTTAACATCATCAGTGGCATAATTCACACAGGATTTAGTACTAACCAAGATGAGCTGTCACAAACTGAAGACAGACCAAGAGACTGTACAACTAAATGGAGAGTTCACAGGAGGTAACATGCTCCTCCTGCTCCAATCTCCTTTGTCCTATCAGTGCCTCTCAGATGCTCTAATCCATGAATGGATCAAAGCTGTATTAGAGATCAACAGCAGCTGGCCAGCAGGAACAGGGAATCTCCTCAAAAAACAATCTAAATTAGCCCACCCAGAGCTCCAAACTCTGCAATCAAACCAGTGCAGGTATCCATGCTAACATTTTAGGCCAATGACTCCTGGTTTCCCTGCAGCAGATCACGGCAACTGCAGGTATGAAGAAAAAGGTTTCCAGGTGGGAGCTTTCACTCACAGGTGAGAAGTGCACACTGAGGGAAGCACCTAACTCGAGTGGGTGGTGGTGGGGATGTTTTGGTTTTGCCTACCCATACGCTCGCTAGCAGAGAACACACACAAATAAAGCAAGCGGACTGCCAGCAAACTGACAAGCCCCAAACAAGCATATAAGCAATGACTAGAGAGGAATCATCCCCTCCAGTCTTATGAAATACTATCCCAGTAACACCAGCTCTGTGGAAATCTGGACAGTGTTACTGAATGGTATGTTGCTCTGTGCAGCTTATGTTGCTCTCCCACAAAAAAATCTCTTATCGCACGCTCTAAGATGGAGAAGAATTCCATTAGCATTTCTATTAAAAGGGCTTTGAAACCAAACTCTGGAGTTAACAAGCATGAAACATCAACCACAAAACACATCTAAAAAGCTTTTGGTTTCCCAGGAGGGTTTTGGCTTTTTTTCCTTGCTACTTTCCTTAACAGCAAATCAAATAATAATAACAAATGGTTCTGATAATTAAATGCCTCCACATGTTACTGGAGGCGTTCATTTCATTGCACTTACATAGAAGTACAATAACTGTATGGAATGCTGCAGCAGAGTTTATTCTTCAGGAGTACTCCTCGTGTACTTCCTCAGGAAAGAAAATTATTAACTCACCAGATGCAACAGGTACTGACATTTCTCCATTATCAGGATCAAGCCAAAACAGAACATAACACAAATTATTATATACTAACCTAAACTCCTACATTAAAGAAAAAAAACAAGAGCTACAAATAAAAAAAAAAAACAAACCTATTCCTCACCTCATGATATTTCCTAACTATAATTCCCTAGAAGTGTAAAGGAATTTCAATAATATATTTTTCACTTCAAAGACTTAACTCACATCTTCATGTAATAACTTCTGCTTGGACTCATAAAAAGGACTTGGTAGGCTATGCTGGCTTTCCAAAAGAAAAGCTAGAAGATTTCAAAAAAGATTTCACAAAAGACAGCATTTTGCCTAATGGCACCTAATACAGGACTAGGCAGGCTACTGTAAGGGACAAAAAGAAAAAAAAAAATATAAGTACCACAGAAAACATTTATTCTTCCACACTATTAGTGTAAAGAAAGTGCCTGTGACTTGATGACACTGACAGTTGTAAGAGGAGAAAATAACTGTCAAGACAGAGATTAGAAAAGAGCAATGACTTTGAAAACCTCACAAAACTAATAAAAATGCTTCAAAAACATCAGTATCCATCTTCTCACTACTCTTAATTACTCATAATCACTGTTACTTAATAATAAGCAATCTTATACTGGAATTTATCCTTTGTATTTCCCTTACTGAACTGACTTAACAAATTATATACCAGAACTGCAATTTACTTCATGAGCTGTAGAAAGCTGACTACCTTTCCACCTTTGACAACTTTGCATCTTTCTGACTCATGGTGATAGAGTAAAACAAGAGCACAATTCACTTGCAGAAATAAATCTGTATCTCCTTCAAATAAGCTCCTTGCAATTCATTCCCCAACACATAATAGAAAGGTTTATAACCCCGGCGGGAGGCTGGGTTAATAGCACTGCTCTTCCCACATGGGAACAGCAGCTGTGAGAACATGTGTACTAGCATACTCAAAACATGCAATTACTAGTTTGAATAAGATACCAAAGTGTTAAAATACCTTAATGGGGGAAAAAATAATTTCACCTGGATGCTGAATGATCCACAGTAAAGACATCTCATTTTCCTTTTTTTTTAACTCCCAAATTGATAGCATCCTCTTTTGGCACGAATTATTGTTATTAGTCACAGAAGCTTTTTTAAGATTTATTTATTAAGTCAAGTTTCTCCAGCCAAGAAATCACAGGCATGTAACCTCATCAGCATGAAGAACAGATGGACATTCCCAATAGGGTCTCCTATTCCTCCCCTAGCCCAGCCTCCTCTTCCCAGCATGCTCAATATTCTTAAGTGATGGGATAGAGGTTTGGCTGCCAGCACTACTAACCATGTGCTCAATTTGCAGAGTGCCCACTTCAGTTACCTGGCCCACTCAGTCACATTGCAGGAGCCAAATATCAGTGTCTTACACGATGTTCAGGCTCCTCTCATTTTCCGCTGACAAAGTACTACTGTTCCTTCACTGGATATGTATAGCCAACAGAAACAAGAGTAAATAAAAATGATGCAACTGACCTAGTCTTTTAATATACCTCCAATGGCTTAAACTGCAGTTTTCTGTACAATAGAAGTTCAACCCCCTAAGTATGCCACCAATTTAGAAAAGGAAATCCTACTAAATTAAATCGATAACTCTTGGACCCTTCTGTTTCTCTTAATTTTGCTCCATCTCCAGTGAAACCCTGTAAATCAGGCAGAAGCACCAAGTCCCACCAGCATTTACAACTGGAAGACTTCACAAGAACAGACTTGTGCTTCTAAATTTTCAATATACTGAAGCAAATTTACTTTCAAGATTTGTTGTTCTTCAACAGTCCTTTTTCTCACTATACTCTAAAGCTACTTCACAGATACTTTAAGGAGGCTTCTGAATTTTTTTTTTCAGAATCTGCATACAATTCCATCTTGATATTGCAATATGAAATCTCAAAAGAAATCACCAAGAATTCTGGCTCCTGCATTAATTAACACAATAAAATCACATGGCTACTTCTACCCAAATGTTGCTTTCTGAAGCCCTCAGATGCCTAACTAAAGACTAAAGACTTCCCAGTGATATCACACTACGGGAAGACATGCATGCACTGAGAACAGTTCAGTGAACTGTGCCTCTCATCCTAGACAGGGAACTTTTCTTCCAGTTCCAAGCTGACCTTTTATCGTTATTAACAGGCAATCCCTATTTTTGTACCACCACTGGCTTTTAAAGAAAATAAGCCATTGTTCCTCTGACTTTTTCTCCTCAACCTTTTCCATATGCACTGTTCTATTGCTTCTGCAACCTTCATCCTTGGAGTACTTTGTCTATACTTGTTTTTGTTGAATTTCAACTTGAATACAATCAGAATTAGGTCCATTGTTCCAGAAAAATTTAACCAGGGCTTCTAACCACACATGGATGAAAATCAGCACAACACTTGCCTGTGTTTATTAGAAATTTCTTCTCGGACAAGACAAAATTTATCTTTTTCACACTTACAGCCATTGTGCCATTAACTGTGAAAGCCAGGACTTTCTCCTCCACAGACAAGATGATGAGCAGGATGCTAACAACAGAAACAGTCAGCTTCGTGAGTAAAACTAAGGACTTCATCCCATTTTTACTACTGCAACCTTTAATACATTCCAGTTCTTCCCTCATTTCCAGTCCTCTGTTTGACAGTGCCTCCCACAGAGTGTCCTCAGCAGAATTTATTAGCACATGCCTACTCTCTTATGCCAAGACAATTAATGAAAATATTATATACAATTTGCCTCCTGATGAAACTCTAAGCCTTCTGGAAAGTGGCACTTCCTTCAACAGGGCTCAGGGCACCTCATTTTAGCATTGCAAGGTTGGCAGAGTTTTGGTGAGAGCCATAAGCCTGGTGACCTCAGTCATGACTTGACTTCCTAGATGCTCAGTCTACACCAAAGCTCTCCTGCAGGCCAAGAACAAACTGGCTGCAGTATTACAATGGGAGTATCTTCACCCTAAGTTATGGTATCCTGTGATACTCTCCTGGAATGAATTGCTATGCCCAGTACTAAGCTCCAGCATGGAAGGACGCGACCTAGCAGCTTTTTCTGTTGCTGTTGTGCTTCTTCAGAGCTGTCTCCCATCTCCAACACCTGTACAGAGACCAGCAGCTGCACGTGCATATGGAGAATATGAACAAGATAACTTTGCAAAATGTAATGTATCAGCCACTATGCCTGCTCACTTCTCCTGCCTGGCTTCCCTCTTCGTTCTGATCAACCTCTTTGTAACCCCTCCGTTACACGTTGCAAGGGCAATAATTTCATACTTGGCAAGAATGCTGCAGCCAGCTTTGTAACAGACCACCCTAATGGCCAAACTTCTAACTTCTTACTTCCATCACCTTTTCTCAATAACTCAGCAATCTGTGATCAACATTGTCCTCAGCATCCTGTCCTTAATTAAAATGCCACCTGTGTCCAAACAGCAACAGAAAAATGAGATTACACAACTGCATTCACTGAAAGCAGACAATACAATCATCAGTGCAGAATTGCTGGGTCACCCTCCGTTCAACACACACCAAAACAAGGTCATAACATTAGAAAAGGTCTGTAAAGACACAGCATCATATCAGTTCTGAAACTGTAGTTCACACAGCTATTCACAAGACTCAAAGGTGGTTAATCTCTTAAAGTTACCATCAAAAAACATCTACACACAGCAAGCCTATATCAGTTGGAGGGCAGGCCCAGGTAATCTTCAGAGGTCCTTTCCAACCTCAGCCATTCTGTAGCAACATGAGAGCAGGATGCTCTAAATATCTTAGAAATGCCTAAAATTTTGCCTCTCCATCTCCCCTCCTCCCATTTGCTCTAGAAACATAGTACAGCTGTGACATCTCAGATGCATAATGAATGGCAGCCACAAGCCTTCTAACTACTGACCATCAGTCCCTTTGTCTTTGGAAACAGCATGATACTGCCAACACTGAGCTTTGGCTCAACAAAAAGCTTTACTAGCTGTGGTACTACACACTGAGTACCATATATGCAGGAAAAAGAAACAAAATTGAAAACCAAAGCAAGTCTCAAGAAAACTTCTGCAGCACCTATTAATTCCAGCAAACCACAGCAGCTACAATGAAGCAGAATAAGGGGCTCCTCTTTTTTCTTATCTGCCTGCCAGATACCTGCTCCCAGAAAAAATTAAAAGCTTGCTTTACCTCAAGCACACAGAAAATTATCAATTGTACCTTGAAGACCAGCAAGGTTTCAAAGGTGCACTAACAGCACCCTCTTAACAGTAGGGCAAAGTTCCTACACAAAGGCCTGCATCATGGTTCATTAGGATGACCAAAGTTCAGCTGGCAAAAGTCCAGATGGACAGCAAAAGCCACATCCTTCTTCTAAACACCCTGCAAGGTGATTTCCTAATTGCAAACTTCTGCAATGTCCTGGAGCTTCTTTTAATATCTGCAGAGAAAAGTACCTTGTCATCCCAAATGTTTGTAACCCATATGTTCTAGATCATCCTGGGCTTGACTCCTACTCTGCTTCTGCCAATCAGCACTTACCACAGGCAAGAGGCTTTGCCCAGAAAGATGACTGCAACTCTCGACAGCTGGTTGACCCTTTTAACCTTATTTCTGTTTGGTGCAACTTCTTTTGGTGTAAAGAGACATTGCTGCTTGCATTACTGCCAAAGCTGCTGGTCAAGTTCATATGAAGCTCAACCAGGGAATGTGCTGGACTATGCTCTGGGATGGGGCGACTCTGGATGTACAGACTGGGGAATGAGATGCTGGAAAGCAGCACTGTGGAAAGGCACCTGAGGGTCCTGCTTAACTGAAAGCTGACTATGAATCAGCAGTGCCTTGGCAGCCAAGAAGGCCAACCATGTCCTGGGGTGCAGTAGGCACAGCATCTCCAACCATGCCTGAAATTGTGTCAGGGGTGGTTTAGGCTGGATATTAGAAAAAGGTTTTTCACCCAGAAGGCATTTAGGCACTGGAACAGGCTCCCTAGGGCAGTGGGCACAGCACCAACCTGACAAAGTTCAATAAGTGTTTAGATGATGCTCTCAGGCACATGGTATGACTCTTGGGGATGGTCCTGTGCAGGGCCAGAAGCTGGACTGATGATCCTTGATTGGTGATCCTTGAAGGTCCCTTCCAACTCAGCATATTCTGTGATTCTGTGACTTCCTAGCAGCACACCAGCTGTCTGGCATGACACAGCCACAACACAGAAACAGGGCAAACTTGGCACAGCATCCAAGTACTTCCCCTGGCAAGGAAGAATACTGTTCACCAGCAATGATCTATTTGACAAAAGCAGCAGCTTCATATCTTGAATCAGGCACCCCCAAAGGTGACTGAAGACAGAATTACAGGTTGGTTTGTTTTTCTTAATGTTGACACCCAGGCGCAGAATTTCAAACTCTATCTTCACCCCCACTCTGCATGAAAAGCACCCTACAGCACCGACAATCTCTTTGCAGCAGTAAGCAGCATGGGCCACCCACCCACACCACTGAGCTCACAGCTTAGAAGCAGTTTAACCCCTCTAGAAAGAAGCTTGCACTGAAACACAAAAACTTACAAGAAGCATCGGCTCCATACTATTTAGTAAAAAGACATTGTCATGCTCTTGCCAAAAACCCAAACATTTCCCATATCTAACAGTACAGCACTAAAATGCTATTTTAAATTCCGTTGTTTGGCTAGAGCTGGCTGGTGAACGCGCAGACAGGCATACTGGCTCTTCCACACAGGTGAAGTCAAGGACAAGGGATTCTTCTGCTGCTGTTTGAGTAACACAGTCTAGTGGAATGTGCCCCTGCTCATGATCTTTAAGGTCCTTTCTGACCCAGCCATTTTATGACTCTATGATTTCATTTACTGTTTTCAGTAGGTACCATGCCTGTCTGTCAAAAACCCCTCACCTATACCTGTACCAGGTAATGGTCATCCTGCCCTAGCAACCCGCTACTGATACTTTGGGGCAGCCCTGCAACCTCAACTACACACCTAGGACCTAAGTTGTGCTCCTCAAAGAATGTGGTAGCAATGACCAGTCAACTGTTTATATGGTTCTTAGATATTTTTCCAAGAACAGCATGTTTAACTGTTTCAGTTTCAAGAGACTAGTCATAAATATTTGGTGTACATATCCAAATACAATAACACAGTGTGCAGTAGCAATTAGGATGAGTGATGTAAAACAATATTCTGAGAAGAGCAAATTTATCTTTTTCCATCACATTTAGAAATCCCTCAGGTCACTTTCATATACATGCATTTTGTTGAGACAGATCATTGTTAGTTTCCACAACAGTCCCTTTCTTTAAAATTCCTTGATTCCTCTCAACCTTGTTTGCAGATGCTCAATTACCCTGAGAAATGTAATGTATCTGGATGCAAGTAAAAATCATCATCTTCAGTAACAACCTCTTGGAAAAAAAAAAATTGCTTGAAGATGCGCATTAAAACTGTGAGACTCAATTATGCACTGTCAGTCATTCCAGTAGCTTCCTACTGTGGTAGGTGTCTGGGGATAAAGAGCTGGAACTAATTTCTCCTTTAATTCCACTTTAAAGATCTCTATAATCTCCATATACAGTTCATCGACCTTCCATGGCTGTACCAGCTATACCAGCAAAAGCTGCCTTACACCTCTGTAGAACCAAAATGGTCATAAGGTCCATATACTATAATCTTGACATCACTTTCATGATACTGCCTATATTGAAACTCTAGATCTAAAATCTGATTGAGACAGTGGAAATATTTTCAAATCAAAAATTTGCAAGCATCATGGCAAAGGTGCTTAAAATAGATTTTCTAAAAAACATGAAATTGAACTGTTACATATATGCTTGATATGTCTTTTTGCTGGCTTTATACTGCTGCAGATTTATCCTTCTCTTTAACGTAATCATCCCAAAGCAGAGTCTCCTCTTCTGTGACATGGGCAGCATCACAGATTACTACACTCTCATAGCTGAAGATGAAAAAATTGCATAACTGTTTGTCCTGGCCTCAGCTGGGATAGACTTAATTTTGTTCTTAGCAGCTGGTAAAGTGTTGTATTTTAATTTAGTGTGAGAATAATGCTGGTAACTGCACCAAAATTTAGCAAGTAATGCAATACAAAAAGTGTTTTCCTCCAAATGCTGTTTAGCTCAAACATCTATCCCGATTACTTAGCACCAAAAACGACCCCCTCGCCCCCAGCCTACATCAACAAAGGTGACAGGACTTAGTGGAAGAGATTGATTTGTGAAGCAGAAATTGTCTTACTAGATGACTGCAGAGAGCTTGGCATAATGCTACTGCAATCTGATTAGCATGGCTCACTACTTCTCTTATTAAATAATAATTTACAATAATAAACCCTCCAATGACAGAGATTAAAATAATTCAATATTATAGTAAATTCAGGTGGTACTAAATACATGACCAAATTTGACTCTTAGAAGAGATTTTGTGATATGTCAAGTGACCATCAGGAATCTCCTTCTCTGAATTCACTGCTCCGTGTGAGCAGTGTGCACTCCTCACATCAGGGGCAGTAAACCCTGCTGCCTCACCCCCATTTCAGCTATCTCGCTGACACAGTGACACACAAACACCCAGCAACAACCTTCCTCTGCAGTGGATATACAGATAAAATGAAGCCCATTCATCACCCCAAGCCCTCCCCTTCACAGGCAGCCAGAGGCTGGGCACCAAGGAGACCCAGCACAGAAGTTAAAGTCTATTCAAAAGGAGAAACCAATCACCCCACCCCAGTGCACATTTCAGAAGCCCCCAAGGGAGATGCTTGTGTTTCAACACTGCATTTAGCCCCACAATCACCTGCCTTTTGTCAAGAGTCATCTACAGCCAGATAAACAGGCCACCACCAGCAAAGCTTTGACAAGAATCCCAGGTATCCCACCAATAGACAGCACAGAAGGCCCCAAATTCAATCCCAGAATAAATATTGGTACCTGCTCTCTCAAATGTTTCAATATAGGAAAATGAAAAAGTCTTATTCTAAACAAGACAATAAAAGCTGTGATTTCTTTCTGACAATCTTACATATGCATAAGCAAAAGTATACATAAAAGCAAAATATTAAAAAATGCCTCAAGTAGAAGGTAACACATGCTTCTAGATTAATTATATTTCTTTCCACCATCAGCTGCTTGAAAAGGACAACTGCATAGATCAAAGCACTCTGTTATACACCAGAATTTTACTGCTGCCAAGAGAATTAATTCAAAATGAAAACCACCCCACTGATCTTATATTTTAGGATAGAATACCCATTAATCTTAATTTTCATCAAGAAATTCTCTCCAGCCAGGAATGGTGTAAGACACATTCCTTCTTGCTTTCACTCCTAGTTGAGTGTCCATCTGCTGCCAGACTTCCACCAAACCTAGCTATGGAAATATTAAATCAAAGCTTGCCTGCATTTGTAGTCTATTCTCTGAGATGCAAACCCATCCCTCCTCTCAGACAGGACAAGTAAGGCCCCTGAGGGAAAGCATGATGCAGATGTGCCGAAGGAGATGAAAGCAGCAGCTTATGCAAGCAAGCCCAAATTTCTTACGCAGAGGCTTTCAAGTTATACTTGTGAGTCTGCTAAAGAGAAAGGAAATTTCCTCAAAGGCTAAAGAAAAAGATGCTCCCACACTGAGAAAGAAACAACCACCATTTTGATACAAGGCACAGTTATGCTATTTTCGGGAAATTCAGCAGTTTAGATTACAACAGAAACAGCAGGAAAGAAATCCCTCACACAGATGAACATGTGACTTCAGAAAATGACTGGATTCTGCCTTCAGCTAAGAGAAGAAAGGAAAAGACACAAGATTTACAGGGATTGTCTTAAGACCAGGAAGGGAGGTACTCCTTCTACATCTATTTGCTGATGCTATGCAAACCACATATTTATGGGTTTATCACACAATAGGGGGCATGGATTTTAAAAGCAGTTGTCCTACCCCACTGTAAATGTTTAGTAACTCAATAGGTAAAAGCAGCAAATTAGCCTCAAGCACAATTATATATTTAAAATTCATTCTCACCTGCTGCTATTCAAGTATTGCTTTGTGTTCCCCAAGAAATAATCCAGTAAATTATGTTCTTCCCCAGTTTGGCCTGAGACCATTTTTCATCTGTTAATTCTGGGTTATTCCTGTCCTGCTTTTAAGGCAAGCTCAGGCAGCAGATTGTCCTGCATGATCTGGCACCATTAGATTGCACTCTGCAATTCTGCATTTCACTCTCCTGGGGAGAGCCATCTGGTCTACAGGTTTTAGATGCTGACTACCTGAGTGGAAGCAACTTCATTAAAAACTTAGGTCAAAAAAAAAAAAAAAAAGAAAAAAGTACTTCTGCACAGTACTTCTATTCATTTAGGATGCACCTGTAGAACAAAAACACACTCTGTTTTTAATACACATGTACTTTCTTGTTACTACAGTGTTTAGTAATGAAGGAATTCTTGGTTATTTTATTTTGGTTTATTTTACTGTATTTTTCTACAATATTTTAAACTTATGCAGAAAATTGATGGATCTTTTCACATCAGCACCATTAACTTCCCATTGGAGCAGATAGAAAACATACATATGAATGCTCTAAATTAATTTAGAATTCCTAAGGTATAGTCAATAGTGAAGTCTGAACAAGTAAACAAAATATTTGTATTAAAGAGAAGAAATTAAAAGGGAACTTTTTTTTCAGTTGAGAAGCATAAACTGCATATAAAAATTATGCTCTAAGCTGGGAAGTGCCTCATTAATTTTGTCAGCATGTATGAACGGGGAGCTTTTCAAAACCTTTTAACATCTGTCTGATTCTGTTCCTTGTAAATCCTTACCCATTTCAGTAGGATGAGACAAAGACCTAGGCAGACTACTTTCTAAATGCCTTTGGCTACAGACAGCCCACTGCACACATCATTATACACAAATCCTTGGGGTGGAATAAAAAAAGAGAGTACAAGGAAATTAACTCAGTCTTCATATCCTACCATTTGCTGGGATGTTGTTTCCTGGGAGCTCATAATCCATTTCAATTTACCTTTTTAACCTCTGAAATCTTCTGTTTTCTGGAATGCTACCATTGTAATTTGTATTGTTTGCTTGACATTGTGTTCCTTTGAATAGTAAATAAGCAAACTACATATTTCATCCATATCCCATTGCCTTCAGAGTACTATATGTGGGCCAGCTCCTCACACAACCTTTCTGACAAGCATCAAATTAACATACCTTTTCAAAGAATAAAGCCTCAAACCTCCACATACTTCAAGAGAATACAAATTACCATGTAATTTTCCAGGTTTTTTATCATATGAGGGTTTTTAAGTCTTCAGCACAAAGAGCAACATATCTAGCCATGCTAAAGAGAAAACATGTCCTTCTGTTCCCAGAGGTACATGTTCCTTTACATTTCCATCACAGTGTCTGAACTGGGTCAGTCTTTAGCTCTTACTCATCTTTGCTGCTAAGAAAAAGCAGCCTAAATGAACAGAAGTAGTGGGAGGGGGGAGAGATGCACACATACTAGAGGAAACTTAATAAAAACTAGAGGTTAAATACCACTGAGGGTTCATCTGCTCTGAACAGTATAAAATAGCATTTGCAGCCTCTGACTGTGCTTGACCCCAACGTCAAAGAAGGGGAATAGTGTTGCCATCAAAGAGGAGGATCACCAGATATGTTTAGACTAAGGAATTAACAGGTTGACATGTTCTTCTCAGGTCAACTCACAAAATAACATTTTGCTTTTTTTAGCTTTCCTTAGAGAACTTCCAGTTAGTTTGTTAACCAAACATTAATTTTCCCAGTGATTACTATGCACCCATATTTCTGCCCTTCCCCAGAAATGGCTGCATTAAGATGCAGTGTCACAACCACAACAGTGTTCAGCCTTCAGCCTACAGCCACCCTACAGCCTCTAGAACTCACAGCTACCACAGGCTTAACTCAACCTACGAGAAATAACTTTTTTCTTCTCCTTTGAGAGACAATCCAGTGACAAAAAACATCATTACAGGAAAGATGTTCAGTAATACAACCACCTGAAACTGTGTTAGGGACCAATGCAAGTGGTCACTTCCACAGAGGATACTGTAGTAAAGCAAAAAAATTAGTGGCTGCTTATGCTAAGAACATCAAAAAGCTGCCAAGAGCTATCAGTCCACCCAGGCAGTGTGTATTGAGCTAACAAACAAAACAAGGACTGGAAAAGGCACACTACATTCCAGAAAAAGTTGCTACCAAAACGGTGTTAACACCAAGGTCTCTACGATACTTCCTGCTACATACCGCAGCCACCTCGTGGAATAAAAGAATGAAGAGAACTCAGTATAACTTTCTCTGACTTCTAGAAACACCAAGCAGGACAGTTGTACTGCTATACTGTACCTTGGGACAGAAGTAACTTAAAGAATATTTACTTCAAGTTTATTTGTGTGTATGCTATTACAAAATTAGGGGACACCTAAAAGATGTTTGACGGAAAAATATTTGGAATAAAATGTTAATAAGCAAAGAAAAGCCCAGCTGAAAGCTCTGCAAACATCAGCAGTGACACAGAGTGATTTGTGCTCCTTCTGTCAGAGTTCACATGGGTACTGAGCCCTTAAGCTGTTCCCAAGACCAGAGCCCACTACATGAAAACTCTCCAGCAAACACTGCCTAGTTATGAAATATTAACTACAGCAAAACTCATGGCTCAGGACTAACAGCAGCCATCCATTAAGCAGGGGGCCAAGCTTTATGTTTCCTTTGAGAACCACAGCAAATAGCACTTGCTGTCGTTCTTATTTGAAAAATCAACCTCACTAAATTAATTAGAAGTTTATTCTTTCTCAGATGGAAGAAAAGAGCACAAAAGCCCAATTTCCAAGAGGAAAAAAAGGCCTTTTGACATCTAATTCCAGAGGAGAAAAGACATTAAACATCCCTATAAATGAGATATTATACTGGGTGATTCTGTGGTGTCACATCTGTTACTGAAATCTATCCTGGATGTAGTGTCTAAAATCTCTACCTAGCATTATTCCATCATTTGCTGCAGTACTACTATTACCGTTACCAAATGCAGAAAACCATACTTCAGACTATGGGACATAAAATGCAAAAAAAAGGCCTAAAAGCTTCCAAAGTCCAACCAGGAACTAATGCAGTTTGCCTGTTTAATTTCAAAACTGCATGAGTTGTAAAAAAAGCCTGAGATGAAAACGGTAGTAAATTTAAGCTCCTTTGTAAACAGAAATACTTTAATTGAACTTAAAAAACTCTCCACAAACTCACAAAGTTTAATTATCTAATTATCCCTAATTCAGAGACATCTAAAGCAGGCTCCATTTTTCTGGAGGGAAGAGACAGGCACTCTCCTTTACATTATGATTATGCCAGCTTCCTTTTTTTTTTTTTTTCATGTTACATATTTTTACAGAATTTACTAAAAATTTTTAACAAACATACTTGAGATTAAGAAATGCATCTTCACATTTCCTCGCACCCTGGGAGTCCATTTACACAGGCTGTTAAACTGAAACTTTGTGTTACTTTCATGCAGATGAATATTCAACAGGTACTAAGGCAGCTCTATGAGACTGACTGTGAGCTATTGAAGTGACCTGGATTAAAGGCAGAACTAAAAAGAGATTTTTTTTTTCTTTTTAAAATGCAAGTCCTTTTAACTCTGTTTATAATGAACCTTCATAAAATCTATTTTAAAAAGAAGTAAAAAACGCATTTGCATTGCTGCAGATATAACTAGCTGCTCCAACAGTTAGGGGCTGGAACTTTTCTCCCTCAGTTGAGAGGTGTTGTGGGCTTGAGGCTTCAAAAGGCACCTGCCTACATCCAGGGAAAGCGTGTCTCAGCCATTGGCCTTTGGAGCTCTTTGGAGCACTTTGCCTCCAAAGACATTTCCCAGACTTTAAAGGGCAGATCTGACTTTCTGAGGCAGGGCACAAGTTACTGCCTTGCTCCTGATTTTAGACTACTGAGCTCAGTAAGTAAAAGATCTCCACCTTCTCTATGGGGGCTCTGATGCTTTAAACTTCACATATGGACCACAACAGCTGATAAAGAACTGGCACACTGATATCAAAAAATCTGCAACTCTGTTTCACAAATCTAAAAAACTTTCAGAGGAAGTTCTACATTATCTACATATCAGTCCTTAGACAAAGCATTTAAAGGGCAGCTGAGATAAAGTGAAAACTTGCACAGATTCCACATGTTGCTGAGGAAGGGAAGTGACCAAGAGAGGAAGGGAGCTCCAGAGAGAGCAAAGAGAAACAGTGGGAAGAGCCAAGTCCAGATGCATTGAGGAAGCAGAGATGAGTGAAGAGAAGGTTGGTTGCTTTTAGCTTTGAAAGCTGATGCAGGAGGGAGATGTGGAAGACAACTGGATGAGAATTTGCACCAGGCTTCAGACCAGGCAAAGGAATTGCTCTGCTTTCAATATGAGATGACTTAGTACAACACAGATCATGATGCTTTAAGAAACAGTTATTTCCGAGTGACTTAGATTTTCCTGTCTGAGAGACACTGTTCTCTAATGTAAGAGAGCACCTGAGAGAATGTGCATCAAGTTCTCCCCAGAAAGAGAAGTTTACCTTTCTTCCCCTCCCCATACTGTCAGCAAGAGGTTCTTGTGAAAGAAAATGGGATTTAATAAACAAATTTAAACAGACTTGAGTGGTTCTCGGTCTAGTTATTTAAACAGTCTTCACCCAGACATGAAATAGAAAAGACAATGCTGAGTGCCTGTACCAGGAAGGCCGAGAATGCCACAATAACTGCTTAAGATTCTGCAAAAGAAGATGACAGAGAGAGGAACAGACAACATAAAAAAAATCACTTCAAGTCTCCATAGCCTAATCGGAAATACAGCATAAGGATTCCCACCAGAATGGAACACAAAGTTAAATACATGTTGGCATTCCTTAGATGAGGTTAACTGGCAAGTTAAGGGCATCCTGGCCTGTATGAGCAATAGCATGGCCAGCAGGGCTAGGGAAGGGACCATCCCCTGTTCTTGGTACTGGGGAGGCCATCCCTCAAATCCCTTGTTCAGTTTTGGGGCCGTCCCTACAAGAAAGACATTGAGGTGCTGGAGTGTGTCCAGAGGAGGCAATGGAGCTGGTGAATGGTCTAGAGAGTAAATCTGATGAGAAGCAGCTGGAGGAGCTGGGATGGTTTAACCTGGAGAGAAGGAGGCTCAGAGGAGACCTTGTTGTTCTCTATAAGTGTCTGAAAGCAGGTTGTGCCAGGAGAGGCCTAGATTACATATTAAGAAAAATTTCTTCATTGAAAGGGTGGTCAAACATTAGAATCGGTTGCCAGGTTTGTGCAATCACCATCCCTTGAAATGTTCAAAAACATGTGGATGTGGCATTTGAGGACATGGTTTAGCATTAGAACACAGTATTGCTGAGTTACTGGTTGAACTCAATGATCTTAGAGGTAACAATTCTCTAATTCAATGATTAAGACGATACAACCTAGAGCAAACATATCCTTTATCACCAGAGACAAAAAGCCTTCATAATCTTTGAAAAGAAGAAAAAGGAGCAAATGGATGCTAAGACACCAAAAATTATTTTTTAAACTAATGCTCCTTGGAGTATCGCAAAATGAAACTTGCAAGGATGCTATTCAAAATGCAGGAAAAAACTGCAGCAAAATATGGACATGCCTCATCAAGAGATGCATCTAATAAATAATCAGCTAGTATTTAGCATACAAGTAACAAACACAATTGCAATCCACACCATAATTCTGAGCACTGGCACATGCAATGTTGTTTCTTTTGAAGAAAAACATTACGTGTTTTCTATAAACATCACAAATACAGAATCACAAACTCACAGAATGGCTAGAGTTGGAAGAGACCTTAAGAATCATGTGGTTCCAGTTCCGCTACAATGAGGAGGGACAGCTCCCACTAGATGGGACATCCACAACTTCTCTGGGCAGCCTGTTCTAGTGCCTCACCATTATCTGAGCAAAGAATTTCTTCCTAATACCTAACCTAAACCTGTCCTCTTTTAGTTTAAAATCATTGTTCCTTGTCCTAACATGCCAATATAATAGAGAATATCTCCTTCTCCCTTTTTTTATAAGCTCTCTTCAGGTACTGGAAGGTGCTGTAAGGTCTCCCCAGAGCCTCTTCTTCTCCTGGGCTGAAGAGCCCCAGCTCTCCCAGCCTGTCTGCAGGAGAGATGCTCCAGCACTCTGAGCATCTTCATGGCCTCCTCTGGACCCATTCTAACAAATCCATTTAAAATAACTTCCAAGTGTCAAATGGATACACTATCTGATGGCTCACCACAAAGATGGCAGTAAGTGTGCACATACACAGACAAGTGCCTGAAACCCAGCTCAAAGTGTATAAGCTTTGTATCCTGTGTATTTCATACACGCACACCGATTTGATTTTCTTTAAGCCTTGAAGTGAACAGCTCCTCCCTTATACTGGTTCCACAGAGAATTATTTGCATGAAAGCATATTCAATCTCTTCATGTTTTGAGCAGATTTCACAAGTAAAATTTTGGTATATCTCCCAGATAAAAATTATAGCAAAGAAGCATCATGTTGTACTGAATTTCTTGATGACAAAAGCATCACACTTCATTTGACACAGGATGAATCAAATATCAAGTTTAGTATTATTCTGCAAATATTAAAAAAACATCAGCAGATTCTCCATTTAGTAGCAATTTAAGGATCATAGCTAATTTATTTTCAAGAAATGATACATTACTCCTATAACTTCACTATCATAGCACAGGAAAATTTTAAAAGCATTACACGTTCAGCCAAAGTGTATTGAACATTCCCAGACTATACATTTGACTTTACCAGGTACTGATATTGATTACCAGGTATTCTTTCTCAAGCATTGAGAAAAGTACTTTATTTCAAAGAAATGACAGAAGAAGGTACTTCCCTAATAAGAAAATGTCATTTCAGCCTCTGGGTCTGTGGCAGCAGCAGCCAATCATGCTCCTGGCCACTGCAGTTCTCCTAACTCCAGCTCCTGGTCTCAGACATCCTCGAGTGAAATGAACTGCTTAAGTGTACTAAACCTGCAAAAAGCCAGGCACAACAATGAATTACCTGCCAATTTAGACTTCAGTGGGCTTAGCAAGCTGGAAGAGTGGGTCCAGGAGAGCCCCCCAGCCCAGGGATCCAGGCCAGCCAAGGGGCAGTTCAGGCCGCTGCCACAGAAGAGCCCCAGCCAGCCCGGGTGGCCACAAATGCCACTCAAGTGGTCAACAGCCATGCTAGAGGAAAGGGTCACTTACACTGGCTCAGCATTTCAGGAAGTGAAAGGAAAATAGAGGGTCTATATGCCCAGTTCTGCTCAGCTGAGGAAACATCTTCAGCAGGTCTTAGTTTGCTCTTTTCAACCAACAATATTTATAATGGTATTATAAGTCAGTGATTGCATCAGACCAAAAAATGTATTTGCAGTTATGTGGCTGGCAAACTAAAAGTAGTGACAGTACAAGAACATGCTCCAAACTCCTTATGTAATGAGCTGAATTTACTACTACAGCCAGTTTTACTAGAATGTCTCAGCATTTTAACTTTAAACCCCCAAAAAAGCATCAGCATGTAACACAAAAAAAAAAAAAAAAAGTATGAAGAGCAATCTCTCCATACATCTCAAAGAAGGAAGCAATTAAGACTTGTACTTTTCCCGATATTATCAAGGACACTGGAAAATTGCAGAGAAAATAAGAAGATTGCCAGGAATTAGACTACTCTGGTAGATGAAAGGATGGGGAAGAAGTGGGAGGAGAATGAGCTATTTTCCACATTGTGCCGTTAATTTTCCAATTGAATTGTCATTGCAATGCTTTAGCTTAAAAGTTTACCGCACAATTGCAGAGACATGAACTGCTATCAAATCTTCCAAATGCAGCTCATATTTCCAGTCCAAAAATCATTATCATCTTTATGCCAAACATCACAAAATAAGCCATTCTGAAAACTCACAGAAAGGTGAGGTTGCTCCAAACCCCAGTGTGACAAGCATGTATTGATCAGCTAGTTTCTCTCTCTGCTTTTTCTACCCAAAAACTGATGTGACTGATGTGGTTTGTTTTTTGGTTTGGTTTTTTTTTTTTTTTTTTGCTTTTCTACGTCTAAAATCAAGGCACAGTCTACCATCTAGCCATAACCATCAAATTACTGTACTTAACAGGCTGTAGATGACATTATGTTTTGGAGGATGGAGTTCTCTCTCCTGCAAAAAGTATCAAAGGCTACTGAATTTGGACTCAAAAATGCATTGCACAAAGTGCTTCAAAAGTACATTTATGCAAAGGAGAAAAAAGTGTGGAGGGATAACTGTAAATGACTATCAAGCATTAGCATTGTCGAAATCCTCCTCCACTAGAAACACTTGCACAGCTTGACTCCATCTGCAGAATAAGAAACAGCTGAAAAATATACACCTGCATGGTATTTAAAAATACACTTGATCCAAGAATCTTCCCCACACCACATTCCCCTCAGTTTGATTAATGTATTGACATAATGTACACAGCAGGTAACATGGAGACCCAGATTAAGGAGCCATGGAAATGAAGACTTTTCACATGTGGAAAACATTTTTTTTAATATACTAATTATTTTTTTCACAATGATATTTAAGCCTTCCTAAGCAATCACATTAATTAAGGAAAGGAGAGGAAACAGCATTTTTTCCTGTGATTGTATTAACCTTTTCTGCACGATTAAGCTAAAAAGACAGCCATCATTTATCCTAATGTCTATCAAAAGATTTACAAGTCACTGGAATTGTATGATGATAATAAAGAATTAAAAATTCCTCATTTCTCAAATAATCTTTCCTGGACCACCTTACCCATCCTTTTATCCTTGAGGGAAGAGGATAAAAGGTTCATGTACTAGACAACATTTAGTAAGTGAATTGCTGGTTTCCCTTACATAGTTTATTAAGAATGAAAATACAGTCTTAGTTTTAAAACCTTTTCATGGCTGAAAATACTAGGGTTTTCTTTTATCACATGATTTTCACTTATGTGTTTTTTTTTTTCCTCATTTCTTACTCATTCTTTTAAAACCAAACAACTGTTTTATTTTGACATAAAACACATGAGATTTCAGCAAAAATAATGATTAAAAAATCCTATTCTTCCACCTAATTGCATCATAATTAAGAGTTTTGTTCTGTTTGTTTTATAAGTTCTGTTGTCACAGCAGTGAAGAATGCACACTGGGAACATCTGATGGATCAAAATTTGAAGAAGTTGGGCAGAAAGTTACTTCTTCTGTAAAAAGCCTCTTAAGATAAAGGGATTTTTTTTTAAAAATACATAAAACTATGAAACTTTGCTCTTTCATCAATGCGTCAAAGCACATCATATAGTTCAACTACAGAAATCTCCAAGACCCAAAATTTTGTGATGAGGCTTTCAAGCCCCATTACTCAACCTCTGGTAGATTTCTCAGTGAAAACTAACCAAGCAATTCTAAGAATCAGCTTTTCAATTCCTATTGGTTAGGTTTTCTGAGTTATTCTTTTTCTTTTCTAATACTTACTTCTATAACAGGCTTTTCATGCCTGTTTATAAATGACATAGATATCATGTCAGTAATCTCTTCTGGTTGAAAATGTAATTTATTTTAACTGGAACTCAAAACTTGTTTGAGAGGTGGCAGGAGGAAACTGTTGCTATTTCCTGCTATAGTTCTCTCAGCATCTAATTACATTCATGAAGAGAAACAATGGGGAGGCTGTGTGTTATTCAGTTTCATGCGGTTAATTACACTATGGCCCCTATGCATGCAAATACACCAGAGCCTCATAACTGATACAGCACCCACACAACACATTTATCAGCTGTAACAGCTGCTTTGAGATCACATATGTTACACACTCTCAAGATATAAATACTTGTTTACTGGAAAAGGCTTCTAGTTTGTCACCCTGATTTTCTAAGACTTTTCTAAGCCTTCTGATGTTTGCATTCTTGTAACAAACTTCCTCACACACATTTCTGTAAACAGCTTATGTTTTGCATTCTTTCATGGAGGAGGAGAGAATTGATGGACTCTTGGTCTGTCCAGTGTCATTGGAGAGGTGGCACTGTCACCCTCCAATCCACTGTCACTTTTGGAAAACTATAAATGTTGGAGTCAGAAAATAAAGGTCCCTTTTTTTGTTCACCTGGAGAGCAGCAGTGTCCGTGTCGTCTTTTCGTGTCGTATTACGACACTAGTTCACAAGAAAACATGTAAAATGCAGCAGAACAGACACCAAATAAAACATTCTAACCACTAGCATCTGTATTTAACATAAAATTCTCACCAACATGAATTCAATTGTGGCAACTAAAAGCATACTCTTTCAACTGAAATACCTTTCTCCATGCTTTCCTGTGAATAAGAAACTTTAGGGAAGTCCTTTCTTCATACTCCCATATCCCAATATACTAACAGGAGTTGAACCAAATACTTCACTTCCAAAAGTTTTATGAGGTTTGTGCCACAGCAGAATGGAATTAAGGTACCAGTCATATCTTTTGCAAGACAGATTCAGTGCCTAGGTGTCCCTGAGGACACAGAATAAATATTTTAAATAATATCTATCCCTGAGATAGCTTCAGCTGGGACAGTGACACATCAGCTGAACGCATCTTCTCATTATTACTCTTTCCTCTAAGTCATGCTTGCATCAGCAATAGTCTGAGAGTACAAAGGCAGACGAAGGGTAGGTACTCAAGGAAGGTGCAGATGAAACAGCTGCTGGCACCCAGAACAGCCTCTGAACACCAGGTTCCCCTCTGTACACTCTGGTAGTGGGGAAGAATCATCAGTCACACATTGCAGAGCAATAGCTTTTGGTGACAGCTTAAATGTTAACACAGCCTTTCCCACGAAGCGTGAAAGTACTTGGTCTTGAGAGAAGAGACATCTCAGTGCTCAGACAACAACGCTTCCAAGGCCAGATTTTTCGAGTACAAAATCACCAACAGAAAAGAACAAAAAGGTAAAAGGAGATGCATATGGTCCTTCTTCTGTGAAGAATCAAAGAGATGTTTCAGAGGCTTAGAATGAAACCGTTTGAGCTCAGATGAGTCACTGGGGTTCTTAGAGCAAAAGAGACAATATGGATAATTGATAAAACAGGGACAAACAGTAAGAAGCATAGTCATGAGGGACAGTTGTGATGTTTGAAGAATACGATAGCTTTTGTGAGGAGTTAACCTCCCTCAGAACACAGTTGGACTAGTAGGAGGTCTGTTCAGAAACATCATGTTACGAGGGAAGGATGAATGTGTGTAAGTTGGAAAGAAGATGGATTCATTAAGAAAAGAAGTGGCAGAATTTACTCTGATCTATCTTTGAACCTGGCCCTGTTTTGAACAAGAAGCAGCCCAATGTGATTTTCAAAGGTACTGGTCAACCTAAATTATTTTAAGAAGAGAGCTTAATGTGGGAAGAACAAAACAAAAATAGCATTATCTTCATCACTACACTGAAAAAAAGCTGCAGTCTGGAGAGTAGGTCACTGGTGCCGAGGGAAAAAGTGTGATGAATTAAGTGCCAAAGAACCTGCAAATGTTATGAGAAGATAGATGTCTTTTGGCAGACTAATGCCTTGATTTTGTTTAAACTACCTAAACTGAGTAACTTAGCTTCAACAGCACAGTGAATAACTGCTACTGCTAAAAAGTTTTAACCTTTACCCATTCAATTAATGTTAGACCTGAAAAACTCTCCTCAAAGAAAAAAGCTTCACTTAAGAACTAGGAAAGGTGATATTCATATTCCAGATATTATAGATAAAAGAATATACAGACCTTGAGGTTTTAGAACACAGACACACACACACCCACACAAACTCAAGCTTTGTTTATGCGGTTGAAACACATTTCCTTCTACCATAAAAATCTGCGGCAAACAAAGACCTCAGATCTTCATAATTTCATTGCTGCCCCAACCCAACAGAAATCCACTTTATTCTTCACTGCCACCCCAAGCAAGATAACCTGAAATTCTTTCCAAATGCTTATTTAGAAAATGAGACTCCAAAGTAAAAGGCTGACTTGCATTAATTGCTTATACTTATCTGCTCTCCCACAGTTGTGGTCATCTTCCAGCCTGTTCCCCTAGCAACAGCTGGAGACCTCTGTGTTCTGGCCTTATCACTGTGGTTATTCTTCCTCTCTTGCATATTGAGAATATACGGCCTTGATGGCAGGTGCATCAGGAAGCAGCCAGACACACCAAACACATGCCACCAGATGGCATCTTCAACCACCTACATTTTTAAGATCATGCCTTCAAGAGGAGTTCCTGCATTTGATAAGAGCCTTAATATTCTGAAGCCTCAAGCTTCTAGACTAGAAAAAGCAGAAGCATTAGTGAGGACCTAGATTGGCGTCAATGATCTGAAAGTCATTTTTTCATTGCTAAAATCACCATTTTCCTGCAGATACAATTGTTCTTACAACAAGGATTCCAGGACCCACAGCAGTATTCTGCACCATGCCTGATGTCTTCTCCCCACATCTACTTAATGATGTCTCTAATTTTACAATAAAATCATGGGGCAATGCACTGGATTTTCAAAGAGGGATTACTGATTTACACAGCATGTTATTACATTTGACACTGGTCCCCTGTTAAGAGGCGGTTTTGGCCATAGCTAACCTCTACATGTATTTGGAAATTTCAGGTTTTCCGCTAAAATGAGAAAGTCTATGTCCCTTAGCAGACATCTTAATGAAAACAAGCCAAACAAAAAACCACCTCAACTCCAAATAATTCTACAAGAAACAGTAGACTACAAGCCTATCCTTATCTTCTGCTTTCAATCATTCCAATAACAAATGTACCACACAAACCACACCCAAATCTGTAACAATGCTTGCTTTATTGTACTTAGAGACCAACCAAGTCTTACCTCAACAATCTTACCATGCTCCTCTCCTTTCAAGTACAATTTTTGGTTATTTCCTGCCATAGGCATTGCTAAGTAACTGCCTTTTAGAGACAAATATTTTCTTATTTGTCTAGAATCTAAACATTTTCTCTTGGAAGGAATTTTACCCTTTCAACTGAAGTTTTTTAGATTGTTTGGGGATAAAATATAACCTAGATTTATGTATGCAGGCTGATCTCACAAACAGCTCTTAGGTCTTCCTCTCTACACTTTCAGTTTTGTACCCTGCACTGAGACTAGGTTTTTTTCCCCCTATTAAAGTCTGATGAGAACCAAAGCAAATGAAGTGGAACAAAGAAGCTACATTAGCTTTCATAATTTATTGCTCTAGACAACTTCAACTACTGACTGTGACAGGAATCAAGCCAAGCAGAAAGCAAATGAGAGTGTTCTGCCACTTTGTCAACAGCTGAAGCTGCAGGATTCATTTCTATGGCCACCACCAATGTCCCCAACCCCGTTGCCACACTAAGCTCTTGACCTGTATGTACAGGGGGCACCAAATACATAGGAGAACATGCATGAAAAATGAACTGAAATGTGTTATGTGTTGTTTTCTTCAGGTTTTTTTAAATGATACATTTAAGTGCTCATAATACGGGTTAATATGGAATAAATCTGACAGTTCACTGAATTTTATCTCCTTGATTATTCAGAAGAATTTTTTTTTGATGAATAAACTCCTGTAATGAACTCTCACAAGCCATTCATTTTCACATCTAAATTCAACCTATTCTGATTGAAGCAATAATTTTGTGGTGTTTTCCACTTGTAAAGGTAAAATTTTTTTCAGAAGTAAATTAGGAGTGAGAAGAGGTATAAGAACAACTATCAAAAATTCAACATGGCAACTCTCAGAAGTGCCATCTGAAATAAGTAATGCTGGTACACTTAATGAGCAAGGAGGATTCTCCACAGCACCTTCCCTTGTGCTGAGCACCATGGCTGGTTTTGACTCTCACAAAGGCTCTGAAACTGGAGCTTAGTCCTTTGCCATTTGCCCTTGGGTTGCCTGCTTTACAGATGACATAACTGGATCTACGAAAATCTGACAGGAAGGAACAACATTGACTTAAGCCAAGCTATCCACAAGGTTCAACACAACTCTAAGCTCAGTATGCAATAAAAGATAGGGAAAAACAACATGTCATAGGACATAGACTCCTCTTGAAAATTCAATTCATGCTCAATCTTCTTTAGTGGATGAGATTCTCTTCACTTATCAAGAATATTTTATCAGGAAGAAATTAGCACCCCAAGTGGTATCAATACATAAATTTAAACTAGATTTAGATGCCTAAAGGTGAGAACAGAGAAGTAAGAGCAACCACAGTCAATGCAGAGAGAACACCGAGGAATAATTTGAAACTCACCATTTAATGTTTTAATGCCCTACAAGATGCCCATAATGATCCCCATGTCAAAAGAAAATGTTATGGCTTGACACACTACCAGTACAAATCATGTACATTACTGCCAGAACCCCCTGTGACACTTCCCAAGACTTTCTGAAATCAACTGCAAAATGAAAAGATGTTCCTGTTCAGCAAAACTGATCTTCCTAACTGGTACATTTATTTGGAGATCATGGATTTTTTAGGCTGTAAAGAACATTTTAAAATATTATTTTAAAACAACAAACTTAAATATTTTGAACTATAGCAGCTTTCTTTTTCATTTAAAAAGGCAGTATCTTCAGAGGATATTATATACACCTGGAAATTATTCTATAAATATTTTCTCTAGATAAATGCAGAAAACCAAATAAAGGAAGCATCTGTCTCAGCTCTGGTAGTATTTCTTAGAATAATTAAAATGCTAATGAAAAAGCATGTAAAGGCAGGAAGAAGTAGAAGAACCACCCATCCTAGAATAACGTCTTTCTATAAGTATAATTTCCAACTTCTAATGTTCTCTGATTTATGCTCTAGGTGATGACAGGTATGTTTATAGTATCTCTTTAAGAAGGAACCTATTAGTTATCTCCTTTGCACTTGCCAGTGCTTCTCAGCAGGTTTTGGTGAAAGGTTAGACACACAAAAATAGGGCACAGATGAAGGCAAGAGACAGCTGGTGTTGGCTCCAAATGCACAACCAGACTCTGATCAACAGAGGCACACCTCTGCACAGCAATTCTCAAATCAGATGAACACAGTGGTACCTCCAATGGCAACAATCAGCTGACACAAAATGCTGTTTGCCTCTGACTTGCTATTAGTCCACCCCCGCACACTCCTCCGACTGCTTTTCTTGATTTCTGTACTGCAGCCACTCTACAGCTGTTGCAGGTACAGTGTGATTAAGACCAAATCAATCCCCCTTTCAGCCTCACACACATACAAATCATGAGCCTATAATTATTTCACATTCAAACAAAATGGGGAACTCTGTTTTGTTCACCTATGACTGGTAGATTTCTTTTTTTCCAAGGGGGAAGGCAAACACAGGCTGGAATTTCCCTCTGCCTCCTTCTAGTTATTATTCATTTCAGCAGCTCCTCCATCCAAAATGGATGGAAGGAGGAACATGGGTGGCTGTGATTTCAGCAGTGATCCCACTGCATTCACACATCCCTTACTAATATAGACTACGACCTAAGATTGAGTTAAATTAACCGAGGTGAGATTCAAAAGGAGGAGTAACTGGGCAAAGCTGAGAGAACACAAAAGGCAAGAACAAAGGTTCACCTCTTCTTAATGAGGATTACACAGTACAAACATCATGGTTATTTTCAGAAGAGAGCCCAAGTGTCAAAGACCCAGTTCTAACTCAAGCTCTGCCACTGACTACAAAATTGCAAAGCAAGTAAAAACCCTGATTTACAAGTTTCAGAAAAATATTTGAGAAGCTATAATAAACAGCACTGCTATGATGTACTCTGTCTGCTTGGAATAGTCCTAGAAGAAATGCTAATGTGCTATACTGTGCTGTCAGTATTTACATGATGAACCACCCACACGCTAAATAAAAGATGGCAAGAACAAAGTCCTGAAGGCTTAGGTGTTTGCAAGCAGTTGTTTTTGTATTTTTGCTGGTGGTTATTTTTTTAATCAATGCAATTTCTGTGCTGACTTGAAGCCCAAAATATACTTGATCTTCCATTTCACAGCATCAAATTAAGCTTCGTATCTGAAGGGAATCTCAGATTCCACAAATTTCAGTTTGGCTTATTTGACTACAGTTTTTGCACCAAATAAAGTGAACCATAGATAGATCATTTATAAGAACAACTGAGGTAGTTGTAAAGAACACCATCGGTAGTATCCACTGTCTTGGCAATAATGATAGATTTAAGCAGCTGCTACTAGAAAACATCAGCTCTGCCAAAATGTCAGATGCTAATGGCTGAAGCAGCTCAATTAAGCTATAATACACAATTGCTTTGTTCTACCAGGGATGCAGGCACACATATTTCAATCTACGTCTGGAACCAACAGAAGCACTTCAGGAAGGAACAGATAAAAAAATCTGATTATATACAGCCTTACACTTCACCTTCTTACAGAAGAATCAGATTTTAAGCCACAAGTGATTTGATGCATTATGAGTTCTCAATAAAGCATGCAAAATAGCTGGAGTAGTGTCAGTTTTAATCAGCAACCCAAATAAAGGATCCAATCAAGTTCACTTTAGCTGTTCAACAGTATGTTTATATGGTAAATTACTTTAAACATAAGTTTAAATGCAGGTTTTCTGTAGTTTAATGACATTCAGCAGTGATCATGTAATGGAAAATAATTGTGCAGCAGCAAACTGTGTTTATGCTACACTGAGAAAAGAGGATATCTAATACACTTCTAAAAATTATGGCAAACATTTCTTCATAAAGTCTAATTAATTTGAGAAAGCATATCTGCTGCTTCTGCTTTCTTCTTCTATCTGCTCTTATATATTAAAAACATGTAAAAACAACTGGACTATCATTTGTTTTCAAGACGGATACAAGAGTAGGTGGTGCTATTAATACTCTCCCTTTCCTCCACCTGCCAGTTCCAACCTGTTCTGCTGAAATCTCATCTATGCAAATGAGATTGTGAATGGATATTAAGAAAGAAACAAGTCAAAGTTCACTTTGACATTACCTCACTCCAGGCAAAGTTAACTTTACAATGATGAAGGAGAATTAACTGCAGGCTACTAAATCTGAGAGTGAGAATAATTTGCAGAAATGTGTTCAGGTCTCAGGTGTTACTGGTAACACAGCAACTCAAACTGATATACCAGGAGCATTTGCAACTCTCATGCATCTCCAAGATACAGAAAAAAGAGCTGTACTGTAACCAGCATCCTGTTCTGAGAGCGGACCCAATCACACGCTCACTCTTAGTGACACAAACAAAATTAAAGATGCTTTTTCAAGAGAATTATACTGAATGTCCTATGGCAAAGAAAGGAAAAGTCTAATTCTTATCCTCAAAAGTTGCAGGTATCTAGGCTTCAAACCAGCAATTAAGCTTTAAGACTTGTGTGTCCAAAGACACCAGCCTTATAACACTTGACAGTTTGATCATGTATGTGATTTTTTTTCATGGCACATATGTAAAAATTTTAATTATACTTATTCTGGGAATTCAATAGTTTCTTCAACAGTCATCACAGTACATAGGGTTTAACCCTAAGTGTGAAATAAAGAAATTTTAACTATAATTACTTTTACTGAACTGCTAATTTCAAACAAACTCTGCTGTGCAAATATAGATAGATCTAACAATATTTTTAGGTCTCTAATAAGCAACCTTGCTTATTTTCCATGCTGAAGTTTTATCTTAAACTGCTTCAAAGGTAAAAGTCAGAAAGAACTGGTTTAGTTTGACTCTCAGATTGGTTCAGATCATTCACATGCATACTAGATTCAATGTGAGTTTAAATGCTATTCTCTTTTACTATAATGTGGGCATAAATACTTTCATTAACTCATCCTAACATTGATCACTTTAGCTAGAAATTCCTGCTGTTTATAAAATTTTAGCTTGCACAGCACTAGCAACCTACTAATATTATTTCATGCTACCAAATGAGAGAAACTGGTTAAAGGAAAAATATATGTGGAACACGAAGAAAAATTCAGGCCCAGGACACCCTACCATTCCATGGAATAATATACCCAGAGAATATTTGGAAGCCTCACAGATCATAAAGGCACATGCTGGCAGGAAAGGGCTTTCCCTCTAGTTTTTATGGACCTGTAACACACAAGAGTTTCCAAAGGTCACCCAAATTGTCACAGTTGTTCCCACACAGGCTTGTCCATAAATGCCTACAACCTTTTCCCTCTCATCAGTTTAGAGTCTAAATTGCAAAAACTCTGTTTGTTCACAAAGACACAAACATTACAAGCAATTCAAGCATTTAAGCTGGATCTCCATAATGCTGTGGCATCAACCAAGCCAATGGAATTTTTCACTCAAAGACACTGCAATAATAGTGCAAGTGGGTGTATTTCCCCTTGGCCTGTTCAAGCTTAGTACTTGCAAAGCTACAGGATACAAACGCCCTACCTTACATTATGTGATGCAAAGGGAGTAGCATGGAAGGCTCTGCAAACAGCAGTGGTTTCCTTGCACTTACCACAGCCATTGGAGCTGCAAAAACAGGACTAGTAGAGAAAAATATGGTCAAGGAGTTCTGCAGAGACTGAGACACTTCCTACACTACAAGAATAAGCTTTTATTTTGTCTTCCCCGATGCTTTCCTCTCTCCATCTACCAAGCTGCATGCACCTGGCAGTTCAGAAAGCTTTGCACACAGGCTAACACAGAGTCAGATTTCCTCAATGAAGCAGGTTTAGAATGAAAGTATATGCTGGTTTTACGTACTTTCCTTTTTTTTTTTTAAGTGAAGGAGTAACAGGTGCTGGGCCCTGTGCCTGTGCATAGCCTGGCAACAGCCTCCAAGCCAGAAACCACTGTCACGGACACTGCTGGTGGTGCAGCCACACAAACAGAGCTGAGAACATCCGTACACACACACCTGCCTCAGTAATAGTCATACATTATATTTCAGTACACATACTAAAAGCACAGTTTTATAAAGATGTATATGACTTAGGTTTCAGTGTTCTTAGTTCGCTGGAGGACACTCTGGTTATTACTGATGGGCAGAACTAGCTAAAAGGACTGCACACTGAGCAAAAAAAATGAGATATATCAAGTGTGACAAGAAAAAAGAGCACACGTTGATTACTTTAAAAATAGATATCAGCAGGGAAAAATGACTTATCTTAAAGCACAAATATATATCTCACAAGCTAATTCACTTGTGCAGTCATATGTGCAAGAGGCTATATTCATTTACTATCTGTAAATCTAACAAGATCCTCAAGGAAAATAATCTAAAAAGTACAAGCAAAGATGTGCAATGATAGATATTAGATAAATATATCATTTTACAGTTCTAGGTCTATCCTGTAGTTATGTATGTCATTTGAGGAGGTATACATTAAAGCATAAAGAGAAAGTCACCCATGCACTGAAGTCAAAGGGACACATGCTTGGCAGGCAGTTAAGAATGGTCAGTAGCCAAGCAGCATATTTATGGGAGAGCCCATAAAACCGTGCAGTCAGTCATCAAGCAAAGAAAGGGCAGTGTATATCACTTGCCCAAAATCACTCTGTATAGTAATGAACCTCTGTAATAAGGCTACCTAGTCAATCATAAATCTGGCATTCCCAAGTGTACTTTGGAGTGTGACTTAGGTAAATATTGCCATCAGAGTGATTCAGAGATATACTTCCTTAGCCTTCTAGGAATAAAAAAACCCAAACATTAAAAATAAGCCAATTTCTCCATGTGTCATTATACAGTTATGAACACAATACAGGACTGGAGCTCCTAAGGCTGCCATAAAACATCTGTCCACTGAACACCTGTAGTCTAGTGGTAGATCAACCTCATTAAACACACAAGCTTCAAATGAAGTCTGCATTTCTCCATGTGAAAAAGATACAGATGAAGTCAGTCAAGACAAGATTGCCTCATGACTTCCCAGACGCAAGAAGAGTCCTGAAAGCAGAGCACTTGGAGTCTCTTATTTCAGGCTCAGTTCATATTCCTACCAGTGAGCAGCAGCCCAGTGTAACTGCAGGAACATCTCACCGTGTCTAAGCCAGACCTGCAGTGAACTGTGCATGCATGGAGCAATCAATGACAATTTGAGCTACCAGCTCACAAACTGGTTCATCAGGAATACTTCCAAAGGGTTATAACCTTTCCAAATTTGAAAATAAAATGTATTAATTCAAATGGCAATCACATTGATGGTTCCAGCTAACCACAGATACAAAGTTTTATACATAAATGCAAAATAACTGATTGTGCACGTCACATAAAGGCTCTTGCATGACTCACATCCAGTTATCATTTTCTTGCTCAAATTCAGGCCTTGTATGTACCCACTTCATTGCACATGACTTATAAACAGAACTCTGATACTTCTTCTGAGGACAATTTTATCACCCCTTAAAATAAAAAAAGTGAAATTTCAAATGACTGGATGGTTGCAAAAGGCTTTAGGAAAGAACTTTTCATATTCTTTAACACTTATCAAGTATATTACTAATAATCCACAATGCTATTACTTCTAGTTACACTCTTCTATTTTTCTTCTTTTTGATTATCACCATCTTATAAGCCAACGACAGGAATATATTTCTAAAAGATGAATGCCTCTCCCACAAAGAATCCCATATTAGGGGGGTTTATTAGTGGTTTATGACTGTCATTCTTCAAAAAGATTGATTCTCTTGTATTGAATCCTAAAATTTATTTTCTTATCCACTCTATCAGTGGTTTTGTTTGTTCTTCCCGATGTTTGAAAAAAGCTTTCCTCTACTGCACAGCTATTTCCTGACTGCCTGTATACCTGGCACTTCCACTACATCATCAGTCAATTGATATTCTCTTTATCCAGTCACCTGCTGTCATACTACTCATACAAAGAAAATTGTCAAGCCCACAACAACCATGCCTCACAAGCTTTCTCAACCTCCCCCTCACAATTTAAGTTCTTCCTTCTTTTGATGATCACTTTCATAACTACAGCTTTCATGTTTGTTCATACAGAAGATTAGCACTTCTCAGCTACCCTGCTAACACGCATCAGGAGCCCAGCTTTCCTATGCTGGCTTAAAAGAAAGTAGCTACCAGCCACCCTGAAGAATGCTGCAGTATCACAATCACTGCATGAGAATAATTTCAAAGGCAGGAACAAAGCAAGGTGTAGGCTTAACTGAAAAAAGAATCAAAGATTTATATTATACCAGTGTTATACAATGGGGTAAACTTCAGGAGATTAATCCCCAAAATATAATTCAGAACAATTCCAACACCTTCAAATCCATTTAAGAAAAAATTTGGAGAGAAAAATTAAAGAGAGAGAGAGAACATTAAACACAGGCTTATGGAGATAAGCTGGGACACAACACACCAGAGCTGTCCTCCTACAGTCTACATCTCTCAATGGATTTACAAAAAAAAAAAAAAAAAAAAGTAAAAATGACACCAAAAAAATCCATAAAAGGGTAGAATTTTCTGTGTGTCTGACACTCAGTTATGGGCAACAGTACGGAACCTCTTCAACTTCTTCGATTTATCCTGAAGTGTCAAAAAAAAATATCTGCAGAACTTTATTCTCAGTCAACTAAGGGTCCTTTTATTCACTCTGTTTTCTTTATTCATCCCTGAGCTGCAACATGATTGACATCTTTTCCATCAGAAATGTACAGCAGCATGACAAGCTAATTATTACATAAAAAATGATGCACATTACCACTCCAGGTCAAGCTACAATCCCTCTAGTTGGATGTCACTTTTAAAATTACAAGCTTTAATAAATTGTGCATCATTCTAGTCCAGACACTATACTCAGCTTCAGAAAAGATTTCCTGAAAATGGTTTTATTATTTCTATGTAGTTTTTGGTGACTACTACCAGTATTGCTAATAAAAACTGGTAATCCTTCCTCTGCAGTAAATGACTGTTTCTTGTACTTTTATCAAGGCTCTCGAGAACCAAAAGTGATGAAAGGACATTACTTCTTAAACCAGGTTTTATACTTTGGCTTCATAGTTTAAACTGGCTGGAATTAGATATCTTTTTCCCCCAAGCTAACTTTCTATGCCACTGATCAATTAGTTGCCAAAAATGCATTCATATCTAGTAGCAACAACAAAATATGGGAGGACACACATTAGAGCAAGCAAATGCATTCATACATTCAGAATGCAGGCAGAGGCAGGAGACAATTAGAGAAGGAAATTCAAAAATAAGGCATTTCCTGAGGATTAATGAGTGGGTGGTAGTGTTTGATAGTCAAGGGCAGGATGGGCTCTGCAACCGGCACAATTCATTAATCCCCCAGGCAACACAAACTGCTAATTTTTTTTCTGCACTTCTTATTTTCCTTAACATCTAATTAAAATTTCCACTAAATTTGACACCATAATTCCCTCACAGAATGTTTTGGGTTGGAAGGGACCTTAAATATCATCTAGTTCCAACCCCTCCATCACAGGCTGGGCAAGTCCCACTGGACCATGTTGCTCAAAGCCCCATCCAGCCTGGCCTTGAACATGTCCAGGGATGAGCTTGTGCCTCACCACCCTCATCGTAAAGAATTTTTTCCTAATATCTCATTTAAACCCACCATCTGTCAGTTTGAGGACGTTCCCCCTTGCCTTGTCACTACAAGCTTTTGTAAGAATTCCCTCTTTCACTTTCCTGTAGACCCCCTTCAGGTACTGGAAGGTCCTGATATATGGTCCCGCCAAGGCCTTCTCTTCTCCAGGCTGAACAGCCCCAGACCTCTCAGCCTCTCTGCAGAGGACAAGTGCTCCAGCACCCTGAGCATCTTTGTGGACCTCCTCTAGGCTTGCTCCAATAGGTTAATGGGCTCCTTATGTCAGGAGCCCCAGAGCTGAATGCAGCAGTCGAAGTGGGGTCTCCTCACCAGGGCAGAGGAGCTGGAAGAGAACCCCTTCCCTCGCTCTGCTGCCCATGCTGCTTTTGATGCAGCCCTGGCCACAGCTGGCTTTCTGGGTTGCAAGGGCACGTTGCCAAGACATGCTGAGCTTCTCATCCACCAACATTTCTAAGTCCTTCTCATCACCTCTGCTCTCAGTCCATTTTCTGCCCAGCCTTTATCGGTGCTTGGGATTTCCCCAAGCCATGTACAGGTTCTTATACTTGGCCTTGTTGAACTTCATGACATCCAGAGCCCAATGCTATCTGTATGTCTGAACAGTCATACTATGACAAAAAGATCTATACAGCTACAGAATTAATACCTGGTGCTAAAGGCCAAGTAACTTTTCACGTTTCAGAAAGTAGTTCTAATTTTCTCCTAAAGACTAAAAATGTTCCCTGCCTTAGAAACAGACAGGTCTCAGCAGCTGCAATCCTTTTCTTTAAATTACAAGCTGCTTGATGGCCTCCATTACCCAGTGGTAGCAGATGAAGAGCGAATAAGTATTGGAGAGAACAACTGATTTTCAAGCTGCCTTTCAGTGCCTTAGGAAGCCACATACCCTAATGCACAACCAAACACGTCCCAGCCAGCAACCACTCCTCTCCACCACCATAACTCCCCACTAACCTGTGACAGGCGCATCTATGTCCAGCAAATTCTTTTCCTGGCGGAGAATCGAAGCTCCCTCTGTTACTATTCTCAAAGCGACACTCTCTTCCAGTCTCCCTTCTTTCATAAGGTGCGCCTTCAAGATATCCACACGAGGTTTTCCATCATTATCAAACACTTCCTTAGCTGTGAGACGGTGACTTGGAGGAAATGGGACAGCTAGATGAAAAAAACCAAAAAAATATATGGTCACTCTTCACAGAAAAGCTTCTATTACTGACACATTTCAAAACACATCTCTGCTGCTGAACGTTACACCAAAGATTTTCTACCGCCTCTTACAATTTGTGGTTTCAATTGTACACAGACTCCCAAAAATACCATTAAAGTGCATGTATTCTGCAAGATATATTATTCACACATGCAAGAAACAATTCATGCTTATAGAAAATTGAGAGGAGTATTTAGGCCATAATTACAGGTAGATACATTCAAGTAAATCCCCCAAAAGGCATGGGAATACCAGGGAAAGGAGGGAACAGAGTTTAAACTGCTTTGGTAGAAATAGAGAACATTGACATCCCTTTCATTAACAGCATAAAATGCACAAACAAGTGCAATATTGTATATCTGTGCATGGACATGCATAGATACACTCCAATTAAAATTCTAAAACCAGCTCTCTCTAATGACTTTGGGTAGAGGGATGTAAGATGTTTTCCCTTTATAAGTAATAGCTTGCTGCACAAGATACACGTGAAACCCACCAGTGCTGAATAGACCATTCCAGCACGGACAGGGGAGAGGATGCATCAGACTGAAGTTGGAAGTAAATGGACAAATACGAAGCTTGCCCTGGCAACATGGCAGCAACCTGCGTACTGTCCTCAAGTAAGGTCAGAGGAATCAACTTGTATGTTTCTGCTCTGCTGGTACCAGCTGGAGCAAGAAAGCTCGGAGGTGATGCTGTCAGTTGCCAGGATGAGGCTGGAACATTATCCCAGCTTAACCCCTTTCCCTCGCAGTTCAGTCAGAGCAGCATTAGGCAGCGCCCGCCTCACCAGCCACAGGGTAATTATCCTGATCCCTGCCACAGATGCAAGAGGGTCAGGTTGTTCCAGAGCTCCAAGCAGGGACAGGAGGTGGCCACAGGGCGGGTTTCAGCGGGTCACATCTGCAGTGCAACCCTGTCCCTGCCAAAGGGTCTTGTACCCTTCGGAATGTCTTACTGGCAGCTTCACCCCATCACAAGACATGAGACCCTAACACGGCAGATCAATACATCCTTTAGCTTCAGTTTTCTTCTAATTTCACCATCAGCGGACTGCAAAAACCCGTAACTCACACTCATTATTTAAAGTTCAAACTCAACACTCTTCTCTTACACTACCAGAAGTAAGAGAGCAGAAAATAAAGTCACTTTACACAGTTATTTTCCACTGATATTTTTGACACAAACAGCTTCAAAAAATGCCTTTCCCCGCACCTCAATCTTGTTTTCGTTCCTTTTTGCTGCTTCAGCAGTCCATTCACTGAAATAATCTGGTAGGGACTTATGAATGTGGGTGTCTGAAATACACTGAAGCTTGACTGCTGTCAGACTTAAACACAGGCCAAAAGGGGGAAAAGGTGAAAATTTATGAAATAAACAATTTATTATGCAACACAGAAAAATAATAATCTCTAAAAAACAGAAGGTGAGGGATAGCTCCGCAGTTCTCCAAGCCTCGATCCTCTTTTTACACAAAGAAAACTCTGGAAGGCTACCTAGTCCTAATGATCCTGCATTTCCAGCATGGAGAAAGGAGGAAGGGGAAAAGTTGGTACATATCTGCAATCGCTTTGGCTGGAAGAAGTACATACCATTAGCTTGCATTCCTTAGCAAGACAACAACCACTGCTCCTCCTCAAAGGCATGATAATGCACAAACCTATGCAGCGCACCAGTACTTTGAGGTAACTACTAATTATGCTTGTATGCTGAAAGGAGATTTTTACATTTATAAAGACAGAGCAAAACATAGATGCAATGAAAATAGCAAATAAAAGCTATGACACAAAACCTACTGATTTAGAAAAAAAGACATATGCTGCAGGACTGTAAGAGTTCTGCAGGCAAAGCTCTAACAAAGATCTACCCGTACCTAATTAAAGAAAAAAATATACTGTTCCAATAGCAGATGATTCATGATTAATAAGCAAAAACATGAGTGACTGAATAGACTGCAAATTGCATCTTCCATTATAAGAATATTAACTTTGAATGTACACATACACAGAGCTTCCACAGAAGAACAATGTAAGAAACGGTCACACTCATGAACAAGTCAGTTAAACATCATTTTTACTAATAACACCCACAAATGCCTATATCAGCCAAAATCCTTTTATAAATACAACAAACATTTAACTTGCATTGCTTTACAGAGAGCAATGTTACCATCTGAATACACAGGTATCCATCTGTTTTTCCATTCCTTTTTTTCTTTTTCTGCTTTTTTAAACCTATCATATTAGCATATATAAGTAAATAACAAATGCAATAAACTCAACTCTTATCAGAAATAAACCCTAGAATTTCATCAGACACCAACTGTGCACACAATAAATAATGAGAAAGAGCATAAAACTGGGAGAGGAGGCCACCAGGGAAAGGCAGGAAGAGGAAGGAGTGTGGTACTGAACTGCCAGTATTGAGCTCCTCACCATGGCACAGGCCCAGGGGATATTTTTGTAAAAACAGGCAGCAATCTGTATTAAGCAAAGGCCATAAAAAGGGGACAGGCAATAAAATGTGCATCTACATATAAGACATATTTTTAGAAGTTTAGTGACAAATCTCACTACAAGACCACCACACAAGACTCATGCATGCCTAATCACACTCTGTAAAAACTTAAAACCTGGACTGGTATCCATCTCATTTGCACTACTTTCTTTCTTGGCATAAAAAAAAACCCCAAACAACTATTCGCCAAGTGAAATACTACCCTGGTGATTTGGTCATAAAACATGGACCACAACCAAATGCAAAGAAACAAAATTTAAAACCCTTGACCTCAGCCTGTCAGTAACAGTCTCCTGAGATCCGAAAGCACAAGAAAATTCTCTTTAACCATTTACTAATAGGGATTTTTCCACTTGTGCTTTCAGGTCTCTTGAGCATGTTCCAGCAAATGGAGGAAAAGATCAACCTGTTCTTTTACTGTTCTTGCAGGCTCCTGCAAAACCCATCTCGTTGCTAACACAGCCACTGCAAAGGTCAGACATCATTACTGTTTCTCTCAAATATTAAGCAGCCGCTCTGGAACAAATAAATAAACCATAAAGAGCTCTGCTTAATTAGAGTGGACCATGTGTGCACGCATAAATAAAATACAAGCATGTGGCAAAGCAAGCATTATTTTGTTTATATATTATTCATTTTAAAATGAAGCTGTACACTAAATTAATACTCTCAGAGGAGGCTGCCCATAAGAAAAACTCTCTTTCATCAATGTTCAAGTTCCCAAATTATCTCCCCCTGTAATGCTTGTCCTATAATCTTATGTAACTTATGCTGCATGGCTGTACATAACTATAGCACACCATACTTTTATGACAAGTATATGTTTGCTTTTTTACTTGTAAGGAAAACACACCTATAACATCTGCTAACATCTCAATAATAAATGCACTGCATTTGTCTGACAGCAATTTGCAATTTGCCATTTTGAGAAACATTTGCACTACAGCCATGCCTAGAGCACAAGTTATTAAACACATTGACACTTATGCCACAGGTGCAAAAAAAATTAAAAGGTCACTCTGCAGCTTTGGGTTTTTTACATCTACTTCTTCATAACCTTCAGACTCAGTATGCCTAAAAGTTTCCTAAAACCATGATAAAAATAATCTCCAAAACGCCAACAAAACTGTATTTTTTAAAGAAAGGAGCATTTTTAATAGTTAACTATCAGGTTTTGCAGTCTGACTGAAAATCTACACCCATTTTATAATGTGTTGAACATACAGCATAATCTTGAGCATTCCTGCTGACCAAAACCACCCATACTGGAGTTTTTACTATTTAATCGGAGTTCTGCATTTCTGCACCATACTGGGTCTGACAAAACTTATGCGGCAACACAAAGACGCAGCCCAAGATCAACTTTTCAACCTAAAGACATGAGTTTTAGCATTACCTAATTCCTGTACAGCTGCCTATGAACTTCTGGTTTACTTGGTTTCTATGAACCTAAGGGGAAGGAACCATGACTTTTTTTTTTTCATGAACTCTACTTAATTCAGGTGACAGACTGAAACACGAAGATGAGTCACCGCCATCCACAGCTGCTAAAGGGGAACAGAGTGAAACCTCCAGGCAGTCCAGGGCTCACCAAGGCAGTAGAAAAAGGAAAGGGAACTGCCAAAGATGCTCAGCCATGCAAGACATGGAATTCTCATGTGACAAACATCCCCCCTCAACAGATTTCCTCAGGCACCTCATGGATAATGCTTTCATCTCCATACACAAGTTTTCTGGAGACAGATTCAACCATTCCAACACACTAAATCACTGCGATCTCTTTTTTAACCTGCATATTACTTCCTTAGCAAGTTTGTTGGTTTTTTTTTTTTTTTTTTTTTTGGAGTACCATACAGAAAGACGAGTTATTCAGAAGACAAAATTTCTTTTCAATATAAAATTTTGTACTATAGCACTCATACCATATGCAAGTTCTTATTAGATTTTTGTGTACTTGGCAAGGAAATATGTCTATACCTGATAAAAAAAATTCCAGCTATTTATATGACAGCAAAAGAGCCAAACCAAAATCATCTCAGTGAAGCTAAAAGTGGAACACATGTTCTGATGTTTTCTAACAAAAACTATCAGGTTTCATTTTACATTAGCTACTGTCATTAGAGTAGGCACTGGAATTGGCAATCTCTCTCTAAAAGATCAAGCTTTCACCTGCTATTTTAAGACATGACGTATTTGAGGACTGTTTTTACTAGATCTGCTCACCAGATGGTGAAAGTGTTGGAAATTAGAATCTGGAAAATAAATCTACAGTATAAAATAAGAAGCAGCTATGAGGATTCCTATAGAAATTTAGCATGAATTTTTCTTCATTGCCAACAAGTTCTTGCAGTGTAATCAGAAGAGCTCACAACCGTATTTGCTAAAAGACATAACTGAATTAACATCACTCATGAGCAAGGCACTTTGCTTCACAGAAAACCGAGGTTTTCACTGAGCAAGCAAGTCAATACTGCAAAAAGAAAGAAAGAGTCCATCAAAAAGAATGTTACATGAAGACAACCTTTGAGTAACAGCACCTGTATGTGAACCAAACTGGGAGCAGACAAGAGAGTCATACCTCAACAAAGTCCGCATATACCAAATTTAGAGAGAAACAAGAAAGGAGTTCCTTTCACAGATATCTCAGCTGACAACATGGAAAACAGGCCATTTGACATGAGGCAATAACACCTGTGGCCTAGAAAAAACAGAAGGTACTACAGGTTGGCAAGGAAACTGCTTCTCACAAGACTGAGATGAGCCATGCTAGCATTATTTTTTGATGAAAAAAAAGCTCAAATTATAAAAATTTTTAAAAGCAACAAAAGACACTTCATCAAACATGCCAGTTCCAATGACTATTTTTAATATATTCTGACACTTCAGTCATAATCGGGGAACATAACAGCAAAGACAGAATTGCCTCAGAGAAGCGTGCCTAACCTCGGACAAAAGCTGTGACAGGACAATGTTTGTAAAAGGAAGGGCTGCGTCAACCATGTACTGATCCCAACATACTGCCTTGTTGTTTCCAGACACTAAGGCTGTGGTGTTTTAATCAGTCAGCTTCACTCCTCCAGTGAAATGTCCCACTCTAAGACAACCCATTCCAGCACACTCCAAGCAGTCCTCACGCAACATAACTCCATGATACCTCAAGAGGCACAAGACCTTTACAGGATTTGAGCCTCAAACCTAAAATGGAAGGATGAAGTCTCACCCTGTGCACCTTGTTACTTCACAGGAGGGTGCTGCCTCTGACCAGCTGTGGAGCTGGGACTTACTTGCACACTGTGCCACGAGCTATGACAGTACATTTCAACCATATGGATAAGTTTTTGAAAGGATGATCTCTCAACTGTTTCTGCCACTTTAATGAACATACAAGGATCTCTTTGCATGAGTGGCACAGCAGAAAGGAAGGACAATAATGGTCACCATTAACTTGGACCAACAGAAGGGGGATGAAATCCTGGCATCTCTGCCTAATTACCAAGCTGAAGTATGATGGGTTGCCCCTGGGTGGATGCCTAGTGCCTGTTCTTACAGGATGAAAGGCTAGAGTACTACAACTTCCCACCACTTGGGGAATTGCTATGGCCTTTTCATGGCATAACTGGCCTCCTCCAGAATACACAGTACCTAACAATAAGAAAAGTATATAGCAACGCTTTTCTTCAAGCTTTCTTTAAAAGAGCACAACCAATCTCCTTGCAAACTCAGGTCAAATTATACTTGGAAAGAACCACAGTAAGTAGCTATGTCACCTTCACTCATTTTAAAAAATCCATTAAAAACAACACTCACTACTTTAGGATTTGATTTTCTTTATAGTCACCTCAGGAAGCTTTAAAACCCTGAAGAAGAATTTACACACAGAGGTTCTTCCAAGAGGTTACAGCAGTGGCCCATAATTCTTTCTCTGGGCTCAAATGAAGAATAGTTACAAAAACCACCAAGGCCTGGATAAACACACAAGATTCCCTTGGTGGTTTGACCCTTCACTGGTGAGTTGATTGACATGTACCCAACTCAACCACTCTGAACACTTTTGTAATAAATTGTAGCATTGATATCAGCAACACAGATAAATGCATATCTCCCTAACAAGCCAAATCTAACTCTAATTTTCAATCCTTATCAAGCAATTAGCAATAAAACTGGTTTTCAGTTTTTCAGAAAAAGAGGAAAAAATACATCAGAACTTCTCCAGACCATTTACAGGCAACAGACACATCAGAGAGCACAGGAACCCTGAGAACCTTGGAGGAGGTACAGGCTGGAAAGGGGAAGGGAAGAAGGTACACTTCACAAAAACTGCAAGAAAGAAAAGCCTCCTAATTCAAAGAAATGGGTCTGTATGAAATATCAAATTGTAGTTTATGTGGTTATACACTGGCAGCATTCCCACAGTATCTTTTGGCCAACTGCTGTAATAAACAATCAAATCCTATCAGTCTTAAAGAGCACAAAACAACACATCCCTATAAAATATTGCAAAAGAGCAATCTTTCCTTGTGTTTGAGATCATATGCAAGTATCTGACATTTACGATCCACTCTTGTCCACAGTTCATGGATAAAAAAAATCAACTACAATATAAAGTGGAGAGGAAAAATTCAGTTCAATAGGAAACATTCCCAGTTAGGACCAACACATACAGTAAAAACTGGAAAATGTGATCATAGCTTCCTGGCCTCATCAGAAAAGTTTGTTTTTCTACTTTGTTACACCCAAGTTTTTCCATAGGCCTTGAACTGAATACTGTTGAGCTTTGTTTTTATTAGCTTTTGGAACAGAGAACAACAATTACCCAGAGTTTAAATTCCTTTATGAGAACAATTCATTTGGAGAAAATAGTCAGGGGAAAAAGAACCCTGTAACAATGGAAAATACCAAAGGTCTTCCAAGACTTAGATAAGGAATCAGGCACAGTCCTCCATCCCCCAAAATACTTGAGTGATGGCTAGTTTCTTTTCTATGGTAAAGCTTCATTATTGTTCCTAATTGGAGGCAATTAGGAAGTGATTGCACTTGAAATTATTTCAATTTACAGGGGAAAAAAACCCCAAACAATCAATTCTAGGACCTGGAAAACCTTCAGGTATCAATACAGATTTCTGGCACCATTTTCTTCTGATTTTTTGGTTCAACTTCAGTCAGCTGACACTACCAAATTTCAGTCACTTATATAGCAAAGGTAGCTAAAAGAGGGACTGCAAATTATCCCTCACCTAAAAAACAGAATTCCCTCTCAAACCTTCTGAGCATAATGAGGTACCTTTACCAGATTTCATCAGAAATCAGCTTGGCTTTGAGGACTAACTCAAAGTTTCTAGTGACACGCAAAAGGGCAGAAAGAAAACATCATTTCCTTTCCAAAGCTGTTCTATCAGGGCAAGGTTTAAATACAACCAAGATTTAGTGTCCAAAAATTGACCACTGTACACAGGCTGCCACTTGTCAGACAAATTTGTTAAAACAAGTCATAGACTCATAGAATGGTTTGGGTTGGAAAGGACCTTAAACAGCACCAAGTTCCAACCTCTCTCCCATGGGCAGGGACACCTTCCACTAGACCAGGTTGCTCAGAGCTCCATCCAGCTTGGCCTTCAACTCCTAAAAGGAGAGATGGAGTAAGTGCAAGTAAAGCAGCCTTTATTTGGAGATACTCTGTTTCCTAACACTCCTTAAATGCCACATTACCGAAATTGCTCTGCTTAAATGTCAGCCTGCAGAGGTTGATTCCTGGAACAAGAAACACCAGCACATCTGTGGCTGCTATAAGAAAGTTCACTGGGCAGAGGAAATGAAAATTCCTACTAGCATTACTAAGTAATTGTTTAAAAAATACATCTCACATTTGAAATTTAAGGCTATTTGGCACCTAGCAATTGATAATTTTCTGCGCAGCCTAAGGACAAAGGACAAAGACATGGGGTAGGGATGCTAACAGATCAAGGTATTTTACTGCCATGCTGACCAAAGGACTTGCAAGTAGCATCTTTGAATATAAGTTTTATTTTATTTGAAATTTTTTTTAAAAGCAAAGTTTTGGGGAAACAAATAAGAAACTCAAACACCTTACCAAAGTCAATAAATATCAGGATGTGAAAAATATTTAAAATGTTAATGTCTGAACTATGCCCTATGAACTAAATCAAAAAGACATGCTGACCTGTAAATGTTAACCGATTTATTATTTTGCTGATCATGAGGCATGCAGTAAGTAGCAAATATACACCAGTACCTCATAAATCAATCAGACAAGTCTAAGGAACAAGCCTTACAAATATAAGTATGTGTAAGGACCAAGTGCAGCTGGAGCCAAATTGACCTTAAGAAGTTGTTGGAAATAGCAGTTGATGTGTGGGCATGCTGTTTGTTTCAGGTTTTGTTTGAATTTTGGGATTTATTTTTTTTAATCCCAAAGAACTTTGCTTATTTAGTAGCATTCTAGCCTTTGACAGAAGTTTTAAAACTACATACTTCTGGATGAGTGAATCTATACTGACTCACACTGGTTTAAGGTGTACAAGGAATTGGCCAAGCTCTGCACATACTAGTGTGAAAAATATAATTTCAGAATTCCACTGAAACTGAATTCTGCTTGTTCAGCCATAATCAACAGACAGGCAACATACATGCATTAAAAAAAACCCTGCACCTGATTACATAATAAAACTAATTTGTATTAGGTTGCATGTATTATTGATCCAATAACAGCCCCTTCTTATTTAGAGGTCAGGTCATACACCTGGAAAAACAGCAACATAAAGAGGTACTAGTCTTTTTTTTTTTTTTCCCCATGCAGTTTAATGTCTAGATACCAACTAGTTCTCACAGCATGGTTTGGCTTTGTCTGCATTAGGATTTAGGGACACACACTTCATGTTACACAGAGCCATATTTTAAACGAACTAACAAAATCCCCATCTCAGTCTTCACTATTCTCACTGAGTTGAAATGGCTGTTTTCTCCTGGAACTCAGCAAATGCTTAGTACAATTTATTTATTCTTGCCTGATATCAGAGGTACAGCTTACCACTCCAAACTAATGCCGCAGCTGAAACTAGAACATTTAATAGGGGAATTCAACCCTTCAGTTTACAGAAGGGGCCTAAGCAGAAGGCAAAGTCAGCCCTCCACAGGCCCTGTAAGCAATGGTGCCTTTCTCTTCTGATGAAAAGAATTCAAACTCTTCCATGAGACTGTTATAAATAGTTTTATATAGAACTTGTTCTTCTTCCAACACGCTCAAAGGACTAATTTCCCTGAGACGTTATTAGAGTTCACATAGGTCAATAGTAAAGATTATGGACCACATTCACCACTGTGCCACGCTGTAATGCCATTAAACAAATACACTTTCTAATCCAGCATTAACAGATCACACTGAGCTTTGAAACTGGGTTCAGCCTGCTCACAGTGTCTAAATAAAACTTACCAAACCAAACCCAGTGACACTGACATTAATCTCAAGCAATGTGGCTGTGAATCAGCCCTGGTATTTTTGTTTGGTTTTCATGGCTTGCCTCTACCAGCACTTGTATCATGGAACATCCGCATGGAACCTCTGCCTTGGACTCATCATCAAAGCACATTTATTTCCATCAACTGACCTGGACTTCTGTAAAAAGTTGTATTGACTTTAGAAGTAACACAAGCAGAATTTGTAGGGAAAAAAATTTAACATTTTAAAAGGCAAGTTTTTGTTGATTGGAACATTATGTAGTTTGACAGGCACTTTTTTTTTTAAACTGTTTTTCTTTTTTTTTCTCAGTAAACGTGGCAGCAACAGTTCCAAAGCTCTCACTAAAAGCTTCTAGTCCTGTATCAGAAAGGATATTTAACTCAAATCCTCCTTTTATATATTATAGATGCTTTTATCTTTTGTAAACCATATCGTCCCTCAAATCTCAATTGCTGCTTAATAAATGTTAGATAAAAATAAATCTGTCTAAATTTACCATTTTGCTCATACTCTCTGAAACATCCTGTTCTTAAGCAGAACATTGGAGTTTAAAAAAAAACAGCTTAATGAAGCAGTGAGAGAACCAGACACCTGTGCTTTATTCCCAGATTTGTTGTGTAAAAGCAATTAATTTTTTTGCCAGTAACTAAACATAGAGAACACACAGAAAGAGCTCAGCACTGGGGTGCTCAGTTCTGTCATGCACCATTGTGTGTTGGTCATGGTGACTCTGTGCGATGCCTCTACGAAGACCAGCACACTTCCACCCCCACCAAAAAAAAAAAAAAAAGTCATAGAAGAAGCACAGTTATCAGAGAGACACCAAGAAAATGGGACTCTCGCATTTGCTAATGGTGAGGTGGCTTCAAGCACTTTGGGTCACATCTTGGGTCTCAAATCCTTTAATGCAGAACAGGTCACTACTATTTCAAACCAACATCAAAAGAGATTTCAATCAGCCACTTATCCAATGAAGTGCTGGCTGAGGACCTTAGGTCAAAATACCATCTTCCACTACCTTGACCAAGACCAAAATATTTTTCCACAGATGACTCAAAAGCCATGGATCAGATAGGAAGAAAGGAAATGTGATGCTGCAGCCTAGGCAGCTATGCAGGCATCAGGGAAACTAAACTCATGCCTTTGGCTACAAAGGCCACTTCCACATTTGACATTCACTGGTTCCCTAAAACCAGTAAAAATGGCCTCATCTGTTGCAGGGGCAGGAATTTTGATGTCAACATTCCCCTACTGCATTAATTTTTTTTTTCTGGTCCTAAGGAATCCAAATTCTTCTTTTACACTAAGCAGTTAACTTTTTGAGACAAGCTGAGGACACTCTTTTTTCCTCCAGGAAGAAGTAACAGAGTATTAGTGCACCTTCCCAGAGGTAACAAGCTTTACTCCTCCTTGAACTCAAGTTTTTTCTAGCCTGAGATTAAAGTATGGCCACAAGATTAAGGAGGGGACAAGAACAGAGAGACAATTGTACAGGTTTTTGCTGCAATATAGCAGTATTAATATCAATAGAGATTAGTATTAATAACGAATATTTGGACAAATAAAATTAAGGTATTATTCACATACGGAACATAAAAAGCAAAAGCTGAAACAGGCTTCAAGTTCTCTAAAAAAACCCTCAAGTTTCTCAGATTTCTGCTTATACATGAAAGTAAGGACCTTGAGCCAGAGGAGAAGCCTCAGATGGTATTTATCATGGAAATACATAAATAGGTCCATTCACTAATGGATTGCAAATGACAAGACACAGCCTACACATTTCACTGGTTCTTAATCTTAATCTCTCAAGTCCATTAACTCACTTATCAAGAGATGAGCTTACCTGTAAGGTGCATCAGAATTTTTTTATTAAATTACCTTAGCAAGAAACAAGACTTTACCTGTGTCATATATCACTATATCAACATAACTGATCTAACTAATATAGCTGACCTACTACATTATTATATATTACTATAATGAAGGAAAGCAGGACCTGGAGAAACATGCCATAATCACAACCTAGCACCAAAAAGCCATCTGGCATCTACAATCCGTGATGTGCCACTTGGCTTTTCTCACTCAGAGTGCTGCACTGTTCCGTTTTGTTAGATGCATTACTTCATTTCAGTGCATCATCCTGACCCAAGGAAAACAGTTCTGACTTAAGTGGAACATGGGGTTGTTTCCTTCAAATAGATTCAAAGATGTAGTTCCTGCTACTTGCAAATCAAAGCGGCCTCTTTCCAAGAGCACAGTCACTTCTCATGCTGAGCAATGGGCTTGCACTAAGCACCTAATAAAGACCTGCAGATAAAAGGCACATTTCATGAACCAAATGATGGAGTACAAGGACAGAGAATTCACTGTTCTTGCTTCATGCAGATCTCCCACTGTTACAAGAGACTCAGCAGAAAGGTCAGAGATACTCAGGGAAAGAACATTTTATAGCCTAAAGAAGCAGTGACAAACAAAAAAACATTTTGGGTGCACAACACTACCCGAAACAGGTCTGTAACCACACACACAAGACTTTCTCCTGTTTGCTCAACTCTTCTGCAGTTTCATGCAACAGTTTGAATAAAGCCTAAGTAAACAATGATCAATAAAATTAATTCTCACAGACTTCTACACAAAATCATCTCCAAGACCTCTGATACTGCTGGCCTCTCAAATCAATGGAGTAACAATATCAACGTAGAAATGGACAATTCCCAAGTCATTCAAAACTTAGGAATATTTGGGGGTTTGGAACTGTCTTCTCTTGCATTCTGTTTTAAAGGCAAATTTCTAATGCAGCACACATTCAAAACCCCTGGCAGGGCCTCACTGGGTTGTAAGCTCAACTTGTAGAAGGCAGAGTCAAAATCCATGCCTTAGTGAGCTGAAAGGTACATGGCAATTTGCACAGCCAGTACCACTTATTTTTGTCTCATATGTTGTGACCAAGGCAACAGTTACTCTGGGGACCAGCGTAACAAAAGGAAGAGCCTTTACAATCTGCACAGGCATCCCAAACTGAGCAATGTGCCTTACACATTTCCTATATCAAGAGGTTTTGTGGAGGGTTTATTTCAAATACATTCAGCTCTGCATCATTAAAAATAATTGCAAAAATTACAGTGATTACACTTCCTGAAGTGATTTCTAACTTGCTACCCTGCACCATTTGCAGCAAAAGCATTAGTACTGGTACGGAGGACAGAGACAGCCCACAGACATGAAGTATTTATAACACTCATCTACACACATTTATTCTAAACAAAATTCTCTGATGTGTTTTGTATTTAACAGACAATCTATCAAGGAAATAATACACACCACGGTGGTATCAAGACAGACTGCTGATGGCCTTGTTACACACTCTTACATGTTTAATAATAAAGGAATGAATTACGATTACAGAAATTGAAAGGAACTTAAATACTCACCAGCCTGTGTTTCCACGCACACACGTGGAAACTCTACAGATTACAGACTTTATCTCTTAAAGCTACACAGAACTAGAAAGAAGTACCAAAGGACACATTGACTTGTCTTTCCTTTTCACACAAAAGCAATCCACATCGCACAAAGCTGAAGAAGTTAAAATGCTTTTCCAGGTTTGCTGACAGGTAATGTTACACTGCATTGATTGAACCATCGGTCACTTCTGACAGTGTTGCCCTAAGAAATTGTACTAGTTTTTAGACATTTGGGTATGTGTCTTTTTTAAAAGTCTTCCCACTTCACACAAAATTCCATCTGAATTCGAAAGGTAACGGACACTAATCCACACGCTCCCAAAAACCTCAAGAATCATATTTAGCAAACACTGAACGGCTGCAAGGCTTCTAAACGATACTAACTCTTGATCAATACAAATACAAGTACAAAGCCCCAAAAGCACACAAACCACCAGAAACATCTATTCCACGTGAGATGCTTTTGAGAGAATAGTTAAATAGAAATTCATCTCAGGGCTGTGATTATTTGGATCCTCAGAATCTTCCTATATAATGCATTATACCCAAAGTATATACCAGAAGAAATTCCTCAGTACAGGCTACATTCACCTGGACCCAAATCACTACACCAGCCCTGCCTCTGTTTACAGAGTTATCTCCAGCAAAGCCATTATCTCCCAAAGTAATATTGCTCTGAGAGGAGAACACAGCAATCTCCCATGTTTTATGGGCAGCCAATGGACAGCTCCAAGCTTGAAGTACTGAATTTTTATTTTTTTTTTATCACCAGAGAACTTGAGGGAGAAGATGGGTCTTGCAAAAGCCCTCCCTTTTCCACAAAAATAATGCTTACAAACAAATTAAACCCAGGCAGACATTGCAGGTAAGGGCCCTCTGAGGGACAGATGCCTGTCTCTTCCCTACCCTAAGGACTAACTGGTTATCAGGTATAAAACATTTGCCCTGTTATGAAGGTTTTCAAAACACAATCAAAAAAGGGCAGAATGCTTCTGTTTCCAACTTAATAATCTACCATTTGAATAAGTTTTCCAACACAGAACAAATTAGTGAGATGGTAACAGTTCCCAGCCCTCCCATTCTGCTAACTGTTCCTCAAGAATACCACTGGAGAACCAAATCAATATTTAAACTTCCTTTCACACTTTTTAATAGCTTTTTAAATATTTGTGACGAAACAGATAGGAAGCAGAGTGAAATGTCTGCTTTTCTTGACTTAACTGCAACTTTCCAGAATGGCCTACAGTACTTCCTTGTAAACGCAGCTGAAGAGCTGCATTATTAATCTATTGTATGAACTTCACAAAAAAAGATTAAGTATTCCAGTATAAAAAGAAAATAGCTTAAGGATAAATAAATTTATAATTAGTCAACAGAGATCAGTAATCACGTCTGCACTGAAAAAAGTTTTTTCCCCTAAAGAGCCTTCTATGACCAGATACACAAAACTATTTTTTTATACTTTTTAAACTAGCTCCTTGTAGACTATGCAGTAGATGTGAGAACAAAAAAAAAAAAAAAAAAAAAAAAGACTATTTGAGACCAAAATGTTCCCAGTCCATTAATCAGGTTCCAGTTCTAATACAGAGCAAAGCCTATCTTTTGCAATCCACTTCACACTTTTCTAGTAATATTAATCTAAAAAGATTGCAAAATATGCCTCTCCTACTCTGCTTCCTCCCTTCCCCATACACTAAAATATCAAAATTACTATAAAATAAAGTTGTATTTTTCACCATGCTTATACTGCATTGCATCAGACTTACTTAACAGGACTGATTCCTGTCACCTAACACAGAAAATCTCAATGGGAGCTGCAAAGGCCTAAGTGATTTTCATCTCATTCGCTTTAGAAAATGTATCATTGTGTATCTTCTGAACACTGAAGTCTGATTTACATCTTTTTATTACAATGCAATAAACTGCTGTGACCTGAGTGTGTGTGTGTGTAGCCATTACTCTCCAAAACCCAGCTAGATTACCAAGTGTAACTAGTTCTATGCATTCCACTTATCACCCACTGGTGGCCACCTAATCTGTTGGAGCCTGTGAAAAAAAGGTTGTTGGCGGGATGGTTTTGCTGTTGTTGCTGTTTTGGGATTTTTTTTCCTATGTGGGGAAGAATATGTTTCACCTCAACTGCCAAAAAAAGAGATTTCATTTAAACTACTAAATGACAGATTTAATTACACTCATTAATTGCTTAAAAGTTTTTTCTTTCCCCTATCCAGCTGCTTCAAACTTAAATCTTTGACTGTTCTGTTTTCCTAAAGAGATTTAAAGAATAGTCTTTAATAAAATTATTACCATGTTATTAGACAAGAGTGAAACTACTTCCCAACAAAAATAGCAGAGAACAAAAGGGAAGAAATTTGCTCTGTTAAAGGTAGGTTACTATTTCTAGTGCTGCCTTCTGGGGAAAAAAACACAGAACAGCCTAGACTGAATTACAGTCACTAAAGAAGCCATGACGAAAAACAAAAAAAAAAAAATTGTGGACATGCAAGTAATACAAGAGTTACCTTTTTTCACTCTTTCTACTGCCAAGAGGATGGTAATGACGGGGATGATAACTGATAAGTCAGAACCAGCACCAGTTTGCCTCCCAGCAAACTACTGTCTATTGAATTTGCAGCAAAACCAATCCCAACCTTTCGTGTGTTCCTCCCAACCTCTCTGAGTTACTTCTACAAATGAATTAAAAGACACTTATTAGGAAAATCAAGAATTAATCAGATATTGAATCAATTATTAACCACCTGGCAGCCAGCAATACCTTCCTTGTATTACCAATTCAGTGTTCATACTGTAAGACAGAGATTAATGCAACAAATACATTTGAGATGCACATTTAACTGAGTGCACCATCAGTTCTGAATTGAGTCCATGTGCTTTCCTGCATATTCACATTACAAATAAGATCCACTGACCTTTAACAGGGTGCAGGAAAAAAAGAGCAAAGCAAAGTCTGATTTAACTACAATTTTCTGAGTACAAGTTGAAGCATTTTCAATTATCTTTTATCAAATACTCAGTGAAACAGAGGAGAGTAAATTAAGTGTACTTCAACTGAATAATTTTTTGCAGAATCAAGCAGTCTCAAATTGCTCTGCAACTTGATAAAGAGTAGAAAATCCTGCATGTAAGTGAAAAGCAAGTACAAATGTATGATATATTATATTTGTATGACACAAAGGCTTTTCTAAGATTAGTATTATTTAGCATTAAGAACATAAGGATACTAATGTGTACTAAGTAGGATTTATCACACAAGAAACAAAATCCTTTGTGCTTAATTTCTTGAATGTGTATTAACAAAGTCTAAGGCTGCCACTGGGGATTTCCCAAAGCACCCAAGAATTCATGCCTTACCCAGATGCAAGCAAGTCAGAAAGCTCTAACTCCAGTTTCTCAGGTTTTATCACTGTCTATCACGTGGTCACAGAACAACTCCGCATCTCTCCTGGTTTAAAGATTAGACTAACGATAACTTCAAAGATTGCTGGGTTAATTGCAACATCATCCATAAAGGAGAAACGTGGGTTTAAAAGATCTATCCCCCTGCTGCCCTAGATGCACATAATGCTATAGCTTTCAAACTTCCTCATGCTAGTTCAGCATAGCATATCCTAATTAAACCTTAAAAGTTAAACACATTAATTTTTAGTAATATTTCTTTTTGCTCTTGCATTCTTACTATTTTCTACCTGACGTACCATCAGACATGTGCTTTGGCAAACTCTGCATCATCTCAAGAGCCCTGCCCTGACATTATCTGGTACAGATCTAATCTTACTGAAAGCCTGTGGCAAACATCTGAAAACCAAAAGACTCAACTGCACAGAGCCTTAAAAGTGTTACCACACTTTTAAGGCCACTGAGTTCAAACTCAAACTTACTTAACTGTTGTGTTCTTTGGGATACATTTAAGAAACACAATACACAGATATCCAGTCTTTTTTTCATTATCTGAAGATCTTAAAACCCCTGTTCCTGACCTAATAATTTAAAGAAATTTAAATATTAAAATACCTATGTAATGGCAAACTCAGAAGGATAAATTCTACATTTAAAGCTTTACAATCAAACTTGATTGCTTCTGATTTAACTCCTTTGGGGGGAAAAAACCCCACCTATTCACCGAATCTCTAGTCTTACAAAAAAAGTGATTTCTAAATTACTCTAGTCCTATGTTCATACTTCATATGTTGGTGATATCACTGTCAGAATCTACCCTCCTTATAGTCAGGGGCAGATACACAGGAAATCCATTAATCTAAATTCACACTCTTAACCAGCAACCCTGGCCGACAGGACAAACAAAACACTACTGAATTTATGATAATGTTTCCCTCTTCCGCAGGCAGCCAAAATAATTTTGACACATTTATGTACATCAACTTTAGCAGCAGATGTCAAGCGAGTTAACTTGTTTGTCTATTCCCCATCTATCCCAAGCTTAAAATCTTCCAAATGGAATCCCAGAATGTTTCCTGGCTAGAAGCTATGTATGAAGCTATGTTTTCAAGAGGAAAAAAAAAAAAAAAAAATTGTTTGGGCTAATCCAGCAAGCAAGAAGAAAACATTGTTCCTCACAGCAAATGCAAGGCAGAGGATGATGAATGGGTTTTCTGAGGTTCACAACATCCTAGAGAATGGAAATACTGCATATCCATCTTTTCCATATGAGGGACTGTGATTTTTTTTATATTGAGACAACATAGATAAAACATATCATGCCTTCCTCTACAAATGAAGGGCCTTGGCAGAGATCCTACAAAAAAGAACTGATCTCGTTTCCATAGCAGTCCCTCTTACCTCAAGCTTCACCCTGAAATTCTTTGGATGCACGTTGGACTGCTTCCAAATTTGCTCTTCTCTTTGGAATTTCAGACTCAATAATGAGATGAACATTGTGAAATCACAACTCCAGCAACATTCAAATACAGCAACTTCAAAATTAGTTAGATGTAACTTGTAGACATGTTAGCACAGAAAAGCTGCTTCTCTGTGCAAGGAACCAGGTCTATAAGCAAGGAATAAAGCATCACTTTTCAATGGATGTGGAAGAGCTGCATTGCATGAAATACTTAACAATTCACTTAGCTGAATGAAGTTCTTACACCTTCCAGCAAAATACAAGTCAGAAGCGCACTGAAGATGTATTTATTGCAAAAATCTTGCCACAGGGAAAATAATGACTGTCAAAAAAGCAAAATATATACCCAGATACACATATGTTAATGGAAACAGCTTAAAACCCTCTCCTCTTGAATTCAAAATGAACCTACAATCACACTGCATTCCATTTTATTTTTTCATCACTATGAAGTCTGCCATTCGCATCATTTAACTCTACCTGGTTACCTGAGAAATGTCATTTTAAATACAGTATTTGAAAGACTTGGCTTCACCTTCCAGTGTTCAGAAAAATATATTTGAAAATCCCTAATGGCAAAACACAAGCACAGAGTAAATGCATCTATGAGGCAAGGACAGAACTGGGATGTGCGTGTTTCTCTGAATAATAGGCTGGTACAACTAATTAATAATAGAAAAGGACAAACTAAAACCATGTCCAGGAACAACAAATAACCTCTCCTGAAGCAGTAACAGACAGCACACTATTTCCAAACAAATACTGAGGAGCTCTATAAAGATAAGTTTATCCATGATGCACAGACAAGGTTAGCATTTAAAGAGGAGGCTGTATTGCCTGCCTTTGCCTTTTTACTATTTATGTTTCTTTCCTTCCCTTAATTCCTTTTCATGAAGGCTTGGGCCCAAGGAAAGGCTTACTCATTTACAGAATTGAAAATAACCCCAACATCTGATTGCATTAGCTCAGCCCTTCAAGGTTTGCCACAGAGCCAGGCAACATTCACCCTCGCAGGCTCCACCAAGGAAGTTCTCAAGGATTTCTTCCCCCCTAATATAAGGATTGCAATTGGAATATTTTTATTCTTATGAACATGTATTTGTAATATTGCATGTCAGCCTGCAGGACTTGATAGCTCTTCATGGTATGAAAATAGCTGGGGTTTGGACGAGGTTTGATTTTTTTTGAGAGGGGCATGTTTTTTGTGTTCTAACATTTCAAAACAAACATCTAATATCTCACTATGTTTATACAAACAAAAATCATCATCATAATACAGCCAAGCTTTTTGGTAGATTAATTCCTACTTTTAGAAACAGAGGAACAGAAAAACCTGGAGTTGAGGAACTTTCTAATCAATGGGTTTCTCCCAGATTGATGTTTTGAATTCTCCCATTTTCCTCATGGCTTACCCCAGCATTCAGAACAGTCCTTTAGTTTAACTACGCTGTTTGGTAATCCAGAGCTGCTCCAAACACATGAGCTGTAGGCACACACTGCACAGCCATGTCTTGGGACTTGTCCTTTGTCTTTCCCCTAGTGACATCAGCCACTCCATTTGCTGGGCACTACTTAGGCCTACTGAGCATCAGGCTCCTGTCTTCCCAGAGTGACCCATGGGAAGATGATCCTGGAAATAAAAGGGACAAGAACCAGGTCCAAACTTAGCATGGTAGAACTGTAATTTTCTCATGTTTTCCATTCCCATGAGCACATTCACATTTATCTACATCAAACTTCATTTACAATTTTGTGGCTTAGTTAAGCAGGACTGTAAGAGTGTTGTGCAATTCTTTAGAGCTGGCCTTTAACTACCCTGAATAAATTGGTACTTCATTACCTCACTGTTCACCTGCTCTTCCAAATCATTTATACAGTCAACACAACAGGGAATAGAAATCTCATTTTTTCCAGTATGCTATTACAATGTTTCCAGCTTTCCACAGTTGATGTTGCATATTTCAAAATTTATTTATACTTGAAAGTTACTGTTTAATTTGACATTTAGGGCTACAGAACACAGTGCTTTTCTGCAGGGGAAAAACACCCCACTGTCTTACTCATACTCTTCATTTTTGGCAGTCTCTCTCAGAAACACTTTGTCTCATGGCAGAGATCATTATCCTGAGATGATGCAGCCTGTGTGCAGGAATGAGCTATGTGCCATTATGACTCTTGCAGTAACAGACCTGATTCCAGTTTCACACTGTTACAACACGTCACACTTTGTCCTTATTTTATTGCTCTTGAGTCCATTAAGAATGACAATTTGATCTATTATCAGGGACTTGGCTCAAAGGGAATGTAAAATAAGGAACTCCAGGATAAGTACTGCACCATGCTACATAGAAAACCAGAGTAAGCTCATTTAAATGTCATTTCAGTACACAAAAAGCTTTTTCCATGTTTACAACACCCATTTTGGCTTTTGCTAACATCCCGTTTTATAAAATTTCAAGTCAACCTGCTACAGCAACTTCACTACAAGATGAACTAACAATCTGGTGGGTCTCCTGTCCTGATGACCACTGAAACACAGGGATTTATTTTGAAGAGCTAACAGAAGTTAACCAAATACAGAACGCAGACCTGGTGAGACTTCACACATTTAAGCTAGGTAGTAGGTAAGGGGCGAGAGGAAAAGTAGTGAAACAGCTGAGTTCTTTCACTTGTAAAGAAATCTAACTTAGCAGCTTATGCCTAGTAAGGAGACAGTGAGAAGCCTGCAATTCAGTTACTGAAGATCAATAAAGGAGGAATTTTTCATAAACTTTAAGTACATGGCCAAAGCTTAGATTAATGACTAAGACCTAACAGATGGAAGACAAAATTAGCAGCCACCAAATTCAGGAATAAGACTTCCAGTCAGCATATCTTGGTTTCATACAATACCCTAGGTACAGATAATAATGGATTTACCTCCATGCCTATCGGCTTCAGAAACTGATAATTTTTAACACAGTAAAGAGCAGGTAGAAACTTAGAACTGGGCCTAATTATAAAAACAATATGGGAAGTGACAATCTGCAGAGCAGTAAGAGGTTTACCTGAAGCACAACAGCAAAAGGTGCACATTACATGCTATAGCAGCCAAACCAGGAGGAAAACAGGTCTCAGATGAACTAAGAAAAGGCAAATTTTGAGCACATAAATATCTTGTCAAGTATCTGCATAAATCAGGGGTCTGAGGGGGAAATCAAGGGAGTGATTATTCTCCTGTATAGTGAAGAATCCCAACAGTTCTTGTCATCTTTTCACACTTCACAAACATTTCAGAAGAAAATGAGAGGCCAGCATAGGAGGGCTGGGGTCCAACTCACTACAGCTTACCATGTCTCAATAGCTAGAAACTGGTTTGAAGAGTGAAACATGAAATGAATCTCTATTCATAATACCATCTCCCTGTACTGTAGCCATTTAGCATAATTCATTAGAAGAGATTTCCTGAAATATTTAAAGAGGAATGTGGGATAGAAGGCAGAGGCAAATACGAGCAACAAGTGTGAGTGACAAGTTAATTAATTATTTCCTAAAAAAATCTCTTCCTTCTGTGATTTTCTTAAGGGTTTTTCAGTTTCATCTGCCTTTTCAGATTTTAACAGATATTGCTGCTTGTACGAGAATGCAAGAGAGACAGTGCAAGACCTCAACTAGAAATTCTAAGAATGGCTTTGAGGAAGACTGTTTTTCCTCTTCTAACTCTGAACTCTACATTGGTTTTGTCTAACTTCTTCACACAGGGAAACTTATCTTTCCCTTCCCCCCGCCACCCCCTAATTACAAAGGACAAAAGTGGTCCTACACCTCTGTGTGCCCTTTTTCCATTTAACTAATTGCATTTCAGACTCATACTCAGGAGCATTTCAGAGGCCTGCATAAAACAGTTGGCTGCCAAAATGCTTACTTTAATGATTTTTCAACCCATTGAAATGTGCTTATCACGGTATCATTAAAAATCTCTTCACACATCACACTTTTGCAGTCTTTCACTGGCAATGCATCTTCATAGGCAGAATATTTTCAGCTCTTCAGTACTGGGAGGAAGGGAGAAGAAATCTGACAACTGCAAGCACACAGTACAAAGAACACAGGCAGCATGGGGTATCCAGACCGTGGCTTGTCAGAGGTGCAAGCTCTGCACGGTTCTCTCCCTGTTCACCCAAAGTATAAGGCTTCTGACAGTCACCCGGTGATGCCTGTTTGCTTGCACATGGATTGAGACAGCCCTAGCTACACCAATCTGTCACTTCAGTCCAGTAGTGAGGGGAACATCAGCTAAGGGAGACTGCAGTGGAAGACACAAGAAGGTCAAACAGGAGCAAAAAAACCAGAAGAGGCAGCAGCAAGTGACTGTAGAAAAGCCTGGACAACAGCATTAACTGATAAATGTGACTAAACAACCTAACCTAAAGCAGAAACCTGTACTACTCTAATTTCAAACCTTAGTCTCTAACATTTTCATTAATCTTGCGTTATTTATCATTTATATCTTTAGAGTCTCACAGATGGGAAAAGTTCTGAAGCTAAGGTCTGTGTGGACAGTTGGGTGCTGAGCATCTCCAAGGATAGAGAATCTGCAACCTCTCTTTACCATGCTCTCATTCCAAAGGGACCAAAAGCCCTAGACTGGTATCAAAAGCCAAACTACACAGGGCACACTCAGCATGACTGAGGGAGGAATCAATTCAAAGAGAGAGATACTTTAATTTAAATATACCTACAGAACAATGAAGTGAGGGGAGTATTATTTCTGAAATAAGAAACCAACTAGCACGTTCTTGGAAATTAAAATTTGGTAATGACAGGTTTCAAGTGTGATACTGCTGCCTCCAGAAGGAGGAGGCCAGTCAGTATTTCTCATTCTCTGTTTTAACATATCCCCTTGCAGTCAGTTACAGCGAGAATGAAAAGATGTATTGGACCATTTCACAGAGCTGTATTCCCTACTGCACTGCTTTCTAGGAATTACCAAGAGAGTAAAATGTGGTGTTCCAAAACCTCTCTCTTCAACACTGTTGACGTGTAATCACAAAACTGGGTGACAAACATGCATAAACAAGACAGAAAAGCTTTATCACTTGAATACTTGGCCTTTACACAGTCAGTCCCTCCAAAATCATTGTTCAGTGACCACCATCACTGGCCTTCCCAATCATATTTAATATTACTACCCATACACTATAAAATTCTCTTTAAATGGGTCAGCTGCAAGAAGCCATGAGAAACTCCATTCCTTTGAGCACTGGCATTACTGTCCCTCGTTAACAATCAATAAAATAAATCCCTGCACATGCCCTTCACTTGGCTGCCATCAGAAATCGATACTGAGAGGAATGAGGAATGGTGTGCTCACCTGCCCCTCTCAATACTGCAGCCAGGGAAGGGAAGAACAAGCTGTCTGGGGGACCCCTGGCAGCTACTTCACATCTACTTTCAAAATCTCCTTCAAGTGCCAACCGCATAGATTACACAGCTTTTTATCTGCTTTACAGCAAACAAAGCAGTTGCCAAGATAAAGCCACTTCGCAACCCAGCAGGGTTACAGACACACAATGGCAAATTTAAAAGGTAATAGGAAAAGCAATAACCTACCACTACCCATCCACTCCTGCCGCTGCCAGACTATACTGCAGTCAGAGTTGCTGGTTTCCAGCCAAGGGATAAAGAGAAAAAGTGTATAATCTTTATGCAATTCTGCTGTTCAGACAGAACTGTTTGCTACCCTCTGTACCCTGACATGAGGGTTTGATTTTGCCAAGGGTTCTCTTCCACTCTCATGAACTTTTCAAACATTACCACATACAAGGTATGAAGACAACCCACTTCCAGCAGCAACTCTTGCAAATATCAGCATTTGAAAATTAGGTTTAGATCATGCAACAACTCACAAAGGCACAGACAAAATATTTCATCTAACATGGTGTTCATTCCAGTCATATTTTTTCAACACTTTTCTTTTTCCTTGTCAGGTTTTTTGGGACTAGGATAAAAGGCAGCTAACACAAAATGAGGTTTTAGCCCAAACCCCAACTATGCCTGAATCTACCAGCAAGATGTCTTCCTATCCCTTAAATCTCTTGTTATCCCCCATTAAGGACAGGGATTTGCAAAGCAGAAATTAAATGTCAGGTTTTTAAAATTACAGTTGTACCCTGTTTTCAACATGCTTTCGTCACTGTAAATCCCTTTAGCTTGTTGCTGTCCCCATGACTTTCTTGCAAATGCAGGTTTCCAGTTTGGGTTTATGTCTAACAGTAGCAAAAGCTGTCTGTTTTCTGTGTTTGGAGACAAAATACAGGAAATTATGCATCTAATCTACAGATTAGCATAAACAGCATAACCATCTCTTCACAGCACTCAGGAGAAAGCAGCTGAAACTCAGATGAACATAGAAGATATGTTCATTTCCAAGTAAAATGCAGAGGAAGTAAGGGTTTGGTCTGAGCTCTTTCACATAGAACAGAGGAGTAGGGGGATGCACTCAGGGTTTTTTCTCAAGATGTTGGACTTCCCTTATTTTACTGAAGACTTCTTTACATTCAGTATACTAAAACTAGGATAAAAAAAAAGAACTCTTCTAGCTCTGCCTGGTCCAGATATGAAATTATAGTTGGGTCATATTTAGACTTTCAGAGATGACCTAATATACTGAACATCAAAGTTAGACCAACCTGTTTCTTTATGCTTTGTTAGATGAACCTAGAAGTTTGTTCAGCCAGAGGACTGGCTGTTATATGCTCTAAACATTTCTGACTCTGAGATGAAGCTGCTCTATGACAGCACGCAAATTTCACCACTTTGCCATACACTCTTTCTTTGCCTACTCTGCATTTTGTGTGAGAACCCAATAAAACCATAACCCAGCTCACAAAACCATCTGTGTGACCATGACAGACAGAACTATGTTAAAGATCTTTTCAAGTCTCTTTGAATTTTCCATTGACGTAATAAACGCTGAGGCACTGGTCCTAAAGTGAAACATGTTCCGGAGCAGAGACTTCAACTGCAAGACCATCCAGGCAAATCTCATTCCCAACATACAACTGCCAACAAATGTGCATGACTAACCCAGTATCTTTAGACTCCCTCTACCAGAATTTTGACAGCACAATTGAGCTCTTTCTACAGTATGAATCTTAAATAGGTTAAATTTGTTCCCCATGAGCGTGTTGCTCTCCACAGCCTAGAAAAGGAGATGAAGGCAATTAACTAAGGTAGAGACAAAAGGTAAAATGAATCCAGACCCTGGTCTCTACACATCCCCCATAATATCACCTCTCCTCTCAGCCAAGGAGCTACTACCATCATACATTTCCCACAGTCAAGCCAGTTGAAAGATTTCAGTCAGCAGAGCAAACCAAAATAAACCCAAAACCCCACCAGTCACAGTCCATCCTCTGGCTATATACAATGTGACAGCAGTACACTAACACCTCTAACTGTAAAAGCTGGGCTGTCCGTCCATTTGGTTTGAACACTTGCATGACAGCAAGGAGAAATGAGAAGCCTTTTTTCCCTCCTATCTATGGATCTTTCTGTGAATTTCTTTTGAAGATGGCAACTACACTACCCACATGCATAATGCCTACAAGCTGAAGAAAGTGTCAATTACCACCAGCCTCCCACCAGCACAACTGACACCATCTGAGCTCTGAGGTTTAATCCGATTCAAGTTAACCAACCTCCTGAACCACACTCAGCAAAATATATTTTACTTTTTCCCTTTAAGGAATTTCTTTTCCCCTCCCAAGGCTTTAGAACACTGCTCAGACTGACTAGCTCTTCTGAAAACAGATTTTTGCCAATGACATGACAGACTGATCTGCGAGGAAGGCAAAATTAATGCCTTCATTTTCAACCCATATACTCAAGATGTAGTTTTCCGTGTCTTCAACTAGACAGCAAAAGTAAGTATAAGACCCTGACAGTATGATAAATATCCTTTTTGAGGTAATGGGTATATGCTAAATGCAAACTTAATTAGAATAGAATTGAAAAGTTAAGAAGCCATTAAAAATGAATAAAATATTGTCCAAAGGTACAGATAATGGATTAAAAAAAAAAAAAACCTACTCTTTTTCTCCCTACTCCTTTGCTCAAGTCTTTCTTTAAAGTCTGTTGGGTTTTTTTATAGAGATGTTTTGCTCCATCATGCATGTGCTAAATGCTGAGTGTTGTAAGGCTTTGCTCCTAGGTTAAACATGTGAGCTGATTTCTTGTTCTGATAAAAAAGCCTCTACAACAAAATAAATTCTAAGAGGGCAGAAGCAGCTTTCTGCCTCACCTCATGGATTTTCACACAGTCACCTCCCAGCTGCAGGGCTCCAAAGGACCCCCCAGAAAGAGGATGGTGAAGAACGGTAGGAGCAGTACAGTCATGCCTACACTTAACCTTCAACCACTGCTTTAAAATGACCTGCTGATGTAACCCCACATTTGAATTACAGCAAGTGTAACATTCAAGTTGAGGACTGCACAATTTACAGGCTAATGCCTTGAAAACATAACAAAACAAAATTAGCCTTGCATAGGAAATACTTTTAAATCAGGAGATGCATGACTAGACAAGCAGCAAGTTTTCTCAGTATTTCAGCTTTACTTTTGAACCTGTGTTGATTTTTTTTTTCTTTTAAAGGTAATAACAAATATTGGGCAACAAGGGAGAGTTTTTATAGAGGCAGTCAATTCAACAGTCTACATTTCCAGCTTTCCTCAGAGCCGACAAAAGAAATCTTGGGTGTTTCTACTAGGTAAGATTAGAGTCACCTCAGCCTCCCTTAAGAATTCTTGCACTTAATGAGCCCTTCTTCCCCTTTTTCTGTTCAATTACTACAGCCCAGTCAGAGTTCAGAAGCACCAGTGCAAGTAACAAAGGGCATCAATTATCAGCACTTGAAACAAGCAAAATACCTCACATGTAGGCAATTCTCCATTTCATTTAAACATCACAAAGTTAAAGATAATTTATTCATTTGGTTTAGTACAATGCAAAGTTTTGGAATAGCTGTCCTATTTACTTGTTTCTCAAAAATCTATTCTGAAAATCTTCTTTCATGCAAACGCTTTACTTAATCTCTTGCTCATTGTTAAACTTGAATGCAAAAGAAAAACAAATGCAACTTCCTGCTACTGAGGAACACTGTGCTGAGGACTTTTCTTATAGTTCCTTTATACTTACATTCTTACAAATTATGTATGTGAGAAGCAGATGATGAGCAGCAATTTGGCAACACTTCACCATCTGCTATTTGCAGATCTAGTCAAATTCAGAGTTAATTAAAGATTAAAAACAAGGACCGATACTTTTGAAGCAAAGAGCCATCTTCTTTCCTGGCATGACTGTAAATAAATAACTTGGGTAGGTTGTTCCCACTCACTCCAACACAATCATAAATCTGCAACATCATAAGGGCAACACAAATTGAACTCATAAAATACCTGTATATCTTCTATTTTAATTGAAAAAAGATACTAAGATCATGTCAGCTTTTTTAGAATGCCACAATCACAGCAGGCTATGTAAAGCCCTATTCAGGAAAAAGTCTATCTATCAGTAAGAAACAAATTATAACTGAAAGACTCTTGTAAAAAGGGCTACAGAAAACATTAAACAGAGAAAAAAAATTGTAACATCTTTTACCTTTTATCACATGCACATTTAAGCACGTAATATTTTATTACGGGTGAATGAGGAATAAGATGACCCTGATGGATCCCTTGCACTACTACACTGATAGCAGGCTACCCTCCTGTTGTCCAGTCTACATCTGCTATGCTGCTTCTGCAGGAACCAGCTCATGTCAGAATACCACCCTCCCTCCACGGGGCTCCCAGACCCTCTTCTCTACAGCTTTACTTCAGCTGCCTCCCTCATTTACTGAACTTTTCTGATAGAGCTGGGAAAGAACAAGAAAAAGATACAAAACTGGAAAGGGTGCAACAAGTCCTCCCAAGATGCTGGCTCAGGTGTATGAAGCAAAGGTTCCTGCTCAACTTTCAAGAGCAGTAACCTGAGCTTGGTGTTTCAGAACAGGTCGGAAAGCTGTGCTCTCTTTCCTCTGCTACCTGAGCCTGCAGCTGAGCTGTGCCAAGTCCAAAAGCTCACCAGGCTGCTGCACAGCAGCTCACTGTGGCTGGCTGCCAGGGAGAGAGAGTCGTGCTGGTGGAGCTGAGCTCCCTGGGACGCCGGCTGCCAGCTGCCCCTGCCTGCTGCTCAGCGCTCCTCAGCCAGCTGGAGAGCGACCCATGGAAACACCACAACTGCCAGGATGCAGGGGTATGGAACAGACTCAAAGATGGGAAGCCAGCTCGAAGAATGTTGGGGGACAGAGCAAGAGTGGGATATGAGCTGAAAAAATGGCAAACTCTGTCCTCTTCCCTAACAACCAGAAGCTAGTGATGGATTGAGAGATAATTACTGAAAAGTAATTATACTAGAAACAGACTACTTCAGTAGATAGCAAACAATTTTTTTTAAAATAAAATGTCACACATCAGTCTTCTTGCTTTCTCCTCTTCATTTTTGCAGCAGTAAAATTTTCAGAACTGGTTGTGCAAGTATCATGGCAGCAATCAAGCTTTGGTTCACCAGCACTTCACTGAAGCTTACCTCCTGTGAGACTGTTACACAGGAAACAGGGCAAATAGGACTTCATGGAGCCTGATTTAGGTTAAATACACTTTTGTTTCAACTAAGAAAAGTTGAACCAAGAGAACTTTTATGTCAAAATATTTAACTTCTAAATGTCACCATTAAATTCTCCCCAATTTTTAAAATACTTCTCTGTAAGAAGTTGCTCCACACAGTTGGGGCTTACTCAGTCCCCCCAGGTCAGGATAGGGGAGAGAATCAGAAGAGTAAAGTGAGAAAACTCAGATTAAGACAAGAGTAGCTTAATAGCTAAAGCAAAAGCCATGCACACAAGCAAAGCAAAACAGGGAATTCATTTACCACTTCCCACAGGCAGGCAGCTATTCAGCCTTTCCCAGGAAAGCACAGCTCTATCACACCTGACGCTGACTTGGGAACGCAAACACAATCACTACAAACGTCTGCCCCTTCCTCCTTCTTCCCTCCACTGCATATGCCAAGCAAGATGCCATTTTATGTGGGATATTCCTTGGGTCAGTTGGGGGTCACCTGCCCCAGATGTGTCCCCCATTTGTGCACGCCCAGCCTCTTTGCTGGTGGGGTGGGATGAGGCACAGCAAAGATCTTTAAACTCCGTGCAAGTGCTGCTCAGCAGTAACGTAAACATTGCTGTGTTACCAGCACTGTTTATAGCACAAATCCCAAAAAGAGCTTCACACCAGTCACTCTGAAGAAAATTAACTCAGTCCCAGGAAAAATCAGTTGGACCTTCCCCTCAAGCTGGTTACTGCACTTAGAGACTTGGTGTATCACATCTAAGACCACTTTTTATGCTGTGTTTCCACTGCAGTCTATTTAGCTCATGTTGTCCCTGTAGAAGCTTTCCTGAAGTGAATATCAATGATACATTAGAGAAATACCGAGATTAAAAAAGGAAATGCTGATTGCATCACTAAAAACATTCTCCTGACAGGGCACGATTTCAGCTGTTTTGCACAGTTGAATTCAAAAATATCAGGCAGTAACTTTAAAAATTATTCTTGTCACTGATACCAATTTATCAGGAGAGGTTTGAGGGTCTTCTGCTTTCTTCTTTAGAGACTTCAGTAAAACTGAAGTTTTATATTTCTATTTCTTCAGCTTTCTAATTTCAAAACATTCATTGGTTCCAGACACTCAGCATCACGTTATTGTTCATTAAGTTAGCTACATCCATTCAGCCTTTCAGTTTCTAAATACATTTAAGAGAGAGGAAAGAGAGGTAGTAAACAGCACAAATTATTTAATGTGTACAACCCTGGAACAGAATAGGATGGACCTCCAAGATCAAGTCCAAATTTTATGAGGCAAATTTGAGATATTATAATTGGGAAGGCTGTGGTGAGCAATCAGTGGGAACACCATCCGCAGCCCTGGCGACCTGCAATCAAGAAATAAACTCATACCTAACAGGTGCAGAGCAGGGCTGTGACAATGATAGCAGCAACCCTGGGTCTGTTTTACAAGAAGCTAAAAGAGTTTGCCTCCTTCAGCTAGGCAAAAATGAAGGTGGGGGGAAGATAGGGAGGAGATGGCTCTGTTCTCCCTACAACAGGCAACAAAAGGGGAAGAAATAGGGGCTGGAGACAGATACAGGAAATCTGGGTGGACAGTGCTGACCAGAGAACAAGTGGGTATTAATTGGGTCACCAGTAAGAATCTTGCCAGACATGAGCACTAAAGAGGTCTCATACAGTCTTTGGATCCAGGTAGACAGAGAAATAAATCTCAACAGTGTTAAAGTGGAGCTTGAACCATTTTTGGAGAGGGCTGCAAGAATGCTAGAAGTGACAGATGAGTGGATTCAGCGCTCCAGGAGAGGTCCTTCCCAGTCCTGCAGTTCCTCCTTTCTGCAATTTAAAAACAATCCCTCCAGACTCCCCATCAGTTGCCATTAACCGCACTGCTAATTTCAGCCCTGGTGTCATGCATGCATACAGTGCTCTGATTTTGCAAACAAGCCCCAGAGCTCACATAAGCAGCTTCCCAGAAGACTAGCACCTGCGTGTTCATTATCAACCAAGGATCTACAAATGCAGAGACACAGGGAAGAGCCCTAACAACCATAAGCTGTAAAGCTGGTAAGGCACTGAACAGGTTACTCAGGGAAGTTGTGGATGTCCCGTCCCTGGAGGTGGTCAAGGCCAGGATGGACAGGGCTTTGAGCAACCTGGTGTAGTTGAAGGTGCCCACAGCAGGGGAGTTGGAACCAGATGATCTTCAAAGCTCCTTCCAATCCAAGCCATTTAAAATTTTTTTAAAATAACTTTAAAGGCAGCACTGCTACAACAGGACGGAGAGGACAGAGGCTCCAGATTTAGAGCCAGGAATTTCTTTGGAAATCAACACTTACAGGAACAGTGTGGCTGCAGCAATACTGCCCAGCACGAGCAACCCTTAGGCAGCTGTCACTATAGTAGCTTTACTTGACAGTCACTATCTTTAATTTTATAAGTATTTCCTATATGTAATTTTAATAATTTCATAGTGCGGGTACATATGCAATGACTTTATGTATTTGTATATATAAAAACATTCTTATCCAAAAGTTAATAAATATTTAGGAAAGTACCAGTGCACAGTAACTTCTCTACTAAATATAAGGCTGAAGACTGTTCACATGCAGTTTTACTGAAAGAAGAATTCTTATATTAGGTACAAAAGTATGAATAAATTATAGATAGTTTTACAATATGGTTTATATAATATTATGTGTGCCTTTCCTTAGAGCGCTTTCTATAAAAGAATTCATTTTGTTGAGTGAGACACTTGCTTTTTGAGCCAGTAAGTCTCTTCTACCTTAAAAACCCAGAAAAAATATTTCTAACCACTGTATTTTCTTTTTCCTATTTATAATATACTACCCTCAGATATACTCTTTCTACTCTTTCATAATGGTTTCCGTTATGAAATCCTGCTGTGTGTTAGGTACTGCCACTTCAGAAAACTCATCTGATGTAAGAGGACAATTATTCCTACTTTCGTTTTACCACATGGGTTACTTCTGCAATTTAACACACAGATGCAGGGAGAACTAATGATCTTAAGACCAGCATTTTCGTTCAGGTATTTGCTTATAAAACTGACTGCTTCCAGCTTGTATTTAAGTCTAACATTTCATAACATCTTCCATCACTATACATTTTGTCGCACTTAACTATGAAAATAAAGAACATTTCAACAGACACGAGCTTAAAACTCTTAACAAACAAAACCAAAGTCCAATGTTCTACTATTTATAATGGGAGGATAAAAAGCTTTGCACTGCATAGAAAACATACTGCCATGTTTCTCTGAGAGTAGCTAGTTTAGGGTTGGGGGGGTATGGGCTTTTTGCTTTGTTTTGTAGTTTTTTATCACTAAGAGTCATACAACAGCTTGAAGCACACTGAAAACCTTGGTTTTAGGAAAACACCAATATTAGGTGTTTAAAGACTATTTATGCCAATAGTTTTTTCCCCATGTTGAAGCATTTCAAGTTCCCTAATACATTCTATTTGAAAATGCAGGCCTCTTAAGACTTTTCTTTTGCTAAACTTTTCCATTGTTTTCTTTTTCTTAACAATGAATCATCTCTATAAATACCTGAATTAATTCTAGCTAAATTTTTAGTAGTGGCATATACTTGAAACTGCATCACAGTGATTTGAGAGTTCACATTCTGAACTGAAATGTTGATGAACTTTTCAGTAAAACTGAAGTGAGTCCCTTAATAAAATGGCAAGAAGAAAATGAAAATTGCTCAGAATTGAGCATTTCTGTGTTTACAATTACATGTTTCCTTTAGTTCCTTTTCTTCCTTCCCTATTCACTAGAAAGACTGTACACAGACATATAATAAAATATTTTCCATGTTTTGGGTTAAGGGTTAAAAGAATAATGGTTTACCAGTTAAGGAAAGGAAAATAAACCATATGTCTGCAGAACAAACTGAACAAGCTTCCTTTATATTCTCATATTTTGCACAGTTCTATGAACTAAAACAAAAGGCAAACCAAAATGATGGTCTGCATGCAGCCACAAACAGTAAGCAGATACAGTTTTGAAGCCTATACACTGATCAAATCTCTTCTTGTAGGAAAAGTTTTCAAAAAACAGACAACAACAACAAAACCCCACAAAATAATGAGATCATCCAGGTTTGCTTCTAAACTCAAAAGGAGGAGAAGGGGCCTCCCTTGTAAAATATTTTCCAGCAAGGGCAGCTCTGTGCTACATATGACAAGGATTACAAAGGTCAAACTACACAGAAGTCTGAAACTAACAGATGGCATCAGTCTACTTTTTTCAAACTCAACAGGAACAAGCAAATCTAAGCTAGGAAAGCAAATACTTAAACAGAGCTAACAATTATATGAGGAAAGAACGAACACAGATCATAACACCCACACATTCATGTCCTGGTACATGCACAGCATGTTACTCCAAATGTGACATTAAGAAACCAAGGGGGGAAAATTTGGTAAACTTCAGTTAAAGAAAATATTAGAAGAAATGCCAAAAGAAAGCCAAGCACCAGCAATCAGACAGTGAGACCAAGTAAATTCTAAGTATTAGATCTTGTAAAAGACTATTCTGAAAAATATACATTATCAAGTGATCACTTGCACCTTTTTCCATTCCAGCTGGAGAAATAATTTTACACATATTTGTACCATCCAGCATATTTCATATTAAAAAAATGAGGTGGCAGCTTCATTACTGATTTCAGGAAAAAGGTAAAAACCTGCTTTATCCCTCCTTTCCTCAAATTATTTCTAGGATGTATGATGTACGAACATCCAGCCCCTACTTTTGATTTCAAAATGCATCTAAGCCCTCTATATTTTGATGCAATAACATTAATTTCATATTTAAAGAATACAAAATAGTAAGCCAGTATCACCATCAGAACTCAGAATGCTCCAATTTTTTTCCAAAATATTTTGAGGCCAGATACAATTAAAAAGTGTAAGCCATAAAAGGGAGCAGCTCGTCTTCTGTGGCCTTGAAGTAGCTTTTATTGACTCCATCTGACTTGATATTAAAGAGTGCTAAATAATAACAAAAGCCATTATTTTTCGTTTCAGACTCCTACCACACTATTAAGTGGGGTTTTTACTTTTAAATAGATGAGGGGGGTGGTGTTTATGTAATATCTGCCCTTACAGTTTTGAATACAAATGGCTTGATTGAGAGAAGTTTGATTTGTCTGTATTACCTTCCTAAAAATACGTTTGCTGCAGTTACAGTCTTAAAATGCTAAGCCTGCCTGCGCAGAGCTTAGCCACTTTCCCAGCTCTCCACATGCCTTCCAGAGGCTGAAAATTACAATTCTGTCTAATTCCAGCCCTGGACTCAGCGCTTGAAAGTCGATTTCAACTTTCTGTACTTTGCTGTTCTCCACCAGTGTTTTTAGCACATACAAACCAGAAACAGGCCAAAGAGCTACGCTGAGCTCCTAGCGCACTCAGTGACAGAACTGCGCTGTGAGTGCAACACCGCCGCGCGTGAACGAGGCGTGCTAAACCAAATACATTTCATACACCCCACAAAGCATCTCTCCCGTGGCCCAACACTTCACCCCGCACATTTGCACTTAAGCAAGATGCCCCTCTCAAGCTGGAAGGAGATGTATCTTGTCCCTCACTCCAACCACATAGCTCAAAAGGTCGCTAGTGCATGAGCAGAGGTGATCGTGTGTGCCTGAGCGCTTCATGCCCGTGGGGCTCGGACCCCCGGCCGCCCCCACCACGGGCACACGGAGCGCCTGGCTCTGCCGTGCTGTTATGGCAGACATCACTGGGTGGCACTGTTAGACAGTGTTTGTGTCCCTGTCAAGGTAAGGAATATCCTCTCTCCCCACCTTGCCAATTTTTAGCAGCTGGTAGTGCAGCTGTGCAGGTTTTCCAAGGATGCTGCTGCAAACGGCAGCAGCAGCAGCGCTGCTCTCAGACATCCCTATTCCCATTACACGCTTGGGAAAAAGCAGCACTTGCTCATCGAGGAAATGAAACCTGGTGCTTTGAAAAAAATCTAGAAAGCAGTTTTGCTTTTTTCCACTTTCAATAATGTAGGTGTAGAGTGTCATATTTACAAGTCCCCAAATACAAAATAGTTGTACTGAAGTTCTAACATTACTTCCCATAATTGTTTTGTCAATAATGTCAAGTGTCTCAACAATCTCAAAAGCTGATGTCTGAAGGGCTACGTGCACTAGTACTGTTAGAGATGCCCCCCCAGTCTTATTCTGCCTGCACTCCAACGTTCAGTTTTGCCCAACCAGAGAAAACACTTAACAAGTATTTTTTATTGCTCTGCTCTTTAAGATGCTGTCACAGGTTGCCCAGAAAAGCTGTGAATGCCCCATCCCTGGCAGTGTTCAAGGCTAGACTGGATGGGCCTTTGAGCAATGTGGTCTAGTGGAAGGTGTCCCTGCCCACAACACAAGGGTTGGAACAAGATGATTTTTAAGATCCCTTCCAACTTAAACCATTTTATGATTGGGTAATAATTCTTAAATAGAGGTAACTTAGTTGCAATTAGAATGCTTTTAAAAATTATTTATGAGAGTAATGTTCTTTACAAGTTAGCTTATTTTCAGTAATATGCTCAGAACTTGCAGTAAGATGCTCACTGAAAGGTGGTAAGGCTACTTGTGATGGTCCAAAATTTGTGGGCTAACAATTACCAGAAATTCTATGCAGGTTTTTCAACCTCCAGCACAAACTGAAAGCTTAATGTAATACTACAGGATCTGGAAAACTAGAAGCCAGTCCTTGATAATGACTACATGGCTTCAAATACAGCTATTTGGCTAAAAGTAGGCTTGACTCACACAAAAAAATTTCAACTCTACAAATATGTCTGAGGGTCAGAAGTTAACTACTGCATTTCAGATTGCAGATGATACATTAGTAACAATAGCTAAAAGCTTGCTTAGTACTGTTAAATGTGTTTGTTCATATTATATAATTTCATAATCAAAACCAACAGCTCTGCAGAAAAAACACCTCTTACTTTTCCAAGAAATAGGATGGGAAGGAGGTTGAAAAATTATTTCAAGATATAACAATTCGACAGCTAACAGGTTTTCAATGCTGCACCATGTACAAGGAATTTGGAGAAGGCAAACACTGAATTCAGAGCTGCAGAGGCCTCATTATGTAATGTCACTGTGAATGATGAGAGGGTGACAGCCTTGGTCATTTGAGGATTCCACCACAGCTCCCACAAATATATACACTGGATATTACACATGGTATTCAGCTTCCATGGACAAAAATGGCACCTTCTGAGTGACTTCCACAAAATCAGAACCTGATGTCTTGATACAACATAGAGAGGTTTGTTATAAATTAAAAGAAAATTATGAACTTTCATACCAAAACTGGTAAGTCACTGAAAATGCAACCTTAATTCTAAAGGTAAACTGACCCTTAAAATCTGTTTTATTCTGGTTTTTAATTTCACTCCAAAAAACCAAACAACCAAAAAACAAAACACACCAAAAAACCCAAACCAAAACATCAACAACAAAATACCATTGCTTCAATAAGTAGGACCCTTAAGTCCTCCTACATATTATCTCCAAACTACCTGGCATCTACCCTTTGAACAGTCATGTTGTACCATGAATTCAGAAGTCCAGAGCAGCAGCTTGCAATCTCAACACCAACATGAGCTCCTTTAGATGACACAACACCTTCATTACCCAAGCAGCTACAATGAAGAGCTGCTTTTAAAGCATGGTGAAAATACTTAGCCCTCTTGCCTTCCCTCTCCCAACTGACAAATGTTTGTCTTCTGCCTTACATTTTTTTCAAGTAGGTCAAGCCCACAAAATTTTGACTCCAAGAAATTGTCATCAAGGACAAAAGGGCCAGTAGCAGAAGTTTTTTAACAAATAAATATTCCGGATCTAACAGAATATATAAATTAAGGGTCTGTTTTTTAAAATAGACAGATGTATAAGGAGACGCCTGTGTTTTGTCAGAAAGAATAATTACCTGGTTTCCACACATTTTCAGGTCCCAGCAGGGAAATGCTGGCCTTCACACCAGTAAAAGCTGTGCTTTGGGTAGTTACATTTGTCTCTTCTCTTTTCCACTCTTTACCTCTTCTTGAAGATATAGGATAAAAGCCTAATAAAAAAATTCTAAGAAGCTGCACTGTACATGGCCCATTATTCCCTTTAAGGTTTATAAAAACATCCATTTCCTCACAGAGCAAAAGACTGGGCTGCACAGTATGACTGGCTGAAGAAGCACTCAGCTCCCAGCACACACTCAGTGAGATGAAGCGGAATTAATTGTTTTCCCTCCTCGGGATGGCTGCCAGACAGAGAGCAAGGCATGCAACACATTTACAATTTCACTTGACTTAAAAGAACAGCATACAAGTAGCAATAAATGAAACTCCTACTGATGTGCTTACTTGGTCCTTCTCCTTCACTCCCCCTGCAATTCTGAAAACAAGTAAATTAGAATCCCAGAGTGATAGAGCTCTGCTAATATTGATGGGAATTAATACATCCATTGAAGCAATTAGCAAGTTAAGAGACAAGAGTTAATCATGACTGGAAGTAAAAGAGCCTGAATAGAGACTTTACCTTACACAAGTAAATCTTATTTTGAAGAGTTTAAAACAGAGGCTTTTTTATTCTGATATTTTAAAAATACCTTTTTTTAAAGGATACGCAAACCAACTGTGTTAAGCGGTATAATCTACACAGCAGATTCTACCAATTTTCAGTCAGCAGACACCTTTCTTTTACACAAGCTTAAACCACACAGGCGAACTGCGTCCCTTTTATCTCTCCTCCCCTGGGTACAGGCTTTTATTAAAAGCCCCGAACTGTTGCCAGCGTGCTGGTTTAAACACCGCCACTAATTACACTGGAGACAGATGATTTCTTGTAGGGCAGACGGCCAGGGCAGGGTCCCCACGGGGCGGCTGTATGTCCCTGTCGGGCACCAGGGCTGGCCACTGCTTCTCCACACGGCCGGACTAAGTAGGTCAGCTGTCACCTGCGCCGGGGTTCAAGCTTCTCACACAAGAGTACATTATCAGTCCTATCTCAGGATCAGTTTTCGACAGCTGAGACTGAAATCTTTTTGCCTTTAGAAAACCCCTGTGTATTTTTCAGCCAAGAAATCCGCTTTCTTCCCCCCCGGTTTTCTAAGGGAGAGACAGCAACTGGAGGAGCGCTCCAGGCGCAGCGCTGACCACCTCTCCCCCTACCCACCTCTAGCCATCTGCTTTGCACAATACTTGAGATACAAGCACACATCATTTCAAATCAAACAAAAACTAACACACCCAGTATTTTCAAGTTTGAAAACACATCCTAACAGCAAACTTTTTTTTTTTCCCCTCTAGATCACTTTGTGCCTCAAAACAGAATCTACCTGGGAGAGGGAAGTCATACTTGCTATTTCAAGTAACTGCCTAAATACTTCTCCATTTGATAAATATCTATATATACTCTTCTGATCCTGCCAGCAACAATAAATGTTATAGCATCAATCAGAACAATTAATAGGTTTTTTTTTAAAAAAACACCTCTCGCAAACTACTTTTTCCTCACTTGCATTTTTGAAATGCACAGGTCACTGTAGGTATATTATTTCAAAAAACCCAACTTCTTGTTTCCGTGTTTCAGCTGCAGTTTTATCCTAAACCAAATTTATCATAACCAGTCTCTCTAGAGCAAGCACTACCCTAAATGTGAGACTGCTGGAGCCACTGTGGGACAACAAACAGGAAAGTGGATTGGAATTCCAGAGCTCTGGCACTAAGGCAAGTGAATCGAGGATATAGTTGGTAAAGATCAGTAACTCCCCTGCTGCTGCTCCAGCCCTGCCGTGCTGCAAATCAAAATTCATTCTGGGGTGCCCAAGGGCTGCTTCTGCTGAGTGGTCACTGCCTCGCTGCTCAACTCTGCTACCCGGGCTCAGGGCTGCAACAAAGGCAAACATCAAATGCAGAAATTCGTACCCCATACCATTTAGGGGGATAGAATCTTTATTTGAAAAAATAAAATGTCCATGGATTTGTCCACTCCAAATCCTTATCTGCAAAACAGGACAAGAAGGTGGCTTATCCTTCCTCATCAGGTACTTGTACTTTCCTTGAAAATTAGGTCCACATATACCTCTTATTAAAAAACATTTTATTACATACCATGAATAGGAAAAAAAAATCTTGATTTCCCTTTTCCCCCTATAGAAAGCCTTTTTCTTCCTCAAATAAAAAAAATATAGGTGGCAAACAGCTACATATGGGCTTCATGTACACTCACTTCCCCTAATGATACTATCTAATCACTGGATATGCAAAAGGAGAGATGCTGAGTATCCAAGAGGACCAATAAAATACCTATCCCCCTTTGCCATACTTGCAACTGAAGGCATATTTATTGTCAGAATGAAACTTCTCAAGTGTCATCCACTTGGAAAACAATGAAATTAAATATCTTCTCTCTTCCGTTTGCTTCAAAAAGCTTTTAAGTTCCACTTGAAAAGAAATACAAAAGAGTGTTCAGGACAGAAAAGAGTGGGTGGACAGTTTAAAAATTCAAGACCAAGCCTGCAACAAGAGTTTTGGGACATTATTTCTTCAAGCAGTAAGGAGCAGGTAAGATACTACATCATTGCACATATACTCTATAAAAGGCATTTTACAAGCTCTCTCATGTCATCTGTAGTAATGGGGTTTTCCCTTCTTGCCATGCCAGCAGGAGACTGCTGTGCAGATGAGATGATGTCACCTCCTGGAATCCCCCTCAAGCCCTGCCAGCTCAGTCTTCCCAGTAACAGAGATACTGTCTATAAATAGTTATCTGGTGAAAACAAGGTTAGCTAGGGAATTGTGAGGAAAACAAGAAATGATGAAGACCTAAAAAAAAAACCCAAAACCAACAAATCCACATTTTAAAAGATACTGTTCTTCACCTCTGAACATCAATATTTAAAATTCTTATGAAAAGAACCTTTGAGAGAACACCTTTGCCATGTGATAACTCTACAAAATCCATCATCTAAATTTGCCACTGTTCCTAAAACGATCCCAGAAATAGAAGCAAGTACACAAGGTTATATTCACATAAATGTATTTCTGTCATACAAATCTGCTATTCAGAACCATCTCGAACAAACAGGGATATTGCATACTGAGAAACATCACTCCACGCTTCACAACCTTGAAACACAAAGCTGTAGACTGAAAAGCCTTGTTTAGGCGAGTGCTGTGCTCTTTTCCCAGCATGGCATAAATTTCAAACACTACCTCTGCATGTCTTAAAGAGTATTTCCTAAGTTCTATAGAGCTGTAAACATGGGAAAATTTCTCTCAAAATATATAAAGTTTTAGTAATTCAGAAAGCCTGGAAGACATTCTGCAGAGAACTATATAGAATTACAGGTTTAAAAGCCTGCCTATGCAACTGTTTTGGTGATTACAAATTGTAGTTAAGTACATGATATTCAAAGAGGGATTGTAAGTAAACACCACTCACAAAGAATTTCAGCAAACTTCTACCATGCAGGGGCTCAGAAGACTCTGAGACATACAAAGATATACACTGATAACAGAGTGTCTCAAGCATTAAGTTTAAAAATCAGTGTATCAAGGCATATGACATTTAAGCAGTATATTTACATCCTGCAAAAGTAGCAGGCACTCCTGGTACATACAAGCCTATCAGATGATAAGTAACACATGCCTTTCACCTAAGGTGAGAAGTGTTCAGAGTGGTTTAGGGGGATTTTCACAAGTGCTGGTGTGCAGAAACCCATGCAGAGCTATGACTAGGATGGCAAGAGAAAAGTGGTCTCATTTTAGTGCAACAAGCCTATGTCAGATGCATTTAAAATATTTTTGAAGCCTGAATTTCCAACACTGAAAATTATAACTTCAGGTTTTCAGGGAAGTCAAGTTCATCTCTGACACCATTTGATATTACACCTGCCCAATTCCTTGATGAAATACCTGCTGCACCTTGTGAGAGCAGAAAATGTCATAAAGAAATAAGAGAATAGACTACCATAAACCAATTGGCTTAGCAAAGAATTGGCAAAACAAGCCAAATGAATTAATGAGTTAGCTTAAGAGCACAGTGTCAGGGTAGTAAAAATATCCTCTTCAGTGCTGTACTGACTAAAGGAAACAGCTGTCTAAATATTTGAGTTTTTCTGAAAAAACATTACTATACTATGGCAAACAGTGAAGCTAATACTTTCACACAGTGAAATAAAAAAAAAGTGACCAGAAGCAAAGGAATCCCTCACAGTGATGTTAGCTAATTAACAAAACTATTTTCACTGGAGAAAAACTGCATGGAAAACTACTGTAGGTATTCTGTCAAGGAAGGAAATGAAATTAAAACAGACTAGGCTAATGCAAGGTGCTAAATAAAGGCGTCAGTTCAAGTGAAACCAGCCTCAGTGCTGACAAAGTGCACTGAAAGAGCTCATTAGAAGAGGGCTGCTATCGTTTAATCTACATCTCGGTGACTGCCACAAAACAGATTTAAGCCTACCTAGGAAAATCTTTACATTAATAATTCTACTCTGAGCAATGAAATGGAATATCAGTGAAATCCTGGAACACACTGAAGAGGCAACTACATCAAGTGTTGTATCTCACATCTGGAGCTGAGATACAGAGACCCCAATAAAGAGAAAATGTGGGCATTAAGACTAGTCTTCCTTTCATGCCTCAAGTCATACAGTCTGAACATCACCAGGTCCAGCTGCCAAATGATCAAGGTTTTCCAGAGTAAATGCTCCTTTCTCCACAAGAAACACCTGAGTAAGGAATTAACAGCAACAGCATGGAAATTACACTGTGCTAAAAAAAAAACAACAAAGTCATCTCCTGTAAATTATCCAGAACATGTCCCTTCAGTACCCGACATTTTAATTTGACTTCCCTGAGAATGAAATGGCAAATGGCCTCAATGTTGAAAGTCAATGTTTTGGGTTTGTATGCTTTTGTTTGACTAAAATAAAATAACAGAGGTAGAAATTTCATGTTTGTAGCACTGGGACAATCACTTGCAAAGAGACAAACTTACACAAACATTAGTTTTAAAATTTTAGCTCCTGCAAATTACATGATCAGAGTATAATGATTGAGTATAAACATAATTTAACTTTTATGCACTTCCCTCCACCCAAGAATAAATTAATTTCACAGAAGGCTCATATTAATCTTCCTCTCTCAATTTACCAAAATAAGCATTCTTCTTATTTTCAATAGCACCTAAATTGAAAGCAACTTCACTGAGCTCAAAAGCCAATCTCAAGCATGCCTCAAACTAGAAGCTCCATACCTTCTATAAGAACTATTAATTTCCTTTTCCTCAAAAAATGTCTCGTTCCTCTATTTTTGTGCAAGTGTCAAGACATCCATTTCAAAATATCATATTTAAAAGGCAGAAAAGTCATTAGGATCTGTAGGATATCTCACTCATCAGTGCTAGCAGCCCCTATGACAAGTCACATCAAAAGGCAAGTAAACCATTTCTCCAAGTCCAGTGCTCGGTGCAGTTGGATAGATCAGGAAAAAAAGATAGGACAGGAAAAAACATTCTGACTCTAGCTAAAAACCTAATACTCCAAACACAGTAGTTAGCATTGTCAGGTTGGCTCAAAATGAGTAGTCCTGCCAAGTACACAGCAGAGGAAAGACTGCCTTTCCCTGCACCACAGGGCTGGAGAACATGCCCAAGACTCAGGTAGGTCACTGCTGCAGACTCCCAGGCCACTTCTGAGTGCATTACGCTCAGGTACCAGAACCAATTTAACTCTTGTAGGCAAATGCACCCAGCTGAGCAGCTAACCCTGTGTTGACTCAGATGTGTACACTACAGCCTGCTTTGTTATTTTACCTGCTTCTGAGCCGGCTAGTGACAGCCCCTGGCAATCATCCGAGCCTGTTCTTCCCAACTTGAGAGGTGTAACTCACCCTTGAAACACTGCAGGGAACAAGTGAGACACGAAGAACCTTCCCACTCCAAGAACCACATACTATAATAAGCCAAGAATTTTCAATAGTAAAAATTAGATATGGACTAGAAAAAGCTGAGAAACCCTGACTAATACCAGCCCCTGCACACTCTGCCATCTTTAGACCATCTCTACCACGCACAGCGTAATTTCTCTGCAGAAGCATTGCAGGCAACTACACGAACAGAAGCAGATATCCCTGGCTCCATCAGTGCAGCTCTAAGGCTGAGCTGACAGGCTCTCAGCAGGGTTAACTTGCTGCTCTATTGCTTTCAGAGTCCAGCTATGACATCCATTTCCATGCTGTACACCATGGCTAGGGGACCAAGAGGGTTCCCTTCTTAGGGCAGCATTTGTGCATCTTTGCAATGGTGTCAATGTTTCATCCAGCTCTTGTAAGTCTTTGGAGTATTTTTGCAGACTGTGAAAGATATTTGTAATTGGAAAATTTCTATCTTGGGTAAACTAAAGCTCCACCAAAGCAAATTAAAATAATTTATTTTAGCTTCAGTAGAAATGAAGAATACAGGATAGTTGATCTGTATCTTTCTTATACCATTCTTTTTGAATCATTTAAGATGGAGACATTCTCAAACCTTATTGTTTTCTAGGCTAAAAAACCTCAAAGCCTTCACATATTCCCTATAGGCTGAGTTTTTCAAACCTCATGCCCAAGCCTTGTTGGTGCCATTGAGACCTTGTGCCTTTATCTACCACATCCTCCTTTTAAGGATCCATCCTAATTATAAGTCTAAACCAGAGGCTAAAAGCACAGTGCTGAGCACAGAAGAATAATTATCTCCTCTGCCATTTATCTGACATGTTTCATCACTTATACAGCCCTAATGAAATATCAGTGTAATGCACACCACCCCTGACAAGTTCAGTTTGCAAAGCCACTGTGATTCCTGGATCTTTCCTGGCCAGCACGCTGCCTAGCCCATTTATATCTGTACATTTGATTTCTCCTAAGCATAACACTTTACAGTTGTCTTTATTAAATTTCACCTCATTGATTTCAAACCATTTTTCCAATTCATCATATGAAATTCTAAATCTGTTCTCCTAACTGTTTATAATCCCTTCCCGCTTCATCTTCCAAAAATACTCAAATTATCCTCTTTGACAGCGATAAATGGATGATGAATACTGAGAATATCGACTAGTAAACAACTTAAGCCAGCCTCCTCTAGGAATTAACTTAATAGTCTGAGAGCAAACAACCGAGCCTAGCTCAACATTTCAGACTGATTTCTCAGTGGACTGAAGCATTGCCTGTCATCATCCAGGCATTCAAAAGAAATCATTTCTCTGGCATCTGCTTTAACCAAACTAATGTCATCTCATTTCTGTGATTGCTTCTTTCCTCTCCTCAATCCTGTAGCTAGAGTTTTAAATGCTAACAATTTAGTTTCGTGGTCAGAGTTTGAACAGGACCTATTTTTACAATCATATACCTATTTACTGTCCTAAAGAACATTATCATTGCCAAAAGTATGTACTTAAGCAGGAACCAAAAAAAACCACCTCAAAAAAGAAGTCACTATTTAAGGAATGAATCTAGCTCCACGAGCTGGAGACCTCTTGTCAAGTTTTCAGGTGTAACACAACACTTCCAAAACCATGTGCTCCCCTAAGCAGGGAAAAAACAAAAACCACCCACCCTCCCCAAGCACACAAAAGACACAGATAATAAAAGTATACTAAATGATCCATGTCCTTCAAATAAAGCAGAAACACACCTATGTCGATTAGAAGATGATCCACTTGGCTGAGGAACTATTTCATGTTTGCAAAGGTATACAAAAAAAATCCTCTTACTGCTTAAGTCCCAAAAGAGCAAGTATTCTTCAGCCAGAAAGCTATGCAAGCTTTGGCTTTGTCAACAGAGATCAAAATAATTTTATTTAATCAAAGACCTACATCTTCAGTTTAAATCACAGAACCTTGGAGAAAAAGCCGTATAAACAAACTGCAGTTTAATCTATCAAAATTGTGTAGCATCAGCAGTCAACTGTAACATTATACAGATCGTTTCAGCAGGAGAAGTGCCAGGCTTTTCAGGAGCTATGCTTATCTTCCTGTTGCTGTGTTTGGCACACAAATGCTCAGTTCTTCTTTCCAATGCCCATTATTGGCACCATTTCTTGACTCTACAACCCCTTAGATTTGCTTCTGGGTTTAAAACAAGAAGATAATGAATAATATAGCTTCTCAGAGCTCAAAACCCAAATTCTCTCACATCCTGCATTTTATACATGAGACACACTCAAGCACCTCTTCTTGAATCAGGAGAGCTTGTGAGGAGCCCAGCTGCAGGTGCCTTCTGCAGCCCACCCGGGATCTGGCAGCTCTGGCCAGGGCAAGGCTGCAGGCACCCAGGCACCCTGCCAGACACCATGCACAAGCTTCCTCTTGCTGGAAAACACAATGGAGGGGAGCCTGGCAGAGGGGAAAAAATGCCAGCCATAATTTTTCATCCCAAGATGGAGTCCTGGTGTAACTGAAGCACGTATGTGGACCTGGGAAACCACCTTGATCCCACCCCACTTTGGTGAGCCCAGGCACAATTAATCTCCTCATTGTTCCACCTTACCACTAAACGTTCTCTGCAGTTTTGGAGACTGCCCAAAGAAGTCTCCAAAACTGAAAACCTAACTTATAAACCACTTCACTGTTTTAAACTGTTTTTATACAGTGTTTTAATTTTGTAGTTTGAAGAAAAGCAAAAGCTTTGCATTTCTTTTTCCTGTTTCATGCAAGACTGACCAAGGGAGAACAGTAATGTATCTGTTACATTCTAAAAGGAGGCATACATGTATAAACTAAATCCTGTTCCTTAGGGGGGCAATTAAATCTTTATTCATACAAAACCAGAAATGCACATTTCTCACACTTCAGTCATACATATTTTTTCTATAAGTTAAATACCAAAAAGTACAAGGATCACCTACTACTAACTACATTAAGGTCATCCATACTTCATTTCCTTTGAGTGAGGTAAAATAAAGCAGTATTTGATAATTTGCACTATCATGTATCATAATAAAAGTAAGCCTTTTCATGAACCCATTAGGGACTTCTCCAAAATGCAGAACAAATAAGCACAGTCATACAAGTTGGCAAATTTGCTTCAAAAGGATGTTTTAGGTCATGTGAATCTTGCCACTGACAAGTTAAACACAAAATAATGATAAAACAGGAAACACATGAACAGTGGTCTTCCTTTTTAATGGTTTCTATTTCATATCACTATGCTTCTGTTTAACAAGGTTTGGAAGTCCATTTGCAAAAAAAAAAGAAAAAACATCTAACAAAAGCATGCTTAGAGTTTAAATAAATTTTCTATTCTCAGTTTATAAAACTTCATTTTAACTGTTAACAAGTAGCCACCTCAGCAATCACAAAAATTCCAAGAGCACTGCTTCTTCTTGTCAACCACTAATTGCATTAATTGTTCAGATTTTATTTATTTTACTTTTAAGGTGAGATACAACATTTATACACAGTGAGCAGCAAGACAGCCATCTGAGAAGAAATGAAACCCCATTTTTTGGATCAAGCCAAGTTTTTTATTTGTTACATGCATCATGCCAAGGCTCCCTCAGGCTTGCGGGAGAGCTAGGGCTTTACACCCAAGTTGTTAAACACACATAGTAAAAATTTATCAAGGAGAAGGCTTTCACAAATGTGCAACTAATAATATCCAAAACTGCTCTGAGAGCATGTTAGCATCTGCATTAATCTGAAAGGCTGACAGAGAAAATGTTCAACAGGTCAGGTAGCTGAATATCCTCAATAAAATACCCAGCAAGAGGCTCCTGCTGCGCTGCCAGCAGAACCATAGACCACTGTCACTGTCCTGCTCACCCCCTTGAGGCACAGAGCCTTCAGCCTGACACCTCCTGCCATAAATACCCAAGGCAAAAGGCACCAACATTACTGGCATCACTGGTGAGCCACATGCTATGTTACACTGCATGGGAGCAACTTTCCCTCCCTAACTTTTACTTCCATACCATAATTACAGCCACAGCTCAAGAAGACACGAAGCCATGTACCAAGAAACATAGTGTACTTTCCAATGGGTGTCCCAGGCAGATACCTCCACATTTAAATGGAAAACAAGTGAAGAAATCTACTGAGACATCATCCACACAACCCACGTGTGGGAAATATTTCTGTCTCCTGACTTCATGACCAGGAATACCAGGCACCAGACCATGGTGTTCAGAGAAGGGTGGGAGATGCCAAGGAGCAGTTGGACAATACTCAACAGCCACTGCACCATCCCTGGAGGAGCTCTCCACCCCCACTGCCAGAGTGGAAGGAAGCAAAGGTATGCAAAAACAGGTTGTCAGTATCCCATACATGCCATGCATCCTACAGCCTTCCAAAAGTTTTGAGTTTTTCATGCCAGTTTGGAAGGTTACAGTATGTTGTGCATATAACTGATGCTACATTAGCACGGGAGAAGTTGGTTTCTGTTTTTGTTTCTGTTTTATGGTTAGCAGACTCCAATGGATCTTTAAACAATTCCATTCAGAAATAAGGAGTAAGACCTTTTATCCATCAGATTCATGTCTTCCAAGCTTTATATATGATGGCAGGAAAACCAGGAAACCTGGCAGACTTTAGAGCATTGTGTTAAATATATTCATACTGCATCTGTAGACATTCAAGTACTGCAATTATTTTTTCTGAACTTTAAAGGACAGACTCAGTGACTAAAATTGTAGAATATGCTAAGTTGGAAGGGACCCATCAGGTCCAACTCCTGGCCATGCACAAAACAGCCAGAGAATCACACCATATGCTTAAGAGCATTGTACAAACACTCCTCGAACTCAGACAGCAACCGCTTCCCTGGGAAGCCTGTTCCAGTGCCCAGCCACCTGCTGGGTGAAAAACCTCTTAGTGATACCAAACATTCCCTTGGCCATTGGTCACAAGAGTGAAGAGATTGGTACCTGCCTCTCTGCTTTCCCTTGGGAGAATGCTGAAGACAGCAATGAGGTCTCCCCTCAGCCTCCTCCAAGCTGAAAAAAACCAAGTGACCTCAGCTGCTCCTTGTAAGGTTTCCCCTCCAGACATTCACCTGCCTCTTTACCCTCCTATGGATGCTCTCTAATAGCTTAATGTCTTTCTTATGTTGTGGTGCCCCAAACTGCCCCCAGGACTCGAGGTGAGGACATCCCAGTGCAGAGCAGAGCGAGACAATCTCCTCCCTGGCCTGGCCAGCAATGCTGTGCCTGATGTACCCCAGGACATGGGTGGCCTCCTGGCTGGCAGAGCACTGCTGACTCATATGCAGGGACTATGAGAAGTTTTCCCAGCATGATAATTTCAGCAGAAAACAGTGTTGGCCTTTAGTGATTAGCTAGTTTCATTTTTGGTTTTTCTGCTTTGGAGTTCCCTTGGTATATTTCCAACATATGAATGCCATGTACATTCTGTATTTAAAAAAAAAATTACAATCCTAATGAGGCACAAATCATAAGGCCTAATGTAACTTCTGTTCAGCCTGAGTTATTTTGTCCCAAAAAAGAGAGATGGATGCAAGAAATATCAACCTGGAAGCCCAAGTCTATAATCTTCCATACTCTAACCACTAAGGATGTCCAGGATTACAAATGATTCCTACAAACACAGGGCCCAAATAATTCACCCCTCAGTGAGCAGGAGACTTCCCCAGGGGAGGTGGAAATTACTGCAGAAGGTCAACAGGCAAAGGTCTGGCCAGTGGCTCAGCTTTCTCCACTATGAACAGAGAACACACTGGGATTTCCAGCTGGGTGAAATTCAGCTGACCATGGACAGTGACAAGGTTGCTATTAGTTTCCAAGTATCAGTCAGAGAAGCGTGTCTGATTAATTCAATTTTGCAGCCCTTTGAGTGATGTTAGAGGCAGCTGCTTGTCTCAAGATATCGGATTAAAAAAACACCATAAAACCTCCCATGTTCCCACCCACAAATATGGATTTGGATCTATTTACAGAGGCCTCATTCTCAGTGTTGCAATCATAAACAGTAAGGATTATATTTTAAAGTCACAAGAGCCTATGAAGATCCTATGCTCTGAACACAGCTAGAAGAAAGTTCTGCTGCAACACTGGCAATGAGATTTACAAGGAAATGTTCCTACACATGGACAAATGTTCCAGTGTAATGGCAGCTCTGCATCCATTCAGGAGTTTGCAGTATAGGAAAAGTTTCTTCATTAAACCAAAATGTACAGAATATTCTATTTAATAGGCAATATAGCAAGTCTACTTCCTCCTTTGTGGATTTTGAAAAATGCACATGACTTCATCTTTGGAGAATACAGTAGTTCATATACTGCACATAGTCATTTAAAAAGCTGAGATGCTCAACCCAATTAAGCCTTTTTAAAGAAGTTACTGCAGTTTTTCAAATATACAAAAATCAACAAAAAGGGACAAGCACATCCATAGCTGTACTTTACAATTTTCCCATGTGCTATGAGATGTTCTACAAAATGGTCTTGTGATTCTTCATTTTAGAATAGATATTTAATAGTGACTTTAGTTGGTCATTCTAGTTAGTTAATTGGTTAAGACTTGTGCCTTGCATCACAGATGAAATCATTTTAAGTTTTAGCAATCAGCTAATGAGCTTCACATTGGGAAGCAAAAAGCAGAAGATCCTCAAACAAAAGGGTTTCCTTCTTCCTCCTACAAAAAGAAAAACTTTTCCAAGTGGCACAGAGGCTCTTAATCCTACACCATGCAGAGGATCACAGGTCCTTCCTAACATGAGGTGAGAGTCTCCTGACCTGTATTATGTTACAGGAATTGTGGCAACAGCACCAGAAATGCTGAAGCTGCTCTGTCTGGATGGTGGGAGACTACAGAAGGAACCAGGCCACGAGCAGCAAGTCCTGCTCTCACATTGAGGGGAACAACAACCAAGACACCCTTGGCAAGCAGAATATTCAGTAGTTAACCTAGGCAGTCACCCTCCATCCCCCCAGAAGGATAGGTGGCAGCAGAATTCATTTAACACATACTTTTTTTATAAATTATAAAACAAAAAGCATTTCACAGATCAAAGGAAAACAGATGTCAGAGATGCTCCTAGTACTTTGTCACCAAGTTAAATCAAGAGCATGAAAAAGTTTTAAAAGAACTGTAACTTTTATATTAATCAGCAAGACATTGTAAGATGAATAAGACCTGGCACCAGTACCAAAAATAAATCATTAAGTTACTAAACCAGCATTTTGGACTTGGATTTAGGCAAGACCCTGAGAAAACAGGTCATCTAGGCTTTGCAAGGAAATTTCAAGGGTTGTACCTCCCTCACAGACAGGATACTATGTCTGTTAATTACATTGCAGCTGACCAGGGAACAGAAAATGAGGCATCAGCAGGAAAAAGCATTTTAGTCCAACTCCACTTCTCCAAAACAACAAAGTATCAAACTCCAGCCTCTTGCAGATATTGACAAAAGCGCTACACTGAAATTGCTCTGCTAATCATTCTAAGTGCATACAAGTTTTTCAGGTATTGGTAATAACTTCTGTAGAACACCAAATTACATCATTCTGGAAAATATAACTAACCTTTTAAGAACAGAAAAACTGAAAGAGAAAACTTGGTCTTTGAATTTAAGAGTCCTACTGCATTTAATGAGCTTGTCTCCAGACCACCCATATATGATTTTGTGATTTATTTGAGAACTTACCACCACAGACAAGTAAACTCCTTTGCCCTCTTGAACTAATCTAAAGCTAAATACTTTCTTTTCATACAACTTAGTGAACATCATTTACCAGCAGCCATTTACAGAAACTGTTTAGGTTAACAGAGATAAGGCAAACAGTATTTACCAGTCGTCAAGTGAATTTACTCAGCCCTCTATAAACTGTTTTGCTTATCTGATACATTTAGAAAGGACTGATTGCTGGTACAGAGAGAACCACAGCCAATGTGTGGAGTCACTGGTTCCTCAGCCATACCGCAAACCTGCATCAGCAAATAAAAAAAAATTAAAAAGGGGGAGAGGGAAAGAGAGAAATGGCTGTACTTGTCACTTCAGTTAACTGGCTCAGGCACAAACTCAAGCATAAGCTTGTCACCTTTCTCCAGAGAGGTTTTCTTGCACAAAGTCAAGCACAGGGGCTGTGCTAAGCCCACCCGTCCTTGTGACTGCTCTGCACCCTTAGCAGCAAACCACTGCCTCTTGCAGATATGCAACCACCTGACAGCCTTCACTGACTCTTATTTAAGTTGAATTAAAAGCAAAACAGTCTCCATACAGCTGAAGCAAGTACACTTTATTATACAAGATTAAAGAGACTGGTCCATTTCTGCTCATGTCCAGTCCAGTACGGGGAGGCTTAGAAATATTGCTCCAGTATGAAATACTGAAAAAGTTTTATAAACACCTGCAAATATCCCTTTCAGCTTCTTTTCAGCTAATTGAGTTTAGATGGAAAGCTGTTTTTTGTAAAAAAAGCAATAATAATTTTAAAGTGACATATATATATAAAGAATCCCAACTTAAACCTACACAACCTTTTGTACTTCTCTATGCAAATATTCCCATAAGGATGATTCTCCTGACAGTGCACCTCAGCTAGAAAACTGGTATAAGAATATCATTTTCTCCTCTTCTGCAGTGACCAAAATGGAAGTAGTCTCTCACATAATGTTTGATCTGACTTTCTGTACTTGCTAGAATTGGATATTTTTCCAAGAGCTTTCTAGCACCAGATCTCAAAGAACATCAACCTTTTGACACACTTGGTTTTCATCGTCTTTGGGATCATGTCACAAATTGACACAGTTCAGTAAAACAAAAAAAGTGGGGGGAGGATGGGAAGAGGCAAGGGATAAAAGTGGAAGGAAAGATGAAGTAGCACAGGGTCTCCTCTCCAGACACCACCACCACTCCCTATGCAAGCCATCATCTCTAACGCACAAAACGAGGTGTTCTGCAAACAGACAGGACAAATCTTGGTCCTTCTTATCATTAAATGCAAAAGTCATAAGCCTTTATGAATAGCAATGTCAACTTCTACTTGAAATGCAAAACCACTTTTGTAATTGTTGCCATGTGATCAAGGTAAAAACATGAACAATTATTTCTCAGTAGTTCTCCCTAATGCTGTAAACTTATGATGCTTTCAATTTTAAACAACACTTTATCTGAGAAGTTGCAAGCAATTTTTTTCTCTATATACAGCTCTTCTATTAATTCCACACAGATTTTCTTGGGGGAGAAAAATCACCATAGAAGATTCAGGTCTTAAAGAATAATCACTTTGTCTTAGGAAGGTATGTATTAGAGAAAACAAAACCTCTTCTTTCTAAAATTTTAAGATGCTTTTCAGAGAGTATTTGTCTTAATTAATCACTGCTATATAAAAACAAATCACTGCAAACTATACTGGGATCCAAGCAGTTTTCAAGGGTTGGGATAATCTGTACTTGGCTGAGTGCCCATGAACATCCTCCAGGTCTGAGGATATACCAGAGCAGTGTACACTCGGTTCTAAGATACAACAAAGCCTTTGGAGAGTTAAGTGACTGCACATCTGAGTCACTGTCTGAATGAGACATTTTGGCCTTTCACACACTTCCCAGTGCCAGAGAGACTCTGGATTTCAGTGAAGTTATAGCAGAGAGAAGACGAATCAAAAACAAAAGGTGCTGCAAAAGCAACCGACTCTTAAACTTTTTTCACTGTAAACTTTTAAATATTATTCTGCAGGCAGCTCCACTAGTTCCTTTCTGTAACAATGCAAGTAAAGTTAATAAAAGGTAACAAGCATTGCACTTTAAAAAGAGACAAAAAGGGGAAGCTGTGGCTCCTCCAGAGAAGATGAAGAGATTTCTACTGAAAACAGAGCAACTGACTATATTTGGAGTCAAGGCTTTACAGTAACAATTCATACCCTCATTTAAAGATTAAACCTTGCTTTTGTTCCAGAATCCTAGTTGTGGAGGTCCTATTTCCTACACCTGAGGGGAGGTGGCAGGGAATACATATACTCTAAGTTAAGAAAAAAACAAAACCGTACAAGGAGAACACACATATACGCATGCCAAATCCAATGCTTTCATCAGACAGGTAATAACAAGTGGCACTATTCTGACAGCAATATTGATGTAACAGATTGGGGCACTAGATTGCAAATGAGAAGAATAAAATGCCATTTGTGACTCTGCTGCTGGGATTTTGGAAGACTTATTGTAAGGAAAATAAAAGTCAACATTGGATTATATTCTGAACAAGAAATAAACATGATTTGTGACAAATCTTCCTGGCTGTTTTACAAGGCATAGGAGTGAACAAAATCAAAAGGGAAGTAAAAGGAATACCACTGACCTCACTGCACTTTTCTCCTGGGAGAACTAGTGGGCCTGCTTCCACTATTCTTTAAGAAAACCTTGAGGTAGTTTATGTACATCAGCATACAAAAGGCAACTTTTAGGGGAGGGGAATGTACACCTAAAAAGAAAAAAAAAAAGCCAGCAAAATCGGAAATTCTCAAAAAGAGATTTAAAAAACTTGTTACAGCCTGTTAGGGAAGACAGACTGCACAGCCCAACAGGGCAGGCAGGGTACATCAGTCAGCCAGGCATGAAAGAGAAACCCTCAGTTCTCAAGAAGACAAAAGCTACACGGCCACACATCCACACATGAGGGCATGATTTTCTAACAGTATTTGTTTTCACTTCTTGTTCTTACATCATCCTCTTTTTGCAAAGAACATGAACTGAATTAAACAACATCTGCAGTGTAAGGCCTGAACTCTTTCCTTCTTCCCCTTTGGAGAGGAGCAGGCAAAAAAAGAAAAGAAAAAAAAAGGCACTTCACTTTTGGTACAAGTCACATGAAACCACCCAGGTTTAAACAGACTATAGACTGCATGCGAAAAGGAAAGGTCAAACATAAATGTTTTACGCAGGTGCACAGAGCATAAGATCTAGGATCACCCTTCATCCCGCCAGGAAAAAGGAGGACTTTATTCCACAATTTCAGTCCAGCAATAAAGCAAAAATCCATATCCTCTTGCTGCGGCTATTGCCCTCGTGCCAGAAAAGCAAAATCACTTACAACAGCCTCATTTTAGAGCTCCAGGCACCAGCATAAAAAATTCTACAAGATCCCCAGCAAGGAATAATCCAAGTTTCTTTGACTACCACTGAGTGGGCACATTCTCTAATGCCTCCTGCAACAGATGCCTGGCAATCCAGTTACAGGAGAACACCATCTATTAGTGCCACCCAATCCTCTCCAGTTTCATGCCCTGGAAACAGTCCAGGTACACCAGTTTAGAATATGGATTCAATTAAATGAGTCTGTAGTCATGCTTTAGAAGGTTTTCTGTGAACTTTGCCCATCAGACAGGAAATATTACAGGTGTAATTATTCTGGGATACCTTATTATTTCCCATTGGACTGACTAGCAGGATCTGAAACAAGAAGTAGAGTAGTGTCGACAAAGAATTAGCTTTTTTAGCCAAGCATGGCACCAACTGGTCACAGCTCTTGCACACAATAGAAACAAAACAGATCACAACAACAGGTCTTGCCCTAAAACTCCTCTGCATCTCACACCTACAGAAAGTAACATGGATGGGAGGTACTTTTTTGTAGGTTGGTCCTGGCCATTTGAGGTGTCCTTCCAAACAGAGGCCTTTCCAGCAAATCTGTTCCAGGATTCCTGGCTACTCAATTCCATTCACTGGATCCATGAACAATTTTTAGACTCTTGACAGACAAGCCCCTGAAAGATAATTTGGTAGTTTCAGTAGACATTGGAGTGTTTGGTTTTGGCCTGTGAAAATCTTCAAACTTAGCTCTTTTCTCCTGTTTCATATCACCAGGATATTTTTTAAGTATCCACATGGCAAAACTCACATAGCAGATAAAGAAGTTCATATTTTATTCATTTTTGTCAAGCACCTTAGATAAAAAACAAACTCCACATGAGACTAGTGGACAAATGAGGATGTAAACTTGAAAGGCCAAAATATATAAGGCAGCTACAGTGTGTGTGTATGTGTACATAAGAAGCTTTACTGTAATCACGGTATTGTAAATATTTCAAGTACCCTGATTACAGAAGTTGATGACATGCATTCCAGTCATCACCATTTTCTTGGTACAGGAGAAAGGCATGACAATAAACAGTCCATATTAACACAGGTTTTATAGCAGTTAGGCCACCAATGCAAGAAAACATCCTTTTTTTTAATGGAGACTCCCAATTTGCTTATAAAGGGAAAGAAGAAAAATGCATACATATCCATAGTTTTTTTTGCATAATTATGCACATACAGATGCATGATTTTTTTCTGAGATGTTTGTTGATTTGGAGAGAGGGGTTTGTATATCTCCTGTTTGGCTTTTCTTTTCTTTAATAATCAAAAGGTATTCATTTTGGTTAACTCAGGAATTAGAGTTAGTAACCTGTTACCTAAGGCTCTTACAGGATTGAAAACAGGCAAAAAGTCTTCTAAAGCTTCAGAATCTTTTCAGTACATAGCACAAAGTATTAGTGCTTTTGCCTTTGCAACACCTGCCTGGCAACACAACTACCCACAGCTATTTCCCTATCTGAATGGGAAGTTAAATGCTACAGAGGAAATTGGTGGGGTTTCAAGAAGAAAGCTTTTAACACTCACCTTTCCCTTACAGAGTGGTTCTGCTTCACAGACTCCTCCCCTGATGCAGTGCCACTGAACCAGAAACAGGCACACTTACGTGAGCAGGGGATGCTATTCTGTCACAAACTAACCAGCAGCATGCCTTGTATTTACTATCCAATCACAAACATCCAGGATTTTTCTATTTCCAGTTCTACAGTAAAGTTTAGGAGCACCTGCTGATCTCAGGAAGATGTCTGTAGGATATTACAGTCCTACTGTGTACACACACATTGCCCATATGGACCATTTTTCTGGTGGTTTCTTTGAAGAGAAATTAGACCTTTGACAGAGACTTCTACAGTGCTGCAGATACATAAACATGAATAAATAACTAACTGTCCTCTCTGGGTCGTTTATCATACTCAGCAGTTCTCACTACTTAAGGTTAATACTCCTTTCTCCTTTGAATTACTTAAATGTGTAGATGCTGAAGCAGGAAACAAAAGGTAATTCAAACTCCTCTTGTGACTTTTCCCTAACTTCAAGCAGTATAGTTGTTGTATACTGAACCAGTTATAAAATTCAGCCTGCTGCTTTCCCAGCCTCCTACAATGCAGAATATTTCAGAGCTTTTTTCATGGGGATGTATGTTTCCCCTAGATTTTAATTTATATTATGATTTATACTACACCTAGGTGATTCATGCTTTAAATTACAATATCTATCTTTTTCCTCAAAAGTATCTAGTCAACTGAGTAACCCTGGAAGCCACACTTCCAAAACAAAATATTACCTCCATTATCCAGATTACTTATCCATGAAGGTGATGCCACCTACAGAACTTGCTCAAAACTTCTAGTATGGTTGCTCTACTAACTTTTCTGATACAGTCAGCATAATTCTGTCATACTCTGAACTTTTCCAGATGCTTATATTCATTTTCTGTTACCCACACCAAGAGATTCCCTTATCTCAGGTTTGATTTTAGATTAACACACACAAGATTCAGTTTAAAGGGCAACCTAGTCAGGTTTAAAGGGCAACATTCACTCTCATAAGGAAACAAATAAACATGAGAAAGTAGCAAAGAAAAAATATGCCACAGAGTGTCAGGGCTGAAAGATAATTGCCATCCCTCTCAATTTCAATTGCCACGCCACTATGAAAAAATCAGATGAACCAAGGACTAGGGAAAGATAACTACTTCCTTCCAGTAATTAGAAAATAGACCTTTCTGACAGTCATATTAGAAACACTGGCAGTAACTATGGAAAATTTATATAAAAGCTTTCTTTCCCTTTTTCTTACAGTTGTCCAAAGTGAAGTACAGTAGTCATACTATCTGTCCTGCTTCCAAGCTATACCAAACTCCAGAGCTGCACATGCTTGGGAGATTATGAAAATTCTCAAGAGTAATCTGTGCAAATATTTTGCCAGCAACACTACTAGCTACATATGGCTGCATTAACTCATATATATACATATATATCTTCCCAATGCAACATATCTTGCTGCTATGCCAAGATAATTATTGACATGGTGGACCCTCAATCACACAAAGCATTCTTCCTGTAGAACACCTTATTAGCAAACCTAACTTTGCATTTTTAAGGGAGATTCCTCTATTTCATGTTGGGTCAAAAGGTCTCTGAACTGATCAAGCGTTTTAATTATCCACTTAAGAGGGTTGAGTAAAAGGTGATCATAGAAGGGCTGAGGTTGAAAGGGGACCTCTGTTGATCAGCTGCTCCAAACAACACCTGTCCTCAAGCAGAGCCTGCTAGAGCCAGCTGCACAGGGCCCCATCAAGATGGCTTTTGAGCGACTCCAAGGATGGAACTCCACAACCTCTCTGGGCAACCTGTGCTAGTGTTTGAAAGGCTGAAAGTTACTTACTGTGAGAGCTGTCAATAAGTGCCCGTTACCTCTTGCCCTGTCACTGGACATTACTGAAAAGAGCTTAGATGCCCCTTCTCCATTTCCTACAACCAGCCTTATACATCCAGATAAGGCCTCTGAGCCTTGTCTTCTCCACACTCAGTGGCCCCAGCTCTCTTGGATTTCCTCAGTCCCAGGGCCATCTCTGTCCACCAGCACTGAACTTGTTCCAGTATGTCCAAGATCTCAATCTGGGAAGACCAGAACTGAATCCAGCACTTCAGATATGGCCTCAGCAGGGCTGAGCAGAGGATTCACCTTTATCAACCTGCTGGCAACAATTGTCTTTATGCAGCCCTGAAGGCTCTTGGCAAACTCTTTAAGATAACCCATAAAAACCTCTATCTTCATAAATCAAGTGTTGAAGGCAAAGAGTCTAACACATTTCAGAAGCCAAAGCAACTGGATTATAACTAAAAAGATATCTGCTGAGTAACTCACTGATGGGCAGTACTTGTGAGATTAGCCAAGGTTATACAAATAACCTTCAGCAAAATATTGTCTGTTACAATGGGATACAAGATGTAAGGTTAAGTGTACAGAAAATTCACATGCATTTAAGAGTGCTGTTAATGACAGCGATATCCCTCATCTTCTCTGTGGTAAACAAACAGTATTTACATGTGAGGTAAGTGTCGCCTGAGAGTCAGAGCTCTGGGGAAGGAATAGTATCTTGTTAAAAGGATTAAAGTATGCTATTCCCTAATGTACAAGCTCTCTATATGCATAAATTAACTTCCATGTACTTCCACATGTCCCACAAACTGTGAGATGTGGACCAATTACCAAGAGCCCAGCAAAGTGCCACAAAGATGACTTTCGGGACCAAGGCATCTCTCTTGTGATGAAAGGCTGAGAGCTGGGGCTGGCCCAGATGATCTCCATAGGTCCCTTCCAGCCTTAACTATTCTGGGCTTCTGTGAAGCTGTCAGAGCTTATGCTTTTTCATTGAGAGTGACTGAGAAATGTACTTTGACCCATCATTCATAAAAATTACAGATACACTATTTCTCCAGTGAAGTAGAAAGCAGAAGATTAAATGATCAAGGGGAGGGGAAAAAAAAAATCAAATAACCAAATCAAACCATACCTGATGAGGTAGTCAACAGCCCAGAAGCTAAAACTGATCTCTCATCTGAATTGAGTGCAGGTTCTTCCCCTTGTATAGTACAAGTACAGGATTTTTTTTGAGCTCACTTCTTTCCTCCAACTACCAAAAGTAACCTTATCTCAGGATGCTCCAAACACAGCACCCTAAAGTTATTTTTCCCTCCTTACTGATACCGTAACTACAGATAAAAAGTTGTTATGGTTAACAGAAACTATAAACACTTTATCTCTTCTTTTTTTTTTTTTTAACATGCACAAAGTTCTGATAATCTAAACCAAACTCATGGGTATACACAGAGAGTAGATGACTAACTAAAACGTTCACCAACTGCATTTGCCAGTTCTCTGCTCGTTGAGAGTCAAGCTCCCCAGAAGCTACCACTCAGCTTCCTGCCCTGCTGCACAGGCACCTCCAGGATACTCACCTGAGCCAACAGGGCTCATGAGGCAAAGCAGTACCAAAACAGCTCTCTTTGGATTTCTAAACTACCTTAGTGCTAAATTCCCTTAGTAACACTCCACTGCACTGAACACACACCCCCTTGCCCACTGTGCCATTCATTTCTTCTTCCCAAACTCTCCATCTGTCGTCCCAATACACCATGTTATGCCATTAGGCTCCCCTCTAACAATCACAGACACCACCACTTGGGTGACACACAACAGCAGGTTTCTCAGGGAAGTAAACAATGCTCCCATACCTGTCTGATATGTACATCTTTAGTGCTACCCGTGTGATTTTAAGAGTTACTCTGTTATTTCTGAAAAATAAGTTGAACAGATTTTATTTAAGGTGACGCAAATGTGTTCATCACTGAAGAAAACTTCTTTGTAAAGGGACACAGAAAGAACATATATACATAAAGTCTTCTGCTTGTTTTTCCAACAATAAAGAAGAACCATATGCACATACACAGAAAACATTTTAGACTACACTTCTGAAGAGAGAGCAACAGTGAGACAAACTTTCCTGGCAAACCAGCCACCTACAAACAGACAAGTTCATCCTCACTTGGTAAATGAGCATTGCAAAGTAGGAAGGCACTTAGCTCACTCTTAAAATAAGTGCTAATGCTGTAAAAGATCAAATATAACAAAGTAGTTTAAACCAAAGAGAAATCATGCACTGAAAAAGGAAGGCCAAAATAAGAAATCCTAGGATGACAACTTGATTCACAGTTTACTCAAGTTAATGAAAGACTCCAACTCCCACAGATTTCAGCGGGTTATGAAACAGGTCCTGCAGAGGGAAATGTTCCAAGTCACAAACAGCAATGCTGTATTTTGATACGTAATTGCCACCACTGCCTATGAAGAAATCCCTGGTGTAAAATAGAGAACAAATACAGTAATCTTGCTTTCTCATTTTAAAAATGGCATGAAAGAAACAACAAAAGAAAGTTATTGAAGAGAACTAGATTGTTCCCAGCTGTTGTCATAAAATACTACAGCTGTTCATGTCATTGCAGCTAATGACCAGTTGCACTTTTTTAAAGATTGTAACACAGTATGACCATTGTAATCTACATCAAACTGAAACTTGGCAAGCATCATGGAAAAAAGACTAAGAAATCATTTAAATCCTGTTTGATTTTATTTTTTAATTTCTGTTCATGGGTTGGTTTTGAGTGTTTTGGGGAGATAGGAATGGATTTTGTATGAATGGTTCTTTATTCAAATTGTCAATTATGTTAAACTACTTACAAAATCATGGTAAATAACAGGTATTACATTATCAAAATTGTCTTTTCCAGTAATAAAAAGATAATTCAACTAATAAATCCTGGTTTGTTTTTTTTTTTCTTTTTTTCTTTTTTTTGTTTTTTTGTTTTGGTTTGGTTTTTTGGTTTGTTTTTTTTTTTTGTTGTTGTTGTTGTTGAAAAGAGGTGTGCTGACTAATAGACTCAAGTTGAAAGATTATGATGAAACATCTTTTCTCTGGAGCCAAGAACAGGGTAGGCATCACCACCTAGAAGCTTTTAATTGCTTTGTTAACTGAGCTGTACATTAACCAAATCAGACTTCCTTAAAGATTCAAGTACACAAATGCAAAGAAAAGCTTAAAATAGAAAAACCCACATAGATACATAGATACAGAAAGAATTTTCAGATACAGCTCTCTCTAATGGAGCATAACTCCTTGACATATGGAGAAAAAGCTAGAGGAAAGCATGCGTCTCCCACATAAAATCTCCACGGGACTTGAAACATACTACTTCAAGTAATTTCATGTAATTTCTCAAGAAAATGAGAGAATATAGGTTCCTCTCTAGCAATGTGTCCTCCCCTCCAAGATCGTCCATCTAGAGCTATAGACCAGAAAGAAATCACAATCCTGCACTGCTTTTTACCTTCCCTATAGTTACCAAGAAAATCAATAATTCATGAAGAAAATTAGAAGTCATTTTACCACTTTCTCCACTTTAAGACACAAAAAAACTGCCAGAGAAATTCCAAATGCTTTGAAAAGATGATGAACTAAACATACACTGCTTTGACCCATTTTCGTGGCAGCAGCCTGGGACTCTGTAACAAGTAACAAACACAGCTGCAACAAAAAACCTATGACAATGAAACTTCCTGATCCAAAGGAAGAAATAATTGCTAAACATGTACTTACAGCCAAACTTAGCAACAGATAACAAGTTAGAAGGTAAGCCTCTTTTCCTCACTTTGGGACATCTATCTAGACTGCAAAGGATTTCTTTTCCCAATGATGGTTACTTCGAAGCATGAACAACCCCGAAACTTTATGCAGCCACACAGTTACTCATCTGTCACTATCAGCAAATGAAAAAAAAAATAAAAAAGGTAAATTGTAAACCCTGCCTTCAAAGGCACTCACAAAAGTCTAAATTAAAAATAAAAATCTAATCACACACTACATGAGGCCAAAACTCTAGTTTTGGATAGTTTGGATTCTTTGGATAATTAAGCCTATTGAACAACGCCCAGAGTGACTGTTATAAGACCCTCTGTAGCATCACATCTGCATAAGCCATTATTAACACATGTTATTTTCACCATTCCGATCAGAAGTTCAAAGTGCACTTCCTTTCTTTTGGCAACATCGTACAAAAAGATCAAGTCCGCACAATTAGGAGGTATTAGACAAACACTGCAGCAGAATTTGCTCTATAGCAATTTTGGAGTGTTTTTTCCTTCATTCCATCAGCAAATTTTTGCACAATACATTGTGCAAAAGTCAAGATAATTCAAAGTATTTTGGCCAACAGCAATCTGATGCAATAAAATGCTTAAGCTGAATGCCTCTAAACGACGGGATGGAGAAAAAGAATATAGGATAGAATACTGTTATACCAATATCTGTCTCTTATCAGTACATGTTGCATCACATTACAGCACTTTTTAATTTCGAAAGCTTGATTTTCTTAACCCAGATATGCCTTCTTCAAAGATGAAAAAATTGCTGCTGCCTGTCTCAAAGACTTTATACAACCCTTTTTTAGCACGGTTTTTCTCTTTCTTTTCCACAAAGGTTTGGTACAGTCTCCATACAGACTAGGTTGTGCACCTCCTAATTCTAAAGTTTAAGGTGGGGGTTTTAAAATTCACTCATCTGTGGTGAACCTCAGGATTCTTCTCAAGTAATACCAACTTCACCAAGTCCTACCCTTCATTGCTAACTAACTTCCATGTCTGATTATAAAAGCACCAAAGCATGACGGCCCATACCACCTCCCTTCCAAGTTAACCGAGAACACGCTGTTCATGCTGGCTTTGCCAACCACACAAGTTGAAACTAGCAGTCATACTATGAGTGTTCAACATAAATTGCAAGAAACCTGCAAGCAGCAGCTGAGCTGCAGAATAGAGACATCCTTCTGTGACAAGCTGGGTAGAGCTTGAGCAGCACACTGACAGTGGAGCTATTCACTAAAAAGAAAGCTACAGTCAGCAGCTGGCTGCAGAGTTTCAACAGAAGTCTGAGAAGAGGCAGAATATTCTTCCCCTGTTCTCACAGGCTTCCCCAGGCACTTACAGAGGCACCAAAAGGAAAGATACAGTGTTCCATCAACCTCTTGCATTAAATACATGCACCCAAATCTACCAGGCAGCACTTAGGCTGCTCATCATATTTAGCAATAATCAAATAAGCATAAGAGCAATAAGGAAAGAAGAGTTTTCAGAAATGCAGGACAGAAATAGACAGGAAAAGGGCATTTTGAAACATGAGAGGGAGAAAGCATTAAAAACCTAACCTGCTGACAAGTAAAAGGAGCTGCAACAGAAGTTCAGCACAGATTTTAATTACAAGTAGAAAGAGGTTTGACTGATAGACAGTTTTCGAATGAAATGTTTTCACAAATCGGTTAAATACACCCTAAAGGATGCTATCTACACCTTAGACACAAGCACCCCAAGACACACAAGAACTAACTTCTAATTAAAACCACCCTTTTTAATGTGTGGTGTCTTTCCACTCTCCTTTTTCCCCCCCCCAGCTCCAAACATAACTAGTGTTAGTTGACAATTAGCTGGAGATGATGCTGGCATCCTAAATCAATCTTAAATAATACAGTCATGTTCTCCTCATACTGCAGTGTTGCTGTATCAACATTACCATGCCTAAGCTCTCTTATAGAGATATCAGTCAGTATAAAACACGCGTAGATGACTGTTAGGGAGGTACTACTCTGGAGGTGTTATTTTCAACAGTGGCAGCTTTCTGGGGGAAGAGTAAATAGGGTGGGAATTAGTTCAGATTTTTACCTTTAGAAGAATGATTTACCGCCATAATACCATTTATCACCTTCCTGGTTTTCCACATATGATCTCTGGTCTCTTCCTTCACTCAGTAATTACAGGAAACCATTAAGTATGTACCTGGAGTACCACCTCCAGCAATTACATATATCAATCTACAACCCAAGTGGCAGACCACTCAGTGAGCCACACACTTAGGCTGCACATGCAGTATAATGGTTTTCAAGACTGGGATGATACTTTCCACCATTACTGAGTAGACTTAAAATGATCTTTTATGGGGGAAAGTCAAGGTACATGATTGATTATCAGAAGAGGAAATTATTTGACTGTTCAGCTGAAGAACAATTGTGAAATTACAGCCTATATTTGATTCATGAAACCACATACAAAAGAATATAAGAAGGCACCTTTTCATGAAGATGATTTGAAGTGGCTTTTACTTCAGAAACTTGTGGCTTCTTTTATGGCATGCTTACAGTAAGTGTTAAGCAGTATCTCTCCATCTTAAAATACTTTTAAGGAAGTACTTTTTTCCACATTCCTTGAAGCTATGAAGAAACTAATCCCCACTACAAACTGCTTCAACATCACTGAGAAGCCTAAAATAAGTTAATATTCACACTTAAATGGAGTACCAAATTTAACTTATAGTCCTGCTTTTGTACTATAAGTAGGAGCCACTCAGCAAAATGTAAGAAACTGGAAAAAAAAAACAGGGAAGATGAGTTGCAAGTATCCAGGCTACAGGTACTTATTTATTGACATTACCCAAAATTACTTTTGATAGAAAATCTCTTTAGAAATACCAGACAGAAAACACTGTGCTGAGTTCTAGAAGCCTAGAACTACAAAAAAAAAAAAAAAAGATAATTTAAAAGATCAAGTTATATGAACAAAAATAAATGTATTTTGCACGTGATACTCCTGCCACAACCTGCACTGAAATGCAAGCATATCCACGCAACAACTATCATCTCTAAGTGGGATACATGTGATGGAAGTAAATACCATTCAATTTGGGTATGGATAACAGAGAGAAAACAACTGTTCTCTTCAACATCCCCCTATAGAAAATGACCTCAACTGGCTCATATTTTCCAATTAAGTTAAATGCTGATATCATCCAGTATGTACTCCTCTTTCAAGATTACAAACAGTGGTATTAAAAGCACCAGCTCCCTACTGAGGCTCAGTCAAAAAGAGCAGGCAACAGAAGGCAGCTTTAGCCAACGAGGAATTCAGAAGCATACAAAAGGTTTTTAAGACACAAACAAGGCAATTTTGTGCCTCACTTCATATCAGTCCTACAACTCAGCACACTCAGCAAGCCACTCTCATCATACAGAGCATGAGAAAAGCCTCCCACCTATGCAGTGCAGCAATAACTCTATAAGAAAAGGCACCCTTCAGCAAGTGCACAATTTTCCCCCTATGCCTATACAGCAAAAGACTTGTTTCACTAAAGGGCTTATTTACAAAATGATCTTAATGACTAAGAGGCTCAGTGAGTTCATAAATCAAAACAAATCACCAGCTTTATTACACAGTCATCAAAGACTGTACTTTGGTTTTGTTTCAGTTTTTCAGCACCACACTTAAAATCCCTCAGGAGCGTTACGAACGTACCACATACACACACAGGCTTGCACAATGTAAAGCATACAAAGACTGCAACACCTAAGTGTCACCCAGTTGATAAAATCTATTTGTCTTACAAGTTTTAACTTAGCTTTGACATGAGGTAAGAACAAATCAGTTACATACATAAGAAACCATAACACAGCAACCTTGTTTTTTTCCTATGCAACAATATCTCTCCAAGTATATTGAACTGTTTTCTTCTCCTAGGTGCCTCTCACACAGCTTGTTTCATAAATGTACCAGGAGATTTGCAGCTATGGAGTTACTAAAACTGAGGTGGATGTACACCTGCTCCTTCAAATGAAGGTCATAGTGGATAGGGAAGAGAATCACTTCCCAGCTGTACCAGTGCCACCTTTCTGGCATAGCTGTGGGTGGATTCTCTAGTTAATAGTACACCTTGAACCCAGATTGCATTGCAGTCTTCCTCAGGAGAAGGAGAATATTCCTAAGTACTAAAACAATAAATTAATTAAAAGTAAAGTCAGTTTTCCTATGCCAACAAGGAACAGCTACAAAGCAATTCCTTCTTTTTCTTCATGAGGATCAGATAGAAACAATTTTCAGCATCCTCAAAAGAGAGGCATATCATCCTTTACTGTATTAGACAGTTATGACTGTTGAAGTAACCCTGGTCCTTGCCATAAACAAGCAATACTCAAATTTACACCAAAATATATACCAAATCCACCAACATGACAGACGTTCAGGTCAACGCAATTGCTCAAAAACCACTGAAGCACTTGCAGGATACATCTATGCTGGAAAAATTGAACTCAATTCAGAGGGAAACAGAAGCAGGCTTCTGCAACCCACCAGTGCTGGATTCCAGCCTGGAGCACAAGCCTTTGGTGAATACACACACTTCTCCCTGGACTAAGGGGAGTTACCAATGAAGTTTAGAGTTTCCATTATTGACAGCAATTTTACCTCTCACAAATCTGAAATTAACACTGATGGTGGCATATTGATCGTGAGCTGGCATTCATATTACATTACAAACAACTGTCAGCCTGCACTTTAGGAGAGCATTAACAATGACACAGTTGGAAATTCAGAGACAGCAGTGTCTGGTTTTATTGTGTGTTGTCAATTGCTGATATAACCATGTACACCTCCCCATGCAATGCACAAGAGGAAAGGACAACACCAAGGATCACAGGCCATGGCTACAGCCCTTCTAAACAGCTGAGACAGAATTACTTCATTAGAACTCTACTTCCAATAAAAAAGCACCAAACAAAAAAACCATACAAAAGCATACAACCATCTGACCTGCCCAGAAAAAAAAAAAAAATCAAAACAATTATTGTACCTAACTAACTGCAAGGTTTCCAAAAGCTACTGACTTCACTTTTTTTGTACGACTACTCCAGTTGACTTTCAGCTTTTATTTAGGATTACTCTGCTTTAGTGCAGTATCCCTTAGAGGCACTAATGCAACACTAAATACTTTGAGGAGGTCAAGTAACATGATACCTGGCTTTTCCTTCCCCATGGGTGGGGTTCAAATCTTGCTAATGTCAGTAGTGAGCAAAAGCTGTTGACATCAGGCAGCTGAGCCGTGTGAAATGAGCTACTATCCTCAGCCCAGTTTTTCCTGGACAGGTATTCCTACCTTCACAAGAACAACCAAGCCCACACTCCGACTGGCAAGTCTCATGAGTTAGAAGCAGCATGGATAAGGAATAGCTTCCTCAGTCCTGAAGAAAGACACTAACTTTAAAGACAGCTCTGTTCAAGTGAAAGTTGCACCATACCACTAACAAAAAGGCAAGGGATTTCAATTAATAATAAGCACATAAAGTCAGCACCTCCTGCAACAGTATGTTGTCCTGAGCCTTGATCCCACAAACTTTTGAATGCACCTGAATATACAGTTCATGGTATTTGCAGTCAATAGAACAAAGCGCTGCTCCTCTACAGTATGACAAAATCCAGAGTAAAAATTCTGTGTAATTTGTAAAGAATTGTGTAATTTGCATCACAACATACATACCATCTTCAGGAGAGCACCAGAGTAAAATGAAAGTACCCCTCAAACCATAACTGCATTCTGTCTAATTTTGCTTTTTTCTTTAGCTCAACAAAACAGACAGTTTTGTCAATTTTAATTGGAGTTAATTTGCTTCTGGAAACTTACCACTACACACAAACCTGAATTTAATCTTTACACTTCTCATTGTATGACAGTGTAAAATAGGCCTAACAAAGCCAGACAAAGCCAGAAGACCAAGACGTTAAAAACATTAGGGGCTCCCAAGCCTTTTTCCCCTCATCCCAAAAGCATGTTTTATTTTTAAGTCAAATCATTTAAGTACAGTTCAGACAATTCAAAAAGCAAAGAAAAATGAGTGTGAGATTAAATCCTTGCCTATGGAAATACTCCACTTCTCTGTATATTTGAGCTTTTTAAGCAGGAGAAGCAAAAAACAAAATCAAACCCACAGGAACCCCCTGATGAAGCAGCTCTCAGCCACAAGCAATTTGCACAAAGCTGCTGGAACTGTAATCCCCCCAAGCCCGTCCCACTGTTACGTAACAGTGCCAAGACAGGATTTTTCACCAGCCAGCTCAGAGTTACTGTTAGTAGGAAACATCTCCTCTCACACACCAGCAATCAAGAGGATTTAAAAAAAAGAAAAAACAAAAACAACAAAACATAATAAAACCAAAGCAAAAAAAATCCCACACAGGCAAGCAGAGAGAAAAATTTAATCCAGAGACTACATGCATGTTAAAGGCATTTCCTTTAAGTAAGGTTTTATATGATATTCTAACTTAGAAAAACCTAACTAACTTGCTTTCTCAGGTAACACCTTACCAGTGTTAGAATATCTGGTCTTTCTCTCTAAAACAACAAGACTTCAACTACATATATAGGTGCTCACAATGTAACTCTTTAATTACTCTGTATCAATTTAACATTGCCAGCTCATTTCAGTTGTTCGTCTCAAAAGGATACAAATCACATCCTATATGACAGAAACAACCAAGTGATCTTTCCTTTATTACCATCAGTTTCTTGATTTCCTTAATGTCCATATGAAGGCAGTGTGAAGTACCTATGATGCAGCAAAGAATAATCCTAAGAACAATCAGTTGACTGTGTACTACGCTCTTCGGATGCTATTTTAAGACCTTAAAAGGATTTCAATATTTAATAGAGGCCTGAACCAGTCAAGCAGACCTTCACATCTACATTGAAAGACTGACATTATGAGACAAACAGCAGGGGCAATGGACACCCAAGCAGCATCTATGTTCTTTTTGTTCAAGACTTGAACTCAGTTTAACCAAGTTGATTTCTCTCTGAGCCGCATTATAAAAGTATTTAACTACACATACTGCTAACTTTTCTTAGATGTTAGAATAAAATAGTGGTTTTAGATGTTTGAGACATGTCTGGGAAAAATACAAAGAGCAATTGCTGACAAAACACATTGACACGAGCTGAAAGCACTAAAGGTTTTGTAAATACTGAAATAATTCTTATTCATTACAAACATTGTCTGAAGCTAAAGGAAGTTGGCCACAGCAAAGATCAGGACATTTGGTCATGTACTGGGACCATACAGATTAAGGAAATTAAAAAAAAAAAAAAAAGAGATACCCCATAATCTCCTAACAGGATGGCCATTTGTTGTTTCTACAGGAGACAAGTATCAACTAAACACAGGCTCTAAAGCCTACTCTTGGGGTGATATAACAGACTGAAACTTAAATTCTAAATATTCCCGATTTTACAAGTTAAAGGTGAATTTACGAGTGATATTCTTAAAATTCTTGCAATTATGTTTCTTACAATTTCTGAATACCTACACTTTCCTTTGGGGCATAAAATGAAGTAAGAGGGGAAAAGGCATAAGACGGTAAATGTAAATATAAACACAAAACCACAAATAACACATCTTCCCAAATAATATTTACACTGAGTGTTTCCTTCTGGCATACACTTCTGTATTTACTTGAGTGTATGTATTTCAAGGCCATTTCCATTTCTAGCTTCCCAGGATCTGGACACATGCATGCTGTACCTAGGAGTTGTGCTGTCCACCGTAGCATACGGGTTGTAATCTAACTGGGTGAAATACACTAGAGCTGGGTACACTTGGTTGGGCGCCCAGTGCGGAAGGAAAGAAACAAACAAAAAACAAACAAACAAAAAGCCCAGACCACTAAATACACGTGCACTTCCTACGCACCGAGAAATGCACATGTGCAATTTACATCAGGCATCACCCCAGTAAATAAAACCTTGGTCTGTACTGCGGGGCACAAGGTGCTGTCAACCCAAACTCTCATTGGTTTATACGGCCGAGGCTGGCAGCACACGCGTGCCTCCGAAACAGAGAAAAGATCATGGAGCCCATCCGTGTTTGTGCCGAGCACCCTCACGGCCATCTGCACGCACACGGGAGCACGCCCGCTGGATAACTTCACACCCTAGCAGGCCGGGCCGTCAGCAAGAGACGGCGATGGAGGAGGAGGAGGAGAAGGAGGAGGAGAAGGCGGAGGAGGAGGAAGCAGCTTTCGCCGCCTCCCACAACGCCCGCGGCCCGCTCCCCCTCGCCCGGCATCCCCGCCGCGGGTGCCGCGGGGGCGGCCCTGCGGGAGCGGGGTACGGGGGAGCCGAGCGGCGCAACCGGTCCCCAGCAGCGGCGCTCGGTGCGGGAGCGCAGCCCCGGCTGCTGGCGCGGGGAGGCTTCCAGGCATCCTTGCTGCATGCGGGGAGCAGAACGGCAGTGACAAGCGGCGGCGGCGCAGCCTGCGGGGGGGGGCTCCGGGGAGCGCGGTCCGGAGGAGAAGGAGGAATGGGGGATGCCCAGAGGAGCGGGCGGGCTGGGGGAGGGGGCCGAGCCCTGCCCTCCTCTCCCCCAGGCACCGGGGCGGGGGAGGAAGCTGGGGCTCCCCCTCTCTCTCACGCCAGCCCTGTGCAGCGCCTTCGAGGCGGAGGGGGGGAGGCGGCGGGGGGAGGAAGGGGGGGAAATGCTGCAATGTAGCGCCGGGCAGGCAGGCGAGGGAAGCCGCAAACCCTCCACTGGGGCCCGGCGCAAGCCCCCGGGCCGAGCCCACCCCTCCCAGCTGCCGCGCCGCCGGCAGCCCCGCGGTACCTGCCCGGGGCGGGGAAGGGGGGACGGACGCGACCCCTGCAGGGGGCCCGGCGGGAGGACCCGGCCGAAAGGGCGGCGGGGGCGCAGCACCCACCTTTCACCACCCTGTCCGTCGTCGATAACTTGGGATCAACGGCCTTATGCTCCGACATGTCCGGCGGCCGGGGAGGCGGCGAGGCTCTCCCCCCTCGGGCAGGGCAGGCGCGGGCTGAGGCGGCGGCGGCCGCTGCGGTCACGGCTCCGGCTCCTCCGCTGCGGCCGAAGTTGCCGCGTCCCGCCGCCGCTCGCTGGCTCGGCTGGGCTCTGCCGCGCGGTGCCTTCCTCCTTCGTCTTCCTCCACCCCCGTCCTCCTCTTCCTCCTCCAGTTAATTATTGCTCGCTTTCAATCACGCCTCCGGGCTGTGCAGGACGGCTCGCTCTTCCCCCCCCCGCCAAAGACCCCGGCGACAACACCCGCGGCGGGCGGCTGTCAGGCAGCGCCGGCAGGAAAAGCCGCGAGTGGACGCGGGCAGCAGGAACAGCCAGGTTGCACACGCAGCGGCCAGCCCTGCGCTTCCTTCCTCCACGGCGCGCCGCTCCGGCTCCTCCCGCCGCCGCCGCCACCACCACGGCCGCCGCCGCCGCCCGGGATCGGGATCCGGATCCGTGTCTTCCCCGCCGCCCCCCGCAGGGTCTCTCCCCGGCTCGCACCGACTCCGGCCGCGGCCCCGCGCGCCGCTGCACACGCTCCGCCGCGCAGCCCCCGCGCGCCGCCCGGCCCCGCCCGCCCGGCTCCCGCTCCCGGGCGCCGCCATTGGCCCGCGCCGCGCTGCCACTCACCGCCAGCGCCCCGCCCCGCCCCGCGCGCGCCGCGCCGCCCAGGTGCGCCCGCCCGCCGGGGCCGCGCATCCCCCGCTGAGGGCCCGCTCGGCACGGCACGGCACGGCCCGGTCCTGCCCGGCACGGCACGGCACGGTCTTGCCCGGCACGGCCCGGCCCGGCCCGCCTGGCGTGTGGCCGCGGGAAAGAGCCTACTACCTGCCGCTCACCGGGGCGGCGGCTGCGCGCCGGGAACCGCGCCCGGTTGGCCGCGCCTGCGTGCCCGGGTGCGGACGGGTGCGGAGCGCCGGGCGCTCCGAGCGCCTGCCCCGCGGGGTGCCCGCGCCGAGGTGCGGCGTCCCCGGAGAGGTGACACGCAGGTACCGGCACGCGCGCAGCCGGGGCTGGCCTGCGCGAAAGGGAGATCTTCTTAAATAGCGTCCTTGAACCGGGGGGCTGCTGATCCATCTCCTCGGATACAGGAAAAATACATCCACCGCCCCTAGCTCTGTGGCTTGCCCAGCGCATCTGACACACGCCAACTTGGGGAATGGGCTGGCGCAGCCTGCAGCGCTCGGCCTCTATGCTGGGGCACCACTGTCCCCTCAAATGGGCCTGCGAGGACAAGCGGAATGGCCGAACATGGGTGAGAAGTGTTCGCCGCCCCCAGCTGGAAGAAAGACAACAACTCTTGCTTCATGTTTCTTAGAGGATTGGAAAGTACTTTACATCTGTGAAGGTGTCCTCCACCATTCCAGACAACATAAATATTGCTATGGGCTTGTTTATACATGTTGTTCAGGAGGAGCTATTCCTGACTAATTTCATGACTAATTTCCAGAATAAGGCTGGGTTGTTCCGGTTTAGTTTACACCGTGAGTTTTAATTAAAGAGGGCATACCTGTTCTGGAGAGGGATGTTTACAGAAATGTTGTTGAATAACTTCTGTGTAGATGAGCCAAGAATCAACAGACACCTAACCCGGCTTCTCATTTCCCTCTGGGGTGATGTACGAGTTGCTTGCTTAGCAGATACTATAGCTTTAGAAAGCCACCAAGAATATAAGATGGCAGTTGTGACACATGCTCCCTGCTTTGATTTGCCTGACATTTTTAGGGGACGTTTTGTTGGCTGTCCTTGTGGTATTTTCTCTGAGCATGGTAAGACATTCTATGTGACTGACATTTAGTAGAACAGCATGAGTTCTCAGCTTGTTCCAACAACTGTGGTGAGCTCCATGTGCTGTGACCATCCTCTTGTCCCAGGAGCACAGACTAGCTGGGTAATAAAGTTGCCATCTGAGATTCCTATTGCAGCAGTAACACGAGAATGTGAAACAGAGCTAGGGCTCAAGCGAGGGTGTCTTATGTATGCCCAGAAAAATCCTGAAGCCCATGACAAGTAAGCAGACATCTCCCCATATGGTAGGCATACTTCATGAAGCATGAAGTGCACAGAAGAATCTGGACAGAAAAACCCCTACATCTTCATCCCCACTGCCGGGAAACACTGCCCAGCGGCACTCGGCTCTCGGACACGGAAGGAGAGGCAGCATGTGAGGAATGCAGTGTGGCCAGTATTGCCTACACGTGGTGGGCCCCAGCTTCATGAGGTGTGGAGGACCAGTTTGGATCCGTTCTTCTGTGACTACAGGCAGTTCACATGAGTCATCTGGATTTGTCTTCACAGCCTGGAATAACAGAAGCTCTGGAACTCTCGAGTTTACATTTGCTCCCCCATTAATCACAGGACAAGACTTCAGCTCTGATTTTTTAACAAGGAAGTATCATTGTTGCTGCTGCTTATATAACAACATCCAATGTCACAACTCCAGCATGTTTGTATTAATTCTGAAGGCTACATAGGAGTTCTTTTTTTTAATGGTTTTCCTTTCCTTCTGGTTTTCAATTATAATATGCCATCCAGGCTATGTAAAGCTCTTTCATTTTATCTTGTGGAGGGAGGGTCTTGATTATTCAACTGTTGAATGTGTTCAGTCTTCCTTGCCAAGGTAGAATCCCCACTTCAGGTCATCTCTTCTTTAGGAGCATTCAGATGAGCTTTCGTAAGACAAAGGTCAGTACCGCAGCCAAACACCACGAATCATGCCACTTCTGCAAGGTATGATACAGCCAAGATTCAAATCACAGGTGTAAGACCTCATAACTACTCTGTCATGGTGTGGTGAAATCTTAACCCTATAACTTGCTTCCATAGCAGAATCCTTATCCTTGCTGTGATGGAGGGAAAGGAAGAGAGAGAAATCACGGAACATTATCTTTGTTCTCTGATAATAGTAACAAACTAGAGATACTCTGTTTCAGATTTGTGTTAGTAGTAAAGGTTGTATAGGCATTCCTTATGACTTAAATCTGTCCTTCAAATTCATCCACACAGGAGTCCTTCAGGTTTTCCTCACACTCCTTGTTCACAGAAGGATTTCTTTTTCATGGGATCTGAGATCTTAGATTCCTTTTTCTCATTTAACAGCAGGAGGAGAATATGAAGATTACCTCTTTGTATGAAAGAAACACAGTCCTTGGATTCTGGGAAAATTCTAACACATTTGACCTCTTGCATCACTAATCCCTAGTAGCATTGTTAGTCATTTCATCCCCCAGTAGAATAAAAGCCCAGCATGATAGATTAGAAGCTCTGATCTTCCAAAGAGCAGTCACTCCTGATTACTGATGTTGAGGACAAGCTCTGTGAGATCTGGGGGAGAGATTTTTTCCAAGTCTGAAATAAGTTAGTACCCACCTCTTTGCCTCAGATGAACAATTCTGTTCCATTTTAGCTGAGACGTGACAATTCTTTTAAGCACACAGCAGCTCTGGAAAGTAGCAGCATCCAGCTGTAGTGAAAGGAGGAATAAATGCCCATACAATGAGAAGTCAGTAATTTTAAGACAGACTTTCATAAAGACACACAAACTGAGGGATTTCAAACTACATAATAGATCCTGTGAAAAATTAGCAGTCAAGTTGTTTTGACTCTATTTCAGCAGCAAAGTGAGGATTATTTTATAGACATGTAGCAATACTTTTGCCCACTGACTCAACCAATTAAGATACTGTTTTAAAGTATTGATTGCAAGAGATAGTATTTAAAATTTTAATCATTATTATTAGAGAAAGACTGTTCTAGCTACAGGAGTCTGTCCTTCCTGCATTATTATTAGCCTCTGGAAGTTCTGGCTTCACATGTAATGAATGTAAGTTTAACAATATTTTGGAAGTAAAGGGGAATTAGCAAGGGCCCTAAATACCATGATGGCTGGATGGAAAATATGTGCAACAAGGTTAGTCTGGATATTGGTGCTGCCTTAAATAATGATTTTCCTGATTTTTCTTTCAAGAGAGATATGCAATTGCTTTGGTTTACTTCCCTTCAATATAAAAATTACTGGGGATACCCAACATCTTTGTATCTATGTCTATTGCCCAGGCAATAGCCTCTATAGCACCATTGTCTACAAGATTAAAACCACTCTATACTAGTCTATGTTGATAGTGTGTCTTGAGATGCTCCATAGTGAACTCAACATTCTGTTACAGGTCACAGTCACAACAGTGACAACAAGCACCTAAAACTTTCAAAAGAACTAGATTCATCTACATTTTCTACATTTAACTAAAACAAATTTGATACCAAGTGTCACATACTGGCCTTAGGTAGGCAATATAATTTATCAGCACTCCACATGTAGTTTGGTTCCATCATATCCTCAAGAGAGGAAATTCACCCCTGTGTAGAGAGCCTATACAGAGGGCCACATAGCAATTTAGATCACCATTAAGGGGCACTGTCTGAGGATTTTTTTGACAATAGTTTTCCCCCTCTTGTTCTACCTCAATAGAAAAGAGGAAGATAGATAAAGAGCCTGTAGCAATTAAATTCTTTGTATCCTTGAAATGCTTTCTGGTTATGTTGGCAAGGAGATGGAAAGTTCAGGCACATAAACACAGGCACATAACCCATCACTAAATGTATCCTCTCCTTTCTTCACTCATGGTCTTCATGGATCCACTGTGGGCACTTAACTTGTTGATCATCACTCTCTCTGGAGCTTTTCGTGTTTTTCCCAGCATTCATCTGTTGGGCTTTTGGCTTGGCTAATTATGCAGGTTCTGGATTTTGTCCTGAAGGTTTTAGCAGAATTTATACGCACTGTTAATGATACCGTGCCTGGTTGAGAATGCAAAGCTAAATAGATAATTCTATAGAGAGTCATGGAATGGATGATACCAAAATGAATTGTGTTGCAATAAAATGCAAGCAATGGCATGTGGAATACAGAAGAGAGATAGGTTAGCTACAACTTCCAACATGCTGAATCAACATGGAAAACAGTAACAACTGGTGCCATGAACAGTTACACAGAGCTTGACTGACATTTGAAAAGTCAACAAATAGTGAAAGAGAAGAACACAAGTGAGAGAAAATAACCTTGAGGCCTGGAAATTGTTTACCCCATGCCAAAACTAGCCTGCTTACAACAAGTTTCAATATTAAAGAAGAATAACTGTGGTCATCTAAGGCTGTGAATTAATATTTGCATTCAGATTAAGCCTCTGGTGCAAAACTGATCCACAAGTCATGCCTGTAATCCCTCACAGCATGCAGACTCAAGAGAAATCATGCAAAGGTCCCCATTCTAATGCTGCTGAGAAGCAGCCTAACACAAGTTTCCTCCACTACAGTTTCAGATTTCCTAAGAGGCACCTACTTTCATCAGACTATTCCACTAAGCCCAAAGGTGAAGACCAGATAAGAATTGAGTTTGGGTAGGAGTGAAGCCAGCATAAGAATAAATCAAAACACCAGAGATGGAAAGAATCATCTCAAACTGCAAAGCATAGTCAGAAAGCCACAGAGCCAGGTGTTTGAAAACCAGAGTCCGTATTCTAAGTCAAGTCAGGACTGGGACAAGGTGAGGTACAGGAGCACAACACAAAGGAAGCAGGAACCAGGAATCAAGACTAAGCAAACAAGAATGAAAGGCAAAAGAGTCAGAAGCAAAACTACAGCCAAATGGCACTGCAGGCTGCCAAGAACAACTGGTGGAGTTGCCTGACACATCTGCTATTAGGGGAAATTAGCCAAGCTTTAGCTCCTGCACAGCTGGGCCACAGTCCCAGTTGCCCTATTGCATCCAGCTGCAGGGCCAGTAGCCCAGGCAAAGCCCAGCAGTGTGGTTAAACATTCATTGACTTAAAACTTGATCTGCAGGAATAGCTTGTCCCTATAAATTTACTGGTGCAAGCAGGAGGTTTTACTCAATTTATGTATCCAGCAGAACACTGCACTGGTTTGCCTAAATGTGTTTAAAATTATTGCTTTAATTAAGCACTGCAAGTTTGTGCAGTGAAAATGTGTTACTGTAGAAAAAAACCAAAAAGCTGTGTCTGAAGGCAGGCGACAGTGCCAAGGTTCCCAGAAGTGGAAAGACATCCCCTCATCTCCCCCTACTGGTGTGCCCGTCCCCGAGCCTCTGCCTCTGCCAATACGTTGTGAAAGTGAAAGAAAGGACCCTTGGGAGCAGCTTCCAACATCGAACTGTTCTCAAGATGCTGGCAACAGCTTAAAAACACAGTCCTGCTATCAAGAATTAGTCATTTGCTCCCAGGGAGTTCATCCTACAGGCTTTGATTGTTAATTAGACATCGCTTTTCATGGGAGTCTACAGAATACAGATTTTGCAAGGGGCTTTAGGATGTTATCCCAGTGAATATTAAAATCTTGCAGAAAATATAAATTAAGAAAGGAATAGAAGGAAAGCTCACTGCATTTTAAAGATGTTCTTGTATTAAAAAACATCATGACAGACCAATGCCTGTTGAGAGAAATGAACAATATTTGAAGGAAATGGGAACAGCAAAATAACAAGATATACATTCATTTTGTATTATAAGTATCTATATATAGCTGATGTACCTCTGGTGTGTTATTGAAAACTACTAGTGACAGAAGCAGCTGAACAGATCCTGAAGTAAGACATGATACCCAGGGTGTTCAATACCCAGGATGCTTTTCTGCCTCCTTTTTCAGGAGTAATGCTGATGACAGAGACACAAGAACAAAGAGGAATGTGTGTAATTACTTCTGCAAGAGTAAGCCTTATTTGCTTTCATAGAGATGTCATGATTTATTATTTAGTTTTGCTGCCTTTATGGCCTAGAAACAGTATAGATTAAATCCCTGCCACTTTAAAGTTACATGCATGGAACACATCCTGGAGTAAATGATTTATTCAAGTGCCATCAGTGCCAGCTGAAGGCTCAGTGGCAGCACCATAACTGGTGCTAAGAGTGAGATAATTAATTACAATAAGTTGATACTCAAAGAACAAACACTGAAAACTTTGATTTAGTTGCCAAAACTCTCAGAATGTAAAGTGTCTTGTGATGTGTTATTTAAAGAAGCATAGTGAATATGAAAAGGAACAATGGACTAGAAAGTGTTTTCCAAACTGACCTCCTGTGCTATGTCTTTTCTGAAGAACTTTAAAATGGATAAAAAAGGACAGAACAATCTGATCTCTGAATGTATGTTTGTAAAATTCCCAAGTATTTTCAAAGCAAAATACTGAAAACTAGAGATTACCATACAGTTTAAGGAACTCTAATCAATATAACTACAATATTGAACTAGATGTAAATAACTTAAGTTGGCTTAGTGGTAGCACTACAAAATATAAAAATCTTAATTTAATTTTCAGACTGGCCATAATTTACGCGTTGGAAATCGAGATTCTCACTATCCCCGAGGCTTTAAACTGCTGTACAATGCAAAGCTGCTTTTTAATGGTTATAAGTTACACTTACACTCACTTAAAATACATTTTATGTTCCCAGGGTGATGCAGAGCAGCCCTAAATTAAGGGAAGCTAGGTTTCTAATTGACTACAAACATTCTCAACCAGGGATGCAAGTTCAGTGCTGCTGTCTTAACCAACTGCAGCAAAGGAAAAGGAACTCTGTCACTCTAGCAGTGCCCTACTAGTCCCACAAGGCTTTCCTGCAGGGCAGCTTGCGAGACTAGGTATTAATCTTGTGAAAAAAAAACCCAGAAATATTGACAACCAATCTCTCCCCTTCTCCCCCTTGCACCTATGTCACTGAAAAAACATCAGCCTAAGGCACACCACGGAACATCCTTTCAATCATATTTTAATCAAATTGCTTTTCATCAGCTCCTCAAATTTTATGTAAGAAGCACATGAGCCACTTTAATCTTTCCTCCTCCTCCCTCACTTCTTAAAAGAAAGTTTCAGTGCTCTGTGCTTACTCAAAAAATGGCATTCAGCACAGCAAGAGATGCATAAATCTTCTAAATTGCTAAAAAAATGGTACCCAGAGGCTGTTGTGGCTCTAGATGATGACAATTGAATGCACAGGACTGGAGAACACCATTTTAAAATACTCAGGTAATAAATTTTCCTTTTAAAGTATCCTTAGCAGCAGAGGCGTGTTGTGTTACTGATGCATTAGAGACAACGGAAGTGCCTGGGAATGATCAGGAATTAAGGCTTCACCCCTTAAAAAGGTGGCAGGATCAATAGCTCAGCTGAAGTGCATCTACACCAGTGTATGTGGCATAGGCAAGCAAAAGGAGGAGCTGGAAACCAAGGTGCAGCAGGGAAAGTGTGACACAAGTTGCCATCATGGCAACAGTGTGGGTTGGTTCACACAGCTGGAGTGTTGTAATGGCCAGTGCAGTGGGTGTAGGGATAGGCAAGAAAGAGAGGTGGTGGGGTAGCCACATATGTGAGAGAGTGGTTGGATGGACTAGAGCTTAATGATGGTGGGAGTGTTGATCTGCTGCAGGTAGGAAGCCTCTGCAGAGGGATCTGGACAGGTTGGATCAATGGCTGAGGCCAGTTCGATGAGGGTCAACAAGGTGAAGAACTGAGGATGTCAAACACTGGAACAAGCTGTCCAGAGAAGTGGTGGAACTACCATCCCTGGAGGAATTTAGAAGACTTGTAAATGGGGCATTAGGGATTAGTGGTTTAGTGATGGACTTGGTGGTTCTGGATTACCAGCTGGATGTGATGACCTTAAAGGTCTTTTACAACCTAAATGATTCTATCATTCTTATTGATACAAAACACATCCATTCTGTAAATAGATGTGCTCTACAGGATGGGACAATTTCATCATCTTGACTTTAATAGTTTGTAAAAACAATTTAAACTTAAGGCAAGGAGCAGACATTAACAATATTCAAAACTATTAGGATGTTTCTTATTGAGTGGAAGCAAACACTTTTCAGTTACGCTTGCTATCTTAGCTTTGCCAATAAACCCAGCACTTGCTTCATTCCTTTATATGACACTGCTTTCTGCCTAAGAAGGAAATATTTCTCTAACTCTCCTGGAGTTCACAGCTATCCCAAGAGTAATGACTTCTTGCTGGTTGTCTTCCAAAGGATGTTGTCAGCCCCTCAGTAGTTCATTTCGGGTGAAAATAACCCTTGTGCCAAGGCCAGGCCAGGATCACATACCAAATAAGTCCCATTAAAATCTTCAGATAAGGCATAAATGACATTTAAGTACTACAGTGCTGACCTTCTGCTCAGTAGTGAATTAGTCGAATATCTGCAAAAATGGGTTTGCTCTGAGTTAAAAAATTGACAAGTGCTATCCTGACCTCAGAGTGGGATTGGTGAGACTTGCAAAATTGAGTAGCCCAGGACATGCATGCTCTGCCAGATTCTCAGAAGTTTTCCACTTGAATATATCAGCTGAGAGAGGGCTGATGACAACTGTACCAGTGAAGGATCTGGATGCTCTTACAATACATTGGTCCCTGGATACTTAGTGCTGGGAGCAGCCCTGGCACCATGACTCGTGCCAAACACAAAAGTCACAGAGAGTGCTAGAACCATGTGCTTGTGCCATGTTCCCCCCCCAGCTGGGAAAGAGTGTCATGTCATTTCATCTCTGAATCTACCTATTTTAGTCATGGAGCTTACAGGAAGAGAAAGGGAAGTGAGATGAGACAGAGGAAAGTGATTGCTGCTATGCAGATATACAATTAAATGAGGTCTAGCAGATGGCAGATGACCTGAACTCTGTCTCTTCACTAAAATGCTTTCCTTTTGCCTCCTTCCTGTCCATACTTAGCTTGAGTTGTCACTTTTTATTCTTGCGCCAATTTTTTTCAGTCATTGGGTCAGCTGGGAAAAAAAAAGTGTTGTTCACTGGGAAGAAAGAAGACAAATGGATGCTTCCAACACCATATAATTAGAGTGCAAAGCATAGCCACAGATAAAATATAGATGCATGTAAAATATGGGAACCAGACCTTCTGCCTTACTAATGCAATTATTCATATGCATGGCAACACAAATCTGCTGTGGAAGGAAATCTGTATCAGTGATAATGTTTGTTCAGATACTCACTTGTATATTCATGGGATCAGATGGACAATATGCAGTGGGGAATTATTGGTTCACCTCCTTCCATTTCTGTGTCCTCAAAATTTTCCTCTTTTGTTTTCCCTTCTTTTCTCTCTTTTTAGGTTGGATTTTTAATTCCCCCTCCTTCCTTATTTTGGAAGTGCCTGGAACAGTGTTTCAGAAAAGTTTTACAACAGCATGCTTCCCTTTAAGGATATAGATTGAACCTTGCAGTAACCATACACATTCTTCTAGAAGAACCTTCACATTAAAGCTGCTGTTCCTGCCTTCCCTCATCCCTATTCTTCTTTTTCCCCCCATCTTCTTAGCTTTGTTGTGGCCCATGATGGGCAGTGATAGGGAGGGATGATTAAGACACTGCTGTGACATTTTCCAGTGATTCTTTCCCAGGAAGGAACCATTTCACAGACTCCCAACATATACCCTCATCATGTCCAGAAGTGCTTTCCAAAGTATTCTGGTGATTCTTAATTTTAAACTCCATTATTTTAAGTGGTCACCAATTTCTCCCAATCAGAGTGTGGACTTTGAATGTCCTAAAGCTTTCTCTGGTCACTGTCTTTGAAGTATCTACCAAAATAAATTAGGGTAAACTCTGACTATGTCACTCACAGAGATGAGCTTAGTAAATCTGGGTTTTTCCTATTTAAAAAAAATTGCTAATACTGCTCTAAATATATAGTCACTGCCAACAGTAACACACATAGCAGCCAGCTTCTATCTGCATTGAGATTTCCCAGACAAGCTGTATAATATCACTCCAGAAACTACTAAGCCTTGGCAATAATCAGAAGATTGGTGGTGGTGAGACAATCCAGAAACAATGGATGAAGTTAATCAGGGAGGCAAATGAAATAAGTACTAGCACAAAACTGAGGAAGAAGAAACTGCTGACATACTAGGAGCAGACACTGGCCTATCACCTCGAAGTTTTCATATTCTGCATATTATTCATACATAATATTCCCATTCTAGGAAGAGCATATTGGAAAACTTGTATGAAGTAATGCTAAAAACACTATATTAAATTTCTCCTAAAAGTATGCTGATTTTCCAAATGGAGGAAGGAGAAGAAAGAATACTAATACCCTTCTGTCCACCTTACTTGCCAAATGCAGAGAATCATTTCCTTTCCTTGTGCAGACAAGCTATATAAGAAATAAACAAGAAGTTTCACATTTCACATTCAAAGATGCAGATCTTGGAAGCTGAACTCAGCAAAATTCACACTGGAAACAAGACACACATTTTTAACACTGAGTAATTAACCAGTGGGATTTCTTGCCCTGGAATATGCTGGGACACTTGGAGCTTTTAAATCACGTCAGGGTGTCTATAAAAAGATGCTTTCTGCTTCAGTTGCAAGATACTGAACTCAGTGTGGAAATTGGCCTGCTATGAAGAAGGTTGGACTAGATGGTCCCAAGGGCTTTAGTGATTAGCAAATATACTCAGGAACACGTCCAAGTGTAATACCCAATTTGCACGAATACCGGTAATGCCCACAATTTATGAATTCACTTTTACTGAGAATGTCAAGCATTCAAATTTAGAGCTAGTTGTCTGTGGTTGCACTAGTCATACTGTAGGACAGAAGGTATGCAAGAGGAAGAAAGTGTGGCTTCAAGTGCAACCAAACTAAAATTCCAGTTAAATATGAATCCCATGTTTGCACATTTTTGTTTATGTATTCATTTTTTAAAATCACTTCTTTTTAATAGCCTGAAAATGAAGAACTGTGTTCCAGTAAAAATAACACAGTGACCAGCTACAGCTAGAGAATGAAAAGGTATCAGCTCAGGAAAGCACTGCTTAACCCTGCATTCACCAACACCAAGCTGTTGAGAGTCCCAAGTACCATAATCTCCATTTCTTTTGAGACACCTATGTGTCTTCTTAGTTTAATTTGTATCATCCACAGTAAACCTGAGTATAATTACAGTTCCATCAGTCTTAGCGCCCTGCAAAGCAAAATCCTTGTCCCAGAGTGTAAAGAGAAAAACTCCACTTTGCTCTCATCAGCCACTGCCAGAAAGAAATTTCAGCCCCCACTGATGGAGCTTTCCCTTGGAGCACTGGTCACCAAGACCAGGCAGCAGGAATGCAGTGAAGCAGTTTGCACAGCTCATGCCTTGTTGGTTTGCATAAAAGTTTGGCTTTTATCCAGAGAGCTAGAATCCATGGCAGCTCCTCAATCCTAGGAATCATATATTTGAATGCTGAATGCCCTGCCGCCTCCAATTAATTCAGAAAGTTCTTTATGGCATTTTATGCCAGCAAATTTATCAATTCAGCCTGCTGACTATGCGAGTCTTTTTTTCTAACTACTCTGCACTGAATATCTGTAGGCAAGTAAAAGATGCCATGCATGAAAGCACAGGACTTTTTCTTAGAAGTTCAGTGACAAAGTCTCTTTCTTGGCTGCTTCATGGCACTGACACTTAGGACATCTTTCTAGTGGTACTATATACGTTATTGCTCATAGTCCATCATGACTTTGCTTAACTTTATTCAGTTATTCATTTGAATATTGTTATTCATTTGTCAGATGAATTTCACCAATCAGACTATCTAGATGGAATGTTTTAGTCAGAACTTTGCCCTAAATTGCACCTTGTTTACGATTTTATCAGGAGAAAAAAAAAAAAAAAAAAGGAGGAAACATTCAAGACATTAAAGCCAGTGGTTTTACCTTACTCCTCAATTAGTCCATTTATTTCAGTGAAGCTCCACAATCTTCCACAAGAGCTAAATATGCCTCCCATTATATTTTTACTGCCGGGAATAGTCCTTGTGCAATTCAGAGTACCCTGGGCTGCCACAGAAGTAAGGTACCATGGTGATCTCTGAGAAACCAGACTTCTTAGGTGAGATGTCAAACTGAGGTCCCCAGAATTGCATTTCCAGACAGTAAGACTAAACGGAACTAGCTGGGGATTCCACAGTCCTCGCTGTAGCAGTGAGATAGTTGTTCATCATTTTGCAATACAAACTCTGTTCTAGTGTTTCTACATTTTTGATTTGGAGAATTGCAAAGCCTGGAGCTCAGTGCTTTTTCAAAATGTAATACATGCCAGATGCGTATTTGTCCACCGCATGGTTATGTAAGAGCGGCTCAGCAAGTCTCTCTGCTTCTCCCCTCCCATGGCACAGCAGACATGATTTAAATCCCAGTCTGCAATGTTTGCTGCGTGCTGATGTCTTTCCACATGAGAGGTTTGAGATGTCATAGGCCACAGGACCACATATAGGCAGCTAGCAATCAGTGCTGCAAGATTTCCTAGTCTATGGCTAGATATTAAATACCTATAACAAACAACAGACTCCAAACCATCTTTCCTTAAAGCCTAACTCCTCCATCCTGAAAACTGCAGGGTAGGATTGGGTCAGAACTGATCCCCCACCAAAAAATTCAGCAGAATTTTAGGAATTATTGACCTATCAATAAACAAAAGAGAAAACAAAACATACATCCTTTCATTATACTGATTTCTTTTTTTTTGCTCTCTTGTCCCCCATTTATATGAGTTTTTAAATCTAGATGGTCAAAACAATATGTATTCTAGCAGTACAGGAAAAAGAAAGCCCTTCACTCTCAGTTGTTCAGGCCCACACACTACTGCTGAGGTACCATTTTGATGTCCTGTTCTGGCAGCTGTGTAATTATATCTCAAGTAGTATAATTAGATTCACTGAGCACACACTCACTGAAAGAGAGATGAACAACTGCAGTGGCTTTCAAGATAAGATTTTTATATTGATGCTCTTTCTGCTGCTATACGAAAATTCTTGTAGTGAAGTCAGTGAATCACAGTAATATGTAAGTGTTGACAGCTATTTATGTTAGGTCCTTTTGAATTTGTAAACAGAATATGACAGAACTAAAGCAAACACCAAGAGGTTATTTTGCACTCTGCTGAACTACACAAAGTGATATAAAGACATTTCAGAAAAGTTTTACAGAGCTGGAGAAAAACACTGCACTGTAGGATGAAAATTCAAGATTGTCTTGGAGAAAAAGCCTTCACCTGGGAAAGTTCATCCTTGTAACATCGTGCTGGCTCACATGAGCTTTCCATTTGTATAAAGCAGATGATTCCCAAACCAGGCATGCTCAGCGTGTGTGCATGGACAGGAGGGTGCAGTGCCAGGGCACAGCCTCTGTATGAGCTGCACATGCCGCTCAGCACCCAGCATACACACAGCAGCCAAAAGGGTGTGCGAGTTCTGCCACAGCCACAGACAGGATGTAGCCCACAGAGCCTTTCAGCAGCCAGCCACATCCTCCTCCATGGTTTCTTTTTTAGATTTTATGGGAGTCCCCAGGATCCACATGGAGCAACACTCATTCTTCATACTGCTCTTTCCCTTAACCTCCCACTCTCATCCCATTAGAAATCATCAAAGAGAGAAAAAAACACCAGGACCTGAGTAGAGGAATGTGAAAAGCTTGCTTGGTGAAGCTATAGACAAAATATATTTAGAGTTAAAATTCATAAGAAATCTCTGCTCTGTGTCCCAGTTCTAGTTTTCAAAGAGCTGACTGTAAGGTATTCAAGATTTGGGGTGTTTGTTTGCTTGTCGTTTGTTTCTCTTGCCTTGCCTTGCCACATTTCTATTTCTGAACACATGTCAAGGCAAACGAACAGAGTACTTTCCCTCAATCAAAGCCAATTCCCATTTTGATAGTGCAAAGACCTTAAGTGTGGCTCAGGCTGACCCAAGGTATGTCAGACTAATCTTTTGATGCCATTAAGCAATATAGATGATGGGCATAAACAGATTAACATGAGAGCTAACCAGTCTGGCAGCACGGATGTCTTCACTGCCTCAGCTCTCTACGTAATTGCACCCTGTGCCTTTCCATCTCCAAGAGCTTTTGCTCACTTGATTCTTAAAGTAAAATAATATGGAACCAGTAGGAAGGTGCAGGGATCACATAGGTTCTAACAGGTGAAAAATGCATCATTTTTGTCACACATTTGATAACTTACTTATGCAGTATTCTGATTTACTTATGGTAGTATAAATCAAGAGTAACTCAGCCACTCAGCCAGCATGGAGTTCTCAAAAGTGAGATATTTTGTGTTTTCTCAGCTCAGAGGGGGTCACAATATTTTGTGCAAATATCTCCTGTCACTTCTGCCCTCCCCCCAAGAAAGCACATTTCCTGCTAGCTATAGAAGAATGCTTGAAAGTGCAAGAGCTCTGGGTTAAAAACTTCTAAATGTATTACTGCTTAAAGCATTATAATTTTCAAGCCAATTTCATGATTTTGAGCACTCAGGGTTGGCAACAGTAAGCAAGTCGAAATAAATGAGGTGTAAATGCTAAGTAAGGCCAAAGAAATATACACTGCATGAACAGCATCACATATGAATCTCTTGTCCACAGTTCTATTGGCTGACCTCTAGATAATATCACTGGAATGCCACTTACTGAATGTTGCTTCAGTAACCTCTGTCTTGCTGCCAAAATCAATATTCCTGGTTTTGGTAACACAGCCTGTTATGATACATGTTATTTAGAGGTGAACTGATCATAAAGAACCTGATGAAAACTGGAAATATTGAGAGAACAGACAATATTTTCAGGAAAAAATTATAAGACATGGAAAATTTTACTTATTTGGGCAGCTGAGCACAGCAGATGGCAAGATCTTCAGGGAAATAAACACAAAGTTTGGGAAAGCAAGAATGTGTTCTAGCAGTTGCCAATGATCTCACGCAGCAGGAAAATCAGTCAAAAATCAAATAGACACTCAGTAGCACCAGTGTTTTGTCAACATTTAGTAAAAAATGGGGACTTGGCAGCCAGAAAGGGTAGGACAGAGGAGGCTGACTGGCTTCGAGGGCCAGTGTTTGCAAAAATAATTGTCAGGATCAGATGGTATTATAAATTTAACGATCAGGAGGTTTCAATGGAGATTCACCACTGTAAATCAAAGAGTGTGCAGCTATGAAACTAAACTAATCATACAATTATTAAGGTTGGAAAATACATCCAAAATCATGGAGTCCAACCTCCGACCAACGCCACCATCCCAACTAAACCATGGAACTAAGTTCCATGTTCAACACTTCCAGGGATGGTGACTCCACCACTTCCCTGGGCAGCCTGTTCCAATGCCTGAGCACCCTTTCAGTGAAAAAATTATTCCTGATGTCCAACCTGAACCTCCCCTGGTGCAGCTTGAGGCCACTTCCTCTCATCCTGTCACCAGCTGCCTGGGAGAAGATGCTGACCCCCACCTGGCTACAGCCTCCTGTCAGGGAGTTGTAGGGAGCAAATGTGAACCTGCTTTTTACAGCCACCTCCCAGGATAGTGACTGTCAAGTGATGAAAAAACCATGAGCAAGACCTGGACATATTACATAGTAAAGCAAATAATATTGTCCCAAGGACACATTTTTATAAATTAACACGGTTGTTAAATATTCAAATTGGATATTTAAGAATATGGTCTCTAAATGAATGATTAAGTTTAGAAATACAACTACTGAGTGTTCATAAATCCATGTTATTCCACAGAAGGCCCATAACCATCCCTTTCAGGTAAAGACTGCACAATATCTCACCTATATCTCTCCTTTCTCCATTCATTGCTGCTCAAACTTCATATTCCACATATATAGGATAAATAAGAAAAGCAAAATTTAACCTATTATGTCAGACTGAATTAGCAAGTTATTTCATTTAAAACAAGAAATTTTAGATTTTTTTAGGCCAGAATTATTATTGCTCCACTTGTGTTTCTCCATTTAAATCCTTACTCAAGGTCTCTTTGTACATGTGAGTCTTTCTTAGTCTTCATTTTAAATTACTACCAGCCATCCAGGTGCCAAAACTTGAAAAAAGGATAGCTAAGAAATTATACATGCTTTCTGTATATAGATGCTTGAAGCGTCATCACTGTGGAACTGAGTTGATCATTATATACAACCATACAACTTCTGTTATATCTGCCTCATGATCAAGTATTAGTTTGAAAAGACTGGGTATAAAAACAAATTGGACAAAATCTTTCTCGTGTATCTCATGTATCAGTGTGTGATACTTATGCCTGCATGTCTATGCCTGTTGCAGCTGAGATGAATGAAGTATTCTTCATGGTAAAATTAGCTCAGTTTTTTTTTTTTTAATTAGAATTTACACATTCATACACATTAGTGCAATTCTGCACTAATGAGGTGGGTGAACTCCTTGTCTACTGATGTCAGAGGTTTTTCCTGAAAGGGGAAAGGATTTCATGCAGCATTTGAAAAGAGCTGAATCATGCAAAATTATTCATGATAGATACATGCATGTGGATATCTTGGGCTTAGATCTAAGTACAACAGGACCATGACCAAACAATAGTAATTCGTAAGCTTTTGCAGGAATTGTGGACAACTTGTAGTATATTTGTAATTTGTAATACATCAGCTTTCATTCTTGTGTTACGTATCCCAGAAACATAACATTGCAGAAAACAATCCCTTTATTTTTGACCATTTTTTTATTCCTTGGATGTTCCAGTAGTTTAGAGAATTTCACTAGAGTCTTAGACTCTCAAGTACTTCAAAAAATTAAGGTATGCCATCTACTCCAAAGCTTTGGGCCATTTGAGTAATCAAGACATACTGTTGTTCATCTAATCTAGAATTTTGCCATTAATACAGACAAAAAAATTACACAATGGTCAATTTCTGCAATATATATCCAGGAAAAAATCCCTCCCAAAATTTAGTCATTTGAAACTTATTGGTTCTCTGAAACTTGAGTTGATTATGTACTTCCTGTGCTTTTAATATTATAACTCTGAATATATTTGGTTTTGAAGTATTTTAAAATATTCTCTTTTGTACCCAGGTAAAGAGACTGGCCCTGAATTTTCACTGTTGAAACCAATCACCTAAATATTTGCATAGAAAAAGGAATCCTTCCATCAGGTCTGCATTTGCAGTTGTTCAGTTGCAATGAATCTCTCTCACCCCTTGGCCAAATGTCTTATCTGAATGCAATTAACATTTCTTTGTGTTTAATTTTTTTTTTCAGTAAAAGAGCATTTCTAACCCTCCCCCCAAGTTCTGTAGAATATGCAGAATGTTTTCCAGAAAAAGCTTCTGTACCCACTTCTTACTCAGCAGATTCAAATCTCCTTCAGAAATTATTTGTAATAATCCAATCAACCACCTACCTTGCCTCACTGATGTCTATCACCACACATATAAGAACCCCCAAACCTATGGAAAGGTTTATTCCTCAGCCAATGTGTCTACAGACTTAGTACACCTGTGGAATTGAATATACGTTAATGTCTTTCCTATTAGGATCTGCAATGACCTGAGTAGATTCCAAGGCAATAAAAAAATATTCTCCCTCCCACTGATTCAATGGGAGGGACTTGGAGACACTCCCCATCTCTTCTGTGCATTCCAAACCTTGCAGCATAAGACCTATGAGTCACTGAGCAGGGATCTCATCTTTATGTTCATCTTAGTGGCAAAAAAACTTTCGTTCTTTATAAACAGATTAGTACACACCTATAAACACATGCACAATTCTGGCATATAAAGTAGGAGATAAATAAATAACCTGTGCTGTCAAATGTATGGGAACTAAGTCTGAAGTGTTTCAGGTATTTCCATGTTCCTGGCTTGGTGGGAATTTTCTTTGCATTTAGCAACAATTTTATAGTTTTTAATCATGTCAAAATTGTCTTGAAGATTAGTACCTTACTTAGAAGGAAATCACTTTTACAGCTCAATGTTTTTCTGGTCAAATATCATGATTCAGTCTGGACAGACAGAACATACACAGTGTGGAGAAATTATGTAATCTTAACAATTAAATTCACCATTACTTAACATTTGAACTCCCAGGAATACAGATTTGTTCTTCTCTGGTTTGCAATCCAAAGACATTCAAAGTAAACACATACATGAGTAAGTTTATAGCCACCCCCTCCTTCCACTTCAAACTTTTGATTAAATGTCCATGTAATGTTTTTGATGAAAGACACATCAAAATATAATATTTTAACAAAGCAGTTCTACATAATTTCCTTTCCCAAATCTACATAAAGGCCCAGATTCATGGGTCTACTGAGAGGGAGTTTTGTAGCAGAAGGTCTGCACTGTCCCTTGCCTCCTGAGGGAAAATGCAGTTCACGTTGACGGCAGTGTAAGCCAACCATGGCAGGAAGCAAATGTACCTTTTCAATGTGAATGTCAAAATTACTTCTCATTTTCAGCCAAGAATGTCAAACATGAGTTCTGAAAATAAATACATTTACAATTCAGGCAGTGTTGCTTCCATGTTCTCTATCACAAAAAGTATTGCATTTGTTTGCACTCAGATTTCATCTTAAATTTATTTGTGGGTGTATCAAAAAGGTGTGTTTTTTCACATCTGCAACCCATTTGAATTTATAATAAAAGACAGCTTACATTTTTTAAATGACTCACAGAATCATTAAGGTTGGAAAAGACCTTTAAGATTATCAAATCCTACCTTTGACTGAATACCACCATGACCACTAAACAATATTGCAAATGCCATATTTACTCATTTTTTGAACACTTCCAGAGATGGTGAATCCACAACTTCCCTGAGGAGCCTGTTCCAATGCTTACCACTCTTTCAGTGACCCAGGAGTTCTGTCTAACTAAAGAAGTTGAAACCAAAACCGCTAGCAGTTGTTCACCAGGCCATATCTGAAGCAAAAATTCACAGCTGTGTTTCCCAAGCTATTCTGGAAAAAGAGATTCTGAGAAATCATTTTTACAAAAAAAAAAAAAAAAAAAAAAAATTTAAAGAAATTGCTAATTAATTCAGTCAATATGTTGACGTGCCTGGCAGGCTGTTTCATGCAGTAGGGATGCAAACACCATGACTGTGTTCTTTAAAGTTCCTTTCTTCACAGAAAAATTTATCATTAGAATGCAAACATAACACAACCCCAAATCTATTCAGCTGATAAGTATTAGCCTGTTCTCTTGCCTTCATGTAGAAAACAGGCAGACCTTGGCTTGCTTTGCTTCATGGCTTAGCTCAGACAGCCACAAATCTCTCTGGACTGTTCCTTCACTCTTTCAGCTATTTGGTTTAGGCAGAAACTGGATAAAATCCAAAAACCATACGTGCAAACATGTTCTGGACAACTGATTTTATATTTTGACCAGTAAAGAACAACTTTTAGTGGCAAGACCAAAGCTAAACTGTTGAATCAATATAATAGGAATTCTTTTGTGGTGTCTATTTATAAACACATCCATATCATAGCAAAGCAGTTATGCAATTTCTATTTCTCCAATATACGTTCACATGCTGGTGACTATTTAATGAAAATAGAATGATAAGAAAAATTATCGCCCACTGATTGCTTCCAGTTTAAGCTTGGGGAGGAGGGTGTATAGGCCTTCACTTTCACATTCTGTTCCTTTAGCTAAACATACAAGGCTTGGTCTGTAGATCTGTATCATGTTAAATATATATATAGCTTGTGAGGTGGCCATAGTGCTGGGATGTGCAAATCCAGCTTTGAAGTCTACACCTCTTCCTGTTTATAAATAGAGTCCTGAATGTTAAATACTGCACTGAAGCAGATGGTATCTTACAAAAGAAGCCATTAAATAGCTTTAATTTTACTGTATCCATTATTGTACATACAGGTAGAAAATGCTTGCAGATTTATGTGGATGAATGTGCAAATTATGTCTTTTCCTCACGCTTTCAACAAGTCCTTAGTGTTACAAAATCTGTGTTTTCCTTAGCATGAAAAAGCTCCTCACTCTATTAGGAACAGCATATGCCCTTTATGCCTTCAACAGAGATAGCCAGGGGCACACTTGCCAGGGTTGCTGTGGCAGGGGACAGACCCAGGACAAAGCTGTGCTCCCTACCCCAGCTGGGCACAGGCTCTGCAGCCCCACAGTCCTGATGCAGTCCTGAGCTGCCCTGCACTACTTGTATGGCCAAGATGGATTTTACCATTAAGACTTAAATCAGCAAAAGCTTCTGGGACAGAGTCAGCAAGTATCTGAAGAGATCCTTATGCATCAGCTGAAAACAGACTCAGTAGAAACACTACGATAATAATAACTGATAAAATAACTGAGTTTAATGGGGCATGGCAAAGTTAATTCTGAAGTCCAGAGGCTCCTTATTAGCTGGAGACTGGAAAGACAAAGGGGTAGAGAGGTGGAGAGACTTCTGGAGCCACACCTGACAAAACTGCAAAAGTGACTGCAAAGTCTCTGGAACCAAACTGACAGACACAAGCTCTGGGAATCAAACCACGGGGCATGTTAATGGTGCTTGGTCCCCAGTGAGCTATTGTAAATTAAGATGATGACTGCCAAGCACATTGTCCTGTTAAAAAAGGCAGAGCACCAGAGACAGGTATTTCTAGACCAGACAGACTGGATCCCAAGAAGCTACAGTGTTGATTTATTTGTGAAGAGAGCTGGGTAAAACTATGTACTGTAATAAGAGTTTATCACCAACTGAAACAATCTTGGGAAGCTAAATTCCCTTTCTTTTCCTGGGAGACTCCACAGTATGATTGTTTCATTCTCACGCAAAGTGTGTTTGATATATTCTACTTTCTCTCCTAGGAAATAACATTTTATTTATGCTGTTCCTTTCCCATATATTCAAGAATTTCTGGTTTTATGCACTCAGTTAAGCTGACAGTGGTTTCTAGCACCTTCTGTGCTGCAGGTACAATTTGTTCAGTACTGTGTTGTCCTCAGACATCACTGAAGCAATACAGTAATGCTGTGATGCCTGAATGTGTCACAGGCATGACTGACAATCCCAACCTCCCCATAAAAGCACAAGTCTAATCCTCAATTTGGTAATGCACTTTTTACACAAGAATATATTTCGTTTGGAGTACACCATGCAAAACTTTCTCAGTTCAAAGTATTCAAACTACTTTTAGTTGCTAATTAAATGCTTGTCCCCATTAGCCTCCCCATAGTTTCAGCAACATAATTATATCCCCATCTCTCACAGCAGTGCTCATTTGTGAAAGCCTTGCAAAAAAAAGTCAACTACATAATCAGAAAATAAAAAACGTCCCATGATAATTGAGGTGACTAGCACTGGTAACAAATATAAAAGCACAGTGAAGGTGAGTGATTCCCAAGCAAACCATAATTTTTTAGTGGGACTACCTGGGTAAGCATTACAATTAATGAAAAAAATCAGAGGAAACTGAAACTAGGTCATGAATAATTGTTTAACCAAAACAGACCTAATTAATTAATTTAAAAGAAATTATTTACCTGGAAAAGACTATGCAGAGAGTAATTGCTACAGAAGCTCTGTAAACTGGAGGATATTTTGGAGTTATAGTAGGTGTGGGATGTGTAAAGATAGAAGTGCTTCTACTTTATATGGAGGATGAGCAATGCACTAAAATTGCACAGGGATGTGCTGATAAGGTTCTTAAAACCAAATATCTTTGTTCCAATATTATCAAAAACAGTCAGCAGAGAACATAGTTCTGGAAAGCTGCATTTCAAGTATCAGAGAACAGCCCTTGTTTTGAGATGCTTCATTTTCAGTGAGACATTGAAAATGTTACATCACCAGAGTTACTCCTAATTGCATTGGATTATAACAATACATGACTTTGTGCACTTTATTTGCCATAATAATCATTAACTAGATTTGTAGCAGTTACTGTTTTCCATGAAATGAAGATGATCAGGTCAGTAATGAAGGGTTTGCCATGTGTTTGCAGCTGGGATTTTATTTGCTTTATCAGAACATTCATGCTCATACCATATGTGTTTTTCCTTACTCTAGTGACTCTGGCCACTCTGCCAACTGAGCATTGCTTCAAATGGACTGAAGTCGGAGAAAGACTTCAAGTCTTTTTTTTGTTTTAATTTTTTTAAAAAAACAAGCTTCTAACCTCAAATTTTTGCTGTGTTAATTAAAAATATTACTGGTCATTGGGTAAAATGCTGCATGTAGTTTTGCCACATCTGAGCAATGAGGTGACAGCAGGACATTCTCTGCAGGGTGCAGGAGGGATTATGTTGATTACAGTCTGAGGAAGAACCAAATCAATCCCTCTGTCACTTTTGGTACTACTTACTCAGCACTGTTCTAGTTACCACAAAAAGTCATACAGACAAGTAATAATGTAGAATTCTCAGTCCAGCAGAGAAAGGTTCCCTCATAGGGAATCTGTGCACAGATAACAATGATTTTCCATGATATAAATCTAGGGATTTATAAATCTAAAATGTAATTGCCAATCTGGAGAAAATAACCAAACAAATGGCATGCCATTCCACATCAGAGCAGCACAGGGAACACCGGTGGTTTATTCACATGGCTAGAGCATCACAATACCTTGTTACAGAGAGAGACTGCTCTGAAATTCTGGTGTACAAAAAGCTTTGTCAATGCTGTGCAACACAACCTTCAACTTTGAACTTTGAAAGTCTTAGAGAAGTTTGCTTACAACTGTGTTTGGAATCAAACCAAATAAAGTATTGTGCTGGGCTTAATCCCTTGCCTCTGGCCTTAATTAATCTATAGTGTATAGTTACCAATCACAGCATTGATTTTCTCCCATGGATTTCTAGTATAATGTATCTTCAGACTCTCAGGCACAGTTTCAGATAGAATTCTGCTCTGGTCTGTTCATTGGCATGCTGCTGAAATCAGGAAATATAAGCCTAAGCTTGAAGAAATACAGTGGTGACAGAAATGCAGTAAAAAACTTTGTTTACTAAAAAACCCTTATATACAGGGTATATAAATTGGGCAGCAAATGAGTTATAGTCACTTGTATCCATTTAATTCTTAATGGCCATGAAAAATTGATGTAAATACATATATTCATCATTTTCTGGTTTCATGTTAAATCTTGAAGCTGAGGGAATGTGTACCTAATAAAGTTATCCAGAGCTGCTTTTGGAGTTCCAAGGAAGGTCATTAAAATGTGCAATGCTAAGGAATTAACTTCCACATTTAAGCATTTACTGACTAAAAATCAACCTTCCAGGAAGCAATTACTTAAATATCTTCTGTACATCCTGCACCCAATATTTAGTTTGTAGCATACATTTTTTACAGTAGGTTAGCCTTTAATTTTCTGTACCTAAATTAAGGAGCAGGAAGCAGAAGCCCTACAAATGAAAATAGCTTTTCTCTTTAGTTTTTCTACCATTGCTCATTCTCAAGCCCACTACCTACTACTACCTACTGCCAAGTCATTAAATACCTACTTCAGTTCATTTTTAAAGAGTTTGCTAAGCAGCAAATGGACATGACCTTAAAAGTGGGCAAAGATCTACTGCTAGCAACATTGTTGTAGCACTAGAATGTATCCATTCCTAGTGGTTCACCCTCACAGGAAGGAATTCTGAAGTTCTTCCTGGACTAGAAGTGATGACAAAACTACTCCAGTTTACAGTACAACTTTAATTTTCATGGTGTCCACAGAAAAGTTGGTATTTAATCCCAATTTAGGGAAGCATTTGTAATCTGAGTCAGGATTTCCTCACACAGGTCTCAATTTCTGAGAAGACTTCCTCTAGAACTGCAAGTATCTGACTCTTGCTTAAGGAAAGAGTGACTTTGGCAGGACAGTCCCTCCAGCTCATCACAAACACCAGTGTGGAGGCAAAATGAGAATCCAGGTGCTGGCATGAATAAGAGTCCCATCAGATGGTAAAGCCAAGAAAATGCCATAAAAAAATAACAGTTTTTAAATGTTATGAACAGCTTACATTATGGAAAACCACAAAGTTCAGGAAAAAGGGACATAAAGGCTGCTCCACTATTCGCTCTTTGCCAGTGGCCCTTAGCACTTATCTAAGGAAGAAATGTGAGACAAACGGCAATTCTTTTAAATATTCAACCACCTTCCTAACCATATTCATAACCACCCTCCCAAGCTGAAGACTGCACATCAAAAAACCTTTTAATAGCCACTGACTGACCTGTCTCCCAGAGAAATTCAAGTTCTTACTTTGGCATTCTTAGTTCTTTGTCTTCATAACACCATGGATTAACAGGCTGCATGAATTAACACTGTGTTGCCTGCACAAGTCCCTCATTTTTGTTTATTTTGAAGTCACATCATAACGTGAGTGTTAAAGAAGCCTTATACTGTAAGAAGTAGTGAGTAATCACTGCCTACATGCTTTCTCTGAACCATCTATCATTTTACAGGCCTGTGTCATACCTCCCTTAGTCACCTCTTTTTCATAATAAAGGCAATCATGCCACAACTGTTAATGAGGTTGGTCTTCCCCTTTTCCCCCTGTCACGTCAATATATTTCCAACTGAAATAAAATTTCCAACAGAGTAGAGATAATGCTTGTAAATGCAAGCCAGGCTCCTGCCCTACCCTGCTCCTTGCAAAAGAACATGATACTTCTATGCTATCTTCCAGATAAATCATAATTTGCATAACACTCCCTAAATAACCTCATTAATCCTTTAGATATGGGAACAGTAGCAAGATGTGTCTGTCTTTTCATCAAGGCCTAGAAAAGTCACAAAAGATTGTGCATGATTCCTGTGTGAGCCAGGTGTGCACAACCTCATTTTACAGCAGGGCAGTAATTACAGAGGAATCTGTGGTCAAGAAGTTCATCTTGCAAAGCATCTGAGTGCACTGGTCTGTCTCATGGTCTGCAGGCATCTAAGAGCACTCATTGCATTTGAGAGAAGGGTGACTGCTAAATTTTAACACTAAATTTATATAACTAAAGCAATAGTAGTTTATGTTTCTATATATATGTCAAGAGAGATTGTAAAATACTGCAACAAAGAGCTCCACACCCCAGAGTTGCCTAACTCCTACTCAAGCCAGCCAGATCTATGCAACGAAACAACCATCACAACAAGGAAAGTTGTACATGAACATTTTTAAAATCTTTGTCTTCAGGCCATTATAACCTCTCAGGAACAGGAGATAATAATTGTCATCATTTCTTAATTACGTTTTGGAACTTCACTTCTCTGCCTCCCTGTTCTTTCTAATTTGATGCTACCTTGTCCCAAAAAATGTTAGCCTTTGTGTAAATAGATTAAAATCTCCCTCTCTCCTATTGGAACAGAGTATTTCCTGGCCTCCAGGTGCACAAGGGCAAAGAGTGCATGTTGAGACTCACACCCTCTTCCCAGCCCTCTGCACCCTGACTCCCTGCAGAGCAAACCTGCAAGCGGGAGCTGAAAGGAGCCTGGTGACCGAGGCAAGACTGCAAGGTGTGTCATGGAAGCTGCCCTGCTCCAACACAGCCAGAGAGAGGCGGTGCTAGCAGAACTGAAAGGATGTGGTGAAATCTTGACAGATACTGAGCTGGATTTTGCCATTGCCTTCTCCAAATTGTGAATAATTATTTTCTTTTTTTTTCTTGGAAGATGCACAAGTACTAGAAACAGGCATTGAATAGCAATGTAACATAAGGTATCTTATCATTTTTTATTTTTTCTCTTGTCTTATTAAAAATGTTAAATCCTTTGGGACAATTTCTTGCAATGCTATAGACTCAGATTCCACAATCAGCTGAGAAAAAGCTCTGTAAAAAATGACACGATTCTATGCTTTTTTAACAAGCAATTTCATAAGAAACAAACATGATTTATTTTTATATTCTTTAGAATTTAAATTTATACATTGCATAAACCTAAAAGCAGTACTAATGGTGTTTTCATGCCTCACCAGTATTCCAGAGTACACTGGAATTCCTGTTCTACTTCCTAAAACCCTTTTAAGATCTTGATGTGAACATTTTGTTGAAAACAATAATTAGTAAACCAAATGCTGACCAGACAAGAGTGGAACTTTGGTTCTGCAGATCATACTTAGAGTGGTACATTTTCAGTCAGGCATTCTCAAAATGTGAGTACTGGAAGTATTTTACCTGGGTTTCTAATGTTTTATGTGTAAATACTTGTTACAGATAGGAAGAGCTCAGCAAAGAGCTCCAGGGAACAGAGCCCCACTGCATTTTTTCACAATAGGTTTAGCACTTAAATACTTAGAAGAATGTGACACTTTTCCAGAGAAAACACACACAAGTGAGTTGTTGAGAGTGATGAGAAGAAAAACTTTGGAAATTTTATTTGAAGATTTAAACTAATTGCTTAATTTTATCAATGTTTTCTGCTCAATCAATGCATTGTATCATCAGGCTGGGCATCAGAATGGACATGAGTGTAGTATTCATCCATACTTTTCTAGTGGTTTACACTGTTGTAATCCAGATGGAAAACTAGGGGAGTAATTTTTCAATCAAATCTCTGTTGAATCTGGTTCTGTGCCAGAACAAATCAGGCTACTCTTCTATACACCCAGTTGGTTAATTATGAGGAAAAAATAATTCTGCTAGGGAAATCAAAATTAAAGCCTTTTGACATCGTGCACACCATTGTAAGTCTTGGAATAAGGGTTGTGCCTGTGCATGGGCACTCACTGCCTCTTGTATTGATGGGGCAAGTACATTTCATTAGGTTTTTTGGATTTTAGTAGCTTGTGAAGTACCTTACAGTTCTTTGGGATGCCTGAGACTGTAGCAAAGAACTGGCAGCCTAATCAGCTAAGGCCTTTGCTGAGTCTATCATGAAAATGTGCCCATAAAAACACTGGATCATACTATATAGGTGATTTCTTATAATCATCTTTATGCCTAATTTGAAATTGCATTCCCATTTTCATTGAAGTCAAAAGGTTTCACTGTATTTTACATGATAGGCCTGAAGTCTGTAAGTAGATTTTTCTTCTATGCTTGTAAGAGGACCATTAGGCCAATTTTGTACTGAAAATGTGTGTTTCCTCTGAATGTTACTGAAAGATTAAACCATGCATGATTTGAACAGTGAAGCAGAAAAACTGTGTAACTATTCTAGGGAAATTTCAACATAAATAGGCAATACACAATAGCAGTATAAGTGAGGTTATTTATAGATGAATGTTGTGATATGTAGATAGGCTGTGATGAGACAGTAATAGAACAAATTCTCAGTTCAACATATTTGATAAAGTTGTTCATACTCTCTATTTTCAATAGAGAAAACTTTTCCGTAGTGGAAAACTTTCCACTCCCTCTTTGGAGAATTTCCTTACTGTATTTACTGTATTTTCTTCTGTATTAGTATGTACTGATCTACATCTTCAGTTGCTTTTAAATGCACAAAAATAGATAATTATATTAGATTAGAAAGTTGTTTTTGTTTTTGTTTTTGTTATTGGTGGTTTTTTTTAGTTTTTTGTTGGTTTTTTTTCTGCAGAGAGTGCCTTCTTTTTCCAAAACTGTGGTTTTTAGTTTTGGTTTTTTGGTGGTTTTCCCCCGAATGGAGGATGGAGATTTCCAAACAGAAACTTATGGGGGTAGAAAGAAACCTTTCCATGTCACAGCATTGATATAGCCCTGCATTCCATTTTTTTTTTAACATTTACTCATAGAATTGCTCCTCTGACAACCTTTAATTTTTCTGATTGCAGTACCTCTAAATATGAACACTGAAAACATAAGGAAAAGGTGTCCGACATACAAAGGTTGGGTTAAAAACATGACAATTCTTGAACTTTGGAAGGGGTTTTTTTCATAGTTGTTTTGGACCTAAAACCTCTGCAGTTTGTATTTTTTTACAACCATAATGAGCAGAAACATGACTTCATTTTCATAAATAAAAAATGAGACTTCCAGTTAATTATACAGCTACACAGATGCAACAGGCTTGTAGGTGAAATGAAGGCTTTGGGAAAAGGAAATTAAAAAAAAAAAAAAGGTGTGTGTTATGATGACTGGATCATTTCTGAAAGCTGCAAAGCAGGGAAAGGGGAGAGACAAGGAGGGGTGATGGGGGAAGAAGAAATAAGAAAGGGAAAATTCATAACAGGGCATTGAAGACTAATGAATAGAAATATGTAAGATGTGTTTTCATGTTCTGAGTTGTTGATACATTTCAGTGATGACAGAGTTATTGATGGCACCTCCAGATTTTTGGCACTATTGGCAGTGAGAGTATTTTCCTAAATTTTTATCCTATTTTTCTAGATATTATTCTCGTTATTCAAGTGAGCAAGTCCAGCCTTTTTAAAATGTAAACTGGATAAAGGACTCACTTGGGTTTTTTTGTGAATCTCTGTGAGAAGCAGCTGTACTTAGCTACTCTGGGGTATTTTGATATTGTACAGGCAAGATGGCACATTAGTTCTAGTAGTGTTAGATGATCCTTGCTAAGAAAAGTTGCATACGACAAAAATTAAACCATGAACTTTTTTTAACAACATGACGCAATTCTTCAAATTGTAGAAATAGTTCTGTTCTGTGGCTTTGGGTTTTATTTTTTTCCCTACTGTTTGTTTAGTCCTAGATTATTTTTATGCTAAGAAACCACAGAAGGCTATGTAGAATCTGTTGCCTTCATGGTGTCTGGGCTAAAAGCATTCATCTATAAATATCAGAGGATTATGGGTTACAGTAGGCAAGTTTCAGAGCTGCTTAAAGTTAAATAAACATTTTGCATTTGTTTACTAAAATAACATAACAAACCAGACCATATCAACTTCCTTGAACTTATAGTCAATTAAAACCAAACTTTATATACCTATGTAACAGTTTGGGTTATATCTCTAAGAGCATATACTTTGCACAGTGCTGGAATTGGGTTTTATTTAATACCATGTCATTTTTAGAGCTAAGCATAGAGATTTTAGAAAAGGTTGGTTTGAAAGTACTGGAGAATGACATTGTCTGGTGGGCACAACACCAGCTGCACAGACAACATCTGTGGAAGATCCATGGTCAGACTAAGACTGAAAGTTTGCCATCAGTCTCTCTTGCTGAGGCTGACAAAAAGCCACCTGCATTAGCAGTGCTAATGGGTTTTATGTGTGCAGACAGTTTTCTGTGGAAGTTCACTCATTTTCTAACATTTTATAAAAAGCCAAAACAAATTAATACGTGGAGCATGCTTCTGGAATTTTGTTCCCAATCTCCTTACCATTACTCCCACTGTCTGCATTTTTCTCAGACTTCTTTAAAAGGCTGACTGCAGAGTCCTCAATGGTAAATCCAGCATGATTTCCACATGGCAAGAAAGTTAGAGGAGCCCCCCTAATGGGGCTCTAATATGGTTTTCCATAGAGAGGGAGTGGGGTGAGCTTCCATGGCAGATTGAATCCAATGCACACGAATCACCTCAAGATTTCTGCAGCAGCAGCAGTACCTGCTTTGGCTTTTCCCCACACTGACTTTTGCAGAGCCTTCTTCTGCTCTGTGCAGGCAGAAGTCACTTGATGAACTTCTTCTAAAATTACACTCAGGTTTCCTTCACAATGTCGAATTTAAAAGCCTAGCTTTATTTACATCAAGAATTCACAAAGATTATACACTAGTTCAGTAATGCTCATCCAGGCACATTCAGCTCACGTATGCAAGAGGAAAAATGTAAGCACACTGGTATTGCTGGGGATGTGGAAAGGGAGAATGAGATTCATTGTTAATGAACATCTTTCTTAAAAGACATCTGGCATCAGAATGACAAATTGGACATTAAAAAGGAGGGTGGTTGCTCCTTATGCTTCCTCAGTCTGCATGTGCCTCTATCATATCATCATTTCTCTCATTTATTGAAAAACAACAGCTACACTGGCTTTTTAAAATATTTCCTCAAAGACCATCTTTGCAAAAGGCAAGAGTAAACTTAATATTTAAATCTCTTGGATGTGATGAGAATGTTATCATATGGAAACTAGAAACCAAAATGCTTATGGAGCAATGAAAGGATGAAATGAAATTCGAAAATCCCTAAGTCCATGAGAAATACAATTTTCTCTGGAGCTTTCAGGTTATTTACAATGACATTTTCCCAGAATTTTTGCCAGTTTCTGTGATAAAAGCTTAAGAACAGTTTTTGCATCTCTCTTCCTCTCCAAAGGCCTTCATTCCAGAAATTCTCTTACCAGCATCACCCATTGCCTCCCTTCCTATTAGAAAGAGAAATAGAAATTTTAAATTTCTTATACAGCCATAACCCTCCATGATTATGATCTATATCTCTTTCTCTTTTTAATTATTTTCCACCTGTTCAATTTATTTGAATTAATTTCAACTCCTGAATATTATCCACTTAGGAAACTCAACCTGTTCTCTTGGTTTTCATTTCAGCCTAATGTTCCAAACTTAGTCATTTTGCTGCAGGGGTTAGATGTCCTATTACATCTCCATGGTATTTTTGGACTCTTTTTCTTAGACCATCACCTCAGCCTCAGTTTAAGTGCAATGGAGTACTGGACTTCCTATTTATACTCTAGATGCACCAGATTAATTTTGTGGGTACTTCCCAGGTAACACGAGGTTAACATTTCCCAAATATTACCAAAGCTAGAAAGCCTCTACAGAAAACAGTAGAAGCAAAGTTAAAAGTAAGATTCTGGAACTTGTTTAAAACCACACACAAAAACATGCACTCATATATCCTTTGCTGACATATGTGTGTATGCACTACAAAATGAGTAATTTCAGTGTTTTTCATTTATATGTCTTGTCTGATGTCATATGCGTCATAATTTTGCTGTGTTATACTTCACAATTTGTCTTATGTTTGTGGAGATGCCATATTGTAGGAGGTGTAAAAAAGTAACTAAGGCAAAAGGGCTCCAAAAAAAAATGGTGAATCAACCAACAAATAAAAATAAACCAGCCAACTGAACCAAAAATCTACTTCATTCCATCTATGTTTACTTTCCCACTGCCTCCTTTCAAACCACAGGCTGTACTCCAGCTCTGAGAATGTTTCCAAAACTCTGAATTCTCAAAGCATGAGCGCGATTTGAAACGGACTGGTACATGGGGGTAATCACACAGCCCATCTCCAAGGCGAGTCAGCAGAGCACAGTGGTGCACAGTATGGCTCTGTCATCCTTGGCTCTAAGTGAGCCAGGTTTACCTGTTAACAGCTATTGACCGCATCAGCATTACTGCCCTGCAAGCTTGTGCATGTGAGATGCACGTGCAGGAACGGATGCGTGACTCAAAACCTTGAGAGATGGACACTCAGCTGGGACTGAGAGGCCACGTCCCACACAGCCACATGATGCATCCAGCAGCACGATCCCTGCACAGGAGGCATATGGAATTTTTGCCTCTGGCACACCTGGCCAGCTGCCCCCTGTGTGGTGGGATGAACACAGCTCCAGCATGTATTCCTCACTGGCTGCTTTCAAGATCGACCTTTCACATTATTGCAATTCATTGCTTGATGTTGAGACCATATCCTTGGGCACCTAATACGTATTTGTCATCAGGCTTTCTAATAGGAAAAGATGAATCATCAGACCCTAAACCAACTGTTTCTTTAAAACATGCCCAAACTGGGTTCTTCTGTGTTGGTGGCTGGCTTGCATTTGCAAAAGCCTGTGACTCCCTCCCTCATTTTATGAGCAAAGCGCACAGCACTGAGTAGCAATGGTTCAGGCTCATTGAGAGCTTTCAGGATAGATAGATTTCTAACTTCCCTTTGTCAAAAAGCATCAATATGTGCAACATAATGGGTATATAACGAGGAGAACCTAGTAGGAGCAGAAAGCTTGGATAACTCCTTCATTTGGCATTCCTGCTGCAGTTACGGGCTGACTATCTCCAGTTGTGCTACTGACAATTTAAGGAGGATAATGCAAATAATGCAAAAAAATTTAGAGAAGAGCCATGAGAATTCTTAAAGGATTACAAAATGTCCTGCATCGGTGAAGAACTAAAAGCTTGGTCTATTTAGCTTACAGTGGAAAAGGTTAAGAAGCAATTTAACCTCTTTCTGTGAGTAATAACATGAGGAGTAAAAAGCCATTTGGATTAGTAGACGTAAATGTAAATGGAGAAAAGGGGCAGATGGACTGATCTAGATGGGGAATAAAGTTGTCTTTCTGCAGGTGATGATAACTAAGCACCAGAACAAAGTGTCAAGGGCTGTAGTGCATTCTCCATGGCTGGCAGTTTTTGAAGAAGGAGCTGAAGAGAAGTGTTTTGGAGGGAAGACGAGCTGGAATCTCTGTGACAGCTTATAAAAATGTTGTAATCTACAGAATGCTATATTGCTATATTTACTCTAAAGAATCAACTAGACCTTTGCATGACTTTTTGTTTAGCAGCCTTCTGTGAGTCAGGTCCTGGTAACTCACAGGTTTCCTGCCTTTAGATGATGTTGCAACATTCAAGAAAAGGGAGCATTGCTGAAGATGTGTATGAAGATTTTTCACATTATTTATTTAGGTCAATAAAGACAACATATGTGGGGTACTGATCATAGGTCCCATTTTTATTGATGTGTTTCCCAATGTCTGTATGTATGCACATGGCATTAGCATGTGTAAGTCTATCTCAGTAATTAAATAAAATCCCGAATTTTAAGAAGTGCTTCTGGAAGCATCTGTATTTCAGTATATACTTTACATATAAGACAAGATAAATAACAGTATTATGTCTGAACGCAGGCCAAAAAGACAATGCAGAAGGACAGCAGACCCCTGAAGTAGAAGAGCACCTCTATTTTTGTGTTTCAGTTTGCACTTTTCATAAAGAAGAAATTTAGTAATTTCTGCATGGCTATGTAGGATGGCTATCTAGCATTGCTGAGGTTTTTGCTATGTGATCCCTTCCTAGAACTGCTTGATGACTGATAAAATTACTTTCTATAGCTTTTAGTTCCATGATTATTGCATCAAGCCATTTATTGATAGAAGGTTCTCAAAGTGAGTTTATAGTCCAATTTAGCAATGCTGCATCTGAATATATCTTCAAATCAAAATGTAGTGGCAGTATTTTGGTTAGTGCTATTAACCAATTTTCTGAGGACATTGGACATCTGAAGAATCAAGAAGCATTTCTTGTGGTCAGAAACGTCTACAAGAGAAAGAAGTATCTCAGCATAAGACGTGTAACTGAGGAGGAGAAAGGTTTTTCACTCAACCCCTTTTTTCTCCAAAAGTGTGAAGATACAGCAGAGGGAATGCAGTCCTCTGCAAATGATTTAATGGGCTCACAAGCAGAACAGCAAAAGCATTACCTCAGAATAGCTTTTGAATGCATTTGCCATTGCTGTCCTCATTTTGACACCGAGACACCGAACATTTGAAGTCTGTTCCGTACTTAAAACTATCTGAATTTTGTATGTGCACTGCTGTAGTAGTCTTCCTAATAAAAAGAAAACTCTTGAAAAAAGGCATTAAAGCCCTAAAGAAAGCAGCAGCAGTGAGCACTGGCTTCATTCTCTCGCAGGAAACAGCTGGTAGCTGGCTTTTACTGTGAGCTGCCAAGGTTGATTGCCATATCCAACAATGAGGATACAGCAGGAAGAGACCAACAGGGCATGGGGATTTCCAACAGGATGGGGCTGAAGCTCAGCTGTATAGCAGTGATCCAAACATACAAAGCAGCTCCAATTTGAGTGTTTCAGTTTAAGTTAAAAGGCAGATTAGAGCCCTGCTGGAGCCCAGTTTGAAATTCCAAAGAGTTGAAAGCCATTTCAGTGTGGTGTTCATTTTCTTTTCAATAAAGATGTAGTTATTAATCTTCTCTATTACCTTACAAAATGTGTATACTTCCACTCAAAAGGATATAGTGGAGGATCATGTTACTCCTTATGGCTAGCTGATATAAAAGAATCTACTGGACACCTGCAGGTATTAGAAAGTTCTTACTTACTGGAAAGTGATCTGTAATTAACTCTTTTATGCTATCTAGCAACTATTTAGTTTGTGGAGAGGTTGTTTAAACACTTTAAACCTTTTCTCCTCAATACACATTAAAATGTTGATGCTATTTTCAGCTAATATCTGTTTTTCTGTGTTGAGTGTTCCCTCATATTTCACAAAAAAAAAAAAAAAAGTTTTACAACACTTAGATGTGCTGATTTGATCCACCTAAGCTTCTGAAAATCTACTCAAGCTTCCTCTGGAGTTCAATATTGATTATATTTTATCACGGCAAGTCACATCCAGCTCTTTCCCTAGCCAGACAGAAATTATTTTCCAAGGAAATAAAGTGAGTGAGACACAGTCCTTCCGGTCCAGCTGCCACAATACCTGGTAGAAAAGGTTCTTGGCAATGAATCAAGTAGCAGAGTTCTTGTAAAAGAATATTTTCAGAGGGAACATAAGGTAATTTTATACTACCTGAACTTTGTCTTGGGGACACAGAACATAACAGAACCCTAGCAGAACAGAACCAGTCAAATTCCTTAAAAAGAACAAATACCTCAGTACAAAATTACCTATTGCTCTTTACTTGCTCTTTTGTTGACCAAATTTTCCACAGATGTTTCTGTCCATCTGTACACCTATCTTAGTATAAATGACCCTTGAAACAGGCTCAGCTCGTGAGTATGGGCACGTGAACCATCTCAGAAACATATCATAGGGCCGTGGCAGGAAACACTGTACATTTGCACTCCTTGGATCGCCTTGCAGCCTTCATGGAATTTTGTCCAAGGTTCAGGCACATGTGAAAACCACATGCAATTGTGTCACCATGTCAGTCCACACAAGCTCTTCTTTCTACACAGAATGAATCCCACACACTGTATATTCATACTCAATTGCACAGATCCCAAAAACTATGCATACATAATAAGTTGTGTGTGCATTCCTGTGCAGGAATTTCATAAAATTGCAGCATGTACTGCCATCTGTTAAGATTTATCCACGGTTTCTACTGGCAGTCAACCTTTATTTTCAGAAATAATAATTTTCTAGGCATAAATCAGTTTCTAAGGTCAGAACTGAGTAAACTTGAAATCATTGAACATAAAATTCTTTGCTAAAGAAAAATGCACCTTAATCAGATGCTGAAAAAGAATGAAGAAAGGCTTTCAAAGGAACCAAAGTAGGTTACTTTGATTTAAAGAATAAATCATTCCATTTATATGAGGAGATAAATGTCAAATTTTCATTTCTCTAGTAGTATTTTCCCTGCATACAAATCAGTAGCAACTGAAATTACTAAAACTTTCATGTCCAAAACTCAACACTCTTTTCATCATTAAGCAGGACTTCTCAGACCTGGTCCAATTCTGAACCAGACAACGACGATAAAGACGAGACTCTTGCTTAATATCATGAGGAATTTTAATTCTGGGGAAAAAAACCCAACAACCCCCACAAAAAACCTAACAGGCATATTATCACATATTATGAAGAATATATACATAAGAAATTTAACAAGGAAGATAATTCCCCTTCATTTTCAAAATGAGGTTTAAATACATTCTGTATAACATACACTCATTGTCCACAGTCTGGGAATCCAGACAGAGTAAGCAACCAAAAACTCCCCAAACAAGCCTAGTCAACAGAATATATTATAAAAAACTTCGGCTTCTCAAGGAGGACCTTGTTTTTACTATTATTTCAATAATAAGCTTTCTTCTGGTACTCATTTTCATTTCTCCTCTTTGAACCTATCCTCTTTTTTTTTTGGATTTAAAACATTACCTTCTTTAGCAAAGGATTTGTGCTAAGAGCTAGGTAAAATATGTGTTTATTCCAAAGAGGAAAAATAGATACTCTAGTGTTTTATTAGAACCATAGAATCCATAAAGTTATCTTAAGAGAGCAACTTTTGACTCATTAAAAGTCAAAAGTATAATAGGATGAAGACAAATCCTAATTTATATGTGGTAGGTTAATTGTAAATGCTACCAACAAATGTTTCAGAGGAAGGTTAATGGAATCATTGCTTAAGATCCTCAGAGAGTTTGTATCTGCAAGAGGAGATTTTGTTACAGAGATGGATCTAACAAGGGAGACAAATTCCTCTAATCTAGTTACTGTGGGGTAAACCAGAAGAAAACACAGGCAAATGATGATCTCTGCTGTAGTCATGTTTTGTCAAGGACTAAGGGGCATCACAAATCATACTCTGGCTTCCCGTTAAAATGGTGTAGGACTCAGTGACTATGAAAATTTTTAGAAGAATCAAACCTAAGAATCTTGAATTCATTTCAAGGCAAGTGGGAGACTTTCTGTTTATCACAGCACACTAAGAGTGTGAAAGGTGATAAACAGAAAGGTGAGGCTTAAACTCCATTCCAAGAAGGAGAGGCTGGAAGGACAGCCTAAAGCATCTGAAAAATATTTTCTGCATAGTATGGTCCACAGAGTTGTGTGTAATGGAATGGAAAGAGTATCTGATGCAAAGAATCTTCAATCAACATCTCTCCTAGAACTGTTCTTTGATCAGAAGGGAGTACAAATCAGATAAGGATAGGCTTCTGATACTGAGATGCAAAATATTTTTCAAAGCTGAATTGATTGAAGAAGGTTCTGCATGGGAAATTCCAGGTGATGAGAGCAGTGGATCTGCTCATATATGTTCTCATATAAATATCATAATGAAAACATTAGAACAGATTCTGATGTGGAGGAGGGGTGAATTATTCACAGTTTAAATTCTTCTGTAGAGGCCAGGCTGAGAGGAAGGATTATTCCAAAAGTAATCTGGTAGTTCTTCCAGTACATGTACATGTACTGGAAGAATGTACATGTAATGTATATGTACATTAAGATGCTGGTTCAACATAATTACAAATTTTAAGTTTGTTTTCAAAAGCTGACTGCCTCTCTCTTGCTATCGAACTTTCTTAGTATTTTTCTTTCTTAGTATTTGGGAACTTTCTTAGTGTTTGGGTACTGTTGAAGATTTTCTCACAAAGACAAAAGGGAGAATGAACATTCAGCCCACACTCTCCATCATCTGTCCCTGTTGTCTCTGTGCTATCATGTTTTATTATATTTGTCTACCCACTCCTACAAAGTTCTACTTAGGTCTCTTATATAAAACTGGATGGGGAAAAAGGTACAAAAGGAATGACGGGGATGACACTGAGTTGTCTTTCTGTTTTGTTTTTTTCTGGTGGCTAGAAAGCCAGGGTAAGAATTGGGTCTGCTGAAAGTTGTCCCAATTGTTTTATCGATGGGAATGCTTCTTGTCTCTGAAATAATTTGCTCTTTCATCACAGAAGACATGAGGCTATTTAAGAGCGAATGGGAGCCATTACACTGAATTCTAGTTCTAGATAACAGCAGCTCAATACAGAGTGTCTAAAAGAAAATATTATATATATGTGTGTGTGTATGGACATGTATACTACAGTGCTCTTCCTGCTGTCTTTGCTTTAGCTCTACCTGAAACAACATATGAAAAATATAAGTCACAAAGATCCTTTTCCAATGGAATATGCAAGCAGAAGTATGCAAAAGGAAGCAGGAGCTCAGCTCACCAGCACACTGCCTGCAGTTTTCTTGTTGCAAAAGGATGTGGCACCTTCCACATCCCACAGCAACCAGCCTCACACAACCACCACTACAGAACACCAACACTCTTGTGCCCTGCCCAGTACCCAGCCTCCCCTAAGGACTGCCCACACACTGCCCAAACATTGCTCAAGTCCTGCACAGCACACACAGGACTGGTTTGGAAGCTCATCTTCACAAACAAAACAAACAAATAAAAAATTACAGAGATTTGCAAGCACTGTAGTTGTATGGCATGCTAGCAATAAAAGTTCTGACTGACTCACAAACCAATTTAATCAGTAAATAGCTGCTGGGAGTTCTTTTCACAGATAAGTACTGCTATCTTTTTCATGCACATACACAGTGCAATATTCCAGCCCATTATTTCTTATTTAAATCATTCTCCTATTCCCAGCACATAGCAAATCTTGTTTCCATTTTTTATCCATGAATTTCGCAGCAGATTGGAGAATCATGGCAGCCATATCTGATGCACAAACCTTGTATATCTTCCAAAATGGCTGATCAAACTTGATCCATAACAATTTCAAACAGCAGAAGGTATCATTAAACCATACATTAGTTGTTTATAGTATGTACACATGTTAACAATACCTGGAATTATGTACTTGGAATTGTGAGGTAGTTTCTGATGAACAAATGCTGACTACAGATATGATATATTGTCCCTCTAAATCTACTTATAAGAAAAGTATGGACATCTGTTTGAATAAATCTCACTTTCCTCCTAAATTTTTTTCTACTGCTAGAGAAGTTAAGCTTGTTGGTTTTTAATTTGTCTCTCAAATATGAACTTATTTTATTAGGAACAGAAGTAAATTTAGTGTTACAGAGATTATGTTTAGCTTTGCAATTCTTGTATTAATTCATTCTTAAAACTGATCACATGGTGACATAGTTTGATTTTTCTGAAGAAGCTTGATCTCCTATTAGCATGTACAGTAACTTCATGAGTTTAGCCTCAAGCTAAACTGTTGCCTTGGTAGCAAAAGAAGAAGTACACATGCCCTCTAGGCCAGAAGAACTAAAGCACTTAGTGCTGCATCCTGTGTGCTTCAGTTTTGGTGTTAAATGTTAACACATACAATCCAAATCAGATAATAACAAACGCTGACCACCACACTCGGGCATTTGAATGTAATATCTACACCTCAAGAAGACGCGAACTCCTAGCGGAAACCTTGACATGAAAACCAGAATATATGAAATAGACAGGAAAGATGAGATCAAATACCAACATGAAATAAAAGCACAACTTACAACCTAATGCAATTTCTGAGTATTTGTAGCTCAAAGAAGATGAAAACACTGTTACAAACACACAGCTTCTGTACCTGCAGCGACTGTACCTGTACTCGTGCTGGGCTTGAATGGTGAGGTGCAGGCCCACTCTTCATGGTCTCAATTAATGTACAGTCAGCAGAGACAGGATTACTGTCATGTTGAATAATATGCCTCATGTATTTACACTAGCCCAGGTTATTTCACTGTGCCATGTCACCAAAGAACCCAACTCAGGGTAATGGTGGCGTGCATGCCCTCTATGAGTGGCATTGAAGGTGTTACTGAGCTGCAAAGAATAAAAGCACATACACATAGATTATCACAGCCATCCTGCTTATACTACTTGTGCTTCAGCTATTTTGTTCCTTTTATTTTTATTCAATGTCAGTGAATTAAATAGTTGCCTTTCTGCATGGTTAGTGCAGTGTATTCGTTTATGTTCAGCTCACCTTTCCATCTTTGAACAAATACACAGTGACCCAAATATACACATTTACACAAGATTTTATAGAGATCAGAGTATGATACACAATCCTGAAAGCATTCATTCAATGCGTAAGAAAGCTTTTCATTTAATCTACTTTGGGGGCAGGGGGAGAGAGAGATACCATGTGCCTCTCCATACAGTGAATTAAATTGCTTTTCATTGACTCAGGTTACTCTGGGCATTGCTCATTCTAATGCAGCCTTATTAAATTCAGGGAAGGCTGCTACAGTGAAGTCTGGGATAAATGAAACACTGTTCAAATGCTACACTTCAGATACCTATTTCAGCTGCTGTCTTTGAAGAATGACATGTAACAGAAACAGTGTTTAACTTGCTTTAGGAATGCATCTTTAAGAAGTCTTCTGCTGTCTAATTACAGTAAGTCAAGTATGTTTAAGCTAGAAAGTTCATTAATATTTCAAGCATACACTACACCATGACTATTGCATACTTCTTGACATTCCTATAAAACCTGGTGCTCTTGGGAAACTGATGGCTCACAGGGTTGTGAATGAGTGAGAGACCCTTCGCCTCAATCACTGGTCTGAATTCTGTTTAACCTGGAAGCAGCAAATAACTGTCAGTGTCTGATGATGTTTATGAATTAATTTGATAGCTAGTCTCAGTTTAGATGGAAGCAGGAAGACATCCCAATTTTAAAAAATCTTTGCTTACCTTCCCTGTCCCTTACTCATGAAATCATCTCTGATGTGTCTGGATCAGCATGGCACAGAAAACTATGGACTCCTCCAAGAGACTGGACAGACAAACTGTCAGTGGCCATGCAGCTTTATCACAGCTTGCCGAGGTGACAAAGTGACTATGTCACTCACTGGGTACACAAAAGGTGCAATTCAGAACTGCACATTATTACTGACTACAGGTCAGATCAGAAACTCTCCCTTTTTCCTGAAGACAGTCCTGAGTGCTGTGAAGAAAAATTCTCCTTTAGGAATCAGTAACACCAAGTGACAGGATTTGCTTTAAAGGCTGTGCTTCCAGAAGGGTGCTTCTGGAAAACATGAAGGCATTTTCACCTCACTACCCAACTTGCTTGAGGTGAAGTTTTCCTCTAAAACATGGGTTTTGGTAGAGCTGGTTATAAAGCCCCTTCTTTTACAATTTGGCAGATACACAGTCCAGACAGGGCCCCCACAGTGGTTTATTTCCTTGGCATATGGGGCTTTTATATGTATTAGGGACAAAACATCCTAGAGGTGTAACAGAGGTGGGACTCACAGGCCAATGCAAAGACTCTGTTTCTCCTTTTCTTTCTCCTCTTTTCTTTTCATGCTGGACCTGTGTTAATTTAACAAAAGAGTAACATGAATTACATAGGAAGAATAGGCTGAATCAAACAAGGTAATACCAAATGATTCTGACTGTCCTCCTAATGCAGATCATTCTACTGTTCACCCTTCAGCCTGGTTAAAGCACTTTCCTACTGTGTTGAGTGAATACATTCTTGTCACATCTTGTGACATAATGAGCATTATTTAATGAAACAGCAGTATCTCCAGGTAAAAAAGACTGAACTTTGACTGGAAGTAAATAGATTTGTCCATCTGTTGGTGCCCACCTCTTTCATTCTGAAGACAAAGACTTTCTTGGGCTGCATCTGAAGTGATGTCTGGATATGCACCATGATGTTCTTGGGCATCCTGTGATCATCCAGACTAGAGGCAAGCTCAAACAGACCAGGATTTCTATCTATTACATATGCCAAGATTCCCACCTAGTAGAAATCAAGGCAACAAGAAGTGGAAAACCTAAAGTGTGTTGAGTCTTCCTCAACATGGAGCTGGGATATGGCTCAGTGGAGCTCACCAACTACACAGATATATATACATAGATATATATGTAGTCTCCAAAAATGAACAGCAAGTAATTTTTTGTGTCTTTTTCTGTTAACCTGGTAGTGTTTTAAGCACTGGGGAGGAAATTCTGACTCCACTGGAGACAATGTGAACCCTCAGTTGGCTTAAGCAAGAGTAGCACATTTATTTGGTAACAGCATAGTTTAGCTTCTCACTCTTCTAGAAGTTCTTCCTGGTTTGTCTCTGATCTACATGGAGGCCACAGTTAACACCACCCACAGCTCTGCAGTCCCCAGATCAAAATATTTTGCTTCTGTTTTCTGACATTATCTTACTGTAGTTAAGTCTAGCAGCTGCCTGCTCAGAGAGACAGAATAAGTGTGATAGAATGTAAAACATTGCTAAGGCTTATATGACAACTTTGGTGATATTTACTGGTTCTCACCTTTTTTAATTACAGGATTAGTAGAAAGAATCATTCCTCACCTAATTTTCCTGCCCCTTCATTTGCCGTATGCAACTAGTTACAAAAATCTGCTCATTAACTGTGGCCCAGCATCAAGACTGATTCCACAGGGATCTTAGACTAATATTAATGACTATTTTTAATTAATTTCATATGGGACGGAAATTGTTGAGAAGAAATTCCAGATGCTCCAAGCGGGGAAGGGTTAGCAAATTATTTAAGTATAACATTAAAGCACATCACAGTGAATGAATGAGAGAACCAGACACAATCAGTGGGGAAAAACATGGGTGGTACCTGACATCCCAATAGGAGGCAGAGTATTCCAGCCTACTTGTTGACTCCTATTCCTCAGGTATGGTTTGTAAGCAACCAGGAAAAAGTCAGGGTTGTTAGGGAGGCTTCATGGTCATTATCTGCTGCCTGAAAATGATTCTGAATTAGGTATATGCTATTGTTATCCCTGCATCAGTCGACCAAGTGTCTAAAGAGGGAATGAATTTCAGCACGTTACTGTTTATATTGTTGAATTGTCAGCATGCTGACTGGTTTGAATTTGGTCCACAGGAATTAGTGCTTCCCCAGACAATTACAAATCATGGCTCGGCACTAGGACAAGGTCCATTTTCTGAAAGTAGCAAGGACAGATTATACCAAGAAAAGACCTTGGTTATATAGTTATAAGACCTGCCAGAGCCCAGGCCATGGCTTTATAACATTTATTAGCATAAAGAGATGCAGCCCATATGTTTACATTGTGGCCTGCCTTTGGAAGCACACTGGGTATGCAACAAATCTATCCATATCCTCTCTTTGTAAAACAAAGTTGTGTTTTGAAAGGAGGACCAGATATTGTAACAAAATACTGACAAAAGAGGTCAGACTATACAGACGATAGCCTCATTATGTGTCATAAGAGCTGCAGAAACCAGCTCTGAAGAAGCATATTAGTGCATGAAGCAGGGTGGATGTTTCCCCAGCCAGAAGGCATTATCCCAGACATAGATGTCTTTTCACATTTAATGATTCCTTCTGAACATGTATTTGTAGCTTCAGCAATAATGATAGAGCTGTTTCTAAAGTCTCAGCCAAAAAGACCATATCACTAAGGTGTGTCATTCCCAGTCATGACTGGGCATATGTGAAGCACCACAGTGAAAAACATGGGCAGTCCCTGCTTTAACTGTAAATGGCCAGAGTCTGGTGCCACTCTGCTGTTCCCAGCAAAGGAACAGGCCTCCCTCCTTCCTGCCTCATCTCCACAAAGCCAGAATATTTACCTTGTTGTCCAAGCTGTTGACCTTCAGGTCGTTCTTAAGGCTCTGTTATTTTGCCTGGTCTCTGAAGGATGAGAGAGACAGTTCATGTTGAGTTCAAAAGACATGCATTATTTTGATGTTAGCTACTTTTGTAATGCATAGGATGTCTAAACCATGCAATGGGCAACCGTTTTACATTTCTTTTTACGCTAGAATGTTTGAAAGGGGTTTTTTTCCTGTCAAATTTAGCTATCCTTTCAAAAGCGCAAACACTTCTTGATAGGACAGTAGACACACTTGTAAGAAACTCCAAATCATTTCCTTCGCCCACTCCCCATTTTAGATCATCTTTCACATGGGAACAGCTTCTCTCCTCCTCACCCACCTCCTCCTCCAAAAAAATTTCTGACATCTGTTCCTTTACCTCTCTTGCAGCCACTGTTCCCTCATCATTTGCCTTTTATTTTATGGGATCCACTTGTGCACTTCAACTCCATGCTCTTTGGGGTATAATCTGTTATATGTGTTGCACTTCTAACCCTTTGAACAGCATCTTAAATATTACAGACATTTACAGCACAATATAAATGATAATGTAGTTAGACTGGAAAGGCAATTCCCTAGTTAACACCTCCCACATATAGTGATTAAGTACTAGGCTCAAAAGAGGCTCAAAAGCGTGCAGCAAACCCAGTGCAGATACATTTCTAGAAAGAGACTGCAAATTCCTAACTCCAGATGGTCTGCAGTTGGTGAATAATTACATGGATTGTTTGGTGCTTCACTAATCAATCATGACAGCAACAAGGAGAAAAAGCATGTCTGGGTAAAGGAAAATGTCCTTTGGAAAAATCCCAAGTTATCATTTTGTGCATTTGATCTGCTCATCAAACATTGTCTTTTTTTCCCCTTTTGTGATATTATGCTGTTTTAATTTTTCAGGAATACATCCAGAAAAAAAGCAGTTGTTGGTGGCTTTTTCACCTATAAAATACACGAGAGAGGAGTCTGAACAGCATCATCATGACTGCTGCATTGTATTTCAAAGACTGAAAAATCATAAATGGGAGAGGAACAGGCAGAGAATTAATATCCTGCATTACATTCTGGAGACCATGAAGACTTCTCCAACTATTTCTGTAAATATGTACATGAAACCTTCAATTTAGGATGCAGAAAACAAGGACTGGAAGGGAGAATTCCAATATCCAAATTTCTTTCTAACAGCTTGAAAACAGTTTGATTTAAAAAAAAAAAAAAAAGAATTATCTAAATAAAACCATAAGCAATGAACATCAGCCCTGAGATGGGCTCAGTTGGTCAGAGCAGGATGCTAATAGTGCCAAAGTGATGGGTTCTATCCCCATAGGGGTCATTCACTCAAGAGTTGAATTTGATGATCCTTGTGGGTCCCTTCCAACTATTCTGTGTAAAAATTCAGTGATTCTGTGAATATGGGGTCAGCTGCAACTGAAACACTTAGAACCAAGTCCAACACTGCCTTGACCACATACTGCTCAGTTTAATTTGATCTCTCTCTGTTTCAAAAGAAGAGAAAGAGCAAAATTAAATGCATAAAAGAAATGATGGATGAAGATACTGCAGGACTCAGAAGTAGAGTAGATGGTTTGGGTGTTTTACTTTGAGGGGAAGGGTGAGCAGGGGAAATAAATACCACAAGAGCCAGTTTATCCTATTGAATCTGTGAGTTCAGATATCTTTGTGAACTTATGTATAGTATTTAAACCTGTAGGAAATGAAATGCATGGCAGTAGACACAAAAAAAATGTAATGAGCATGATAAACTATGTGACTGTAGGTCAAAGTTTGGACAAAAGAGCAGCAGAGCACAGAGATGTGCTATATTTCAATCCTGGATTTTTCACCAAAAGCAAAACTAGGGTGGTTTTTTTTAACTAGTTGGTTGGGTTGTTTGGGGTTTTTTTAAATTATTGTAGGCATGGCTCAGAAAAATACAAGTGGGCAATATAAAAAGGCTGTGAAAGCAATGAGGTAAAAAGAACAGAATAACTGGGTTTCAGAGATCTGAAAGTACATAGGATTTATCCATGTTAAGGCTAACTACTCTTTGCCTCTTAGTACTACTCCATTAGAGTCATGTAGCACATAACTAAACTGATCTTCTCAGGGAAGACAGTTGCCAAAAGGTGGATATTGGACCTGATGACATTAATACTTCCTTCTGGTACCAGCTTAAGCAATTTGGAAGACGATCTATATAAATTATGTGCAGACACTGCTTGTGGCAGTGCTTTAGCTGATGTTTTAGAAGATAGACCTGGAACACAGGGTAAGCTATCTAAGTATAGATCCATGTACAATGGGAAGAAAATTAAGTGAAGAATAAGCTTTTATCTGCTTTCTTTCCTTCACTGGAAAATAAAAATAAGCTTTTTAGGAAAAGAGCTTCAAGATCATTTGCCCAACTATCAATCCAGCATAATCACCCCTAACCTATATCCCCAAGTGCCACATCTACACATCTCTTAACACTTCAAAGAATGGTGACTCCACTACCTGAGAAACTTATTCCAACACCTTTGTGGTTAAATGTAAAAGTTTCCAGATAACTGAACCTAATCTCTTTCTTCTGCAGGTAATCACTGGGTAAGATTTGATTGCATCCTCCCTCTGGTCAGTATAGAGATATTTCATTCTCTCCCACATTAATGTCCTTAATGTAGTTTCCACTTAATGGGGGTTCCACTAACTCCAGCATTTGCCACTGATTACCTACGACTGGAGCTTGCCTTGTTATCTCACCGGCGCATCTGACTTGTTTCCTGGGAGGTGGGAGGTGTGGTGGCAGGGAGTGGGACATGACGTTCCTTTTTAGTTTGCAAATTCTTTTAGAGCTTCTCTCAGAGAAAATCCTCTATACACTTTGAAAAAGTCTGGGCAGCATATGTTACTGTTCACATGCTGTCTTATGAAATGGTTGCTTGCTGCTGTTCACAGATGTTCAGAGCACAGCCCTGACTTACCAGGATGTGTTTACTGGTAGCTTGTACTTGGCAGTTTTATTTCATAGCCCATTTGGGTCAACTGACTGCTCCCTCATGCCAATGCAACCAACCGCTTTTGGACAGACATCACATAGATTTTTCTGTGTCTGGACAAGAAGAAATGGGCTGCTGAAAATCCATATTTTGATATTCTAGAAACCAGAAACTGCTCCTCTGACTCAGGGTGTTCTATGTTGCATATTGATCCTTAAGCATTGCTTGGCTCTTACTCATTGTGCCATCAAAACAAATACCTTGGACTTTTAGCTTAGGTGTTAAATGAAGAAGGAATGAACATGCAAGCAAGAAAGTTCAACCAGATGCCCCTTTCATTCAGTAAACAAAGATGAGTAGTCATTTTCCATTACTTTTGGCAAGCCAAACATCTGACAGCCAAACTTCCACAGTTAGGTCCCCAGTTGCAAGGGTGATAGCTTTGCTTCATTTTTAATTAATGTCTCTTCAAGCTGTTGATAGAATTCATCAGCTGCATCTTTGTCATCTGCTATCGTAGGAGTGTTAATCTGTATGATCGACATCATGACTGGATTTGCAAGAAAAAGAACCATAATGATTTTATTGCTGATTGGATTACATCCAAGCATATACTTTGATCTCTTGGATGTGACAAACACAGTGCAAGTTTCTTATCATTTTTTTGAGCTTAAGCAGCAGCCCAAGTAGATGTTCATCATCCTAGAATGGCACCTATTATTCCACTGCAGCACTGATTCTATATTTACCTACTTCAGATTTTTCCAATTCTTTTGTCACAATAATGTGCTTCTCCCCGCCACTCCATGCATTTCACGCTCTTATATTAACACATGGTATGCAGAATAATCTTCAGGCATTAACTTCCTAGAGTTTTGGTAGAGCAAGAAACATTCTCTATTGCCAAATATTCCACATGAACCTCTTCTGACTGTAGTGTCTTGCATTTCATTATGGGAGAAAGATAAGAGGACGGATCTGCTGTCCATTGCTTAGCCATGCTCTTTTTCTAACCCAGCAACCTCTCCACTTGTCTCCTGAAGTTTTTCAATCTACCTGTACCACGATCAGCACTTGGAGTTTGCCTACTCTGCTCACTACTGTTTGCCTACTTTACTAGCCTGCAAGTAAGGAACTCCTCATCTGATGGGAGTCAGGTTCCTTGGTGAATATTTAATCTACAAATAAGACCAAAGTGGAAGTACAAAAGGGATAAAAACATGTGTTTGGTAACTGATGGAGTGGGTTATAGAAGTTGGAGGAAGGGCAGAATATTTGAAAACCACTATTTTACCAATTTTGTTTCAATATTGAACAAGTTGACTTTGAGGAATACTCATGTCAAATGTTCCTTATCTGTAAGCAGGAGCTGGGTGACCACTGTGAAACCTCCAAAATGCAGCAGATCTGGCAGACACATATTTGGGCAATCTTCTTTTGCATCTCATACCATTTCATACTTATATTTGATCTAGAAACATGGCAAGTGTCAAATTACTTCAAATCAGGATCCTGCTAAAACTGAAGATATGACTCAAGTTCATTTTTAAACGGACTCTCTGCTTGTTAGAGCGTGTTTCTCTTTTGAAGGTACTACTCCTTTGCTACACAGAACAAAATGACTGCTTAAGAAAAAAGGAAAAAACCCTCAGAACAATTCCCCATTTTTTCCTGAATGCTTAAATAATATTTTAAACATGAACATGTTTAAAACTGAACATGTTTAAAAATGAACATATTTTAAAACATTTTCTGAACTGAAATAAACTTTACTTCTAGGGCAAACCTGCCATGCATGTTTCACTAAACTATTTGGCTTTTCTGGGGGGCAAGTCAAAGCAGAATTTGAGATATTTCTGTGTTCTTTTCATAATTACACATTTTATTCCTCAGTGATTTTCCTAGCTTCATCTTCAGGACTTTTCTCATACTTAACTTTTAATTAATTTTTTTTTCCTTCAGATACATATGACCTTAGAGAAAAAAAACAGAGGAGTATCAATACTTCCAGTCCAGTCTGTAACTGCTTCCATTAATCTCTCTTTATAAGAAAAAGAGACAAATGAATAGCAGGGCCATAGGTTGACTTTTATTGATCATTCTGGGATGTTGTTTGGACATAGTGTCTGCTTTCTTGTCTGTTTACCTGAACCCATTCAAATTTGTCTCTCTTAAGGATCTGTTGACTCTAAGCTGTAATGCTTTAGGACACTTTATATAACACCAGAAAAAAAAATTCCTGTGACTGACTGGACCCACTGGACCCACTGGTCTAACTCTTTGTCACACATGGCAGGATCTGCAGCTGCCTAGAGGCTCTCCATACCACCACAGAAACCTTTAAATGATGACAAAAAAAATTGCAAAGTGAGGTTGAACTTGATGTTGGCAGTAAAAGTAGCATTTGTTTAGTCTGTTCTTCTCAGATTCTTAATGGACTTCTCTTCAGATTAATCCTGTAATTGATTTAAATACACTCTTTTTCTTGGAATGGCTGCACATGAGATTTGAAAATAAAAAATGGCTTCATCTAACATTTACTCAGAAGAATTTCATAGATTTATGTAGCCACATGTTTAAACTGCTTAGAATTATATCCTTGTACTCTGGAAAAATGTTTTCAATATGCACAACATAAATCCATAACCTTTGCCTCATTTATGAAATGTAGACAAGAACTACATTTTTCCTTCTAATTTTTACGTTTTAGACAGTAAAGACAACTTTTATAGATAGATACCCAGAGTTACAACAAATCATTATAATTCTAATAACAAGAAATTAAAATATGACAGTCATGTATTTAATTTCAGATGCAATTCATTCTTCTCAGGGTCTACAGACTTGTAATTGCAGTATCAGAACAATCAATGTGAAATAAACAGAAATGAAAAAATATTAACGGGGCTTAGTAGAGAACTTGAAGGAATTAGAAGCAGAGATGACAACTTTCTTTTTGCCCATTTCTATTGCAGCTTGTAACTTGTATATGGAAAGTAAGGAAAGATCTTTGCCTCTGAGGTACTACTTCAACTCGCCCTTAATGAAACCGTGTTGGCTGTCACCAATCACCCCCTTATCTTCCATGTGTCTTAGTACAGATTCCAGAAGGATTTGCTCCCTAATCTTTCTAGGCACCAGGTGAGACTGACTGGCCTGTAGTTCCCCAGGCCTTTATTTTTTGTCTTATTCAAAATGGGGGTTATGTTTCCCCTTTTCCCAGGTGGTGGGAACTTCACCAGAGTGACACAACTTCTCTAGTATGATGGATAGTGGCTTGGCATTTCATCAGGTCCTAAGGACTTCAGGTACCCTTGGGTTCCTATGATTAATCCATCCTTATCTTTAGGAAAATTTTTAGGAAGATTATTTTCTCCTGATGCCTAATCCTCACTCACTAAAACTTGAGCCTGTTACTTTTGTCTTATCCATGATGAATTCTGAAATATTGTCCTTCTTTTGCAGCAAGACACTAAGCATTTGAAGAATGTCAGTGATTCTCCACTCTTCTCACCTCAAGCCTGAGCATTATTTAAACAGTCCAGGTGTGTAAACCCATGCTTCAGAAATTGCTTATCTGAGCAGCACACTGTTTATATCCCCTCGCCAAAGGGAGTGCTCAGCCTACCAAGCCATTGTAAATATCAGCCATTGTACTTCTAGGAACAGGATTGTTGCAATTGCCAACTTTCACCAACAGACTTTTCAGTAGTCTTTTCATTAACAGCTTCAGCTAGAACAGGATGTTTTTGTATTTAAAAGTCAGCCAACTCAGCTGTTTACCACTGATACGAAACAGGGACAAATGGCTAGGTGCCAAATCACTATATAAATGTGAGATTATGTTTTTAGCATTTACCTAAGCAAAAAAGTTCCAGAAGAATTATCCAGATACTACTAAGCACCATTTTCTGGAAGCCCTTCAGGAAATCTACATATTGAGGTATTTTAAGAAACGTAAGGGCTTGTGGGGATAGCAAGTTCAGAACAAGGCTTCCCTGTGTTCAAGTAGGGTTGAGAATAAGAAAACTGAAACATGCTAACTGCTTTCTAAATAATGACAAAAGACATTCATTCCAATAGATTTTCCAATGAACAGTCTTGATGTTCAATTTACATTCACTCAGTCTCCAAAAACTGAGATTTCCAGAGAAGAAAAAAGAATTTTGGTGGACAATTTATGCTTTCACTCATGAAACATACCTTGTGTCAGGAGGACACAAACAGTTGAGAGGTAAGTATGGTCCAATGTAAAGCAGCAAAGATAGGCACTGATAACCAGAGAACTGCCTGATAAACCGGGAGGCTTCGTGATGACTCAGCGGAGTTGTGTTCCTCTGTGCTTTGTGCGAGTGAGGATCTTTCCCCTCTCGACCTCCAGGGACAACCGATCTTTCAAGATGAGAATTCTGAATAATAAGAAATGCACTCAAGTAGAAGGGAAGGAGGAGCACAAGAGGGAAATGATTCATTGCCGTAACTGAAGCAGAAGAATAAGCTATTCATATGCGAGGTCATCTGTTGTTCTGGGTCATTGTGCTAATGAATCACCGTTTGTTTATACACTGGGAGTAGCACCTTACCAGTACAGAGAGGAAACAGAGACTATTTGTAGCAGGGATTATACCAGTAATTGTAGTGAAAACTTCTAATTTCAAAACACCTGACGGAAGAAAGAGCTGTATTCATACCTAAACCTGAAGAGACTTCTCCACTTCTTTGGACTGTGTGCAATTTAAACATATTTGTCTTAGTGCCAGATCTGTGGCCAACTGATCTGAAGCAGAATTTGACAGTGCAGACACTGACATACTATGAACTGCCAAAAGCACAAACTAGGGAGCACAATGTTTGTGCTTTTTCTACAGCTAGAGTGTTCATTAGTGGTTTAGAGGAGAAATGGAAAGGCTGTGGCAGGGAATAACTTTACTGGCAATATGACTAATTTATGCTTTCATTTCCCCTCTAAATATCTTAAGAAATGTTACCTCAACTATAAGCCATTTATTCCAATAACTTTTAATTTGTGTATTAAGGAAGTTTATGTTCACATGTTGCCAAAGAATCTGAACAGAGAGAATCTTTTATCCTAAATTCCCAAGAGGTGATCTCTTGATTTGACTAGACCAGTTGCTGATGAAGGATACTGTTTTCTGAGTTGATCTGTGGACAAGGAAATGGATGAAGAGTATGTGCCTGTATTTTTACAACTGTTCTGAAACCTTAAAGGGGGTCACTTGCATGCTTCATGCAGCACAGTCATGGGCATTTCGCTTCTTGATGTGCAGAAATAATGCAAGATTCAACAACATGTTTCTTCAGACCTCTACTGATTGTCAGAGAAAAAAATCTGAACACCAGGAAACAACCTCTGTACAGGTTATCACACCCCTGTGAAAACCAAACAAGACGTAAACCTGATATTGAAGCAGTGCTTCAGCTTTCAGTGCCAGATCTATGAGCAGTGGCAATTAACTACTGGTAGAGGAGAGGGAGGAGAGACAGGAATGAGACACAGTCTTCACTTACTACTCTGCAGAGCCACATACCCCTGGAAAGAGCCTGGCACCATCCACCTGCCTGTACCTGACTGCTCCACAGCCCTTCAGGCCTGCTAGTTGTCACCAAGGATCAGGCTTATGCTACTGCACAGCTTTGCTTCTGAACTGTAAGCACTAGATTTGATTCATTATTCCTCCCTCTAAATCTTTCACAAACAAGAAGGGAGAGAACTCCCAAGGTCCTGGTGATCATGTCAAACATCCAGATTTCGTAAAAATCGTGGAAGAAACTATACCAAATTAAAGACAATTGAGCCAATGAACAAGGAATAAAAATGGCACCCAGGATTGATACCTGGGTAAATACATCTATACATCCATAAAACTACAGTCCTTTTTCTAAATTTGAAAAAAGAAAGAGATGGTTTAGGGAACAGTACGAATAGAGATAATGAGTGAGCTAAAAGACATGAAAAATATTTTAATTTTAAGTTCAGGGGAGAAACCAAGAAGAATTTGGACAAGTACTACAGAAGGCAAATAGTTAAATTATTACTATTAGACCCTTTGTCTAGTTGTAAATTTATTAAAAGAAAACATTTTCATATATTTTTTTCCCTAAAATTGTAAGGGAAGTTATCTGGTATACACTTAGTGAATAAATAGTAGACAAGTAATTGTGCTTGTTGCTTAAGGTTTTGATGCTGAAATATATTTACTACTTCATGATTTTATAAACTTACTCTTAGACTTTCACTTAAGTTTTAATGCCTGCTTTACTTTGTTATCAGTATGAACAACTAACTTTGATAAATAGCTCAAAGAAACTTTTCCTTCCTTTTCTTTTTGGTTTCACTCTTAGACTGTCTATCCTGTAAGATGACTGAAAAAAAAATTTCAGAATGTAAAGGAAGGAACCCAGTATCATATCTTCATCTTCTTCTTCAAGATGAGGAAGAAAATAGAAAAGACAGTATAACACAAGATAGAAACCGAGTTGTTGATAAAGATGTGGAACAACAAGGCTAAATTCTTAGGGCTTGACATGTCAGCTCTGCATAACACCATTAGAAAATTAAAGAGGAAGAACAGGTTAGGCTGAAAATTATTATTCTACAAGGAAGAAGGAGTCTTCCCCTCTTTTCAGAAATTCCAAGGGACTATTCAAAACCTTGGCTTTTTAATCTTCTACTTCTCAGTATGTACTTAATTCTAAGTATACTAAGTTCTACCATCAGCATGGCTTGGGCTAGTCACAAAAAATAAACCCTATTTTATATCTTGAATACTAGAAGCTATTTCTAACTCTTGCAACTGCAGTTGAACCTTGAAATTTCACATTAGACTGTGTATGTTAGACACATTAAAGCAGTCCAGTAAATAAGTCCATCAAATGAGGTAATGAAAAAACATAAAGAAGAATGAGAAAAATACAGGGACTGTCTTTCCCCTACTCTCTGAACTCACACATAAAGTGGTGGAGAAGACTGGGCTTCTTTTGGGGTAGAACATTTCCACAATCTTCCTGTCAGGTCAATGAGAACATTAAAAAATTAAGTCTATACTAAGAACAATAGGAAGTGACAGAGGATGTTTTCAAGCCTGGCTCCATCTCATCTCTACAGATGATTAACTAAAATTATCGCAAGGATGGACTTTCCCTTTGGTAACTTGTGCTCTCCTAAGAATTTTCAGGGATGTTGAAGGTGTTAACACGGCCCCAGAGATCCTTCCAGAATTTAGACAGAATGTCAAATTAAGACAGAATGTCAAATTAAGACAGAATGTCAAATATAGATATGGTCTGTATAAAGCACACACAACACAGCACCTTACAGCTCTTCTTAGACTACAGGAACTAGCAGCTAGCAGAGCAAGTAGAAAGATTAGGGCATCATCACAAAGAAAAAATGGCTATTCCATCATATATTGGGCCACAGACATTACCTATAGATGTACTAATTTCTCTCAGTCATTCTTGCAGAACACCATGGGCACACATATTACCCCTTCCAGGTAGCAGTGTTCAACTTTCCTTGATCTGTGTGATGTAAGGCAGATATTAGGGCAGTTACTAGGACATATATCCAAGTTTTATAAAGTACTGAGAGTTCACTGAACAAATTCTACCATTAAGTGTCTTAGAGTAATGCACATCTAAAAGTCACTGAACTGCAACATAATCATGTTTAGTAGGCCAGTGAAGCATAAATACACACATTGTTAAAATTAGTCTTTTTAAATGGGACAAGTAAATATGCAGCCCTTTAAAGAACTCATGCACTGATTTGAAGAAAAAAGATCTATTCAAAGGTAACTTGATGAAAGGGATTATCTTGAATTGCAGTGTATTCCAGTGTTGTTCTAATAAAGAGCTGAATTCTACATTTTCCCCCTACTAGGGATGTTAATCAGTTCCTTGATGTGATATTAGTTGCATTTAACCTGATAGGAGATGGATTCAGTCATGCATACATGACTAACCCTGTTAAAACATCAGCAACAGAACTGAAAAATCTCCCATCTAGATATTAACTGCACTACACAAGTAACAAAAGCCATGGTTTGAGATACAGAGCACTAAAATGTCAATAATAACCAATAATCACATTGAGTCTATGACAAAGAAAATCAGCATGTGCAAAGGACACCTATACCGTAAAGGCTTTCAAGAGATAGAGCTGTCTATTCAAAAAAAGTGTCAATTAAGCAACAATTGAACAAAAATTAATAGATGTCAATTTTAGCAGGTATTTTACTCCTTGGTACAGACTTAAATTTTGGAATTAGACCTCTGTCCTAGCAAAAGCCTTTGATTTGCTTTGACACAAGGAAGACTGTGACAAGGCATTAACTGTATCTTGATATTTTAAAGAGGACAACTCTGACTTCATTGACTGATAGAATACATCTGATACCACTGGATACCAGTGAACTTAATCCCACTATTTCTTTCCACCCTAATGGCTTCTTGATTGTGCAGAGCAGAAAGCATTTTCCAAAGGAAGCAGAGTTCACTTCCCATAGACATCCAGTGTTTCCCAGGTGCTTTTAGTTTGTATGTACTAGAAAAAAAGAGGTTCTGTGTTCATCTATTTGGTTAATTTAGTCAAGTTTCCCAAACACTAGAGCAAGGTTTAAGGATCAATATAAAGACACACATTAGATGTGTTTGGATATCCATTCTTCCCCTCTAGCCTCTAGGTGTCAGTCAAGAAAGGCATAGAACCCTAGAAGGGTTTGTGACATAATGGGCATCCATCCAAATGTACAAAACAGCACAAGATGCCTTGGTTTCATACCTGCACACAGATGAATTACCTAAACTTGAGGTATTTGAACTAGTTTTCTGTGGTAGCAAACTGGATTTGTTTAATTCAGACGTAATTAGGTGGACCACATAGGTGCTCTTTCCTTTTTCAGTGATGAAAATGTGGCTGAACTAGAATATTTTCCAAATAATTATTTTTCCTCTCTTTTCTTTACAACCTTACAATTCTTACAACAACAAAATGTTGTTACAAAGGCCAAATATTTGTCCTGAGAATGTTATAGAAGGATGTCATATCTTTTTCTAAAAACACACTGAACCACACACTCCCACTTCACTCCATCAATGGGTTTCTTCTCTTTTCATGTCATGGCAGCTTGGGACACCCTGGGCAGGTTTTGGGGGTTTTGGGTTGTTGGTTTGCTGTTGTTGTTGGGTTTTTCTTAAAGACCAATACTAAGATTTTCATTTTCATTGTCTTTGAGCACACTGGAAACCAGAAAGCCAAATCAACATGCCAGGGAATCTGCTTATTGATAAATAATCCATCTTCTGTATGTGGCATGAGCTACTGAGGTTTCATAGTTTAATGCTGTGATAGTATAATCATATAATCAATGCCCCAGCCTAGGAATTAAAAGTATATTGATTGGTGCTGTGTTTGGAAGAATTAACTTAGCAGATAGAAGATGGTTTTATTTACTATTACTAATGGCTCCCTACCAGTCCTGTGTATCCAAAGTCATAAACTTTGAAAACAGAGCCTCTCATGAGAGGAGTGAAGCAGCACAAGAGACCTCCAATCTGTCTGCAATAGGCTGCCCTCAGACAATTTGCAATTACAGACTGTGTAGATTGTTTCATTCTAGTTTAATATTTTAATCCGTAAATTCACTAAATCTTTAAAGTTCGAGAATTCTGCCTGAGCTATTAAATCAGTAGCTGAGATGAATTAAAACTAAGAGTAGGTAATAAGTCCCTTATTTAAATAATTCCAAATTCTCTCTCTTTTTGGATGAATATTTAATATTTCACTTTACCCAAATACATAACTTGAAATGCAAATACTTTAGGATTCCTAAAGTATTCCTAAAGTGACTCCCAGACTGTGTCACAGTGCTACTGTAATACAGTTTTCCTTAATTACAACAAAATACTGACTTACACTGCTATGGGAATAGTAATGCATTAAGACTTGTATTTGCTTTCCCTTAAACCCTGATCATGGTTCTTGGTAGGCAACACTGGGCCATTTTGATCACCAAGGGTTGTGTTTTCTGAGGTTTAAAGAAAATGGAAAATTGTGCCTCCCAGATCAAACTCTTTGTCTCAGACAATCAGATTGCACCAGCCTGAACTGAGCCTCCAACAGGGCTTTTGGTTTTGCTTCCAGAACCACCACAGCTGCTGATGCCAACAGGATCCCTACTGGAGATCACTAGGCTCGGTGTCTATTTTCTACCAGTGATATAATTTGATTTTATGCTGTAAAGCATGCAAGAAAATAAGCCAAAACCTTTTTCTGGAGGCATAGTTGCTGCAGAAAACATCTTCCCTCTGTATTCAGTACATCAATAACTCGTTCAGTCCAATAAAAGAAGCAAACAAACAAAAAACCACAGTCACTTTTCCTGGGAGCATTCATAGCATTAATGTCAGCTTTCTTCTGTTGCACCTCCAAGGAAACTGCTTTTTCCTCACAGGTTGCACTGGTTGATATGCCTATTTTCTATCTGCCATTTCATCCCCACACTTGTTTTTGAACACAGACATAAAGCAAACATACACAGACTAATGCCATGTGTTCACACATCCATGCAAGTTTGCTTCAGGAGGGCAAGGTGTGGAGTTTGTTTTAGCTGCTACACCAGGAAGGTCTGTGTACCTGTAAGTGCTGGTGAGCTGAGTGAGGAAAGTGGAGGCAGCAGAAGCAATCTGACAGACAAAAATGGAAATGATCTCCCTAAGAAACTTCTTGCAGCCTGATAGGCCCTGTCTTAAAGGTCTACTTTTTACTGCTGGTCTCAGCAACTCTGGAATGTTATCACTTAAAAAACACTAAAACCTTTCCTCTAGTCTCTGCAGTCTCAAGTGTTTTAAATTGCAGTGAACAAAATAGGTCAGGTTCAAGCTTGCAAGAAGCTATCATACCTCTGGAAACTTCTAAATGCTTATGTCTGCAACACTGTACAGCTTGAGTGAATCCACTGCAGGAGCACAGATCTCCTTACTTTGTGAGCTTAACTGTATCTTCCCATAAATTTAAATTTTATCTTTGTATTATAATGGAATTGAGGTATATATTTAAAATTATTTCTTATTCTTTAACACTACATAAGCACTACTGTGTTTATTTCCAACAGCTGCTGTTACTAACTTGTTGAAGCCCACAGATCTCCTTAATTCTTTCTAATATTGCAGATTTTAAGCAATTTCTGTCAAAAAACATCACAACATCAGAATACAAAGTATTTATAATCATGTAGCAGTGAATAGAGACTTTTAAAAACATGCTTAAGAATTGTTGTCCTGATTTTTGCAAACTGCAATTATTTCTCAGGTTAAATGTCCATTAATTTCTCTGTTAGGTTTAACACCATTACTTCTTTGTTATTATAAACAGTTGGATTATCATTTCATACCCTGCCCCAAAGGAAAATTATATTTTCCAGTATACTTTGGAAATTATACTGGAAAAAAAAGCACACCAAAACTTCATCCCAAATAGAGAGATCAAGAACAAGAGGAGTGCAAGCTGAAGTAATTTGATTTACAGTAATAACAGACTGGAGCTGCCCACTAGTTGTTTTCACTACAAATCACTGTAGATAACAATCATCAGTTATGCAACTTCATATGAAGCCTGTTTTTCCTGATATATAATACAGACACAAATGACCAAAGTGCATGATGAGTTTGGTAATTAAAACAGTGACACAATTCCAAAAGGACTACCTTATGAGGTTTGTTATAATACCAGTTGGCGTAAGCCTAATAATGAACTTAAATTACAATATAATTTTACCAGTTTGCAGAAAGGATGCTTTTTTTATTGCTCTCCTTTAATAAAAGCACACCAAAAAAAAGTCCTCCCTAGTTCAATTTAGTCTTTCTTAATAGTCTTATGACTTTTTGTGAAACATTACCCAAGATATTTAAAGTTAAACACAAGGAATAATTCCTTTCTGTTCCTTCCAAAATGAAATTGTGCACTGCATGCTGGCCCCTCTAACATGATCAAAGGCTTGTACGTAGGATGACTGCAGTGCATGGAGAGAGCACAGCAACAAGGCCTAATGGGCTGCCTGTTACCCAGCTGTCTCTTTACATTTTGTGTGTGCTGCAGTGAGGGCTCAGTGCCTTCAGCCATTCAGGAACTGCCCAGCTGTGCAAAAAACAAAGCACATTTAGCATGTTTGAGGCAAATTAATCTTGCAAATTTCATTTTGCCAAACAGAGCAAGAAGACAAGGCAACCAAGACCCAGCTAGGCTGTGGTCTTAATTATCTGCACAAACCTGGAATTGTAACCACTAATTCTGACCAAAGAATTATACTGAATGACTAACTGTCATGAATGTGATTATTCTCCTATAACCTGGACCTTTCACAATGTTTCTGTCTATCTCAGAGGCCATTCTTCATTTATGTGTTTGGGAAACTTGTAGGAACACCTTCATGACAGCCATGAGGAACAGAGATTTTCATTTCATGACTCCCTGGGGCAGGGGTGGTCCTCTCCCATACTTCATCTAGCAGGAAAATGGCACCTCTCCCCATCCTTCTGTACAATCCACATTCCAGTTTGCATCATCACCTCCTCAGCATAGCTTGACACACAACTCTTTGCCAGGGCTTGGATTCCTCAGCAAAAACCTCTAAAGCGTTCCAAAAATTTGAGCCAATAAAACACCTCATTCCTTTCTCGTTCCCTGCATGAGCCCATAGAGAAGAGATAAGAAAAAGCTGCCACTGCAAGACAACACTTAGATACTCAGGCTTACAAGCCCCTTCCTTGCACACAGGGGGCCTCAGCATTACTAGCTGGCAATATTTCCTCTTAGTGCTCCCAGATTCGTGAGGTGGTTGAGCACATCCAGGAAGGCATCCTTTTTACAAAAAGAATTCTTTTTCTTGCTAGCTCATGTTGCTGTCTATTGCATAAGCTGTGAGCAGTCCGAAAGATTTATAAATCAACATGCAATATCAGATCTTTGGTTTTATTTCTTCATTAGAGAACTCTTTTGCACCACTTCAGAAACTCTGTTTTGTCCTTACCTTCTCATTTGTTCTCTGGAAGAAACTATCTGCTCCCCGTGGGATAATTCTCTGTGCAATTTATTTGGCCTGCAAGGTGGGCATGCTCCATAGACTACCCCTTGCAGGAAAACACCCCTTTAGCACCTTGCCTAAAAGATACACAACACCTCCATTTTACCTTGTTTTTTTCTTTTTTCTCTCCTGATCTCAAGCTCCTCTAGGTGTTTTCTTAAAGTACTCTTGATAAATTACTTGTGCTAATTCAGTGATCCAATTGCTGACAGAGAATGAGGTGGTCTCCTGGCTAATTTACCAATGCTGATTTTGCACATACACTACCACTTCTAACTGTGAGCCAGGATATCTGCTGACAGGTGGCAACTCCTCCAGGATCTGCTCTCCTGCGACCTGCTGAGTTGTTTTCTTGGCTTATTCATTTATTCCCTAAAGAAAGAAATAGGATCCCTCATAACTCTTGCTTGTTAAGCCTGGCTCATGTGTGCTCTGACTTCAGCCAGGAACCATGTGGTTGGAGGATTTACATGAAGTGGAAAGGTTGTGATTCCAGCAAGAATTCCACATGACCTATCAGCTGTGATTTATAGGTCCCTACAATGACCTAAAAATATTTTGAATGGTTATATTCTTTCAGTCAGTGCTTGGCATTAGAAAGCGATGCTTTTTCAGGTGATGCATGAATGCCTTCAGACCTGTGCAGTGCAGAAAAATATTTTTCATAATAAGAATTCATTTCTGTAAGTTGTGCACTGTAAGACTACCACAACAAGTCCTGGCAAAGTGTTATCTGCCTTTTATTTCAGCTCAAATTTTTGTCTTTAATTAGCATTACTGCAGGTACATTACTTAAAATAATATACTCCTGGGGCACATAATTCATAAGATACATGGAATATACTCTTTCAGCCTTCCCTCTCACTTTGGTCCCATTATGTGTTGGAAATTTGGTGATGGTCTCCTACATTCTTGAACATCTGGAAAGCTCGTCAGATGCCCCCTCTCCTAAGAGCGAGCTAATCACTATGCTATTGACAGCTGACTGCTTTCTGCACGGCCGCTCATCTTCAAAATGCAGCAAGAGAAAGAGAATACGGAACAAACACAATCTTGCAGCAGAATCCACCCAGGACCCAGCCAAATACCCCGTTCTGCAGTTTTTTGTTAAACTTTCATGAAACAATACAGAATTCTGGGTAGAAGGACTAGAATGCATGTCTGCCTCTCCTTTCCCTTTCATAAACAGTGCTCTACCTGTTAGGCAACACCTTTTCCTTCCTGTCATACAATGTTAATTCAGTGAAGGATATGGTAGAGGGCAAAGCAAACAAGCAGTAAAACACTCTGACAGCAATTATTTTTGGTAAATCATGTATGTCTGGAGCTGCCACAAGCAAGTCTCAGAAATACTCTCAGCCTGCTGCTTAACCAAGCACTCTCTTTCCCATGCCACTCCAGAGGCCATGCAGGAATAAAGAGTGCTTCTCCCTATGCCAGTTACAGCAACCAACTGGTGCTGCTGTGCTGCTGGGAAAATACTACTGGAGCAGCACACCATAGCATTTATATGCCCTTCTCATCCCTGGTCTCCTATCCTGTAAAAAAGCCACATTCCTAACCAAACACCACATTACAGTCAGGAAGATAATTTTTTTTATAATGCAGCATAAAACACAAAATCTAACTTTCTAATAAAAGTATATTTGCTATCAGTTTTTCATGCTCTTCTGTTAATAAAGTATACACACACACACACACACGCACGCACGCACACACACACACACACACACACACACACAAAAGTGCTTATCTATTTCAGCTCTACTACAGCTGATAAATTCATGCAGTAGTGAGGGTGCTTTCTGTCTTCCAGATTTTCAGTGCATAACATGGACTTTTCAAAAGATCAAAGCAATTAAAAAAGAAATGAGTATGAAACTAGCTTCAAAATTGTCTCAGTCCTCCTGCTGTTCCTGGCAGTTTTGATGTGACTTCCCCTGCATTCTTCTTCATACATCTCTGTTCACAGAATGAAGAGCTACAGCCACACACAGGGTTTTCTTCAGAAAGGTTTCAACATAGTATAGATAAGAGTTTTCCTTCTGTATAAATTACATACAGGGGTTTTTTTTGTCTCCACTGAGAATTACTTTTATATTAGATTATCAAAGTAGATATGCCCACTCTACCTGAACTCTGATTTGGATTTGATTTGTGTTGCAGGTGTAGTAAATTAGGTTACTGCACCTAGCAGAGCTGGAACTGATAGCATTCACTCTCATAAAATCTCATAAAAGTATGAATTAGATATAGTCCTTCACAGAAATCTCTCTTCCTCCGCTAGCATGTGGAAGAGACTTTCAGATGTATTGGAAATGTTCCTTTTTGAATTGATTAAGATCTGTAGACCATATTCAAGTCCTATAGGTTGTGGCAAACCAGCTCATTACTTTATGAGATGAGATTTCTATGAACCTAGGAGTTACAAACAGAAGGTCAGGTGAACCCTGGCTAATGGTTTTCTGGAGATCACTCTCAGTTTCTTCAAATGTTTTGAATATAGAAGTAAATATATTAGATTTTACTTATCCCAACAGGCTTTTAAATGCCAGGAGAACTCTATTACTGTGAAAAAGTAAGTTTCACTCAGGAAGTTTTGGATCTATCCAGAAGCTCCTGAAATTGGCGAAAACAATCTGCATTATTTTGACATGCAAATCAGATTTCATGTGGGTATAGAAACATGTTGATGCATGTTACAGAAGATGACCCTTTGCTACACAGAGCTGCTGTCTCCTTTGTTTAAATGAAAGAAGAAGATCAAATATTTTCCTTTATTTTAAACACACTTGGACACACAGGGCCTTACTGGTTTCATAGACTCATTTTTCCAAAATAGTCCAGGAACCAACCAGAGATCTTCTGGCATTTTTGGAAACAAAATTTCTCAGCTAACATACACTAAAAGCTTTGGCAATGTTAAGAACTCGTTCCTTGTCCATCAGAGTTATTTCTCATGCTTCAGTCAAAAACTTAAAAAACAATATAGTTCTAGGTCTGTTTTTATGATTCTTTGTGGTTCATTAAAAATAGGGTTTAGGAGCAAAGCAAAATTCTCATAAAACAAATTTAGACACATTACAGAAACCCTGCAGCATGTAGAGTCTCAAAATATCATATATATGCTTTCAGTTTCATTATTTTCTCCCTTAGAATTTCTTCTAAAGAATGTTTCATAAAACCCTCAGGACTGCTCAGTCTGGTTTATGGTTGATTCATACCTGATGGATTCACTACAATCAGAATTTTGGTGTCATTTCACCAATGAACTCTCTGAAGTTGTACCAGGGTACACCAAAGTAAAATGTATTTTCCGATCACATGTGATACAAAGTCACCAATTAACAGTAGGTTCCCTACACTGGTAATTGTAAAAAGAGGCAATTGCTGCTTGCTTTGGTGAGGGCGTTTTGCATTTGTCTGGATTTTTGCTTTTGCTTTTCTAGATGACAGTGACAGGAGGAAAAGATGGTTATAATGGCAAAGGTAGCTGAGCTGTCCTCACACTCACAAGAGTGCAGTCACTCCATGCAGTGCTGTGCAGGCTCAGGGCTGCTGATCCTAGGTGTCAGGCAACCACTGGGGTAAATTCCAGTGAATATGAGCAAAAGTCATACACTTTGTGCTGCTCTGAAAGAGCTGTAGTCAGTGCAGTGCCTGAGAGCAGTCTGCAGTGCCTGAGTGCAGGGCTCCCCTGACAGTTCTGTCATGCCCTTGAGTCTGTTCCCCTCATCTCCCCCCACGGCAGGCTGAGCATCCTCTCCCAGGAGTGCACTGCTGCAGACTTGTTCCACTGTCTGGGCTGGCTACAGGAAAGGCAATACCTGCCTATTCTTAGTAGGACACTGGACTAACATCATCATTTTTAGGGAAATTTAAAAATTAGCAATAAAAAAACCACTGCAAAATACCTTTCACTTGGTTAAATTGCTTTTCTTGGACCTTGGACTCCTGACATATTTTTTGGAATAGCATGTACTTCTTGATCTTAAGACTGAATTTCCTTTCTGTTACAATTGCCAGTACAGCATTTAGTTATTAACAAAATATCTGTTGATACAACCCAGTATGGTAGAGGGTCTGAAACATTGACTTTTACACTACTACACGCAAAGAGTGAAAGCAAATCACTGTAGGAAAAATAATAAGATATTTTGGAGTTCTGAAAACATGAATGGAGGTGATCTTTTACCTCTTCTGTTCTGATTATACTATAAAAAAGCATGATTTACTTTTGATGAAGACCACAGATGTTAATAGACACTGAATTAGCCTAAAAACACAATAAAAAAGTGGTTCATAATTTAGACTCAGACTTTGAACTCTGCTGTTAAAACTTACTTAACATAAGATGCAAAGATTATGCAAAGAACAAAATTTTAGAAAAATGTCCTGTAGGAATGAAAGCATTCAAGATGCCCTGAGAGCTCTACTCTGGTCAATATTGCCATGCCCTGCTTTATAAATCTTGTCTTATCTGTACTGCAAACTGTGAACAAGTGAGGACTCAGCCTGGATCCCACTCACAGTCTACCCCAAGCAGGAAAGAAGAAAAAAGGGTTGTGTGCAGTCCACACAGCTGCCTTTCAAAGGAAAGGACAAACACTCCAATGTGCTGATATGGAATCTAAATTACTAAACTCACTAAACTCTCCAGCTCTGCAAAGCATAATAGCAAATGTAAAAGAAATGTGGACAGCACCAGCAATGGAAATGTGAATCAGCAGCAAGACAGTTGTTTTCTTTTCAGAATGGAAAGTAAGTGCCTGATGATAAAAACTGCTAAAATGAACTTTATTGGTCTTGAAATCTTTGGAAGGAAGTAACTATGCTTGGTTTGCTGGGTTACAACTAAGATACCAAAATATTTTAAAATAAAAATAGGAGTTTTCACTTAGAGACTGTTAGACTATCACAACAAACTAATATTTATTTTATTTGTGTTTAATTATATGTAATATTTTTGTATTTATATGCTTATATAAATTTAGGTTTTCAACGGTAGCCCCCAGAAATAAAAAGCCAAATCTAGGAACTACCTGCTCTATCAAATTCCTATGTTCTACCTCCCTCCTGCAGACGCTATTTCTCGCCTGGCCAGTGGCCGTGGGCCACCAGAGGGAGCCTGCACAACTTCACAAACTGCACAGGCACGGGGAGAGTGACAAAAGGAAAACCGGCTGAGTTGTTCCTGTGGATCCTGAAGAGGACAACTGAAGTCTTCCCAGGTTCCACTGAAACCTTTCACATAGAACCCAGGCTTCATGGGGCATTATTTAGCTGCTTCAATGTGGAAAAGATAGGAAGCTGTTCAAAGTGAATGAAGACAGTGAAAAAGGTTGCAGTAACCATGTAGAAAAGGGGACCATAAACAACTAACTATTTCAACTTTATATAAAATTAGTAAAACAGGAAAAGAATAATTTACAGTATTAATTCCATCCCATTTCTCTTTCTGTTCTGTCTGTGTAGAGCCTTATCTGCCTACACTGGAAGAGACTTCAGAAAAGGAATTCTCTCACTTTTTATTGACACAGTATGGGAAGAATGAATGAAAAACAAGGTGATGGTCTCAGTACTTGTAATTCTCCAAATATTTGATATTGCTTCAAAAATGTCTTTATGAATGAAAATATTCTTTTAATTATTCTAAAAATAAGAAAACTGAACACAGCATAATAATACATTTGCAACTTTCACCATCCACTGATCAGTGGAGGCATTTTTGAAGAAGATTTGTCATTTAAATACCTTGCATTTACAGTCATAGCATTCTAAATGCATTCAGTAATTTCTTTTCAAGCAGCCCTGTGAAATGCCAGGTTGATGTTCATGAAAGTGGTTTATGAAAAACCACTGGTTTATGAAAAAGATGCATGGAGTGCTCTTTCAGAATAAATTAGAAATTTCCTGTGATGACTTTATTGGAAAAAGATCAAAGAAGCATCTCTCAACCATAGTATTGATGGTTGTTATGATGGTAACTGTGTATTTTTCTGCAGCACACAGGAATGCAGAAACATCAAAAGGGAAGTGACAAAAGGGAGCAAGAGATGAAGGATGGTAGGGAAATGATGGCAGAAGGCCACTGACCGGAAATCCTGTGCAGTGGTAAAAGAGGAAACAGAAAGGACAATGTGTATGTGAGATGTCTGCAATTCAATTCTCTTGAATTCAACCTATTACACAACATCCATCTGTGAAACTATTGGTGGCCACTAACGCCTGATGAGAGAGGCCTGTAGCCTTCCTGAACCGTGACTTGACAGCCAATACAACCATTCTTATTGACTGTGACCGAGCAGTATGGATAGATGGCCATGTATTCCCTCCCTGCATGCCAGAGAGCAACTGAGCTCATTAGAGGCCTACATCCAGGCTATGATTTTTTCTCAAACCAGTAACTGTTGGAGATATGGAAAAAGTCAAAAGATAAATGTGTTGAGTCTGACAGTTAGCAGGAACAAAAGAGCTATCCTGCAGTCAAGCGTCTTCACTCACCTTTGACTCCAGCTACTCAAAGGCTGCCATAAAAAGTGTTTGCTTACTCTATTTTATAAATCTTCACGACCTTTATGTATCTTTCCCAATGTCCTCCTACGCTATAAATGCCTCGGATAATTGGAAAAATTGCTACAGGCTGTAAAAAATTAAAAGGCTTCTCCCCCTCTGAAGAAATAGTCATTATGATTGGGGCAGTTTTCAAATTAAAAGTTTCAATCTGTTGGGAAACTATAATTTCAAGCATATTTCTTCCATTTCCCACCAGCTGCAACATCAAAGATTGGCAGAATAAGAGCTAAGAAGCTTCAGTTTAAAAAAAAGGGTCTAATAATGTCTCATCTTGACCACAGAACATCCCTTGTGCTATGTCTAGAACAACCTCAGTTTAATTGCTTCTGCAACATTGCCAGTTTGCTGCATTACTGGAAAATATTCATAGTATTCAATAAATTTTTCTAATGGGTCAAATATTGCAGTCCATAAAGTCCAGGAGAATCATAGTTTTCACTTCTCAAGAAACCAAAGCTTTTGCATGGTGCAGTTCTGACTTACCTGTAAGAGCATCCAGGATTGGAGAAGAAAGGAATTAGAAAGACTCAAACAGATCTTGTGTATTTTAAGTTTCATGTGACTCTTCTGGGCCAGGCACAGCTTGTGGGCTCCCTCTCTGCCTGTTTGATTTTCTGATGATTTTAATTTTTCATTGTTGGAGGTGGTGGTGCTGTACTGACATGTTTTACCCAAAACAATCCAGGATTTGGAGCCTTCGAGGGATAGCAAACACTACACAAAGGATTTCTTATATTTTTTCTATCTGAGTTTTCTGTTGGACATTTCAAGTGGCCACATTACTAAAAAAAAATTATAGAAAACAAAGAATGCTTTTTGCTGAGCATTTTGGTTGCTGCATTGAAAGACCATATATTGCTCAGATCAAAAGATTTGACTCAGACAAGTCAGTGGTATCTTTGGCTTTTACTCTCCTAATCCAAGCAATAAAATAACTTTGAAGGCAGTAAAGGAGGTATTTTAAGGGCCCCATGCCATGTGAACACAAGCCTGTGTGTTTGAGATCTGACATCATGGCCATTTTATAATGAGACATTCATATCTCTTCACCCAGATGATGCTTCTTTGCACTTTTGGCGTATTTTACAGGGTCCTTCTGTTCTCTCCCTTGCACTAAGACATGGAAATGTTGTGTCACTGTGGCCTACCTAACACCATGTAAGTGATGCTCTGTACCCACCTGCTTTGCTACAGCCATCAACCCATTTAAATAAAGAGCAGAAATTTACAAACAGGAAAAAATGGCAATAGGTTAAGTAAAAAACTTAAAAGCTTGAAGTCTAAATTTAAAATTTTTGCTTCCTGCAATGTTTAAATTATCAGATTATCTCCTAACACTTGCACTAGTTTCACATTACAAATTGTACTGGTGGCTCTGGACTCAGGTTGGAGTTTGGAATTCTAAAATTTTGAGAGAGTTTTCAAATTTAAACACTTCACACCACTTGTGACCTAATTATTTCAGTGTACTGGTATGTTTTGATAGCAAATTGTATTTGCATGTATTTTTTAATATTTATACAAGAATGTCTGTCTGAGATGAAATGTTTTGTTGACAGAAACACCTGCTGGGACCTATTACAACATACTAATAATGGGAACTGTCTGCTGTACTTAAAAAAAAAGGATTTTCCCTACAGCTGAACTGAAATGGAAAGGGGGCAGAATATGGTCTTCACTGAGCAAGGAGGTAACTCAGCAAAGGAGATGCATGTGTGTGCTTCAGAAAGGTATTGGGTTTCTTTCCAAATATAAAGTAACAGCTTTGGATGTGGGAAGGAGTGATGTGTCTATTCACTTAAAAATATGGCCAATATTTATAGCATTCATATTTTCTCATTTTTAGGTCTCTACTTAAACATATTTGTCTACCATATCCATAATTCTAACTGCCTAACCCAAGCTTATTTTCCCCTTCAATTTTTAGAGGATAAACAGAAGAGGCACACAAAATCATTATGTGTAACCAAACATCCTGTGTGCATAAATGTACAGCACATCTATGCAGTATCCACAGATATATATAAATCTATGTATATGGTGTTGACAATTTATGAGAAACAAAATAAATACATAAAGCTACTTAGAAGGGCTCAATTCAAACACCAAAGCACCACTAATATGTTTCAATTTTAAGCCCTGATTTTATTCAATCAAAGATATAGGAGGAAAACAATCTCTTGCATGGGTCTACAATACTTTCCAGGTATTGTCCAGTCATGAGTGGTTCAGATACAAAACAGGTAAGATGTGTGGTGTGACATGAGTTTAGATGGCAAGAAATGCACCAAATTATTCATGATCAGCATAGCAATAAAAGCATAATAAATGGCTGCCACTAAAATTATTATTCTACAAACACCATTTATCCTACACAATTGTTTCAAAAGTTTTTTAAAGAAGTGTAAATAAATAAATATATGTATATGTATACATGCATGTGGATAAGCTTTTTTTATACATACATACATACATACATACATTTTTATACTATGAAATTTTATTTTTCATCCTTCTATATGTTGTCAGTGGACTTGGTTAACTACATAAGTTTCAAAAGTAGAGAAAAGACAAAGTAGAGAAATAGAATGATCAATAAAGCAAAATTCCAGAAAGAGAGCTGTCTGGAATACAAGTATGCCATTGTTTTTAGGTTTACTATTGCCTGGCTTTTTAAGCTAAATCTTTCATTTCTAGTTGCTTTAGACAAACACAAGGAAAAAGACATTGCACCATAGCTTCCACCCACGCTGTCTACCTCAACAATAATTACTATTCTTTCTCTTAAAACAGCACTGGCCACAACCACAGCCAAAAGCCATATGACTAAATGGCTCCTCAGTGTGCACCATAATTCTAATTCCGGTGAAAAAATCCTGGCTTTGAGGATTTCAAATACACCATATTGCATACAGTTGCTGAGCATTATGTCTCATCTTCCACATTCTGCACAAGCATAATGGGTGAAAGGGCTCAGAGGAACAATTGTTATTTTTCTCTATCATAAATGTCAGCAACTGACGGTTTTCATTGTGTAGCTTTTATTGCATTACTTGCTTGGTGTCCAATAATCCCTACGAGCCATGATGCTGGAGTTTCACATCCCTGAGCCACTTTCACACAGCCCACACACCACTCAGCATCCTGCTGCCACAATAGTTATTTCCAAAAAACCTGTTTTGAAACAGTCTATTTAAAAGACAAGGCCCTCAGAACTGCTCCATGCTAACAGAAAGACCGGCACAATTTATTCTGGAGGAATGGAACATGTCAGGAAACTCAGCATTGCTTGAGTCCTTTGATTTTGTATTTGCACATGCACCATATAACCACACATGTGAAAGAAAATAGCATAAATTGCTTATAGGATGTGTGGGTGAGAAATATGGCTCCACTACAAGATTATACATACATGTATATACTCCTACATGTGATACTGATGACTCCTGCTACTAATAAAAAAAGGTGTTACTGATAAGGGAGAAGAATTAATGTCTGTTGTCCCCTAAAGCACAGAAAAGCAGGAAGGAAAGGTATATCATAAGCCTGCATTTGACTTTTGTACATCCAGTCCAGAGCATTGTCCCTGGCAGCAGTTGGAATCAGAATTTTGAAATAAAAGTGACCGATAACATCCATTGTCTAGATCTAAAATCTTGTCCTAAGTTCAGTATCCCAGATTCAATATCATTTCCAAAGTTTTTATTTCTAAGTACTCTAACTTCAGATGTGTTTCCATCAGTTTTCAGATCTGCATAATTTTTGACCTTGATGCCACTCTAGCTAGATGCTGCATGAGAAGTATTTAATGGAAGTCACTTTGCTGACCTATGACTCAGAGGGGGGGTAGCTCTGAATCACTGTGCCTCTGAGGGGTACTCACAGGGTATGACAAGGACACTTCTGGCAACACGGGCTTCCCAGAACCTGGAAATAGAAAAACCTCAGATGTTTCCTCTGCCCTACAGTGCCACATCCATTTTCACTCTGACGTAGCCCCTGCCCTCTTGCCTGAGCTGGTCATACACTCATGTCCTGGTGCACCAGGGCTTGCTCTGAGCCTGCATGCAGCAACGCCCTGCCATGCTCAGGTTAGGCCAACACTGGCAGCCACAACCTCCCAGCTTCTCTAAAAGGCCTCAGAAGGAGGCAGCAGTCAAGAAGGAGTAAAGAAGGCAGAGGGGAGCAGAGTAGTGAGAGATGGAGACAACTACTGTGCTTCATCTTTGGAAACTCTGGAAATCCTGCAGGCTTTGCCTGGTTGGGGTCCCCCTGTTGTCAATCACTGCAAAGCAGCCAAACGGGGGTCTGTTGTGGGTCAAAGCTAAAAGTCCATCCAAGCAGCATTACAGGGTGATCACATTGCTCTGATTGTGCTGACTGCAAGGGCAGCCTGCCGTCAGCATAAACCACAACAGACACTGCTGAATCAGCTCCTTCTCTGAGGAAAATGAAGCTAAGAAACCTATAAATCCCAGCAGCTACCCCACTACAGTCCAAGAGAGTCACACAAGCTTTCTTCCCCAACTCCTTCCTTCCATTTTCTTTTAGTCAGCTATGAAATGCAGGGAGATTATTCATTGGAAAAGAACTCATTCAAATACTAACATGAGGGCTGGTTGGTAGCTGGGCTCTGATTCATAAACAAGCTGCTTGCATTTAAGGAAGGCATTAATAAGGCAGCTACTTTCAAGCACAGGAGTATTCAATGGGGGGAAAATTGTTTGGCTCATCAGCAGATGGCACCTATTTTACCTTCTTATCACTAAGAGAAAATAAATGGTTGTTACTCTTACTGCCTGAGATGAGTAATAATTAAACATCAATTTTTATTCTAACTTATCATGTATGCACATCAGAAAGTTGAATCTTGCTGTGATAATTCCCCCAGATCTTTGGAAATTTTGCTTAAGGAAGCTGTGACAAGATCTGGCCTGTGAGACAATAAACACCTCAGATCTGTACAGGTTCTAAAGGTGGTCTGTTCCTCAGAGAATGATTTCTCTGTTCCCAGCGCATAAGCTACAGGATGAATGAAGCTCTCATTTTAGTCTGGGTTTTGTATCTTGCATTTATCTTCATTTGTATTGCCTGACTTTTGCATGAGATTTATAGCCCAGCTGTGCAACAGTCCCAGCATGAAGCATTCTGTCAGTAAAAATGAAGAGCTACATGAACATGTACTTACAGCAGCAGTTACAACTGATTCATAGAATGTAAACAAACACAAAACCATCTGTAGTTCTCTATGTAAAACTAGTTAAAAAATAAAGTACAGAATGGGGCAGACATTCTGGTTGTTGTTAAATTTGTGATTGCAGACATATGCCAGATATTAGCTTTGATTCAATTTTGCCTCACACAACAAAGGCTATTTGTTCAAATTCAAGGCTCTAGCACATCCTTAGATTACAAGAAACAAGCAATGGACATTCTCCATGTTCACTCTTCAGCGCGGGTCTACCGTCACTACCCAACATCTCAACATTCTATGATAGGCTGTTTCCAGTTTAATTTAAAAGGAATTGATGCTAACTATGGCTTGCTGTGATTATGTGCTTTGTTATGTATCTCTTTGATTCTATTTTAGAAGCTTAGCTATTAGGAATATCTGGCAACTTTGAGCATCTTCATCAGTTTCCCTCTAAACCTGTAATTCAGAATGACTCTGGCAGGCAACTTCAACACCCATCAAACAACATTAATCACTATTGCAAGGAGAGGGGATGGGAAGACAGAGTGAAGGACAGAAAGACAGATTTCCTAGTGCAAACTGTGTCTTGTGGGAAATTACATAATTTAGGCTAAGCATGAGACAAATGCTTCTTCACATTATCTTTGTGTGTGCAAAGGAAAATAAAATATCACCTTCATTCTTGTTCACGCCTCCTCTTCATAAAGCAGAACACCTCCTGTCCACTCTAAAAGCAGAAGGTTCTGGCCATTTTGTGTACAAAAATGCTACCCATAAACAACAAAATGGTAGCATTTTATTGCATTCTCCCCACGTTATATAGTCCCCAACACTAAAATATGCTCTCCAGTGGCCTAGATATCAGGGTGTAGATGAAGATCTTCAGTTTTTAATTAATAATACATAGTGCAGAATCTGAAAGGCTATCTATAATTTATGTATCAGTGTCTCAAAAGCAGTCATTCATACATTATATATTCAGACAGAAAATTATCTTGCTTTTATTTTCCAATAAAAAGCGTAAGATGTTACTATGTACCCTCCAAAATGGAACAGTGCTACCCAGAGCTTTATAGCTCTCAAAAATGCCAGGTTCCACCGGGTCCTCTTTGCTACAAGAGGCTAAAGGTGCAAAAGCATTACTCACTGAGCATCTCTCCCTCTCTTCTACTGGGCTTTTAAAAATGATCAGGCCAGTTCTTGGATAAGTGCTAATTTACCCATAGAGCACACAGAGGGGCAGATAATGTGACAAAAATAAGTTTATCGAAATGGAAGGATATTTTTCAACAATAAGGGGTTTCCAAGCTGGACTTAAGAAAAACTGATAACGGTAATACACCACAAGAGCTCTACAAAATAGAGGGCCAAAAAAGTAATTTTTAAAATACAAATATATGCAAAGCTATTGCATATAAAGTATGTTGAATATTAACAGTCATTCTCATCACGCTGTCCTATTTTCCAAGCACCCACCTACTTATGGGCACTTCAAAAATGAAAAATTAAAAAAATGCATACTGTATATGCCAAATGTGCAACTCTTAAAAGTTGCTTTCAATGCTGTATTTTCTCCCTATCTCTAGCAAGCTGCAAAGCTAAAAAAATCCTGTATTTTCTCCCTCTCTCTATCAAGCCACAAAGCCTAAAATAGTGATATCATGGTACATGGCACACAGAAAGTCAGTCCCAGACACCTCAGTCTTTGCACTTTTATGTGCAAAGCAATGTAGACAAGATGCCAGCAGGATCCAGTGAGCCCTCCCTCCTGCCTCAGGGGCTGGAGAAGTCATTTCTGGGAGGCTGGAAGTTCCAGCAGTCTGACAGACCAACTGGACTCTTTCTTTGCAGGACAGAGGGAAATGACTCATATCTACAATTGCTTTGATGCAGCTCCACCAGACTGGATGTAGCACCAATGAAAGTACACCTATTTTTTCCAGACTTGTCCCTCTTTCATGTTCTATTCTCCTAAAAACTATATGCCCTTTTCCCCCTTGGAAGTACTGAAAACAATCCAGCCTCAACAGAGAATCAGAGTGACTGAAATAAGAAATATTTTCCAATATTATACAGGCAAGGAGATGATAAACCAATATTTGTGATGCATCTGGATATGTGATGATTTGTATGTAGTGATCCTGTGAGGTAGGAGATCAGAATTCAAAAGACAACATTCAGCAAAGTGAAAAAAGGTGTATCAACCCACACAGAAAGGAAGCATAATTTTTTTTTTTTTAATGTGGATTTAAAGTCATAATCTGAACTTTATTACCTTTGACCAACATTATTTTGGAGAAAACAAACAGTTCATCGTGACCTACAAACAAACAATCTAAAACAGAAACATAAATCCTTGAGATTCATACACTTCACTTTCCTTTGTGAAGTCATAGAATGGTTTGGGTTGAAAGAGTCCTTAAAGATCACATTGTTCATGCCTTGGGCAGGGACACTTCTGCTAGACCAGATTGTTCGAAGCCCCATCTAACCTGGCCTGAGAAATCCCAATCATCAGTAAGAACATTTTGAAGATTAGACGGAAAAAATTACAGCTGGGCAGGAAGAATCTCACTGTGACCCAAAATGTCACCATCTGTAAGACAATGTAACCTTGAGAAGACATTGCTTCTTTCTCTTTGTAAAAGCATGCTGGAAGGGACAGTCCATTTCCAGTCACTTGTGCCACATAAACTGCCAGAGCTATTGATGGATTTAAGCAGGGTACTGTGGCCTCTACTGGCACAGGAACACACCCATTTTTTCACTGCTCCACAGCTACAAGCAGTGGAAGTCATTTTGGCAGCAAGGAGATGCAAAAAAGCAAGTCTGAATGTCTGCAGAGCACCATTAAACATCCAGAACACGATTTGGACTGAAGACAGTACAGCTCAATTTTAAATACCAGCTTAGCCTCTTTAGCTGCATGTAGTTTGGCTGCTGAGTTGTCCAGGAACATAATAGATAATGATCATTAATTACAATTTAACAGTAATGATTGAGCAAGGAAGGCCTGCTGGTTTGGTGTTGAAGAGTCCTGAGACCAGCTTAAACAAACTATCTCAAATCACAACATCATAATTCCAAGAAAGGTACTTCCTGACTGAGGCAAACAGCAGCAGGGACGTGCAGACACTGAGATGGAAGTGAGAGTCAGAAGTGTCGAGTGGAAGAAACCAAAGCCCTGGTAACAGCTCTTCCAGCAATAAAGCATCTTTTGCTGAGCAGGCATGACAACATATAATCTAAAGATGTGTATGACTGGCAATCACTTTATACTGTAATAGACTAGTCATAGTTTTTCACCGTGGGGATTTCTTGTGTTCCTCCCTAAGGTGTGTGATGATCCTCCTTTGGGTGGGGATGCCCCTCAAGGCTAACTCTCAAGGTTGAGCAAAGAGATTTGCCCACAGTCATTCCTATGGGTCAGTAACATCAATCTCTACTTGATAAGCTAGCTCTGATAATACTGATTAAGTAAAAAGTGCTCTATATTAGTTTTATTGTGTAGTTAATAATTCTGATTACAGCCTTTTGTTCTTTTGATGTTCTGTCTTTTGCTTTTTACTATTTTGCAATTTTACCTTTATTCTCTTCTTTTTTACCAAATCATTATCATTAACAATTTAAATAAAGCATTCAATTTATTCTTACTGAATACCCACATTTGGTTTGCCATCATTAATCCTGAAGGACAAAGCCATATAAAGGCTTAATTACACCTCTACAATCCTTTAGCTAAAAACCTTGTCTGAAGCTCCCCTTCAGTTCCCTGACACTGACACTACTTAGTTGGCCATTTGTACAGGATGCACACATGTGTACTGCAACAGTACAGACAGGAGTACGGAACCAACACTGCTTAGCCAGATACGCCAGCAAAATCTGGACCAGTGACCACATTTCAAGAGCAATCCTATCCAAAAGCTCCTAAACTCAGCCTCTATCCATATGATTCAGTGTCATGACTCTAGGAAAGACATCAACAGCATTACCAGCAAAGTGCTCTGCAGAATCTGGACCAAGTGATTTTTGGGGATAGAAGATATCAGCTATGTCTCAATTCTTTCTTCACAAGTTTTTCTGTTCTAGTGTTTTAAAGAACCAATCTATGAGTGTTCATTAGCATCACTCCTCCTCTCAAATCCTTCCCCAGTTTCAGATTTCCTTACAAACAAGTCTGATCTTTTAAGTCAAGCTCAGTAATCTCAGTTTCCTGTTTGAATTGCCTTACTCCTCTCTTCCATTTCTTTGTTTAAGGACTGGCTTCAGTTTCTTCAAATTTGTAAAGTCAGGAGGAGGAAAAAAGAAGTAGAGAAAACAAAAATCCACTTTATCACATTTATCAGCCATTCTAAAAAAATATATTTTAAAAAGGCCTGTGAAACCTCAAGCTCTCTAGCTCAGGCAAATACGAAAAAGAGCTATATTTTAGCAAGGAGTTAACTGCAGGCAAATGGCAATGCAATATATGCTGAAATTTCTTCTGCAATAGGAACTGTTGGATTTTCTCATTAATTGAAAAGCAAAATATTGGCAATTTAAACTGTAATTTCAGCAAAGTTCTCTTAGGTCACATGCTCTATTTTGTCTGTTCTGCCAAGACTGAGCTGTTCATTTTGAAGTGTTTTCTACAACCTGTTTTTTGAGTAACTCAAATTAAAAAGTGGTAAGATCATTTCAGTGAAAGGCTCTTTATCATTCATTCTCCATTTGACAATGTCTTTGAAGACTACCAAAAAGTACTTAAACTTTGTGCTATTAGAAAATATTCCTTAATAGACACATTATTTTTTCCCATACTGTTTCAGTTGTCTCTGAAAATTAATTTCTCACTTGAAGAATAATGGCTATAATCTGGACTAAATTAATTCTATAGTCAATGATTAAAGGTATGAGCATTACTGAACTAACAGTCAGAGGCTGTAAATCAACATTGTTTTAACAAACCATTACATTACAATAATTACACTTTGAAAAGTAACAAATAGTTCTCCACAAATAAAATGTCGGGACTGCATAATGTTGTATCACTACTGGGAAGAAAAATAGGTCACCTTAGTCTCTCAGGCACAGATGATCAATAAGAGGCGACGGCTGACTATCGGTTGGGGGATATATATCACCTTTGCTTTGGTTTCATTATTGGATATTCCTCTTTGCATTCCCAAACATCAAAGTCAACACCTCATTGGTTTTAGATCTCCCTATGTTGCTACCATACCATTAAGTTGTCCTAAATTTGTCATTTGCTGTTTGCCACTTGCTACTTTTCAAGACTGCAATTCAAGCATTGCCTTTCTCTATCTTCCAGACCATTCTTAACAATTCATTTTAGAGATGAGACAAGCATTACTCTGGTGTGACTCAAGCAGTCACTACTTTGCTAGAAATACTGGCAAATCTTTTACTAACTCAAAAAAAAAAGATTACAATATGAGAAAAGAAGGAGAAAGAGTAATGCATGGGAAGGTATGTCCATGGACCTTGAGGAGAGTGAAGAGGGAATAAACCTGACTTGCACCAGCCAAGAATACAGTCCAAATACTGAGTAATCTAGATCTAACAAATCCAGTACATATGCATCCAGCAATGCTTCCAGTGGAGTGGAGAAACACACTGCTGTTGGGGGTCTGAACGGACCTCGAGAAATAGTTATTGTCTTCCTGGTCATTCCTTTGTTTGTGGGTTGCATGTGGCAAGACAAACCAGCAGTTCAATTATGACCAAGCTCTACCTATAATCCATAAACTACTCTGTTTTCTACTTAATCAATTCAATCTACATTTTTCTAACATCCTGCTGGGTACTGCATCAAGTTATTTATTAGTGGTGTAGTTCTTCAATACACATTTTCAAATAGAGGTATAAAACAACCCTGATGTCAGACATTAAGAATTCATATTTACCAACAATTACTGTAAGACATACAATACACATCAGGTATTACCTTTCTAAGTGTGTAAAAGCATCTTGCTATATAGCATTATATTGGAGTATTGACTTTTTTATGTTGTAAACAGCATTTGAACTGGTTTCTAACCACAACATGATTAATTCAGTTTATTATCACTGAAGGCTTAAATGTGGCAACCCCAATACATAGATTTTTGTTAAGCAAAATCTTGAGGATTAATGTGACTTGTACATGCATTCCAAAGCTTAAATCACAGTAACAGGTAATTAGACATGAAATTATATTCCATAGATGGAGGAGTGGGGAGGGAAGAATTTATTTCTGCTCTCTGTTATACCTGTAAAAAACTTTTCTAAAAACCCACATATGTATAATGTATCTAAAGTTTTTTCAAAACTACCTAACACTGTTGAGACCACCGAAGATGCTATGGGAGGAAACAGCTTTTTTTTATACAAACAAGAATGAAATTAAAGAATGGCACAAATCATTTTTATTACATACTGGCAGCACTTTTATATTCCAGGCCACCTATTTTATATTCTCTTATGCTTCATCTGTGTCATTAACAAATTTAATCATAATAGTACTAAAGAAAGAAGCTATTATCTTTGTCTCATTTGACCCATTTTTTTCTTAACTGAGAGTGTTACTGTGTACAGTAACATTTTCTCTTAGAATCATGTTCTGTCCTAGATCTGCTTTATTTTTATTTTAGTGCATGTGAAATTAAATAACAAAATGAAGGCCTCAAACACAATTTTCTTGCTTTCTTGAATGCTAACCATACAAGCTGAGCAACACTCTTCATTCTTTTCTATATCTTCATAACATTTAACCAATATTTAGAAATACATCACATACATAATTTTTCCTTTTTTCCACTAGACAAGAAAAGTGGACACTCAGCTAACTTCATGTTAATTCTTGCAGTAACATCGAACATCAAAATGCAGTAGCTGTGTGCAAGGGCAGAAAAACCAAGATGATCACACAGCATGAATCTAAACTACATGCAAGCTCCTGCTGAAATACAAAAACTAACAATATCATCCTACACGCAATATTTCCAACTGATTATGTTAGCAATTATAGCAATATTGTCTGTATTGTAGCATAGCCTAGCAATATTGTCAGTGGATTTTACAATGAAACCTACAAGTAAAATGAAGTTAGTAATCAACAGTCAATAAAGCTTTCAAAAATCATTCCAAGCTCCTTAACAGAAAAGAGGCTTTTCAAACCTTAGCAGACCTGTGGAAAACAAATATGTAAGATGTGTAGGAAATTATAATGGCAAGGTATTGAATGTTAATTATATCCAAAGGAAAAGTCAGCATTCTAACAAAAGCAGAATGTTCACAAAGGGAAAAACAAAGGCAGTATTAGAAAGAAATTAGTTTTGACAAGATCAGTGAGAACCTGAAGCTAAAAAGCATTACAGAAGTATATAATTGTCCCCAAGTTAGTGTTACAAATCTAGGGTGTTTGGAAGTAAGCTTCTATTTAAAATGAATTTACTAAAATTGAAGCTTGAAATTCATATCGAGGACAGCCAGACAACTTAAACACAACACTGACATCATTCCCAAGACATGTTTTTTGTGATTTAACATGGATTTTTAAATTTCTTTTCCCTCTAATGCAGCACTGCTTCATGACATGCGCTGAGGTTGCTTAATAATTTAAATAGTTTTTCCTTGCCTAGAAACAGTGAGTGTTCTTACACCTCCAGCATGAATTATAAATTCTGTGGCTTTATGATCTATATAAAGTGCAATCATTAGAAGGTGGAAGAACTGGGGAAACCTAATTCTTCCACTGGACTTGTAGAGAAGACCTCAACCTCTGACAGACCCCACAGCAAACTGAATTTGTAAGTAGGAGTCTGCTGACACTGGCAGTAATACCTAGTCATCTGCAGACATTATTCCAGAGAAAATCTTCATGACTGGGCTGGTAAAAGCAGTATAAATTGATGGCAATAACCCTGCAGGTAGAGAATTGAGCTGTTTTGCTCTTAGAAATAATTCTGCTGGTTGTAGGCCTCCGTATACATAACACTGTCTTGAGTTCCAAATAGTCAGAGACAAGCACGGTATCCACCATTCCCATGGCATCCTGGTCAGGCCAGTATCACTGTCTCAAAAGCTGTGATGGCAGCACCACAGCTCAGAAAAAAAGCCCTGATCAAGAGTAAACTAGTTGAGCTCAGTGGCAAAAGCTCAGTTGGGTCCAGCTAAAAGCACAGACTCAGCAGACAGCCTCACCATCAGCAGGGAGAGGTGAAAGTGCACACAGCATGATGAGCAGCTTCCACCACACCGAGCAGTCCTTTACGACCACAATCCTCAGCAAGTCTTATCCTCCCTTAAACTGGAATCTAACAACAAAACTCCTGCCCTACCTTCCATCTCCATCTTCTCAGCAACCTGTCCTAGATGGTCTCCTTCCAGCCTTGCAGGGATCACCCTACACGCAGCACCTTGGCCACCAGAGGAGAGCACAGGTTTTGCCCCGGCCACTGCAGGCCTCCGGGCATGCCATGCACACTGACCAATGCCTCCAGCAAGGCCTCCACGTAGAGCAGGGCCTCTCGCTTCTGGATCCCGCTGAAGGCTTTTCTTTCCTTGACTAGTAGAAGCCTGCCTGTTGTTTGGTTTAAAGCCTGAGTAAAGCAAATAGTGTTCTTCCTTTTAGGACTCATTTCCACAGTGCTGGCTCTCACAATGTAAATAATTGGGCTATCACAATCCATTTTGTCCCTCATCCTGACACCCAGGATAACCCTCTAATTTTGTTTTGCTTTTTACTGAAATGAGAGTTCCAGTTCCATTTTAGTTACTTTTATATTTAAATACATCTGTAGCTAATGATTGTTTTTCTTTTTATGAATTCCTATTTCCACAGTGAAGATCCTCGTAGTTCAGAATGCTCAATCATGCCAACCACATCCAACCACATTACCTAACCCATCTTTCAGGAAGCAGCAATTATTATTGCCATGGAAAAATAGTCAGATGCAGTGTTTCTAAATGTTTTATCTTTGACATATTGCATCTTTTTTTATAAGATACCTAATTCGTGCTTATCCTGCTCACAGTTCAAGACTACTGACACTGTAGTGCCGCATCCCTTGCACCCAAAAACACAGCAATAGAATGAGGTATTGCCCAGATACCCATCACTTAAATGAATAAAATCCAAAGGTAAAAAATGAGCAGCAAGGAACAAGGGGAGGCATTCCACACTCTCTTCCTGAGGCACATGTACCCTGACATGACTGGATCTAGATCAGATTTTCCCAGTGTCCTTGCACCTAGATGTTTCCTCTGTGTGGTAGGCCAGCCCAAGTCAGAAATTTACCAAAACCACCCACACATTAGCAGAAGTGACTGAAAATAACCCCTGAAACATAGCAAATGATAATAATCAGAAAGTATCTACCTGTGTAGTGAAACAGGAACAGCTCAGAGGGTTCAGTTTTCCAAGTAATTCAGCTGGACACAGACCCTGCAGTGTGCAAAGTCTTTACAGAAGTAGTTCCCTGACTGAAGCCCAGCCTCCTGCAATTTGTGGTTCGTAGTTGATTGCAAACTGTGAAGGTTTTGTCACACTAAAACATCTATAAAGACTTCCTCTATGTGAATTTTCCTTCCTCTACTACTGCTTGAATTCATTCTGCAGCCTTTCCTTAAGTTCAGGCAGAGTCTGTCTCTGCATTTTGGACACCTGCATTTCTGAAACGGGTGCTTAGCAAATTCACCATGTTTTACTAAAATCAGCCTCAAAGCATTAAAGTTCAGGGAGGGAAGGTGAACACAGGACTTTGGGTGGGGAAGAAGCACGGATCTGTGCACAAAGTGGTTTGTTTCCTTTGAAAACTTATTTCAGAAGGTTCAGTTTTTCTGTAATCCTGTTTTATGGGGAAACTCCAACTACTTGTGGGGAGTCTGGCCTTTATTTTGAACTTGGAAGATGCCACCTTGATTGATGCGTCCTAAATTTGGTAGCCAGTTCAGCAGTGAGCTGACGTGTTTGCAGCGTCTCTCATGGGCTGCTTGTTTTGACCTTTTTTTAGTGTTTGTTTTACTCTGCGCCACTCCAAAAAAATAAATACATGGCATAATATCGTGGAGGGGCTAACCATACCACACCAGCACACTTGATCGCTGGCGGACACCTCCCAAGTGCCTTCCGTCCCTGAGGGGCTCTTTACCCCCGGCTGAGTGCGAGAGAAAACCAAACCCCAACACTTGCACAGCTGGAAAGGCTCCACTCCCACCTCGTTTTCCCCCCAGAATCCGACCACCTCGACAGCAGAGGGCTCTTGCCGCGGCTGCCGGGGCGATGCCGGGTGTGTGTTTGTGTGTCTGTGCTCAGGGGAGGATATGGGTGGGGCCCAGGGACAGCGGAGCCCCGCGGCCGCAGCAGCCGCGGAGGGCCCCCGGTTCCGTGCCGGCGGCGGCGGCCGGGAGAGAGCCCTCGGGGCGGGACAGCGCCCTAGGTTTGGGACAGAGCCCTAGGGCCGGGACAGCGCCCTCGGGCCGGGGCTTTGGTGGCCGGGACAGCGCAGGCAGCGGAGCCATGAGCCCAGCAGGTGGGTGCGGGGCGGGTTGTGAGGGTGGGGAGGTTCCCATAGGGTGTTGTGTCCCGGCGCAGTGCTGGGGATGGAGATGTTGCCCTTGAAAGTAGCCCTCAAGTGCAGGCAGTCTCTTGTCTCTCTCTCTGTTGCATTTCTTACGGTGTCGCAGTACCAAGGTAGCTTTGCTGAAGAGCAGGAGATGTAGCGCTGAGAAGTTGGGAAATTAAAGAATAAAAGTTGTACGAGCAGTGTTAATTTGGTCCTACATGTGTACCTCCTCTGGGATAGTCTGAATTGGCTAATCATGTGTTGTGTCATTAATTATAAATTGATCATCCTCTTGCAGTGTCTTAGATCTCCATATGGGATCCAGCCTGGAGTGTACAGCAAAACCATGCTAGACTTTGCGCAGGAATATTAATTCCTTTTTTATGCTTTTATTGGTGTTTATGGCAATATCTAGGTGCCTCAAAACTGTTAGTGTGTATTTTGTTGCTTCTTCGGTAGTGTTGGAACACATTATCCCATTGACTGGTGGGAAAATTTGATGAAAAGTTAAAATTACTTCTGAAGTCCTCATGTAAATCAGAGGCAGCCCTTAATCTGAACCAGAAACCTGGGACTCCATGTCCCTGTGTCCCACTCATGTTCCCTTATTCACAGAAATACTGTCTATTTATGGCTCCCATTTTCTTCATGTGTCTTTTTAAGGCTCAGCAACACTTAAATCAAGCCAGTGACTGCCAAGCTGGGCACTCAGTAAAAAGGAAATGAAAGACATATAGCCAGATACAAGAGCTTTGACTGACTTACTCGCGGGGAGCTCAGCCTTATTTTTGTGATTCTTTTATTAGGTGGGACAATATTTTATCCTCATTTTTTGAATGAGGACTCAAAAAAGAGAAGTCTGAGGGCCTGAGTCTGCAAAGGTGACTCAATGCTTTGTTTTTCTGTTCTGGTTCATCATTTTAAATGACTGCTTTGAAATCTGTCAAGACAGATTTTTTTTTTACTGAGTACTTTATATTTTGTATAATTTTATAACATCAGAGTAACCACATTAGTTATTAGTTATCAAGTGCAGCTTTGTAATGACATTAGCCTTGGAAGCCATCTTTTCCTACTACTCTCATTGTACAGATAAAAAACACCAGGGAGGAAAGGCAGAGTGACTTTTCCAGCTGTTTTATAATAAGTTAGTTGTAGATAAAATATCAAAACTCAGTAGTGTTTTGCTTTCTACCTAAGGCTGGTGGTGAAAAGGGTATGGTTATTGTACTGGTTGTTTTCTGTCTAGACCCAACATCCAATATTGCAAGCTTCTTTAAAGAGGAAAGCTGCATATATGAGCAAAACTACATTTAATAGCATATCCAAATATGTGTGTGCTGTCCCAGTTATTAGGCAAACTGATGTTTGTGGATGTGAACAGTCAGCAGGGCAGTATGCTCAGTGATCATTCTGTATCAATGACAGGATACCACTGTGCATGACCTGGGGGTGTATAGTTTGGAGTCTGGATGAATAAAGGCAGTCAGATCCTGAGTATGCGTGTGAAATAGCTGGAGTAATTGCTGAGTAAATATGTAAGAACACCAAAGAGGGATGGCTGCTTTCCCAGCTGCTCACAGCCAGTTTCACACATTGGCAGGGGAACAAGTAACAGTAGGCTCAGCCAGCAGAGGATGCACTGGCCTTCCACTCTGGCATCATTTGTCTCTGTCATTTTTTCATGTATTGCTCTGCCTAAGCCTCATCCACCTGCAACCTCCACGCACAAACCTCTCTCCTGCAGGTTTGCCACAGCATCAAACCTTTATTTTATAGAAAGAGGTCTGTTGTGTATGGAGGTGCAAAGAGGTCTGTTTTCTTCTGATGGAGCAGCCTCTGTGAGGTACTGAGGTTGCTTCAGGTGGATTGCCCAAGGCCTAGTCTAGCTCAAATCTAAAAGCTGTTTGGGATGCTTGGTGGGACAGACAGGCATGTTACTTGTCAGGACTCTGGAAAAGACCCTAACCTAGATGAATTTTATGCAAATTCCATTAAAGCTGCTGTAGCTAGTAGAGATAAAACATCTGTAATGCATGATCTTTGATGACATCTGCCTTCCTTTGAGACAGGAGGCACTGACAGGATAACTTCATTGCTATGCCTGTTGGAGTCATCACTCCTCTCCACATTCAGGAACGTAATTATCTTCATTGAGATCTTTCCTTTTGTGTCCTTTATTTACACAGTGTACATTTCTGTATCTTCAACTGTTTCTGGGTCAATGTTTATGTAGGTGGTGTTCTGGGAGGGAATCTAGACAGTGAACAGACACAAGTAATATTTGATTTTTGTTTTTCTCAAGAATTAGGGAGTGCTTAAATTTTTAGTAGTAAATAATTTTTCAGCTCCTTCACTTTTAGGGAAAAGTTCTCAGACAATTATTTGATTTAAAATCCAGGAAGTCTAGTGGTGGAGTTTTGAAGCTGATTCAGTAATACCATCATGATGTTCATATTCAATATTAATTATTAAGTAATATTAATATTATTAATAATGTATTCGTAATTTGAGTATCAAAGAAGCCAGAACTGAAGTACCTCAAAGTTATAATTTGCCTTTGGAAGTGTTGGGATGCTCATTCAGATTCAAAAGTTGATCCTAACAAGCTGTGTTCCTTATGCTGGTCCTCTCCCATCTCCCTTCTGTTGCAAGCAGTAATTACTGAAGTTTGCATAGAAGCAATTGATCACCCACATTTGAAAAATTGTAGCACTGATACCACTGATGTTGTGATAAAGGTGAAAGAAAGCAGCAATCTCAGTTTCTTAAAAGAAGAACATTTGCGCCCAGGGACTTAAAATCCACAGTGTGACTCTTTCCCTGTCTGTGTATCTCTTGAAGCTGGTTTTTGAGGATTTGATTAGCTTATATACCCCTTTATTTGCTTGTAGGTAATAATGTTTTATATCCTCTAACAAGTTTAAGCACCCCAATGCAAACAGCAGCAACAGCTCGTGATATAATTACACGCCCCAGGGAGGTCCAGTGATTTCTGACTATTGTTAAAAAAATGCAGCTGTCCTGACTTTTTTTAGAAATCAAAATCAGACTACTGCAATGTGAACTGTGATTAAAAAGAACCCTATGTTTTATTAAATGTAAACAAAAATAATAATTTCGGAATGTTATTGAAAATATTTTTTTGAAACCACTGTGAAGGAAGATAGGAAGGAAGTCACGAATACCAAGATTTAAACTGGAATCTATTTCATGTAATGATATTGGTGTTCATTTAGTGTTTATTGGCTCCCTGCATTGTAAAAAAGCAAGGCTTTGTATGAAGCCTCAGTGTATAATTTATGGTATCACAGGCCTGACAATTAAAGCAAATTGGTCTTATCATCCCCATCATTACTTTGTTTTTCAACGTTTCTGTGAGCTTTTGTGTGCAGTTAGGTAAGAAGAGTCCTACACTTGTTTGACACTGAGGCTGTCCAAGCAGAGGTACGGCTGAGCTTGGAAAGCACCTGTTTACATTTGGATCAAGTGCTTAACAGATGGAAAGGACTTGAAATTTTACACAGATGTTTATAAATAGATACAGCCTGTGGCTAAGGTTCACTGCTGTTGCTTCTGTGTAAGAAATAAAGAATTCATATAAGACCGTGAAACTGAAATGCAATGCCTTTGTCAAGTTTCATAGTTTTTTCTCTGTACCTACTGGTAAGCTTACTTCAAGTGAAGTGCTTATTCTTGTAGGTTTTCATAGCTGAAAAAAAATGTATGGCTGTGTCTGGTCTTTCTGCTGGAGTGTACCGTAGCTTCTGTCAAACCCTGCATCCTTGGATTTCCTTTCTGGGGAAACCAACATCAGAAATGAGGCTTTCCTGGTTGATGGAGTTTTGCCCTGACACCAATTTAAGGTGAAACTGAATAGAGCAGCTGGATCTAAGAGCTAACACCCAGTCCTAGATCCCCTACTCTAGAGATGCATAAGAGTTTCTTACAAGAAGTAATGTCGCACTAAAATACAAACAACCTCCTGTCCCCAAACCTGACACCCTGTCACATACAGTTCAATTAATGTCTAGATGTGCTTTATCCTCAACGTTTCTCAGCACTGAGGACATGCATGTGTTGTGCCTCTCAAACAAAGCAAGGCATTTTCATGTCAAAAAGTAATGAAGTGATGATATTTTCACTCACTATTTGTTGTTATACTTGCTTCCAATTAAAAAGAAAAAACAAAACCCAAACCCAAAAAGAAATACTAAATTTTTTAGTTGTTCTCTCTACAGGGCGATTGTTAAGTTATGAAGAATAAATAATTCAAGTTTGTTTACTGTAGTCAGTAAAAAGTGGTGTTTGTCTGTTTGTTTTTAATATCATATTAGAAGAACAATTGAAATAGTAAGCATTATTTATTTTCTAGTGGAAAATATAAAAAATTCTTGAAGCTTTGGAAAAAACAGAACAATGAATAGAATGACATTTGTGAATTTAACTTTTAAGAAATAAGTTAATATATGCTAAACATATTTTAATATAGTGTACCCTTATGTTTTTCATAATTTTCATTTATTTGTGAAACATTTACAGTTTAAATAGATGAAAGAAAAAAATTGTGGTATGCCTGGAATGAATTGAACATGCACAGTTTTTATTCATTTGAAGACTGAAAATAAAAGCCTTCATGTTAAGCAGTGTTGTGTCCTCTGTAAAAATGAAAGGCTAAATACGGTCTAGGCTTCAAAGCAGTTTATTGCTAATATGCTAGTGAGCATTAAATGAAAACAAGCAGTACTTTAATCAGAAGCCACAAGTGTGGTGTTCCTCTGCTTTATTAAAATTTGTGATTGAAAAGACTTGCTTTTTGTTAAATTATAATATGCATGGTGACAGAAATAAATTTATTAAATGAACAAAACCATATTAACAGCAGAAAACAAATATATTCTGAGTTTGATTAGGTTCCCTTTAAAAATATGAAATGCTCTGGGAAACTAGTAAATATGCAGTTTTCAGTATAAAGCCCTTCAAGAAGAAATGATTTTCCTGAGGTAATTTATAAGTAAGATTTTTTTGCAATGTTTGCAGTAGTGTTCCTGTAATTCAGTTGTGACTGAACTGTGTAGTGCTGGCCAGGAGTGTGTGCTTGGGCTGATGTATAAAAAACTCCCAAGAAGGTGGCCAGTGTATCTCACATTGTACAAGCAGACTGTGTCTGCCTAGAACGCCTTGTTCCCTTTGTAAACTCAGTTTAGAGGAGCATTTTAAGAGACAAAAAATTACTATTTGATCATTATTTTTCAATTACATTTTGTTTGAGGGGACTGAAATAAACAATTCATGTGAGTTATAGTCTCCATTCAAGTTTACTTCAATATGAGGGAGGGTGAGAGCCCACATGGGGCAGGGGCAGGAGAGGAGGCTGAGTGGGTCCTTCCAGGAGGTGGTTATAAAGGCATCTAGGTATACAAAAGATAAGAAAGAAGGGATGAAGGAAAGGTAAAGGTACAGGCAAGGATAATGGCACAGTTTTTACAACCTCCGATGGGAAAAAGTGCAGGGACCCCCAGGACCAAAGGGATGGATTTGGGAACTCCTCTGTCTAATTTGAATTTCATGCCAAAGGGGGAACAATTTTTCAAATGTTCTTTTGATAAGTGGGAAAGATGAGCAGGTACATTTTATTCAACCACTATTGGTGAATGTGTGTGTGTTTTATCTTCATAGCTGCCTTTGCCCATTCCCTTCAAACACATTGTACAGGGTTGGGAGAGGCCAGGAAGAATGAGACACGAACAGTGAGTTGGCTTGTGTCCACTGAATTTTTTGTAGGTACAAGGTTTGTGGTAATTGGGTGGCTGAGCCTCATCCCTAATGGGCTACAGCTTGAAAAGCAGGTGAGCAGCATGAGCATTGACAGCAATGAGCCATGGAGTGCCTGGTTGTGCTGATCCATTAGCAAAGGGAACAGAGGGCACACAGTTGTAAAGCATGGATATGAGGGGTATGAAAGGCTGGGCTGAAGAACAAGGAGGGGAAATGGGTGTGGTCTTCTGCGATGATGTAGTGTTACTCTGTATGGGCAGATGCTTGAAGCCTTCTGATGTGGTATGGTGTTATTCTGTATGGGTGAATGCTTAAAGCCTTCTGAAATTGTATGGTGATACTCTGTGTTTTGTGGCCATCTCAACCGTGACATATGCTGTGACATTGTTTTATACTTTTTCTCTGTGTAACAATATTTATTGCTTTTGGGGTTTTTTTAACCCAATTTAAGACTCTGTACTGACTGGCTGCAGTAAAACTGAAGGGCTACCATGAGCCAGGTGAGTTCTCTGGCTTGCTCAGATCCTGCTGCTGAGGAGCCAATTCTTTGAGAAGGAGATGAATAGAGGGACTAGGCTGCGCGGGAAGCTGTGGGAGAGTCTGCATCCCTTACCAGCTAGCCTGGTAATGATGTGGAGTGGTGCTCTGTAGGCTGCTCCCCACTGAGGGCTGAGTGGGGCAGATCATCAAGGGTTGCTTGAGGTCGTTTGTGCTGACTTGAGGTCATTGGAGTCCCTGGCAGGGGACACTTGAGGTCTTTTGGGCTGACTTGGACCGGAAGCCCCCTTAGCACAGATGCTGCCTTAGGCCTTTGCTGTTGGTAATATTCAACTAGGACAGCAGAGACAGCAGTCAGGACAGCTGGACATGTGTGAACCTATCATGCTCAGGTCAAGGTCTCTAATAAATACACTGGAGGTTTGTATTTTTCAGCTGGAAGAAAAAGATGTGAGACTTCAGCTACCAGTAGCCATAGCAAGGAGCTCTAGTAATACATGGACTAATATGAACTATCATTGTCTACTTTATTCCCCATACTCACTTGCCACTCCTGGTGCAGGGACCAGACGTGAAAAAGTCAGAAGGGGCTGTTTTAAGTGTTCCTGGTTGTTAGGAAGGGTTAAGTTAATAATAACTAGTATTTGTCAAGACAAATTGAGAAGAAGAGGAGGGATTGACAGGAAAGTTAATGCCTTTATAAACAATTTGATGGGTGAAGGTGTGGGTGTTATTGTCTTTGAAATGGGTCTTAATGTCTCTACCACTCTAGGCTGCAGGTTTGTTGTAGAGCCCAGGCAGCTTGGCCTCTGAAACAGACAAGGGTCTGCACAAACCTGAGCTTCTGAACTCTGGGGTAGAGTAGTAGGTTCAAGGGGGGATATGTGGTAGGTGGTTTGGGAGGGCAGTGTCTCAGCCAGTGAGGAAAGGAAGAGGGCACCATGTGGCTGTGAGTTTAGGATAAACGGAGGCTGTGCCCTCCGATAGCTCGAGAGAGAAAATCCTGCAAGTGTGTGCCCTCGTGGAATCTCTCCCTTTATTCGTTTATTTGAATAAAATTGCAGGACTCCTCGGTCTCATTTTTGACCATAAACCTCTGGCGTTTGTGGATTTGCCTGACAAAAGCAAGGCCTTCAAATAAACTAGATAGACTCCCTACATTGTTACTAGTGTCTAAATGATTCTAGCTCTGTCCAGAAAGTAAACTCTAGCAGCTTAATCTTACTTGAAGTATCTAAAGGTAATTTGCATTTCAAATTTATCTGAATCTTTTAAACAGTATTTGTAAAGGTAGGCTGATAATATGAGAAAACTTTTTAAATCAAATAATAGAGGTAGTCTTGCTTGGGAAGGATATTCTGTAGTATCTGGTAAATCTAATAAAAATGCACAGAACTCAGTATACCTTTTTTCCTCCACCCCCCTGAGATGTCTATTTGTAGATATTTCACTGAGTCTCTGGTTGCTGTAGACTTCCTACCTCTAAACATGGAAAGCTAATTCCCCAGCCTAGTGTGTCTCAGAATAACTCTATTTAATCAACCAGGCCTTGTTGCTGTGCACTGTCAAAGGAAATTTTGCCAGTGTTTTTAATCAACACTTCGAGGTTCTTATATGTGCATTCTAGTTTTGTAGCGCAGTAATCTTATCATTAAAACTTTTAAATGTGTTTCTTTCCCATATCAATTCCATTCCCTGTTCAAGACTAGCTGTTTTAGAGGAGGCCAAATCGAATTTGGCCTTGAATGAAATAGTCTGTAATGATTGAATTGGGGAAAATGTATTTTCAGTGAAAGTTTAGGCCAGATGCTACATTTAGCAGTTTGGAAACAGAAGAATTTTCTGCTTAAAGAAAACATTCAGGACAGTTTCATTTTAATTTTCTGCTAGTGTTCTTGCCAAGCTATTGTCAGCTGGTTTTCTAAGATTTTAAAAACCGTTATGTTACATTGGCAAACTTACAGCCTGTGTTTCAACACTGATGCTTATAGAATTCATTTAAATGGCAAGCCATGTTTCTGTATCTTAGCTTGTAAATATGTAATGTATACCATAGTTTTTGTACTCCCACATGCTGTTAAGTCCATGCTCATTTTGAATGACATGTATAATAATAAATAGCATTCATTTTGAACACAACCATGCCTTAAATAACATAGTTAAAAGGCAGAACTATCCTTTCAAACTGACAACTTATTCATTTGATGCAACCTATTGGAGACTTCTGTGAAAAGCTATTCCTTTTTATCCAAAATCAAGAGTTGAACATTAACTTAAAATACTTAAAATATTATCCATTATACTGTTTTTTTCTCTCACCACAATTATGCCGCAGGTGAGCAGTGTAACTTTGAATTTCCAAATGTACGTGCTCTCCCCTAAACAATCTGTTTTGCTTAATAAGTGAAAGAGTTTTCACTATTGTGTAACAAAAAATCAATCCAGTACTGGATAAATGGTAGTTCAGAATCTAATTCTTTATTAAAGTAGTAGAAGTCTTCAGAGGAGTGTTTTTCAAACTCAAGTTCCTCTACTTCTATAGGTTTTTTATTTCTTACTGAAAGATCATTGGAAGTCTCTCAAGAGGTGTAAGCACTGTCATTTTTTGAAATTGACTCTTGAACATGTTGTTTTGTTTGTGGATATTTCTCTTCCTGGTATATTGCTAAAATCTGGATCACTGAATTTTGACATCATAATGAGAATTTAATTTAAGAAATGTTTCATTTTGTTGTGGTCCTGATTAGCAGGGTCAGGTACCTGCAAGGGCATTAAACACCAGAGGAGCATATGGCACTGCAGTCTTTACCAGCTGAAGAGTCAGCAGAAGTTGCTATGTTCAGGTGTCTCTTGAGGCACGCGCTTTGGCGCAAGTGTGCCCGAGAGAGTTGGAGCTCAACTTCACGCTCATGTTAGTGTGCTCTGGCACTGAGTGGATGTGGTCAGGGAGCGCTCTAAGAACTTTATTTCCTAATGCTGCAAGGCTACTTCCATGTTGCTGATAGGGTTCCCTGCTAAACAGGATGTGCAGAGCTCAGCAGTGAGGCCAGCGAGCCATGCGAGGTATACTGAAGAGAGTTTATTTTAGACTTGCTCTGATCTGGTCCTATGGCCTTTGCAGGCAGTGCATGTGAGAGGTGATACTCAACATTTGAGATGTTTGTGCAGTTATAATATTAATCTGCAGTAAATGGAAAATGGAGCATGGGCAGAATAAACTCCAGAGGAGGACAAATACAACTGCACCTTGTTTTTTGTACCTTTACCAAATATGCAAGTAGTTATTGCTGAGCAGCTGGCACTCGATAGCGTGGTAAACTGTGGGATCCTGAGGAGTCTTAAATTAGGCACTGATGAAATACATGTACAATGACAATGGTGATAGACCTATGACAGTCTAAGATTTTTTTCTTTTTCTGAATGCTCAAGAGGAAAATAAAAATTTAGTTATACAGATTTGGTCATACAAGGGACTTGATGACTTAAAAAGCAGGATGTTTTAAAATCCTTTGGTCCTGGCCTGGCTACATCAAGCTTCTGAGTTTTACTGTATTTGAACTACGCAGGCTCTCTGACTGTAGTGAGATATGGTTTAATTTGGCCTCAAAAGAGGTTCGGGAGAGATTTGTTTTCGCTTTCTTTTCTGTACCTTTCTAACTAGAAATGGATGATAGTGTGCTTGAAAAGGTGGAAGTACTAGTGAGGTACTTTTCTTCCAGAGTACATAATTGTGTAGACATAATTTTCCTGTTTCTATCCCACTGTGAGGCTATACTGCAATGTTTGGTAGGTAGGTATGTATTGTGTGGTAAATATGTTGAGGTTCTTGCAAACAGATGGAACTGGTTTATTTCCAGGAAGCACCCTTTTAGTCTAATGCAATAGTAGTTACACAAAATCTTTCTGCAAGGCCTCCCCACTGGCGGAGGACCCAAAATTGTTACCCAGGTAACTCTCCAATTTGTTCTTATTTTAGGACCAGTAATAATTTTGATAATTTATTTTGCAAGGGAGAAGAAGATAATTGTGTGTGGTTAAACCTATACTGAGGACCTGTTCTTATAGGAAAAATGTCTTTTGAATCTCGTGCAAGCTGCAGCATGCATTTGGGCATCACAGTCAATTTTGCAGTTATGTGGTTAAAATTATGAAGGCAGATTGGCATTCATTTAACTAAGCTGTTCGCTTTATCTGATGGACAGAAATACAAGTAGTTTCTTATATAGCTGGTCTGTAGAATCTTAAGGCAGTAGAGAGGAGGCAGAGGTGGGTTTAATATAGAGAAGTCAGCCTTCCACTAAAGTTGTTCCTGAGTGTTTTATTTAGCTTGGTTTTTAACTCACTGTTAGCTCTGTCATTGCTCATTTTTTGAAGCTGCACACTTATGTTACGGTTTTCTGCTTCATTTACTTCCTTCTGTGTGCAACATCAGCATGAATGCTGTTAAAAAGGTAAAACCAAAAATATAAAGTGGTTGTCCAACACGGATGAGAGATTTGCCTTGAGTTGTTCTGTTGTTGTTGTTTGGGTGTTTTTAGTGACTGTCATGTATTTGTCAGAAAGGGAGGAAAGAAAAGATTTGAAACTGGAACACAACTTCTTGTACCGCCTCATAACTTAGACATGTTATACATCAAACAAAAAACTGCTTCTCACATTTACTTAAATTTCTGGATGAATGCTCAAGTAAATGAGTTGCACTAAAAATGGATTTATAATCAGATTGCAAAAGCAGGAGAAGATCAATCCATCTAATTTGTGGGATCTCAGAAGCCCTCCCTCAGTACTCTGACTTGTGGCAAAGGAAGCAGTAGGCTTAGAAAGCCAAGGAGTGTGGATGATACACTGGAACAGGTTGCCCAGAGAAGCTGTTGATGCCCCATAAAAGGAAAGATTCAAGGCCAGGTTGGATGGGCCTCTGAACAACCTGGTTTAGTGGAAGGTGTCCCTGCCCATGGCAGGGGCTAGAAATGAAATGGTCTTAAAGGGTCCCTTCCAATCCAAACCATTCTATGACTGTTCTGAGAAAGTTCAGCCAGATTTCTAGTGTAAATGGTAATCTGTAATTTAGGAATTGTTGGGGTGTCATCTATGGTTAATTCGGTGTATTTAATCACATTACAAATTCAGGGAACACAAATCTGGGCATAAATTGCAGTAAATGGTACTATTTATTGATAAACATTGCCTGGTGATCAGTGTCTGTCAAGTCCCTGGCATACAAATTAGACTACTGAATGTGTAAGACACTTTTCTTGTTTTGTACATCAGTTGTCATGGTGTGACCTTCCCAGACCACAGCTGTTGGAATCACAGCAACTTACCCAAAATTTTATTTCTTGCAAGATCAGTGGGGTTTTTTTTGTCGTGTAAATACTATTTTCTGAAATATATTCTTGTGATAGAGGTAAATGTACTGAATTTCACGAGAATGTTTTCCATAAATAATATCTGCAGAACATGTATTCCATTCTTTTTCTTATTTTGAAGAAATTAAAGTTAAGAATTTGTGAGAAATTGAAGTAACAATGGAATCCAAGGCGGCAGATGAAAACAGCAAGAGAAGGCAAAAGAAAAGGCAAAGACATTGAAATTAAGTCAGTCGAGTTTAAATGTGATGATAAATCCAAAATTGGCTGCACTATGTCAGGATGAGAACATCTAAAGGCGTCCTGGTAAGAGAAACACTGGCAATTAAAAAAAATTCAATTAAAGAGGATGCTTTGGTCTGCCCTAACAGGACATTTTGAAATTAAGGGGTTTTAAGTATTTCATGTTTATAAAACCATAGTTATACTGTAAGGGAAATCTTCAAGTGGTGGTTGCTTCTGGTAGTGCAAACTTCATACAGCTTCCTCAGGTTTTCCTGTGACTTTATATAGACTTGTTCAGGTTGTCGTGTGACCTTAAGGACTTGTTCCATGGCAATCATAAAAAAGTAGCGTATTACTCTATCTCTTCATGCTCTTGTTATGGTGTATTTATTTTCATGATTTGTTCTTATCTAAATCATTTCTGAATTACCTGATTGTTTTGTGCTAAAAACTACTGAAGGTGCGATTTGCTCTCAAAGAAGTGACTGTAATGACAGGAGATTTTCCTCTTTGCAATTGTCATAGAGGAGGAGGTCTACCTTGAAATAGAGAAATGGCTTCTGACCTCCGGATCCCTGTATCCCATGTTTGTGTTTAGCCTTGTTAGTTAGAAGCAGGAGCTCCTGTCTATCAGTAGATATTCAGCTGAAAGGATTCATAGGACAGATCAGAGAGAAAGGCCTAAACCAGGAAATAAGGCCATATTGCTTGATGAGAAACAGCTTTTTGGGCATAATGTTAGCTTTCTCATGTTTGATAGTCAGGAATCTTTCTGGTCTTCCTGTGCCAGGTCAGTGCTTTGGAAATACAGCCCAGGAATTTCTTTGGTTCTGTGTTCCCGTTGTAGGGAAGATCAATGGAATTTCTTTACAGGGAAAACCAACTAGATCAAGGGTAAACTGATGCCATTGTGCAAAAGTGGTTTCTCTCTGTAGAACCTTATTTTGCCTACTCCAGACCTCACTAAGTTTAATAAGAAGGATGAAGACATGAGGCTTGGTTTCATACAGATAGAGCAAGTATTTGTTTTCACATACAATTTAGCAATCACCAACAGAAGGTACGTAAACTATGAAAATGTTCTTACTACATGCTAGTTAAATAGGCATTTGAGAATAGAAGTGCAGCCCCTGCTGGCTGATACAGTGAGGGTAGGAATGCCCTTTAAGGTAATTGCTTTAATTGAAACAGGTGTACCACAGCACTGCAGCAATTTTGCTATTTTGTGATCTCACTCTAAAGTTTACAAGTGGCTTTTATAATTTTCATTTCCTTTACTGGAACACCTCAGAGAAGCAACATGAACTGCTTTGAAAATGTTTTCAATTATCTGCAAGTAGTTCTAAAGTGCTTTCTACTGTCCTTCCTGCGATGAATGCATTTTGGCTGGCTTCGAGGGATTTGCCTTGCAGAATTCCAGAAACCAAGGGCTGGAGTTGCATTTTGAGACACGTTTACTGGATGTGTGTGAGGTGTGCTGACTGGGAAAATCAATGCCTTCTGGATGGATGAGGGGCAGTTTGTTACGCTAAGGCCACTCATTAATGCTGAATTAAATGTTCTCATTCTGTTTCCAAATGTTAGATTGCAGGGCTTGTTTGAAGTGCTAGTGAAACTTTTTCCAGTTTTTATCATATCACTCTTAGTGATCAGGGCAAACAGTGTGGAGAGATGAATGGTTGAATCTTTGTCAAAAGATTGCAAAGGGGCCAAGAGACTAAAAATCATTAGATTCTAAAGTCTTATTTGAACTAGTATGTATGCTTGTCATTCTCATCCCACACACAGCCCAGATGGAAATGAATCTTCTTGAGATTAGAAGAAAAGTTTCAAAAATCTCTGAGCAAAGAGTGGAGTCTGGGTTATTTTATGCTTCCTGATATTTCTCATGCTCCATTTTTTTTTTCATTGTGTCATGATCCTCATGACTATATCCATAGTTACATCCTGCAGGGTGAAGTAGGTGAGTGCAGTCAACTTGTAAAGTCTTGAATAGCTCTATCCTGTCACTGGTTGCCTGGAAAAAAAATACTGCTTCTTTTTGTGTGAGTTCTTATCATGAAAAGATACTCACGACAATCCTGGAGAGTGTAGTCTGCTATTCACAAAAGAATTAAAGATGCAATGGATGTCATTCCATATCACTTACATTGCCCGGCTTTTTCATCAATATGTTATGAGAAAGTGAGCAAGAACTTCAGTGCCTTTTCACTTCTCCTTTGAGATATTTAACTACTGTACTTATTTTAACAAATTTTTGCTGATGGACAGTAGTTCGTTGCATACTGACAGAGTTCATACATTTCTTTCCTTTTAAGACTGATATTTAAAAAAAATCAAAACAACCTTCCACTCCCCAAGTGAAGACATCTGTGACAGGAAGAAATAAAAGGGACAGACTTTATGCTTTGTCTAGCAGTTGATCCTGTCCTTTTTCAACATAAGGGTGGAGAATAACTTGAGGGTGTTTTCTTCACACAGGTATCAAAGGCTGATGGGATTGAGGTGAGGACTGTAAACAGATTTGCATTACATTTTTGTTAGGGCTGACTGTGGCAGGCTCGGTATTATAGGAGTTCATGGGCAGCAGAGTAAATGGCAGGGAATTCCATTGTTAGGTTCCAGTACCCTAACTGCATAAGGCTCTGGACAGCCCTGAGAAATATGGTGATCCATCTTTCCATTAAAACTTGGGCAAAAGTTGATGTTCACACCTGACTTTTTTTCACCAAAACGTCTTTAGGTAGTGGGACTGTGGAGCCAATTTTTAAACCCTATCCTAATTGTAATCAGCCTTATTTAAGTCAAACAAAATCTGTTAGTGCTGAACTATGGAAACAACTGTAGTAAAATCGTGGCCAAAGATATCTAGAAGTAAAGCATTTTACCTACAAACCTTTACAAACTCCTACAAACCTAAAAGGCCTTTAAAAAGATAGGGAATGAGTTGACACCTGTGCAGTATCATTCTCAAAGATGAGCGTTACCAAGTGCTTCTTGATTATTTCTAAGCACACAGATGTTCTCTTATACAAGATTTCAAGGTTCATAAACTGAGATAATCTGTTAAGGAGCAGCTACTAGACCCCCAATTTTCAACTTGTTTCCTTTGCCTTCCTGGTGTGTTTGGTGCATTGCAGGGTTCTTGAGGTTTCCCTTAACGGTCTATTATATTTGTGCTTTTTTTCACTCTACTATATCTTATAATTCTTGCCATAAAAGACATGTTCTTTTGCCCTATGTACACAAGTTCTTGATTCCTGCTTGGTCACAGTAGTCTCACAGGATCTAGCAGGTATTTTCAAAGCATTCTTCAGATGATATGAGATGTGCTTTCTTGGGCACCAGTAACTAGAGAAGAGTTTTGCTTGTCAAAAGAACCCCTTTCAGGCTATGGATGACTGCACAAATTCTCTTACTGTTTCTCATTGCTGAACTAATAATAAATTTTATTTCTACCTTTGAGTCAGTTTCCAAGTAGGAGCAGATGAAGCACAGTTTAATTTTGTCAGGATATGATAGTTTCTATTACATTAACTTTCAAGGGAACAAAATTATTCTCAACTTATATTTCAAGTGCAGTAAATTCAAAGAATTATTCAATAAGAGATTAAAATAATGAAGGGAAAAAACCTCTGGCTGAAAAGTTGAGCATTGTTACTGTATGTTCAGCACTGGGGCATGTTGCAGTAAAGCTGCACTTGATTGTTTTTTTTGTTTAAGGTAAATATAATACTGTTCTAAAGGCAGAGTTTTGATGGGCTTTAATTTTCAAGTAAGGTGCCTGCATATGCATCTTAGTAGAATCTCTGAAGGCAAAAGCACTATCACAGGAAAAATCTAATAGTACATAGAGTGGATTTTTGATAGGGGACATCATAGCTATTTGTGGGGTAAACGTTGACTCCACATTTCAATTCAGGCAAGCATTTAAAAATATAATATTTCACCTTTTAATACAGTTTGGGGCAAGTAAGATGCAAGCGTTACATTCCTGCCTAATAATGAAGTTAACTCTTAATACAGAAGGCAGATCAATGTCAGAAAAAAAAATTGCAAGTGTTTGGTTTCCCTTAGATAACTTGATAGCACTTGCTGCTTGCTTCAATAAACATTGCACCAAACTGCAGTATGGACATGTATATAGATAGAAAAGACAAATTAAATAGGGGAAGCATATTGCATTAGAGCTTTATGAGATGTGTGCTGCAGAGCCTTTATTCCATCAAGTGTGGTGTTAGATATATTTCGCTCCCCCTTTCATATACAAATAAAGCTTTCTTTCTCTTATATAAAAATCAATATAGTTAAGAAGAAATGCAGTTGAGCCTTCAATAAACATCATAAAAACCCTTTCTCATTCCTGCTTAGCCAAGATCAAAGCTGCAGACTGGTGCAGATATTCCATATGGAAGTGAAGTTACTTTGTTGTCTTTTATGCTTTCAATGCATGTTTCTCACTTTTATCTTTAGAATTTCTTGAGTACTCAAGCCTTGTACTTTCCATTTGAACAGGGGTGAATGAATGTGAAATTCATTGTTTATGAGCTCATGTGCATACCCAAAGTTATTTTTCTTTCTTCTCATGTGCTGTATGAAGGAACCTCTGTATGCAGTTCTGGTTTTCTCAGTATTTTGAGAAGGCAGGAGGGTTCACAAAAGTGCAGAAAAAAAAATAGGAGGAGTTTTACAATGTCTCCATTATAGTGGGAAGAGTATTAATCCCAGTTTACAAACTGTAATGACGACAAGGCTAAGAGTTACTTCGTGGGAATCTGAAGACCTTAGGGGACAGATTTCTGAGAGCAGAAGAACAGATGCTCCTTTAGGATTGCAGAAATATGAAATTATACTATAATCTGGAAGTTAGAACCAAGTAAACTCAAATAAAGTGTAAATAATGAATTCTTAATTTTTCCTTACGGTATAAGTTTTGTCTTTATATCCATATTTTTAAAGAACTGCTACAGTGCTTTTAGTTAATGGGGACTGAAAATAGAAGGTACTTGCTTGTTCCATTTTCTGTGATATGAAACTGTGTGGTCAGACTGAAAGAGCTTTACAGCACTGTTAATACAGCTTCTTTTGAAACTGTGCAGCAATTCATAGCTTTTTGTTTCTACTTTGTGTGTCTCTCTGAGTGTTATGGAAGATCAGATGAGAGTCTGAAAACAACATTGTGGCGAGTAGATTTTTTTTTTTTATCCCAGCATTGTAAACCAAACTATTTTGCTCTGAGTTAAATGAGAAATACACTGCTCTTTTTCTTACTATTAATGTTCAGCATTTCATCAGAAACAGGTATTTTTCAGATTGTTTTTACCATGGGAAATACAGTATTCATCTCTCCAAATACATTTTGACAAATATTACCCTGTTTTACTGTACTGGTAAGAGTTAGTTAACTTGAAATATCATCACCTGCTACGATGTTGAGCATTTTGATTTATGATTTCCTGTGATAGAAAACTTTGTGAAAGGGTGAGCATTCACAAATCTTGAAAATATGGCAAGACTCCTCCAAGCATTTTGTAGACATGATGAACTCAAGAGACTAAACGATAGAGTCCCTACTCTACAAGTTTTAATCAGCTTTTGCTGGGTAAGCTTTGTTTCAAGTAGGAAAGAATGGATGAACAAAGAGTAGAAATAATAATAGAAATAATTTATTCCAAAAGAAAGGTAAGACAAATAATTTAAGCATTAATCCTGGACTGGAGATACAGGTTCAGTTTCTCGTTTTATAAATGGGCTTATGTGGGATCCTTGGCAAGTTTTTTATTCTCCTTAGCTACATCTGTACTGTGCTTCCAACAATGCATCCCACTGCCCATATCCTTTGTGTGCCCCAGAAACATTTTAACTCTGTGGGCATTCCCTGTTTCCATATCTCCTGATCCTCATAGTGCAGTAGCTTAGGCGCACAAAGGAGCTGTGGTGCGCTGCGGGCAAGTGTGAGTCATGCTGCCTGACCCTGACCAGCAGGCAGACACTGTGAAGCACAGTGAATCAGGCCAAGTGCAGAAGCTGTATCTATTTCTCAGCCTCACAGTGTTGCTCCGTGGGGCTGTGATGGGGAACTACACTGGGACTGTTAAGCTACCCTGGCTTGATGTACATTGTTATTGTGTAACTCATCAAATCACAGTTTTTGATGGTTTCACATGACCATCAAATGACTGAGGTTAGATGGGACATTTGGGAGCTCTCCTGTACACCTAGGGCCAGGACCATATCCAGGCACCTTTTGAGTAGCTCCGAGGAGACAGAGTCCACACCTCTCCAGGCACCCTGTGCCAGTGTGCACACTAAAAAAAGGCATTTCCTGATGCTCAGAAGCATCCTTCTGTATTTCAGCTTCTGCCTGTTGCCTCTGTCTTGAACTGTCACCTTAGTAACTCTGTGGAAGAGTATTAGTTGTCATGATGTTTTACAACTTAAAGGGAAAGAGAACTGAAAAAATACAGTTCTAGATTTATTTTTGTCATGTCTCAAGTAATTTTCTTAGAATAAGGACAGTAAAGAGAGCATGAATTGCTATCCCAACACCATGCTGACAAAATATCCTAACATACCAATTAATTTTCTAATGAAGTTGGATCATGTTCATGTGTTCAAATAGATACTCTTCTATCATTAAAAGGTAAGTGTTCCATTTTTAATACTACTGCCTATTTGTCAAGGCTCTAGGAGGGAGCAGAATATGTGAATGTGCTCTGCTTCCTACACTGCAGTTTCAATATTTATTCTGAAATATTAGTTATTCTAAACATAATATCCTGAGTTATTTTTCCAGTATTTCTGTGGGCAATCTTTCTGCCTTGGTCTTAGATATAAGGAGATAGTTGTCATTTTAAGGTGATGAGCTGATTTCTGCTAAAGATAATTTCTTCAGCACCTTAAGTTTTTATTTGGGGGGGGGGGGGCTACAGTCTGTCTTCTGATGGTTATAATGTATTTAAAATAGATTTCAAAATATTTTTTGATGTTTTTTTCTCTCTAGAAAATGCAAAGGATGTCCTTGTGATATATGAACAAGAAGCAGAAGAGTGGGCTCTGTATTTAAAATCTCTTTTTGGCCTCATAGTGAACAAAGAAGGAATCTTACTCTACAATCTAGAAAATTCATCTTTCAAGCACCAGGAGCTACTCTGTTTGCTGTCTTATAAATGTAAACTCCTGATACTCTCATGTGGACTTCTTAACTGCCTGAATCAAAAGAGAAGTTATTTTCTGGAACAAGTTCTAAAACCTCCGGATAATGTGATAATTCTGCTCTGTGGAGTGGAGAATTCAGAGATTCTGTATGAGATACTGACCTTAGCGGGAGGCAGCAAAGAGATTTCTACTGATCAGAAACCTGAGGAATATATTTCTGTTGTCAAAGAAATTATTCAACCAGGTAATATACTACTGCTTCTTTGTAATCCTTAGGTCTCTTACCTCCTCTTATCTCTTGCTATTTTGCCAAGATTTTGCCTACCAAGCAGAATATTCTTTTCTCTTTGTTGCATGCAAAGTGCCATTTTATTGGAATGGGAGTGTGTGCTTGAGAAAGACATCCTGCAGCTCAGGTCTTTTACTCAGAGCTTAACCTAGTTTTGGATGCGCATGAACAACCAAGAATATTCTTCTGAACACTGGGGTAGAGAGACCCCAGCTGAATGATTGACCTGGCTGGATGTCCCTGCTGCCTTGTGCTTAAGTAGGTAAGCTTAAGTATGCTAAAGGCCTTTAAAACTGCCCAGAATGTCTATGCACGCTCTGCCTATGAGAGCAGTGTTTTTAAAAGTACATTTTAGACTCCTTGTCCCCCACCATCTTCAGTATTGAATAATCTTTTCCTCAGTACATATCTTGGACTTGACAATTTGGGCTCATTTGGTTGTCTGGTTTTGTTTCAGAAGGTAATGTCTGCAATTTCTCTTTGTGTCCAATGTGTGGCTTCAGACTGAAGCTTCTTGGCAATTTTTAATGGGATGAAAACAGTGGGTCTATATTCTGTGTGTACGTATATAGGAAGTAACTGTGCTTAGATACTATCAGTTGACACATGCACAGGAAATTGCAAACCTCTCTGCAGCAATAAACAGTTTACTAGAAGACACAGGAAAGTTCTTTGGTTAGGTCAGTGCATTCACAAGGCTACTTATTACCTGTGCCCTTGGGACTTAAGTGTAATGCCAGATGTTTAGTTGGTGTTCAAATGATCTTTGCTTTGACAAGGACCACAATCAGCAATTTCAGAGTTTAGGAGAAAGCTGAATTAATGAATAGTTGTTGAAGTTCTCAGTCTCAGTGTGTACATCTTTACTGGGGATGCATAGACTGTGGCTGGGATCAGACCAGTTCAGTGGACTGAGGTAGATCCAGGACTGGAAGTGGTGGTGATACCTGGTGCTTCACGGCCAAGCCCTCCTCCACACTTGTAGCTTAGAACTGCTCTGGCCCTGTTTTTTGTGTACTGGTGTGCCCTGGCCATCAGCCAGGCCAGCTTAGATCCGTGCTTGATAGGAGACCTCTGCTCTGCTCTCTGTTGCACAGTGAAAGTGTTCCAAGTAAGAGATTTTCTTTCATCTGAGTGTTGATTTAAGCTCTGAGGAATGAAGATGTGTGTGGTTTGTCATTATTTACCTTTGCTTAAAGATAATGGTGTCTGTATATATGATCCACTTTGGTAGAATCCTGCTAAGCTCTTAGCCTTTGTGATACCTGTGACAGGGATTTTGAGAGACTGCACATCTGGGAAAGAAGATTTTTCCCTTGTATTTAAAATTCTTTTCTAAGGGGTTGTTGAGTATATACAAGAATTATTTTTCCCTTGGAGCTTTTTTTTTTTTTTTTTTTTTTTTTTGCTTTTCACTGGGACCAGACACACAAGATTTCTCATTTCTCTTCATATGGATCGTTGTCTTCCATCCCTTTTGTTTTCAGTGCTTGTCCCTAGACCCTTATGTTCTTGACCCTTTTAGAGTTAGTAATGAAAACACGTTTGTGTATATTCTTCATGGTTTTCATTTCCTTTTTTTCCCACTAAACTGTTCTTTACTCTTAATTTCTTCTCCCAAGCATTTGTAGCTTCTTGTCTCCTCAGTATTGATAAGAGCTGTTACTCTAAAAGTGACATTGAGTCTGAAAATTCAATAATGAGCTTTAATTATAATGGCCATACCACATGCCTTCCACTGCAACTAAATCCTGTTAATCCCTTAGGACAGCAGGGCATCAAGATCATAGGACTAAATGGATGCCAGGGTTGAGGAGTGACCTGCAGGCAGTTAGAACAGCTGAAGATGGATGCTAAATCAGGTTGTTATCTCACAATTTAACACTGTCCTAGAGAATGTTAACAATGGCATAGTAGAGGTGCTAGTAGTCACCAGCCTTCCACTACAGATTTTCTCATACTTAGGAAAGCTCATGGGCAAGGTAAGTTCTTAGCTGTCTCTTCTCTCCTAGGTGCTAATCTCTTTGCACTGTCCCTACAACCTGAGATGGAAGAAGTGCAAAATAAATCTCATTTTATATGTCCCCCTATTCATTATCTGCTATTTTATTAAAAAGTGAGAGGTACATGAAGTAACATAACCCAACTAGAAAATTGTACCCAGAGTCTTTGACAGCCCAGGAAAGATTCTCAGAACAAATTTGTAACTTTTTTTACATTTTTTAGATTTGTAAATCTGAGACAGAAATAAGCCATTAATTTCTGATTGTTTACCTAAAAGGTATTCCATGTATCTGCATACAATTTTAATGGCCAAGAAGAATAATGTTAAGAAAACTACTTTTGGAATGAGTAGTATGGTATAGATGTGGACAAATGAGATACTAGCATAGGGTGTTTTTGTCTAACAAGTAAATGTGGGAAAAGCAGGCTGGGAGTTAAAATAGGACTTAACTCATGCAGATCTTCAGACCACTTCAGGTACTGTGGGGCTAATTTCCATTGTGCAGACTGCAGAAAAGAGGAAGAAATAATTATATTTTTATCATAACTTTTATGGTATGTTTCCTGTTTCATTTCTAGTGCAGTGGCATCAATTTTATTGTGATTTGGTGTAACAGTGAGTACTGAAGTAATGTTTCATGTTTTGACTCCACTGCTTTGCTTGTTCTCCTGTAAAATCCTCTTCACATTGGTACTCAATAACAAGTTATGAATGCCAGTGGGTTTCCTTAGGCTGTGACCAAGCCTTGTGCTGATGACCTAAACCTCTGATTTAAGTGGGAGTTTCACCACTGGCTTCAGTGGGAAAATACTTCACCTAAATTTTGACACTGACTTTGAGTCTATGAGAAAATTAAGCTCAAGTGCTAAAAAATCCTGAAGTTGAATAAAATTACTATAATTTTTGGTCTTATTTGTTTGGTTTTGAATACTAAATACTGTGTGTGTGTGTGTGTGTGTGTGACCTAAGTCTTGGTGTGAAGATTTCTCCCCTAAACACACAAGACTGAGTAAATAGAGAAAAGCAGGTGGGTGGTTCTGGCCTCATTCACTGCCAGGAGAGGTTTCAGTAAATGAGACCACATGGTTGTGCCTCTGTTTCCTCCTTCCACAATGTGTTTACATTCAGACAGTGCATGCCACTGTTGGGGTTTTAAGGTAATGATGTCATCTGCTTATTGTAGACCACCTCAAATGGCAATTAAATTTTTTTTATTAAAACAAAAATAGTCTGTGTGACTGTATCATGAGCAGAAGGGACGTTTTGTTAGTTGGTGTGTGCTGCATTATAGCTCTCATTTCCATTTTACCCTGACAATGAGTCTTTGAATGGCTCTGCAGGGACTGCTAAGATTACCAGAGTATTACATCTTCCCGAGATGCCATGCTTCTCCATTCCACTCAGAAGGGATGCCAGTGCAGTGATGGGGGTTGGTAACGACTGCCAGCAGAAACCTGATTTGTGTCGCTAACTTCTTTTGTCTGACATGAGATCCTGGCTATCTCAAAGCAGAAGAGAAACTGAAGTGATTGTCTGGAGGTGGCAACCCTGGATGAGATGAGACTGTCATCCCCTGTCACTTAAACTGTTTGACTTCTTTCCTATTTCTTCTCTTTTTTTCTGCAAAATCCAGAGAAGACTTGACTTTTAGGGTTTATTTGTGAGGTTTGTTAGGTTTTTTAGCACTCGTGTTTTAATCTATGTAGCTAGTCATGGTAACCTGTACCCTTAGATTCTGGAGTATGTGTCATGTATGTGATGTTTTTTCCTCTTATTTTTGATAATAATTGGATGAAAAATTATTACACCTGGAAAGGTGAGTGCACTGGCATCTTAAAGTTTTAGAATTTTTTTTAGAACCTTTTTTTAAGCTTTTGTAGCATATTTTTGGCAGCATTTTGGACAAACTCATTAAAATTTTAGTTAATAGGTCAGATGACTAGAACATAAGCATTATTGCAACACCATGTACTAACTTAACATATTGCAATTTTACTTGTTTATTTATTTCATTTTTTTATTTTAAAAATAAATTAATGGATTTATCATTTGTCTGCTTTTTCAAGGTTTGAAATGGACATCAACCAAATTTGTATTGTTTATGGCCCAGTCATCAGTCAGTATTTAATTGCCGTTGTGAGACTTTCTCAAGCTGACAAATTAATTTAAGATTCCCAGCAAGTATTTTTGCAGGTAATGCTGTAAAATGGCTGTGTGAATCTGAAGTTTTAGATGTCCTTCATGTAATGTATTATTGAATCTGACTGAGTCTTGCACTGTGGTTACCAGTCACAATTACTGAAAAGTTATCATTGGAAGGCATCTAGAGAAGACCTCTATAAGGGTAACCTTGTATATTCTTTTGCACACAACTTTTGTTATAGCAAAATTGGTATTTGTAATTCACCATAATGTTACTTCTGTTAGATTAGTGTCATCTTCTTGGAAATGGGATAAAATAAGGGTTATTTTGCAGTCTGGACTAAAGAAATTGTCACTTATCCCTGAAGAAAATGAAGTATAGCACCTATTTAAGTTCCCACTAGAAAAATAGAATCAGATTTTGCTCTTGGTAGGGTCTCTGTACTTATTTAAAAGGCTGTGAGTCCAGAACTTGATCCTGAAAATGTTAATGCAGTATCTTATGGGGCACAGGCTGAGAGAGTTGGGCCTTGAGAGGAGACTACTGAGAAGGGACCTCATCAATGTCTATCAGCATCAGAAGGGAGAGTGTCAAGGGGATGGAGGCAGGCTCAGTGATGCCAAGCAATAGGACAAGACGCAGTGAGCAGAAACTCATGTTCCACCTAAATGTGAGCAAGAACAACTTTTCTACACAGGTGACTGAGCACTGGAACAGATGGCCAGAGAGGTTGTGGAGTCTCCCTCACTGGAGGTGTTCAAGAGCTGCCTGGATACAATCCTGTGCCATGTGTTTCAGGATGACCCTGCTTGAGCAGGGAGGTTTGGACCAGATGAGCCGCAGTGGTCCCTTCCAACGAGATCCATTCAGTGATTCTGTGTTGGGTGCTGTTTAACATCTTTTGTCATGGCATTGAGTGCACCCTTAGCACATTTGCTGCTGACCCCAGGCTGTGTGGTGCAGCTGGAGTGAAAGGATGCCATGTGGAGAGACCTTGACAGGCTTGAGAAGTGAGCCCACACAAACCTTGTGAAGGCCAGCATGGCCAAGTGCAAGGTCCTGCAGATGTCGGGGCAATACCAAGCACAAATACAGTCTGGGTGGAGAATGGATTGAATGCAGCCCTGAGGACTTACAGGTGTTGGTTGATGAGAAGATCAGTATGTGCACTTACAGCCCAGAAAGCCAGTTGCATCCTGGGCTGCATCCAAAGCAGCGTGGGCAGCAGGGTGAGGGAGGGGATTCTGCCCCTCTGCTCTGCTCTGGTGAGACCCCCACCTGCAGTGCTGCATCCAGCTCTGGAAGCTCCCAACATATGAACAATGTGGACCTGCTTGAGCAAGTCCAGAGGAGGCCATGAAGATGCTCAGAGTACTGGAACACCTCTCCTGCAGACAGGCTGAAAGAGCTGGCATTCATTGTTCAGCTCAGAGCATAGAAGGTTCTTGGGATAGGATGAGGAGGAATGGCTTTGAACTGGAGGAGGATAGGCTTAAGTTTGATGTTAGGAAGCAGTAAGGATGGTGAGGCACTGGAGTGGATTGCTCAGAGAACCTGTGGATGCCCCATCCCTGGAAGTGTTGAAGGCCAGGTTGGATGAGGTTTGAGCAATCTGGTCTATTGGAAGATGTCACTGCCCATGGCTAAGTAGTTGGAGCTAAATGTGCTTCAGGGTCCTTTCCAACCCAAACCACTGTGATTCTGTGATGCTGTCTGTAACCAGATAGATTGTATTGTCAAAGAGAGTACTGTCTTGTCTTCCAAACTGAAGTGTCTGTATCCATTTCAGTTTCTCACTTTACTGCACGTGATTCCATTCTTTCCTTACTCCCAACTCCTCTCCCGTTGTTTGCTGTATTGACTTCCAGGGAAACGTCTTCCTCAGGTACACATTTCTCACCAGCTCTGGTAAATTGAAAAGAAGTCAGTCAAAGGGACGTTTACTGAAAAGGGATACAGTTGCATCTAAAGATCTCTCTAGATTTGTTTCTCTGTGCTAGCCCTTGGATTTGTTCTATGATTTTTTTCTATCTGCACAATAATAGCTTTAAATAGCTTTACCTTACATTTAAAATACATATAAATTTTAATCTAAAAAAAAAGTGGAAATCAATGTGAATATAATATCTTCTTTCTTATTTTTTCCTAGATAAACCATGGGATGAAAATCCTGAAGACTCTGTGTCCTACATCTATGAAGCGGTTCTTGCAGATGGTGAGTTGAATTTCCCTTACATTTCAGAGAACAAAGCCAGTACTTTACAGAAAATTAAATTCATTCTCTTACATCTTGTTAGACATGAAAGGCAACAACCATCCCTACCATGGCATACAGTTGTGTAGAGGAACATGCCTTGTCTCAGACATCCACCCCCACATCAATACCCACACAATCTAGTGAGAAGGGGAGGGATAAAAGAGGGTAGGGTTTTTTAACTGTGATTTCAGTGTAGAAAAAAAGGAAGACATGGAGAGCTTTCCTTTCCTTTTCCCAGCATTAGGAGTTTTGCTTGTAAGACAGAGCTGATTTAAAATTTAGTTTACATCAGTCCTACTCACATCACATTTGCAGCATCATTCACTGACAGCCAGTGGCTGGGAGAAGATCTGCATCACAGCTTCAGCCCCTGTTGACATTTGCCATTCTGGTTTATTTGTAGCTGTGAAAGTTTATAAAGTGTTTTAGTAGGAATTACAGATTGGCAAAATCTTAACTTGCTTTTAGTAAAGAGCTACAGAGCATGTTTCCTGTCCTCAGTTCTTAATTAGAGAACCTTTATTTCTGGGTTGACACTGGTGCTAAGTAATTGGCTTAATAGCACCAGCATGCTTACCAATGGAAAAGGACCAGTAAGTTATTCCAGAATTCCTGGTGTAGCAGTTCTGTGCTGCTGGACTCTGAGGTTAGGGGCTCTCTTTCCTATTCCCCTTCCATATTCTGATAAGGGTCTCTTTGTGAGTCTCTTTGCATCTTGGATGTAATGGTGTGATCTCAAGCAGAAAGCTGCTGTAAAGCTGCACTGATTTATCCCTAGAAACATATTGTCCAGGTTTCTGTGGATGTCTCTTTTGGCCCTGTATTGGATGTGCCATGGGTCAGTGCACAGGAGAAGTGTCTTGGTATGAAGAAGGCTTTCTGGCTCATCATCCAGGTGCCAAATAAGTTGACCCCACCATTTCTCTCATTCATCACTGTTATGTCCAAAAAATGAGACAGTAAAATAGGGAATGGTTAGAGAAAACAGAGTCCCAAGAAAAGAAAGGACTGAGGAAATGGTCCTCCAAGCTTCTTCTGTTTTCTTATGGCTGCTTGAAGAGCAGCTTTAAGTCCAAGTTTCCTGTCAACTGAATGGTTGATATTGAAATAAAGTGATTTGGGAACTTCCCAGCAAAGAAAGTTGTGCATTAAAAGCAAAAGTTCCACTTGAAATCTTTACAGAAGTTCCCTGAACAGCTGATCTCAGTTAGCTTTTGGCAGTCATCCTGAAAGCACTGGTTGTCTGCAGCCTTTGCTGGTTAATGATGTCTAGTCATTGCTAAGAGGACTAAAGGGGTAATCCATTGTTATGATGAGTGAAAGAGCCAGTTAGAAATGAGGGATTTCCAGTAATGGCATCTTGTATGTGAGGTTATGGCTGACTCCCAGACAAGTGTAAGAAAATGCATGGCGACATTCCTTCTGTAGGGATGCAACAGGGAACAGTTACCTGATACTTTTCCCTCCAAAGCTCTGCAGTGGTATCTCAAGAAGTGGCATGATTGGAATTTCTGAGATTCAGTGTGTCAAAGCCAAGAAAGATAAGATGGCGGCTGCAAATTAGCCAATATTTGTGTCCTCCAGAATGTAAGTGGATCTTCAGGTAAACAGACAGGGTTTGACTTTAGAAGACTTGTGAAAAAGTGTTTCCAGGGGCTGTCTCTTTTCTATGCTTCTTCCTAATAAGAAGCAAGTGTATGCAGTGCTAAATTGAATGAAACACACAGAACAGAAGTGTGAAGAGAAATTATAAACCAAGAAAGGGTTTTTGCCAGAACCCCATAAATTCCAAAAAGAATGGTTCTTTAGGTGAGGTCTGAAGAGGACAGTGGCTTGCTGAAAGCTGAAGTTTGTTTTATAGATACAAGCATCATAGAAAAAAGAAGGATAAGCTGAAAGAAGGTGGAATTTTAGTTTGAACCAGAATGAAAGTTGAACAGAACAGAAGTATAAATGAGAAATCTAAAGCAACAAGGGTGGAAAGAACAGTGAGTAGATGACAGGACATACTAAAAGCAAGATCACTAAAAAAAATACTCCTATATTCATTAAAACAAAGACAGGGAATGAGCAAGGCGCTAACAATCAATAAGAAGTGATTAACTAAAGTGAATTGTGCAAGGCCTTGAGAAAAAAGGTCAGACAGTACATTGGAAAATGGAAAAACAATATGATCACTGAAATCCTTTGGGGAAATATGAGCTAGAAGCAGATGTGAAAACAATTGATTTGCTGCTGAGTGAGGGAAAAGATCCAGTTGTGGAATGCTAATGACCATAATATGAATATATGTAGACTCAGTCCTGTAGGTGATAACAGAATAAATCAGCTCTTCAGCCACTCACAAATGTTTTTATGTGTTTTCTTTATTTTTGATTTCTGTGTAACGAAGGAGGACTTTTTATAAATACTATGGAGCCGTATTTTGAGACTATCCCTTGGGGTTCCTCAGGAAATTTTCTATTCCCCAAAGAATCATTATTTATAATTTGTACTAAGGTAGGAAAATGAAGCAATTGCACTAGGATCTGGGTATACAGCCTTGTCACCACAATATAAAATATGAATGCATTATTATGGAACTGCAAAACAGAGCTAAACTCAGATTTAGGTACCCATTAGGTGATGCTCAGCTTCTGAAAAGGTTCCTCCCCTTCTGTGAAACAGCTTTGTCTTTTTTAACATTTGCTACTCAAGCTTTTATCCTAGTGCTAATTAACTGAAGCAATTAGGGGTGGGCAAGTGGAGCACAAAAGGTAATTTGAAAGGGTGATAGCTGTCTGCCCATTAAGTTTAACAGCAGACATGTTTTGGTCCTGCTCAGAGGTCTCATCAAGGTAAGATGTATGTGCATACATGTATATCCTTTACCAAACTAAACTGAAGACAGGCCAGCATTTTTTAACAAAACAAATGGCATCCCCTCTGCAGATAAAGAGCTCTAAGAGTACCTCTGCTATGCTATTATTTTCCTATAATGCTATCACAAGGCCTATTTTAATAAAATGTGTCTATTCTGTTGGATTAAAGGGCATTGTCTTAGAAGAGGAAGACCTCAGATTACCTTCCAATTCATAACTCTAACAAAAGGGAAATAATCAGGAGTTAGAAAACAAGCATGGTTTTCAGATGTCTGAAAATATCACTCTTGATTGTGTTCCCAGGAAAGTGGTGTACCTTTTAGCCCACTTTAAGGGTCAATAGATTTGAGCTATTTCAAACTAAAGGTGAGAGTAAATTTCAAAGCAGCCTGTCCTCAGTTAGTCAGTCCTGCTGACAACTCTTCTTTTTTTTTTCTTTCTTTAATACCAAACATGTCTGGAGTGAGTCTTTCTGCTGACAACAGCTGTGGCAGCATGGTTCAGGAGACATGTGGTCTTTTAGACAAATCCCATGTAATTTAGAGCTGTACAGATCAAGAACAGCATCATAAATTTAATCCAGACATTGATAAGAGCCCTGTGCAGGTATTGAAGCTCCGCTGTCATCCTGAGACTAAGACACCCTCTTTGGTAAATTACCTGCTGCAGTCCAAGTTAGCTTCTGTTACCAGAATGATTTAAGGGATGCTATAACATGGAGTATATTGTTTTGTGTCAGTACACATTTTGATATTATTAATGACATGTCTGAGCAGGGTGAAGGCTGAGAATGCCTTCTACCAGTGCCTCTCCCTCCAGCCTCTCCCACTGCAGTTGTGAAAGGACTTCATTTACGTTAAGTGTTGTGACCTTCCATCCATGTCCTTTTTTGATGACTTTAAAGAATAGTTTTCATAAAGAGAATAGCTTCAAACATGGCCAAGAGAAAGTTTGGCTACTCAGTCCTTGAGATCGATACCTGTAAAAACTTAAACCCCTTTTCAGCTTGAATGTTGTGCATCCCTAAAGTATGTTTTGATTCTCAGACACTCCTCTCTGTGTCCCTTTATATGCGTGTATTTCTAAATGTAGCAGTGTGCCACTTCTGTGTCCAAGCACACACTGCAGTTGGAGCCAGGACTGTTATGGAGGAATTGAATAGGAGTTTTGAGGTAAAGGAGCCACTTGGCAGCTGCAGCTGGCCCCTTTGCAATAATAAGGAATTTGCAAGAGGATTTTATCAGACTAACAAATTTTGGAGGTTTTACAACCTGGATGCCTCTGCTATCAGTCCTTTTGTCTTCAGTGGTACTTTGAGTCAGCAGCAGGAGGATAAGCCTGTCTCAGTTGCAGCAGCACATCTCATTTTAGGCAATGTTTAGTGCTGTATAATCCTTCACTGAAACAGAGGTGAGAGGTGTGTGTGCTGATAGCACAGAGAAATGGAACAGAAACACCCAAGTGTTCTTACTGTGGTAGAACTCCAGTAACTCTGAAGTGGATGGAAGGACTCTCTAATAAGTCATTAGCTTTAATAACTGAGAACTTCTGGTACACACCGAGGGGCAGGCTTCAGTTTGCTTCTCCCTGGAGAAGCATGCGGACTCCAGAAACTGAAAATACCAGGCTTGGGCTCCATCAACAGCTCTGCCCTGCACCCAAATGACCTCAGGCAGGTAGTTATTTCCAAACTAATCAGTATGCCTAATAGAAACTTTTTGGGACAGTCTTGCTACGTGTCAAACTCATCAAAGTAGTCATGTTCCTAGTGCTGCTGGTGAAGCTGAAAGTCATGGATTTCATTGCAGAAAAAAAATAATACAATGAACTGATATGCAGTAAAAGTTAAAATCAGTCCTAAGGAGCATCTAAATATATCCATCCTAGCTAAAGCACTGACAAAATCAAACGTGTCTTCCAAATCACAGACCAGTTAGAGCCAGTTCCTTGTTATAACTTTAGATTGCCTCTGAATATTGAGTTATAATCATATGAAAGTATATAGGAAAAGAAATGCCTACATATTCATGCAGGTTATTTCTTAAAGATTATTGATAAACTCATGATAAATACCCTTTTGCAGTTTGGGGAATTATTTGAAGGCAGGATCTTTTGTTTTTACTGTCAGATCCAAAAAGGCTACACATAATAAGACTTTCATATTCTCTTTATATGCATTCGTGGTGGTTCCATTAGGCTGCAGTTATATCAGTGATAAATTGTTGTGTACAAAAACATACCTGATAATAAAAGACTAGATGAACATGTACCTCCACAGCGCATCAATCTTTACCTGCATCTGTATAGTAACTCAGAAAATAATAGATGTGGGGGTTTTCAGGGAGAGAAATAGATGTTAATGAAAACTACAGCACCATCAGTTGCTAAGATGACATAAACACCAACTTACATATAATATTCAGAAAAGGAAAAGCTGTTCTTGATAGCTTTTAAAGGAGCTGTCAGTTTGATACTTATTTGCAAGAAAAGTTGTACACCATAAATAAAGTAATAGAAATATTGTGGAGATGTGGGCAAAATAGGCCAACTTACAGAAAGTTACTGTTTTTGACAGAAGAGCTCAACCATACAGGAGAAACTGGGGCTGAGAATGCTTTTGAGAAAAACAAAAATAACTGTCAGTGTATTTGTAGAGACACAGAGAGAAGCATTATTTAAAGCTTGTTCACTAATGAATATCTTTATCTTGGTTTGGAAATTCTTCATCATAGAAAACAAATGAAAGAAACTAAGAGTGAAGTCAGATGTTTCTGTGTTTGAGTATGTATTAATAATTTTCTGTGATTTTTGGAAACCTTTTAATTCCTTTTTCATTGTTAAAGAAAACTTCAGCAGAGAAGAAAAGAGGATTTGCTTTGAAATATTATCTTAGAGTGTGCTTATGGTAAAAATGAGTAAATCCCACTTTCATGCAAGGAATGTAGTCCCACTGAAGAAGGCCCAGTGTGGTGAATGTTTTCTGCCCCCTGTTTCTCACAGCCTTTTTCAGGTAATTAATAGAGCAATTTGTGCAGTAGAGGCTTCCTTTCAGTCCCTCTCTGCTAAGCTCATACAACGTTTACAGATACCCACACTTCAACAGGAATACTTTCATAAATATCTATGATAAACTTGTGGTGAATTGAAAGAGGAACATGATGTGTGAATGTCTTTTTATCCTGATTTTTCCCCCTACATTACAGGTGGTTACTTCCTTTTTTTTTTCTGTGTGGTTCTTCTTTAATCCGTATTTCTGCTGGAGACTTACAGAACCATTTGACTTCAGGCTTCTGAATTGCAAGGAAGTCACTTATTCATGGGAACCTTTTCAGTTGTACCTCACAGAACCCAGTGGCACCACCTCTGCAGAGGTGCACCTACCATACTACACAGGATGTCTCCTGCACTTAAGGGATCTGCTGTAATCCTCTTTATTTTAATCTTTGACACTGGAACACCCTGACTTTTCTTTCAGGTGGCAAGGTGGCCACAAGTGCTAGGTAACCTTCTCATTCCTTGTCATCTGCCTAACTTGATTTACCCATATTTCTCATTCACTTGTACCTCTTTTGTATTGCAGTTTCAGTTCTTCAGCTGGCATTGCTTTAGCAAAACTTGATGAAGAGCTAAAATTTGTAAAGCTAGTAGGCATTTTGCTTTTGTGAAACCAGCCTAATTTTGACTGAGAGATTCATTTCATGGGTAGCCTTAGAAAACACATAAATCTTTCATAAGTTTGTTTTCTGCTATTTTTAATGCCCTAAATCTGTCATATACATTGTTGACTCAAAACATGTAGCAACTACCAAGTAATCAAAGACAGAGAATACTTCTAATTCTCATGTAGGCTGCAGTAAGGATAACTAAAGAGTATGTTTGAAAGGTTAGAATTTGGGGGTGAGGGAGAAATTAGATATGCCAATAGAGTTGCTTAGAAGCTGTTGTGAATAATTAGTTTTTGAATACACAGGAGACTTGAGATACAATATGAAAATTTCTCAGTTTATGTATGTAAAGGAATACGATTTCAAAGTCATTCCATGAATTTAGTTCAGAATGTTCAATTGAAAGCAATAATGTGTTCCAAAGGGTCTTACGTAAAAGATACCGAGTTGATGTATTGAAGTTACATGGATTAGGAAAGACCACTGAAGTGAAATTGAAAGCATCAGCACTGTCCCCAATTAAGTTACCGTAAATTTGTGTTATATTTTAATATTTAAAATGAATGTAAATGTAAGATCAGTCAATGTGGCCATCAGCAGCAGATATTTGTCAAAAGTAAACCGACAAAAGTAATCTGATGGAAATTAAGCATTACCCTCTATAATAGATGATAATTCCCAGTAGTACTGCCCTATTTACTCAAGGGAAGATTGTAATAGATTTTTCCTTTCTTTTTAGCTTCTGGCTCATAGTGTTGTCTAGCATCATTGGATATAGTTAATAATTCCTTATACTTTGATCCTACAAGAAAGGGTCTGGTTTTATTCATCAATTATTTTAATTGTTACTGCTACATTTTAGAAACTTCACTAATAGGTCACCATTATATAAAACATTAAAAGAACACATTCACCAAGCAACAAATACTCTTTAACAAATCCTCTCTCTTACATAGTCCAGCATAATAATGATGTTCCTTTTATTTTTCTTTTAAGATAATCTTCACCCTCAGTTATAAACTCTGAATTTTTCTGAAAGCTTCTGGAATTGGTGGAGCTCCTTAGCCATTGCTTTCAGGTTAAAAACCAAGAGTGTAATGAGGAAAAATAATGAAGATGTCCAAAATTTAAATGTTCAGAAGACTTGAACATCTGGCAACACTTTCTGCCTTTATAAAACAGATATGGTCTATCATTGCTCCATTTGCGTTACTACAGTCTCATTATAGTAGTATTAATACCTTTATGAGCTACTTTGTTTCAGCTAATGCCAACAAGTCCGGGCTTGCTTAATCTCTGGTGTATTACTTGTTCAGCACTGACAAATAACTTTTCACATGGTTGTTTCATGTTCCACATTTTAGGACAGATCATGTGCAACTGGGGAGGGCTGGAGGCAGTGACTCCAAACTTTGGTGCCTGTATTGCAGTGATAATATAGATCCCTGTGGTTCTTGGACGTAGACCTTACATTCAGTGAAAGACATCTTGCTTGATGGTTTGTAGCCAATAAATTGATAGCCACTTTCAAGTCAGCAGGGGAATCCTAATCCTCTTAAATATCCAAGTCTTTGATGTAAGAGCCACGTTTATTAGTTGGCTATTATTGGGATAGCTGTGTCATCACAGTAGTGACTGGGTTGAAGTTCTGATATTGCATTTAGATGTCATTAGGCATAATAAAAGTATTAAAATGCAAACGTTAACAGGGAAAAAATGTTATCCTAGTTTAAACCAACTTATTAGCAATAGGATTGATGTTCTCAGTAGGTGAATTATTTGTATTAAAAGGTGAAAGTGACTGCCATCATCTTTGATAAGTAGAGTGCAGACTGTAGAAATAAAGTTGTCATGAACTTTACATAGATTAGAATGCATCTATGTGATCCTTGAAGAACAATCACTGACAGATGGCTGACATCTGAGAATCCAGTGCCTTCCAGAGTTGTTATTCATTCCTTTCATTTTGTCAATCTCATAGTGGAATGTTTCTTGTCTCTGTGAGACTCCTTTGCCTAAAGTGGCAGAAAAAATTCAGAAGCAGCATGTACCTCATATGAGTTATCTTCTGAAGTGAATTCTGTGCGTGTAAGATTGATGAGTAACTTAAAATGTGAATACATTCCCAAAATATGTGCTGTGGGCATACATAATCACAGGATCATAGGAAGGTTTGGGTTGGACAGGACCTTAAAGTCTAGCTCCAATCCCCTGGCCACAGACATTGACACCTTTTACCATACCAGGTTGCTCAAAGCCCATCCAGCCTGACCTTGAACACTGCCAGGTATTGAGCATCCACAACTGCTCTGGGCAACCTGTGCTGGTGTCTCACCACCCTCACTGTAAGGCATTTCTTCCTGATATATGTAAACTAACCCCTCCGCCTTTGAGTCTGAAGCTATTCCCCCTTGTCCTATCCCTACATGCCCTTGTAACAAGTCCCTCTCCATGTTTCCTGTAGGCCCTGTTTAGGTACTGTAAGGCTGCTGTAAGATATCATAACCATTTTTCTCAGCAAGAGTTCAGGGCTTCATTTTTCTAAAGGGCAGTGCTAAATAAAATCTAGTTTTCTCAGTGATAATCAGAGAAATTACTACGCTTGTATTCTGAGCTGGATTCATTAAACTTCATTGAACTGTGTGTGGGTTCTCATTCAGAAACAGAATAGCCTTTGTTCAGTGTAGCCTATTTAATTTTTAAAGTGAATTAAAGCAAATGGAATTAATGCTACTTTACTAAAGTACATCTACATGTAGGTTCAGTGTAATTTTAACAACCTATGCTGAATTCACAGCTTCAATTCAGAACTTTTTTACCTTAAAGGTATGAGAATATAAGAAGGAGTAGGATGGGCAGTTTTTACTAGCTCATGATGGTCATTGAACCCGCTTAACTTAGATTAGATGTTAAATGAAACTTCAGCTTCTTTAAGGAACCGTAGACATTTGACTTCCTTCCCTCCTTCCCTCCCTCCTACCTTCAAGAATTAAAGCATATCCCTGGATAAAAAAGATTCTACAATAGGATGCCACGGCGTAGCTGTATTTAGTGGACACATTTATTACACTGGTACTTTATTAAATCTATGCCTTATGCAAGGCAAGACTGGTAAGGCAAGGAAGCATCCTGCATCAGATGAACTGGTGCATATGGGGGAAGTAAAGGTAAGTGAGAATTGAGAAAGCTAATTGTAGATTGCCAGTACTGACACTGTCTGGAAAGGTTTCTGTGCCACTTAGGAGCACTGTATGGTTTGTGTACCTCAGTCACTTGGGCACCTTTTCAAAGAAATGCAAAATGGCTGTGGTACTTCTTTGAGCAAAGCCGAATTGCTACTGTTCTGTATTCTGCCCATCACTAATTTATTTTACTATTCTATATCCATTTAAGAGGAAAAGACGTACCTCAAAAGTTCTTTGTATCCTTGAATGTAATTGACTGTGAGTCTTTCATAATTTACAGTAATGCAAGACAGTGTGGATGTCTCTCAGGATATTGTCTCGCCAGCCAGTCTAGATTTTCAAACTCTGGACTGCATGAAATTATATCAATAACCTAACGAGGTGACTGCAGTATACTGACTAATCCTCCGTGAGGAAGAGCTGCTGCAGTCCTTTGAGATGGGTGGCAGGAGTGTTTCACACAGGGTAATAAAGTGTCTGGAAAGGAGGAGTAATGATACAGCTGAGACAGAGCAGGTAAAGGATGCCTTTGCTAAAACCCAGGCTTAGTCAGAGCTCTGTAGATGCGGCTAGTTGGCAGTTCTTTTTCATGATTAAAATTCTGCAATGTGGTGAAGGATTCACTATATTCACTAAAGGCTCTTGGGCCTTTTCTGGTACAGCCAAACAGAGGAGAAACTGATTGCAAGCTACTTTTATAACTGGCATAGCATTTCCAAACACAGATTATCCTATTTAAAAGATGTATGGCTTCCACCCAGCCTTTTGTCCATTAAGGGAGGCAAAGGCCATGGAATCTGTGCCTACTGTCATAGTATCATGTTACAGATGTCACTGCTCTCATGTAAACACTTCCTCTAGACAGGTGGGTTGATGTTGTAAACATATATCATGTACTTATTTACATATAAAGAAAGGAAGAGTGGTAAAAATCCTGTTTTGTCTTAGTGTATGAACATTCTGAGATGACAGAACTGGGTGATCTCCCTGACTTTGCTGTTCACAACTATTTCAGTCTAAAAGCTATGTCCCTTTTTGTTTTAGGAAGACAAAGCATATGTGCAGAGCCTGTTCATGTAAATCAAGGGTGCAGGATCAAAACTTCAGAGGCAAGCTCTTCATCAGAAGAGGTCATCTCATCACATTTACATTAAGGGAATTTTGCCAGGCTTTCATGTGCTGTCCTTAATGTGACTCCAAGTCCCATATGAGTAATACATTGGAAACCACATCATTGCCATGTTTTGCTGGTTTAGGCTAATTATCAATGTTCTCATTTCACATTATTTATTTCAGATCACCAGACTATCTCTGATATTAAATTGTCAGATGTCAGGGGAGCATCAGAAGAAACAGACCTCACTTTTAAAACAGAGGTACTTTGTGAAAGATTAGAAAGTAATGAGCAGTCAATATTGGTGCTTCCGAGAAGAATACCATGTGAGGTAAGACTTCTGGATCCTAAAATCTCTGGGATAAGTGTCATTGTTCTTCTCATCCTCCTGCTGCAATCTCATTGATACCATATCTGCTATTTGTTTCCAAAATTGTCAAGGGACCAAAATAAGAATGCACCTAGACTGCAGTGGGATTTATTTTGCCTTTGTGTTGCATCCACACTGCAGTGAAAAGTTTTGGAAGTAAAGTAGTTTGGAGAGAGCTCTATTGGAGTTATTTAGCAGCTTGAGTTGAAGAATTACTGTCATGTGGGCCTTATACTTCAGAGGGAGCAAATAATCAGGCACTTCTTGAGAGATGTGGAATTTGTCCTGGCAAGAATCCAGGATGGGTGTATGTATACATGCATATGTGTCTATACCATGACTTACACAGGGCTTGTGTCAGCACAGACCTAGTTTGAGTTTAAATTAAATCAGAAATATTTATATGTACGTGTCTGCATGCCTATGCAGTGGACATAAATGTTCATATATGCTTTTAATCAGAGTGGCTGTGAGGAGCATGTGACAGCATAAACAGAGGAAGTAAAAAATCCAGCATGGCATTCCTTCATGTGAGTGGCCACAGTAAAGTATGGAGGTTGCAGTGTACACAGAATGTCATGGATATTTTTTGCTGTCTGTCTTTTAAAGATGATTTACACACGTTATTTCATTGTTGAGATCAGTACAGTTTTAAGGGAGTGATGTTGCCTCTGGTTCAGAAAGTGGAAAAGGCTGTTGTCTCACATCACCTGCTGCTTCTATCTACTGTCACCGTACTGGAAGTGGTTAAGTGGGTCTAAAGTATTTTAGGTTATTCTTATTAGGATGGATGTCATTTTCTAGACTATGAAGTAGAGTGGCAGTAACAGTTCACCTACATATGCATTTAAAATACTGTTTTAAAATATTCTTATTAAGCTGAATTTAAAATCCTACATTACTTGTGTCTTTCTTGTAAATGAAATACTAAAGGAAGCCATTAGATACCTTCATTTTTTGGTAGTATCATTTTTTTTTGCATCAAGCTGTTGGTGAAAGTAAGTTCTTTCAAAACACTTTCAATATAATGTTATGCTTACAATATAATTTTCTGAAGGACTAATGGGAACATATTTTAATTTTGTAGAACCCTGGTGAAATATTCATTCTGTTGAAAGAGGAAATAGATGAAGAAACTCTAGAAATTGAATTCATAACAGATAATCAACAAATTAGAATGCAGACAGCCTCTTGGAACAAGAAGGTCAAATATGTGAAAGCCCTAGGTAAGAAAAATATTCTTTACCTTTAAGAAAAACTAAAAAGCTTCAACTCTCTTCACGTTTTCTGATAAGTAGTTTCCCTTTCTGCTATTTTGTGGGTGCTTCCTGTAAATGAATTTTGCACACATAACTTTTAATAATGCAGAGAAGCAAGGCCTTGTGATTTATAGGAACCTAGGTTCTATTAGATTCATTTTCTGTGGTTAAATGGCAGGTGGCAGTCTTAAAATGACATTGATTAGTTACGGATTAGCAATCTCCAAAATTACTGCCATAAAATGCAAACGTAATATTATTTTCTTATTACTCTGTTACTAAATGTGTCATTTTATATTAATGCAGTAAATCTGGTTGTTCTCCTCTCCATAATTCTTACTGATGCAGGAAATAGTTTCTTTTCTCTGTTCACATTCATGTAATTTTTCTGTATCACTCATCTTTGCTAGTTCCTAATGGTTTTTTTCTATTGCTCCATCCATTAGCAGTTGATAACAGTTTCAACTATTTAATAGTTTCTCTGTTAGAAGATCTGTGCAGATTTTAGGGGCACACCTATCCCCATTCTTGATGCGAGTTAAGAATGAAAACATTTCTCACCTATGTATTCAGAGTATAGTTTGCTATTGGGCTGCATGCTGTGAATTGCCAGAGGAACTTACATAACATTTTGTTATAAAATTACTGCAATATAACCTTAGACAGGAGGAAATACTACAATAATAGGCTACAATTTACCACTGTGGCTTCTTGGAGCTATGTTTTGGTAATTCTGTGACCTGATGATTTCTGTGACTTGGCCCTGGTGAGACTGTACCAGTTGAGTGCTGTGTCCAGTTCTGGGCCCCACACTTCGAGAAAGACACTGAAGTGCTGGATTGTGTCCAGAGAAGGACAGTGGAGCTGGGGAAGGGTCTAGAGAGTAACTCACATGAGGAGTAGCTGAAGGAGCTGGCATTGTTCTGCCTGGAGAAAAGGCTGATGACTCTCTAAAACCTACCTGAATGGAGTCTGTGCCAGGTGGGATTTGATCTCTTCTCCCAGGCAGTCAGTGACAGGGCAAGAGGACATGGCCTCAAGCTGTGCCAGAGGAGGTTCAGGTTGGACATCAGGAAGAATTTCTTCACGGAAACATTTGTTAAGCATTGAAACAGGCTGCCCAGAGAGGTGGAGGAGTCACATCCCTGGAGGTGTTTGAGAAATGACTGCATGTGGCACAAGTGCCGTGGTCTTGTTGACAGGTTGGTGGTCCATCAGAAGTTGAACTCAATGATCTTGGAGGCCTTTTCCAACCTAATTGATTCTGAGATCTTCATCCTGAACACTGTCCTGAGATGATGGCCACATGTGGGCTGAGAGTTCTTTATCATTGTGATGGTGCAGAGTTTGTTTTTAGAAACCTGACTGGAAAGTATCAAACAAGCAGGGAATTTCCATCTGTAGCTGGATTTCAGAGAACAAAAGCTGCACTCTTCTGGCACAGATCTTAAAAGAGTCTTCCAAATTTATTTTTTTTGTGAGATCACTGTTGATCACAAAAAGGTTTCTGCAGTAGTTGAAGAAATAAAATGTAAAAAGTTAATGAAATATGAATAAATTGTCAGAGACCTGTAGTTAAGTTTAATTATGTTTCATATATCATTTGTGTTTGGTGTTTATTCTGTTTTAAAACCTGGAAAAGTGGAAATCTGGAAGTATCCTGTTTTAGGTCCACCTGATCTGATGTTATAGGAGAAATGCTGTGTTTTGTTGGTTTTTTTGTTTGTTTTTTTTTTTTTAAGGCCACATTTGGACAGTTTCCATTTAAGTGATTTAATGTGATGTACTATTAGTCTAGTTTCCCTGGCCCTAATCCTCTTCTCCATTTTCAGAATTGCCCCTTTTTTCACTGTATTGTGGGCAGAGTTAGTATTTTAAGAAGACTGTGCTAGTATGGCCCAGCAGAATGCCTGGCACAACAAGCACTAATGGCTTGGGAAATGTGCTCATAAAGCAGGCTTGTGCTGCGCACACAGAGCAAATCATGCTTAAGTAACAGAATACAAGTGCCTCTCTCCTTGGCTTTTGCAAGGTAAACAACTGGAATGGATTAATTATACTGCAATTTCTGCAGCCTAGCTCAAATACAATTTTGAGAATCTTGACTGCAATTAAGAAAAATGTTTCATAAGATGAATAGCGATTGCTCTCCTTGTGATAAATGCACTTTTCCTTAACATGTAGGCATAAGGGAGCTGATTATAGGTCATCAGTCTATCAAAGGACAGTTGGAAATTTTAAGCATTCTGTTTTCATCTCCTTTCTAATGTGAAGCAATACAATAGCTTTGCTTTGTACAGATTTAAAGATGGGTATTTTCTTTTGTCAGCTTTCTGATGTTAGACTGCAAGATCGGAATAAAAAAACTGACTACACTGAATCATCTGTGAAATGCAAATCCTGTCAGTTCATCAACTCTGTGTTTTTCTGTGATATTCTCTGGTTTTTTACTCATTCCCTGAGATCTCTGGTCTGGGACTGTAAAATTTTTTCATCTGGTGTTCTGATTTGTTCTTTTGTAAGATTTTCCTGCTGGCCCTGTATATGTAAATGTCTACTGTGGGGGAGTCATTAAGAGGACAGCACAGATTGAATACTATACTGCACTAGAGGAAATTGAAGCCATTTTAAAGAAAGTGGCTGACCCAATAGCTTTCACTTGTCAGGTAAGTTGACTTCTCAGATTTTAATTAAAGAAAAATAGACTGTAAGTGCCTAAATGAGCCAAGAGATAGTATGCAATCTTTTGATTGCACAAATCAAATCTTTTGATTGCGAATCCTTATTACTGAAGTAATTTGTAATAGCTCAGTAGTAGGCTCAGGATTAAGAAGCCTGCCTCTGAGATGTCTGGTTATAAGCAAGTCAGGCAAAAGAAAACAAATTTTACATGTTCTTTTTTGTTTAGAGAGTAATGTAAACATCCTTTGTGCTGTATATGCCCAATGAGCAACATGCTGCACTCCAAAGGTTGAAAATAAGAACAAATATTAGTGCAATCCCTCTCCATTTATAGTGATATTTTTTGTATGTTCTGAAACCAATAGAAGCAAGTAATCTTAAACCACGTTTGGGGGGTTATTATTCATTCACCATCAAACCAAATTTTTCTGGCATAGCTTGTATGGGAAGGAGTAGGTTGCTGTTCATGTAGAGTCCATTTACAGCTGCTGAGTTCTCATTCATGTGATTTGCTGGTTGCCATGCAGATTCTTTGCGCATATTGAGAAAAAAAATCGGGTTTTGAACTGTGTTTCAGATCAGCACAGCAGACTGCAGTGCTCTGCAGCATGTTCTTTCCCAGTGGCACATAAGAAATAACAGGAGAAGAAAGCATATATTAAGAAAGCACAAAATCTCGAGTGTCATTTGTTGAATGGTGGGTAGCCCAAGCAGACCTTGCACGATGTCTATATTGTAATTGCAAAGCCAGAACAAAAATAATAGATTGTGTTTCCAGTGCAGACAATCTCATTTTCCTGTGAAAAATATACCTTACCCACCACCTAAGGCATTACACTCATAACAAAAGGATTAATAAAATATGATGTATTGCATTATTAGTGTTCTATTAAGGATGAGGCTAGGTTCCTTTCAAATACAAGTTAGTTCTGTTCTAGGAAAACAGGCTGTTGCACAAGAAAAATAGTGCAGCTCAAAGAACAAATGTGTTCTGAAATTCTTTATGGTATCCATCATTTTTTAGCCTGTATTTTGAAGTATGTCTAAGTAAGCCTCTAACAGGTTTCATTTAAACCTGTATGCATAAGAAGTGTGCCATAATAATTTTAAAATTTATCATTGACATGGTAACCTAGACACCTACAACACACAAGGTATTTCCACAGTTATTTGTGTTATTCAGGAATTTGACCCTTTGTTTAACCAGCATGACTGATATTTATTAAAGCACATGCAATTCAAATCATATTCGAATGCAGAAATAATTCTGTGCAGAGCAGTAGTGCTCACCAGGAGATACAGCTGTAGTGTTATGGCTATGAGATGTGTTTAACATTTCCTCACCTTTACTCCTCTGAATAATAAGCAAGGGTTTAAATGAGGTGATGATGCTAAATGCTGTTTTTTTCATTGTTTTGGTAACTGAAAAACTAATGTTGAAAGAATGTTTTTAATTGGGTAAGCCCTACAGTCCACACAGTGTCATGGCTACTCTGTGGCAAAGTATACTAATGGTAATTCCTCTGTAAGTATACCTATGTGTCTCATTTAATGGTACCTGCTGGGCCTCAGAGTGAGGTACAGTAACTATCTAGGTAGCTAAAATTTTTCTGCAAACTTTCTAAATGAGCTCCTGATTTAATTTCAACAAGCTACATCATAAAGATGCAATTTACAGAATATAATTTAACTTAATCTTTAAAATATGTTCACAAAAGGAAAAACGAAACAGACTTGATACTAATTAGAATTCCCATCAAGTAGCAGCAGTAGTAGTAACTTCTGTTTAACCAGGATAATTAAAACCTTTGAGACTATCAACTTGTTTGCAAAAGTATCCTGGGGCAACAGTCATTTATCTATGCAAAGTAACAATTAAACACAATGCAAAACAAAACTGATATAAAATAAAATAGCTTACAGCAATTATTGATCAAAGCAATATGACTCTGTGATCAATGGAAAGTTCAAGTTTTTTACAAATACTTGCAATCTGAGAAGTATCTCTTTATTAAAATTCGGTGGTGAAAGCAAATGGCTGCATTGGTTCATACCCGAGGAATGGTGCTTTGGTAAAATGCTTACATCGTTTTCTGTATTGCCTTGCCAGCCTTTCCAGCTCCTTTGAAATACTCCACTTTGTTCCCCGTAAAGCCAAAGAAACAAAACCCAACAAAAAGGATTACAGCTATCCATTCCTTTTAGTGATGAATTTGTGGATCTCAGTGGGAGACTATCAAAATATGGTACAAAATATGGTGCATTTATGGATCTGGTTTTTGAGAGCAAATAAAGATTGGCATTAGCTAAGGTTTAGATTAAACATAATCTAAGATTTTTACAAATCATGGTTTTGGGTAAAATTCTTTGCTGCATCTGATAGATTGTAATTTTCAGTTCCAAATTTTTTCTGAATTTAAAAAGCATTTACCAAAATCAGCAAGACATTTTAAACAACCAAATAAATATTTAAAATATAATTGAATAAATAAATAAAATTAAATTAGTTTCTTTGCATGAGTTTTGAAAGAAAAACCCTGAAATGTTGAAGTAGGAAAAGTTGGGATCATAATAACTGAATCATAATGCTGAATGGATTTGCTATGATTTGCTATTTGTAGGAGGGTGAAAGTTGGCTAAAGATAATTATTACTGGTTCTCTCACTTTCACAATTCTGCATTCAAGAAACTCTCTTAGGGAGTTTATGTTCTTACAGTAACCTAATGTACAGAGTGATATTAAGGTTTTTATAATTCATAATTAAACTTTTTTATATTTCATGTTTTACTTTACATCAGCTAATCATTTCAGCATTCTGCTGGATTTATATGCTGTATTGATTTTTCTCTCAGACTTTCTACCAAATGGAAATATTGATTCAATTATTTAGTGTTGGGGTTTCCTGGCATAGATTTATTTGGTTTCAAAATAAAAAAACCCCTGAAGCTAAGGTCATATCTGTGTTACTGAAGTTGGTAAATTAATGTTAGCTTGAGTGACTCAGAATATCTAAAGAGATTGAGAAAGTCTTTATGACAAACTTTGTTGAATAATATTCCTATGATTGTGAGATACTTGGTAGCTTAAATGATGTTTTTATCATAGTCATTAAACAGGATTCCAGTTGCAGTTGATATTGGAAAAGAAGAATGAAAATAAACTGCAGCCTTCTCTATGAAAACTTGTAAAATAGCTATATGATTTATGTGGTGGTATTTTGTATGCATCTCTACCTGATTCCCAGAGATACTGTATTTAATATTTCAATCTTCTCAGCCACATCAACAGCTGTTATTTTGAAAAGCTTCTTTCTTTTCCTCTAGGTATAAAAGCTTTCCATATTCTGTCACTGGCTAAAATTGTCAGAAATGCCTGACTGGTTTTTAAACCTAGCCCGTTCTCATTGGCAGAAGCAATCCAGATATGGAAGTGCATATAAAGTAGTGTCTGATATGTAAGAACTAATGGAGAAGTTCATCTTTATGTAAATGTAACCTTGTTAGTACTGCCAAAGCCAGTAGAATGTGCTAATTTACTGGCTGTGGATGCTGTGTTTCAGTGGCACCCATTTTCAGGGCTTGGTTAGCAGTTATTAAAGAACATAGGTAATCTCATTCACAAAAGTAGCAAAATATGTGCTTGGTGGTCTCCTTTTTCAAGGATGCTTTTGGAGGCCCAGGTGCGATGGTCAGCACTTGGTGCTTTTCTGTTCACAGCTGTGTCCTGTTGCTCTGGAAAAGGGTGAGGGAATAGAGACAATGCTGGAGAGGTGGTCCTGGGACAAGCAGTGAGGCTTCTGGAAGGATTTCCAGGACTGGAGCAGAGAATAGTTGGCTCTGCTTCAGAGAGTGTGGGAAGAATTGTCTGCAAAGTCACTAGCTTAGTTCTGGGGGGCTGCAAGGACATAGAGAGAAACTAACAGTGTTGTGTATTTTCTCTACTGTTGTAAATCTTTATTTGGACAAAAGGTGGGCTTTCTAAACTCCTGAGTGGCTCAGAGTTCTCTTGCAGGGTGCCTGACTTCAAGTTTAAATGCAGTTCTGCTTCTGTTGGTTTGTAATGTTGGTGAGATTTCTTGGGAAGATTTCTTGGGCCTATAGAGATCTGTGTAGGGTATGTTAAAATATCTAAGTAGACTTTGAGTCTCTGAGTGCTCTGGGGCAGGAATGGGCAGTAAAGTACCAGTCTCTAAACCAAATTGTTTCTTGTGGAGAGGCCTTTTATGATATGGAGCTGGATAGTGCAGAGTGGCCCTATTCCTACTTCTGTTTTCCTGTTGTTTTAGCTGCTGTCTTCACATAAATGCTGGAACAGGCCCTCCTGTATGTGAGATAAAAGACATAGCTGCCTATTTTTTTTTAATAGCTAATATTTTTTTTCCTTTTGTTTCTTTGCTATAGAGTAGCACAACAAAGCTCACCATTTCAGTTTAGTTAACAGCATAGCTTGTTAAATCTTTGCTTAAGCCCTCAGATTTTACATCCCAAGAGTAAAAGGAAAAACAAAAAGTTGAGGTGGGAAACTTGAAGCAAATTTCACTGATAATTTTGTATAAGAAGTGATTGTTCCTGACTTGCAATTCATAGAAGTGGGTAGGCTGGTCATTGGAGAGAAGGCCTATTGAAGTATGAGAATTTTTGCTGTGAGTTCCTGAAGCTCTTCTCTGTTCAAGAGCTTGTTTCTACCTTAGGTTGTAAAACACTGTTTTATTCTATGTAAATTTGGTTGTCTGAGTATGAAGTAAGAGCTATGCATTCTTAAGGCACTTCTTCCATAGGTTTCTGACTGAATAAAAGGGATGAGGAAGGGTTTTGGTCTCAGCTCCTATTAAAAAGTAGAGATTTGTAGGCAAGATGTCCCAGAATGTTTGCTGAAAAGAGACTGTGTAGTGCTTATTTCTCCTGGATATACAGTACAGTCTGAAATGGATTCTGTCTGAAATTGCTCCTCTGGAATTTCAGGACACAAGATAAGAGGCAGGAATTGTTGAGGAGAGCTTTGTTTGTTTGTTGATTTTCTTTTGAGCAGAGAAGTTTAGGTAGAGAGCATAATGTGTAGGGGGGTATCCCTGCCATTTTAAATGGAGGTTAAAAGTATTAGTTCAAACTTAGTTTGCCTAGAAGCCCACTTAAATTCTTATTCTCTGCATAGTGGGGTATCTACTACACAGCTGCTTCATTGGTACTGGATGGTTTTGAGCCTCTTTATTCATGACACAGGATCTGTCATACACACTCATCTGAGCTAGTTCCTGTGTTGCTATTTGCTTTTGTCCTACTCTAGATTGAGCTCTGTTAAGGCAGTGTAATGATAATGTATCTAAGACCTATTTGGGATGAGAGAGAATAGTATGGTTTCCTTACTGAATTTTTATATTATTCCTCTTAATAACATGTAAATGTAGTGTTCTTAGTAGTTTGGGGGTTTTATAGATATTTTGGGAGGTTTTGCATATGCTTTCTGAATTTGCACAGTAAATCTTGTGCTCAGGATAGATTTTTATTCTTTTTTCCTAGGTGGAGTCTTTCCTTAATGCTTATTCCTTTCTGTATTGAAGACTGTTAGTATTTTTAATTCAATAATTATGAATACATATGAGGATGTAGTGTTGAAAAGTGAATTATGAAAAGAAATGCAATGTTTTTTACGTATCTTAATATTAGAAAGGCCAGAGTTAATTATGGGAGAAATAAACAATCATATTGTTAGCTTCCTACCTGCATAAATGTATTTTCTAATTCTTGGTAGGAGTTGGATGAAAATTATATCCTGCCTCTGCATTCCACATTTTCTGATCATGCCATAGTTACTTTTCTTATTCCCTTTTAACAGCCCTGGGAATTAAACTTCATGTTTTATCAGTACACCTCCCTGTCATTTTCTCCTCAGCATGTCAGTCATGGACTTTCTCTTTAAATTCATATGCTAAGCATGTCTGAAGATGTTCCATTTTAGCCATCTCAGAATCATCCTGACCAGAGACAGTCCAGCTGTGGGAAAGCAAACTTTAACATAGGGCTACTGACCCTGAGCAGAGTAAAGCAACTCTCCCTGAGCTCTTTGCTGTGGCTGAGCTCTTTTTGGTGCCCGGTGCAGCACAGACTGGAGTACACAGCTGTAGTGCTTGGTATAAAATGTCCTTACTCTTCAAATCTCTGTAGTCAGGCTGCTCTTGTCAGGCCAGGCAAAGAAATGTTTTATTCTGGCTACCTTGGAAGTTGTTAGGCATAGATCTCGACTTTCTGTCCAGAAAGAGGCACTCCAAAATCTGACAGTCAGTGCAGATTTCCCTTGTCCAAACACTGTGTGTTTAGTAGGAAGCTGATCTATCTGGTTGATATCAGTTTCTTGTTCTGGCAACAAGGTTATGTCTTGGCTGATGAAACTGAAGCTGTTTCCTGCCTAGACAAGTCCGCAACCTCAATATAAAAGTTTTGGGTAACAGAGCGCAACTATAATCTTTAACTCACCTTGAATTACTGCTGTAGTACAACCTAGATCTTCCTGTCCTTACTCTTCATCCAGAAGTTTTTAAGTCATGTCTGAACTTCATATGTTATAATGCATGTTTACATACAGTTGGATCATGTTGTCATAATTCTTTTGTATTAAAATATCGCTTCTATAGTTTTCAAAAACTGTGCTTCTCTTACTGAAAGAGATTTTGCCATAATACTGTTTTGAGTAATTTGATTCACCAGCATACTGACAATAAAGTTAAAATTACATATGCAACAAATGCACTAATTTTTTTCTGTTTTTTTCTTTCTTTTAAACAGGCATTGAAATTTTCTTCTGTAGAGAAGGTAGACAATGTTCTGACTTCATTATTTAAAAGCAAAATATCTACTTATGAATTCAGCCCATTCCAAAATGAAGAGGAGCACCATCACCAAGCTAGTGAGTCACTTGTTTTATGTATTGATTTTTATTACTGATGCTGTGGTTATTACTTATAAATGTTAATAAGACAATCCTTAAGTATTGAAAGCCTCTAGTGAAATGGAAAAATCCACAATAAAGGCAACATAAGCAGAAAAAATGGGAGAAATAATTCTGTAAATCATTACTTTGTGACTCAGTACTTTGTATTTATACTTCTCTGGATTAACTGCAAATTGACAGCTTTGCAGCTGAGCAAATTCATGCTTACAGAGAAAATGGGCAATAAGAGTCAAGTGGAAATGCCTGTACATTATATGTTTTTTACTAATTGCTCTTCTGCAATGCAGTTTAAACTGCACTTTTTCCAAGTATGGGGGAAATCCATGGGAAAGAGTTTTCTGTATCTGAAAAGAATGGATGGCTTTTGATCTTATAACAGCATTAAACTTCTCCAGTCACTTTTAGTACCTATGCACTTAATGGTTTTCTTTACTTCTGGCAAAAAGATAATTTTGTTATTTTTAATTTTTAAAAGAAGGCATCCCAGTGAGTTTAAAATAGGATTTCTCTATAAAGTAGATACATTATATGGACAATTCAGTCATGCATCAACAGAAGCTGCTCTTAGTACTAAATGGAGGGTCCTGGTTTGATTCATAAGCCACTTGCTAGGGATTCAAACTGGTTTTCAGTAAACCAAGAGTATGGTTATTTAGCTTGTGTTTTGAAAGCATCATTATGATGTTATTTCAAATGTGTATTAAACCTCAGCATTTTTAGGAAACTTTTGAGGAAAAACCTTACTCAAGAAAATGTGTTTTCCTTCTAAAATACTTGAGAAAGATGTGTTCAGGATGCTGCTTGACTTCTGTTTTGTGTAGCTGAACTACGGTTTTGAGAGAGAAATGAGCTCTGTACAATCAGTGAACCTAGCACTTCTCATAACCAAATACAAGCAAGTTCTGAAGGTAGCACTACTGGGATTGCCAACATGTTTCCTTTCCTTTTCTTGATGCAATTCACTCCTCTGTATTAGATAAACATGATTCAACTTGTAATATAAAAATGAGCTTAAACATCAAAGTTAGTGGGAGCAAATAAATGAGGTGCCTGTCCTTGACATTTTCCTGTGCAAGACTGCAGGATGGGGGTGGATAACACTGATTCAAGAGTCTTTCCCTATGTGAAATATTAGTTGATGAGCAAAAGATTTTTTACTTCTCTAATAACTATTAAATCAGGTGGTGTTTTTGAATATTGAGAATAATGCTAACCAACCCGGTATGGCATCAAAAAAAGCCTGTGTGTAAGAGTAAGTTGGCTGCTTGAGCCGATATTGACCTTAAAATGAACTGGTTTGATTCATGGCCCAAAAAGAAGGTGCAGTGTTAGATGCCCAGATTCTTCATGGAAATAAAGATGTGTTTGCAGTGCTGGAAGCACTCAGAATGTGGGAGGCTTAGCCTCTTATCCCTCTTCTGCCTGAAAGGTATATAAACCTGTGTCTTTGACTCCCATAAAAGCATCCCAAACAGCCACTAGACATGTCCAGTAGTGGATGGGAGGGAGTGCAAGCTTTCAGCGTGAGGTATAGGGAAGAGAAACTGTATTGTTCTATGTGGATGCTTTATTTGAACATTCTTGCACATCAGGGTGCATCTGATAAATTGCTGCACTTGAAAGATCTCAATATGACCTCAAAATGAATAAAGAATGAAGAACTTAAGATTAATTTTTTGGATAACTAATGAATTGCATGGTTTGACTTCTCAAAGTATGATCTGTGTGATTAAAAACTTGGGAGTGTAAAAGTAAATACAAAAGGAATATGATGCAATGAAATTAAAATGCAGTATGATGCTTTCCTCTACAGACAGTTGTTTAGATCAAACTATCATGAGATGCATGCTTGCTTGCATATTTTTAAGGTGCCAATCCCATGCCCAGATTGGCTGTTCAACATTTTTTTAGTGTGACAATGCAGTATTTGTGAGCAGTCAGTGTCTAGGCTGGTAATGTCAAGATAGGTGGCAAAGGTGCAAAAGGTTAACTCTGATACAGATGAGTAAGCTAAATATGGACTGAATAGAAGCCACTGGAAAATGTTGTGTTTAACAAACAGCTTTAACTGGAGACAGAGCCAAGACTTGTCTGGGATTTTTAGTGGTGGTGTCATCTCTTGTGAAAGAATATGACTAAAGGTGGAAATACGGTCTGAAACATTGTACATTCCATACTGAACTGATTTTGAGGTATATTGTGTGCACATTCTTCCTTTATATTCTGATAATAGAATCCAGTCAAACCATACCAACAAATCCAAAGTCATATTTCAAAATATTTATTGAGAAATATGTTTCTTTTTGGAAAGCCCTGATTCTCAGAATCCTCAGATTTGGGAATTTTTGTTGCATTGTTTCCTGTCCAAGAAATAACAATTTACTTGAGGAAAACCTGCTTCATTTTCCACTATTAATTAAGTTTCCCTTTTTACAAGTGATCTATTGCTATTTCTCTAATTAAACTCAACTATTGGCACTTATGAAAAGTCCTGAACTTGCTTTATAGAAAACAGTGCTTCTTGTTACCTAAAACTGCTAGCAACATACCAAATTCTGTCCTGATTTCTGTAACTCCTTTTTCCAAGTTGAAACATCTATCCCAAAAGAAGAAATAGAGTCTGGGTTTTTAGCTTCTGGCAGAATAATGGGGGGAGAGAGAAAGTACTGGTAGTGGCACTGTAGAAGTCATCTCAGGTGCTATTTAAATTGCTAAGAAAAACAACCATGTCCTGTTTCAATAATTGGAGAAATAAAAGAAGGATATCTTACAAGATGTGCAGAAATATCGCTGTAGGCTGCTATGTTTCCTTACTTCAATTTTATGAAAATTCCCACAGGCTAAGACAATGCTATGACAGAGTATTATTAGATTTTATGCTCTGTTTTATAGCTGAGGTTTTGCAGAATTCTCTGCAGAGAAGAGAAAGGACTATGACAGGACAAAAACATACCAAAAAACCCCACTCTTAACCTTGTGTATGTCAAAAAGAACTTTAATTAAAAGCAAGCATTGGCATCAATGTAAGTTGAAAGTTGAAGAAGCCACCTTAAAGCACTTAATAATGTGACACTTGAGGACTTTCCCTTTAACCTTTCCTTCCAGCTTGTGATCATCTGCTAACTAGTTTTTGGTGTAGGTGCCAAAAGCCACAGCTTTTCACTGTTAACATTCTCCATTAAAGGACTGATGATGAGTAAAAGCTACTTTACCCCTACTACTCTCTTACTGCTTTTGCTCAGTTCTGTATGGTTAGCTGAAATGTACCAGTTATTCCGGTTTCACAGCAAACAAAATTTCCAGCAATTTTCACCAATTCAATGTGACAAACTTGCAAGTTCAAGAATGGTATTTTCTGCCTAAAGCACATGAGCTTTCAACTAATTACAGCCTCTTCCTACTGTGTATAATGCAAAACCTTATTTGAAGTGGTTAAACATGGTATGATGGAATTTTCTTTACAGCAGAACATCTAGTTTGTCTTAAGTGCTCAGCTCAATTTTGAGAAATGACAATTAAAGAACAGTTACAATTTAAAAAACAAGCACAAATAGATCTTGTAGTGGGCTTTTCTTACCTGTTATTTTGACAGTGGTACCCATAGTTGTCATTGATTTCTGCTGTAGAACCTGCTGGAAGGAGAGTAGTTCTTCACATTTTCCTACTGACTTGGAAGGGATTCAAACAATTAGTGATCTCTCTTTTCACAATGAAGGCAAAACACAAAGACCAGGGAGCTTCAATCATCTCTTTTGAGGTCATTAACCTTTCTGTATTCCATAATTACATATGGATTTGGGGGAGGAATTTCTGAGAGGCCAAGTCCAAGAACATCTTTTTCCCTTCACTGCATGGGAGGCAAAGCTATTAGCTTATGTTACTAGCTAATTATTATTAGCAGAGAGTGACTACTGGTACCAGCAGTATGCAGAAATGGTCACTGAAATGCTGCTGAGGTTGCTGAAACAACAGCAGCCATCTCCACTGTCAGCATCGCATTTACCAAGACAACAGTTGTACTGAGGCAGCCTCAGGTAGTTCAGGGCTTTGAGGGAGGGCTCATCGGCAAGGCTGGGAAAGTTTGGCCCTTGAAGATTGCATCCTACTTTGTGTGAGTGCAGGGTGCTGCCGGTTGAGTGCCTGAAAATCAGAATATTGAAGACTGTCTGAAGTTAGTGAAGCTCAGTCGTCTGTGGGTCCTCACAATGACTTCTTGCCTTGTGTCACAACTCAGTGCCACCAGGCTTCAGGTTCATGAGCAGAAGAGACCAAAACTGTCCATATAAACCATTCATTTCCTTTTTTATTTTATGTAGAAGATCTCACTACACCACCAATGTTGCTTTTATTAAAGTTTTCCTGCCTTATTATTAAAGTTTTCCTGCCTTTGCAACTTATTTTCTAAGCAGTCAGAGTATCTCTTCTTCATGCTATACACTTGGCTTGGAGATGATATCTAGTTTTTCTTCAATTTTTTAGTATTTTAAATACATGCTCAGCATTATGTCATTTACACTCAGTGGTGATAATTACAGATACATAAAGAGTAAACAGCTTTATCCAATGCCACGTAGAAGTGTTGCTGTAAAAAACAGGGCCAAGGAAAACTTAAGGCTCAGTGCTGAGATAAGTGAATGAACCCTGAATGTAATCCTATCAAGAAATTGATTACAAAAATCTGAAATGAAATTGCAAACAAGGCTCTCTGTATGACGTATCTTGTCCCATCCAGATTAAGAACCAGCTGAATCCTACAACCAATTTAAAGAAAAGCAATTGCAAAGCAAACAAAGACAAGAAACTTCTTTTTTTTCAATATAAAAAAAGTTTGTCTCAGGAAATTGGTTTATAAATTTCTTTCTTTTTACCATCCTCCATGGCTGGCTAAGGTATTTCATTTGTTAATGATGTAGTTTCCTGTAATGTTCAAAGTATGTAAGCATAGGAGCCCTGCCTGAGTGTCAAACTCAGCTAGGGAGGAGTTGAGTGGCGACCAGGAAAAACAGCTGAAGTGCAAGGAGCTGAAAGGACTGTAGAATACCTCTGCTCTGTGTTACTTTGAGTGCAGAAATGCATTCTAGGCAGGTATATACCTGCCTGAGCCAGCTTATTAATACCACCTACTCTTCCTCTCTTTCTATTGTTGAAGAAATCATAGCATTGGTAATATAGACTTGATTGCCTTTCAGATTTGTAACCTTTTTTTTTTAATTTCATTAGTATGAGTGGAAGTTAATTTGGACCATGTTATTGTCATTTGGACCTGTGTTAAGGCTCTTTTTACTGACTATATTTGACCTTCTGGTGTTGCCTAACAGGGTGCAAACTATTGAGTACCTATTGCATTGCTGGACTAAAAAAACAGATAACTGTATTTTTTTAGATATCTGTTTTTTTGCTATCTAAAAAAAACAGATAGCAAAGCCCACAAGTACTAAGAAAAGCAGTTTGAGGATTTGTGGAGGTGTTTTTTTTAATATTAGCTCAGATTTGAACACTTTTTTAAAGAGAATCCTATTTTTTCTTAGATTTAGAAAAATCTAGACAAAAGTAAGAAGTCAAATGCATATACTCTGGGCTAAAAATGATAGTTCTTCAAATGACAGAATCAGACCCAGTTTGTGGAACTTTAATTAAATTGTTGAGCAATACTGAGTAAAGAAGTTGTGTAGCATGTACTTGTCTCAAAAACCTTAGCTGCTATGCAGTTTTAAGATTGCCTATGGTAGCCCAAAGGATTTTAAAGCAGACTGCAAATACAAGGGAGTATAAACTACAACACATACTCTTGTTGATGGAAGTTCAACCTGCCAAGGTTTCTAAAACACATGGCTTGATTTACACAGGTGCTGTGTATTTACAGTTTCTTGATTAGATTTTTCTTTGCCTGGTGGAAATAAAAGTCAGGGAACCCTAAATTTATTTAAAAATCAGTTTAGGGTTGTTGATGGTACTTTTGATTAAATTGTAGCCCACTGAAATACCTTCTGTCAAAATAATATTGGAGTGGGATAGTGCTGGAATATTCTTTGTCCAAAATGCAGTCAAAATTATCCTAACATTTTTTTCTCAGTTAGTACTTAGCTATGCCTATTCCAAGAACTGGTCTTGATCATTATATTTAATATTGGGGTGAGATTTTACTCTCTCCCATACTATGATCCTGCTGGAGCAAAAAGGGTGGGCAGGGGAAGGACACAAATGAGCCAGATTTCACTATGCAGAAGAATGTAAAACTTAGGAAGTTTGTTAAACACTGGCGGCTTAGAGATTTCCATAACAAGTCATAACTTCTTCTACCACACTATGGGCTGAAAATGTGCTGGCTAACTTGTAGAACAACTGATGACAGGGATATAAAATAAAACTTAAGAAAGATAGAAAAAACTGTGTCAAATTCCCAAGCTGTAGCCCTGGATGAGCCCTGGAGACAGATGGAAATAGACTGTCTGGAGTTGAACGGACCATGAAGTTACTGCAAAAATAGGCAGGTTGAACACAAAGACATTACCAGGACTAACTGGCATTCTTTAAGAGCTCTGAAGAAATTTTGAAGTAGAATATCTGGCTTTCTAACAATGCAATATTTCATGTTTAGTACTAGGAGGTGTGACCAAACCAGAAGTTGATGCCCAAATCCAGTTTCTCAGGCGACCCTGTGACCTAGAAGCAGGTTAATGTTTTATCTCCACAGGACAAACTAATAAAAGTGTTAATAAAATAAGTCTTCTGTAATGTGAAGCCTGGCTTTATGAATTTCTTGTAGGGTTTTTTTTGAGTCAGCAAACCTGGTTAAGTCAGTAACTGACAGGGTATGGTTGGATAACTGACCAAAGCCAGGTGACAGGCAATTGGGATAAATCTCTTTTTGCTAGTGTTACAAAGTGTTTGGTGTAGCAAGGAAAAAGGCCTGTGGGGAGCAGGGAATGAGAGATTTAGTAATTATGCAGTAAAATGTCAGATGATATTCATTACAGGTAAAAGCTAAGGTAGTGCAAGTGAAGAAAAGCAGTCCTGCGGTATCATCCAAAATGAGAGGATTTGAGCAGGCTATTAGTGCTGAGGAATCAAACCACACAGTTCCATGAGAACATCAACCTGTTGCTAGGCAGCAGATCAAAAAGCTAATGAAATACTAGGAATTATTAGAAAAGGAATGGAGAACAAAACAGGATGTAATTATGGCAATGGGTGAATTACATGGCTCATCCCAAAGTTGAATATCATGTGCAGCTCTTCTCCTGTCGTCTTAAACCAGTTACAGAAAAGCTGGAAATGGTTGAGGGGAGAGCAGTGTGTGTGGTGGAGTTGGTTCTCTACAGAGCCCAATTAACTAGGCTGGAGCCCTTCAAGAAAGAAATTATGGGAATGAGTAAATCACTGGAATTGAATAGAAGGATGGCAGTGATGGAGAATAAGATGAATAAGGGACTGGCAGTTGAGCCCTAGCAGGAGCCAGGCTCAAAGCAAACTAGGGGGAGTATTCCTTCATGCACTGGGTAGGAAAGATCCTCAGGGTGCAAAAAGTTGATGGTGCCTGGGGCAGGTTGGGTTCATGCTTGGAGAAGAGATACACTGCATGCTGAGTTATAGACCAGTTGGTACACAGTCAACCACAAGTATTCAGAAAGTAGAGTATAAATGCAGAGAGAAGTATTTTTTATGCTTGAACTCTTTTTCTTTGCTGTTGCTTGTTTGGTGGTGGTTGTTGTATGTAACTTGTGGTCACTCAGAGTTAAAATACAGGAAGATGCTGAAATGGTAAGCAGAATGTCCCAGTTCTCCAATGTAAAAATATGTTTTGATAGAAATTAACATCATGTTATTTCTGATAAACCTAAACACTTTTATCTAATTAATCTTTAAATTCTCTGATTTTTCATTACAGGGATAAGAAAATTTTTCTAAGTGTCTGGTAGTCCTTTGAATTTTCAGAAATTATTTTTAATATCAAAACATAGTGTCATAAACCTGTAAAAATGTCCCACTCAAAAATAATTTACCTAAGCAAAAGCATGTCTTGGCTGTAGAATTTTCTGCCCTTTGCAAGAAAGCTTATTTCTCAGTAGAACTGAAGTGCTTTGAAATTCCTCTGTCAGGATAAAAATGAGATTTCTCAGTTACACCAAAGGCTCCTGTACTGATATGTGTATAGGCACTGTAAAACTGTTAATTGAAAAAATAATTCTTTGGCTGTTGGTTCAATATTGGGAGTTTGCTAACTGTGATTCCACAGCACTAATAATCAAAAGATGTTTATAGAAGAAGGTGTTCTATAAAAGCAGAACTTCTGTTTCTTAAGACTTTGTTTCCATTATACAGATAGCCATTTGGAAGAATTTCCTACCCTGCTTCACTGTGCAGCCAGATTTGGCTTGAAGAAACTTGCAGCATTTCTACTCAGTTGTCCTGAGGCCACATGGGCTTGCAAAATAGCCAATAAATATGGAGATGATCCAGAAAGTATTGCAAAGAAGCACGGGCACAAGGAGTTAAGAAGATTAATTAAAGAATTGTCAGTAAGTCCATGTGCTTTCCACCTGTCATCTACAACCAGGGGGCTAAGATGTTCTACCACTGAGATCCCATAACATCACTTCTTGTTAAGACTAATACATTGTAGTCCTTCTGTCTGAAAATATTGTTGTGCTCCTGTCTCAGAAAGAGGGGTCAAAATCTGTTACAGCCACTTTCTTTGTGCACTGATGGTAAAGATCAGAGCTTTTGCGCTGCTCGAATCTTAGGCATAGAATGGGGAGAAGAACAGTGAGCCAGAAATACCCTATGTGGCCTGGTTAGATTGGTGCTTTCAGCACCCAAATAATGGTTGTATTGTAAGTAGTCTAGACCAGCTGTCTAGAGTAGGAGCTAAGGACTTCTTTAAAGGTCACTTTAAAAGGGACTATGAGCTCTTGTGGCGCTGCTGTTCTTCACTATTCAAAAATGAGTTGTTTCCCTGCCAGGGTTGTTTGTGCCACTGTGACTGAAGGGTAAATTTTTTCCCCTTTAGATGGAGTAAATATTTCTTCAGCTGGGTGTGCAGGAGGGGTTTGGAGCGATAGTTGTCCTTCCACGTGAAAGGTAATAGTAAAATAAGGGTCTCTCCATAGTTCTACCATGCAAATTATTGCAAATAAAACCTAACAGAATTGCGGTGAAAAAGCAATGTACTATAGTGACATTTGAGAGCTTAAACCTATTTCAACTCTTTTTGTGCTAACTGCAATATGTACAGATATGATAATTTTACAGTTTTTGATACTGCAATTGAGATCAAATTTAACTCAAGAAAATATGTTCCTCTCTACCATCCAGCATCAAGCTGTCCATAAAACCATGCTGTCTTCCTGGATCACCATGTTAGTAATTTCACATTTAACAAATTCTAACTGCTTTAGTTGCCCCCACTGTCATTTTTGCACTGGTCAGGAGCCTCCTGCCAGTAGCAGCCTGATGTTTAACATCGGGGTTTTCAGTTCTTGGAGTTTACCAGTTTGGCTTGAAGAGAACGGAACTGTATTCCCTAACCTCCCTACCTGTGTATTTGGCTAGGTGCTGTTTTTGTATGGTCAGATACTCCCAGTAAAGTTGTGTGTAAAGGATGGGTAAGAACAGGCAGAATATAAATAAGGTTTTACTTAATTCTTGGTGAAATACCTTGATTTCTTTTCCAAGATGATCATATGAGCTGAAGGGTTGGATGGAAAACCATTTTGGAAACATGGTTTCCATTGATATTTTTTCATGTTTAATGATAATGATTCCGTAGGACTTTTTTTTTTACACTAGTGTTGTAGAAACTCAGTTTCTGATGTGTCTTTGTTGTGCACTCCTCATGGAACTGGAAGTTTCAGAAAATAGGGAATTTTGTTTTTATTGTAATGCACTGGTACTCTGGTTTGGGGCTTCTTCAAGGGAAGACAAGCATGCATGGTACAGGCAGACTAAGGTGGTACGCAGAGAATACATTGCAATTCTACATCTTTTCACATTTTAATAGACCTTGTCAGTGATGGAAGGCAGTGCTTGTGAGGGTGATTTATTTCACTCTGAAAAGCGTTTAAAGTGCGTACATACCTCTGGTTAGCTTTTCTTTATTAATAAGATTATTAATTGTCCTAATAAAGTCTAAGTATAAATTTGTCAGTCTAAAACGTGTATTTAAAATGGCAACTGAGGTCTACAATGTAATTTTTCATTAAAACACTTCTCTGATGGTACATGCCTGCTATTGTTTGCACATAAACAGTTTATTGTTAACTGTTCTCTGCTTTCCCAAGCATGAATACTTATACCAGTATTGAAGTAAAAACTACTCTCTGGACACTATAATGTGTGTAGTCTGGATAGGACATGTAGTTGTACTGCCTGTTTTCAGCTGATTCAAATGGCGTTGCTTACTAATGCAACACAAGTAAAAATCTAAGTGTGCTTCAAGTCTGCCAAATGGGTAATATGATACTATAGAAATGTTAGCTCAAACCACTGGAAGAAAAACGGCTTATTTGTGTCCCCTGTAATAGTGCACTTAAGCAAAAACACTTACTGTACCTCTGTAATTGATGGGAATGTGGAAAAGAAATATTTGCATGGCTCTGAGCCAAGAAGAATTTAGTTTAACCATGTTCCTGGAACTTCCCATTACAGCTGTAGTGTTGACATTACTTATTATTAAAATACAACTACTTTTGCATTTGGCATACCGCTCACTGTTTCAAAAGTGTTGCTTGTGTTTGGTTGTTCCTTTAAGGAATAGCCCCAAAATATACATAGTAAATCATTGCTTCTATCTTAAAGATCAGTAAGGTTCCAGAAAAATGAATGCATTAAAACATACATTTGATTTTTCCAAAATCCTACAAAGCGTCTTTCATTTGCCAGAGAAAAACCAACAAAACCAAAAAGTGTGATTTTGAGCTGGAGAATTCTTAGGGGAGTAGGAGTTTCCTGAGGTGATTAGAGAGAGAGCATCAAAAGATGAAGTGGCAACAACTCAGCTACTATTTCTGCCTTCAAGCCCAGAGGGCTTTACAGCCCTTTTTGGTGTCTGCTGAGCAGATCAGTGCTCAGGGCTTTTATTTGCTGCTGCTTTGTTGCTAAGGCCCTCCAGCTTCCCTGTCAGCAGGCTTAATGGAAAGGTGCTCAGGGCTCTGTTTGCAAAGGTGAGCTATGGGAGCTGGCTGGCTTTCACAGGGAGTCATTTTAATGGCATAAGTGCCCTGTCCTTGTTTAAAGGGAAAACCTCCTTCTGCAGCTGGACACTGACAAGTGTCAATGTGGGGAGTGGTACAGCCACAAAAGACAGATCTGGAGTGCCTGGTGGCTGTGCTGGGAGCTGATCTCCTGATGTATTCCAGAGCAAAGCACAAGGGAAGGATCCCCCATCATGAGGCATACTCCTCAGCTGAATGAATGTACACAGAAGAGATTTTTCTGCTTTTAGTACCAGTGTTAAGCGCAGTGCAGGGTCATTAAATGCTAAAACCTCACACCCATTGGGATCCTGTATATATCTGTGCTTCCACCATGTCACAGATATATAATATCTGCCTCCTCTGTCAAAATTTCTGCATTTCAGATGCTGCTTGAAAATGTCTGCTCTGGTGAGGGAACACTACAATACTTGAATGATTTGTATTAAAGGTACTAAATTGGTGAAACTGTGCCTGAAAGAATCTTCAGTGGGGATTATAATGAAACTCAGTTTCAAATGTGCCAGCAGTTTATTAAGCGAATTGTAATTTTTTGCATTTTAGCACAATGGGCATTCTTTTCTAATTTCTACATGTTTCATTGTAGTTCAGATAAAGTAATTCCATCTTTTGCAGCATAAAAGAGGGACACACTTAACATTCTGCAATAACATCCTGAATTGTTAGTCTTTTGATTTTTATTCCTCTATACCTTCAAGTACTTGAATGTTTTCCGCAATTGCCTATAGGCTGAATTGCTTGAATCAAGTGTGTCTATTTAAAACTAGTAAGAGACATTCTGTAGGAATACTGGCAGGAGTCCTTGTATTTGAGCCTTTGGGGCTTGGTTGATCCAGCTGATGGCTCAAATGCCATTAGGAAATGCTTTCAGGTCAAAACATATCTGCAGTCAGCTGTTCCAGTACCTGTGACAGGTACTTGTTAAGTGATAGTAGTTCTCTGGCATATCAAGGCTCTATTTCAGATGTTTGCCTTCTGCATATGCTCAGTTTCTGAAAGCTGCTTTGACATGAGCTTGTTCTTCTTGCCACCAGCTGTGGCTTTCTGAGTCTGTGTAAAAATTCTACCTCCAGATCATAAAGAAATCACTGAAATTATGTTCTTATCCAGAAATCAGAGGAAGACTTTAAAAATAATGCTTAGAAATCGTCTCTCATCTAGATGAGTATGGAGGGGAGTATGTTCAATTTGTGAGCTGACCATTTAAAACTAGAGGTCACACTGGTAGCCAATTTAGGCATATGTGCTTTGGCACAGGAATAATTCTTTGTTCCAGCACTTTGGGTTTCTAATTTCTCCTTGCTTTTAATAAGAGCTGTGTAGCTGAATGTGTCATAGCCAAGAAGATTACTGTGTACCACTGTATCACAAAAAAACCACAATTCAGAAAGTGTTTTATTGGTTGGTTAATGCAAATGCTTTCTGATTGCTGGCTTCAGCCTTTAAAGCAGATTCCTAGTGGTGGCATAAACGTTATTTAAATATAAAAATTGAAGGGTCATTTCTTGTTGTCACCACACATTTGAGACAGCACAAATTAATTTTTACTTTTAAAATACCTTCTGACATTTCAGAATTGGTTACCAGAAGTCTAAGGCAGAAAATGCAGGTCAGTTGACCTTTTTTTCACCTGCCCTGTCACCAGGTCTGTAGCAATCTGCAGCAGAACGGGAGACTGATAGCAGAATTTTCTTCCTCTGCCACTAGCAAAACTCTGTCTGGATTTCTTGTTTAACCTAATTTTTTGTCTGCCTGCTCGAAGCACCCCTTAGGCAGCTATTGAAAATATAATAGGTATTTAATTCTGTACATATTGGTGAAAATTCCTTTAGAATGGCGTAGATTGAGATTGCTCTGCATGGCTGTTCAGAAGAAGCTTGTTTTCTTTCCAGACGGGAGAGTTACAGCAATTCTAACTCAGCTGAGCTACATCCTGCAAAGCCTAGACCCTCGGTGACTGAGTTCACTGCTGTTAGACGTTCCCTCAGTAGCAGAGAGAAGCACAATCTTACAGCTGGTCATAATTTTCACTCAGAGCCTGTTTTATGGAAGATATATGTTTTAGATAGCGGGGGAGGGTGGGAAGACATTTTTCTTCCTGGAATGCCAAGCTGTATTTTTATAAATCATAGCAAACTTAAAGGATGGGCAGAAATGTAGTTTGAGAAGTAATTCATCATTGTACACCTCTCCCCTTTCATCTCTTACTTTGAAGTGCATGGTTGAACCAGAATACAGAATCTCTTGAAGTATCTTCAGCTTGATGAAATAGAAAACAGTCTGCAGGAACAGGGTGTTGTGGAAATTGAGGGTACTTTTCGTCTCAGTTGTTTTATGTGAAAAGAATCATACTTGGCTTTGTAGCTACTATTGCCAAATGACAGGAAATCTTTAAACTGCAGGAATCCCTTCACCAAGGATTCTCATAATTTGCTGGGGGAGTTCTAGAAGCTCTTTAGAAATCAGCACTTTGTGAACACAGAAGTATTATTCTTGCATTTATTTTTAGCTTTGTGTTTCTGTAAAAGGCTGTGTAATCTGGCAGAGCTCCTCACCAAGAAACAGATTTTTACATCTGTTCTCAACGTCTTCCTCAGCAATTAATCTTCTGCCAGGGAAGGATCACATGTAGAAAGATAAAGAATCTTAGATGAGTCTGATTGTTGTCAATAGTTCTTTAATTACTTTAAATGCTATTGCAGTATTGCACGGGGCCATAGCTCATTGCTTTCAAATATCTGGTGGACTGTGTGATAGAAGAGGATTACTCTGGTTTCTGAAATTCCTTCTAATCCACCAGTGAGTCCTTGGTGAAGCCTGCTGGATTTAATTCTTGCCACAATATTTTAGTGCTCAGAAATGTCAATTGTATGCATTCTTTGGTACACTGGAAATTACCTAGCTGAAATGAATAAGTGACTGACTGTATTCTTTGATACTCTTTAGTGAATGGATATTCACAAATCAAATTCTTCAAGAGAGGCTTGCTATTATCCAGTCTTGGTGTTTTATGTTTAAGATTTGGTTTGGGGAATTTGTTTTTTTCATGTGTTCTCAGAGGGGATGTGCTCCCTGCAATAAAAACTTGTTAGCATATACTGCCTTTTGAGGTCAGGCAATTTATGCTTTAGTGAAGTGATAAGGTACAGACTGAGCACAGAAAATTTTGGCTTCAAGGAAGAAAGACTAGATTTTTCATTTTGGACAACCAGCCATTACACTACTACATACATTTTTAAAGTTTCTGTATTGACTTTTATTCAGGCTAGAATCTTGCACCTTAACTGTGATTACATCTCCTGTCAATAGCTATGCAATTGAGTGCAACCTTCTTGCAAAAAGAATAAGTGGAACTGCAGATTTGGAAACCTTACTTTTGTATAAGATGCCTATTGAAATTTGTGTGTAATTTAGAATGAATGAGAATGTTTTTTCCAAAGAATTGTCTGGTATTTTGTCTCATCTTCTGGTATTCCATAACTATAGCAGTGACACAGTGGAAGTCAGTTATTTGCAATTCACGATTAAAAGCCTTTACAATTTTTAATGGAAACTTGAATACTAATGCAATTTCACACAAAATGCTTGTGAATTAGAAGTAGGGAAAATGCAAAAGGATTCTGTGATGATACCTCAGTTCTTAAATGTATTTAGCATTGTAAAAGCTAAAATGGATTTTCACAGGTTTTTCTGACTGTTTGTTGGTGTGAGATCAGGAAATATACAATGCCATGGGGGGACCATTTGGGAAGGTGGGATGGAGAGTGTCCCATTTTTCAGAAGTACTCTCTAGGCTGAAAAGAACCATTCTTATAATCTACCTGGATTATTAATATCTGAATTTATTTGAACATCTAAAAAACATTTGGCTAAGCTGTTTATGTTATGAAAAATACAAATACAATACTTTATAGGAAAGAGAGAAAATAAGTGACCGTGTTATGTCGTAGAAATCAATGGCATGCCTATGTCAAATCTGGCCTCTGCATCTACAAACATGTGTGGATGTGAATAAGTTGAAGTCGATAAAGACCGTGCACTAGCTTGAAGATGTGTTAGCAAATGACCTGCTTCTGCCTAACCTGTGTCATGGAAAGTGGCCAAATTGGACATGAAATACTGTTGTGTATAAGGTGTAATTTTTCTATTCAGCTTGTTTAGAAACTGTTGAAGCTGGAAGCATGGGAAGCTTGTAAACAGCTAAAGATTTTTGTGGATGTGGAGGACTTTTAGTCGCTATGCAGTGTGTTTTCATCATGAGGGCAGGAGTCCTCTACCCAAGTTACAAACCAGTTGCATGAATTAAAGCAAGAAGTTTTCCCAAGGAGAAAAACCCCATGGTTTTCTATTTTAACCGATGTTCCTTTCACCTTTCAATCAACCTTCCTGCACTGATGATATCGCTAAGTGTATTATTAGGAGGGGATCTCTTCTTCCTTAAATACAGACATCTCAGAAGCCCTTACAATGCAAAGGAAAAAAAATGAAGTTTTATAAAATTTTCTGCTAGCCCATTTACTGCAGAAGGAAGGATTGCTGGGGCACTTCAATGGAAGGTCTAGAGCCAAGTATTAGGTCTTGCCTCTGTCAGTTGCAGCAATTTGAAGGTATATTGTGGCTCTCATGAAGCAGGTTTACCTTTACGTAGCATGTGCTGCCAGCCTGATTATCTGGAATATGCCCTTTGGCTGCCTCCCAGTGATCTGTGAGGAATCAAACATTGTCATGTTTTACAAGTTGTTGAGCACAAAGATAGCATATCAGCAGTGCCTTTCTCCAGTCCCTCAGAAGGAAAAAACCCAGAATTTAAAAGAAATACAAATTAAAGAAGACCACCACAGAGAAAAAAAAAAAAAAAAAAACAACCAAAAAAACCAAAAAAAAACCCCCAAAACCAGTAATAAGGCTCTTTCAGTTTCATGGGGGAAAATGAAGAAAGAGTAGGAGAGGCAAGGAGCTGTTAAAATTGTTGTGGTAATTATAATCTGCAAGCCAAAACCACCTACATTTTGAGTGACATTGTGAGGTCTGAGGGAAGTGTTTTGATCTCAGAGCCCTAAGAAAAACTAGGTGGAGAAGCAAGAATTAATGAGTAAAGTTCGGTAAGAGGCTTGCTGAGTCCTTAGCAATCTGAAGTTTCAGTGCTCTGCACAGAACTAATAGTGAGTTACTAGGCTTTGCTACAGCTATAATTTATTGCTTAATTAGAAAAATTGTCTTTGGGCTCTACATCAATAGGATGACCGTTAGGGAAAGGCATTTCTCAAAGCTACCAAGCCCATTATGTGGAAACTACCTAAGAAAATCCATTTCTGCCCTGCATACTTAGTGTTAGTCCCGTTTAACACAGCCCTCCAAGGTCTCAATTTATAATTCTGTGTAGGTCTGAGGACCCTGCACAGAAGGAACGCTCTTTATTTTGCCTTTGATTTTTCCTGTCCCCATATGTTTTACAATAAATTATTTAGTGTTTCATTGCCAGAACTATAGGGTGTCTAGCAATAATAATTATTTCTTCTGTTTATGGGAGTTTAAAAATGTTTTCTGAGTTCCCACACCCTACCAAACTCAAAAGAACCTGCAGCAGTTGACATAAAGATGTCTCCTTTTATGGGGAAAAAGCTAATGTAACTGCTAATAGATTGCTTTATAGTACATGTTAAATAACCATCACAATCACTGTAGTTGAAATTTATGCTGTGTATGTAGCATACATGGGCAGACCTCCTCAACCCCACAAGCCACATGCCAGAATCTTCATCTTCACACATCGGAGATTTGGGCAGCTATTAAAGGCTCCCCACAGCTCTTACTGTGAATGAGAGGCACGTAACTGGATCTTAGCACTCTCTGATGATGCCAGCCTTCAGAGCCATGTTGGTGTGATTTTACTTGCTCCTGAGAGTTCAGATTATTTTGCTGCTCCAGTATAGCCTTGGGATGTGACTTGGAAGCCAGTATTTTGAAATATTAAAGTAGTGCTTAAGACCTGCAGTTGGCCACCTGTAGCCTTCTGAATTCCAGCTGAGTTCATCTGCTGTTAATAAATACAACTTTCTAAGAAGCCCAAGAATAAAAGTAGGCAGAGATGGCTCCTGCCATATGGAATACACTAGCAAGTCTTCCATGGGCTACAGAGGAAAACAGAAATAAGGATCTGTGGAAGTATTACACCATGGAAGTAATAGAGTAAGTTTGAATCCTAATTGGATCATTCAGTCAAGCTTTCAAAGATCCTTTTTAATTAGACGCATTTTTAAAAAATGCTGCCAGTTGATAGCCTGTACTGTCTTACATAAATGGGTCAAAGGATTGAACAAAAGTTTCCATGGAGACTTTATATGACTTTATATGGAAAGCAAGGTGCTTTCCAAATTAATTAAAGTCTTGTGTTGCAAGGAAAAAGGTTTAAAGGTAACAAAACCTAGTACAGGTATATAGATCTGCAGTCGATTCTGGCCACTGTGTCCCAGGGACACTTGTTATCACTGACAACACAATCAGTGAAATTTTAACTGTAAAAGCTAGTGAATGTCATAGAATTCTTTCTTCTTTTCATAACAATTAAACAAGACAGACCCAGGTGAAAGGCTGAGTTAATCATGCATATACAGGACAAGAAAAAGAATCCTTCTTCTGGAAAATCCAGAACACACAATTTCAGAACTTTGAAAGCAGTCATGATTAGTGAGAATGGTTCATATCATTTTTTCATATAATTTTTTCATTTCTAGATTATTAATTAAATACTTTTATTTTTAACTTCTTTTGTGCATATTAAATGCACCTGTGTAATGCAGAGAGAAAAATTATATGTCCTACTAGGTTTTTAGTAAATAAAACAACAAAGAAGCAAGTTTGCATATACAGTACGTTGGAACTGCATTGTGTTCATAACAATCCAGTCAACATTGAAATATTAATTGAATACTTCTTATTTGTTAAGATAGTAACTGTAGATTAATCCACAGGTTTTCCTGATTGCAGGAAGTTTTGTGTTAGATTGGTACACAGATTGATGTAATGGTCAAATCAGTGTTACTGCTTCTATTGGTACTCCACCAAGCTCATAACATGACAGTATAGAGGATACAAATGTGGTTTAGAACAGCCCCTGAGTGAGTAAGTATTTCCATGGTTATTGATGTTTTCAATTTTTGATCTCGGCATTGAGAGAAAACATAGATGAGCATCCCTATATCTAAATTGGTGTCAGTAGTGTGATTTAACAAAGTTATTCTAGTCTTTGGCTCATAAAATTTGCCATTCTGTTTTTAGCAAAACACTTTGTAATTCTAAAGATGCCCTTTATTTTATCCTTTGAGTGTTGCTTTAGGTGTAATATTCACCTATCAGTGTACTTTATGTGTAAAAATACATGGTGATCTTTCCTAGAGCTTAGCTACATGAAAATTTATGCATTAAAATGTGATATTATTAATTAAAACTAGAATTATCTCATATTACAAAAATCTGCCAGTATTTGTCATCCTGTAGATCAACAGTTAATTGCTGAACTGTATACTAAATTTTTACCCCAGCTCCTGTATCTTTTAAGCATTTCATGCTCAGAGTATACTGATTTTTTTAAGATTAAAATTAGAAGTTTATTTGGCAAATATACAAATTAGACATCCTCTGTTCCTTTCACCTTTAATGGTCTGCAGAAATGACTGGAAATTTAGGTTCAGAAATCCCACCAAAATTGTTGCCCTTGACCCATTCAGATCGTATATTAAGTCTGGGTGCAGAAGAAGGATAGAGACAAATTATTTGAATCCCAAATTTAACATGTGGTATTCCACAATTTTGCTGTCTGTAGCTGCTGAGAGGAGTGAATGTCAGGGCAGCACCTTTCTGTGTATTTGCAGGCCTCTGAGTCTGGATCTGCCTCGCTGTTACTCCCATCTCAGCTATTCTCTGAAACAGGGCAGAGCCGTGAAGATCTAACATACCTGCCTCAATAAAATGTCATCTTCTATTTGGGCTTTTTAATCTATTTTATATTATATCACATTTTTTGATATGCTGCAGATTAGGAGTGAGATGCAGTTTCATTGTAGGTTTTTTTCCATTAACACTAGGATAGTGTTTATTTTTGCGTCATCCATAAGAACTTAATCCAAAAAAACCCCAATACCACAAACACTCAGAATAATACTAGTGGTGTGCAGCTTTTGAATAGTGTTTGCAGGAACACAAAGTTCTGTGTCTCTTTTGTGATGGTTGGATCCTCTTTCTCTTTTTCCATCTGTACAAGATGATTAGGCATTATGGCTGAGTGAGGTTGGTTAGTTTGAGATGGAAGAGGCCTAAATGTTGTCCAAGAAAAGTCTTTATGTTTGGAAGAATCCTTTAATAGATATAATTCTGGGTAGCATAATATTTTGTTAAGAACCTAATTATGTGAAAAAGCTAAATTTTTCCTCAGAGTGACTCCTGAAGATGCATTTTATTTTTTGCCAGTCCCCTTCTTCTGTCTTTTTACAATTACTTTAACTTCATGCACTGGAAGCTGGTAAAAAATTGTTAACATGTCAGGCATCTTTAAACCAGCTTCTGTTTCAGCTTAGTCTTCGACTGTGCTTTGCACTCTGGCAGGCTTATTCAGTCTTTCAGACTACTCAGCAAATGGAGTATTAGACCTCTGAACCATCACAGGTTCAATCGATGCCACTAGGACTTTGGAATGGAGAAAATCTCCTTCAGAAAAGTTCTTCAGTCCTGCAGAAAAAAAAACAAAAACAACAACTTCTTTCCCTAAACCATTTATATGAAAAGAGCTGGAGTAAGTGGGGAAAAAAAAAAAAATAAAAAAAAAGATGAAAGCAAATGAATGATTAGGTCAGAGTCCTAAGATTATTTGCAAAGGATAGGACAGTTCTGAGCAGAAGGCAAAATGTAGATGTGACAGTAATCCATGGGCTGTGCCAGGACCCACGGGATGAGGAGGAATCATTGCAGAAGTGTAATCTGATTTCTATGCTACCAATCAATTCTATTTCACAGAAGTTATGTATGTGAAATTTAGGTTGGTAATTGACCATTTTGTTTGCTTGGATAGTGATGGGTTTGTGAGCATCCACCCAATTCTCTATAATTTTGGCAAGTGGCAGTGCTACAGCTTCCCTGTGAGCTTATGTTCTTTGGGCTGAGCAAGTAGATGATTCTGTCCTGGGAGATTTCGTAAAGAGTCAAACCCTAGCTGAATACAAAGTTATCAAAGTTACTGAGTAATTTTTTTTTGTTACATCTGGTTGCTCTTTTCATTGTAGGCCATTGTTTTGCTTATTTAAAATATCTATTCTGTTTATCAATTTATTCACAACTACTGCATATTGCTATGACTTTGTTCCATAGTTCCAAGCCCTCAATAAACTTGTGGTAGTTTAGATGCTTTCACTCTCATTTCCTCTTTGTCAGTTCTTGTCTCAGTCAAAATTGTGATCATCTTTCTCCTAATCAGGGTAGTGCAATACTTATTAAGAAAAGGATGAACACCTTTGAGGCTGTTAGATTTTATTTTCTGCACAGAAGTAATGGGAGGGTGTTTTCTAGCATTTGAGAAAAATAAAGGGAGTGTAAGTCTGGAACTTTTGTTGTATGTATGCATAGATTTTTTTATTATGTATGTGAGTTTTCTCATTATTGCTACCTAAATTCTGAATGCTAATAAAATGATGGTGTTTGTATAAGATCCTGTTAAATTAATTATGTATGACGTGGATATGTTAAGAAGATGTAAAGCTATTTTAGTCTACTGTTAATTTTCTCTGACTTAGTAGTGCTGACTGGTGGAATTGGAACATGACAGAGCTGTTGTTCAGCCTTACATGTTCTTATTCCACACAGAGAAATGTTTTACACCTTCATATCAGAAGAATCTCTTTTAGTTTGAGGTATGGGTACCGACTTCTCTCTCTGTTCCCCTTTGTAACTCCTTTTAATGCCCTCAGTGGAGTTCACAGTACATCTAAATGCTAATACCTTTGAAAAGTACCCCTGAAATAGCTTCTAGGTCTGGAAAAAAGGCAGCAAATCTGCCCTTTTGAATTGATGGGTTACCCTGTCCAGTACTGCTTGTACTACTTATCAGCACACAAAAAGAGGAAAAGAAGGAATGGCTGGAGCAGAGGTTGGAGCATAGCTTCACTTCACCTGACTTTTTCCGTGATTGCAAGCTGCAGGGATCTGCTCCAAGAACAACTATATTTCTGTTCGCCACACTTGAGGAGTATCAAGGCAGCCAGGGATTTGATGTTCAGATCACAGAGACCTGGTAGTTTTTTGAGCACGGGGCACTTGACCTAGGCAGTTACCTAATTGGAGGGTAATGCAAGTTGGAGCATTATTTGAGAAGAGAAGGAATTTGCTTGTATGACACATGCCATATCTGTCTGGTTGTGGAGAGAAAAGCAGACAATACTCTGGGAAAATAATGCAGCTGTCCTAGAATAGGGGAGAGGAAAAAAAAAAAAGGAGGGATTACGGGGTCAATAGTGATGGACAAAGAGTGATAGGAACATTTTGTTCTGGTTTTGTTTACTAGTGTGGGTGTTGTCAAAAGCCTTGGAGCTGAACACATTCTCCAAGTGAATCAATGTGTTTTGCAAGAAAATTACTGGAAAGATTAACCAGGTTCACAGCAAAGAAGACATGACTGGTAAATTCAGAATTAAAATTGAAGTCTTTCTTTCTTGTGAGTTCATGGGGAAAATAGCCTTCTTACCCGAAACTTGTTTCTTGTTGCAGACACGCTTTTTTGATCATACTGATCTGAGTGAAATACATTATTCTCTAGGTAACCAGCAGCTGTTCCACGTACAGGTCTTGTGATTAAACTTCTGTATCTTCATATCCTCAATTAGCTAAATAAACATAATATCCTCAAGAAATGATCTCTGGTGTGTTGAAGCTAGCAGTGCAAGATGTTCCTGTGTCTGTATGTGTGTACTCTGTACCTGTCCTTTAAAAAAAACTTGGGCACTTACATGGCAACGCAGAAGATTAATTTTATGCACTATAGGTAAATCTGCAGTGTTAAAAGCTGGAAGACAGGAAGACATTATTTGACAACCAGTATTTTTAGGTGCTTCCAAATCTTAGTTCTGCTGTAAATCTAGTAGATTGGAGAGGGACAGCTTGAGATGAGTATTGATAAAATTACTTAGGTAAGCATTTTGCAGATCGAATATATTCAAAAAGAATACCTGTGCAGATGGGCTCAGATAAATGAAAAGTTTCAAACTTCTAGGTGTGAAGGACTGAGGAAGTAAAAACTGGTTTTGGAGAAGTAAAATTTATTTTGAAACTTATGAAGTCTAGATAGACTTTTGCCTTGGTTTTGGTGTGTTTTGCATGGTGCAGTTGCTCTTTGTGCTTTTTCCCTGCCACAAAAACTGTGGACATGTAAGTGGTTTAAGGACCTGTAGAATTCTCATTCTATGAATTCCACTGTGTATTATAGTGATAGTTTGGAAACATTTTTTAGATTTATTATGTTAGGTGTACAGTCACAAAATTCGCAACTTTATTACAGGAACAGAGTAACTTCAGTGACAACTGAGCTGTGTTCTCTATTCACTTGCAAGTAGATTATTTGTTATATATTCTGTAATTTGCTGTCTTTAGCTGAAAGCAAAGAATAGCTAGGTCTAGATGATGAAAAACAGTGGTAATCTATATACAAAATATCAGAAGGAAGTACTTCTGAACAAAATTAGTCCTGGAATCTATATTTTGCATCTGCTGAAAACAGCATGACAGGACTCCTCCTTGGTTTTTATACTTCCGTGCCCAATAAAACATAGTCAGTAGAGAAAGGTTTGTGCTTTTTTTGGCTTCTGAGTCATGTCCAAAATTGATTTGCACATGTTACCTTGCCTCTTGTTTTCATAAGAAACTGTAGGCTGTTCTTCACAAAACTGGAGGAAGTGGCTGGTGTGTTGTCGAGTATGCAATGAGCAGGCAGGGGTTTTTGAGAGGTTGGACTGCATGCGAGGAGCTTGAGGAGAGGTTATCACTCTCCAATCTCCATTCCACAACCGAGTTGTCTATGAGGAAAAAAGTAAGGCAAAGGAAAGGAATTTCTTTCCCTGCCACTTTTTCTGCTTTTCCTCACCTCTCTTCCTGCCCAGGATGATTTTGAAGTATCCAGAGAGCAGCAGATTGTGCAAGTCTATTTCTGTGTTTGCAGTTTCCAAATCTTGCAGTATTATCAAGATGTTTTGATTGGGGCTTTCTAAGTGGTGTTTACAGTAGCTGATGGTTCAGTCACAGCTGTTTCAGTAACTGTTACTGTATCATTTATACATTTCTTACTAAACAGACAAATTAAGTTTGGCAGGGATTCTTGCAGCAGGAGCTCAAGATTTGTAACTGGTGCAGTTACAGATCCCTCTCTCTCTGGTAAAACTGCAGGATAAGGAAGGGGTTTTGGCTTCAAGGAGCATTATGGTTTTCATTTCTGATATTGTGGATCTGCCATGTCTCCTACCAATGGAGTGATGGTGGAAGGAGTCTCCCTGTCCTTTTCCTGCTTCAGTGTGAGGGGAGGAATGGTTTCCTATAGATCTGGGCACATCTGTCTCAACCAGGTTCCCTTATGTTGTAGTGTACACTCAGAAAATCCTTCTTGTCTGGGATCCCAGGAAAAGGCCAGCATTCAGACATGGAGAGAAATTTAAGACTGCCTGCATGTGGGCCAGCAGAAATTTTACCACCCTCTTTTGATGCTGATAAATTGCATAAATGAATTTGTGATTTTTATACTGCAGCAGTTTGGAAACTTAGACTAATATGTGTTTACTGAGGATTTCAGAGTAATAACATGGCATTTGTATGTATCAGAACTGTTGGAGCTTGTGCAGAAGGTTCCTTCTGGCTCCATTTTTGCATGCTAGTATGTGTATTTTTAATCCAGTGTAGAGACCAGTGCCTGTCTCAATTTGCCAATCTGATGTTTGCTAATCCATATTTGAGGGTTGGGATTCCCCACTGTGTTCTGGGTTACTCATTTCACGAACAGAGATGACTCATACTCTTCTTGTGAGACTATTAAAGACTCCTGGCACTAGAAATGGAACTAAATCACAGAGGAGGTTCTGCAGAATCTTATGATAAGAAGAATTCATACCAGTTGTCACTGATTCAATTGCTTGGGGAAATAGCAACATCACTTAATGGTTCAGAACTGGGGAGGCTGAGAGAAAAAGGAGCTTGACAGATGTGAATTTTAATTCAAATTATTGGGGTTTAGTCTAATGGTAGGAATTACTGGGTTTTAGTGCTGAACCCACAATAATTTTGACTAATATAGCACCATATTACAGCCAATCATTGGGAATATGCTCTAACATTAGTGATGTGCTAATGTATTATCCTTATGCTTTATTATTCATCAAGTTAATCCCTTGGATATTTCTTTTAATTTAGTTTCCCTTACTCTTGGAGTTAGTTTGTCTTTAGCCTATTGTATGCAGGAGATCTGCCTACCATTAGCAAATTTTACCAATTTCTCACTTACAGAGAATTAGTTTATGCTTTTCCAGAAAGGCCTATGTATTAGCAGGGAACTTCCTCTTTATAAGATACTTTTTAAGGAAGCTGAGATGTTAGACATACAAACCTGCTACAGATGTATTTTTGAAAAGAAAAAAAACAGGTTTCGGAAGAAAAAAAAAACATTAACATGGTTCTTTAGTAAGTGCTTTGTGTTTGTCTCCTTTTTTTTAATTTTTCTTTGAGTGTTGCAGAAAATGCTGAAACACCACAAATAGCTAGAACTTGATACAAGCAGAGTAAGGCTTTCAGAGAGTGAAATATCCCATTATGGAATCGCCAGCATTATTTGTTATGGCACTTCCATGGCAGATTTTAGTAGTGAGTCTCATTTACAGCCATATAAGAAATTACAACTAAGGCAAACTGGCTGGAAATGGATACCTGCTCTGTAAAGCCCTGTTATCTTTCTCTGCTGTATAACAATATTTAACAAAATGCCTTTCTCTGGATACTTTAATAATTGCTAGTTGAGCAACTTCACTCCTAGGTGTTGCATATTTGTTCATTGAGGCTTTTTTCCTATTTAATTATTTGTCTTAAGCTGTGAGCAAAACAATGCAGGGCTTCAGTAAAGCCAATGCAAAGATGATGGTGAACCTGGAAAGAATAGGAGAGCTCTCAGAGAACATGAGGGTGTTCTAATGTTTAAGTTATTTGGTATTTTTAAAAATACTCTTACTGATTAGGGCCTGGTTCATTATTGAAGATTCTCTATGTGCTTATACATTCTTAAAATGCTGTATTAGCTGTGATTTTGAAGATAGCTTCAGCTAAAAATAATTGATACTGCCTGTCAAAATACTGCTGAGGAAGAATCTGATTTCACAGGACTTGATGATGTTTTTTAAGCAGGTGTTTCCAGATTTTACTGGTGATCTTACTTCTAGCAGCACAGTCTGAACTGGTCCAAATATGTTCAGATAGCTTATGTATGTGGGAAGTGGTTTTGTCAGAATGTCTCAAGCATGCTTGTTCAAGAGATGTGTGTGACAGCAGCTCAGTATTCATGGCTGAAATACATTTTAGAGTGTAGATTTAGTTTGATTTGATAAGTGGCAGAAGACGTCTGTCTTTTTTTTTATCAACAAGGGTTTGTCTTCCCTTACCCCTGTATTTTTTAAATAATAGGAAAATAGGAGGAAATTAATATTAAAACTGTTCTGATCAGACAGTGTTGTCATTTTACCTTTTAGCCTTAGTGCTGATTTCACAGAACTTTGTTCCAGCCATTTGTAATTATTTTCATTTTTATTTTATCACTTATTGAAAAGAATTGTGCTTTTTGCGACCCAACCATTGATTAATTTGATCCTAACTGTGGAACTAATGCCAGTAATACAGTTCTTTTCATTCCATCAGACAGGCTAAAAGATTGCCATGTTCTGCATTCTTCTTTTTCTTGTTTTAGTAAAGAGGAGCAGTTACTACATTTCTCCAGTTTTTAGAAGTAAAAGGATTTCGCAGAATCTTTCAACATTAGCTGGAGTTATTTCTCATTTGGAGATGAGGAAGTTCCTGACCTGAGTCAGAAGTTATCTGAATAATGAAACCGTTTCCTCTAACCTCTGCAGAAGTTGCAGTATGAAAAGAAAACTTTCATAATTTTAATGCATATATAACAGAGTATTGGGGTGCAGCTAGAATCTTATGCTCTTCATTCATGTCTCATCTCATTAAACTGGACCTGCTCATGCAGATATATTTAAGGTTTTGTCACAAATATTCTGTATAAATGGCTGTGTGGGTCGGCTTGTGTCATGTTTGCTCTGTATTGGTTACAGTACCCATGCACAGAGCTGGAGAGAGATGAGTTGTACTCCACTTTGCTTCCTCTCACTACAAGGATACCAAAAGATAAGACTAGAGAATCTGTTTCCTGAAAAAAGTTTGCTTTTGGGGACATTAGACTCAGGAGTATAAGGATGAGAAGTTAGATATTCTCCAGTGTTTGGAATCAGTGTCATTCAAAGCCACACATCCATTAGGCTAAAACATGGTTCTCCTGAACCTCAGTGGAAACACTAAGGCAGAGGTTTACATATGTGGCCTCTGGCCGTGGACTTCTGGGCTACTCAGTTTGGATGATGCATTGAGGATCTTGAGGAGTGTGCAGGAAATCTTCCAGTTTACAGATGATGTGATTTTCTGGGAAACATGTGCACTGTACCCCGAATGCAAAGGAGACCTCACCCCCTCACCCAGTGGATGTAAATCACAGCCAGCGTTCATGTAAGGCAGTAACTTAGTGGTAATGTTGTGGAGGGGTTTTTTTTTGGTAGGACTGTACCACCTGAGTTCATATTTGAAGTTCAGAAGAGACAGAGTTCATTACATAAGTACCTTGCATTGTTTATTCGTCTTGTACTAATGGTGCTGTGCTGACCTTTCAGCTCTGGAACTGGTATGGCCCCCAGCATTAAGGCAATGTACTTCCCCCGATTTCATTTGTGTCTGACAGAAATACCTGTGCTTGAACAGTGCTTCCTATAAGGCCTGCAGGTAGAAGGAGAGGATTGAGGTGTTGCAAAGGTGTGATTTAAATTGCTGAAAGCATCACACTCAGAGGTATTAGCAAAAGTGGCTTTAATGTGATGTTGTAGGAGTGCAGCTCAATGGCAAGGTTCACTTTTATTGCACAGCACAAGCATTTCAACCATGATTCAAGGCACAAATGAAAGTTACTATACTGCAAGGTTATGTGTGATATTGGTCACTTACCACTAATCTACCATAGATAAAAGGTCTCTGTCTCTAGGACCAAAATCAAGAGGTGCCCCAGCTCAAGAGGAGATCATCACCATTCAGCTGTGGCTGCCTAGCAAGGAGAGCTCAAGGAAGGTTTATTTGGGATAAACTCACTGCCTTGCAGTTGGATTACATGCAATGGGAAAGGTGTGCATGAGACTCCTTGTAATCCACAACTTCCCGTGCTCCTTGATACATGATTCTTGGAAAAGTCACCTGCTATTCTTGTGTTACATGCATGGTCAGTATTCCAAGCTCCTGTGTATTGACGGTCACAGTATCACTCTGTTCCTTGATGTGTTTTCAGAGAACAGATTGAAACTAGAGGAATTCTGGGTCTGGCTACAGTTCGGGCCTTTATCAAAATGTTTTTTGCTTGGTTAAGGTTTCGAGTGCATCTGTCACACAGGGTTTTATGAACTAGTTTGTTTATTCCCTTTCTCACCTCTGGAGTCCCATAGAGGACTGCGTAATTCCCAGCTGTGGCAGAAAGAAAATCCTCAGAAGTTGGACGATAGAGAAGACATAAGGCAGGGCAGAAAGAAGCACCATAGCTGCTTTGGATATTTTCAAATTTCATTCCTCTGAAGTCTGAAAATGGATGCTGGCAGGGAGTTTCTTTCCTTCACTTTTGAGTTTGTAGGTGGAGAGGGAACAGATGATGGACAGCAGCAGCTCAAATCTCTGTTCTAGCTAAGCAGTACAGCACCATGCTGGGCACTCATCATCCGTGTTGACAGCAGCAGAGATGGGGGTGGACAAACGAATAACATGTACATCACCAGGAGGATGTAGTCCAGCAAATGTGGGAGCTATTTCTGCTTGTTGAGGTGCTAACCAACTCCTTACTTTTGATTGAGATTGGCTGTCCATTACCTAAGGGGTTAAGCTGTTCTGTGTTCAAGCCATTCTTTTACACTACTGTAGGGGTGTAATTGTCTGCGTTGCACAGTATTTAATTTCCTTGCCTAATTAAACTAGAAGGAAAAGGAGTGCTGTTGTACAAAGAGTAAATTCCTCAGTGGTTTACTTCGTGTTAAGTAGATTTATGTAGAAATCCGTGATATGAAGCTGAATGGTTTCTACCTGCAGTGCTATCTGTCTAGATTAGCTATTCAGGTCAGCAGGGATCAGCAGAAAGGTGGCAGCTAGAATTTATTTTAGCTTTTGTACTTTGTATTACTTTTGTAGAATGCTGTCACCAGCTCAGTTATTTGATGGCTTTGTTGAACATCTCAGTGAAATGGCCAAAGCATGTTCTTTGTGGTGATGGGCTTCTGATTTGCAGTTTACAGGCAGAACAGTGAGAAAAATCTGTAATTTATCTCTCACAGCTAAACAAGCAAATAAAACAGCCTCAACTGATTATTTACTGTCTCTATGAGACATGCACTGGATGTTTTTTAAATGTTAAAAGAATAAATTCTACAACTCTTTCATCAGGTGACCATGAAAACACTTGAAGAGATTACAAGCAATGCTATATTGGGATGCTGTAATTAATTTTTGTTACTATAAGATTGTATATATCGAGCAGCTTTTCAGAACATTATTTGCCTAGTAACTTGACTGAATGGAAAAATGCAGTCATATAGCAGAATTTTAGGGAAAGACAGGAGGCAGCAGTGAACTGAAGAAGTCACCCTGTAGGGACTCATGGATTCAAGAGCAGAAACTTGTTTCTAGTCTGTGACAGCATGTAGGACTCTAGAGCTCTTGTCCGTGATTAGGGATTTTCAGTAATATGTGTTAACATTATGATTTATTTTCTACTCATTTCATTGAGATTCTTACTGTTCAGCCTGAAATATGGCAGAAAAGGACTTTTCTCCTGTTTTAATTTTCTTGACAGTAAATCTCTGTACTTTTCTGAAATTTCCAAACTTTAAGAGGCTTTGGGGCCTTTGTTTACTTAGAGATGGTCCACACTTGCACACTCACTTCTGCTTATAAATGATTATGGGGGTTTATTAAAGAAGTAGGGATAAATACAAATACATGGAACTTAGCCTCTAATGGGCTTATGTTTACTAAACAAAACCAGAAAGTGAAAGGTTTCATGCAATTCCTGGGTGGGGGGAAGCAACTGGGAAGGAGTTTTGATACATGCGGTATTTTAAACACATGCTAGAAGAGTGTGATGCATCCAAACACAGCATTTCTTGCTAATTATACAGTGCTGTAAAAGAAAAAAATCAATGGTGTCAAAATGTGGATGGATTACCATACTCAGAGGAGTGTTCTACTCCTCTGACCATACTCAGATTACTTAGCTACAGAGTTGTTTGGACAGATGGTCTCCATGAATTATTCCAATAATGAATTGGTAAAAACTTCACTACAAGGTTTCTTCACTGAAGAACTCCAAGTGAAGCTCTGCACCTGAAAGGCGCTTGTGTGCTTGTCTGTTCCCATTCATGTCTGGATGGAGGTGATTAGATTAAGACACTGATGTAGCTGCTGTTCAGAGTTTACTTGGTGTTATAAAGCAGTTGAATAAAGAGACTTACATTACCTCCACCTAGTACATTAAGAAAAAAGAGCACTGAACTGCAGTTTGTCAAGAGTAGTAGACTTAAGAGAATACAAAGCATCAATTGATAAATTGAGTAAGAGAACAACATTTTAAGCATGTTTAAAAACTTCTGCATTTGGCCAAGGGAGTGAATGCAGCTTGCTAAAGTTATCTTTTGTCTTTCAGAATACCCAAAACTACTTTCTGCATCACAAAATGATGATATGACAATTACAGAATTTTATTGCCTCTGGCAAAGCTTATATTAGTTACACTAGTGTGCTTTAACACATTGAATGTTCTTCAAATCAAGAGGGCGTGAGTCAAATTTCAGGGTGATACATTTCACTTAGATACTATTGCGAATTAAATGGCAGGCTTGAGTTTAATTTTCTCTTCCATATATTTGGAAGGCTTGTGGGCACTGATTTTTATGCACAAACACAGAACAATAATCTGGCTGCCAGAAAATGATAATACCTCCAGTTCATGTTCACTGACCACTGAACTCTCAATATGTCATAGTTCTATGTACAGGTTAAGGTTTGGTAACGTTAATTTAATTTTTTCAGTTTCCCATTCTGTCTTTAGTTTTTGGGTTGTTTTTTTACATCAGCTGAACTGGCAAACTGCTAACAGTAAAAATATGAAGTTGGCTGTAAACAACTCTAGCAAGCCCAGTGGATCCCAAATACTGGCACTTTACTGTTTTCTTAAAGGTAACATATGAAAAGAAGAAAAAGTTAAAAGAATAGATCACTGGTTTGTAGAAGAATACTTTCATAACAACAGAGCTTAGTTTGCAGAAGAGTAGAGATTTGGCTTTTGAGTTTGGATCTTTGCTCCTCTACATCCCTATCTCTTGTCTTGGATGATAATTACTCATGTACTAGGTAAGAACAAGGTATGTGTTGTAAAAATATAGAAAAGACGTATGAATATGCATAATATGAGTTCACCATTTGTCAGTTATCTGCTTTGTTCTTTTTTAGATTTCTTCTGTGAGCTTTGTTCAAAAATACAAAATGGAGAGCTTCTAGTTGTAATTCAACAGATTAACCATAACTTTAGAATTTAACCATTCACAGAACACTTTGGGTCTTTTCCCATAATCTGTGTAAAGGACTGATTCAAGAACATTGCAGAGACCACACATATATTTGGCTGGATTTCCTAATGTTTATAGGTATTTCTTTTGGCCTGTATACATTAGGTAGCAGTGAGTGATCTGTGAATGCAAGGTAAATACTTCTTGCCAGTTTTATATATTGAATATTGTGCTGTGACTATTACTCATCTTTGTAGTCTTTTGAAAGCTCTCAGTGTTGATGTGGCAGGTGAACATACTTGACAAGCACTCTGACTGTTCTACAGCTCTCTGATAGGACAGGCAGTGATAAAGTTGAAGTATTTCTCCATTGATAAATGAACTTCATTTTTTAGGTTTTTACCTTTGCATGTTATTTAGGAGTTGTATTGATGTTCTAAATTTTAAGTTTGTAGAATTTTGTTGAAAGCTGTGTGGAAAACAGCCTGTTGTGAAACCCCTGTGTGTGCTATGAACACAATCCTGCATTTGCTCCACTCAGTGTGAACTAGTACTGTCTTTTCTGGTGTTAGTTTGTTTTAATTGTCACAAGCCCTTAGGCTACCAAAATATTTTAGCTGAAACTTATTTGAGAGGTATAAGCAAGATTTAGGTGTTCAACATCCTTCTTCCACTTAAGCACCAAATACTTACTTAGTTTTCAGTGGAGCTAGTTTCCTCTGTCAGGTGCTTGCAGATTGCAGCTTTTGGCTTACTTGGAATCTGAAAGACAGAAGAATAAAGTCTTGAGAGGTTCAAACAAATGTCTTAATGACATGTTCCGAAGATTATATGTGTTGTACAAAAATAGCAAGTATTTATAAGTGGATTTTCTCAGAATTGTTTCTTATTATTATTGTGTTGAACGGCAAATGCTTTGGTGGTGTTATATAATCTGAAAAAAGAAAAAAACTTTTTAAAAAAATTACACCTTACATGTTTTACACTTACTTTACAAACAGTTCTATTGTACCGTACTTAGAAGAAAAGCAACTCCATTTTGGATTGACACCAAAAAACAGATGAAAAAATAAAAGTAATCTTTAGATCTTGTGCAAAGAAGGTATACATTAGAGAAAAAATGCTGACTTATCCAAAAGTTATAATTGCATCTACCTTTTTGATACACATGAAGTGCCAATGTTATGAATTAATTTGTTCAGTGCATGCTGAGTGATAGTTTTCCACATCAAAGTAAATCCTAAAAGCCAGGTCTGAAGAAGTTGTCACTGGTGTGACAAGCCTCTTTGTGCCTGGCTGCTGGGAGGAATGCTGCAGCACACCTAACCAGTTGTGACAGGGGAAAGCTCATGTGGCATGTCTTGTTTGCCTTGATGGTGTGAGAAGTGTTTTCTCCTTTTATGAAATGCAGAGCTGAAGAAACAGGGAAAACGACCTACCACTATTAGTGCTTTTACTTGCAGAGAAGAATTACATCTCACATTGTTATTGCTTAATGCCACCACACTTAGGACATCAGTTTAGAAAAAGAAATTTGAACAGCTAAGCTATACAATAGCTCGGGTATATGCAAAGGTAGCATAGCAAGAACATAGTGTAAGAAATTGGTTTTAGTCATGTTATTTTAATGTACTATCAGTGAATATGTATTTCTGGAATTTTATTGTGTTCAGTTGGAAATACGTAATGGATGGTAGCCACTTTTATTGTTGTATTATGTGTATTTCCAAAGTGTCTTCAGGATGTCAGTACAAAGGCTTTTTTTCTGACCATTTGTAATAGTTTGCATAAATGATTTGATAATCCTGAAAAAATGCATGAGCATTATCTTTTCCATGCAAGTTTCACCACAGCTATAAAAGCAAACCTGGTCTTAGGTTTAGCAGTCCATTTCCAACTGACTATGATGAAAGGTTTAGCATTTGGTGGAAAGGAATTTAACTATCATTGCCTGGTAAAAGTGTTTGCTTTCTGCAGACTTTGTAAGAAGAAATTACAAGTGTGGAGCAGAGACCTTTGGGATTGTACTCCAGGTATGAATTCCCATGTGAGCTCGTGCCATTACTCAACACACAAATTGTTCAATGTGAATGAGGAAAAAGCTTTGCTTGGAGTTTGACTATACCAGATTGCAGAAAAGTTCACTCCTCATTCCAGCTGCCTCTGTTTCCTGTTATTTGAGGCCAGTTCTGGGGAAGGTTATGTTGCAGACTTAATATTGGTGTAATTAACCTTACTTTTAGGAGCAGAGACCACAACTAAATCCATTTCCACTTAGTATGAATCATGTAGTCATGTACAATAAACACATGCCTTACCTGTGACCAAGGTGCACACATACAAAAAAGGACAATTCTTACTGCTTCCCTCACCCCCTGGTCAATATAATCTCATTAAGGAAAGTAAAAATCAAATGTATTTACTGTACAATTTAATGTACAAAATAGAATATAGAATACATTTAAAGGAGCTATACTGAAATATGACCTTTCTCTAAGGTGTCTTTTTTTTTCTCTTTTGTGACCTGTGGGGAAAAGTACATTCTAGTTTATGTTCATTGCTACTGTTATTTCCTTAGAAATAATAAGACACTTGTTTATTTGTATGTGGTTCCTTATCTCAGTTTATTTCAAATTGACTCCTTTGATCTTTAAATATTTCATAAAATGGGAAATAGGCCTGTACAGTGTCTCCCCAGGATAACTCCAGCAGTATGAACTTTGAAAGTTTTCAGTGGAGCAAAATTTAGGCTCAAATGTTGAGCCTCTTCAGTGGTGATTCAAAATAATATTTTGAGCTATTCATTTGGTCTGAGTTGGTCAAAACCAAATACAACAGAAGGATGGTGTGACTAGAACTGATTTTGCTCTTAGCATGTGTATGTGAAGTAAGTATCTTAGGTGGGGATCAAGCTCTTCTGCTTCTTCAAGCTCTGAAGTGAGCAGTGTTGCATGTAAATGGGTGATGAAAATATAGTATTCGTAAACACAAAATAAGGGCCAAAAAAAGGCACAGGTGCAGCTTATTTCCTCTTCTACTTCCTTGCCCTCTGAATGTTAGATCAGCTCAAGACTGCTTATCTCATATCTATGTTCAACTCAGTTCCTGTCCATACTTAGAGCAATACTTATTTAGCCCAATTATTTTCAGAAAAGTTGGTTTCACTGGGTCCTAAGCTTTCAGCAAAGTGGCTCAAAATATTTGCAGTTTCAAAATCGAAGTCTTAAGTTACTGTGATTAAAGGCTAAGGTGATGTCAGAACAACTTTGCAATTGTAATGCTTCTGAAGTGATCTCCCATGTGACCCATGAGACTAAAAGAAAAACTAGAGAAGAGTCAAATATTGACATTTCCAGGCCAAAGATTAATTCAGATGGCCAGATCTGTCAGGTGCTGTGATCACAGTGGCTGTCTATGTTGTCAGCCTGAAATGGTATTTCCATCCTTAGATGGTTAAGCCTATGAGAAAATTGTGAAACAACTGGAAAGTTTTGAATAATCCGCTCCTAATTCTTACACAGTTACTTTATAGATTTGCTATATTGGGAAATAATGCAGTGGGAAAGGTTAAGAGACTATAATGTGCAATAATTTGGGATTAACATTCAGAACCACCACCACTTTCAAGCCATGAAATTAAAAAAATTTTTTGTTACACACTTTTCCTGAAAAAACACTCCAGCCTAATTAATGGAAAGCCATACATTTATTTTTTCAGTCGCAAGGACAAAAGTAATTGCCAAAGATTAATACAGACATGTATTAACATGTCTGTTTTGAATGGGGACTGGCTCTGAATGCCCATTTGTTCATTTCACTCCTCACAATACTTGTTCTTGCCTATGATGATTTCTGAGCTCACTGTATATCCCAGTGCTTCACTTCATTGAAGCATGACAAAGACCCAGGCTTCGGATTTTCTCCATGCACGGAGCTCCTAGCTGTAAAATCCATTTGCTGATTGTTCTGCCCTCCAGGGCCAAGCTGTAGTAAATGTATTCTCACTGGGTGTGATTTCACAACAAAATGATAGACTAATGCAGTGCTCTATTCTAGTGGAATGATATTTAATATTGTTTTGGGTACTTCAGCAGAAAAATGAGCTGGGGACATACTAGCCCCAAAACACAGCTGCAGTGCTCACAGTGTTTTTTAATAATGAGCTCATTGGCATTGTCTCGGTCACAGCAGGTCTCACTGTGGCAGGTACTTGCTGGGGCTGATACCACAAAGTCTGGACAGTGCTACGAGAAAATGAAAACATGGTTGCCAGCTTCCACTGTGCTCATTTGCAACCTTTTGACTGGCAGGCGTGTTTTGATGTCTCACTCTCAAAACCTGGATTTGATGCAGGAAGCAGCTGGGCATGGTAATGTTTCATAGCTTTCTACGTTTTCTGGAAGAGAGTAAATGGTGTCCCTTTTAAATTAAGTTATGGTACCTTGCTTAATGGCAGTTCCAAAAGTGTTTGTTCCTGCAAAATGAGGAGACCTGATTCAGCAAAAGTCTCTGTCCCAGATTCATTGCAGTTCACTGCTGAAATTGAAAGCAAAGCATGCAAAATTCATAGGCTCCTGTCTAGGTGCATGCAGTGGGTTTGCAAAAACATCTGTGACTCTAAAAATTATGAATGTTTTTGATGGGACTTGAATATTTAAGTTCTTTGAATGAGAGTGATTTTTAAAAACTTTCCTCGATTTCATCCCTATAGCTGAGCTATAACCTTTGTATTCTTTCTAACTGCCAGGCTGCCAATAAAAGTGAAATCAGAATCAATTAGATGTTTTACCTTAAAAGGAGCTCTTAACTTTTCAGAGTGGAATTTATAGGAGAAGTCCATTGACCCTTACACACAATGATGGCAACTGTGGTGGAGATGTTCCTGTATTATTTTATTCAAATTTGTGGGGAAAATCAGGTCTAGAGAGTTGGCTGCATTTTCTGGGTGTTGGAGGGTGAAGAAGCAGAAACTGATCCTTCCTGACAGCTCAGTGATGTGAATCGTTAAGGACTGGTGTTGATTTCATTACAACTCTGTGGTCTGCAGTGAAATTACTGCTCTGTAAATCAGCTGAGAGTTAGGCTGAAACAACCTAGGCGAGTTCAAGACACAAGTTTTTCTTGACAATAAAAGCAAGTGCAGACTAACACAATATTCGTAGAGGTACATTGAAACTGTGATTTGCCCTATTCACTACTACCATGGAAATACTAAGATATAGATTCCAAGTATGAGCTAAGAGGGCAAAGCAACCAAAATAATTCTGTGTTTTGTTTATATTACCCCACATCACCCTATTGAAATAAAAAGTAGAGCTTTCTAAGGACTGTGTGGTATAACACAATAGATTTGGTGCTTTGTATGATGAGAAAGTTTTCAGTTAGGTGAATTTTATCAATGAAAGACTGTCATGCTGACAAAAGTTATTCCATGATTTTATGACATTGAAAAAGTTGCTTTATAATCCAGGTCCCACGAAAATAATTTATTACATCTTTTGAGCAGGAATTTTTAATGTGGCTAGAACTGAAGAGTGTTGTTTGCATTTTTATATTTTATAATTCAGAAAGAGCCGGAAGGAATTTTATTACTTTTTTTTGAAGTTCACATGAATAAAATACAGTTCTGTCAAGAGCTTGACAATACTGTTGAGAACAGGTTATACATAAAGTACTATTGTTACAGATCTTTTTATTGCTTGATGCAATTTATTTAGGAAAGTCAGATCTCTCAGGGCGGGATATTTGTATCAGCTCAAGAGTTTATAGTTTATTTTGGAAAAAGAAGTAGTATTACATGAGCACTGAGCCAGAGCTATTAATTATTTTTTTAATCACAGTAAAAACGGTGCGTATAGGTAAAATTAGGATTTCTTTATCAGTCTTGGGGCAATACTGATGCAGTTTTGTCAGACTGCATGCTTTTGGAAGAACTTGCTTTACATAAGTAGTGTTTTTCAGCAATGCATCTGTAGCTGGGAGATAGAGAGGCAGGGAGTGGGCAGGTAGGCATCCCTCCATCAGCATCTCTTTGGTGCAGGAGTTTGGGAGCACTGGGAGAAACTGGCAAGAGCTAAGTTAAAAACGTTGCTTTTCACAGAGCAGGTATTGTACTTCTGAAAATTATTCCCACAGAGTGTTGTGAAATCTCAGGGTTTAAAAGTGCGTCCCTTAGGTCAGTGGGCGGTTGGGTTAGTACTTGGAAGAGAAGGTCATGGTGGGTTAATAAGTAGAAGGAAACAGGAAATCTCTTGAGCTAAAAACCAGTTCATATCAGAGGTGTTTGTGTCCTGCTGGAACTGGTTTGAACCAGTCTGTTCATTTTGGTTTTCTAATGGAATTAAATGTTCTAAGACAGTTTATTTGCCCTGGGGTACCAGATGAGTTGGTGAGTAGTAGTAGTAGTAGCATAAAGGTGAGTAGTACACAGGGGTCTAACAGGGCAGCACATGGGGGCCACAAAAAGGATTTGAAACTGGAGCTTACGTACAACCCCTTCTGACACTGACCCTTGACTGACTTGTTGGATGGAAAAGGAAAGTGGGTTCAGACTCGCTAATATTCTTTGTTTCTGATGCTCTAACAGCTGAATTTTCCTGTATGGTTTTACCTTCATAAAGGTGATTATTTGATCCTCAAACTAAAAAGAAGCAAAGACACTGAACAGCATTTAAATTTCAAAGAGCAGAGCAGAATTAAGCCTCTTGTGAGGTACCAGTTCAGTCTTTACAGCAATATTCTTTGATAGACATCCAGAACTGAGTGCTAGCTGTGGATTTTCATAAAGTACTGTGTCTTTAACCACAGGTCTCCTGTGGTTAAAGTTTCTTCCTGCTTTTTTCAGGTGCCTATGTAAATTATCTAGCTGGGCCAGTTTGCTGTGTAGTTTGAGATCTGAGGCTTTTCTGATTTCCATATGTACAAGAACAAGCTGAAAATGATAACTTTATAGAGAGTCATTTTTTGAACAATAAATTTTGGTGCAACATTTCACTTGCAACATAATCTTTTGAAATACATGGTTTATTATACATTACCATTGTTGTGATTTTAACTTTGCTATTATTTCTTCTTGTCTGCTATTTTTAGGGAAGTGTCACATCACCTGATTAGAAGAGCCTATTGGCTGGAATCCTCCTATTAATCATGTTTTGCTACTTGTTTTATAGTTTCTGGTAATTTATAATGGAATTTATTGTTTTAGATCAGAAAACTTTATTGAGCCCACATCTTGCAGTATATGTTTCTTGTTTAGACTATATTAAAAAATATTCTCTCCTGAAGAAAATGTGTCCACAAAATTATAAACAGTGAAAGCAATTAAAAGGGTTGCAAAAGTAGTCATTATCAGAAGATGACACAAGCTCTTTGGTGAAGCATTGCTGGTACAGGATTCCATTTTGAGCATGAAATTAGGGTCCTCTGCCTGTTGGATTGTTAATTGTCAAAGGGTCTTTGTTCAAAGCCCAGAGGATTTTGCTTTAAAGAGCTGGTGCTGAAGTCGTGCAGGACAGATCTAATCTTTGTTGCTGCAAAGTAGGATGTGAGGGTGTATGTGTGCTTCACACATACACATGCACCTCTTAAGCTTTACAGTTTTCTTCAGCTGTTTGCTTTGGCAAAGCTGAATTGGATTGAGCTGAGTTGAGTAGAAATTGCTTCAATCCATGAGAGAAGTGGAAAATGCAGCTTCCCTTGCACATCAAAGTAGGCACAGAGGTAGCCAGAGTATTCTCAAGAAAGTCACCCTGGGAGCTACAATTCCATCTCTCTTAACCTCAAAATGGGAGAATGGCATTTGGTTCCCACTTCTATCCTTAACAGTTCCCAAATTGTTCCCTGCAGGATTCAGTGTTTCATGTCTATCTACCCTTACCTGGAGTTTACTACTCTTTAGGTTTGAAGGGGGGGGGGGGGGGGGGGGGGGGGGCTAGTGTTTTTAGGGAAATGAAGCAGTTTCATTTTGAGCAATTGAGACAAGCCCCACGCTCCATTCGCAGGCTTTGGGAATGCTGTGTTAATCTCCTGTGTCCAGTCACCAGCTGGACAGGGAGAGCAGGTTGGCTGTGGTTTGCACTGTGCCGGATGAGCCTTCAGTGAGCTGGTTTAGATGTTTAAGTGCAGGAGTGATGCTCCGTGCATGTCTGTGGCTGCTTCACATTGATTTTGAAGATTTAAGTGGCCTTGATTGTAGACAAAGCAAGATCTTAGTAGTGACAGCTTTATATCAGATAATATTTGCAGTTTCTTTGAATATTGAGAAAAAGAGAGACTAGCTAATCTCTTGCTTTCACTAGGATGCCACTTTTCTTCCCAGTACACTAAATTGATATTTTGGTAAGAGGGGACTCTGAGCGTGTGATGTAGCTCAAAATGTAGGCTGAATGCAAAGATAATATGAGATCAGAAGGAAAAGTGAATAGAGCTTTGAAGCAACTTCAGTTGATCAAAATCTGTGAAAATAAATGGAAGGCATGTGTTTGACTGCAGCTCTGAGACTAGTTGCCCCCAAGACAGACCAGTCTTTCATGGATTCATTGCATTTGTTTCTCTTTGCTTTCCCCTAATATAGAGTAATTCAGGACAAAAATGCATTTTTCACATGGAACAAAAAATCTTAGTGGCAACGTGCATGTCATTCCACTGGGTCAGAATTAGCAGTCTGTGTGTGCATTGATGTAACCAGTCAAGAAAATAGGGATGCATTGGGACATTGGATTATGCAACCACTTGTAAAAGTTGCATTATGTATCTCAGTTTAAAAACACTTAAAACAATTCTCTAAACAATACTAGTAGCCATCAATATAGTCTGTTAAATCCCCTGAATAATAATTGGGCTGCTAGTCAAGAGGTACAGAAGTAAGTGCACTGGTATTCTCAGTTTAATAAAAGTGTCAGACTCTCATAAGGCAGCTCCTCAGATGACATAAATTAGTTTCAGGACTCCAAATCGCTATCTGAGGATCTGCCCCACAGAATATAATACAGTCAAGGGTTGTGTGCACGGTCACAAACATTCAACATCTTTAAGCTATAATTGTTGCTTAGAGAGAGCTTTCTATTTTAGGTTTGTGTAGTATCACTCCTTACTGTGTTAACTTCCAGCTTTTAGCATAAGAATTGATAGCAATAGTAAGGTCCCTTGTGGAACTTTTATCTCTTCTCACTGAAAACCCTATTGTTTTTTCTTTTTTTTTCTTTCTTCTTTTTTTATGCTTTTTTTGCAATTTCATTATTGTTTCTCAGTGCTAACTGAGGTATGATTTTGAGAGGTGGAAGCACCGGTAGAACATAGACAATGCAATGTGTTGAATGCCACAATATAAATACAAAAAGGAATTTGTTTTCAGAAGGAGAGCAAACTTTACACTCAGTATAAGCTCATAAATCACACACACGTTGCTGCACCCTACTATCCTTTTTAATGTCATCACCTTGTTGGTAATCTTGAAGAATCCTAACACCAATAATAGGGAAAAAATCCTGGCCTTGACCTAAATTCCCACCTGGCACACAGTTCCTGCTGATAGCAGTGGTGGTGTGCTTGGATGCACACAGTGTCTCATGGCCCTCTGCTTCTGGGTAATAAATGGTTTTCCAATCAACCTGCAGACCTTATTCCCTTCTGTGACTGTGGACACATTAGTGACAAATGCATGGCTTCCAGAATAAGAGTCTCCTGTGAGACAGCATCTGAAAAATACATAAAGGCTGAATTTACAGGCAGATACCCTGCAGGGTGTGTGTCAGTCTGGGTTCCCAGGCAGGGTCTCTGGAAGTTCTCTTGGTGGGAAATGCGGATGTACATGTGGGAAGGGAGCAATTGTGCTTGCTGGTTGGTCCCCTCTGTGGTCACTGGAAGTGGTCTAGACAGATGACAAAAACTGCTTTCCAGGCAAAAATGGCCTCTGGAACAGCAATCTTGAAACAATTTCACATGCAAGTTCATTCTGTGGCCTTCCATCATTTTTAGCTATTTTAGACTGCTTTTGTGTATTTCTGTCAGCCAGATTATTTTTAACACTGTTAACACTTTTAACCCTGTTGACACCAGAGTTTTCATACCTTTACCCACTGTCAGTAGCCTTTTATCTTGCAAACACTTGCATTTTAAAATACAACAATATAATGCTATCTGTTGAAAATGAGGCTGTTGGAAATAGTTTCTACAGAAAAGATACTCTTTTTTGAACCTTGCACTTAATAGCATGTCTCAGCTTGCTGCTAAATTAATTTCCTATTCCTTTTAAGTTGTCTTTTTTTTTTAAGGGCCTGATATTATTTTCTCCTAAATTGTCCACTAAATTCATCTCCTGATGCAGTAGGAGTGACATCAAATTCCTGCTGAAGACAGTTGAAAAACCCCTATTAAATTATTTGGTAGACAGGACAGAAGCAAGATTTTTGCTACAGATCTCTAACAAGCAGCCTTCTGTCTTTGTTTTATAAGTTTTTCCATGTGCTTAGTTGGAGGAAAAAAAGGTAGCAATTTCCATGTGGTTAGGTGGAGAATAGAAGACAACAGCTTTGTGAGGAATGCCTGTTGAGTGGTAAGGTAAACTGGCAGCCAGTGTTCTTGCCATCCCAAGCAAGGAAAAAAAAAAGGAAGAATCCAAAACAAAAGCAGCACAGCATTTTGTATTGCAGTTGTAAAATTCACAGCTGAATGTAGGGAGGAGTTTGAAAAATGTTTTGTTGCAGTCTGGAAATACTGACAGCCTCTCTAAGAGCAAAGACTGAGACACGAGTCTAGTACTCATCAAATCTCCTGTTGTAGACAGTTTTTGTCTGCAGGAATCAAGGAGGAAGGAAAAAATTGTCTCATTTGCTCTTAATTTCTCAATTCTCCACTCATGGATGCTCAGAAACTCTAAAATAGTTCAGGGGAGATGAGAGAATTAGTGGGACTTACAAGTAATAACTGGGAAATAGGAATCAGGCTGTAACTGCAGATTTTGGGGGAAAAATATCTGAGATCTTAGAAAGATGCTGTGTAGGAAGGTCAGGTTGTAATGGATTTGAGTTCTGATGGAAACAGCAGAATAAATCCATCCATACAAGTCCATCCGTTTGCTCTGCATTTACAGCAGAGTACAGCTGGCATGATTAGCTTCATGTAAAGCAGAAGTGCCTGCTCTGAGCACGTTCTCCACGTTTGTCTGATGCTGTTAAAATGGGAGGGAGAGGGTGGGCTCTGAGTTCAGCTGTTGTGCAGCATGGGACTTCTGTTCAGTGCTGGAAACAGAGTCTACAACAAGCCTGTGAGCATGGAGATTGGTTTGTTTCTTGGCAATCTTTTGTTCCTGTATTGTTATAAAATTTACCAGGGAGAAGAGGGAACGTATCTGCAATGCCAGGGAGCAAAAATAACAGGTCATTTTAACTACAGTGAACACTTATTTAGAGTGATATTTTACAAGAAGTTGGCTGTTGCCCCAGACAGATCATTTTTTGAGTCAGAAACACAGAGGAGTAGTAACTTAGCAACAGATCAGCTGGTGGGACTTGGCTGACCTAAGGAGGCTGATGGAAGAGTCCCCAGGTGAGGAGGAGGGGGTTATAAAACAAAAGTGGTTGAAGTAGTGAGGTTTGGAGAGGAAAAGAAAAGGAAACAGGTTGGCTTTAAAGAAGGAAACTGGTGCCCTTTTCTCTTGAAAAGCTGTGTGTTGAACCTCTGGCCTGGCCCCAAGGAAGGCTGAAATATGGCAAGGAATTTAGAGTGCAGTAGGGCATGCAAGCATCTGTTGTTTCACAGATATTTGTAATTTTTTTAATATTACTTCATGAGGTAAATAGTCTAGAAACCTTGTGAAATTTAGAGATTCATGAACTTTAAATTGTCCCATTATGCACACGGTTGGAGCTTGGGACAAATTAGTGCCTAAGGAATTCCAGGGTCTCAGGAGCCGGCCCTGCTCCTACAGCCCTCCCACTGCAGTCCTGGGAAAGGGGTAATAACCAGTCTCTACCAAACAGGAGCACCAGAGAAAGAAACTGGAGGCTTTGTAGGGATGTAAGAGGTTAAACCAAGCAGCCTAAACATTGGGGGGATACCAAAGCAAAGATGTGGCTGTCTGGCACAGGATATCATTTAGACCATATAGCACCTAGTATAAACAGCTAAGAACTCTGGTTTTCAGAATAGGAGTAGAATTTGATTCTTCTTTTGTTTATTAAGTTGTGAGGCTTTTCAATGCCACATATTTCAGCTTCAACTTTTTTTTTTTTAATCATCTTAAAATATGATCGGAGAAGAAAAAAAAGCCATTTTCCCTCTGTATTTCCCAGAACTGCTTTTTATATCTGTGCAATGATAAAAATGCAGGGAGATGTTGTCCATATTGTGAGTCTGAATAGAAGATTTCATGCTTTTCCTCACCACTGAAGCAATTTCCCAGTGATAATTCTTGGTTTTGGAAGAGGAAGTTTAAGTGGTGACGTTTGTGGTTGACAGGAGATAAAAATGGCATCAGTTCTCTGTGCAAAACTTGTTTGCTTCAGTGGGTGTTGGGGCATGATTTGAGTACTTCTCTCTATTTGTAGGAAGTTGCCTCCTGGTGTTTATACCACTGCTCTTTTTGTTGGTCAAGGAAGGTCTGCTGCTACCTTTTATTTTGTGTGCACAGGATTGTTCTTCTGCATCAAACTCAGCCAGTACACCAGGATGGCTCCTCTGCTGCTCACTAGAGCTCCCGCAGGATTTTCTCATTTCTGGGGTTTCCCGCTCTTTCCCGAGGGTCACAGCAGCTATTTCCAGATATTCTCAATGTCTTTTTTTTTTTTTTTTTTTCCTTTTTGGACCCCACAAAAGAAACAAAAAGCTTGTATTCAGCTTGGTCTGCAAAGTGTAAAGGACTGGAGATGGCTGTGCTGCTCCACTGATGTTTAAGGAATTACTACATTTTCAAAGTACTGCTTGTATCACAGGAACCCTTTACCTTCAGCCGTGGATGCCACAAGTGGTGTCATAAACATCCTCTATGTGTGCAAACAAAGGTCTCTCTTCATATGAAGAACATGAATTATTTAATGTATCAGATTTGAGGGTTATTTTCTCTTAAGACTGCCTGAAGGCATAATATTCTGACTATTAAGTTGAAAAGCAACATAGCTTGATTTTAATATTATTTTTTCTTTCTATATAAATTGCTTTCTCCTTTTCATCGTTCTCATTTTTGTCTCTCTGTTTCATTTTCTCTGGTTTTGGTGGCTATTTATATTTTTTTTGATAAATCTTTCACTGGTTTGGGAATTCTTTTTCTTTTTTTTTTTTGCCTTGTTTTCTTTTTTTCCTATTTTTTCATTTTCCAGTTTTTCCTTTTCTTCTTTCCTTTTTTTCTTTTTTGAAAATGCCTGTTACATATTGACTCCTGTGCTTAAAACATTGGAGAAGTTGATAACAGTGACAACTTTACTACTGAATATAGAAGAGAATTAGGTTTATTGAAATATTTTTACCTCAATAATTCAGTAAAAACCTCTTCATATACATTCCACAGAGACTTTTCTGTGACTTGGGTGTTCCACAAGATGTGGTGATGAAGATGAACTTCTATAATTACAGTGCATTATTACATTCTGTATGTTAATCTGGTGTATGCACAGTATTTCAGGTTGTGATTTCTGTATTCACATGGATTAATTTGACAGAAAACTACAATGAAAAACACAATGTCTTTGAGAGACCGGCACTCTTGCTAGATGCTTTGTGGAACAAAAGGTTTACACAAAGACTTTCTCTGGCCATTTTGTTCTGTTCTAGTTATGTAGAACATTGCCTTAAAATCTACTGGGCTGGTAAAGGATATTCTGGTACATTGATTAGATAAGAGACCTTCAAGGCATTAAACATGAGACAGCTCATTCCCTAAAATTTCTTTCTGTTGGTCTTAATAGGTTTCTCCTAGTTATTTGCCTCTATTTTAACTCAATGGGTGCATAGCTCGGGTGTGAGTTTTGGGATACACAATCCTGCACTGAAAACTGTGAGGACAAATTATTTGTTTAAGCTTCTTAAGCTGTTTGGAGGCAAAAGAGCCTCTCGCCAAGCCCTTTTTGTGCCAATATTTGGAGTTCTGCAGAGCTCTCGTTTACTCTTCTTTTTTCTTACGTTGTCAAAAGCAATTTGGATGTTGCATATTTTTTTTAAACTCTGCATTTGCATCTTGAACATTGACAGTGTTTTATTATATAAGGCAATCAAAAAGTTAAACTGGTGAAGAAGGGAATCTGAATGTCCTGACTAATTCAAGAGCTGAACATGTAGAGGTAAAAAATTAAATATAAAATGTAAATAAAAGCTGTCCCAGAGCTTCTAAATTGTGTATTTCAGCTGAATCAGGCTGAAGAGTCATAGTTGCTATTTTAGTGTGAAGACATGGGTTATGATGAAGAACACCATCATATTTCCTTAAATAATCTCTTGAGGTAACATTTCCATCTCAGATGAGTCTTTTGTGTTAACTTTGGCAATTTCCTTGATATACTACAATGTACAAGTAGTATTAAGTACTAAAACTTCCTCTCCCTAGAAACATCAGTGCCTTGTCACAGAAACAACGTTGTCATTCATCTGTTAAGGTTTTAATTGAGTCAGTAAACAACCATCCTAAGTTTCTGCAGTGGAGGACTGCTGAAGTACAAAAACCTCAGTTCAGTCTCTTACATGGAATCATTTGTTGGTGGACACTGAGTTTGCTGGTGCGTGTTCATCTGTTCTCTCATCCTTCTCTTAAACATTTTATTGCCCCTTCTGTTCACTCACATCACAGAAAAACCTAGGTCACAGAGGACTCCATTGTTTCCAAAACTGGGCAGGAGAGAGGAACTTTGCCTTCTCTAATGGGAAGGCAAAATGATGTGAGGTGTGTGTCCCTTGGGCTATAGAGTCCCGTTCTTTGATTGCTTTTTGCAGCATGCTGGCAAGTTATGAGTCATGTACAGATCTTGGGAAGAACTTCCCAAGCAAGAGAATCTGCTTGCGTGTCAGTGCTTTTCTCCTTTCTTCCAGGAGTGCCAAATCACTGTCATCGTTAGTGAAATGGCTTTTAGCAAAAAGTGTCAGAATTTAACTTACTCCATTGCATCAGTCATACAGAGCATTTGTATGTCTGCAGAACCTGCAGTGCTGAAGGGAAGACATCCCATTTGAATTGATAGCAAGGAAATTACTAAATCAGCTGAGGCGTGCTCAGTACTTGTGAGCTTGTTTTTCTTTATTAATCTAAACTCTCCTAAAGTACAAGAAACACAAGTGCAATAGTCTTAACCACCCCAGGGTAAGAAGAGTGAACAAATTGCCCATGGAACACTGAACTGCAGGTGTGACCAAGGGTCAAAGCCCCAGATCTTCTGTATTGACCGTCTCTCTTCCTGGGTGGGGTTTGCTGCTCGCTAGGTCAGCATGAGTTAGCCAGGGCCTGCTGCTCCACAGTGCATCAAGACACTGAATTCATGACTCAGACCCCAAGGTCCTTGTTTATCTCTCAATCTGTACCTCTCTCTTCTCTCAGTCTGTCCTGACTACCCTGCTGCTGAAGCAGAAACAGCCTGGAAATTGCACGTTTCATATTAATCTCTGAGGTGACTTCCGTATTTTTAACCAGTTTGTTGAAGCAAGGCATTTGGTCTTTTGTCTCTCTCTTGCCTCTTAGGTCTCAAAGTCTCAAAACAAAGCCAAAAAATTACTTTTTTTTTTTTTTTTCTTTTTTCTCTTGGGTTCCTCAGCCCTCATCTGTGCAACACTTCAGCCTGCACTCAGAGAACACAAACCTTTCAAGCATTTTAGACAGGACTAGAAATCCCAGTATGAAATACACTTGGGTCTTGCTGGTTTTCATATTCTTTAAACTGTAATTCCCCTGAAATAGCATTGTCTCTTCTTTATGGTTTCACTAAAGATTTTGAATTTCAAAACATATTGAATTTTAAGGTTTGCTATTCACACTGCTCACTCATTCCTCCTTAACCCACAAAATTCTCTCAATGTTCTACAATTGCCTGCTGTGACAATAACCTCTCTTCAGTATTAGAGATTATTTTAAAATAAATCCATAATAAATCCAATTTCTAAACATCCTCAGCATCACACGTTGCTGCATGAAGTTACACATACTGTGAGTTTGTTCAGTGAAACGTGAATATCCAAGATTTACCCATCACAGGAATTGCATGACAGAGTTTGGATGCCTTATTAAATTTCCACAAAAGGCAATTTGGACTCTAACATAGAAACAAAAAGATAAGGCAAGACACTAAGCAGTCAATTGAAAAACAATACCAGAGTGCCACGGGCAACAGGCAATAAATACAGTGCCATCTCTATTTTTTATTTTTTTTTTTATTCCTTCTTACCAGAGTAACCAAATTTAATAGCAGGTCAGTTGTGCCAAGTGATCTTCAAGTGAGATATCAGTAGTCCATTTATAACTCTTTTTCTCCTCAGACCCATATTTACCTTTCAATTCAGACATTCTTCCTCCACTGTTACACATATTTAGGAAAAAAAATAGGTGGCACAGCTTCGTGTAAAATGTCACAGTCCTTTTGAGGCTGACACACATTTTATTACACACAAAGATCTGCCCCAAGATCTGCCCAGCATGCACATGCAGTAGAGTATTCACAGCATGCTTGGCAGAGGCCTCAGGGGAAAGAATAAAATGGGATTCGTTTTGTAACTGACTGCTACTCTTCTTCCATTTGCTGCATGGGTCCTTTCACCTCCCGAGTTCTTGTAAAGTTACCCAGTCTTTACACTCAATAGCTACTTTCTGTGTGGTGCTGGGGGCAGAGAAGGTGAAGGGGAATGAGTTAGTTAAAAATTGCTGTATGTCCTATTAGGAAAAAATCAGAAGTTCTCTTTAAAAATGAAAGTGAAATGGTGCAAGCCAACTGCTTAATAGTAACTCCAATACTTCAGCTTGCTTAAATTGCTTTTCTGTTATATAGTGTGGTATTATTGATAGTAGTGGCTACAAGGTGTCTGAAAGAGAGATGGAAGCATGAGAAAAGCCCAGTCCACTAACGCATTACATCTCAGGTTCATCAGCATCTCATTTTACCCTAATGCAGCAGGTGTGTCTGCCTAAAGCAAAGCTTGGCCCACTGCTGTACATGATAAACCTCAGTAACTACACTTCTGGATCCTGACTGTGGATTAGAAACACACAATGGACTGAGCAGGTAATTGCAGTAGACTAACATTGCTGGTATTAAATAAAAGCGTGGTGCTGTAGGAAACCCCACACTGAGTGTCAGATGTACGTTGCTTTGCCCTTTTTCTCTCATGTTTTAGTCTTTTTCCCCCTAGTCTCTTTTTGTCATTTGCTCCTTCTTTCTGGTCTTGAGAACTGAAAGTGCTTACAGAAAAGGTAATATCTGAGATCTGTATTCATGTCGAGGTATTATCTTGTAGCAGATGCCATTAAAATGGCTGTCAAATACAGTTTAGTGAGTTGTGCTTGCTAAGCATTTCCCAGTAGTGATGTTACTAGCATAGAAGCAGGCTGATTACCCCAGTTTCATTGGCTCCCCCTACTCTAAATTGAGAAGAAAAACTGTTACTTCTTTGAACAGAAATAACATAGATCAGAAATTACATATTGAAGCAGAAGCAGAAGTAGGTCTCAATGCATATCATGCCATCAAAAGTGATTTTTATGGCTTTTAGCAGGTACTCATTTACCTTCTGCAAGCAGCCACTAATTGTATTTGAGTCATCAGTCAGGGAATATATTTCCTTTGGATTTATGCAAAACCTATATTTGTTTAGCCTTTCCTCAGGTGAGACAGATTTTATGATATATAGCACACAATTCAGTGCATTTTGTTGCTCAACCCACATTTGTTTATGTAAAATTCTGAGAGGATACATCACTGAACATATTAATCTATCTGCTTTGGGAGGTTACATGGAAAGCAGTTACAGTTGAAATAAGGCTGTGGTGAAGACGGAAGGAAGGCCACATCATAGGTCAAGTAGGATGGTGTTGTCTAGGGGCAGAGACCTCATACCACAGCAGGTTTCACAAGTGTGTGTGATCCCAGGTACAAATCCCATAGATCTGCTCTCAGAAAGACTCCGAAAGAATAGGTGACTGCTCACTGTTACTGTTTGTTGGTACTGTTTGACTGCTCACTGTTAGTTTGTTACTGTTCAGTGAGCAAACAAAGCTAAGAGAACTAGGTGTTTTCCTTAAGGTATGGGAGCATTTCAGAGAGAAATACCATATAAAATTAGAACAAAGAAACCTCTGCTTATTTCAGTAGCATCTTCTATTAACTAAAGTTTCATGTGTAATTTTTTGCTCAAACATCAGGTGTTTCTCTTCATAGCCAACGAGGTTAGAGAAATGGAGCACCTCTCCTATGAAGAAAGACTGAAGAATTGGGATTGTTCAGCTTGGAGAAGAGAAGCCTTTGGGGCAACCTAATTGTGGCCTTCCAGTGCCTGAAGGGAGCCTACAAGAAAGATTCAGAGCCTTTTTACAAGAGCACTTAGGGACAGGACAAAGGGGAATGGATTCAAACTGAAATAGGTTAGGATTAGAGTAGATATTCGGAACAAATTCATTACTTTCATTACTGTGAGAGTGGTGAGACACTGGAATAGGCTGCCCAGAGAAGTTGTGGATTTCCCATCCTTGGAAGTGTTCGAGGAAGGTTGGATGGGGCTCTGAGCAACCTGATCTAGCAGACGGGGTCCCTGCCCACAGCAAGGGGGATCATGTTTAAGGTCTCTTTCAACCCCATCTATTCTGTGATTCTACAATGGAAATATTCAGGTGAAATACAAGGTGACTTTATATACATAACAGATTATTGAAAATAATTTTATTTTGCTGAGTTGCAAGTACTTTTGTTAGACTTCTTAAAATAAGCTTGGCATTCTTTTTCTCTACTGCTACCTTCTTTCCTCTGTTACAGGGTCTGGATTGTCAGAGGGCTTGTAGAAGCCAGGAAGATAAACTTCATATTGCTTGTGTGCTGTATGAAAAATGGGCCCAAATAAGATTGGATTTCTGTCTCATTTAGCTGTTTTCTGTAAATGCAGGGTATATTTCTGAGACAACAGATACAGTTTGAGTGTAGTAAATATGCAGATACCGAATAAAACCAGCTGTCACTGAAATATGTGAAACCAGCAAAGCCCTTTAAAATGAACTGGTTTATCTGAACACAGTAGTCACTGACCAAATGCATAGATTGTCCTTTTGAGAGAGAGAGAAGAGCTTTCATTTAAATTGAGTTACACCCAAAGAGTTCTCAAAGTAGTTTGCTGGCTGTTACCAAATCCTGAAACTTGCTTACAGAATGAAAGCATGGAAATCTCTATTCTAGGAAAAAAAGAGGCAAACTCCCAGGGTAGAACCTGTCATCTCATTTGCTTTCCTTTACTTTAACTACAGTATCACCATCCTTCAGTTCATAAATTGCAAGATGTCCCTGAACGGAAAGAGTGATGCAGAATGGCCAGAGTACTAGTGGCAAATGTTTAACAGTTGAATCTGAAAGCAAATGCATGCACTGTGTGTAGATCTATTTAAAGTCAAGCAAAAATAAGAGAAGGATCTTACTTGGATTTGAAGACTAAATTCTGTCAAGGCTAATTATTTATCTGGTTGACTAAGGGTGTAATTTACATGATACCTGTTTCAGAGTGGAAAAGGTTTACATTTTTTTTATGATTCTTAAGTTTGCCTTTTATGTTTTTCCTGCTTTTGTTGATTATAAAGTCCCTGATATTACCACTTGCTGTAGCAGTGTTTTCCCACAGAAGTGCTTTGCTGGATAATTTTTGCTGGTTTTGTCTATGGTTTATGTTTTTAATAGACAACATAGTTGAATGCAGTACAGGTAGTAACTGCTATTTCAACTGCTTTTCTCATTCTTTAGTTTTCCTGTTGTTTAGGAATGCCAAGATTTTAGGAACCTGAATATTAACACCCATATCTGAAAACTCTGACTATTCTTAGCACATGTATGTAGAACATATTCTAGAAACACCATGGTATTTCACAGATTTATACACTTCATCCTATTCCCCTTTAATTCAATATATTTTTTAAGTTGCTTAGATAGAGCAAAGCTCCTGCTAGTTTCTGTAAAAGAAGAAAAATTTCTGAGTGTTTACCAAGATTCAGGGCAGAAGGGCAGAATCTCAGAAGTCACCAGAGAATGTCGAAATTTCTGTTACTTGAGTTTGAATTACAATATTGTGACTCTTGGCATCTAAAATGTAGTTCTCATGCAAAATACAGCAGCTGTTTAAATGTTAGGGTAGCACTCTGCAGTGTGTACATGGAATACAGGGTAGAAAATGAGGAATGATGATGTGTTAGTGCTGGAGAGCTTGACACCAGTGATAAATCATAAATGTTCTGCCAGGAGCATCTATGCAACTTAGAGTACAGTCCATGACATCCTTGTCAGTAATCTGGAGCCCAGGGCTTTGAAACAAACAGTACTGAACGTTCTTTTCCTCAGCCAGACCATGTTTTCCTCATTACATGAAAAGGAGCTGAAAGTTGCCTGGGCTGTGTAACCACATTCAATGCATTTCCTCAATGCCTTCTGTATCCTATTCCTTTCCTTCCATGTAGTCACTGATTTTTTCAGGAGCCCAAAACCTTGCTAAATGCCATTTTTTTACTCTTCTTACTTAAGCCTCAGCTGTTTTGTTGTGCTAATCTTAAGCCTTCCACAAGTGTTGCTCTTCCACTTGCCCGTTACGCTTCCAGTTGTGTTTCTGTCTAGCTGCTACTCACTCTGCAGTATTTGAAATATTTCACACTCGTGGATGACATTGTGGTCATCCAAAACATATTTATGCTTTACAAGGGCAAAATTCCTACCTGCTTATATGTTTTGCTAAGAGAATCAAAGAGATTTTCAGAGCCAATGACTTCTTCTTGTTTTGGATTTAAAAAAAAAAAAAAAAAAAAAGCTTTCATATGTGCTATCTAGGAGAAACAAAAGCAGAAATAAACAGGCATGATATGTAAAATTCTGTTATATTTCCTGTCAGTCAGTCACTTTATTAATCTTCAATCTTCTCTTCCAGGGACCTGAGCATCTATGAACTCTCCTGCAGCTGAGAGTGTATCAGCACTACAGGCAGTGCTTACCAGCAGAAAACTGCTGCTTGAAATTAGTATTTTAATGAACTGATCTCAGCAAATGTAAAGCAAAATCTCCCAGGCATTAAAGAAATAAGTGGAGGGAAAATTAATAACTATGAATTTCAACAGGCAGGTGCTGGCTTGGCAAAGGAGTGAAGCTGGTTCAGATTTTGGTTTTGCAAGCTGCCACAGCTCTTAGGGGCAGGGCCTAGTGGGACTTAGCAGTGTTAGGTTTGTGGTTGGACTTGATGATCTTGGAGGTCTTTTCCAACCTAAATGATTCTGTGATTCTCTCTCTGCTACTGCTGGATCTGCTAAGGGAGTGGTAATTTAGAAACTCCACTGAGAGTTCAACCGGTGTAATCACAGTCATCAAGTGAATGAGAAGCTCTCTGGAGAATGGTTATTGTTTTGCCCAGGAAAAAAAAAAAAATCAGAAAAGTGAGAAAAAATTCTTACTGTGCTAGATTGAAAAATTAACCTGTGTGAGAGATGGGAGTGCTTTTGGGGAGTTTGCAATGATTACACAGCCTGTCAAACAGTAGCGGATATTTTTTCAGCAGAATCAGTACTATACAAGATTTGAAAGTCTTTCAAAAAATTGTGTGGGTGTGTGATAAGTGAAGTAACAAGAATTGTCATTAAAGGAGAAATGAGCTAAAATGAGTCTGAGGAGAAATTTTATTTTTGAATGTTCAGAAGAAAAATCCCTTGATACTCAGTAGCTAGATTAGAGAACAGCATAAATGCACAGAAGAGGGAAAGTGAGCACAAATTCTTCAAATGGAGACTGCAGCAATTTGATTTTTAAGAGCACATTTTTGTATATACCAGTAAATTTAGTTGTGTGATTAGAAGTCTCCTTTTGTTTCTCTTGCAGTAAATGTTTCTCTCTCACAGCCACAGTCATGAAGGCTGTATAAAAATAAGTGAACAGTTATCAACACACCAAGCCTTTACTTACTCTGGGGTTTTTTTTTTGTATATTTGTTTCCCAAGGGATGTGAATTTCTACAAAGAGAGGGCTTCTCCCCCCCAGAAACTCACTGAAAAGCAAGAGTTAACAAAGGTGCAGAAAGTTTGCTATGATTTGATAGACAAGCATACAAAGCACGTGTGAAATTGCAGAAAATAATGTTGCAAGTAGGGATCAGTTCAGGGATGCTGGCTGATATGCAGTGCAGTAGATCTGCTTGTAATGAAGTTAAAGTAAACATGCAAATGAAATGGTTTAATAAGGGAGCCCAGAAAGAAATTATTTGAGATTACAATAGATAATTTCAAATGAAACAATTCCTTTTTGCGGTTATTAAAATCTCTGAGCCCAAAGTTGGATATTTATTGATGTTTTAATTTGTTTCGTTTCTTAATGTAGTATAAATCATTTGTTTCAGTCATACATTTGCTCCAGACTGATCACAAAATCATTAGATTTTGGCAGTGGAGCATTTTATTTATCATTTGTTCTATGTAATCTCTTTTTTGGTAGTCATGTACATTTTATGTACCTTTAGCATAATGGAATGGGAACTCTAGAATTTTGTTATCTTTCAGTATTGCAGAAAACATGGTAGCAGTTGAGACTTGGGACAAATTTTATGCAGGGGGAATTTTACAAATTATTGTGAATGTCACAGTATTATTTTTACTGTCATTCTGTGTCCTTCTTGGTTTTTGTACCTTATTTAGTGTGTGGTTTCTGTGTTCTAATTTGTTAGGATTAGGGTAATCAGCACGTAAGTATGCTTGTCCACCAGATCATGTGATACTCCTGATTTCAATCAACATGAAAAAAAAGTAGAAAGTGTTAGGTTAAACTGAAACCCATACAGACAAACGAAGCAATTATGCACATACCTATGACCCCCAAAAAGAAATCTGGGAATGATAATGCTGAATTTTTACACAGCAGGAACATGCCTTTGAAGGACTCAAAAATATTGTGTCCTGCTCTGGTAGAATCAGAAAGGAATTTTGAAGATCATCTAGTCCACCCCACCTGCCATTTTCCACTAGATTATGTTGCTTAAAGCCCTCTCCATCCTGACCTTGAACGCTTCAAACCGTTGGAATTTAAAGGCCTAATGGATGTGTGTCAAAGGCAAAAGGGGATAGGGGTAATATACATTTAAGATTCAACAACACTGCTGTGTTTTTTATGTCCAGACATCGAATAAAAAGCCCCATGGTGTAAACAGCTGTGTGAGGAAGGCACGAGGGGTTTGCAATAAGTTATGTTTGCCTGCTACTCTGAGACGTCATTTTGCGTAACAGATCGGTCATTGCCTTTTGTTCCTAGAATAAGCATATTTATTCAAAAACAGTTACTGATGTTAAATACATGTTCTTTTTGTGGTCTAACTTGTGTGGCACACACAGTCTTAAGTCAGTTGCCTCTTACCCAGCTGGCTCTTGGATGTTAGAGACACTGTGAGATCTGACATGTGGTGTTGATACTGCGAGGCCTCAATAAGGCACAGTAAACTGAAGGGAAATCATGGGAAGCAACATTGCAAGGCATCAATGAGAAAAGTCCCAGGGACTTCTGGTGCCTTCACACCTTTCCTGTAAACAAGTAGAGCAGGGAAGGGTGTTCTAATTCATTTCTGGGAGTTGGAAGCGCTGATCTCTCTGGCTCAGCAATGCTGCCTGTGCAGCTCCTGGGCACACCTGAGATGTGCAGGTGTGGTGTGGGGCTGAGGCTCTGCCTTCTCTCCTGTGGTGAAGCAGAGAGCAGAGCTGAGGCCCAGCTGGGCAGCAGGGTGGAGCACACAGGGCTGGCTCACCGTGCTTCCTGAGAGGGCAGACTGCATTGCACATCAGCTTGCTCTGACACACGGGGAGGAAGCAGATGGCAGCAGCAGTTCGGGCTGGAAAGATAATATATGCTGTTCTTGGCTTTTTCTAAGACAAGTCTTGCTTAGGTCAGGAGGGTGACTTCAAGTGTTTCAAGGGCTGGATTCAGCCCCTGGGCTGGGCAGCCCACACTGCTTTAAGCCCCTGTTTGTTTCAGTATTGCATGGCAGAACATGTGCAGGAAAGCTTCGTTGCACCGCTGTTCTTCCCACCTGCCCGGCTTTACAACCAGGTTGGTTTTTGTCTTGGATTGTAACACTGTATCGAATGACTCATTGCCCTTGTGCTTTAGGGTTTTCTCATGGATTTTTGGAAGCCTGAGTTATCAAGAAAGCTAATAGGGTACTAAAGGTGTTTGATATTAATAAAGCTGATGAACAACAGTGTTGGAGCTGTCCTCATGCATGCAATCAATTTTATGAAGCTCACTTTCTCAGTCATTTCTCCAGGTGCTCATACAGGACCCTGGGAAAATGAGTCATAAATACTTAAACACTTCCAGTACTTTGATGAATATTTTACATTGTAGAATATGTGAATATTCGTAATTAATGCAGACTTGAGAGTTAGAAAAACTTTTATAACCAGAATAGCTGGTCACTAGGCTCAGGGATGCAGTTGGAACTGAATGAAATAAAAGTGTTTGCCAAATTGCCTGCTTGCAGTTCATGAAGACCTGAGAGTGCACATGGAGAGTATTTCCTATGGTATACTAGTTCTGACCTCTGCATTCTGGAAAGCTCTGGCAGGACAGTGATAATGGGCATAGTGTAGGCTACACCACAGTGAGGGTGAAGGAAAAGGAGCAAAAACTTGAAGGTAGGTGCACAATGGAAATATATCCCTTGTGCTTCAGTTGCTGCATTGAGAGTCTACCCAGACAGTGCTGGCAGGTCTGAGGAGTGGTACGAGCAAATCACCTGGGGCTGAGGGGAAAAAATCCAACTGCTGTGTTTCAGTCCAGTTTCTCTGAAAGCAAGAAGATTAGAAAGCAAATCTGGTATGCTTATGACAAAGAAATGGTGGAAACATCCAGCCAAGGAAGACAGTTTCTTTTGTCTTGAGGTGCTGAAATTATTTACCCTATTTATATCCCATTTTATTCTGTGCTTAAATTCACTGCTGGTGGGAGGACATTTTCAGTGCGTTTGTGTACCAGCACGTAGGCTTTCACTGAGGTCCAGGTCACCAGCATTGGCCTGGAAAGGAATACAGCAAGAGATATTATCCAACAAGTTTTTAATTGCATTGATAAGGTTTTGACTTTTTAAGTGAAGGAAACAGCTAGAGGGCTCTTTTCTGTGTAAACAAAGAAGAGGAGATCATTGAAGTTGTCCAGACAGGGTAACCTTGGTGGCAGTGGTCTAAGATAGGTTGTTGTATCTAGTTTCTATGACAGGAATGAAAAATAACAACATAACATTATGCAGCATTAAAAAAAACAAAACAAAACAAAGCATATCCAAGTCCATACTTACCTCATTGGGAAGGAAAGGTTGAAAGAGTAGCAAGAGAACAACCCCAAGTAGGATTATGAAGTCCACAGGAAGTAGAAGCTGTATCAGGTTGCTAAGGTCAAGAATTGTAGCATAGAGACTTAAGAATACTGTGAGAAAGGCCAAGGCACAAAATGAAATGGAACTAACAAGAAATCAGAAGTAATAAGAAATGGTTTTTTGAGGATATTTTTCAACAATTCATTGTGAAAATAGGCTAATTATTTAGTATCATCTTGGCTCTTGTACTATTCAGTACCCTATTAGCAATTTAAATAATAGAAAGATTTTTCAAATTCCTTCCAAGTCCATGATCCAGTGTAGTGATTTATGAGTGGACACACTCTTAAAACAGTTACATGAAATTTCGAAGTGTTTGCAGTTCATATCAACTTCTAGGGTTTCAAAGCTGTTGATTTTACTGTTGAGAGAACTGTTTGCCTCATTGAGATGTGCACTGAAGGGGAAAAAAACCCAAAAGGTGCTGAAATAAAAAGTGCAAATGAGAAGACCTCTCCTTTTGGTTTTCTTCTCTAATGATACTTAGAGAAAATACTTATTTTCTTCAGGATGCTCTGACTCCAAAGACATAGACATCCACATTTGCTCAGCTGGTATGAGATACTTTTTAAAGCACTGCTGTGCTTGGATCTTGGCTCTATGTGCTCTTGCAGCCTTTCTAGCAAGCCCATATAGACTGTGGTAGCTTCAACCAGCATTTGACAGCTTGTTTCTCAAAATCCCAGGAGGATCAGGGCTCCATATCAGCAGAGGGAGAGGGCAGCTGCTGGACTCTTTTGGACTGGTGCGACTCAAGGAAGTCATGTGGTAGAAATTGGTGTTTCCTGGTGATCAACACAGGTTCAATTCCAGCTGACTGGCAGTGACTGGCAATGTTTTTTTGTTGCTTATAGTCAAAAGAGGATGCCTAAAAACCTGTGCCTGTAGTTCAGCCATGCTGCAGTTGCCCACTGCTCTGAAATGCTGAGCTACAGAGCAGTGGGAGACAGACAAATGAGCAACGCATTTCTTGGCAGAACTGCAAACTTTGAATGTTGGGAGTGGGATAAGAAGGAATGCCGTGGTGACATGTTATAAACAAATCAGGCAACCAGATTTGTCTCCGCCTTGGAAGAGCAGGCCTTAGTGTGACTGGAGGGTATTTTTGGGATGCCTACTTGCAAGCCTGAATTCTATCCAACAGGCAACTGGAAGTGCCCTAGAATTCAGAAGAAGATCAAATTGCCCTACACAAATCAGAGGTTCTTACTTTGTTTCTAGAAATAAATGGTATGGATATATTTTAGATATAGCCATTTATATCTTATACATAAAGGATAATGTCAGCTGTGATTGATATATTTACTGGTGAGTAACTGTTTATAAATTAAGTGCTGATGTCCAGATACTTCTCACTCTTGCCATAACTTGATACAACATCACTGTTGGGTTGGATTCCTCTGAATTCTTTTATGTTTCACTCCTCACTATACAATAAGATAAATGCCCCTCATTTCAATGGTGTCAGCCCCTGCCAGCATGGATGACTGTCTCAGTTTAACAAGGAGAAAATCTTTAACATGTGCCTTACAAAGATGGCTCTTCAGAAGAGCATTGTAAAAAAATGCTGACAAGATTGTTATAATAATTTTCCTAATGAATTCCTGAATAAGGTACTGAGAGAAATCAGTTCAGGCTTTGTATAAGTGGAACAGTTTTGTAGCTATTAAAAAACTTTACCTTTTCAAAAGTCAATAATCAAGATGCTTAAAATGCATAAAAGACAGAAAATTAGGTATCTACATTTTGACTTTGAGAGGTGGGATTTAATCTTAGGACTTGAAGCAATTTTGGTCTCTCGGAGGACTTTCAGTGCATGCCAGCATTCTTGTAGTAAGGGAAGTAAGGGAATTATTTTGCTAACTCATAAACTAATTTCAAACATCATAGTCCTTTGTAAGCAGTCTTGTAAGCAGTCTTGTGCTGAGTGGTTTTTTTGGGGGGGTTTTTTGTTTGTTTGGGGTTTTTTTGGGTTTTTTTTGGTTTTTTGGTTTTTTTGTTTGTTTGTTTGTTTTGGTAATGCTGGTTTCCAGTTAAGCTAGTTCTTCCTTTGGAAGGTGGCTTGACATCCATAAAAAATCTCTAGAGTAAATCAAAGATCCATTTTCAGCCAAGCAGGCTCAAGCAACTAGGAAGTTCAGCTGTGCTTCTACATTCAAGTTACATGACCCAGCCCATATAAAAGACACTTCAAACTTAAAAAGCAATGAGCATTCAGGGCATCAGGGGCAAGGTTTGCAAGCTGAGCCATGGCATTATTCCAATTTAGTTATGTTGATTTGCATTCTTAAATAAGGACACTTTCCACTGGCTTTGGAGACACTGCACGATTTTCAGCTGCATGGTGTCAACATGCCCAGTGTCAGAGGAGACTTCTGTCAATAATTTATTCATTATACAGAATTTTTTCCTAGTGTAAACATATTTAGTTAAAGACTGTTTCCATCTGTTCAGCTTTTCTGTGTCTCACAGGTCCAGGAGACTTTTAGAAAGTGTAGTCAGGGGCTCAACTTCTGAATTGCATCCTGAATTCCCTACAACTCAGCATTATCAGTGGAGCAGCTATAAACTAGCAGGACAGCTGACATTCAGTCTTCTGAAACATGCAAATTTCACCTTGAAAAAATTTCCTGGGTGTGATGCTCCAGTGTCATAGCAGAAGAATTTAATATATCTCTCCTTGCTTGATTTCTTCCACACACATCTTCTCTTCACAGGAAACATATCAAAGTCCTTTTTTACTCCCACAATGTACACTTACATTTAGCACATGCAGGCCTAAATCTTTTGAAAATAAATATTTTGAAGAGCCCTAACTTTGGGGCTTTTGAGAGGTATCCTGTTTCTGTGAAGCATAAAGGAACTACATAAATAATAGGGAAGTTCAAGAAAAAGCAAGATTCTCTTTTTGATGCACACATTATATGAGCACAGGAGGCAGAGATGAATCCTCTGTTGTTGAAGGGGAATATAGATGTGTAAAGATCCAAGTGTGTTTGTAAAGCAACAAAGCAAGCCAGGGAGGCACCTGTTGCACAGTCTGGTGGCTGCAGTGCTTCAGACTGGTGTTCAGGAGATGACTGTGTAAAACAGCAGCAGGGAAGCAGGTATTCTCAGTTCCTCAGAAAAACCTGCTATTTCTCAAAATATTTTCCTCTTTCATGCAGTGAGAACTCTGTCCCTGGGCAGTGGCTGTGGGTGCCACGAGGCAGCAGGATACTTGGAACAAACTTCTTCAGAGGCCAGCATGAGCTCCTGAGAATCACTTTCTGTGCCATGCAGAAGCCTATCAGTTCTTCCTCTTGACTTCACTGTCCACTATTCTACTTGTAATTAACCTTGCAGCCTGGATTATATATGAACCATGCTGTTTCCCTATGTTCTTTGGGGTTGGTGTATTCAAGCCCCTGGAGTTAAGATTTTGTGAATCAAAACTCCTGATTAATTATTGAGGGCTCCATTGTGTCAATAGAGGATAGTTTTGTATCACACTTACATGAGAGTGAAGTTTCTGCTGGGTTTCTTTAGAAAAACTGACACTTTTTGAAATTCCAGTTGTTTCTGAAAATCAGTGATTAACAAATGTGTGTTCTGTATTCTAGACAGCAGACCTTTCTGTAGTTGTGTTAGAGGTTTGCTTTTAACTGGTGAGCAGAAGTTTGTACCTCTTCAGCTTGAGGAAATACACTGATAATGTTTTAGAGAACCCATTGTTCTGACCCGCCTTGGGCTAATTTTGCATAGCACTGTGTGAACACAGCTTTCTAGAGGAACAAAACACCACTCTGCCACATTTGGTCACTGAGGTAGAACTCCAAACATGCTTTGCAGTCCCATTTCTGGTTTTTCAGCACACACATGGCTTTTGGTACAAACCACTGTTTGTAATGAGCTCCCCAGAGATTTCTTGCACCCTTGAGCTCTTCAATCATGCCGTATGGACTTCATGTTTTTCTGTTGCTGATCCTTCTCTTAATCTTTGAGTGCTTCACAGTTGGAAGCAGAGTTGGGAACTGTCTGGACAGCCCAGCAAAGTGCTAGGGAAAGGGAAGGTCAATGAGCTTAAATGCTTGCTGTGCAAACTTGGTGTTTTGTGTCAGAACATGGTGTTCTTTCACTGTATCCAGAGGTACACAGTCCTTTTGCCTGCAGTGTGTAGACCACTGCATAGCTGCAAATGCATGCATGATGTTTCTGTCTTCACTTTCCTCCTAGCAGAGCGTTGTATATTATATCAATGGCAAAATGTGAAGGCAGGAGGTGATGCTACCAAAACAAATATTCTCCTTTGTTTTTCTTTCTAGAACTATGCAGCAAGTGATTTCACTAATTGCAAGGAGGAAGCGGAAGACAGCGACACTTATGAGGTTATGTTAGGCTCAGAAGCTCCACCAGCTGTGGGTAAGTCATGTTGTTAGACAGCTTTGTTGGTACTGCTCAAATGAATGTATCATGTGATGCATCAAATGAATGAATTCCTGGGCAGAGAGGGCAAGTTATTCTGATACTTTCAATTTCCACTGCAACTTCCAGGGAGGGCAGATGTCCTAAAAAGAGAAGGCAGCTGAGGGATTCAGCTGGGATAATAAAGTTCTTGCTCAGTAAGAGACCTCAGTGCAACCACCCCTCCTTTTAAACTCTGGAAATTTGTGATCTCCACTCTGAACCTAGAAAACTGATGGATTCTCCAACTTCTCAGAGAAGAACCTTCATAAAAGGGGAGGCGCTGCCTACAGGTGCAGTTGAGTCCTGTGTGGAGGCACAGATAGTTGACATTTTACAGCTTGATGTTCCTACTTCCAAGCACAGATTGGTGACAAGCCTGTTGATGATCTGTGTGGTCATAGGCATTCACCTTGAAAACTGCAAAATTGTTTGTTTGCATTTACCAATAGCATATATTTTTGCATATATCTTACAGTCTCATGGATTTATGAGACTAAATTTAATCCTGTTTTTATGTTGTTGACAATTTTATTTTTTCAACTGTCTCATACATATAAAAAGGATGTTTCTTACTTGCTAAGTTCAAACTGGTTGCTTTAGCACACAGAGGTAGATGATAGACACTGTGAAAAAACAGGTTTGCTCTGATAAAATTTTCACTGTCTCTGTCACACTGTATATGGAAACACCCAGGGTGAACACCTGGAAAAAGAGCATGAATTGTACCACGTTAGCCAGGTAAATGTCCTAACCTCCCATTTGAATCAGTGGTGAAAGGCAGGCTTCACCAAAGGATAACTCAGAATGGAAATCTACCTCAAGGTCTCGGTAAAGTCTGCTGACAAATCATGTAGTTTACTCTGTTACGTTGCTGAGGTTGACTACTAAAATTTTGATGATGTACATAGTGATTAAAATGTACACTTTAACCTCCCTCCACTTTGTTCTTGGTCTGTGGGTCACTAGAGACAGAAGATCTCTGTTTCCAGAAGTTTACAGTCATGTCTCCCATGGACAATGTCTATTTCATTTTAGAGAGATTCAAATCAGGACCCAAATCCCATTGTACAAAAAGCAGTAACACAGATTTTGTGTTACTACAAAAGTAGTGTGAGCTACGGCTTTGTTTTGCAAAGTGTTGTGCCGTGCTGCTTTGAAAGTCAGGTAATAGAAATTCTGGAGGCAGGGAAGATGTGTGTGATTTCATTCTGACAGCCACTCTAGAAAAGTTTAACATTGCACACACGAAGATGGTGTGTATCAGAGTAGCAAGGTACCACGAAAACTTTCACTGTTGATTTAGTAAATATTTAAAAAGCCCTTCACTTGGTATGGTATGAATTTGACAGCTTTCCTGCTGTATCAGTTCATAAAAGTTTTATTAGCCATTGTGTTGCTTCTGTAGGAATCCTTGAAACAAGAAGTGCTTCCAGATGGCAATTTTTAAATGAAATAATGCTTTCTTTAATATTAAAAGCCAAGCAGAACTCAAGAGATCAATATGCAGTTGGATCGAGATGCCAACAAGAAGTTGACGTGGATGAGGAAAGGAAGGGTGACCTAAAAGACAGCAGAGAGGAGACAGAAGATGAAGATGAAGAAGAGGATTCATACAGCCATCCCAACAGTCCTGGCAGTTTGTATGTCAATGTAAGGGATGAGCTCAAAGAGAGCAGGAGAGATTGCTTTTTCTGCAAGAGACCACCCCCTCCTCCCCCTCGAAATCTGCCTGGCATCCACGGACAGGACAATCTGCATAATTCATCACAAGGTATGATCTTGGGAGGAAAATAACCCTGGATACAAACACGTGCAAGGGCAGACAGCGTACTGCTGTAGAGACTGGTTTGATCACTTCTAGCAGAACATGGGCAGGATGGCCCTAGTGCTACAAAGCAAGCTTGTGCATGAGGCCTTAACTCTGCAAAACAAGCATCTGCAAGTGATCTTTGCTGTATCAAAATACTCATGACCAGGTTTGTCAGGTAATACTGTGGTATTGGGCTGCTGGGTTCAGCTTTTTGTCACTCCACCCATCTCAAAGAGCTGCCAAATAGTACATGGTACCCAGGATTTACAAGAGAGGCTTGAAACAAAGATAAAACCTGTATTTTTGTCAAGTTGACTTCATTAGTTACCATTTCAAAACATTAAATGCTATCATGATTTAATATACAAGTATTTAATTATATTTAATATATAGCTTGAATTTTCACGGGTAGAATTAATAGAAAGTGGCCACGCAGAGAGAAGTAACAGTATCTTACTACATTTTAGCCAATGTTGTAGTTATATAGAAGTAAAAAATTACATTGCAGATTGAAAAGAAAGGCAGAAATTCTGACAAATGCTTTTCCTTTTTCTCCTTTTTTTCCTTTTTTTAGTACATCTGCCCCAGAGTAAAAATCTAAAATTTTTTGTTGTGGTTTGATTAAAGTGATGAGAAACTCAAAGTCCTATTGCATCTGTTTCAGGAGGGATGATCATGACTTTTTCTCATTAGGAAAAACAAGTATGCAAAATAATTCAAGCCTAAATACCAGTTTTGAATAATTGCATAGGGGGAAAAAAAACCCCTTCTTATTTGTTATAGACACTGCTGATAAGTGTGCACACAAATTCCTTTTCAGTTTCTCCACAGCTTATTACTGTTAACTCTGTTTTGTAACATGGTGTAACCTATTAGAGTCTTAAATTACCATCACCAAGCACTCTGATGTTCACATAATTAGCTTGCTATATCCTGTTTTATTCTGTGTTCTGCTGTACAGGAAAGGAATAGCTATAGGTAGAAGGTCATAAGTGAATTCTAAGAGAAAGAGGGGCAGCATAAAATTAACATTAAAGGTGCATCTATATGTGTGTAGAAAAGAGGGATCAGATTTGGCACACAGGATTTGTTGGTGTAGGTTTGTTATAAATGCCTGTTTTGAATAGTTCTTATATGGCTACATCACCCCAGTGTGACCCTCTCTGCCAGATGCTCTCTGTCTGCATGGGGGTACCAGCAGAGAAAGTTTCCTGGTGTCCCGTGCCAACTCCTGTGCTGGTAAAGCAGAGTTCATCTCTGAATGCTCCTGCGGAATAGCTCATTTAAAACATGCTCTATTAAAACGTGCTCTAAAACGTGTACTATTCTGTGTTTAGCTGTGGTTTCATCATTGGTGAATGGGGTATCAGAACTCCTCTAGATGAGGACAATGCTTCCTTTCAAAGAGGAGCTGTAATGAGTTACTGCTACATATTTCCAGCCAGCTGCTTGCTTTAGGAGTTGCTGTGGAGTACCACCAAGGCCTCTCTTCTTCAAGTCTGTGTTTTGGCAGTGGCCTGAGAGTGCCCCCTGTGGGACCTGAAAGAAAGAATGTCCTACGGAGAAAGAAACAGAATTTATATAGTGACCTGGAAACAAAATATTATTCATATTATACACAGCAGATGTATTAACACCACTTGTGGTTTTAAAACATATATTTTAGCCAGAATGCATGTTAATAGTACATACTATTATTAATACATCCCATTAACAAATATATCCCACTTACAAAGGTTGTTTAGCCCCTCTGAACCCAATAAACAAGTAGCTCTTTAAATAGCAGCCAAAGGATTGAAAATACCAGTAGTGACCACAGCTGAGTTTAGCAGATACACCTATGTACAGGCAGAAAATTACTGCGCAAGGGAAACATGAGTCAGTACAAGGATTCCAGGCAACAGGTCTACTGTTTTTGCAGGAAAGATGGGTAATCATGCCAAGGAAGTTATAAACATTTATGGGAGCACCAGCCTCAGTGACAGCTTCTTAACTCTTAGCAGTTGGTGGGTGTTTTAAGAAAAATCAAAACAAACTCAGGTATTGGGGAATCCAACAATGCCTTTTAATACTGTGAAAGGCAACAAGTAGGGAAAAGCAAGTTCTGAGTAGTTGTGCTATGAAATACATGAAGTATAGGGACTACAGAGAGACGTGGAAGTTTTTGGAGGGGAGAGTGTTGGATGGTCTCAGCATAGATTGTAAGAGGTCATACATTTTACCTACATTGTAAAGGGCTTTTCAATTTCTTTTTCACCTTGGCCAGCAGTAGATAGATCTGTAAAGCCCCTGAAACCCTGTGGGATATTGAAGAGGTAGGAAACACAAAATCCAACATTTCCTAAATAAGGTTTCAATTCTTAAGTAATTTTTGCAACAGGTAAGAAACAGCTTGACTTTCCAGAATGCCGAGGGTCACCGGTACCTCTTACTTGGCTTAACCATGAGTTACATGTTAGTTACATGTTGGTATAACTCTCGTGAGAGCAACTGGGGCACTCAGTGTTTCTGCAAATAAATCCCTTTATTTTGTGGCTAATAGCTGAGCATCTACATTTGATAATCAGGTGTGAAATCATGAGGAGGCCCTGAAGTTGGAATTATTCCTTTGGGACATCCTGTCTACTGAGTTAGATGATCAGAAGCCTCTGAAAATGAGCGTGCTTTAGTTTAGAAGTGAAATGAGGTCTCTGTGCTACTTTAGGAAACTCTAAAGCTTTAAGAGAAGTCATCATCTCCTCTCTTTACCCTGTATATGCAACACAATTCCTTTCTTTTTCAGAGAGGACTTCTGTGATGGACAGGAGTAAAAGAGAGCAGGGTGATGGACTCACAACCGCGTGCTGTGGAGAAGACCAAGGTTCCTGTGAGGAGGACAGCGAGGAGGAGCACCCCTACACTTGTGTGGCACAGGATGAAGGTGTGTACGACCTCATCCTGGGGCAGGAGGAGCAGGACGAGGAGAAAAGGAAGCACTGCAGGTCCTTTATCATGAACAGGCCGCCAGCCCCTGCGCCCCGACCCGTGTGCTCGCTGGTCAGGGAGGAGAACACTCCCTACATTGTACAAGGTTGGTGCTGCTGCCACGTTAATATTTTTTTGGGAAAATGTAGACTCTTCTCTTGGTCTCTTCTCTTGGTTCTCTTCTCTTAACATTTTCTAAAAGACTAAGATCCCTGTTCAGCTGCCTTCAAACCAACACGTTGTTTGTTTCAGTCAACCTTTTCTCACCCTTCAAATGAGCTGAGAACATCTCTGAATAATTTTCAGTTTGCATCAAAGTATCACAGTTTTTATTTAGCTTTTAAAAAATTATGACAATATGATAGAAAATGAAGAATCACTGGGCTAGCTGTGAGTGTGTATGTTACAGCATAGCAATGTAGAATGTGCTATTTGAATTGCCTTTCTTTCCAGCTTTTTTATCAAAATGGTTTTACTTAAGACTGAAATCTCTGCTTTTTTTTTTTTTTCTTCTGATGAGAGGAATTCTCTTTTCTGGGATAAATGCCTGTGTGAGGATTCCTCTTTCAAATACCTTTTCTCTGATTTGAGATGCTGGGAATGGGCATTTCTAGGTAGGATCATTACATTTCTTGAGGGAAAAATTATGCCTTTTTACCACTTCTCTGAAAACTGAGAAGCTTTTTTGGGCTATTTCATGGAAATGCAAGACCAGAAAGGATTTCAGATATCTTTGTAATCCAATTCAGACTGAAACCAAATTTGAAAGTAACAAAAGGAATTCAGTGAATATACTACAGAGATCTCTTTGTAAGTCCCAAAATCCATCCTGCCTGCATCCCCAGCCTTTTCCACAAAAGCCTGCCAATGCATAAGAGTAGATGGTAAAAAAATAGGCTGCCAAAGGACACCATTAGGTTTCTTACTTCATGCTGTGAATGTTTTACACTAAAACAGAATTAATACTACCCAAAACATCCCACTAAATACAGAGTAGCACCTCCTCTTTCACACCTATCTTAGTTGTGATTTCTTCTATTCTTCTCTCTTCCTCCAGACTGTGTAACTCCAGGTTAGGGCCAGAATGCATGGGCTAATGCATGCATCATTAAGTTGCTCTTTCTTCAGCTTATTCAGGAGGTACAAGTGTAATCCAAGAATGGATGGGCATAGGGGACCTATTACAGGTCCAGAAGTCATGAAATACTGCTTCTACTGAGGCTGCTAGAGCAGTGTCTCAAATCTTGGTCCACCATCATCATAGACAGACCAGTGACTTGGAAACCCTCAGTGGAGATGCTTTATTTGGGAAATTGCTTTTAGTGTCTTTTATTGTACTGGAGTGTTTCTGCATTGTTCATTGGCTAAGGCAGATGCTATCAGAGGAGCTGCTCTGGTGGGGCTGTGGTTCACCATGTGTATATACATATATTCATATGTTCACACACACAGGTTTTTTACCTTTCATAAGCATGTAGTGGTAGACAGATTATTTTCCAGCAGTTCTGTGAAATCAGCCTCTGACTCATGTTCATTTGCTTACACAACTCATGAGGAAAAATGGAAACACTTCAAGAAAGCTTCAGCTGACCACTCATGTCTCTGTTTTCCTACCTATCCTTCTGGTTCCAGACCTAGAATGTCTAATTTTTGTCCAGGGATTCCTGAGGTAGCTAGTGAAATTTTAGACAGAACTGATATATCTTCAGCTGAAAGATTTTTTCTTGCTACTTGGATTGGCAATGTTTTTTGTCCACATTGGTTAAAAAATTCTCTCTCTAGTCCAGAAACATCCCAATTTCCATTATTTTAGGACTGCTTATATTTGATTAAAAAAAAAATTATTTCATCTGTATGAACCAGAAAACTTCATTCCAGTCCGTCATTAAAACCCGCAGGTGTCTGCAGCCCTTCCTTTATAATTTAAACAGTGTAAAATACTCTAGTTATGCATATACACATTTTTCATCCAGCAAATGAATTGATGGTGGTTTGGGGGTTTGTTTTCATCTATTATGTTAAAAAAAGCATTGCAGATATTGCAAAGTCAAATAATCAAAAAGTTAGAATTGAGGTAGAATTTCCTTGCCAGGAAAATTTCAATACTGTAATAAGTAGGTAGCCATATGCAGCTATTTATCTCCAATATTTTCTTTCATTTCATCTAGTGTTTAAAGAGGGTGAGCATAAAAAAAAATATCATTGTTTTTCATTCTCATTTTGTTTAAAATATAAATCTTGCCTGCTCCTAGGCCCTATGTGTTATTTCAGACCCTCCAGTTACAAACCCTTTGATTCTGCATCCACTGAGTTTTGGGATGCCCTGTATGAAGTAACTAAGACTTTTGAGGTGAACAAAATTACATAAACTTTACTCATTTAAAGTAGAGACACCATTGATTTCAGTGGCCACTAAGAGCTCTCAGAAATGAAATGAAAATTTTCAAATGAAATGAAAATTTTCAAATGAAATCCTCAGTGTGTCTGGTCAGTACTCTGATGTCAGGCAGTGCAAGTTGGATTGCTGCCTTAAATGACTTGTCTGACCTTTGGCCAGGGCTTTGTTGGAAAGAGGAGAACTGTCCTGCAGAGCAACTTCTTGTTACTTAACTGAGCCATCCTTCCCTCCTCTGTATTCACTTTCTATTTGCTAAATACCTTTTAATTTCTAAAACAAATTCTTTAATATCCCTGTAAGAAACAGATTGTCTTCACTGCACAGTTCTGGTTGATCTTCAGAGCTGTTCCCTTCTGGCATTCAGTAAGACACAGGTCCTGTGGAAAAACAGAATGGAGTACAATGCACAGAGAGGGGCTGTGTTAAGGCTACACATTCTCTCACAGATGGATCTCCATGTACTTTGGGAGTTCATGGAAAGTTTCATGCCCCAAGGATGGCAGAGGCTGGTGTGACTGTGCCATACAGAGATGCAAGAGGAGCATTTTTTTCTTGTACTTGATGTACCCATAGATGGGCTCATTTATTTGGTGGGGAGAAGTAAGCATTGCGTAGCAGAAGTGCCTTTTGCCTCCTGGATTGCGTGCAGGTGACTCTTTTAAATTTATTTTTATATCCATCTGGAGAAATCAAAAGGCTGAATTTCCATGAGTGCTTTCACCACACATTGAATGAAGGCCATGACATCACAAAAGGGTGATATCTCCTTTAAGCAAAAGTGGTGGTGCTTCCGTGAGAATAGCAACAAAGAAGAAAGCAAGCAAATAGCTTTCTTGGTAATAAGCAGCTTTCAAATACATGGAATATCAAGTTTACACTGGGCAGAGAGCCTGCTCCCTGTAGATTACCCCACTTGGTGTTCTGCAGAACAGGATAGGGAAGCTGTTGATCTATAGAAAGCAAACATGGGACTTGACAAGAGTCACTTTCAGAGCAAGATCTACACTTCAAAACCTAGGCAGTAAACAGTCAGCGATGCAAGTTGTCACAACTGAACTACCACAATTTAAAGTTTGAGCATCTGCCTTGAATTTGCTGACTCATAAATTCTGGGAAACATGGGGGAGTTGAAAGATTTAAAACGTAAATGTTCTAATCGCTTTTACTCAGTTTCATTTATTATACTTTCAAATTTTAATGAACATTCAAACTGCTGTATTGAACACTGGTAAACAGACTGCATTATTAACAGAGAGTAGATTTGTTCTTTAATTTAGTCCACTGCAAGAATTTTATCTTGTGTGTGAAAGGCTCATCAACCAGTGGAGCTGCAAATTGGTGCCAAGTAGCTCATTGTCCAGATGGTGTGCACTCTTACTGTGCTCCCTTACCATTCCTTAGGTGCTTAGTATTCCTCTGAAGGTTATTTCAGTGTTTTGTTCAATTGTCTGCTGCCAAAACAACTGTTAAATAAACATCCGAAGGTGTTGTGTTTTCAGTTTAGAGTGCAATTTTTAATGTTCCCTATTGATATCAAGTTTGATTGAGCTGGAAACCAAAGTCCTCTGTGTAGTTGTAGGACAGATGCATGAGTTTTTGCAATGGCCCTGCCATTTCTGAAGCCTGAGCTACTAGGATTACATTACTGTCCTGGCTTAGTCATTTACCTCTCATCACAGACCATTAGTATGAAAGGGTTTCTCTGCAGCAAGGATACCTGCCCTACACCAACATAAATTTCCTATGCTATAGCCTTTATTTCTTTGCAAACCTCTCACAAATCCCTGAAGGAATGTATTTCCCTTCTGTGCACTGAAAACATTTTGCTATTTAAAGAGAGCTGGCTGTGGGGCCTCACCGTAGGTTTAAAAATTAGAAGTGGAAAAATATATTTTCCAGTTACTGTTCCAGTGGAGAATAACATTCTCATTGCTCATCAAAATCACAGGGTATGCAGAAGAAGTATAGCATCCAGTGGATATTTTTAGGGAAGCAGAATATCTCACCTACAGAATAGACAGCTTAAACCCACTGAAGTGAATAAATAAAATCCAGAACAGAACAGTTAGTGTCTAGGAAACTTATCAGGTTGATTACTGGGAAATACAGTGATCACACCCTGAGTCAGTAATTCTTATTAAGCCAGTTCTTTAAATGCTCTAAAGCATGGGTTTCCAAAGTGAAGCCTCAGAGGCCATGCAAATTGCAAAACACTTATGTCCCACGGAGGGATTTTGTAGTACTCTCCTACAGTGAGTATAAAGTACTGCACTGCAGATGAATTTCATTATGTATTCCTAACTTAAGGGTGTTTTTCCATGAATGAAATACTAGGAAGCACTGTTTGGCTGGCAGTTAGACTGTTTTTACAGACCTGGTTGGGAGTGATATACCAGCTTCACCCACTGTCTTCATTCAATCAGATTTTTTGCTATCTGAACTTTGGTAGATTGAAACAAGTACTGAATAAGGTGCAGAGAGATAAAAATATTTATGGGATGCTGTCTGGCTGAAAACCAAACTGTTCCAAATACCGTATTTGTAGTAAAAACATGTATAGAGTCCTTCCTTTTTTTCTTTTCTCTGCTCAAGAAAAATGGGAATAAAGAAGTATATTCAGGTTTTACACCTTGGAACAAATACTCCTTGAGTATGTCACTAAAGTCCTTCCAGCTTCCATGAGGCACTAAGTTAAAATTCTGACAAGAGCAGAGATGTGAGGGCTGTTTTCATTGTGTGTGGTACTGGGGTACACAGTACATTGACACCACCCTCTGAGCAGCTCCTCAAACTAACCACTGGTGCCTCTTCTACTCACTCACTCACTCACTCACTCACTCACTCACTCACTCACTCACTCACTCTTTACCCCTTCTGTAAGAAGGGGGTTCTGGTATTATTTTTATAATCTTGCTTCAGTGCAGGGGAATAATCTCTGTAGAGTCTCCTGAGGTCCCTCTGTGACCAAAGTTGCTGGGATTTCAACAGATTTGAGGTCACATTTGTCAGACTCAGAATCTCACTGCAAATTGTGAAGGGAATTGCTGGTGAGCATGTGTTTATTTTTGGGTTAATGTTTTCCCATTGTCATTACACCATAATTCCTTTTAAAATCATTTTGCTTTTGGTCTGAGAAAACGGAGTGGTTCATTCTCAGCCAACTAAATAGCTGTGGAAGTAAAGGCTGGCAATAACCTGTGGATTTGGGATGAGTGGCTGTGATGCTGTCACTGAAAAGCCCCAGCAAAGTAAGGGAGCAAGGTGGCAGGTTGGTATTTCTGCAGGGGCACTTGGCATCACCTAGTCTTTATTCTGATGAAATGGCTGTTGTGTATTCTCAAAAACATCTCGAGTGTCAGGCTGCCCATTTAGGCCTGATCAGAATTCCTGTACCAGTGTAGATGTGGTCACTCCTTTTCCTGCACTGATGCATTTAAAACTGCTCAGTCTTTTTCCCTTTGCCTCATCATGGTGTAGGTGTACCCAGACACCGATGCTGCCCTCACAGGACAGCTTCTGTGACTTGAGCCTTTGTTACCTTGCACCATACAGCCAACCCTTCTCCATGATGCCTGGACCTACCTAGATCAGATTCTTGAGCCATGATGATATGCTTTTAATCCATGCCCAGCTGCCTTGCCTTGTGAAAAGAAAAAAGTCTGTTTACAAGGTCCCATTTCCTTAGTTGATTTCCTGTTACGAGCCACTGGAATTTTCTGTTTTCATTTTGAATATGTGAAATATTTTGTATCAATTTTGGGAGTGGTCAGTAATCATCTCTTACAAAACTTACCGGTTAGCATTGCATTGGTGACCAGTCTTGAGTCCTCATGCTGAGTGATATTCGGTGTGTTAGCAAACAAAACAGACAAAAGGAAAATAGATCTAAAAAGATGTGAACAAACATCTGCAGAGTTCTCCTCTCCTGAATAATAAGCATCATTCTACTATATTCCTTCCTTAGTATTCTCTGTGTATTTGTCATCTCTTGCTGTGCTACATGTAATTTACAATCCAATCCTTACCAGGAAAAAGAACTTGGAGGTTTTATTTGCCTAGGTGCTATGCATACACAGTTTAAATGTTAAAATGTTTAAATAATGTGGAAAAAATTGAATGGACAAAGGCAGGAGTCTCTCCCTGCAAAATATCCCAAACAGCAATTCACCCCTCCTTCTCCATTCTTCCATTAATCACGAATTAATTACATGACGATTCTAAAATGAATGAAGCAAAAACCTACAAGGAACAAGGAGGCAGCTTGCAAACCCACTGTAATTTGCAACTGAGTTGTGTTACTAAGTGCAACCCTAGTGTTCTAATTAATTTGAATTATCACTTAGCCATGTGTTCATATAAAGATTTTGTTTTCCTGTATTTAAATTTGGAATGTTTCCTAAGGAAAACAGTAATAGATAATTTTGTTTGGAACATCAGCTCAATGAAGCTGATGAATAAATGCATCTTGATGTTCATAAGCAAGCTGAATTCAAAATAGTGATATTTATTGATAGATTTTTTTTAATCACTGCCTTTTCTCCTTTGTGTTTGTGCTGCTGAAAGTGTCAAGTAAGTATGTATTAGGTATGTTTAGCTCATGTGTTCTTTCAGAGGGTAGGTTCATCAGTCTGGCTGTCTTTGAATCACGAGTGTATAGTGGAAACTCTTGTTTCAGTTTTAGAGGTAATGTTGCCAATTCAACAAATCAGGCAACATCCCTCATAGTTGAGATGAGTAAAGTAAAATATAAATTAGAAACCGTATCTTGGTTGATCATTGCCTCTTAGCTGATATGAGTTCTTCTCTCCCATGATCTAACTCTTCCTGTGTTTTGATTTCCTGTGTTTGTTAATTATGTTGCTAATCAATTTTAAGTGTCACAGTGTATCTGTGACTCGTAAATATGACAACTTTGTGTTAGAAATTCAATTAATTCTGAAAAATCAAATTCCTGACCCTTTTTGTCAACCTGCAGCTATTGTAAAAACTTTCATTCTCTTTTTCTAGATCCTTTATACATCCTTTATACTCACCACAGTTTCTTGCAGTTTGTTGCTATAAAATGGTCTTCTTTGTTCAGAATTATACACAAAAGACTTAAAGTTTTTCTAACCCTTTTGTGGTGTTAACCATGAAAATATTAACCAAATTTCAAGCCTCACAGCATTATTTACCTGCATGTGCAGACAGCCCGAAGCAACATCTTTAGTTAGTCTGAGATAAAACAGGCAATTCAGAGTTCCTTGGATCCCACTCACTTTCCAAGACTTACATTAGGGATTTTCCCAGAGTTTCGTATATTTGCCTCTAAATTTGGGTTTTGTCCCACTTTTTAAATGTTGTTTTCTAGTTTCATATCCCATTAAAAAATACTGCAGTAGTTTCAGTCTCTCTGAGTTTGCTTTGCTGGAAGAATATTGAGGTTACATTACATTCCTTACTGCCTGAGACATATAAATGCATTTAGGGCTTGCAAAGAACTTCATCTGTATCTGGTAGCAGCTGAAGAGAGGAGAGGGGATGAAGTGGAATTACTTATCAGTTCTCTCAGCCTCCTTTAATTCTGAGAAACTGCAACATAAGTTTGTTGTAGACAAAAATTAAATGGCATCTATAGGGTCAGGACATTTAATAAGTAGATTTTGACTGGTAGTTTAGCCAGTCACAACATGAGTAAAAATCCAAAAGGATTCTCCTTCTGATCGTACAGAGGTTATTGAAGGGTGCACAGTAAGTATGGTAGAAGTACTGAAACATTTTAATCAGATTATTTGTGCCAGAGAGGCCCAGAAAATAAACAAATATATATATATATATATCCTTATTTGAAGGATTGTGGCATTCTGACACTAAAAAAATATGCTATATTAATATTGCTTTACTGAAGGAATACTTACTTCATCTTCCATTAAAAAAATATTTCACTGGAATATGGAATGGAATATATCACTGTGCAAGATTACCTGTTTCTTTTATTTCCCTGCTGTGTTCAAGTAGTTCATAAGTAATTGGAATGTGGGAATGAAAGGGTGAATTGCCAGAGTTCTCCCTAAACCTATGGCAGTTGTACTGTGGAGTGTTCCTGCCTTTCCAGACATTCCAGGAGCAGGCGTTTGTTTTCACTGACCTCACCCACACTGAATACTTGCTGCCAACTAAAATCATTTCAGCAAGATGCAGCACATGAAGTGGTTTTTACAATTTTACTTTTCACTGGAAGAGTAATTCCATTTCTGATTACTCCAACACTGCAAAACTCAGCAGAAATTTCAAAGCCTATCAATTAAAGTGCTTTCCAATCAGGCACATTGTTGAGTATGTCCCTTCTCCTCCTTATGCAGTAACACTCAGGCTGCCTGCATTACCTCTGTGCTCTCATTACTTTAATTTCATCTTTTAAAGGAGAATATTATTTCAAGTAGAGAAGAAAACACTGCAAGCATACTTAGTAAGAGTCTTTGATAATTACAGAGAGAAGTATTTTAAAAGTTAAAATGTATCAGTGTTTGGCTGAGCTAGGGACATAAGTGAGAGCACGCCTGCTTTGCTGCTTTGCTGCTTCAGCAGAGCTCCCTTGGCCTGGGCCTTGGTCCCCAGGAAAATATTTGCTCCATTGAACTGGCACATTTGCTGCATTGCAGTGATGACAGAGGATTACTTAACTGGCAGGAATTATTCTAGGTTCTGGAATGTCAGTTTGTTTAGCAAAATTCAGAACTGAGACTTGAGAGAAGGCCACTGCCATGCAGGTTATGTCAGAAACTGAGCAATTCCCACCTTCTGGGTGTTACATATGCTGCCAGCAGAAGTTTGAGTGCTGCATTTCAGGGTGTATCCAGGCTGGCTGTACTCTGGGCACTTCCCAGGAGTGGGAATGATGGGCTGCTCTAACAGAGGGGTTGTGCTTTGCTGTTTCTAGTGCTTGAATAAAGTACACACAAATATACAGACACCCTTTTTTCAGCAGTGTCACTCTTCTCACCTGGTACTTTTGGGGTTTTTTCTGCCTGAGTTTCCCCCATAAAATAAGGAGCAGGCTACAGTGTCTTTACCATCTGCAGAACTCTGAGATCCTGCTGTTTCTTCTAGACAAGTAATGTGCTAGTGTGATAAATCCTTTTAATTTTCTTCAAAGTGTCTTGTAATGGTTTCTGTAACATCAGTAATCCTGCCATTCTGTGCAACAGAACAATTTTTCAAGTAATTAACATTAGACTGACAAGTTGAAAAATGCTCTTAGACTAGAACAAAAAATGTATTGCAGCCTGCTTTTATGACTCTCCTTCCTTCATTGAGAATGTGATGGTTTTTATTGCCATTTTTCAACTTCCTTATATTCCTAATTTTGTTGCAGTGTTCCAGCAAAAGGCCTGTCGAGTGACCAGTGACACCAGCAGGACATACTGTGAGGCCAGGAATCCTGGTACAGAATTTAATTTAGCTTTTTAACCACTGTGATATTTTTCAGTAGAGCTAGCGGAGTTTTGCTGTGACTTAATTTTGGGTGATTTAGCATCTGTTTTGCCACCTACGATTTATATCCTTAATGGTATTGCAGCATTAAGAGATCAGGTAAAAAAAAAAAAAAACCAAAAAACTAAAAGTTACAGTCTTGTAGGAAAGATTTGTAGAGTCAGAATTACTTTCCACTTTTATGTTTCCCTTCATGATTGTGATTAAAGCCAAGTCAAGGAAGGACAGGAGGGCTTTGCTATGCAGTAATTCCAGCCATGGAAAGACAGAAGTGGGGAGAGGAGCAGTTCTCTCCTGGGTACCCCAAGATGCAGGTAAATTGATTACTTGTGCCAGTCCAGTTGTTATTTGAGTTGCAGCACATTACAATGTTGCAGCTATAGACTCCATCAATGGTACCCCTTTGAACAACTCTTCCTTGCTTGAAATGAAGATAGTGGTGCATGATGGAACAGAAAAACTGACCCAAGTCATATTGATGGATTAATCCTTATCCTGGCCACACTTCCCATGCAGTGAAACAGGTGCAACAGCCTCATAGAGGGCTCAGAGCCCCTGTTCCATGGCTGCTTGTGTGTTCTGCATCAGCCATTCCAGTATCTCCTGGGGAGAAGCAGTGCCACACTTCCCTGGAGCAAGCTGTGAATCTGATAACACACATCTCCCTTCAGCTGTGACTCTATCATCATCTCCAGCAACACTGGGCTGCAGTGTTTTCTTGTTATTAAATGTATTGAATAATGTATTTCCTTCCTTGGAGGAAAGCAATCTTTTGAAATTTCAAGATGCTTCCTGACCAAATTTTATCCACAACTTTTGAGATATGTAATGTATGATGTTGAAGAAGAAAGGATAAAAAGGTACTGTGGATATTTTATATATCAACCATTTCCTTTATCATACCAGTACTGTAACTGTAGTGCTCAAAGGAAATTATTTTATGAACAAACACTAATGGAGAATCCATGGACCAGGGCAGTAGTAATGAAAGAAATGTTTGGGATGCTGCTCTGCTGCTGAAGAACAATGGTAGAATCCTCACTGATTTATTGCATTTCTCACTTTGTACATTTTGTTGTAGAAGCACACAGAGGTCACTCTGAGACAGTAACTTACAGCACTGTGGTACACAAGATCTCTTCTGAACAGGAAGAACTCATCCACTTGCAGAAACAAGTGAAAAAGGGGGCAATTTCTGTGGATGAAGCCCTTGACAGATTTAAACAGTGGCAGAACAAAAAGCAGAGACTACCATCCACTCAACAGGTATGAGTTTGAAATTTGTCCCTTGACTGAAATCTTGTTCAGATGTTCTAAAAGCAAGTTCTTGTGTTTTGGCTCTTGCATATGAGGTGAAAAGTAATAAGCATGGTTTGTATGCAAATCAGCTCCCAGGAAGCTTGCTGGTTATGGTTCTGAGTCTTCTAGATACCCATTCCCACTGTTGTTTGAGAGATTTTCTGAGTTTGGTTTAAGCCCAGAGTTAAATATGCTGATCTCCTAAGACTTGTGTTTAAACTGCTGGGTGATGTGCATCTTTCATGAAACCACAAACCTTATGTCACCAAACTAACCAAATGTGCTACTGAGCAGTGTCAGCTAACAAAACCTGACTATATCAAGCATACATTTATTCTAGCAGTTACAACATATTAACTTACACCAGGCTTTATGCCTGCCTGAAAGGGTTGAATATACTTAGTGTAATCCACAATTGTTGGCAATGCTCTACAGCTCCTTTGTACTCAATATATGGAGTAAATTGAGGTGCACAAAAACAGGAGTTACAAAAAGCCCACACACCGAGTCACTGAAAGAACTGCATCAAAGCTGCAAGTCATGGAGAGGAGATTTGTTAATTACTTCTAAAGAGACACATGGAGGAAGAGGTTATGCCCTCGTTTTATATGAGGTCATGCATTAACAAAAATAATTTCTTGTTGTCCTTTAGGTCATTTAGTACAAAGAGGAAAAGCAAAGCTAGTCTGCTGCTTTTCAGAGTGAAAGAGCTATCAGATGCTGCCAGCAAGGAGAGTGCTCTTTGTGTTTGCATCTACTTGAAAATCTGAGCTTTGTCATCACAGTGGAACACTTAACAGCAAAAGTGCAAGGGCCTGGAACAGTTTGAGGGCCCTTTCCCAAGCTGGGCACCAGCAGCACAGCACTAGGGTACCACCTTCCAAATCCATCTGCAGCCAAGCATGCAGATGAATTGCTGGTATTGCTCTCAGTCAGGGGCATTTCTTGTGGAGGAAGATCGTATCTGATCTTTACCATGATAGCAGCACCAAGTATTTTGTTTTTCTGGGTGAGCTATAAGATGCCCATATTTACTTGGCCTGTTTTCAGTGCTTCAGGAAAAAAGCTGCTTCATAGTGGTCATTTTTACCCTGCATTGCATGTGTGACTTTTCTTTGGTTTTGCTCCATAGAAAAGTCTTTTCTTCTTAGTCCTCTATAAACATGATGAACTGACTTCATGCTGTCACTGCAGTTTTTTGTTCTTCACTTGGATTTTTGAGGAAAAGTTGGTTTTCCAAAAATAAAAAACCAACCCTCAACAAACAGAAAAGGACACCCAAGACTCTGTAATCTAATGCCAGAATCATTTTAACTTACTGCTGGCAGGGATAACTCCACAAGAGTTTTAGGTTAAAAATGCTAAAATTAGCACCATAAACATTTTTCAGGCTTTTAAAATTATTTTCCAGGAGAGAGATGCTTGGTGTTCAGAATGCTAAAGAATTCAGCTCTTTATAGTGTCTCACTGTTTCTACAGTAAACTTCCATTACTGATTTCTGCTGCTGCTTTTATGCTTGTTTTTTCACTTACAGGAAAAACTTCATCACCTGAGAGACACCACGATCAGAAACAGACAAGAAAATGAAAACTTGAATGGTAAGTTGTGCTTTTTCTGCCTTGAAGGACTCTGAAGCCTTGAACTGCGAGTGTAGTGCAGAGGTCTGATCCAAACCCTTTTGGATCGGGCATTAAATTTGTAATGAACATTTTCTGTATCTGATCACAATTATTTTAGCATAATCAGGCCTTCAGCAGTGTCAAGATTTCATCCCAAGATGAACTCACTGTGAGTCAATGGGGCAGAAAATTTACCAAGTCTCTGTGGCTCAGCTTTTCTGTAGCCTGTTTCCTACTGCATCATCAGAATTTGGGTAGATGGCTTCTTTAGAACAATTTGCTTGATGACTTCAATATTTTATTTGTAAATCAGCCATCAATTTGCACATTTTTTATGAACTTTCTACTGCTACAGCAGTTTTTGTGAGTATTGTGATCATTATTTAAAAATGTACTGTTGGTGATTTAAGATGCTTTTTTCCCTTTTGGGAGAAAAAAGGGATTTTTGGGGTTGCTCTGTCCAGGACCAGGAGCCAGACTCTATGATGATTGTAAGTGCCTTCCAACTCCTAATATTCTATGACTCTTTGTAATTTATTGTCACCTACAATAGTATAAAGCATCTGCTTTTTCTGAAAATGGTTTTCTCTTGCTGTTACAAAAAGAATCTATTAGAGGGTATTGGTTTTAGTCCTTTGATTTCTTGTAAACTTCAGTACATATGCTGAAAGGAAAATTTTTTTTTTCACACTGGACTTAGTACCATTTGTATATCTCTATTTTAAGTTATCACCTAAATGCATTATTTCTTTACTGCAAGAGAAAAAAAACAATGCACAGTACTGCTTTCATTATTCTCTTAGACAGCGTTGTATTTATGTGAACTTGAGAGGTACTGTAATTAATTAAGGGAAATTCCTGCTGGCCCAGTAACAGCTTTGCAGTCCAGATATTTCAGCTTTAATATCCTCTGTGGCTGGTAGGGAAGCAGTGTCCTGAGCAAAAGCCTTCACAAGGTGCTCAGAGCCTGAGGGCTTGAGATCACTGCAGCTCACGAGAAGGCGAGGGTGACTCTTGGGAAGTATTTGTCTGTAGTATTTGTCCACAGCAGCAGTCCTGCCTCTGTAGCTGTCCTGCTTCTCCAGAGTCCATTGTTGAATCATACCGGCAGAAATGTAGTATCAACACCAGAATTGTTAATTTTGTGAAATTATCCAGTAACTCAGATAATGATCGCTGTATTCCCTTCTGATGCTAACCTCACTGCCCTCTCTTACACTGTCATAGAGCCTGTGAAGCATATAAATCAGCAGCTGTGCACTGCAGAAATACAGTGGGAAGAATCATTATGGTCTGTGTCCAACAACAGAGATCAAAATATTTCAATGCTTGAAAAAAAGGACTTCCTCTAGAACTGAAGGCATATCAATGGCAAGAGTAAACAAGGATTGCAGAGGGAGGATACCTATGTCCGGACATAAATTCTCTGAAACAAAAATGACAGTTACCTTCTCTTCTCCCTTGGAGTTCCTAAGGAAAGCAGACTAGAGAGCCTTCATTTGAGAGACATTTTGTTTCACATGTCATGTAGCAAAGTGGTATGTGTGCATGTCAGCTGTCCTCAGATTTATTCTAAGAATGCTACTTTTTACATGCAGATACAGACTCTCCCTGCTGTACCTTTAAAAACATGGGCCTCCTTCTCTAGGCTCCATGTTTGAAATCAGGATTTGGATAGTCTTCTTCATAGACAGTTTTTGAGGTCTTGATTGAGGATTTAAAGAGATCACATCTGAAGTCTGTTAGAAAAAGACTTTGATTTTATTTTAATGAGAAAGGAAAATATCTCCTAGAAATTAGTATGGAACTCAATTTTTAATTTCTCGATAAGTTTGATCTTGCGTCCACTGTAATGAAGTTATTAATGAGAGTGACACTCATTTCAGTCTTCCATTGTAACATTTGATGCTATCTCAAAGTTCATGTCTCATTTTGTAACAGTTTAGTATAGGACTGAATAATACCCTAAAACAAAATCAACCATAAAGCAAAAGGTTCTGCCACTCTACAAAACCCTGTTTTAGGAACAACTAAGTAAAGCCTAGGGATGTAGAGCATTCATTTGTAGAAAGTACAGGCAGGGGCAATGCTTTAGCTCCATACTTTATAATAAATATCTGGTCTGACATGTAGACATTGATAGTATTTTTTTTTTCCCAAGATATTAGCCCACAGACCAAAACAAAACAAAACAAAAAAAAAAACCCCAAATACCTTAAATAAAATCTTAAGGAAATATGTAGAAGATTAGTGGACAAAAGCTCCACTTTTAAATCTGAGTAGCCCAGATTTTTTAGGGTGCACCACCAAAGTACTGAACTAGAAGGAGCCTATTACCCATGGGAAACTTTATCATTGAGCAAGGCTCCTTAAGCTTAGGTAAGGCTGGAGAGTCTTGGGTTTGTGCATGTCCACCAATAGAAAAAATGGCAGCAGCTGAGACAATATTTAGGCACGGATTACTAGACAAGTTTCCTTTAAAGTCTTAAAAAAACAACACAGCTTTCATGTGCTTTCATGTGCTTTCATCCCACATCCTTACTTCCCAGCACATGGGAATATTTCAAAACCTGTGTGATGCCTATCTACATCACTGGGCATTTGAATTACCTATGTGAATCTCATTTAGCCGTTTCTGAACATGGAATTTCAAAATCTGCCTACTATTGCAGTTACATTATGGCACCTTGTGTGTCACATCCCACAGATTTAGTCATCCAGCCCCTAAAAATATGCACAAGCTTGCATATTTTTATGGAAACTACATAAGATGCTTTGAGTTGCTTGTAGTTAGCTATCCTCTCACAGCTAATCTCTGTAGAACCTTGAACTTGTTTGTTAGGGAGGGAAGTGCCAGGTTCCTCATCAGAACTGGGAGCGACTGATGCTGTTCTCCAGGCTTGGCATAGCAGCAAGAACTGAGTATTAGGTGTCCCTGCTTCATTGCTAGGTAATGAGCAAGACAGAGGCCACAGAGGACAATCTATAACTGAGCTGGACTTCAGGAGACAAATACTGCATTAAGCAAATGTTAAGCTTGATTTATTGTTATTGGTGGCGGTGTTGCTACAACTGTTATTTCAATGCCAGCGACTTCTATAATGATTGAAGGTAGGTCTTGGGAAAAGTGTTAGATGTTTTAATAATCCTCCAATGACAAATCTATATACCCATGGGACAAATGAGCAACTCAGTCTTTGTTTCATCTGTTCAGGCTTGGCCTCCCTGGCAAGACTGGCAAGGTAAGTGGCCTGCTGTGGAGAGGTCAAAGCTTTTTCCACAGGCTACTTCACTGCAAGCATTTATTTCTGAGCTGTTAAAATCAGTAGGTACTGACACTGGAAATGGCCTTCCTATCAAGAAGGGCAACTTTACCAGCTGTTGCTGTAGACATTTAAATACTGACCAGCTCCTGCAAGGTCCTGTAAGTAGGCAGGTAATCTACTGCAGTAAAGGCATCCTCCACAGAATTTCTTCTGCCACATTTTGATTTCCAAATGTGTAGATGCCCAACTTGCTGCCAAAGACCAATCTCTTTCCCATCTTGATCCAAAATACACCCAGAAGAGCACTATGCACATTCTACAAACTGGCAGGTTATTGATTACATTTGCTATCCAAAATGTCTGGCTTCATTCCCCAGCCCTCACCAGTGCCTTGTTTTTAGTCCAAGTTGCTAACAGATTGCTTATTCATCAGTTGATGCCTCTCCAGCTTGCAGGTTGTATCTAAGTAGAGTTCCGTGAAAACTATAAAAACACCCCTTATTTTTGATGACAACTGCCAATTTCTGTTTTCTCTGCTAGGTCAACAGGAAGATGAACAAAGACAGACCCTAATTTTGGAATTTTGGCATTTGGATTCACAGACACTAAAACTTCTTTAGTCAGCTTAGCAAAGTTGAAATAACTGAAGCACATACAAGCTTTTGTATGTTTGGACAGTAAGGAAGTCACAGAAAAGCTGCTTTTTTCCTCCATGGCTTCAAAAGTATTTCAGTCAGGACTTCTAGTCTTGAAAATACTTACTTGTTGGTAGTTTGCAATACTGTACATTGGACTTGTGAAGGAACATAAGCCTAGCTTATTTCCAACTTCTTAAGCTTCACATGATGCTCAAAGTTCAAATCTAGAAAATAAAAAAAAAAAACAGTTTCTTGCCTATTCAGCAAGTGTGGTCTTCATGAGGCAAGCTCAGAGTCCCACTGCTGACAGGAGTTCACCAAGACAACGAATATCCATGTATCTCTCACCTCTCCTAATTGTCACCAAGAGAGACCAGCCTTGCTGTTGGGAGTAGGATTTGTACAAAATCCACCTCATGTCATTCTCCCACACGACAACTGCTTATTTCTGTGAGTCTCTTGCTCCCCTGCTCCCAGGGACATGTGCTGTCTCCATCTTTGAAGTAAAGCACATAAAAAGTGATTCATTGTAGGAATGTGTTTTCTGAATTATTCATCTTTGAAATATATTTTGCACAAGCCTAACTTATTGATTTCAATTATTTCAATGCATCTTTTTTCTTTTTAGTCTACAACTAGGAGCCCCATAGACCAGGAACAGATGCCTCATTACCCAAGGTAAGAGCAGGTACATGGGTGCACACACACACACATGGAAACAAACGCTTGTCGAGGTCCTTTCCATCAGAGTGCATTTGTGTAACAGGAGGGTGGAAGTACATCTCAGACAGAGGCTCTGATTTCACAAGAGAAACCATTATCATCGCACAGTCTGGTTTGTACTAGAGCTTCTTTTTTATCAGCTCTCAGCCTATTCTTGTTTAGTGCAGGGCAGATTAGCAAGCACTGAGGCACTGAGCTCACCTGAGGGTGCAGCTGAAGAGAGTTCCTGCCAGTTATTGCTACTAAGGCAGGGTATGCACCTAAAAGCTGTATCAAAATCAAGTCCTACATCCTGATTTCACAAGCAGTATCAAACATGCTGAATAAAGTTGAAAACCATAGATACAGTGATGTGTTCAGACTAAACACAAGACCAGTGGTCATTTCACTGCTGGGAAGCTTAGAGGTGATGGTACTGTCTCCATAAACAGCAAAATTTTCCAATGGTTGTGCTAATGAGTTTCTTGTGTTTGGGGCATCTAATGACCTCTGTAATAGCTGGGGGGTTTAATTATTACTGTCTTCTACCTGTGTGCTTCCATTTATATCTCATTGTATTACTACTATAATAAGATATTGTTATAGCATTAATATTTTTGTTATTATTGTGTAATATTATTAATATTATGAAGTAATATTAGCTCACAGTAGCAAACTGCTGCACTTTTTTCCTGAAGACAACTGTAATTTTAAAGGCTCTGTTAGCTAAGTTACTGTGATTCAGCTTGCCTCTCCAACTTTCCCAAGTGAGGGGAGTGCAGTGAGGTGCTGTTGTTATTTTTTTTTTAACTGGAACGTGGATTCTCTTCAGTGGGGTCTCTTCTACCACCCTACTCTCATGTAAAGGAGAGGGAAGTTGCTTCTTGCAAGAACTGTTGTGTCCGTGTTTTATTTCTGGAGCCAAGTGCTCGCTGGAGTGCAGTGTCTACACCTTAAAACAATAGCTATCTCCTGTGCTGCTGCTTATCCTCTGAATCACTTCTTCACATCCCCCCTCTTCAAAAGTTCTTATGAGAACAAAAAAAAAACCCAAAAAAATCTTATGACCTGAGCTGAAAATGAAAAATGATTGCTCCTCCTTCAGTAGGCAGCTTAACTCCTACATGGGCATTCCTAATGGAGCTGTTTCCTTGAGTGGAGATGAAGTCACTTAGACTGAATGAGTAATAAAGCTTTGAATTTTACAAGCTCTGAGGCTGGTGAAAACTACTACAAAAAACTGGGTAATAGCAGAGATGCTTATAAATTCCAGATTGCTAAAGTGAGATGAATCATCCAAGGGGAGAGGGGGAATCACCCCTGGGATAAGAATAGGTGATTTCTGTCACTTCAAGAAAATAATGATAAAGTAGATGTGGGAGAACTTGCAAATACAATTTATCCAGAACATTCAATAAATTCTGTTTGTGAATTATCCACATCAAACTGCAAGGTTCTCCTCCTCTGCAAACTATGGCCTCTCCATAGTTTTCTTGCTGTTTTCTGTCTTCAGATTGGTTCAAAGAAACCACTTCTTTTTTAAAGACTAATTTCAGGGAGATTTTTGAGTGTTTGACTGTTACAAAAAAATGCAGATAAACATTCAAGACCTGCCTTTCTATTGCTCATGTTTTAACTCTCCAGACAGTTGAGTTTTCAACTCCAGTGCAAAGTTCTTAGCTAAATGTGATTCTTACTTAAGAATCACATTTTTCTTACACAAGGTGGGAGGAGGATAAGGAAATTGATATTCAGCTGGGGTACCTGAAGGAACAGAATGGTTTTAATTCTCTCATACTCATTTCATCAAATACAGTTTGATCTTGTTCTAAACAAACCTGACCTATTGAATAACAGGCATTTTTCATCATTACCTGCAGGGTGACTCTGCAGCCAGCTGCACATCAGTGTCCTCTGCTTGGCATCCCACACATGTTCCAGCTGTGCCCTGACAGCCTCAGGCTCCAGCCCATCCTGCTGTGACACCTCCATGGGTTCACTGCTGCACTTCCTTGCATCCTCTTGCCAGGACCAGCTCTGGAAGAAGACCAGTATCACTAAAGCAAATTAATAAGGTTTCTTGTAAAGTCATCACTGAATTTTACACCTTTTCCTTTGCTTTTTCTTTTCACAAGATGACAGCTGACAACTTATATAAAGATGTATTGCATGTTTTGGTTAATGATTTTTGAAGTCATTTCAGTTTTTCCATTGTGCTTGGTAAGTTGTTTAAAAGTAGATTTTATGCACAAAAGAGGAAGATTGTAAAAGGCTATAAAGATTATTGAGTGAAAGTAAATAAAATTTAACTTTTGCTTTTTGTTGAAACATTTTTATATTAAGTCTGTATAAAAATTCCTAGGAATAATGGTATTTCATTATCAGTTTAAATAATTGTACTCACATTAAAGCTAATTTCTTAAGCCAAACTATGTAAACCAGTACTAATTATCTACTAATGCATTAAAGTGATTCCAAGAATTTGGTTTACGAGGAAATTGTGTTTTGTTTAGTAAGTTGACTAAGGTAAATTATATCCAGAACAAAACCAAATTACTTTCTACTGCATTAAGACAGCAACAGTAAAGGAATAAATATGGTTAATGGGTATAATGGTCTGCCTTCCCATAGTATTATTCTACAAAATTTATGTGAGCATGTGATGAGACAAGAGTATGCAAGATGACCTGCCCTATTTCATGCACAAAAACAAGGAAAAAAAATCTCCTTATTATAAATATGTTTTCCTCCTGAAATACAGGTTAAAGTGACACCCAAATTTGGAAGAGGGGAGTGGATTTGAAGTTCAGGCCCTCAAGGCTCCTATTATTTTTCCAATCCCAATAAATTATTGTGCCAAGTGAACTATTAGGAATAAAAATAAGCCAAAAAGCCAATGTTCAAATTTTAAAATGATGACAGGATCTTGAAAACATATAGATTTAGCATAATTAAAAATCTATTTTCTATTTTAAATGGTTTGATTAAACATTTTCAGTAAATTATTAGTTCTCTGGGGAAAACCTGCATTTCTGTTAGAAACACTCCCAAAAAATACTGCAGATGTATTTCTATGAAGTCGTGAATATTCAGTGACTGCTGTATTACACTGGCAACGTAGCTTTGTGTACCATACACAAAAAAAGCCCTGAAATGTGCAAATGTGCAGTGTATTCCAGAGCTGGAAATACAGTCAGTGTCTGTGAACTGAGGGCCATGAGGCTGTCAGGCTTTATAGGGGAGAAGCTGGGATGTTTTAAGACTTACCTGGCTCCATGGAAATGGGAGTGGGGAGAATTATTTGGAAATCTAAATTAATATAGGCTGTCATTTCCCCCTTAAGAGGGCCTTCTTTCTCCCCTCAATATTTTTATATATATATATATATATATATATATATATATATATATATATATATATATATATATATATAAAATATATAATATTTATATTCTTACAAACATAGCTAGTCAGTGTATCCCCTGGCAAGCATTCCTGAGTTGACAACATATAGATGGAGATGTAAATACAAAAAATGAAAAGGTTCTTCTCGTTGGTACCTGCTGTCTTTTCTGCCATTTGTTGCTTGTTTCTGTAGCAGGGGAGATGAAGGGACCTTTCCTGGGAGGGGGTCAGTCCTCCCAAAACTCCAGGCAGGATCTGGATGGTCTCTGTGCTGCCAAGGAAGAGGCTGTGGCCCAGTGGCTCCTGTCCTCCAGTGAGAGGGCACATGGGCAATGCAGAGAGTTGTGCTCAATGGTAACAAACTACAAAACTGGAAATTTGCAAAAGTAAAGCACAGACAGTTACATCAAGGAAACAGTATGGTTTTTCCTGGGGAAAAATAGAGTGTAACAACACAGCAACACTGCCAACCACACAAAGCAGAAGCCTGAGAGTAGCTCCCCTCAGGAAATAGAAGTTCACTCTGTGTGCATGCATGTATTTGCATCTCTAATGTGACGCTCCACAGTTTCCAGCCCAGGAGAATTTAGGATTACCCATAACAAAGCAACTCCAGTTCTCTGCTTCTGCTGCTTCATCCAAGCCCTGCTCTGGGCATCCCAAGTAGAGCAGCACCAGCGTTAGTGCTTTGGGCAGCCCTGTTTTACAAAAAGCAAGAGTAATTTCAGCTCTACTACAGAGTGCAGTGCAGTCTCAAAAGGATGCAAGACAGCAGTAAGAGAGACATGCAGTTGTCACTTTAATGAAGAACTACTTCTGCTACACCACAGATTTGCTTGGTTCATCCCTCTGGTCTCCTCTGACTCTTGATATTATAATGTGGAACATCAAAAACCCAAACCAAACAAAATACACCCCACCAAAACCCAGATCAGTTCTTGCCTGTCTGCAAAATCTTCCTGAAAAACTGTGTGTCATCCATAAAAATGCGATTTCTATGGTATTAAATTCCACAATGGCTAAGCAACAAGTTGAAAACAGGGCTTTTGTTCATTTGGGTTTTGTTTATACACACAGAATTCCCACCCACCCATACTTTGAGGCAGCCAGCCAAGACCCAGAGGAGAAATGAAGGGATGGATGCCTTTTTTTTTTCCTTCCCAAAGGGAATTTCTTCATCTCAGCATAGTTAATTATGTTCAAGCTACAAGTAAAATCATTATACTTCTGCAAAAAAAAATAGCATCTGTTCCCCACCCCTCTCGTGTTCAGTATTCACAGTCTGTTTGCTGCTGCAGGATTTCCATACCTTTCCTCAAGGTGTGCCACTGAACTTCAGACTCGTTTCTAAACAGACATTCCAACACAAAGGAAGTCCTGAAGTTTTGCTAACCAATGTGCTTCACTAACAGGGAACATCAGCAAGTGCCTGGTAGGCAGTGCCTGAACAATCAAGTAAATCACAGGAGCCTGAGAGCCTAACTGAGGCATGATCCCTGTTGTAGGTGCTCTAAAATATTAGTTTCATTTATAAAATATTAGTTTCATTTCATTAGTAAGATAGGGGATTCAGTAGCCAGCCCATCAGCAATAACGCCACTCCACACTTCCAGCTGGCAGCGTGTATGCCATTAAACTTGAACCAATAACTCATTGAAAAATAAATACTTTTAACACGGTGACATCCAAGAGAAAGTAAAACAATGCAGAGAGATCTGCAGCGACTGCAGTTATCAGCAAGTTTGATCTGCCAGGGGCCCGTTACAGAAGAGGTTTCAGTGAGTCAGCAGTGCTCAAAGATTGCCCACTTTTGCTGGGATAACTCACCATGTGGATGTAGCCTGTCATCCATGAAGGGGTGCCATGGCCTTGCTGGATGTTCAGCCTATTAAAAAATACTCATAGCATTTCAACACCTGTGTAACACGCAGCAGACTGAGAATAAATATCAAGTCCTACCTTCATTTTACTAAGGAAGCTACAGTCCGTGCAGGAATGTAAATGGTGCTGAAGATGGATTTCAGTCTTCACAGGAAAGATCTACTGTGAGAAGAGCAGGAGCAAAATGACAGGAGTTGTCCTGACAGTGCTCGAGGGGGTGTGAATAACAAAGGGGAGGCAGAGCCATGCAGACTGACTGCTCATCCCCTTCATTTGCTGTAACCAGCTTTCTCCCTGACAAACTTCGGAGTCATAACTCAGTAATGCTGGAGTGAGTCATTCCAGAAATAGGCCCCAAGACAAGCCATTGACAAGCAAGGTGGAGGGACGTACTCAGCTGCTCTAGACGCACTGGGACGCGGTAGCTGAAATTAAGAACTGCATCAAGAGAGCAGGGAAGAGTTTAATGGAGGCAGAAAGCGGTCCCAGGGAAGCAGCAGTCAGTTTATGCCAGACTCCTAGTACAAGAAATCAGAAGACCTATACCAGCAGCACTGTCAATTCTCAACAGTAATTTCAAAGGCTTGGATCAGCCTCTTTTTACAGAAAAAAAACCAAAACAAAAACAAACCAGGAATAAAGCACTCAGGTCTCAGCTCACTTCTGCAAGGACCTTCCATACGCACAGACAGCAGGGTCCCACAGAGGTGAAGAATTCATTGAGACTGCCCAACACTGTAAAAATACACAAGTTGCGATTGTTTGCAGATGCAAGTGACATACAATACTAAAACGTTCACCAGAAAAAGCTTACTGTTACCATCTATACAGAGAATGTTCCTAGTCTGGTTTAAAACAAAAATACAAAAAGCAGCATGTTTAATCAGTCAGCATTAAAGTTCATGAATTGTAATGCTAAAATACCTCATTATGAATCAGTGTTTTCAGTCCTGGCAGAAGACAGGCCAAAAGATTTCACCCCAGGGCACTAACCTGTGAGGCTTGGTTGGGTTACAGCAACTCTTCAGAAAGTAACTCTGGATCCAGTGTGCTTCAAGGCAAGACACACAATTGTCTGTCTGACAATTATCTGAAGGACTTTTACCTAAGGTGGATTTGGGGAATTCAGTCACCTTCTCTGGTGCTTGCAATACCTTCCTTTGCTAGATTAAGTGCTGTTATCAGAAGTCTTTTCATACAAAGATATTTATAAATAAAGAAAAAAGCCCCAAACTTAAATGGAGCTCACAAAGCAGACTTGGTAAACTTTGCTGTAGCTTTTGAGGTTATCATAAGCAGTTCTACCTGCAGGGCATGGGCTGGCACAGGCCATTGCTGTTTATTACACCACAGGAGCACCCACACGGCCTCGGGCTGGAGATGACGGTCCCACAGACATAATATAAATTATATACAGCTTAGGTTTCAGTCACACTCAGAAAATGAGAGTCAGGCACCACAAGGCAGCAGTAAGTAACTGAACATACAGCTTACGGCAGGTGACCTCATCCCTCTCATTTTTCCATGTCACTAGGTTTAGCTGTCCCTTTCCTACTCAAATCTGATATGTGACTAGGCATCAAAATCTAGACAAAAACCTAGACAAAAACCTAGACATCAAATCCTAGACAAGCAAATGCCAGCAGCTGCCAGCCACTGAACAGAGCCTGCATCAGCTGCCATTCTCCCAAGTCAATAGTTCTGGCTCACAGCACACAAGGAGGTATGGAGAGGCACAAAGGAGATGGAGAGTGGGAAAGAATTAGGCAAGGGGTAAATTGCACCATTACCACAAGAGGGAAGCCTTCATTTAAGTTAAAAACTCCATCACAGACAATACAGTCAAGAACTTACATTAGTTTTCTATTTTAGGGTGGATTCCATTAATCTATAATCACAGGAAGCAACAAATAAACTCCCTGATGCCGTCTCTAGTGATCAATTACCTTTGGAGCCAAAGAACTTTCCTAACTTAAAAAAATAAATAAATAAAGAGAGAAAAAATTCTCAAAAATTAACTTTTTCCAGCCCTAACACACTAAAAACTTTGGGATTGATATTACTACACAATTGCACATAGGTACCACAAACTGCAGTGCATATTTTATCTTGTACAATTTCCACTGCCTTCCTGTTCACGAGTTTCAATCTCACTTAATGGATCAGGCCCAACAGTGATACAGTGACTCTCTGGTAAGGAAGAGTGATGGAAAAGTGATGAGACCAAAACAAACGAGAAAATTCTACTCAGCTCTACAGAGGATTCTTCTCTCCTTAAGCCATTGAATGAGTTTTAAGTTGCCTTTATGCCATACCTGACCTGCCTCAGTTTATTGAGAAGAGGCTAAAATCACCCTGAGTCCTGGGGGGAAAAGACTGAAGTATTTTTATCTCTCATTATCAGACACCTGTGGTCATTTCAGAAACAAGGGAAAGAAAGAAGTGGCGGCATTCCTCTCTGATAATTCATTGCCTTTTGAGCATTGTCACATCATTTCTTATTTTCTCCTGCCCACCTAAACAGAGCTTTACAAGATGTGAGCACCCTGTAAAGGAATTCTCAGTAAAAGACACATTAAAACACTTCTCAGGCAGTATAATTTACTTTCTGGATACTTTTTGTTAATATTTCCTGCTACATGAGCTTGAGCACTGAACTCAATTGCCGTCATACAGTTATGTGTTTCCTCAATTTTTATGGGTCTGTTTGTTTGTTTGTTTTGCTCAAGTGTCATTAACCAGATCTTGCATTCTATTTCTGACTGGTGATCTGAACACAGTCCTCATTTATTTTTCCAGCTTTACATATTACATGTCAGATTTGTGCCTAATTGTGTGCCTTGCAAGATAAACAGAATTGCACACTGGAGGCATTTCAGAGTAAAAACACTAACTGCTTGCAAAATTAAGCTGAGATCAGGATACTAACAAAATCAGCTCCCCAGAGCATGGGTCAGCTTCCCAAAAGAGTCTTTGAGAAAGCTACACTTCTGCTGGTGCTTGAAACAGAATTACTTCCTACAGTCCAGTGCTGTAAAACACAATTTTGCCTTGTAAAACTCATAATTTAGATTTTTTTAAATGATGCTGCTGAAGGAAAGCAGAAATTTAACCTGCACAGCTTCTCTGATCACTGTCCAACTGAAGTCAAAGCAAAGTTCCAACAAATTCTGCATGATTACAGCAAGCTCCACTTCTCCAAGTTAATTTAAACAGCCCCTTTATGTTTCAGCAAAATACTGGAAAAATAGTATTGGAGTTCCTGAGGAAGTACATGACTTGAATTGCATGTGTAAGAATGAGGCATATTCTGGGACACCAACAACAGGGTGAAAAAAAACTATTTTGCCTCGGGGAGGAGACTGGTTTAGTTCACTTACAAGGTTATTAACTCTAAGGTTGAATGAATGAAGAGCTCAAGACACCTGTATTAACAGGCAGCTGACAGAAGGCACTTGAGATATCTCTCCATTTTCCACAGAATACCAAATTAGCATAAACCAAAATCAAAGTGAAGGAGATAAGATAGAGCTGGAACAAGTTATGCACTACAGGAAGGCATCTAAGTCCCCTAATTCAAAGGAAGTCACACCACACAACAATAACGTTTGTTTCTCTCCTGCTCAACCTCACCTGAGCACTCACTGCATCTGCAGGAACAGCCGAGCCTTGCACGCCCTCCTCCCTCCGTTCCCCCCATCTCAGCTTGCTATATGCCTTGAGGCAGAAAAGCTGAGATATCCACCCACACACTTCTTATGTCTCCCTTCTGCTTGGTTGCCTTCCCAGAAGGCCAAAAAGGACACGCTTCTTCCCCATGGCATGTCAGCCAACCCTTCTGCAGCCACACAGAAATTTCCTTTTTTTATTCTTCCTCAAACTTCTGCAAGCCAGCTCCAGCCAAACCACAACATAGCCCAGAGAGAAACCAGCTCAATGGTGGGAAACACACTTTTTTTTTCCTCCCCATGAATAAGTCACAGATAGCATCAGACTAAACAGACTAATGAAACATCCGCATGTCTGTTTTGCTTCACTGACCTCATCTATTTGCTAAACACTTTGGGGTTTAGGATATCAGAAAATCCCATGGTCAGTTGCTTGCTCAGTCTCACACAGCCAAGCTCTCCTTATCTAGCAGCTTTCCATGGAGCATTAAGTTAAGCAAGACTCCCTGCACTCACCACAGAAGCTGCAGTTTATTTATTCAGGAAATTTAAGTGTGTTTTTAAGAACACTGGCAACCAGGGCATTTTTCCCATTCCTAAAGGGAGAATAGAAGCAAAAATACGTCCAAGACAAAACCACATTGTATTCCAATAGCTGGGGGAGTAAAGACCCCTCCATTCTCTTCTTGCTTGTGTACCTCATTGTAAAGAACACATTAAAGTGGTGGGTGAGCTGATTCCAAGCCTTCTCTTTCCACCCACAGCTTTTATTGCGTTTGCCTCTGTTCAATCATTCATTCATGCTCCCTCAGCCACTCGCCCACATCTACTCCTTGCTGACAGCCCAGCTGCACACACGCATTCCCAATTACAGGAATGGCTTCTGTGTTCCAGTGCTGACAGAAGAAGAGAAGCAGTGGGGAGAGAAGGCTCTGAAAGGCCTCAGGATGGACCATCCCAGGGCTGCAGCACACACACAAGTAATGTGCCAGTGCTCAAACTCACTCTTGTAAAGCCACTGGAGCAGCCCCCAGGGGACTATCTGCAACATCAAATTGTTGCTGATTTTAGATGCAGAGGCAGCACTGTTAACCATCAATCATGGAAAGGGGTGTTTTTAAAGGAACTGAAGGCAGGTGAAATTGAAGAGCTTGAACTTGAAGAGCTCAGCCTTAATAGCCATAGAAAAGGCAGAACATCTCTCTGTTACAGTCCCTCAGTTGCAGGTAACCCTGCCCAACTTACCACCGGACACAACTTGAAAACATTCTTTCCCCACCCTCTTGACACCCACCCTTGAGATATTTGTATGCATTGATAAGATCCCCTTGGTCTTCTCTTCTCCAGGCTGAACAAGCCCAGCTCCCTCAGCCTTTCCTCATAAGAGATGCTTCAGTCGTGTGATGCTTCAAATTTCAATCAGTCGTGTGATGCCTCACCTCCTAACAGAGTCATTACTGAAGAAATTCAATACAACAAAAATTTAGGGGAGAAATCGTTCATCTTCTACAGACACCATTAGAACTGTGACACCCTGGCACATCAGGCCCACTCTTTGCTGTCTCATGGTTTTTTAGCAGCCTTTTTCCCCTTTTCCCTCAGGGTTCAAGGCAAGCCTCAAGACAGTAGAGTTGTGCCTCACACAGCAAAGAATCCAGCCCGCCCAGCAGTGAGCCACAGAAACAGTCCTGCAAGGAGTATTTCGAGTTCTCAGAGACCCTCCTGACGAACCTCAGCATTACCAGCACAACGTGATGTATGCAATAGCAAAGGAAAGTCATGATGGGGCACAGACAAGGAGCATGATAGCAGGAATGGCATCATTCCCATACTTCATCTTCATTATTTGACAGTTCACAATCTCTTCAGGATGAAACCCACAATCTTATCAGCTGATGTGCTCAGCTGATTGCAGTGACACACACTACATTAAATTCTCCAGCAACCAGAGTGTAATAGCCCTCATTGCTGCAACAGATTGAAAGTGCCATTTTAAATCTATTTGATTTTCCCAGTAGATATGGGTTTCTGATGAATCATTATGTCTCAGCGTAGCAGAGGGGATGTGTTCCAGCCCAGCTAGATAACCAGCAGCGAAAACAAAAGATTGTATAGCAACATGATATGCAAAGCACGGAAGAATAATGATCAAATGAAGGCTTTCAACCCTGAATGAATGAAAGAAACCAAGTTCCTATATTATACGGAGCATTAAATAAGTATGCCAATTTCAAATGTGGTGACTACCTGCTAGGACTGTATCCCAACACTTACTTTCACTTTTAAAGAAATGAGGAGGGAGGTGAAGGATGATGCTGTAGCTGTTCAAGCCCCAGTTGAGATCTGGGCAGCAAGGTGTGTTGTCTGAGCACAGCAGCTACTGCCTGTAGCTTAAATCTATTCTGGGATTGCAAGATGCCACCTGGATTTTTTTCAGGGGGCTGTCACCACACTGCCACAGGTGCTTTGTCCCTGGGAGTAGCACTCTCACAAGGACTGAGAATGCTAGGCTCAGAGACTCACCCCAAATCCAAGCACTGCACATAAAGACACCTCTGCCCTCTAACTTGAGTGCTTCGGCATCACAGCAGCAATTCCAGCCCTCTGAGGCACTGAACTCCAGCTGTACTGCAGGAAGGAAGGACTAAACACCCACTTGTATGGAATTAGGGATGCAACACCCACAAGCTCAGATCTCAGAAGCTGACCATCATCAGGCCTACGGTCATTTGGAAATTCAGCCCTCTCAGGTCTGTTCAGTAAGCCGCTGTTTTAGACTTCTAAAAAGCATAAAGCTGCTCAAATAGAGAGCCTGTATCTGCAAGGTTACAGCATATGCCAGATGTCTTGCCAAGGACAGAAAGCTTGAACCAAAAGTTAAAAGCTTCATTTTATGATTATTCTACCTTTAATTGTTTACTGGTTGCTGAAATGTGTGGCACCTTTTCAGCTCAACAGCTGGCTGTGTTGCAAGGATCACAGAATAAGCTGAGTTGGAAGGGACCCACAAGGATCAAGTCCAGCTCCTGACCGTGCACAGCACCATCCCCAAGAATCACACCATGTTCCTGAGAGCATTGTCCAAACACTTATTGAACTCTGTCATTTTGGTGCTGTGACCACTTCCCTGGGGAGCCCAGTGCCCAAACACCATCTGGGTGAAGAACCTTTTCCTGATATCCAACCTAAACCTCCCCTGACACAACTCTCATGTGTCATGTCACTGAGGACCACAGAGAACAAATCAGTATATGCCTCTCCATTTCCCCTCACAAGGATGTTGAAAACCACAAGGAAGTCTCCCCTCAGTCTTCCCCAGGCTGAGGAGACCAAGTGACTGCAGCCACTCCTCATATGGCTTCCTCTCCAGAAGCTTCACCATGCTCATGGCCCTTCTTTAGACGCTCTCTAATAGTTTAATATCTTTTTTATATTGTGACACCCAAAACTGCAGACAATATTTGAGCTGAGGCTGCTCCAGTGCAGAGCAGAGTGGGACAATCCCATCTCTCACCCAGCTGGTGATGCTGTGCCTGATCCCACCCAGGACAAGGGTGGCTCTCCTGGCTGGATGGCTGAATGAATTCATATTACCCACATCCACTGCAAGCCTCCTGGAGTTTAATTTTTCACTCTGAAAGGCATCTAGCAAATATAAGGTATTTCTGAGAAGCAGCAGGGGAAGTACTAATGGGGAGAGCACTCTTCAGATGGTTTAAGATATTTAAATAAATGAGCCTTAAAAGCCATTCATTTTGAAACTACCCTTGCCAGTGATTAACATGTTGTAACAACTCAGCCTGGTGTTAATCTCTATGGGCAGACAAAAAAACATTAGCCTAGACTGTTTGTTCATAATTTTTAAACTGAAATTTCATAAGATACTTTGGGATGCAGTTACCTCTAGAGGACCCCTGTAAATTAATTTTTTTCCAAATATCCACAACCTAAGGAGAGAAGGCTTTAAATTAGTATCTCACATTAGAGGAAAGAGCTTCTCATTGTGTTCACTGCAAAATGTGAATTAACGGAGGAACATCAGCAGCTGTGCTAGCAAATCATTTTATAAAAAATCATTTTGTTAAAGGCACCCTTTGCTTTCTCTCTCCTACATTGACACAACTGCATTTTAGTAAAACCAGCAGAGCCTTGCCTCATCTGAGGAGCCTGTGCTTTTGAAGGCCATGCTGTATCAGGATAATTCAGACATATGCAAGCTTCAGGCAGGAGCTTGGGAGGAAAGGAGGGAGGAGAGAGTTTGAAAGTTTGGGGGTTTTAAAACCAACATATGAGGAAGTAGAGTACTTCAGCAGTGGGAGCAAACAATGGATGACACAAGTAGTTGTCCCTGTCTTAAGGGAAGTAAACTAAAGCCCTAAAAATACTTAAATTATAAAGAAATGGAGAAGGCTTAACTCAGCAGATATAACTGCACTTGTCAGATCCAACACTAGATGTTAAAGCATAATTTATGATTAACATTTCAGCTGATACATTCTTTGTTAGTCTCAGTATTCATCCAGATAATATATCTGCTCAACATTCTTTCGTAATTTTGGCAAATTGGTTTTGATCAATGGCATTCTTGCTGACAGCCCACTTCTTAATTGGCATTGCAGTGTAGCTTCAGCTTCCTGTCAGGCTTGGGATGGAGAGCCCCTTCAGTTACAGCTCTTGTGCAAAGTGCTCACAAAGCCTGCCTCGAATGCTAATTAAAGAGTCGCCTGCTTGTCCAGGTCCCACCTGCAGAGAGTGTGGCTAACACACATTTAACTCATCACCCTGTAAACACGGGCAGAGCTGTCTAGGCTGTGTGGGGCAGCTTAGGAGTGCTGATTCCAGAGACCCAACAAGCTCATCTAACTTCTGACCAGCACTGGGCTGTGATGTGTTGATAAACCAAGTCACGCAGTAAGCCTGGAAGAAAGATCCTGACAAGCTCCAGGGCTGAAGTGGCAAGGCAACAAAATGCCAGGCTGACTTCATATTCTGAAATCAGGTGCATTTTTGTTTCCACTATGAGTGAACCATACATTCTCCAGGAGCCTGGATGAGTAACTTGGAAGAAATACTTTGCAATCACTTTAAGTAGATCAATTCAGAGAGGGTCTGCTGAATCTGCAATTCTTGCTAAAACATCAACAAAAAACCTTACACTGAAGTAAGAAAATGATGGAGGATAAGGCTAAAAGCACATTGTTATTTATAGGGAAAAAAATGTTGTTTCTTCTTTGAACAACATGGTTGAAACCACCTCCACATACAAAATGTGTCGTTCTTTTCCATGTCTTTCATGTGACTTCCATGATGGGCAGGTGAAAGACTGGGAAGGGTTTGCTACTCTTGAAATCAGAAAGTCAAGAAAGAATAACACCAGAATAAATCTAAAGCTACAGAAAGTATTAACTTGACATGCCTATCACCTATAACTTCAAAATACAGAAGAGTGAACCCAAAAGGCAAGCTTGATGGAAAGCAAATACGTATAAATTAGTCACTGCAAGTGTTGCTAAAAATACAGCTGATTCCAGGAATTCATCAATTGGAAAGCATATTTGCCATGCATACATAGTAGGAATTACACATTCATAAACATACCTTAGGACATGCCTCAGCCACTGGACTTGGGGAAAAAGGAACTCATCTCTATGAATTTTTATAGCCATCTGCATCACAGTTCTTATGTTCCTGTCTGTTCTTTGGGGTGAGCATGGGATCAGCCTATGGTTATTCACCCCACCTCACAGAATGCTAATCCCCAGCTATCAGAAGGAAAAAGCCACTTATCTCAGTGACAGGGGCTGCTCTACTCTGCTCTCATTTTAGTCTGGAACCAGATGTACACAAGAAAACAACTATAAGGAAGGAATTCCAAATCTTGTTGAAGTTCAACCACAGGATTATTTATGATGTACATGATGTTTCAGCCTGATTTCCCGGTGATAGGGGAAACAGCATTTGTAGACCAAAGTAAATTTAAAAGAAAGGAAAAAAAGAATGAAAGAAGAAAGGAACAAATGAATACTAGAAGCCCTGGCACCAAATGCAAGCATTCAGATGCTGTTTTGAAACCCACTGGAAGGTCAGGAGTAGCAAGTGGCTTTGTTACCAGGTATCAGTGCTGGGTGAGGCATCTCGAAAACAGCAGGAGCTTAAGCTCTCCTCCTGCCCCTGCTGAATCAGCAAAAGGAAACCAGCTCCAGGATGCCCTGCTCCACCCTTTGGAAAGAATGGATCAGCTGCTCATGTTTCAACAACAATCAAAGCAACTTCAGGGAAGCCAAAGAAAAAGCTTAGCAGAACAGCACCAGCAGTTCCCATTGAAAATAAGTGCCAATTTGCAAGGCTACCTGCCCATTACACTGTGTGCTTTATTGGTCAAAATATGCCTGCACTGGAATTTCTTTGCCATTTATGTTATGGGTCATGCCCCAGAAGAAAATAGAATCAGAAAATTATTGCAGTGAAGTAAATTAATTAAAAGTAACAAGGAGTACCAGTTAAGCATTAAGGCTTTTGTTTCTTCTGACTTCATGCATTTGTTGAGCAATGCACTCACACTCAGCCCTTCCTACCTGTTCCTCAGCATTATAAGACCTCGTGAGGTTGTACTCATGCCACCTCTCCCTTACAGCTACACAAGCTTGGAAAAGGAATATTTACTGTAGGGTAAAAAAACCCCTTAGCTGTGGTTGACAGATGTTCTTTTTGTTTTGACGTACTTCATCTGGATCCCTCTTTCTCCACTAAAACAAAATGAAACATTGTATTGTTTTCACCTCAAGAATAAAAGACATCTCTAAATATTTGTCCTTTATGAAAAAAACTCTGTCATTTTCCTCCCTTTCAACTGCTATTAGAGCTTTACTATTATTTGGGGTATTTAATGATCATGCTTAAAGATACATACACAAGAAGTTGACTCACCTTCTAAATAATCCATTATGCATTTGGTTTATGTAATTTGTTGCAATGGGGAGGCATTGAAGAAATTCACTGTTTTACTCTACATCTCCAAATCCTGCCTGCTTTGCCAAGAGGCCAACAAAATCTCCAATGGGAAGTTGGAGAGATTAGTAAAACTTACCCTCTTTATAATAGAGAATCTGGGTACTTGTGCACAAAAATATTACACTGCTTGTGTAAAAGTGCTTTCAGTAAGAGTTGATGTGATTCATACCCATATTAGCACCCTTTGAGAAGAGGGTTTTTTTTTAATTATGCAGTATGTATTTGCACAAAAGAACAGATCTGCTCATACCATTTTCTTTCATATACAAATATTTAACTATCTCATCCCCAGACTCTTATTTTTTTGGTTTTTTTTTATTAAGCTTTTCCAACTAGATTAGTCTTGAAATGCCTGCAAGCCCTGCTTTTTCATTTCAAATCTGATGTTACATTTGTTATTCCTGTGTTACTTACAGCAATGGAGTATTGCAAACATGCTTTTCTTTTGAAAGAGTCTGCCAAGCACCAGCCAGTGCACACACGGAAGTGTTTACCTGGAGCCTTAATACCAATTGTCCCCATCTTACACTTGGACTATTCATTTGTAGTTGTGCAGACTGGCATAAAAACGTGGCTGTTTAATTTTACTGCTGTATATGAACAGGAAGGTATTGCTCTCTTTTATTTTTTTAAATGGAGATGACAAGTTAGAAGCATCTGCCTAATTACACTGGCAATTATCCATTTCAGCAGAGGGACAAGCTCGTAAGGGCATGGTCCTACCTGATTTTATCTGGTTTAGAGGTTGCTTTTTCACCTAAGCAAGTGACAAAAGTCTCAGCGTCATCCTGCAAGTGACGTAAGTGCTTGATAAAAACCAGTCATTTATACCATGCAAGGGTTACTGCTGGGATCAGACACCACTAAACAGAGCTGTACTTCCAGATGGTGGCTGCCAGTGCCTAAAGCAGTTTGCAAGGGAGAAGAGAAGTGTTATCTCTGTATTCACACAGCTGCCTTCAGGAAAAGGTAACATGAGAACACTGCATTTATTTACATTAACCAGAACACAGACTATGTCTGCAAATGTAGGTGCAAACTCTCACAATATATTACAAGTTTCATTAGTTAGAGGCTTAAGTCCATTTTTAATATGTAATTAGTTTTGCTACTAGTTGTCTTATTTTCTTTCAGCTCACAGTAAGAAGTAAGATCACAGCAAGTTTAAAATGAAGCACACCTTATGTCCCATTAGGAGCGATGTCAAACGCTCCCATGTTGGAAGAATAGCAAACAGATATTCAATAGATATTCAATGGATAGCAAGTTATATTCAATATAAAAATCCCTGTCTGGAAAACAGAAAACTGCCTGTATTGTATGAATATGTTTGAGATTACAGCCTGCAGACCAGAGTGCAAACTATCTCTCTTTTAGATTCACAGCCCCTCAGCCAAAGCCATGGCGCTTGATCTGTGCCAGCTCTTACCCAGCAGCAGCTGAGGAACAAGTGATCTTTCATTTGCCAAGCAGTAAAACCCACACAGAATAATTACTGAGCAACAGCCAACATGCTGTAAATCAAAAGTTGTTGCGGAGCCACCCTCTCAGAGGCAGGAAATTTTCTGGTTGTGTTTCAGAGGTCTAGACTAGTCTGAATTTGGAGGAGACCATGTGATGGTAAAGCACAGATCTCAAAGAATGTGTCTTCTCCCTGCTTGCTAGGCACATTGGATTGAATGGTCTTAAATCATATTAAATCCCACTGCTCTTAGTAGTTCCCAGGCATTTAAGAGCAATGTTGAGTTCTTGTGCAAATAAATTTTCCCTTCTCCCCTTATGGTTTTCAAAGCCTGTGCTGGTGACAACAGAAGCTACTGGAAAAGAGCAGGAAACAGCTGGGAGAAATAATAGTAGGCACAGTGGGAAGGGGACGCCACAGGACAAGGCAGTTCCCAGGCAAGTCCTCTTTTCCAGGATCTGCACTTCCATGTGAGCTTATTGCACTAAAAGCCACTGAAAACAGAAGCATCCCACTAGACTGCAGACTAGGATCCTGCTATCTACACAGCCCTGCAGCAAGATTGTCACGGAATAAGCCTTATTCCATAATCTACTCCAAGCAACATGAGCCACAGCATCTAGTATCCTTTCAAAAAGTATGACCATCCAGTAGAAGACAGTGCTTTGAAGCAGTGACTAAACTCACACAGATGGCCCCAGGACTGTGAGAACACAGCCAATTCAATTCCCCAGTGGCATGTCACTTGGGATAGGTTCAGCAGGTTTGCTCACTGCTGTCCACATCCATCCCAGGGAAGAGCATGGGCCTGTCTGGGTGACACTCCTCCCCAGCCCTCCCCAGACAGCCAAGTACAAGTCATGGGATTCCTTAAGTTATATCTGGCGTTTAACAAGGACTTGTTAAGGCTGAGTCCCCACGCCAAACTTTCTTATCAAGAAAGATGCTCTACTTGATAAATTATTGTATTCAGACCACTTAGAAACTGGAGAGGTGGATTGAGGGGTACTTCACAGTTACAGTTTAAAGAGATCTATCACCACAGGGTGTAAGTCATGCCAGGCAAGCATAGCAAGGTGGCCACTGAATCCACTCCTGTGGTGGTCAAAAGGTCTAAACATCTCAGATATGAACCACAGAGAGACCACTGCTGCCATAAAAATCCATATTAGTTTGTTCAACAGCCTTCATGTAAAGCTTCCATAAAAGATGGAAGACAATTGCCTGCCACAAGTTGTCCATCACCTCTTCACTCTGATCTGTACAACAGAACTTCTCCATCTAATAGCTGTAAAGGAAATAAATGCATAACTAAAACTAAAGTCTTTCAACAACTCAAAATATTTTTCCAAGGAATGGCTTCACTTTGGTGTTTAAAAACTCCTGTGACTGAAAATGCCACTGTTTCCAGATAAACCAGTATAACTTTTCAGAGATGAATTTAACTTCAGTCTAATAATGAAACTGAATTCATTGACACAGCTCTTCAGTGAGCCAAATTATTCCAAAAATTCATGTCTGTAACAAGCACTGACTAACGCCCTCTCAGTGCAAAACACAAGCTAACTTGCAACAGATGTTACTTTAAAATCTCCTCTAGTTGTGGCCAGCTCAAGAATATTGAGATCAATGCAAAGCGTGTGCAGGCTCAGAGTGCTGATATGCTCAGCCCTTTCTACAGTTCCATCTTGGTACCGTGCACACACGTGGCACACATTCACCCTGGAGTTTTTATCCACTAAAATCATAAAGAGCATTCTTCCTTGCACTTAATATTTAATTGGCCAAATTTTTGCAAGCGTATGAAAAAAGTTTATAGACCACACCAGATTTAAATACAATTAATTCAGATGGTTTGGGGGCACTTAATCAGGACATGCAACTATTTGCACAGGTAGCATTGCTTTTAAGGGCAATTGTTCTATATTTCTCTTAAGAGTAATAAATTACACAGTTCTTTCCTTGCCTTTGTAATCCAATTTCTTATTTTATCTCTTGACTTTTATTCTCTCTCCCACATGTTCCTCCCCTAATTACAACTTCAAACATTAGAGAAAAAAACTGTCACAATGAATCAGATGGTTAGTCCATGAGGTGTGATATTCTATTTAATACTGATGTCAGACTGGCAGATCCCTTGGAAACAACACCGCACTGCAAGTCAGCTGAAGAGAAATTTTCATAAGCTTTTTCAATAGTCAGTTCCTTTGGTTGATTCCATGGTGGATTTAACCAATGCAAACCACAGGAAAGCCAAAGAGACAGCCTGCAGCAGTTGCAACACTTGAGTTTAAAATAGGTGTCATTTCCTATGGAAAATGCACAGCAACTGGGTCTGCAGAACATGTTTATACACAAAATTCAGCTTTCTACCAAGGCAAGGTACTTCCCCTATAGCATACTATTCTCTTTGCTCAGGAAGACACTAGAAATACAATTAAATTTATGCATCTGTCCTACCAAAAAGTGTTAATCCCTTGAGAATCACATTTACACTATCTTTTCAGCTATCTGCTTTTCAAGCAACAATGTCTCCTGACATTGCTGGGGTGTGAGAAGCTAAGCAACAGAGCTAAGGTAACCTAAAGGTCAGCAAATTCTGCCTGAAGCCGCCAGTAGAGCCAGGTTTTATTTACTCTTAGGCTGAAAATCTTCCCAATTCCAAGTTTGCAAGCTTTGAGTTAGAGTAACTCTGGCCAGAAATTTCAGTTTAAATCTATTTCAGTGTTATCCAGCTTCAATAGCTTCCCCAAAAGATTCCCAGAGCTAGAGTTTTCAGATTGGCCCCTGGTGTGTTCCGTGGAGGAATAAGGATAACGGCAGTGTAGAACTACAGCCTGTATAATTGGTTCTGCAGTAACTCTCCCTTCAGTTTCTGATTTCATGCAAACTGGGTATTCCATGCAGTTTTTTGAAAGGTAAATGCACACGTGAGAAACCCGAAATGAACAAGAGAACAAAAACAGAGTTAAGAACTCCCATGGAGATGCAGTTAAGACAAATATGGGGTCTCACAGTTCATAATTTGGCAGCCTCTTCTCAATATCCTGTTGGGTATTCAGTGTGATCTCTCGAGAAGGTTTTAGATAAATTAGGCCTTAGTGCAGCATCAGGGAAAGCACCTGCAATCAGCAAGGTGTCTCCACTCACCTCCATGAGTGCAAAATGAATTTTGGATAAGCCTTCCTGTTTATCATACAGATAACAGGCTGTTTACTTATTTAAAAGACTGTTCTCTCCTTCCTGCCTCGGTAGGTACTCAGCAATTGCTGCCCTCCTTTAATACAGTTGGAATATTTGAAGCATGAATCAGAAGGTAATACTGCATATAGTGTTTTGTTAGGTATTTTATGATAGATTACACTCATTAAACCTGTGATTACTGTTTGTATTTATTGTGTTCTGAGGAAGGATTACAAAACCAGTCCTACAGACCTGCTAGAAGGCTTAATTGCACATTTGCTGTATTTGCACCAGAAATTAAAAAGCAGAAAGTTATGTTCTTTAGGCAAAATTAAAGTTTGCCCACACAGACATAATTTCTTTTTTCTAGTTGCTGGATTTCCCCATACTTTATTGTAGAATCCTGACATATAAAAGGCTCTATTTCTATACTCTACATGATGCTTCAGGGATTAGAAAAGGAGAAATAAATGCAGTTGCACAAAAACTTAAAATTATTCACAGCAGTAATAGTCACTGGTAGTGAAAACTTATTTGAGCTGTCTTTTTTCATTTCTTGATAGAATTAAGCTCAAAGTCCAATTGGGTATTTCTCCTCAATTTTCAAAGTGTTGCATGGAATTATTTGGCTCCAATTAAACAAAAAAAAATTAAACTGCTTGTTATCATATGTGTCTTTTACACGTCAGTAAGATTCAGGCATTGTCAGATTTCATCCTTTGGTGCTGTTTATTCATCCCTTCAAAGGGATTAGACTTTGTTTCAGCCTCCAACTGTGACCTTTCATATAACTGGAAGAAAACCACTTCAGATTTGCAACAGATTTTAAGCTTTTCTCCCTAGCACAGATCTTTCTATGTCATATGACAAGCATGGAATTGATCAATACAAGATAGGTAGGGACCCATAAGACTCCACTGAAGGGAGCTCTTTAGCAGAAACCCTTGTAACACCATCATTTTTCCCTCATCAACTAATAGAGCCCTAAAGCCATGCTCCAAGGAAATGACACAGAGATGTTTCCAGGGAACATACATGAGCAACACTAAACTCAAGTTTTCATTTCAAACTGTGCAGTATGCATGCACTAAACTTCTGCAGTCTACCAAATACAAAAGTATTTTGCATAAAACATTTCTAGCCCTTGTTTGAATTGCTGGCAAATTCCCTGTCAAAACACAGTAAGGGGGTGCAAATTTTAAAAACTAATCCATTATTAGTTATTTCCAAAGGGTATTTTTCAAGAAGGTATTAACAGGAACTCATCACACGTGTGAAGATAATGAATGTCTTTTTCTGTTTGTGACTTCACCAAGAATTGGGGTGATGCAATTGAGAGTGTTACTCTTCTCCAACACAGGCAGTATTTTTGGGAGGGATCCTGCACAAAACCTCAGAGCTGCTTTGAGCTCAAGGTGGATTTAAGCCAGGCGAGGAGCTCTCTCTCCCCTCAGCCCATATTATGCAGTTTCATAATCAATGTTACTTTCCTGTAAGAAAAGCCACCTCATATAGAATCCAAAATGCACAAACATTACAGATGTGAACCAGATATTTCAGTGGCAACTCTCCCACAGAATCATTAACTGAGTTGCCAGCAGCACTAAAAGCAATAAAAACACTACATCTATTACAAAAGCAGCAACTGATCTGTAACACAGACAAGCATTATTCTTTGTTCTCAACAAAGATGAGAAAATTGCAAAGAAAATGGAATTTGAGGCTAGGAAACAAGTTTCTCCAGCTGCTCTCTCAGTCACCAAGATCAGAAAGGCTTCACTCACAGTTGATAATAGCTCTTTTCCTCTTGACATTCCATGGAAACTACAACTAAATGGCCAACTGTGGGAGGAAAAATTAATTCCCTATATTGTTCATTATTTCCTATATTACTGAGCTGAAGGATATCTCACAAGCAAGGAATTTTTACCTTTATAGAATCCATCCAAGTTTTTCAAAACCATACTGAAAGTCCTATTTCTGAGTTTGCCATCATAAACAAAATTTACATTTCCTTTCTTTCCTTCTTATTACTAGGTCAAAGGGAACACTAAGTCAGGACTTGTCTTCAAAAACACCCCTGATTTTTGTGAAGAATGTGTGTGTGATCCTGTCCAGCTGCAGCTTTAGGAAAGACACCTCGAGTAGAAGAAATCCTCAAGATGCTCCAGTAGTTTCTCTTCCCATACTACAAACAAGAACATTGAGAGCTGCAGATGGCACAAAGAACTCACAGCACTTGCAGTACTATTTCCTGGCACAAATGTTCCCATGGTGGATGAAGTTTTTTAATCTTAATTTCAGGCAAAAAGTATGTCATTCAATTTTAAGAGTAAACAGGCTTTTTACCTATAACAGTAAGAATAGCACTGGTGATTTAACCAAAACTTTTTGCACCAACACTGAGATCAAACAGTTCCCCCAAAGGGAGGGGACTAATAAATAGTCAAAATCCCCAATTTGTTTTACCAAAGGGGCAAGTGACATCAGACACTCAAGGATATCTGAATGTAAAGTTACAGTACATATATCTTCAACAAGATACTTGCCATTCCAATTTTCTTTGTTCCTATTTATTTTGCAAATGTTCAGTACAGCTCTGGAAGATTATTTTTAATATGAAAAAGAAAGGGAGGTTGCAGTATTTCTTTTTTCAGGCTCAAGTGCAACATTTATGTAATAGCATTGAGCTTGAACATATCCTCAGCCCCTTCCATAGGAAAGCCCAGTTGCACCCTGTTGCTAAAGCAGGACAGAGGAGTTGTTATTTCTTACCCAGAAAACAGCCTAAGCAAGCATCAGCAAACTGGCAATCAAATCTAGCTCTGCTTTAAGCTTCCAGACTCCAAACTCTTTCTCCAGCTTGCTGTCTCCAAAATCACCTGGTGTAAGCCTTAAACAGCTCTGAGCTCTCAGCTGGGAGCAGTATGGTGTAATGTCATCTGCTTTATTTCAGTCCAGGCTCCCTGTTCAGGTCCTTCATCACTAATATCCCAGTGCACACATCTTTGCTGGGATCTGAGCTTTCTGGTTTATTCCATAGCTCAACCATTCCTGCCTGTCCACTGCTGTGTGACTCAGCACTCATTTCCCCACACCTGCAATCCCTCTCTAGCCCTTAGTACCTTGGCTCAGGACTTGGAAACTGCTCTGACCCGCAGCCCACACAGGCTTCTTGTGCTGCCAAGGGCCTGGCTAGGCTCGTTATCCCAGTCTGCAGGCACCAAGAGCCACTCTTGGAGTGGTTTCCAACTTTCTTTAACTAGAAAGGGCATGACCAAGGTCTCATCTACTCAATGAAAAGGAAGTGTTCAAGGAAGCAAAGTGCCATAAAGGATATACTCTATACTCTATATACTCTACTCTTAGCAGTCTTACAGGAATTATATTGATCCCAGCCTTCAAGTTAAGTCTGTGTATTTCAGCCTTCAAGTTAAGTCTGTGTATTTTTGATGACAGGAGATTTTTACTTGGCTGGATTCAACTGTGAAATATATGGTCTTGCTAAAAAGGAACATTAGCTCATTTACCTTGACCATGATATGAACCAAATCATCAATCTGGACTTGGATCTAGATAGACAGGACATCCTTCAAGTTTTGCAAAGACAGTTAGGACTCCTGCATTTGCCTATCCAGGTTAAGAGAGGTTGTGTGTTCTTTATCTCTTCTTTGAAAGAATAAAAAGAGTTTAAAAATTCAGCCTATGTCAAGCAGTTTACTTTCGTGACTAGACAGATGCCACCTTGTCATCTTGGTTCTCAGTGTCTGGAACAGAGAAGACCCTTCCATTAGTTCGCCAGACAAACAAATGTTAATAGCAGGAGTCAGCCATGCTAAATCCTACTCCTGGGGGAAAGACCCAGGATCTGGCTGCACCTACTCACCAAAGTAACAAACATGGAGTTCTGGCTTTCAGAACTGTGCTGTATCTGTGGGGTTGATTTCCTGCCTGAGGGACAGCCATAAGAAGTCAGGTTTAAGACAGGGTTTTGATACCAACTAGTAGAAACACAGAAGGGCAGATCTATGAGAGTACTCAGTATCCTTTGTAGTACCTCTTCTTCCTGTTGGCTTCCAGCACAACACACATTGTTTTGCCATTCTCAAGTCTGTACACAGAGGGCTAAAAATCTTGTCTCTTTTTTAATAACCTGAGAAGCTTCCCTGAAACTTGCCTGCTGAGGACACAGAAGCAAAGCAGTGGTTTGCCTCCAAGGTTTGAAGCGCTTTGGCTTGATTTGTGTGTTTTTTGAAGAGCAGATAGCAAGTAGGTCTCCTGCCACTTTTATGACTGTCAAATTGCCACCCCAGGAACCGGCCACAGCATTGTCAGGCCTAGGGTCAAAAGCAGATCTGAGGCAAGTTGACACTGACATGCTTTTATTTCTGTGGCAATAGCAGAGTGGCAGCTTGATCCCACCCAAGATAACTACCCATTTTCTAAGTGTTTTATAAACATTAACAGTTTGCAATGCTCTAAACTGATACACAGGATGGACCATTATTCCATCATTGCCATTTAAGGGAGGCAGAGAAAATTAAGTCAGACTTAAGTGTTCTATACAAAACCACAGCAGTGCCTGAACTCAGACCCAACTTGTAAACCTTTGTCTGAAAGTCAGGAGATGGGATCTTTGTCTGAAATGTGCAGGTGGGATCATATGCCAAGGACTCACCAGTGTGAGGTGGGGACTATTGTAGCAAAGTTTTATTGACTTATACCCCATTAAACCAGATACTGGTTGCATTACCATATGAATACAGTCAGCCTTGTTATAGGCACATGCTGCTGCAGACCCAGGAAACTTCAGCACCTCTGTACTATGTTCCCCAGGCTTTCCCTAAAGAATTACTAAAAACCAAGCTGAATGCTTGGTCCACAGTGTCATCCACAGTGTCAGCAAGTCACAGGGTCTTACTCCTCTTTGATGTCTTATTTTCCAGAGGTGAAAACAGAAAACATTTGAAATCACTAAATTTAAACATTACATGTGATTTTCTGCATTACAGCCACTATAACATACCTATTTAGGAATTTTCCTCACACCATTCCTGAAGTGGCAGGAGATTTCCAGCTAACAGACCAAAAACACAAGTAGAGAGCTATCAAGACTCCTTGCTTCTCCCATCTTAAATACAGTATCTTCCTTACTATTCCTTCTTTTTGTTAATTAGTTTTCAGTGATTTGCTGCTCCCCCGCCCCCAGCCAACAGCAAACAGAGAGGAAGTGATAGAAGTTTTTTCCTAAACCTCTCTCCAGGAAATTACATTCATATCCATTAAAGCTAAGCAAATACACTAGCATTTAAAAGGGTTTCAACTGTTTAAGCTAGCAGGCACCCTTGAATGTCCCTAGACTCCAGTGGTTTCATTCCCCATAGCAAACACTTAGCAACTCAAAGATTATCACCCTCATGACAGAATCACAGAAACATCCAGGTGGAAAAGATCTCCAAGACCAAGTCCAACTCTTGACCAATCGCCACCATGTCAACTAGACCATAGCAGTAAGTGCCACATCCAGTGATTTCGTCAGCATCTCCAGGGATGGTTACTCCACCATCTTCCTGAGCAGTCCATTCCAATGTTTAACAACACTTTCTGTGAAGGAATTCCTTCTGATGTCCAGCCTGAGCTTCCTCTAGCATAGCTTGAGACTATGTCCTTTCATCCTGTCACTGGCAGCTGATCAATCCAGCCTGTCTAGATCCTTCTGCAGCATTGGAGAAAAAAAAAAAAACCAAAACCAAAAAAACACACACACACACACAAAACTCCCACCAAGCCACATAAAACAAAAACAATGACAGCTTCATAAAACTTTGTTATGCTCAAAATAAAGCAACCAAAAACTCATTAATCATTCTCAGAAATCATAGTTCACGCACTCTTAAAAATAACAAGCCCCAAAAAAGAACAAAGATAGAAAATTACAAGCTATAAACACATTGCTTTTAATTAGCCCAGACAGAGGAGCATAGCAACCCCATTATTTCACTTACCTCACTCCTGATGCAGCTCCAGTGGCAGGCATGCTGTGTTACACCCTGCCTACCCTGCTGAGCAACTCTCTGGCATCAGCACAGCCGTGGCAAGCAGGACAACACACTTGGATTCAGGTACTCAGCCTCATCTTGGGCTCAGCTGTCTCATACACAGCTGAGCATGTGGATGTGGAGAAATACACGTGACCTGCAGCTACTTCCCCTGTCATAATTTTTATGGTGTTCACAAATTATACCCCACAGCAATCATGTAACTTCCAGCTCTTTGTGCAACAACTCAGAGCAATGTTGTATAAAGGCTTTGTTTAGGATTCCCTTGGAAGCACTACACGCAGCAGTTACTACTCTAATATACTTGCTCCTGGAGAAACTTGCCACTAGTCCCTTTGCCTTGTGCTTCCCTTGGGTTTTCCACATGCTGGGCTGGAGCACAGCTCTCCAGCCAGCATCCTCAGCATTTCAGAAAAGCAGCAGCACACAGTGCAGGTTCAAAAAGGCAAACAGGAACAACACAGCTCCACACCAACCACAGTGGCAGAGGCCACTCCAGGTTCCCTACCTAATGATTTCCAGCAACTCTACCTTCATACCTCCTCCTCAGATCAAATCTATACAGAAGTCCAAAGCAGTTCAACCTCCTCTCCAAGGTCTTCTATTGTGATGCAGATTCCAGTCACTTTTTTTTCAAAGCCAGGTGTTCTGCTTTCTCAAAAGCCTTCAGGTAGCAAAGTCTCTCTTTGGCTCACCTTTAATTCTAACAGAAGAATGAGCAGCAGTAAGATGCCAGTAAAACCCAGGAGGAACCATCTGTTATATTTTAAATATCTTTAAGAGTCCTTCTTTAATCCATTTGTGGTGCATCTTCATTAATTTTTTTTTTAAGTTTTACAGCAGGTTGTTTCCTGGCCCTGCAAAAAGCCTCACTCAACCCTGCTAGAGAAGTTGTGAAGTCAATTACCACAGCTAATGGCTTCATGCACCACCTGGGCTGGGGCATGGCCTGGCATGTGCTGCCTTCCACAGCACTGGGAGCCTCTTCTGTCAGGGTGCTGGTCCCATCTGCAGCCCACACTACAGCACAGATGCAGGGACTTACCTCCCCTTGCTGATATATCCCACATGGTAAATCTTTCATGGGCCAAATCCAAGTCTTTCCCTCACAATAGGAAACAGCATCTTTTATGCTACTGTCTTTCAATTCTTCATAGCATGTGCTTCAAATCCATGTGGGGCTACCGGAATTCAGAGGGTAGGCATGACAAGCTGTAGTCACCCACCTATTTCTACATGCCCTTTTCCAGTCTCTATAAAGCATCAGCAGTTTTCCCATTTTTCTTTTCCCATATTACCAAGCCCTGCCTTCTCAGCATTCCTGCCCCCAAATCCTCCAGCTGATTCTTCTTAAGGAGTACTTCCCTCCTCTCAGAAGCACACTGCCAGGCCCAAGCTTTTCCTCCTCTTCGTTATTTACTTTCTCAAGAGCTGGCAGCCTTGTTTTCAGCCATAGGATCCTTTAGGATGGAAAATACCTCTAAGGTTGTCAAGTCCAACCATTCACCTCACACTGCCAGGTTCACCACTAAACCATGTCCCCAAGTACCTTCTCCTCAATTCCCCTCACAGCAGCAGCAGCAGCAGCAGGTGCTGTGTCCTTGCCTTCCCATATTGACACTTCATCTTCTTCCCATCCTTGTACCCAGTGCTGGGGACTTCACCTTTCAGACTCTGGCTTGAGCCAGGAGCCACATTATGACTCCTGTTTATACAGGGATTCTCAGATGATCAGCTGAACAGACTTCTCCCTCCTTTGCCCTCAGTGAAGACTGAACAGTGTCCAGAGGGGCTAGTGCCTTCCATATGTTCCCATCCAACAGAGTTTCTTAAAAAACGAATTATTCTTGCTGAAAGTATTAAACTACAACATTTTGTAACTTTAAATAGGAAGTCACTGTTCACCACACAAGGGGAAAGCTCTCTTTGAACCATCTTTCACTTCACAAGCTAGAAATCACAGTGTCCATGACACTAATTGCAGCATTAAGTGTAGAATTCAATTAATGTAAATAAAAGTAATTACAATAATTATTGCTACTGTGGTGCAATTATATTACTAATTGTGCCCTCTCAAATTATGATCACCCTGACTTGCATTTCTGGTATCAGCTATGTCTTTATATACTCCCTGTGTCCCTTCCCCTTCAAAGGAAGAAAGACCAAGAAATTTCCTTCCTCACACACAGCATTCCATCACCCACCAGCAATCTAACCAAGCTCTCCTGTTCTGACCTGCTAGTACAGATATACTAATCTTAGTTAGGTTTAGTTGTTCAGGAGACAAACAGAGTAGATGCAGCTGGGGACAAAGCAGAAATTGTGGCTCACAGAGGGCCTTCTACCATGTATTTATGGATCAATTTTTTCTACCAATACCAGTATTTTCAAGTTTCTTGTAAACCACAAACTGGGATGCAGTTTCACTTTGAAAATACAGAAGAATAATGTTTCCTGAGCCCTCTAGGCTGGAACTCTGCAGGTATTTCACACCCACATAGCACAAGTAATTACCAGTCAAATGTGGTTACAGCTCCAATTATTGCTCTATAACTATGTTTGTACTTATGTTTGTGTCTAAATCACAAGGCAAATATGCTCTGGAGAGGAAATCACATTCCCTGGTACACCAGTTGCCTGAAGCAAACATCTACCCTTGCTAGGAAGCCACTTTCTTCACAGAGGAAATAAGAGTGGACACAGAAGATGAGAGGGTGGAGAAAGGATGTTACTTACGTGGGTGACATCTCAACACAGCATCATGACGTATCTGGACACCCACTGAGTTGACAGCTAAGAAGTACTCTGAAGGTGCACTGCTGAGATCTGCCTCATAAATAGACTGAAACCTCTCTGTTGTGTTCTACTCTATGAGCTTTCTCCCCAGCATGGCTAAGTAGACAAGAAAACAGGATGTTAGTCAAGAAGTGAGGCTGCACCCAGCAGCAAAAATCTTCAAGAACTGATGACATATAAAGTGTTGTAGAGAGCACATGGAAGCAGTATAACATCGTGGTGCTCTAAGTGCCAATGATGCCACACTGAACCAGTATAACATTATGGTGCTCTAAGTGCCAATGATGCCTAGAGAGGCTGCCTGGAACCAGGCTAGACAGAGTGAAAGGAATAAAGTAGGTATTTATTAAAAGGCCTCCGAAGGATACACCTTGGGCAGTACAAGAGCCCAGCCATGGCTCTTCCCAAGATGGGCACAAGATGGATGACCAGTCAGGAGTTTTCACACTTTTATAAGTTTTGGTCCATTTACATGTTGGGGTTCATAGTCCAATTACAGCTTCAGGTTATGAAGTAACATCCTTCCAGATTGCTCTCTTTAATTCTCCCTTGTTTACACTTTTGGGCCCAAAGCTGCAACACCGTCCTTGGTTCTTAGGCTGGAAAATGATTGTTTTATCTAACTAAACTGTGAAAAGAACTCGCTAGCCCTTTATATAAAAGTTCAGAGTTACACACTAAGGCAGAATCTGAAAAATATGAAAGATAAAACTTAAGGCATCACCAAGGGCTATCATTTTTCAGATGAAATGAAAAAATGCAGGTTCTGCTTGCTGTGACCACTGTTAGCTTTTCAAAAGTCAGAAGCTTTCCTTTCAGTGCAGCAAAAGAGAGCAAAAGATCCTTATATCATCCTTTTTTACAGTTTTGTGGAATTGTTTCATGCTACATTGTAGCTGCATTCTATGATTAAAAAAATAAAATTTAATTTAATAAAAAGATGAACATGCAAAACTGAAGAGTGAGGATGTTGGTCTATGGCAGCTTTTATCCCAAAGGTGTTAGGATACAGTCATGATAGGACAAGTTTATAGTTGTAAATATACATTCAAGACAGAAAGTTCTGTGCCTGGAATTCACCATGCAAATATATACTTTTATCACTTTATGGAAGTACACCATCACTGTGTCACGAACAGCTACTGCAATTTCATGACAGAGTAGAGCTTTCTTATTGGGACTGACTGCCTCATCAGCTTGGCTGTCCTTCTTTCTGCACCCACTATGAAAATGAGCACACACTGCTGGGTTTATCCAAGCTTGTACAGATCTCTCCCAACACAGCCCTTCACGGTGCGGCATGGACAACCCATTCCACCCCTCAAGGAAGAAGTCACACACACTGTAAGCACAACTGTGCCATGTAGGTTCCTAAGTTCACAAAACAATCTCGGCAGAAGGCAGTTCAAATACAAAATATTGTGTGTATGATCATATAGAGAAATCACTCTATGCTGCCTCCCTACCCAAAGATCTCCCTGAAGTATTGAAGAAATCTTTTACAAATACTTCAGTGAACAAGGCCCTTTGTTGTTATCACAGGAAGTCATTCATTTAAGCTGCTATGTGATTTTTCTCTATGGAAAGACAAGCAATCATAGGATTTGCTATGACTGGAAGAGCAATAAAGATAATAATTAGAAAAGGAGTAAATTTTATGGATTTATTTTTTAGAAAAATAAGAAAGGGTCAGGAAACCCTGTCTAATTCCTTGCCAATTCATAAAAGCTGTGTCTTTGATGTCTCTAATATACCCATGAAATTAAAAGTTAATAAAACTACTGAAAGACGACAATTCCTCTGCTGCCACAGAGAAATATGTTCTTTAATACATCACCATTCATCATGACTGAAAAGTTTTTTTGCACTTGGGTCTGCTGTTTGTAAAAGGAGTTTTAAAATCACATCATAACTTACTTCTAATGAGCACGTACCTATTTGAAATCACTAGTAAGATTTTCTCAAGCAAAAGGGCATCTGCATTATTTTACTAATAGCTTATTAAAATGTTCAAGACTTTCCTGTAGAACAGAAGTTATTAAAAATAAGTGAGGTAAAGAGACACTGTGATAAACCTTACCAGAACTAACTCATTTCAGTATATGAAAACCCGAGAAATAATTTCAAATTCTTCTTAACATTACACACAAATAGGATTCACTCAAAGAAAAATGTTCTCAAGTAAGTTTTCATTTGCAAGTCATTGCAAGAACCAAAAAAAAAAAAAAAATTACAAATCAGTGACATAGCAATATTTTTGTCTTACAGAAACAACTTGGAAATTATTTACCTTTCTCCAGTCAGTTTTTTATTGTTGCATTTACAAGCACTTTATTAGCTTTTACCCATGAACTGGAAAAATACATTTTAGTGCAGTTTATATATCCTTTAGGCCAATGCCATCAAAGCCATTTTGTATTCTCTAGCTAACTAAATCTGCTTGACTCATATAATCTTGTTTCATGTTTCTTCTAATTAGATTGGGTTTTTTCACTCTTCAGCACTAGAGGAATGCCTGCTGCACATCATCTTCCCAAGAACCACCCCAGCCAGAGACAACTGCTGCTGTTTCTCCAGCTGACTAAGGCCAGCTGGATATAAATACATTTTCTTCTTGTCTTTGATTGTCTATACCACTACTGTTCTACATAAGAAAATATCTGGTATAATAGCTAAATGGTTTTATTGAACAGGATTACAAGTTATTATTTTTTTTCATTTCAATAACTCAGGCATTGCTAAGAAAAACTCCAGAAAACACCATGAGGCTAATTTTGGCAACTTCATGGGTCAGATTATGATTTAAAGGACCAAAGAAAGCCAGAAAGCAGTAGAAATTAACAACTATCCATGGAGGTGGTCAAGGGAGAAGGTTTACAGTTTTTGTCCTCAGACTCAGGAACTATTATTTCTCTAAAGGAAATCAAATTTAAATCCTATGAATCCTTTACAGTGCTTTCACCCAGAGCAGCAGTTAATAGCTGTATTATGGAGAATTACATTACTGCATAAATTCAAGCTACAACTTCCTTGCAGTTCACTTCCTGTGACATTCAGTATCTCCTACCTCAATCCTTACTGTAGAACTTAGCTTTTAAATGGAAGAAGATGCAGTAACTGTGGAGGGTATTTATATTAGAACAAAGCATTATGACCATAATATCAACCCCAACACATGTAATTACATTATCTTCTTCAAAAACACTGTAATTAAAAAAAAAAAAAAAAGGAGACCATATATTGGGTACAAAACAAGTGTAGTACAGATTAAACCCCCAAAATAGAATGCAACCTTGTCTTTAACAGGTACATTACATCTACTGCCAGTAGATTTATGGCTTTCTCTCTAGTCTTCATTCCAGCAACCTTTGTCAGCTTGACACACCTGTACATTTTGAGCTGAACTGCAGATAAGGAGATGAGTTTCTCCTGAGATTGTAGAGAGATAACTTGTGCATCAAGTGTAAGAGCTGTTAAGGCACCTACAGCATTCCTGGAAAGGATGGGGTAATATAGTAAAATAAAAGTGAAGAACTGCAATAGGCATTTGGTGTGTATGCATATATGAAATTATTTGCTAGCACCTACCAATCCACAGAGTAACAGCCTGCAGAAGGAAATCCAAGCCAGTGCCCTGCTGTGCAAATCCTGGAAATCACTGGGAGTCCTAGAATTGGAATAGATGTATTTTATATGTACTGGATGAGGATCATAGCAAAGACGTACAGACAAACAGACTCATACAGAAATCAAAAAGCTTTTATGTGCTGAATATCCCACTTGCAGAAAAGGCAATTTGGTTTGTGACCAAAGCATTACGCTCAAAATCAGACTTTGCTCCATCTCTAGTCTGCTCTGTGATCTAAAAGTAGGTTATTCCAATGATTTGCTAGTCTCAGTTTTTCCTCCTTAGGGAATTAACAAAAATCAAGTCTCCTTTGCAAATATTTGGATTTAAAGGTGAAAAGTATGATTCGGGCATATTATTAAAATAATCTGATAAACCATGAATGGTCACATTATTTTAGGAAGTCTATGAACATTCATAGTTACTATAGCACATTATTGTCATACACAAGAGCAACATTTACAAACAGCTTATATCCAAGAAATCAACAAAGAAAGAATTAAAGGAAAGAGACAGTGGACTCTTCTTCACAGAAACCTACAGGGCGCACAATGACTAATGAATGTTTTTTCCATAGCAAGTATCATTGGTTACTACATTTACATTTTAACACAACATATTTTAAAGTATTAATTACAACTCCTGTGCAGTTTGCCTTAAAGCTTTTATTAAACAGACACTTAGAGAAGTTATTTTTTCCTGAGGTAATTACAGATGAGATTCAAATAAAGTATTAAAGTAAATACTTTGCCTGGTAGAAAAAAAAAATTAATAAAGAATTAAAAATAAAATAGTTGTACCTTCCTACAGCAATGAAATAAATAAAAAACAGTATCTCCTTTGAAGCTGTAAAACTTGCTTAAAAATCAATGAAAAAAGTAACTTCCTGGAGAATAACAACAATTCCTTCAAAGCAAAGCGGTGATTGAAATGGAATGTATTTTTTTATGAATTCCCTTTTGCTCATCTTACAACAGATTAGTAATGAGGAGATGAATTCTTTATTTCAGAAGAACTCATATATATATATATATAAAAGCATGATTTTAGAAAGTTCACACACAACAGATTGTGGTAAGAATTTGTATATTTTATTATAATTTCATTCCACCCAACTGCACACAAAGAAATCATCCAAATTATGAAGAAAACATACTAGGAATGTTGATTTTAGCAGGTTTTTTTTCCCTAAATTCTCCTTTGTAAGACTAAAGAACTGATTTTTAAAGGGGTTATATGGGAAACTTAAGTATAAAACTTTATTATTTTCATAGAATACACAATACTTGAACATTTTTAAAGTACTCAATGTTTCTACAATATTATGGAGTTGATAAACAGTCATAAATTTAACACAGGTTCCCTCTAATTAAAAAAAGTGGTTCTCAAAATAAATCAACAATTCCCTAGTGCACTTATAAAGAGAAAAGATCAAAAGCAGGAACTGGTATCTTTCCTTCCAGTGTTAATTAGTAATTAAAAATCTTAGTTTCATTAGTACCTACTCCGAAATGGTTTGATTTTTTTTTTTTTTTTGGTGGGGAATGAAGATGTTACACAGACAAATTCTGCAACAAAAGTCATAAAAATTAACCAGATTTGAAACTGCTTGCCTTCATCACAGTTAAAAAACTACATGAAGCTGTATTATTTTCTTTTAAATATACATCTTCCTTGTAGATCTCAGCTTTCAGTTGGTCTGGAGCTGCATGTAGCTGCATGTATTGCATAATTCTACTGGCCAAGTAACACCCTTCCTCTATGACACTTCAGATATGTCTGATAATTTTAAGTAGAAATAAAAATATTAGCATAATTTTTTGGCATCATACAGAAGCTGACAGCTCCTACTATTTGGTTCAACTGCAAGTCATAAAGAATCTCCTGTATTTGGGGCAAGAGGGACAGGACGTTCAAAACTGAGTAGATTAAATGAACTTGCCACCGTTTCAAAACTGAGTAGATTAAATGAATGTCCCTGTATGGATTTCAAGTGTCTTCCATTTGCAATTTGCTTGATGTCTCCAGTCCTGATTCTGTTCTCACAGCTCAATGTTTCCTGCATACAAGGTAATCAGCAGGATAGCAGTAAACCCCGTTAGCAAACCAGCATTCTGAATAAGGAAGAACGTCAGATCCGTCTTTCTCCCCGTCACTTTCTCCCGCAGCATATCATTCATCTCTGGGAACTGAAAAAAGGGATATTTTTAGGTAAGTATTGCCATCTCGTGGTAGCATGCTTAATTTAAGGCATTAAGAACTGAACCATATTGCTACTTTGGACTGAATATTAGAACTAACAGGGAATGAAGGCAGTCACAGGGAAATATTGCTCTAATTACCCTGAAAAACCACTCCACCAAGGATGGTAAGATGAAATGGTGTTTTGCTTCTCTCTACCGTAGCTTCATCTGGCTGTGTCTCATGCAAATTTTCCCTTTTTGATTCTAGCAGCCTCCTAGTTTCCAATTGTTGGTCCATGTGTTGCTAGGAGCAGCTGCCCTTGTATTGCTAAATGTTTTGTTTCTTCCTTCACAGCTATAAAGAGAAATCCTTGTTTGGGAAACAGAAGATTAGGATTCTTCTGCTTTATCCAAAGAAAAATGAAGATGAAAACATGGGCAACCCTTCAGAAATCAGAAACCTTTGACATGTGGAAGGTCTGGTGGGCTCACCAGGTCAAGCAAGGAAGAAGAGGAAGACTACTGGTGTGAAACTGGTGGTAACAGATGCAATATGACATTACAGTGCCCTGAAGGAATTCTTCATTCCATAATATACATCTTAATGGTTAAAACAAGAGCAAAGGGTGACTGATCTGCTGCTAACTGCAGAAACAAAGATACTGCTTCTGCAGCCAGCGGAGGAGATGGCAGAAGAGCACAAGCATGAAGTTCCTTGTGTGGAACGATTCAGGGTATGTGCTTGCTGCAGGTAAAGTCAGCCAGAGTGGCTTTTGAGAAATAAGCCTTAAAGTATTCTCCTGTCCTGCTGATAACAGTATTACCAGAATACAATGAAGACAGTTTATTTCAGCCCTGGTTAGGGAGCCTTCAGGCTGGGTAACTCCAAAACTATATTTTTCTTTGATCTCACAATACAAAAACGGCTACTGAAGGTAATGCAATTCTTGAAGAACAGGCTAAGGTTAGCAGGAAGAGCCCAAAGCTTCCCAGAAATGGTTCCAGAGCTCTGTCACACTCTTGCACAACAGGGCAAAACCAGATTTACTTCATGCCATACAGCAAGGCTCATTTGTGCACACACTTCAGCATACATTCCCACCTGCCCACAGCCTCCCCACTCAGTGATCCTATTGGCAGAGGTTGGACTACACCAATACTGGCAGGAAAAAGGAACAGCAAAAAGAAAAGGAGGAAGGCATGACATTCCAGTTAATCCTACCTGCTTCTGGACAAGCAAACCAGAAGTGTGTGAAAATCGTAAGAAAGTAGAAAGCCAGATCTCTGTACAGAGCACTTCAATACCCTATTTCAGACTTTTCAGGGGGAAGAAAAATTCAGATAGGTAACTGATACAATCCAAAAACCTATAAAAAGAAAGAGAGGAGGGTACAGGGAGAGAGACAGATAGACAGGGACAGAGAGAAGAGAACAACAGATACAAAGAAAAGAATATTACCTACTTTGATGGATTTAATAACAAACTTGAGTCGCTCTAAATTTATGCCATGAATTTTACACATCAGAGTTCAGCGCATTACTATTCATTATATGAGTAGAGCTAAACAAAAAGCATTAGCAATAAAGGTACTGCAAGCTTATAAAATAAACTATTTATATTGTTTATAACTCTAACAACATATTAAATCCTATACTATTACCTAAACTATAACAGTATTTAATGAAATAGTCACTTTAAATATATGACAGTTCCTAAATGCACATGGACCAAACTGGGGTCTCAAATCTTTTGAGATTTGGGCCTCACTCTTCCAGTTCTGCACTCAAATGGATTCTCATGTGGCAGATGTAAACACCTTTGCACCTGTTGCATCTGTTTTTACAACACTGACTTAAACATAATAAAACTTAAAACTCTTGAAAGATCTCTCTCATTTTGAGACAAAACATCATTGTAAGAGGAAATTATGGAATATTGCTAAGTGCCTGTGAATCCAATGTCTAAATACGATCTGGATTTTAGCACAATTTCTTTTCCTTATATCCTCTAGCACACTTTGAAAAATAAATGGTAGACAGACTATTTGAATAGAACTCAGCAAAATTTTTTGTCTGAGCCACAAAAATGAGGCTGGCACTCTTTGATTTAAGTCAGGACAGAATTTAAATCAAGTTTTTCATTATCACTGTGGTTACACAACACCTTTCATTGAACTCAAAACTTAGTATTTAATTCTGTTTACTTTTCTTGCTTTTCCTTCACAACATGGTTTAAATAGACTAACAAACCTTTTAAAATAATAAGGTGAAATAATGTGACACTTTAAAATGCTGAAACAAAGTGTTTATACACTTCTTACTCTTTGATTAAACCAGGCCAAATTTATGAAAGGCTTGTCTCTGTCTAAAACCCATTTTCAATAATCATATGGTGAAGTGAAAGGCTTTAGTGTTTCATGAATAAACATAACTTGTTATGGAGTGGTGAGGCTTTATGAAGCCTTACCTATCGGTAACAATAACTATCTGTGCACCTCTATTAAGGGCTTACGTGATTATATTCTATTATTATTATTATTATTATTATTATTGGTCACTGGCATGAGAAATACTAAATTTTACTGGAGAGACTTAGTGGAGTATTTGGGTTTTTTTGCAGAGAAATAAATAACTGAAAATGAAATTATATCTCACCATATCTGCCAGAGAGATGTACAGGAACATTCCACCGGCTATAGCAAAGATGATGTTAGGAGCAAAGTTGTTGCCTACTAATATTCCAAAGGCCAACCCAACGTAACAAGAACACGCAGATAGGAAATTGAAAAACAGAGCCTGCCGAGTACTCATTCCTGCATTAAGCAAGATGACAAAATCCCCTAAAAGAATAAAAAAAGAGAAAACCATACTTAGAAAATGATACTGTGATTATTTTCTGATTTCAAAGGAAGTCTGAAGACATTATTTGTATACACATTATAACCCTGTGTTGTTTTTCTTTGTTCAAATAGATGACAATACTAAGGAAACTGAAATATTCTAAACAAATAGTGATGCAAGATTGAGCTAAGAGCACAGTAACACACAACTACCTGTGATGATTTTTGGGTTTAAAATTAATTAATACAACACTGTATGCACCATATATAAACAGGATAATTAGTACCTGTCCAATATATGCTCCCAGCTTCCGCCCACCTGCACTTGGGAACTTCCTGTGCCAGATGTGTGTTTTGGTGCTTGGTAACTTTTTGATGAATATTTTTTCTGTTAATTTGTCTAAACTTCCTTTCAACCTCTGCCAACTTAATGCCAACACAACCACCTACAACAGAGATTTCCACAGCAAACAACATGTGCAATGAAGTTCCTTACCCAGTTCATGAGGAAACTCTTCACACAAGATGGCTATGGAGGTACTGAGCCCTTGAAGCAGAGACAAAGTGAAAGAAGCCCCAATAGCCAAGCCATCTATGAAATTATGTACAGCATCACTCAGTGTCACCATCCAGGCAATGGTCCCAATCTTTGACAGTGGACGCCCCTTAAGGCACTTGCATAAGCTGCTTTGGGTGGCTCCTTCCTGAAAAAAACAAAACAACATAAAACAGCACTGAATAAAGAAGTCAATGAATCATGCTTCTGTCTTTAAATGAATTCCAAGTATAAACTCAAGCACTGCTGCATATAGAGACCAAATTTCTTCATCCAAGAAGCAAATGGCACAGCAGAAGCACCAAATGTTTTCTGTTTCAACAAGGTGATGTGCACGACCCAATTGCCCTTCTGACTGCAAAGCGTCACCTTGATGCCCTTCAGCTGCGATAGGAAGCAATTCAAGTCCCAGTGGTCTGAATGTCTCTCTGGAGTCTGTCAGATAAAGATGGTCCAAGCCTCCTCTGCCACCTCTACATAAGCATGTACAGTCAGAAGGATCTGATCTCAGTGACTGGTACCATCTGTATTTAAAACAACTGGCACCACATCATGGTCTCAGAGACATACTCAGCTACCACAGCAACAGAATTCTATCTATATGATATATATGATGTGTCTATACTGTAGAATCTGTCTACAGTATAGACATATTCCATAAAGTTTATTTCTAATTTTGGGCAATGATAGTCAAGTCCAGCTATTCAAATTAGTTTCTACAAAGTGAATGTTTAATAAAAACAGTGGTGGCTAATTTTGACTGCACAATTAAAGGCTCAGAGAATGAAATCAACAGGCTAATATAAAACTGCAGTGCACATACCCTCCAGAGATCTCACTAATTCTCCCCAGAAGTGGAAGTAATTTATACATATGGTGCCATGAAATAATGAAAAACCTGAATACACATAGAAGGAACTGCCATTTTAACTGTGAGCACAAACTAAGCTCCCCTAAAAGTTCTTGATGACCCATTTGATGAATTTCTATACATACATACTGTGTTTATAGAATATTTGCAAGCATGATATTATTTCCCTCATTAGAAAAATTGCTTATATAGCATTAACTAGTGCTTACTTACTGGAATATATAAGCAGTGATATATACGTATGTGTGCCTACAGACACACACAGCACAGAATCACAGATTAGTTAAGGTTGCAAGAGACCACAGTGGCTCATCTGGTCCAACATCCCTCCTCAAGAACACAGCACAGGACTGCATCCAGGCAGTTCTTGGATGTCTCTAATGAGAAAGACTCCCCAACCTCTCTGGGCAATCTGTTCCCGTGCTCAGTCACCTGCACAGTAAAGAAGTTCTTCCACATGCTCAGGTGGAACTTTCTGTGCATCAGTTTCTGCCTGTTGCCTCTTATCCCATTGCCGGGCACCACTGAGCAGAGCCTGGCTCCATCCCCTTCACACCCTCCCTTCAGATGCTTAGAAACACTGAGGTCCCCTCTCTGTTGTCTCTTCTCGAGGCTGAACAGACCCAGCTCCCTCAGCCTTTCCTCATAAGAGATGCTCCAGTTCCCTCATTGCCCTTGTGGCCTCTGCTGGACCCACTCCAGGAGCTCCATGTCCCTCTTGTGCTGAGGAGCCCAGAACTGGACACAGCACTCCAGATGTGCCTCACCAGGGCTGAGCGGAGGGGCAGGATCACATCCCTCAACCAGCTGGCAGTGCTCTTCCCAAAGCACCCCAGGATGCCATTGGCCTTCTTGGCCACAAGGACACTGCAGGCTCATAGACAGTTCGTTCTCCAGCAGGATGCTCAGGTCTTTCTCTGCAGAGCTGCTTCCCAGCAGATCAACCCCCAGCCTGTGCTGGTGCCTGGGGTTATTCCTTCCCAAGTGCAGGACCCTGCATTTGCCTTTGCTGGATTTCAGGAGGTTCTGCTCTGCCCATCTCTCCAACAGGTTGAGGCCCTTCTGAAGGGCTGCACGGCACTGCGGGGTATTGGCCAGTCCTCACACATTTGTGTCATCAGTGAACTGCTCAGGAGGCAAGTCTACCAAGTCCTTGATGGATAGGTTAAACAATAAAGGGCCCAGTACTGAACCCTGGGGGACACCACTAGTGACAGGCCTCCAATTACACCCTGACCCACTGAGATCTGCCATTCAGCCAGTTCTCAATAAATCTCACTGTCCACTCATCCATTCCACACTTCCTGAGTTTGCCTGTGAGGATGTTGTGAGAGATTGTCTAAAGCATTGTTTAAGTTATGGCAGGCAATATCCACTGCTCTCCCCTGAGACACACACATCTCCACTTGAAGTAGAAGGATATACAGGAACATCTCCTTCTCCTTAGGAGAAGGCCAAAGAGTATTCCAATAAATTTTCTTTAGTTATTAAAAACAACATTGCAAATTGGTTTCGTTATGCCATATGCGAATGCTACCAGGCAAACTGAATTTTTAACTTCAAAGAAATAAAATGATCAATAAGTCCTTGCAAATTCTTTAAGGACAGAGCTATAAGGTCTGCCGCATGATTTGTTCACAGGACTCTTATCTCACTACATTCTTGTATTTAGGAGCTGCCCTGGGACAGGACAAAAGTTCAGGTCAGGAATTTCTGAGTCAGGTGCCTATTGCACTGCCTGGAACTCATAGATAATAAAGCCTTGGTTGAGTAGTGCCAAAACCACCACAAAGCAGCCCCTATTCAGTCTACAGGAAGTTCTGAAATTACACTTTCATGATGCAAAAATGAGCAATGGCTTCAAAAAGTCAGGAGTTTCCCTGCTGATTCAAACACATAGGTTTTATATTTGTACTACACACTTACCTTTAGTTTTTGAAGGCTTTCTTTCAACATTTCCTCTAACACAAGCAGTGCAAATCATTTTTTTGAGATTATTAATTTGTACCTGCACTATTCCTGTTTGAGATAGGATCACTTACAAGCAATAGATCTCTCTCTTAATTCATGAAGACAAGCTGAAGGTCACTTGAAGAAAGAAGTATTACAAAGCAAGCCACCCAAAATACATGAGTATAAGAAAACCCAAATACAATTAGCAAAGCTCTTCCACCAATTCATCCAGCTTCCTGAGGTAAAGATCTGTTCTCTGTTTTTTTCTGTTCCCTGGTGACCATCCTTCAAGTAGACTACAAACTGGAGGAAGCATTGTTTTGTAGATCATCCTGATTTCTGCCTAAAGCACATCATCTTTCTTGCACATGTTTCCAGCTTCACTGAACAAAGAGAGTTTGACCTAATGCACAAATTTTCTTTTTAAATTATTCACCCATTTTTTCCACCAAAAAGAAAATTTAAAGTAATTGCAATTAATTTAGGGTACCGGTATTGATTTACTTCTAAAAATTACTTTATTGATCCAAACTTCCAAAATGCAGAAACAATTGTAGTTTATAAACTAGGAATCAGTTTCTGAGGCACCTTTGTTTTATATCTATACCTATATCTACAGATATATGGCTATTCACCATTTATACTTACTGTGTTGCTCTGAAGTATCATAATTCTTACATGCAATCAATTTTAAATAATGTCTTGACAACTTCTCTAAATTATATAAAGTACAGTGAAATTGCCTTTCTGGATTTACATTCTGAAGTTTGCTAGATCATGTATCCAGTTAAGTTATGGCAGGCAATACCCACTGCTCTCCCCTGAACCACACACATCTCCGCTTGAAGTAGAAGGATATACAGGAACATCTCCTTCTCCTTAGGAGAAGGTCAAAGAGTATTCCAATAAATTTTCTTTAGTTATTAAAAACAACATTGTAAATTGGTTTAGTTTTGCCACATGCAAATGCTACTAGGCAAACTTAGGTGAACGAGTAATATATATTCTTCATGTTTAAGATAAAGCAGACTACTGACAAAATACCCTACAAACACATAAGATTCCAAAGCAAAAAATTAGCAATGTCTGTCTCCTCTGGACTATTTCCATTTTGTCACAGTAGTTTAGCATATATCAAAAGAGATGCCAGCTAAGGAGCTCTGTAATACCCAGCTGGACTATCAGGTTTAATTTTTATTAATTATTAGTGCAGTTTTACATCATTCATATCTCCACAGTTTATGGTAAATCAAAGACATCCTTGGTATTTATGCTTTTCTAAACACAGGGGGCTTTTTAAAAAGTAATGGCCTCTCCTCCATTCCCAAACTTAAGAAATTATACAGAGACACTCTTATTTTATCCTACAGTATCTCAGATTACCATGGCTATTTCCAATGCATGCCTGAGTCCCTCAGACATGAACCAGACACGTCCTCTGGAAGAGCCCACAGGACCAAGAAGGAATCCTGACACTGCCACCAGGCAATAAATAAAGGCAAAGTTTTGTTATACAACTCTAACAATGCGCACTCAAGAACACAGATGTTTCGGCAATTCGTCTCTGAAATAACTTTCCTTCAAAGTTTCTGTTGTCAAGCCATATTTCAATGCATAGTAGATACAAACTTTGAGTAGAGCACAAAGGTTTCCAAGGTTGCACTTACTGCTGCAAGTGAGAACAGAAAGTAGGTGACTAATTAAACATTTACTGTGACAGTCAATTTCTTCTGGCATTAAAGGAGAGAATACAGCTGGATCCCCATGGCTGAAAACAGTTACCACACCTTAGCACAATCAAGCTCCAAATTTTCTCTTTAAAGCCTTCATTTTGATTTCATTTATGACTACTCTGTATTTGCCCTCTTTAACAAGCTGTTGATTATGAAGCCACATAAAAACTCTCTTGGGTACACATTAGCTTATGCCAAATGGTTTTGCCTTCAACAGTACATTCTTGTAAAGTTGAATGCATCCCTACCCTCCTGTCATTACCCTAACTGCCCCAAAACACCTTGGCCACGTTGGCCCTCCCCTGACCCAGCCCTTTGAACCTCACTGGAGGAGGACAAGAGCAATGATGGCTTTTTTGTTGCTACACAATATCATAGAACCATTAGGTAGGACCTCTAAGGTCATTAACCTAATTAACCAAGTCCACCACTAATCAATATCCCTAAGCAACATCTCTGTGCACCTTTCAAACACCTCCACAGATGGTGATTCCACCACTTCACTGGGCAATCTGTTCCAGGGCTTGACAACCCTTTCCATGAAGAACCTAATATCCAATCTAAACCTCCCCTGGCACAACTTGAGGCTGGGTCCTCTTGTCCTGTCACTTAATATTGGAAAGAAGACACCAACCCCCAAGTGGTACAACCTCCTTTCAGACAGTTGTAGAGAGTGAGAAGGTCCCCCATAAGCCTCTTTACTCCAGGCTAAACAATCACAGCTCCCTCAGCTGCTCCTCATAGGGCTCACGCTCCAACTCTTTCACCAGCTTTGTTGCTCTACTTCGGACATGCTCCAGCACCTCTTGTAGTGAGGGACCCAAAACTGAACACAGGATTCAAGGTGCAGTCTCTGCAGTGCCACAGGGGAATGATCACTTCCCCAGTCCTGCTGGCTGCGCTGTTTCTGTCTCTGCTGAGAGCGGAGGCTTCTTTTACTTGTTTTATAAATCTACAAAATAAAACTTACGGACACTCATAATACTAATTCCCTCCTTGCATGTAATTTTAATAATTAAGTATGTTTCTTCTAGTTTTTAAGACGTTCAGTATCCACCATACTTCACAACATTTCTAGGGTAAGGACAAGTACAATTTTGGTGTTTCAAACTGTGTGCATTAAATGCCCTGTGAGCCTGCAGCATCAATGCAGAATTCCCAGATTTTCTCCTAGCTGTTAGAGACTGCATCTGGCTTGCTCTCCTGCTTGCTCCTCTCTGCTCCCCACAACTTACTTAACTGGCTAATAAAAATGGATGGCAAACCAAAAATCTCTTCCATGGAAAAAGTCTGCCTTAAGACATCTAAATTTTTTTACTATGTGTTTTTAATTTTTTTTTTAATAAGGCACAGTACTGGTCCCTCCAGAATACGGCTCCTCTCTACACATGGAAAAAGACTAGAGAAGCACAGATCTTTCTCTTCCTACTTCCATTTTCTTCTCAGACAGAAGGAAGTTGTATTTGCATTATGAAAACAAACACAAAGAAACACAGAGAACAAATCTGAAAGATAGTAATACTTAAACCAGGAGGAGGGGCTTCTGTGTCAAGATATCACCTCTGTGATTCCCACAATATCCAAATACACTGTGTTATCACAAGCAGTGCTCACAATACACAGCCTGAAAGTTACTGTACTAGTTTTTCTCTTTAGTCATTGATAGAGCCAGGCTCTCACACTTAACAGCTTTATGTATTCAGGAACAAAATACAGATCATTTTGTATGATCAACATTATCACAACAGTAAAACACACTATTGCTCTTTAAGCAAAACAGTAACAACAAAACCAAAATTAGCCAAATTAAATACAAATTCAAATCTGATTAGATCCATCTCTGTCCAGCCCATTCCAGCACTGATATAACATAGCCCTTTCTGTTGGCTACAAATTGAGTGCGTCATTCAGCTTTTTCAAGCTTGCCCCAAAGCTTGCCCTTGTATTTTATTTCATAGGGTTCAACCAAATTATAAGCCGTAAGTCTAAAAAAACTTGACAAAAGTAATAAAAATTCATATTAACTCTCCTCTCAGATATGCTTATATAATTGACAGGGAAAAAAAAAATAAACAGACACAATTTTCATACCTGTGCTGAGATCACACTGATGCTGTCAAAACCAAGATTTCCATTGCTCTCTATGACAGCTGAATTTGCATAACATGCACCCCCATTGCTGGATGATGGTGGTTTGGGTGAGTTAGTCTTATCCTGAGAATGATTCTCTTCTCCATTTTCAAAGTAGTTGTGGCCAGTCTAGGTGACAAATAAACAAGTAGGTAGCTAATTAAAACAAAAGCAAAATAACAATGTAAGAAAATAAAGACAAAAAGGAAAAGGTGGGTGGGAGATCATATTCATGCTGCCTTGCTTCCCACACCAAGTGATGGCTGAAATGAGCAGCAGTGAAAATTTAATTTTTTAATTAACTCCAAACATATCTAAGTTACTAGCTTATCTCTTACTTTTAGCTAATCAGAAAACATGGGAGACCTTTTATTTCTATACCTTTATACCTTGGTAGAACCTCCCAAGCTAACCTGACCAAACGTGATCAGCATTTGCTGGTTATTCATGGTTGCTTGTCAAATAGAGCTCATTAGCCTTTTTCTGTTTACATAATTAAAGAAAAACAAATTCATTTTTCTATTTTTAGCTATTGCAAATGAGGGACAGTTGATCATCATAACTTTCAGTATCAGAAACACCTTTTAGTATCAGCAACACCCAAGTGAGCACACAGAAGACAAGTACTCTGACACAGGGGTAGAAAGCAGAGCCCTGGGCAAGAGCAGACAACTGCACTGTTTACTGAGCAGGTCTGTGCACCAGAGCTTGGGGAAACAGAGAGCTGAAATTACTGAACACCAGAGTCAGGCCCTATCAGCCCAGCTGCACTTTGCAGATGACCAAGAAGGTGTATTTGTCACACTGATTTCTCCTGCCCAAGGAGGAGTTCCACGGGCAGATTTCATTCTCTCCACCTCTTATATATTTTCATGTTTTTCTGATGCATTCAGCTACCACAGCAACAACATGGCTGTGGAGAGCAACTGGAGTATATACCAAAGAGAGCAGACCACACTCACATCTGAATTCCATTCCCAGAGCTGTTTGTAACTCCCTCAAAAAAGTGAGATTTCTTGCCCTATTCATTTGGGTTTTAAACAGATATATCAGAATACACAGTAAGGCTGAATTCCTCACATAAAATAGAAAAAAACCCTCATTTTATCCATCTAGCAAGTATCTCACAAAATATGACAGTACTTTAAGGCAAGGCTCATTCAGTTAGTAATAGGTTTCATTACCTTGTTATAGAGCTTTAGTATCACTTTAAGAATCCTTTCCACAAAGAAGAGAATATAGAATCCACCAAACACAGCAACAGCTTTTTCAACATAGTTATCTACTTTTGGGTCAAACCCAAATGCCTAGTAGTGAAGAAAAAGCAATGCAAATTAGTCTGTAATCTTAGCACATTTCCAGAAAAACAAACAAGTGCCACTCTACACAGATACCTCTCTATTACAAAAACTGTCTCTATACCAAATATGGCTTTCCATGAGCAGAAATTATAAGGATTCTGATATCATTACATTTTTCAAACTTGGACAAAATGTTAACAGTGTAGCCTATTAAAGTTCACTACAATTTTATCCAGTGTATTTCTCTTTTTGTTTAGAGGCACAATAGCCTTTGCTCCTTCCCAGTGAACAACAAGACATAGACCTTTAGAAACTAGTATGCAAACCTGTAATGATTTGTATCATTATATTATCAAATAATATAATGATATATAATAATGAAATATATCATTATTATTATTATTATCAAGTAATGATTCCCCTTGCTTACCTCTGGAATGAGCTGGAAAATTGCATTAGAAAAGAGAGTACCAATGGCCAAGCCCACAAAGTAAGTTAAAACCTTGGGGAAATATGACTTCTTTAAGAGAGGAGTTAAAATCAGTCCCAGAAGTGATGCCAAGTTAATGATAGACACAGCCAGGAACCCAAATCCCCAAACTGTGGATAAAAAAAGAGAAATACAAAATATTTTAGTATAACACCCACTTCAGTCTGCTTGAGATTTCTCTAATTGCTAAATTGTCATGTAACTGGTAAAAGAGTAATTCCTTGGTTGAAATTAAAAATCACAAATATAAAATTATTAAAATGCATAGGCAGTTTAGATGCATACCTGCAGAAAGAAAATATCTGAAAACACTTTCTGGGACAACCATATTAAAAATGGAAAACATGCTAGTAGCATATATGGGCTGGCCTATCTGCTGACTTATACATGAGGTCTCTCTACAGTCAATGAAGAGTAAAAATTAAGGCTTAGGCCAATAGCTGAAGCAGCTATAGCACAGAGAAAAGACAAAACTTCTTACTAGTCCCAGAGTCAGATCCAGCCAACATTTACTTCTGAGAAACTCCATGACAAAAAGACTGTTGTCTTGTCTTGTTGTCTGATAAAAAAAAAACCTTCCTGATAAAGGACAACTCCTTGAAATCACTCTGAGGTGATATCTCAGTTTCTAACCCTCCTCCCTCCTCCTGTCATTCAAAGAAATTCTGCTGGCTGAAAATGCTGCCCATCACTGTTTTTCAACAGGTGAGGTGACAGATATCTGATAGTTGAGATAATAGAGAAATGAAAGTGCAATGAAAAAGAGGTTCTAGGTTTAAAAACAAGGATATGTGATCAGGTATGCAATGGCAAAAACCTTTCCTAAGAATCAGTAAATGCAGCAGGGTTCAGCATAATTTTGTTCCCCTCACCATAAGCATAATCTCACATATTTAGTGTTCAGGCACCAGGACTTGCATAAATCCGAACCATAATTATTCTGGAGCCTGAATTACAGGTTGGAGAGGCGTGGTGTGGTTGTTGCTGCTCGTAGCCATTCACAAAGTTGTGCCTCTATGGAGAACTTTTTTTTCCCTAGTGACATCTCAAATCCCTATGAGTACAGAGAAAAACTTTACAAGTTGTGCTAAAGAGGGATACAAGGGTGGCCCAAGTAATGCCACAGAACTACAAAGTAATCCAAACAGACAAGGAGTTTGTCTTAAAAAATTAACCACAAAAAATAATCAATGCCAACACAATATTGCCTAGATCAGAGAATGGTTTCATATAATCCAGAAAGTTGCATCATTATAAACTTGTATGTATGAAGGGAAGTCACCACAAATTCCTCTCTGCATAGCAGAAACTAACAGATCAGATTATGGTCTGATATTATTTCCTGGAACACAACTGGCAAACACACTAAGCTAAATTCTTCACCTGCAGCTGGGATGGCTCTACTCTGTACAGTGTCACAATGCTTTTACAAAATGAATTTCATATTATGTCAAGAACAGAAGGCATTAGAAACATTCAAAGCATTTGCAAATGTATCAATGCCAATTACAACATTCATTTGCCAATTTTGAAAGAACTACACAGCGAGAGGGAAAAATACACAACTAGATATGGGTAGATTCGCTAAGCTACATAGATTAATTTTTATTAAACTAAATGACAATTAGGATTGCAACTATATTTTTGAAATCAAATTTATAAAAAATGGGTTTCCAGTGTTATCATGAGTCAGAAAACACTGTCTAAGTTTGGGATTACTACAGATGTACAAGAGTATTTTAGTTTAGTGCATGGACATCTACCCATATTCTGTGCCAAAATGTACATTTTAAACTGAGCTGAAAAAATTCCAAGACAACCAGTGTTGCCAAGTTCCTCCATTAAGGACTGTATTTCACAATACTATGTGCCTTAAAATGGTTTTATTCATTAGGACTCCATCCACTCTAGTCTTTTCCTGAGTCCACACATCTCAGAAAGCTGGGTAGCCTGACTTTCTGTACCAGAGCAGGGCACTCAGATGCAGTGCTAATTCTTCCTCTGGGACTGATGGCTCAGTCAGTTTTTGCTAACTACTATTATTCTTTCTGTCTCTAAACTGTAGCCCCAATAAAGAGACAGTCAAGATACCCAAAGGCACAAGAAATCCAAAAAATAAAACTGCAGGAGTGCAAGTAAGATGCCCTCCTCAGAACACTGCTGCCCAGCAGTGTTTCTTGTAAGAACAGGCAGGCTCAGGCTCTTCCTTAACCTCGTCCTAGGATGAAGAGGAAGTAAGTGCATGAATACCTTTCTGAAGAAGTCAAGCAGAGAACACAGGAAGTGTTTGTCTTGGACATGAGGAATGCCACTGGGCAGTTTCAGCTTTTTGATGCATCTCTATAGACCTCCTATTATCTTTCAGAGAAGCAAGCAAGGGTAGGAGCTGAAGGTGCCCAAAGATCAGATAGTTTTACAAAGCCCAAGACCTAAAACATTAACATCTGTTGCCTTCCAACTTCTACTCTGCTTTGGCATCACTTATTTTTTATTCTGAGTAGCTGCTCCCAAAGATCATTGGACTTGTGTCGTCTGCATGTCTTGTCCATTAGTATTTTGGAATACAGTTTATTATTAAGAGAGTGGGGGTCCCTGGGGAGAAAATTCACATAGGCACAGCTGGAAACAGGCATGGAGGATTTTGCCCCATGGGCAGTAATTGAAATCATCTGGGCTCAATGCTGCTGACAGATTCACTTTGTGATGGGGTGGGAGTGCATATATCAACAGTTTCATTGGGCACTGGCCCTTTCTAGGAATCTCTGTTCAAACAGGTACCACTGTGTGTGGCAGTGGTTTAAAATGCCCTAATCATGGGCCTTGCAGATTTCTTGTGCTGCAGCCAAGAGAGGGGCAGGGAGAAGGCTGCCTTGCTTATCTGGCTATTGGACATTGCCTCTGAGCTGGACATTGCTTCTGAGCTGGCTAGATAAAAGAACAGCAAGAAGGATGGTCTAAGTAGTTTAGGAGGTTAACTGTAGGTCAAGGATTCCATGTTCAACCTACTAAACCAGCATCACCCCCCCCCCCAAAAAAAAAAAAAAAAAACAAAGATAACAACAGATCCTACTCTCCAATGCAGATCTTATGGTCTTCTTGATAATATGTCTCCATATGATACAAGCAATCTAGGGCAGTCATGGTAAATTGGTGCCATGCTTTCAGTGATTACTCAATTAGAATTCTAATCTTGCATTGACACAACAAAACACAGCTATGTTTTATTAAAGATGATCACCTATATTAATCAGAATGTTATTAATATTAGTATTTCAAAAGTTACAAAAAGCACTTCTGTATCTCTTCTTATGAATACTGATGTTAGGCAGTATTAACTATTGCCAACACCTTACATTTTAACATTAATTCAGCTTTTTCCCCTGGAACAGCAAGTTCATTTGGAATAAAGACTCAAATGAATTACATTTGATCCTCTTTAGTACAACAAGTGATTTCTTTAATCAGATAAATATTCCCTGTCCAATGCTTTTTGCTGCACTGTATAGTTATGTGCACAATAAACATAGAAACGAGAGTGAGAAAAAGAGGAAGAAAGAAGATTAAGGGTATTTAACCATCTTCCTCCTGGAGGGGTCATCACAGAAGATAACATGAAAGCAGGAGTCAGAATTTGGAAAGAATATGTGTATTTTTCCTCAGTAAACCAGTCACTGGCTTACCTGACAGTCCCCTGCAAATAACTCCACTCAAATGTAGCCCAAGTAATTCTAACTCTACCTGCCTCCATATTAAGATTCCACCAAATCTCATTTGCTACTGCAAATCACCTGCACAAACTTCCCTTCTGTACACTCATCTTTTCTTGTATTAACCAGCTATAAATATGAGTTTCAAGGCACAAACCATTATCCAAAAAAAACAAGTCAGAAATGCTCTTCCTTAAGTGTCCAAAATATTCCATAACTTTCCAGTCAGTTCTTTCACCTTTCTTACAGTATTTTAAATACATCACTTTCAAGAGATATCAGTTTTGTTTGGATAGTCTGCTGACCTAAAACAGCAGTTTATGTTCCTGCTTTGGAACAATATCTTCCCAAACAAGACACTCCTGTTATTTATAGATAAATGCTTACTGTTCCTCTAAGGAAACCCCAATCCAGTCACAGTATTAATGCAAGTAATAGTAACCAACCTTGCAAAGAATGTGGCTTAGATGTGTCCACAAAGCTTTCCTGATGATCACATGGGTGAAAAATTAGCTGTTGCAAAACTGCAGGACATATTGTAGAGAAGCTGGAATTTGATATGTAACTGTTGTTCGGTATCCCATGCAAAGAAAAGATTTCTTCACTAGTCAAGCACTGAAATCAAAAGGGATTTTGACAACTTAACACATTAATACAAACCAAAAGACAAGACATACAGTGAAAAATCCAAGAATTACAACATGAAAGTACTGTAATGCATTTTCAGGGAAGTCTGCACAATGTAAATTGTGCATGAAAATACTGTGATTGCTTGATGTTAAGCAGAAATTATTCAAAGTACTTAAAGTTATATAAATCACAAATCAACAAACAACTTTTTTAAGAGACATTTGGAGATCTTTTGCCCTGAGAACTCAGACATTTAAACCTCACAATATACTTGTAAAAAGAGCTTCAAAGTACTTAAAACCTCATGTAATTACAAAATAATTAAATTTAAGAGCAGACTAGATACAGTTAAAATCTCAGTAACAGAGTATGCCAGAAAAGAACTGGCAATTCAGTGACAGCTTATTCATGTAAGTGACCACTTGCACTTTACAACACCACTTCTTATTTATCTCCCCAAAATAACTCCTTAAAAATGGTCTAAAGCCAAACATTTTTCATTCTTCTTAAAGCAGTAACTCTTAAGGGCAAACATTGTCTTGTAAAACCTTGAGATAAACTCCTGCTTGGGATCTTCACTTTGCTTTAGCGCAGGACATAACAATGTCTGATGGCTCAACAATAAATGTACCTGGCAGTGCTAAACCAGGCCAGGGGCAAGCCAAGGCTGGTTCCTCTGTTTGTCATTTTCAACCAAAAAGATAAAATACAAACAACAAAGAATCACAAAAGATACATCTATGGAAAAAAAATTTGAGTGTTTTTATATCAAATGTTCCAAACTGCTGAAATCTTTCATCTAACACTTTCTGTTCATTTACATTCCTTATTTCCTACAATGATAAGGGAAAGCATTCTTTTTCTGGGTGCACACAATAGTTTTGTGCAGTTATTGCTGCACAACACATAGCAGGGCTGAGTCTCAAGACCAAAGAAATCAAATATTTTCTTCTATTTGAGACATCAATTCCAGCATAACTCTCCCTGTAGCAAATCTCAGTATGATTGCAACAGAGAACACTGGAAGCCTTAGCAAAATAAACATAAATGGTCACTCCCTGCTCTTCTCAGTTTTGCCAGCCTTCAGATTACACAGCACGTCTCCAATAATTCAGCATTATTATTTATAAGGCAATTAACTCCTAGAGACAAGCCAGAGCGATTGCAAGTCATTTATTTCATCAGAGCTGCTTCCGCTCCTGTTAATAAATATTTTTGTTACTGTCCAAAAGGTGAAAGACATGCACTCATCACCAAAATGTGACTCTCTTTGATTTGCTTGGAGGAAGAGAATATACGGGCCAATTCAAATGACTTTAGCTAGATTGCATCCAGGATGTTTCTGTCCTTCCTCTTTAACTCTGCCAGTCTGGCAGAGTACTCAGGCACATGCTTGAACTTAAACCTAAGAGCAAATTTTTTTAAGGCCATGAGACCCTAAAGACTCAAATATACAGAAGCAAAGTGCATATAATTTCATCTTTCAATGTCAATGTTTTCAATGCTAATGTCAAAGAAGTATCAGACATAAAACAAACAGAACTTATAACAAAAGGTGTTGTTTTTTTTTCTTTAGAACATGTTGCTCAATTTAACCCACGTGAAAGTAGTGAATAAAGAAATCATCACTGAAGATACAGTCTTTAACAGGCCAACACACAAACCATTGGAGCTTTCTAAACTGGCTATGTGTCTGATCATTTCACTGTTAACTCTGCATTTTGGAATAATACAAAATACATGGCTAAGATGCCCACAGCAAAACAAAGGGAGGATAGTTGTGGTCTGCAGGAGTAGTTCCTGTATTGTGCTTATTACCAGCTCATGGAGCCATTTCTGGACATCTGTGGTTAGAAAAATGAGCCACCAAGAGCTGAGAATTTACACCATAACTATCTCTGAAAGAAATTTTCTTTAACTATTTCATTCCTAAAATACAGAATAGAGTATTAGTATTTTAAAATACCAATGCATTAGTATTAACATTCATTCACAAAAATCCAAACGATGTTGTAGGTAGGAAAACAGATAATGGAGAGAAACTAAATGAGACACAGCATAAATTAATACACCTGACAATGGTAACCTTGCCTACACACAAACATGGAGGTGAGAAATACCATCATAGAAGAGCTCTTCCATGTGAAATTGAGAAATAGCATTGTATTTAATTACTATTATTATTTTGATCAGGGACAAACCCAGAGGATAATGATTCTTATAAATGACTCATTGTTACAAGTCACCTCATACTCTCAGTAAACTCCTACATACAACCAAGAGCTAAAAAGCAAGCTTGCATGAGTTCACCAGCACAATTAAAGGATTAATTAAAAGACTGAATCTTTTGGGATCCTTGGACTGGAGCAAGGCATGTTTTGCACACTGCAAAACTCTGCATTTATCTTTTTGGGATAAATAAATACATTAACACAGCCACACTGCTGTAAAAACATAAGATACTTACTTTGTAAGACCGAGGGACCATCTCATCAGAGAAAATTTAGCCTCATGGAACAGGGGACTGACAATGAAGCCCTGACTCACCAAACCTGCTGTCGTGTCTGTCCCCTGCTGTTCCACAAGATCTTATCAAAGTGATAAGGTGAGAGGATTTCCTGTAATGTGTCTGTCACCGAGTGTTTAGTAAAAAATTGCAAAAAATATATAGCAAAACTGATCATCCCTGAACTGTTAAAAAGTAACTTTAAAAATGCTTTCATCAAAACTGGGGAGGAGCCTAATCATAGATTTTACACAGTTACAGAATACTGAGACTTAGAAAAAATTAAACTATCAACTTGTTTTTTCAAACAGATGCTTACTTTTACCCTGATAAGCCTCTCCCAAAAATGATCAAACAATATTCCTCTAACTGGAGAAATTAACAAAAAATGCTACAGTAATAACCACCTTTTAAAGGCATCAGTCTCTTCTGTGATCTTCTGCTGTGTACTTATCATTGCTTTACCTGTTTTATCTGTAGCATTCCACATGTGGAGCACTGAAATACTGAACAGCATCCTGCACCACAATTTCTAGATGTTGCCAGATTAAGTACCAGCCCAGCCCACCCCAGGGCTGAGCAGTGGGTCCCACAGTAGCAACAGCTAACAATAAATGCTGTGTATGCCTATTTGACAGGCTTTTTTTTTTTCCTTGCCTATCTTTTTTTACTTAGTCTGAGCATGCATAAGACAAAATATGCATTTTGTCATAGAGACATACAGCTCTGCCTTCCTCAACTTACTTGCAAGACATGAAAGCACCTAAAGCTGATGTGGTAACACCTTTGTGTCACTTAGGACAGGTAACAACCGGATGATGCAGATGATCATTCTTTCAAGAAGCAGCACTCCATGAGAAAGAGTCAGATGGAGCTGCTCAAATGCACTTATATGCTTTAGAGATTTCACACACCCCAGGACATGTGCAAGGCAGCTGTCCATGCTGGGAGCTGAGAACTGTCCACAAATACTGAAATTTACTGAAAATACTGTAGAAACAAGACACTTAGAGGGTACAACAACTAAGCCTATTTAGCATCTCACTGGCCGGGCAAAATTAGGTCATGGTGTTGGATCAAGACCCTAACTCTGCCACTCTTGTCTCCATTCTTTCAAAAAGACAAGTTGTAACTAGTGAAAAACTACCCAAAAAATCCTCAAATCACAGAATATACTAGCCTGGTTCTAGTCTAGCTGCTAAAGTTACTAGATTTTGACTCATCCTGAGATAAAAAGTAATTATATCTGATTACAAATATTAATAAAAATTAATTTGATTTTCTCAAAATGTTTTGTTTAAAAAACAAAATGCATTACATTAAAACACAGTATTCAGGTATACCATCTAGACTGGCATAAATTCAGATTTAGGAAAGCTAAAGAAGGAAATAGGAGCATGATTTTAGCACCTACCAATTACATCAAAGCATATTAAAAAAAGGTGACATTAACAAGCCTTCTTTCCAATGCCCATTTACCTTCCAGGCATTTTTTGACCAAAAATTTTGAGCCTGTAATTCAGTCCTTTGGCACACGTGTATGGCTGCCATACTACAATGAATTCAGTGATAGAAGATCAAGTATTGTTTCATGGTTTTTATATCTTGCTAATAATGTAAAACACAGAGCAAGTAACAAGCCATCATCTCTATCAGACTGCAATTGCTAATTTGACCCCTATTAGTATGACTAAAATATGTGGCAATTCCACAATAAAATGTGAAAAAACAGCGTTGCTCAGTATTTGTGCTTGCTCAATTAGCACTTATTTCTCTGACAAGGAGTCTTAGGTTACAAATTAAGAAAAGGTGATAACAGAAAAATTGAAGAGCAAAGAAAATATAAACACAAAACAAAAATAATTATAAAAGTGCAGGATGAAAACAAAAAGAGACCAAAAGCAGAAGAAATTGGTGACAGTTACATCCAAAATTCAAAAAGGGTACTCAAAAAATTCAGGCTTTTTTCTTCTACATTAAAAAATTAGCATCTTTACAGACATCATGGGACACAAGTTACCACAAATGCCTACACAAGTATACACACAAACACTATCACCAACAAATTAAATAAGTTTTTACTCTCCCTTTTCTTTTCAAGTCAACTTGGTATCAAAGGAAAACAGAAATCAATCAATCTTCTTTTGGCTTACACACCCAGACTTTTAATCTTTAAGAAAAAGGATGAGCTTCTTTATGGATCTTTTCATAAGATTAATAGGCTCACCAAAATAGTTGTGAATGAGACATTAAAATGAAACACTAATACTGGGATAAAATTACAGAGACTGTTCCTTCCTGCTGGGTGCAGTATCACCTGTCCCTTACAGACCAGCTCTCCACCAAAAAATTCCTTCAGGCTTGAGATGAGGGACTCTCTGAAGAGCAGGGGTATGTTATCTTGATTCAAAGAAAAGCCTGGGAGTCATCCCACTAGGTCTGGCCACAGAAGTTAAGAACTGAAAGTCTAAGATAAACCTTCTGCCCTCCTACAGTCAGGCACTTATGCAGCCTGAATTCAGATGCCTTGAGGAAGACCTGGATCACTCTCCAAAGGTATTCACTTTCCCCTGTTGAGAATGAGTAGAGCTTCGGCCTCTGATGCCTTCCAACACCCAGACTTGTATTAGGCCACTTCATGTCTTCTGTCATAACCAGCAGATGCTGAATTATCAACTTGAAAGCACAAAGACTCACAGTGTTTAAAAACAGTCACACAGGATTTAAGTGGTGTGAGTATGCATTTGCATGTGCCCCCTGCCCAAAGTCATGGACATACCTGACATCCCTGAGAGATCAATATGTACTTACTTTAATGGTTCAAGCTGATGGAGCAGCCATAAGGCCAATTTTAAGAAAGAATAAGAGTAACTCAGAAAAAAAGTAGTTTTCATTTCAAAAAAATCATTTCACTATGATACCCTAGATATAATTCAACCTGAACATAATTAGAACACACCTGTAAAAAAAAAAAAAATCAGTTAAACTTCAAGTTACTTATGAGGAACATGCATTCATAGTAATAAGAAAGAGCATTACTTTTTTTTCCCTTCTGTAGCCTGTGTACGAGAGCTACGTGCTTATGCAGACGGAAAACCTGAAGGACCAAAGAATCTACTCATTTGAAAGCCCTTTTAAAGAAAGCTGCTTTTCATAGCCATACTCAACACTGCAAACTTGTAGTTAGCATGTGTGGCTGAGAATGTTTATGTTTGTAACACGCTGAGTTGGAACAGTGACCAGTTTGTGAGATTTGAAAGCTGCGACTCCTGCAAACATTGCTATGCTTATAGATAATACTACATTGATTTCAGGGCAATTAAATCCCAATTAAACCTTTGTAAAACAAAGAGAGCTTATTCAAAATTTGTCTCCTTCACAGAAAAAGCAGAAGATCTTTTAACTCCATGTTAAAAAACAATTCTCAAGGTCCCTAAAGCCATCCCTCTTCTGTTTCTTACAGAGTGGAATCAAACCAGAGTAAACAGTCATTCAGCTTTCCTTGCATTTTTGTGGCTAACTTTGTGCCTCTGATTTCTGAGCACATGGAAATCACCACCAATCTCAAAATTTCCCTTCAAGGAAATAAATTCAGTCCAGGATAGTCCAGGTAAGTGAAATGACACGGATTTTAAAAGTAGCAGAGAGTTCTGAGTTTCTTATGGTGACATTAAACAGAGTACAAATGTTTTAAAGAGAAGTAATATACCAGTGATATCCAGTCAGTAAATTAAACATCTGTTTAAAAAGCTTTTGGTAGATTAATCGATGGGTATACACTTTGCACTCAACCTAAATAAAAGACGTTAAAATTTCCGGAAAAGTTTCTTTACACAAGCAGACCTGTTTGTATAATCGAGTTTTTGCTGTCTCACGACAACTGTATTTCAACAGTTCCTGAAGATTTGCTTATTCAGCTCTCGGAGGCAAACACTATCTGGTTCTCATACACTCCGTGCTGTTGCACAGATGCTATTTAACCGGGAAAAGAGACAATTTAGGAGCCGAGCAACGAGGACGGAGAGCCAATCCCGGGGCAGCCCGCGCCGCAGCAGCTCCCTGAGGCACGGCAGCTTCTCCCGCGCCGCAAGCGGCTCTCACCGGCGCGCCGGTACCTCTGCCCGCAGCCCGAGCCCAGAGCGCCAGCAGACATTTGCTCCCTCCCTCCTTCCCTCCCTCCTTCCCGGCTTCACCGTGAGGAAACACGAGGGCGGCGAGACCTAAGACGCTACGGAGCTGCCCAGCCGGCCCGGCCGCGGCTGTGGTGGCGGTGCCGGTACCTGGTTGTGGTGCAGGTGGGCGAGCGGCAGCGCCGAGCCCAGGGCGGGCGCGGCGCCCAGGCGCTGCAGCAGCGCGGAGAGCTGCCCCGCCGACAGGCTGTGGTTGGCCCCGAAGACGCGCAGCACATCGTCGGCGAAGCTCGTCGAGTCGGCCGGCCCCGGGGGCTGCCTCTCCATCCCGGCGGGACGCGGCGAGTGTGGCGGATGGCGCAGCCCAGCCGCGCCGCCCTCGCCCCTGCCCACGGGCTCCGCGGGGCGGGAGCGGGGCCCGCCCGCTCGGCCCCTCCCCGGGGGGCGTACTGGGGCCGCGGGGCGGGCGGCGGCGCCGCTCGGCCCCCGCCTTGCCGTGGGGCCGGGCCGCTGACCGAGCGCCCGCTGAGCCCCGCCGTCCGAGGGCCGAGGGCAGCCGCGGGCTCCCCGCCACCCTGTGTCACCACAGAAGGTGGCGCGGGGCTGTCCGCGACCGCCCCACGCGCGGGCAGCTGGGGAGGATGCGAAACTCCCGGTTGCCACCAGCCCCGGCCCAGCGGCCCGGAGTCACACAACCATCAGGGTCATTACCCCCGCTGCCGTTCCCAGACGTAGCCCCAGGTTGCCCGTCTGCCCCACACCCAGCCGCCCTGACCCTCCGGATGGCAGAAGGGATAACGCAGGCCAAGGTCCAGGCCCAGGCAGGCACACAGGTACGGCCCCGCCGTACACACCTCACCAACACTATCTCCTGAGCCGAGGCTCCTGGACCTTGGAATGAGTCCTTCGGTTGGCAGCCAGTTAGGAAACCTGCTTCTCTCAGGCCCCCACCCTCCCACAGGCTGAGGCATAGATTTGTGCCTAGTCTACCTTTTTAGGCGGGATTAATGCACAAAAAAGCATGTGATTTCATGCACGCTTTTTAACAAACAGAGAAAATTGTGACTGGTCACAGGTGTATTCCTGGGAGCTGTTGCTCAAGTGGCTTAGATAAAAATGCTCATGCTGAGCCCCAGCTCAGCAAAGATCTGTGCTGTTAAGTTATCCTGTAACTGCCTTTTACAAAATTTCTTACATATCCATGTACTGGACAGAGACAGCAGGTTTTTGAAGAGTTCGGGATTTTTTTTTTTTTAAGATTCTCATTTAAATCATTGTAGAACTACACTGAATTACGTGAGCTGAGGCACAGTTCCAGATTCCAAATTTTCTGAAACCAGAATTTTGTACTGTCTGCGCCAAGTAGTCCAGGTAACAGCACTATATGGTTAAAAAAGATACTTCATGAGCAGCAGAACTGACTTAGATAAATCCTTCATAAAAAACTTCCGAAGAAAATCTAAAGAGCTACAATAATACTAATTCTAATCCTGAAAAACCTGTCACTGTTTCTGAATTAAAGCCTGAATCATTGATATACTTTCAAACTTCCATCTTACTTGGTTGGTGGCAGCTAAAACAGCCTGGGCACAACTCAGCTACGTGTTGTTCCAAATGTCCCTATCTGTACTGGTTCTACCACCAGCTGAGGCTGATGATGCTCCACCCTACCCACTTCTCTATTTGTATGTGCATTTTGGCTTTCTTCCAGAGAACTCAACACAACATTCTCTTGCTGCTAAGGGAAGTGCAACATTCATTGGGCAGCTGCTATGTTATTAGCAAAACTGGCACCTCCTATAGTTTCTTCTTCAGTGTCTCTCTAAACGGCTGGTACAGATCTAGTAACAGTTGATTATTGCATTCATTCTGAAATTTTAAAATTCTAGATTTCAAAAGTGCCTTATGACCAGCAGATCAATTGAAAGTAACTGAAACCTGGCTATAAGAGGTAAATCAAAACAGGTTGCATCAAGATTTGTCAGTGCACTGTTGTGCGAAGCCAAAGAGTTTATCTCAAAATTGATTATTTTAAGACTTTTTAAGCAGAAATATAAAAGATCATTTAAATTAGTATAATTAAACTCATAGTTGTATTCATTCTTAGGGTTCTACTGGCATAATGCTGAAAAGTTCAAGCAATTCCTGGATAATTCCATTAAGATTTATTCTCTGTTGGCAATCCTTGGCAGAATGAAAATTCTGCTTTATTTCTGAGACATGGCCAAATTTTTTCCTCGAGGAGTGATGCATTCATACAGCTCTAGTTTAAAAGAAATACGAAGTTTCTAAACTGTCTGTCTGAGAAAGCCTGCAAGAACTAGAAGGGCACACTAACTGTAAGACAAGAGGTCATGTACCTTTCAAACTGTATGCACAGCACTTAAAGAATAACTCCAGCTTTTGTGTACATTTTTGTGATGTACAGACCTAATCAGAAAGACAGATCTTTGTTATGTCAAGTCTGATAAATCTTAGGCAAACACTAACAGAGCCAAATTCTCCTTCTAAAATTGAAAGAACAATGTGTTTGTACAATTGCAGGCCAGGTATGGCCCAGCAGTACTTCACGGTCCTGATTCACTATTGTTTCATTCCTGCTTTTCTTACACCTGTGGGATCTTGCTGTTACATTTAAACTACCACAAAGTGCCAGAGCAACAGATGGTGACTGGCAGTGGGCAAGATGACAAATTAATCAGCTTCCCCAAACTTATACAGGGGCAAAACTTCTCTGAGGTGGGTTTCTTGTAAGAAATTCACTGAAGCTGTAGCTAATCACATGAAAGCTAGCATGATTTGTAATCATAATTGTCATTTACTTACCACAAAGTCAGAAAAACCCTGTTTATTGTCATTCAAAATACTGAAAAAATCTATTTGAAAATAGAAATCATATTATTTACCTGCTGTCAGTTGGCAGGTAACATAGACACACCCATCCTTTGTACTAACATTTTCACCTTTTTTCATTCAACTCTTATATGAATTAAATATTTAAATAGAATTAAATACTTACGTCCTGTAACTAAACACCCTTGAATGAAATGGCATATAGCAATGGATATTTTGGGAGAAGTACCCAGGTAGATATTTTTGACATATTTTCTCAAAATAATTCTTGTCACTGGGGTGAGTGAATTCCCAGCAGTTCCATTTGTTCATTTTTAACTTGACCAGAGAGACTCAAAGACTCTCACAGCCACTATACTTTAACTTTCAAAGACTCCCAGTCATGAATTAGAGATGAACAGTATGCTAAGATAGATATTCCAATATTGCCAGCTCAGGAATCTTGCAGTTCTCCTCAGTTATATGCTCTTCTAAATACCAAAAGGAAATTCTGAGATCAGAGCTCTAGAAACACAAGTGTACAGTCAATACTCAAAACCACCAAAGCCAAACAAAAACCACTATTTGGCTTAAAATTCTTAACATATAAAAGCCTGAATCTCATTGGTCTCCAGATATTGACTTGTTTTTGAAAGCTTGGGTACATGAACTGGCACTAGAAAGGCATTCTTATAGATCATAGTAGAAAAGTTTTTGAAGCTAGAGAATTAGAAGGGATCTTTACTTTGAGGCACAAAATACTTAGTACTGTACCACTTTCAAAGGAAAACTGGGATCTCAACTTTCACAAAATAGTTTGACTCTGTAATTCCAATCATTAATTAGTGAATTACAAGTGCCTGGGGCACAATATGGACCTCAAGGTATGAAAGGTATAATGGCATTGCTTTGGTAAATCAATCATAACCTGCTTCTTTCCTTAGGCTGCACTATGGGTATCATTTTTGTGCTGTTCACTGCCATGAATCTTGGCTCCCACAAGAGGTTAACATTATGCAAGATTTCAACTAGCAAGAGGTACTACTTGTTCTACAACCTACACAAACTAGCCAGTTAATTAGCTCTCTCTGTGAAACTGTAAAATACACTGTTTCTGATAAGAAATGTGATACATTTGCTCCTCAGAACTAATTATTGTTTTTAAAAAACTCTGTAAAAACAAAACCTCTGTAATAAAATAACTATCTTAAATTCTTCACTGTTTACACTTTCACTTATAAGAGATATTTAAGGATCATCAACCACAAGGATAAGAATTGTCTTTAATAGAGATATGCAAATGAAATTATCTTCAGTTCATAGCTGCTCATTAGAAAATGAAGCTTGTAAAATTCCGCTGACACTTTAGAAATATTATCTGTACTCATCTTGTTAGCGTAGGGTCAAGATTATTTAGACCCTATTGCTAATAATTGCAAGATTATTTAGACCCAAGCCTTAAACATGTTTGGAGTGTGAATTTTTAGCCTAGGGCCATCACTAATTTTCAGCTGGTAAACAGACATCTCACTCCCAAAGCCAGAAGCTGTTGAGCTGCAGCTTTGGATGGTATGAAGTGAGACAGTGCCTGGAGAGCTGAGCTAGCCTATAGCAGCTGTGGGCCATGACTCAAAACCCCCTAGACAGGCATGCAGAGAGCTGGAAAGTAATAAACTGTCTTAAAAATATGGCAGTATTCACCATGAAGATGAACACTGCTCATTTTGCCTCACATTGCTTAAATAATGTTTTCCAAAGAGTCATCTTCTGGAAGAAAATACAGGTCTACTGCAATTTTTGGGGGAAAAAAAAGAAAAAAGACACTATACATTTTTATCAGTTAAACTTCATCTTGTTAGAAAAGGGAAGTTCAACAGTTTGTAGTTCATTTTCAAACCTTATTTTAAACCATACGATTATAGAAAAGAATTTTTACATTTACAAATTCAAAGTGAAACCTTTTAGCCTAGTGTCCCCAAGTCTTGCAAACACACTTTTAAATTTAAATTTTATATTGTTCTAAAATTAGCTTTAGCAACTTGAAAGCCTCGAAACCGCTGATGAAACAATGCATGTTTTGTAGGAACATGCCTAGCAGTGACCTCTTACCTGCTGATGACCTTTAAATCCACCAGAGGACCCCAGGGGATGGTCGGTACATGACTGAAAGTTACAAGCTCAGGTTCTATTGACATATCTGCACTGAATTGCATGTATCTGAAGAACAAGGGTTGCCCCAGAATAAAGGAGAAGCAGCCATTTGTCAATATTAGTTGGATGAGATAAGCGCAGCGGTGGCAGCAGGACGCCGGAGACACAACGCGCTGGCGTTGTCTTTCACAGGTTGCACTCCGCAGGGATCAAGACAACCCCTGTGAGACAGCAAACCAGCTGCAGGACTCCTCTAGGCTTTTCCCTCACAATCCAGTAGGATGAAAGAGTAATTTGAATTTCTGGGGAGAGGCCAGAGCAGCCTTTCCAGCTCCCATCACAGGATCCAGGAAGAAAACAATTGTTCGGGACACTTTTCTAGATAAGTGCCCTTCAATTCATTAGTTCCTCCCTTTGTTTCTTGGAAATACAGCTGCTAAACATGCTTGGAATAGCAAATTCTTACGGAAAACATAAAGTTCTGAGTTCTGAGTTCATGTCAGTATGCTTACAAATAGGTGCTATACCACTCCCTGGGATTGGCAACTGTGCATTGAACCCAACTTAAGCTTTCAATAAACACTAAAATTTTAGAGGGCAGAAAAGGGGCTACAAGGTACAAGATATTTTACTTCAGAGGAAAACCACAATTGCAGATCAAACCTTCCTATTTGGGGATACAGTGGTTAGCAGAGAGCATCAGGCCCTTCAATCACTTCTCTTCTACACAATTAACACTGACATTTTAAAAGCTGTAATTAGCAGATATTACTCCAAGCCTGCATGAGTTCACCATGCCAACTTTCAATTCGGGATATACCTAAACTGTGGTGCTTTAACCGATACAAATAATAGCCCACAAATGACAAAGTACCTACATTTGAGACAGGGCTTTTAATCAAGTATTAGTTCAGTCATTTTGGAGCTATTATTTGAACATAGGAAACATCTCAGTTTTAACTCCATCCTAAGTTTTACTTTTTTATCTAACTGCAGGTATCTGTAAATAATCAAAGTTAACTTGACTTCAAAGATATTTAGTATCATTCTGCTCCAAGACCAGCAACATCATCACAGTGGAGGACCATTTCAAAAAACATGTCTGTGCATAAATAAACACAACTAAGAGAGGTGTTTAGCATATTCTACCACTAAGCAATTTATAGGAAATTCTTTAACATATGCAGACAGAGGTATAAGGACACCTGTAGGCCACACTCAACACTTGAATCCTAGGTTCTGAAGGGTCTAGTAAAGAAAGAAGAAAAGAAGATTATATTCAGTGTTATAATTGGAATCTGCAAATTTTCCAGAAGTTATCTTAGGAATATGAAAGCTATTAATAACTTATGTATGTCAAGGATTTTCAGAATGCTTGTCCCTTAAAATAAACTATACACAGTTCAGTAAAACAGAAAGCTATTACGGTTTTGATGTTCTCTACACTTTCACAAAGGTCATGGACACATCCAACTTCAGAGATTGAATTGAAACAATGTTTATGTGCTAAAAATCATGGAGGGAAACAAGCCCTACCAGAAGGGGAATCCTGACACTTGGTCTTCCTTCAGCAACTAGAGCTGAAGCACCAGACAAATACTTATTTTGGTTACATGTGTAAATCAATAAATAAATTCAACTTAACGTAACAGCATGTTCTACAGCTCAGTAGAATTTATGGGGACAAGAGCCCCTCTGTGAGGGTTCCTCAGCTGCAGAAGAAGCAATACTTCTAGCAAGCAGCTGTTCATCAATGTTCATTCTCTGGTTTTTCTTTTCTGTCCCAAACAAATTCGCTAGCAAGTAGAATATTTCAGCCATTTCATCTACCCACAGTGCCCTGTTTTCCAAAATATGCCACACTGTTGAGCAAAGTATGAGAGCACATACAAAATTCATATATTCCCTTGGCATTCTCACTTAGCAGCAAAGTTGTGTATATGCAACAGTGGCATTTCAGCATTATTCAACTGATTTGTCTGCAACAGCAAGAGTAAAATGAAGTACAAAAGTCTGAACATTCTCTCACTGGTACACAAAGTTACAACATGTGAATGGAATAGTTATTCCTGACAAGCAGGTGTTTAATGTCTATCTAGCTAGACAATTTTCAGATTTGAGCACTTATTGTTTATGTAAGAATTTCTAATGCCATTTGCAATTGGCACAGCACTCACATTTAAAGAGTTTTATTTAGTGATGGAGTTGTATTTTACACTGTGAGTGTGTGTGTTTGGGCTTTCAGGTATTTTTGGGAATGGGATTTGGCTTTAAAACCTTGCACTGTCTTTTAGGCCTAACATGATTAAAGCCTGCTGAGGCAGGAGTACAGCCAGCTCTGCTGAGTAGTCTTTATACACAATGTGTACAGAAGGCCAAGGTTGGAGTCATGAATGTGGCAGAGCACTGATATTAGAGGATTTGTGAGTTTACAGAAACAAAAAGGTTCTATGACTAAAAAGATATGCTAAAAAAATGTTTTGGAAGAGGTTTGTTAACATGTCATCAGGTCAGAGTACTAAAAAATACCTCTAAAGAAACACCACCTTTGTTTACCACAACTCAGACATGGAAGTGTGTGACTGAAACCTCAAAAAGTAATTTAAAATGTGAGGAAGAAACTCCAAATAAACAAAAAACCACCCCAACCTTCCAACGTATATTTACTACCAGTTGTGGAAAGCTGTGGAAAGTGTTAAATTGCCTGAAGGATAACACAGTACAAACATTTGACAAAGAATACCTCCTGAATAAGTTACACATTTAAAAAGTTACAGATTCACAAATGCAGGTCCCATGAAAAAGATCACAAAAAAAAAAAATCAGAGTACTAGTTCAATACCATTAAATAAGGAACCTGCTTGTAGAAATGTTCAATTACTTTACAGCTCAATTCTCACACTGGATTTAAACATCCTAACCTTTTAATGCTGTAGAGGATTTACACAATTAACACTTTGAAAGGTCTTTCAAGAGTAAATACACTACAATTAAGTCATTTGTGTCCATTTGTGCTCTTAGAGTATAAATCAGAGCAGAATCTCTCTGGCAAAGGACAACAGAGGATGAAGTAGAATCACAATTTATGTCAAAAATTAAGTCTCAGTTTCTATTTGCTTGGCCAACAAAAGGAGTTCCCTCAAGCAAGCCTAAAAAGGAGAAAAGAAACATAAAAGAGTTCAGGTCAGCTCTTTCCTTTTTTTGTGAGCTTTGAAGCTAGTCTGTGGACACTATTTTCTAAGCTGTAGGCTGTAGAAACAGACAATATAAAATAATTTAAATAATTATAAAATATTAAAATAATATTAAATAATTGCTACAGATAAAGAAGTGACTTGTCTATATCCATTTGTATAGCTGTCAAAGTATACCAACATGAACAGATTATAAACTTATTCAAAAGTAATTCTTATTTTTAGCAGAACTGAAAAGCTTTTGAGCAAATGCATATAATTGAAAGAGAACCAATTGAAAAAATGGCCTTAAGCTACTGCCCTAGAAATGGTTCATTTTGGGGGTGAGGGCAGACCACCACAGGACAGAAGAGCACACCACAACCAGGGAGAACGCTTCATAAGTAAGCAATTATCAGTCTAGTGCTCAACACCACGAGTTGTTGAGATTCCTAGCATAGCTGCTGGTGGTTAATTATGATCCCTTAGGAAAGAAAGATTCACCATCTAATCCCTGTAAATAGTCACAGTTCAGTTCTCACTAAAGAGCATGAAAGCAATAGTTTATTAGCACTAAGCACCTCAAGTGTAACATCCATCTGAGAATCTCAAGAACATTGAATTTGACGAGCTCATCTTCCCAAAACCTGTGAGTGAAGGAAACTCTGCATCAGTTTGTCCTGACTGGCAAACTTACAAATAGTGTAGTTCAGTGACGTAAATGCAAACAAGTGCATGGAATCCACTTTTTTAACTCTTAATGCACATCACCCCCTGATGTTATACAGAGCAGTTCTTCTGCAAACACTTCAACAAGAGCAAGGCTATATATAGGATTAAATGCCTAAACAGGAGAAGCAGAAGATGTAAGCTCCAAATTTGAGAGGCATGTTCAGCATTTTACCAACATTTTTTGATTTTTTTTTAAGTAAATACACCTCAGGACACAGAAAAAAAACAGTATTTAAGGAAATGTTGTAATTGTACTGTTTGGGAGTGAAGAAGCAAAGTTAAACATTGGTCCAAAATAACCAATGTTTACAACACGGGAGAAACACTTCTATTTCCAGCAACACATTACTGAACTGTGGAAAGAGATGAGCCTCCCTAAAGGATCCAAACTCTTAGCTGATCTTTAGTAAGAAAAGCATTAATCACTAACACCTGTGAGATAAAGGATAGGCAAATGATTTTATGTGTGGCAAAGATGTCACTAAAATATCTGTCATCAGTGAAATATCTGTCATTAGGTCAAGTGGCAACTGCCAGGAGGTCAGACAAGTTTTCTCCCAAGACCAGCTGAGGCAGAGCATTTAAACATGATCTTTTTTTGTACAGTCCAGAAGGAACAGGAAGGGGAGTATTTGGAAAGCATCAAGTAACTATTGGGGGAGGGAGGAGCCAGGCAGAGAGTGCTGCAATCTGTAACTATACAGGCAGAAGAATCCAACATTAAATAAAGGATAGCAAATGCACTCCTGCACTTTAATCTTTTCATGCTTTTGACATTGCCAACATACATATGACAGGAAGAAACATAATGATCCCAAGTCCTGGCTTAACCACCTACACAGTGTTTGAGAGATCTGAAGCCATCTCACACAGACTGATAACATCAGAAGCTGTCAGAAACTGAAGTGTTTAAGACAGAAGAACCAGCCAAATTATTCCTGCAGTGCCCAGTGCAGGTGATTACAGCTCAGGCCTAGTAAGCTCAGCAGCAGGTACTACCTTGCTCTGCTCCGATGTCTAGAGAACATTATTATGAACAAATTCATTTCTGTGTATTGATCTTCCAGCACTTTGAACAGTATTGCTAGAGTATCCCATACTACAGCACTCAAGACCCAGCAACAAACACAGCAACACTTTAGGAAATGTGACATTTTAGGAATGTCTAAGACCTACACCTTTAAAGTGCCATGCAATATCACACATGCTGCATCTTGTGAGTATTTTATGGCATACTAGGGGTTGTTTTTACAGAAATGTTTAAAATTTTTGTTGTGATGAATAATAATGCTTGCTTTATCTTTTAGTTATTAAACATACAGCATAAATTCAAAATGGATTTTCCTATAGCCATTTGGTGGACTGAAAATAACACCAGTAAAATAAGTAATTCAGTGATGAGTATACATACCTTTATTTATGGAGAAGAGGTTCTGTCACAGTGTCAGCCAATACATATTGTGACTATGTACTCAAACATTTCTCACTGCTTCCATCTTCTCAGACATGCTATTTTCTTACTGTTTATAAAGCAAACCTCTCCCCTCTGTGTCCTTCACTTGACTTGGTAATATGAGAGTGTTTGAAATTTGAACAAAACCTCCTTGTCTTGGGAGTACAAGGGGCGGAGGAAGATGCAGTTGGAGCAATAGGTGGTTCTTAGAGCCTTACACCACCCCCTTTGATAAAAGCCAAAGGACAGAACACTAAAGAGGCCATTCCAGGGCATCTGTTCCTGAGTCACTTGTCTTCAGCTCCTTCTCCATACTTTATTATGGAGTTTTCTGGCAAGTGGACTCTAAACTGAAAGTTACTTCACTGTGTTTATTTTTTCAAAATAATGGAAAAATGTGATGACTTACACCTGCCCTAACATTACCCACATTAAATGGTGACTTAATGTTGCCAGACAAAAGCTGTACACATACAAAAGTTCCCTTTTGTTTTTTTTATTGAAGTAATAGGATTTGATTTATGAAATACCTGGCAAGGATAAGGTTCTATTACAACAACTGGAAGCAGCTACAGGATAATCATAATGCCATACTGAAAGAGAAATACCTTCATATCCTGCTGCAAGATTCAAGGAATAAATAACTTAATGTTTCCTGTGAAGTCATTCTCATACTCCAGTACGTGAAAACAACTGTCAACACTCAAGAAAGATTGTGTTAAACAGCTGAAACACTCTCAAATGATTTTTCCAAAATAAATTGCCATCAGAAAGCTACCACAAATACTTAATTCATCTTAACTCTTAAAAATGAACAATTGCTCTGGTTTTAAAGCCATTTCACATTCTTGAATTGAAACTTCAGAATTCACATTATTTTAATTTAATATGACTAACTACTACTATGTTTAACACTGAACAGAACTAAGGGTTTGCATTACTAAAACAAAAACAAAAAAAAAGAAAAACCCTCTTCCTATCTTATGAGGAGCCAGGATTTTGTAGCTTATCTCACAGGGGAAGGACTGGACAAGGATAGGGTACTCTCTCTCTCCTCTGAAGTTTATAAGGAGAAATAAAATTGTTTAGATAACAAAGCAACAGAGCTGCTGTGCAAGGCCTAAATCAGTTCCCTTATTTCTCACAGATGCAGAGACACAGAAAACAGGCATTGATCTGGAGAGCAGAGCAGTCACAGAGAGCTGTTAGAAGACAAAAGGATGGAGAGGAACCTCAGAGACAAATCTTAACAGGAGATGGGATAATCAAGTGTGCTGCTGAACAGGGAATTGAAGTTATCTTGAGAAAGTCAGTGTGGTGTTACCTTAAAAAAATACTTGCTTCCTATAAAGTTGTACAAAATCAAATTCATTTCATGCAGTAAAAGCTAAATATTACACTGCATTTCTATTTTCATCTATATGATTAAAGCACTGACTTGCTTCTTTAGGGCTTTTACCTTTTAGTCCTGTTACAGCAAAACCAGAGTATCAGAGAATGCATGGTTCAGCTCCTGCCAGGAGGAGGAGATTCACAGCTGTCCTCTTGGCCCGCCCCCACCCCTGAATCCCAACACCCTGTGGATCAACAGCGGGGGTCGTGTCCCTGCAGTGTCCCTGCAGTGTCTCCTGCTCTGACAGGTGCTGGCATTTGGCAGCATTCCCAGCAAGCAGGCAGTTACCGGACAAGAAGACTTGGCTGCAAGTCAGAAAGCCAAGCTTATGGAAAGCTGGAAAGATACAGAGGATACAAAGGTGTTAAATCCCTTCTGTCCTTGAACAGCCAAAGACTGCTCCAAACTATGCTGAATGCCAGCAGTTGCAGGCAATTTTTCAGAAACTAGAACACCAACAAGAAAAAATATTAGACAAATATTTACCAGAAAATTTAGAGGATGTCCCTTAGCTCTTCATCATCTTCCGGCTCATGACACACTAAATTATTCCAGGTGCTCAAATCATGCTGTCTGGTTTAGTTGCAGCTTCAGATCTGGCTTGAAGCAGTATACCTACTGTTTTTCATCCAAATGAAGCCTAGCCTCTCCATTCTCCAACATCAGATACCATCCCCTCCACTTTCTTCTGGAATTGCAAGGGCTGTTCTGCTTTCACTGTTCAATAACTGTGACCCCAGAGCTTTAGTGCTGTACCAACAGGTAGGACTCCCTTTAATCTGCTAAAGACATTCTACTTGCACATAGCTTGTTTTCAGTTCATTGTGTTTAAATGCCAAGAATTCCTCTGCAAGCAGCACACAGAGCAGAAGGGCAAGTTATTTTCCCTTTTCCCTCCCTCTCCCTGATCACATATTTCCAAAACATCAGCACAAGAGCAGTCTTCAATTAGTAAGTCTCAGCTAAACTTTAGAAAGAAAGGATTGTTGTCAATTAAAATTGCTTTGTACCTCAGCTTACTAAACTTATGTTCTTAATTACACATTAGCAGCGATGCTCAAAGCATGGTTACCATAATCAAGGAAAGAGGTAATGAGAAATTACTTCATGTCTTCTCAGCCAGCTTCATCTGCTTTCAGCACACCACCTTCCCCTGGAATGATGCTATTCCTGCTTATTTACCTTACACTAAACAGTTACATTGCCAGGAGACCTATGCATGTAACCTACCAAACCAGAGATTGATAATCCATAGAAGTCTATTAAAAAATCTGCTTTAAAAATATCATGATGCTGTCAGCCCACCTCAAGGTGCAGTTTTGTCTTTTTGGGTGGGTTTTATCATAGAAAATGGGCATTGTAATGACATGGCACTCTGCTGTCAGGAAAAGCGTTTTATACTTCTTAGGTTGGAACCACTCTAGATTATTTGCACCTACTTGAAAATTCTAAGGTTTATCAAAGCAGAACAATTTTGTCCTTCTAATTCATACAGATCAACATGGATACTTTTCTTCCGAAACCGTACGTGTACTTTGCACAAATGTTAAAACTACATGAGGTTTAGAACAGTATGAACATGGGACTTCTTGACTTGTACAACCTGAGTATGCCACTCTTCAGTTACCTCAAAGGCACAGAACTGCATACAGGACAGAACTGTGAAAGAAATCAGGGTAGACACAGACAATTTGGTAGGATTTGAAATATTTGTCCTTAGCTATGCAAATTAAAGTCACAACTTATAACAATCACCGAGGCCTTTTACCAATGTATATTTGTTGTATTTTCAAGACAGAGTTTGTCAAACACTGATGGCTCATTCATAAAACTTAAAATTTATTATGGAAGTTAATGAAGTCTATCCTCACAATGAAAAGATGAAGTACATTCTGGCAAAGTTCTTTTTTTATAGTATAGATACCAAATACATATAGATAGGAGGGGTTTTTTTTTAATACATTAAAAACTGTAGCTCAACACTTGCTGGGCAAAGAGCTAATACATATCATTTAGATATAGCACACTTTCTAACCCACAGAAGCTATCCTTAATTAGAGTGTAACCATACTACAAAGTTACATTAGAATCCAGGATCTGAAAGCCTTCAAATGTGAGTGGAACATTAGTTTATTTTTAGTGGAGTCTACAGGACTCATTTTAAGAAATTCATCCCAGCCCAGACTCTAAAAGCATATGGACACCATGAAGAGAATTACTCATGCCAATGTGTTAGTGAAAAAATATATACTTCTAAAATCCCTTGGGAAGGACTGGCAGGGTAGACAAGGCCTTTGCATTGCCATTTTATCCCATAGCAGACACAGTTAAGAAGGCACATGAGTGCTAGCATTAAAGTGGAGGCAAAAAGGCAACCGTATTTGCTAAGTAACCAAGGACCTAATGAAAGAATTCAGCTACAAACCCAGATCTGAGTTTCTGCCACACCAACAATGTGTCTTTCAGTCACTTACAGGGAACACCCAGTACATCAGCCTTTCACCAAGTACTTATTAAGGAGCCATTAATTACCATGTCTCCAAGTGCTAGAGTATTTTGGTTCTTTCTGCTCCGAAACAAGAACTGTTGTTCTTGATAAACCAGACTGTAACTGATCCTCTGGCTTTATGCCTGACTGTATATTTGTTTTAGTGATATAATCTGACTCTGCTGGATGTTTTATAAGAAACATGCTGTTAAAAGGACAATTTGAAACTTTTTTATTTATTTGCACAACTGAAAACAGGCCTTGTCCCTGTTGTGGCCTTCTCTGAACAAACAGCAACTCTGGGGAAGAAGAAAATTATTTCCACATTATAAATCAGGCTTTTCAGTTTTGTTGTGAGGATTTACTTGAGAAATTAGACAGTGTGATGTGGTTCCTTGAGTCTAGTTCCCAGCACTCTTTTTTTTCAGCCCGTCTCCTTCTCCTGGCACCTCTTCTGCATCCTTTTCCAACTTAAACAGGGTTTCTAATTCATACCCTCATCAGCTCCTCTCTTCTGCTGCTGTTTCAGTCCTCCAGCTCCTGCTGAGGGCCAAACTGACAACCCAAGCTGACTCAGTCTACAATTTCTCAGGTGTCCTTAAGCTATGCTCCTCATTCCAGAAGCCAGTAAAGATATGCCAGGACATGTGCATGTGGGCTCCAAGTCACAACTGCCTTCACCTATGACACAATTATGTCTCAATCACTCAGAGATACTTCAAAGATTGCGTAAATATAAAAACTTTCAGACACATTTTACGAATGCCTAAGTTTAGAAATCATTCCTTCTAGGTTAAAGTAACTGGACCTGAGATTTGGCTTCTGGATGTTCAAGTAGAGATACCTACTGTAGTAGGTATAAGCATTGCAGGCTTACACAGGAATTTAGCAGTTCATTCTTATGCTGTCATCAGCCATCCTGTCACTGCAAAACTGCACTCAAATTAAACCGTGGCGGAAATTTAGCTACAGAGCAGTACCATTTGGGGGAGGATAGGGTGTGTGTTTTCAGGCTTTTTGTAAGTGACTATGATAATTAGAACGATATATTATGTAGACATATAGAACAGTACTTTTCTGTATGTCATACTGTTGAAAAGTAGGCAACGTACTTCAAAACACGTAGGAAAGTAGGCAGCAGGGGCCAAATCACCAAGTTGGGTTTCAGATCTTTCTTCTCTATATTTACAACAAGAGAAAGAAATCCATATACTTCATACCTCAGCACTGTCTTCCTACCCTGAAGGGTCAGGCTGTGCTCCTGAGTTTATATCACAGGGTCACAATGGACTTGTCTGCAAACACAATAAAACTTTATTTTTTTCCCTCTTCCCAATATCTAGATATTGCAAGCAATATTGCCCTTAACTACAGAATGGCTACTTAAAAGTAAATATTATCAGATCAACTGCTAAGTACCAGTAAAGACTCAAGAGGACAGACAGAACGAACCAGTTCTTTTGTGCAGTCAACAAAACAGCTGCAATTACTGGTAAGAGGTTTTCCAAACAATTTCACTGCTTCATTACAGAGGGTCACCATTACCAGACAGTTTAGAGGCCTGGCTTCTTCATTACCAATCTCTCCCAGTTCAAGGACTGATCCTTAAATCATCCTGCTAAAGCCATTGCCCTAGATTCAGAATACTGGATCCCAATGTCTGATTTTCTTCTAGTCCTGCTACAAAGGACCAGAAAGTTTTCCAGTCTTTAAACCGGGGAAGGAAAGAGATGCATGTTCTTAAACCTAGAAAGCAGTGTCAGTGAAGTAGCAGCAGAAGTAAGAGAGGTCTTGACCTGTATCTCTATTTTTCTGTTACCACCAATACTCTCCCTCAAACCTTTTACTTCTTCAAGTTTCAGATGCTTTTAAGCTGACCTAGTTTTGAAAATGAACAGGAAATTCAGTAACAAAGCCACCTAATGTGCTGTGAGGCACACAGCTGGCTCCTTTAACAGCTGAAACAGTAAACAGCAAAGTTTTTTTCTCAAATAACTGGACTATTTTGTTGTGTCTTCCCAGCTGGGAAATGCAATCAAATAGCTATAAGATAGTTCAAAAGTTGAGACTGAGAATCCACTAAGTATTTAGAGTTTGTTGATTGACATGCAAACATAAAGAACGTTTTTAGTACAAGACCCTCAAGAAAAGTGAACCCACACAATCCAATAAATTAGCAGAGATAAGAATACAAAAGGTCATGGGGAAAGATTTTGTGCTACTATATTATATAATTTTTACCTGGGCATGTATTTGAATGGCCAGTGTCTCTTCATTACCATTTTCTCTCTGAATGCTCTGAAAGGTACAAGCAGCACTAATTTATGCCTACTTGTGAAACTAATGTTTTGACTAGGAAGATGTCAGAAAAACAGCTTCCTCCACTAGAACTCTTTGACGTGTTCAAATGTGAGTCTGTTCAATGACTGAAGTAGTTGTCTTGTCCAACAGTGGTCTTCAACAGAAGGTTTTCTGAAATGTGGACTGGGAAGACACTTCTTGGCAAGCAGGGGTCTCTTTTGTTCACCTTGAACTTCAAAGAAAGACTGTAAGTGAATGCACAACATAAGTAATTAAAAAATGCAATAAATTAATTTATAAGATTATTTTGATGTGCTTGTAGTAGAAGCATAACAAAACAGGCAATTTTTAAGAGCTATTGAAAACTGGACTATCAGACCTTTGTGCTTAATAACAAACTCACTGTTACACATACACCTGTACTTATCAACTTCAGAAGTTTCACTGATATTTACAAACATAATTGGGAGCAAATCCAAGTCTATACAATATACTCTGAAAATATCTCCGCTATGAGCAATACTATTTCTGTTATTGTTTATTCACATCACATCTTTTCCACCCCTCTGGGAATTTCTGCATTTCTTTATATACCAGCAGTATTACTTTCTGCTTCCTACAAAGCACAGTACAATTGAATCATATCAGCCATAGGTATGTAATTTCTTCTTCTTTCTGTAAGTGAAATAGTTTGGTTCCTGTTCACAAGGCAGTTTTCAAGAAACTGCTTAATCTGAAAACATGGAAGATCTTCACTTCAGCTAAGCCAGTCTCTATGTTAGCAAATTTTAAAATTTTTTCAAACTTCCTACTTTATTAACCAGTTAAGCAAAGACATCTGCAGAACATATGCTCCATCTAGATAGACTAGATTTTAAAATTCAGTCAACACCAAAAAAACCCCCACCTTTGATGGTCATCACTGTGGTTCAGAGTTTATTGCTTGGGATTCTTGAATAGATATTCAATAGATATTGCAGAGAAACTATTATTCAAGTAACTAACTTACACTGAGAATTCAGTATCAAACATCTTGATTGTCCCTAAAGTTAGATGTAATGCTTTAAAAACAAGGTTGAAGTTTAAAGTTTTAATTGTGGTAATGCCATGTGTTCCAAGATGTGTTAGGTATTACAGAAACCACTCAAAACCACGTTTACCACTCTCTTACAGTAACCCTAGCAATATCCTCAAGGGCTTTTACTACACTGGGGATTTTAGCAAACTTGAGGTGAAAGACACTTCTTTATACTTGCTGGAAATAACAAAAATACTTTGGAAATACTTTGGATAGTTATCGTTTTTGCTGAGTGTGTTCTTAGGCTATTTTTGTTTTACTATTGTTTTACTGACTAAAAGTGCTTTACCTTCTACATCTCATGGCAGCATGCCCACGTTTTTTTCTTTTTACCAAGTATAAGAAATTCATCATAGAAACATGGAATGGTTTGGGTTGGGAGGGTCCTTAAAGCTTATCTTGCTCCAACCCCTCTGCCATGGGTGGGGACACCTTCAACTAGACCAGGTTGCTCAAAGCTGTCCTCTGATAGCAAAATGTAAACCCCAGACTATAACCCCACTGTGCTAAAAGCTGGACAGAGCAAGGCCAGCCCCTACCCCAAAAATCACATTTGAGTCACAGCTGCACTTGCAATGTAAAAATACCCCCTAACATCAGCACACTCTCGCCTGAGTCATCCCACACAGACTCCAGATTCTGGTCTCAGTGTTTAGAGCCACTGACAGCAATCGTGAGCAGGCACAGAGGGCGCTGGCTGATAAGGAGGCACGATGAGATAACAGCAGCAGTCCCCCGGCCCAGCTCTTTATCTTGCCCCCAAACACCCTCTCCTTATGCAGAGTGCTGAGCTGCTCACAAGACAGCAATGTGAGCTACTGCAGTTTACACACAGCCTGTGGAAATAAATCAGCACCACTTTTGGTTTACTTTATTTGTGTCCAGCTCTAACTTCCAACAGGATATATCAAGTTATATCAACAGGTTATATCAAGTGATATCACTGTATCACTCCACAATACCAGAGGAACACTTACAATGTCTTTTTTATCCATTAGACATACAATCCTAAGAAATATGATCACTTGCAGCCATTCAGTTAGGAGACATTCAGATGACTGCAGTTCAGAGAGGACCCCTGTGTCCAAGCACTGTGCTAACATTCCTTTGTAAAGAGAGGAACTAACAGCTTAGTACCACTACTTGCTCACTTCCCAGTATTCACTTGGAACTGGGACATTACTGAAGTGTTTGCAGGTTATACCTACTACTGTGAAAGCCTGCAGAGGGTGAGTGGATGCCTCAAGAGTTTGGCTTTCACCCACCCAGGAAATAAAATAAATGAGATATGAGCTTCAGTCCTGCTGTGAATTTCTACTTTTGTCATGTTTGACCTCTTTTTTTTTTTTTTTTTCAAATCACCCTCCTGAGATGGAAAGATTTGGTTTATGTGTCATATGTTTTCCGAACATACAAGAAAACTTCTCAGAAAGGAAAGCCTGTGGACTACCATGAGTCTCCTAAATGAATGCAAAGTCCCTTCTGGAAGATTCCCATTTATAATAAAATTTAGACCAACATTTCTGAAGTTTCTTAAAAAAGTACAAAGTTCCTGTTGTATCAAATGTATAGTAATTATATTCTGTTATTTATCTCCTAAAAATGAACATGAAGAAAATTCAGGAAGCCCTCAATGTAAGTCCACAATTCTGCTCTGGTTTAAGTGCTCTAGCCAATTGGTGTATGAAATAATCATCAAGGATCTGACATTAACCCAGTTGTCTGCATAAAACTTTGCCACTGAGAGAAGACTCTTTATGACTTCTAGTCATAAAGTAGTTGATCTAAGTCAATGTCACTAATCATGGTGAAGCTACAACAGTTGCACTGGTTTACAGCAAATTCAGGTTTTGAAGCACACTGAAAGAGGGGAAATACCTCAAACTTTCTTTCCTAAGCAACTCATCTGGGCTGAAGGAGTAAAATTCCTTTTTTAGTAGAATCCTCTTTATGATGTAGATCTGGGAATGGCATTAATGCATACTCCTCTGTTAAAGGTTGCTAGCCTGTAACCTATTATCACAGAATCACAGAATCATTAAGGTTGGGAAAAACCCTCACAATCATGGACTCCAGCCTTTGACCAATCACTACCCTGTCAACCAGACCACAGCACGAAGTGCCATGTCCAGTAACTTCTAGCACACCTCCAGGGACCGTGATTCCACCACCTCTCCGGGCAGTCTGCTCCAATGCCTGACCACCCTTTCAGGGGAAACATTTCTTCCTGATGTCCAACCTGAACCTCCTCTGGCACAGTGTGAGGCCACTTCCTCTCATCCTGTCACTGATTGCCTGGGAGAAGAGGCTGATGCCCACCTGGCTACAACCTCCTTTCAGGAAGTTGTAGAGAGTGATAAGATCTCTCCTTTTCTTCATTAAGATTATAATACATTAAAATTAAGGACAATGGAGTCTGAGTGTGAAATATTTGCTGTATCAGTAACAGGGAAGGTGTGGCAGGTGCCATTTCCAGGTGTCTAACAATTCTATCTGAAACGTCTAATGCAGGATATAAAATGCAGTGGTATTAGAAGTCTGATTCTATTTGATTCTTCTCAAATGTCAAAATATGAAGTCATTAAATTACACTATACTTGTCAATTTTTGGCAGGAACTACTGCCACTCAAAGGACACAGTGATGATCTACAGAGGAAAGGGCACAATGTGGCATTGCCATGTGCAGGTCTCAGTGATGCAGGGTCTGAGAGAGAGCTACAGGAACAAGTCACACTCTGCCTTGCCACCAATCACAGAAGCTTTCTAGCACTGAAGACAGCATGAAAAATAAGCAGGGCTTTAATGGATGTTTTAAAAAAAAACAACTTAACTGAGATTTAAGCTTTCTGTAAGAGCTATTTGACTTTTCACTCAGCAGAGAAAACAAAGTGATATGGCAAAGGCAAGACTTTTTATTAGATACAACTGGTGCAATAAAATGCCCTCACTGACTTACGCACAGTATGAAACATCAAAATCTAGCCTCCTGAAATTATTTTTCATTCATTTGGCATCATAAGGATTCAAAAAGCATTCCTGGCTTCATTGTCTTCTAGAAATCATTTGTCAATTGATAGAAACACAAGAGATCTTAAACACTTAAGACACCATCAAAAACTGTAACAGGTTATTAACAGTAATGCCTTCCTTTCCAAGAAAAGCATGTCAGTCTCGTCCCCCCTTCCCTCCTTGTCAGTGAAATAAACATGTTTCAAGCAGAGAACAGAAAGCTCTTAACTCTCTACAGTGTCTGGGTGTGGTTACTATCACTACTCCTACAGATTGTTCAGCATTATCTTACTGTCCATTCAGATGGGGCTACTACTGGTCTCTTCTCATATTAGTGAAAAACAGTCCTAAATGAAAAGCTCACACAATTACAAAAGGCAATTCTGCAGCATGGGAGAGAAATACCAACTTTATCTCAGATTATATAATTGGACACAGATTAAAGACCAAATCTGCAATGAAATTCAAGTGTCTCATACTCATTAAACTCTAACAGGAGCTGCGTCTAAGCCCTTTTTTGGCCTTGAGCTGCACACTCCAGGTCACACAGACTGTCCCAGAGTAAGGAGCTGAACTATCCAAATCCTTCTATAGCACATTAGCCTCACAGAATCATCCTTGTGTTTCTCTATACAACCACAACTACTATTTCATTGCCATAAAAGGAGGACAGAGACATGGGTTGGAACCATTCCTGCAGCACCCCAAAACTAATACAACATTTTCTAAATTTCTGACCTCCTAACATCCAGAGCCACAAGACATTCAGCCTCACCTGTTGCTACCAATATTGCTCATGGCTTTAATTTCTTCCATCCACAAACCTGCAGTCACAAACCTGCAGCATGTGTTTCTACATGATGGCCACAGCAGCCAACATTGTCCTGTTGACTTACTTTTGATTTCCAAATTGTACGCTCGGATTATGTGTAAGGCTGTCTTCATTTTGCAAAGAATATATATATATACACAAGTAACCATTGTCCACACCCAGTGACAAATTCAAACCTA